>NC_090266.1:310467532-312967532 GCF_040414725.1 Anabrus simplex
TCTGGCAAGCACCAATCCAGACGTATCATCTGAGAGGAGGGGGATGTTGATGTCTATAAAGGTTGATCATACGGCGGCAACCAGGAACATTGTAAGGGTGATTGTAGAGGTGATTTTAAAGGAACGAGAAGGAAAATAACTACAACTACAACTACAACTGACGCACTGTACGGGAAGGAAGTGGTGCTGATACACGGTACTGGAGTGACACGGCTGCAATGGACTGGACTTCAAACGTTCGTGGAGCGTAGTCTTGTTATGTTCGTGGAAAGTGGCTGATTGTGGAGAGTGCTTGCGCATTAAGTATTGTAGCACTTTTGGCGGCCTAGCATTATATGTTGGTGAAAGCTATCTCAGACTTTCCATAAATTTATGTTGAGGATCGACAGACGTGTGTATATATATATATATCTTTACAACAAGTGTTAAAATATGTGAACACAGTAGTACAAGGTACAGTATCTGTGTGATGTGATAACTGCCGATTATGAGAATCGATAAGTCGAATTGATATCGAGACAGTGAAGGGTATTTATCTTCAAACATGTACATTGTTCATCGGACTATCTACAAATGGTAGCTTAGTTCTCGCTTTCGTTTTCCCACGATTTTCATTATTATTGTTGTTGTAAATATGGAGTCTTCCAGCAATATTTTATGTGTGTATTATATGTATAATGTTGTATGTTGATGAGGTGCTCATGCACGGAACTTGTTAAGAATATAGTTAGCTATTTTAGAATCAGTGTTATTGATGAACCTAGGTGCAGTTCCTACCTAATTAGTCGTTTTCAGGAGGTTAGGTAAGGCCTGTAGCAGATGTACCAGTACGCAGCATTATGTACACGCCCTGGGATATACAGTTTATCATGCTCTTATCTAAATTCGAGGGATCCATACTACGGACATTTCGGTTAATTATGCTTATTAATTTTATTAAGTTTTTGAGTAATTTTATTGATATATTTTATGATGTTGTACTGATTATATTTATTGGTGGTAATCTTCAAATAGTTACACAGGTGCTGTACATATTTCTATGTTTCTGTCAATAAGATTACGTTTTTGACAGATGATATTAATATGAAACACAGTAACACCAAATTGTAAGGAAGTAAAAGAGAAGAACATGAGCTTTTCTGTTGATTCTTGTTTCTCAAAAAAGAAAAAGAATAGAATTTCAGGCTCTGTTAATTATCTTCCTATTCAAATAGCTGTGAATGTATTCATATCATTTAAGTGTTATACAGTTATATATACATGGCCAGAAGATGCCCAATTAAATTCTTTGTCAAAATTGGTTGGTATTTTGTTTTTATTTCAATGTACGGTACTGAAATCCTCTAATTTCGAATACACTTGCCTTTGGTTACGCTCGCTTAAAGACCCAATATGGCGGCTCCATAAGTAGCATTCGTGACTTGACCTCCCTAGACAGACCTTGTACGTGCCCCCTCTGGCGGCAGGAAGGACAATTAATTTTCAAGTGATATTCTTATTCTATATGTTTGTAAACCTGAAGAGTTTGTAAATTGTTTTATTCGTGTGCTGAGGTTACCAGCACTTCTAAGGCTTCTTTCTTCCTTATGATATGTACCAATCAGAAATGTTTGTATATATTTCTATAGCCAATTAAAATTGGGGGCGTGTACATGCATTCTGTCTAGGTCAGGAGAGTTCGGGAACATTCCCCCGGAGATGCTACATAAGCTGGGCTTTTTTGGGACGTTTTGTCGTCTTCGTCGCTCCGGTCTTAGAGAGCATACGGTGTAGGTCGTCGGAGAGACCACCAGCTAATGTTAATGGCAGACATCTCTTAAATATGTGATAGCTCCAGAAAGTTTACTTGAGGGGAAGGTTTAAAAATTCTTTCTTAATGTAAATTTTCTAAAGTTTAATATTTATTTATTTTATTTTATTTATTTCAAAAGAGGCACCTGAGCCAAGGCTCATAATGGTGCAGTACAAATAATTACATTTGGCAACAAAGATGAGATTTGAGAACATCAGCTTCTAGGACAAAAATATAATATACGGTACAATTAATAATTATAATATTAATTACATTTGGCAACAAAGATGAGATTTTAGAACATCAGCTTCTAGGACAAAAGTATAATATACTGTATAATGAAGAATAATAAAAATAATATTAAGGTATCCTAGTGATAGAAACCAAATATGAACAGCAGTGATATAGTATACTAAATCAGTACTCTATAGGCTTGGCATTTTTACTTTTAGAAAATTAACAAGCTTTTAAATGTAAATTTCCAGGCAAGTCTAAGGACTCTATTCACATCCATGGTTGGAAATATGTAACTTAGGCCCGGTTTCTCCAAATCGGTGTTAAATTTTACTTAACAAATGTTAACTAACAAATGTTATTAATTTGACACTACGTTTAAAAGTGCCTTCCGCCTCTATGGTGTAGTGGTTAATGTGATTAGCTGCCACCCCGAGAGGCCCGGGTTCGATTCCCGGCTCTGCCACGAAATTTAAAAAGTGGTACGAGGGCTGGAAAAGGTTCACTCAGCCCCGGAAGGTCAACTGAGCAGAGGTGGATTCGATTCCCATCTCAGTCATCCTGGAAGTGGTTTTCCGTGATTTTCCACTTCTCCTCCAGGCGAATACCGGGATGGTACCTAACTTAAGGGCTTGGCCGCTTCCTTCCCCCTTCCTTGTCTATCCGTTCCAATCTTCCCATCCCCCGCAAGGCCCCTGTTCAGCATAGCATGTGAGGCCGCCTGGGCGAGGTACTGGTAATCCCCGCAGTTGTATAACCCGGCCCAGAGTCTCAAGCTCCAGGACACTGCCCTTGAGGCGGTAGAGGTAGGATCTCTCGCTGAATCCGACGGAAACCCGACGCTGGAGGGTAAACAGATAAAGAAAAAGAAGAAGAAGGTTAAAAGTGCCATGTTTCACGAACACATTTCCAACATTTGTTTTGAAACAAATGTTAAAGACAAACACATTTCCGCGAGATTTCTGAACGCGTTTGGCAGTGAGCTTCTTTTGTTTATTTACATAAAGCGCTCCTAGCTACATGTTGGAGTAGTATTTGTCACACATATTTGACGTTATTATAGGTTATGGTTAGTGCTAGTTGCTTTACGTCGCACCGACACAGATTGGTCTTATGGCGACTTTGGGACAGGAAAGAGCTAGGAGTGGGAAGGAAGCGGCCGTGGCCTTAATTGAGGTACAGCCACAGCATTTGCCTGGTATGAAAATGGGAAACCAAGGAAAACCATCTTCAGGTCTGCCGATAGTGGGGTTCGAACCTACGATCTCCCGAATGCTGGATACTGGCCGCACTTAAGCGACTGCAGCTATCGAGCTCGGTGGTTATGGTTAGTAGAGACTGCTAAGACGTAAACACGTCTAGTATGAGGTAACAAAAGCGTTAGTATGATGAATGCAGGACAAATGGTGTTATAAAGTTTAATTTATGCGAGTGTACTTAAAAAATGAAAAAAGTGGACTGTTATATCACAGCATTCAGTATTATTCTTATATGAGTGCAATCTGGTCCGCCTCTGTAGTGTAGTGGTTAGTGTGATTAGCTGCCACCCCCGGAGGGCCAGCTCTGCTACGAAATTTGAAAAGTGGTACGATGGCTGGAACGGGGTCCACTCAGCCTCGGGAGGTCAACTGAGTAGAGGGGGGGGGTTCTAATCCCTCCTCAGCGATCCTCGAAGTGGTTTCTCACTTCTCCTCCAGGCAAATGCCGGGATGGTATTTAACTTAAGGCCACGGCCGCTTCCTTCCCTCTTCCTTGTCTATCCATTCCAATCTTCCCAACCCCTCGCAAGGTCAACTGAGCAGAGGGGGGTTCGATTCCCACCTCAGCCATCCTCGAAGTGGTTTCTCACTTCTCCTCCAGGCAAATGCCGGGATGGTACTTAACATAAGGCCACGGCCGCTTCCTTCCCTCTTCCTTGTCTATCCTTTCCAATCTTCCCATCCCCCCGCAAGGCCCCTGTTCAGCATAGCAGGTGAGGCCGCCTGGGCGAGGTACAGGTCATCCTCCCCAGTTGTATCCCCGACCCAGAGTCTGTAGCTCCAGGACACTGCACTTGAGGCTGTAGATGTGGGATCCCTCGCTAAGTCCGAGGGAAAAACCAACCCTGAAGGGTAAACATATTAAGAAGAAGAAGAAGAAGAAGAAGAAGACGAAGAAGAAGAAGAAGAAGAAGAAGAAGAAGAAGAAGAAGTAAAGTTCACTGCAGTTTGCCTAATATTTTATTCGAATTTTTACTTTCACGTTCCCTCAAATAATAATGAATGTGTGTATAATACAGCTAATGCGGGACTCGAACTCACGTCATTGCACTTCGTAGACACGTACTGTGACCACTCCAACAACGCTCCGCTCGGCTGTGCTGCAACTCTATATGTATATACGCGTTGCATTGGTAACTGTGTGTCCGACTCGTTGGCTGAATGGTCAGCGTACTGGACTTCGGTTCAGAGGGTCCCGGTTTCGATTCCCGGCCGGGTCGGGGATTTTAACCTTAATTGGTTAATTCCAATGGCCCGGGGGCTGGGCGTTTGTGCTGTCCCCAACATCCCTGCAACTCGCACACCACACACAACACTATCCTCCACCACAACAACACGCAGTTACCTACATATGGCAGATGCCGCCCACCCTCATCGGAGGGTCTGCCTTACAAGGGCTGCACTCGGCTAGAAATAGCCACACGAAATTATATATATATTGGTATCTGTGGAGTCATCATTTGTTTGGAATTTATTAGGTTGTGGACCTGACATGTTTAAGTAAAATGAGTTCGCCTTTTAGTGTTCTATCACCTCCATCACCTCTATCACCAGTTGGTCCGAAGCGGATCCTGCCTCACGACGTTTGTCCTCAACTTTTTCAAGAACGAAACGCCTAAAATCTCACGCGTGCAAACAGCGGCGCAGATTCCCGTGCAAAGTGCATCGGTCCCACTCGGCTCAGCTCGGAACAACGCTTCGTCTCTGGGCTACTCGGCTAAGCTGGGCTCAACTCGGCTCGGATTTGGAGCGCTACGGAGGAAGTGAGGAAGAGGGAGACAGGGGGAGCGAGCGAGACAGGCGTGGAGAAAGAGAGAGGCAGCGCTATTGCTCCAGATCGAAGAGTGGGGGTCTGCACTCTGGGCAGCCAAGCAAAGTCGTCTTTTGCACCGTGCACAGTGCAATCATCAGGCGCATGCACCCTGAGAGGCCCTAACCAAAACCCTCATACACGAGTTACTTTTGAGTGTCCCCCAACACGTATATTAATTAACTCGTTGAAATCGATTTAACGCAGGGTCTCACCTCTCCTTACAAAAACAATAAGTTACTGCTGCACTGGAGACACTGATAAGTTTCAATCCATTGGGAACTCTAATCTATTTTCAATTTCTTCTAGTTCCTTGTTCATGATGGCTTTGGTAATTAGATATCCTTGTAGAAATCTCTCTTCTAACAACTCTAAAAGTCGCTTTTTCTTAGCGTGGGTGGTACTTTGCCTTATTCAGTTTATAAAATGTATATTCAATAGTCGTCATACGCAGTGAAGCTTCAAACTTACGTCTTCTACAGTACATGTCCCCATTTTGAAAAGCAGCTGTTCAGAGGTTTAACACAGGGCTGATGCCATGTTGATTTAACACAAGTTTTAACAACATGTTAGAGCTAACAATTCTTGATGACACGACTATTTTCTTAAATCATATGTTAAATCTCCTTAACAGCAGAGTTAACACTTAGCATTCGTTGGAGAAACTGGGCCTTTAGGTGTTTTGAACGTAAATCACTCACTTGATTAAATAACAACATTTATTATACTTACGACATGTATACTGTATAACACATTATAAATACACATTACTGGCTACTGGTGGGCAGATGCCCTCGATGACAGTCACATCATCCTATCTCCTCTCGCTCGAGGCACCCAAAACATAACCTTTGCTCATCCCCCTTCCGTCCGCACCCCTTCCGGCTGGGGGCCTTAAAATAAATACACACTTAAGGGTGCTGTTATCTGTCCTAAAGTGGTTGCGAGCAACTAGGTGGCCTAGCCAAGCTAGGCCGGAACATGCTCCCCAAAGTTGAATCGCCATGATTCAACCGAATTAAATTGCCTGATATGCTCTCATGAGAGTTCAGTTCAATTCAAGCACCACACAGGCACTGACAAACAGAGTTCATGTTCAGTAACCAAAATGAGTTGATCATTCAAAAAAATATACATATAAACATAAGCAAAACAGAAACCCAAGCAACAAAATATTTACAACACGGTTTACAGAAAGTACTAAGTAGTTTGATTGTGTCCTCATCCATTATTATGCAGTATGAAATTAAGAAGAAATGAAGTATTCACACACAGTATAGAGTTCTGAGTTCAAATCACAAACACAACACAACACCATAACTATACACTCTGAAATGAACAAAAGAAAGAAATATTCACATTAAGTTTTAGCCACAACTATCCTGTTTAGTGTTCAATAGGTAATAGAATTAATTTCTTAACAGGTCGCTTAAAACGACCACTGTTTGTTCTGATCGTAGCCACTCATGCAAGTCCATCCTTCCGAGGGTGAACAGTCTCCACCACAGCCAACTTCCAACAGGGAGGAAGAAGGTTGTCCTCCTTCAGAAGAACAACTGTTCCAGTAGCTAGGTTCCTCTTGGGACAGGTCCATTTCTTCCTCTGCAACAGTGAATTCAGGTAATCGGCAGACCACCTCATCCACAACTGCTGCTGCATTGCCTCGATACGCTGCCATCGAGACAGTCTGTTGATGGGCAGGTCAGTAATGTCAGGTTCAGGAATGGTTGCAAGGGGGCACCAATTAGGAACTGAGCAGGTGATAAATAATTAAGGTCACTGGGGTCATTGGATAACGCAGATAAGGGGCTATCTGAAAGATATCTCACTATTCCAGAAACCGGGCATAAGACATGCTTCTATTTGTGCAGTAAGGGTACATAACTCCACAAAAGTCAGTAGCGCATTAACCGAAACTTTTCTCAAGTGGTATTTCATGGAAGTAGGGGAGTAGTGGGGGCTTCCAAATTCTTCGTCAGCACTTTTTTTACTGAGTGAGCACCGAGTAGTGTACCTATGCAGGTTCCAATGCGAGGTCATTGACCCCTAGTATAGTAGTAGGGCTAAGCCGATTGGCGAATTTATTATAAGGGAGCGAGCCTAACATCACAGTCGCCATCTTAAGGGGCGTAACCTAGCTTTAACGGCTAGTTGTCCTTCCCGAACCCTAAGAGAGCGAGCTTAACATCACATTTGCCATCTTGAAGGGACTACCCTTAGTTTTACGGCTAGATGCCCTTCTCGAAGTGGACAGTCGTTATCTTGAGGGGCTTTATCTTACAGGACGTCGTTTTACGATGAGATGCCCTTCCCGACGCTATGTTGTGTAGTAGAACAATGATGATTCTCTTCTGACGTTGCTTTATGTCTTAACGCAGTGGGAATTCACATATGTAAGCACACGTAACCACATGGAGAAGTCCAACTAAACAGTAATAATAATGTTATTTGTTTTACGTCCCACTAACTACTTTTTAAGGTCTTCGGAGACGCCGAGGTGCCGGAATTTAGTCCCGCAGGAGTTCTTTTACGTGCCAGTAAATCTACCGACACGGGGCTGTCGTATTTGAGCACCTTCAAATACCACCGGACTGAGCCAGGATCGAACCTGCCAAGTTGGGGTTAGAAGGCCAGCGCCTTAACCGTCTGAGCCACTCAGCCCGGCCAACTAAACAGGGCCGTAGTTTTACTGCCAGACGCCCTTTTCGACGCCAATTGCACATGATATCGGCTATACACAGCTCCTTATGAGACGACCTAGGGCGCTTGCGCAAGATGGCGGCTGCTCTTATGAGACGGCCTAAGGCCGCTTGCGCAAAATAGCGGCTATACACGGCTTCGTATGGAGAAAGATGCCGGCCATGGGCGATTGCGCAAGATGGCGGCTGCTCTTATGAGACAGCATTGGGGCGCTTGCGCAAGATGGCGGCTATACACAGCTTCTTATGGAGAAAGATGCCCGTCATGGGCGCTTGAGAGCGATGGAGGACATACATAGGTCTTATTCAGAAATATGCCGGCCATGGGCGATTGCACAAGATGGCGACAATATGTAGGCTCTTGTAGAGAAAGATGACGGCCATGGGCGCTTGCGTATGAGACGGCCTAGGGGCGCTTACGCAATATGGCGGCTATACATGAGCTCCTATTGAGAAAGATGACGGCCATGGGCGCTTGCGCAAGATGGCTGCTATACACGGCTTCTTATGGAGAAATATGCCGGCCATGGGCGATTGTACAAGATGGCGGCTATACATGGGCTCTTATGGAGAAAGATGACGGCCATGGGGGCTTGCACAAGATGGCGGCTATACACGGTTTCTTATGGAGAAAGATGCCAGCCATGGGCGATGGTACAAGATGGTGGCTATACATGGGCTCTTATGGAGAAAGATGACGGCCATGGGTGCTTGCGCAAGATGGCGGCTATACATAGGCTCTTATGGAGAAAGATGCCGGCCATGGGCGATGGTACGAGATGGCGGCTATACATGGGCTCTTACGAAGAAGGATGCCGGCCATGGGCGATTGCACAAGATGGCGGCTATACATGGGCTCTTCTGGAGAAAGATGACGGCCATGGGCGCTTGAGTAAGATGGCGGCTATACGTAGGCTCTTATGAGGCGGATTAGGGACTCTGGCGTAAGATAGCGGCTGCTCTTATAAGGAAGCCTTGGGGCGCTTGGGCAAGATGGCGGCTATATATAGGCCCTTATAGAGGAAAATGACTGATATGGACATTTGTACGAGATGGCGGCTATACACGAGCTCTTATGAGAATGCCTAGTGCTATAAGAAATACAATCGTTTCATTTAAGCCCCTAGCAGTCGAACAAATATCGGATAAACATGTAATTTGAAATTTCGATTCCGAAATATACTATTTGAATCTGTTGTCATGGTTTATACGTGTGTAGCTCATGCGGAAAAAGAAATAAACAGTTCGCGTAGCGCTATAAGATATACATTGCTTACATTTAAGTCCCTAACAGTAAAACAAATTATCGCATAATCATGTAACATGAAATATTGGTTCGGAAGCATATTATTTCAATCTGTTGCCATAGGTTATAAGCTTGTAGTTTATGCAGTTGTGAAATTAAACAGAACGCCTAGTGATGTAAGAAATACATTGGTTACATTTAAGCCCCTAGCAGTCGAACAAATTATCGGATAAACATGTAACTTGAAATTTCCGTTCGGAAATATAGTATTTGAATCCGTTGATATGGGCTATATGCATGTAGCTCATGCAGGAGGTGAAATAAACAGTTCGCGTAGCACTATAAGAAATACATTAGTTACATTTAAGACAAGCCGCCCTCCTACTCCTCCTCTTTATTCCTATAGCAGAAGGGCAAAAGGTCACGGGACACAACCGCCTTCCTCCTCCTTCTCATCCATATAGCAAAAGGGGAAAAGGGCAAAAGGGCCCCTCCTTTTGGCTACACATAGGCTCTTTTAGCCTCCTCCTCCGCACCCGCATCAGTATAGCAAAATTCTAAAGGGCAAAAGGGATCTTCCTCTTGGCTATACATAGGCTCTTATAGCCTCCTCCTCCTCCTCCCCTTCTCCGACGGGATGTAAGAGGGCAAGAGAAAACATGTTGACTATTGAACAGAAAAAATTATAACACAATCGTTACTGTGCTATGTGTTTTTATTCGACAAGACACGTTGAATCCTGTTACAATTAGCACACACTAAAGTTGGTTGTACAGTAGAACAAGAGAAAACATGTTGACTATTAGTGTTTAGAACCGAAAAACTCATAACCCAAAGACAATAGTTACTGTGCTATATGTTTCCATTTGACAAGTCAAGTTCAATCCTGTTACAATTAGCACACACTAGAATTGATTGTAGAACAAGGTAATGCTGTATGCCTTCATCCAGCAAGTGAAAACATATTGACTATTAAACAGAAACAACTTATAACGCAAACACAGTATTTACTGTGCTGTGTGTGTCTTTTCGACAAGACAAGTTCAATCCTGTTAAAATTAGCACACACTAGAATTGATTGTAGAACAAGCTAATGTTGTATGTCTTTATCCGACATAATAAAACACGTTGACAAGCAGTTTTGAGAACAGAAAGAAACTTTTAACGCTAATGTGCTGTAAGTTTCTATTCGACAAGACAAGTTACAATTTGCACACACCAGAATTCATTGTAGATCAAGACGAAACGATTACAATTAAAGTTTAGAACAGGAAAATCGTATAACGCAAAACATTATGAGATTTGAAATATGCATTACAAGATTAATCCCTCTCTTGATACACACGCAATTCTATGCAATCAGCACGCACACATAGAATTGCAAATGTTGTATATCACCATCCGATGTACTTCTTCTTCATCACTGCAGGTAAAATGATTTTACTACTTATCAGGGGATACTATGAAAAATATTTTTGTTAAGGAGATGGATTTTTGCGGGATTCGAACACATGCAACAGAAAAAAATATGAATAGATTTCGAACTCTCATTTTATTACAATAGAAAGAAAACATGGATTCAAACCCTGTTCTCTTATCGCAAACCCCACAGAGTAAGCAAAAAATTTAGAGGATTCGAACTTAGATCCTAGGGGGAAGAGGAATTGATGTACTTTCTCTTAACCCCTTCGGTGGGCGATGCGGCGAGATCCGCGGCTACAAGTCGCTTGCTCGGTGGGGAACGCAGATATATCCGCCGATTCGGATTATACCTTTTTTCTCAGTTGCCTGCCTGCAGAGGTTTATTTCCTTTCTAGCAGCGTATTCTGGATTAGTCTTCCCTCTGATGTGAATTTTTTCAACTATGTTCTCCCAATACAAATGTGTCACCCACGAGTTGCAACATAAAGAACGCAGCTGAGTCCGGGCAAGAACGACCTAAGGCCTAAAAGCTCCGCGCTGAAGCTTTAGCTCATCACCTAATCGTCCCTTGGATGTAATAATATTGCTGTAGAAGGGATTTCTAGAGATTATGACACTGAACAGACTTCTCTGATGACATTTTAGAACTGTGACCTGATTTATTATCCCCAGTCTTGAGTTCATCCTTCACGACTGGAGTGTGTGTTTATCGCGAGTTACACAACATTTTATTATCGTACGCATCCGTAATACAGTCCTATTTCATGATTTCCGGCAAAAATGCTGAGACCAGGGTTCTATTCGATCCTTTTTCCTACATTTTTTCCGCTAAAATGTCTATAACGAATTACCGCCTCCCACTGTTAGAGGAAGACGATTTACGGGTCATGATAAACAAAATGTTGGAATTTAGTGCGGAGAATTGTGATATTAGTGAAGTAATTTCTGCCGAAGGGGAATTCGTAAGTGACAGGAATTTACATGGAAAATGTACTGCAAGCTCGAATATACAGGGTTTGGGCGTAGCTGATGCGAATGTTCAGCAGTGGCAGAAGAGATGACACGTGTTCGATTCCAGTTCAAGTAGCGATCATGACAGCGACAGTTGTGACGATAATACTGATTACAATCCAACCATTGCAAGTTCTTCGTCAACTTATACTGAAAATGGACAAAGAAATTCCCGCTTTTATCCAAATTTCTATCGTGATGTAAAAAGAGTGTTTTTAGGGAAAACAAAACTGAGCGAAATATTTCAATTACTTTCTTATGAAGAGATATGCCAGAACATAGCTGAACAGACAAAAGATGCCGAGCAGGAAATCGCACATAAATCCCAGTTTAGTAAGACAAAAGGAAGGAATCGAGATCAAGACCGTGTCCGGACAAATAAGGACGAAATAAAACTTCTTATGCCCAAACTGTTGCCGCAGGGGATTGTAGAGAAACCTAAGTTAGGACACTATTTCTCTCAATCGCTTGTTCACTACGCCTACTTTCAATGAGCTGATGACACAGAAGAGATTTTTTCTCGCCAGATTGAGTGGCCTGGCCAGCCTCCTGACCCCAACTTGGCCGGTTCTATTCTGGCTCAGACCGGTGGCATTTGAAGGTGCTCAAATACGTCAGCCTCTTGTCAGTAGATTTCCTAGCATGCAAATGAACTCCTGTGGGAATAAATTCCGGCACCTCAGTGTCTCCGAAAACCGTAAAAGTAGTTAGTGGGACGTGAAGCCAATAACATTATTATTATTATTATTATTATTATTATTATTATTATTATTATTATTATTATTATTATTATTATTATTATTATTATTATTATTATTATTATTAGATTTTCCTCCACAGCTTTTTACATATCTCTGACAATGAGTTGAATAATTCACAACTTCCTCCCAAAATATACGAGGTAAATCCAGTATTTGACCACCTGTTAGCAACATTTTCGGAAGCTTATACCCGTGGTGGCAAAATGTCAATTGATGACAACCTCTTGATATGGAAAGGATGGCTAGGGTGTAAACTTTATATAACAAGAAAACGATCGCGTTTTGGAATGGAATTATATAAATTATGCGAAGGCGAGACAGGTTATATAACATGACCTGCTTCATTGTGTATCATAATGAACAGCTGTAAAAGACATAACACTGTGAAGACTGTAAATACTGTAAATATTTCCTATATTGTAGTGTAATATAGTCCGTTTATGTCACTTATGAATTGTAGGGAGGTGATATAAACTTGATCCCTCGAACGCGCTAATCAACATAACAGAAAAATTCGTGAGTATTATAATTTATTCCAATGTACATCTATTAAGTACACGTGAACTTTGTAAATCTACAATTTACATATACAGAAACATTTATTTCCAGGCAGAGATTGATAGTAAACTGCCTAAAATATTCAGGTGAAAGTTACTGTATGAACAAAAACCAGAGCTTTGCTGTTAGGAAGAAGCAAGCTCGATTTCACAGTGTGAAAGCACTTAGTACGTTTTTGCATAAAGTATTGAAAAATAAAAATAATCGAATTTTTCACAAATTAAATACATTATATTCAAGTAAATATTTCTCTTTTGGTCTTTCAATAGTTCATTTTAGTCTAAGATTGTTTTTAATCAAGTCATTAAATATTTTCTTCAATCAGGGAAATCGCTCCCCACCTGGGAGTGAGCTAGTGTGAACCGAGCTCCCCGCTTAAGGGGTTAAGTCAACAATCACTACTACTATGCAGATAAAATAACGCAAGACAATACAATTTTCTGAAACTATATCTTCTGTCGATATTCATATTGGAATTGAAAAACATCACAAGGGCCTATACTTACTATCTTCTTGTAATCCCGGGAATCGAAAGCGTGATTACTTAATTGTGCAATGATAACGCTGTAATCATTGACAGAACGGCAACTCCAAGTCAGCGGAACGATAGAAATAGAGGATAGATGTACTTCCTTATACAACAATAATTACTACTACTACTATTGATGTGATTAGCGCGCACAAGCTATATGCTACTAAGAATCGAACCCCAACCACATAGTAGGACGATGGCGACACTTACAACAGATGTTAAGAACACACAGTGTTTAAACTCGATTTACGAAATACAGAATCAAACGATACATTTCTCTTTAAACAATAATCACCACTACCACGATTAACATTACAGTTTGAACCGACTATCTTACGATCCGGAGGCTAACACGTCGCCAACCTTACAGTTTAAAGTTGATTACAGCTATTATTTGCCTGGTGCGAAAATGAGAAACTACGTAAACGCATCTTGAGAGTGCGGTTCGAACCTGCCCGCTCCATGCTGATAGCTGCATACAGCAGCATGTGAATAAACGGTTAAACAATAATCACTGCCTATTGTTACTCTGCATCGTAAAACTACACACGCATACACAAGATGCATCCGGTTTTCGAAGGCGTTGACGTGTAAATTACTAACATTGCAAGTAGAAACGCACACACTTACCTGAGATTAACAATACTTACATATTGAAAAGTAAAATAACAGATCAGCATTTAACACACAGTACATTCAAAATAAAATATATATATATATAAATATATAAAATAAATATTTGCATGCTGCGAGCTGGCTGGCTCGCGATCAGAAATAAGAGTTAAATTACTAATGACACAGCAGTATGCTTCGACCGCATGTCGTGGCTTACAGAGGAATATTATGCCGAGTTGAGATTACGTGGATTTTAAATTGCCCGCCACCACATGCATAAGGTAGCAACAGTGAGGTTTAGCCCCGTCAAGATGGCAACAGTGAGGTTAGCCATGATCTGTTGTTAAAAATTCCACGCCCACGTGGATAAAGATGACAGCTGTCATCTTGACAGGTGTCAAAAATGCACGTGGATTTTAAATTCCGCGCCACTACGTGAATAAGTTGGCAGCAATGATGTTAAGTGCCATGAAGATGGCAGCAATGAGGTTAGCGATGCTCTATTGTCCTTAAAAGTGAGGTTAGGGTCCGTTAAGACGACGGCTGTCACCCTGATAGCTGTCAAAAAGCACGTGTCCAAGAACGTGGCTTTGTTTACAAAGGAATGCACTTGGTCGTGACGTCACGGTCACGTGGTATGCTACGTCAGCTCGCGAAGAGGAAGGTAACGTATAATTCTGTATTTCGTAAATCGATTTTATACATTGTGTGTTCTAAACATGTGTTGTAAGTGTTGATACCTTCCTACTATGTGGCTGGGGGTTCGATTCCTGGTAGCATATAGCTTGTGCGCGCTAATCACATCAATAGTAGTAGTAGTAGTTATTGTTTTACAAGGAAGTATATATATCGTCTATTTCTATCGTTTCGCTGACTTGGAGTTGCCCTCCTGTCAACGTTATCATTGCACAATTAAGTAATCACGTTTCGATTCCCGGGATTACAAGAAAATAGTAAGTATAAGCTGTTGTGATGTTTTACAATTCTAATATGAATATCGACAGATGATATAAACCAAACCAAACCCCCTGGCACTACAGCCCTCGAAGGGCCTTCGCCTACCAAGCGACCGCTGCTCAGCCTGAAGGCCTGCAGATTACGAGGTGTCGTGTGGTCAGCACGACGAATTCTCTCGGCCGTTATTCTTGGCTTTCTAGACCGGGGCCGCTATCTCACCGTCAGATAGCTCCTCAATTCTAATCACGTAGGCTGAGTGGACCGCGAATCAGCCCTCAGGTCCAGGTAAAAATCCCTGCCCTGGCCGGGAATCGAACCCGGGGCCTCCGGGTGAGAGGCAGGCACGCTACCCCTACACTACGGGGGACAGATGATATAGTTTCAGAAAATCTTATTGTCTTGCGTTATTTTAATGCATAGTAGTAGTGCTTATTGATTTAAGAGGAAGAACATCAATTCCTCTCCCCCTAGGATCTTCGAATCCTACAAACTTTTATTTCTCTATGGTGTTTGCGATAAGAGAACAGGTTTTGAATCCATGTTTTCTTTCGATTATAATAAAATGAGAGTTCGAATTCTATTCATATTTTTCTGGTGCATGTGTTCGAATCCCACAAAAATCCATCTCCTTAACAAAAATATTTTTCATAGTATCCCCTGATAAGTAGTAAAATCATTTTATCTGCAGTGATTAAGAAGAAGTACGTCGGATGGTGATATACAACATTTGCAATTATGTGTGCGTGCTGATTTCATAGAAGTGCGATTGTATCAACAGAGAGATTGTGCCCCCATGTAGAAAAAGGGTAAGCAGATAATTCCCAGCGGCTCACTTTCTTCTCAGGGTATCCATCTCTCAAGTAAAATCTGAAGATTTTACATTAGGTCTCGCTTAACGTGAGTTCGAAGAGAATGCCGGTTCACCGAGGATGTAATACCAAATAATTAATTCTCCTGACCAAAGTACCAACGATGTAAGTCCTTGATAAATTCAAATCAGACATCAACTCAGTCAATTACTTTCTTGGCTTACCAACCACCTTATCAACTACGTAAAAGGGAAAGAATTCATCACACACAAATTCTAGAAAACATAATAATAATATTTATTTGAATAAAAGATTGCCCTAGGAAAAAGTAATGTGATTTAGGGTAGTATTCGCGTTGTTACTATGTACAGATAATAATTTAGAGTCACCGGTGGCTCGTAGAAAAGAAAAATAAATGCAATGTTAAGCTATTTACAACAATTCCGAAATTAAGTTAAAAATGAATATTACTATTTACAATTGATCACTGGACATCCACAGTCTTCATTGAAAACAAGTCATTAAGTTGACGCAAATATCGCTATGATGTTTAAATTGCACATTATCATCAAAATCAGGCTAATTAGATCTGAATAAAATGTATAGTTTAGCAGAATAAAATGTAAAATAAACAAACAGATCTGAGTTTGAATATGAATATAAATATAAATCTGCTCATAAATCTGAACATAAGTTTGAACATAAATTTGAACATAAATCTGAACTAATTTAATTTGGTCTTTCTTCTATGATGCGCTTCGGTAACGACTTACGGGCTAAGGCAAATTTCCCTAATGCCTGTTAAATCTGGCTCCTAGCCTATCATTTCCCTATCCATTATTCTCTTAAAGAATGTAAATTCAAATAAACTCTGTGTCAGAATAAATAAGTTATCTATCTAGCTTTCCACATAATTTTTGATTCACATACATATCTATTTCAGGCTGTATGTGCTCTCCCTTTGTCATATTCCATAACATTTCTCATCTTCGTAAGTTACTCAATTCATTTGGGCAGTCAGAATGTATATACTACGCATTTATGCTCGGAAATATATTACCGCATTTATAAATATCATATTTGCATTTGGCCATGAAAACCGTTATAAAATACATCATAATATTCTCCTACTTGAAATACAGCATCTACTATTGTCATATAATCCATCAAAATCTCAAGTCTACTTCAATGTATATCACTCATACCTTAGTTTAGGTCATTCCTGCGGTGTGCTCAATTTCACGTACATGTATCAATTCACACAAATCCTTACCTCTTATAACTGTGACATGGCATTTCCTTAGATGCAGGCAATCCTTGCCCTCTCCGTAACACGTAAATAAACATCCGCATTTCATTATACATTGACTTATTTCGCCGAGTTACCAATACTGTAACATGATTTCAACATTCAACTAACAATTTCATTATCATAACCTCCACTACAACATGTCGCGATTATTCTTATATTACCATGCCAAATATGTCACAATTGCCTTTCTTATAAACACATCTCAATAACGTTATATATCATAACCCCAAACTGAGTTCCATACTCTTATGTTGTGGAGCAAAGAGTACGTGATTCTACACATTCATCTCAGACGTGCGGACCAAACATGACGTAAACACTTAGTATAACCAATACGAGATTTATCAAAATTCCACAATGTGTCAAATCATTGCTATCAGCTGTTATAAAAGACACTTCCTTCAAATTATCGTAACTCATTAGTTATTCTGACCAAAAATGCGGTGGCGTATATGTAATGTACTAGAATCTTATTCTACACTGCTCGATCGTATTACTATAGACTTAAATATCTCACACTCCACTTCCATTATTCACTTGCACTCTTAATTCAATGGTTTATATCACCAACTTATCAGCACATGCCAAAAGTAAATGTATACGCAAATCAAAAACTACGTAATTAAAAATGTGAAGACTTAGCTCGCTTGTCGATACATTTGGTCCAGTTGTTCCGCCTCCACTCGGATGTCGTTAGCTCTGCGGTCAGGATGTGGGTTAGTCATCTGGTTGACCGTTGCCTTCCTCATCATGGGTCGGTCATCTGGTTGGCCGTTGCCTTCCTCATTGTGGGTTGGTCATCTGGTTGGCCGTTGCCTTCCTCATTGTGGGTTGGTCATCCGGTTGGCCGTTGCCTTCCTCATCATGGGTTGGTCATCTGGTTGGCCGTTGCCTTCCTCATTGTGGGTTGGTCATCTGGTTAGGATGTACCGCTCCCCAGTTTGGTCCATCATACATGCTTAGCAGGCACACATCATATTACTTCTGCTGATAACAAAAATATACATTTCTGCTGTATAACAAAAATATACATTTCGGAGCAGAAAATTGTCATAATATGATCCATCTGGCAATAATAATTCTCCAGTTGTTATTCCTTTTTCTTGCTCTCTGAGATATAACTTTGATCTCGTCGGGATTAAGTTCTCCGTAATCGGCTGTTTCTGGGATAATCTCGAAAATTTATTCTTCTTCTTTCTTGAACTAGACCAAGGTAGTCTTCTTGCCGTATGAAAGTATTTCTCTTGGGTTTCAATTGCTCCCTCCTTACAGAATGCGACGCGATTGCTCTCGGGATCCTTCTAGGCGTATATCACCGTATCTTGCTTATTTTTTTATATTTTAATTAATTCTGGTTCGTCGGCCGGTGAATTATATTATTTGTTTTACAACGACGATCGCTTTTCTTCAAGAATCTCCTCTAAATTCTTGTATCTTCTTTCAATATATAGCTCGTTTACCGGTTACGTCTTCACTCTTGGGATGCAGATATTTAAGTTAAGTTTTTAACAATCCCTTCGCTTCTATTTTTTGTAAAACAATTCACTTGACTCTCTACTGTCCCGTAGTGTCTTCAATATTTGTCCGTTCCCAGACATGCATGGCCTTCTATAATATCGCACTACAAATATATTTTCCTTGTATCTCATAGATCGGATGGGCCATACATTCATTCAGCGCCATTTTGAAAGCTGTCTACGAGATGTAAACGGGCACAAGATTAATATTATATTGCAGATTTCCAATCTCATAATGTTTTGCGTTACAAGATTTTCCTGTTCTAGACACTAATTGTAATCATGTTTCGTCTTGTTCTACAATCAATTCGAGTGTGTGCTAATTGTAACTTGTCTTGTCGAATAGAAACATACAGCACAGTAGCGTTAAACGTTTTTCAGTTCTCAACACTACTTGTCAACATGTTTTGTTATGGCGGATAAAGACATTCAACACTAGCTTGTTCTGCAATCATTTCTAGTGTGTGTTAATTGTAACATGATTGAAATTGTCTTGTCGAATAGACACATACAGAACAGTAACTACTGTGTTTGCGTTATACGTTTTTTCCGTTTAATATTCAATATGTTTTCACTTGCTGGATGAAGACATACAGCATTAGCTTGTTCTACAATCAATTCTAGTGTGTGCTAATTGTAACAGGATTGAACTTGACTTGTCGAATAGAAACATACACCGAGCTCGATAGCTGCAGTCGCTTAAGTGCGGTCAGTTCGGGAGATAGTGGGTTCGAACCCCACTGTCGGCAGCCCTGAAGATGGTTTTCCGTGGGTTCCCATTTTCACACCAGGCAAATGCTGGGGCTGTACCTTAATTAAGGCCACGGACGCTTCCTTCCCACTCCAAGCCCTCTCCTGTCCCATCGTCGCCATAAGACCTATCTGTGTCGGTGCGACGTAAAGCAACTAGCAAGAAAAAAGAAACATACAGCACTGTTAATATTGTGTTTGCTTTATAAGTTTTTTCGGTTCTAAACACTGATAGTCAACATGTTTTAT
Source organism: Anabrus simplex (assembly GCF_040414725.1). NCBI lineage: Eukaryota > Metazoa > Arthropoda > Insecta > Orthoptera > Tettigoniidae > Anabrus > Anabrus simplex. The sequence goes on from NC_090266.1 coordinate 310,487,066, forward strand.
CTTGTTCTACAGTACAATCAATTTTAGTGTGTGCTAATTGTAACAGGATTCAACTTGTCTTGTCGAATAAAAACATATAGCACAGTAACTATTGCGTTATAAGATATTTCTGTACAACAGTTAACATATTTTTTTTCTCTTGCCCTCTTACGTCCCGTCGGAGGAGGAAGAAGAGGCTATAAGAGCCTATGTATAGCCAAGAGAAGGAGCCCTTTTGCCTTTTTATACGGATGCGGAGGAGGAGGTGGCTATAAGATCCTATGTATAGCCAAGAGGAGGAGCCATTTTGCCCTTTTGCATTTTGCTATACGGATGAGCAGGAGGAGGGCGGTTATGTCCCGTGCCCTTTTGCCATTTTGCCCTTTTGCTATACGAATAAAGAGGAGGAGGAGGGCTGCTGTGGCTTAAATGTAAGCAATGTATTTCTTATAATGCTACGCGAACTCTTTATTTCACCTCCTGCATGAGTTACATGATTATAACCCATGCCAACAAATAGTATATTTCCGAACTGATATTTCAAGTTACATGTTTACACGATAATTTGTTCGCCTGCAAGGGGCTTAAATGTAACCAATGAATTTCTTATAACGCTAGGCGTTCTGTTTAATTTCGCTCCTGCATAAGCTACAAGCTTATAACCTGTGCCAACAGGTGGAAATAGTATGTTTCCAAAACGACATTTCATGTTACATATTCATACGATACTTTGTTCGACTGCTAGGGGCTTATATGTAAGCAATGTATTTCTTGTAGAGCTACGAGATCTGTTTATTCCACTTTCCGCATGAGCTACATGCTTATAACCCATGCCAACATATTGAAATAATACATTTCCGAACCGAAATTTCAAGTTACATATTTATCCGATAATTTGTTCGACTGCTAGAGGTTTAAACGTAACCAGTGTATTTCTTACGGCACTAGGCGTTCTATTTAATTTCGCTCCTGCATGAGCTACAAGCTTATAACCTATGGCAACAGATTGAAATAATATGTTTCCGAACCGATATTTCATGTCACATATTTATGCGATAATTTGTTCGACTGCTACCGAACGAGTTGGCCGTGCGGTTAGGGGCGCGCGGCTGTGAACTTGCATCCGGGAGATAGTGGGTTCGAATCCCACTGTCGACAGCCCTGAAGATGGATTTCCGTGGTTTCCCATTTTCACACCAGGCAAATGCTGGGGCTTTACCTGAAATATGGCCACGGCCGCTTCCTTCCAACTCCCAGCCCTTTGCTATCCCGTCGCCACCATAAGACATATCTGTGTCGGTGCGACGTAAAGCCACTAGCAAAAAAAATGTCGACTTCTAGGGGCTTAAATGTAACCAATGAATTTCTTATAACACTAGGCGTTCTGTATAATTTCGCTCCTGCATAAGCTACAAGCTTATAACCTGTGCCAACATGTGGAAATAGTATGTTTCCAAAACGACATTTCATGTTACATATTTATACGATACCTTGTTCGACTGCTAGGGGCTTATATGTAAGCAATGTATTTCTTATAGCACTACGCGAACTGTTTATTTCACTTTCCGCATGAGCTGCATGCCTATAACCCATGCCAACAGATTCAAATAGTATATCTCCCAACCGAAATTTCAAGTTACATGTTTATCCGATAACTTGTTCGACTGCTAGGGGCTTAGATGTAACCAATGTATTTCTTATAACACTAGGCGTTCTGTTTTACTTAACTATCGGCATGAGCTACATGCTTATAACCGATGCCAACAGATTCAAAGAGCATATTTCCGAACCGAAATTTCAATTTACATGTGTATCCGATAATTTGTTCGGCTGCTAGGGGCTTAAATGTAACGAATATATTTCTTATAACACTAGGCATTCTCATAAGAGCCCATGTATAGCCGCCATCTCGTGCAAATATGCATAGCCGTCATTTTTCTCTATAAGGGCCTATGTATAGCCGCCATCTTGAGCAAGCGCCCCAAGGCTTCCTTATAAGAGCAGCCGCTATCTTACGCCAGCGTCCCTAATCCGCCTCATAAGAGCCTATGTATAGCCGCCATCTTAAGCAAGCACCCATGGCCGTCATATTTCTCCACAAGAGCCCATGTATAGCCGCCATCTTGTGCAATCGCCCATAGCCGGCATCTTTCTCCATAATAGCCTATGTATAGCCGCCATCTTGCGCAAGTGCCCATGGCCGGGATCTTTCTCCATAAGAAGCCGTGTATAGCCGCCATCTCGCACAAGCGCCCCTAGGCCATCTCATAAAATCAGCCGCCATCTTGCGCAAGCGCCCGTGGCTAGTATTTTTCTCCATAAGAAGCCGTGCATAGCCGCCATCTTGCGCAAGCGGCCTTAGGCCGTCTCATAAGAACAGCCGTCATCTTGCGCAAGCGCCCTAGGTCGTCTCATAAGGAGCTGTGTATAGCCGCCATCTTGTGCAATTGGCGTCGGGAAGGGCATGTTGCCGTAAAACTTCGGTCCTGTGTTGTTGGACTCCTCCATGTGCTTACGTGTGCTTACATATGTCAATCTCCATTGCCCTACTACTTAAAACATCGTCAGGAGAGAATCATCATTGTCCTACTACTCAAAAAGCGTCGGGAAGGACATCTCGCCGTAAAACTACGTCCTGTTATTTTAAGCCCCTCCAAGATGACGACTGTCCACGTTGAGAAGGACATCTAGCTGTAAAACTAAGGATAATCCCTTCAAGATGGCGGATGTGATATAAGCTCGCCCTCTTAGGCCTCGGGATGGGGAACTAGCCGTTAAAGTGAGGTTACGCCCCTCAAGATGGCGTCTGTGAGGTTAGGCTCGCTCTCTTAAGCAAAATTTGAGAATCGGCTTAGTCCTACTACTATACTAGGAGTCAATGACCTCCCATTGGAACCTGCATAGGTACACTACTCCGTACTGACTCAGTAAGAAAAGTGCTGACTAAGAATTTGGGAGCCCCACTGCTCCCTTACTCATGGACTTGGCAGCTGCTTCCCAAAGTCCGCCAAAGTATGGAGAGCTGGGAGGTATAAAGTGCCACGTGATGCCTTCCATCGCTAATGAATTCCTTATCTCTTAACAAAAGCTGCTTGAAAGGAATAGTTTTCGGAGATCCTGCATCCATTCCTTTGGCACCAATGAAGTTAGTGCCATTTTCGCTGTAGATGATGGTGCATTTCCCACGTCGAGCTATGAATCTCCTCAGGGCTGCCATAAAAGCATCAGTAGAGAGGTCACTCACCACCTCCAGGTGTAGAGTCTTGGTTGCCAGACAGATGAACAATGCAATGCAGCTCTTCGTTGTCTGTTTGCTTCTTACATTTCCCCTCTTGATGAAGAAAGGTCCAGCATAATCAGTTCCTAGAAATGGGCGACTATCTTGCACTCTGGTCACAGGGAGCTGTCCCATCAGATGTTCAGCTGTTGACGCCTTGAATCTAAAACAGGTCAGGCACTTGTGGATGACTCTTCGAACAACGGCCCTAGCCATTGGAATCCAGAATCTTTCTCTTAATGATGCAATTACTAATTGAGCGCCTGCATGAAAAAGCCTACTGTGTTCTGCCATCACAACAAGGTTTGTGAGATCATGGTGGGGAGGAAGGATAAGCTGGTGTTAGTGTCATGAGGTATATTTGAATTTACTAGTCTTCCTCCTACCCTTGGCACTCCCTTATCATCTAGGAAAGGATGTAAATCTGCAATTTTACTCTTCCTTGAGATGCAGCATTTAGAGTTGAGATTGCTATCTCTTGAGCATAACACACTTGTAGTGCAATTTTGATACAGGAGTGCAAGGCCATCTGCAGCTCTTGTGCACTGAATATCCATAACATCGTGTCTTGAGGATTGGCACTATTGTGGATATGCAGTATGCAGTAACTCGAGTCAGTCGGGGCAGTGACGAGTACTTCAGCATAAATTCATTCCAATTGGTACCTATCAATATGACTACAGGAAGTGTGCTTCGTGACTCGGGTAGTTCCTCTTCTGCGTGGGACGGGATTGTGTCTGGCCAGGATTCAGTGGACTCAGTTAACCAAGATGGTCCGTGCCACCAGAGGTTCATACGACGTAGTTGTCCTGGAGCAACATCTGTGGACAGTAAATCTGCTGGATTTCAGATGGCAGGAACATGTCTCCATTCTGCCTTGTGAGAGTATTCTTGAATTGAAGACACTCGGTTGGCCACAAATGTATTCCAGCGACTAGCAGGAGATGCTGTACAGACTAAGTGAAGTCCGTCCACAGGTACATCTTGGTGACTGGGAGAGACAAAACTGGAAGGGTCTTGTATAGTAGTCGGGCAAGTAGTAGAGCTCCACATAGTTCAAGTCTTGGTAGTGTCAGCTTCTTCACATACTCATCTGACACAAGCCTGTCCTCTTTTGTCGACAGACCGCACATAGAAACAAGCTCCATAAGCTCGTTCTGAAGCATCAGAAAAACCATGAATTTGTACATATACAGGGGTCCCTTACATGTGAGTAACCGCTCAATATAAAATTATCTTACGGCCTGTGCCTGGAAGTGAAGTTCTTCCCATTTTCTGACCAGTTGAGATGGGTGTTTGTCATCCTAGTTCAGATTGACTAGCCAAAGTTTCCGCATGTAAACCTTGTAAGAAATTACCAAAGGACTGAGCAACCCAAGTGGATCAAATATCGATGCAATGACAGATAAGAACTTTCGTTTAGTTACAAGAGTATCAGCATGATATGGACTGTCTGAATACAGATTGCCACAAATGAGAAAATGATCAGTCACTGGATGCCATAATAGGCCTAAAGATTTCACTCTAGTGCCTTCATCAAGACTTAAAGGCATCTTGGTTTCCCTGTCCTCTTCTGAAACTGCTTCCAGTAATGCTGGGTGGTTTGCACACCATTTCCCGACATGAAATCCTTCACTCTCTAGTAAATTAATAATTTCAGACTGCAACTAAAGAGCATACTGGATATCGTCACAGACGCTTACTACATCGTCAACATAAAAATCTCTGCGAACAACTTATGCGGCTCTGGAGAACCTCGAATCTTCATCTTCAGCAAGTTTCTGCAGGCATCTGGTAGCCAGGAAGGGTCCTGATGCTGTACCATGTGTTACAGTTCTCAGTTCATAGTGAGAGGTTGGGTCCCTAGGTGATTCCTTCCAGATAATCCGCTGAAGTTTCCTATCACCTGCATGAACCATTACTTGCCGATTCATTTTAGCAACATCTGCAATTAAGGCAAAAGTATGCATTCTAAACCTTAGAATGACAGGGTAAAGATCCTCTTGTATTGTCGTTGCAACCATTAATATATCATTCAATGAAATACTGTTAGAAGTTTTTGAAGATGCATCAAATACAACCCTTGTTTTGGTAGTCGGGCTAATAAGCTTAAAAACTGGATGATGGGGGTAGATAATAGCTTCCACCTTCATTCCCGGACTGAGTAAATGTATCCACCTTAACCATATGCCCCATGGCCTCATACTCGCGAAGAAAGTTACAATACTTGTGCTTAAGTGAGGGCTGTCTACTGAAAACCGTTCTAGTTGAGTTAGTATTAATATGGCATGATTGAAGGAGTTTCCCAGAAATTCAGGTTTCTGCTTGAGGGGTAAGCGAACTATAAATCTACCTGTAGCATCCCCAGTTGTATTCTCTGTAAAATGCCGTTCTGTGGCTTTCTCTTCTCTTGTCATGATTGGAGGCGGAAACTCTTCTATTTCCCAGAACCGTTGTAGCTGGGTATATAACCTGTCCTCTGACGTCAAGAAACATGTAGTTAAAGTAAGAAATTTCTCTTCGCTACGATGGTAGTGTCCAGCAATAATCCAACCTAGTTCAGGGTCTTGAAGAATAGGATAATCTGGTGATCGAGTTCTGTGACCAGGTTTCAGTAATGAAAAAAATGTTCTGCGCCTATTTACAATTCATTGTCACCTGGCTGGAAGAACTTAGGGTCAGCGAGCTTTAAGTCAGTGGGCAAGTTCCAATGCTCATGCTGCATGTAACTACTGGGTCTGTTACCTGTGATACGTGGAAAGTGTTGACATATCTTAATTTCTGCTCATAACACTGGCTTAGGTAAGGAAATTATACGATAAAACACCAGCTTCATCACTCACATCTTTTTATTACGAGCTGTTGTCCACAACTGCCAGTCACACACACCAAGCAGTTCAAAGAATAAAGCAAACGAGGATAAACGACTCGACTTAATTTACCTGAGTTACCAACACATAACCTTAATGTTATTTTCTTATAACTAATACAAGATACATATACATGACATTTTATTTTTTATTTGTATGAGAAAATCAGAACATTTCAATAGAAAGACAAAGCAAGTCATACTCACAGTGAGGTTACTTACAGTGGATTACAACTTTAACTGAACATTGTGCTTTGACTGAGAAATGGAATCATTTATGCCGCTGATTTTTATGGGATTCTTCATTTTCTTAAGGCCTAATCGCTGCACTATACTTTCAGTGCAAGGATTAACCTGGCTGCCACTGTCATGAAGTGCCCGACAGACATGCATTTGTCCCCTAAAATCTAATACCTTGACCATGGACGTGGACAGCAGAACCCGTACAGGGTCTCTTGTATTGCAGTATGTGTGAGAGGAGTTAAATGCAATTTGATGGGCTGTACCAACGTCTCTACCTGATGGATTATGTAATGAGGTGAGATGCTTCCCACTACATAATTTAAAGCCAAGTGATTTGCATTGTTTGGCAGAATGCTCTGTACGCAAACAGTTAAAACATAAGTCCATTTAGAGATATAGATATTTATTTCAGTAATTAATTCCAACGAGCCAAAGGCTCATACAGAGGAATTGTACAATGAATAATATATTCAATGGCGAATCTACAAACTCTGATACTTACAATGATATCATCAGGTGACTTAAACAGTAAAAGTAAAGACATCAGTACAGACAGTGTAAAAAATAAAATACCATTCTATAGTTCCTTAATTATACTAAGATACTTAAACTACTTAGTATTACAAGTGAGTAACATTGCAACAGGATTGACAAAGCGGGGCGTGTGTTTGTTTTAAACGTTACCTATTTATATTTATATTTCACCTATGAAGTATCTATTCCATAGATTTTCCCTTGCCTGGGTGGACAAGGTGAAGAACACCTTAGATAGACTGGGGTTGGGCGAGTTTTATAACGTTAAATGGGGCGGGAGAAAGGGCACGCATTGGAAACACGTGATTAAGAGGGCGAGAGATATTTCTGAACAAGAATTGGTGGCCGAATGCCGGGAGAAGACTACCCTAAAAATGTTTCTGAGAGTAAATCAGATGCTAAATCTGAGAGTGGCAAATGTAAATAGGGGTGAGAAGGGCGTTAATCTGGTGGATGTTAGGTGCATATGTTAACAAAGGTTGGACTAAGTTAAAAGTAAATACGTAGTGCGTATTATGTGGTGAAGAATGGAAAGACTTTCATTTGCTGACAGAGTGTAAAGGAATGCTGGAAGAGAGACGGATGTTTAACAAACATCTGTTGGAGTGGATTTCTCATCCGTACAATGAAGATAAGCTTTTGAGGTGGATAGTGGCGGAATGGAAAAGTGCTGGGAGTTTGTGTAGGTTTTTGTCTAAAACCAGAAACAGATGTTCAGTAGCCTTAAAGGCGAAGTCTCAGTTGTACCAAGAGAAGGAAGATAGTGTAGTTTCAGGTCATGACACAAGCAATGTACTGAATCAGCACAGTGGAGTGGTCGACCTTCCTAGCTGATGACTAGTAGCGGGGAAGTGGGAAGGAGAGGTGCTGGCATGTGCCACCACAGAGAGACTTACTAGCATATGCAATAGTTGCTAGTTCAGGCGGGTGACACATGCCATCACGTATCCAGGAAGTGAGGTGGTTTTAACATGGGGTTGCCGTATTTTGCCCTTTAAATTTATTTTTAATTGCCCTTTTAATTTTATTTTTAATTGCGCCTTTAATTTTAATTTTATTTTTAAATTAAGCTGGCAGAGAGGCAAGTGGACTAACTTTCCCTTGTGTTCTTATGTCATGCTGCTATGCCCACAAATGGGGGATATCACTGTACCCTTAACAATGTATTGTATATGACATCTAGGTTTCCTGGTTTTTGTCCTTGCTATAATTGTCGTAGTTTTTCATGTTTTTTCTTGTTTCTCCAATTGAGGATTGTTATTTTTCTCCCTTAAGATCGATTAGGTTGTGTAAACTGTAAGATCGTGAGAAAAATAAAGGTGTACTGCTACTACTACAAGGCCAAATCATCTGCATGTCTAATTTGATACCTGTGGTTGTCTGAATTGGTTATTGTGAAATATTATGTTTCTTTTTATTGTATTCATTAGTAAGACGGAATTAAGCTCTGTAATTATGCTGAGATGTAGAATTTTGTTCTGAGTGTACAGGTCTTTTACTGGGGTGTATAATGGTAAGTTAAATATGTTCCTTATTGCCATGTTATGTATCACCATTAGTTCGTTCAGGGAAGACTATACAATGTGACCAAATTACACATAAGTACTGCAAGTGGCTATGTACTAGCGAACAATAAATTTGTAGGAGGAGGTGTTTAGGGATTAAGTATCTAAGTCTTTTTAGTAACCCAGCAACTGGGGCGATTTTCTTAGTTATGTATTCAACATGGTCATTCCAGGTCAGGTTCTTATCAATAATTAATCCAAGATATATCACTTAATTTACTTTTCTATTTCCGTATCATTTATGAGTAATTTATCACTATTTGAGTGAAGGATTTTTTGTTTTGAAATTAGTACCTACGTATTTAGTTTTCTGCAGATTCATTTTCAATTTGTTACACTGGTACCAGTGTAAGAGAGTGAGTATGTCCTGGTGCATGTTTTCTAAAACTGTGTCCTTACTTTTGCCCGTATGGAAGCTGTTGGTGTCATCAGCGTATAATGTGATATAGCCATTTAGATTACATGAAGAAATGTCATTTATATAAATGAGAAATAAAATAGGACCTATTATGGAAAATTGTGGGACACCATGGGTTACATACTTGGCAGAGCTCGAGTAATTATTCACGGTAACAGGTTGCTTTCGTCCTGTTAAGTAACTTCGAAACCAATTCAGCGCAAGGCCACGAATTCCAGCCTTTCTAATTTTCTTAAATGAATACTATGATCAACAGCATCAAAAGCTTTGGTAAGATAAATGAATAAGCCTGCTGCAATGTTGTTGTTGTATATGGTGGATTGTAACATTGCAATGAGATCAAAAGTAGCTACTTTGGTACTAGACCTCTCCCTGAACCCATATTGCCCCTTGTAGAAGAAATTCGCTTGTTTAGAAAAGCCAAAATTCATTTCTTCGCAACTGTTTCCATAATTTTGGAAACAATTGATAAAATCGAGATTGGCCTATAATCACTTGGATTTAGTCTATTCCCTCCCTTAAACACAGGGATCACTTTAGCTATCTTTAGTTTATTGGGTATTATACCGGTAGTCAGGGACTCGTTAATTATCTCTACGAGTAATCCTTTTATAGGGTCCTTTGCTTCTTTGAGGTAGTAATGTCATCTATTCCGGAGCTATTCATACTTTTAAGGTTAGATATAACTGACTTTACATCTGCTACATCCGTTGGATACAGGTAAAGGGATTCGAGACTAGTAAATTCACTGAAAGACACAGTATTATGTTCAGGAATACTTAGAGCTAGGTTTTGGCAATGTTTATAAAAAAGAAGTTGAATGAGTCACACAGAACCTGTTTATCAGTTATTACTTTGCCTTCAATTTTAAGCGTGGTACACGAGACATTCTTTACTTTTTTATTATGAATGATTTCGTTCATTAACTTCCATGTCTGTTTTGGATTGTTATTATGAGATTTGAAAAGGTTCGACTAGTAGTCATGTTTGAGTCTTCTTTTTAAATTAGTTACTGTATTTATACACCTGCAGTATTCTTGTCTCAGAAGCACGTTATTCTTGTGAGTAGGATGCTTGAGTTTTGAATGCAAGCAGTCTCGTGTCTTTATAAGGGTAAGAAGATCATTAGTAACCCAAGGAATTTTCCTAGGTTTGTTTATGCCCTTTAATGTTGTATTTTTATTAGGACAGCTCGTATAATTGTCCTTTTGTGGTATTTGGTTAATGAATGAATCATACGATATATCTAACGTATGATATGTATCTGACTTGTGTACACCAGTGTTCATGTAGGTATTGCTCGAATCATTCACCTTACACCTTCTAGGTATTGCAGAAATATTAGAGTGAGGAGATGTTAGGTGAGTGTTTTGGTTTGGCTATAGCATGTCAAAAACTAAAATATTATGGTAACTAAAGTCATTATTAATATTTGATACTGTATAGTATAAATCAGAATTATTCACTTATATGTGGTCAAGTAAGGTGCTAGCAGAGTAACTTATTCGAGTTGGATATGTTCTATTGCACTGAGCAACACCATAACAAGTTAGAAGATTGATATACTTTCTTTTTAATTGGTCACTGGATAAAACATCAATGTTGACATCACCTAGGAACAAACACAGCTTGTTAGGACTATTAGGCTGACTGAGAAATTGTTCAAGAGAACTCAGGCATGGAGTGGCACTATTCCGGTTAGGATTGAATCCGGCAATAATGTTAATGTGATTGCAACCAGTAGAGTAGCCAGGATTTCAGCTTGGGGGGGGGGCATTAAGGTAGTTCTTCATTCAGAATATTATTTTGATTTGTGACCAAACTTCCAGAGTTTAATTGGTATAGAATACCTAAAAAGGAAATGAGTGTCTTTGGATCCAAGTAAGAGTGGTGGATTCGTGCGGGCTCTGGAAGCTAACAGTAATCTTCTTATTCTTCTTCTGCTTCTCCTATTTCCTCTTCTTCCACTTTTCCCGCATCTGTGTGTCGCACATGTGGATTTGGCCCTGTTTATGGCCGGATGCCCTTCCCGACGCAACCCTATATGAAGGGATATAACCACTGTTGTATGTTTCCTTGGTGGTTGGTAGTGTAGTATGTCGTCTGAATATGAAGTGAAAAGTGTTGGGACAAAAACCCAGTCCCCGAACCAGAAGAATTAATCAGGCATGATTAAAATCACCGACCCGGCCGGGAATCGAACCCGGGACCCTCCACCGAAGGCCTCAACACTGATCATTCAGGCAATTATTCGGACTCCGGAAGCTAATAGTAATATACATTATTTATAAAATGCTTAATAAAAGTACATTCGTTAAAACTCCTGGGGTGCCTGGACGCTTTGGACGACAGCACCCCCCCCCCCCCGCCAACCTCTGTTACTCCCATCCCAACATAACTGCAGCATTTCATATATTCCGAGTACAAGTGAAAAGAATGCAATAATAAGCAGTTTGAGTAAAGATGCAATATTCTGGTTTATAATAAATACGGTAATTTTATTATAATAACAGTCATGTGATAAGCTATAAGGAAGTGATATTTATACAAATAATGTAGCAAAGACATACACACACACACACACTTCGAATAAATCGAATAAAAGTTTCTCGCCCTTCTTGTCCATGGCTAGATGATAAAACCAAGAGAATGATGGCCCACCGTGATTCGATATTTCGACACTATAAACAAACTCTAGATCACACCGACTTCGAATCTTACTGCATCTTAAGAAATCGCACAAAGCAGTTAATCAGGAATAAATGCACATATTTCCGGAATTTAGCTAACAACTTAAATTTTAATCGCGCATGGGACCAACTTAGAGCTCTGGGAATAGGAAAACATCAACAGAGACAGACGACTCCTGACATTCCACTTGACGAACTGAACGATTACTTTAGTACAATAAATTTCAACCTACCACAATTAACTGCACCGACCCACCGCCCTCCTCTTCAGTCAATCCACCGTTCACATTTCACAGTGTCACAGAAAATCAGGTTAAAAGGCTTTGTATTCGATTAAATCAAAGGCTACAGGTGTAGATGATATTCCTATTACTTTTATACATAACATTATGGGTGCTGTCCTGCATATACTGACGCACATACTGAACTACTGTTTACTAAACGGAACTATCCATACTGTCTGGAAAACAGCCAATATTATACCGGCACCTAAGAGTTTAGACCCACAATCACCCTCTGATTATCGCCCTGTGTCTATACTCGCTGCGCTTTCTTAAGCTTTTGAACGTTTAGTATACGAGCAAGTTCTGGAATTCATAAACAAAAATGTTCTTTTGGACCCTTTGCTATCTGGATTTATGAAGGGTCACAGTACCACGACAGCACTTTTGAAGTTTACTGAAGACATTAGAAACGCTATTGACAAACGAGTGCTCACTATACTTATCCTTCTTGACTTCAGTATCGCCTTTGACACTATAGAAATTCCGACTATGGTAAAGAAAATGGAACTGCTAAATTTCGACCTGGCTGCGCTTACGTTTTTTTAGTTTCTTATTTGAGTAACCGTCAACAGCGTGTAACAGTAAACGACAAGGCCGCTAAATGTAAAATGAAACTTAGTGGATCCCCACAGGGCAGTATTCTAGGGCCCTTAATTTTCTGTATTTATATCAACGACATACCATCTATGACAGGAAATAACACACACCACCTCTATGCTGACGATCATCAAATTTACAGACACTGCAAGACATTAACAATGACCTCTGATGACTCAGTATATATGCACAACGAAATCACTTATACTAAACTCCCCAAATCTCAGGCAATCATAATTGGATCACGAAAATTACTGAGCTACTCAAACAATGTCGCAATCCCGCCTATCCAACTGAATGGTAACATAATTCCCTACAGTAAAACGGTTAAAAATCTCGGCGTAATTATGAATGAAACACTTGATTAGTCTATTTACACGAAAGAAATACGTAAAAAGATTTTTCGAGTGCTTCACCCTCTTAAACGCCAGAGGGATGTATTTCCATTTGAGCTAAAGGCCAAACTAATACAGACACTCACTCCCCCTATTCTTGATTATTGTGACGTCGTTTTACTTGTCATGACGAGAGAAAAAACACTTAAACTTCAACGAGCACTGAATTCCTGCCTGCGATTTATTTACAATACCGGGTGCGATGTTCATATCACACCATACTATCAAGCTGTCTCATGGCTGAAGCCTGACAAATGTCGGCAGCTACACACTTTAACGATGGTCTTTAGAGTGTTAGTTGAAAGTCAGCCACTGTATATATTTCTTCTAAATTCACATTTTGATCATCATTTCACAACTTAAATACACGTTCCAGATCCTTTCTTTCTAATTCCGTGCCCCGTACAAATAAATTGAATAGATCATTTGTGGTCACCGGCGCCAGATTATGGTATTCCCTGCCAGCTCAGGTCAGAGAAATTGGCTTTTTTTTAAATCGCGATTTAAGGTCATCTGCCGAGACTACCTGTTGAGGACAGCAGACTGAACAGTTGAAGTATGAATGTGTGCGTGCCTGAGGATTAGTCTTTTTTAAGAGTTTTTAATATTAATTAGTTTTGATATTAATTTAGTAACGTATTTAAATTTATTTTCAATTCTATTAATTGATGTAGTTTCAACTATTTTAAGTATCTTAGTAGTTTATTTAACATTTTGATTAGTATATGGTTAAGTGTACGAGAAGGCCTCGAACCCTATTTTCGCTACTGTAAAAAAGCACTCATAATAAAAAATAAAAAATATAATTAAATATAGAATGTAAGGGGGGTGGGTATAGATATTTCGTTAGTTTGTAAAGAAAAATACACGTCACAACATATACTAGGTAGTTTTTACCTTGTCCTACTAGTCTCCCTCGCGGTTAGGGCCGCTCAGCTGTGAGCTTGCATCCGGGAGACAATGGATTCGAACCCCACTGTCTGCAGCCCTGAAAATGGTTTCCCTATTTTCACATCAAGCAAATGCCGGAGCTGTACCTCAATTAGGGCTACGGCCGCTTCCTTCCCACTCCTAGGCCTGTCCTCTCCCACCGTCGCCATAAGACCTATCTGTGTCGGTGCTACGTAAAGCAAATTGTTAATTAGTTTCCCTCGCAAGCCTGGGATACAGAATATAGTAGTATAAAGTTACAGTTTTGTGACGTCCGGCTCCATGGCTAAACGGTTAGCGTGCTGGTCACAGGGGTCCCGGGTTCGATTCCCGGAAGGTTCGGGAATTTAAACCATCATTGGTTAATTTCTCTAGCACGGGGGATGGGTGTATGTATTGTCTTCATCATCATTTCATCCTCATCATGACGCGCAGGTCGCCTACGGGAATCAAATCAAAAGACCTGCACCTGGCGAGCCGAACATGTCCTCGGACACTCCCGGCACTAAAAGCCATACGCCATTCCATTTCACAGTTTTGTGACACTAATATTCGTATGTATAATTTTTATTGACGTGACAGAAGCCAACGACATGGAGCTGTTGCCATTTCAACGCCGTTTTAAAGGCTACCGACTAAACCAACTGAGCCATATGAAAAAGAGGCGATTGTGATTATTGTTGTACGTAGATGCAGTTAGTGTTTTTACACAGATTTTATGAGGAGCATTTATTAAGGCGTACGTTTTCAACTCTCCTAAATGCACGAGACCGGACGGAAGAACTTACTGGAAGCTAAAGAGCCTGGCAGGGGTGTCGCTTCCTTCTCTTTTCACTTTTACAAACCAAAACTCCATGGCAAAACCGCCCCGAATGGCCAGCGCCTACCAAGTGACCACTGTTCAGCCCGAAGGCCTGCAGATTACAAGGTGTCGTATGGTCATCACGACGAATCCTCTCCGCCGTTATTCTTGGCTTTCCAGACCGGCGCCGCCATCCCACTGTCAGATAGCTCCTCATTTACAAGTATGTGGGCGGAGTGTACCCCGAACCAGCCCTCAAATCCATGTAACCCTGACCTGGCCGGGAATAGAACCCGGGGCCTACGGTAAGTGGCAGGCGCACTACCCCTACACCGCGGGACAGGCTGGTTACTTTTAGGTCTCCTTATTTTTGAATTTGACTTAAAGCATCCTGCATTCGATTCCCGGCACTGACAGAGTTAAGAAAGGCATGGGATGGGGAAGATACAGCCTTGTTTGTGGGTGCAGTAGAGTTGGCTTTGAGTCTCCCGTAATTGAAATATCTATGACCATCACGGGGTGTAGTACCAAAGTGGTTCCATCCTTTTAAGAAGACAAATTAAATGAAGATTCTACTTCCTCACAAACGAAGAACGATATATCAATTTTACGAACAGTTTAAATAATGCAGCCGGTTTATGTTAAGAGTACAGAAGCTGTGATTGTACATGGTAATAATACAACCATCAATATCTACTAAAGATCCGTCACCGCACTCGGTAAGAACGGCTTTCTTTTCATATCCACCGGGCGAGTTGGCCGTGCGGTTAAGGCGCACAGCTGTGTGCTTGTATCCGGGAGATAGTGTGTTCGAACCCCACTGAGGGTGTACCTCAATTAAGGCCACGGCCGCTTCCTTCCCACTCCTAGCCCTTTCCTTTCCCATCGTCGCCATAAGACCTACGGTGCGACGTAAAGCAAATTCTAACTATAAATAAAAAATATATTTTCACAACCATTTCCAAGGAAAAGTTCTATCCACACTACGGGCCTGGACTTTTACCCCACCCACTGAAATTATTTTGTGGGTGCGCCCAAAGAGTGGTTGAATAATCAAAATACACCACCACGAATTATGCGGTTATGGCTCAAAGGTACTAAAGAAAGGTAAGGGACGAGATCTACAGTTTTTAGTAGAATCCGAATCAATAGAACGTGACTTCTCATTTTATAAATGTGTCATGCATCGACTGCGATTCATGCCTCGGCCGTCTTGATGAGAAGACAGAACCACTGGAACTGAGTTATCACGCCCACTAATTTCAAAATACTGTAGTTACCCGCACTTTTGATGGTGCCATTTAAGGATCCAATCAGTCCCCGGGCATTTGACAAAATATATAGGCCTACCTATAGAACATAGGCAAGCATCCGCGATCTGTCTTGCTACTGTTAGAATTAAAAACTTTTTCATAACTTACCAAGGATGCACATAGTTTTGGCTTCTTTGTGACAAAACGGCCCATCTTCAAAAAACGTTACCTATATGGCACAAAATGAGGAACTAATGTGCAGCTCACAATCCTGTCACAGTCTTCCCAACGCTGCAACTTAAACACAGCTCATCTCTCAACCACGGTACAACCCGAGGATCCCTAGGACATAGTTGTTTCCTGGAACCGATGAGCAAAAGCTGACACGACGTTGTAAGCTTGCAACTGTTTCCGGACGTGGCCCCCGTTATCTCGGTGGACACGTTCCGGTTCCCTACTGAGTAATCCTTTGCTAATTGCCATTTACACCATCTCTTGACATTTTTCAACACACGGTTACATTCCCAATACTAAGGCCTATACAGGGAAATATCCCCGCGCATCACAATCCTAAGTGTTTTCCTTTCATTCAAGCAGTACAAATATGGAGAATTAGAGTATGTATGGCCCTACTGAGCCTTGCTAGTAGATTCTTTAATATTTCGGCGTAAGTTTTTAAGTTGTTCGTACCGTACGTAAAACAACGGCTGATCCTCGCTCTAGTTTCAGGAAACATTTTTGGGGGGGCCACCCCCTGGCTACGCCAGTGATTGCAACCTTTCCTTTTGAACTGATATCTGTAAATCTCAATCCACAACAAGCTAGGATTCAACTCACATTTTGATATCAAGTTCACTTTCCAACTATGCGATACATAAATACCCACTCAACCCCACTCTCTACTATCTCTGTGAGCAAATACACAATCATAATTCCTTAGATTATAGAATTTAGCTTCATTGCTAGTTATCCAAACTTCAGACACAACTACAATATCCACTTCACCATGAGGAATAACAACAACTCAATATCGTTAAGCTTATTTCTGGTACTTCTTGTGTTAAGGTACAAAATTCTAATCTCACTATGTAAATTAACTGAAATTGAACTGTGACATGAGTTCAAGGTAATATCCAAGGGTTTCTCTTGAATGAAATCGTCCAAACAGTTGAATTTGACTTCACAGCAACCTAGAGAAAGTTTTGGGTAACCTGTTATAAGATTATTTATAGTAGTCCTATCACTGGTTATTTCGAGGTTGAATAATATGCCTAGGTGGCGTAGACTTGGTACTATCTTCCCCTTGAAGGCGTTTAATGTACTCGGTGTTCTGAACGCGGATTGATCGGTGATTCTCCGATTTCCTTACGTATGTTTTGCAAACTTTAGTCCACACAAATTTATAACCATGTCCCTTTAGGTCCCTCGCCATTTTATGTAGGTATTTATTGGTCGGTGTCAGGTGTTCGTTTATGTAAACAGTTCTAGTGTCAGCCTGAATGCCTACCTCACTCAACTTGATGTTTTTCATCTTCTTGGGCGAAAGAAATTCTTCTTTCTTGAGGCGGCTACAAAATTTCACAAGGAGAGGTGGTGGGAATTCAGGCTTTATGGGGGGTAGTCTATGACACGCATCGATATCACATCGGCCACTTCGACATCGAGGGATTTACAGAGGTATTTCACTATTGAAAGTGGATTTTCATTCTGAACTTGTGGCAGTCCGTGGATTTCCAAACTATTTCTTCGAACATATTGTTGCAATTCTTGGTGTTCTGTCTTTAGTTTTACCATTTCTCCTTGTGTTATTTCACGTTCTTTCTCAAGATCATTTACCTTGCATTTCAACATTGCGATTTCAGATATCGCCATCTTGAAGTCTTCTGTAATTTTTCGAAGAGAATCTTTTACCTCATCGAACGAGTCCGCACAAAATGACACAGCCTTTTGAATCTCGCCATGCTCCGTTTCTATTGCCTCAAGTTTTGAAAGTATTTTATGAATATCTCTAATTACGTGATCTATTTCACTAACGTTAGACATACACTCAGTCTCATTACTAAGACATGCCGTATCGTCACACCTACCACAGTACCATTTTTCGACTTATCATCAATAAGTTTCCTGAAATCTTTCTCGTTGATTTTTACACACACTCTATGATGCCTTCTACGACACTTTCCGTCACATATGATGTAGTCATCTTCTGATTTTTGCTAGAGTTGCACAAGCCACACACACACGACTGAATTGGATCCGCCAACTTTCTAAAACTGGGTTTATGTGAGCATTATAATATTGAATGTGAGAGAAGAAGTGGTGTTTATGGGGAACATGTGATTAAGAGGGCAAGAAATATTGCAGAACGAGCGCTTGTGGCCGAATGCAGTAAGGGAGATACCCTAAAGATGTTTATGAGGGTAAATCAGGTACTGAATTTGAAAGTGGCAAGAGTAAACAAGACGGTGCGATGGAGCTTAATATGGTGGATTTTAGGAATGTGTATGTATAGAGGTTGGACTAAGTTAAAAGTAAATATGATGTGTATATTATGTGGTGATGTGAGAGGGTTTTTCATTTCTTGACATTATGTAAGGAAACGATTGAAGAGAGACGTATTTTTATGACTAAGCAGCAGTAGAAATTGATTGCTCAAACGTGTAGTAGAGGTAATCCTATAAAGTGGTTAGTGTCAGAATGGAAGTGAGTGGGAAATTTATGTAAGTTTTTAAGCAAAATTAGGAGTAGATGCACAGCCGCATTGAAAGCTGAATCTCAGGTGTGTGAAGTGGACAGGGAAAATGAACTAGGTAGTGGGAAATCCTGACGCATGAAAGTGAAGAATATCACTCGACTCAGTGCAGGAGAATAGATTCCTTCCCCAATACTGGCTAACATTGGGAGGGGGAGGGAGGTGGTGAGCGCATGTGTTCTCGTGGATGGGGTCCTAGCATACATGAGTGGTATTATACTAGGTCAGGAGGGATAGGGCAACACGCGGACCACTCACCCAGGAAGTAGCGTGGATATGTCGTTAACTTTATATTGCACCGTTTGCCATGTTGCCAATGTTTTGTTTTTGTTTTTCAATTTCATTTTTTTCCTATTTATATTTCTATCTTGTCCGTAGAGAACATTAGGTTCAGTAACTGCACAAATCAGGAGGAAATATAGGTTAACGATATAAGATTGCGTAGTATGTTCCGAGCTATCAGTGGAGGGATGGCATGGAATGACATTAGTAGACGAATAAGTTTGAGCGGTGTCTTTAAATGTAGGAAAGATCACAATCTGAAGATAAAGTTGGAATTCAAGAGAACAAATTGGGACAAATATTCGTTTATAGCAAGGGGAGTTAGGGATTGTTGTAACTTACTAAGGGATACATTCAATAAATTTCCAATTTCTTTTAAATCATTCAAGAAAAGGCCAGGAAAACAACAGAAAGGGATTATGCCACCTGGGCGACTGCCCTAAATGCATATCAGTAATGATTGATTTCATCTAAAAATAATCGATGTATTGAACGTTAATTCCAAAATAAGAGTTAGGTTAGGTCTGTAGTACGAAAGTAATGTTGGTTATGTTCACCAATATTTAAATATTCATATTTCGTTTCATTTACCCCTGACTGAACTGTTGTGGATTTCTAAAATCAGGAATTTTAAAATCTTCCGAACATATCCTATACGCCCTTCGATAGTGTTGTGAGGGGCCTCTCTTACAGGGCTTGTCGAGTACACTCCTCCTTCATTTTAACACCCACTGGTCATATTTGAATATAATTGGAAACAAGTCGTACATTAAACGATGATAGTCTGCTGTTGTACCGTATATTAAAGTGATAGTGAGAGGAAAATACACTATTCATTAACAAAGTCACAGATACTTACTGACTCGTATCGCTTGGAAATGTGGAAAATGAATGCTACTTCTTTTTAGCTTCATAAATGTAGCAGATACAAACTGCACAATTTTGACCGGCCACTATTTTGCATATATTCACTAAAGTAAGTCATAAAATGTTTATTTCAATCTCTTTCTGGCTGCGATTGATTTAACACTACGTAACACACATAAAATATCTATGAAAGAGATTAGAAGAGTTGCAAGGCCCTCACGCTAGATGGTGCTCATTGCGCTGTGTCGCTATATGTTGCAAACTGTCCCGTATGACCTCTAGTGTATTTGCTGGAAGACTTACCAAATTTGTAGATATTTGTAAACAAGTTTCATAGATGGCAAGCAAGTATGTATGCAATGGGATACTTTTATAATAAGAGTCTGTTCGACACTCGGTGAAGTATTTGAGGGTCCAAACTCAATCTATAGGCGCTTCTGGTAGAGAATTGAGCACATTATTTTATTATTGCGGATATAATACCTTACAATTGCATTGAATCCGACCTTGACCAATCGATTAATTCCGCGTTGGTTTAGCTCGTAGGCATATCAAGCGGTACTTCGCGTGATGCCGTTCCTGTTGTATTCTTCCAAGTGACCATGTGCTATTTGCTGTTTTAAATCTTAGCGGTGCAAATTCTCTGTTTATTTTGAACTTGTAGTAGCACTGATATTGTGTGTTGTGTTGGATCATTTTGATTCTAAGTAAGTGTAAGAAGGTGCAATATAATTCCTGCGCAGTTAACAGTTTTCAACCTTCAGGAAACAGCTGAAAGAAAGAGTACATTTTTCATGTTTGAAACACTGGGTGTGGAATGTATACATTGAAATTGCTCTTCAATTTAAATTTGGTCCTTTATGAATTTTTTCAGACAGAATGTCGCTGACTGGACTCTAAAGCTCTGTAATGATATCTTTTGTGATGAACTGGACTAAAATAGTACATTAGTAGGTAGCGTGTTGGAAATCCAGACCAAGTCGGATTCTGATTGGTCAATTTATGGTGGGAAGACTCGTGACTGGCTGTTGGTGTGTGGCGGGTACTTGAAATGTGGTCCGCGGGTAATTTGAATGTTCAGCTGGCTGTCAGAGGTATTTTACGTCTGCATGAGGAGATGTGGGTGTGTGTGCTGAGCTCAGGTGTTAAATGTGGAAATCAGGGGTACGTAGGATCAGCAAACCTCATGGTTTTGTTCTTAAGTTATTGTCTGTATGTGGCGATGGTACCTGAGCAGTTTGTTTACATTTTGTTATTGTGTGAACTTTGGAAAAGTGTTTGAACTGCATTCTGAAGGAAAAATTAGTAAACGTTTTGTTACATGGAGCTGTGTGTCTCAGACCCCATAGGTCGATGTAGAAATGTGAATGATTAATTTGACCAACCTGAGGCGCGTTTGCATGAGCAATTTTTGTTTGGCGAGCTGTCAGAAGAGTTTGACGTCTGTCAGTAGCACGTGGTGTGTTCCACATAAGGCTCACCCCAACTAGGCAAGATGACGGCTATTTGTCAACCTGACAGAGGGATTGCCAAACTTACAGAAGGGAATTCGATGCTTGTAAGCCCCCAGAATTAACCTAATCGACTTACTGGCTGCTATACATAGGGACATTTTCCTGGTCTTCCCATTTTCACACCAGGCAAATATACCTTAATACAGGTCACTGCCGCTTTATTCCCTCTCCTAGCATCTTCCTACCCCACCATTGCCGTAGGACCTATCTGTGTCAGAACGACTTTAAGCAACATGTAAGAGAAACATATGGACGAACGGTGACACTTCTGGCTTCTTCTGACGTCTGTCAGTAGCACATGGCGTATTTTTTAAGTGAGCTCTGATGTTAGATGAGGAAACGAGAGCTGCAAATGTTTGGCCAACCTGATAGTGGTGTTGTTAAGTTGCTCAGTGAACATGGTGATGTGATTGGAGCAGTGTGTTTAAATATTGTTAGTGTATGAAGACTGGAAAGATCTTTGAGCTGCACACTGAAGTAAACGTAATGTCACATGGAGCTGTGTGTTGTGGGCCTTGGTGGTCGATGTAGAAACGAGGACGAATATAATCTAAGCTGATATAAATATCCTGGATTTTGTAATTCCCGTTCGGGAGACACACGCACGCACGCACGCACACATACACAATTTTCCATACACAGCAGGTGCTGCCCACGTTTGTAGAGAGAGCGTACTAGGGGACTTGGCACTTTTCCTTCGAGTATAGTGTGGTATGGTGACGGGGCTTGCCTGCCTGAACTTTTGGAAATGTAACGCAAAGGGACGTTTGCATCAGTTTAGGAGAACAGGACATGTGAAGAGGATATCCGCGTGCTTTCTAAGAACATTATGGTTCGAGATACTGTTGGCTAACATTTTTCCTTATTTAATTTTACGTACGTCACTTCTGTAAAATAAAGGGAAATACAATTATTGCACTGCATTCTGGAGTCTCACATGTTTAATTCATACATTTTTCCAGATAAGAATGCTTTTGTACTCTAGCGGTGAAACGGAGAGGCTTGCTATAAAGCTTTAGCAGAAACGAATGCTAGTTTTGTGTTGGACAAGGTTTTCTTGGTTATAATAGTAGTTGCACATGGTTTAGATACTGACTCTGAAAAGAATGGATATTAAGATATAATGCTATGCGTAAACATTAGGTAGTAAAGTGTGCTACTTCAGTGCGTATTATATTTTTCTTTAAAAACACTTTTCTTGAAAACAATCACTTACATCATTATGAACAAAGAGGTTTGTAAACTTATTGTTTATGCATTAAATGTAAGACAACATAAGAAGATTAATTTTTAAAACAAACAAAGCAGACGACCATCATTTTAAATTAGATGGCAGATAGTGGAAGGGATTAGTATATAGAGTAGGAACATAACTCATGCGATGACGCGATGTAGAGACAGGAATGAGGCGTGGCTGTAAGGATGGGTGCCATTTATTTTAAAAACGTAAACGCAAACATTTTTCGGCAAATCTGACATTTAAAAAAGCAGTTGCTTTATTCTGTTGTATGAATGTAGCTTGAGCAAAATAATTTTTTGTGTAATAAAGATGCATCGCTGTAAAAATGAGTAAAGGAATTTGGTTAGGAAGCGTGACATGATACACACATTAAGAGTAGGGGAAGCAGCCATTATGTTTTTAATCAAGTGGGTTTGTTGACAAGAGCCGTGTGCTTTTCCAAACTACTAGCCGGAGACAGTTTATCACTGCACCACGGAGGTAAATAATAATAATAATAATAATAATAATAATAATAATAATAATAATAATAATAATAATAACATGTTTTATCACGAGTGACCCAATAGTGTGTCGTTTAAGGATGGAATTAGGCAGTTTTCTTAAGAAAATAAAACCATATCCAATTGGGGAAGAGACTATATTATCCGATACGATATCAATCAGTTGTAGTATATCATGACATAACATGTGTGAAATACTTTAAGAATAGAATACCGTAGGAAGTTGAGGGAAATGTAGGATATTGCATTTAACATATATAGGTTA
The DNA here is from genome assembly GCF_040414725.1 of Anabrus simplex. Taxonomy (NCBI): domain Eukaryota; kingdom Metazoa; phylum Arthropoda; class Insecta; order Orthoptera; family Tettigoniidae; genus Anabrus; species Anabrus simplex. The sequence continues at coordinate 310,510,325 of NC_090266.1, forward strand.
CCTGTTCCCATAAATGAGTGATATAAGGTTAGATATGGTCAAACAGATAGATGGAAGACATGTTTATATTGAATATGTAAATATTGATCTGGAGATTGATTTACTTTAAAGATAAAGAGAATTTAGCGTCAATATGGGATATATAAGGTGGATATTAAAACGTGTTACGTTAGATATGTAGTGAAATGTGAGAATAGAGATATGAGATGATATTATATGAAGATAGGAAGGGAAGAATTGAGAAAAGATGTTAATGCTGCGAGGATATAATTGAAATGAATGAAATATGGGAAGCGAAGGGATAAAATACTGGCGCAGACATGGATCATTAATATTTATTGAAGCAATAAAGATGTTTCGTTGGTAGATAATCCATATCACATAACAAATGGCAGCATAATGAAACGTCGTATGGCTTTTAGTGCCGGGATATCCCAGGACGGGTTCGGCTCGCCAGGTGCAAGTCTTTCTATTTGACGACCTGCGCGTCGTGATGAGGATGAAATGATGATGAAAACAACACATATACCCAGACCCCGTGCCATTGGAATTAACCAATTAAGGTTAAAATCCCCGACCCGGCCGGGAATCGAACCCGGGACCCTCTGAACCGAAGGCCAGTACGCTGACCGTTCAGCCAGCGAGTCGGACGGCAGCACAATGCGATACTTATGAATAATATGGCAGGAAAATGCATGTTATTTGTTTACATGAACATTTCAACATTAGATACCTACTTACAGGTTGCATTTGATAGTATATCATGTACGGCAGGCATTTATTGGCATGTATAGTCATTAATATGTCTTAATAATTATTAATATTGAGAGGTTCATAGACGTTTCAAATCTTCATCCATGGTATTCCCTATACTTAAAGTTGAACTTCATGACCTCATACATTGGATTTCCAATTCAATTGAGAAGTTATTTGGTTATTTATGATAAGTTTATTTGTTTTGAAACATAATAGATGTCTTAATGCAATGCTAATTACTAGTAATATTATAATTTTGAATGAATTGTATCCCTTGAATGCTACATAGGTACGAAACTGATCTTATTATTTTGCCAAGTTTATGAAAAGTAGAATATGAACAACGAAAGCCATTGACCTTGAAATCAAAGATGAACTTACGACAAAATGAAGAATATTTTGTGGGAGCAAGACTGAACAATTAACTTAAATGGTTTTAACTCACGCGAATATGTAAATAACGTATTTCTTTTATTTTCTTGTGTAATTTAGATAAATATGAAGCTCCTATCCTTTTTATTGACGATTATATTAATTCGTAATACGACTAATGATTATATACAAATAATTTGAAGTCTGTAATCAGAATCAATTGATTAATTTTCTAATTTTCAAGCAGATTCTTCGCAATTTATCCATTATATTTCCTTTTCATGAATAAATATTTTTAAATAAGTTATAATTTAATATCATTTATAGTTAGTTGGAATAGTACGTAAGTTAGAGTTAAGGTAGCCCAATTTATGATAACCGATAACACTATTGAACGTTTGGTGGAGATGTCCATCGTTATTTTTGGATCAATGTAATGCGTACTTGCGTATCTGCAGCATCTCGAATCCACGTAAAAATGAAAAAGGATAAAATCATTAAGTTGACTTCGATATTTACCCTGAGATTGCTACCGACCCTGGCTGGAGTTTTCTTCGACGCCAATCATCTTGGACGCGGGAGATGTCGCAAGAGGTATTGGCGCCCGACATGGAAGCAAAAGAGATGAAGGAACCTATTCACAGATAAAGAAAAATTGATAATTCAACAGGGGACTATCAAGAAAAATATCAGTCTTGAAGCAAGGAAAATACTTGAAGAATAGAAAAGAAATTAACTCCCAAACTATAAGACGAGAGAAGAGAAAGATAGTGATGAATAAGGAAAAGGATTCATCTCAGTAATCATGATTATTTAGTAGAATAATTTAAATATATAATATTAGATAACTTAAATGTTATAATTCTGTAGAATAAAAAGATAAAGCTTGTAATGTAAGCTTCACAATTTAAAAAAAGGAATAATCGCGTTGAAATGGATAGAATTGCGCAAGGTTCCAAGGACAAGAACATTCATAAAAACGGGGATAATAGTTTCTAATCGGTATGGAAGACTCCGGGCTGTCAACCCTAATTCACTGAAATATAGGGAAGTACACTCTCAATGTAAACAACTTAAGAAAAATAGGAACATTAGAGCATTTTAAGTAATAAAAATTAAAGCAAGATGTCACACTTGAGCCAAATAAGGTGACAGTTCGAAGAATACCAAAAGGAACAGGAAGAGAAGTTACAGAATAAGGATTAAGAAATAAATTATCCGAAGAAATAGAGAGGGCAAAGGAAGAACAGACTGGGATAATAGAGATCTTAAAAGAAATGTTTAAAAGGGTAAGATGAAAAAGCAAGAGAAAATTAGGAAGCATGATGAAAAATAACTACTACAACAACAACAACAACTGGAAGAAATGAGAAATATACAAGAAAGGTATCAGCAAATGCAAGAGGAGATGCAACGAAAGCAGCTAGAAGAGATAAGACACATACAAGAGCAATATCAACAGAAATAGAAACTATACTAGCAGAAGCAAGAAGAATTGCAACGAAACCAGATGGAAGAAGTCGGGAACATGGAGCAAAGGCAAAAAGAAGTAATGAAAACAGAGATTGGGAAAATTGGAAGATAAATTATGGAAATTAAGAGTGACATATCGACTCTCCGAAGGTAAATGATCGAGACCATGGAAAGCAAGAACAAAGAAATATAAGAAGTGTTCATCAAGATCAGGTGAGAAATAACAGAAAAATGAAAGTTATATTCAGTTTGAAAGAAGAAGAAATTAGAAGATTGACTGATAATATGGAAGCAATAAAAATTGAATCACATGAAAAATGCGACCAATGTCAGGAGAAAATAGAAAAGAAAATGAGGATGTGCAAATAACAAACAGAACAATGGAAGACAACTTCTTAATGGCACGTGACAAAATTGGAGAAAATATGGATGTTATAAAGGAAGAAATAGAAATAAATAAAAATGAAGCAGAAGAAGTGAGGAACAGGGCGGAAGAAGGGCTGAACCAGATCCAGAATGAAATCCAGTATATTAGAAACGAAGCCCAAGCTACAAAGTCAGTCATATCGAATTGCACTGACAGACAAAAAGCAATGGAATGCAGATCAACGAAAGGTAAGGAACGTCCACGATATTGGCCGAAACTGATCATAGCAACAAGGATATACTAATGGGAAGAAATAATAAGGGGAACCCACCCATAATAAACATTATGAAAACCAATGATGACCGACCCAAGCACTTAAACATCTCAGCAAGCATGTCACGGAAGAGATTTCTACGCGAGATGGAGGATTATTTTCGGGAGAACAGGATACCAGAGGAGAAAAAGCTAAGGATAATGCAGAAACACCTGTATTCTAATCCGAACCTATGGTGTCAAGCATTTAAGTACACATTTCATGACTATGAGGAATTTAATGTCGCATTCTAAAAAAGTTTGTGGAACTCGGAAATTCTGCAAAATTTAAGGCTGGAGCTATATTCTAAAATATATTCATCAATAGGCCAAGCACGTTATAGCGATTATTTTGCTTACCAATTCCATAGATTTCAAGAGCTAGATTCTTCTCCCAGCGTATTGAAAGCAATATAGACGATTCAAAAACAATTTCCACCGGATATACAAAGACTACTTGCAGCCGCGAATGTTGAAGCAGCGAACGAGATGGAAAACATACAAAGGCAACTTAACATACTTCAGTGCATACTACAAGCAGAATAACAAGAAATCCAAATTACACGGAAATAATAAATGTATTAACGCGAGAAAACGTTAATAGAAATGTGCAAGGAGAACAGATGGAAATTATTAGATATCCCGTAAGGAAAGGATGGAAAGGTAAAGGAAAGGATCAGATATATGGAAGATATCGTAGGAACAGTAGATTTGTGTCATATTATCGACCAAGTAATCAATTCAGGGTCAACAGAAATGGAATGAACCACCGAAGACTGTATATCAAGGAATGCAAGGAGAAGATTATAAACAAAGGGAATATAGAAATAGGAAATATATATAAAATTTGAGGGAAGCTACCCAAGATAAGGAAAAGTGGAAAAATGCAATCAAAGACCAAAACATAAACGGATACATTGAAGGGGCAGAGATCATTGAGTTACGTCTTACATAAGGAAAGAGAGGGAAGAGCAAAGATTAAATCCAGCTGCCGAACATTTCGATGTGAGTCCGGAAACCCATATAAAACACCAATTTAAGAATAAATAAGGAAATAGATAGTATGATGGATAAGGGGAGTAATAAAATTGAAAATTGGATAATTGCACAAATTGAGTCGTGGGAATCCAGAAGAATCAACTGAATATGTGCCAACTAATATTAAGGAACTGCAAGTTAACTTAGCTATAATTATCGTAAGAATAAGTGGATTAATGTCACAATGCCTAATTGATTCAGGAGCAAGCATAAGAGTGATATCCCAAGCATTGTTTCACGATGTCAATAAAAAGACTAAATTACCGACAATCCCAGTATCCAAAGTAAAAATTCGCGGTATAATACCAGACAAGTCGATAGAATATAGAATAACAATGTACCTTAAAATAAGAATAGGGAAGATAACATTTGAACATCCTTTTATGGTCATAAGTAGAATTAAATATAACAGAATATTAGGAATCGATTTCATGTTAGCCAAAAAATGAACATTGACGTGAAGAAACAAGAAGCCAAGTTCCCTACTACCAATGATAACGATATTAAGGTAAAGGAAAGGATCAAATAAAATGAATCTATATGGGATAACGAGCACATGATAATCGAAGGACAAGAGGTATGTATTCATGTAAAAGAATGAGCAATCCAAAGCAGTAGGCGAAATGATGTTGATGACCAACGGAAAGAAATAATACAAAATATTGAAAAGGTCATGAGGGGTGAAGAAGAAGACGAAGAAGGCCCAGATATCTGCAAATGTATAGCCGAAACTAAAGTTTCTTCAGAGGAGTAGCAGAAACTATTTGAAATCCTAAGGGAATATTCGGAAATATTTAAAAATAAGCCAGGACAAATCCCGAATTTTAAGTATAAGTTTTTGGTAAAAGACTGGACTCCGTATAGAGGGAAGTTACACGATATCCCAGAGAAGCATTTTCAAGAAGTCAAAGGATTAATTCAAGACATGCTAAACGATGGTATAATAATTAGAACTCAACAACGCCTTATTTGAATCCACTCGGGATCGTGAAGAGTAGTAACGGAAATTTAAGGATATACCTGGATGCAAGACAGATGAGTTAGAAGTTAGTACCAGAGTATGATCAAGTACCAAGAATTAAAAATATTGTGCACAATTTAAAAACATGAATTGTTTTACGAGCATGGATTTTACGTCATCATGTCTCCACATAGTACTGGAGGAAAAATCAAGGCTATTGATAGGTTTAATGTTCTATAATCAGACGTATGCATACTGTTGTTTTCCATTCGGATTGAAAAACAGCTGTGCAGAATTAATAAGTGGTGTTAGACAGGAACGTGTTACCGGAAATAAAAGAACTTGTAACCTGCATGAGCTGGTATTGGCAACACAGATATTCGATGAAAACTGTAAGGAGCTAGATAGACAACTAGAAAATCTGAAGAATACCGGCTTTAAAATTCAAAAAATCCAAATTTTGCCAAGAACAGACACTATTCGTTGGAATATAATAGACGGGGAGGGAATACATCCAAACCTTGTAAAAATTAAAGCAATCTGTCGCTTTCCTCGTCCAAGCAGAAATAAAAACGTACGGCAATTCTTAGGGATAACACAGGTCATTGCAGATCATTGTGAGGAATGTACTAACACAGCAGCGCCATTGCAAGAACTACTAAAGGTGAATAATACATGGAAGTGGAATAATGGGACCGAAAGAGCATTTCCAGCAATGAAAGACCTAGTTGTAAAGAGTATTAAACATGGATATCCAGATTACACAAAATGATTTATTATTCAATCATATTCTTCAGACATAGGGATAGGTGCATACCTATACCGGGAAGATACAGATAACTTAAAAAACGCACGTGCCCAGCATTCACTGGCCAAAAATTGAGAAATTACGAATCAAAATTAACTACGAAGAAACAAGAATTGTTAGCTATTGTGTATACGGTTGCCCGATAATCATTAGATCTGATCATAAGGCACTAGTGTTCGGTTTAAAACCATTGATGACGAGTGAGAGAATCACAAGATGGGTAGAGTTTACTCAACAATTCCAGATAAAGATAGAACTCTGCTGCGGAAAAGACATTAACCTTGCAGATGCTTTAAGTAGGAATCTAGCGGATGAAGAAGAAGCGAACCAGCATATCGAGTTATTACAGCAGAGCGAAGAACAGTTAGAGAAGTTGAGAAACATAAACCTATCGCAAAGATCAGATGAAAAGTTAGCCTATGTAATAACAAAAATGGATGAGGATATCTCGGATAATGTTAATAGAGAAGCAGATGTGGTACGCACGTTTACAACGTATATTAAATGTCGGAATAATGATGAGCCATATTAATAAAGACATGAATCAAATGCGAATAGTGGTACCGCAGGAACTGCATAAAGAGATAATCTGGCACATCCGCAGGATAACGGGACACGGTGGAGACGATAACTTGACTAGAAAAATACTTGAAAGTTTCACGTGCAAAAGGAATGAGAAGAATGATTAAAAGCATAGTCAGGACTGGTGACACTTGTCAAAGAACCAAATATAACACATTCCTAACCAAGCATAAACCTATTGCAATCTTTCCAACAGCACCAAGAGAGATCTACGCAATCGACATTTTCGGTAGATTACCATCCGCGAAGAAATGGCGTAAATTTATCTTCATTATTATTTACTATTCTCTAAATATATCTCGTTACAGACGATCCAAAGGATTAACCCAAAGCAAGTGCTGAGGGCCATAGTACAAATGGTGTTACCTAAAATGGGGAGAACCGAGCTCGATAGCTGCAGTCGCTTAAGTACGGCCAGTATCCAGTATTCGGGAGATAGTGGGTTCGAATGCTACTGTCGGCAGCCCTGATGATGGTTTTCCTTGGTTTCCCGTTTACACACAAAGCAAATGCTGGCGCTGAACCTAATTAACGCCACGGGCACTTCCTTCCCACTCCTAATCCTTTCCTACCCCATCGTCGCCATAAGAACTATCTGTGTCGGTGCGACGTAAAGCAACTTTCAAAAAATGGGAAGAGCGAAGAATATATTAATAAATAGATGTACCCAGTTCATATCAAGAGATTTCCAAGATGTGATAAAAGAACTAAACATCAATTACATATTATGTTCAGTGAGACATTCGTCGTCTAATCCGGTAGAAATATACATGAGAGAAATTTCCTAATTCTGTAGGATCTATTGTTCGGAATGTTACTGGAAATTGGTAGATGCCATTGACATAATTGAAGAAGGCATCAATCATACCGTTCATGACTCAACTGGACAAATACCAAGTGTTGTACATGATCTACTAAAATGAATGAAAGGTTGTCAGCTTAAGAATGAAGTGCCTGAATGATTTTATTGTTTTGGAACAATGGAGAAGAACAAGGTTTAATTGGTGGGTATAGCAGTGTAAAATATTGCCCGTCGGCAAACTTCTTTGATGTTATGTTGAACACACCCATGCTCTCCTGCCATTGTGGAGCACACGTCATATATTTGACATATTATTTTATCAATTGCTCCTCACTTTCGCAGAATATCGACAATTAATTCTTCTATGCCAATGTACTCTTATCAATCGAAACATCATAAAAGCATGTGAATCTTTCTGTGGTATCCTGTTTAGAGCAAAACCGGAATATTATACCGGCTTGAGATCTATTTGATACATCTCAGGACTCATCCGCCTGAATACCAATGAAATCATCAGAATCTAACTCTGCATCTATCGTCTCCTGAATTATGGTAGTTACAGACTCAATTAATACATTATGTATTTCGCTTGATATGCCTTTAAAGCCCGGCGTACCGGTGTGAGTGACTCACACGGTTGACGTGCTGGTCTTTTCAACCCAACTTGGCGGGTTCGATTCTGACTTAGTCCGGTGTTATTTGAATGTGCATAAGTACCGTTACGTTAGCCTCATGTCGGTAGAATTACTGGCACGTAAAAATCACCTGCGGGACTATATTCCAGCACTTTGGTGTCTCCACAAACCGTAAAATTAGTTAATGGTACGTAAATCACATAACATTATTATTATTATTATTATTATTATTATTATTATTATTATTATTATTATTATTAAAAGCCCGACGTGCACTGGATATGATTTCGAATGTACTGTTCCTGTTCTGAAAGAAAATCTAACAACTGAGGTAATTGCTCCTGTTGATCGAACCTTCCTCTTCAAACTGACCTCGAAATCCAAGCTCCTGTTTCCCATGAAAACACACAATATCAAATCTCTCAACAAAAAACTATTTTGTTTTACAACTTCGTTATGTTTAACGGCTTGAATTCTTGCACCTTCAGATAAAGAAAGTTCTATACACCCGCGCCCCATTAAACGGAATTTCTCTTCATTCTGAATATGTTTATTTCAATTTTAATGCTTCTCCGCTTTCCTAAGAACGTTTTTATAATAATTATCCCATTTAAAGTCATTCCTTTTCACCACCAAACTAAACATACGTAGACCCTGCAACAGAACAATGAATATCATGTACAGTACACCAAAAAATTAAATTTTTCTAGCTACTTTATCGTCAAAATAATATCTAAATCAGGTATACCGGTACATCATTTGTTTTTGGCTTTTTACTTCTCTTCGTAAGTCCATTTTAAAGAATTCAAAAGAATAGTAAAGTTTCTGAGGGCCCTGCTTCACTCGTATCAACCAGATAATATCAGTCTTGTTTACACAACAGAAACACAGAATTTGAATTTGTTGTTTCCATGTCTGAATTGTAACTAATATTGCCAGTAATGCACTGATTGCCTACGAACTCAAAAGAATAGCGTACGCAATTACACAATTAACAAAACGTACTTCATTGTCAGTTTCGCTCTGGGAATTTCTATACACTCACACTCGAACTGCAGAAGAGGCATGCCTCAACAAGCCTTAGACTTCGTGGAGAGGGGGGCGCGGGCTTTAACCCAACTTTCCTCCATCACACCGCTCCCAATCGCTAAGCTGGCGAAACGCAAACAAAACAAAAATTCTGGGCTAGTCAAGTTATTTCCTGTCTCCCTGTCAGAACAAGTAGTCCGCTATGACCATCAAGCGGGCGACCAGCAAAGCACATAGCCTGCTGTCAACCATGTAGTACAATAGAGATTATTGTAGTTTTAGCACAAAACACAATAATACTATTCTAATTCACCTTCTTCCCTGCCGACCTGTTGTGTTTCTAGTCGCTTAAATCAGTCTCATTTATACTTGCTTGCCCTCTCCTTCCGGTTCATCAGAGGTCAACCCTGAGAGAGGGGGTGGTTTCATTAAATCTGTAACCGGAAACCGACGTGGTTTAAAATTATACCACAGAACGGTCTGATAATGTACTATCACACGTCGTAATCTCATCCAAATTCGATCATAGATTAATAAGATATCAATGGATTTCCGTCCTCCACGTTTGGCGCCTTTTTGAGTGTCGCAAATGGCATGGTGTAGCTTTGGCCAATAGCAGTCCAACTGCGGTCAATTCCTAGAAATTGATACTTATTGTTAATCATCTTTGTTACGATATTCTAAAATACCCATACTTGGAATTTTTTGGTTTGAATATTTTATTTATTATTAATAGGAAAGATAGCCGGATTTCGTTTTTGCTGATTCAAAAGAGGTACACCCGGGGAAGATTCAGAATTTTGTCATCGGCCTTAAACTAAAACGGGTCTTTTAATTGTTCCCGTCACCAACCTGACAACTATATGCCAGTAGGCTATGGAAAATTTGTTTCAACATCTGCCAGCATCGGTGTCGTCATTCGAACTTGCCTTGTGCAGAAACAATAGTCTTCCCTTCCTGCTAGCAATTAGCGCCTTTGTTACTTTTCTTCCCTTTCCACTATTGTAAATAAGGGAGCGGACACTACACGCACATTCCGCTGAGATATATATCTTAACTAGCCAGACTTTGCGCCATAGAAATGTCGACTGCTACTGTACGTTTAATCTCCCTGGCTGAAGGTCTGTCTGAATATTCGTGCAGGTGTGGTAATATTTCACAAGCAGGCACCAGCTTGCCCATGTATTTCAGTATTCCAATATCCTATCAATTCATATCAATTGTATCACACCATGATGAGATACCCCCCAAACGGGTACAATATATTCAAATACTTTTTTTTGCTGTTTGATTTAGGTCGCACCGACACAGATAGGTCTTATGGCGACAATGGGAGAGGAAAGGCTGAGGAATGGGAAGGAAGTGACCGTGGCCTTAATTAAGGTACAGCCCAAGCACTTGCCGGCTGTGAAAATTGGAAACGACGGAAAAGATCTTCAGGGCTGCCGACGGTGGGTTTCGAACCCACTATCTCCCGGATGCAAACTCACAGCTGCGCGCCCCCAACAGCATAGCCAACTCGCCCGGTATTCAAATAAGTACAGGGTATTGAAAACTTACCGGTGGTCTTCAAACTCCAGCGCTCGTTCACGTGTTAGACATATACTGTTTCCCACGTTCTGCTTTCCGATGTTGGTCTTCGACAGCTGTGGGCGGAATCTCCTCATCCTCTAATGTATCTAAAGCTGCCCTAATACCTTGTGTTGTTGATGACGTCTTATCATGCCTCACATGCTCAGGAATCTCCTGCTCCATCTAACAAACTTTCCTGCTCCAGTCTGGATCACATATGAACAGGAAAACACCGATTTCCTGGTGACAGTTCCATATCGCAGCATATCTTGGAGAGATGTAAGCATTTTCTCCCATTCCTTTGTTCAAAATATTGCTTTTTTCCGCAGTTTCGTTCTAAAGCCGTTTTTTTCGAAATTGTTAAAATTTCTGTCGAGATAACTGATTCACAGTCATTGCCGATGGTAAAGTGGATCGCAACTTTCTACCATACTGCAACTTGGCAGGGGAAATAACTCATTCTAATGGAGTGTTCCTATTTTCCAGAGGTCCGAAGTTGACGTCACTGCCATTTGAAATAATCCTCTTCATTGTATCGACAACTATCTGTGCAGCTCCGATTGCAGAATGGAATCTGGAGCTTGATAATTCACATGCAAAATCCATACCGTACAGTAAATCTGTTTATATATTCAGACACAAATAGGAGCCTCCGTCTGAATGGTGAAATAGACGCACAGCATGACGAGCTCTACGAAACGCCAGTTGTAATCTTGAATGTCCAGGTACAATTTGCCATTGTGTTTCAGTAGTTCCTCTGAGACATGCTGCCCCGGATGTTGTGGTAATTCTCCAGTCATTAGGGGTACCGGTACGGCATGGGGCTCCTGCATGTTTTTCAAGTATACTCTGCAGTTGACTACAATACACTCGATGTCCGCTGTACATCACGGTCAACACACCGATCCCCCGGACTGTCTTCGGGTTTTAAACGGTCTGGTGTCCAGAATGTAACTTTTCCAATATTCCCTGTCGAAGTTTTCCTGTTATAAAAAGAGTGTACATTTCATTAGCAAGCCTTTCACAATATTCAGCTCTTATCTGTGTTTCCAGAATATAGACGATTTTTTCCTTTTATCATGTATAATATTTCTGGCTATTTCTTTGAATTCGGCGTCATTTTCTTGTGCTAGTTTTATTTCTTGGTGTTTAGAGTTGAAGCATGGCAAATCCTGGATAGTACTATCCGCAAACATTTTTTCATAATGGTCTCCGCCTTCTGAAATAAGTGCCATGTCCAAGGGATTGCGGGACAGACAGATGGAAACTGATTAATTTGTCTGCCATATAATTAAGAACATGATCAAAATTCAACAGACGCACTGCAACTCAGCATCCGCGCAGGAATGCCTCTTAGCGGCTTGCTCCCCAATAACTCTACCAGCGGCTTGTGATCCGTGTATACCGGTAATTCGAAGGGTCCACCTTTAGAAACCAGCCTCTAATCACTCACACGCCCCCGTCATCACCAAAGACTCTTTTTCAATTTGGGGGTAGTGGTAAAGAAGTAGAGGACTGCAAATAATAATATCATTGTATTGAAATTCACTCACATGTGTTCAGGACTCCATTTTGAATATTATTAGGTCCCGAAATGTTTCATTCTTAGAGATTTTGTGGGTAATATTGGTAATAATTGCGGATAAGAAGTACGAAGTTGTATTCATGATAGCCATCATTGTTTAGAGAGATATTATGGTCTAGACTGGTTACTTTGACTTTACAGCAAAACATGGGACTAACAACAGGTGAGGAAAGCATGGGAGTTACAATGCAAAGCATGGATGTTACAACATAAAGCATGGATGTTACAACTCCTCTAATTTAGTAACAGTCACTTGTCTTTGTAAATTCAGGCCAAGCTCTGTCATGAGAACAGTCGCCGCCTTCGGGGGCCACACTCCCTTCGAGAGGCTCTTAACTATCTCCGTGGCGCATACTGCCCGCACGGAAAGAAAAAAATATAATTTAGTAGCTGTAACCTATCTTTGCAAAATCCAGACCAAGCTCTGTCATGAGAACAGTGGCATCCTTCGGAGGCCACACTCACTTCGAGAGGCTCTTAACTATCGCACCGGCGCTTACTGCCCGCATGGCAAGAAAAAAATATAATTTAGTAGCTGTAACCTATCTTTGCAAAATCCAGGCCAAGCTCTGTAATGAGAATAATATTTTTGCACTGTAACTCCCATGCTTTATGTTGTAACATCCATGCTCTCCTCATTCTATCGTTTGTTCCATGCTTTGCTGTAACCTCAAAGTAACCAGTCTATACCATAAAATCGGTGGAAACAAAGATGGCTATCATGAATATATCCTCATAATTCTTATGTGCAATTATTACCAATGTTACCCCCAAAATCACTTAAGAATGCAATATTTAGGGACCTAACAATATTCAAACTGTAGTTCCAAAATAAACAGTTTATACCATCACATCTCTGGAAACAAAGATATCTATCATGAATATAACGTCATACCGGTACTTCTTATTTGCAATTATTACCAATGTTACCCACAAAATCACTTAAGAATGCAACATTTCGGGACATAATAATATTCGAAATGTAGTCTTGAACACAAGTGAGTAATTTTCAATGCAATGTTATTAATATTTCCAGTCCCCTAGTTCTTTACTGGATCCAATTTGGCTGTGTCTTTTTCTCCGTAGTAGGTATGGACCTTGGCGCATAACAAACAGGCAATCAAAGGTCTTCATTAAACAGCTCAAAAATGGTCCCTAGCCATATGAAGAAGAATCTGCTTTAACTCTGGTAGGTAAGCCTTATCTGTATATCCTTATTGTCTGGGTGATGTAAGAATACCGTTTATCTTCTCCTATCCGTCCTGATGTACGTGGGTCCTGAGCCACTGATATAGTTTTTCAGCAATATCCACAAAAAGGCTGTCAATTCGGCATGAATCGGGATGAAATTCATTATATAGTTCACCATTCCCAGACACTGTCGTAACTGAGGTACATTACTGGGTGGTTTTTGTTTTGTATTGGCAATACATACTCAGAATCAGGTAGGATATTGATATCCTATAGTATGCGGTCTAGGAGATTTAACTTTCAGACACAAAATTCACATTTAATTGCGTTGAGATAATCCCGTATTCGTTTATCCTAAATATCTTTTCGACTTGTCCACGGAGTTGAATTGCATCCATACCCTCAACAAGTACATCATCCGTAAGATTAACAACTAATTGGAGGCCCTGTAATATCTGATGTATTTTTTTAAAAGCTCCTGTACCAGATGTGATCCCATTGGGACACTCTTAAAGCAAAATCAGCTGAACGGGGTTTTAAATATTTTAAGTTCTTAGTGATTGCGGTCCAAAGGGAACTTCCAGAAGCCATTAGAAGTGTCTAGCCTTGTAAAAACTATGTCCACCCTCTAATACACCGAGAGACTCATTAACTGTGGGTAGCTGCCTCCTTTTAAGTTGGATATATTTGTTTCGCTGAGTGAAGTCCACACATATCGGAATACTACAGTCTTTGCGTGTGACCGCAACACCAAAGTGTAGGTTCCCCCACTGGCTCGATTATCCCCTCGTAAATCATTTTGTCCAACTCCAATTCAATCCCATCTCTTAAGGGTACTGCCAAACGACGGGGTGCAGCTATAGCAAATGGTTTAATTTTACTACTCAGCCTGAATATATATACTCCATTATTTTCATCGAACCAAGTCTGTTATGAAACACGCCATGGAATCTTCTAACGAGTTCATGTCCCACTTCATCTGTATTGAAGTTGACTAGGTTTAATTTCGAGAGAGCCTGTCCCTCTAATAGACGACAGGCTTGATTCTGAACTACACATACATCTTCCATGATCTGTCTATCCTTATACTTGAATAAGACACAGGTCTTGCCTTTCACAATTAAAGGCGTTTTAGCGACACCATACAATTGCCTGCCAGTTTTTAATAGCCTAAGTCCAAGTTTATTAGATAAATCAGTACATATAATAGGGACGTCAGGGCCGGTATCCAGCTTAAGCATTACTTACCGTTCAGCAATTTCTATTGGCAGCTTACAAGATTCGGATTTAAATTCCAGTACTGACATTTAGCGGGTATTATCATTCTCTTCCTGTTGAGACTGGCTGTCACATATCCCTAAGACTAACTTACTATTTTGCCTATACAATTTCATAAAACATCCTACTTTTCCAATTAATTACAGATAGGACTAGTAGCAAGACAAAACTTGTGACTGCTGTTGTATCCGCAATTATGACACGTATTCCGCATAGGAATGTTAGACGGGGGTCACCATGACGATAAAGATCTAGGGCGATGTATAGCAGCAACATCAGCAGAACTTTCCTGATTTCTAACAACTCGCTCCTGTCGATTCAAGCTGTCTGCCTCTCTTGATTGTACAGCTCTGTTAAGATCCATATTGTCTATCTTCTTTTTTATATTGTCTGGGAGATAAGGGTGAAGATATCCTGAAATCCATACCATACCAAGCGGTTGTCTCACAAACAGGTTACTTATCACAACATTGTTCATTTTACTATCCTTACCTTGTAAGAATACGAGAATGTGTGAAATATTTATTGCCATAAGTCTATACAGAGTTTCTTCCACTTGATAGACATTATGTTATATGTAAATGAATAAGAAGAACCAATTAAAACTAGTAAAACTAACAGAAACTACATCTGCAAGGAGAAGAGGTAGCAAGGCAACTCGGTAACTCAGAACAGAGCAATATAGGACTAGGAAAACTATATCTGAAACTTGTATTACCTTATTAAATACACTAAGGGATGCTTTATTTCCGCTTTCTTCTACCTGTCTTTGCCTTTGCATATCCTTAATCCAATATAATACTATACTCGCCTTTTCTTCTCTTCGTTGCACTCCAATCAGGAAAAACTCTAAAACTTTCAAACCTTCTGATCCATCGAGGCCAATCTGACGGATCTTTCAAGGTAAACCACAATACTCAGATATTTGCCGTAATCGATAACTCCATATCAAGAGGCTGTCTCACAAACAGGTTACTTATCACAACATTGCTCATATTTTACTAATCTAATCATGTAAGAATACGAAAATATGTGACAAATTTATTGCCATAAGTCTATACAGAGTTTTCTCCACTTGATAGACATTATACTATACGTAAATGAATAAGTAGAACCAAATAAAACTAGTAAACTAAAAAAAATACATCTACAAGGAGAAGAAGTGCCATGGCAACTCGGCAACTCAGACCAGAAAAACATAAGACTTGGAAAACTAACTACATCTACATGGAAAGGAGGAACAAAGGCAACTCTGCTAGACAGAACAGTATAGCATTAAGAACATTAAGAATAATAGGAGTAGTAGTTACTCCAAGCAGTGATAACTGCGAGATGAAAATGCAGCCTGGTGTTAACCAGATTCTTGGCGTTAGCCAGGGGATCACGAGTTTGCTCACGAGTAGGATTGACAACACAGCATCTCCAGTGAGGCTAATAAACCTGCCTTCTCTGACCTGATTGAGTCATCAGCCTGATATTTTCACCATTTTCACTCAAGACCTGCCCCACTATATTAAGACTTACCGATTCAATCATAAGATTTTGTCAGCCGCTGAGTACGTGCCCCCATTCCTCTTTAATTTCAACCTGCTGTCTTCGCAGTTTATGAAACTGCATACAGTGTTCTACTGTACCATTTAAATGCATATCCACTTGTGAGTCCACACAACTGTTTCTTATATTTTTGATACATCCTTTATAAATAGGGCCCGGATTTATATGCACTAAAAAACCTGAAAATATGCATGCAAATATGCACTAAAAAGTTACAATATATGCACGGAAAATAAGGAAATATGCTCTTAAAAACATGCAATTTTATTCACTTACCTATTTACAGGTATCATTTATTGCAAAAAGAAGCATCACAATAGGTAACTAGTAGTCTTTCAATGTTTTCTGGAGACAAACTATGTCTGTTGTCCGTCAAAATGAGTTTATAGGCTGAAAATGATCGTTCTACATCAACTGACGTAATTGGACAGTACTTATACATGGGCACCAACGTTTCGGAGCATACATCTGGCAAGGATACCCTAGTTCCACTCAAGTATTGACTAATTAACTTTATCTTCTTCAGTCCTGGGTTCGAATTCAACACCTTTTCTAACTTGCATTTAATCTTCTCTCCAATTTCGCCTGGAGCGTAATTCAACGAAGATGCAGTTTTTTCAACGAGATCAAGTGATTCATGGAGGGGAGTACCAGAAGATTCTAAGCTCTCAATGGCTTTTGGAAGTTTAGAAAAATGTGCATGAATGAAATTTACATCTTGATAAACAGTAGCGGTTTCAAACACACCTTTTGCATCACAGACACACACAATATGCTCATCTTCAAGTTTTGTAACCACTTCTTTCACTTCATTAAAATGTTCCTGATAAAATGATACTGCAGATAACCATGTCCCCCACCTAGTCAGGTCAGGTTCAGGTGGCAAAGGAACTTCAGGTAGACAATCTTTGTAGTGCTGGACACGAGCTGGTGCTTTCAGAAACCGTTTCTTCCCACATCCAATTAAATTGTTAACAGCTGGAAACTGTGCGCGTATTTCTTCTGCAATGCGGTGTAATCCGTGCGCTAAACAGGTTACGTGTATGAGTTTTGGATAAAATACTTGGAGGGCCTTTGCTGTTTTCAACATATACGAAGATGCATCTGTGAGCAGTACAAGCACTTTACAACAATTAGTCTCAATTTCAGATGGCCACAATAGTCGCAGAGAATCATTTACAAATCTTGCTATTGTGCTATGGCTGGTTTTCTCCAGTACTTTACTAGCAAGAAGATGTGGCTTATCGGGTTCGTCTGGATGTAATTTACCAACCACGAAATTTGCTATGTAACGGCCACAAGAATCCGTTGTCTCATCCGCCGATATCCAGACACAGTTCCTTCCGATATCAGAACGGATCAACTCCAGGGTAGATTCATATAGCGGAGGTAGGTAATTTTTCCTAAGAGTTGATTCATCTGGTATTTTTTGATTTACGCAATATTTCTCGAGAAATGATCGCAGAACTGGATTGTTTAATTTATTCCATGGAATGTTGCTGCATACGAAAGCTCTACAAAGATCATTTGAAAATGTATTAAGACTACAGGACTTGGGCTTTACCTGTGTAAGAAGTAGTTGTTGTGGTGTGCTGTTCTTCTCCTCCTTTGCTTTAATATGTGCAGTTGTTTTTGAATGCTGTTCAAGCTGAAATTTCTTTTCACATTTCACTTCCTTTGAGCAAACTTGATAGTACACGATGATACCATCTGTTGAATAGTCCCAATTACCCGACACCCACTGATTTAGTAAATCTCTTCTGCTGCTCTTTTCCTTAGGCATTTTTTAAAACTAACACTATTAGAAATGAGATGCAGGGTATTAAAATGGAACGTAACTAGTGAACTGAAGATACCTCTGTCCTGACCAAGTGCCCAGCCCCCTGAGATTAATATCTGCTGTGGTAGAGAAAGGAATTCAGGGAAGTCCAGCCTGCCTACCCACACCTAAGCTATCTGTTGCCATTGTCAGTTGTGAAAGTAAAGTGCCGTTACACAGACAGTCGAAAATACCAACTAACGAGGGATGCACATAAAATAGGCAACTAGCTAGGGATGTACAAAACAGATTTATTTTAGTAGTTCTTGTAATTATCCTAAAATTCAGACATTATATACCGGAATATGCTGTTACGTCTAGAATATGCACTAACCCTCAAAATATGTCAAAATATGCAATTGCATATGCGCATATGCATTTTTTTAAAATCCGGGCCCTATTTATAAATGTACGTGGAACTTCTTTCAGTTTATTTACACATAATTATTGTCCACACACAAATACCGATTCAAATTCTCTCCCCAAATACCATTCTTTAATCACCCATACTAAAATCTTTTGTTCATACCCTTGCTTTAATAGCTCTTGATTACTGGCACTCAAAACTTAACTCTTATCCTCTCTGTTACTTTGCATTGACCTACCAAGTGTAGCTCATCAATCATTTCCACACATAGTATATATAGTAGATTATCTTTATTCTTAATCCACCCCTTATATTTTTATACAATCCCGTAAGCACCACAATAGACCTCCTCTCATCCTTCTATCCACGTTCCTAATATTTATCTCTGAAACTTGTATTACCTTATTGAATACACTAAGGGATGCGTTATTTCTGCTTTCTTCTACCTCTCTTTAATTTTGTGTACCTTAATCCTCCTTAAAATCGCTCTCTGTTTTCTGCTGCCCCTTCTATTCCAGACCTCTTGCCAAATGAAACCCATACCCACCCTCACCACATACTTCTTAATTTTTGATAGCTAGCTCTCAGCATACATACTTTTCCGTTGCTGTTGTAAAGCAGCTTGCAGGACTTCACCACCTCCCTTCTTTTTAAACGCATCAAATAGTTCAGTACCCTCTTAACACATTCCACTTCTACAGTACATACTCCTCACACATTAATACCGCCCCGGTGTTCGCTGTGCACCGTGGGAGTCACATGACCACCTTACTAAATTTACAAATAATTTGATTTAATATATCTTTTTTCCTCAAGACTCCATAATTCAGCCCCATACAGAACTCTACTTAACATTAATGTCATTAACACCAACCTTAATATTTTATAATTTATTTCAGGGAATGTTGTCGCTAGAATTTTAACAACTGAGAGGTCTGCCGCACCCTTCCATTTTCCCCTCTTTATTTGATCTTCCCATCCATCTCTCCTGCGTATAATCTCTCCTAGATATTCTAACTTACACACTTCTTCACTTCTCTCCCTGTGAACCACACATTTCATTTCGTTCTTTCTTCCCCTGTTCCGTTAATTTTCAGGACCACTTCCTAGCACATTCTGAGACCGCATTCAAAATTCTCTGCATTCCCCAGTTAATGCCAATAGAATCACGTCATCAGCAAAGGTCAGTCCGGGGATTTCTAACTGCTTTACTACCGGTACCACCCAGTTATTTCCTCGGTGCCAATGCAATATGTCATTGATGAATGAAAGAAATAGAATCGGCGATAACTTGCACCCCCGTTTTAACCCCATCTTGCAATCTATCGGACTACTTATTATATTTTCCTCCAGTTTAATGCAACAATAGGCATTCTGATATATCGCCTCAATCGCTCGGATAATCTTTCTTGACACCCCAACCTTCCTAATTTTTCTATTAACGCTCTTCTACTTACTGTATCGAACGCTTTTTCAAAATCTATGGCAGCTAAGTATACTTTGCCTCATTGCCTGCTCAGGTATTTTTCTAGGATCACCTTCACCGCCGTTATATTATCTGACGTCCTCCTCCATTTCCTAAAACCAACTTGAAAAATTGACAATACAGAATTCTCTTCTGCCCAGTCCCTCAATCTGTTTGCCAGTACTCCTGTGTAAATCTTGCTTAATGAGGGCCGGTTCTACCATCTGCTGGTAAAGTGGCTGGCAGCTGCCCGGGAGGTAAACTACCTGGGGGTGTAAAGCAGCTGGTACTTTGCGTTGCGTGCAACCACCTCCGCGCAAGCGCTGGGTAGCTACCAGGAGCTAGACACCGATATACGGAGTTGGCTAGACTGATTTTCAGCGACTTCTCGCTTTCGAGTGTGCTGCTATCTATCGTCAGATGTATGAAGCTCATTTCGATTGTCTTATTTCCCTGTGCTTGCATCTGTTGATTATCTTCAAAAAGCCTAATAAGGGGAGTCTTAAGAGTTATGGACAACTATTTATGTCAAGCTTTCGTGATTTTAATCTATGAGCTTCAAAATCAATACCTAATTGGGATTAAAATCTCGAGATTACATTTTCTTATGCCAGTTATAACCTGTCATGTCAGCCAGCGTTTTTGGAAAGTATTCTCGTAGTAGATTGGTCAAATCGCTCGCTGCGTAAGAGAAGGTACGCAGGTTTTCATCGTATGTCTAATTTACATTAACAAATATTTTCGTTCCCTGCCGTTGTTCGTAACTCTTTCACGCGCTTCCATATACGT
The DNA here is from genome assembly GCF_040414725.1 of Anabrus simplex. Taxonomy (NCBI): domain Eukaryota; kingdom Metazoa; phylum Arthropoda; class Insecta; order Orthoptera; family Tettigoniidae; genus Anabrus; species Anabrus simplex. The sequence continues at coordinate 310,531,080 of NC_090266.1, forward strand.
ATATACACCTAACATCTTCTTTACGGACTTAATGCCTTTGAGCATTCTATCTGCAGGCTTCTGTGAATTGATTAAGTATCTCCACAATGCTCTATTTGCAACTAGCTCTGTGACCTCGTTTAGTTCCACATGCTTCCATTTATTTATAACGCATTTCATTCTAATGTTTATGAAGATAAAGTTGGAAGGTACCGTACTGTTAAAGAACTAATCGGGGTAAATATCCATCATAGGAAGTGGAATTAGGGAATGGAATAGTTTCCAATTTCTTCGAAATAATTTACAAGAAGACTATGTAAACAACTGATAGGGAACCTGCTACCTGGGCGACAGTCCTATACGGTATGCTATATTAATCGTATCATCACTATCTATAAGTAGCACACATATAAAGCATTTTTCTAGTGGACATAATATTGTGATTAAACATTTCAATGAAATGTGTTATTAACAAAAGAACGTATGAAAAGAGGCATACAGATTAATACAACGCTAATAATGAGGAAAAAAAGGATTCGTCATAATGAAGACTCGAACCTGGAAACCTCGTATTATGAACTGAGCGCGTTAGCCACTACGCTACGAGGTACCTTGAGGTAATATGGCTGCATAGCAACAACTTATACCTGGAGTTTGAAAACTGAAAAAGTATAACGTTAAATCTCATTTGAAATTACTTCCAAATAGGTTTCGATTTTATATCCTTTTAGAGTTTATTTTTCAAAGCTTGACGTGTAAAATGTGTTCCCTACGCTATCAATGCGAGAGGCTGGTGTAACCGTTGCAACTCTAAGGAAGCATTAATGTTCAAAATCCTGCAATACAATATCGATCACTGTTACAGTATAATGCTTTTTTTCAGTATACTAAGCTAATTTCAGTCGTATGTCACCTGAAATACAGCTAATAATGTTCAGCTCTCAAAACTTGCCCGGCAGGTAAAGTCTTATCGGGTCCTCGAAGTGGCCAATAAATTACGCGCCGGGTAACGACGATTTATGCTGCCGATATCGCTACCTGGGAGTGGTCGAACGGAAACAGCCTTTTACGCGGAGGGCAAATTACGCGCTACTTTACCAGTAGGTGGTAGAACCGGCCCTGAGTCCAGTAAAGTTATCCCTCTATAATTACTCGAGAGATTTTTGTTACCTTTCATTTTATAGATTGGGCATATAATCCCTGTTTCCCAATCTTTTGGAAATTTACCGCCGTTGAATTTCCTGTTAAATAAATTTACTATGCCCTCTATCGTCTGCCCATATTTACCCATTTATTTCCGAAACAGGTTGTTAATACCGTTACTTCCCCCGCCGACATACCCGTAAGTTTACCTATCACCTCAAGTACTTCCTCTTTTTCAATTTCTTTATAAAGTTCATACATCGTTACCTCTATATCCCTCCATACGACCTTCTCCCCCTCTCTATAATTCCATTTGTCCTTCCCTCCTTGTAATTCACTGAAGTAATTCACCCACTGGCCGTGATCAATGTTCGGTTTATCAAACCCTTTCCCTCCATTATTAATTTCATTTATCCTATCCTATACACTCTCGGGGTGATTTATCCTACACTCCTTATTTATTGACTCTGTTCGTTACTTCAACAATAGTTTCTTCCTCCCAACAATTTTAAGCTTGAATCATTTCCTTAATTTACTGAAAAATTATTTTTCTACACACCCTCCGTTTTTCTGTATTCTTTAAACGAAAAAATGAAAATCCACAGCCTGTTTTCAGTCATTTGACCGGGTCAGGAATGGAAGGAATAAAGCCCCATCTAGCGGCGAGGATAGGAACCGTGCCGGCTGCCGAAGCCTGTCGCACTCTTCTGGGGCAATGATTCATGACTGACAGATGAAATGAAATTTTATTGGAAGGTGTTGCTGGAATGAAAGATGGCAGAGAAAACCGGAGTACCCGGAGAAAAACCTGTCCCGCCACCGCGTTGTCCATCAGAAATCTCACATGGAGTGACCGGGATTTGAACCACGGACCCAGCGGTGAGAGGCCGGCGCGCTTCCCCCTGAGCCACGGAGGCACGACTTCATAACTTTCTCCATAATTCATCGCACTCGTTGATGTACCACCCTTTCTCCCCTCTCGTCTTGCTTCTCTTGCCTCTGTCTATCTGAGCTACTCTTTCAATTGGGTATTCAATTAATTCCAGTGAACTGTCAATATTGTATTCCCTCAAAGTAACTTCCCAGCCACACCTAATTAATTATAGCTCATTTTCTATAAGGGCATCCAATTCTCATTTTGTATTATCTGTCCATTTATATTTAATGTAACTTCTACCCTTCTTGATACTCCTCTTTATCTCTACATCCCTTTCCTCACCCCCACTTCTTTCTATCAACACCCAGACCAGTGCATGGTGGGTTTCAACTCAGTCTCCTACCTCAACCCTTTTGATTCTCCCTAACATGTCCTACGAGCTAATTACTAGATCAATGACGCTTCCTCCTAGATCCGTTACGTCAATTTCCCATACTTATTCCCATCCCACCAACTATTCAGAATGTAGAATGTTTCTACTATACACAATTCTAAGAGCTTTGCTCCGTAACTATTTATTTCTGTCTTTACTTCATCTTCCACCCCTCATTTTCATCTCATCCTCTTTGCTAAACATTGGGCACTGCTCACAAATCCTAGCATTCCAGTCACCAAATAGCAACATTCCATCTTCTTCAAATTTTCCTCTTATGATACTACTGTAGCTTCCAATAATAAATCCTCGGAAAATTTATCATTAGCGTATAAGGAGCTCTAGGGGTGACAGTACGTAAAAGCCAAGCATACATTATTTACTCTCCGTTTCTCCCTCCCCATATTAAACCTAATAAAACCACTTCTTACAACTCTTTCTCAATAATCTCTATCAGTTCACTAATGTCCTCCTTCACAAACATCCCCAGAATTCTCCCCTTATTGCGCTCTTTTCTCCTGGACATATACTTAAACACGCCCGCCCCCAACCTTGGCTATTTCTAACCACGTCTCTATGAGTGCCACAATGTCAAAGCTTTCGACTACTTTTTTGCCTCGTTATTACCTAATTTACTTAACAAACCATCAATATTTAAAAACCCAAACTTCTAATCTAGTTATAACTTGCCTTCCCGACCTTTTCCATTTCCTCCCTTATTTTTAATTCTCGCTACTATGGCCCTCTCTCCTTCTACAGCCATTCCCTCTTTTTTCGCCATTTGGGTGCGCCCTTTGCCTTCCGTTTCCTCCGTACCATTACTTTCGCTACCGCACATGTCTCTTAACAGGGCTGCCTGATCGAGGAGGTAAAGGCGTGCTCGGTTCGCCCGGGAGGACAGGGGTTTGAAACCCCGTCAGGAAGTCGTAAAATTTAAGAAACGAGATTCCACTTCCGGAGGTGCATATGGCCCTGAGGTTCACCCAGCCTACATCAAAAATGAGTACCAGGTTAATTCCAGGGGGCAAAGGCGGCCGGGCTTGGAGCTAACCAATCTATCCCATCACGTGCCGAGGTCAAAATGGTGGAAGCCTTTACCTTCCACTCCTCCAAGGGCCTTCATGACCTGTACGGAGGTGAATTTGCTTTGCTTTTACATGTCTCTTACACTCAGACTTCTCCCTTTGTTCATAGCTTCTCTTCCTTTCATTTCGTCCGTCGAACCTTTACCTTCGTTATGCAAGTGTCCACTGCACTCCGCACTTGCCATTTCTTGAGAATCCCCCTCCAGCACCACCTCCTGAATCCTCGTTTCTGTTCCCGCACTGCACTGGCCGTTGACCCCTGCACTGAGCTCGACTCTTACCTCTCCTCGTCCCACCGCTCGATCTGCAACCTGCCTTCCATCTTCCCTTGTCACCATGCCCTTCATTCTTGAGCCTCTCTTCCATTACTTGCAGTTTCGTCACTGTCCAAACTCATACCCATCTGCCATTAGATACCACCATCTGTCGGCTACTTATGTGCGCACTCAGTCCTTGATGTCTTGCTCTCACTAAATGTCTCTCTAAGATTTTCAAATTCTTACTCCCTTCTCTTACCATGCCTACTTTAATGCACATTTTCACCTTGTAAATTTCCCGCGTTTCTTAGCACTATGTCCGCCATCAAGGTAGATAACAGCTTCACTTTAATTGATCTGTGACTTCTCACTTTACCAACTCTTTCCCCGTCATCGATGTCAAATTCACTAAAATTAATTGTCATTCTATTCTGTATAACACCCACTACTTTGTAGATTATGTCCACTTTGTTTTCTCTCACTTCTTCCTGCACACCATATATAAATATACATTTATTCATACGTTCCTTACTGCTGGTTTCTGCTTCTTTCTTCAGTTTCGACACCTCCTCTTCAAATTTGTTACTTTCTCTCTTAGGACCACAATTTCTTTCTCATTGATTCCCACCTGGGTGATTCTTCCGTTTTTACTTGTATCCATTTCCTCATATTTTTGAACTCCTTAGATTGGTCTTGTATCGTCCATTTAATCTGGTCAAATGGGCAAGCTCTTATCTCCACCTCCTTCACCACCTCCTTGATCACTTTGACGTCATCCCAGCTGATGTCGCGACTAGTATTCAGGCCGGGGTCTCATTCCACGCCACCAATAACCAGTAGCACAGTTATCACTTCTGCCTTTAAAACCGCCTCTCCCATCCTACCCAGAAGCTCCTTACACTCCATTCGTTTTCTTGTATACTTCTTCATTCTCCACTGACACCTCCAAAACGTCCCCCGATATTGCTCTACTCCCAACATACTTCTCGGTACTCACCACTCAGCACGTCCGCACCTGCGGCTTGCTTAGGCTAGACTGAAAATGTGTGAAAGCGACCTTCAGATTCTGGCTTTCTAGGCGGATGGCGGGAGATAGGAAGGCACAGTATCAATCGGCAAATATATACGGACTGTTTTAATGTGATTTGAATAGGTTACATTTTGAAGTAATGTCATTTATTTTGCTTACGTTCATGGTTTTAATACGCACCGAATTGGCACATGCGGTCTGGTCCTGTTTCATAGCTGCTTAAACTCAATGTTTCATAACGTCTTGCATGTAGCCACAGGATTTTCCTTTCGTCGAACTCTCTTCAAAGGTGGGAAACTATTCCTTATCAGACATTTTAGTTAAACCCGTTTACACCAAACAATGTTCAGAAAACAGTTAGCGAACACTGGGTCAACACTGTACAACCCATTATTACAACATACTAAACAATCAGAAGCTAACGCAACAGAAGGCAGAGGGCTCTGCATTCAGCATAGCCAACTAAGTGGACAATCATCCTTGCTGTCAACGCCCCCTACAACTACAAGACGTGTGGTTCAAATTGGCAACGTCTCCCTCCTGCAATCGATAGGCTGGCGGTTTCGTGGTAGGAGGGTAGTGACAAACATAAACACGACCGTATCAATGGCGAAATATCACGAAAAACCAACAAATTGCGAAAAAGAAGCAAGCACATAAATATCACCAGAAATAAAAATTTTGTAGTACAAACATTCCGTTAATTTGACGTAAGTTAATAATTACACTTATGCCTTAACATCGCAGGACCTGAAATTTCCTTTCCTTGACGTTTTGTTCATTTCAGTAGCTTACGCGGCTAGAAAAGTTGTTCAATATTATTATCCCAACTTACTGTACAATCTGGATACCAAACCCTTTACCTTTTGCCCAGAGAAGCACTCGTCAGTGTCGCTATAGAGAGCATTGTCCTCTAAACTTTGTAATGATAGCCCAACAAGAATGTTCCACTGATAGCCTAGTTTCCAAAAAGCACTAGCCAACAGTTCTGAGTTAATAATGCACTGAAATATACATGCTACATGAATATAAATATATAAAACCAAATCACTGGACACTAAGAGTCCTCCTGACTGCACATGATCAAAATATAAATCATCAATCTCAACACCCATTCCTTCCAGAAACATACCAGTACAAATGTCACAATTCTGTAACCTGCAACAGAGTGTGGTACATAACCTTAAACATACAGTACTTCTGAGCTGTCTGGTAATTTAAAATCTTCAGAGTAATTAGATGATAATGTGCGGGAAAATTCCTCACTCATTATAATGTTATTTACGGCATCATCAAGCAACAATTCATGTCCTTAAAACCAAGTATGTTAATTCCCATCATTTTAAAAATATGTTTTGCTATGATTTTCTACTCTGATTCAAGCATTTGTCTACGAACTACATTGGAATTGCTTCCAGAGAAGCTATGAAGTTTCTCAAATTGTTTTTCAAGAATATCTCTCTGAAATTTGCCTTCAAGGACATACTCTACAGTTACAACGGTACACCTTTCTAATGCATCAAAATTATCTCTAGATAGACCCGCATTACATTTTAGGCTTTCTCACTTCTTTAGTCAAAAGAGAAACTTGTCAGGATAACTGACTTTTACTTTATTCACACTCTTATAGGAGTCATCCAGATACTGCGTTTCACTGTGCCCTTAATAGTACACTTCCTGTTCACAATATTCTACCATTTTCTAATGATAGCTAAAAATAACCACTGTATCTCTATATTCTGGCACAATATTCAGAACAGCAATGGTTGAATCATGAAAGACATTGTCAACGAAACTCACATTTTATATTTCGAATGTTGTTGGATATAATGTTCTGACATTAAACTTATATGCTTTCGTAATGGCACTATCTTTTTCTGATTTATAAAATGAACTGATGTTCACAAAAGAGGCTTGTCTTATAACACTATCACTTCCAAATTCTGGACACATAAATTACTTTTCCCACATTTTTTATTTAAACAATTGTTTCTTATGTTCAGTACCGTAGCCAGGATATCAGTTTGGGGAGGCAGTATGGTAGGCCTTCTTTCAGAATTTTTGTTGGATGTCGAAACTTGCAGAGAGTGTAGGCGGTATATAATACCTAGTAAGGAAATGAATGTCCTTGGTTCCTAGTGCGTATTCCGGAAGCTAATAGTAATGTACATCACATATAAAATGTTTTATAAAAGTACTTTCGTTAAAAAATCGGCATGTCTGGACTCCTTGGACACACCCTTTCACCGACACCCACCTCTGTATATGTCCTTGTCTTCATCTATTATTCCCTTCCAAAATACTAGTTCATAACAGACGCTTGAGCGTCGGAATTTGGTCGAGCAGGAAATTTTTAACGTGCCAGAAGCCAACAACAACAGGGAGCTGATAAAAATTACAACACCTGTCTAAAGGGCCACTAACCCAAGGTGAAATTTTAACCTGCGAACTCGGACTCTATGGAGACTATGAAGTGGGTATGTGGGAAACTGGGAGTGAAATTTCTAGATCCTAATGGGTGGGCAGGTAATAGGGATCTGCGCTCAGATGGCCTTCACTTAAACCGCAGTGGTACATATAAGTTAGGAAATTTGTTTGGAAGGGTTATAGGGAGGTACATTCAGGCAAACAGGGTGCGCTAGGGAGCGGTGATAAGGGAACAGGGAACAGGAAATCAAGTAGGGATGACATAACATTGGTAGTGTTGAACTGTGGAAGTATTGTAAAGAAGTAATTTAATAGATATATACTTACTAGATATTGTAAGAGGAGTTGAATCATGGATAAAAAATGATATAATGGATGCAGAAAAGTTCTCACGGAACTGGAGGGTGTATCGTAGAGATAGGATAGGAATGGTAGGAGGGGGAGTATTCATTCTCGTGAAAGAAACATTTGTAAGCTACGAAAAATTTTAAGGTCAAGCACGAAATTATAGAGGTAAGGCTCATTTCTAAAGATGATAGACAACTTGATGTCTTTGGAGTGTACAGACCAGGAAAGGGTAGCGCAGATGCTGATTCAGAATTATTTGATAAGATAATCAGCTATGTGGGAAACGAAAAGGAAAGGAACGTGATCGTAGCGGGTGATCTCAATTTACCAAATGTCAATTGGGAAGGTAATGCGAACGACAGGAAGCATGACCAACAAATGGCAAATAAGTTAATATGGGCTGGGCACCTGATTCAGAAAGTGATGGAACCAACTAGAGGGAAGAATATTCTGGATGTGGTGCTGGTAAAGCCAGAAGAGCTCTATAGAGAAACCGAGGTAATAGATGGTATTAGGGAACACGAAGTTGTTTTTGTGGTAATTAAAAATAAATGTGAAAGAAAGGAAGGTCATAAAAGTAGGACTGTTAGGCAGTACCATATGGCTGATAAAGCAGGCATGAGGGAGTTTTTAATAAGTAACTATGATCGGCGGAACACGGTAAATAAAAATGTAAACAGACTCTGGGATGGGTTTAAAGCAATCGTTGAGGAATGTGAAAATAGGTTTGTACCTTTAAAGGTGGTTAGGAATGGTAAAGATCCACTATATTATAACAGGGAAGTAAAGAGTCTAAGAAGGAGGTGCAGGTTGGAAAGAAATAGAATTAGAAATGGCTGTGGAAGTAAGGAGAAATTGAAGGAACTTACTAGGAAATTGAATCTAGCAAAGAAGTCAGCTAAGGATAATATGATGGCAAGCAAAATTGGTGGCCACACTAATTTTAGTGAGAAATGGAAGAGTATGTATACGTACTTTAAGGCAGAAAGAGGTTCCAAGAAGGACATTCCAGGAATAATTAATGAACAAAGGGAGTGTGTATGCGGGGATCTTCAAAAGGCAGAAGTATTCAGTCAGCAGTATGTAAAGATTGCTGGTTACAAGCATAATGTCCAGATAGAGGAGGTGACTAATACTAAAGAAGTATTAAAATTTACCTATGACAGCAATGACATCTACAGTAAGATACAAAAGTTGAAAACTAGAAAAGCAGCTGGAACTGGTAAGGTTTCGGGGGATATACTAAAGACAATGGGTTGGGATATAGTACCATATCTGAAGTACTTGTTTGGTTATTGTTTGCATGAAGGAACTTTGCCAAATGAATGGAGAGTTGCCATAGTAGCCCCTGTATATAAAGGAAAGGGTGATAAACATAAAGCTGAAAATTACAGGCCAGTCAGTTTGACATGCATTGTATGTAAGCTTTGGGAAAGCATTCTGATTATATTAGACATGTTTGCAAAATAAATAACTGGTTTGATAGAACGCAGTTTGGGTTTAGGAAAGGTTATTCTACTGAAGCCCAATTTGTAGGATTCCGGCAAGATATAGCAGATGTCCTGGATTCCGAGGTCAATTGGACTGTATTGCGATTGACTTATCTAAGGCATTTGATAGGGTAAATCATGGGAGTCAATTGGCAAAAATGAGTGCAATTGGACTAGAAAAAAGAATGACTGAATGGGTGGCACTGGTTCTAGAAAATAGAACTCAGAGAATTAGAGTAGGTGAAGCTTTATCTGTCCCTGTAAATATTAAGATGGAAATTACTCAAGGCAGTATTATTGGACCTTCAAGTTTTCTTATATATATCAATGATATGTGTAAAGAAGTGAAATCAGAGATAAGGCTTTTCGCAGATGATGTTATTATGTACAGAGTAATAAATAAGTTACAAGATTGTGAGCAACTGAAAAATGACCTCGATAATGTTGTGAGATGGACAGTAGGCAATGGTATGATGATAAACGGGGATAAAAGTCAGGTTGTGAGTTCCACAAATAGGAAAAAAATCTGTTTTAACTACTGCGTTGATGGGGGTGAAAGTTCCCTTTGGGGATTGTTGTAAATACCTAGGTATTAATATAAGGGAAGATCTTCATTGGGGTAATCACATAAATATGATTGTAAATAAAGGGTACAGATCTCTGCACATGGTTATGAGAGTATTTAGGTGTTGTAGTAAGGATGTAAAGGAGAGAGCATATTTGTCTATGGTGAGACCCCAACTAGAGTATGGTTCCAGTGTATGGGACCCTTACGAGGGTTACTTGATTCAGGAACTGGAAAAAGTCCAAAGAATAGGAGCTCGATTTGTTCTGGGCGATTTCCGACAAAAGAGTAGCGTTATAAAAATGTTGCAATGTTTGGGCTGGGAAGACTTGGGAGAAAGGAGACGAGCTGCTCGACTAAGTGGTATCTTCCGAGCTGTCAGTGGAGAGATGGTGTGGGAGGACATCAGTAGACGAATAAGTTTGGATCGTGTCTTTAAAAGTAGGAAAGGTCACAATAGGAAGATAAAGTTGGAATTCAAGAGGACAAATTGGGACAAATATTCGTTTATAGGAAGGGGAGTTAGGGATTGGAATAACTTTCCAAGGGAGATGTTCAATAAATTTCCAATTTCTTTGCAATCATTTAGGAATAGGCTAGGAAAACAACAGATAGGGAATCTGCCACCTGAGCGACTGCCCTAAATGCAGATCCGTAGTGATTGAGTGAAGTGCACATTTGTCAAGTGAAGGCATTTTCAACCAACTGAGCCACATAAAAAAGAGGCGTTTGTACTTATTGTTATAAATAGTTTCCGTTATTATTTTTACAGAGGTTTCATTTGGAGTATGTATTGAGACGTGCATTTTTCAACTGTCATAAGTGCATGAGACCGCTCGGAAGAACTCGCTGGAAGTTAAGGCACCTCGCTGGGATGTCGCTTCTTCTGTTTACTTTTAAGTCTCTTTATTTTAGAATTTGAATTAAGGCATCCTGTATTTGATTCCCGGCACTGACAGAGTTCAAAATAGCATGGGATTGAGAAGATCCATCCTTGTTTGTGGGCGCAATAGCGTTGGGCTTTTGTCTCCCATAATCGAAATTTCTTTGACCTTCGCGGGGCGTAATGCCAAAGTGGTTCCTTTTTTAAGAAGGCAAGTTAAATTAAGATTCTATTTCCTCACAAAGAGAAGAACATTATTAATTTTACTATCAGTTCCAATAATGCAACCGGTTTATGTTAACAGTACATAAGCAATGATTTCGTTTGTTGGATATAATTACATCGTAATAATCAAAACCATAAATATCTACTGACAATCCTTCTCCGTACTCGGTAGGAGCGTCTTTAATTTCATACCCATCTCCGAAGGAAAAGCCGTACACGCTACTGGCCTGTACTTATTTCCCACCAACTGGAATTATTTTCTGGGTAAGCCACTGCATCCACTCACCGTTTAAGGAAAAAGGTAAGCCCGAAGAATCGTTGGATACTGAAAATACGTACTGTCCCCTTCAAATTTGGCCTATAATAATTATTATATATGGTTAATAGCTGGTATCATTATTTCATTGAGTGTGTAATGTTAAAAGCTTATTCGGCACAGCCGTGCCTTCATTCAGAAACTGATTTGACAAGGTAGGGTGGACTGTGTATTGATTTTTCCAGCCAGATGATCGACCAGCAATCCGTAGTCACGGGACCGGCCAGGAATTTCTAATGGTTGCTCCATATCCCTGGCTCGTGGCGAATGTACACGAAGCTGTACTTTCTAGAATAATGATAGGCTATCAGGGAAAAGTGCGATGTCCAATTACAAAGCAATGTAATGCCACACCTCCAGTTGAAAACATATAAATACGTGTGCATAAGTAATAAACCCTCCCTCTGATTTCGACGTTCTCCGAGTGCTGCAGATTTTCGTTACGTATCTTCTTCACTATAATTTCTCAACGTGGTCGTGTATGATCAAATTCTAAAACTGTTTGTGCTTGTTTCAGCTATCATCAAGTCAAGAAGGAAGAGGACATTTACAATTCAAAATCGTATTCGCCAGGACTCACCCATCTTCTAGAACAGGGGTTTCCAAAAGGCGGCCCGCGGGCCGCATTGGCCCGCGAGAGCTTTAGAAAAATTATATATATTTTTTAAGAAATTTGAAGAAAATGTACCAAAAAATATTTCATATCTCGTTCAAAAAATTATCCCAAGTCAGAGCTAATTCATTATTTAATATCATTTCCTGTTTCTAAGTATTCACTTGATCTGAACATATTATTTTATTTTAAAAAAAAGTAAAACCCTCATTCTTGCGAGAACATATATTTTCGTATGGATATCATTTTCACTTGCATGCTTATCTTGCCACAATTAATATAAAATCAATATTTAAACATTTGAGAATATTTTCCTATAACTTACGTTTGAATATTGCCATACATATCTTAAAGATGACATAAAAAGTTTTGAATTGTCATGCAGACATATACCATTTGCAACATTCAACTGTTTCATAATTTCCAACCTGTCTAAAAATGTTTTCGTAGAAATGCACTGCCTACTTGATACAAAGAATCTACACATTAATGTGAAACCGGTTCCAACTCCACAGAAACTGAACTGTATAAAAGACACTCATAACAGCAGGTGGCTGGACTGAAAAGGATACAGAAAAAATGAGCAAACGAGTTTGATAAAGAATTAAGTCAGCTGTTCTACGAGCGACGCACCGTATCTCAGTGCAGGATGCGGCAAGAGCGGACGTGGGCCCCTCCACTGACCTCCATCTCCTTCACTCACGCAGCAATAGGCTCGCCCGGCAAGGCTTGCTGGCTATTCCTCCCGTCTCCACACACTCAGTCGCGCTTGCTTGACGAGTAGTGAAGTTTCACAAGTTACCGTACTGACCATTTTGGAGGCTTTGTTTAGTGTTGTGTGTAAAGCGCATGCGCCTTTTACGTGAATATGAAATGAGCGGAAGCTCAGTGAAACACAAAATTGAAAATGAAAACAGAATTGACAAGGAAAGCTGGGAGAGTGACTATTTAATTACTAACAACAGTGGGAAGCTTCAGTGTATGGTTTGCATGCAAATAGTGTCTGTGCCGAAGGAGTAAATGTGAAACGACATTACTCAACAATGCACGAGAAAAACCTATGCAGCACATAAGGAAGAAGCTCGACACCAGGGAGCGTTGTGTGAGAAATCAATTAAGAAAACGGAAGTTTTTGAACTTTTGGTTACAATTATTAATACGGTATGTTAAGAGGTGGAAACCGGGCCCTTTTGCATAGAACATTCAAACAGTTTCTGCTGGAAATTGACGCTGAATATGGAGACTTACTGCTGTACAACCATGTAAGGTGGCTGAGTGCAGGGAAGTGGTTACAGACTTCAAAAAGAAATAAAAACAGCAAACAGGTATGTTTGGTAAAGTCTTACAAAATAAGTCGTCTTCTCTGTACGCCTTCTACGCAGTGTCGCTTGAAGTTGCAAAGACAAAAAAAACTTCACTGAAGGCAGTATTGTTGAAAAGTGCGCTATGGAAATGCCAAAGTCTTTTGGAGATGCTAAAATGGCTGAGAAATTTCAATCAGTGCCACTTTCAAACCAAACAGTACAGAGAAGTTTGTCTCGTCGGATACCTCAGAAATAGAAGAGAAAATTCAAAGCCCAGAGTTTTTAAAGCAGTTAGCTTTCCTAACAGGCATGACAAATCACCTCAACACCTTCAACCTGAATCTTCAAGGAAGAAACCATGAGGTGTCAGATATGGTGGGAACTGTCTACAATTAGCGGCGGAGGAGTACCAAGAAACCATACATTTTTCAGATTTCAGTTCACACATTCAAGAGATCATTGAAGAATTCAACACACGATTCAAGGAAAGTGAAATTCTGAAAAGCAGTCTAAAACTTTACGTGAATCCTCTTGGTGTTGCAATCGAGGAACAAGAACCACATGTACACCTTGACCTGTGCGATCTACAAGCCGATACGTTCCTACAGACAAGACAAGAAAAGTGATCACATATGTTTAACTGCTACCCAGCGAAGAACACCCAAAGTTAAGACAATTTGGACTAAAAATGACTTCAATGTTTGGGAGTACGTACATATGTGTAAGTGTTTTTTCATCTATGAAATTGATTAAAAATCAATACAGAACTCAACTTTCAGATTCTTCCTTGCTGCATCTTTTGAGATTAGCAACAACAGAGCTGGAGGTAGACATTCGTTCATTGGTAGATGCAGCTGATCGACCACACTATTCCCACTAAATTGTCCTTCTTTTTGTTATGACTACATTATTAATTTCATTTATTCTTAAGGCATTTTTTTCTTTTTTGTCATTCTTCAAATATTAATTCAATGAACAGCCATTGTTGCGTGCTCCTCTACAGAATTCAATTGTCCAGGGTATAATAGTGTTCATCTTTAATTTCACTCCTTTATGCTGATGTACTATAGTGTTTAAAGCAATTAAAATTATCAGACCTTCATTTCAATTGAACTAAGGACATTATTTCATACTGGTACCTCTGTTCTATTTGTAGACTTTTACGAAAATTGGCCTATTATTAAAGTGCGGCCCGCGATCGTACCTAAGGGTTCCAATGTGGCCCTCGAGCCCCTACTAACTGGAAACCCCTGTTCTAGAAGAACCACTAATTTGCTTCTGGAAATGGACTTTGTTGTCTACATGCTGTGCTAAAATATAGGCACCATCTAGCACAAGGGAGTTAGCGACTGGGCGCAGATCAACATGTGAGCAGATTCCTTCATCGGAGATCCAGTTCCATCAGAAATTGAGTACCTTTTTGTAACATTTCTCTGTTCATCTATGTAGAATAGTACGATCGTATTCATTGATAGTAGTATTTCTATTAGAATAGTTGTGTTTTGCAATATTTTCATCCTTCATTCTGGTAGTGTTGTTACATCGTTTGTGAACGGTTTGTTGGATTCTATTAGCGTAGTTAGTCAATTAAATGCTACTGCGATAGCTTATTTTTGGTAATATTTCTTTGTAATTTGTTAATAATTCGGCAAATGTTCGGATGAGGTTTACCCTCAATAATTTATTTTTTAAGCCAAATGTGGGCTTAATTTTTACTTTATTTATATTTCAGTCAAATTCAGGCTTCCTTATGGAAGGAGAAATAAGTTATTATTGTATTAGACAACCATACGAGAAGAATTCAAACAAATATCAGCAAGATTACAATGTTTAAAAGAATATGTTATTTCATGTTGAGAGAAGTGGTATTTATAATAAATGTCAAACCTATCGTTTTAAATATTTTCTTTTTCCATTGTCGTCAGTCCTTGAACTTTACCTGCCCTTAAAAATAAGCAAAGCCAGTCAGCGAACGGTCCACGTCTGAAACTCTCGCTCACCGGCTAAGCCCGCCGGGAAATTAGGGGGCAGTACATCACCATAAATGATGCAGGTAAGTTCAAAAGTAGTAAAGAAAAGTAAGCAAGCTTAGGATTCGTGGTATTTTAAATCTTATAAGCATTAACGACGGGATCTAGTGTTTTGAGAAGTATCCGATTCAATAGATCGTGACTTCCTATTTCAAAAATGTTGCATCCATAGGCTGCGATTCAAGCCTCGGCCGTCTTGATGGGAACATATAATCATTGGAACTGAGCTATCACGCCCGCCAATTACAAAATAGTTACCCTATTTTTGATAGTGCGATTTGAGGTTCAAATCGGTCACCTGGCATATGACAAAGAGACAGGCCTACCTATACCAGGTGTATGCATACATTTTTGACGGATTTTGTGGTAAAGAAAACACGTAATTTTCAAGGGAAATTCATTTTTAGTTATTCAATATATTGGCCGTCAGCATCTACACACTTACTCCATCTTTCAGGATGAATAATATGTCAGAAAAACTGCTTATATTTTGCGGAAAACCATTCGTCGTGGATGTTTCCAACTTCGTATAAATGGCTGAAGTGCTGCTCTGCGAGCGCGTGGCCCATAGATGCGAAGAGGTGATGGTCAGATGGCGCCAGGTCGTGGCAGTACGGTGGGTGCGGAAAGATGTCTCATCCAAGCGATTTCAAAGTGTCTTTCACTGATTTTGCTGTGTGAGACGGCGTACTGTTGTGTAACAAAATCACTTTGTCATGTCATATGGCCCATTCTGGTCATCTTTCGATCAATGCGTGATTTAAATTAATCATTTGTTGGAGATAGCGTTGTGCATTAATATTTTTGCTGTACTACCACACAATATCGCTACCGGAGTGCGCACAGCCTTTCGCATTGAAAACAGCACGTTTAAATTGCCGAAAGCATGTCTCACATATTCTAACGGATGGAGCGTTTTCACCATATGTTTCTACCAGCAAACTATGACTTTCCACAGCCTTTTCCTTTTGAATAAATAAGAAAAGCAATGCGTGCTACAAATGTTCTTTTCCAGGCACATACGTTCGACATAATCACTGAACGATACAATACAGACGCTGGTGTTTGGCGGACTTAACTTGTGTGTATTGGTAGGTTAATGTCAGACGAACAAACCGGCGTATGCGTCAAATTCATACGCGGCGTACTGCTCTCTTGCGCCAGTGAAACCGGAAAGACTTATGCATACACCTGGTAGAACTTACGCATGCGTCCGTGATCATGTCTTCCTACTACATGCTTGCTGCTGTTAGAATAAAATGCATTCTCATATCTTACCGAGGATGTACATAGCTTTGGCTTCTTTATGACAAAACGATCCACCTTCAAAATAGTCACTAATATGGCACAAAATGTGAAACTCACGATCCTGTCACAGTTTTCCCAACACTGCCACTTAAATGCAGCACGTCTCTCAACCAGAGTACATCCCGACAATCGCGACCACGCTGTGTCAGGGTCCCTTGGACAGTGTCGTTTCCAGGAAATGTGGTACAAATTCTGAAACGATGTTGTAAGCTTGCAACTGCTTCTGGACGTGGGGCCAGTTATCTCGGTGGTCAGGTTCCGGTCCCCGCCAGAGTAATCCCTTGCCAATTTCTCTTCTCCTCATCTCTTGACTATTGTCTAAAAGCGGTCTTATACCCAGTACTGATGCCTCTACAGGAGAATATCTACGCGCATCATAATCCCAAGTCCTTTTCTTTCATTCAAGCTCCTTCAATTCGTACAGACATGGATAGTAATCCTTGGCCCTGTTGAGACTTGCTAGTAGATTCTTTTTAACTACGTTAACTTTAACATTTCAGCGTAAGTTCTTAATTTGTTCATACCGTACGTAAAACAACGGCAGATGCTTTGCGGGGCCCCCTGGGCCCCCTGGCTACGCCACTGCTTATGTTCTTAAACACACGGGCAAAATCTAATGGTCGGAATATTGGTAAAATGACATTCTTTTAGTTTGGCATACTTTATGTGTCTGAAGGGAGGTGGAACAAATGTTGATTTACTCTCTTGTTATAACTTTTTATTGAAAGGACAACAAAGCCAATTTCATGCGCAAAGTTATTGACATCAAGGATAACATGATTTAATCGTTCCACTGTCTTTCCTTTGACTGGAAACAATTCCACCATGTATTTAATATGACTAAAGCAGCAGCTAATTCTCCACACTCCTTGTTAAATCAATGACGTTATTTAGTGCAGTTCCAACACCGTCATTACCCTTTTTTTAATCTTTTTTTTCTTTTTAATCACTGATGTTTTCTTATTTCTTCCTTGCTTTTCCTTTTTATTAATTTTTCTTTATGGTCGACACACATCCCCACTGCCCGAGCCAGCAGAGGTATCCGTAGAAACTCTTACTAAAATACTGTTGTTGTAATTAGGATAGGCCTAATTGCAGTTTGGAATTGTGTAGTTCTTGTGTATTACTTTCGATATTCAGTAATTAACAGCAGTTTTTATCCTGTTAGGGGTTGTAGGATAAAAAAAATTGAGCACGACTAAGTAGTATTGTGGTGTAGACGTATATTAATTACCTTATTGTTGTGTACTATCCCAGACAATATATCCCTCCGTTCATTTATATTTTTGTAAATATTTTATTTTATTTTTTAATTTAAATTTCTTTTTCCCCGTAAAGAATGGCTAAGGAGCGCGAGTGTACTTATTGTGAGTGTGGTGAGGCATTGAGGGTTATGAGGGAGGAGTTGGAAAGTTTGAGGGAGATAATTTGGATTCTCACAGAAGACAGGAAGGAAGATATGACTCCCTCAAACAATGTACAGGTAACAGTAGGTGTACAAGAGGGAGGGGAAGGAAAGGGAGGAGTTGTAGAAGACAGGTGGTCTAATGTTCTAAGGGTAAGGAGATTGCAGGCTAAGGGCTCCATTCAGGATCAAAATTCAGGACAGGTGCCTGTGCGAAATCGGTACGAGTCATTCCAGGTAAAACAACAGAGGGAAGATGAGGGACAGGAAACTGTTGCTGAGATGCGTGGAAGTAGGAGGAAGGGAAAAGGTAGGAAATGGAAATGTAGAGTAGAGGATAGGAAAAGACAGGTGGAACAGGGTCATGGGAAGGAGAAAAGGGAGGAGGAAGTAGCTTCTGCAGCTATCAGGAAAGATAGGACTGACCAGGAGGGGAGGGGATCAAATGAGGTGGGGAGAGTTGAGGCTCTGGTCATGGGGGATTCCATCGTTAGACACGTGGGGAAGTGTGTGGAGGAACGGGAACCAGGGTAGAATGTTATCCAGGAATTAGGTTGAGGCAGATGTTGAGGAAAGTAGAAGAGAGGGAGGAGGGGAAGGAAAAGGTGGTCGTGTTTCACGTTGGTACCAACAACGTAAGGCAAGCTGATATAAGTACCAACATAGTTGGAGATGTGTGGGATCTGGTAAATGCAGCACGGGTGAAGTTTAAGAAAGCGGAGATTGTTATTAGTGGAATACTGTGTAGGAGGGATACTGACTGGAGGGTGATTGGGGATTTAAATGAGACTATGGAGTGGGTATGTGGGAAACTGGGAGTGAAATTTCTAGATCCCAATAGGTGGGTAGGAGATAGGGATCTGCGCTCGGATGGCCTTCATTTAAACCGCAGTGGTACGTATAAGTTAGGAAATTTGTTTGGAAGGGTAATAGGGAGGTACATTCAGGGAAACGGGATGGCCTAGGGAGCGGTGATAAGGGAACAGGGAACTGGAAATCAAGTAGGGATGACATAACATTGGTAGTGTTGAACTGTAGAAGTATTGTAAAGAAAGGAATAGAATTAAGTAATTTAATAGATATATATTTACCAGATATTGTAATAGGAGTTGAATCATGGCTGAGAAATGATATAATGGATACAGAAATTTTCTCACGGCACTGGAGTGTGTATCGTAGAGATAGGATAGGAATGGTGGGAGGGGGACTGTTCATTCTGGTGAAAGAAGAATTTGTAAGCTACGAAAAAGTTAAAGATGAGACACATGAAATTCTAGGTGTAAGGCTCATTTCTAAAGATAATAGGCAACTTGATATATTTGGAGTGTACAGATCGGGAAAGGGTAGCACTGACGCGGATTCGGAATTATT
This sequence comes from Anabrus simplex, assembly GCF_040414725.1. Lineage (NCBI taxonomy): Eukaryota > Metazoa > Arthropoda > Insecta > Orthoptera > Tettigoniidae > Anabrus > Anabrus simplex. The sequence continues at coordinate 310,550,169 of NC_090266.1, forward strand.
TGATAGGATAGTCAGCTATGTGGGAAACGACAAGGAAAGAAATGTGATTGTAGCGGGAGATCTGAATTTGCCAGATGTAAATTGGGGAGGAAATGCGAACGACAGGAAGCATGACCAACAAATGGCAAATAAGTTCATATGGGAAGGACAGCTGATTCGGAAAGTGATGTAACCAACCAGAGGGAAAAATATCCTGGATGTCGTGCTGATAAAACCAGATGAGCTCTATAGGGAAACTGAAGTAATAGATGGTATTAGTGATCATGAAGCTGTTTTTGTGGTAGTTAAAAATAAATGTGATAGAAAGGAAGGTCTTAAAAGTAGGACGGTTAGGCAGTACCATATGGCTGATAAAGCAGGCATGAGGCAGTTTCTAAAACGTAACTATGATAGGTGGAAAATGGTAAATAAAAATGTAAACAGACTCTGGGATGGGTTTAAAGAAATTGTTGAGGAATGCGAAAACAGGTTTGTACTTTTAAAGGTGGTAAGAAATGGTAAAGACCCACCTTATTATAATAGAGAAATAAAGATACTAAGAAAGAGGTGCAGACTGGAAAGAAATAGAGTTAGAAATGGCTGCGGAAGTAAGGAGAAATTGAAGGAACTTACTAGAAAATTGAATCTAGCAAAGAAGGCAGCTAAGGATAACATGATGGCAAGCATAATTGGCAGTCATACAAATATTAGTGAAAAATGGAAGGGTATGTATAGGTATTTTAAGGCAGAAACAGGTTCCAAGAAGGACATTCCAGGAATAATTAATGAACAAGGGGAGTGTGTATGTAAGGATCTTCAAAAGCCAGAAGTATTCAGTCAGCAGTATGTAAAGATTGTTGGTTACAAGGATAATGTCGAGATAGAGGAGGTGACTAAGGCCAAAGAAGTAATAAAATTTACATATGATAACAATGACATTTACAATAAGATACAAAAGTTGAAAACTAGAAAAGCAGCTGGAATTGATCAGATTTCTGGGGATATACTAAAGACAATGGGTTGGGATATAGTACCATATCTGAAGTACTTATTTGATTATTGTTTGGTCGGAGGAGCTATACCAGATGAATGGAGAGTTGCTATTGTAGCCCCTGTGTATAAAAGAAAGGGTGATAGACATAAAGCTGAAAATTACAGCCCAGTAAGTTTGACATGCATTGTATGTAAGCTTTGGGAAGGCATTCTTTCTGATTATATTAGACATGTTTGTGAAATTAATAACTGGTTCGATAGAAGGCAATTCGGTTTTAGGAAAGGTTATTCCACTGAAGCTCAACTTGTAGGATTCCAGCAAGATATAGCAGATATCTTGGATTCTGGAGGTCAAACGGACTGTATCGCTATTGACCTGTCTAAAGCATTTGATAGGGTGGATCATGGAAGACTACTGGCAAAAATGAGTGCAATTGGACTAGACAAAAGAGTGATTGAATGGGTTGCTATATTTCTAGAAAATAGATCTCAGAGAATTAGAGTAGGTGAAGCTTTGTCTGACCCTGTAATAGTTGAGAGGGGAGTTCCTCAGGGCAGTGTTATCGGACCTTTATATTTTCTTATATATATAAATGTTATGAGTAAAGGAGTGGAATCGGAGGTAAGGCTTTTTGCGGATGATGTTATTCTCTATAGAGTGATAAATAAGTTACAAGATTGTGAGCAACTGCAACGTGACCTCGAAAATGTTGTGAGATGGACAGCAGGCAATGGTATGTTGATAAACGGGGTTAAAAGTCAGGTTGTGAGTTTCACAAATAGCAAAGGTCCTCTCAGTTTTAATTACTGCGTTGATGGTGTGAAAGTTCCTTTTGGGGATCATTGTAAGTATCTAGGTGTTAATATAAGGAAAGATCTTCATTGGGATAATCACATAAATGGGATTTTAAATAAAGGGTACCGATCTCTGCACATGGTTATGAGGGTGTTTAGGGGTTGTAGTAAGGATGTAAAGGTGAGTGCATATAAGTCTCTGGTAAGACCCCAACTAGAGTATGGTTCCAGTGTATGGGACCCTCACCAGGATTACCTGATTCAAGAACTGGAAAAAATCCAAAGAAAAGCAGCTCGATTTGTTCTGGGTGATTTCCGACAAAAGAGTAGCGTCAAAAAAAGTTGCAATGTTTGGGTTAGGAAGAACTGAGAGAAAGAAGAAGAGCTGCTCGACTAAGTGGTATATTCCGAGCTGTCAGCGGAGAGATGGCGTGGAATGACATTAGTAGACGAATATGTTTGAATGGCGTTTATAAAAGTAGGAAAGATCACAATATGAAGATAAAGTTGGAATTCAAGAGGACAAACTGGGGCAAATATTCATTTATAGGAAGGGGAGTTAGGGATTGAAATAACTTACCAAGGGAGATGTTCAATAAATTTCCAATTTCTTTGAAATCATTTCGGAAAAGGCTAGGAAAGCAACAGTTAGGGAATCTACCACCTTGGCGACTGCCCTAAGTGCAGATCAGTATTGATTGATTGATTGATTGATTGATTGATTGATTGATTGATTGATTGATTGATTGATTGATTGATTGATTGATTAATGTTAAAATCTCCGACCGGGCCGGGAATCGAACCCGGGACACTTGAAACTCAAATAACAGTTAAGATATATTTCATCTACCAGTAAACACTCATATTTGTCTTTTACAGGGAGATCTCCAGCAGCATTCAGTAAATAATCACTAGAATCACATGCAACACTTAGATGTGATGAAAATGTTTACGTCGCACCGACACAGATAGGTCTTATGGCGACGATGGGACAAGGAAGGGCTAGGAGTGGGAAGGAAGCGGCCGTGGCCTTGATTAAGGTACAGCCCCAGCATTTGCCTGGTGTGAAAATGAGAAACCAAGGAAAACCATTTTCAGGGCTGCCGACAGTGGGGTTCGAACCTACTATCTCCCGAATACTGGATACTGGCTGCACGTAAGCGACTGCAGCTATCGAGCTCGGTAGCCTTTATGTAGCAGTACCAGATAATCCCTTAATATTGTCTAGCCTGACATTGAAAATGAAAACATCAAAAGAAAATATCCATGATATAGGGGGGTATTGCGTCTTGCGACTCAGTTAATGTCACTTAATCACAAGTTTCAAAGCGTTTATGCTTGAAACGTTATCATTTTCAGCAAATTGAGCTGCTTTTTCCAGAGAATCACTTGCATTTTACAAGCAGTTTCTTAACATAGGTACTTCAACTTAGTGAGCGGTTAGATGATGGTGCTTATGAATTAAATGTTTAAGATGAGACCATTTTTTCACTTTCAAGTCTCCTAGAGATATACCACTTAAATCATTTGCCGGGATTTCGTTAATTATCAAAAAGACTTTCACTCTCATATTTTTATGAATCAAAACACTGCAAGATGCTCTTCAACTAAATCTATATTTAGAAAATAAAACTACTAGCATGCATTGCCAATTGGAGAGATTTAATGTTGAAAAGAAATGATTCAGAATGTCGTCAAAATTTCTAATTACATTTTGAGTACCGGTATGCAGTATTTGTGTTTTTCTCTTCTTCATATGTCTTCTTTTCATGAATCTGTATCTCGTCTCTCAGCTGAAGTTCTGAAGGTTAGGAAGGAAGGCAAATTTGGGAATTTACGTTACCCATCTTCTTCTCTCAAATTGGGAAACTTTAAAGCAAGTTTTGTGACTGTTCCATCAGGTTGTTTCCAGTTTTCATAAGCTACTATGTACTTTTTCATCAAAGAGGCAGCACAAACAGCAGATAATGGTGTTTGATGCTATTCCCTTCGTGGAATGGCACGATTACTTGCATGCTTTCTTGTCTCTTCTTTGGGAAAGGAAAATGTGGACACGATGTCATTTAATTTTACAGCGCTATCATAACTGAGTTACACCCGGGCGCACAACAATCTCTAGGCATCTAAAATATGTTGAATAAGTTATATTTGACACATAAATCAGCGACAGTACTTCCAGGCAGTGGCAAATTTCCAATTTCTTTGAAATCATTTAGGAAAATGCTAGGAAAACAACAGATAGGGAATCTGCCGCCTGGGCGACTGCCCTGAATACAGATCAGTATTGATTGATTGATTGATTGATTGATTGATTGATTGATTGATTGATTGATTGATTGATTGATTGATTGATTGATTGATTGATTGATTGATTGATTGATTGATTGATTGATTGATTATGTAAGCAACAACAGATAAGAAGTACTTACCCAAGACCAACTACAACATATCATACCGTAATGCAGGATCCAACTTCGGCGGAAGCATTGGGCCCACGGTCTGCTGTGGGACGCAACTGGGCATTAATTCCTTATAATATAACTGATGCTGATAACGCTATAATTTTCGTAAAGAATGATTGGCATATGAAATACAAATCATGGTCCCATAGTTAGAAAACACGAAAAGGTTTAAAATTATATACCAATATCGAAACAAGTATTCGACAAACTTGCATAACTCTGGACCAGTACATCTGACAATGACAGAATGTAAGCAATTAATATTCATTGCTAAAACAACAACAACAACAACAACAACACAACACATTACAAGAAAAGGCACAAATCATCCATACAAGTGAAATGACATATCATACTCAGTAAATAAGATATTCATCAAGCAAGACTACTTTATATATGCACATGACTCGCTTATATTACCCTACAACCCATGCTCATGAAAATGACAAATGTTTAAGCAAAATTCGTTGGTAAAACACAGCGCACACACAGTACATTACAAGAAAACCAAACATAACACCGAAATGGCATACCGTATTCGGTAAATAAAAATTCAGCAAGCTAGGCTACTGTAATTTATATATGCACATGACACACTAACATTACCCTACAGTCAGTAAACTTGAACATGACAAAATTAAACCAACATTCATCGGTTAATCAAATCATTGCACAACATATTACAAGGAAAACACAAATTACACAGGACAATGCAACAAGATTCTCAACAAATACACATTCACGAGCCTAGTCCTACTGGAAACATATAATTAAAGGTGCATTTATAATAATATCATAATTATTGATGTAACTTTCTCTAACACCTTAATACACTTTTTAATCATCGTTTTCAACTTCACACTGCACTGATATTCATCATTTAGGTTATATATACTACTCTCAATTAACTGAAATCCTAACACTACCAGTGCCTCTCTTTGATTCTGTAACTTAAGAAAATCTGGTTTGTAACTGTCACAAATCAACACCTGGAAAAGTCTGAACACGTTACAACACAAGGACATGACATATTCAAGATGGCGACTACTGTGTATGAGTCCGTGATATCCGTGGTGGATAATGGTGTAAGATGCAGTGAAAATGTGGCAAAAGCAGAAGAGTAGTTAAAAATGGGATTCTGTGTCGTAAGTGTGATGAATGGTACCATTTTCGTTGTGCAAACATTGTAAATAGGTCTGATATTGAAGAAAGTGTGTGGCTGTGTCCCGAGTGTAAACAAACTGATAGTGAGGTAGAACAACAAGATAGAGAGACTTACGAATCTATGCTTAAGATTTTAGGAGTACTACAAGAAGACTTATGTGTTCTGAAACTTGAAAACGAAAGCTTAAAGGACAGAATAAAGAAACTGGAAGATAAAGAAGACAGTGGAAAAGAAAGATCGCCGTGGACGGAAGTGACGCGTAGCCATTTTAGGCCTAATGTTAAACATATGGGAGAAACTACGTACAACTTAAAACCCGGAAAAAACTCTTTGCAGTGCCAAAATAGATTTCAGTCATTGCAACAAGTTCCAGAAGACACATCAAGTTTTCCGAATAATTTTAAATCCAGTGGAGGTAACCTACAGAAGAAGAAAACCAACCGGAAATCAAGATCGCCAAAAATTCATCTCTATGCAGACAGTCAAGGGCGGGGTATGGCAGAAGGCATCAAGGATGAGTTGCATAATCCAGAAACTGAGGTTTTAGGACTAATAAAACCAGGTGCCAAAACTGAAGACGTCCTTTCAAGTTGTGATCCTGTGTTAGAGAAGGACAACTACTTGGTGATTGTGAGTGGTACAAATGACATTGCTGCAAATGAAGGTGAGGAACTTATTACGACCCTCAGAGGTGAGATTTCGAAACTACCTGACTCAAAAGTAATTCTAGTTAATGTGCCACCCAGGTAGGACCATATAGAAGACTCATGTGTGAACAAAGCTGTACATGATGTAAATATAAAAATCAAGAGATTAAGTAAGAGTTTTAGAAATGTCTATGTAGTAGATACTTTAGGTCTTGGCAGGCAAATGTTCACTAGGCATGGGTTACATCTGAATGGTAATGGAAAAGCAACTCTCTGTAGACAAATTGCTACAACTATCAACAGAGATTTGCAAACTAATATGCACTTAAGAAAACCCATACCACTAAATTGGCATATACAGGGAAACTTGCCAGAAAACCCAGATCCTTAAATCAAGATCTATGTACAAAGATATGGGTTCCAGGGAAGTTCTCACCTCATGAGTCAAATGTTATCCAATTACAACAGTCAAGTTTTAGGGAGGAAGGGGGTCTGAGATTGCTCTTGGTAAACTGTCAGAGTGTAGTAAATAAATAAATACAATTCATTACATTGATGGAATCTTATGAGACTGATGTGGTGATAGGAGTAGAATCATGGTTGAGAGAAGGGGTGGGTAATAGAGAAGTATTTCCAGAAGGGTATACAGTCTATCGCAGAGACCGAGGAGATAAAAAGGGTGGGGTAGTTTATTCTGGTGAAGGAAACTTATTGTTCACATGAATGGTTTACTGATGAAAGGTATGAAAAATATTAGGGATAAAATTATTTTGTGATAATATGAAGGAGGTGGGAATTATAGGAACATATAGGCCTAGAAGAGAGGAAAGAAACATGGAAATATTTGAGAAAATAATAGATTATACTCATAAAAACAATAATAATGATATGGTAATAATTGGGGGAGATCTAAACTTGCCTGAAGTTGAATGGAATGGAGCTGCAAGTGAAGCCCATGAACGGAAACTGGCAAATAAGTTAATTTGTGGGGGAGGATTTACACAAGTAGTACAAGAACCGACTCATCTCAACAACTTGCTAGATGTATTCTTGGTTAAACCATGGGAAATTGTTGATAAAACTGAGGTAATTGAAGGAATAGGTGACCATAAGGCTGTAATAATGGATGTAGGACTTGTACCAAAAATGCTTAATAAGAGGGTCACACAAGACAAGAAATTATACAGAAAAACTAAAGTTGATGAATTTGGGACTTACCTTAAATCACAATTCAGTTGTTGAATAAGTGAAGGGAGTAATATGGATACACTTTGGGCTAAATTTAAAGGAATCATTTGGAAAGGAGAGAAGAGATTTGTACCTGTTAAGAAGGGTAAAATGATCTCAGACCCTGTTTATTATACAAGGGAAATAAGGAAATTAAAAAGAAAATGTAGAATAATAAACAGGAAAATCAAAGAGGGTAGGGAGAATAGAGAAACTAGAAAACAGCTAATGAGGGAACTGAATAGAGTGAAAAAGGAAGCAAAAGAGAAATATATGAATGGCACACTTCAAGAGGGTAATGACCACAAAGGGAAATGGGAAAAGATGTATTCATATATTAGGAATCAAAAAGGAAAAGGAACCCAAATTCCTACAATTGTGGGAGAAGGGGGGTGAACACTATTCAACAGATACTGAGAAAGCAAATCTATTTAGTAGGGAATTCAGAGATACAGTAAAAGATTGTTAGGCGTTGGAAAGAGTAACAGAAGATAGAGAGGGAGAGACACAGAGGGAAACAAGGAGCTTCTCATTCACAAATGAAGATATTTTCAGAGAAATCCAACTGCTTCAGAAAGGAAAAGCAGCAGGAAGTGATCAAATTACTGGGGAGGTATTAAAGACAATGGGGTGGTACATAGTGCCTTATTTAAAATTTCTCTTTGACTATGTCATAAATAATAGTGTAATATCAAAAGAATGGAAGGAATCTATAATAATACCAATTTATAAAGGAATGGGTGATAAAAGGAAACCAGAGAACTACAGACCAATCAGCCTGACCAGTATAGTTTGTAAAATACTGGAGAGTTTAATAGCAAAGTACATCAGAGGGATATGTGATGATAAAAATTGGTTCATGAGGAGCCAGTATGGATTTAGAAAGAAATTTTCTTGTGAGGCACAACTGGTGGGATTTCAGCAGGACATATCAGATCAGTTGGATTCATGAGGCCAGTTAGATTGCATAGGCATAGATCTTTCCAAAGCCTTTGATAGAGTGGAACATGGAATATTATTAAAGAAATTGGAGGGAATAGGATTGGATGTAAGGGTTATACGTTGGATCAGAACATTTCTAAATTCAAGGGTTCAGAAAGTCAAAGTAGGAAATAATATATCACAGGAAGAGAAAGTTTGGAAGGGAATCGCACAGGGTAGTATAATCGGTCCGTTACTTTTCTTAATTTACACAAATGATTTAGGGAACAATATAACATCAAAAATAAGATTGTATGCAGATGATATAATTGTATATAGTGATATAAATAACATTGAGGATTGTTCAGAATTACAAAGGGACCTTGAAAGTATCCAACAGTGGGTTGAGGAAAATAATATAAAGGTTAATGGAGGCAAATCCACTGTTACAACATTTATAAACAGGAGCTTTAAAACTGAATTTGAATATACTTTGGATGAGGTAGTTATCCCAAAAGATGGCAAGTGCAAATACTTAGGTGTGAGATTTGAAAGTAATTTGCACTGGAAGGGTCATGTTTATGACATTGTTGGGAAAGCATACAGATCGTTACATGTCATAATGAGGCTACTTAAAGGATGCAACAAAGAATTAAAAGAAAAAGTTACGTAAGTATGGTTTGTCCATTATTGGAATATGCAAACGGTGTTTGGGATCCTCACCAAGAATACCTAATAAAAGAAATAGATAGTGTGCAGAGGAAAGCAGCAAGATTTGTAACAGGGCATTTCAGGAGAAACAGTAGTGTATCAGAAATGTTAGAGGAACTTAGGTGGGAAACTTTAAGTAAGAGAAGGGAGAAAACTAGACTTATAGGATTATATAGAGCTATACAGGAGTAGAAGCATGGGGAGAAATCCGTGAGAGGCTGCAGTTGGAAAATAATTACATTGGCAGAACTGACCACAAGTATAACATTAGAAGGAATTTTAGCAGAAGCGACTGGGGTAAATTTTCATTCATTGGGAAGGGTGTGAAGGAGTGGAACAGTTTACCAGGGGTAGTGTTTGATCCTTTTCCAAAATCTGTACAGGTATTCAAGAAGAGAATAAACAGCAACAGGGAAAATAAATGTTAGAGGGCATTCGACCAGTGCAGGCTATTGTAAATAAAAAATGTGTGTAAAAAAATTAATTCCATCCCCTGGTCCATGGAGTTTGGACAGCCAAAGCAGGGGACTGCCTGTAGGGTAAAGTACAGTGGGGACTTCGAGGGCCCTGGGACCGCTACGGTAGCTGTGAAGGCCCTTCAGGAACTCTGAAAAGTGGTGGAAAAAAGGGGGAACTGGTTAAGACGCAGCAGGTCATTATGCTACTTAGGTTCCAAAATGGGTAAAAAAAGTAAATAAATGCAATGTAAATTTTAATCTTATACCAGTTGCATAGTATTATTTGAAGTAATTCCTCATACTGTATATGAGTTGCCTATGTTTGTAAGTATAGGAGATATTATAAGTAGAATTTTGTAAACAATATAAATTGATTAAGGATGATCTGTTCGTTTAATAGAAAAAATTGTTAGCATAAATTTTATATTATTGTATTCTAGAAAAAAATTTCTTCTCTTGTTAATTTAAAATTTAGTGCTTGACAATAATGTATTTTAGTGTACCATTTGCCACCGAGGTAGACACCTCATTTGCAAATAAAGATTTTGATTTGATTTGATTTGATTTGATTTGATTTGATTTGATTTGATTTGATTTGATTTGATTTGATTTGATTTGATTTGATTTGATTTGATTTGATTTGATTTGATTTGATTTGATTTGATTTGATTTGATTTGATTTGATTTGATTTGATTTGATTTGATTTGATTTGATTTGATTTGATTTGATTTGATTTGATTTGATTTGATTTGATTTGATTTGATTTGATTTGATTTGATTTGATTTGATTTGATTTGATTTGATTTGATTTGATTTGATTTGACTTGACTATCAGTGATGGACACATCAAGCCAACTCTCTTAACTAGGTTTAAAAAATCATAATTTTCCTGTCACAATCCACAGCAAATCCGTTTTCAGTCTGGAACATTTCAGCGCAGACATCACACTTTTTACATAATGTTTCAATCACTTGTAAACTGTTGTAGTTAGCAATGCAGACCAAAATTCACAGTGTTTCAACGGGGACTGCGATGTGAACTACTACTTCTAATGCAGGCACTAACGCATCTAAATTATCAATAATTCGATCCGGGCTATTATAACTGTACCGGGCGGTACACCTCCGCTCCGCTAATTCAAACATTGCGCCAGTTGAAACTCCTCTGCTGGAGGAAGCCTGAACTTTAACTACAGTGTTAATTCCCTAGTTTCTCAGAAGATGTCCCTACTTATAAATTTTGAAGTGTTCTGAACGGTGTCGTTTTCGATGTATTTTTGTTTTGCCTTTAGTAAGAAGTGTGAACATTCTCTTCTAGATGGCACTACTGAAGGACTACAATTACGCACCCTAGTGCGAAGTGAAAGATCTGTGTTTTTGGAGAAATTTTGTGTTCATAAGTTTGTTCTTTGTTAAATTTCTTTCAGTCATTGTTTAGGTTGGCTGTATGACCCTTCACTTTCCGCCAGTTATGAATTCGACCAATGAGTAATTTCTGTAATTAATTTTCCACCAATCCTGGTTTTCTTCTTCACTTCTGACATGTAGTCTTTTGGTCGTCCAATAAAAGGCTTGTGGGCGGGTGTTCTCATTCCTGAAAGGTCTCGAATGTTCCGCGAGGGTATATAAACTGCTGATTTTCGGGTCTCTGCGCCACTTCAGTAATATCTATCAGTGTGTAAATTATGTAGCAGGGGGCGGGAAGCGCCTCTTTCTTCGGGCAGCAGTTCAACCACCAGGTAATAGCCGCCTTATAACTTCTTTCTTGCTAGCTCAGCAGTTTAACCCTCGGGGCGGGTTCGAAACATTTATCATGTAACTTTCCTTTAAAATGTAAAAGACTCTTGGTATAAATTCTATCTCTTTAAACTACAAATTGGGATAGAGAAAGCCTACCCTCTCGAGCTCCCTTTCATATTGTTCTTGAGGTGACTACGTTTTCTCAACCATTTTTCTTCGTTTCGAAATATAATTAGTTTTCCTATCGTGTCACCTCTTGCATTAACGGCCTAGTGCCAAGTAGGTTTTAAACAAAATGTATTAGGAGTGCAGTTTCGCCTCCTCTCTAGATGGTATTTTTGGAGGCCATGTAATTGTCCTGTTTCTTCACTGAATAGGCCTCAGTAGGTTGGGGATTTTTACCCCTGTGTTATTGTAATTGGAGGACAGCTTAATAATAAGAAGAAATTGCGCACAAATGTGCATTACATTTTAGAGTAATCCAATAAGGAAGCTGTTCTTTTGCTGCATACACTAAAATGGTATCGTTCACATCGTTTGTTACATAACACGCACACGCACTGCACAGATGGGTCATGAAAACCCGGTCGTACGCACAGTTTGTGATGGAAACCATGTATGGCCAGTCTATTCAGAGCACTCCTCAGTTCGTTGTTCGGCCCAGTCCAGCTTCGATTAATCATTGCGTCCGTCCCGTAGAATTCCAAGTCAATTTCCGCTCGTTTTCTTAGTCTAATATGAAGTAGTTCCTGTTCTTGTCGTGTGGAGGGTAATTGTAGTCTCATTCTTATGTCTTCCATAAGGAAGGTTTCTCTGGCTAGCTCATGAGCAAGTCTTGACTGTGACATTTTGGAAATACCCAAAATTCTTTTCAAGAATCTAGCCTTGACATTCTCAATAACTCTAAGGTCATGGCTGTATTTAGAGACAGTTTAGTGGGTTCCTTCAAATCATACATATTTCTTATGGCTGCCAATGACCTTTCTCTTATATGAATTCTGAAAGAAGTAGAAGAGGGCTGGAGCGTAATTCCCAAGTATTTGAATGAATTCACAACTTCCAGGGCTGTTTCACTGCTTGTTATCTTGTCATTTGCTGCTATTCTCCCTCCTTTCCGGAAAACCATTTGCACTGTTTTATTTCTGTTGATTATGAGACTATTCATGTCGGCATACTTATCGAGTTTATCCATTACAGCTTGTAGGTCATCTCTGTTGTTCGATCCTATTGCTATATCATCTGCATACTGGTACATCACAACCGATGTTTTGTGGATGATATTTGAGATATCTGCTAAGGCTATGTTAAATAGTATCGGACTAAGGGGGTCCCCTTGAAGTACCCCGTTGCTTTGTATAATGGCTGCTGAGGACGCTTTGCCATCTTGTATCGTGACCCTGTTGTAAGCAAGTATGTTGTTTATGGCTATGGTTAGTGGGTTGTCTGCTCCAATCATATTCGCTAGTTTTCTAAGGAGTATTTCTCTGTTTAAGAGGTCAAAAGCCTTTTTAAAGTCTACAAAGATTACATAAAATTTCCCCTTTGACCACCTCATTGATTCACGTATATTGTCCAAGAGATTCTTGACTGCATGTAATGTCCCTCTTCCTTTCAAGAAACCAAATTGGAGTTCGGGGATCATAGTTCCTGTTTCTGCAATTAGTCTGTTCTCTAGGATCTTGACATAGGTCTTATAAATGTTGTTTTCGAGGGCAATGCCTCTATACGAATCAGGGTCATCCCTGTCTCCTTTGCCTTTGAAGAGCATTTTGATATGCGACTGTCTCCAACCTTCGGGTATTTTCCCTGTCGTCAAACACGCGTTGAACAGAGTGGTCCATGTATGAAGCAGAATGTCACAGGTATCTTTCAGATTTTCATTGAAAACTCCATCTGGGCCAACTGCCTTCTTATTTTTCATGGACTGGATAGCAGTTTTGACTTCCTCCTGATCAATAGGTCTTGTTGTACAATGTAGATTTTCTCGAAGTGGGAGGGCTATGTCGAGATTTTGCTGATTAAGGATCTCCGAGAAATGTTTCTCCCATGTAGCTATTGGAAATTCTGGAGAAAGGCATGTAGCTCGTTGTTTGAGAGCAATGTAAGGGTCTTTCATAGCATCTTGAGCTTGCAATTTAGCCTTTTCTTCTAGGTAGTGCGCCTTCTTTTGTCTGAGTAGTTCCTTATATGTTTTCCTTTTCACTGCATACTCAGCATATGTGGATTCCCCACCTGTTTTCCGTGCCTTGTGTAAAAGGTCCAGAGTATCTTGTCTGGCCGTGTAGCACTCCTTGTCGAACCATGGTTTGGCGATCCTCGGAGTCTTCCTGATTTGTGCTTTCTTTATGAGGTTCAGAACACTATCCAGAGCAGCGTCAATTATTCCTTCATTTATCATCTGTGGTACTCTTTTCAAGTCTTCTTTTCCACCCTCTATGACAGGCATACACACTTTCCTTGTAATACATAGATTAGGACACTTCTTGGTTACTGGATTTTGATTTCCTAGCTCAACTTTAATGGCGACAGGTATATGCTTCCTAAGAACTGCTGTCGGATGTGAGGCCATGACCTCTCGATCAAGAATTGTTAGGCAACGTCCTTTGACAAAAAAAGATCAACAGTACTTTTACCATTTGGAGCCATATAGGTTACTTCTTCTGCTTTATTTATCAGTTTATAGCCTTCATCTTGTAAGTAATCAAGAATAATGTTAGTTTTATGATCAGGTTTGTCTAAACGACAGTTAATGTCGCCCCCCAGAATCACATTTCTGTTATCTTTTACCGCTGTTATTGCCTTAACTATATGTTCCATTGCATCGTCTGCTGTTCTAGCTGGGCTAATGTAGATACCGATTATGGTTATTTTGTCCGTCTCAATTATTAGCATATTTTCGTCTTTATGAACTTCCCTTGGTGAGCCGATGCCTTCTCCATACAGTATACTAACTCCTCCTTCGGGCCTTCCTCGCTCCTTTGGTGTGGCAAGAGCGTGTCTGCTGTAAAGCTGTGGAAAACTTATGTCTTCCAGTAGAAAAGTCTCAGTAAGTATGGCTATATCAAACTGTTGCCAGAAATTATCAGGAAGGGAAGAACAAAGAGATTTTAAACCTTCCACATTCCAAAGAACAATGTCAGCTTAAAGGTGGAGTTCGGTGTGGCCTTTGATAGGCTTGAATTTTGAGAGCGGGTTTGCTCTTTCTTAAAAGTTGATTTTGTGTGCCTCGAGGAGGCTTTATTAGGTAATTGGGAGCAAGTGCTCCTGGGCATTATTGGGGTTTTCTGCCCCTTTGTCGAATCTTGTATTTGGGTAAAGTTGGGCTTACTGCTCAAGAATTGTGTGTCTGGCTCTCGGAGCCCAAATCCTGTAACACTGTAATTGAACATTCTCGATTTGTTGTTAGGCTACTGTGTACCTGTTATATTTGTGATTTCTTGATCTTGAAAAGAAAAATATAACCTTGTTAAATTTTAAAATTTAACTTTAATTTCGTAGATTGAGTCCTATTCATCCCAGCACCTTCTTTCGCCTCTAACTACCACGGATAACTCCGTAACAATAACCATTACGAGCAAAGACATTCAAAGAAAGTTCACCAAATTTTGCGGAGCTCATCTTGAATACACCTAGCCTTTTGTGCTTTCTTTCAGACTCAAGCATTTGTTCCACAGAAGCATTAAAAGTGCAACCACTCAATCTCTTGTAGACACCAAATCTTCCCTCTAAACTATCTGTCTGCAATTTGGCAGGAAGCACATAAAACTAGTGGAACTTATTGAAAACATATTTACACAGTTCTTGCACTGTGGTAGGTGTGTGTGTCAATATGCCTTCTGTTTATGACACGTGTCATAAGTATACGTATGTTTTAAACATGTAAGGAATGACAATTTTACATTATCAGGAGCAGTAATTGAACTAGTATCTTCATTTCTGATATATGTACTTTTCATAGGATGCCGTACATTCCAAACTGACTACCACTTTTGAATTAATTTTGGAAATTGAATTGTGCCATCAGAAATATCCACACCTTGACTTTTAAGGATTGTGCCATCAGAAATATCCACACCTTGACTTTTAAGCAAATCCAAGACGTTACTGCTAATGATACATGCTGTGTCTATTGTTGCAGTTTACAGATTATTCCTACATAAAGTTGTATTGTATTGTATTGTATTGTATTGTATTGTATTGTATTGTATTGTATTGTATTGTATTGTATTGTATTGTATTGTATTTCGTCCAACTGATCATACAGTGATATGGGACACGTCAGTAATCATATTTACAGAAACAAAGGATAAAACAGTAATATACATGCCAAGATAAATAAAGAGAAATATACAATGTGGTAAAGAGGCACACATAAAAGAAAAGTGATTAGTAAGTTAATTTTTAAGAGGTAAGTATTCTTCAATAGAATAAAAACAATGGTTAGAAACAAATTTGAATAATTCTTTCTTAAATTTTGAACATGGTTTTATCTGTTTAATGTAGTCCGGTAATTTATTAAATAAATGTACTCCTGCATAACTCAAACTTGATTCATATAGCTTAGTTTTGTGTGGTTCTATGTGCAGACAGTGTCTATTTCTAGTATTATACCTATGTACATCAGAGTTTATGGTGTAGTTGTTTACATTCTCCTTCATATATACAAGTGTATGGAAGATATAAAGGCTAGGCAATGGTAAAATAAAATAGTTTAAAGTATTTCTTGCAGCGTGTCCTCCTGTCGACACCGGCAATTCCTCTAATTATTTTCTTTTGTAACTTAAAGATGACTTCGCTATATCGTGAATTCCCCCAGTAAATGATTCCATAGGTTAGTATGGGATGGACATATGCAAAATACATAATTTGGTAAGCCTTTAAATTAAAACTATTTTTCAAAGATATTATCATGAAATAAATTCTACTAAGCTTTTTCCCTATAAACTCTGTATGTTTTTCCCAGGTTAATGATTCATCCATCCACAAGCCAAGAAACTTTGTTGATGATGAGTACTCAATTATGGTCTCTCCAAACGATATTGGACTAATTTCCATATTTAGATTAATCTTATGGTGAAATCTAATCACAGAAGTTTTCTGTTTACTTAAAATTAATTTATTATCTTCAAGCCAGCTCAGGATATTACTCACTATATTGCCTGCCTTCAATTCTAACCCTTCAGAACTTTCATCAGCTACAAAAACAGTAATATCATCTGCAAACAAAGTTAATTGCACTCCTTGAATATCATCGACAATTTGGACGATATCATTGATAAATACTAAAAATAATGGTCCTAAAACTGACCCCTGTGGAACACCATGATCTATGTTTCTGGCACAGGAATACACATTCTTAATTACATTTTTGCTCAAATCAGTACCGGTATATGATATTTCAACAATCTGTCTTCTATCCCCTAAAAATGATTTGAACCAGTCATAGGCCATTCCCCGAACTCCATACATGTATAACTTTTCTAAAAGCAAGCTGTGGTCAATTATATCAAAAGCTTTTGTTAAGTCCAAGAAAATACCTAAACATGCACCCTTCCCATCTAGTGTGTCATATATCTGTTCAATAAAGTTAATGAATGCTGTGGTAGTTGATCTATTTTTACGAAAGCCATTTTGGCAACCACCTAATATATTATGCTTCTCTAAGAATGATAACAGTCTATCGTACATAATTCTTTCCAGTATTTTGGAGAATACAGAGGGGAGGCAGACAGGCCTATAGTTACCAGCATCTTCTTCACTTCCCTTTTTATGTATCGGAACAACTTTGGTTACCTTGAATTTGTCTGGAAATTTACCAGTGGTTAGTGACAAATTTATCAAATAACAGAGAGGCTTGATTATGTATTGGTAACAGCATTTAATAAGGTAGTTTGAATAACCATCTAAACCAGAAGACTTCTTTTTACCCATCTGTTTTATTATCTTATCTATCTCTTGCTCAGTCACAGGAGTAAGAAACATGGATGATACATTCCTGTGAACTGTATTCAAGTTTGTTCTTGTCACTGATGTTTGAAAATTTTCCGTTAACCTCAAAACTACTTCTAGAAAATAGTTATTGAATATTTCTGCAACTTCTTCTGGATCACTGACTTCTTTCCCTGCATTTGTAAGAGTAATATTATTTTTTAATGGAACTGGAGTACCTTTCTCCCTTTTTATAATGTTCCACATATATTTAGACCTGTTTTTCGAATTTTTAGCTCATTCTCATTATGCAATCTTTTGGCAGCCTTCAAAACTTCTTGATATATGTTCTTGTATTTCTTATAATAATCCTTCAATTCAGATGATGTGTCACTCCCTTGCACACATTTGCTTAAAAACCTTAATCGTCTACTTGAATATCTAATTCCTGTTGTAATCTACCCATTCCTATAATTCTTTACAATTACCCTTTTGACTGGTATTGCCACTTAATAATAATAATCAAACAAACCCAAGAACTCACTGAAGACCTCATTAGTTGAGTTATTTCCATATACACTCTCCCAAGTTTCCTTGGCCAATAACTGGTTAAAATATGAAATATTTTCCTTGTTACACATTCCAGTTTCCCTGTAAATTACATTATTTTTTAAATTATGGTTTCCTATTACCCTAAAATTCTGATGCACAATTTGAGCAAAATGATCTGAAAAACCTGTGTCATAAACTTCTGTTTCATAGTTCCACATTTCCTCATTCAATACAACTTGGCAGCCACTTTTTAGCAACGATCTATTCTCTGAATGAAACAACTCTTAAAGAGTCTGATAAACTGGCCGTAGCAGACTGACTGACTCTGTACCAACATCAACAATGACCAGTTTACTTGAGACAGCAAATGCCTAATGAACGTTCTGGAGAGTATATTATTTGATTGGGAGAGTGTATATGGAAATATGGAAATATGTATATGGAAATAACTCAACTAATGAGGTCTTCAGTGAGTTCTTGGGTTTGTTTGATTATTATTATTATAGAGAGCTATGGCTGCTCCAGAACGAGTTTTATTTTACTATTTCTTTCTGCATTCAAATCACAGTATAACTCGAGTGCATTTTCCTAAAAGTTTCATAAAAATAGAAAGTTTATCAGTGAAACCAATATTACCATCAGAATAACTTGTGATATGACTTAACAATGTGTCAAACTTCGTCAGTCTCACATTTCAGGTCTTCAAAAGCATCACATTCCAATATAACTTAAAATGCTCTGTAGGCAAACACACACTTTTGCGAAACATTTTAACTGCAAATGAACTTGAAACTTTAAAACTCACTGATGGAACGTTAATAAATGGATCATCATCCGCCTTCACAAACAGCGCAATAGGCCTATTGTAGAAACGGTGTTTAGATCATTTCTTCGGTTAAAAATGCCCAAGTATGGCTGCCGCATTTCAGGGACGTTATTTACCATTGAGACGCTCTCAACAACCGATGTTCAGCCGTCCATGTTTAAACACTTCCGAGAACACTGTTTAACCTCAAATGAGGGGAGTGAATTACAATCAGAGGTTATGTACCATGAAACATGCAATTTGTATTATCATTTTGAGACGATTCCGGTTAGAACTGTTAATCCGATGGCCTCTCTGTGGGTCGCCCGCTGCGAAATCGCAGCAATTCATTTGAAATTTACGGCGAGGTGTTGCTTAAAATAAGATTTCGCTTTTCAAGAGAGTTGTTTCTTGAGACTGACAAAGGGACAATCCGGTAACTGTCAACTTGATTACAATTTTTAGCAACCGATGTATTTTATGTGGTTCATGTCTGAGGGTTACTGTAGTCACGTCCTAGCTCGTGAACCATGGGCAACGGCTGAGTGGCCTAGTGAGTGGTCCTGAGAGTCGGGATACCAGTTGCTATGGAATGGGAGTGGGCATCTCGGACATATTCTGAGTCATGGCCCTCCTTGTGCTCAGGCGGCTAGGACTATACAATTCACCGGTGGTCCATAACCCGTTAGAGGAGAGATCCTTACTTGGACTATGTGCAAGTAGGGCAGCATCCTGCTTCATGAATTTACCGAGCTCAGAACACTTTAAGCAAGCCTCGGACCTATGGGAGTAATGGAGTCCCACTCCCATTTGACAGGCGAGGGACTCCTTGGAAACAACTTGGCGAACGAAATGGAATTCGATGGGGAGCTATCAATATTAATGGGGCTTATGGAAGAAAGAAGGTAGAACGGGCTGAGTCAGCAAAGAGGATGCATCTGGATGTGCTAGGAGTAAGTGATATTCGGGTAAGGGGAGATAATGAGGAAGAGATATGAGATTATAAAGTGTACTTGACGGGTTTTAGAAAGGGAAGGGCAGAGTCTGGGGTAGGGCTCTTTATCAGGAATACCATTGCACGCAACATAGTTTCTGCTAGGCACGTAAATGAGCGAATGATGTGGGTAGATTTGTCAGTGGGAGGAATTAGGACAAGAATTGTGCCCGTGTATTCACCATGTGAGGGTGCAGATGAGGATGAAGTTGACAAGTTTTATGAAGCATTGAGTGACATCGTGGTCAGGGTCAACAGCAAGGATAGAATAGTTCTAATGGGCGATTTCAATGCGAGAGTTGGGAATAGAACTGAAGGATACGAAAGGGTGATCGGTAAATGTGGGGAAGATATGGAAGCTAATGGGAATGGGAAGCGTTTGCTGGACTTCTGTGCTAGTATGGGTTTAGCTGTTACGAATACATTCTTCAAGCATAAGGCTATTCACCGCTACACATGGGAGGCTAGGGGTACCAGATCCATAATAGACTATATCTTAACAGACTTTGAATTCAGGAAATATGTTAGGAGTGTACGAGTTTTTCGCGGATTTTTCGATGATACAGACCACTATCTGATCTGTAGTGAACTAAGTATCTCTAGGCCTAGGGTAGAGAAAGTGAAATCTGTCTGCAAACGAATAAGGGTAGAAAATCTCCAGGACGAGGAAATTAGACAGAAGTACATGGATATGATTAGTGAGATGTTTCGAACAGTAGACAGTAAGCAGGTTCAGGATATAGAAAGTGAATGGGTGGCACACAGGGATCCTGTAGTAGAAACAGCAAGGGAATGCCTAGGAACAACTGTGTGTAAAGACGGGAAAAGGCGAACATCTTGGTGGAATGATGAAGTGAGAGCAGCTTGTAAACGTAAAAAGGAGGCTTATCAGAAATGGCTCCAAACAAGGGCCGAAGCAGACAGGGATTGGTACGTAGATGAAAGAAACAGAGCGAAACAAATAGCTGTTCAATCCAAAAAAAAGTCATGGGAAGATTTTGGTAATAACC
Organism: Anabrus simplex; assembly: GCF_040414725.1. Taxonomy (NCBI): domain Eukaryota; kingdom Metazoa; phylum Arthropoda; class Insecta; order Orthoptera; family Tettigoniidae; genus Anabrus; species Anabrus simplex. Next base: position 310,570,557 of record NC_090266.1, read on the forward strand.
TGGAAAGGCTAGGTCAAGCAGCAGGGAAACCTTTCTGGACAGTAATAAAGAATCTTAGGAAGGGAGGGAAAAAGGAAATGAACACTGTTTTGAGTAATTCAGGTGAACCCATAATAGATCCCAGGGAATCACTGGAGAGGTGGAGGGAATATTTTGAACATCTTCTCAATGTAAAAGGAAATCATCACGGCGGTGTTGCAAACAGCCAAGCTCATGGGGAGGAGGAAAATGATGTTGGTGAAATTATGCTTGAGGAAGTGGAAAGGATAGTAAATAAACTCCATTGTCATAAGGCAGCAGGAATAGATGAAATTAGACCTGAAATGGTGAAGTATAGTGGGAAGGCAGGGATGAAATGGCTTCATAGAGTAGTAAAATTAGCGTGGAGTACTGGTAAGGTACCTTCAGATTGGACAAAAGCAGTAATTGCACCTATCTATAAGCAAGAGAAGAAGACGGATTGCAATAACTATCGAGGTATCTCATTGATTAGTATACCAGGCAAAGTATTCACTGGCATCTTGGAAGGGAGGGTGCGATCAGTCGTTGAGAGGAAGCTGGATGAAAACCAGTGTGGTTTCAGACCACAGAGAGGCTGTCAGGATCAGATTTTCAGTATGCGCCAAGTAATTGAAAAATGCTACGAGAGGAATAGGCAGTTGTGTTTATGTTTCGTAGATCTAGAGAAAGGATATGACAGGGTACCGAGGGAAAAGATGTTCGCCATACTGGGAGACTATGGAATTAAAGGTAGATTATTAAAATCAATCAAAGGCATTTATGTTGACAATTGGGCTTCAGTGAGAATTGATGGTCGAATGAGTTCTTGGTTCAGAGTACTTACAGGAGTTAGACAAGGCTGTAATCTTTCACCTTTGCTGTTCATAGTTTACATGGATCATCTGCTGAAAGGTATAAAATGGCAGGGAGGGATTCAGTTAGGTGGATATATAGTAAGCAGTTTGGCTTATGCTGACGACTTGGTCTTAATGGCAGACTGTGCCGAAAGCCTGCAGTCTAACATTTTGGAACTTGAAAATAGGTGCAATGAGTATGCTATGAAAATTAGCCTCTCGAAGACTAAATTGATGTCAGTAGGTAAGAAATTCAACAGAATTGAATGTCAGATTGGTGATACAAAGCTAGAACAGGTCGATAATTTCAAGTATTTAGGTTGTGTGTTCTCCCAGGGTGGTAATATAGTAAGTGAGATTGAATCAAGGTGTAGTAAAGCTAATGCAGTGAGCTCGCAGTTGCGATCAACAGTATTCTGTAAGAAGGAAGTCAGCTCCCAGACGAAACTATCTTTACATTGGTCTGTTTTCAGACCAACTTTGCTTTACGGGAGCGAAAACTGGGTGGACTCAGGATATCTTATTCATAAGTTAGAAGTAACAGACATGAAAGTAGCAAGAATGATTGTTGGTACGAACAGGTGGGAACAATGGCAGGAGGTTACTCGGAACGAGGAGATAAAGGCTAATTAAAAATGAACTCGATGGATGAAGCTGTATGCATAAACCGGCTTCGGTGGTGGGGTCATGTGAGGCGAATGGAGGAGGATAGGTTGCCTAGGAGAATAATGGTCTCTGTTATGGAGGGTAAGAGAAGTAGAGGGAGACCAAGACGACGATGGTTAGACTCGGTTTCTAACGATTTAAAGATAAGAGGTATAGAACTAAATGTGGCCACAGCACTAGTTACAAATCGAGGATTGTGGCGACGTTTAGTAAATTCTCAGAGGCTTGCAGACTGAACGCTGAAAGGCATAACAGTCTATAATGATAATGTATGTATGTATGTATGTATGTATGTATGTATGTATGTATGTATGTATGTATGTATGTATGTATGTATGTATGTATGTATGTATGTATGTATGTATGTATGTATGTATTATACATGGGGAAATTTCCAAGGAATAATAGGTCACTTCGACTACATACATGCCAGAATTACTTGTCCCAATAGTCAGAGGGTCATCACATACATCAACAGGGTGGGATTCGTTTATATTTACTGCCAAGTAGGCACATATGATAGGGAAAACTAAAACGTTGGTTGTATATGGTTTTTATATATAATTCAGATAAGTTTTCGGCAACTATGAGATAGCAAAAAGCTAGTGGTGGTGATTATTGTTTAGAGAGGAGGACTGGGGAAGAAGAGGCGTGGCCATATCAACAGCCCTAGTATTTGCCTGGTGTAAAAATAGGGAACCTATGGAAAGCATTCTTCAGGGCTCTCGATGATGCGTTTCGAACCTACGATCTGCAGAATGGAAGCTATATCACATTTGAATACACTTTACTATTGTTTAATCTTCCCTTCCTGGAAGGTATTTAAGCGTAGATTACACTCAGCGTAACAACGCTATAGCAAGGCAACACTTCCCTGTACGGTGGCATGTCGCTTTATCGTCGATAATATTATGAGGTTTAATTTCCACTGAAAGCAATATTTTTATCTGTGGGCAAGTCATGCTTATGCTTAGCCATATTTCAGTAATGTGTAGGAAGACAAATAGCTGACTGGCGTTCGGCGCGCACCGACGAATTTCTTTGGTTGCCACAAGCAAAGATTTGCATGAAAGTTTCTTCTATCTACATTTTAAAACCAATATTGAAACTTTAAACGATGTCTAGTTACACACCAGGTGAACATTGTTTATGCAATGGAAGATCGTGCCCAAGGTAGACGTTGTATAGGTAGACGTTGTCAAAGGCTTAAAAATAGTCATCGTTTCTGTAATCGGCCCGATCTTCCCTCACTATCACAGCGAATGTCTTAAAGAATTTCTTCTGAACTTCGCAGATGAATGAGGTACCGGTAAAATCTATGATTTTGTTACTTTCACACCACTTATTGTATTAACATCTGACTGTTAAAAACATCACTAACACATTAAAAATATCTAGATGTCCAATAAAAGAACTGATAACTATTTAACGCACAAAAACTGTCGGTGGATATTTAAATCGTGAATTCCAGTAGCAAGATAACCTCAACCAACTACACACACGTGCATGGTTTAAACCAATCAGAATATAATCATGGCCCAACACGCCGGATAAGTGTCGCCCAGTGTGGCAGCCGTTTTGTGACGTATCGGTATATGCATTCAGTTCATTTCCGTAGAATTCAGGGTCTATTTCCGCGCGTTCTAAATCGCCGCGTAATTGTGAAGTGTATAAACGTACTTATATGTGTTATAAGTTATTAATACTTAATTCTGGTGAGAAACTATTTATCTGACGGTGTTTTGCGTATTAATAACATTTTCTGCTGGTGTTAAGAGAATGCTAGTTCAATAACGGTCACCAACGTGTGTATATTATATTGCTTTGTGTAGTTTAAATGCGTTCTTATGTACACTGACTGGCAGAGCGAATGCAACACCAAGGAGGAGTGGTTCGAAAGGGATGAAAGTTGGGGAAAAAACAGAGTCGGCACGGAAGAATATTTGATGTTTATTTCAAACCGATATGCAGGTTACACAATGCGCACGGCATCGACTCAGTAGGATGTAGGACCACCGCGAGCGGCGATGCACGCAGAAACACGTCGAGGTACAGAGTCAATAAGAGTGCGGATGGTGTCCTGAGGGATGGTTCTCCATTCTCTGTCAACCATTTGCCACAGTTGGTCGTCCGTACGAGGCTGGGGCAGAGTTTGCAAACGGCGTCCAATGAGATCCCACACGTGTTCGATTGGTGAGAGATCCGGAGAGTACGCTGGCCACGGAAGCATCTGTACACCTCGTAGAGCCTGTTGGGAGATGCGAGCAGTGTGTGGGTGGGCATTATCCTGCTGAAACAGAGCATTGGGCAGCCCCTGAAGGTACGGGAGTGCCACCGGCCGCAGCACATGCTGCACGTAATGGTGGGCATTTAACGTGCCTTGAATACGCACTAGAGGTGACGTGGAATCATACGCAATAGCGCCCCAAACCATGATGCCGCGTTGTCTAGCGGTAGGGCGCTCCGCAGTTACTGCCGGATTTGACCTTTCTCCACGCCGACGTCACACTCGTCTGCGGTGACTATCACTGACAGAACAGAAGCGTGACTCATCGGAGAACACGACGTTCCGCCATTCCCTCATCCAAGTCGCTCTAGCCCGGCACCATGCCAGGCGTGCACGTCTATGCTGTGGAGTCAATGGTAGTCTTCTGAGCGGACGCCGGGAGTGCAGGCCTCCTTCAACCAATCGACGGGAAATTGTTCTGGTCGATATTGGAACAGCCAGGGTGTCTTGCACATGTTGAAGAATGGCGGTTGACGTGGCGTGCGGGGCTGCCACCGCTTGGCGGCGGATGCGCCGATCCTCGCGTGCTGACGTCACTCGGGCTGCGCCTGGACCCCTCGCACGTGCCACATGTCCCTGCGCCAACCATCTTCGCCACAGGCGCTGCACCGTGGACACATCCCTATGGGTATCGGCTGCGATTTGACGAAGCGACCAACCTGCCCTTCTCAGCCCGATCACCATACGCCTCGTAAAGTCGTCTGTCTGCTGGAAATGCCTCCGTTGACGGCGGCCTGGCATTCTTAGCTATACACGTGTCCTGTGGCACACGACAACACGTTCTACAATGACTGTCGGCTGAGAAATCACGGTACGAAGTGGGCCATTCGCCAACGCCGTGTCCCATTTATCGTTCGCTACGTGCGCAGCACAGCGGCGCATTTCACATCATGAGCATACCTCAGTGACGTCAGTCTACCCTGCAATTGGCATAAAGTTCTGACCACTCCATCTTGGTGTTGCATTTGCTCTGTCAGTCAGTGTATTTTGTGTGTGTTTATTGTGGATTCCTTCTTCAATAAGTAAATAATGCTATAAACTCGATTTGTGTGGCTGGGTGACATTAAGAGATTTTGGATGTAAACTATATAATAACAGTGTTAAAGACACCTCCATTGGTCATTGAAGAATGTTGCACTTGAATGTTGGATATTACCTATGAATTATAAATAATTCAATTTCGAGATGATTAGGTGGTCTCCGTGTTAATAAAATTGTATTTTACTGAGTGTCATTGTTCACAAGGTCTGTAAATTCTAGATATAACTGCAGGAGTTAAAAGTACAAACATACATTATGTGTGTGCAAACTGAACACCATTGTGGTGATATATACCTATGCGAATGGGGTGCATTTGCGTAATTGTGAATTGTATAAACGTACTTATATGTGTTATAAATTATTAATACTTAATTCTGATAACAAACTATTTATCTGACGGTGTTTTGCGTATTATTGAAATTTTCTGCTGGTGAATAACAGCCTGTTAAATATCAAGGAATAATCTTCTCCCTTTTCAAGAACATAGTCAACCAGAGAGAATAACAGCATTGAGAATACCCGCTGGTGAATAACAGCATGTTAAATATCAAGGAATAAAATGTATCCTTTTTAAGTCCGTAAACCAAAGAGAATAACAGCGTGTCACATTACTCAGTTTGGAAACGTACAGTTGTAAATGGGACAATGTTTAGTCGTCTATCAATTAATTAATTAATTAATTAATTAATATCGTGTTCAATCTGTTCAAAACGGCTTCATTTTCATCTCCGATTAGGACCATTTTATAAGTGTAATACATCTGTAAGTTCGTGGCTATTTCCAGAAGTGACATCTGCAGTATCACACAGACGGGGGAAGCTGCAAGATGGCTCTAGAAACGAACACAAACAACATGTTTGCGAACAGTAATTCGACATCACCAAATAACCCTTCATCAGGAAAAGAAGAATTGTGCGGAACATGCAAAAAGGTCTTTGATAAGAATTGTGACGCAATTGGATGCTAGGGACCATGCAGCTCATGGTACCACAAAAACTGCTCGAAACTTACAAACGGAGAATTCGACATAATGAAGAGATCCAAATGTAAACTCACTTGGCTCTGCGACTCATGCAAACCAAAAATGTTAAACCCGAAAGAAAGAAATGGCCTGAAGGAACTAAACGAGAAAGTGGAAAATATTATCCTCTTTCTGGCAAAGGACATGACTATCATGATCACAAAAACAGTCTAGAAGGCGCTCCAACTCAAAGAACGGCCAACATTGATCAAGGAATCCAATAAGAGGCAGGCTCACCCGGTGCCCCAACAGACGCAAACCTCTGAAACATCACAACAGGAAGAATCACAAGGAATAGGTGACAACGATATAACAGCATCTCGCCCAGAGCAAGATCCCGAGCCGGAAAGCAGAAACGGGTCATACGCAGGTGCAGCCAGAAGCCCACAAAAACCAAGAGAACCCCAGAAAACAGTATGAATACAGGAACCAATAGAAGGAGAACTTCAAGCAGGCCCAGGTTATGCATGGCTGTACATTGGGAAACTACACCGTGAAGCAATAAAAGACAAACATTGAAAGGCATTTACAAAAACAAGGCGTTACCGAAATGAAAGAGTGCGTGGAGCTCTCAATATTTGGCCATCTAAAGGCCTTTCGCGTAGGAATACCAATAGAAGATCTAGAAACAGCGACCGACGCAAAATTCTGGCCAAAAGGAGTTACAATCAGACGTTTTCGTTTTCGTCGGTCCACAGCAGCGAGACTCGACTAGAAAGACCTCAACCCAAACGAACCAACAAGACAAAAACACACTAAAACTACTCCTATGGAATGTAGAAGGCCTAAAGAATCTAAAAGCAGCTACCTCACCTACCTACATGTTTGCGAACAGTAATTCGACATCACCAAATAACCCTTCATCAGGAAAAGAAGAATTGTGCGGAACATGCAAAAAGGTCTTTGATAAGGATTGTGACGCAATTGGATGCTAGGGACCATGCAGCTCATGGTACCACAAAAACTGCTCGAAACTTACAAACGGAGAATTCGACATAATGAAGAGATCCAAATGTAAACTCACTTGGCTCTGCGACTCATGCAAACCAAAAATGTTAAACCCGAAAGAAAGAAATGGCCTGAAGGAACTAAACGAGAAAGTGGAAAATATTATCCTCTTTCTGGCAAAGGACATGACTATCATGATCACAAAAACAGTCTAGAAGGCGCTCCAACTCAAAGAACGGCCAACATTGATCAAGGAATCCAATAAGAGGCAGGCTCACCCGGTGCCCCAACAGACGCAAACCTCTGAAACATCACAACAGGAAGAATCACAAGGAATAGGTGACAACGATATAACAGCATCTCGCCCAGAGCAAGATCCCGAGCCGGAAAGCAGAAACGGGTCATACGCAGGTGCAGCCAGAAGCCCACAAAAACCAAGAGAACCCCAGAAAACAGTATGAATACAGGAACCAATAGAAGGAGAACTTCAAGCAGGCCCAGGTTATGCATGGCTGTACATTGGGAAACTACACCGTGAAGCAATAAAAGACAAACATTGAAAGGCATTTACAAAAACAAGGCGTTACCGAAATGAAAGAGTGCGTGGAGCTCTCAATATTTGGCCATCTAAAGGCCTTTCGCGTAGGAATACCAATAGAAGATCTAGAAACAGCGACCGACGCAAAATTCTGGCCAAAAGGAGTTACAATCAGACGTTTTCGTTTTCGTCGGTCCACAGCAGCGAGACTCGACTAGAAAGACCTCAACCCAAACGAACCAACAAGACAAAAACACACTAAAACTACTCCTATGGAATGTAGAAGGCCTAAAGAATCTAAAAGCAGCTACCTCACATACTTTTGGAACAATTTCGACGCAGTAATAGCCACTGAAACTTTCCTCTCAGAGCCCATCAACGAACCCCTCTTCTACAGTACACATGCACTGGCAAAAACAAAAGAACGCGGTAGACCAGGAGGAGGCATAACCGTCATGTATAACAACACCACAGGAAAACTCAAAGCAAAACACACAGAAGAAAACACAGTCATCATTAAAGCTGACAGACTAACTATCATAGGACTTTACACAATTCCATCTCAAACAGTCGACGATACAGTAGAACAAATAATTAACGCAATCTCAATGACAAGGGAAGAAGAAAATGTGATCCTGGGAGGAGACCTAAACTGCAGACTGGACAAGCCTGCCCAAAAAACAGCTCTGGTATTGGCAATAATACAGGAAGGAGGGTTCACGCTGGTCAATAAAAAGGAAGAAAAGGCATACCTTGCACCTAACGGATCCAGTACAATAGACCTGGTGTTCTACAGATGAAAGCACATTAAAATAAAATCACAAAAAGTGCTGGAACGATGAACAGTCGCCCCACTGAAAAATCTCCTACCAGTCTACACCATATTTGCCATATCACGAACGTCCGTATTGCAGAAAACCTCCCATACACAGAAGATCTCAAGGAAATGAACAACAACACATTAAAAAAGAGAAAGGATCTCCTAGGAAATGTTCCAAGACTAATAGAGGAAGGACTGCTCCAACCCGCACTGGTCTCCATTCTGTTGTATATACATAGTGCACAATTACTGAAGAAAACAAGAATAGCACAGCCCTGGTTTGAGCAGAATGCTACCGCACCGGAAAAAAGACCTACACCTCCTCCACATAGCGAAACATACAAATAGACCAGACAAACTGCAAGCATATGCACAAAAGGGAAGAGAATACGAGAAGCTAAATCTGCTCTCAAAATAGAAAATCACATGGAAGCAAATGCACAAAGAACCTATGCACAAGACAAAATATACCACGGATCGGTAGAGTTAACACTTTTCTATGCAAAGATAATGACTGTTCTGACCTATGGCATTGAGCTCATATGGAACAACCTGACAACTGGAGACCTCTCGAGCTTTGAGTGTGTGAAAGAAACATACCTAAAGAGAACTTTGGGAATATCGAAATACGCCTTTTCCAGACTGGCCTACGAACTTGCAAAAACGTGCTTTCTCATAGAAGACTTGAGGATCAGACAACAGCTGCCAGCGACGAAACAAGAGTCGGACCTACTTCGGGACAGACAAAACAAGAGAGCGGATATCTGGCCCGAATTCTACGCAGCAGATGCGATGCTAGATCGGAACTGGACGGGACCAAACAATAACTTACGAAGCGCCATAACTAGGCTTGCGGTGCACAGTTTCCACCACAAGCTATGCACAAGTAACAGTTTCCACGAACCCTCGCCAGAGTGTGTATGCAGCTTCTGCGGGTAGGCCTGTAAGCGCTGCCACAAGCGCACTAAATCTCTAAAGGAATATAGCAAAGAACAATGAACCTTAACTTTCTGCACGTTTGTGCGCTTTTCTTATTAATAATAATTATATTTGCACTCAGGCATGAAAATATTGTAGTTGGTCTTGACTTATCTCTAATAGCTTTAAGCAGTTCTTATTAACTCAGTAATAATTGAATAAAGATGAAGGAAGAGACACAGAACCCATCGGAATCAACTACCGTACTCAACAATTTAATACGAAACATTAGCACATGGTATAAGGCCCCATTCACAATGCAAACGTAACCGTAAACTTAACGACGTAACGTAACCGTAAAATTAACGTAAAATTTGTGGTATTCACAATGGACGGACGTACGTAACGTAAAGAAGACCCAGCAGCCAATCAAAACACTGCCGTGTACACAAGCAGGAAAGTCGGGTTGTTACACATTTCTAATCTCGGAGTTTTGTTATATTTCAATACCACGATGGAATCCAACAACGTGCTAGCAGAATTGATGTTACTGCATACATCTCTTGCTTTGCTCCTGGGAGCTGTGTATCTGAAAAGGCGAAATAGACAACGGCGCAGAAGATGGTGGGTTCATCCTTTGAATCAAAGGAGGTTATCACAGGGCGACTTTGGTAATCTACTGCAAGAAATGCGAGAAAATGATCCTCATGAGTTCTTTTTGTACATGCGGATGAAACCTGAGCAGTTTGACACGATCTTAAATCTTGTGTCACCTTTTCTAATCAAAAGAAGTGTAAGGTCTCCTTTGCCGACGTCTATGCGCCTAGCTATCACTCTCCGGTAAGATGTTACTTTATGATATCGTTTTCGTAAACTAGTAGTCAATCAATCAATCATTACTGATCTGCATTTTAGGGCAATCGCCCAGGTGGCAGATTCCATCTCTCCTGTTTTCCTAACCTTCTCAAATAAGTACAAATAAATTGGAAATTAATTGAACATCCCTCTTGATAAGTTGTTCCAGTCCCTAGCTCGCCTTCCTATAAACGAATATTTGCCTCAACTTGTCCTCTTGAATTCTTACTTTATATTGTGATCTATCCTACTTTTAAAGACACCACTGCAACTTATTCGTCTACTGTACTAATGTCATTCCACACCATATTTCCACTGACAGCACGAATAATACCACTTAGTCGAGCAGCTCGTCTCCTTTCTCCCAAATCTTCCCAGCCCAAACTTTGCAACATTTTTCTAACGGTACTCTTTTGTCAGAAATCACCCAAAACAAATCGAGCTGCTTTTCTTTGGATTTTTTTTCCCAGTTCTTCAATCAAGTGATCCTTGTGAGGGTCCCCTACACTGGAACCATACTCCAGTTGGGATTTTACCAGAGACTTATGTGCCCTCTCCTTTACATCCTTACTACAACCCCTAAATACCCTCATAACCATGTGCAGAGGTCTGTACCCTTTATTTGCAATCATATTTATGTGATTACCCCAAAGAAGATATTTCCTTATATTAACACCTAGGTTAAGACAGTGATCCCCTTAAGGAATGTTCACCCCATCAACGCAGTCATTAAAAATGAGAGTACTTCTCCTATTTGTGAAACTCACAACCTGACTTTTAACCCCGTTTATCATCATACCATTGCCTACTGTCTATCTCACAACATTATCGAGGTCATTTTGCAGTTCTCACAATCTGGTAACTTATTTATTACTTTGTACAGAATAACATCATCTGCAAAAAGCCTTATCTCTGATTTCAGTTCTTTACTCATAACCGGTATCATTTATATATATAAATGGAAACATAAACATCCAAAAATACTGCCTTGAGGAATTTTCTTCTTAATTATTACAGGATCAGATAAAGCTTTGCCTACTATAATTCTCAGAGTTCTATTTTCTAGAAATATAGCTACCCATTCAGTCACTCTTTTGTCTACTCCAGTTGCATTTTTGCTAGTAGTCTCCCACATCCACCCTATGAAATGCCTTCTGTTGAGCCGGTTATTAATTTTGCAAACAAGTGTAATATAATCGGAAACAAGTACTTCAGATATTGTCTTTAGTATATCCCCAGGAATCGTATTAATTCCAGTTGCTTTTCTAGCTTTCAACTTTTGTATTTTATTGTAAATGTCCTTGTTATCATAGATACATTTTAATATTTCTTTAGTATTAATCACCTCGTCTATTCGAACATTATCCTTGTAACCAACAATCTTTACATACTGCTGACTAAATACTTCTACTTTCTTAAGATCCTCGCATACACTCTCCCCTTGCTCATTAACAATTCTTGGAATATCCTTGGAACTGTTTCTCCCTTAAAGGACCTACACATACCCTTCATTTTTCACAAAAATTTGTATGACTGCCAATTATATTTGCCACCATGTTATCCTTACCTGACTTATTTGCTAGAATGAATTTCCTAGTAAGGTTCCTTCAATTTCTCCTTATTTCCACAGCCATTTCTAACTCAATTTCTTTCCAACTTGTACCTCCTTCTCTTTACTTCTCTGTTAGAGTATAGTGGGTCTTTATCATTCCTTAGCACCTTTAAAGGTACAAACCTGTTTTCACATTCCTCAACAATTGCTTTAAACCCACCCCACAGTATGTTATGTTTTCATTTACTGTTTTCCACCAATATTAGTTACTTTTTGAAAACTCCCTCATGCCTGTTTTATCAGCTATATGGTACTGACTAATAGACCTACTTTTGAGACCTTTCTTTCTATCCCACATAGCATATTATCTTATCAAATAATTCTGAATCTGTGTCAGTGGTACCCTTTCCTGGTCTCTCTGCTCCAAAGAGCCATTCCTTGCTATCTCTACGATACACACTCCAGTTCTGTGAGAAAATTTCAGCATCCATTATATCATTTCTCAGCCATGATTCAACTCTTGTTACAATATCTGTTAAGTATATATCTATTAAAGTACTCAATTCTATTCCTTTTTGACTTCCAGATCCCTGTACCCGTATCACTGCTCCCTGGACCACCCTGTTTCCCAGCATGTACCTCCCTATAACCCTCTGAAACAAATTTCCTAACATATTTACCACTGCTTTTTAAGTGAAGCTCATCTGAGTGCAGATCGCTTTCTCCCACCCACCCATTAGGATATAGAAATCTCACTCCGTTTCCTACATACCCACTCCATAGTCTCATTTATATCCCCAATCACCTTCCAGTCAGTATCCCTCATACACAGTATTCCACTGATAACAATCTCCGCTTCCTTAAACATTCCCCCTGCTGCATTTACCAGATCCCACACATGCTGGTACTTATACCTGCTTGCGTTACATTGTTGGTGCCAATGTGAAACACTACCACAATCTCCTTTCACTGCTCTTTCTCTTCTACTTTCCTCAACATCTGCCTTAACTTAATTCCTGGATAACACTCTACCCCGGTTCCATTTCCTCCATGCGCTTTCCCCACATGTCTAATAATGAAATCCCCCATGCACAGAAACTCAATCCTACCCACCCCACTTGATCTCCTTCCTTCCTGGCAGCTTCAGAAGCTACTTCCTCCACCCTTTTCTCCCTCCCACGACACTGTTACACATATCTTTTTTCTATCCTGTACTGTACGTTTCCATATCCTTCTGCTTTCACACTTCTCAGTATTGTAGTGTAGGAGTACATTAAGTACCTTACTGTCGTGTGATCTTTTTGTACTATCCTAGACAATATTTCTTTCTTTTCTTGGGGGGGGCACAGAATAATTTATTTTATTTTTATTTTATTTTCATTCTTCCCCTTAAAATATTAAACCACCTGTCTTCTACAACCCCCCCTTTACTTTCTCATCCCTCTTTTACACCTACTGTATCCTGTACATTGTTTGAGGGAGGCCTACCTTCCTGCATGTCCTCCAAGAGTATGCTAATTATCTCCCTCAAACTCTCCAACTCCACCCTCATACTCCTTAATGCCTGGCCACATCCACAGTCCTTGGCCATTCTTTACAGAATAATGAAAAGAAAAGAAAAGATAACTGATTCTGTGCCCAAAAAAAAAGAAAGGAAATAAATGTTTTCTAGGATAGTACACAAAGATCACACGATATAAGGTAATTAATGAACTACTACCCTACAATACTACTTAGTCGTACTATATTTTATCCTACAACATCCTGACACCATAATTACTGAATTATAAGCTATAAATTTCATTTTTTTCCATATTAAAGTGAAATCATAAGAATAAATGGACAAGAGGGTCCACCTTTTCAATACAATATATCAAGTAAATGATATTACTAAGTCTTGGGATTAGTTTCAGCCACCTATTGGCCATCTTCAGCCAAAGAGTGCTTGTTCCCTATCAACTCCTTTGTTAACATGGCCTACCTGCTTCCTAAAACAAGTCAGACATTAGAAGATTATAACATTAATTTTTGTTATTATATATATTTTAATGTTATAGGCCTAGTTATTCCTACAACACTGTTTTTGTCTGATATACATATATTTTAGTTGTCACATAATTTGTTTAATTTTTATTTGGCTGAAGATGGCCACTAGGTGGTTTAAACTAGTCCCAAGACTTATGTAATATCATTTACTTGATATATTGTATTGGAAAGGTCAATTTATTCTTATAATTACTGAATATCAGTCATAATATTAAGACATATTGTATCAAAACTTCGTTCTGTTTCAGTTTCCTAGCAACTGGCGATTCTATCCCGAGTCTAGCATGGAACTACAGGATTGGAAAATCAACGGCATGCCAGGTGATAAATGAAACCACTCGTGCTATCTGGGATGCACTTCATGGGACATATCTACCGCTGCCTACTGAAGAAGATTTCCGGAGGATTGCGCAGGAGTTCTACACACAGTGGGATATGCCAAATTGCATTGGAGCTATAGATGGCAAACACATTGTCATTCAAGCTCCAAGCAACTCAGGCTCCCAATTTTTCAACTATAAAAAGACATTCAGCACAGTTTTAATGGCAGTGTGCGATGCCAATTACCGTTTTACTTATGTTGACATTGGAGCTTATGGCTCACAGTCTGATGGGGGAATATTCCGTCAATCGGATTTTGGACATAGACTTTATGATGGTTTGCTCCCAATCCCTAACTCTCATCCCTTTCCAAATTCAACAAACCCCATGCCATACTACTTTGTTGGCGATGAGGCATTCCCCCTAAAAAGAAATTTAATGAGACCATTCTCAAAGGCTTCCTTAAATAGCTTAAAGACAAAGGTATTCAACTATCGCCTCTCGCATGCTCGGCGAGTTATTGAAAATGCTTTTGGTATTTTGGTTTCTCGGTGGCGTATTTTTCATAGAAATATCAACGCTAAGCCTGAAAATGTGGACAATATAACAAAAGCAACTGTGTGCCTTCACAATTTTTTAACAGTATCTGAAATGAATTCTCCAGCTAAATTATATTGCCCATCGGGATACGCTGATAAAGAAATGGATGGCCAGGTACAGGATGGTGATTGGAGGATGAACATTCCGGGAAATATGGGTGCACTGCAACGTTTAAGGGGTAATCGCCAACGAGTTGGTGCACGGAATGCAACGTTTGAGGCCCAAGATGTGCGGAATAAAATTGCCGACTACCTCGTTTCACCGGCAGGTGCAATAGATGGGCAAATTGAATACATTTTGAGAGGAACTTTACTCGCTGACTAGTGTTTCATTATTCATGTATTGTGAATTTAAATAAATATACATGTTAACTGAAAAATAAAATAAAAATATAAAAAAAATTCCACTTGTTTCACTGATATTTACAAATTGTTTCTCATCCGTGCCTTCTCTTTTAAATAAATATACATGTTAACTGAAAAATAAAATAAAAATGTTTTAAAAAATTCCACTTGTTTCACTGATATTTACAAATTGTTTCTCCTCCATGCCTTCTCTTTTAAATAAATATACATGTTAACTGAAAAATAAAATAAAAATATTAAAAAAAATTCCACTTGTTTCACTGATATTTACAAATTGTTTCTCCTCCGTGCCTTCTCTTTCGCTTCCACAAGGGTAGTCATAATCTTCAACGTACACTCGTCCTTTATGTCCTCTGGCAGCTGAGATAAGCTCTCAGCCACAAACTGTGAAAAAAAAATTTCTGCACTATTTTGCATTTTTTCTGTTATTTTACTCGCACTCTCTGCCACTAGTTTTAAATGTTTTTCTATTAATTCATCTTGTGGTGTAGAGGAGCACCGTTTTTTACCACGGCGCTCAATGGATGGGCTGGCCAGAGTTGGAGTCCACTGAGCAGCAGGGGGAGAAAAAGCAGTGACGTCAGAGCTGTTGTCACTCTCTACCTCTGTACCCCCAATGTCGAAAATTCTGAAAAAAGGAGAGAAAACACATTTAAACTGATGGCCGATTTGAGTGTAGTGAAACAGTAAGTAAACAAGAAAACATAGAAAATAATGTAAAGAAGACATATATCAATATATATACATACCCATCGTACTCAACGACGCAATGTTCAATTGCAGAGCAGCTGGGATCTGACTGGGAATTATTTCCCAAGTCTGGAAAATTACTGTACGTTTTCCGGGGCTTTATGTGGTCGTCTAAAAAAGACATTGCCTCCATTAGCGGCCACGGTTTTTTGAAGGACTTGCCTGCTCCACTTCTTGTCTCCATTTCCAGTAATTTTTTTTCTTTACAATATCGCTCTCTCAGGCATTTCACTCGCGACTGGCAATGAGCAACTGAAATACAATGAAATATGCTGTAGTACAAGTGTAGAAAATGTATTTATTTTCACAACCTCTGCTAACTTCTATGTCTCATCAATGTGTCGTATAATTAATTAAACTAGTTAGCTAACTAGTCTAGGTATGCACGAAAATTAATGTTATGGGAAATCTCAAATTGTACTTACCGTCAGATTTCATTGCTACAGCAATTTGCTTCCACGTATTATCTCTCAATACAGAGTCCTTATAAGTTTTTTTCCTCTTATCATACAAACAAGGATAATTTTGATATAAAATCACCAGTCTTTCGTCGAAAGAAGCCATCGCTCATGAAATACAATGTTTACCAGTACCTATGTTCTGATTGGCAGGTTCTCAAACTTAACGTAAAATTAACCGCAAGAGCTTGGAGTTTGCAATCGCTTAATTTTACGGACTTGCGGTTAAGTTTACGTCGGCGCATTGTGAATGGTTCCATTAGATAACATGGCCGCTAACTTCTAATTTAACGTTAATTTTAAGTTTACGTTACGTTAAGCCCCATTCACAATGCAAACGTAACGTAACGTAAACTTAAAATTAACGTTAACTTAGAAGTTAGCGGCCATCTTATCTAATGGGTCCATTCACAATGCGCCGACGTAAACTTAACTGCGAGTCCGTAAAATTAAGGGATTGCAAACTCCAAGCTCTTGCGGTTAATTTTACGTTAACTTTAAGAACCACCCAATCAGAGCAGAGGTAAACACTGTGTGTTGTGCACGATATAATGACTTCTTTCGACGAAACACTTGTAATTCTCTTTCATAATAGTCTTTGTGTATAGGCTATGTATTATAGAGTGAAAAAGAATTACAAATACGCTGTACCTAAAAATTATAGGTGGAAATTAATATCCTGTAGTAATGAAATCTGACAATAAATGGCGGGAGACAAGCTCGCAGCGCTGGCAAACGGACGAGAGAGAATCCCTGTCATAAATAAAACAGTGTCCCTGTATATTTTTCTTAACATTATGACGGACTACTATTTTACGAAAACGATATCATCCAAACAAATAGATCCAAACATCTCATCGGGGTGAGGTAGATAGGGTCATAGATGTCGGTAAAGGAGACCTTACATTTCTTTTTATTACAAAAGTGGAAGCAAATCGTAAGAAAGGCAAACAGTTCAGGTTTCATCCGCATGTCCAAAACGAACTGATGAGGGTCATTTCTTACAGTAGATTACCGAAATCGCCCTGAGATAACCTTCTTTGATTCAAGGGATGAACCCATTTTCTGCACCGTTGTTTACATTGCCTTTTTCAGGTACCGTAGGCCTACACAGCTCCCAGGAGCAAAGCAATAGATGTTTGAAGTAATATGAATTCCGCTACCACGTTGTTTGATTCCATGGAAGTATTGAAATATAAAACTGCGAGATAGCCCAAAACCTGACTTCCGTACTAAATAACATGGTAGTGTTTTGATTGGCTGCTGTGTACTCTTTACGTTAATGTTACGTTCCTCCATTGTGAATACCACAAATTTTACGTTAATTTTACGGTTACGTAACGTCGTTAAGTTTACGGTTACGTTTGCATTGTGAATGGGGCCTTACGTTTGCAAGGCCCCATTCACAATGCAAACTTAACCGTAAACTTAACGACGTAACGTAACCGTAAAATTAACGTAAAATTTGTGGTATTCACAATGGAGGAACGTAACATTAACGTAAAGAGTACACAGCAGCCAATCAAAACACTGCCATGTTATTTAGCACGGAAGTCGGGTTTTGGACTATCTCGCAGTTTTATATTTCAATACCTCCATGGAATCAAACAACGTGGTAGCGGAATTCATATTACTTCAAACATCTATTGCTTTGCTCCTGGGAAAAGACGAAAAGGCGATCTAAACAACGGTGCAGAAAACGGGTCCATCCCTTGAATCAAAGAAGGTTACCTCAATGCGATTTCGGTAATCTAATGTAAGAAATGACCCTCATCAGCTCGTTTTGGACATGTGGATGAAACCTGAACTGTTTGCCTTTCTTATGATTTACTTCCCCTTTTCTAATAAAAAGGATTGTGAGGTCTCCTTTACCGACATCTATGCCCCTATCTATCACACCCCGATGAGATGTTTGGATCTGTTTGTTTAGATGATATCGTTTTCGTGAACTAGTAGTCCGTATAATGTTAAGAAATATACAAGGAGACTGTTTTATTTATGACAGGGATTGTCTCTCGTCCGTTTGCCAGCGCTGCGAGCTTGTCTCCCGCCATTTATTGTCAGATTTCATTACTACAGGATATTAATTTCCACCTATTATTTTTCGGTACAGCGTATTTGTAATTCTTTTTCCTTCTATCATACATAGCCTATACACAAAGATTATTTTGAAAGAGAATTACAAGAGTTTCGTCCAAGGAAGTCATTATATCGTGCACAACACACAATGTTTACCTCTGCTCTGATTGGCTGGTTCTTAAAGTTAACGTAAAATTAACCGCAAGAGCTTGGAGTTTGCAATCCCTTAATTTTACGGACTCGCAGTTAAGTTTACGTCGGCGCATTGTGAATGGATCCATTAGATAAGATGGCCGCTAACTTCTAAGTTAACGTTAATTTTAAGTTTACGTTACGTTACGTTACGTTACGTTTACGTTTGCATTGAGAATGGGGCTTAAACCGTGTTTAAATTTCTTACGGCAAAAGTGCACAGTTGCCAATTCTCACAAATAATGGCTTGTAGTTACAGAGGACGTTGTTGCTGCTCATATGCACTAGGCATCACCAAAGATGTTTACTAGGGGAAATTTGTACTGAGATAGTTTCCCCATTGCTTTCCTCGCCGAGAAAGAAGAGCTATGCATATGTCCTCTGAAATGAACACACCAAAGGACTCTCTGACCGACATTTTCACACCTTTCGAAAGACGGATTGGGTGCACAAGGAATTGCGGTATTAGAATCGTTCATTCCTTAGTCACTTGTGACTTTCTGGACTGAGACAGGCCAATGAAAGTAAAACTCACCAGAGTACAAAGTGCGCTCTAAACAGGACGTCTCGTCAATGAAGGATTTCCATATAAATGATATAATTACAGCAATACTGTCCCTTTTTTTCTCACAGAAAGTTAATCCAGGTATGATAAATTACATTTACTATTTTGTAGATTCTTTCAATTGCCTTTTAATACAGTATGGAATAATCATTGCAGCATTTGATAATCTTTAATTTGCAGAAATATAACAGTCATATATACAATGTGGCAATCTCGGTTGGAAGTAGCGAAATCGAAATGCTGTTACAAGATCATTCGTGGCGCGGAGTGTTTTTCAGAGAAGATACACTTGTGGTATGGAGTGTTAATTCCAATGCGTTGTTATAAGTCATATTTACTCAAAGTTGCTCTTGTACATTGTTTATTGAACATCATGCATTTGAAATTATTACTGAATATGAATCAAATTATCTGCCCTGGGTTTTTGCGGAATGTGATTTTAGAAATGTTTACTTACATCTATTTCGATCTATTGCTTTACATACATTCTTCATTTCTTGTTTTAATTCCATACTTTATAAAATTTCGTTTTCTTTTTTCTTAAAAGCATAAGTTGATCCTTTTAAATATTGCTTGGAAGATTTCATCTGTCTATTAATGTGGATTTTCAATTGACTTTGCTTGTCTGCTGTAACTGTTCGATTTTACTCCTAGCTTTCCATGTCGTCTTCCATTTGGCCTTTGCATTGGGTAGGGGGAAGGAGTCTTTTGGCTTGGTGAGCGGTTAGTGATAATTTCATGAGCAATTTGTTTTCGACACTGGATATCGCTGCATGCGAATGGAATAATCACTGCAACGTTTGATTACTTTTAAGTTGCAGGAATACAACAAACCAGAATGTGGCAATCTCGGTTGGAAGCAGCGAAATCGAACTTATTCTCTAGTCCATTTCATACTGCTCACTGCGAGTCAGCTGATGGGCAACTAGTGCAGGGCAGATCCATTGCAGCTGCTGCTACTGCAGATGTTGGCGGTGAGTATATTCTTTTTGTCCTGTGTTGACGTCCCTTGATTATCTTCTAGTCTTCTGTTGGTTTATTGCGTTCTCCATTTTGGACCCTTAACTATATGCCGTGCCGTTTTCTTTTCATGCAAGTAGCTTAGATAACCTCTGTTGCATCATTGTAGTACTAGTTGTTCCGGTTGTGACCTGCTATTTCGACTGTAGCTAAATTGGTTGGCAGTTGGTGCAATACTGCATTTCTCCTAAATACAGAGTATTTTATTCTGGAGAATTTATATTGGTTAGAGGTGCCATATCAATGACTTAGGAGAGTGGGCCTCTGTTGTATCAAGCTGTCATGGTATGAGGACTTCCACTGTTGGTACTTGCACCTTTGAGTCCTGTTTCTGGGCAGCTTCCAGGGGAGAACAGTGTAGAACTTTGCTTCGGATTAAAATTGTAGCTGGGCCGATGACCTCGTTGTTAGGCCCCTTTAAACAACAAGCATCATCATCATCAAAATTGTAGCTTTGTTCACAATTGGGTTATTTTTTAATTTCATGCAGAATTCTGTTAAAACTGAAGTGTGCAATTCATTATAGTGATGTGACCAATGTACCCACAAGTAATTTTTTCATAGTTCTTAGTTAAGTTTGAAACATGTAAAATTGTTGAGCTAGAAATATCCTAATCCAGAGAATCTTGTGCGATATAACGAAGGAATGAAGTGAATGCTCTGGATTAAAGTTGTCTGTGAAAACACTGTTACATCTCATGTATTTTCAAAGTCATAAGGACTGTTTCCATTGAAGCCAGTTTTCCCATGCCTGCTACTTACACTTTGTCGTTTTCAAGGTTGTGATATGTTGTAAAAACTGGTCACTGAAGTGTTAATCATCTAAGGTGAAAAATTCAGTTTAACTGATACGAGGATGCGTACCCAGAAAGTAAGTCGCAAAGTCACTACCTTTAAAAGATATTAGAAGTCGCTACCTACAAAAAAGTATGTCAGTTGTTTTGAACATAACTTACAGTATCCAGAAGGATGACCTTGTGCTTGCACTTCAATAAAATTCATTTGCTTTGTAGTTTTTAATGGCATTGTGATTCGGCTTTACTTTGTGACCTGAACTTGAATCAGGATGCCATCAGCATTAAGATGCCTAAAATTTCTTTAGGATTGCTCTTTCTAATAACTTGGAACTTCAAAGGATATTTTAAGAGAGCAGAAAACGGTGCAAAGTGTGGGTGATTACAGATTGATGAATTTGTCTCCATCTCGATGTCTTGAAGCATGACAATTTGTATCTTGCATCCCGGAACACTTTCGATGTCACACCGGGCGAGTTGGCCGCGCGGTTAGGGTTGCGCAGCTGTGATCTTGCATCCGGGAGATAGTGGGTTTGAATCCCAGCCCTGACGATGGTTTTCCGTGGTTTCCCATTTTCACACCAGGCAAATGCTGCACCTTAACCCTTTATTGCATGAATTGTTTTCGTTTGGTGAAGAAAATTTCAAGCTTCAATATTCAACTTACGTTCAGTGTTTTAGATTTACCAGCAATTCTTAACTGGGGCTAATAGCTTAACACTCGTATGTGATGTGGATTGCCATAACGGGGTATATATACAATTTTTCACGATTTCATGCTAAGCTTTCAACATTCAAAGACCGAACATTACTGCCTACTGGCTATGGGTACGTATTGCAGGGCGCAAGTATACTTGCACGACCGTAGGTCGGTAATGTCTTTGAGGTTGAGCCAGAGGTACTCCTGAAGCCTGTGGTAATATGATGGGGAGGGCCCACGTAAAGTAAACGGTGGTTGGTACGCGTGGATGCGGACGGGGTGGAAGGAGTACGTTTGGTTGTAGGGCTGTTTTGTCTTATGTTATGTATATATATATAAATAAAAAACAAGGCATCACTGGTATATATCTTTAAATGACTGTAGGGCCTACAGTTAAAGGTGTGCCGGAAAACTACCTCTGTCCACAATCTGTATCCATTTATACAGGTGAAAAGTTGTATGTTGCCTGAGGGCAACAGTAAGCAGTAAAGGGTTAAGGCCACGACCGTTTCCTTTCCACTCCTAGGCCTTTCCTATCCCATCGTCGCCATAAGACCTATTTGACCGGGCGAGTTGGCCGTGCGCGTAGAGGCGCGCGGCTGTGAGCTTGCATCCGGGAGATAGTAGGTTCGAATCCCACTATCGGCAGCCCTGAAGATGGTTTTCCGTGGTTTCCCATTTTCACACCAGGCAAATGCTGGGGCTGTACCTTAATTAAGGCCACGGCCGCTTCCTTCCAACTCCTAGGCCTTTCCCATCCCATCGTCGCCATAAGACCTATCTGTGTCGGTGCGACGTAAAGCCCCTAGCATAATAATAATAATAATAATAATAATAAGACCTATTTGTGTCAGTGTGACGTAAAACAAGTAGCAAAAATAGTCACATAAAAATTCAACGCCTGGCATGTTTGTGGTATAACTTTACATCCGGCAGCCCAACGTTTATAAAATAAGGAACTGAAAATGCAAATCTTACTTGAAATACCTTTTAGAGGAGATGTGTTCATTGCAAAGTCTAGGAACCCACCATCCCTCCCCCAGAAGTACATTTACTTTCATAATATAATAAAGAGCAGCAGCCGCCATCGTCCATGGCTAAAGTAGCTTCTTGCATTCTCATTGGTCAACGTGGACGGAATGTGACATTGCCATCAATCCTGATAAATACATTGTTACCAACCCTGGCTGAATAAAAGCACAAACAAAAACACCATGTAAAATAACAATGCGGCTTGTAACCGTCCAGACCAATGGTCTTGTCCACGGCAAGAATCCTAACCGTCCAGACCAGCCGTGTTTCCTCACAAAACTAGGGGCCTAAGGCCGCTTCACGGCTTCAAACCGTCCAGACCAATGGTCCTGTCCAGATCCTATCCTAACCATCCACACGGCAAGAACCATTCCATAACAATCGTTTAACAATCACCACCACCAGCTACCGAAGTACCTCGCTCATTAGTTCCTCAGTACAGAGGTTGGCAGCTCTGAGCACCGTTTCACTACATCCTTCCCGAGAAGGCCGCGAGCGTGTAAACAAATGAGTTGTTCCGCGCGCAGCTGAATGTAGCGAGTACTGGGCTGCGAGAAGTAAAGTAATGATGTTGGTTTCTGTATCTATATTTGGCATTCATGTGGCAAAATCCAAAAACTCCTGCTGATAAAATTTTGTGGAGGAGTATGACATGCAAAAATTCTCTTGCTATTGGTCCAAGAGTTAAGACTATCTTTAATTTCTGTTCAGTAAAATTTTTGTATTAGGAAAAAAGTTCTATGCAGTGACTTGTTTGAATCTGTTAACCATATTTTATGATAAACTGTCTGCCTGTCTGGTTCATTTTTGTTGGCTTGTGTTAGAAATAGATTTGTTGGATCCTCGGGTGAAGATTTGGTATAGAACATGGGCAGTTTGAAAAGGACTGCAGGTATTAATGAGAGTACACTAGTTTCTTTTAGTCCGTATAAGCATTGTTACCCTTTTTAAGCAGGGGAAGTTGCAAGGATTTTTTCCCGTTTTACATAACTGGAAAAACGGTCCTAAAGTGGGTCAGGAGTTAAAATATCTGCTGAGATGACCATTTCTGTTGATTTCAAGTATATGGATAATTGAATTGTAAAATTGTCAAGTATGAACTTATAATTTCATGCACAATTTCTGACAGTACGTAAGGGGTCCACTGTAAATATTTAGAAATGAGAAAGGGTGGTTGTAGATCAGCATCCTGTCTTCTGAGCAAATCACGGAAGTGCCTAATCCCTGCATGTATGTTTATGTAAACTCTACTGAATATTTACATATGTGTAGACAATTTTAAATGCACATATTTACTCTCCAAACACTATACTCTTACAACAATTCTTTTGTGCTAAACACATTAGAGTAAGACAACCTACTGCCAGTTTCACCAAGCTTCGTCCTAATTTTGCTTGACGCCTGTCAAAAATGACAACCTGTTTTTTTTTTTTTTTTATGCTTCGTCAAAACTTTACATTTCATTATCACTAGTGAGCTGGAATAGACGCTCAGTTAATTTTGACACAGTCTCTCATTTCGAAACGTTATATCGCAATATATAGAGTTTTATCATTCGTTCCGATTGCCATTTCTCGATTAATTATTGAAGTACTGAGACGTGGTTGAAATTAGACGTGGTTTGTAATTTAATTTTCTGTTATAAGAGTGGTCTCAAAAATGGAAGATGATGATATTTCATCAAAGAGGAGAGGATCCAATTTTGTGAAGACGAGAAGAGTTTGTTCGTGAGTCTTGTTGCCGAAAGGAAAGAGACAATCGAAAACAAACAGATGGCATAACGTGGCGTGATAAAGAAAAAGCATGGATAGAACTTGCAAATTGTTTCAATTTTCATGAATTTGTAGGCCTATGTAAGAGGTCAGTGAAACAATTAAAAATGTTTTTTGACAACTTCAAAAATGCTAAGCAAAAAAAGATGCCAGGATAAGGTGAATATGTTTAAAACTGGAGTTGGTGTTGGTGTAACCCCTTCATTAGACCAGTCATCAGTACTGCTAGAAATAATCGGGGACCAAGTAGAGCCTGTTCCCAACAACTAGGATAGCAATTCTGCATACATAGGCCTAACCACATCCAGTAGCAACACTATTGAACCATGCAATGTACTGGTGACGTTTGAAGAAGAACCAAGTACGGAGATCCTTATCCCTAAAAGTGAAGAAACGGTCCCAAATACAATCCATGACCTTAATCCATATCCATTATCCTCCTTGGATTCATGCCGCCTCAAATTTCATTCTTATTTCAGAACTATCAAAAATAAAACTGTCATGAACTGATCCAGGCCATCTAGCAACAATATTCCTTATTCAATCAATACTGATCTGCATTTAGGGCAGTCGCCCAGGTGGCAGATTCCCTATCTGTTGCTTTCCTAGACTTTTCCTAAATGATTTCAAAGAAATTGGAAATTTATTGAACATCTCCCTTGGTAAGTTATTCCAATCCTTAACTCCCCTTCCTATAAATGAATATTTGCCCCAGTTTGTCCTCTTGAATTCCAACTTTATCTTCATATTGTGATCTTTCCTACTTTTATAAACGCCATTCAAACTTATTCGTCTACTAATGTCATTCCACGCCATCTCTCCGCTGACAGCTCGGAACATACCACTTACAATTATATGTAAACATACCACTTAGTCGAGCAGCTCTTCTTTCTCTCAGTTCTTCCCAACCCAAACATTGCAACATTTTTGTAACGCTACTCTTTTGTCAGAAATCACCCAGAACAAATCGAGCTGCTTTTCTTTGGATTTTTTCCAGTTCTTGAATCGGGTAATCCTGGTGAGGGTCCCATACACTGGAACCATACTCTAGTTGGGGTCTTACCAGAGACTTATATGCACTCTCCTTTACATCCTTACTACAACCCCTAAACACCCTCATAACCATGTGCAGAGATCTGTACCCTTTATTTACAATCCCATTTATGTGATTATCCCAATGAAGATCTTTCCTTATATTAACACCTAGATACTTACAATGATCCCCAAAAGGAACTTTCACCCCATCAATGCAGTAATTAAAACTGAGAGAACTTTTCCTATTTGTGAAACTCACAACCTGACTTTTAACCCCGTTTATCAACATACCATTGCCTGCTGTCCATCTCAACATTTTCGAGGTCACGTTGCAGTTGCTCACAATCTTGTAACTTATTTATCACTCTATAGAGAATATCATCCGCAAAAAGCCTTACCTCCGATTCCACTCCTTTACTCATATCATTTTATATATATAAGAAAACAAAGGTCCAATAATACTGCCTTGAGGAATTCCCCTCTTAATTATTACAGGGTCAGATAAAGCTTTGCCTACTCTAATTCTCTGAGATCTATTTTCTAGGAATATAGCAACCCATTCAGTCACTCCTTAACCATGTGAAGAGATCTGTAACCTTTCTTAACTACTTTCTTAAAATGTTTACCCCAATGAAGATCATTCCCTATATTAACACCTAGGTATTTACATTGTTCCGCATGAGATACTATCGCCGCATCAAAACTGAGGACTTTTCCTCTTGATGAAGCTTACAACTTGATGTTTCATCCCATTTACATTCATACCACTGTCTGTTCATCTTACTACATTGTTTGTCCCCCTCAATCAATCAATCAATACTGATCTGCATAAATTAGCATTACAAATAGTCTGTACATTGAGAAATAGGACTTTCTGTTGTGGGAAACTTCTGCATTATGTCCACCAGGAGACAGTATAGGTATGTGTACAGTCGTTGGCACCCAACACTCCAGGAAAGATGCTTATCATATAAAAATCACGAATAACTGAACAAGCTCCATCACCTTCAGGAGAACTTAAAAACAGAAGTTTCTTGGAACCAATTGCTTCAGAAACTTTCCTAATAAAGTGACAAATGTTGATTTAGATACACCATTCACATCTGCTAGTACCAATTGAAAAGAACCAGTAGCATAAAAACGTAAAGTTAAAAATAGTTGTCGTATGGGAGTTAACGGACGGTTTCTATTAGTAGGATATTCCAGTCTATCTTAAATTTGCTCTAAAAGTTTCAGTACTACCCTCTTGGAAAGTCTGTACCTAGTTACAAAATTGAAGTCATTCATTGAGAAGAAATGATCGTTACAGTCAGGAATTGTACGTTCAGGTCCCAGATTTTCCAGTAATTCTATATACAGTAATTCAGCATCAAAGTTGTCTCCCACATTCATGATCTTCTAAATAACTTTCTGTGAAGTACTTGAACACTTCCTGTAAAATGCCAAAACACTTAAAAAGAGATCTGTAATTTCCAACTTCTGTTGAACACTGCAGTGTTTACAACAGACACAATTTTAAACGAATCGTCATGTTTGAAGGTCGAAAGTCTGCGTGTCAAAATGGACAGTGGATTTGACTATCGTCAACGTGAACAGACATTGAAGAAACGAAAAATGGACGATAAACGAACCGTCAAACAGTCAAATTCATAAACGAAGCTTGGTGAAATCAGCCACCAGTCATTTATACCCTCTCATATCCCCGTATACACTAATTCACAACCACGTGCACCACACGATTACGTGTATATGGTATGAGTTAAGTGGAATCAGAGGGGGTCTTTTTGTGGATGATATTATTCTGTATAGAGTAATACGTTACAGGATTGCGAACAACTGCAAAATGACCTTGCCTACTGTCCATCCCAACATTATCAATGGTATGATAAACAGGGTTAAAAGTCAGGTTGTGAGTTTCACAAATAGGATACGTCCTCTTTTAATTACTGCGTTGATTGGGTGAAAGTTCCTTACGGGGATCATTGTAAGTACCTAGGTGTTAATATAAGGAAACAGCTTCATTGGGGTAATCACATAAATGGGATTGTAAATAAAGGATACAGATCTCTGCACATGGTTATGAGGGTATTTAGGGGTTGTAGTAAGGATGTAAAGGAGAGGGCTTAAAAGTCTGGTAAGACCCCAACTAGAGTATGGTTCCAGTGCATGGGACCATCTCCGGAATTACTTGATTCAAGAACTGGAAAAAACCAAAGAAAAGCAGCTTGACTTGTGATTTCTGTCAAGAGTAGCGTTACAGAAATGTTCCAAAGTTTGGGCTGGGAAGACGTGCGAGAAAGGAGGGGAGCTGCTCAACTAAGTATGTTCACAGCAATTATAAGTATTTATTGAATAGGTGGACAAGAAATACTATAATTGCTGTGAATAACTTCATTTGATATGGAACGTCCATGAGAATGACCTATATGAAGATAGTTGGAATTCAAAAGGACAAATTGGGGCGAATATTTGTTTTTAGGAAGGGGAGTTAGGGATTGGAATAACTTACCAAGGGAGATGTTGAATAAATTTAAAATTTCTTCACAATCGTTCTGGCGAGGGACGGAGGTTCTTTGTCACACTTCTTAAATAGGAGAGAGTTAAGTAATTTTGAGTGGGGTTCAGTGCATAACGGGAAAATCCTTCTGAACTAGGTCGGCAGTAAAAACCTCTGCAGTGAGTGGTATGACTGCTTTAAACCCAGTGGGCCGCTCTTAGTGGAGTCGCAAGGATACGTTGGGTCAAAATTACCCACAAGCAAAAATCCTCAGTTCTAAATTTTAATTATTGGAAACCATGTAAATGATACATTTATGTTGTAAGTCAATTGTAATTGTTTCGGAGTAATTGCGGCAATGTGAAACTTCTGTTAATAAGAATGGATGTTGAAATGTGCGTGTTCTCATAATTCTTAAACATACACTGGCATCACTCTGTCTATATTACATTGTTCATGTTAGACACACATTTTCTGTATCGAAAGTATCTCGTGTGATAAACACCCATTGGGTACAGGGGTAAGAACTGTAGAGGATGTTGAAAGATCAGATTGGTTACGCTTCACCCCTGGTCCATTACTTCCTGTTGCTCATTCATTGTTACACATAATCTCCTCACGCTGGGTTCATGAGTTCCCGGCAAATTATTTTTTGCCCATTGTGGTTCTTATGTCCCTTTTACGTCCATGGTCATCGCATCTTCCTCTTGATGCTTTCAGAGGACTGTACTTTTCCTTTCCAGAGAGCCACCGAACTCTACTTCGGAGACTTGTTGGCGGAGTCGGTATTTTCCTTCTCGATGTCAAATGTTCCGTTGTTGCAATCCAAGGGCGGCATTGTCATGAGTCATCCTTAGCCTCAGTGTGGTGTCTTCTTTGGGAGCAACTGGTTTATCATTTCATTCTGCATCATAGTGATACATTTTCAGTTGTGAAATTCACAGGAATGTAGCGTGAACTTCCAAAAAAATCTCTCGCAAACTATATAAAGTACTAGTCTGATAATTGCTGCATTGTTAGTCTGTAAAATGAAAGTACAGTAGTTAACAATAAACTTTTTTTACATTCTGTTTTTATAATTCATTTAATCATTATTTATACCATTTCATCTTTCAGTCACCATTAACTCTTCCCATATTCGGCATTGTATCCGTGGACATGCAAATAGTGCGGATGGATTTTAGTAACTGTTCAACTATATTTCTACTTCCTATGTAGGATTGCTTCCTTCAATTTTAGATTTGTCAACATTTGCTCCTGGTTAAATGGTGACTTACCTGTAGTTTCTCCCATGTAGATGTCTTAAGGCTAAGAAGCAAAAATGTTTGGTGTGTTGAGGCTCACAGCACACATGGTTGGTAGTGGTGAAGATGTTAGGATGAATTCCTGACAAACAGCAGGCATTTAATGTTACACAAGATACAAATACCAGATGATTAATTGTAATATTAAGGAACTCCTTCGCAGGACATAATTTAGCACTCTATCCCTATGTGGCTGATGGTCTGTTTGACGAATTACAAGAAACTTCCCAAAAGTTCATTTCAGCAGTAGATAATATTTGTCCATAGAACTGAGATAGCTACACAGCATTTAACTCTCCTCGCATAGCACAGTCAATGTCAAATGCAGTCGGATACAATAGCCTTCAATTTAAGGTTCTTTTATTTCTGTACACAAATTTGGCGGGGGGGGCACATAACACAAGGATGGTAGTGATCGGGGAATGGAGATGGGATACTCTGTATAGGGTGATGCTTCCTTGTTGCTAGTGGATGTTCTGAAAAGATGACAGTCCAATGTAAAATTGTATAGCTTTCAGTGCAGATAATGCTCTTATGATAAACTGGCATTGCTGCTAAACTAAGAGCAGTACAAAAACATTATGGGATACCCATGCCATTTGATTCATTGGCTGTCATGAAGGGTGCAGAAAATCCCTCTCTCCAAATTGATGAGAAGTTGATTGATATTACTGTATTTAGACAAGAGCTTGAAGAGAAAAGATAATCTCAAAATATATCACGATTTACACCAAACTTACTTTAGAAAAGTATTAAAGCATGGGTGTACATGGCTGGTTATCCTTGAGGAAATGTTTGTGAAATATTGATTTCACAGTGGGAGCCACTGCAGAGTTTAAGGATGAAATAAAATGGTCCTATGGCACAGGCACGTCTCTGAAGGGAATGTGGTCCTTATCAGCAGAGTACAAGACCAAGCTTCTGTTATTTCTGCAAGGAGGAAGGTAGTTCATCCCCATCTGTGAAGAAAATAAAGGAGGCTAACGGTTGAGGTTCTGGCCTTCTGACCCACCTTGACAGGTTCGATCCTGGCTTAATCTCGTATTTGAAGGTGCTCGAATACATCAGTTTCATGTTGGTAGCTCTACTGGCACATAAAAAAACTCCTGCGGGACAATTCCGGTACCTCGGGGTCTCGAACCGTAAAAGTAGTTAGCGGGATGTAAAGCCAATATTATTACTATTAAAGTCGCATTGCCAACAATTCACATGAGGAAAAACTTTCTTTTTCTGTCTTCAAACTTGTATAAAGCATTTTGAATTTCCCTACATTTGAGAAAACTAAAAGTTCAATCAGAAGCAGCTTACTGTACATCCATGTCCTAAGATCTGTGCTGACTGATATGTTTGATATTCTGTGTAGTTTTAAGCCAGTGGTCATATAAAGATAGTTTTAGAAGTGGTTTTATCACACAAGAGAATCAGAAAGCTGATTTAGTAATTGGATACTCAACATCTTGTCTTGTAGAAAATCTGGCACCTGAGAACTTATTTGCACATCAGGAACTATTTTATTGCATTCTGTGATTATTATTCATACATTTTGTTTGAATAGTGAGGTTTTTGTTAATGCTAAAATGGCACAGATAAATTCTGTGCCAACTTCTTCTTTCAATGCCATGAAGTATTTTGTTTCCTAGTTTTCTGTTATATTGCAAGTGAAAGATGGTTTTGCGCTCTCCAAGTGGAGGATTTACCATCTGCTGTTGTGCAAGAAGAGTAGATTGTTCTTAGTCTGCTATAAGGGATATACAAGGTGGAGATTGGTGTTTCAAATATGATAGAATAGCAAAACTAATGGTGTCAATATGGACAATCCCATACAGAAATGCCAAATGTGAAAGATTGTTTAGCCAAGTGAAGATACAATTCCGATATGACTAAAATCTCAGTAAACTCTTTTTTTAGTGGCTCAGATAGTCTAAGTGGAAACTGTTATGATGAGCAGCAGTATGGCAGTGCATTTTTGAAGAGAGCAAAGTTAGCTGCAAGTTCAATGGTAAACCAGTAAACACAGCAGTTTCTGTCAAACATGTGTATATTTTTCACCACTTGGTAAGTTGCAGACGGTTCTTGACTTACCTAATGTTATTCGTATGTATGCATCATAAATATGTGAATGATTAGGTTCATTTTCTTGTAACCATTTTTGTTTTCTTAATTTAAGATTTTAATGGTCAATTTGCATTGTAACTGTAGATATGCATCTTGTCCTTTTCTCACAGACTGGCACAGTATAAGTGCTGAAATCGAAGAATTAAATCTTCCTATTTTTGAAGTTTGCAGGTGTGCCATTGGCCCACATAGGACATTTTGGAAATGTATTCTACAGAATTTGTTACTGGTTTGTGCACATTCTGGCTATTGACAGAAAGCCTTTGGTCTAATATGTCTGGAGTGTTTAGCTGAAAGCTTCTCTAAGGGAGAGTCTTGGCTGTTTTGTAACAGCCATTGGCCCGTGATCCATTTGCGGTTAGAACTGACTTAATTAGGATCGATTCGCAGAATGAATCAGGAATGTCTAACTGCCTGCTGAATTCTGGGAGCGATGCCATACAACATAAAATACAACAAATAGTAGTGAGTGGTCAGCAGAGGGTTGTGGGTAATGACAGAAAAATTTGGTTATAAAAGTAAATTTCTTCTGAGGGTGGGGCAACAGGATTTCAGCATCGGTGATGAACAAGTCTCTCCTCAACAATTATACTCCTTCAGTTGTGCTTCTGCTGAGTGACTTGATAATTTTCCACGAGCCTCTTGAAGAAATTGCAAGTAGTGCTAACAAAACTGTCTCTGGCCCCTAAGGCTGCAGCCACACGTGCATTTTCATGCTGTTGGTAAGGTTTTTTCACTCGGCTTGAAATCTTAATTGTCCATGGCCTCACGTGTGTATCCATATTGCACTTAAAGTTTGGTGTGTATTTTCATAACCCATAGTTGTGACTGCCGGTCGCCCCAATTGAAGCCAAACTGACGCCCTTCTCCCGGGCGCGCTGGTTTTATACAACTCAGGCCAGCGCGTGTAAAGAAGAAAGCACTGCCCGGGAGGGGGCGTCAGCCGGATTCTCACGGGAGTCGACCCGCATCCACGAAAGGCGGATGCCTTTCCGTGCACATTTATTTATCAAGTAAACATACAAAGGAAGCAAAGCAGTGTAAGCATACAACATAGGGCCTCGGCCCGTTCGTAGGGTGTACAGAGTTACTGTAGTCAGTATACACAGTAATATTATCACATAAAAGGTTTCTATTAGTCACTTCGCGGAGAAGGGCAGCCACAGCGTACAGGGCTGCTGCTGTCTCCGCACAGTTAATACGTGT
Organism: Anabrus simplex; assembly: GCF_040414725.1. Classification (NCBI taxonomy): domain Eukaryota; kingdom Metazoa; phylum Arthropoda; class Insecta; order Orthoptera; family Tettigoniidae; genus Anabrus; species Anabrus simplex. The sequence goes on from NC_090266.1 coordinate 310,602,908, forward strand.
GTAGGTCTGAAAGGCCTGTGCCCAGGCTATATGTAGCTGGGGGCACACGTAGGCGATGATCCAAGGGGTGGCGTCTACGTAGAGCGTTAACTCGTGAGTCGATGCTCCAATTCTACGAGGGGTTTGTAGCACTATGTTGGTGAACACTTTGCGGGGCCAGTAGGCCTCTCGAGTAAGCACATGGCGCACTGCAAACATAGGCAAACGAAGCACATGAGCTGCCCAGGAGAGGTAGCCTGCTATCCTGGGGAGGTCATCGTTATGCACTCGAGGTATCAGCTGGACGTAGCGTAGGATGCGTCGTTGGACATCCAGTGTGTGCAATTTTAATAGTTATGAACAAAATTTAAAGTAAGAATGCAGTTGTTGCATTGTGTACTGCATTAGTTTCTTGGCAGTGTCTACATAGAAGGGAGTATTGGATCCATCCCATATTGAGGGACATGCCAGCAAGACTGGAATTTGGGCTTCTACGTAATATACTGAAACGAGTCCCTAAGTGTTTTTAGAGATATTTCAGCTCACGGTTATTTTTAAACCACCAAAATTATGAATTCACAGTCTAAAAGATATTCAATTTTCCAAATAGCACTAGGAATGTGATATACACTGTTTAAAAGTAATTAAAAGCTGTGAAGTAACTCAAAGAATGTGATGCATACAGTTTGCTGTAGGTGTCTACTATGTAACTTTTGAGTATAATACTAGAGCAGCAAGCTTCCCTGTGCATGTGGCCAGACAGAGCTAAAATGCTTAAGATTTTATGCCCATTATAGCTATTAACAGTGAAGCATGAATTTCTTTGACCTGCCTTTTGACTTCAAATGTGGTACTGAATGGGACAGTAGGCCTTGTTAGACTAGTTTGATGTACTCGTTAAATGTTGCTACTTAATACATCATGGTTAGGAAGCATGGATACTGGGTTACTAATTACTGGACTTCACTTCTGAATTTGAGAGCTGAAATTAGTTTTCTGAGCAGTTTTTTTTCCTTTTTTACAGTAATTTTTACTTTATGTTAAAAGCAAGCGGATTTATAACTTAATCCCCATATTTGGAGTTATTAAACATTGACCTTCCGTATGCTTAAGCAGGATAATTGTAGTGTCCCTGCTTTTCAGAATCTTTGTGCTGATAGTCTTAAATATTGGTCAGCCTAATTCTGTGGAGATTTCAATGAAGTGAAGTTACTATATTATGATTTTTGAAAGTGAATATCAATTTTAAATTGGGTTATTCATCAGAAAGTAAGGTTAAAATACACAAAAATATTCTACTACAGTGTCATGTTTACTCATATACAGAAAGGGAAGAAATGGTTTCATATTTCTTTGGTCAATCGTTAATGTTGTCTTACATATTTACTGAAAGTTAGAATCTGTTCTTAACCCTTTCAGTCCCAATGTTGCTTTAGGTTAACATGATATTAAGTGCACACATGCACTAAGCTTATTACTTTCCCCTAAGTCCCAATGTTGCTCTGAATTACCAACTACAGATATAAGCTTCCATAATCAGTCAAGAGATGGCAGAAAAGTTGAATATAATTTATCTTGGATAAAAAAGTTGACAGGTGCACTCCATGGTCACGGAGGATGATGTCTTGGTGTTTACTTTCTGCATTTTATAAGTGAGGGTGTGTTGAATTAGGAGTGTATTTATTATGTTTTGTGTAAAAACCTTTCAAAATACCGTGTGTATCACATACACTTAAATTTAGCAATATCATTTTGTTATAAATATATCTGAAGTTGTTGTTAATCTAAAACAACATTGGGACTCAAGGGGTAAACTGTGTTACCATATCCTAACCTCAAAACAATAATGAGCAAGATGAAGTGTTTTGGTAGGGCACTGAAAGAGACAGAAATAGAGGATATTCTCGAAGCGTATTGACGGGACAATCTGACTTTGAAGATAGTGATTCAAGTAATGAATTTTGTAACTATATAGGCCTATATATAAATAGTGTATTATGAACATCATACTCGCCTTGATTTAATAATTTGTTCTGTAGGTCACAGATGCAAATCCAGATTATGGAGAACAATGTGCTGGAGGAAGTTTAGACAACAAGATAAGTAAACATGTTCCAGAAAAGAAAAAACGTCCCAAGTATCGTTTTGAATTTTATACCGGGAAGGGTAGTTGCAAAGATGTGGGTCTAGGTTTTTCTGGCAACATTGTAATGGCTCTCACAAGTGAACTTCCTGATCATAAACATTTTAAAGTTTACTTTGACAATTCGTTTTCCTCCCTACAATTAGCTATTGCCCCGAAAGAAAGGGGTATTCTTTGCGTTGGTACCATCCTGAATGACAGAACGTGTAGACCCAGTAGATACGTAAATGCCAACGATGGAGCCAGTCGGAAAAGAAAACTGTGGGAATAGTGTCCCCAAGTGGTGAAAGAATAATAATCATGTTATTTGCTTTACGTCCCACTAACTACTCTTTTACGGTTTTCGGAGACACCGAGGTGCCAGAATTTTGTCCCGCAGGAGTTCTTTTACGTGCCAGTAAATCTACCGACACGAGGCTGACGTATTTGAGCACCTTCAAATACCATTGGACTGACCCAGGATCGAACCTGCCAAGTTGGGGTCAGAAGGCCAGCGCCTCAACCGTCTGAGCCACTCAGCCCGGCGGTGAAAGAATATAATCAATTCATGGGGGGAGTAGATCTAGCAGATATGCTGCTTGAGCTATACAAAATAGACATTAGAACGGTCAATTAGTATATGAGAATTGTGTTTTGGTGTATTATTGTTGCAGTTGTCATGGATGGCTACTGTACGGTAAACATAAAAAAAGCACCAAGGAGAAAAATGCATGTATTCCCTTGTACAATTTCAGTTAGAAATATCTCAAGCATTGACTAGGGCAGGGAAAGTTCTGAATCAAGAGCATGGCTGACCAAGTGACAGTCCAATTCCAGAACCCAGTCGAGAAAAGTTTGCTCCAAGACCAGTCGATGATGTAAGGTATGATGCATATCCACACTTGCCTCAGTATGAAAAAAGGAAAGGCTGATGTAAATGTTGTCCTGGCGGAATCACCCAGCTGACCTGCTCTAAATGTAGTGTTAATTTGTGCTTGACAGGAGCTAAGAACTACTACTTCGAATTTCATAACAAGTAATTGAAGAAACATTACTTTTTGAGGCTTAATTTATTATTCTATTTACTTTTGTAGAATTATATCGTGATAAAATGTTAAAAATAGCTTATTTTGGTCGCTAGATGTAATTTTGTGTACAGAACACCATGTAAATACCTCTGTGAAATATATATGTCGCATTTGAATGTTACCACAGAGTCCCAATGTTAATCTAGAGCAACATTCTGGATTTTCTAAATTTGTTTGGGAAATTTTGAAAATTGTTATTAAACATGATCAATGTGTTCTAAAACTATTCTAAACAAGAAAAAAAATTCTCTCAAAAATAATAATTTGGGACTGAAAGGGTTAATCTCTGGATGTTGGGCTTAAAATTATTGAAGTGATGAAGAACTGCATTGGTGCTGATGACTAGATGTTGCACTGCTTCAATAATCACCATCAAAAGACCTGCATTATCAATGATTATCAAAGTGTTTGTTGTTTAGGTTGTACCTTAATGAATTACAGGTGCAAATGTACTGCCAAAGCCCACAAATTGGGATCTGCCTAAAAAATTTGCCATCATAAATTGACCTGATACGCATTTTAGCACTTAAATATATTACCCGAAATAATACTACGTAGCCTCTAATTACTAGGCTAGCTCATTCCACCTCAAAGCATATTTGAGGTTATGTTGCACAGTGAAGTTCGTTTATGCATGCATAAATGCATAAATTGCATTTCACATAACAGTTCCCGACTTTAACCAATTCTTTCCAAACTTGGGTTTCATATAAGGAACCCATAATTTGCTGGGATAACATCTTGATTGCTCTTTTATATTAACTATGACCAGGCGAGTTGGTAGTGTGGTTAGGGGCGCGCGGCTGTGAGCTTGCATCTAGGCTAGTGGGTTCGAACCCCACTGTCAGCAGCGCTAAAGAGGGTTTTCCATGGTTTCCCATTTTCACACCAGGCAAATGCTGCGAGTGTACCTCACGGCCGTGGCCGCTTTCTTCCTAGCCCTTTCCTATTCCTTCATCACGATAAGAACTATCTGTCTCGGTGTGACGTAAAGCCAGTTGTAAAAAAAAAATTTACTATGATGGCCATCTTTGAAATTTTCTTAGATAACTTCCATGTAATGATTGACAGTGGTTAATTTTAAGTACACATCTATGAATGTCTACCCGTTATATCCATTTCCTGAAGTGGGGTTGGGGATGAGGCAAGATGAATTTATAATGCAAGTTTATACGACCTGATACCCTTCCCAACGTCAACTTCAGTTAAGGAGCTGTTGAAGATGAAATGAATGATGGTGAATGAAATTGGGTAATTAGCTGGAAAGAAACGGCTCTGGCCTACAAATAGTTGTCTCGGCTCTTGCCTGGAAGTGAAAATCGGAAATCACGCAAAATCATTCTCAGCAACGCCGGCGGCGGCAATCGAACTTGTGTTTCTTGGATGCAGGGCCATAGCGCAGCTACTCTGCTCGGTACACATTAGTCCACTGTTATGAAATATATGTACAGAAAGCTACTTTCATTGATGTTTTGGATTCATTTTGTGTTTTTGTTTGTCAAGAATTGAAAAAATTAGTAGTCACAGAAGTTGAACTCGTCACATTCCACAAATAACATCAATATTCTGTAGGGTGTGTTTCAGAATCAAAGTTTGACGGCAACATTGGCCCTTCATCAATATTACGAACAGGGATGGTAGTCTTATTTCTGGGACTGTTATAAGTTACGTCAGATGCATTCTGTTGCTACCAGTGTCACTTACGTGGTGGTTGTTCTCAGACGAGATGGAGAAAGAATTTTTAGACTTCAGAGTCACACTAAAATCTGACACTTGTTTGTATCAGCCAATACTGACACTATATCGGTATAGCTAATCTGTTTTTGCGACACCATTTCACCGGGAAAACTCGAAAATACGTAATGATTACGGGCACAAAAAACTAACGCTACGCGTGTATTATGCAACTCTCACTGCCAGGAGGAAAAGTATTGCAGGATATTGAGGGGATTTTCCTCATCTGTAGAGTTGAACGAACAACTTCTGCCATCTATGAGCATATCTGTATATGTCCTCGGCTAGTAAAACAGAGAAATTTGAACGGAACATGTTTCCACCTGGAGAAAAATATTTGTATATTTGCTAATTGCAGCACACAAAACGCTTTTTCCTGTTGTCGCCCTTTGCTTACACCCAGCTGACAAGCACCAGCACCAATGCAGCCGGTATTGGAACTTAGCGGTGCTTCCGCATGGATTGTTCAAATTTTAAACTTTAGTCTAGGAGTGTTGGAATTTCTGTTCTACCTTTTGAAGTTTGGAAGAAAATGTTGGAAACCTGTTCCTTCCTTTTTGAATAACACTGCTTATCCCTAATTAGGAGGTAAGGATCACAAAATCACATGAGCATTAACGAAGAGGTATCCCTGCTGATTATGAAATATTTAGGCTCTATTGCCTGGAGGAGATCGTATTCGTATGTTTACAATCTATTGCACCAGGAAAACAGCTTATTTATAGAAATCTCAGATAATTTGCTGTGGTTCTTCTAAAGGAAAATTTTACTTCTCATGGATACTATTGCTGCAGAAACTTGACTAACGACTGCTCTGTGATTTTAGAAATTCCAGCAGTCTCGGACCTTTACATGAAAGGAACCAGTTTTGTGAAATCTTAATGTTATCAGTACCTGCAACATTGGGGAAAGAAGTTTCTCTTCGTAGGATATTCTAACATCACTTGAATTTCGTAAACAGCCTTAGCAAAGACAATTATCGATAACCTGTGTTTTTTACAGGAAGTAGAAATAATGTTATGGTCCATATTGACTGCATTACTCAGTTAAAAGTGGGGTTTTATTCCACCTAGTTCAATACACTACTTTTCAGTCTTTAGGATTGAACCTGTCTTTTTGGAAAAATTCTGCAGTCTGACTTTCATTATGTCTCGAGCATCATCTTTGTTCAGGATTGTTGTTTAAAAGATCTAAATAGAGCAATTCCACATCCAAAGGGTGATTTTCAGCAGCAATTTTGGAACAGTTTGCTAAAGGAAAAGCAGCTCGATTTGTTCTGGGTGATTTCCGACAAGACGAGTTACAGAAATGTTGCAAAACTTGTGCTGGGAAGACTTGGGAGAAAGGAGATGAGCTGCTTGACTAAGTGGTATGTTCCAAGCTGCATTGGAGAGATGGCGTGGAATGACAGCAGTAGACGAATGTTTGTGATGTCTTTAAAAGTAGGAAAGATCACAATATGAAGATCAAGCTGTAATTCAAGAGGACAAATTGGGGCAAATTTTAGTTTATAGGAAAGGGTGTTAGGGATTGGAATAACCTACCAAGGGAGATGTTCAATAAATTTCCAATTTCTTTGCGATCATTTAAGAAAAGTCCAGGAAAACAGATAGGGAATCTGCCACCTGGGTGACTGCCCTAAATGCAGATCAGTAGTGGATTGATTGGATAGATTGATTTAAATGTTAACCATTTTAACATGGGAAATGGAGATGTTAGCTTTATTACTAAGTTAAACATATTTTAACGGTTGATGAGATGCAAATTTTGTTAAATCTGATGTTAAATTGATTTAATAGCTTGTTAAGTACAAGGAACATGTTGTTGAAACTGGGCCTAAATTGACAGTAGGTATAAAATCCAAGAAAATTGAATGTCAGATTGACAAAGTACTTAGGATGTTTTCTTGCAGGATGGTTGTAGAGTGATATTGACTCAAGGTGCAGTAAAGCTAATGCAGTGGGCTTACAGTTGCGATCAACAATATACTTCAAGAACAGGTTGCTAAACCATCTTTACGTCAGTCTGCTTTAAAGCCAACTTTGCTTTAAGTGAGTGAAAGAGCTGGATGGACTGGGGATATCTTATTCACGAGTTCAAGGTCACAAACACAACAGTAGCGAGAATTATTGCTGGTACAAACAGGTGGGAAGAATCCCAGGAGGGTACTCAGAAAGAGGATATAAATGCTTAGTTAGGAATGAACTCAATGGATGAAGCTGTATGCATAAACTGGTTTCTTGTGGTGGGGTTGTGCGAGGCTAATGGAGGATAGGTTACCGAGGGGAATAATGGACTCTGTTATGGAGGGTTTGACAATTAGTGGGAGACCAAGAAGACTATGGTTACTCAGTTTCAAACGATTTAAAGATAAGTATAAAACTAGGTCTCCTTAGATCTCGGAACTAGTTACAAATAGAAGGTTGTAGTGCGTTGAGTAAATTCAGACTCTTGCAGACCGAATACTGAAAGACATAAACTGTCTATAACGATGTTTTGTGTGCGTACGATGATTTATTTAAAAAAAGATATATATTTAAGTTGAATTATTTGAAAATATGTGTGTTTTAAATCTCTGAACAGGTAAGTATTGTTAGGGGTTGAAATGAGGGGATTACTGAACAGTACCCACAATAAGGTAATTGCAGCAAAGGGTTGGCTGCCCTGGCTTGTCACATTTCTTGCAGGTGTAACACGTAGGCCTACTCTCTATAGTAGGAAAGGGGGTAGTACTTCTCACAAAATTTTCTTGTACATGGTGAAATGTTAAATAATTAAATTTGTCATGCATGCCCAGTAACAAAAGTTCGGACTTAGTTTTTAGATATTAATACCCTGTCAAACTCCCTAGGACTTTGGGTATGTTGGAGTAGTTATGGAGTTATGTTTTTGATACTGCTATGGCAGATCAGTCATGAGTAGTGATGTGTCGAGTCAGTTGTTGATGTAGCAAGCTATTGTAGACCAGAATTATTTTTAACTATACTGGTTAATTATACCTGTATTGACTTAAACATAATCTTACATTCAGTATATAAATCTTATTCTGCCTTGTCAATTAACAATTTCATTTTACTATCTACTATACAGGATTCACCATCAAATCTTGTGTGAAGACCAATATCATTGACAAAGTGTGTAGTCAGTTATATTAGTGGTGTTTAACTAACTTGCTACACCTCTGTTTATTATCTGCTTTTTTGCCCTGGTGGATTTATTGATAATTTCAGTAGTTTTTTCTTTTTTTTAGGTGCAGGCCTCTGTTTGTTGAAAACCAAGTGTGCTTCTCTTCCATATTAAATTGTCTAATTTTCTGTGATGACTGCAAGTTATGTGTAAAACTGTAGTATTGTGCTCTTACCTGTAGTCATAGTTAATGTTTGAATGGAACTACACAGTTCAAAAGAATTAGAACATGTTTTGTAACGTCTGGTATGTGAACATTAATGTGGTAGATGGAGTTTCAATGGTCGTACAGCATACCTTGAGACCTTAGCTACTCAGGGTATGTCAAATCTAAGTTATACTCCATCTGTAGGCGTAGCCGTGCATTAAACTGTCAGGTAACCCTGCAAACCGAAGTGAATAGTGGTCCGCCCGTGTGTCGTGAGGTACGCAGGCTACTGTGGTCATATGAGCACGTTGTACGTAAACCAGCACATCCCACGAGACATCTTAACGTTTTGTTGTTGCTGTGGATCTGTGTCTCTCCGTCAGTTATTCACCGCTTGTGGAATCACTGCAAGGAGGCAGGCCAGTTCACGAAGAGGGTTGGACAAGGTCGTGGTCCCACGACAACAGCACAGGATGACAGATATGACCATCTGTGTGTTGCGGCATTGTTCAGCAACTGCCAGGGAACTGCAACAAGACCTCAGGAGTCACTGGAGTCATGGTGTCTGACCAGACGGTAAGGAACAGGTTAAGAGAAGAATTTAAACTCGGACGTCGCGTTCAAGTGTTCAGTTTAATGCAGCAACATCGTGCAGCTTACCTTCTGTTTGTATCCACGTCAGCTGGCAACTTCGCCGATGGAGACCTGTGTTGTTCAGACGAGTCCAGATTTTCCGTGACACAGTGTGATGGACGTCAAGTTTACTTTTACTGCTTCATGGATACGATCGATAAGGTAAAATTTAACGGATACTTGAGTTGCGACCATTCAGTTTACTCAGAGTTTTAAGAGATTGGGCGGGCGTTTAAATTGTATTTCCTTTAGGAGTAAAGGTATTACTTTTTAAAAATCCAGGACTTTTAGTCAGCTGGACGGGACATTATTTATACCACTCTAATCCGGAACAATCCTGGTTTTCCAGGACGTATGGCAACCCTAGGTATATGGCAATTAACCATTTCACACTACAGACTACACACTAACACATTGAAGGAGTGATGTTATCTTATGTATATGTATTATAAGCTGTTAATAAATACAATTTCATTGTTATTTTATATATTGGCAGCCCCTTAGTGTCAAAAGAAAATAAACATCCATAAGGTGCAGAAATGCTGAATATTTGGAACATAAACTCTTAGTGGTTAGAATTTTAACTGAGTACTACTTACCTAACTTGTATATTTTTAATATTTTACTTTGGATTCGTCCCCACTGGAATCAGAATCCTTCCCTCCTCCATGAAAGATTAATGGTTCTTCCAACAGACATCTGAGTTAAGAAGAGAGTTGTTTGACTTTTACATTGACTTTACTGCCTTAAATTATTAGGCTGCCTTCTAGTCCAGGGGAAGTTCTGCATTGTCCCCCTTGATGGACTCGGGTGTCTGTATTGTCACGTTGAATGTTTCGGACCCTTCAAGGCTATATTGGTAATGTGTTGAACACATCAGTTCATGGTATTCGAAACAAAATACGTTGAAATGTTTTGTAAGTTATTGGTTCCTTGGTCTTGGCAGTTATGCTGGAGTAGTGATTGGAAAAACGTTCTTGCAAAGCAATGATATTAGGGTAAGATTGACAAAATACATTACTTTTCTCTCTTTACGAGGCTAGCAGGATAGCTTGGCAGACTAGCGCAATGCTTATGGATAAAGGTGTATACATCCTCAGATCTGTTATTTGGCTAATTGTTATTCATTTGGAAAGCTTTTCTCCATTGTATTTTGTCGTGAAGTGTTTCCACACATTGCTTATCGAAATTTTTCAGAGATCACTTTGTATGCCTTAAGCTGTTTTCTTCACTTCAAGGAATAGTTCAATGTCCACTGGCTTGTGCTTTGCTGCTCCTGTCCTTTGCACTATCATAGAAGAGTTAACTTTCTGCACTACATCTGACGCGTACTTACGGCACTTTTTCTTGCAATAAATGTGCATATGCAAACTTCATGTCTGCACATGCTGTGTGTGTAAAATTGTACATCATGCCCCTAATACCATGTCTGTTCGAGGCATTTTTCTACGATGATGGTTTTGCACTTTCATGGCCTTCTTGTTTCTTCTGTACATTCATTATAAACATTGCAATAACTGGGATTGTTGGAATATTCATTTTTCAAGCATAGAAACATTAGGTTATCTGTTTTGAATACACATTGTGACTGTTGGTCACTAACACTATCTAGCAATGTTTGTTTTTTTTTTTTTTTTTTTTTTTTGAAACCTCTGCTTGCATGCAAAAAGTACTTTTCAAGACTGATTGTGCCACTTATGAGAGTGGCTGTTTGTTCAACAGCAGCACTGGAATATTTGCCTTTCATTTTGTTGCATGATCAGGGTAAGTTGACTAACCTTTTTATTGCAGGGAGCTTTTCAGATTGTGTAAGGGTTAGGCAGATATATTTTCCTCTTAAGAAAACTGTTTGGAAGTTAATGTACTAAAGTTCAGTATTTTTGTAGGACTGCAGATAAAGATGCTTAAGGATGATTTGATACCAGGTTAGCCAGTACGGTATTGATGTGGATAAACTTTTAATTTTGATAGAGATAGCTTTCCAGTTTAGAGGATGGGTGGTGTGTTTGTACTATGGGGAAATCAGCATGCAGTTCTAAAGATTTTCATGGTATGTATTTACTTTGATGGTGTGAAAGTTTGAAATGCTTAATGATTTTTGAATTCTGCAGATTTGCTACTTTTTGTCTGGAAGAATGGAAAGGATTTCTTTTCCATAATATTCACTGCTGGAAAAAAATTAGAATGCCCTTTGAGATGTTTCCAGTTTACTTGAGACTTATTGCAGAAACAATACATATGGAGTACATGAAATGATTACATTCATCGACTAATGTTCAAGCAGTTCTGAGGTACCAGGTATGGACCTATGCTGAAAAGCCCGTATTAGTACGTGGTGCAACCTCCACGGGTGGCAATGCAAGCCCTCATTCTGGCATGCATTCAATCATACAGGTGGTGAATACTGTCTTGGGATATGTTATTCCATGCCTGCTTGATCTGTTCACATAGTTCTGTAAGAGGTGGGTTGACGAGTTGTAAGAGTCTTATTATCCCATCATGTCCCACATGTGCCTGATTGATCAAAGTCCAGAGATCGTGCTGGCCAGGGATGTTGCTGCACATCTTCCAGAGGACGTTAAGCTTCGCGGGCAGCATGTGGACAGGCATTATCTTCTTGGAACAGCATGTAAACTCCCTGTTGCAAGAACTGCAAAAGAACTGGGCTGACAACGTTTTGCACGTACCAAAAGCTGGTAAAAGATTCCTCCTCAAATACCAAAGGTGAACAAGTGTTGTAGCTTACCGCATCCCAGATCATAAGGCCTGGTGTCTTGCACGAATGTACTAGGCGAGACATCGCTCAAAAGGTCTACGTCGTATGCATGAACGACCATCACTTTACGTGTAGGCAGAAACTGCTTTAATCACTCAAGATCATGGCACCCCATACCATACTTCCGGTGATCCTCTGACTGCACTAGTTGAGCCGTGCACGTCGATGTGGCGTAAGTGGAAGACTGGTTAGAGATTTGCGTGCCCATGGTTCTACTGTTAGTAAAAAGTTTGCAATACTTCATGTAGACACTTCTGGGCTCATTCGCTCTTATCTGTACTGTGGTAGCTGTACAATCTGCCGCAGCTGCCCTTACAATAAGACTATCTTGGCAGGCGTCTGCTGCATAGACGTCCAGAACCTTGTCTAAGAGTGAGAATGTTCACGTGTCCACTGTTGTCAGCATCGTTGCACAAGACTTGGCACGTCCAACTTGTGTGGCAATTCTCCGAAAGGACTATTCCGCCTCTCAGAATGCCACAGTTTTGACCCCTTTCAAACTTCCTAACTTGGCTATAGGAAGCAAGAGTGTGTGTGACCATGGCATGGTGTCTGTTTGCTTTAAGTTTTCACCGCGCTGAGCCTTATGTCCTCAAGCATTACCTTTTAAAGCATGGACACAGGTGGTGCTCAGGGAAATTTATGCCACTACGCTATCTGCTGGCAGATGACATCGAAACCATTATCGGTACATCTTTCCCTCATGTAGTATATGCCATCATCGGATCAAAATATACATTCCTTCCAGGCTTTGGAAATTTTTTTCCTGGCAGTGTATTTAATACTAAAAGCTAATTTCAAAACAAGGTAAAAATAATCTGTCAGTCAACAGTTTTTACACTAGTTATGCATATTTTGCCCTACCTAACCTAATGCTGAAATTTGGGGAAATGAAGCTACGAAATGTCCACAGTGGAACGGAAGACTTCTTGCTGATGCGCTCTCCTAGTTATCACAGTTAAATGTTTTGTGCCACGTCTGTTATACAGTTATAATTATTCCAGAAATAATGCTTCAATAATCTTAGGTGTATGGCATGTTTAAAATTGTTAAAAATTAGGAATGTTTTCATTTTACGAAGGAAATGGATCTTGTAATTAATGACTCGAGTGTTTTGACCAAGTCTTTGATCGACCAAAGTGGCGTTCTCATTAAATTGAAAAATGCAGGATGGATGTTGTGGAGAAAGAAACATTAATCATCCAGCCATGCAGGGAAAGACCCTTGCTGTATCACACCCATTGACATTTGTGTAGAATTTACTAATAGTCAACTAAATTTAGTAATTGAACTGAATGGTGAACTCCAAAGTTCGTTTTAGGAAAGTGTTGTTCCTTCAAACACCTACCAGATGTTACACTTTAGAAAAATATATTGCCTTATATTTCAGATGCTGTTGAAGTGTCTTACATCGTTGTGCAAATTCAGTCCTTCCTAATGTACTACATCCTAGTCCCTGCCATCTAAGCTTACACACTAAGGGTACAACCTTACTCTTTCTGCCCTGTTACTGTTGAAGGCAGTGATTTGTAGTTATTTTCTAACTGTTGGGTCCAATTCAGTGTCTAACCATACAGTTTAGGGACCTTATTTGCTGATGACATCTTAATGTTACTGTTAATCTTGCAAGTTGGCACTATGTAGTCATGGTAATTTTTTTTTAATGACTTGTAAGGTTATACGTACCAATATATGTACTGCCACTGTTGTATTGTGAAAATCACTGTTACATTTGTGGGAGTAAGTAAAGCGTATTTTATTTTTCTGTTGGATTGTACATCTGTTTTGGTATTACTGTGTAAGTAGAATTGTGACATGTTTGAATAATGCATTTAATAACTTAGTTGGTGTTAAATGAACATGTCATTTTAATACCATCTTATTTTGTCCATTTTGTATGTACACTATAGAATTTAACTAGTATGTGTAAGAAGCAAGAAAAATCTGCAAGATCTCCTCAAAAGGAAAGCAGTGTTGCTTCTTTTATCAAGATCAGTTCGGTTGAAATGGAAGGAAATTTATCAACCTAACCTTGTCTTAATTGTTTGGTACGGTTTGCAGACTTAGCGTTTGTGTATTCTTATTGACTCACGGTATGTGTACATGCAATATTTCCTTGTATGTATTAGTACAGTGTGGTTTCACTTCAGTCTGACGAGTAATAGCAAATTTCATGCAGGGAGCTGAATTATTTACATTAGGCAAACCCTGAAGAATATGGTTATAGTAAATCTCATATCAAAATAAGGCACAAATATATACCCATTAAATTTGAATGAGAATGTTCTTTTCCTTGATTCCTCACTCAACGTGAAAACACAATTACGAATATCTAGAAATAGGGCTGCGATATTTGCTTTTCAGTGTATAACCTTATTATATATATATATTCCAGGTGATTCAAACTGTGTTCAGGATTGTTATTTTTATTAGCTGGTCTTTTATTATGAAATTCCCTTCAAAAGTTTGGTTACTTGTGCTTATGGAAATGGAACATTGCATATTACTGATAAATCAAATTAATATGTCAGTTTAAAGTGATAGTTGTTAATGATTTTTTAATCTGTCATTATTAAAATGTTGCAGATAGCTGCGAGTTTGGTTCCCAAAAGTACTTCATGTTATGTGGACTTGGAGGAATATTATCATGTGGAATTACTCACACCATGGTGGTGCCTTTGGATTTGGTTAAATGTCGAATTCAAGTGGATCCAGCCAAGTACAAAAATGTGGTGCATGGTTTTAGGGTAAGGCTATGTGGAATTTAAGCAGAATCACTTCTGTTACCTTGAACTTACCCATGTTGTTACTCTTTTTTAAAAAAATAGCATTTTACTACAAATGAACTCAATTTTCTATTATGTAAATGAGTTACAATTGAGAACAAAAACGTATAAATCCACTTTTGCTGTTACGGCAGCAACAAAATGTGATTCCCGAGTGACTGCACGCATTATGAAAAGAAACCCATCGTGCTATAGTATCAGGCAGCACTGTTTAGGGAGTCCCATTATCAAATTGCTCTTTCCATTACCCAGATATCAAACACGCAAAAAATGAGATGCTGGGTTTTGATCACTGCTTGGAGTTTTCGGGATATGCTCCGACCGCATTTGATATATCTGGTTTTGAGTTGGCGGCATAATACGATAGCCATTTGTGCAGTGCACTACGGCAATAGGATACTGTCGCATGCGACACTTAGCTCTATCAACCATGGTTATGTGCTGCCAGTCCTGTGATGCTAACACCCAGCGAGTGGTATGGCTCCAGCCGACCAATCATAACGTGTTGAGTATGTTTGTGGTATTGTGGGGTGTAAATGGATGGAGGACGTGTGGCACTGACTATTAACGTAGGCGTGGGATGAACTAAAAGACAGAGGAAAACAGCAGTGGAACAAGCCACCCGGTATGTACTGTAGATTCGTATTGTAGTCTACCGTACTATTGGGATGTTTTTTGTTAGAGGGGGGCTGTCTCAGTATCTCTTGAAGAATCTCAATTGGCGACTCGTCATTTTTATCTAGTGCATTCACAATGGATGCATAGCTTCCAAAATGGTTGTGTAGTATACCACAGCGCTAAGCCAAGTACCCCACCGCGTACAATAGGCAGAGGAGAAAGCGCAAGATCCAGGTTTTTCTCTTTAAACAGATTAATTCTTGAGGGTGCTTTTACAAAGACTCTTTTTCCATTATACACTAATATATCCAATTGAGGACACTGAGCCCGCACAGTTTCACATAACCTGTGTAGAGCATGAACAACGCAAGTTACGTGTATCATTTTCGGAAAGCTCACAGAAAGGTCTTGGCTGCCTTTTTCATGTAAGCTGCACTATCAGTAAGGAAAGCAATACATGGTCGTATTTTATACCCTTTGGCCAAAGCAAGTGCATGGCTTCATTGAATAACCTAGCTACAGTGACGTGGTTTTCAGCAAGCATTTCTTTACTCGCTAGTAAGTAAGAATGTTCACAAGCAGTTTTGTCATTCTTTAACACAACTACTACATTATTTCCTACTTTTCTGCCACTTGAATCTGTGGTTTCGTCAATGCTCACCCACAGTTTTTCGCTATCACATACTGCCCGAATTCTCTGTAAAGTTTCTTCGGAACATTCTGGGAGATATTGTTTCCTAAATGTGGATTCGTCTGGAGGCTCAAAATTAATGTAATTTGTTAGGAAATTTCTCATTCCCGGGTTATTTTGCCAAGAGGAACATCAGTGCAAACAAATGCTCTGCACACATCTAAATAATACTGGGAATATTTACATGGGCCTGCATTTGAAGTAGTTGGTTCAGCCATTAGTAATTGTCTCGAACGCATACCCGAAGCAGCCACAGTATGCTTATTTCCAGACACATGCTGGGTTATTTGAGAACGTTGATCTGCACTTACTGTTTTACCACGCGGTTGGCGAAATACTTCTCAATCGGTAGTGAAAATGCTTTTTAACCCTGACAATTACACCATATGATTTTCTGACATGTGCGAATGAATGCTGTCTAGTACTCATAAGGAGGGGAGAGTTATCCCCTCCACCTCTAATCCTTGTTTATTCAGTCTGGTAACTTAAAATAATAGGTTTTGAGTGGCACGTCTTTGAGACGTGTGGTGTAACTAAAGCGATATTTATGGGCAGGGTTAAATTCAACTACGTATTGTTGAAGATCCGACCTTGTACTAGACTTCTCTTTTGGCATTATTTTGCAGGTTACGACACTCATTTATGGTGAATCATTGTTTCAATAAAAAGAATAGCAGCGGACACTGAAGGAAATATTTCTTAGAAATCTATACAAAATCACAGGACCATGGGAATGATATATCGACCCGAACAGCTAACTTTTAGGAGAGATGAAATCCCACTACCTAATGGTGGGGCAATATTCTTCCCAGTCTCCCATGTCGTGACGGTATTACGTCATCTTATCTCTATGATTGCCTTTTACTGATATTCTATAAACAAAACCTGAGTGGGCTGACTCATGAGTTGGAATGACATCATGCAAGGAAAAATCTTGTGCAGCAAATCAAATTGCTGTCTAAATGTAACGGCGTAGCCAGTGACCAGCAAGTTTTAGAACTTCTGGGGGGAAGTCTATAAATAACCAAAACATTCAGTTACATGTTAAATACACTGTTAAAAACAATACCGTAATTGTAATATGAAAATATGACCATTATTTTCTAACACGGAAGCATTTAAAATTTTATTAAGAAATATTGCAGATTTCTGTGCTTATAGATTTTCTTAAAATATGTATTTGGATTTTAAAAATGTAAAAATGTGTTTTTATGTGAAGTAAGATTATTTTTTTATGCTTGGGGATGCACAATATGAATAATGAACTTTGTAACTTGTGTTAAAACTTGTGCAAAAAAAATAATTGTAATTCCATAAAAATCCACTCCCTAGTGATTACACATTAACACCAACCGGACGAGTGAAGAGGCAGGCCTGAAGTGGGACTAATATGCATCTGGATCAAGACCGCATGGGCGCGCATTCCCAACGATCTAGTGTCCAAAAGCTTTAAGAAATGTGGAAATTCAAATTCAGTGGACGGTAGTGAGGACGACTGTTTGTGGAAAGATGCCAGCTAGGAAAGTTCCTATGGTGAAACTTCAGATGACTAATTGTGAATGATCGGAGTATTGGACAGACTTTATTTACGATATTTATTACTTTATTAATTGTAAGCTGTTTGGATTTATATTTGTGGTATATTAGAAGAAAATTAAATAGGTATGTAAGTTATTTTTTTTTTTTTTTTTTTTTTCGTATTTTGCAGTCTCAAATTTAGGGTGCGGGTCTTATTCCGTGGCAGGTGGTATTTGGGATTATACGCTAATCCATCATTAGACCACGCGCGCATAAATTTCAGCTTATCGAACCAGAGCGTGCTAGGAGTACATGTTAGCAATTATGTAAGATCTAGCCGAGCGCACATGGCTATTAAACTTTGTCCCAAAGTTGCATCACCAATCACTATCGATCGATACCACCACCTATCAGTAGTAAATGAAATTGACACGTTGAAACAAAAACTAATTCAATAACATTAATAGCTTTAGAGTGACTGAATTTCAACTTTCGTTGTAGTATTACTAACACACTCGGGCACACACCGCGTGGCGGTAATATTACTACCGTCGGGCGCATAGTGATGCAATCGTCCTACAAGCAAGAGTCTGGCAACGCCGTTAATCGGGGCGAAGAGTCGAGTGTCTTGTTCGCGCGCTGTTAACATCGTTTCTGTCTGGTTTTGTTAGTTCTAGGCGACGTGATTTTTATTGCAGTTCTGTGCTTTTCCCCCCTGTCAGTCATGTTAATGTACGAGACATGCTGATCTGTTTTGTACGTGGTAGTTTTGCATATTTCAGTACTTTTGTGTTCATTCTTAGTTCATAATTTGAGTTGAATGTACGAGGGCCATCCGAAAAGTAGTACCCGTTAGCTCCGCATGAAGTGCTGACGACTCGGGTAGCCACTGGGCAAGGTCAGACTGTGCGAGTGGCTCGTCTGCCTGCTCTGTGCGAAGTTGCGTGATGCTAGCATTGCCTGTGTTGTCTGTGATCGTTTAAAATGTTCAAACCACGAACCTGCTACGTAGCAGGGGGAGAGGTGATACTCCCACGTGGCGCGTCCCAGGTGGTGGATAGGGGGGTCATAACCGGCTTGCCGGCGGACTTGAGGGAAATAAAATACCTCTCGCGGACCAAACACACTACCCCCTGCGGGTGGGGGACGCACATGTAGAATACACCCGCGGTATCCCCTGCCTGTCGTAAGAGGCGACTAAAAGGGGCGACCAAGGGCTGACTGAATTAGAACCATGAAACTAATTTTGAATCGTACTATCACGTGGGGAACACCATAGGTTGCCTGTACTTGCGAGTAGTACCACTAAATTCGGTACGAAATAGGTCTGTGATTAGTATCAGTAAAAGCCTGGCCTGGTGGATTCCAGTACCCGTGCGTCGTACCCATGTGTGCAACACCGCGGGTCTGGGCGTAGCCTGTGAGTTGTACCACTATATGAGCAGCAGCGTGGGTCTGCGTTGCCTGTGATTAGTACCCACTATGTGAGGAACACCACGGGAATACCGGCGCCAGTGTTTAGTACACCTAAGTGGGGAACCTTCTCGGTTTGCGTTGACTCTGAGTTGGGCCATTGTGTGAGACACACTATAGGTCTGCGTTACTTGTACGTATTGCAATACTTGTGAGTAGTACCATCTTTTGTGGAACACCGTGGGTCTTCGCTACTTCTGATTAATACCCCAACATGACACATACCATGGTTCTATTTTACTCGCGACATGTACCATTCTGTGGGGCCTTAGACGTGGATTTTGCACCCCCTTTAGACACCAAGCATCATTGTGCTTTATAAGTGGTTCCTTGGTCGGTAATAATCTTATTTTCGATCTGCATTGAGTCCGGATCCACTGGTTTTTGTTTGTTTGTTTTGTGATTTGTTGAGTTCCTGTCCATCCATTCATTCTTCATGCCATATTTTCTTTTTTTTTTTTTTTTTTTTTCGTCAGTGGATGCCTTTGCAATTTTTGTTCTTTCATTTCGTACCATTAGGGGCCGATAACCTTTGATGTTAGGCTCTTAAAACAACAAGCATCATCATCATCAAAATGTTCAAACAAATTGAGAACTCTGCCAGTTGTGAAGTGAGGGGCGTGATTAAATTTCTTAATGCATGAAACATTCGACCTTGCGATATTTGCCAATTAACGGAGGGGTATGGAGACAGTGTGATGGACAAGTCGTCTGTTCAGCGCTGGTGTTGCAACTTCAACCTGGGGAGGGGGAATACACACGACGACGAGTGTTCAGGGAGACCATCTGTTATTACAGACCAACTGCTGAGCGCATTAGACGAATGCGTGAGGAACGATCGGCGCGTCACAATTGAACTCTGTGAACATTTTCCTAATGTGTCTCCAACGATTGTTCATGAAATTGTCAAAGACCATCTGCATTATTCAAAAATCTGCAAGGTGGGTCCCTCGCATGCTTAGAGGAGCACAAAACCAAGCGTATGGCTACAGCACTGACGTTTCTGGGACGTTATTCCGATCAAGGAGACTCTTTCCTGACTCGCATCATTACTGGGGACGAAACATGGGTTTGTTATGCATCACCTGAGAGTAAAAGACAGTCAATGGAGTGGCATCATGCTCATTCACCAACCAGACAAAAAAAATTCAAGACAGTTCTGTCCACCAGGAAACTCATGGCAACCATTTTCTGGGATCGCCGAGGTGTACTTCTCATTGATTTTATGGCCCGTGGAGACACAATTAATGCTAAAGCGTTTTGTGAAACATTAAAGAAATTACGTCGGGCAATACAAAATCAACGGCGAGGTCTATTGTATACAGGAGTCATTCTCCTTCATGACAATGCCAGGCCTCATGCAGCTGCGATAACACAACTTTTGCAGCAATTCAAGTGGAAAACCTTCGACCATTCACTGTATAGCCCGCATTTGGCCTCTTCGGATTTTCATCTCTTTACGAAGCTTAAAGACTTTGTGGCGGGAAAAGTATTTGACAGCGATGAAGAACTTGTACGAGCCATGACTACGTATCTCAATACGCTGGCGGCGGAGGACTATGACGCTCGAATACAAAAACTCGCCCCACGTTATGACAAATGCCTAAATTTGCTCGGAGATTCTGTGGAGAAGTAAAAATGTGTATATTTAATATTTACTCCTGCGTCTTTATTTCGCAAACGGGTACCACTTTCCGGATGGCCTTCGTATTTCAAATAGCTGCGTCGGTGACTATTTATGGTATTTTCTTTTCACACTGTGGCCATAAATCATAAACATTATCTCAAGTGTTGAGAGATAGCTAAAAGTTGAATTTCCGTACGTGGTACAGTCTAATAAAGGGAACTATTATGCATTTTGTTCCGTGCTTGTTACATTTTCTTGTAACCATTTTTGTTTTCTTAATTTAGGACTTAAAATTTAATTCACCTTGTAACTGTAGGCCTTGTTTCGAGACCGTGGTGCATTATATGCGATAAATCCATTTATTAAAAAATCTTACTTTTAATTTCTGAAAGTTGGCAGGAATGGTAATCCAATCTGCGCACCTCAATACTTGAAGATACTTTTATAATAGAAAATTGCCTTTCATTTGCGTTTTATGTATAAGAAATTAATCCTACGTAATGGTGTTCAGTACAAGTACACCAAAACTAAATAAGATAATCTTCACGTGCTCTTGGGTAGGCAACCGGCTCATCAGAATTGTAATGTTTGCTTACCTTCCCCTGATTAGTAATCGGGTAGTTTCGCCTGTGTGTTGTAGTGTGTGCCACCTGATATTAGCTGTGTAGACCATTTTGTGTGAAATATGCAATGATTAAAACAGGGTGAATTTCAATTATATTCTGAAGGAAAAAAATGTTAAATATAAGCAAAAAGGCTACATTTTAATTCTTTATAGTGAAAGCTTGAAATTTTTTACAATTTAATATTTTTAACACACATTAAGTAGGGAAAAGGGAATGGTCCCAAAGATAATTTCGCTATTCTGAACATTTCGTTACACTGGCGTTCGTTATAATGGCATTTTTCTGTTTATCTAGAGCACCAAGCCTACTGTCTACATGATCACTCTTAGAATTAAAATAGTATAAGATGTAATCCAGTTGGATGTTGTAAAATGATTTTATACCATTTCAATTGTGGAAAATAACTATGGTATTAAAATGTTCTTTAAAATGTTAAAAGGGAAAGTCCTCTCAGCTGAGTTTGGTCTATATGGAACATGTGTAATCGGACAATTCCAATGTGTTGAGTTTCCCCACTGTATCCTCTGGAAAGGTAGTTTGTTATGTGGCACTTCCCCATACAGGACGAAACGTATTCCCACCAATATATCACTTAATGTATGAGATAGTGTTGAACCGGTGGAACCTTTCATTTGAAAAATTCATGGCAACACTGTAGCAAGTTTCTTGCTTCACTTCCTGCCATGACAATTCTCACCTTTAAATGCCATTGTTTGGTCAGGGATTAAATTTTAAGTGCCTGTCTCATTAGCATTATATGTCTGGAGGGCATATTTGGATGTCTGTTTCATAAACTTCATTTCCACTGTCTTGCTTCCACCATATGTGCTTGCCATTAATTCCATGCCCTATCTTAAATTTATATAGCTAGCTTAATTAGGCATGAAGATCTTCTGTACAGAGCCTGGTTGCCAGTTCAGTTGCTCTTTAGCTAAACATAGGCCACTGATAGGGATATTTTCTACTGTGTGCTGCTGGAACCACTGCTATAAAGTCTTCAGGCTGTTTTCTGCCTTGAATCATATGTTGTTGCTGGACACCGTATACACATGCACTTTTTTCAATCTGTTGCTTTTGCTGCAGTAGAATTTATGGTGAATGAAGTAATGCCTCATTCTTTGGCAGTATCTAATGTTTTTTATTGCAGTTTTCCTTCACAAATGTTAATATTTCATTTCTCAGCAATTTAACTTATTTTTTCCCTACCACCTGTGCTGTCACAGTGCTCTGTCATTAATGACCTGTAAATGATACCAGGAGTAACGGCTTACAGACTAGTACCCATGCACTTACTGGGCAGTGAACATTTTCCACAATTATTGTATAAGGACAAGCAGTGACCACGTGTGTGGCATCAAAAGATAGGTAGCAAGGAATGTAGTCTGTAACAATTGTTCTAACGTGCGTTTTTGCAAAATATCTGACCTATATTTTAATTTATAGATGTCTTCTCAAAAGACTAAATATGATCGCATAAACATAAATTATCTGAAATAAATTACCATGGGAAGAATACAGTAGGAATTTTGTAGAGACCTAAAATACAAAAAGGAGTAAGCATAAAGAACATAATGTATAAGAGGTTTTACAGTCTGTAATGTCCTTATTTCTTGGTGTTCTTATGTGTTTAGATTAACATAAGGTTTTTTCTGTAGATTACTACATTACTGACATGTGTTCTTTGTTACTTTTCTTATTTGCAGATTACCTTGAAAGAAGATGGTGCAAGGGGTTTGGCAAAAGGTTGGGCACCAACATTTATTGGTTATTCCATGCAAGTAAGTGCTGCTTAAATATCATTATCCATGTTATATGCTCTAACAGTAAAACAGAATTTTAAAATATAAATATGTAATTTATATTATATTTGTAGTGATCAGTGTGATGAAGCGCTTCAGTAGGCTCATATTCAAACCGATGCAGATCTGTCACCATCCAGATTCTGTACCTTTTTCTTCCTTGTACTTTCTTACATCTTACTCCAGCACTTGTCGCTTCCTTTTATCTTTCGATTAACATTACCTGCACTCGGGATACCTTGTTGTATTTTTACTTTCACTTGCAACAGGATAATGAATTATTAACTTCCCATTCAAATAGAACATTTTTATAAGTAGCTGACAGTCTGTGCCTGTGATTCATTGTTCATAGTTGATGTTTCAAGTCTTGCAGAACTTGAACTGAACTCCCATATCCCCAGAAAAGGATGGTTTTAGAGAGTTTTAAGTTGGCAAAATAAGCTCTTACTTCTAGCCATTGTCCTATTAAACTCCTTTCATGCAGTTACCAAACTTTAAAACAGTATAAGATAATGTGTACTTTTAAAACTTGTATTATTAGTCATCTTATATTGTGTTGTTCACTTAATGTATAGAGTGGTCTACCAGCTGCTTCAAAACTTCCTGAAGGCATGCACCTCTTCTAAAACTGCTAGTGCTTAACCCATCTGCTTACCTTATAAACATCAATTCCGGATCTTTAAATTACCATATAAATGCTGGTGTTTATAAGGTCCATGCAACGCAGCGGTCAAATGATATCACTGCAACTACTGGCTCAAACTTTGTCAAACTTTTCATAGAAATACTCAAAAATAGATCATTTCAATGGAATGTGCTACATTATAGTGAAAAGTATGAATTGTGCACTGTAAACTCACCTAGTAATTCTTACGGTGCGTCGGAACATTTACGTTCGTAATATTTATACCCTCCTCTGCGAACCATGTGACCTTGCCGCGGTGGGGAGGCTTGCATGTCCCAATGATGCAGATAGCCGAGTCGCAGGTGCAACCATATCGGATGGGTATCTGTTGAGAGACCAGACTAAGGAATGGTTCATTGAAAGGGGGTAGCAGCCTTTCGGTAGTTGCAAGGGCGGCAGTCTAGATGATTGACTGATACAGCCTTGTAATAATACTCAACATGGCTTAGCTGGGTTGATACTGCTACACGGCTGAAAGCAACGGGAAACTACAGCCGTAACTACCTCCCGAGGACATGCAGCTCTCTGTATGAATGATGTACTGATGATGGCTTCCTCCCGGGTAAAATATTCCGGAGGTAAACTAGTCCCCCATTCGGATCTCCGGGTGGGGACTACACGAGAGGGGGCGATCATCAGGAAGATGGATACTGACATTCTGCGAGTCGGAGCGTGGAATGTTAGAAGTTTGAATCATCGTAGTAGGTTAGTGAATCTGAAAAGGGAGATGGATAGGCTAACGTTAGATGTAGTTGGTATAAGTGAAGTACGTTGGCAGGAAGAACAAGATTTTTGGTCAGGCGACTACCGAATTATCAACACAAAATCAAACGGGAAATGCAGGAGTTGGTTTAATAAGAAAATAGGGCAGCGGGTAAGCTACTACGACCAGCGTAGTGAAAGAATTATTGTCGTCAAGATAAGACACCAAACCAATGCCCACCACAATAGTGCAGGTTTATATGCCTACTAGTTCAGCGGATGATGAAGAAATTGAAAGAATATATGAGGATATAGAAGATTTAATACAATATGTAAAAGGTGACTAGAATCTAATTGTGATGGGAGACTGGAATGCAGTGGTAGGCCAAGGAAGAGAAGGTAGTACAGTAAGAGAATTTGGATTGGGACAAAGGAACGAAAGAGGAAGTCGGCTTGTTGAATTCTGCACTGATCATAATTTAGTCCTTGCCAATACTTGGTATGTTTACATAGAACAGGCTGTAAAGGAAATCAAAGAGAAATTTGGAAAGGGAATCACAGTCCAAGGAGAGGAAATCAAAACCTTGAGATTTGCCGATGATATTGTTGTTTTATCTGAGACTGCAGAAGATCTCGAAGTTGCTGAATGGTATGGATGAAGTCTTGGGTAAGGAGTACAAGATGAAAATAAATAAGTCCAAAACAAAAGTAATGGAGTGCAGTCGAATGAAGGCAGGTGATGTAGGAAATATTAGATTAGGAAACGAAGTCTTAAAGGAAGTAGATGAATATTGTTACTTGGGTAGTAAAATAACTAACGATGGCAGAAGTAAGGACATAAAATGCAGACTAGCACAAGCAAGGAAGAGCTTTCTTAAAAGAAATTTGTTCACTTCAAACATTGATATCTGAATTAGAAAGATGTTTTTGAAGACTTTTGTGTGGAGCGTGGCATTGTATGCAAGTGAAACATGGACGATAACTAGCTCGGAACGAAAGAGAATAGAAGCTTTTGAAATGGGGTGTTACAGAAGAATGCTGCATTTGAGATGGATAGATTGAATCACGAATGAAGAGATACTGAATCGAATTGGTGAGGAGATCGATTTGGCTAAATTTGACGAGAAGAATAGATAGAATGATAGGACACATCTGAAGACACCCTGGACTTGTTCAGTTGGTTTTTGAAGGAAGTGTAGGTGGTAAGAACGGTAGGGGTAGACCAAGGTATATGACAAGCAGATTAGAGCAGATGTAGGATGCAATAATTACGTATAAATGAAAAGGTTAGCACAGGATAGGGTGGCATGGAGTTCTGCATCAAACCAGTCTATGGACTGATGACTGCAACAACATGCAAATTGTCATTTTTTCTACTTCCAGTTCTGTGTTTCTTGAAACAGCTGATTCAAGCATGAGATAGTGGTTAGTTTGTAATCAGGCATGAGAGGCAGAGAAATCACTTCAGAGTTCATATACAGTTTCTGAAGCCCGCAGTCTTAAATCTTCATTGCTTAAATTTTTCCTTCCCCTTCTTTCCTGCTGGAAACGGGAATAGTTTCCCATACATAATTTTTTTTATTATTCAGTCGGACTAGAAAAGGCCAGAAAAACAACACATAGGGAATCTTCCACCTGGGTGACTGCCCTAAATGCAGATCAGTAGTAACTGACTTACCAATGTACCCATATTTTCAAAGTACTACCCCCTCAAGTAAAGATGTTGCTCATAGTTCACTTAAAGTATAGTATTTCCAGACATGTGAAAGTGATAATCCCTTTTTATCACCTTCGTTAAGCCAGAATTTTACAGCCTTCCTCTCGTAGTAAATACTGATTTCTCGCACACTCTTTACGGGGCTAGGAACATAACTAGAATTTGACAATTTGCATGGCGACTGAATCTTAGCATCACTAGATTCCAGGCAGTCATGTTCTAGTTTCGAGCTTGGACATGGAACTTGACTTGGGCAGAAGGTTTTGACAAACTGAATCACAGAGGAGACTATGAAAGCAACTGAAGTAACATCATGGGAAACCACTTCAATATGTTACAGTTCTCTTAAGGATATTTTGCATCAAATTGGTCAGTTATTGCAGAGGTGCCAACTATTACAGATTGTCCGAAATTATTACGCATTTCACCTCACGATTATGGAATTGCGGTCAAAGGGTACATTACGGAAAAGCTGACATCACGAAAAAATAATTTTCT
This sequence comes from Anabrus simplex, assembly GCF_040414725.1. NCBI lineage: Eukaryota > Metazoa > Arthropoda > Insecta > Orthoptera > Tettigoniidae > Anabrus > Anabrus simplex. The sequence goes on from NC_090266.1 coordinate 310,629,314, forward strand.
ACGGGGGGGGGGGGAGGAACAATGTTCAATCCTTTCGAACCTTCCTCCTAAATCTTCCTCGTTTCAATGCTTATGAGTTGGCAACGATACTAATTCGATCATGACTTCCTTTTGCTACCTATAGTCTTTGCACAATTCATTGTGAATTAAGGAGCGCAGGTGCTGCTTTTCTCCACTATAAATCCCTCAGTAATGTTGTATTTGCTGTGTTAAGTGTACCTGAGAGTTGACAGATTGAGAAAGAAGTGAGGCCTACATTAAGCACATCTGCACTGGAATACCTTATGATTCAGAAGACTAAAATGCCTTCACAGTGGGAGGATGCTTCAAGAAAAATTATGCTGAACAGCAGCTGCTGCGTGAGAAACAAGCTACAGGGAATGTTTTATCACAGAACTAATGGGTTGCATGCAAATGTTATTGTGTAATATGATGTAGTTTCAGATTGCTAGAGGGAAGGGCAAAAGGTGTCATTATCGAGAAGGAAGTTAACGGCTTGCTCCTTAGAGGTGCAGTTTATCAGGTGAAGTTCAGGAATTCTAGGCCTATCGTTAATATGCAGCTTTCCGTGACCTGCCTTCGATGTCTAGAGCTTTTATCTGTGTTGAAAATAATGTTCCTTACACAAGGGATGACAATGAAAATTTTCAAAGCTGGGAAAAATGGGATCGTACTAAGCAGTAATAGCATAAAGCGGTGACATGACGACATGAGTGAGATGTTTTTATGCAAGTTTTAATATGATGGAAATCTCGACTTTGAGCTAAGCTAGAGAACTTGTTAAGAAATGTGCTAGTGTACATTTTTTAAAAGAAGAAAGAGGTTTGTAACAGTGCAGAAATCACAGTTCTGTCCCATTTTACAAAAATGCAGAATAGAAAAGATGAGGGGGGGGGGGGGGGGGGGAGGTGGAAGTGTACCACAAGAACAGTAGTTAATTTTAGATATTGATCAGCTGGTCAGAAAAAGAATTCAGGTTGGAAAAACTTAATGTACCCATTGAGTACCTTTACTGTTTATTGTAGTGAAGTCATGAGGGTAGGAAAAGGAGATGGTCTGGGAATGAACAGTTAATTGCTGATACTGTGACTTTGGGAAAGGATGGGAGAGTTCCTGGGGTAACATTTTGTGGGATATAGTTGAACATCAGATAAAAACAATGATCTGAGGAAGATGAGAAGGCAAGGAATGATAATCACTTACTGTACTTCATCCTGGGAGAACACATCTTAAATGCTTAAAATTCTCTACATATTCCAGCTTTGTATCCCCAGTCTGACATCTCTTGGCTTTACCTATCTAATCAATGTAGTCCCAGAGCGGCTAACTTGCATATCAAGCTCGCCACACTTCTTTTCAAATCCCAAGATATTAGACAACAGGGTTTCTGCACAGTATGCCATAAAGACAAAAGTTGTAGGCCAAACTGCTTACTAGAGTTTCACATAATTGAATCCCTCCCTGCCACTTAACGTTTCAGCCATGTAAATTTTCAACAATAAAGGTGAGATTGCAAACTAGTCTAACCCCTGTAAGTACCTTGAACTCGTTTTACCAGCAGTTCTTACTGCAGCCCAGTTGTCAGCAGAAATGGCTTTGATTCACTTTAATAATTTATCACAAATCCTAGTCACCTGTACGGTGCACATCTTTTCCCTCTAATCTCTCAAATGCCTTCTAGATCTGTGGGTCATTAACATAATCGTCTATTCCTCTCTGCGCCTTTTTCAGTTAGCTGGTGAATACTGAAAATCTGATCCTGACAGCCCGTCAGTGGTCTTTGACCACACTGGTTTTCATCCAACTTATTCTCAACCACTCATTGCACCCTGGTTTCCAAAGTCCCAGTGAGCACCTTGACTGGTATACTGATTAACAAGATACCTTGATAGTTTTTGTAATCCTTAGTTTCCTTGCTTATAGATAGGTGCACTACTTTTTGTCCAGTCAGAAGGTACCTTACTAACACTTCATGCTAGTCTTATTATGCTATGAAGCCATTTCATCCCTGCATTCCCACTATATTTCAACATTTAAGATGTAATTTAATCTATTCCTGCTGCTTTATGACGGAGTTTATTTACTATCCTTTCCAATTCCTCAAGCATAATTTCACAATCAGTGTCCTCCTTTCCATGAGCTTGGTCGTTCACAGCTTCACTGGGAAGATTTCCTTTTATGCTGAGAATATTTTCAAAATATTCATTCCACCTGACCAGGGTTTCCCTGAGATTTATGAGTTAACCTGATTTAGCCAAGACACTGTTCATTTCCTTTTTCCCTCTTTTTTCTAAGATTTTTTTGTTACTGTCCTGAAAGGTTTTCCTACTGCTTGACCTAGCTTTTCCACATTCTTGCAAAAAAAATTCCAAGACTTTGTGGATTCAACAACTGTTAGTTTCATTCTTTCATCTACGCACAATCCCTATCTGCATCAGTCCTTGTTTGGAGCCCTTTCTGATATGCCTTCTTTTTATGTTCACAAGCTTCTTTCACTTCATTCCACCAAGATGTTCACTTTTTCCCATCTTTGCACAGTTGTTCCCTAGGCATTCCCTTGCTATTTCTACTACAGCATCCCTTTATGCCACCCATTCTCTTTCTATATCCTGAACCTGCTTACTGTCCGTTGTTTGGAACTTTTCACTAATTTCCATGTACTTCTCTAATTTCCTAATCCTGGAGATTTTCTACCCTTATTCGTCTGCGGACAGATTTCACTCTATTCTAGGTATTCAGATACTTAGTTCATTGCCGATTAGATAGTGGTCCGTTTTATTGAAAAATCCTGGAAAACTTTCACATTCCTAACAGATTCCTTGAACTCAGTCTAATATATAGTTTATTACTGATCTGGTGGTCCTACCCTCCTTGTGTAGCAATGAATAGCCTTATTCGTAACTGCTAATCACATACTAACACAGGAGTCCAGTAAATGCTTCCAATTCTTATTACCGAGCTAGATAGCTGCTGCCGCTTAAGTGCGGCCAGTATTCAGTATTCGGGAGATAGTGGGTTCGGACTCCACTGTTGGCAGCCCTGAAAATGATTTTCCTCGCCTGTTAAATTTGATTGATATTCAATTACTCCCATATGTCCGAAGCGTGCTTAAAGCGCTCTGAGCGTGCTCTGTGAAAAGTCTGGGAGGCGAGGGACTCCTCGGAAACAACTTGGCAAATGAAATTGAATTCGATGGGGAGCTATCAATATTAATGGGGCTTATGGAAGAAAGAATGTAGAATTGCCTGAGTCAGCAAAGAGGATGCATCTGGATGTGTTAGGAGTAAGCGATATTCGGGTAAGGGGAGATAACGAGAGAGATTATAAAGTGTACATTATGGGTGTTAAAAAGGGAAGGGCAGATTATGGGGTAGGTCTGTTTATCGGGAATACCATTGCACACAATATTGTTTCTGTTAGGCACGTAAATGAGCAAATGATGTGGGTAGATTTGGCAGTTGGAGGAATTAGGACTAGAATTGTCTCGGTGTAATTCACCATGTGAAGATGCAGATGAGGATTAAGTTGAAAAGTTTTATGAAGCATTCATTGACATCGTAGTCAGGGTCATCAGCAAAGATAGGACAGTGATTATGGGCGACTTCAATGCGAGAGTTGGAAATAGAACTGAAGGGTACGATAGGTTGATTGGTAAATGTGGGGAAGATATGGAAGTTATTGGGTATGGGAAGTGTTGCTAGTATGAGTTTAGCAGTTACGAATACATTCTTCAAGCATACGGCCATTCACTGCTACACATGGGACGCTAGGGGTTCCAGATCCATGACTCAGATGTCAGGGATGCTCGCTGACTCAGGACCACTTACTAGGCCACTCAACTGTTGTCCATGGTTCACAAACTAAGACATTACTTCAGTAACCATTGATCATTTTTTGTTGTGATGTGTTTTGTTTATTCTGCTGCCATTTATCTCTGATAGATGAGATTACTGCTGAGTCTTATCTCAAATCATTTAAGAAAGAATCCCTGGGGCCCCTTATAATTGCCTCTTTATCACAGGCAGGGATAGCGTGGATGTTATTGTAACGCACCAACCCACTGGGGAGAATAATGGTTGGTGAATAAGCCAGAGCTTTATTCATAATTTTGATTTCCCCCTGTCCAGCTCCTCCCTGATCATGGTATTGGTGGCACTTTGTGGCATGTGGAAACTGATGTGGCGTCTGACCTGCTGTTCTTATTTGGGAGATCAGATATTCTTTCACCTTATGCTTCAGTTACAAGGTGATGAATATAAATTACTTTTTGTTGAAGTGTTTTGTCATTTTTTGGCATGATCTTCGTCAGCCGCGGCTAACCTTCAAGTCAGACACACTGATTCCATGTGCAGCGGCTATTTCTTGCTCTTAAAAATACGGCATTTCGTTAGAAATATCTTATCAAACGTTGCCTAGCGAAATAATTTATGTAAGTAGATTCACCTCTGCTTGCGGAAACTTGCTGCTTTTTGGTCCGCAAACTTTTTTGCGAGACTGGTTGGTTGCTTTAAGTGCACTTTTCTGTTGCTGCGGTAGCGCATGTTGTATCCAGACTGTGAATACTTGCAGCCTGCTGCCCTGATACCATATTACTTGAATACTTGCTTACTGTGGACTAACAAACAATTTTGAGATCTCGGAATGTCCCGTACCCAAAACACTCATAAAAATATGTTTGTACCGGACTGGAATAGCGTCACTTCTGGGCTGATTCTTTCGCTGAACTAGAGCAGTGGGTTGAATGCCTGCTTTTGCAATAAGAAGGCTGCTACTCAAGTAGTTGATATATTAATTTCAAATCTTATCCAGAGCTGCCTGATGGATGTTCGAAGTGGGCGAGTCAAATATGTGAACATTTTTTTTCTCCAGTTTGGACCCAAAAATATTGGGATGCAATTTTCATTGTTTGATTTGTGCAATTGTAAATTTCTACTTCAATGTTGTGATTGCCTGCTAGTCTCAAACAGGTTTTCATATAGTATTGATTGGTTTTTGGTGCATTTTATTTCCTTATTCGTCTTTATATTAAGGGCAGCCGCGGCTGTTAATGCAGCTGCCTCCGTACTAGCACTATTTTGATGATGATGATGCTTGTTGTTTTAAGGGGCCTAACATCGAAGGTCATCGGCCCAGCCCTATTTTGCATTCAATGATACGAACATACTATTCAGCATGAATATTTCCTGAAGTCTTGTGTATAAATCAGTGTGGCCTGAGAATTATATTCCTGCACCTGGATGTTTGCTTATTGACTTCACTAGTAAGAGATTAAGGGTTATAGAAGTTTATAGCTCCTACACTTAAGGGCAAGTTCAAGCTTGAAATAGTTTCTTGGCAAGTAGTAATGCTAGTTTTCAGGCACAAGTCTGTGAATCTGTTGAAATAGGCATGATAATTATCCTCTTACATGGTAAAAATTCCTGGAACCTGCTGAAGGCTAGAGGTTCAACATTTACCATTATTCCTTATAAAATTAAGGTCTGTAGAGTAATAAAACTTGTAATTGTGGAGATGATAGTATCTAAAGGTAAACTTCTGAAAATACTAAATGCTTATGCATTTCATAATTCTTATTTCAAGTGTTCTAGCATGTTATTAAAGTATAAAAATAGTGTTCTTCCAGTATTTTTGATTTGTCAAGTTAGCTAGGCTTATTTTCATTGTTTGATTTGTGCAATTGTAAATTTCTACTTCAGTGTTGTGATTGCCTGCTAGTCTCACAGGTTTTCATATAGTATTGATTGCTTTTTGGTGCATTTTATTTCCTTATTCGTCTTTATATTAATTATAGTGAATTTTGTTTCAGGGTTTATGTAAATTTGGACTGTATGAAGTCTTCAAGGTATTCTATTCCGACTTGTTGGGCGAAGAAAATAGTTACCTCTGGCGAACGTCCCTGTATTTAGCAGCTTCTGCATCAGCAGAGTTCTTTGCCGACATAGCTCTAAGTCCTATGGAGGCTGCTAAGGTACTGGTTTTGTAAGAATGTGTGAGTAGTTTGGAGTAAATCTTTCCTACTATGAGCAGTAGGATTGAGTTATCTTAAAATCGGAATATCTGAATCCTGTGAAATGAACATGCATGAACCTTTTTTGTATCCTTTTAACGGTCATTTTCTGTTAACCACCCCATTGTTAAAACCAAGTCACTTCCTTCCAACACTTGGCGATGTGGCAGATGCAGCGCAGTCTCGGACGTCAATCATATGTTTTTGCATCAAGCTGCCTCCTAACCCCTCAGTGATGCTAAACACTGCAGTGCTGCATTACCCAGCGGGTGGAAGTGATTAACAGTGCGAGCGCTATAAAAATGTGGTCTCTTCAAATATTTGCTGTTACTACAATATTGCTCAGATTGTTTTCAGTGTGTTCACAGTACAAGGAATGTAGTTCACATTATTTTATTCCTTACACTGATGGGAACTTTAGTTATATTTCAGACAGAATTATAGTTGGCGGTCTTTTACTTGCAGGAGATATTACAGGATGCAATGAAAGCTAGCGTCATTGTTCCCTCGGAAACTGAATGTAGAAAAGTTGGAGATGTGAGTTCAGATTAATTTAACACAAACCCCAGGTTAATTGGACGATTATTTCATGAGAAAGATACCCTGTGTTTTGAGTGGTCATCGTCCATCCCTTGGGCTTTCACACAGTTCACCCCGTTTTTCTGCGCCAGTTCTTGCTTTGCTTTGTGGAAATAAATTGGCTGTATCTTAGTTCAGTTTGGTGTGATGTAATAGTCTTATTTTATTCAAAACTTATACTTCACTTTCATTCATACTGCATCATATGATACTTCCACACCGTGGAATGTCGCATTTTACACTAAGAGCGAGCCAAGTAATTCAGGGTCGTAAGAGGTTTCAAGGCATTGAAAGAAGTATAGGAGTCTCTGAACAAGTCAGTATATGTTGATTGAAAGGCTACTGATCTGTGTACACTTAAAAAAAAAAAATCAAGTAGTTAGACACAGGTACTGTAGACTGCATTAAAAAGCTTAGGAAAGAAAAAAGACTGGCACCCAATCATGTCAACATGCACATTGGTGAAAAATTTTGAATCATTCAATCAATATTTGTAAGGAAATGTGATGTAAGGAATTGCACGTTCGAGTGCAGCGAAAATGCAAGTCTGTACGCACTCAAGCAGAAAGAGACTATTTCAGTTGCTCTAAAAAGAAGACGCTTATTTGAGCTGGTTTGTTCTTTGAAAGTTCTTCAACTTCAGAAATGTGCCTTTCCCATCTTGACATTAAAACTTTAAAAGTTGGTACAAAATGAAAGTAAGCCTACAGAAGTAGACTAGTAATCTTTAAATCACTGTAACAATGATTTATTAAACAGTATCCTCTTTATTCAATACATTATAGTATAATGTGCATTTTAAAACCTTAAATTTCACACGTCACATGTTTTGATCCTAATCGGATAATCTTAAGTAGATTGCTAAAAATTGATATATACATATCATAGTTAAAAACATTTAAAATTGAAGCAAGAATGGTGTTATGAATGTTAAAATGTCCTTAAAACGTTCATGCTCTTACAAGGTAGTGTTATAATCTTCAGTGAACGCTGTTATCCACTTGTTATAATGTTCTCTTGATGTTTCATTTGCTAATTCTGCTAATTGGATTAGGCGGTATCTGATATTTCATGATTTGGTTTGCTGCCAATGAAAATTATAATTGTTTAAGTCTTGGTGATATACAGTAGAAGTTTGTTATAGCGAGAATTCATAACAGCGAAAAATGTACTCGTTATATCCGATTTTTGTATTAAAATCGGTATGAAACGGCAATCAGTTTGTTCAAAACTTACGTTTCCGTAGATGATATCCACACTAAGGCTTACTTGTTTGTTATTTTTCGTAATCCGATACTACGTGAAAGTGTGTTTAATTTCATTCTGAAAAAAATATAGTACCGTATATCTCCAAATCCAAGATGAAACCCACTTATTCGTTCAAAAATTTAAATCAGGCTCAAAAAAAAGTTTGTAAAATCATACGAATGCCTTGTCTTACAGTGGGCCTACACATTTTTAGACTATTTTTAGACGCCGAACATTGACTTTCGTCACACCGAATTTCTTTATTTTTGGCGGCTGCACAATTATTAATTTCCGCGGGTTTAAGGCCCATTAGCTCAACATTGGCATCATAATACCGAAGAGAACTCGTTGAAAATTTTCCGGCAATAACTATTCCATGCGTCTCTACAATAAAACGATCCATCAGGAAATTATTCTTGCTGTCTATAAAACTGTTACTTTTACGCAGCGCAGATATAACGTTATTTACGCATTTATTACAGAAATATGTTCTCTTTAATTTCGAATTTTCTTTACGGAATAACTGTCGACTGATATTATTAATAGACTCCGACATCGCCTTCGAATGTCGACGAGAGAAATCGCTAGTGCACATAGCGAGGAAACAATACCAAAGGTAATCGATCGCATGCAATATCATCGCTGGGGTGCATAAATATCGGCAAGGGAAAAAATCGCGCACACGCGTAATCGCTCGTAATAACGGATGCGCCAGTGATAAGGTTTTTCAAGGAACTGTATCTCACGTAAGGATGGTTACGGCATACTTATGGATCTTGGCGTTAGCGTCCCGTCATTGCTATAATTTGAGGAAGTACTGTACTGGAAAAGCGATCAGCGGTGAACTTGCGCAAGGGGCCATCTTATCGCATTCGGGTGGTATTGTTTAGAGAATCCTCAGAAATAAAGCAGAGTGTGTCCACAACAATTAAAAGGAGACAAGAGCACATTTCAATAGATGTTCTTGAAGACGGAACAAGTTTAGTCAAACTTCATACTTGCAAAACTTCTACATTATATCCAGGGTTCGATGGTGGTTTTTTTCTTTACGTTTTTCAAGTATATCACTGAACAGGCTTTCGGTACTTCCCTCGTGGCACTGTATAGTCACTGGGCTTTCAGGCAGGAATCTTTAAGTCTCTTCCTTAAAGTAACACAAATTTACTTTAATATTATCGTATAAGATTGTTAACCAGAACAGATGTTGCACCTTACATACAGTACATAAAGCCATGGGGAGGTTTTGGGATTTCCTACTACTGTTTTGGTCCTGATATAAGACTGGGCATTTCATGTTTTTGTGTTAAATTGTTATAAAAACTGCAGTAGTTTTATTTGCACACGTTACATTTTAAAAAGTGGTATCATTTAGCACTCGTATCGACTTGTACAGCGAGCACGCATTCCAGCAGAGCTCAAGGTCACGAATAACCATAATTTCGGCAGTGTTAATGATATTTATTCTCTTTACAATTTGATTTGATTAGTGACAGGCAGAACTGAATATAATGCATTCGAGAACTTGAGAATCAATACATTCGAAACCATATCCTCTATTTCAACATAACCTTTAAAATTCGATGTAGGGCTAATTTGCATGGTACAAGATTTCCATAAACTGACTATGAACAGTATACCATTGACCAAATTACAATGGAAGATTTAAAAACAAGGATTTTGCCATCATGTTGGGTTCTTTTGTATCTAATGTGCTTTATTTTATTAGACTAGAGAATTAAAAACTTCTTGTGGTCAAGTGTTTGGCTTGGCCTTACGGGTAGGTATTCAATTTTTCAAAGAGTTTGGCTGATCAAAGTTGCTGAACTGAAAGAAGTTTTCAGAGGAAACTGACGGAAGTTTCCCCTGTAAAACTGAATGTAAAGTTTAGAGATTTTTAAGTCGCTTACCAGTAATTAACGTTTGAACCCGCCTCGCGGTCTAACTTGCCTCTCACCCGGAAGCCCGGGTTAGATTCCCGGATATGTCAGGCATTTTTACCTGGATATGAGGGCTGGTTCCAGGTTCACTCATTGTATGATGACCTTTGAGGTGCTATTTAATGGTGAGATGGCAACTCCGGTTTAGAGAACCAGGAATGATGGCTGAGAGGATTTGTCACACTGACCATGCGTCACCTTGTAATCTGCAGGCCTTTGGGCGGTGCAGTGGTCGCTTGGTAGGTGGAAGGCCCATTGGGGCTGTGGGTTGGTTTGGGGGTGTCAGTAAGATTATAAGTATACACGTTTCATTTTTGTGATGTTTAGCCAAATTGTTGATAGTTCATTCGTTGCCGGATTTTCAGTTTTCCCGTGTTGTAAGTTTTTTCCCTGTGGTCCCTCCAAAAACTAATCGAGGTTCCACTGTACATATGTCTGTAAGCCCACTGAAATGCATGCACTAACCGACTCTGTGAGCGATATTTTCACACCATTCATAACAGGAATTGGCTGCATAAGAAGTGGTATTACTAGAATCACTCATACCTCAGTCACTTTCACATTGTCAAAGCCAAGGATGAGACTGAGACAGGTTAATGAAGGAAACAAATTTATCCCAGCCCATACCCGAAGACATGGTGCACTGTGAACACTACATCCCGCCAGCAAAGGCATGTTCTCTAAGATCTTGAGTATGTATAGATGTGACAAATGTAAATGTTTTGAATTCACGTTATACCATAATGTATTTAATAAAGAGGATACCGTTTAATAATAAATCATTGTTAGTGATTTAAAAATTATTAGTTTAGCTGTCAATACAGAGATATGAAATTTATAGTTTGTGGTACAGAAGTAGAGGTCTGCAATGTGCGACATCTTATGACATGCTGCCAAAATATTTAAAATTTTTCACTACTTCAAGAGGTTCATTTCCTATTTTTATCACTCCCCTGGATTTTCTGTTACCTCTCATCATGATCAATGTCTTGCTTTTCACAGTACTAATCATCATTCCAAAATTTATCTCATTCTAGAAATCAACTTGTCTGTACTTCCTCTTCATTGTATCTCCAAACTACAATGTCATCAGCAAAGAGCATAGACTTTACTTGCTCGTCCATCATCATCTTGGTATTATGTAGAATTCTATCCATGATGATGAAGAGTAAGGGAGACAATACACTTCCTTGTCTTAAACCTGTCTCAACTCTGAACCATTCAGTTTGACCCACTTTGGTTCTAACACAGCTTTCACAATTGCCATCTGCATTGTTTCATTCCCAATCTGTGCCTCTGTCAATGTTTTCCATACCAAATTCCTTAGGACACTGTCATGTGCCTTTTCAATACGGTAAAACCTCATTAATTCGAAGTCATTGGGACTCAAAAATAGGACTTCAAATTATGGGATTTTGAATTAACTGCCAGTTTGTAATGCAGAAGTGCAAACGCGTGCTGTGTTACAGAATATTCTAAGGCCTGTTACTGCATGCAGTTAACCTTGATTCACAGGTTAAACCTTTCAAATGCCATGCAAAAAACTATTTCCGAAATGTGTCCAACAAGGTGCATTTACAATGTTCAAATCATGCACTTGGATCGATCAATGACAGGCATAACCTCACGCAACAAAAGAAAAAAAAATCATACGATTCAAAGAGGATAAATTATGCTGGTTCCCCTGTGCAAATGCATTTATTTTTTGGATTACTCTACTGTTTGAAATTTTAGATGCCTTGTACTTGCACAGAAAGTGCCCGACGCCCTTAAAACTTTGTGGATTATCAAACTTTCCTATGGCTTGGGGAGAAATTCTCTCTCTCCTGTGTGCTTTGCAGCACAGTAAAATGGCCCCCCACCCTTGTTACCGGCTGGCACTTTCTCCTTTAAAACTGTTACCGTGTTTTTGCGGTAGTTAGAGGTGAAGGAAGGTGCGGGTGTGAACGGGTCTCAAGCTACGAAATTAGAGTTCATGTAAAATTAACAAGGTTATATTTTCTTTTCAAAATAAAGAAATAACAAGCATGGCAGGTACAGAGTAGCAAGGCAACAAAATGTAGTTACAATATTTACCGGATTTGGGCTTCGCGCCCCGACTTCACAATTCTTGGGCAATCAGCCCAACCTTACTTCAAAATAAGTTTTAACAGCGGGGCAGAAAACCCCATTCATGCTCAGGAGCACTTGCTCCAAATTACACAGAAAAGCCCCCTCGAGGCATACAACACTCAATTTTCAAGAAAGAGCCACTCGCTCTCAAACTTTAAGCCTCAAAAGGGCCACACCAAACTCCACCTTAAAGTTGTCCTCTCAGGACATAGACACAGGGGTAAAATACCCAACCTACTGAGGTCTATTAAGTGAGAAAAAGATTAATTACATGACCTCTAAAATAACAATTTGAGAGGAGGCGAACTTGCGCTCCTAATACACTTTGTTTAAAACCTACTTGGCACTAGGCCGTTAATACAATGGCTAATCCCATACTAAAGAGGTGACTTAAGAAAGAAACAATTTACATTACGTTAAAGAATAGGTTGAGAAAAATAAGTTCACCTCAGAACAATATGAGTGGGAGCTCGAGAGGGTTAAGCACTCTCTATCCCGATATGCAGTTTAAAGATAGAATAGGTACCAAGGGTCTTTACATTTTAAGGAAGGTTACATTATGGAAAAACTTCGGACCCACCCCGAGAGTTAAACTGCTGAGCTAGCAAAGAAAGAAGTTATTAATCGGCCATTACCTTGTTGTTGACCGCTGCCGAAGAAAGAGGCGCTTCCCGCCCCCTGCTATGTACTTTACACACTGAAAGATGGAACAGAAGTGGCGCAGTGACCCTAAAATCAGCAGTTTATATACTCTCGCGGAAAGTTCGAGGCGTTTTTAGGGAAGAAAACACCCGCCCACAATCACTTTATTGGTTAGGGATAAGCAGCATATTCAAGTTGGGGGAAAATACATCAGATTGGTTAGAAATTAATTAAAGAAATTCGGGATTGGCTAAATACAAAACAAGGGGAAAGAGAGGGGTATACAGCCAACTTAAACAATAACAGAAAGAAATTTAACAAGAAACAAACTTTTGAAATAAAAATTTCTCCAAAAAACAGTTCTTTCACATCGCACTAGGGTGCACCATTGTAGTTTTTCAGTAGTGTCCTCTAGAAGAGAAAGTTCACACTTCTTACTACCGGTAAAACAAAAATACATCAAAAGTGGCACAGTTCAAAAACTCCAAACTTTCCAAGTAGTGACATCTTCTGAGAAACTTGAAAATTAATACCGTCGATAAAGTTCAGACTTCCTCCAGCAGAGGAGTTTCAACTGGCGCACATTTTAAATTAGCGGCGTGGAGGTGTACCGCCCGGTACAAAAACCATAAGACAGTTTGGGCTTGACATTAAAAGAAAGCAATGCAGTTTCGATTATGACAATATTGTCCGGTGCCTACGAATTGATTAGGGCTATATGAGCCACGCTTTTTCGTTAACTGTCGGCATCGCCAGTGTTCAGATTCGGTTTCTCCGCACACTGCCTGCTGCGTGATATTACGGCGTTCCTTAAAATGTTTAAGACAAAATAATTCGGATTTCACTGGAACTTCGCAATTATGAAGCATACTGTAGAGACACGGAAGTGTGTGAAAGTGCAGAAAGCTTCCCCTCCATGTTCTGGAAGACTTGTTCTATCATGACGTGGGTAAATTTTGAATTTAAATTACCCTGTAGCATACTAATGTTTTAAAATGTAAAGGTAGTTTTGAATTAAAATCTGAATTTTGGTAATGTAGCAGACTTACTTCAAATTACGAATTATCCGTATTTCGAACTAAACAATTTAATATGCAAAACCATATCTCGTGTTTCCAGGAATGAGAGCTGCTTTGAATTAGGCAGGATTTTGAATTAACCAATATCGAATTATCGAGGTTCTACTGTGTCTAGAAACTTTACTACCATGTCCTTTCCACATTCCCAATACCTTTCCATCATTTGACGCAATGTGAATATTGGGTTAAATGTGGACCTGCCCCTTCTAAATCCATACTGGTTTTCTGTCAATTTTCCCTTTACTCTCTTATGTTCATCCAAGATTCTTTCAAGGATCTTAGCTGTATGAGGTATCGGTGTCACTCTGTAATTTTCACATTGCTTCCTGTCTCCTTTCTTTAAAATTGATATAATGACCCCTTTCGTCCACTCTCTTGGAACAGTCTTTTCTCTCCATATCACTCTGAAGTCTATAAAACCACTGTAGACCAATTGCTCCTGCTGCTATTATTTCGATGGTGACCTCGTCGATTCCAGCTGCCTTGCTTCGTTTCATTCTTTTATTGGCTCACTCAATCTCCATCTGTTCCAACTAAAACTGTAAATCTTGCAACCGTAGTTTTTACCTTCACTGCAGTTTTTTCTTGTGGGAATGAGTATGAATACAATTTAATAATTGTATATTTGTTATGTACGTTTTGGTTTTATTGTTAGTGATGGAAAAAAAACTTAGTACTTCCATACTGATAGTCTGTATCCATTTTCATACTTTCAGGTACGTATCCAGACTATGCCAGGATTTGCTGGCACTCTTCGTGAAGCACTGCCCATCATGTATCGTGGTGAGGGAATGTCTGGATTTTATAAAGGACTTGTTCCTCTGTGGATGCGACAGATACCATACACAATGATGAAGTTTGCTTGCTTTGAGCGAACAATTGAACTCCTTTACAAGTACGTTGTTAAGTATTTTCTAATAAACGTTGGAGGTCTTTTTTCTTTAATGTACTGCAAAAGGGTGCAGTACTAACAGAATATTTGTGCTTTTTTAGGTATGTCGTACCCAAGCCTCGTGCTGATTGTACTAAGGGCGAGCAGCTGGTGGTAACCTTTGCTGCTGGTTATATTGCTGGCGTGTTTTGCGCTATAGTTTCACATCCTGCCGATTCAGTTGTTTCCAAATTGAATCAAGAAAAAGGTTCGACTGCTCTGGAAGCAGCGAAGAAGTTAGGCATGGCGGGTAAGTACCTAGGGAAGGAGTGAGTTATAAAATCTGTTAGCATTCAGTTTGGTTGAAAAATAACTTATTACTTGTCCGATGTATTTAGATAAGAAGTGTTCTGGAATTTCCTTCTTGAAAGGTGTAACATTACTCTTTGGGCTTTTAAAAAACTACCTCTTTCTAAAACATTTTGTCAATGTAGGCAATTCACTGAAACCTCTTGGGACAATTTTAATGCTGCTGATTACAAAAATGGAAGCATCAACGACATGGTGATAGTATTCCCAAGATGCCAACTACTACGGGTTTTCTGCAATTTTTCGCTTTTATAAAATCCTCATTTCACCTGCAACTCATAAAAACATTTGTAAACAGGAGACATATTGTTAGGAAACAATTCAGATTCCTATTGTGTGCTCGGTTTCTGTTCCATTAGCTCTAGTTTTATAAAGTGTTGCCTGCACTGTTTAACTATTCTTTTGCCTGGTTTCATTGGCAGTTTGTCATTGTACATTCTAGCATCATGAAAGTGGGCATAATCAACCTTATGACTGGAGATGAGAATTATAGGCACTAAAAAGTTAAAATAGGCAGGCATACAGGCTCTTAAAATAACCAAAATAAGCATATAATTAGGCACTAACATGTAAAATAGGCAACAAAATAGGCATGAAAAAATTACTTATAATTTAATAACACACTCAATTACTATAAACAGAATTCACAACAAACAACTTTTTTATGTTTTCCAGTAACAGTGTTGTTCTCTTGTCAAGCAGAATGTTTTTGTACTGAGAGAAAGATCTTTCAACATCACATGAAGTGATCCAAAAAAACTTCAATGAAGCCACTTCATCTGATCTGGTCTTAGTTCCATTGTTTCGTCTACCTCACCTCGTAGGACCCTGGGGCTGCTTTTACCATCGCTTTCCATTCTGGATTCCGCTGCAGGACCCTATAAAACTTCAGTGACAGCGGGTACCTTCCCACAGGTTCGGTCAAAACTTCCCCTGACTCCTTCCACAATCCTAAATGACTCCACCAGGCGCATGCCACTCATCTCCAACTTGGTGATTGCTCCTGGCAGCTCCCTGAAGTTTGCCTTCAGGGATACCAGATCGGATGGAACTGATCGGCGGCCTTCCTAGCTTGTCTTATGCAGACAGCATCCTCTTCATCCATGGCCTGAATGAGCTGTAGGCATGGGGCTACTGTTAGGGCAGTGAATTCCAATTCTCAAAATTGGAACAGTAGTGTACCCACTTCTCATTCACAGAGAAGATTGAAAAATAGGTTGAATCTAATTTGGTGTTCAGTGCTATAAAATGACTCTTTAAACTTACCGATAAGTACAATGACTGCAGGTAATTCTTCCGTAGCGTTGAGGGAAATGGTATTCCTTTCAAAGAATTTTTAAGAAAATACATGAGCAAAGTTGTATGCTCTACTTCATGAAGGGGGATATTAGCTTCCACCATTACTGTGCATAGGTCTGAAGAAAATTGTCATTGGTCACTGTTCACAGTGGAGTGGTAGAAAGGCTGCGTTGATACATTTTTCTGTACTCGTCGGATGCATCGCAGTACTGTATTTCTGTGTCTGTATGGTATTTTTTCACATTTGATCCGATAAAATAAAATTGACTTTAATTACAATGTTCATACATCTTAAATGGCTAAAATTGGGCTAATTGGCAATAATGCTTAGTATATATCACGCATTTGTTTCAAAAAAAGATGTTTCCAGAAGTACAAAACTTTAAAGTAGGAACAATGGAATTTATAATTTACATGGAAATATGTCCTCAAAAGATTTTTCATTGAGTTTGGCAGTATCATCTAGAGTTCACCAGGTGGAAAAATAATAAAAAAGAGGAAACGATGCCTGAGTAGTGTAGAGGTGAGATCCTTTCTTTATTCTTGCCAGAGACCCACCAATCTGCTGCTAGCAGTATTCTTGCTTATGTAGAAGAATTAAAACAGGGGCACTATCAATCTTTAGATTTGTGAATTTTAATTGTTGCTCTTTGCTGGCTTTTGTCAGACAGGTCAGCTGTCATAGATTTTCTGTTGCCTGCAGTTGATCCTGCATCATGTGTGCCCACAAGATTCCTACCCTCGTTGAAAATTTAAAAAAAACGTGTAATTTGAAATGGTCTTCCATGCGCCCATAACTTTACTTTTTGTCACAATTTAGCAAGACTAGGGGATGCTAGAGGGTGCTTACGTCCCCCAGACTCCCTTTGCTTACCTCCCAGCACAATGGTTACTAACCGGCCCTCATCAATCCAGACCAACAGTCTTTTCACTGGCTTGGTCTTGTAAAGATAGTCTTGGCAGCTCTGTAAAGTCGACATCGTTCAAGCCGTGCCATGTTGTATGTTAAGCCTCTGTGACCTAGTCCTAGCCGCACCATATTGCATCTGCAACCTATGTTTCGCAAAGATTTTGCGGAAGCGTAATATATAGAGTTCGCTAGAGCCTACACAAGTCAGAAAGTTACTCACAATTTTCTTAGCGAGAAGTATTAAAAATTGCATTTCAGTTATAAATCCTGATTTTCACAGGAAATGAATCACAGTTCAAAATGAAGATTTTAAATTTTCATCCACTCTGTGACGAGACCACCGGCATTCTAACTCCTCGTCCAGTGATTAGATGATTATTTAAATTTTAGCAATATAAATTATTGAAAGTTCACTAATACAGCATTGCAACAAAACTTGCCACAATACATAAATAGGCCAATAAGCACTACAATGAAATGCAATTGTAGTTCTCACAAGAAGGATAAAACAAACTAACTTACCTCCTTACTGCAAGCTTGGCAGATGTGAAATTGGGATCCCCTGTAATCCATTGCTTCAACCAGTAGGACATCGACGTTTCCTTGGACAGTGCCGTGGACATATTTCTTCACAACAAAACATGTTTGGAAAATGAAGCGTACAACTTTCCTTATCGGGAGGGAGGTAGAGGATATAGGTTGTGCACCATAGTTTACATTGGTTCTTGCATCTGTCTTAGCAGTTGGAGGGGTTCGAGGCTTTGAGGTGTCATTGCTCCTTGTTTCTCCTGATCAACATTTTCCAAGCACTATTTCTGGTGACTTCTGAGAATTCCAGGTTTTGTTCATGGGCTAGAGAGATATTGAGAAACTAAAAGGTAATTCTGTCTAGCACACCACTTACAATATAATGAAATGGCGTATGGCTTTTAGTGCCGGGAGTGTCCGAGGACAAGTTCGGTTCGCCAGGTGCAGGTCTATTGACTTGACAGCCGTAGGCGACCTGCACATCGTTACGAGGATGAAATGATGAAGACCGCATACACCTAGTCCCTGTGTCAGCGAACTTAACCAATGATAGTTAAAATTCCTGACCCTGCCGGGAATCGAACCCGGGACCCCTGTGACCAAAGGCCAGCACGCTAACCATTTAGCCATGGAGCCGGACTTACAATATAATGCATTGTAAGAAAACCGGCTTTTTTAAAATAGTCAAAATGCATCAAATAGGCCATTATGCTCCAAATATGCACAAACCCTGAAATATAAGCATTTATAGGCTCAATAAAACAAACTTCCAGCTAAAAAGACCCTAAAACGGATTTATATCTCAGAAGCCTAAGTTTCTGAATGCAGGAATAAAATAGGCAAATTCCCATCTCTTCTTATGACCATAAGGAACAGGAAGGTTCAAGAACAGTTGGATGTTGTGAATGGGAAGATCAAAGAATGTGGATTGAAAATAAGCGTAGAAAAGAGTAAAACTTGTTATGACTAGAGGGGAGAAAGAAGGGAAAGGTCAGATTAGACTTGCACGACAAGCCCCTGGAAGTAGTGGAAATGTTCAAATACCTGGGGAGTGAATTAATGTAGAACGCTCGACTGGATACTGAGATTAGTAAGAGGATTCAAGCTGGAAGTTGTTTCTATCATAGTGTAAGAAACATGTTATGGGACAAAGATGTGCCAATGGAAGCAAAGGAAACTATGTACAAGATGTATTACGTACCCATAACAACTTACGGAGCAGAAACTTGGGCAATGACAAAGAAGGATGAGTCGAATAGTCAGCCGAAATGAAGTTCTTGAGGAGTGTGATACAGAAGAGTAGAAGAGACAAAATAAGGAATGAGAAGATCTGGGAAGAAATTGTAGTGGAAAAAATCAGTGATAGAATAGAGAAGAGCTGACTAAGATTGTTTGGGCACGTAAAGCGAATGAGTGACAAAAGATTGCCAAAAAGGTAATGGAAATGCAAATGCAACGAAGGAGAGGCCATGGGCAACCACGATTGAGATGGAAGGATACAATCCAACGCAGTATTATAGAGAGAAACCTGGACTGGGACACAGTGTTGGAGTGATGGAAAGACCGAAGAAAGTGGAGAGGAACCATATTTGCCCCCTACCCAGCTACAGGTGGTAAAGGGAAATGAACATCAGAAGTGGTGGATTTTATGGGAAAAGAGGTCATAGGAATGATGGGGCTGAGTGAAGTTACTATATTTTCTTGCATATTTAACACTCTTTTTCGACTAAAAATATATGCGAAAACTTTGGATGCGTAAATTATTCAAGGATGCAGTTGGTTAAACTCATTTGTGGTTAATCGTCATTTGACGTAAAATTCTGGCGTAAGATTATTTCAAGTCAAATAGTGTATATCAGGCAAGTTGGACATGTGGGTTTGAAGTATCGACACTGGAAGATATTGTTCCAGTTACAAGCTGACAATACGGCCTGAAGTAAAATAAGCATGTACTAATACAAGTACAATTAATGTTATGACATACCGGCAAAAAAGGAAACCTGTCCAACACGAGAAGGGCCAGGCATTGAAGGAGGGACCCCTGCTATGTCTCCAAACCGTTTTTCTTGGGTACGAACGTGGATCCCTTGCAGAAATGTTGGTTTAGGCATTGTTTGTAGTTTTATAACATAAGGTGGAAGCTTTTTGCCGTCACCTGTTAACAGGAAGAATTGCAGTACATTGTTCTTTTCCGCTTCCTGTAGCTCCTACAATAACACTAGACATCCCTTTCTTATCGATTGTTAGACTTTGTGGCATACGGAAGCTGATGGGTGTCTGACTTGCGGTTCCTATTTGGGAGAGCAAATATTTCTTTACTTTACACTTTTCAGTCGCAAAGTGGTGAAAATCAATTACCACTGTTTGGTTGCCCGGTTTTTCAATAGGTAGGCTGAGTAGTTGACTTTCTTTCTAAACTCTTTTGGGGGCACGTGATGGATGTTCGAAGAAGTCGAGTCATATACGTGAACATTTCTCTTTCTCCACTTTGGACCCAAAAATATTGGGATGTGTAAATCATGCAAGAGCGTTAATTATGCGAGAAAATACGGTAAATGGAAGAGGAAAGATAAGAGTATGAGGATAGGATATACACTAGAGTTGTGGCCAAGAGGAGAAAAATGGAGTGGGCCTGATCATTTCAAAACAGTGGGAGGAGTAAGTGGATAAAGTACATGTGACAGGATAGTGAAAATTAGACAGAGAATGTGGAACAGAGTGATGGACTTCATACAAGTGTATGCACCACAGACAGGAAACAGAGGTGGATATTGAGGAAATACTGGAGAAACTAGAAAGACATAACTGATGTGTGGAACTACTTTTGTATTGCTTGTGACTAAATCAAGTTTTCACTCAACAATGATGTGTTAAAACATGCTCAAGTTGCTAGGTTAAGCAACATTGAAGATGCACAGTTTTCTTTCTTTTTTTTTGAAAAGTTTTCTATGCTGTTATGCAGGGAAGAGAATGAAACTAGACAAGGTGATTACTGAGCTTCAGAGGCAGTTCACAGCTCTTCAGGTAGATGACACTTGGGCTGCAAATCAAGATGCTGCAAGTGATTTCAGTTGGACACAAATATAAAGAATTCGTGGAGCCAATGGATTTCTCAAGTATAACCGAATTTCTAGAGGAGAAAAAAGTTACAAGAATGTGAATCCAGAATTGAAGATTAAATATGCCTACTTGAAACCAGAAAAAATTGTGTAATTTTGTTGTGCTGCACTTTTTTTTACGTTACCAATATTGTGTTCGTTAGTAATTTTGATAGTAATACTTTCATTATTCATGTATAAATAGTGTATTTACATTTATTATCCAGCAGATGATTATTAAATTGTATGTGCTTTACTGTTCAATATGTTGTATTTCTTGAGTAATAAATTTTGTGAACAGATGTGTGTTGCACAACTTAAGGGGGATGGAGGAGGCTGTTAAAAATTGTGCAAATATCAAATTTTTTGTCAGGGAAATTAGTTGGACTTTCTGGCTGGGAACCCTGTATGATTTTCCACAGTTCTCTGAAAGTCACAACTCATATGTACAGAATTAGATGTAGAAATGTGTTCACAAAAAGTAGCCTACATATTAAGTATAAATTAAATAAGTCACTCAGGCTCAGTTAGGTCTTATGGCGACCGTGGTATGGGAAAGGATTAGGAGTGGAAAGTAAGTGGCAGTGGTCTTCAGGTACAGCACCAGTGTGTGCCTGGTGTGAAAATGGGAAACTGCAGAAAACCATCTCAACGGCTACCGATGGTAGGATTCAAACCCGTCATCCTGGATGCAAGCTCATAGCTACGCAACCCTAACTGCATGGCCAACTGTCATCTTTTAAAATGTCTTTCTATTAGCAGTGGAGTTTTTAAATTCATATTTTGTATAGGCTACCCAAGATGTACAGTAGCCCTCTGGTTTTCTGATTAAGCATCTTTTTATTTAGGCTACTGCATCAGTCGGTTTACTTATTCACTGCCCTTGTACACAGGTGATCACGTGATTTAATTATTGAAGACTTGTGCAGCTATGTGACTTATGAACTGAGAATACTGAGCGGTTCTGCCCAATATATATGACAACTTTGAGTGGTCATGAGCATGACTGTCGTAGGGTAGGCTAGAGTTGAGTTGAATGCCAGCTAAGTTATAATACTGATTCATTAAACTGATAAATAACTTAAGCCTACCTATTTACTAGTTTGGTACTTTGAAATTATGTTGTGACTACCTTTTTAGCACTGCAAATCAGTTATTTAAACCTCCCTGTAAAAGGACAGTGAATGCAAGTGGGTATTATTTTCAAATGAGCTGGAAGCGGGAGTCTGTTATAGTGTGATTCTTGCAGTGTGCGATGGCTCCATGTGTCTCACTGCAGTGGAAATTTGGTTCTCTGCCAATGTCCAGTGTACCAATAATCAATCAATTTTGTGTGCGTCTCTCGCTGATCTGTGATTGTCACTCAGCGCTGAGGGCCAGCTGAATCGTGTGCTGTGAGCTCGCTGTTCGTGTTAATAGATTCACTCGGACACTTGAATTGAATCATACTCGGTAGCAAACATTAGTTGTGCATGATGGCGACTCTATCGTTTTGGGTATGACAGTTACAAGAGTAAGAATTCTTTTAATTTTCACTAACATGGAATAACTTCATTAATTTGCTTTTTTTCTTCACTGCTTTAATAACAGTAAGATATGAATTGCACATGGTTACTGGTGGGACAGGGAAAGCAAATCACTTTTGTGTCTGCCAAGTTTAATGCCTGCTTTCCAGGCAAGCAGCGGTCGTTATCATGCTAGACGCTGTTGGTTAGTAATGTCCATTGAACTCGAGGTAGTACTTGAGTAACAGCTGTATGGGAGCGATTGGTTTCCGGAGAGACTAGCTGTAAGGCCTAGAGGCACGACACACGAGTGCCGCATGACACAAGTAACTTCACGAAATATATTTAGGCAGAAGGTCTCCTGCAAATTTCATGTGATTTACGGTGAAAGATATACAGTATTTCAGAAGAGTAAAAGTAATTAGAAACTGAATAGGTCGTCCTTCCATGGCTTACGCTGCCTGAAGTCGTCGATAGACCACAAGTGTAAGCGTACAAAATGTAGAGCTGTTCAAGCTCTAAAAAAAGTAAGCAAGTACATATACTTGCCTCCAACTGTTTGCCCTTTAGAGTGATTTTAGTTCATAGTAGTCGGTAAAAAACCTTTTCAAATAGATTTTTCCCAAGTTTTAAACTCGAGTAGAGTTTAACCTTCTCCTAGGAAGAAATAAATAAACTTTTCCACCTGATCGATACTTTTATTATATAACCTTAGGCTAAATTGTCATTTAAAAAAAAAAACTGCAGTACATGTTTCAATTGCTTGGCAATCATCAGCTGCTTATCTTATAGCTTAGGCGAAAGAATATAAAAACATTTTATAATTAAAATTTTTAGTAAAGGAACACTTAATAGGGAGGGGATGTTAAAAATTAGATGTGCAAATTAAACTATTTCTAAACTAATAACTTGCTAAACTTCCTTCTATGGCACTACATTCGTTCTTCATTAGTTTCAGCTGTGTTTCACTCAATGCACAGTTCACTTGAAGTGAAATGCTGAACAAATTCGACCATAGTTAGCATAAATTCTTCTAGCGGACAATAAGAATGATCTAGAAAAATGGACAACACATAATCAAGACAAGTGAACTGTGCATTGAGTGAAACACAGCTGAAACTAATGAACGAATGTAGTGCCATAGAAGGAAGTTTAGGAAATTTTTAGTTCAGAAATAGTTTTTTAATTTGTACATCTAATTTGTAACATCCCCCTCCCTCACCATTAAGTGTTCTTTACCAAAAATTTTAATTATCAAATGTTTTTATATTCTTTCACCTAAGCTATAAGATAAGCAGCTGATGATGATTGCCAAGCAATTGAAACATGTACTGCAGTTTTTTTTAATGAAATAATTTAGCCTAAGGTTAAATAATAAAAGTATCGATCAGGTGGAAAAGTTTTTAATTCTTATTTGATTACAATATCGATATGGAATGAAGTGGATAGTTTGTAATACTTCCCTAGTACTCGTAAAGGATCAAAATAACCTTTAAAATACGCAATTTTCTTGAGCGGTTTTGGAGTTACGACAGTTTTAGTCGGGGTGGGTAGCAAGTTAACCTTAAAATATCCATATAAAATTATTTTCATATTGTACATAGAGCCTGCGAGATTTCTAGTCATATTTTACAACATCCGTAATAATGGCAATCAATAATAGTAATAACTGTCCAGTCGTTATCTGAAAAGGCTCTTCTCAACTATAGTTCAGTGGTTGTCTCCCGTGAGGTCAGCTGCCTTAACCTATAGCCACAGCGCTGTTACACCAGCTAGGCATTTCAATCTCGCGACTCCAATCGCTGCTTAGGAATCCTGCGGGGGGTGCAGAATGAAGAATATCTCTAGCCTCATTCACTGCTTTTGTTCCTGTATGCAAGTTGTGCTACGAGTTAAATTTGTGTCCGTGTTAAGAGTTGTACTGAGAGTTAGGGTGGACTACGTTCATTATGGCTGCTAAACGTAAGAAGCTGATTCTTCAACAGAAGGTAGACATCGTTGTTGAAATGGATAGCCAATAGACAAAAGCTTGAAGTCGCACTTAAGGTGGGTTTGGTCGATTTCCATGCTTCTAACTGTTGATTTGACCATTTTTAAAAACAGCACAATCTTTCGTTCTGCTCCTGATCAAGGCATATGCTGCTCTCTGAGAAAAAATGCCACGGAAGCTGGTGATACAGATGTCCAGCTCGTGCTTCATATACATCTATCCTGTGGAACATGAAAGTGGTGTTCTTTCCTCTTAACTCCACCAGTCACCTGCAGGCTTTGGACCTTGGTGTTATTCATTCTGTGAAAGTGAAGTACAGGAAGGCCCTAGTTCAAAGAGCTATTTCTTCGAAAGAAATGAAGTTAAATTGAATATACTCCAAGCCATGCATATGTTCGTAGCAGCATGGCAGCTAGTCACAATGGAGACTCAAAGGTTGGGGGGTTGTATCAAAGGACTAGAGTGCCACAACATTAGAAGATATTGTTGCTTGTGATGATGATATCCTAACCTCAACATCACAGATGAATGTTGGAGACCTTTGTGAAGATGCAAAAAGATGAAGTACTGAAGAGGAAGAAGAGGATCCAGTAGCACCAACATTTTGGGCAGCAGTGGAGGGACGGGATATTGTCCGCCAGTACTTCTCCTTCATTGTTGAAAACCTCATCAATGGTCTCAACCAAATTGAAAGAGAATTTTTTCTGCGAGACATCTGGGCAAGAGGTGACAAACTACTGTACTGGACTATTTCAGAAAGTGAAGCTTAATATGCTTATTCTCAGGGTTATCATGGTCTATTTTTCACAAATCTCTTAAAAATCATGTTAGGCCTTTGTTCTTTCAAGTTAAAATTCCAAGTCAGTAGTGCTCCCAATGGTCCACTAAGGAATTTCTGCTGTTTTGCATATATTTTGTTATTGTGTTAATTTGACTTTTTAGTATTTCTTAACGTGTTCGTTTATTATTCCTTGACATTACTTTTATATATATATATATATAAATCGCCTATTTCCTTTGAACCCCCTTTTAAAGAAGAAATATCAAATCCCCCTAAGATTTGTTAAAGAGTGGTTCTACTGTATACCTCAATTATTCTCTGGCCACTAAGTTTTTCAATATATTCTCAAAAGCAATGCTAGAAAGGCTTCATCCATTAAATTTTATTTGAATGCAATGTTGCCTGCTGTTCTCAAGTCTTGGTTGAGGTAATTTGCATATGACTTGACATTGTGACTCCCAAGATATTGCATTGTAATATATCCAAACTTTGCCACACGTCTTTCAGTATTTTGAATGCAGTGAATCCTCTATCCATGACAAGTTGACAAACCTGTTAATGTTTCCAAGAAATATTTTGAAACACCATGCCTTTTTTCAGTTCAGTACTAATTCTGTGGAAAATTTCAGTTGAAGAGATGAAGGGCTTGGTGGAATATAGTTCTGAGTAAATGACAAATTGAAGTTCAGCGCAAATCTGTAAAATCATTCACCAAATTTGTAATAATTTTCCTTGTATAAATGAACACTTGTATATGTTATAAAACATATGGGAGACAGTGAAACAACACTTTGCCCTAGCATATGATTTAAGAGCATTTTTGATGAATGAGGTAACTAACATGGGCTTAGGACTTTATTTCCCAGAAATAAATTTAAGTACTTAAGGGCGAATAAATGTTTATTTATCAAGAATAGCACAATATTAGAGAATTAATAAGACTACACTTAATTATAAAGAGACAATATTTGAGAATGAACACACTTAATTTAAGAAAACACAATATTTGGGAATGAATATACACATTTTAAAGAAAAACAATGTGTGTATCAAGGGAATTCTTCCACATTATCTTCAACATTATATCCTGTAAGGGACATGAAGATAAGTTGATTGGCTGCAGGAATGAATGACATGAGACATGACATCAGTAAATTTCTTCTGGTTGACAGGGAGTTGATTTCGGTTTTTTACTCTTAGCTGAAATGGATCATGTTCCACAAATTTTTCCTTTTCTTGGTGCGAATGTTTGCATACTGAACTGGCCCTAATGTAGTATAACGGTGCTTAACACCTAGCTGAAAAGCAAAGCAAAGTCACCTCTGTACAGGCCATGAAGGCCCTTGGAGAAGTGGAAGGTAAAGAATTCCACCATTGTTATCCTCGGCACGTGATGGGGTAGAGTGGTTAGCTCTACGACCGGCCGCCTTTGCCCCCAGGAATTAACCTGGTACTCATTTCTGGTGTAGGCTGAGTGAACATCAGGGCCATATGCACCTCTGGAAGTGGAAATCTCATTTCTTAAATTTTACGATTTCCTGACAGGGATTCGAACCCACGTCCTTGCGGGCGAACAGAGCACGCCTTTACCGCCTCGGCCAGGCAGCCCCTACCTAGCTGAAAAGGGTCTTAGAAATTCAATTGAAATTGTGTAGCTTCACTTAAGTGAACTGAATCTCTAGTTGTGAATTTAGTGGGTATTGATAGCAATGACATGAGATCTAAAGTTTTAGTCATCTCTTCATTTTTGTCACAATGAAGTTTTTTGGACTTGCTGGCTTTACAACATCCACCCATTCATCTGGGGCATATACTATTGGTGATTCCTCAGGCATTCTACTAACTTCAAGCTATAAAATTAGGAGTACCAAATTCAGACAATTTCAGATGAACATAGTTATAAGCCACATCAACAGAAATTTAACTGCTAATTGCTTTCACATGATATTCTATGTAAATATTATTGTTAATATTGGTAGTTCTACTAAATTATTATTCTATTTTTATCAAATCTAACGCTATTGTTCATGCATTTTCATAAGATACGAGTTATTTGTAAAGTAAGTAAAATGAGTAAAATAGTCACAAGCCACAAACTAGGTTATCCATGATAAAATGTGTCTATACTCTTACCAAGTTGTTGCTTGATGGGTGCCAAGAATCACCACCACCTGTATCAAATGGATCTGACTCTTCACTTTCAGCTTCATTATTCTCAAAAGTCCTCTGAACAGGAGATAAATCCTCATTCACTTGATTTTGATGCCATTTTGGTGTGGCTTATGACTGTGTTAGTTCTGAAATTGTCACTATATGGCAAAGTAAAGAACTTCCTAACATATGCTGCCATCTTTTATAAATACAAGAAACTTCTTAGTGTGATATTAAAGAGGGAAATTTAAAGAATACGATGGCATGAACATCTCAAAAACAACAAAATGGTGGCTTATGACTATATTCCACTGAGCCCTTCAAATACTAAACTGAACACATCTATATGAGGTGCAGGAGATTGCTGTAAACCAATATTTCACTTTTACTCCAAATTTCCTATATTCTATGGATTTGCTTTTGATAGGTATTTCTGTAAATAAGAGAAGGAACTGGATTAGGATGGATGGTAAGAAAGGTTGATTGTGAGGAGCATGAGACATGTTTTCAAAGATTCATTACATTTTGAACCTGCATAGAATAAAAACTGGAAATACAGTCTAAACCGGTTATAACGGCTCCGAAGGGACCGCAGATTAACAATCATTACAGGCGTACTTGCACAAACAGGTCTTTCTCTGTTGCTAAAAGTTTCATGTCTAAGTTTTAGGCTGTACACTTAACAGAATAAAGTTAAAACTTCAAGCAACATTAGTGAAAGAAGTATTGTATTTGCAGTATGGTATTTGTTGAGTGGGACTGAAAGGAATTTTTCTCCTAAAATTCACACAGTATGTACGGCAATTATATGCTAGCAAAATATGCAGTAATAAGTGAGGAAAAAGTAGTAACAATTTAAATTGATCAGTAATGTTGCACATGATTTTGGCTTAAGTGAGCAGCTCTTTGTCCTTCCAGATCATTGAAATTGCAGTGTGTGGCACCCAATTCCTTCAGGATGCTGATGTTTTATTTCCCAATTTTCTAATTGATGTATTGTGCAATTTTTCTTCAGTATTAAAAATTTCCCTTTCTTTTTTGACATCTTCACAGCTATGCTTGCCTTGACTGTTACAGTGAATTGAAATTTACACAGTACTGAAGACAAGAGTTTGAAAACAAGCCTTACATTGTTAGCAGTTCCTGAAAATGTAGTGAAAATAAATTGTTTTATACGATGTCATAAGTAACGTCTAAGTGATTTTTTTAAAATAAACTGTTCATTTAGGATTTAAAATGGACAGTTTGATTTTGCCGTAACATCCAATACATTAATAGGGACGTTTCAGTAAACTTCAGCTCTATATCTGTACATTTCCATTGTACTCATCAGTCTCTTATGAATTCAATTTCTTTTCCAGGTTTATGGAAAGGCTTAGGTCCCAGGATTGTTATGATTGGCACCTTAACAGCTGCTCAATGGTTTATATATGATGCTGTCAAAGTCTGGCTGCGTTTGCCCAGACCTCCACCACCTGAGATGCCAGAATCACTTAAGCAGAAACTCGCTGCCAAAGGAGAGTAAAACTCTTGGCGTACTGTGGGAAAGACATTCAAAATGGTAGCATTGTATGTTGAGTATGCATTTTCTCTGTTTTTAAAATGTTCTGTGGCATTTGTTCTGACACAGCCAGTTCCTCACATTTCAAGATTAATGGCTGATATAGAATATGACCTATCAGTAGGATTGCAAGATATTTTAATCAGTGACCAATTTTTGTCTGTTGAATGAATGAAAGAAACCTTCGTAGTCTTTCTGTGCTTCGGATGTATTATTCTCAACTAGCTGATCAGATAAAAATTTATAGGCACTCTGGATTGCTGCATAGGGATTCATGTTTTTCATTTTTGATAAGTTTTGGACATCATTTGGCCATGAACAAGGTCAGAATTGCGAGGCGTCTGACCTGAATTATCCTAGTAATGGATTTAACTAGTTCCTTTTATTCATTATTTTACATTGGCCTCAGTAATTTTTTTTTGTGTATGCAGGAAGATAACCAAGACTTCAGGTAAAAAAAGTACTTGAGGTTCTAACAAATTTAATCTGTACTGTTGTTATCCAATATCAAACTTCATTTGGAATGGAGAATGTACCAGTTCTTTTATCACCATCTTGGATTCTTTCTAATCTTGTCTGAAGTGTGTTATGAGACTGCTGTTCTCATTTTTTGATAATTATTAAATAAACCAATGTATTTATTTCAAAGCCACAATCAGCCTTAAAGTATTTTGATAATTCATTTAATTTAATAACCTGTGACATTGGTACTCATAATACTGAGCAAGCAATTTGATTGTTCCAAGTAGTAGTTGACATGAGGCTGCTGACTTGTGGCAGAAACATCTGTGTACTCAAATATGCATATATTGCTGTATTATTTAGTACATTGTTCATAGCCTTGCGCTTTTTTGAAACAAATAGTTCATTTCATATTTTTACGCATTTGTTCCAGTAAGTTCTTTCCTTCAACCTCATTATGGAGGGTCACGATAAGCAGTATTTCTGAAATGTTCAATTAATTCATTTTCTGTATATTTGGGTTAATATTCATTTTCATTTATAGAGGACAGTATTATGTAAAATTAGATCAACAAACATGATACTTAATATTGTAAGATAAAATTGGTTATAAATTTACAGTGTATAAAAGTTGTATTTTTACTTTCCTGCCCTGTGCTGTCAGACGAATAAGGAACTGGTGAGAAGACAGGAACTAGACAATTGTTACAGCAATAATTCTTAGTATTATTAATTTAAATTATTTCTGTAAATGTTATTTTATGTATTCTTGTATTTACCGTGCCACTGGAGAAATATGTATTTATTAATAAATTTGCCTTACAAGACAGAATAGTCTCAAAACTTGCAGTTTATTCTGTTCAAAGTTCTTTTGCAACTGTATTTATGTAAATACATTTCCTTTAATGGTTGAAATTCAAATTTCTTGCAAGTTCAATTTGCCCAAATGCCTGTGGAATAAGCTTGTCACAATGACCATTGAAATTATGTGGTTCTCACCAGGCTTGAAAAATCTCTTCTGTAGTTGTAAATACTTTCCTTGTTATTTAGGAGAAATATTTTGTTGTAAATTATTGTAGTATGATTTTAAAAAATATCGATAATAAATGATTGAAATTTACTGTTCTTAATGTTGGAATTAATCTTAGAATACGGAATAGTGACCCTTCACTGGAACTTAGTTTGGAGCATCCTTTGGAGGAAATGTTGCATTTGCGAATTTTTGTAGTAAATAAAAATGCCAGTTCTGAAACATTAGGCTCCAGTTTCTGTGTCACACTAATTTATCAATTTTGTAGTGAAATAGGGTGATTCATTTTGCCTATGGATTTCCTTTCCAATATTTAGAGCTTAAATAATTTCAAAGTTTTAGAACTGTAGATCTTTTTCTTGATAGGAGTAAAAAGGAATTGCTATACTGGAGTTAAAATTTTGTTGTGGATTTGCTTTATATAACTTTTATGAAGTATTTCAATTGCACTACTCTTACTACTCAAAACTGTTGCATGTACCTACTATTAGTTATTCAATGTATCAGAATGTGGATTCTCCGGAGTTCACATAACCTTCTCACAGTTGCAACCATCCAGTTCAGTCCAAAGTAGTTCAAGTACATGTCTAATGAATTGACTATAATCTGTGGGTTATATTAGCTGGCCTGTGTTTGGAAGATTTGAGGCCAGTATTCAGGTAGAATGTAGAAATGCTAGCCAGATTACCGTATTTACTCCCAACACCCTTGGGTTTTTTCTCCTAACTTTCAACTTCAAATATGGGGATGTTATAAACCCTGTTCTATACCATCAAATTTTTGTCAAATTCAAGATTTCACAAATTTCAAGATACTAAACAGTAGTGATGGGCATTCTGAGATGAGGTCTCGAGATTTCTTGAATAGCGCAGGCACTGTTTCTTGCGAGAAATTTAGAAAGATCTCAAGGGTGCTGTCCCCGCATTGTGTGGTGAGCAGCGTGTCGTAGGCCTACAGGTGGACAGAGCTGAATGTTGTTTGTGCAGAGTATGCGAATAACCAACCAGGGCCCTTCTCCATTCTGTAAATACGTGTCAACAAGCGAAAGTGTTCATTTATCATTTTTATCAAGGTCTATTTAGATGCAGCATAACAATTGTAATAGATGCACATTCTGGCATTGTATGCAGGAGTAAGTACACGAATCAGTAAGCCAAGTACAGAAACTGATGGCTACTGTAGGTACACCTACCTGTATATTAGAGGTGTGTTTGCCTTGCTGCATATGCAACTACCATTACGTACGAGTGGAACGTGTAATCTAAAATGTCAGTTTGCTCCAATTTTTTATAGGGTTGGTATACATCGTTATCAGACCTCACATTCAGTATATCACCACTGCTTACGTTTGCTGATATTTTGGTGACTAAATAATTCCGTACAACGTTAGAGTATTCACGTCATAATTAGGTACTTAAGTATATGACTGTAATTGTCCGATTGTACGAAACAACTTTAAGGCGATATTCGAATTATGCAATTTTACAACCATATCTTTTAAACTCCAAGAACAGCAGCTGAGTGTACAACTGATAATGGGACTTAATACGAGAATTGATGAATTGACCAACAAGCAAGATACGATTGTTCATGTGCACGAAATGTTTTTTATATATTGTATTTTATTATGTACATATATATATGTTAAAGTGAAGATATGTTTTATACACTAATTTTAGGACCTCAACATAATATTTTAGACATACAGTTACAATATTGTACACACTGACATATGCCAATTCATGTTAAGACATGCCCCATTTGTATGTGACTAAACGCACATCATCATATGACATTCCCTTGACAATGCAATTTAATCAAAGCTTCATCATATAAATATGTATTCACGGTTCAGCTGAAGATGACCTTGCATGTGGGGTCGAAACCGGTCCTGTAGCTTAATATAAGCAATAAACAAGTATTGATTGGTGGAAATTCTTTCCTATTTTTAATTGCAAAGGACCTGTTACCCCTTAATTCCAGATATCTCAAGGGACAGATTTCATTTAATTAGAAATGCACTAAAAATAGTTGATGACAATGCAGTGTCTAACGTGGCTAAACAGGACAGTTTTTGGAAAGTTCGGCCACTCCTGGACACGATTAGGGAGGGATGTCTAAAAAATCCTCTGCCTAAAGAAGTGTCCATTAACAAAAAAATTATACCCTTTCATGGCCAAGTGAATGCGGCAGTACATCAGAAGTAAGCCCAATCCTGTTGGATTGAAAAATTTTGCCATGGCCACACCAAGTAGTCTGCCTCTTGATTTCCTGATGTACTAGGGAAAAGGAGGGGAAGTAATTAGAGAAAACACCCTTTCCTGACTGAATTGATTTAGGTGGTAGGGTAGTACTAAAACTGCCTTATCAGTTTTCATGGACAGGTATTTTACTTCGCTGGTACTTCTTGAGAGCCTCCTTACCCATAGATCCATATTGGCAACTGGGACCATAATGGTCAGCTGCCTACCCAACGGTGTCCAGTTCAAACGGGACCTAGACATTAGAAAGGAAGGAAGAGGCACCTTCGATAAAGTTGGAAATGTGTGTGCCGATAAATGTTACTAAAAGCCTGGGACAGTACTGCGTTTTGAACTGTGAGCCCCTTAATACCATTAACGAAAGTGAAAATTGAATGTCGGTACAGTATCTTAAATTGTTCACAACTTATTTGAGGTGGACATCTTAGCTGAATAATCCTGTATAATTTGTGAATAACTGTAGATAGGATGTACACCTACTTGGATACTAAAGGCGTGCATTATTCGAACTGGAGACGAGAAAAGATATGCTTTGCTACATGTGCAACCACCATTCCACATGAGTGGAACGTGTAATCTAAAATGCCTGAGTATGCTCCAATTCTTTCGAGAGGAGTGATGGGCATCGCTCTAGAGACCGATTCTCCTATGCTGCCAGCTTTGTGACATCCCAGTAACTACGAGTGTTCGCATATGGAAACGTGTGTGCCAATACATTTTATCAAAAGCCTAGGAAAGCACTGCATGTTTTAACTATGAGCTCCTTAATACCATTAACGAAAGTGAAAATAGAATGTCAGTATCTTAAACTGTTCACGACCGATTCCAGGTGGACTTCTTAGCTGAATAACCCGTGTAATTTGTTAATAACTGTACGGTATATAGGATGTACACCTACCTGGATACCTCGCAGTTGTCGACTGGGTAGCTTCTTGTGATGCAGACCGGCCCGGAGGTGTTTTGTGACGATTCCTCTTCAGCGATAGTATGCGGGCTGTGTTATGTGACATCTCTTCAAAATAACCGAAATCCACGACTTACGTTGCGTTTCGGACATAGGCTTCAAGTTGTCGCGTGTAACTGGACACAATTACATATTGCACCGCCATATACCGAAATACCTAATTATGACGCGAATACTGTATAACATTGTAAGGAATTCTTTAGTCACCAAAATTTCGGTAAACACAAGCAGTGGTCATATGATATTGAATGTGGGGTCTGATAACGATGCACACCTACCTGTCGAAAGAATTGGTGCATACTCAAGCATTTTAGATTACACGTGCGTAATGGTGGTTGCATATGCAGCAAGGCGCACCTTGCCTCGTCTCGAGTTCGAATATGCACGCCTCTAGTATCCAGGTAAGTGTACCTACAGTAGCCGTCAGGTTCTATACTTAAACCACTCATTCGTGTACCTACCAGTGCATACAATGCCAGAATGTGTATCCTTTATAATTATGTTATACCGGTTCTGCGTTAAAATAGACCCCGGTAGAAATGAACGCCCTAGTCGCTTGTTAATACGTATTTACGAAATGGAGAAGGCCCGTGGTTGGCTATTCGCATACTCATCACAAACAACATTCAACACCGGCACCTGCAGGCCTAACGACACACTGCTCGCCGCACAATGCGGGGACAACGCTCTCGAAATTTCTCGCGAGAAATTGTGCCTGCGCTAGTCTCGAGAAATCTCGAGACCTAGTCTCAGACTGCCCATCACTATTATTACCTCCACCACGCAACATGTTTGAAAACGCTCTGCATATGCCAGAAATGATGGACACACAGACGGACCGGTCCATATGTAGACTTCCCGGCTGCAATGCATTAACTTGGGCCCGTTGTACACAGTGCAATGTTTTTGTGTGTTTATCCCTGGACAGGAATTGCTTTCTTGCTTTCCACAAGAGATGGAACAGTACAGAACATGGGATTTTCCCAGATATAAAAATTAAACATTCTAATGAAAATTTATTTACCATTCAGTTCAGGATATTTTGTCTCCATAGCATCTTGATGTATCACTGGTGATACATACCCTCCTGACTTTTTTAAGAAATGAATTTTTTTTCAAATTTATAGTCCTATTGAACATCCATAGAGACAAGAAAAGTGAAATTTGATTATTTTAGCCAATCAGATGTAGCTCGGGATGCTAGAGGTAGTGATGGGCAGTCTGAGACTAGGTCTCGAATTCTCGAGACTAGCGCAGGCACAATTTCTCGCGAGAAATTTCGAGAGATCTCGAGAGCGTTGTCCCCGCATTGTGCGGCGAGCAGTGTGTCGTTAGGCCTACAGGTGCCGGTGTTGAACGTTGTTTGTGCTGAGTATGCGAATAGCCAACCACGGGCCTTCTCCATTTCGTAAATACGTATTAACAGGCGACTATGGCGTTCACTTCTACCGAGGTCTATTTTAACGCAGTATAACATAATTACAAAGGATACGCGATCTGGCATTGTATGCACTGGTAGGTACACGAATGAGTGGTTTAAGTACAGAACCTGACGGCTACTGTAGGTACACTTACCTGGATACTAGAGGCGTGCATATTCGAACTCGAGACGAGGCAAGGTGCGCCTTGCTGCATATGCAACCACCATTACGCATGAGTGGAATGTGTAATCTAAAATGCTTGAGTTTGTTCCAATTCTTTTGACAGGTAGGTGTAAATTATCAGACCTCACATTGAATAACATATTATGACCAATGCTTGTGTTTACCGATATTTTGGTGACGAAGGAAATAATTCCTTACACTGTGACAGAGTATTCACGTCATATGTAAAGTTAGCGTATTTACCCAACAACAACAAGAGTACAACAAGCAATTCCATGGAAAGAAAATATTACAAGAAGTACTACTAATTTAACATTCTAAATCCAGCATCATACACAAATTCAGTATTTCCAGTGCTTAACACTACTGCTTACAATACTATAGGTTGAGAATTCTACTAGCTTAACATTACAAGTGATAATAAAGTGAAGTTAAACCATCGTTGCCCTAAAACTATAACGACGACAACAAAAGAAAATATGACAAGAAATAAGAGTTTAACTTTATAAATCCAGCATCATTATACACTAATTCACACACAGCTTAAGTATTTCCATTACTTAACACTATGGCTTACAATACTGTAGGTTGAATGTACTACTAGCTTAACACTAAAAGTGATATTAAAGTTAAAACAAAACTACCCAACAACAACAACAAGAGTACAACAAGCAATTCCATGAAGAGAAAATATTAGAAGAAATACTACTAGTTTAACATTCTATATCCAGAAGAAAATTGCAAATTCAGTGTTCGTCGTTTACAGCTTTTACTTTCTTCACTTTACACTAGCATTAATCATCATCTTAAAGGATTTCATACCGGAAGAAAATCTATCAAAGACTGCTGCAGGTAATTTATTCCAATCCCTTATGGTCCTGTTTACGAAAGAAAACTTGCCCACATCAGTATGCTGGTTGTTATTATTACACCACTGTTAGTGACAATTGCCACCGGGATTTGTCCCATTTGCGATCCGTTTGTTAATAATTATTAGGTACTTTGGTATATGACAGTGCAATGTGTAATTGTGTCTAGTTATACGTGACAACTGGAAGACGATGTCCCAAATGCAACGTAAGTCGTGGATGTCGGTTATTTTGAAGAGATGCCACATAGCACAGCCCGCTGTATTTTTTTATTCAAAAGAAGTAAAATACCTCTGCAGAAAAACTTCTGGGATGGTCCGACACTTAAAACACATGAGGAGGAATAGTCACAGAACGCCTCTGGCCCGGTCTGAATCACAAGAAGGTACCCTGCCGACGATTGAGAGGCATCCAGGTAGGTTTACATCCTAATAACTGTTATTAACACATTATACCAGTTATTCAGATAAGTTCACTTGAAATAACTTGGGAACAGTTTAAGATACTGGCATTCTGTTTTCACTTTCGTTAATGGTATTAAGGGGCTCATAGTTCAACATGCAGTGCTTTCCTAGGCTTTTGACAAAATTTATCGTCACACACGTTTCCATATGAGAATTGCTAATGATAACTATCAAGCTTACACTCGTAGTTACTGGGACGTCGCACAGCTCGCAGCACACGAGAATCGGTCTCGAGAGCGTTGTCCATCACCCCTGCTGAAAGAATTGGAGCAAAATCGGACATTTTAGATTACACGTGCCACTCGTATGTAATGGGGGTTGCATATGTAGCAAAGCACATCTTCCCCGTCTCAAGTTCGAACATTGCACGCCTCTAGTATCCTATCTAAAGTTATTCACAAATTATGCAGGGTTATTCAGCTAAGATGGCCACTCCAAATATGTCGTGAACAGTTTAAGATACTGACATTCGTTTTTCACTTTCGTTAATGGTATTAAGAGGTTCAGAGTTGAACATGCAGTATTTTTCCAAGCTTTTGACAAAATGTATTGGCTCACACGTTTTTATATGAGAACGTTATTTCACGCAATAACTGCCAATGATATACTATCAAGTTTACAGCCGTAGTTACTGGTACGCCGCACAGCTTGCACTACAGGAGGATCGGTCTCGAGATCTGTGACGTCATTCTCGAGCGAGAGCGTTGCCCATCACTAATTATCTCATTACATGCAGCGCAAGTATGCGAATGAATAGACTAAATACAGAAACTGACTGCTACTGTAGGTACTCTTACCTGGATACTAGAGGCGTGCATATTCGAACTCGAGACGAGGCAAGATGCGCCTTGCTGCACATGCAACCACCATTACGCACGAGTGTAATCTAAAATGCTTGAGTATGCACCAATTCTTTCGACAGGTAGGTGTACATCGTTATCAGACCCCACATTCAATATCATATGACCACTGCTTGTGTTTACCGATATTTTGGTAACGAAAGAAATAATTCCTTACAATGTTATATAGTATTCGCGTCATAATTAGTTATTTCGGTATATGGCGGTGTAATTGTGTCCAGTTGTACGCGACAACTTGAAGCCTATGTCCGAAACGCAACGTAAGTCGTGGATGTCGGTTATTTTGAAGAGATGTCGCATAACACAGCCCGCATACTATCGCTGAAGAGGAATCGTCACAAAACACCTCCGGGCCGGTCTGCATTACAAGAAGCTACCCAGTCGACGACAACAACTGCGAGGTATCCAGGTAGGTGTACATCCTATATTCAGTTATTAACAAATTACGCGGGTTATTCAGCTAAGGAGTCCGCCTGAAATCGATCGTGAACAGTTTAAGATACTGACATTCTATTTTCACTTTCCTTAATGGTATTAAGGAGCTCATAGTAGGCGACCTGCGCGTCTTGATGGGGATGAAATGATGAGGACAACACATACACCCAGCCCCCGTGCCATTGGGATTAACCAATTAAGGGTAAAGTCCCCGACCCGGCCGGGAATCGAACCCGGGACCCTCTGAACCGAAGGCCAGTACGCTGACCTTTCAGCCAACGAGTCGGACACTGGGACGTCACAAAGCTTGCAGCATAGGAGAATCGGTATCGAGAGCGATGCCCATTACTAGTGATGGGCAGTCTGAGACGAGGTCTCGAGATTTCTCGAGACTAGCGCAGGCATTATTTCTCGCGAGAAATATCGAGAGCGTTGTCCCCACAATGTGCGGAGAGCAGCGTGTCGTAGGCCTGCAGGTAGTCGGAGCTGAATGTTGTTTGTTCCGAATATGCGAATAGCCAACCACGGGCCTTCTAATTTTCGTAAATACGTGTCAACAAGCGACTAGGTCGTTCATGTATACCGAGGTCCATTTTGACGAAGTATAACATAATTATAAAGGATACGCATTCTGGCATTTTATGCACTAGTAGGTACGCGAATGAGTGGTTTAAATACAGAACCTGACGGGTACGGTAGGTACACATAACTGGATACTAGAGGCGTGCATTATTCGAACTCGAGACGAGGCAAGATGCGCCTTGCTGCATATGCAACCACCATTACGCATGAGTGGAATGTGCAATCTAAATTGTTATAGAGTATTCCCGTCATAATTAGGTAGGTACTTCGATATATGACGGTGCAATGTGAACTGTGTCGAATTGTACGGGACAACTTGAAGACGATGTCTGAAACGCAACGTAAGTCGTGGATGTCGGTTATTTTTAAGAGATGTCATCACATAGCACAGTCCACTGTGTTCCTTATTCAAAAGAAGTAAAATACATCGGCAGAAATACTTCTGGGATGATCCGGCACTTACAAACGCTTAATATCAATGAAGTGGAAGCGCCACAGAACACCTCCGGCCCGGTCTGAATCACACGAAACTACGCTGCCGACAACGATTGTGAGGCATCCAGGTAGGATTACATCCTAATAACAATTATTAACAAATTATACGGGCTATTCAGCTAAGAAGTCCACCTGACATAACTCGTGAACAGTTTAAGATACTGGCATTCTGTATTCACTTTCGTTAATGGTAAGGAGCTCATAGTTCAACATGCAGTGCTTTCATAGGATTTTCACAAAATTTATC
Organism: Anabrus simplex; assembly: GCF_040414725.1. NCBI lineage: Eukaryota > Metazoa > Arthropoda > Insecta > Orthoptera > Tettigoniidae > Anabrus > Anabrus simplex. Next base: position 310,668,254 of record NC_090266.1, read on the forward strand.
GTCGCACACGTTTCCATGTGAGAACTGCTGATGATAACTATCAAGCTTACACTCGTAGTTACTGGGACGTCGCAAAGCTCGCAGCACACGAGAATCGGTCTCGAGAGCGTTGCCCATCACCCCTGTTACACGTTCCACTCGTGTGTAATGGGGGTTGCGTATGTAGCGAAGCATATCTTCCCTGTCTCAGGTTCGAATCATGCACGACTCTAGTATCCAAGTAGGTGTACATCCTATCTACATTTATTCACAAATTATTCATTGTTATTCACCTAAGATGTCCACCCCAAATAAGTCGTGAACAGTTTAAGATCCTGACATTCTGTTTCCACTTTAGTTATGGTATTAAGGGGTTCATAGTTGAACATGCAGTACTTTTCCAGGCTTTTGACAAAATGTATTGGCTCACACGTTGTCGTAAGAGAACGTTATTTCACGCAATAACTGCCAATGATATACTATCAAGTTTACAGTCGTAGTTACTGGTACGTCGCACAGCTTGCGCTATAAGAGGATCGGTCTCGGGATTCTCGCGAGAGTCTCGAGATCTGCGACGTCAGTCTCGAGAGTCTCGAGCGAGAGCGTTGCCCATCACTACCCATTACCCCTCTCGAAAGAATTGGAGCACACTCAGGCATTTTAGATTACACGTTCCACTCATGTGTAATGGTGGTTGCATATGTAGCAAAGCATATCTTTCCTCGTCTCCAGTTCGAATAATGCATGCCTTTAGTATCCAAGTAGGTGTACATCCTATCCACAGTTATTCACAAATTATACAGGGTTATTCAGCTAAGATGTCCACCTCAAATAAGTTGTGAACAATTTACAATACAGTACTGACATTCACTTTTCACTTTCGTTAATGGTATTAAGGGGCTCACAGTTCAAAACGCAGTACTCTTCCAGGCTTTTAGTAACATTTATCGGCACACACATTTCCATATGAGAACTGTTGATGATATACTATCAAGCTTACACTCGTAGTTACTGCGACGACGCACAGCTCGCAATACAGGAGAATCGGTCTCGAGAGTCTCGAGCGAGAGCGTTGCCCATCACTAGCTAGAGGTTAAAACTAACAATGGCAATACCAATATTTTTTCCGATACCCACTGCATCAGTACCGGTAATGAAGACAAATAGTCAGGAGTATACAAATTAAAATTTGCAAACTGATATTAAATGTTTTAAAGAACATATTGACGCCAGTAGACACAAGATTTTCCACTATGAATCAAAAGGTGATTTAGAAGTTTTCCAACATTAACAGACTTGATATTTCAAACAGATAATAAATGTATGTTAACATCCTACAAAATCTACCCATACAAATAGATCTAAAGCTGCGTTTACACTAGCGAAAGTCGCTCGGGTGAAAGTTACTCGCATCGAGTGAAATTTCGCACTACTCAAAACAGTACAATTCAGAGTGAAAAATAGCGCGAGTGGGGCGAGCCGCCTTCGACAAGCCTGAACGCTTCTGTTCATGTTTTGCAGCCAACATGGAAACTTGTTTTGTACCTCCAGCCGCTGCAGCCGCTTTTCCCATCATATCAATGACATTTTCGATCAAAAAAGGGAAGAAGAAAAATCGGCCCCCTCGACGATGGTGGAGCAAACAATTATTCCTTGGAAGAAGCCAATATGGAAACAGCCCTATGAGAGAAATGGTACAGGAACCCATTTGATACAATTAAGAAGTTCGTCCGCATGAGTACCCAAGATTTTGAACAACTCGTTTCACTGATCAGTCAAAAAGTTGAAAAACAAGACACAACATTCAGAGAAGCAGTAACAGTGAGAGAAAGATTGGCTGCCACACTGCGTTTCTTAGCAACTGGTGATTCATACACAAGTTTGCAGTATTTATTTAAAATATCGAAGTGCAAAACATAAAAATTCGCCCCACAGGTTTGTGATACGTTGATTGAAACACTTCAGGATTATGTGAAGGTAAGGATAATAATTAATCGCATTTAAAACAGTAAATCGACTCGGTATTATATTTAGGTATTTAAAAAAGTCAAATGAACAAATAGGAATGCTAATAATTAAAAATCACACAATACTAATTCAATTTAGAAATACATTTCGTATCCAAACCGCACCCATTTAAAAAATAGCGTTTGATATATTTGTTCATTGTTGTGGATCAATACAAAAGATGGGTGAAAATTTAAAATACAGATAAAATAATGGAAGAAAAAATCACAAATCAAGTAAAATTAGTCACAAGCGCAATAGCCCATCTAAATATGACGAATCCAAATATTCAAGGCTTCGCCTTCTGAATGTGGTGTTGTCTGCCCACTAGTGGAAGTTCTTCACAATGACCCAAGAATACTTCAAAATAGGTACCGGTAGGTTCAAAAAAGTAATGAAATGACACAATTTTGCATTATAAACCAATAGTAATAGATTATCTGATCCAGTGACTCTGCTCTTATTTTCTTTCGATATTTCATTTCGATATGATCCCAGTAGCGCTTTCACTGTAGAGATAGGAAAGTTTAGTTAAGAACTAATTTCCTTCCACGCATCTTGTCTTTTATTGCGATTGAAATATTTTTTTGTTTTTCGGAATCCACATAAAATCTCTGTTTGTAGAGCTCGATGAGCTGCAAGCACTGTTCTTGATTCATCCCTCGCGCAACTACGGGGACCACGTTTACACCGGCTCGCAGCGAGGGCCTCACTCCGCAATTACTCAGGGGTGAAGGAGCGTCTATACTAGACGCAATTTCCTCGCGAGTCGATTTACTGCTTTAAATGCGATTATTATCCTTACCTTCACATAATCCTGAAGTGTTTCAATCGACGCATCACAAACTTCTGGGACAATTTTTTATATTGTGCACTTCGATATTTTAAATAAATACTGCAAACTTGTGTACGAATCACCAGTTGCCAAGAAACGCAGTGTGACAGCCAACCTTTCTCTCACTGTTATCGGTACTGCTTCTCTGAATGCTGTCTTGTTTTTTTCAACTTTTTGACTGATCAGTGAAACAAGTTGTTCAAAATCTTAGGTACTCATGCGGACGAAGTTTTTAATTGTATCATCAATGGGTTCCTGTACCATTTCTCTCATAAGGCTGTTTCCATATTGGCTTCATCCAAGGAATAATTGTTTGCTCCACCATTGTCGAGGGAGCCGATTTTTCTTCTTTCCTTTCTTGATCAAAAATGATATTGGTATGATGGGAAACGCGGCTGCAGCGGGTGGAGGGACAAAACAAGTTTCCACGTTGGCTGCATAACAAGAACAGAAGAAGGCGGCTCGCCCCACTCGCGCTATTTTTCGCTCTGAATTGCGCTCTGTTTTGGGTAGTGCGAAATTTCACTCGAAGCGAGTAAGTTTCATCCGAGCGACTTTCGCAAGGCCACGAACCTACTACGTTGGCGTAGCAGGGGGAGAGGTGATACTCCCACGTGGCGCGTCCCAGGTGGCGGATAGGGGTTCCTAACCGGCTTGCCGGCGGACTTGAGGGAAATAAAATACCTCTCGCGGACCAAACACACAACCCCCTGTGGGTGGGGGACGTAGACGAAGAATACACCCACGGTATCCCCTGCCTGTCGAAAGGGGCGACCAAGGGATGATTCTCTTGCAACCATGAAACTACTTGTGATTAGTACCACCACACAGAGAACATCATGGGTCGCTTTTACTTGCGCGTAGTACCACTATATTAGGTACCAAATAGGTTTGTGATTAGTAGCACACAGGCGCACCGTGCGGTCGACTTTTGCAGTACCTGTCATTAGTACCACCATATGAGCGGGACCATGGGATGATAGCTACCATGGTTCTGCCTTGCCTATGATTAGTACCCACTATATGAAGAATACCACGGGATAGGGGAAGGTCCCTGTGATTAGTACTCTTATATGCTGAACACCATAGGGTTGCGTTGCCTGTAAATGGCGCCGCAATGTGAGAAAAACCATAGGTCTGTAGTATACGTCGAATTTCATAACCTGTGAGTAGTGCCATAATGTGTGGAATACCGCGAGTCTCTGCTACTTTTGATTAGTACCGCAGCATGACAAATACCATGGTTCTACATTCCTAGCGATAAGTACCGTTATGAGGGGCCGATAACTTGGATTTTGGACCTCCTTTAGACTGCAAGCATCATCGTTTCAATGTTATTCTATAGCAGCAGTCCCTTGGTCAGTAATCATATTGTTTTACGTCAGAATCTCTGAATGTAAGGCATTGCGGGTCGCATCCACTGATTGTTTTAAATTCATCTCCATCCATTCATTCTTCGTCCTCACGTTTTGAATTGCGGTCAGTGGAGAATTTTGGACTTTTAATTTGTCATTCCATTTCGTCTCATTTCGTACCATTAGGGGCCGATGACCTCGATGTTAGGCCCCTTTAAACAGCAAGCATCATCATCATCATCATCACTTTCGCTGGTGTAAACGCAGCTTAAGATACAATCCTGCTCACATTTCCAACAAAATCGTAGAAAAGGCAAACGCATTGTTTGGCAAGTAATTGAACATAAACATTTTTACAGATAAATCTCCCACAACACACACAAGAAGTTGAAAACTCCTCGCCAGTCAACACAACCTCCCCTCCATCTCCCTTCATTGATGACAGGGCGGGACACACACTGACGATTATTACACTCGAGGGGCTGGAAGAAAAAACGTAAGTACAATTTATAACTTACGTTCTTCAGTCTGTCAATACTAATTTATGAATAGATACATTTGAAAACTATCTGAAAAAGAAAATGCACAACAGAATTATTTCAGAGTTGGCCACCGAGCTCGATGCTGCAGTCGCCTAAGTGCGGCCAGTATCCAGTATTCGGGAGATAGTAGGTTCGAACCCCACTGTCGGCAGCCCTGAAAATGGTTTTCCGTGGTTTCCTATTTTCACACCAGGCAAATTCTGGGGCTGTACCTTAATTAAGGCCACGGTCGCTCCCTTCCCTGTCCCATCGTCGCCATAAGACCTATCTGTGTCGGTGCGACGTAATGCAACTAGCAAAAAAAAAAAGAGTTGGCCATGCGGTTAGAAGTGCGCAGCTTTGAACTTGCATTCGGGAGATAGTGGGTTCGAACCCCACTGTTGGCAGCCCTGAAGACGGTTTTCTGTTGTTTCACATCAGGCAAATGCTGGGGCTGTACCTTAAGGCCACATCCACTTCCTTTCCTATCCCCACCATCGCCGTAAAACCTATGTGTCGGTGCGACAAAAATCAACTTGTTGGAAAAAAGTATACACCACGAACCTACTACGCTGGCGTAGCATGGGGAGAGGTGATATTCCCAGGTGGCGGATAGGGGGTCCTAATCGGCTTGCCGGTGGACTTCCGCGAAATAAAATAGTTCTCGCGGACCGAACACACAACCCCCTGTGGGTGGGGCATGCAGATGAAAAATACATCCACGGTATCCTCTGCCTGTCGTAAGGGGCGACCAAGGGATGGTTGTAATAGATCTATGGTACTACTTGTAATTAGTGCCATCACGCAGGCAACATCATGGGTCGCCTTTACTTGCGAGTAGTACCACTATATTAGGTACTAAATAGGTTTGTGATTAGTGGCAAGAGATTGTGAATGAGTGGGATTTACAGTACCACTACATGCAGAACACCACGGGCTTACGTTGCCTGTAATTAGTACCATTATGTGAGAAACACCACGGGTCTGGGCGTTGCCTGTGATTAGTACCACTATATGAGCGACACTGTGGGTCTGCGTTGCCTATGATTAGTACCCACTATGTGAGGAACACCATAGGTTTGCGTTGCCTGTAAGTGGCGCCGCAATGTGTTACATGCGCGTATTACATTACCTGTGAGTAGTAAAATCGTGGAATATCACGAGTCTACGCTACTTTTGATTAGTACCGCAACATGACAAATCCCATGGTTCTACTTTCCTAGTGATAAATTCCATTATGAGGGGTCGATGACCTGGATTTTGGACTGATTTAGTCAACAAGCATCATCAATTCAGGACTGTGCTTTAGAAGCAGTTGCTTGGTCAGCAATACTATTGTTTTACGATAGTTTCTGGGAATGTGGGTCATTGCTGGTCAAATTCACTGGTTATCCTAAATTCATATTCACCCATTCATTCTTCATCAAGTTTTAATTTTGGTCAGTGGATGATTTTGGACTTTTAAATTGTCATTAGGACATTACATTTCGTCTCATTTCGTACCATTAGGGGCCAATGAACTATATGTTAGGCCTCTTTAAACAACAAGCATCATCATTAAAAAATTATACCTGAAAAAGAAACTTATTAAAAATTGAATGACATTTCGTTCTTGAAAGAACATCAGATTCTATCAAATCACGCTTGAAAATATTTAAAATATATGAGCATTTCTGTTGAATCCTTAAATACTTGAAATGTTGTACTTACCATAATGAAGTCCTCGCTTCTCTCCACTCAACATAGAATGAAAGGTGGTATAATACTGTTGGCATGAGTGCACTGGCTAGTCATTCAATTTTCAGTTACATCATACTCCGGTTATGTCAGTGATGGACAGTGCTGTACTTGTAGGATTTATTACCTTTCTCCGTGCTCCTCTCATTATTTTTGTTATTACTACTGTAGAGATGCCAACTATTATGATGATTTAGTCTTAATAATTACGAGTTTCCAATCATAATGCCTTTACGAATAACACACCACACCTTGTGTTATTTTTTAAATATAAGTGTATGAAGTGTTCAAAAGAATACACAAGGAATGCCATTACAACTCGAATTCTCAGAATACTTCCTTTTTGGATATCTCGGTAATTATTTATGCCCCTGCACTTTCCTGTCCCTCGTGTAACATTTAGTTCTCATACGCTGAACGCAGTGTGTGCTTCCATTGTCCGAAAAATAACCACCTATGAAGTGGAAGCCTACATTTTCCGGAGTTCTTTGTTCATCACATGATCAGTCTTCCATGAAAGTGTGTCCATTTTTTTCTCGTTTTGACGGCAAAGTAATGGGAAGCTCAGTTTACTTTTGTGTACTGTGTATGACTGATTATGAAGTCTGCATTGCGTTTTTAATTTCCAAATTTACATATACTGTAGTGATGGACAACGCTCTCGCGCGAGACTTGAGACTGACGTCACAGATCTCGGGACTCTCGCGAGAATCTTTTTTTTTTTTTTTTTTTTTTTTACTATTTGCTTTACGTCGCACCGACAGATATGTCTTACGGCGACGATGGGATGCGAAAGGCCTAGGAATTGGAAGGAAGCGGCCGTGGCCTTAATTAAGGTACAGCCCTGGCATTTGCCTGGTATGAAAATGGGAAACCACGGAAAACCATCTTCAGGGCTGCCGACAGTGGGGCTCGAACCCACTATCTCCCGATTACTGGATACTGGCCGCACTTAAGCGACTGCAGCTATCGAGCTCGGCCGTGAGAATCTCGAGACAGATTCTCCTGCGCTGCTATCTGTGCGACTTCCCAGTAACTACGAGTGTAAACTTGACAGTATACAATAACCAGTTATTGCGTGAAATAACTTTCCCACATGGGAACGTGTGAGCCAGTAAATTTTGTCAAAAGCCTGGAAATGTACTGCATGTACAACTATGAACCCCTTAATACCATTACCGAAAGAAAGAAAAAACATGTCAGTATCTTAAACTAGTGATGGGCAGTCTATCGAGATTTCTCGAGACTAATGCAGGCACTATTTCTTGCGAGAAAATTCGAGAGATCTCGAGAGTTTTGTCCCCGCATTGTGTGGCGAGCAGCATGTCGTAGGCCTACAGGTAGTCGGAGCTGAATGTTGTTTGTGCTTTGTATGCGAATAGCAAACCACGCGCTTTCTCCATTCCGTAAATACGTGTCAACAAGCGACTAGGGCGCTTATTTCTTTCTTTTCTACCGAGATCTATTTTGACGCAGTCTAGCCAAAGTAAGAATTGAACCCGAGACCCCTGTGACCAAAGGCCAGCAAGCTAACTATTTAGCTATGGAGGCGGACGGACAATTAGGGATACGTTTCTGGAGCATGCTGAAGTTGCTGAAGTTTTCCAGAGGAAATCCAAGAGGCCGGTTTCCTAACATTCTTTCATGAGAAGGTATTGAATCTTTGGAAACAGTTTTGTAATTTCCAATTTGATGGATTCCCCTATGAAAAGGCTGACAGAATTTAGTTCGGAATATTGAAGATCACTGATACTTCAGAAATAGTGAAGTACATTTCACGAGTAAGCTAATAATGGCTATTCTTCTGGCATCCCATAGCAATTCTCCAGTGGAAAGAGTTTTTAGTTTGGTGAGGAAGATCAAGACTGGATTTCGTACTAATATGAACACACAACTGTGAAGTGCTCTGTTAGTGCAGAGGATGCACACAATTTCAAAGTGTACTTTTTACTAATCGGGAAAACTACTAGCTGCTAAGTGGGCAACTACAGTAGTCAGCTCGAAAAATGATCCTTCAACCTCCGTTCAGATATGTACTGCAGATCATCTGTGATTCTAGCAGGTAAGAATCATACACTTCATATGCTAATCTTTGAATACATTACATTTGGTTGAATTGTATGATAGTTGATTTTTCAGTAATGTCTAATTTAGTGAGATCTCGAAAAAAAAAATGCCTCGCAACACACACGCACACCTGTGCGCTATTGGCAGCATTATTAATTTCCTTTCTTGAAAGTTGGCATCTCTGCTATTATCGTACTATAATAGTATCGTAAACTATGTAGGCGTGCTATAATTAGCATTTAATGGGCTGGCTATTCTTCCTGTAATTTTGTTACGTCATTCTCGGTTACGTAAACGCCTTTCGTGGCACTATACTCGTTATTTATTATGAGTATTTGAGTCTAAATTTGTTAATGACTTGATGGGACGAAGTATGAATTGAATTAAAGTATAACTTGTAAGAGATTATTTTTATTGATGAATGATAACCTAATAAAACATCTGGAGTGGCCAAGATGCTGTGTAAATTCAGAGAATTTACTACAGATGAGAATATCCTAACCCGCATTCCAGACCTTTGTCAGAGGCCAAACAAAACTTAATTTCCACACCAGATACAAATCATATAAAAAATGCCATTATATACAATCGGCATTCTGCCTTCGGAAAGCACGTATACGACAACTGACGATGTGGTGAAGATAATGATGATGATTGTTGCTGTTTAAAGGGGCTAACAGCTAGGTCATCGGCCCCTATATGGCAACACTCACCAGTCCAAAGACACTGTGGATCTAATTTTACATATCGAAAATAAAAGCAAACACTTAAGAATGGAATGGACTCTACTCACCTCTGCCTAATTTCGTCGCGTCTGCCTTTTTCTTCTTGGCGGCTTTGCCTCCAAACACTACGGTGACGGTAGGATTATTGTCAGCTGATTGCTTCATGAAACTTCCGATGACATCTTCCAGCATATTTTTTCACCCCAGTGTGTGTGTGTGTGTGTGTGTGTGTGTGTGTGTGTGTGTGTGTGTGTGTGTGTGTGTGTGTGTGTGTGTGTGAACCTTCCCACCCCTCCCTCCTCGCTCCAACTTGTATATGTACGGCTTCAGCCCGCTATCCTGTGGAGACTATCTTCAGCCTGTTGGAGAGGGAGGATTGCTACATTCCTAGCGTACGTCTGTGTTATGTTTGAGTACCAGAATTATTGTCATGAGAACAAAAGCATGGGGTGTGAACACTTTTGATGAACTTTCTAATTGTCCCTATAGGAATCCTATCTTTATCCTCTCTGGAAGCGAGTGTTTTTATCACTTATCACTCCTCGTCGAAGCTTACTATGGTCTCCTTCGTCAATGGTAACTAAATTTAGTGTAAAAATTTACATTATGCCCCATGACGGACACATATGCAAGGCTTGTTGAATCTATTCAATTACCTAACCTAAATTTATGAACTCTTCTGTTACTTGGACGATGAGCTGAGTAACTCTACAAGTATTGTACTACCTTCAACGCAGATTTTTCTTCGCTACTCGCTGTGTTTTGGGACTTTTGGACTTTCCTGTCTATTTTCCTTGATCACCTTGATCTTACCCTTTTCTAATGTTTCTATTTGATAAACTACTTTGGTTGTCCTTTTAATTCTAGTAGGCTACTGATATTCATTCTGTATTCTACATTCCCTTTCTCACTGGCTTAGCCAAGGTGCCCCCCCCCCAATGTTTCCTGAACTAGAGCGAGGACCAGCCGTTGTTTTACGTACGGTACGAACAACTTAAAAACTTACGCCGAAATATTAAATGAACGTAGCGACAAAGAATCTACTAGCAGGGCTCAATACGGCTATTCATAATTCTCCATATTTGTACTGCTTGAATGAAAGGAAAACACTTAGGATTGTGATGCGCGGGGATATTTCACTGTAGAGGCCTCAGTATTGGGAATGCAACTGTGTGTTGACAAATGCCAACAGATGAGGAAAAGGGCAATTAACCAGGGATTACTCAATAGGGGACCGGAACGTTACCAGCGAGATAACGGTGTCCACGGCCAGAAATAGTTCAAACCTTACAGCATCGTGTCAGCTTTTGCAGATCGGTTCCAGGAAACTGGGGTTGTACCGTGGTTGAAAGATGTTATACGTATGTTTAAGTTGCAGCGTTCGGAAGACTGTGACAGGATTGTGAGCTGCACGTTAGTTCCTCGTTTTGTGCCATATACACTGTAAGTAACTTTATTTGAAGACGGACCGTTTTGTCACTAAGGGCAAAATAATGTGCATCCTCGGTAAGTTATTTTTTTTTTAATTCGAACAGTAGCAAGACAGATCGCAGATGCGTGCCTTAGTTCTATATTTTGTTAAATGCCCGGGGACTGATTGGAACTTCAAATGGCACCATCAAAAGTGCATGTAGGCCCTAACTATCTTGTGATTAGCGGACGTGATAACTCAGTTCCAATAGTTCTATCTTCTCATTAAGACGGCCGAGGCTTGAGTCGCAGTCGATGCATGAAACATTTTTAAAATGGGAAGTCACGTTCTATTGATTCAGATTCTACTTAAAACACTAGGTCGCGAGCCTTACCTTTCTTTAGTACTTTTGAGTCATAACCGCATCATTTATGATGGTGTATTTTGAGTATCAACCATTCTGCGGGCTTACCTTGTACCTTAAATGGTGAGTGGATGCAGTGGCGTACCCACGAAATAATTTCAGTGGCCAAATCTAGGCCAGTAGCGTGGATACAACTTTTCCTTGGAAGGGGTTGTGAAAAGATGTTTTATTTTGCATTTAGAATTTGCTTTACTTCGCACCGTAGGTCTTATGGCAACGATGGGAAAGTAAAGGGTTAGGAGTGGGAAGGAAGCGGCCGTAGCCTTAATTGTATGTTGTATGTTCAGTCTTCAGCCCTAAGGCTGGTTGGATCCTCAACAGCTCCGCCATCAGGTGTGAAAATGGGAAACCACGGAAAACCATATTTAGGGCTGCCGACAGTGGGGTTCGAAGCGGATGCAAGCACAAAATTGTGCGCCCTTAACCGCACGGCAAAGTCGCCCGGTGGATATGAAAATAAAGCCGGTCCTACCGAGTGCGGTGACGGATCATCTGTAGATATTGATGGGTTTGATTGTTACCATGTAATTATATCCAACAATCGAAATCATAGCTTCTGTACTCTAAACCGGCTGCATTATTGAAACTATTCCTAAAATTGATAATATCGTTCTTCGTTTGTGAGGAAGTAGAATCTTCATTTAATTTTTTTCTTAAAAAAAAAGGAACCACTTTGGTACTACGCCCGTTGAAGGTGACTACCTGCCAGGTCGTAGATATTTCGATCACGGGAGACTCATGGCCAACTCTATTGCACCCACAAACAAGGCAGTATCTTCCCGATCCAATGCCTTTCTAAACTCTGTCGGTGGCGGGCATCGAATGCAGGATGCCTTAAGTCTAATTCTAAAATAAGGAGACCTAAAAGTAACAAGCCAACCCCGCGGTGTAGTGGTAGCTTGCCTGCCTCTTACCGGAGGCCCCGGGTTCGATTCCCGTTCAGGTCAGGGTTTTTACCTGGATCTGAGGACTGGTTTGAGGTACATTCAGCCCACGAGATTATAATTGAGGAGCTGTCTGACGGTGAGATGGCGGCCCCAGTCTAGAAAGCCTAGAATAACGGCGGAGAGGATTCGTCGTGCTGACCACAGGATACCTCGTAATTTGCAGGACTTCGGGCTTGGTAGGCGATGGCCTTTCGGGGCTGTTATGCCGTGGAGTTTGGCTTGAAAAAGTGTACAGAGAAGGAAGCGACACCTCTGCAAGGCTCTTTAGCTTCCAGCTAGTTCCTCCGTCTGGTCTCATGCATTTAGGGCAGTTGGAAAACGTACGCCTTAAAAATGCTCTTTATTAAACCTGTGTAAACATACTAACTGACGGCCTCTCACCGCTGGATACCGTGGTTCAAATCCCGGTCACTCCATGTGAGATTTGTGCTGGACAAAGCGGAGACGGAACAGGTTTTCCTCCGGGCACTCCGGTTTTCCCTGTCATCTTTCATTCCAGCAACACTCTCCATCTCATTTCATGGCATCTATCAGTCATTAATAAAATCACTTTGGGAGTGGCGACCCCATCGTACTAATAGCCTATATATGATTCATTCATTTCATTCCTGGCCCGGTCAATGACTGGAAAACATTTTGTAGGTCTTCTTCTTCAAACATACTAACTGAATCTATTTATAACAATAATCACAAACGCCTCCTTTTCATGTGGTTCAGTTGGTTGAGTCGCTGTCCTTCTGAGTCCGAGTTCGCAGGTTCAAATTCCGACTTTGGTCGGTGGCCCTCAAATCTGTATTGAAATGGCAACAGCTCCATGTCGTTGGTTTCTGGCACGTTAATAAAAATTATACATAAGAATATTAGCGTCATAAAACTGTAACTTTATACTACTATATTCTGCACCCCAGGCTTGCGAAGGAAACGAATGAACAATTTGCTTTATGTCGCAACGACACTGATAGTACTTATGGTGACGGTGGGATAGGAAAGGCGTTGGAGTGGAAAGGAAGCGGCCGTGGCCTTAATTAAGGTACAGCCCCAGCATTTGCCTGGTGTGAAAATGGGAAACCACGGGAAACCATTTTCAGGGCTGCCGACAGAAGGGTTCGAATCCACTGGCTCTCAATGCAAGCTCACAGCTGCGCTGCCCTAACCGCTAGGGAAACTAATAGGAGAAGGTAAACACTCCGTAGCATATGTTGTGACGTATATTTTTCTTTACCAACTAACAAAATATCTATACCCATACCCTTACATTCTATATTTACTTATTTATTTATTAGTGCCTTTTTTTACAGTGGTGAAGTTAGGGCTCGAGGCCCTCTCGTACACTTACCACACACTAATCAAAGTCTTAAATAAAATACTGAGATACGTAAAACAGTTAAAACTACATAAATTAATATAATTAAAATTACATTTAAATAAATTACTAACTAAATATTAAAACGAATTAATATTAACAAGTGCGGCTCCATGGCTAAATGGTTAGCAAGTTAGCCTTTGGTCACAGGGGTCCTGGGTTCGCTTCCCAGCAGGGTCGGGAATTTTAACCATCATTGGTTAATTTCGCTGGCAAGGGGGCTGGGTGTATGTGTCGTCATCATCATTTCATTCTCATCCAGACGCACAGGTTGCCTAGAGGCGTCAAATAAAAATACCTGCACCTGGCGAGCCTAACCTGTCCTCGGACACTCCCGGCACTAAAAGCCATACGCCATTTCATTTCAATATTAAAAACTCTTAAAAATGACTAATCGTCAGGCACGCACACATTCACACTTCAACCATTTAGTCAGCTGTCCTCAGCAGGTAGTCTCGGCGGATGACCTTAAATCTTGATCTCTGACCTGAGCTGACAGGGAATTCCATAATGTGGCGCCGATCACCACAAATGATCTATTAATTTTTGTGCGGTGCAGTGGAATAGAAAGAAAGGATCTAGAACGTGTATTTAAGTTGTGAAATGATGATAAAAAGGTGAATTTAGAAGAAATATATAGTGGCTGACTTTCAGCTAACACTCCTAAACACCATCGTTAAAATGTGTAGCTGCCGGCGTTTATCAGGCTTCAGCCATGAGACAGCCTGGTAGTATGGGGTGGTATGAACATCGTACCCGATGTTGTAAATAAGTCGCAGGCAGGAATTCAGTGCTCGCTGAAGTTTAAGTGTTCCTTCCCTCGCTGTATCAACTAAAACGTCGCAATAATCAAGAACAGGGAGAATGGGTGTCTGTATTAGTTTGGCCTTTAGCTCAAATGGAAATATATCCCTCTGCCGTTTAAAAGGGTGAAGCATTCCAAAAGTCTTTTTACGTATTTCTTTCGTGTGACCAGAACAATCAAGTGTTTCATTCATAATTAAGCCGAGATTTTTAACCGTTCTACTGTAGGGAATAATGTTACCATTCAATAGGATAGGCGGGATTGCGACATTGTTTGAGCAGCTCAGTGATTTTCGTGATCCAATTATGATTGCCTGAGATTTTGTGGAGTTTACTATAAGAGAATTTCGTTGTGCATATATACTGAGTCATCGGAGGTCATTGTTAATATCTTGTCTTGCAGTGTCGATATGTTATTTCCTGTCACGGATGGTATGTCATTGAAATGAAATGGCGTATGGCTTTTAGTGCCGGGAGTGTCCGAGGACAGGTATGTCACTGATATAAATACAGAAAAGTAATGGCCCTAGAATACTGCCCTGTGGGGCACCACTAAGTTTCATTTTCCATTTAGACGCCTTGTCGTTTACTGTTACACGCTGTTGGTGGTTACTCAAATAATAACTAAAAAACTTTAGTGCAGCCAGGTCGAAATTTAGCAGTTCCATTTACTTTATCATAGTCGGAATTTCTATAGTGTCAAAGGTGCTACTGAAGTCAAGAATGATACGTATAGTAAGCAGTCGTTTGTCTATAGCGTTTCTTCTTACCTTCAAAAGTGCTGTCGCGGTACTGTGACCCTTCTTAAATCCAGATTGCAAAGGGTCCAGAGGAGCATTTTTATTTAGGTATTCCAGAACTTGCTCGTATACTAAACGTTCAAAGGCTTTATAAAACGCAGGGAGTATGGACACAGGACGAATGTCAGAGTGTGATTGTGGGTCTAAACGCTTAGGTACCAGTATAATATTCAATATTGTCTGTTTTCCAGACAGTAGGGAAAATTCCGTTTAGTAAACAGTAGGCTACTTGAGTATGTGCGTCAGTATAGGCAGGACAGCACCCATAATGTTATGTATAAAAGTAATAGGAATATCATCTACACGCGTGGCCTTTGAAATAATCGAGTACAAAGCCTTTTTAACCTGACTTTCTGTGACACTGTGAAATGTGAATGATGGATTGGCTGGAGGGGAGGGCGGTGAGTCGGTGCAGTTAATTGGGGTAGGTTGGATATTTATTCTACTAGAGTAATCGTTCAGTTCGTCAAGTAGAATGTCAGGAGTTGTCAGGCTCTGTTGATGTTTTCCTATTCCCAGAGCTCTAAATTGGTCCCATGCGCGATTGGAATTAAAGTTGTTAGCTAAATTCCGGAAATACGCACATTTTTTAAATTTCTGATGAACGGCTTTGTGCGATTTCTTAAGATTCGAAGTCTGTGTCGTCTAAGGTTTGTTTATAATGTCGAAATAACGAGTCACGGTGGGCAATCATTCTCTTGGTTTCAACATCTAGCCATGGAGAAGAAGGGCGAGAAACCTTTATTCGACGTGTATGTGTGTGTTCCTTTGCCGCATTAATTGTATAAAATGTCACTTCTTTATAGCATATCACATGACCATTATTATAAAAAATTACCGTATTTATTTTCTGGCTTGGGGACTGGGTAATTTTCCCAACATTTTCCTCTTCATATTCAGATAACATACTACACAACCAAGCACCAAAGAAGCACACAACAGTGATTACATCCCTCCATATAGGGTTGGCGTCGGGAAGAGCATCCGGCCGTAAAACAGGGCCAAATTCGCATGTGCTACACACTTCGCACTCGTGACCCCACAGATGTGGTAAAAACGGAAGAAGAAGAAGAAGGATAAAAAGAAGAAGAAGAAGATTATTATTATTATTATTATTATTATTATTATTATTATTATTATTATTATTATTATTATTATTATTATTATTAGCTTCCGGAATCCGCACGAATCCACCACTCTTACTTGGATCCAATGACACTCATTTCCTTTTTAGGTATTCTATACCACCTAAACTCTGGAAGTTCGGACACCCCCCCCCCAAACTGCAATCCTGGCTACGCTACTGCCCTTTCTACACATTTGTAAAGTATGATACGGTTGAGAAGTCTTACTTGTATACTGTATTGGGTCTTCTGATGGGCGTTGATCGTCCAGTACTCTGTTTGAGAACGACGTTCCACATTTGCAAAGTGATATCCTCTTGTTTTGCTCTCATATGCAGTTTACTCGGCACCTACATGTTGAGGTTATTTGATCGGAGAATATTATAATTGAGCTATTATAATGTTCTTCCTATTTGGGATCTCTCCCACCCTTGTTTCTTGGGTTTGTTTCTCCCCGCCCCTTTTTCTTCACGGGTATTTCGGAAAATCACTGTATATACCAAATTTATATTTCTGTACCATCGACATTGAATCTCTGCTTGCCAGCTGTCTTTACTCGCGCTTCCACTCCTTTCCTAGATTTCTATTACAATCTTTATTTATGCTATTATCATTATAACATGACCCTTGACGTTGCATTACCTACGGTTTGGTAACCGTATCTGAGAATTTTCACGTCACTATCACAGATATTCAACCGAGCCACCAACAAGAAATGTTACTAATATAAGAAACAGTTGCAGCATTAGAGCATTGAAATAAAAAGTTATGATCTACATTTACGATAATGACTACAATTTTAAAAGAAGTACAGTTCCAGAAAGAAGGCGTTGACGTCAACGGAAAATTACTGTCTAATTAAAAAACCAAACCAAACCCCATGGCACTACAGCCCCTGAACGGCCTTGGCCTACCAAGCGACCGCTGATCAGCCCGAAGGCCTGTAGATTACGAGGTGTCGTATGGTCAGCACTACGAATCCTCTCGGCCGTTATTCTTGGCTTTCTAGACCGGGGCCGCTATCTCACCGTCAGATAGCTCCTCAATTCTAATCACGTAGGCTGAGTGGACCTCGAATCAGCCCTCAGGTCCAGGTAAAAATTCCTGACCTGGCCGGGAATCGAACCCGAGGCCTCCGGGTAAGAGGCAGGCACGCTACCCCTACACCACGGGGCCGGCTACTGTCTAATTAGCCAGCTCATTAAATAACCCCCACATAGTTAATACAAAATGTATGATATGGATGATGATGATTGTACCGGGTGGTACACCTCCACGCCGTTAATTCAAACTTTGCGCCAGTTGACACTCCTCTAATGGGGGAAGTCTGAACTTTATCTACTGTGTTAATTCTCAAGTTTCTCAGAAGATGTCCCTACTTGTAAATTTTGAAGTTTCTGAACTGGGTCGTTTTCGATGTATTTTTGTTTTGCCTGTAGTAAGAAGTGTGGACATTCTCTTCTAGATGGCACTACTGAAGGACTACAATTATGCACCCTAGTGCGAAGTGAAAGAACTGTGTTTTTTTGAGAAATTTTGAATTCATAAGTTTGTTCTTTGTTAAATTTCTTTCAGTTATTGTTTAAGTTGGCAATATTAACCCTTTCTTTCTGCCAGTTTTGAAACTGGCCAATCATAATTTTCTGTAATTAATTTTCCACCAATAAGGTGTTTCTTCCTCATCTAGTGTAGGGGTTTTCGTTGTTAGCCAATAAAATGATTATGGGCGGGTGTTCTAATTCCTAAAACGCCTCGAACTTTCCACGAGGGTATATAAACTGCTGATTTTCGAGTCTCCGCGCCACTTCAGTAACATCTATCAGTGTGTATAAAGTACGTAGCAGGGGGCGGGAAGCGCCTCTTTCTTCGGGCAGCAGTTCAACCACCAGGTAATGGCCGTTTAATAACTTATTTTCTTGCTAGCTCAGCAGTTTAACTCTCGGGGCAGGTCCGAAGTCTTTTTCCATGTAACTTTCCCTAAAATGTAAAGACACTTGGTACCAATTCTATCTTTTTAAACTACATATTGGGATAGAGAGTGCTTAACCCTCTCGAGCTCCCATTCATATTGCGTTGAGGTGAACTTATTTTCACAACCGTTTCTTCCTTAATGTGATGTAAATTGTCTCCTTCTATAAGTCACCTCTTTAGTATGGGATTAGCCCTTGCAGTAACGGCCTAGTGCCAAGTAGGTTTTATAAAAAGTGTATTAGGAGTGCAAGAACGCCTCCTCTCAAGTTGGTATTTTAGAGGCCATGTAATTGACCTGTTTCTTTACCGAATAGGCCTCAGTAGATTGGGCATTTTTACCCCTGTGTTATTTGTGTTTGGAGGTCAACTTGAAAGTGGAGTTTGGTGTGGCCTTTGACAGGCTTGAAATTAAGAGCGGGTTGCTCTTTCTAAAATTTTGTTTTCTGCGCGCCTCGAGGAGGCTTTACTGTGTAATTGGGAGCAAGTGCTCCTGGGCATGATTGGGGTCTTCTGCCCCTTTGTTGAATTCTGTATATCGTAATGTTGGGCTTATAGCTCAAGAATTGTGTGTCTGGCTCTCGGAGCCTAATTTCTGTAACTCTGTAATTGTACATTATCGATTTGTGTTTCGGCTACTAAGTACCTGTTCTATTTGTTATTTCTTAATCTTGAAAAGAAAATATAACCTTGTTAAATTTTATCTTAACTTTAAATTCGTATTCTGAGACCTGTTCACCCCCGCACCTTCTTTCACCTCTGCTGATCCACCAAACCACGGTAACAAGTGGTAGCAGAGCGTGGTTGAATAGGTCTCAATTTAGCCCCCTTTGACGGCTAAACATTGCCTTGTTTTCGAACTCTAACAATTTTCTCAGTTGCTGGAATTTTTTGATTTTTCCGTTTGTTTTCAAAATTGCTTTGTCATCATGCCCGGCCCTCGCGATGTTCTCCATCTTAACTATTTGTGCAAGGAGGAGTTGATCTATGAATTAACTATTAGAAACGTGCAATCTGGAGGCACGGTTGCAGTAGACACAAATAAGCTTAGAGAGTCCCTTGATTTGCCCATTTCCATCCCCACTTTGGGAGAGAAAAAAATTGACGACTCTCTCTCCACGATCACGGACAATACTACTGAGCTGGCATCTGTAATTACCTTTTTTGAAGAAAATGATCCTTCTCCCAATCAAATTAAACGTGTGCAAGCCAGGTTATTTCATTTTTCTAATAGAGTTAACGATCTGTTGTCTCTGAAGTTGAATGACGTTCAGAGGAAGGAAGCTAGTGTGGTTCTTGAAAATCTTTCTGAATTGTCCAGTAAGGTTACCCAATTGTTAACTGGGGAAGTTCCTCCCAAAACTGATCAACCCACTACGGTGAACGTAGGTAGCGGGGAAGAGCCTCCTAAGGGAGAAGTCAATAGGAAAACCGTTGGAGCTCAACAAATCTCTGCCCCATTGGACGAGTCTGAACGCCGCACCTCGTTGAATAATGTACGTTCTGAATTAGCTTCTTTGCCACTTAAACCTTTACCTACTATGTCACCTGGGTTCAGCAGCTTGCCTCATCCATTAGCAATGTTGCTCAGAGGTATCTCTAAGTTTTCTGTTATTACCACCAGTGAAGTAATTTCATTCTTAAGGTTTTTAGTTGAGTTTCAGGACAATGCTCTTGTTTTTTCTCTTTCTCCATGTCAAATTTTGCAGATAATTTATCCTTATGCAATTGGTGTTCTCTCAGACAAAATAGTAACAGCCATTGCCGAACGATTATCTATTGAAGACTTCCACGCCCACTTGCTAGCTAACTTCATTCCGGCTAGGGCAAGGTCCTCACTTATTCAGAAGTACTATTATCGTGTACACCGGTTGGATGAAAACTTGGCAGATTTCATCCAAGATATTAAGTTCTATACTAGGGTGTTTGCTCTTCACTTCCCTGAAGATCAGATTGTACAGGCTATTGTGGAAGGTATTTCACCATCTTATAAGTCATATTTGTGTTTCGCGGCGTGCGCGCAAACCTTCTCTGAACTTGAAGCATTGGCCGTCTCAGCGGAAGGAGTTAGATACGCCGATTCCTTGCGTGTCGCGAAAGAACCCACTCCTTCTTTTAGTAATCCTCGGCCTCCACCTCGCCGACCAGTCACACCCCGTAAATGTTATGCTTGCGGGTCGCCTAACCATCTTCGCAATAAATGTCCATTGGTCAAATCTAGTAGGGCAAATAATGGAGCTGGCTCATTACAAGGTTGTTTTAAATGTGGGGCTTTCTCACATATCGCCAAGAATTGCCCAAATTCGAATAGCACCCCCTCCTGCTCAACTTCTGGTGCAACTTCCACCAATGTCACTAATAATAAGTGACTAGTGGCTTCGGCTGAGCCGACTAATTCAGCTTCCCAAGGCTCAGCCCCTGGTAAACAGGTCGAAAATTCAGGGAACATTCAGTCTTCAAATTTATCTTTTGAATGCCCCAAAGAATGTCTTAGGATTGCGGCGGACTCCCCCGCACCCGTACCTTTTCTCAAAATTGAGTTAAATAGTGAGCCTGTAACAGCTCTTTTAGATTCAGGCAGTGTTTGTTCAATTATTTCGGCTCAATGGTATTCGAAATTGAAATCTATTTGTAAACTTCCTGACTATTGCTCATCTTCTGTTCAATATGATTCGGCTAATTCTTCTCCATTAGAAATTTTAGGTTCCTTATATGTCAAGATTCGTATTTTTAAATTTACTTGGAAAGTTAAATTGTTTGTGGCCAAGCACTTGTCTTGCCCCATAATATTGGGAGCCGACTTCATTTCTCACACTGGTCTTGTGCTCGATCTTCAGAGTAGGTCGTGCACGTTCAAATTTGCGTGTAATTGTAAAATCCCCTTATTGAAATGTAATTCTGCATCATGTTCATCTATTTCGCCTACCCAGGATGAGATGTTGTTAGACCTTAGACATCTACCTGAGGAGCAGGCTGATAGTATTCGTAAGTTGTGTCAGTCGTTTCCAGAGGTGTTCTCTGATACTCTTGGTGTTACTGACCTTATTGAATACAAAATTGAGGTCACGGATTCGATTCCTGTCCGTTTTCCACCATATAGGTTATCTCCACCTAAAATGAAGGCTCTGAAAGAAATCATTGATTAAATGTTAAAGGATGGTATTATTCGGCCCTCTAAGTCAGCGTATTCATCACCTATTTTCCTAGTCCCGAAATCCCAAGGTGGCTTCAGGCCGGTCATTGACTATGGGGCTCTCAATCGGAAGGTGGTTTTACAACCTGTGCCCATTCCTGACTTTCATTCTTGTTTTTCATGGTTTCGTAAAGCTAAATTCTTTACCATCTTGGACCTGAATCAGGCCTACAATCAAATTCCCCTAGCCGAAGAGTCTAAACACCTTACAGCGTTTGCCACGGATTGGAATTTGTATGAATACAACCGCGTGCCTTTAGGGCTCCCCACGGGAGCAGCTGTATTCACTAGACTGCTAGATAGGGTCTTCTCCGACATCAAATTTGAGTACTTGTATCACTATCTTGATGATGTCGTCGTATTTTCGGAGACTTTCGAAGAACATCTAGATCATCTGCGAGAAGTTCTCAATCGCCTTCGTAAGGCTGGGTTAACTGTGAAGTTTTCCAAGGTTGCCTTCGCTAAGCCCTCCATGTCATTCCTAGGGCATATTGTGTCGCCCGATGGTGTTGCAGTCGATCATTCTAGAACACAGGCCATCCGTGATTTTAAACCTCCCAAGGACATCAAAGGGATCGCCAGGTTCATTGGTATGGTGAATTTCTTCAGGAAGTTTATCCCTAACTTCGCTAATAGAGCGGCGCCCTTGAACCTTCTCCGTAGGAAAGGCATCAAATTTGAGTGGGGACCTTCTCAACAAGCCGCTTTTGAAGATCTTAAATTAGCTCTGTGTAATGCCCCTGTTCTGGCTATGCCCGATTTCTCCAAAAAATTCATCGTCCAAACCGACGCGTCGTCGTCGGCGGTAGCTGCAGTCCTTCTTCAAGAGACTGAACTAGGGAGGCGACCCATCGCCTATGCATCTAGGACTCTATCGGCTCAAGAAGCCAAGTATTCCATCTATGAGCTTGAAGGTTTGGCAGTCTTATTTGCCTTAGAAAAGTTCCGTCTCTATCTGGAACATGTCAAATTCGACCTGGAAACTGATAATCAAGCCCTAAGCTGGGTCTTAGGTAGGCCGCGTCGTACTGGTCGTATAGCCCGGTGGGCTATCCGAATTTCGGCATTCCAATTTGACGTTAGGCATATCAGAGGTACTGAAAATGTTGTTGCAGACGGACTCAGCCGTATGTATTCCAACGACGTCGAGACCCATGGACCGGTCGATAGTTCATCCCCTCCCGAGTCCATACTATCTGACGTTAATGCCATCTTAACAGATGCTCCCATGCTCTTTAGGGACATTGGGAAATACCAACGTGAAGATCCGACGCTGGCTCCGATAATGGAAACCCTTTCTTCTGGGGAACACGTCGTCCCTTATGTACTGAGGAATGGTGTTTTATGTTGCCCTTCGAGGCATGATAAGATGATGAAAGTCGTCGTTCCAGCTGTTCTTGTACCTATGATCTTTAAGTACTATCATGAGACCCCATTAGGGGGGCATATAGGCATCTTTAAAACTCGTGAAAAGATTCGTGAAAGGTTCATCTGGAAAGGTATGGACGGTGAAATCCGTGAACTAGTAAAGGCTTGTAAATCTTGTTTGCTTAGTAAACCCACCATGTCTACCAAGGTAGGCCTTTTGTCTTCTCATCAAGCGTCGCGCCCAATGGAACGCCTGTATATTGATTATGTAGGACCCTTCCCCAAGTCAAAGGGAAATGCTAACAAGTTCATCTTTGTATGTGTAGATGGTTTTACAAGATTTTCCTGGTTATTTCCGACTAAGCTGGCTACCGCTCAGTCCACCATTACTTGTCAAAATTCAATCTTTGCTTCTTTTGGTCCGTGTCAATATATTGTGTCTGACAATGCTAAGGCTTTCACATCTAATTTATTTCGTAAATTTTGTTTTGATCTGTCCATATCTCATGTGTCAACATCTGCTTATTATCCTCAACCATCTCTGGCTGAACGGGTTAATCGTAACCTGAGGTCCGCGCTTATTGCCTATCATCATGAAGATCATTCTAGGTGGGACACGTCCCTGCATTGGTTAGCTTTTGCTTTGAACTCGGCTGTTCATGAATCACACAAATTTACTCCAGCTTCGTTGATGTTCAAGTTTATTCCCAACACGCCACTCTCTAACCTCTGGTCTCTGAGTGACATTCTGCCTGAGACAATAGGTCCCGATAATATTAAAGATCTTTGGAAGAAGGCTAAAGCCAATCTTAAAGTGTCTCATGAAAAGGTTAGGGAAAGATATGATCGTGGACGGAGACCCACCAATTTGAAGGTAGGCGACCAGGTGATGGTCAAGAATTTTGTTCCCGCGGGCAAGCTTGCCCCCAGATTTCATGGGCCGTGTACTATTCTCGATTTCCTTACACCCGTTACCTTATTGCTAAGCAATCCAGCCACCGAGAGGATATTTAGGGTTCACCTGTCACAGGTGAAACCATTGTAATTTCTGTGTTAACTTGCTTCATATCATTTTGAAAGAAATATGAAGGTTATATTTTGTTTGAGGGGTTTCACTTTTAAGGCCTTCTGCCCTTGGAATCTGTTTCCTTTGTGTATAACCATTTATTGTAAACCTTCCCCGACCAGTTAAACTGCCATCCAGTCCTTACCACGGCCATTACCACGCTCCCGTCTCCTGCCCAACAACACACAGTGGCTTTTATATGAAATAAATATTTCTACGCCGCTGGCCCCTCAGTTCCACCACAATGAATGTACCCTGAAATCATTCTGGTCCAACAAAATTCTGCCGCCGAGCTTTAATGTTTCAGTGCCCCCGCAGCAGCGCGGCGCCGTACCGCCACTGAGGTGGGGTAAGGGCCCGCCCCTCTCCAGTGCGGCCAACCAGTGTACGGCGAGCTGGAGTCCTCCTCCCGGCCAAGGCTGATGTGCGGCGCACAACCTGCAACTCGCCCGCGACCTGTATGTTCGCCGCGGGCGCGGCGTAATTCAACTCCACTAATCCTCTCATAGTGCGGGCGAGCGGTATCTCAGGGTACTTGAGGGGTCCGAGTGGCCTCCTCTCAACACAAGCAGCAGCGGCCGGTCTGGCCGTCTAACTTCATCAACCTTGAATGTACTCAATCAGCTACATGGACATTTAATATCAACAATTACTACCGTTTTGAATCCAACTGCAATATTTGGTGGACTTAGAAAATTTTTCCTCAACTTTAAAAACTAAAAGTTTCCTTCTGAATTCAACTTCTACAAGCATAAAGACATTACATCAATAGTAACCAAAGAATTTTGAAACCGGATACAATCATTTTAAGAAAACTTGTTGATAAATACTTCCGCAATTAACTTCTACATCAACATCATAACTTGGACCTTAGTTCGAAACAAAAGTTTATGTTCTTCTGTGTTATCCCTTGGAGGAACTTTGGGGGGGGGGGAGGTCTGTACCGGGTGGTACACCTCCACGCCGCTAATTCAAACTTTGCGCCAGTTGATACTCCTCTACTGGAGGAAGTCTGAACTTTATCTACTGTGTTAATTCTCAAGTTTCTCAGAAGATGTCCCTACTTGTAAATTTTGAAGTTTCTGAACTGGGTCGTTTTCGATGTATTTTTGTTTTGCCTGTAGTAAGAAGTGTGGACATTCCCTTCTAGATGGCACTACTGAAGGACTACAATTATGCACCCTAGTGCGAAGTGAAAGAACTGTGTTTTTTGGAGAAATTTTGAATTCATAAGTTTGTTCTTTGTTAAATTTCTTTCAGTTATTGTTTAAGTTGGCAATATTAACCCTTTCTTTCTGCCAGTTTTGAAACTGGCCAATCATAATTTTCTGTAATTAATTTTCCACCAATAAGGTGTTTCTTCCTCATCTAGTGTAGGGGTTTTCGTTGTTAGCCAATAAAATGATTATGGGCGGGTGTTCTAATTCCTAAAACGCCTCGAACTTTCCACGAGGGTATATAAACTGCTGATTTTCGGGTCTCCGCGCCACTTCAGTAACATCTATCAGTGTGTAAAGTACGTAGCAGGGGGCGGGAAGCGTCTCTTTCTTCGGGCAGCAGTTCAACCACCAGGTAATGGCCGTTTAATAACTTATTTTCTTGCTAGCTCAGCAGTTTAACTCTCGGGGCAGGTCCGAAGTCTTTTTCCATGTAACTTTCCCTAAAATGTAAAGACACTTGGTACCAATTCTATCTTTTTAAACTACATATTGGGATAGAGAGTGCTTAACCCTCTCGAGCTCCCATTCATATTGCGTTGAGGTGAACTTATTTTCACAACCGTTTCTTCCTTAATGTGATGTAAATTGTCTCCTTCTATAAGTCACCTCTTTAGTATGGGATTAGCCCTTGCAGTAACGGCCTAGTGCCAAGTAGGTTTTATAAAAAGTGTATTAGGAGTGCAAGAACGCCTCCTCTCAAGTTGGTATTTTAGAGGCCATGTAATTGACCTGTTTCTTTACCGAATAGGCCTCAGTAGATTGGGCATTTTTACCCCTGTGTTATTTGTGTTTGGAGGTCAACTTGAAAGTGGAGTTTGGTGTGGCCTTTGACAGGCTTGAACTTAAGAGCGGGTTGCTCTTTCTAAAATTTTGTTTTCTGCGCGCCTCGAGGAGGCTTTACTGTGTAATTGGGAGCAAGTGCTCCTGGGCATGATTGGGGTCTACTGCCCCTTTGTTGAATTCTGTATATCGTAATGTTGGGCTTATAGCTCAAGAATTGTGTGTCTGGCTCTCGGAGCCCAATTTCTGTAACTCTGTAATTGTACATTATCGATTTGTGTTTCGGCTACTAAGTACCTGTTCTATTTGTTATTTCTTAATCTTGAAAAGAAAATATAACCTTGTTAAATTTTATCTTAACTTTAATTTCGTATTCTGAGACCTGTTCACCCCCGCACCTTCTTTCACCTCTGCTGATCCACCAAACCACGGTAACAATGATGATGATGATGATGATGATGATGATGATGATGATGATGATGATGATGATGATGATGATGATGATAAATACCAATAAAAATGTTCCGTTATTGGACATTATACATTTTCCAGCTAACTTATTCCTGGTTGCCAGCCCCGTGTGCTAAGTTGGGCTTATCAGTTGGTACATAACACACCCACCAAGATGCATGTCTAGTGCATGCCGTGGAGGCCATCATCATCATCATCATCAAGTTCCACCTACAAATGAGGTGGGCGGCCCACAGCTAAACTAGTAGCTCTTAGACCGTGAGAATTTAATGTATAATCGTGGAAATGAGATTTCTTGATAGTGGTATGTGTCGTACATACTTATAGGAATGGGAGAGGAGTGGGGTTGGCGCAGAGGTGACCGAGACCACGCAAGTCGGGCCCCAGAGCAGGGCCGCACCACACCCGCCCGCATTAACCCTTGCTATGCCCCGTTTATTCAGCAAAACATAAATACAGTAGTACAAGTTACATCGTTGCCTACGAGAGTTACATCAAATAGTACAAGACAAGATTTGTGGTTTTGCTTGAGGTAAGAGTTCAAATTGCTTGTAGACATGGTATATTGAACATGGAATCAACACTAATAGCACAACGAAAAGAATACACGAGCTGGTGGGCAACAAACTAAAATGTTCTTGTGCCAAGTCCTTAGGCACTATATTCACTTAACAGGTATCATCATCATCATCATCATCATCATCATCATCATCATCTGTTTACCCTCCAGGTTCGGCTTTTCCCTCGGACTCAGCGAGGGTTCCCACCTCTACCGCCTCAAGGGCAGTGTCCTGGAGCTTCAGACTCTTGGTCGGGGTATACAACTGGGGAGTATGACCAGTACCTCGCCCAGGCGGTCTCACCTGCTATGGTGAACAGGGGCCTTGTAGGGGGATGGGAAGATTGGAAGGGATAGGCAAGGATGAGGGAAGGAAGCGGCCGTGGCCTTAAGTTAGGTACCATCCCGGCATTCGCCTGGTGGTGAAGTGGGACACCACGGAAAACCACTTCGAGGATGGCTGAGGTGGGAATCGAACCCACCTCTACTCAGTTGACCTCCCGAGGCTGAGTGGACCCCGTTCCAGCCCTCGTACCACTTTTCAAATTTCGTGGCAGAGCCGGGAATCGAACCCGGACCTCCGGGGGTGGCAGCTAATCACGCTAACCACTACACCACAGAGGCGGCTTAACAGATATATACAAGTTGTAAAAGTAAACAACTGTCTAAACTAGGTGACTGACAAAGGGGTAATTTTAAACTATAGCTATGAATACGAAGAAAAGAAAAGAAAGAACAATATAATAATAATAATAATAATAATAATAATAATAATAATAATAATAATAATAATAATAATAATCAGAGGCAATGAAAAGTAAAACAATAATAATAAATGAATACGTGAGAGTACAGTATAATAATAATAATAATAAATATAATAATGATGATAATTATTGTACCAGGAGGTACACCTCAACACCTCTCATTTAAAATAACCGCCCTAATAAACTCCTCTATTGATCAAAAGGTGAAAATGATACTACACGAACTGGGAACTTCAATCAGAAGATGTCACCACTGAAATATTAAGTAATTTTGTTATTGTAAAGTTTCCTAAAGTGACTGAATTTCTCCTTGTTTTGTTTGCCATTCATCAGGAAGTGGACATTTTTCCACAGATGACACTACCAAAACTATAGTCATGCACCCCGGTGCAAGGTGACAGAACTTACAACTTAAAGAAGTTTCGTATTTCTAGGTTTTTATAACTGAATCTATGTTCATTTATTTTTGGATTGGCAACACTTCCTTTTCTTTCCGCCAGTTTTGAATCGGACCAATCATAAATTTTGGTAATTAATTTTCAACCAATCCCGCATTTCTTGTTCATTTTGAATCTACCAATAAAAATTAAGAGGGTGTGTCCTGATTAGTCTTGAATTCTCTCAAACCTTCCCTAGGGGTATATAAACTACGGCTTTTCATATTTCCTTGGCAATTAATCATCGTCTTTCTCTCTCTCTCTCTCTCTCTCTCTGTGTGTGTGTGTGTGTGTGTGTGTGTGTGTGTGTGTGTGTGTGTGTGTGTGTGTTAAGACAGGAGGCGGGGCCGCCTCTTTCTTCGGTCAGCAGAACATCTATAAGGTAATGGGCACGTAAATTCTATCTTTCTTGCTACCTCCGCAGCTTTATTCGAGGGGAAGGTCCGGGTCTTTAATTACGTAACAATACTTTTCTAAAATGTAACTTTTCTTGCGGCTAATGTAAACACTTCATAATATCTTTAATTGTAAATTGGGGATAGAGAGAGAGTTACCCTCTCGAGCTCCCCTTCATCTTGGTTTGAGGTGACTACGTTTTCGTAACTGTGTTCTCCTGTAATGCGTTAAAGTAATTTCCATGCGAGCCACCTCAGTAGGTTGGGAATAGCCCCTGTTTCATCGGTCGAGAGTCCTGTAGGATTTTAATATTTTTTCATTATCTTGGAGCGCAGTGCACGCCTCCATTCAGTTTGTGTTCGGGCCGTTTATTTAACCTGTTCTTTTTCGCAAAGGCCCTGTAGGTTGGGTACTAGATACCCCTGTATAAAATTATTTATAATTTGTAAGTTGTGCCTTGAGAGGCCAGAGATTGTAAGTTTTGGATGTTGCCTTGAGTAGGCTGGAAAAAACTGAGAGGCTGTTAGCTCTTTTTCCAAAATTTTGTAAGAGTAATGAGTGCCTCTGGAAGGCTAGATGTTGTATTTTGGGAGCAAGTGCTCTTGACTTAGGGAATTTCTGCCCTTGAATAAATGATTCCTTGTTTGAATTAAAGTTGTAAACTGGATCCAGTATCTCTGGAATTGTAACACTAGGGGCTTGAAGCCCAGAATCTGTAAAAATCACTATTCTTGGATTTCCTAGTCTTGTTTCATGATTGCTAACTGTACCTGTTATATTGTTATTTGTTGATTTTTGAAATTCTAAAGAAATATAACCTTCAGTTCAAGTTTTAAATTAATTTTGATAGTGTAGATAGACCCATTGTATGTAGAGTATCAGAAATGAATGTGAAAGGGATGGCACGCTAGCACCGTAGAACACTCAGTTAACAGCTGGAGACAGTGCACCACTGCAGCCAGGAACATCGTAAACAATATTTGAATGAAATTGACTCGCGCAGGAGGAGGGCAGCGGTAAGCAAAGGGGAAGCTACGTAATGGGAGGGGGAAAGAGGTGATAGGTTCCAAGTATGCGATTGTTATTGAAAATGTGAGTAGCAAGAGGGGAAAGGGCTAGGGCTTCTAAGACAGAGGGATTATGGGTGGAGTGACCAGTTTTGAGATATTTTAGACGGAGATTGTGGAAGATGTGTTAAAATAGTAGGAAAAGAATATACTGTAGAGGAAGAAAGTTGGCAGACGGGGTATCGAAGGTGAGGCGGTAGGCAATACGTAGAGCATGTCTATCCAGTTTAAGTAATTGTATGTAAAGTCTGCTGTCAGCTGGAAGCCAGGTCAATGAACCATATGTGACGATCGGACGGATGAAGGATTTGTAAACCTGGAGTACTTGGGGCGATCGGAGACCCCACGTACAGCCAGTTAGAAGACGTAGGGCGCGGAAACGGTGGAGGGAACGTTTATAGACATGATTAATATGGTGATTCCATTTAAGATTATTTTGAAATTTAATGCCGAGGTAGGTTAGTAAGTTAGTCTCTGTTAGTACGGTGTTATAGTTAAGCGGACACGGTTCTGGGGTTTACAAATACGGGATTTTTACGGAAAACAATTAGTTGGGTTTTGGAGGGGTTAACAGAAATATGCCATGAACTGAACCAGGTTTCAAGAGTAGAAATATAAGTCTGTAGATGTTTTGTTAGTGTTTTAGAAGTGGGAGTGAGAGCTAGGATAGCAAGGTCATCGGCGTATTGATAAAGATGTAGGGGAGGGTCAGGGTGTGGAATGTCATGGGCATATAGAATGTAAAGAAGGGGAGAAAGTGGCGATCCTTGGGCTACGTCCGCGGTTCGAGGGAAGGGATAGGAAAGTGTTCCTTGAATGTTAATTTGTGCCGTGCGAAATTTGAGATAGTTAAATAGCAAAGGAATGAGGGTGAGAGGTAGCGGGAGATGGCGAAGTTTAAAGAGCAGCCCAGGATGCCAGACCGAGTCAAAGGCTCAGTTGACATCTAGGCATACTAAAGCGGCAGTTTTACGAGGAGATGTTCGTGAGTGGAATGATGGGGGCGGATGCCAGCTTGAGAGGAGGGGAGGAGACCTAAATAATCAAGATAGGAAGTAATTCTTCTACTTAAAATTCCTTCTAGAATTTTACTAAGGACTGGGAGTAAGGAGATGGGGCGGTAGGAATGAATATCAGAGGGAGGTTTATTGGGTTTGAGAAAAAGAAGCCACTATCGGCAGCCCTGAAGATGGTTTTCCGTGGTTTTCCATTTTCACACCAGGCGAATGCTGGGGCTGTACCTTAATTAAGGCCACGGCCGCTTCCTTCCCACTCCTAGCCCTTTCCTATCCCATCGTCGCCATAAGATCTATCTGTATCGGTGCGACGTAAAGCAACTAGCAAAAAAAAGAAGTGTTGCCTTACCCCAATAAGCGGGGTAAGCGCCAGTGTAGAGCATAAATGTATAAATAGTGCTAAGGAGGTCAATAACAATAGGAGGGGCTTCTTGGATATGACGATAGGAAATGTGATCGGAGCCGGGAGAGGTATTTTTCCTATGTTTCAAAAAATTAATGATATCGGTAGGGGTGATAGGAGCATATAAAGGTGAGTATAATCAACTTGGGGAAAATGTAGAAAGGAGGGTTGAAGTTCAGGGAGGTCAGGATGAGAGAATTGATTAACAATATATTCGTCAGGATGAATGAAGTCGGGATTGGAAGAAGGAGAGAAGACTGTCCGATAGTAATCCGCAAAAATGTCGGCTTTTTCCTTGTCGGTGCGGGGGTGTGTAGGAGAGTGTAGTATGGGGTATGTAGGAAGAGATATTTTGGTTTTAGTTAGTTGGCGAAAAGTAGTCCAGAATTTTCGAGGTTCATGATAGTCAGCTAAGTCGTTACATTTATCGGTCCAAGGTTTTCGTTTAATAGTTTTAATATAAGAACGTGCATGCCGTAGTGTTCGTCTGTGTTGTTCTAACGTAGTCAAGTTTTTGGTACGGATATATGAGTTGTAATATTCATGGGAGGGATGGGAGGTTTAGAAGGGTGGTAAGAGTGACGGGGAATATGAAGATTAACGAAACTATAATAGCTCGTTCTATGGTATCAATGAGAGAGTGAAGGTCAGGAACTGAGGTAGGGGGAGAGGAGCCTTGGAGAAGGTCAGTGATAGTAGTTCGATAATTATTCCAGTTAGTATGGGAGAAGCGGCGGGTGGAGGGAGGGCGAGGGGGGAAAAGCGAGAACGAGGAATAATTCCGGGAATGGTAAAGAGAGCAGGGGCATGATCATTACGAAGAGGGACGAACTGTTGTACGGTAGGGGAAGAAGCAAGGGAAGGAGGAAGGAAGAAGACATCAAAGGTGGATTGGTTGGCAGGTAAGGTGTGATATGGGAAAGGATATCATATGCCCCGGAGATGATTACATAAATCGGTAAATTCGAGAGATTGAAGTGGAGTATAAGAGGTAATATTTAAATCAGCTAAAATGATATAATCCGCGAAGGTAGAATCAATGTGTTTAAATTAGAAGGGGCTGATAGGCCAGGCGTAAGATAGATAGTAGCAATATTAATTGATTTATGAAGGGTAAGTACTTCTAAAATAAGGTATTCGGAAAAGTTATTTGGAAAATTAAAATAATGCTGAATGACTGTATACGTTCGTCTGACGCCTATGGCGACACCGCCGCGACCTTGACCAGGACGGTCAGCATGGTAGATGACAAATGGAGAAATTTGCGGGTATGTAGGCGTCAGAAAAGTTCCGTTAAGTACAAAGGCATCCGGGGCATACAAGGAGAGGGACGTTTCCAGGAGCGGGAGGTTGGCTCGAACTGATCTTATGTTCACATAGTAAACCTTGAACTTAGCGCATGAAATGCACAGTACTTAGGGGAAAGAATGCAAAATGCATTCTATTCCCCGAGAACGCTACATCAACGTGAGTGTTAAGCACCAACCGTGCCGCTAACTGGATCTGGGGAAGGATATGGGGGCGGTGGTAGGGAAGGACGCTCTGTAACACCATCGTTACAAACCGAATGATGTTCTCAGAACTTGGGGATAGGAGAGAGGAAGAAGAAGCAGGGGTAGGCAAATCTTGTGACTGAACGGGGACGGCGGTTTCAGGCTTATTAGGTTCTGGGAGAGGTTTGGTTTTACATTTGTAACTAAACGAGGGATGGTTGAGATAACAATTTACACACTTCGGCGTAGCTTTGTTCGGACACACTTGAGTAGGATGTTCCTGACTAGAGCAAATTGCGCATACCTCCGGGTGAATGCAGGCAGCTCCTGGAGCGTGATCAAAACGTTGACACCTGGGGCAGCGGATCTTCTGCGGGGGAGCAGACCGGGATGGCTCCACCCTGTGGCGCCGGGCATAGATCACTGCGCCGTCCCGCAACAACCCGTCCAGCGTCCTGACGTCCCGCGACAGGATACGGACCAAGGACTTTGGGCGTTCGCATTCCGGATACGGATGACTTTAAAGATGTCGTGGCCTTCCAGTTGGAGTTGGGCGGACACTTCGTCATCCGTGTAGTTCCTGTCCACCCCATAAGCCACCACAGATAAGATGGGAGCTGGGCGGGCGCGGGGTTCCGGTCGTCTGGCAGGTCGCTACGTGGACATGTTGGTAGCTCTGGCGTGCTGTCCCAGGTGATGTGCTCCTGTTCTATTAGTGAAATGGGAGAAATATGGCTTGCAGGTTTTGATATTAAAGCCCCCATCACGGACACGCTGAATTTCTAACTTGTAATCTGCGAAGTTCGGCGTGTAGCGGGTCAATAGCTGGTAGATCTTCTTTACATTAGCAAGGGCTGGGTCAACGTGATGAATCTTGATAAGTTAAAATGGCGGCTGAATCGTAGCCTGGTGTGACGTGTCTGTGACACTCCTGTTGCGTATATTTGGCGGAATAGCTGGATTTAAGGCAGCCTGGGCGTAGCTTCGTACATTGACAGGCATGTACGGAGTAGGCTGCGAAAGCTGGTAGTTGGTCGGTGAAATCGGTGGTAGTGGATTTATGCCAGCCGAGGGTCGGGATCGACCACTCCAGCTGAACCTCGGACAGAAAGTGGTGATGCGTAAACCGAGCCGGAGGAAGCAGCAGATTGAGGGTCCGGAACTTGGCGAATCTTCTTTCGCCCACCGTCGTCACTGGAAGCGTCGGAGTCCGTTCGGCGCCGGGGTTCCTTCGTCTGGTCGTAGTCCATTTCAGGCTTCGGAGGTCGTTCTGGCGAGTTCGGTGGTAGAGGTGAACTCATGGTGTCGTAGCTTCCTTCTGATGTGGAGAATCTACTAGAGTCGTCTTCGTCGATAGTGACGGGGCTGATCATGAGCCGAAAACTGAGAATGTGGAGGCCACTGCGTAGGCTAATTGGAGCCACCGGCAGTGCCAATACACTATGAGAGACTTTGTCTCATTACCAAAAATTGATGCCTGCTTGGCCATCAGATGATACAGATGTTGATTCCCATAGGGAACCTGAAATATTTATCCCAAATGAGTAAATTTATAATACCAATGTAAATGGTCCGTTATTGGACATTATACATTTTCCAGCTAACTCATTCCTGGTTGCCAGCGTTTCGCCTCCGTATGCTAAGTTGGGCTCATCAGCTGGTACATAGCACACCCACCAAGACGCATGGCTAGAGCATACCGTGGAGGCATTTTTCCAATGTTTTCATTCCCCACCCTGAAGGTGTGGGGCGGGCCACCTAGAGGGTTACGCCCTCTCTCTCTGGCCTGGGGAGGTGGCGGGGATAGGGAGAATTGTTAGAAAAAAAGAGTTGGGTAAAGGAAATGAAGAAAATGGGAGATGTGAAGGATTGGCTTCTTGGCTAAGGCAGGTGAAGAATATAAGGAGCTTTATTATCAGCTGTATTATAATACAATGAAGAAATTACAGAGATTCACAATAGGTGAGCAGATATGACAGCGATGCTAATAAGGGGAGGTGTAAACAAGGTGAGAGGGAAATTGTTGAAGTGCAAGGGTACGATAGAAGGAAGAGAAGTTAACAAGGGAAGTGAGAAGGCGAAGGATGTCAAGGGAGGGTGGTGGTGAAAAGTAACTTGGTATGGGTGGGGGTGGATAAGGGAGAAATGATGGACTAGATGGTTGGGGATGTGGGGCAGGCCGGGGGCCACAACGAGGTGCGGGGTGACGAGGTGAATTTTTAGGAGGTGAACGAGATGGTTCGATTCGATGTTGGCGGCCGTTGAGGTGTATTCCGGAGGCGATGAGTCATGCGGCGTCTTCAGCAGTTGGAAGGTGAAGTCTGACGAGATATGTGGGACCATCAGCGTTGTAAATACGAAAGGCTCTGGACACGGGTAGCCCTGCTTGGCGGATTTCCTGGACGATGAATGCTGATGGTATGCTGGGCGCCACACCGCAACGACGCGGCTATAGGTGTTGGTGCTGGCAGAAGACTGTGATCCCAATGGTGGGTGTTCCATGTTTCCAGGAGTATCTGGCGAAGAATTTCCCTCGACAGGCGACTGAAGCGATGCGGTCTGGGGTTGTGTTAGATCAGAGGAAGGAGGAAAGGGGAGAGGAGTCGTCATGAGAGAGGAAGGATGAGACATAACAGTGGTAGTAATAGGCATGTAGGAGGAGGTGTGTACTGAGGTGGTTATGGTGGTGGTGGTGGTGACAGAAGTGGTGGAGGTGAAGGACGAAGGGGGTGAGGGGTAGGGAGGCGGTGCGGTTGCGGCGTTCACAGCGGTGGTTGCAGGCGAGGATGGTTCGTTGTCTGGAAGCTGGGCTAGATTATGCTCTGGAGTAGGTTCCACTTGATAAATGTGGGACGAATGCGTGCTCCAGTCTTGTAGATGGTAGAGAGGTCTGCTGGAGAGTGAAAATACAGAAAATATCTGTAGATGGTTGAGCCCTGTCGTAGAGCCTGCAGACATCGTGGGCGCCGGTCGGACGAAGTGCAGTTAGGATGTCATATTCTGATGATACAAGAGGAATGTTGCGGGCAATGCAGGTGAACGACATTTAGAGAAGGCTGACCTCCAACTTGGTGCCAGCCTATGTGCTTTGTTATGTCGGTGGGGTGCCGAAGAAAAATGAAGACGTTGCGTGGAAGCAAAGTAGTGCAACGACAGAGATGTGATGCGTGCTTCGCTGTGTTCCTTCTCGGTAGTGAGAGTTCTGCCGTGGAGGCTACTTTTAGTTTTTAGTTTTTGGTTTTCATTCACCGCCCAAAGGGCGTGGCAGGCCCCCTAGATTATTACGCGATGTCGGGCGAAGAGCAGTGAAGAGAGCAGTGTGACGCTTGTAGATGTAGGAGATGGGTAAGCGATGTGGAGATATTATAAATGAGTAGAAAAGATGAGACCTCTTGGCTATGGTAAGTTGTGAGGGAAAGGAATAAGGTTATACAAGAGTGCCGGGGTGTAGCTGACTGGAAATGAGTGTGGTGGCGATCTGGTTTAACGAAGTGGTGAAGAGTCGGAGGAGGGCTACTTGCAAAGGTAAGGGTAAGAAGGAACAAATGGATGGAGGTGGTGGGCAAACAGAATAGCTAGATTGAGGAGGGGGGCTGGCCGGGTGCGACGTCGTATGTGTCTTGGAGATGTGCGAGGAGGGGAGCGCGAGCGATCAACTTTATGGCTATTGATGAAGATGTAGACTCCGTTGAGAAGAAGGTGGCGGACGTCTACTTCCGTAGGTAGTTGTAACCTTACCAAGAATATAGGTCTAGTGGGATTCTTGTTTCCAAAACTCTGTGTGCCGGAATGCATGCAGCGTGGAGTTCTCGTAGTATGGTTGATACAGAGATGGAAGGGTCGACACCTCGGATGACGCAGCTATACATTTCTGGAGGAGACTGAGGTGGCGCTGGTGGCGATGGTAGTGGTGCGTCGGCGATCTGAACTTGTGGTGTAGCTGGAGCGTCTTGAAGTTGCTGACGTTGTAGAAGAGGGGGGGCGGTCAGGTGACATAAGTTAAAAGGAGGACATGATCGGGGAAGGATGAGAAAACGTAGTCCTGGTGAGAAAAGCAGAAAGATGGCCGTGACTGGAGGTTGTGGTTGTAGTGAGGGTGGTGGTTACTGTGGTAGGAAGGAAAAGATCGTACATGGGGAGGCCAACTGCCAGTGTGGAGTCAGCCTATGTGCTTTTTCTGGGTTCGGCGGGAGCTACAATTAAAGATGAAGAGCCACCCGGCCGAGCAAAAATAGAAGGATTTGCGGAGATTGGAGATGCCCAGTAACAGCGATGTTCCCCTCCCGTGGAGGCCGTCGTCGAATAAGTTTTCATTCCCCGCCCGAAGGACGGGGCGGGCCCCTCAAAGCGTGACGCGCTCTCTCGGGCCGGGAGTTGTGTAGTGAGAGTGAGGTGTGATGAAGAAGAAAGATGGGAAAATGATGTTACAAAGTCATGGAGGAGGAATAGTGGGGTCTCTTGGCTAGGGAGATGCGAGATAGAGTGGGTGCGTAGAAGGAGTGAAGTGTTAAACGGGAGTGCCAGGGTGGAAGAATGGGTTGAGAAGTTGTAGGGCTGCAGCGATGTGACTTTGGGAAGTTGTGAGGAATGGATAGAGATCTGTATGTGGAGGAGGGTGGAAGAAAGGAGGAGTTGCGGGAAACGGTGGGCGTACGTAGTGACGAGGTTGATAGGGAAGATGAGCTGGCCGGGTGCGATGACGTGTATGCGACGGAATGACGTCTGGGGAAAGGCCGAGGAGGAGAGCGAGAGAGTAGATGTGCGCTCCACTGGCGATGAGGTGATAAGACTGTTTCTTCTGTCGGTAGATGAGTCGTACTGAGGCGGTCGGTCCGGAAAAGTTCAGTATGCGGAACGCCCGCCGTGCTCTGACTCCTGTTGCATGAATTACCTGGAGGACTTCTTGTTCGGTGATGGTTGTAGCAACGCCGCTAAGGACGCAGCTAAACATGGTGGGTTGAGACGGTGGTGGTTGTGGTGGTGACGAACTTGACGATGCGACGGTTGCGGTAGTAGACGCAGGCGTTTCGGTGATTCGCTGGTGATGGAAGTAGCGAGATGGGGTACGTAGAAGGCTAGGGCGTTCTGAAGTGAGTTACATACGAACAGATGAAGACATTGCTGGGGTGGGTTGGGAGTAAGTTAAAGTTGTGAGAGGGAGGCATTGAAGGGTGAAGGCTGAGGTCATGTTTGTCGTTGTAATTGTTGTGGTTGACATGGTACACATCCAGTGCGGAGTTCGGCCACTTGCTTTTTAAGGTCGGCGGGGAGCTGATTACTTTTGACGAACAACCGGGCCAAGCAAAAATAGTAGGAGAAGCTGCGATTGGAGAAGCCCAATAGCGAGGTCGATGCGAGAAGTGTGCGTGGAGGCTTCGTTCGAACATGTTTTCATTCCCCACCCTGAAGGGGTGGGACGGGCCACCTGAAGGGTTACACCCTCCCTCTGGCCAGGAGATTGGACGGGGAAAGGAGATGCGTTAGATGAAGGAGATGGGTAAAATGTGACATATAAATAGAAAAGGAGATGCGGGGAGGTGGCCTTTTGGCTAAGTTGGTGTAGATGAATTATGAGCTTTATTTACAGTCATATACAGTGGTACAAAGACATGAGAGAACAGAGACATGATTTACAGTATAAGCAGTAGGGGAAATGCTATGCAACTGAGATGAGACAAAAGAAAGATTAT
Source organism: Anabrus simplex (assembly GCF_040414725.1). NCBI lineage: Eukaryota > Metazoa > Arthropoda > Insecta > Orthoptera > Tettigoniidae > Anabrus > Anabrus simplex. The sequence continues at coordinate 310,706,247 of NC_090266.1, forward strand.
ACTACATTGGGAGGTGGAAAATGAAGGGCGAGGATGTGAAAAAGGGAAGATAATTTGAACAGGGAAGTGAGTAAAATGGAAGAGGGGCGATGGTGTGGAAAAAGGCCGGGCGGACTGGATGTGAGCGGGCCGGGACGGCGACGGGACGTGTTAGTGCAGGTAAAAGGTTGGGGAGGAGAGCGAGCCGGTTCGATGTGATGGTAGCGGCTGTGAAGATGCAGTCCAGTGGCGATGAGGTGTTATGCATCCGCAGGGGTCGGTAGGTGAACTCGCACGAGACGTGTAGGTCCAGAGGCGTGATAGATGCGTAACGCTCGTCGAATAGGCGTGCCTGCCATGCGGAGTGCCTGGGCGATACCTTCAGCTTGCAGGAATGGATCCACGCCGCGCACGATGCAGGTGCATTCCGTTGGTGATGATGACGAGAGACGTGCCGTGTCTGCTGCAGGTGAGGTAGAGATGCGGGTTGTTGAAGAAGTTGGGCAGGGCTGAGAGGGATGGGGAGAGTAGCGGACATTAGAAGGGTTGAATGGGATGTAACCAGAGTAGTGGTAGGGGTTGTGAAAGAAGGGTGTGCTGAGGGAGGTGGTGGTGGTGGTGGTGGTGGTGCAAGGGTAGGACGAAGGTTGCGGCATTGGGATGTATGGAGGTGGCGTGGGGGCGGCAGTCGAAGCTGCGGTGGCAGATGGAGTGGCTTGGAGCTCAGCGAGAAGATGTCCAGGAGGAGAGACCACTCTGTGGTGGCGACGACTGATGCATGCTCCAGTATGAATAAGATGAACACGTGCGGCCTGGGTGATGCAGTAGAAAAGGACGGCAGATACTGGTTCGAGTCCGTCATATAGCCGGGTAGCACTGTAGACTCCAGTCGTGCTGAGGTCGGAGATGATTGAGTCTTCGGAAAGAGGAGTGTCGACATCAAGGACGAGGCAGGTGTATATTTGGGGGTGGCCGAGTTCCATCGTGGTGTGAGTTAATATGCTTTGTTGTGTCGGCTAGGTGCGATATTAAAGATGTTACATCACCCGGCCGGATCAAAAACACAGGATGAGGTACAGGATTAAGCTGTCCGCTTTTAGAGACGGCGAAAAAGCCCCCAGTGGAGGCCACTGCGTAGGCTACTTGGAGTCACCGGCAGTGCCAATGCACTATAAGAGACTTTGTATCATTGCCAAAAATTGATGTCTGCTTGGCCATCAGATGATATAGATGTTTATTCCCATAGGGAACCTGAGATATTTGTCCCGAATGAGTACATTTATAGTACCAATATAAATGGCCCGTTACTGGATATTATACATTTTCCAGCTAACTCAATCATGGTTGCCAGCGTTTCGTCCCCGTGTGCTAAGTTGGGCTCATCAGTTGGTACATAGCACACAGACCAAGACGTATGGCTAGTGTAAACCGTGAAGGCGCCGTCGTCAACGAATAAATTTCAGTCCCAACCCTAAAGGGGTGGGGCGGGCCACCTAGAGGGTAACGCCCTCTCCCTGGCCAACAGATGTGACGGGGTTGTGGAGAAGTGTGGGAAGGAGGAGAGGGTAAATGGCTGTTTAAATAAGGAGAGGTAAAGGAGGTCAAACGGCCTCTTGGCTAAGAAGTGCAAAAGAGATTCGTTTTATTGAGAAGAGATGCAAAGTCGTAATTCTGTAATACAAGATATATGAAACAGAGCTTTACAAAAAGGTGTTAGGGAGAGGATGGAGGGCTTGGATTTGGTAAAATGAAGAGAAGTGAACGAGGGAAGTGAGGAGAAAGTGAAAAAGGTGTGAGAAAGGTAATGGGAACATAAAGTAGTTGGGAGGTGGTGGGGCTGAAGAAAAGCTAAGATGTGGATTGTGAAGGTGGGACAGGCCGGGGACGACTGCGTGGTGAGGAAGGGCGGTGCGACTCTTGTGGAGAAGGAAGAGAAGGTTCAACCCGATGATAGCGCCGTAGAGGTGGATTCCTTGGTCGATTAGACGCTGGATGTCGGCGTGTGTCTGCAGTTGAAGTCTCACCAGAAATGTACGACCGTCGGTATTATAGATGCGGGATGCTCTCCTTACAGGTACTCCTACTGGCGAAGGTCACGTGTAATGACGTCAGGCGCTATACTGGGATCCATACAGCGAAGAACACAGCTGTAAGTAGATGGACGATCAGATGGCGGTGGTGACGATGGGGGACGTACCACATTCTCAGGGGGATCAGTAGAAGGTCCCTCGCAGATGGTAGTTGAGATGTCTGCTGGTGAGTTGTCTGATCGGGAATGGGAGGGAGAGGAAGAGAGGTCATTAGGGGAGTAGGATGGGACATAGTGGTAGTAATAGGAGTGATGGGAGTGAGATGTGCAGAAGTGGTTTTGGTAGTGGTAGTTGTAGTGATAGGGACAGTTACGGTAAGCGAAACGTTGGGAGAGGTTGGCAGAGATGGTGGTGGTTGTGATGGTATTAGTTGTGAAACAGGAAGACGAAGGAATGGAAAGTGAGGGATATGGAGGAGGCGTTCTGACGGCAGGCAGGGCAGGTCCTTGAGCTCTGATATGTGGTGGGATAAATGACACTCGATGAATTCTGCAATGAATAACCACTCCAGTAGCTTGGACGGAGATGCAGGCACTGACAGAGTGGAAATTAAGAAGTACCTCTGGTGTTGGATCAGAGCGGTAATAAAGACGGGTGACACTAAAGACACCGAGCGGGCGAAGTTCAGTAGAAATGTCCTCGATCGAGAGAGCTGGATCAACATCTCTGACTAGACAAGAATACATGGCTGGGGGCCGGCCTCCAACTTGGTGCCAGCCGATATGCTTTATTGGGCTCGGCGAGGGACGGAATTATAGGTGTGGCGTCACCCCGGCCGATCAAAAATAAAGGATGAGCCGTAATAGAAATGAGTTTTCTTATTTAGAGATGGCGACGAAAAAGCGCCGTGGAGGCTTTTTTCCTGTGTTTTCATTCCCACCTGAAGGGCACGGTGGGCCCCCTAGATCGTTACGCGATCTCTCGGGCCAAGAGAGGTGAGGATAACTGACAAATGTGGTAAATGAAGAAGAGGGCAGAACGATTTGATAAACTGAATGAGGGTACGGGCTAAGTTTTAAGGATGTGCGGGAGGAGAGAAATGTTTAGAGAAGGGTACCAGGCTGTAAATGGAAGGTGAGGAGGTGCAGGGTCGCAGTGATGTTACAGAGGGAAGAAGTTGGGAATCGCAAGATGTCGAGTAATTTAGCTGATGGGGGAAGAAACCGTTTGGAGGGAGGGGAGGGTAAACGGGTGGACGGGGTCGATAAGGAGGGGGTGGCCGGGTACATCGACGGACATTGGCGATGGGATGGTGAACATCGGCGGCAGTAGGGAGGCTGGTACGGGCCATGTACGTCGGACCGGAGGTGTTTATGATCCTGAACACTCAACGGACGGACTCCATGGATCACACAGCTATACATGGTGTGGCAGTACGGTGATGACTGCGGTGAGGGTGGTGCTTCTTCGATGACGTTGGAAAACGATGGTGTCGAAGACGGTGCTGGAGATGTGGCGGGAGGCATGCATGTGGGTTGACGTTCTTCAGGTGCTGGGGGTGAGGGAGGAATAAAGTCATTATGAACGCAGGATGGCTGGTTGTAACCGTAGTGATGGAATTAGGGGAGGGCGTTAAGGTTGAAATTGTAGTGGAGAAGGTGGTCGTGGAAGTAGTTATGGGAGATGTAAAAACGGGGGCTGATATCTGCTGGTGTGATGGCGTAGACTCCACTTGGTGTGAAGGTGCCTGGTAGGAAGTGTCCTGTAGTGGCGCGACGGTTGCAGGAGGGGTAAAATCAGTGGCTATGAGCTGGTCCATGAGGTACGCAAGAGTAACTTCCGCATTATGGAAGATGTGACGGATATAGACGCCGTTGTTCAGGAGGCGGAAGACGTCGTCCTCTGTGTGGAGATATAGAAGTACATCTGGAGTAGAGTACGAAAGGGGATTCTGGACCACAGGGAGTCTGGACCACTGCAGCCTCTGCGCCAGCGCGCGGGCCCCCCTGCGGGGCCTCTCACTTGCCAGGGCGCGTGTGGAATGTACCTCGCTGTACAGGGCCTCTTGCTGTCAAGGCTACACACAAGTGTGGAATGTTTCTCCTTGTGGCAGCGTTCTACAGCTAAGCCTAGTGGGGGTGTGTGTGAGGGGTAATGACACTTGTTATGGTGCATGATTGGGTATCCTTTACTGAAGGGCAATGTAAGAGCAAGCATGCTAACTATGTTTTACTAACCCTACTCTCCTAGTAGGGATAAAAACTATTGTGTGTAATTAAGTGCTTAATTTAATAAAAAAATTCGAACCTACTTACCTATAATCATTTATGATCTTGATTAGCTCTCAAATCGTTCATGCTGGTGACAGGAAGGACATCCAGCCGTAAATCTTCACGTTAGATAATCGCATTTTATACTAAATTTATATTTTTCTCCCATACTAACTTATAAATACCTTACATGAATAAATGACATCCATGAAATATCACTGTACTAGTTAACACAAATAGATAATTATTTTACTCAGATAAAGTCTGAAATCAGAGGTTGATTAAGAAATTCCGTTGTTACGAGCGCGAAATAGATATACTAGTACTATTTTTACATACGGAATGAAAACAGGTCGCCATTTTGTTACAGATCGCTGCATAAGTAGTCAACTGTTTGAACTCTTCGAGGTCAAACACCCAATACACATGGGAGTGCCATGTCTGTGATTTTTTATTATCTTTGTCCAAGATGTCTAGCACGAGTATTTTGTTGAAAAAATGCAACATCTCTGAACTAATGAATCACATAGGGGCACATGAAGTGCTATCTTTTCAAAAATTATATCGAATATATATGTTCAGCACGGAAGACGAAATAATAAATCGTTTAATGAATCAGTTAGGGGACACATGAAGTGACCGCGAGTTAAATAACATAGAATAAGAAAAATGCAATAAAACGACACCAAAGAACTTCGGTGAACAAAGAAATCAAACACGACAGTGTTCGACAAAACAAAAGACGAACGCGCTGCCACGTAGCAGAAATACTTGTGAAAAATCCGTGAAATAAAGCGTCTTCGCTAAAATAAACTATTAAGAATTATTCCTTAATCAACCTCCGACTTGAGACATGATGTGAGTATAAGCTACAATTTGTCGCACCCACACAGGTAGGTCTTATGATGATAGGAAAAAGAATTCCTGTGGGGGAAGAATCGAGGCTATAGCAATTGCCTGGTAACAAAAACACGTGTATTCATATATAGGTTAGGAAGACTTACTCAAGCAACTCGAATAATAAGTGGAACATCACACTGTTTTATTTACCTGTTAGTTCAAAATACATTTTAAAATTCTTTCTTACATGCCTTACAGTCTTTAATCATTGGATTCGGACCGTCAAAATCAACATCTTCTCCACGATGTCTACAGTGACGAATACAACGGCGACAGACTGCTATTTCGAGTAATGCTTTTGTGTAGAAGGTAAGTTTCTCCCATGCCTCATCTAAATCTTTAGCGGCATATGTTGGGAGAAACCCGGATGGTAGTTAATTACAAGTTGTGGCATTCGAAGTAAACTGCCATGTGTATAGTATGATGTAATAGCCTCAATTACTAGTGAGAAATATATAGTACGTAACGCGTCAGGTTTAATATTTGGTGTACAAACTTCACATTTACACTGGATATTACTGTTAGCTTCAGGGTTTTTCTTCTCGCCAAACTCATTCTTTACTTGTCGCTCCATGATCGTTGACACACACTGATGCCAACGGTGACGATACATTACTATTTATTCACACACTTTTTTAATAGTATGCTACAATTGACATTACGTCACACTAACATGTCGTATAGTGCAGATAGCATTAAGGTACACATTCCTTAGCAGTTGCCTAGTGTGGAAATAGCGAATTACAGAGAATTATTTTATGACTGGCAACGGGGGGATTGGACTTACTCTCTTCTGGGTAGCTAACTAAAGATGTGAGCGAATTCGCTTGTTTCATAAACTCTATAGGTGATTAATAAGTAATAGCAGCAGAAGCTCTTGTTTCTTCTGTGTTTCCTTTAATCTTTTTATTTTAGAAACCTTTGTTTCTTCTGTATTTGATTTATCAATCTTCTTTAAAAAAAAAAGTGTGTTCTTATAGAATTTCAAACTAGATAAACATTACACTTGCTGTTTCTTTTATTCAATGTACTGTATTTACACTTTCTCTTTTAAAGGGCACTGCAAACTATTGTACTGTATGTCTACTTTCATTATATATTAAAGTGAATTGTAAACCTTTATTTAATCTGTTTCTTTTTTCGAAAAAATAAAAGCCAAACTAGATGATCAAAAGTTGTTAAAAAGTTTTCTTTTAACTATCCTGCGCCACCTCCCTTTCATTCCTCGTACTCTAACTAAAGTAGGAGTAGCAGAATGAAAAAACATATGTCTTTTTACATTACATTCAAATTTATTGAATGAGAAACTAATGAGTTTTTATATAAAATTTTGATTGAATCTTTGACTGCCACCACGAGGAGTGACCTGCAGAGACTGAATCTTTGACTGCCACCACGAGGAGAGACCTGCAGAGGAAAAGAAATTAGTTGATAGCAGAATAAAACAGAAAAAGCAAGCAAGAAAAAGGAAACTATTATTTATTTATTTTCACCTTAATAATTGTTGAACTAGTAACTGAAATCAAGCTCGGACGTTGTTGCCGTTGTTGCCACCATGAGGAGAGACCTGCAGTGGAGAAAAAAACAATTAGTTGATAGAATAAAGCGGAAAAGCAAGCAAGAAAAAGGATATCATTATATCTATTTTTTTCACCTTAATAATTGTTGAATTAGTAGCTGTTATAAAGCTCGGACGTTGTTATTGTTAGCTCCTGAATCCTGACAAGAATGGTGTAAGTTCGCTTTCAGATGATCTGGTAGATATTGCCAGAGCGCACTTAACTGATGTTGTTCGTAAATAGATAATACGTTTTCAGGGAAGTAAGCCCACTCAAATTTATTGAATCTGCTCGCATCTTCTTTCTTAAATCTGTTTATTACTGAACACACTATTCTCATCACACCATCTGATGATTTTAACCAACTATGAACTGCGTGAACGTTGAACATAGCACAGCTGCCTGAATATCTTGCAACATGTGGTAAATGACGTGGACAGTCAACAGGGAAACACTCGTTACGCATTGTTCTTAAATCGGGCACACCATCTATAGTGTTCAAGTCAATGATGCATGTATGAGGATACTCTCGCAGTGCTAATAGACGTAATTCATTAACACAGTTGCACACAACCAGATATTGGTATTGTTCATCACTGAGAAGATACAAGAACGACGTAAGCGTGAAATCTAAATTAGGTACACTCATACCTAATATAGCTGTAGATAACACATTTGTAGACGAATCTATATTACAACAGGCTATCTCGTTACCTCCAGTAGGTAACTTCTGAATGTCAACTATCACTTCTCTGGGTTTTTCACTCATGGTGGGTCCGATATCGAAGAACTGAAGCAGAGAATCCTCTCTCTCTCGTTTATATACACAGTTAGAAAAAGGAAGAAAAACTCGCGCAAGATTATTGGAAGAAAATACTTCATTCGTTAGAGGTTTATAATTTATTATGCGATGATGAATAATAATGCAATGCAGAGCAGTGTTGGCTGGAATAGGATCGTTTGTTTCAATTTCAATGCGAACATCTACAGAGGAAGATTTTATCGATTCTAGCTGTTCCATGCAATTAATAACAACAATAGGACAATGCGACTGAAATTCACTTCGTGATATATTCGGTTCGGAACGTTTATCCTCAAGCTGATAGTACGTATTACGAAACTTGATGAACGTAGCATATAATTCAATGCAGTCGCCATTGTTAAAATTAGCCACAGCCTTTTCATAGAGATAAAGGTTTGAATTTAAGAATACGGCAACGGATCGAATATTACAGTGATCGAACCGAGAAGCATTAATTTTATTTCTATCGGTTTGGAAAGCAAGCATGAAAACTCTTGGTTTTCCTATTTGTGACGTAGTCATAACAGTCCAATTAATTTTCATTGAATTTGGAATAGTAGGTAACTCGTGATAACTCCACGATCGAAATGCTACAGGAATAGAAGGATTTTTTGGATCAACTTTATGCGTTTAACTTCTTCCTCGTCAGACAGTATTAGAGTTGGTAGCTTTATATACATTTTACGTACTTTAACCTTAGCTGTACCATCAGCGTTGGCTGAAAACAATGCACATTTGTCATCTCTAGAATGAATAAAGGTAAATTCAAGTTTAGAGTTTATAAATGGTTTCCTGTAGTCTTCAAATAAACCGCAAAGAACACGCAGTGGGGTGATTGTATGGCACAGCTTTGTAGTTGCGTGAGCAGTATTAGCTTCGTTTGGTAGTGTAGAAATTGAAGGAAAATAACCGGCATTTTGCAGCGCTAGCATTCCATTATAGAATAAGAGGCGAACGTTTTTATAGCAATAGACGAACCTACACGCCGAGTTCTTTAAATCTCCTTCCCATTCAATTCAATATGAATTTCATCCAAGAGATCTGCCGCAAAGTTTTGATCGGGAGCGGCTGTAGCTGAAGGTGTGTTATCTGCGCTTGATCTAACTATTTCATCTTCGATGTGAACATCGGCTTCAGAGTGTAAAAAGACATGTCCTTAGTTGTGTACAGGAACTCGAATTTCATCGTTGTTTTCATATTTCGTGCTCGCATATGGATGATAGCTCCTGACATCCCGCCTAGCTACTCTGTTGTCAAATATAACTTTGTCCGTTACGTTGAACATAATTCTTCTTGATGTTACCGTGATTGTACACAAAAAGAGACTAAGGTAGTTTCTGATAGAGAAATAGAATTTATATGCTTTATCTTATAGTAGTCGGTAGCAGTGTAAAAAAATTCCGAGTTCTTTCAATTTCCTTCGCATTTAATTTAATACGAATTTCATCGGAAAGATTTGTTGCAAAAGTTTGATCGGGAACGGTTGAAGTTGAAGGTGCATCATCTGTGTTTGATTTAACAATACCACCTTCTATGTGAACATCGGCTTCAGAAGATACATGAACTCGAATTTCATCGTTGTTTCCTTATTTCGTGTCTGCATTTGAACGATAGCTTCTTACCTCCTGCCTGGCTACTCCGTTATCAAACACAACTTTGTCTGTTAGGTTAAACATATTTCTTCTTGATTTTACCTTGATTACACACGAAAAGAGACTAAAGTAGTTTCCGTAGGAGAAATAGAACTTATAGTAGTCGGTAGACTAGCGACTGCAAAAAGTCTTTATTGTTAGCGGTTAATCTTTTCTTGTGGCGTACACGATGAGATTGTTTTTTAGCTTCACTCTATATTTTACTACTCTGTCTGCTTCCTCTTTAAATCCTCGCTTTTTGACTGGTTTTTTGTACATTACTACCATGATGTTTTGTTTAACTGTTCCTTACTCGAATGATAGTACATAAGCGTACGCTTTATGTTATATACGATTACTGTATTTTCACTGGACGAATAATTAACTCTACTGTTACATCCTCATTTTGTAAGTCGATTTGGTTTTCGAACTGATCTTCGAGTACGGCGGATATATGTTGAATAACACTAGTGTTTACCGGTAAGAAGCTTATAGTTGACGGCTGAACTACAATTGTATAACGAATGTGTTTGTTTACCGTTGAGGTAGGAACCGGAACCTAACACGAGGTTACAACATACGCGAATCGAGTTTACGTTATTAATTTTAATGATCTCCCCTGAAATATGTAATTTATTAGCTTCATATTTTAGACGTGAAAATCCTAACGAATCTGCAATTGAGTCGGAAACATCAAAGTCTACGTCTAGGTTTGAAGACATTTTACAGCGAAGATAGGTCTTTTCATAAGTAATACCTATATTCTTCCAGTGACAAGGAGATTTTTATAGTACTTCATAATCTTCTGACCTGCTCGACCCATTTTTAACTGGCTTAAAATATAATACGCATATTTTATTGTATAGTGCAGCAGTTAACCTTCAATACCGATGTGTTGTTGTAGGTGTGATCTGTGGGTTTGATTTAATTCAGGAAAATACATATGCATATGAGTGTGGCTGGTTGTGTTCCAAGTTACCCCATTTGGAATGCCGTAATGCGTTGTCAAGCACTGAATAAAATATGGTGACTTAAGAAATGTGCACATTTTGTTGAAGCAATATGATGATGCAAATTAGCTTTTCTTTAATATACCTAATAGCAAGTATTCCTTATAGGGAAGTTTTGAATGTTTTTGAGGCCAATTTTATAGATTTGCTTTTTGTTAGTAGGCTTCATTTTAAGAGGAAAATTGTCCAGCTTTTAAATGTTAATTCATTGCACCATGTGTGTAAAGAATGTGCCGAGATTTCTATTGACAAGTGTCTTAATGTGATGATAAAATGTTTTTAAATGAGAAAAAGACAAATCTAACCGTAAAAGTTCAGGCAGGAGTGCTAAAGCCAAAAAGTAATGCATAAATGAAAGATCAAGCCATTTTACATCAGGTCATTTCACATCCTGTTTATATGTCTAACTTCAGTCTTTGAATAATAACATTTTAAATAATTCTTCATTCATTTATCCAGAATTGCTTTAGCAGCTTCGAAGTAAATATCTCAATAACACTTTCATTCTAGACGTAATTTATTTGTCCATTTTCGTATATGCATTTCCATTTATATTTGAATTTAGCGCTACTTTTCAGGCCAAGTCACTAGGAGCGCTAGCGTCGAATTGTCTTCCATTTTAACAAGGCTAAATCCGTAAGCGTCGCGTATTGTCTCTACTGTATTTGGTTAGGGTATGGAATGAGCAGGCAAATATTAAAGGCAGCGTTGCGAACTTTGCTTTTCCCCCCGCCAAATCTAGCTTATTTAATCCAACGTTTGGCGACAAAAGAACAATGTTCCCGCTGTAGTTTTTCCCCTCTAAATCTAGCTTATTTCCTTCAACGTGCCTCATTTGACGTGGCGTTGTGATCCCCCTAGTATGAAAGAACACACTCCCTCTCTCTCTCTCTCTCTCTCTCTCTCTCTCTCTCTCGCTGTATGATGTAGTAGCAACAGTGAAACTAGCTAAGATCATTGCAGACGACTCACCACTGGTCAAGCGGCAGCATGGATTGTGCTTTTATGTTGTAAAATTATGACATTCCTACTCATCCTTCAGTTTTACTATCGTCCGGTGGGGCCAATGACCTTCGATGTTAGGCCTCTTAAAACAACAAGCATCATCATCATCACTATCGTCCGGTCACCTCACAAAACTTCGTTACCTGTGCCAGGCCCCTCACTTTTATATATCCTATCTGACATCCTTGGTCAACTCTTGTTCTTTTCCGACCGCGACGGTGTTAGGTCACGAAACCTAGGGATTCACTTTCACGCCCTTCGTGGTCTTTGTCTTTCTTTGGCCGATATCCTCATTTTTGAAAGTGTTGATCCCCTTCCACGGTTTCCCTGTGATTAGTGTTTTATAAAGGATGGTTGCCCAGTTGTACTTCCTCTTAAAACGACAACTACCTTCTCCACTTGTCAGGACTAGCTTCTTCTTCTTGATGGGGGTTTTGGGTTCTTTGAATGTTACCCAGTCACAAATCGAGTGTATAATTATCCTGTTTTTCTTTTGGTTTCCACACAAAACTCACTCAATAATAAACGAACTAACTTATTTATCTATATCACACATTTTCCACACGCTTATGTCTGCAAGCTATGAACCTAATCGTAAACAGTTGTCAAAACGTTAATGACAAAAGAAAGATGAGTGTAAGTAAGGCCTTTGGAAAAAACAAAAGAAGATCGTTTGTTTACAAAATAAATTTAGCGTGATCAAGAAACTGGTTTATAAGTTTAAGTATATCGGAAGAAGGTTCGAATAATAAACAAGAAACACTTGTTGGCAAAGGTATGTGTAATTGTACTAATTGTTTGAATAAGATACGTTGGGAGGAAGAATACTGAGGACATTGGAAAAGCAGATGATTACTATTGCCTTCTGGGTTTCCACATATACAGTAAGGGAGGTTAGAGATGTTAAAACGATATTTAGATAACGGTTCAAGTGCATGCTTAAAACGTAATCGTATAATGTTGATAATATGTCGTCATGTGTATGAGCCTTTTAGATACCAAGGTTTCAGTGGAATATTTGGTTGTAACTGGTAATAGAATTGTCCTTTCGTACGTGATGTATGTTGCCACATATTCTTCCAGGTTGTAAAGCATCACGTTTTAGAATAGGAAAATAATCAGTAAGTGTAATCTCTATCCTAAGGGTATCTGAAGGAGAGTTACTAGCTTCTTTCGCGGCAAGATCAGCTTTGTCTTTTCCTGGGTGTGCTGAATGTCCTTTTATCCATATTAAAGTAAGATAGATACCCGAACTATCGAGTTGAAATAGAAGGTGTTTGACATTATACAAATAAACATTATACGACTGTATATTGGTACTTAGAGTTTGTAGCACGCTTTGGGAGTCGGTAAAAATGTTTACTTTTTTGAAGGAATGTTGTTGGACATATAATAATGCTTGCCTAATTGCAAAGAGTTCAGCTGTAAAGATAGAGACATTATTCAGGAGATGATACTGAAAGCTTGTAAACGTATTGGAGTCAAAAAATGCCGCGTCTACGCCTCGCTGGGATTTCGATCCATCGGTATAAATGTTGACGTCACATCCGATTGACGAGATTTTGAGCTTCTTATTCGACGAAGTAAATAATGAGGTACTTATTGAGTGATTTGAGGTAATGGATTGGGAAGTAATAATAATATGCGGAATAAAGTTTAAACTATCGTAAGGAAAAGAATGCATTGGTAACTGAGGAGAGCGTAGTAATGAGAAGCGAAGAAAATTCATTTCAACATAAGCCTGATATAAAGCAGGAGTTCTTCCATTTTTTGGAGAGCGTTGGCGACAGTATTCGTGGAGAAATTGCAGCTTCGGTATGAGGGTGGAACGGGATAGGGCGAGGTGTTTCAGGATATATTTTTTTGCAAGCATTAGGCGTCTAATAACAAGGGGACATTCACTTGTTTCGATAAGTAGCGCGTTAGTGGGAGTAGTTTTTAGGGCGCCAATGCAACGTCTTAAGGCTTTATGTTGGATTACACTGAGTTGAGATAATGTGGTATCCGACGCTGTATCAATAATATTAGCGCTGTAGTCCAATTATGAACGTATATCTGCCCGATACAGCGTTAACGCAGTTGAGGGTTCTGCTCCCCACTGACGTCTCGTAATTGTTTTTAGAATTTTCAGATAACTATCTGCTTTTTGTCGTAAGGTCTGTATGTGTTGTTTCCAAGTTAGATTACGATCGAAAAGTATGCCTAAGTAGGTATGGAGGGTGGTGAAAGGAATACTGAAGCATCAAAGGAAATAGGACTATTATCAAATGAGCGTTTGTGTGTGAATACTATTGCCGCGCACTTTGAAATAGAAAGTTGTAGGTCATGTGTGTTGAACCAAGTTAATATTTTGCTCATGACAGTTGCTATTGCTTGTCTGCATTCATCAATGTTTGTATGTGTAACATAGATGACAAAGTCGTCAGCAAAAGCTAAAACTCTAGCAAACGGTTTTATGATATGTTCTAAGTCACTAATATATAGGGCAAATAATATGCCACTTAATATTGCACCTTGAGGCAAACCATGCGATGTTTGTCTACTCGGAATATGGTAGTGTGATGATTTAATCGTTAATGTGCAATACGAAGATAATTGATGCAGCATAAATAAGAATTTGAAAGGAAATCCCTTCGCAGCCAGTTTTTCCCATAGGAGGTGTAACGGTACCGAATCATAGGCTCCTTTTATATCGAGAAATATATCAATAGTGCTATGTTTTCCCCAACGGGCTAGCAGAATATCTAGAAGAAGTATATTAATCGGATCTTGGGTATTACGAACTTTTGTGAAGGCATATTGGAATTTGGGAAAAAGATGGTAATAGTTTAACAACCATGCTAGTCGCTGTAGTATGATTTTACAAAAGGTTTTGCCCATGCAAGAACTCAGTACTATACCGCGGAAATTCTCGGGGGTATCGAGAAGTTTATGTGATTTCAATATGGGATTTAAATGAAAATCGTTTATTGAGTGGGGATGCGTGCAGTGTGTAAAATATCATTATAATAATTAAGTAGTAGAAGTTGTGCCTGAGGTGGAAGTAGTCGAAGCATGGTGTAAGTTATGGAATCCGGACCGGGGGAAGAAACTGTTTGCAGATAACAGCACAGCTCGTAGTTCATTTAATTGTATTGGTTGTATTAAAGTAGAAAAATGAGGGTCCGTCGTGTTGGAGGGGGACGGGAGTTGAGGTACCGTATAATCTGGCGTGAGGGAAGAAAGGAACAGAGAATGTTTGCAGTATAGGTAGTTGTGATTGATGATGGGAGGCTCTCGTAATCATTCGTATAGCATTCCACAAATGGGTCGCCGGGACATGAGAAGTTAATGATGATATGAATGCTCCCCAAGCATCTCTCCTTTTAGTATTAAATATAAGTTTAGTTTTAGCGATATAGCGCTTTATATTTAAATAATTTGCTTGCGTTAAAGATTGACGATACGTTCTAAATAAGATCTTGCGTTGTTTAATGAGTTCATGACATTCTTTATCCCACCAATGTATAATTTGACGAGGTTGGGGGAAGACAAAAGTATGGGTTTAAAAGGATGATAACTATTTCGATAATTATTAAGGATTATAAGAAGAGTTGAAAATGAAAGATTATGGCTGTGCTCATTTGTAAATGAATTATTTAAGTACGTAATGTACGTATCATTATTAAAATTTCTAAAAGATCGTATGTTACTGGCTTGTTCTACTAATCGCATCGGGGTTCGTGGTTTACCAATACCATAAGTAATGATAATTGGGAAATGGTCACTCGTATGAGTATCTGATGAAGTGTGCCAAATGATATATTAATTAAATGTACATCATTATGTACGATGCCAACAGCATAAGTTTGGGGGATCTGATAGTGGATTGGAAAAGGCAAATAGGAAAACTAGTTTTGTATACATATCGCTACGCCTGCAGAGCCGGGGCCATCTTGTCGTACAATATTATATCCCGGGAGAGAAAAGTGGGATTGTGGAGTAAACCATGTTTATTGAATCATAAGAATATGTGCCAAAGTTTCATGAATAAGTAGTTGTAGTTCATGTTTTTTAGGAAGTACACTCCTGGCATTCCATTATAGGATGCTTATCATACACGTCTAGAATGCTTGCTATGTGGTCTTGTAATTTGTAAATGACCTGCGTGAGTTGGGGCTCATTGCCCAGTGTTTGTATTAATAATAATATTTGTTGAATTTCTTTTTGAAAGTGGTCTTTCTTACTGTGTGTCGGGTGGGCCTGTGTGGCCGACATATCTCTATTATACACATTTTGCGAGGTAGGTGTTTTAGGTTGGACTGTTGAGCAGTCTGATGCCGTAGTTGGTTGGTATATGTCCATTGCGAATTATGGACATATACCCTCTTCTGTCATATCCTGGGGCAGGGGGAGGCGGACGAGATTGCAGAATAACTTGCGTAAATTTTCTTTTCCTGGGATTTTCAGGAGGAGGAAGGGTATGATCTTGGGATAATGGGGGAAAATGTTGAGGGTTTTGTTGCGGATAATACATCGGGATTGCTACTTTGCATTTCGCTTCTTCAAAGGAGATATGTCCAGTGCTCATGATTTTTTTCAATTGTAACTGGTATTTGTGCTCCGGACATTCGGGAGAGCCCGTCAAATGTTCCCGTTTACAATATACACATTTTGTGAAATGTTCAGTGCATTGATTGGTAGCGTGCTGTTGGGAACTTTTGCCACATCTATAAGCTTGTGCTTTACAGTGTTTTTCGGTATGTCCGTACTTCTGGCATTTTCGGCACTTACTAGGTGCAAAGATAAATGCTCAACATCTAAATATACTTTGTACAGTGACACTTGTGGAGGTAAATTTTGAGCTCGAGAAATGACTTTAATGGATCCTGTGGGTACATATTCGGTTTTCTTTTTGAACTACATTTCGATTTAGTCGTTGAATGACATTAAAAGGCACTGATGATTCAAGTTGGTGAAGTATTTCGTCATCCGGTAAGTTCTTATCAACGCCTCTTATGAGACCTACACGCAGGACGTTAGAGGAGGCAATATAGGCTTTAACTTTAAGAGTCTCAAGCATCGGACTTCGTAGGAAGGCATTTGCCTGTGCAGTCGTTTGAAAGGTCACTTGAATGCGATTTCGCACTTTGCGTCGCAGGGATTTTACATCTAAATCGTTCTCATAGAAACGCCGTCCTAAGGCCATGGGGTGTAACTGATCAATATTTTTGGCAGTGGATGATTCCAAAAACACTGCGGTATATAGGGACCGTAATGGAACTTATTATAGTACTCCGGCACATTTGCAGATTGGGCTACATCACTAAGTTGAGTACTTTTTTGATCAGTTGAAGTTTCCTTATTCTGCAGAGTTTGTCCGTGTTGATCGCTCGATGGTAATTGAATTTGCGTCTGATTAGAAGATTCTGTAGAAAGACTATCCATAGATTCATCGTCCATATGCACTTCAACCTCTTTACCGACAATTAACTGATCACCTGTAATGGGCCGTTGCCCCCCGCTGGAGGTGGTCATCCTTCACTTTGCACTCACTATACACCACTAAAGAACACCAGCAACTGACACCCGGCTCACGATGTCACTAACACACGACCGTCGTGCCTCATGGCCAGCAAGCAACTCGTAAGGCTAGCTCAGTGTACACAATTAAACATCCATGGTTGCGGTTATAGTAATTTGCTAATTAAACAGAACAAAGAACAATTTCATTCTCTACCCGGTGAGCAGTGCTATAAATATCTGGCTTATTTTTTTAATTTTTCTAGTTCTGATTTAGCTTTTTCCAGCTTATATTGGATGGTGATTTAGCTTAGTAAATAATAATTGTATTGGCGACACTGATTAGCGGCCATCAGGTGCTTATCGAGCAGGCAGTGCGCCAGTCTCGTTCACTCTGTTGAGTGGTGCGGTTGTATAGTGCGTGCAGTTGTATCGAGTCGGTTCTAGAGTTTTCTACTTAGTGCTTGGAGAGTGGTAGAGTGCACAGCGTGGGACAACATGGATAGTGACAGTGGCGGAGGTGAAGAATCTGATTCTTCAGCTAACGAAAATGTAGATCGCGAAGAAACAGTGAAGACCCATCAAAACCCAGCAAATAACTTTAAGGATACCTCTGTGACTAATAATCCTACACCTAATAATGCTCATCCTTCACCTACTAAAACCACTAACAATAAGTTTGCTTCATATAGCTACCCAACCAATCACCATGGACCATATATCGTATTTATGTCCAGTAAAATACGAATAACATTGGCAACCTACACCCAATGGCACTCGGAAGACTTTTACATAAGAATAACTTCCATGTTCACTCCATTCAACCAAAAGGGAGAAACAGGCTATCTGCCTTACATGCTAACTCATTTTTACAGAGTAATTTTCTTGCCTCACACAATTTACATGCATTTGTTTCACATTCGAACCTATTTCGGTTTGGTATAATTAGAGGGGTTGAGAAAATCTTAAAGAAGCTGACATATTAGCCTTAATTAAAAGTGATATAAAGGTACATTCTGTACAAAGGTTAAATCGTAAGACTATAGAAGACGGGAAGGTAGTATATGTGCCGACTGGCTCAGTCAAAGTTGTCTTTTGTGCGAAACATCTTCCCAAATATGTATCTACTTTTCAAGTTGTGTTAGAAGTTACTCCATTTATTTTTTTATCCAATTATTTGTGCGAAATGCCAAAGATATGACCACACTCTAACAAACTGTCAATCTTCCACTTTTAGATGCAGGAATTGTGCATTAAATCACGCGACAGCTGATTGTCTATCTAATGTAATACAATGTTTGCATTGTAATAAGCAACATGTATCGGGAACGAGTGAACGTGAGGTACAAAACGCCAAGTTGAAATAAAAAATGAATGTGCCTAGAGAATGTATCCTTTCCTGAGGCTGCTTCGCGTCTATACCCACAGACAATAGCTCCACAGGATACTCTTCAAAATGCCCCCCCTACATACTCATGCAACTCCACCTGTGGTTGAAGCTCCGCGTAAGCGGAAGTTTACACAGGTTATTTTTCAAGATTTGCGACCCAAACCAACCCCCGGATATGATCGCACGGGACACATGCAAATTCTGCAACACTACCAACTTCCTCGGCACGCATCAATGCCGGCTCAGCAAAAAAACCCTTCACATCCTCAGCTGATCCCATCTACATCGAGACAACACTTATCACAGCAAGCGGTAAACCAAGCTACTTTACCCTCTCAACGTGATTCGCAAAAGTACCAAGTACTACACCGCCTACATACGCTCATGTTGCTACTACCACCATTACTTAAGGACCAACCTAATATATTATCCATGATTGGACAATTCTGCGACAGCCTCCAGCTCCTATTCAATCAAGACAATGAAAATAATTCAATGGAATGCTAGAAGTATTCGGAATAAATATCATGAATTGCGAATATTGATAAAAGAAACAACACCGGCTATAGTAGTCCTCCAAGAAACTTGGCTTGCGCCCGATAATGTTTTTTCGATACCTTCTTCACAAATTGAACTCAAAGACGGACCGGGGTATGATGGAATAGCATTTCCAATACATCAATCATTCACATATCAGCTATTTCATCCCCAGTACCAAATACCTAACACATATGTACTTGGTATAATACATATCATATATGCAATGGCAACAATTTTTTCAGCAATTCCCCGACACCAGCCAGCTACTTATTTTAGGGGACATGAATATTCACCATACCCAAAGGGGTTCCCAAGTAGATACGCCTAGGGGAACTAACTTCTTGAATGCACTACAGCAAAGTAACCTAGTAATTCCCAATGATGGGTCACCGACCAGACTAACCCCCCACCCTGCAGCACCCCCAGTGCAGTGGATATCTCACTATGCAGTTATAATATAGCATCCACAACTATCCGGCGTACATTAAGTGACACCCATAGCAGTGATCACTTTCCAATATTTATCACTCATGGTTCCTGAAAAATAGTACAACACGCTCTTTACATAAGTTTGAACCCGAGGCGTTCAAGATATTTATACTCAAACAGATCGAAAAACATACAGACGATGAGTTTAATTACAATACTCTCTATAAAATAATATATCAATATCTGGACTGTTATCACCCACTAAAACCAACACATAACGCACACTCCCACAATATTGGTGGCCTCAGATGGAGGGATGATGAATGTCACCAATTAATTCTTAAACGGAATCGCCTTTTTTAAATCTATCGGAAAACATTAAACTTAGCGAATTATATTCGGCTGAAACACTATACTGCTATACTAGGCCGCATATTCCACCAAAAAAGACGCAATGCTTGGCAAATATTTATCAATTCTTTCCATACATGTATATCAGTAACAAGTTTATGGAACGCGGTCAGAGCACTGATGCGTGTCTCCACACAAATTACGAGACCTTTAATTCAGCCCGATATATTGGAACAATTCCTTTACTCATTAACTCCGAATACGGTGGTCCCACAGCTTATCCCAAAAGGCAATGATTCTACACGATCATCTTCAGTTTTGTTACAGAACATCACCCTACGTGAACTTACAACTACGTAACAAAAATGTAAAACATCCAAACCTGGTCCGGATTACATTAATTACGCGATGATAAAAACACTCGCAAGTCAGGCCTTACAAGCACTTGTTAATCACTACAACCAATTCCTACAAACCTCTACACCTCCAGACGACTGGAATAATTTTTTCTTAATGCCTATTCCCAAACCACGGCTACCGTTGAATGATCACAAGAATATTCGTGGAATAGTATTAGCATCTTGGATACGCAAAACATTCTTAAAAATAATACTACAACGTTTTTATGGTAGCCTACTTAGAATACCATGAATTAGTTCCCAAATACCGATATGCATATTTTAAAGGTCGCAGTTCACAAGATGCTATTAATATACTACTAACTGACATATTGCTTGTTAAAACATGCAAATACCACACAATTGCAATCTTTCCGGATATACGGGGGCGTTTGATTCTGTCCCATTGCATATGTTATGGGCCTCATTATCCTCCGAAGGCATTCCTACTTCGTTCATCACACTACTCCGAAACCTCCTTACATATAGAACGCTTATAATAAAACACCCTGTTTCTCCGTCTATTTCACGTCAGGCTACGAATGGAATTCCACAGGGCGATATTTTTAGTGGCATATTATTTGCCTTGTATCTCTAAAACCTAGGACAACTTGTACTACAATGTGCCCGTAACTTACTCTATGCGGATGATATAGTCATTTACACATCAGAGAGAGATATTTATAGTGCCCGTAATATTATTTCTAAAGTAATGCTGGAAGTACAGAACTGGCTAAGTGCCCATGGTTTATCACTATCTCCATCTAACTGTTCAACACTCATTTTTATGCAGAAACAGATCCACACACTGAACCACTAACAGTGGCTGCCTATGAGATACCGATAAATACACATCATATATATCTAGGCATCATCCTAGATAACAAACTAAAGTTTGCTAGACATGTCCACTACCTCAGAAATACGGCGGCTAATTATATAAAACTCCTCAAAGCTATAACCCTTTCAGACCGAGTACGCACAATTGTGCGGGTTCGTATTTTAGTTATCCCTGACCGTATTTGATGTTTTTTCGGCGCTACACCGGACTGCAGTGATTGTGCAGGACACGTGGCGTGTATTTCAATTGATTTTAGTATGCGCTTGACCGCCAGGGCGAAGGAAGAAGAGTTTAAAAAGCACAGTTGATCGGCGAGATGGCAGGAAGCAGTAGTGCCGAAAGTAAGTATTTATTTACTGCGTTTATATTAATCTAGAAGCTTTACTGAATACCGGAATATATTCAATGAAGTGTGTACTTTGGTTAGTGAACGTAAATTTTGAAGCTACACCATCGTACGTGATACAACGACGTTTTGAATTTGGGTACGCACAATTGTGTGGGTCCTGTTTTCCGGATGTTAGTTTTTATTTTGTAAAATAAACTATTAATATGTGTATTGAGGAGCATTTTAGTCAGTTCTTGACGTACAAACAAAAATTCACACCTCCAGTTTTCTTTCAGGTCTGAAAGGGATAACGAGACGATCATGGAGGGCAGAACATACAACAGCCAAGTCAGTGTACTGCGCTACAATTCGTTCAAGATTAGATTATTGCGCACATATCATTGATATTGCTAATCCCGCAACACTGAATAAGCTAAATACTATACAACACCATGCATTACGTATTTGTTTTAGTGCATTAAAATCTACACCGACGAATACTTTGCAAGTGGAAACGGGAGAAACATCACTCCATATTCGCGGGCAGTACCTTGCTTCCAAGTACATACTACGACGTTTAGTAACAGTGTCTAACCCTATTGTACCGAAACTCCAACTACTGGATGAAAGATACAATTCGTATACTATAAGAGATAAAAGAACCCCTGCTATAATAAGCGTATTCTAACATGTATGGACATTAAAAACCAATATCATAAGGAGCGCAAAACTCCCCCATTATACGGTATCGTTTGAAGTAGTCCAATACTACCCAGATACTATAAATGCTGTAACTACTAGTTTTACATTGCTGCAGTATAAAATCTACGTTTCCATCAACCTCGAAAAAACTTCGTTTATCATACTCTAATGAAAATGAAAACCTACAACCTGTTTTCCAGTCTTAGACCGGGTCAGGAATGTAATAAATGAAACATATATAGGCTAGTATTACAATGGGGTCGCCACTCCCAAGGTGATTATTAATGACTGATAGATGCAATGAAATGAGAATGGAGGGTGTTGCTGGAATGAAAGATGACAGGGAAAACCGGAGTACCCGGTGAAAAACCTTTCCTGCCTCCGCTTTGTCCAGCACAAATTTCACATGGAGTGACCGGGATTTGAACCACGGTATCCAGTGGTGAGAGGCCGACGCGCTGCCGTCTGAGCCACGGAGGCTCTTATCATACTCTAATATTGGTCATAATTTCTATGGCGATGGATCTAATAATTCCTGCGGAGTAGGTGCAGCGTTTTATTATGAAAGAATACAACACATTGAACTATGTAAACTTCACCCGGATTTCTCTATATTCACAGCAGAACTTATAGTGATAAGACAAACGCTCCTGTATATAAAAAACCAATCAATTCCGAATGCCAATATCTTCACAGATTCACTATCAGCATTACCATCTATCCAGTCCTCTAAATTCACGTTTAACTGGTATGTTTATAATGTTAAGCAGCTACTATATGACCTACATAATACTGGTATACAGATTACGATTATATGGATTCCGGCGCATAAAAATATTCCCGGTAATGAAAAAGCGGATAAAGCTGCCAAAGAAGTATCAATGCTCAAAACCCCTCCAATGACATTTATGACTCCAGTAAGTGATCTAATTCCAATACTAAAGAAACATCAAAAAACAACATGGCAACAGTTCTGGAATGAAACTGCAAGAATAAAAAGGGAAATTCTATCACAGAATCCAACCCTCTCTGCCAATCCAACACTGCTATCAACGAACAACATACACACGGCGTCATATAATAATATTAGGCTACGTTTCAACCATGCGCTTACGCCCATGTACACTGACTGACAGAGCAAATGCAACACCAAGAAGGAGTGGTTCGAAAGGGATGAAAGTTGGGGAAAAAACAGAAACGGCACGGACGAATAAGTGATGTTTATTTCAAACCGATATGCAGGTTACACTATGCGCACGGCATCGACTCAGTAGGATGTAGGACCACCGCGAGCTGCGATGCACGCAGAAACACGTCGAGGTACAGAGTCAATAAGAGTGCGGATGGTGTCCTGAGGGATGGTTCTCCATTCTCTGTCAACCATTTGCCACAGTTGGTCGTCCGTACGAGGCTGAGGCAGAGTTTGCAAACGGCGTCCAATGAGATCCCACACGTGTTCGATTGGTGAGAGATCCGGAGAGTACGCTGGCCACGGAAGCATCTGTACACCTCGTAGAGCCTGTTAGGAGATGCGAGCAGTGTGTGGGCGGGCATTATCCTGCTGAAACAGAGCATTGGGCAGCCCCTGAAGGTACGGGAGTGCCACCGGCCGCAGCACATGCTGCACGTAGCGGTGGGCATTTAACGTGCCTTGAATACGCACTAGAGGTGACGTGGAATCATACGCAATAGCGCCCCAAACCATGATGCCGTGTTGTCTAGCGGTAGGGCGCTCCACAGTTACTGCCGGATTTGACCTTTCTCCACGCCGACGCCACACTCGTCTGCGGTGACTATCACTGACAGAACAGAAGCGTGACTCATCGGAGAACACGACGTTCCGCCATTCCCTCATCCAAGTCGCTCTAGCCCGGCACCATGCCAGGCGTGCACGTCTATGCTGTGGAGTCAATAGTAGTCTTCTGAGCGGACGCCGGGAGTGCAGGCCTCCTTCAACCAATCGACGGGAAATTGTTCTGGTCGATATTGGAACAGCCAGGGTGTCTTGCACATGCTGAAGAATGGCGGTTGACGTGGCGTGCGGGGCTGTCACCGCTTGGCGGGGGATGCGCCGATCCTCGCGTGCTGACGTCACTCGGGCTGCGCCTGGACCCCTCGCACGTGCCACATGTCCCTGCGCCAACCATCTTCGCCACAGGCGCTGTACCGTGGACACATCCCTATGGGTATCGGCTGCGATTTGACGAAGCGACCAACCTGCCCTTCTCAGCCCGATCACCATACCCCTCGTAAAGTCGTCTGTCTGCTGGAAATGCCTCCGTTGACGGCGCCCTGGCATTCTTAGCTATACACGTGTCCTGTGGCACACGACAACACGTTCTACAATGACTGTCGGCTGAGAAATCACGGTACGAAGTGGCCCTTTCGCCAAAGCCGTGTCCCATTCGTCGTTCGCTACGTGCGCAGCACAGCGGCGCATTTCACATCATGAGCATACCTCAGTGACGTCAGTCTACCCTGCAATTGGCATAAAGTTCTGACCACTCCTTCTTGGTGTTGCATTTGCTCTGTCAGTCAGTGTATAAGTACCGTATCGTTTCAACATTGTCAACCAACCGATATGTCAGTGCGGTTCAAATGAGTAGGATGCAAATCACCTCATTCTGCAGTGTCCGTTATATATTCAGGCTCGAACACGGTTACTTACAAGTCTAATACGTCTACGACTACCGCTTCCAACAAGTGTTGATTGACTTGTTTACACCCGACACCGGACGTAATATACATAGTAAACAGATTTTTAGATGACACGAAAATCATACTATAAGAAATTCCATCAGGTTAAAGTTTTCATTAATAGATGTGTCATTTGAAAAGTCGTACTTCACACTGCCGACTATGCCTAGTTAAGATTTGACTCGGTTTTGTTTAATATACAACTCCAAAAGGTATTGAGACCCTTGTTCGCACTGCTACTGTCATTTGTCGCCTCTATCACATGTTTCATAGTGCGTTGTTCTGTTGTTAGAAAGATCCAGATTCAGTAGGTAAGGTGTAGGGTAACACGTCGTTCGTAATAACACCGGTTCTTTGTAATGTTCACATGCACATTTAGCAATATCTACATTAAAACCCTCTGATTTGTGTTATCCCATCCTCAATACTAGATCCTTTAGTAGTTAAGTTATATTCTGTGCACTGCCTGCTCGATCTGCATCCGACGGCTGCTTATACTGCCTGCTCATTACAACATTTTAACGTGGCACTAAATGAAACTCACCGTTTACAAATACCCACAGCAGGTGGCAGCACCAGCCGGCACCAGACCTGTCGGAATGAAATAGCGGGAAATAGGGTAGTACCGGTACGGTACTGTACTTATTTTCAGTGAAAATGGTGTACTGCTACGTGCCTTTCTGCAAATCAAAGAAAGGGAACCGAGAATGCCGTGAAAACACCTTCAAGTACAAAATTGCATCGAAAGAGGTCGAGTATTATATCCAGGGAAGGAAACAGCAGGGGAAGTAAATGGTTTCCTTCTGAATATTCCGTGGTTTGCAGTCTACACTTTGTAAATGACGATTTCAAAGTGACCAGCAAAACGCGAAAATTAAAAACAGTATCTGTACCCGGTCTTTTTCCTGATTATCCAGCTTATAAACAACCGCTAATTTCAGCGAAGAGGAAGAGAAGGGATTCAAGCACAGAGACGTCCAACAAGAGCTCTTCAAACGTCATTGCAGAAAATGATAAGCGTTATAATAAGGTTTGAAGTATTACATAGTAAGTAATATAACTTCTGAGGATAATTGTACTGTTAATTTGAAGGTACAACACAGCATGCTGTCATAGATCCCATTACGAAACGTTTGTGAGTAATATAAAATCGTGTCAATATACTGTTATTATTATTATTATTGTTATTATTATTATTATTATTATTATTATTATTATTATTATTATTATTATTATTATTATTATTATTATTATTATTATTATTCATTACGCAAGTAGGGCCTTTTTAGTTGTTTCGGTTTTACAGTTATATCCAAACTAATGCCATGTTCTCTATCTATCTCTTTCCATTCGACTCTCCGTTTACGGATACCGAGGTAGGCCTAAATACTAGTAACAACGAATCGTGTGCCGTTGGTTGTCAAGTTGATATGTTGAATGACAGCAGCATGGAATGAATAAAGAGAAAAAATAAAAGGCTTCGTGTTGCGCTATTCAGAATGAAGAAGAATATAGCAGATCTGGAAGAAAAATTACACGGATCAAGTAAACAGCTTGAATTGTAATACTCAACTCAAACCACTGAACATTATAAAGAAATTGTTGATGGTGAGGGTGTTGAAAAGGCCATTTATCTTCAAGATCAAGTGAATAACTTTCAGAAACTGAAAAAATCTATACGGCATTGTATTTGTTGGTAGATTGCTCTACTTATTAATGTAGGGAAGTACCATACAGACAAAGTTTCCAAGTTTTATTGTTCGTCGAAATCTCTTTCTCGAAAAGTCCTGGAGCTATAACCCTCTAGAGCACCACTTTATACTTAAAATTCTTTAATTTTTCTGTTACTTTCAGATTTTAAATTTTGCTTATATGCTTATGTAGTTGTATTCACGCGATAACTGGGTACGTCTGGTGCTGCCATCTAGCAGCGGATTGTTTGTAAGTCGTGTTACACGTTTGAATGTGGAATGAGCAGGCAGTATAAGCAGCCATCGGATGCAGATCGAGCAGGCAGTGATTCTATGTCCTTCCACGGCCGACTTGATGTGTCGCTCTAGCTAGCTCCTTACCGGCCTTGACAACCGGGTCCACGCACTGTAATCGGAGTAGTTACACAGCTCGACACGTGGCGCTGGCGGCCGACCTATTTGCGGTAGAAATGTATACTTCTTTATGGAAAATATATTGACTTTGATTGCCCATTTATCGTAATTTAGAGTTATGGAGAATGTTACATAGGTTAATACTCTTAAAATGATTAATCCTAAAGGTTACTTTTACCGGGCGAGTTGGCCGTGCGCGTAGAGGCGCGCGGCTGTGAGCTTGCATCCGGGAGATAGTAGGTTCGAATCCCACTATCGGCGGCCCTGAAAATGGTTTTCCGTGGTTTCCCATTTTCACACCAAGCAAATGCTGGGGCTGTACCTTAATTAAGGCCACGGCCGCTTCCTTCCAACTCCTAGGCCTTTCCTATCCCATCGTCGCCATAAGACCTATCTGTGTCGGTGCGACGTAAAGCCCGTAGCAAAAAAAAAAGGTTACTTTCATTGATATTTGCCAAAATGATGTAAAATGAAACTGCGGGCAGATGACTTAGTCCAGCTGACGTTCTGATATTGAATCTGATTGCCGATTTATCTTAATTTAGGGAATAAAATAGTATGTTACATTGACTAATATTGTTAAAATTTAATCCTAAAGGCTACTTTCATTGATATGTGCCAAAATAACGTCGGGAAATGAAACTGCGGAGGATGGAGTAGTCCAAGTGACGTTCCTTAATTGTGAGGAATTATAGTAATGATTTTTATTATCATGGCATTTAGATACATAGCAGAACTTACCACAATACTTTTGTCTTCTGATGTTAATATTGAGATTAAGAGTCATGGTTCAATTAGGGTTTTAAAATTCTTCAAGCGGTGCTCTCAGGAATGGGGCTGGACAAAACATAAAAGTCTTACATTTTCCATAACCGTTGTATGCATAACATAAATATTTTGACTCAAACATGTTTAAATTTTAATGTCAATATATATAGTTTCAGATTAAATTTCATTCATACCTTTCACTAGAATATTAAATACCGGGCAAGTTGGCCGTGCAAAATTCAGACATATAAATTAAATATATATAAATTTTTACTTGAAATGTAGTAGGGTGGAACAAGTTGGCCGCGCGGCGTGCAGCTGTGAGCTGTGAGCTTGCATCCGGGAGATAGTGGGTTCGAACACCACTGTCGACAGCCTTGGAGATGGTTTTCCGTGGTTTCCAATTTTCACATCAGGATGTACCTTAATTAAGGCCACAGCCGGTTCCTACCCACTTCTACCCCTTTCCTATTCCACCGGCGTCATAAGGCCTATCTGTGTCGGTGGGACGTAAAACAAATACCGAAAAAAGAAGAAGAAGAAGAAGACGAATTTAAATAACAATTCAGTGAGAGAAAAATATTTTGAGTAAATAAATTGTAAACTGTTCTCTGCTCGACGATGATGATGCTTTTTGTCTAACATCTAGGTCATCGCCCCATTGCTCAGGTAACAACACTTCATACGTGCATATGGCAAATACGACACCGCCGAAGGGACTATTCTATGAAAGAAAATTCATGGGCGAAAATACCTGATTAGCGTGATTAGCTGCCACTCCCGGAGGCCCGGGTTCGATTTCTGGCCCTGCCACGAAATTTCAAAAGTGGTACGAAGGCTGGAACGGGGTCCACTCAGCCTTGGGAGGTCAACTGTGTAGAGGGGGGTATCGATTCCCACCTCAGACATCCTCGAAGTGGTTTTACATAGTTTCACACTTCTCCTCCAGCAAATGCCGGGATGGTAATTAAAGGCCACGGCTGGTTCCTTCCCTCTTCCTTGCCTATGCCTTCCAATATTCCCATCCCCAACACAAGGCCCCTGTTCAGCATAGAAGTTGCGGCCGCCTGGGCGAGGTACTGGTCATCCTTCCCTGTTGTATCCCCGACCCGTAGTCTCACGCTCCAGTAGCAAGACGCCAAGATGGACCACTTCAGCGGGAAGATATAGTACCCTGTGTCCTCGTGCTTACTCCTAGGTCTATTCCCCTTATACCCACATGTTGTAGATTTTCACTCCTACTACTAGTACACTCACTGAGTCCGAGAGAAAAATCAACCCTGGAGGGGTAAACAGAGTAAGAAAGAAAGAAGGAAGAAAGAAAGAAAGAAAGAAAGAAAGAAAGAAAGAAAGAAAGAAAGAAAGAACGAAGGTAAATACCCGAAATAGAAACGGAAAACTAAGATGAGAGTGCTACCTACTTTCCTGTTCGGAATACAAAAAAGGCACTCGGCAATATATATTCGAATATTTCCTAACAGTTAAAGAAAAGCAAATCACCACACCATAAAAAACGAATTAGTGCATAAATTAAAATCCTTGTTCAGGACGAAGTTACTGCGAGAAAACACTTTGTTCTTGTTTCCATAAAATTTCTGTTCGAAGTACGAAAAAGGTGCACAAGAATGTCACAAATTCCATGATTTGTAAACACCATTTAAAACAATATAATCACCACACTACACAATAAAAAAATAAACTCACTAGCGCATAACTATCAGATCTCAATATGAAGCCAACAAGCACCTCATTGCGAACACATTGCCAACATTTACGACAGCAAAACCATATAAATAAAACTGGAAATGCGGCAATTTGCGGTATACAGCTTCCTGTCAGTGGGTAGTAGGCCAGCGCTCTAGCGGCATTACGGTGAAACTTTCCATTTACAGCTTTATGCTGGGCTTCACAAGCGATTGTCAAGGCCGGTATAAGGAGCGCAGCGAGGGATCTAGTCGGCCGTGGTCCTTCCAATTGTAGACCCGTTTCAGTATGTCAAAGTAGCAAGACGCCAAGATGGACCACTTCGGCGTGAAGATATAGTACCCTGTGTCCTCGTGCTTACTCCTAGGTCTATTCCCCTTATACCCATATGTTGTAGATTTTCACTCCTACTACTAGTACTTTCTGAATAGTTGCATTACTTGCATATACTAAGATACGTTCCCTACATGGTAATAACCAAGAAGTTTACAGTTTTACCAGCTTTAAAATCTGTGAGATAGAGTGTTTATTAGTAATCATAAATAAATGGTTCTGAGTGTTGTGAAGGGTTTCATTCAGACAGTATTGGAACTGGGTGTTAGTTAAATACCGAGCCCAATCAAATATCAAGATGGAGGGAAGAAGAAGAAGAAGAAGAAGATCAGGCAGTGGTTGGTGCTAAACCACGTGTATTTGTTTACGTTTGAAGAGTAGTGTCAAAGTCTGAAAATGGCTATGTTCACTACTAAAACCATTGTTTCTGTACACGAAACAGACCAAAAGATTCGATCAGCCAATTTAAGTACGACAGAATTGCATTCCTTGTTTGAAATAGAGCGATGTGTTCGCTGGATAATGGAACGTAACTTAAAGAAGGTAGGTGGCCGTTACATCCTAGATTTTTATTTTCACTTGGCATACTAACCTCCTAGATAACCTCCAATGCTCAGACCGCACTCCCAGTCACTCCTTATGAAATTTGTGCTTGACAAAGCGGGCGCTGGACAGGTTTTACTCCGGATATTCCGGGTACTCCGGTTTTCCCTGTCATCTTTCATTCCAGGCACACTCCAGTGTTTAATTTGTTCTGCCGGGCTGAGTGGCTCAGACGGTTGAGGCGCTGACCTTCTGATCCCAGCTTGGCAGGTCCGATCCGGGCTCAGTCCGGTGGGATTTGAAGTTGCTAAAGTACGTCAGCCTCATGCGGTAGATTTATTGGTACGTAAAAGAACTCCCGCGGGTCTAAATTCCGGTACCTCGCCGTCTCCGAAATTCGTAAAAGTAGTTAGTGGGACGTAAAAAACAACAACATCATTTCATGTTTCAGTCGTTACGGCATGGAACTTTACATCCCTATACGGAATTTTAAGACTCCCAAACTCCCAAAGTGGTTTAATCATAAATTGAAGTCCCTGATTATTGAAAAGAAGAAAGCACACAAGCGATACAAAATATCAGGTCTCAATAGTGATTCTCAGTATTTCTCGAAATTAAGAAATGAATGCAAGTCTGAATTTAAATCTTGCTATACAATGTATGTCTCCAACTGTGAACGAAGTATTACTTCCAATCCACAGAAATTCTGGCAATATCTAAGTTCTAAAAGGTCATGTAATAATATTCCTTCAACAGTGCATCTTAATGAAGTTACAGCCGATACTGGAGAAAATATTGTCAGTCTTTTTGCTAACCACTTTTCATCTGTTTATTCTTCTTATCAGAATAGCAGTTATAAACACTAGTAAGGCAAAAATTTACAACAAACTGATATCTCTGGAATTAAAGAAAACTGTCGGACCTGATGGTGTTTCAACGTACCTGCTCAAGTACTGCTCATTTATTTTATGTGAAGCACTCTTTTATCTGTTCAACTTATCATTAAACCAAGGCGTTTTTCCAGTGGAATGGAAGAAAGGATTTGTTAGTACAGTTTTCAAAAATGGTGATAAAACTGACATAAAACAATATAGACCAGTTATCATTTCTTCTCATTTTTCCAAAATTTTTGACTCAATAATTCTTGACAAAATCACACGTCTCTTTAGAAACATCATCATTGATGAGCAACATGGATTCTTTTCAGGACGGTCAACCTGTAGCAGTCTTCCTTTATTCTATCAGTTCCTCTTGGATGCAATAGAGAACCACTCCCAAGTGGACTGCATTTATACAGACTTCTCAAAAGCTTTTGACACTGTTGACCACGATATCTTGTTGCAAAAACTAACAGGCTACGGAATTAATGGGCCTCTCCTCTCATGGTTTGAATCGTATCTTAAAAATTGCCTGCAGATTGTTAAAATAAGGAATCATTTTTCTGCACCTATTATTGTTACCAGTGGAGTTCCTCAAGGGTCTCACCTTGTGCCCTTACTTTTTACTCTCTACATAAATGACATTAAAAATATACTTAAGAATTCTGAATTGCTTTTGTTTGCTGACGATGCAAAAATTGATATGCAAATTACTTGTCCACTTGATTGTTTAAACTTCAAGAAGATTTACATCATCTGGAAAAGCATTGCATTCAAAACGGGCTGAAACTTAATCATGAGAAATGTAAAATAATAGAGTTTCTTTTTTAAAAGAAGAAAATATCATTTCAGTACAAATTTAGTAATAACAACATTCTAACTCCTGTTTCACAAGTTAATGACCTTGGTGTTTTATTCAGTTATAACCTATTGTTTAATGAAGATATTGAAAATATTTGTAAGAAAGCTTTTCAAAGATTGGGTTGCATTACTAGATATTCTAGAGAATTTTCAAGCTTAGCTACCTATCGATTGCTGTATGTGCCTATGGTACGCCCTGTACTAGAATACTGTACACCTGTTTGGAACCCATCTCATCAGACCTCTATCCATAGATTATATTCAGTACAACATAACTTTCTTTGTTTATATTCATTTAGAGCAGGATTCTCATATGATAATGTTGATTATTCATCTTTTCAACAGTCCTTAAATATGCATAGCCTGTCACAATGCCGAGTATTATTGGATACACTCTTCACTTTTAAATTGCTTCATTCCTTGGTGAATTGTCCACAACTCCTTGCAAAAATTAACGTACATGTACCAGACAGACGCACAAGGTTCAAGAATACATTGTCTACAAATTGGCATAGAACTAATTACGCATTCAATGGGCCAATTGAACGATTGTCAAGATCTCTAAACAAACTGGATATTGATATATTTAACTGCTAATTGTCAAAATTGAGAAATCACTTACATAATCTCCAAATTTGACTATTACTTTCCTGTGATTACTTGTATATAACCTGTGTATATATATCTGTACATATTTTTCTACTTATACTCCATTTAACTTTCTTTTTAGTGTGTTTTGTTTTGTTTATTCTTCTCTACTGTTATGTAAAATGGTATTACCGTTAATAAGGTATTAATTAATTAATTATAATTATAATTAATTAATCGTTGTCCCAGAGGGTTGCAACAGGCTTTAGCAGCCGGTACAAATCCTATTCTCGCCGCTAGATGGGGCTTCATTTATTCTATTCCTGACCCGGTTGAATGACTGGAAACAGGCGACCGAGCTCGATAGCTGCAGTCGCTTAAGTGCGGCCAGTATCCAGTATTCGGGAGATAGTAGGTTCAAACCCCACTGTCGGCAGCCCTGAAAATGGTTTTCTGTGGTTTCCCATTTTCACACCAGGCAAATGCTGGGGCTGTACCTTAATTAAGGCCACGGCCATTTCCTTCCCACTCCTAGCCCTTCCCTGTCCCATCGTCGCCACAAGACCTATCTGTGTCGAGGCGACGTAAAGCAACTAGCAAAAAGAAACAGGCGATGGATTTTTATTTTCTTACTAAGGTTCGAGGTTGTAATAGTAATAATAATAATAATAATAATAATAATAATAATAATAATAATAATAATAATAATGTTTTGTGTCCCATTAACTAACTTACCTATTTGGTTAGAGTACCGGTACCATTAAACTAAGATTTTAACTTTTACTATCGACTGTAATGGATCAGTCATAATGGAAAAATCATTAGTGTTAAACTGTAGAAGTATTTTAATGAAAGGAATATAATTAATTTGATATATATTTACAAGATCAAAACTGAATCATATCTGAGAAGTGATATTATGGAAGCGACAATTTTTTCACAGAACAGGAGTGTTTATCGTAGAGAATATCTGTATATATTGATGTGTTATGTAAAGGCTATTGTACTTGTTTTTTAATGCCAAATAAATGATTCATTGATTGATTCCCATTAGAAACAGGTTAGGAACGATAGGAGGGGGGTGGAGGTGGACATATTCATACGAATAGAAGAAGAATTTGTAAGCTATGAAAATGTCAAGGATGAAGAATATGAAATTCTAGTTGTAAGACTTATCTATAAAGATAATAGGCCACTTGATATTTTTGGGGTGTACAGACTTGGCAAGTCGGGTGGTGATTCAGAATTATTTGATAAGATAATCAACTATGTGGGGAATGATACAGAAAGGAACGTTATTGTAGTGGGTGATCTGAACTTACCAAATGTTGTCAGGAAAGGCAATGCGTATGACAGATGGTGAATATGTTAATATTCGACAGCTGAATCGGAAAGTGATGGAATCAACTATAGGGAAAAATATTCTAGATGTGGTGCTGATAAAACCAGATGAACTCCATAGAGAAACTGAAGTGGTAGATGGTATGAGTGACCATGAAGCTGTTTCTGTCAAATAACTGTGATAGGAAGGAATGTTTTAAAAGTAGGGCTATTAGACAATACCATATGGTTGATAAGAGGGGCATGGAGACATATAAAAAAAGCAATTATGATCAATGCGAAATGGTAATTAAAAATGTGAACAGCCATTGGGATAGGCCTATGTTTAAAGCAATTGTTGAGAAGTGTAAAAACATATTTGTACCTTTAAAAGTGGTAAGGAATGGTAAGGACCCATTATATTATAACAAGGGAATAAAGAGATTAAGAAGGGAGTGCAGATTAGAATGGTTAGGAATGGTTGCGGGTGTAAGGAAAGATTGAAGGAGCTTACTAGGAAGTTGAATTACCGAGCTCGATAGCTGCAGTCGCTTAAGTGTGGCCAGTATCCAGTAATCGGGAGATAGTGGGTTCGAGCCCCACTGTCGGCAGCCCTGAAGATGGTTTTCCGTGGTTTCCCATTTTCACACCAGGCAAATGCCGGGGCTGTACCTTAATTAAGGCCACGGCTGCTTCCTTCCCATTCCTAGGCCTTTCCTGTCCCATCGTCGCCGTAAGACCTATCTGTGTCGGTGCGACGTAAAGCAAAGAGCAACAAATAGCAACAACAGGAAGTTGAATTTAGCAAAAAAAATCTGCTAAGGATAACATGATGGCAAACATAATTGGCAGCCACATGAATTTTAGCAGTGGAAGGATATATAGATACAGTACGCGAACCTTTTCTTGAGCCCTAGTTCCCATTCAGCACTATGGAGCTTAGGGCTCAAGAAAAGGTTCGCATACTGTACTTTAACATGTGGAGACTTACAGATGGCAGGAGTATTCAGTCAGCAGTATGTGAAGGTAGTTGGATATACTGAGCAAGTTAGCCATGCAGTTAAGGTCGCACAGCTGTTAGCCTGCATTCAGGAGATAGTAGGTTCGAACCCCTCTGTTGGCAGTCCTGAAGATGGTTTTCAATGGTTTCACACCAGGAGAGGAGGCAACTAATACAGGCGAATTACTGAAATTTACCTAGACAGTTACATAAAGATACAAAATGTGAAGGCTAGAAAGACAGCTGGGATTGATAAGGTTTCTGAAGATATATTAAAGACTGAAATACTTATTTGATTACTGCTTGGGTGAAGGAGCAATACAAACTGAATGGAGAGTTGCAATAGTTTTGTTTTTTTTTTTTT
This sequence comes from Anabrus simplex, assembly GCF_040414725.1. Classification (NCBI taxonomy): domain Eukaryota; kingdom Metazoa; phylum Arthropoda; class Insecta; order Orthoptera; family Tettigoniidae; genus Anabrus; species Anabrus simplex. Next base: position 310,741,075 of record NC_090266.1, read on the forward strand.
TTTTTTTGGCTTTACGTCGCACCGACACAGATAGGTCTTATGGCAACGATGGGATAGGAAAGGCCTAGGAATGGGAAGGAAGCAGCCGTGGCCTTCACTAAGGTACAGCCCCAGCATTTGCCTGGTGTGAAACTGGGAAACCACAGAAAACCACCTTCAGGGCTGCTGACAGTGGAGTTCAAACTCACTATCTCCCGGATGCAAGCTCACAGCAGTGCGCCCCTAACGGCACGGCCAACTCATCCAGTAGTTGCAGTAGTAGCCCTGTGTACAAGGGAAAGGGCCACAAACATAAAGCAGATAATTACAGGGCCAGTCAGCTTAGCGTGTGTTGTTTCTAAGCTCTGGGAAAGCATTCTTTCTGATTACATTGGACACATTTGCAAAATTACTAACTGGTTTGATAGAAGGCAGTTCAGATTTAGGAAAGATTATTACAGTGATGCTCACCTTGTATGATTCCAGCAGGATATAGCGCATATTAGATTCAGGAGGTGAAATAGACTGTATCGCTGTTAATGTATACAATGCTTTTGATAGGGTAGATCCAGTGAGATTACTGAAAAAAATGAGAGCTATTAGACTAGACAAAAAAGCGGTTGAATGAGTGGCTAAATTTCTAGAAAATAGAACTCAGAGAATTAGAGTAGGTGATGTGTTATCTGATCCTATAATGATTAAAAGTGGGGTCCTGCAAGGTAGTATTATTGGACTTTTATATTTCCTTGTCTATATAAATGACTAGTCATAGTACACATCGTTGAAAGGACAACTACTTACATGCTTTTCCACCCTTCATATTGTTCCCCCAGATTTTGAGACACATTAGCGGACATGCCTCCACCTGGCAGACCCCTGCGGGTGGGGGCCGCACATGTAGAATACACCTGCGGTATTCCCTGCCTGTGGTAAGAGGCGACTAAAAGGGGCGACCTAGGCGCAGACATGGATTGCGGTTTGGTATGATGTGTTGGACTTCCTGTGGATGGGAGGGGTTGAATACATTCACAGGTAATCCCTGCCTGTCGTAGAAGGCGACTAAAAAGATCATGTGGCCATAGTCCCCTCTTTATTTTTTATTGTTTTTTGAGGGTTCGTTGTAGACCGATTCCCGCCTGGTGGCCATGATCGTTAAGGTGCTGTATTCTATAACGGTCTGAGACTGAGGTTAGTCGGTTCGAGTCCTGTTGGTCGAAAAAATTTCACCATCAGAATGTTGGCCGGCAGGGTAGGGGAGGTGATGGTATACAATTTCTAATCACTAGATTGCATGCCAAAAAGTCTGGCTTAAATTCCAAACCTCTCCACAGTGCTCATATGGAGTGAGGGCATATGACGCTGTTGATGGTGATTCGTCCGTCGGATGGTGATGTTAAGCCTTGAGCAGACCCCTTGGTGCTATTCGACAGGAGTAGGCTATGTGCCGGCACCGGGTTTCACCCTCTCCCTACTATCATATATCACGTAATTCATTTCATCTCATTAACTCCTCTGATGAGGTTGACGTCAGGAAGAGCATCCATTCATCAAAACCCGCCACGACAGATTCATCTCACCTCATACCTGGCCCCGTAGGGAAATGGGACAAGGGTTGGACAAACAAGTTGTAGACCGATTCCAAATTTTTTTTATGCGTGCTGTTCGGAGGTGGGCCTCTTACGTGTGTGTTTACGCCCGACTGGATACTGGCCGCACTTAAGCGACTGCAGCTATCGAGCTCAGTCCCAGTGATCTTGCAGGTGGGAGTGTCATGTACCCTTGCAGTAGTATCCGCCTGACAACACAGGTCCCCGCACAGCACAATGCCAGAAGGACATATTATTATTATTATTATTATTATTTGTTTTTTATTTTTTTGCTGTACTTAGTGCTCTGTATACGCTGTGGGGTATGTGCTATTGCGGGTGACTGGAAGAAGGGAATCCTAGTGATCATTGCCTCAGTCATCCCGTATTAGGCATCGTCCAACATCGGACCCTGGGCAGTACCTGCTATGACCAGGTGGGTATTGCCTTGGCACATTGGTTCGACTACAGAGACCCCTGATCGGAGTGAGTGGCATTCAGGGAGGATGATTTCGGGCATGGCTTTGACACAAAGTCACCCATCCCAAGGTGGTCCCCCACTGAAGTCTTTAACTTTTGCTTACCTGAGAGGTTCAACTCCGTGGGAAGATGCGCAGCGTGAAGGAATGGGATCCAGCTTCCCTAGGTTTCTGCTGGCTACCAGAACCGATGGGCATGATTTTAAGCTAGTAAAATCGATCCCTTTTAGTAGACACATTGAAGGCGTCTATGGTGAACTTGAGGGTCTCGAGAAAATGCACAACGGTAGTTTGCTTTCGAAGACTTGTATAGCACTGCAAGCCGACCAGTTGCTTAAGTGCGACCACTTTGGCGAAATCCCCGTCAAAGTGGAGAGCACAAATCCTTGAATCTGGTTTACGGAGTCATCTTTCACCGCGACCTTATTTTGAACACTGACAAGTTGACGGAAAACATGAAGAACAGTGGCGTGGCACACATCCGGCGCATTATGCGCAAGGTCAACGGTGAAGACTTTGCCACTGGTGCCTTCATTGTCTCTTTCAAGTTGTCATTGTTACCAGAGAAAGTCAAGGTAACAACTTATCGTTGCGATGTGAGGCCGTACATCCCGCCTCCTATGTGATGCTATCAATGCCAGAGATTCGGACATATGGTATCTCATTGTTCAAATCAGTCTGTGTGTGGTACATGTGGAAGAGTAGCTCACGGCGCTGCCACCATTATTGCCGAGCTAAGCCCAGCCAGTGAGCGAGAGATCCCGGGGTGGACCATTTGTTCCTGGCTTTCCGTTTTTTTTAGAGGAATTTAAGGGAAAAAGCAAAAAAATAAAATTTTAAATACAACACTCTTATGTTTATTGACATACGGCAAGCATCCAAAAACACAAAAAATATCCTTGCTGGAGTTTTATTACATTAGGCTTTCATAATGTCGGGTCCTCCTGTAGCAATTAATAACCAAAATGTAATACTCGTCCTCCAGTCTTACTGTTCTGGAATGAAAATTAACAAAAGATTAGGCCTCCTCTGCCTTCAAAAATTAAAGTATTTAAATGAAAGTGTCCAGAGACTTCAATAAGGCTTTACACAAATTAGTAGGCAGCTATCTCGCTTATTGTTCCACAATAAAATTAACTTAATGTTCCATTATCTCAACACAAGGTCAATGATAAATTCTGATGAATTTCAATAACTAAAGTGTATAACGTTTATTGATAACACCAGTAGAAATTCCAAAATTTATAATTAATTTATTATTATTATTATTATTATTATTATTATTATTATTATTATTATTATTATTATTATTATTATTATTATTATTCTCTAACACTATCTGCGTAGCATTTTACTTTTATCATCACACGATTGTGTTTACAAATGAGTGTATCTCACTAAGTAATTCTCATGGTAATTGTAATACACATTTTCCTAATTAAGTAGATTTCCAATTAATTATTATTATCATTACTCGTTATCACCCAAATTGAGGCTGATTATGCCATTTGTGAACATTAAATTTTATGCTTGCATGGCATTTAAAGTTTCAACTCAGTTTGAAAATGTTTTGGAATTTTAATAAAAATGCATTGAAAGTTTTCTCATATCCACATGTGAGTTAGTTGAAGATTAATTTACAAATCTCCGGGCAAGTTGGCCGTGCGCGTAGAGGCGCGCGGCTGTGAGCTTGCATCCGGGAGATAGTAGGTTCGAATCCCACTATCGGCAGCCCTGAAGATGGTGTTCCGTGGTTTCCCATTTTCACACCAGGCAAATGCTGGGGCTGTACCTTAATTAAGGCCACAGCCGCTTCCTTCCAACTCCTAGGCCTTTCCTATCCCATCGTCGCCATAAGACCTATCTGTGTCGGTGCGACGTAAAACCGCTAGCAAAAAAAAAATTTACAAATCACTTGCCTTTGCTAAAAATGAACTCGACGATCTTTCATCTAAATCTTTAAATAATGCAAATGAAATCCTAGCCTGGTCTTACTCGACACTAATCTCATCAAATTGTTCCTTAAGGTATGCTAAATAAGTCAACATGGTGGCAAAACAACGCTGAAAACAATCCGTGCTGTTGCAATAAATGCACGACCAGATCAAATTACATTAAACAATCAAAAACATGGAAAATATTCATAATTATAGCACATGCACACCACATTCACACTAGGTAACACATAATTTTTATATACACTATTTATAATGAATCCTGCCCTTGCAAATTAGTTAATTAATTTTAGCATGGTCGCGTCAATAATATCCAGAGGATGAATTCGTGTCTGGAAATATTCTTACTCCAATAGTGGCTAGTGATCGAAATTCGTGGTATCACTTGAATGAAATACTCATTAAACAGCAACGCAGATTCATCTAAATTTCTGAAATTAATTTGAAGATTCTAATAGAATTCCATAATCATCACCATCACGTGGGTTACAAGTCGCCAATGTAGCGTTCGTGAGCCTTAATCACATTATTATTACTCCCTATTCATGAAATGTATTCAACATGTGCTCCACTTATAATAAATCATATTGTGTTCCCAAAGACACAAGCAACAAGTCATGCACCAATAAATTTTCCAGTTAATAAATTATTCAATTAATATCCCACAGGATTGCCGTATTACAGGCGCATCATGAACTGAGCACATTAAATCTCACATATAAGGAATCTAAGATAATTTATAGCTCACGACCGCTTAATTCCGTTCTTAACCCGATCTTTACTTAATTTTATTATTATTTTAAGTGATTATTAGATCTATCAGTCCTCCTAAAATGTTGTGAAATTAGATGACTTGATCCTAAAGAATGCAAGTGATCTGAAAATGACACTAAATTCGACCCTATCTCACAAGTTTTACATGTAACTCCAATCCAGATTACTTTCAATATCACAGGTAAACAAATGAGCTTTATCGCGTGGTCAGTGATTTTTAAATCTGTCTAAATTCTATCTATGAGAACTCACTCAAAGACAGACTACACAGCCAATCTAATAGGTTCCAAATTTCAGTCACATACATGTAACTCGACTACCATGACACCTTAAGAAATGGAAAATGAAATAACTCAATCTACAACAAGAACTAATAGAGCTACGATTTAGAGAAGAAAGATCCTCTAGCTTTACAAAGATGAGAAAGAAAATAAACAGTTAAATGGTACTCAAGTTTAGCTAAGGTTCGATTCCAGGTTGAAGTCAGTCATTCCGGCATTCTCCTGGTCAGTCACCCTCTCCGACCAGATGTGCCTCACACATTTAGAAGGTCATGGAGACACGGCAGTAGATGTCCCATGATGAAATTAAGATGCACATTGTAGAGGAAGAATCCATCTTGATGTACACAGCGATTTACTGGGATGAATTCCGTCATGCTCCAGAAGTGTAGGCTGTAACTAATACAAAAGATATTAAAATGTGTACACACACGCTGGAGTACTTAATGTTCTCGTGGAGAAATAAACTTAACTTGGTTCACTAATGTTGAGATTTACTCCATAAGATTTCATAATGAAATTGCACTAATTTTAGCAGAGCAGATGTCTGCTTGCACGGCAGAAGTTTCCTCCCACGTGGTTCCGATTAAACTATCGTTGACCAGAGCAGCAGCAGAGTAGAACAAATCAGAGCAGAGAGCGATTTACTGCGAACATGACATTTTATAGTCTTCGCTCAGGAGGCGTGTACTTTTTAGAGACGATCATTGGTTCACGGGGTCTCTTGTAATTGGCTGTGACTGTTTCTAGAAGTTTGCTCGCAGCACAGGTTGTCGGCGCGTGGCTCGCTGGAAACACTGGCTTGTCACGTGATCTGTCCTGCACTCAGTCGAACACGGATCAATACATCGTCCTTCGGAACGACAGAAAAAAACAGTTTGGTGCTCGCCCACAGCTTTCCAAATGATGAATACAACTCCTGGTGAACAATAAAACTTTTAATGTTGACTTGTCGTAAATATTCTAAAGATAGCCAAATTTGAAGGGGACATTGCGGAGGCGTGCACACCTCCGTACAAGTGCACTAACTGGTCTGGTCTTCATTCTCCTCGGGATAGGAACTGTCCGACATATCTGAGTGAGAAGAAGATCCAGGAGATCAAGACCCTGGATGGTCTTTCCTACCAGGAAGCGCGCCGTAAGTTTAATTCCACGAATACACCTGCCTGTACACTCGACTACAGCATGATAGCTCAGACTCTCCCAGGTTTGTCTTTCACGACATCGTTACCCGTGATAAATCACTGCGCCTAAGGTGACTGTTGCTCTTCAGAGCAATGTCGCAAAGAGTAAAAGCTCGAAGGAGGGGACCACCCCACCTTCGACCAACCAGAAGTCTGTGCCAGCTGGCAGTTCTAAGCCGGCACAGGGGAGAAGGCTAAGTTCACCCCCCCCCCCCCTAAGAGGTCAGCGATAGCTGTGCCCCAGCCGGCGGAGGTGGCATCATCGACCAGGGCTGGGAAATCATCTCCCAGTCCGTCTAAACTAGAAAAGGAGGCGGCGAAGAAGAACGCCCCTACCAGGTGCTCCCGCACTTCCGCTGCGAAAGGGAAATCATGCACTCCATCTGGAGGGTATGAGTCTGCACCAGCAGGTACTCCTGCTCCAAAACCTGCGCACTCCCCTCGTAGGGCAACTTCCTGCCCCCGGAAAGCGTCAAAATTTTGGGCGTCAACCCCGCCGTCTGTCGATGACGGGATGGACATTGAGTGTCAACTACATCTGCGTATGTAAGATGTTGATAGTGTTTAGGTTCACGAGCATCTTGTTGCTCAGAACCGAACACTCTTTTTATAGTCCACATTATGGCACTGTTACAGTGGAGTTGTAACGGTTATGAAAGGCATTTTGCTGAGCTGCGTCAGCTCATTAGTCAGTTTGCAGCGAGTATAGTCTGTATTCAGGAGACAAACTTCAGACCAGGTCATCATACGGTCTTGAGAAATTTTAGACTATACTCGACAGAATGATATTACGCTCACCGGGCGTTTGGTGGCGTGAGTATTTTTGTTCGTTCTGATACCTATAGCGAAGAGTTTCCTCTAAGAACCCCACTGGAAGCAGTTGCATTGCGGGTACCGCTGCCTGCTATAACAACAGTGTGTAACGTTTATTTTCCACCAGGCCAGTCTTTTAACATAAATGATGTCACTGGTCTTAAAGATCAGCTTCCTCCTCCCTTTTATTGGGAAATTTTAATGCTCATCACCCCATATGGGGTGAAATGCCTTGCACCAGGAGAAGGGAGTTGGAAACATTAGTAACAGAGCTGGATTTATGTATTTTGAACACAGGGGAGCCAACTCATTTCAGTGTACCTTATGGCACACACTCTCACATAGACTTAAGCCTATGCAGCCGAGCGTTGGTTCCGCTGTTTCGGTGGAATACACACAATGATCTCTGTGACAGTGACCATTTTCCCATTATTCTTACTTTTTTGAAACAGAAATCTGTCGAGGCTCCTCCTCGATGGATTCTTAAACATGCTTATTGGCCAAAGTTCAGATCACTCGCTATCTTTAACGATGAGACCAGGCTGACTGTAGACGGTGATATAACTTATATAACACAAGTTATCCTTGCTTCTGCTGAGGAGTCCATTCCCTCCTTCTCAGGGACTCCTCACTGAAAACTCGTTCCTTGGTGGAACGAAGAAATTGCAGTGGCTATCAAAGAACGCCATCACGCTTATAAACATTATTGTAGGCAGCCTACTGTGGCCAACTTGGTAACATTTAAACAACTCCGCGCTAAAGCACGGGTTCTTATTCGCCAAAGTAAGAAAGCTTCGTGGGACAGATATGTTACAAGTAACTAATCTCATTTTGTTCCGTATTGAAGATACAGTAAGTAAACTTTAAAAGGTGGACACAATAATTTTAATCTTGAAAGAGTTTACTTATTGGAGAGATATGTGTCGTCTACGACGTCACATACTCTATCATCTCAAGTGTGGACTAAACTTCGACGTATTTCGGGTATCCAAGGTTCATCTTCTGTACCAGGAATTTTCTTTGCACTGAACCACTCTCAATTGCTAACCATCTAGCTAACCATTTTGCAGATGTGTCTGGCTCCGGGAATTACCATCATGATTTACTCACTCTGAAGCAGGAGGCAGAACGTCATCACCTCAGGTTTGCCACTCAAGCTTCAGAGGACTATAATGTGCCCTTTACAGAGTGGGAACTCCGCAACGCCTTGGCACTTTGCAAGAACACGTCCCCCGGGCCAGACAGTGTCCATTACCAGATGTTGAAACACCTTAGTGAGGATAGTCTATTATATCTCCTTCGAGTGTTCAACCGAATATGAATAGAGGTGAGTTCTCTTCTCAGAGGCGAGAGGGCATAGTCATTCCTGTCCTCAAGCCTGACAAAAATTCCAAGTATGCAGGAAGCTATAGACCTATTTGTCTCACAAACTGCTTGTGTAAGCTAGTTGAGATGATGGTAAATCGCCGACTTGTGTGGTGTCTGGAGAAACGCGGATTATTGTCCGAGTACCAATGTGGTTTTCGAACCGCTCGCTCGACCACTGGCCACCTGGTACGTCTGGAGAGTTCTATCCAGGATGCATTTCTCCGCAAACAGCATTTGGTGGCTTTCTTTGACTTAGAAAAGGCCTATGACACCACATGGCAATATGGTATCCTTTCAGTCCTGCATCAGTGGAGATTCCGAGGTAACTTGCCGGTATTTTTTGCAAATTTTTTGTCCCTCCGTTTATTCCGTGTCTGAGTTGGGAGGGCATATTCGCAATACCACGTTCAAGGAAATGGAGTCCCACAGGGATCGGTCCTTAGTGTCACTCTGTTTGCGATTGCCATAAACGGTATTGTCCGCTGCTGCTGGTTCAGCAGTAATACCATCGCTATATGTGGATGATTTTGCTCTGCACTATAGTTCGCGTAATATGGCAGTCGCAGAGCAACTATTACAGCAAGCTATTAAGAGAGTGGAACAGTAAGCCTTAGCACATGGCTTTCGGTTTTCCAACGAAAGTCCTCTGTTGTCCACTTTTGTCGGCAATGTACTTTTCATCCACACCCTGAGCTTTATTTATGAAATGTCATTTTTCCCGTTGTTGACACTTACCGATTTCTTGGGCTCCTTTTCGATAGGAAATTATCATGGGAGCCACACGTGCGGCAGTTAAAAGTGCAATTCACTAAGAAGCTGAATATCTTGAAGTTTCTTAGCAGCACTAATTGGGGTGCTGACCGCACGGTGCTCCTACGATTCTACAGGGCACATATTTTATTCTGGCTAGACTACGGCAGGCAGTATCACAAGATCAAGTGTCCTTGCAAAGCTGAACAGCATCCACCACAGCAGGGTTAGGTTGGCGACGGGAGCTTTTCGTTCAAGCCCCATTGCTAGCCTGCTCGCTGAGTCTGGTGTGCCACCTTTACACCTGAGGTGCCAGCAAATACTTCTATTGTATGCTGCAAATTTGCGACAGATGCCACTTCACCCAAGCTATCCTTGCGTATTCAACATTGGAAACCGTCGGCTGTACACTGCTTGTCCTTGAGCATCACGGCCGGTTGGAATACGCTTGGATAGCAGTCACAGATTATTTCATGTACCTTCGGTTCTTTGCCTTGTCAAGCAACTAAGTGGGGTACCTCCGTGGGTAGTACGACGACCTGAAATAATCCTGGGTCTGTACACTGGCCCAAAGGAAAACATGGACCCTTCAATTTATCGGAGGCTCTTCCTGTCCGTTGTTGGCCGGTATCCAGGTTCAGTTGTCGTTTACACGGATGGCTCGAAAACAGGCACAAAAGTGGGCTGTGCATTCGTTGTCGACAGTGATAGGTTTCTTTTTGCTCTCCCGGCAACGTGTAGTGTGTACACAGCGGAGCTCTATGCCATCTGTGAAGCTCTGCGGTATGCACTGTCCGTTGAGCGCCGACACTTTCTTCTGTGTACTGACTCTTCGGCTTGCTATAGTCTATTGATACCTGTTTCCCTCGGCACCCTTTGGTGCAGCTGATCCAGGACCTGCTGGCTGGGTGTTCGGATACCGGCACCAGAATCACGTTTCCTTAGCTCCCAAGCCACATGGGTGTAGAGGGAAACGAGTTACCAGATAAGGCTGCTGAGTAGGCAGTAACACTGCCCCTGTTGCCTTACAAGGTTCCAGCAAGTGATATTCAGTCTCAGCTGAGACATCTGGTTATGTCCCATTGGGAGATGGAGTGGCAGGCCACTCCTCTTCCAAATAAGGTACAACGAAGGTATGGAGGACTTCCCTTCGGGATTCTCGGAGGGAAGCAGTGGTATTATGTCGTCCTCGGATTGGCCACGGTATCCTGACGTACTCCCATCTACTGAAAGGAGAACCCCCTCTGGTGTGTACTTGAGGCGATCATCTTACCATGGACCTGGTCGGTCTGCGCTGAAGCCTAAAACTCCCGAGTACCATCTCCCTCATCCTGCATGATGACAAGCAGTCAGCAGACCTCGTCATCCATTTTATGAGGGATAGTGGTCTTTTTTATTGCTTTTTAATAATGTACGTTGTTTTAGTGTATTTGTGTTAACTGTGCTTTTATCCCTTTGACTCTATTTTAGTTTGTGTTTGTGTATTTTAATGTGTTATTTTAATTTCTGACATGAATTATATATATCTGTATTTCCAGGCATTGCCTTATTCCATTATCACCTCTATTTTATATACTTTTGTTAGAACATAAGGCATTGCGAATTAGATCCACTGATTGTTTTAATCTCATAATCATTTTTCATCACCATTTATTTTAAACTCTAGTCAGTGGATACATTTTAATATTTTATTTTTCACCTCACGTCGTCCATTTCGTACCATGAAGGGCCGATATCCTTAGATGATAGGCCCCTTTAAACAACAAGCATCATCATCATCATCATCTACCAGTCAGCGGCTTGTTGTGACGCACTCGCTTCCTTGCTCTCTGAGGCCCTTTGCCCTTTCATATTTTTTTGCATTATTGCTTATCTTGATTTATTTCTTCCTTCCTGCATAAGCCATGTATCAGATTAAAATAAGAAACTACTGACAGATGTACAAAGCCTTTAAAATTTTGCCAGGATGATCTCCATAGCAATTTTTTTTACAGTCTAGAGAGTTAGTTACCTGCTCTTAGGCTTAACTTTCACACGACTCCCACCGATATTTCACTTATTTTTGACCGTACCAGTAAAAGATATGGAACGAAAAATCACCATGAGCTATTTTCCTGTAGAACCAACCATAAAAGGGATACATAGAGTTTTATACTTTAGGTCTCTTCTGAATCATCCCCCTCCTGCTGAAATTTTTTGAACAGCTTACAGCTAAGATCGTACTCAACCTTGTTCTAAACCAAATACCAAGTTTTATTTAAATCCACACATCCATTTTTCCTGTGATGCTGTAACAGACAAATACAAATATTAAACTGAATTTGACATAGGAAATTACAATCATTTCAGTTTTCGTGTCAGAGTACAATATTAACCAACTGGAATGTCACATTTAAAAGCATTATCATATGAAATGCTCAATCAAATTAAAAACGGCACAGTTTCTCCCTTTTCACGAACAGTACTATACTGGTGTTTTAGCAGTGGCAAGTTCCAAGGCTGGAATGATCCCACCACAGACAGCAGTGAACACTGCTCTGACGTTTTCTGTTAAGTGTGCATCCTTCCCATTCCTATCAGTACCTCATAGCAGGAATTGAATAGCTGGAATACAATGATGAATCTGTGTGTCATGTACCAATAGTTATTAGAACATGTATGAACCAGAGGAGGCATGCTATATAAAAAAAAAAAAGAAGGTTATTTAATTCCCCAGTTACTTCCTGCCAATATTCAAGCAGGCTGTTCTACTGGGCTCACAATAATAATGCCATCTATCGAGGATGAATGGAAGCAGAGGGGACAGAGCAGACCACAACAGATGGTAGTCAAAGTAATGTTATTGTTGATCAATTTTGTGGACTTCTGATATTGTAGACCTTCATATTTAGTTTTATTACAACTCTGTGATATTATGATATCCAATGTAAAGGTAGTTCATTCATTCATTCATTTATTTAGCTTCCATAGACTGTACAATTACATATTTTGAAATATGCCAACAGTATAGGAGTTGTCAAGTGATTTCCTAATACTAACAATAATATATGCACAACAATGAACATTTTGAAAAAGAAGAACAGAAACACCACATACCTCAATGTTAGGACAGCACATCTTAATTTTTTTTAATAATATTAATAACCAATATTTACAAGACAAAATAAAAATATATTGGTGTGGTGTTAATAATGTGAACATAGTCAATGTGACATTAACATATTTTTAAGGCTATATACTAGATTACAAGTTAATAAGTAGTAGCATCATTACCAGCACGTCATCATGTATTCTTCTGTACTGTAGAAGCAGCTACTCAGCAGGAGATTTTTTAAAGCTGTGGTAAATGAACTGACGGGACTAATATCTTTAATCGTATTTGGAAGCTTATTATACAATCTGATTCCAACGGAGTCTACATGTCTCAAGGCAATGGTTTTACTCTTGTGTTCGATAAAAATATTATTTCTTGTTCGCGTCTGGTAATTGTGATTGTCAAAATTCTTTCTGAAGTGATCAATATTTTTTTTCACGTGTAGAATGCATTGCATGATGTATATACTTGGTACTGGGAGTATCCTTAGTCTCTTAAATAATGGTCTGCAATGATCTAACCTGTTACGTCTCAATATAATTCTGATAGCTCGTTTCTGTATTCGAAAAATAACATCAAGATTTGATTTGTAACAGCCCCAGAGACCAATAGCATAAGTGATGACTGAATGGAAATATCCAAAATATGCCATTCTAACATATTCTTCACTACAACTATTAGACAAAATCCTTAAGGCAAAACAAACAGAACTCAGAGACTTCCCTATTTTTTTAATATGACAATCCCATCTTAATTTTTCATCTATATGGACACCTAAAAATTTTGTGGTCAACGTATTTTCAATTGCATTTGCACTTAATAAAAGGTTGTGTCTTTTTGCAGTTTTGTCATGGTAGTTAGATGTCTTGAATTCCATGTATTGGGTCTTTTTAAAGTTCAATGTTAATTTGTTTTTCCTGAACCATGATTCTAACCTAGACAGGACTGTATTTGCTGTAGTTTCTATAGACGTAGGGTCAGGATTATTAATAATTATGTTTGTATCATCAGCATACAGAACTGCTGTTTCAACTTGATTATTGTGAGGAAGATTATTCACATAGATCAAGAAAAGAACGGGCCCCAAAATACTACCCTGCGGAATACCTAAGTCTATGCTTTTTACCTGAGAGTGATATGTCTCATTATGCCCTTTACTGTTACAATGTGTAATTTCAACAAACTGGGATCGTTTATTCAGGTATGATCTAAACCAGTCATTAACAATTCCTCTAACTCCAATCTGATATAATTTGTGCAACAATATTTCATGATCAACAGTATCAAATGCCTTTGAAAGGTCAAGAAATAGTCCTATCACAGTTTCATCATTGTCAAGAGCATTTACGACCAACTGCGTAAAATGTGATAAAGCAGACAAAGTACTTCTGCCAGCTCTGAACCCATGTTGTGCATTATTTAACAAGTTATATTTGATTAAAAATTTAGTAAGCCGATCTTTCATAGCACATACAAATATTTTTGAAATAACAGTAAGTATTGATATTGGTCTGTAGTTATGTAAATCGTGTAAGTTTCCACTTTTAAAGACTGGGATAACTTTAGCTATTTTTAGGAGATTAGGAAACTGACCACTAGAAAATGATTCATTGATGAGATAAGTTAAAGGCTGTACCAGATAGGGAGCACATTTTTTAATGAGTTTTGTGGGAACTTCATCTACACCTGTGGAAGTTTTGTTCTTCAAAGATTGTATGATTTTAAAAACTTCCAGTTCTGTTACTGGAGTTAACTGCATAGAGTTTTGCACAAAGGTTGGGAGTTCTGGTAATACATCTGATTTATTTGCATTTTCAAGTTTGTATGGTAGGGATAGAAAGAAATCATTTATATAATTAGCCAAATGATGAGGGTCATTCATTTGTATTCCCTTATCATTTTTTATGGCAGCAACTTTATTTCCAACTGCAAGTCTGTTGGTTTCTCCCTTGATTACCTTCCATATGGTTCGTGATTTATTGCACGACTCTTTAACTTTCCTGTTATTGTGCATTATCTTAGCCATCCTAAGAACTCTTCTAGAGACTGATTTGTAGTTTTTAACATACTTACAAAAAACCTGGTCACAACTCTGCTGTGCTAATCTACTTAGTAATTTACATTTTTGACTTGAGATCCGTATACCCTTCGTGATCCATGGCTTTTTTGAAGATTCATTAATTACTGCAAGTTTTTTTGGAAAATGTAATTCAAATTCCATTAAAAAAATGCTTAAAAAGGTTCTATACTTTTGGTCAATGCTATGACCGAATGTTATTGGAGTCCAGGTCTGAAGTTTAAGGCTTTCAATGAAACTGCCACATGCAGCTGCAGAGAAAAAACGAGTTAATTGTGCTTGCTTTATTTTGGTTGAATGCTTGCTAGCATTCTCAAATTCTAGTTGTAAAATTTGAGCATGATGATCTGATAATCCAAAATTTATATTGGATGCTTGCATTTTAGAACAATGGAAATTAATACAAATGTTGTCTATTGTTGTAGCTGAGGTGGCAGTTACCCGAGTGGGTGTAAAAATTAAGTGTTTTAGATTACAGCTTTGAAGAACATGCAGTAGTTGTGATGTTGATGGAAGGTTTTCTTCAGCAAAATCTATGTTAGTCCTTCTTCCTCCTTTCATATTGTTCCTTCACGATTTTTGCTCATTTTGATAGTCATCTTTACACTTTTCCTTGGTGATAGGGGCTGATCACCACGCGGTTTACACCTTAGGACGAACACGACAAAAACCACTACCATGGTCAGTTAACGTGATTGAACAATATTTTCATGTTATCAATGCTTGGCGTTGACATGAATTAAGCAACAAATGTCTAAATTATAAATACCTCTGTTATCATAGCCAGTATGGTAAAACCATATAAGATATAAATAATCAGAAATTACAGTATATTATCCATAATTTTTGTTATGTAGTATTTATGAATATGAACTCTAATAACATACACATTTGAGAATTACATTTTAGGCCTTCCCCTAAACTACCATTTCATTCACCGTGAATAACATTATTTATAGCCTAGACTGTAGTGCCTTATTCTAAGACTCTATTGATTGATTTCCATTAAATTGTGTATGGCCATTTTCTCGTGGCTTGGCGCTGATGTGGACTAAACAAAGTAAGTCTAAATTCATGAATATCTCAGTTACCATAGCTGGTACGGTAAAATTGTATTATACATAAATGATCAGAAATGGTATTTTCTATAACTTTGGTTATGTAGTGTTTATTGATAGGACCATTAATAACACAGATATTTGAGAAGTAAATTTTAGGCCTTCCGTAAGCTACCATTACAACTGTACCATTACGTTACATTCGAGGCGCTCATACGCACAGAAAAGGAGCAGAAAAAATAGTGCACGGCAGCTTCAAGCAGTACAAATGCATATAATTTCTCACCGAGATGCAGATTAATCGAAGTCTAGAAGGCTCAGAATCATAGAGACCTTGCAAAGGAGCTTCAAGATGGAACAAGTATTGTTTTAGAAAATAATTGAAACCAATTCATTCTTAATACTGGAAGAAAAAAAGATTGCATGGGAAAATCAACTCAGAAACAAGAAGAGGCAGTCTAACATCATTAAGGAAATAAATATCAGATTAAACAAGAAAATTGAAATAGAATTCCGAGCTACGTAACTGCAGAACAACAAGTCAAGCTGCAGAAAGGATCGGAGGGAGATATTGGAGCCGCCGAAAGAAAACGCGAAAGGGCAAATTTCCGTGTTACATGCGATATAAAAACACTGAAGAATAATTAAAGTAGCAGTTGGAATCCGAAATTATCCTGTGTAAAGGATATATTTATTAAAAGAAGCCACATTAGGATAATTATACAGACACAATTTCAACATAAAGGTAATAATATATATATATTGAGAAGAGCCTCTGTGGCTCAGGCGGCATCACGTCGGCCTCTCACCGCTGGGTTCTGTGGTTCAAATCCCGGTCACTCCATGTGAGATTTGTGCTGGACAAAGCGGAGGTGGGACAGGTTTTTCTCCGGGTACTCCGGTTTTCCCTGTCATCGTTTATTCCAGCAACACTCTCCAATATCATTTCATTTCATCTGTCATTCATTAATCATTGCCTCAGAGAAGTGCGTCAGGCGTCAGCAGCCAGCACAATTTCTATCCTCGCCGCTAGATCGGGGCTTCATTCATTCCATTCCTGACCCGGTCGAATGACTGGAAACAGGTTGTGGATTTTCATATATATCGAGAGGCTAAAATGAATGATACAATGATATATTCTGCCAGTATAATGTCATTTTCTACTTTCATGAGCGACTGTGACATCATATGGTCCACCTAAACTGTTGGGTGAAGATACCATAACGAGGTCAAGCAGTACCGTGCCGTGGGACCAGAGATGACGTCTCGAGAGGTGGAATCCAGCCACATGGAGATAGCATAACGAGCAAGCAGAAGCCAGCAGTCCCCAGAGCAGAGACGAGATATAAGACAAGTTTCCTGTGTAAACATATTTGTAGTATATGATAGAAATAATTTATGTTAATGAAATATTTATTTTATATGAAACTAAACGTGCCAAATTCTAAATGTTAGTGGTAGGTCTTGATCATATAACCACGAATACTTATTACTTTAAGTAACAGATATACTCAAATATGAAGTGTTATGGTTATGTTGACATGCGTGATGAGTAGGGCCCGGATTTTTTTAAAATGCATATTTTGAACGTTAGTGCATATACAGATATTTTTGTCTTATGTGTGATCGATTATCTAAAATTTCTGAACGAAATGAAAAATCAAATGAACTCTGTATGTTATACATCCCTTGGCAACATAAGAAGCCTTCCCTGATCGAGGAAAAAGCTTTCAGTGTCGCAATACAAGCAGGTAGACGCATAATGACACTTTTCACAATAGCTATTTCCCTCTCCTTACAGTCACCTCTCGAGGTTTGCTTAAACAGTTGCGTTGATCTGTTAACTTGCTGTTCGTCTACTGCAGTGTTTCACCAGATTAAACTGGAAAATGTCTAAAGATTTCGCCAGAAGAATGTTCCGAGCACTCAGTGCCAATGTTCAAGTATTACCCACTTACATCCGTCGAACGATCATTTTCAGCATATAAATTAATTCTGGCCGACAACAGAAAGTTATTGACTCCTGAAAACATTGAAAAACTGTTGAAACCTACTCACATGCATCATTTTGCAAGGAATTAAACATGTTTATCAGTTTAACTCTGAGTTAAAATTAAATAATGTATCTGGTAAATGTATCTTGTTTTATGTTTAGTGCATATTTTCGTGCATATTTACAACATTTTTAGTGCATATGAGCATGCATATTTTCCGAGTTTTTAGTGCATATGAATCCGGGCCCTAGTGATGAGTGTATATCGATTTAGTACCAATCTACACGGAAAGTCTAGACAGCTATGAACTGGGAGATATTGGGAAGAATACATGTATTACAGAACATAGTTGAGTTTTTAAGAGGAAACTAGATCGATAGACTTGATTAATAAGAAGTAATGGATAATGCTTGGAATATGAGTATATTATGGAAAATATATCGTTGAGGGAAAGTTGTATCGTAACAGATATGATATAAAAGGGAAGAGTAATGAGATGTTATATATGAAGAATGATTAATAGGAAGAGATGGATTCGAATTATGTGTTGATGGAGATGTTGAGATGTAATGTTTATTTCATCGAGAGGTTATGTGGAAGAAGTTGTTACGAATTTGTATAATACAGTATATGTTGGTAGAGGATCGTATTGGAAATGAATATACAATAATAAAGTTTTATTATGAATCCACCTGTTCAATACATTATAATGTGGTCACATTTAAAATAACTTCATTAGTTAAAAAGTTATATATGGGACATGTATCGCTCCCTTATAGAGCATCATCAGCCAAATCTGAATCTCGAATAATTGTTATTTGCGTAAATAATGACTTAAGAACTATTAGAACATTTTTGACAAACTTAAAACTTACTCTATTATAATATCATGAAATATAAAATCTTTGTATACATGGCTTAATTACATGTGCTTAATAGGAAGATACATTAAAATTATGGAAGAGAGAGTACTAAAATATTAAATAAATTAAAAATATATATATCATGTCCAAAATCTTAGAAAGACGTGAAAATCAATCTTAGGAGCTAAATTTGAGGATTTTCTTGGCAATGAGATCTGGTAAAAAAGTTATTTATCCCTTGTGGATAAGAGTCTATAAAGATTCAAATTTATCGTCAATTTGATGATTGAACTTGTAACAGGATAAATGTTGGTCTTCAAGAAATTTAAATGCTTGTTGTCATATGACCTCGGCGAATGCTGTTGAAAAGATATGTTCTTATAGATGTCAATGACCATTCGTTGAACTAATGGATTTGATAAGGATGATTGAAAGGGACGTAAATCAACATTCGTATTGAAAGCTGCTGCTTGGTTTATCTTGTTGAATGTCCCTCAAATTGCTGTTTGTCGGTTTGGTGTTGTCCGAGGTTATGTGGTGACTGTCTGTTCTGTGTCTACTCCTTGTGTTGTAAGAGTGAGGTGGTGGGGGTTGAGGGGAGGGAGTAGGGGTAGGAGGAGAAATGTTTGTGGGTGTGGTTTTGGAAGGGGAATGTCTAGTAGGAGCGCAGGGAGGGGTTAAGTTCTTTAATGTTGGATGATTATTAGTTGTTTTGGGAATGAAAACTTTGGCAAAATTACTTTTTTTCTAGATTAAGCGTCTTTAATAGTTTCGGTAATTGTTCGTGTAACGGATTTCTTATTTCAATTTCGTCATTTAAATTTTTTTCTTTATTGAAATACTGGTCTAAGTGGATATAAATATTTTCTAATTCTGTCATTAGTTTACCTTTTTCTATCTTCTTTATAATTTTTAGGTCTTTCTCTGTGGTTGTAAATTGGTGGCCTGACTCTCTCATGTGAACACTCATCGCAGAATGTTTGTTGTGCTTTGTAGCATTAACGTGTTCTAAGTATCTTGTGAGAAAGTTACGGCCAGTTTGGCCAACATATGAACATTTACATTCTACACATGTTAATCTATAGATGCCAGAACTTAGATAAGGGTTATTGTTAGAATTTATACTATTGTGGTTGAAAAAAATGTTTCTGTTTGTATTTTGTGTTTTGAATGCTACATTCACATCTCGTTTTTTGATAGGATTAGTTATTTGAAAAATGGCTGGATTGGTGAATGTAAATGTTGCGAATTTGGACTGCCTAGTTTTTTCGGGAGTAAGATTAGTTACTAACTTTTGTTTTACTTTATTGATGATCCGATTATTCGAGATTCAGATTTGGCTGATGATGCTCTATAAGGGCATGTCCCATATATAACTTTTTAACTAATGAAGTTATTTTAAATGTGACCACATTATAATGTATTGAACAGGTGGATTCATAATAAAACTTTATTATTGTATATCAACAGATTTCAATACGGATTAAAACATGAGATTAGTCATTTGGAAATGAATGTCGCAGGGTTAGGTCATGTTGAGATGAACTTAATAGCCATAGACCAGCTGATTCAATGTCGATTTGTGACATATTGTAACAGAATATGAGTAGTTATTGGACTTCAAGTTTAAAAACTTCATGGTTATTCCGTCTAATAACACATAATATATATGCTCCCAGAGGTGAGTCTCTTATTCACGTAAATTTTTACGACAAGATTTTTTTAAAAAGCCTTTCTTGATATTATTTTCTTTTCTATTTGATTCAGGTCCTAGTTTGAACCGAGAACAGTACCCTGGAAACACGGCGTCCGCCAAAATTTTTCATTAAAAAGGTCTTGTTATCTAATACTTAAAGAAACCGGCTATGTTAGAGAAGACATATGATTTATCACGCAAAATAGGAAGTTATGTCTCTTGACTGGTTGTGTTATTTTAATGACAGCCATTTTTAACCAGTAGAAAAATGGTTTCTTAATTTCTTGCACTGGTTACTCTAATACTCAGTGAATGTTTAGCAAGTAAACCTTGTACACATATGTTCTTACATAATTAAAATTATGCTCTTGGACTTTTATGATAGTGAAACATTGGTTTTTGTCCGCACATGGTTTAATGTTTTTAGATTCAGAGGACTTTTATCAAGTTTTAAGACAGCTGGTGCTACTTTTTAAAGTTTAAGTCATAGGTTAATGTTTATGGATCCCGTTTTTAATTAGGTCTTGCCAGTTTTGTAAAATTTGTATGTACTTTATGCATTGCTTATTGTAAACTTTGTCTATGTATATTTTTCTTATTTTTGGCTGATGATGATGCACACCAGCATCGAAACTGGTACCGAGTATAATAAAATGTTATAATTTTCTTATAACATTGTATGGTATTGAATAGGTGGACCTCTCTTGTTTCCATTAGTTATTGGACTTCATATGCTTAATGGTGTAGGTGTTGGTATTTATGTCAAGAATTATCATCTTATAGAGAATCATTCTTTCCCAAGCAAACAGAGGATTGATGTATTGAGTTACATTGAATTAATGGCACAGCAGTATATGAAATAAGATTAAATTATGACTGATGGTAGGATATATATAAATATTTGGCACAATTTCTCAGTTGATGTATTAATGGAATGTTTAATGAGAGGTTTATTTGGCCTGTTTATGATTGCCAGTGTTGCAAATTAATTAATATAGCACTGTTAAATAAATATTTTAATTATAACGATATTTTAAGGGTATGGCAACAATTATTAGCCATAATTAGGAAACTTATTGAATATCTCGGCTCTCATAAGTCAAGAATATCAACAAGAAGACCCAACATTAAATTTTCCCCATAATGAATAAAAATAAAGATAAAAACCTTGTGTAGGGACAACCCAAAGATCAATTATGAATTCACTTGGAAACTAATCAATTTGTAAGCATTTAATTTTCAACAAGCAAGTTGTTCACATAGTAAAACTTTAACTTTTCATCAGTTGAGTTGAATTACGAGTTTAGAAGTTGTGTGATGATGTTTATTAATTGAGTAAACTGACTTTTGGCAATTAATGAATGTATTAGCAGAAGAGACCCCATTTCAGCTATGATATTAACAGAAAGCAATGTAAATATGTGTTGATTGATTGTTAAGCATCTTTTTATTTTCTTTCAGGATTAGAATTTAATTTAATTTTTATCTTGATTAGCATGCTAATAAACTAGTGTAAGAATTATTTTGAAATATTATTTTTGGAAAATAGGATAAGATACATAGCAATAAGATATTATAGTCATGGATGGTAGGAATGAATTCACACCGTATGTCGAATGGAGACGTCCATCGGCAGAGTTCGTTTAACGAGTAATATTTAGAGGACGTACCTATATTCTTCTTCGGAACCTACGATATACTAACATATTAATGACGAGATGAATTTCTTAACCTGAGATACTACCGGGACTTTATCCATACGCCTACTTGGACGCAGATGGGGTGGACAACCAGCGTAAATAAAATTACATATAGGCTAGATTGTAGTGCTATACTGTACATACCAATTTTCATTACATTCTCTTCAGCTGTTTTCTCGTGATGCACGTACATAAAGACAGACAGAGATGATGGAAAATTAAAAATTACATTTTCTTCTTACTGTGGACACGACCAATGCAGAAATACCATTCTTCTTTAATTTTGAGCATTGTACAAACAAAACTCTTATTTTCTGTATGTAGATATCAGTAAAGAACTGGAATCACAGATAAGGCTATTTGTGAATGAAGTTATAGTGTATAGAGAGTAAATGAGTTGCAGGCTTGTGAGTGACTGCAGGCGGACCTACACAGTGTTGTGAGATGGACAGCAGACAATGGTATGATGGTAAATGGCATGATAAGTTGTAAGTTTCATCAAGAGGAAAAATCCTCTCAGTTTTAATTACTGCATTGATGGGGTGATAATGCCTAGTGATAGTAGCTTTTCTAAGATTGTCTAAAAACATGCATAAAAACTTAAAAACTATTGGTTATTAAGGTAATGACATAATGAGCTAGGAAGGGTGGGGGGGGGGGACTCCAAGGCCGGCAATAATTCGCGACTCCTTATTAGCGAGATTAATGTTGCAATCTTTCTACTTAACAATGATCATTCAACTGCAGGATGTCCCTTGTTAACTGCATTAAAAATTGGATTTTATGTTACATAAAGAAACACCACAAGTCACTCATTTTAAGGATATTTTCACAAGATTCTCATTAACGCAGTGCAGCAAGAAAATATATGTGGAGCTAACATTCAAAAGAGACTTTGCCCAAAAATTGAAAAAATTGAGTGAAGTACTGGTTTCACTTTTTGAGATTCATTCTGAGGTCCCAGCACTCAGAAAAAATTCAAAAGAGACTTTGTGTTAGCTCTGTTGGGCTCTGAAAGTGACTATTCATTCAGAAAACAAATTTGTCCACTGCTGTATTCATTGAAACAAGACTTTGTCATCTTCAGCCAATCAGAACGCTACTATCATCCAAATTGACTCCCATCATGCATTGCGTGAACAGCAAAGTTTATCATGGTTATTGCTTTTGGTGTTCAATCCAATTTATGATGCAATTTTCCTTTGTCATTTTGGTTATTCACTATTCGTACATTATGGATTCTTGTGAAACAGTTTTAGTTGGAGAATGCAACAAAGGGATTACTGTAGAAAGAGAAGCTCACGTTTAACAGCAAGAGGAGCAGAAAAAATAAAGAGGTATGGGAAAGGTGTTGGATATATCCTATTTGTTCCATGTAGACATGAAAACAAATGCTTCCAGTGTAAAATGTTCAGACTTTCAGATTGTTCCTTTGTAAGGCATAAGTTAGCATCAATCCCTGATAACATTTCTCAAGATAATTTTATTGCATCAAAACTTACCAATGGATTGGTTAACAGAAGACGACCACGACAGACAGTAAATAAACAACCACATGCATCCAGTCTGAAATTTGTTTTACCATCAAAACTAGGGAGGCCAGTGAATGTCTGTAAGAAATGTATTATGTCTGTGCTTTATTTAAAACCAACAAGGCTAAGAAATATAGCACATAAGATGAAATGTGGTGAACACTTGATTATTAGCGAGGTGGTGATAGAAGGTCTAGCAAATCTATACAGAAGAAGGAAAGTGTGTGTCAATTTTTGAAGACTCTCAAAGGTCATGAAAGCTATTAACCCTCTTAATGCTGGCTCCCTTACTGCCGTGGTTGCTAAGATTGCCAGAGAGAAAAATGCCTGTTATGCAGCACCGAATATAAAAGCATATCCTATCCTTATTTTTCAAGATATCTCGTAGTTTACATTTTCTTGTAGCTAAGTGATCCCTCTCTTCACTCATTATATTAACATCACGAAAATAATTCATACTGCCGAGTAAAAAAAAATTTGTTCGTGCAATTTTTGAAAAAATTTAAAATTCAAATTTGGATCTCAGTACATCCTAGTATTTTGATTGTACTCACCTAAATTTAGTATTCCTGTGCACACTGATGCATTGTTTACTAGTTTGTATAATATCAATGTTGTAAGTATAATAGTTCTTCTAAAAATAGATTAAAATACTGACTTGGTCTAGCATCAGGAGGAGGTGCACGTTTAGGGCCAGGCGGCTCAAGGAATCCAGGAAAGGGTTGAAATTGTACGTCATGATTGGACTGAATTCACGGAAATTGGGAATCTGGTCGTCGTCATTACTGTCTCCGTCACCTCCATCATTATTCCTGTCACTGTTATTACCGTCTGAATCGGAAATTTCATGCATCACTGTCACATGAGTAAGTCAGATAACATCACCACTATCGTCATTGTTTGAAACGTTACCGGCATTATTATCACTCTCGATATCATCTGAATCATCGCCTGACTTGATATAATCAGAATCATCACTCAATTAGCATACTATACCAAATCGTTATCAGTTTCAAACACAGTACGAGAACTAGTCGCCATCATTATGAACACATGGTCTACAGGTACGCACCCAACAGCTGAAATAGAAAAAATCATAACATCAACGCAACATACCACACAGAGATTCTGGTGGTAGATTTAGAAACTATGTACAGTAGTATCTACTACAGAGTGATGCCGACTGGAGCTGCCGTCTGTCAGATATGTGCAAACTATTACGACTTACATAGACAGCTGCAACATGGAGCGCGATGGCGCTCCTGGCACTTTTAGCTAGCCTACAGAGGAGCGCGATCGCGCTTCCCGGCACTCTAGGCAAAAGTCAAAGAGAATATACTTATATTGCTCACTTAATATAAGTTAACTCTATAGAATCTGTAACAAAGGTGCGATTACTGAGCTGAAAGTCAGCTTTGCAATGTTTGGCCGTATTTTTGTGTCAGAATTTAACCTTGGTTTCAGAATGCCAGCTTCAGATGTTTGTAGCTA
Organism: Anabrus simplex; assembly: GCF_040414725.1. NCBI lineage: Eukaryota > Metazoa > Arthropoda > Insecta > Orthoptera > Tettigoniidae > Anabrus > Anabrus simplex. The sequence continues at coordinate 310,765,749 of NC_090266.1, forward strand.
TTGTGCCAAATTATTATTCCTAATCAAAACCAGTCAAAATCCAGAAAAATCAAATTACATGATAGAAAAGAGCGCACAGATTACGTGCTAATGCATTTTATGAAAGTCTTCGAGAAGATCAACTGCAAGATACAGTCATATTATGTTTTAACTTACAGCATGTACAACATATTCCCAAGACACCAATTCAAGAGGCATACTATTTGAAACAAATAAGTTTGTAGGCTATAATTTATGCATTGTTGACCCTAAGCAAGACCACTCGCCAGTATTTTATGTATGGACCGAAGACCAGGCTGGTCGAGGTGCTACAGAGGTATCCAGTGCTCTTTTACATCACTTGTGTTCACTAGATTTGGAGAATAAGAAAAAAATTAGATTATTTTGTAACGGGTGTTCAGCTTAGAACAAAAACAATCACATTCTGCAAACCTGGTACTCTTATTTATTTTCTGCTGAGAATAACAGGCATTGAAGATATTGTAATCAAGTTACTTATCCAGTGAGAGGTCATAACTACATGCCAGCAGACCGAGGTTTTGGACAGATAGAAAAACAATTGAGGAAGAAGCCTACAAGTATTTCAAAAGAAGAATACTATGATATGTTTAAAACAGTGGATGATGTTAGGTTACTAGGTAGAGACTGGAAACTGTATGATGTTAAGAAGCTTGGAAAGTGTTTCAAGAAGTTAGATAAGATTAGTGAAATGAAACGAATTCTCATTCAGTGTACAGTAAATGAATGTGGAGGACGTGAAGTTAAGGTAAGGGCCTGTGAGCATTGTAGATTTGAAAGTGAACTAGACATATTTCAATCAGTATTGAAGGGAGTTTAGAGCTCAGACAAAAGTAGAGGTTTCTGCTTACATGAAATCCAGCCATTCCACCCACTCCCAGCTGAGAAAATTGAAGATGTGAGGAAACTTCCCCTTAAACTCTTTTGTGAAAATTGGTATAGGCAAAAAGATTTGGAATGGTACAATAAATTGTTAATGGATACACCTGCACAAAGTGCTCCTCCTGAGGAAGTATTATGTGACTGTTTGGAAGATGATGTGGGCTTCCATATATAAACATAGATATTTCTGTCTTAAAGTTTCATAAAAATAGAAACTATGTTTATTGTATAAGTAAATGACATTGAAGTTGAATGTGCTTCTTATTACAGTTTTCAAAATGTTTTAGACTCTATTAAATTAATGTGCAGTCAAAGAGGACTATATCCCGTGTTCATGCAAACAAAATGTATTATGTCCTCTCAGTTCAGTCAAAATCAGCTATGTCCAGAATTTCATATGTTAGTACTGAATTTCTACTGTAGTTTGATTTGATTAGGGTGTCTTGTTACATTTGTATAATCTATATGTATGTATGTATGTATGTATGCATGTATGCATGTATGCATGTATATATGTATGTATGTATGTATGTATATGCATAAAATAAGCAATAAGACATTAATTTGAGTAAGACTTTTTTGATCATTCCCTAAAGTTGAATTTGAGTGACAGAGTCTCTTTTGAATGTGTTAGCTCCATATATTTAATGCTTGATTTGTAGTAATCTGTAGTAGTTGTTTTTAAAAAGAAATTTTTTAATGAACGTTATGACAAGGAATGATCTTCATTGGGGTAATTATATTAACAAGGTTGTTGAGAAAGGTTACAGATCACCTCACATGGTTATGAGAGTATTCAGGGGGTTGTAGTAAGGATGTAAAGGAGAGGGCGTGTAAGTCTGTGGTAAGACCCCAGTAAGAGTATGATTCCAGTACATGGGACCCACACCAGGATTACTTGATACAAGTACTGGAAAAGATCCAAAGGAAAGCAGCACCATTTGTTCTGGGTGACCGAGCAAGTGGCTGTGCGGTTTGGGTCACATAGCTGTCAGCTTGCATTCGGGAGATAGTGGGTCCCTTCGTGCTCCTAGCCCTTTCCTACCTTATCGTTGCCATAAGACCTATCAGTGTCAGTGCGACGTAAAGCAGACTTCTGGATGATTTCCGACAAAGGAGTAATGTTACAAACCATCACTCTCATTTTTGATCCGTATTGAAAACAGCGATCTCACTTAGTTTACAAAAGGAGTACATTTAATGTTCCACCTATTCAATACATTTGGTACCACGTTACGTGGTTAATTAGACATAGAAAATCTAACTATTATGGGGACATGTTTTGCCCTTCTAATTGGGCATCATCAGCCATATTAATTTAATCATAAGAAATCACAGACTAATTTTATAAATTATAAATGTCATTGTCTTCTAAACAATGTTTGTTTTAAGATTAAATTAATATGGCTGATGATCTAGGGGCCGATGACCTTTGATGTTAGGCCCCTTTAAACAACAAGCATGGCTGATGATGCCCAATTAGAAGGGCAAAACATGTCCCCATAATATTTAGATTTTCTATGTCTAATTAACCACATAACGTGGTACCGATTGTATTGAATAGGTGGAACAATAAATGTACTCCTTTTGTAAACTAAGTGAAAAGGAGTAATGTTACAAAAATGTCGAAAACTTTGAGCTGGAAAGACGTGGCAGTAAGTAGACAAGATGCTCGACTATGTGGTATGTTTTGCAAGCAATCATCTTCATGATCCTTATCAATGTCTAAAGTTTTTGATAGATTAAAATTAAATATATATCCCACCTTATCGATACTATATATTTATTGCCTTAAGCAATTTCTTCAGTTAATAGTACATGTTTCATTTTTATACAAACATCATCAGCTACAAGTGCTCTTGCTTAAGTGAAAATAATAAAAATATACTAAGACATATCTTTTCTAAGATTGTCCAAAAATATGCATAATGCATAAAACCTTAAAAACTATTGGTTGGCCGATGACCTAGATGTCAGACCCCTTTAAACAACAAGCATCATCATCAAAACTATTAGTTATTGAGGTAGTGGTATGAAGAGCTTGGCGGGGGACAGTGAGACCGCTCCAAGGCTTGCAATAATTCGGGACTCCTTATTAGCGAGATTAATGTTGCAGTCTTTCAACTTAACAGTGATCATTCAACAGCAGGATGTTTCTTGTTATCTGCATCAAAAATTGGATTTTATGCTGCATAAAGAAACGCCACAAGTCAGTCATTTTAACCCGCGAGTGGTCGCTAGCCGAAATGTAACGTGAGTGGTCGCACGTGAGACTTTCTCTCACATTAAAATAAATGAAATTTTTCACAGTTTTGTGGGGTGTAAGGCTGAAATTTACTACTGAAATGAAATGCAAGTTCCACCTTATACATCTATATATATATAAAGTAGCTTGTCCTGACTGACTGACTGACTGATTCATCATCGCCGAGCCAAAACTACTGGACATAAAGAAATGAAATTTTGGGGATATATTCATATTAAAATGTAGGTGCTCGCTAAGAGAGGATTTTTGGATATTCCATCGCTAAGGGGGTGAAAAGGGGAGTGAAATGTTAAAATGAGTGTGTCTATATCTCAAAACTTTAAAAGTTTACAGATGTGAAAATTGGTATTTAGAATCTTCTTTAAAAATAAGGAAACACGTATTTTTTTTGTTTTCAGACAATCCCAATAGGAGGGGTGAAAAAGGGTGAAAAAGTGGTTGAATGCCTTTAATCAGGATACCGCTACTTATATCTCAGAAACTGAAGATATTACAGACCTCAAAATTGGTACTTTTGATCGCTGTCAAAAATAAAGAAACATATATTTTTTTGCTTTTGGAAAATCCAATTAATGCGAGGGTGAAAGGGGGGGGGTGAATTTTTAAAATGAGTGCATCTATATCTCAAAAGTTTTAAAGTTTAGAGATGTAAAAATTGGTATTTAGAATCTTCATTAAAAAATAAAGGAACACGTATTTTTTTGTTTTCGGAAAATCCCAATAGGAGGGGTGAAAAGGGGTGAAAAATGGGTTGAATGACTTTAAAGAGAATACTTATATCTCAGAAACTGAAGATATTACAGACCTCAAAATTGGTACTTTTGATCGCTTTCAAAAATAAAGAAACACATATTTGTTTGTTTTTGGAAAATCCAATTAATGCGAGGGTGAAAAAGGGGGTGAATTTTTAAAATGAGTGCATCTATATCTCAAAAGTTTTAAAGTTTAGAGATGTAAAAATTGGTATTTAGAATCTCCTTTAAAAATAAGGAAACACGTATTTTTTTTGTTTTCGGAAAATCCTAATAGGAAGGGTGGAAAAGGGTGAAAAACAGGTTGAATGCCTTTAATGAGTCTACTTATATTTCAGATATTACAGACCTGAAAATTGGTATTTGGGATCTACTTTAAAAATAAGGAAACGGGTATTTTTTCGTTTTAGGAAAATCCAAATAATGGGGGAGGGGGGTGAAAACGTTTACAGATGTAAAAATTGGTGTTTAGAATCTCCCTTAAGAATAAAGGAACACGTACAGTATTTCTTTGTTTTCTCTAAATCCCAATAGGAGGGGTGCACAAGGGTGGATAATGGGTTGAATGCCTTTAATGAGGATACATATATCTCAGAAACTGAAGATATTACAGAACTGAAAATTTGTAAATGGAATCTCCTTTAAAAATAAAGAAATACATATATTTATGCTTTTGGAAAATTCAATTAATGGCGGTTAAACAGGAGTGGCAAATTGGGGTGAAGTTTTTGAAGGACTATATCTACAGAATATCTGAGAAGCGTAAAATGTTACAGACGTAAAAGTGGGTATTTGGAATCTCCTGTAAGTGTAAAGAAACATAGGTGATTTGTCTTTGGAAACTCCACTTAAGGGGAACTAAAAACGGGTGAAATTTTAAAATGAGAATTTCTACAGTATATCTTAAAAAACTTAACATGTTACAGAAGTGTAAAATGGTAATTTTTTAATTCTTTTAAAAATAAAGAAACGTGTATTTTTAGTTTTCGGAAACACCACTTGGGTAGTGGGGGGGGGGGGGGGCGGTAAAGTGACTAAAAAATGGTGTTGAATTCTTTTAATTAGGCTACTGATATCTCAAAAATGTACATGTTACACACGTGAAATTTGATTTTTGGAATCTGCTTTAAAAGTAAACAAACACGTAGTCTCGGATAAAATCCAATGAAGGGGGTTTGGGGGGTTAAAGGATTGAAAAAATTAATTGACTTAATTGTATGAGAATACATACATCTAATGAAAACTAAAGTTGTTAAAGACGTGAAAATTGGTATTTTGATCTCCTTTAAAAACAAAGAAAAGCGCGTTTTGGGGGGGAAACAATCTTGGGTTGGCGGGAGTGAAAAGGAGTTGAACTCCTTTCATGAGGACACATAAATAAAAAAACTGAAGAGGTTAGAGTGGTGATAATTGGTATTTAGAAGATCCTTTACTATTAAAGGAACAAGCATTTTTTGCCTTAATATCACTTTGTGAGGGGTGGGGGGGAGTGTGAAAAGAAGTTAAAAAAAGTTAATTATTTTCAAGGGGATACTTATATCTCAAAGCTGAAGGTATTAAACGTGAACATTGGTATTTGGAATCTACTTTAAACATAAAGAAACACGCATTCTTTTATTTTTTGGGGGTGTGGGGGTAAATAAACTTAACGGCGGTGGTGTGTAAAAGGAGGTGAGACCAGTTTGATTTTACTGTTCATAATGTACTTATAAGGAGCCTCCGTTGCTCAGGCGGCAGCGCGCCGGCCTCTCACAGCTGGGTTCCGTGTTTTAAATCCCGGTCACTCCATGTGACATTCGTGCTGGACAAAATGGAGGCGGGACAGGTGTTTCTCCGGATACTCCGGCTTTCCCTGTCATCATTCATTCCAGCAACACTGTCCAATATTTCATTTCATTTGTCACTCATCGATCATTGCCCCAGAGGGGAGCTTCGGCAGCCGGCATAATTCCTATTGTCGCCGCTAGATGGGGCTTTATTCATTCCATCCCTGATCCTATCGAATGATAGGAAACAGGCTGTAGACATTCGATGTACTTATTCTGATCATAAACCGATCATTTTTAATCTTTTCTGGGTTCTTTTTCAACAGCCATCTTTTCCTTCGGAGAACGTTCTTAGATTACAGTAGATTCTCCTGGCATATAAATAAAAATTTAAACACATTTGAAATAAACGATAGGAATGAGATTGGCCGTCAAATTTTTCACCTCTATAATAAGGTCAATAACACACGGAGGTATGTCATTCGTACAGCCAGAAATCCCGCACACTTGCCTACGCGCGACAATGGTGCTGGTCACTTTGTCAACAATGACAATGGCAGCAGATGTAATTTACCGCCAAGTAGCGGTCTTGCATATTGCTGTGGGGTCCAGAACATATAATAATAATAATAATAATAATAATAATAATAATAATAATAATAATAATAATAATAATAATGTTCTGGACTGTCGTCACATGTGCGGACCACGCTGGAAACGGGTCCTGGACGGCTAATGACTAAGAATGCAGTCCGGCCGCGGGTTCAGTAGGCTACCGCCAAGGCACCCAAGACGACACCACGACAGATCCCCTGAAGGATTTGATTCATATTAAAAATGCTTATAGGAAAAGATGGCAAAGATTTAGGGACCCAACTAACTGGGTGGAATACCTGGACCTAGCCGGGGAAGTACGAAATCGATTGCTGGAAAGAAAGATTGAAAAATGGGAGGAAACTTGCCGGAATCTATTAGAAAACGAGTCAGATCGCGAATTTTGGCGGATTCTCGCAGAAAACGAGTCAGATCGCGAATTTTGGCGGATTATATATCTAAAACAATAAGCATACAATTACAAATTTCAGTATAATACCGTAGCGAAGCACAGGTATCTTGCTAGTTTTAGATAAAAATGAAATGATTAGCTGTGAGAGAGAGAGAGATGGCATATGGTTTTTAACGCCGGGAGTGTCCAAGGACAAGTTCGGCTCGCCAGATGCAGGTCTTTTGATTTGAGTCCCATAGGCGACCTGCACATCATGATGAGGATGAAATGATGATGAAGACGATACATACACCCAGCCCCCGTGTCAGCAAAATTAACCAATTAAATTTAAAATTCCCGACCCCACCAGGAATTGAACCCGGGACTTCTGTGACCAAAGGCCAGCATGCTAACCATTTAGCCATGGAGCCAGACATGATTAGCTGTTTATTAAAGACACATATTACTACTTAAAATAACATACGCAATGTACATAAAAATAACTTCTGTCCTGAAGTTGTAAAAAATAAAATCTCACACATGCCTTATATCTAGTAATATTTATGTACAAAGCAAGGTTTCTGAACGCACTAACATTTTCCAAAACAAGAAGTGCTCATAATACAAATACTAAAGTGTACAACAGGAGTAAGTTTCCCGCTCCACTTCAAAATGACACCAACGTCATTAGTCGCGCGATGAGAGAAACTCCCACGTTGCGCGCACAGACACATAGGAACCTTTGTTCTGACTAGGGGAGGGAGTGCTTACCCTCAAATGTGAATCGCTCTACTCATGACAGTTACAAACTTGGCTAGAAGAGGGAACAGTCACCTCCCTTTCATCACTGTGAAGTAATATCACAATAAAAATTCATGTGAGAGAAAATCTCATATAGCGACCACTCGCGGGTTAAGGATTTTTTCAATAGATTCTCAATAACAATCAATCAATCAATACTGATCTGCATTTAGGGCAGTCGCCCAAGTGGCAAATTCCCTATCTGTTGTCTCCTCCTCTTTCGCTCATTACATCATTACCTTAATAATCAATAGTTTTTAGGCATGTTTTTAGACAATTCTTGAAAAGCTATGTCTTAATACATTTTTATTGCTTTCACTTAAGCAAGGACACTTGTAGCCGATGATTTTTGTATAAAAATGAAACATGTACTACTAACTGAAGAAATTATTTATTATTATTATTATTATTATTATTATTATTATTATTATTATTATTTATTTATTTATTTTAGATGAAATTAGACCTGAAATGGTGAAGTATAGTGGGAAGGCAGGGATGAAATGGCTTCATAGAATAATAAGATTAGTATGGAGTGTTGGTAAGGTACCTTTAGATTGGACAAAAGCAGTAATTGGACCTATCTATAAGCAAGGGAACAGGAAGGATTGCAACAACTATCAAGGTATCTCGTTGATTAGTGTGCCAGGCAAAGTATTCACTGGTATCTTGGAAGGGAGGGTGTGATCAGTCGTTGAGAGGAAGTTGGATGAAAATCAGTGTGGTTTCAGACCACAGAGAGGCTGTCAGGATCAGATTTTCAGTATGCGCCTGGTAATTGAAAAATGCTACGAGAGTAATAGACAGTTGTGTTTTTGTTACGTAGATCTAGAGAAAACATATGACAGGGTACCGAGGGAAAAGATGTTAACCATACTGAGAGACTATGGGATTAAGTGTAGACTATTAAAATCAATCAAAGGTATTCATGTTGACAATTGGGCTGCAGTGAGGATTGATGGTAGAATGAGTTCTTGGTTCAGGGTACTTACAGGGGTTAGACAAGGCTGTAATCTTTCACCTTTGTTGTTCATAGTTTACATGGATCATCTGCTGAAAGGTATAAAGTGGCAGGGAAGGATTCAGTTAGGTAAATGAAATATCGTATGGCTTTTAGTGCCGGGAGATCCCAGGACGGTTGGGCTCGCCAGGCGCAGGTCTTTTGATTTGTCGCCCGTAGGCGACCTGCGCGTCATGATGAGGATGAAATGATGATGAAGACAACACATACACCCAGCCCCCGTGCCAGTGAAATTAACCAGTGATGGTTAAAATTCCCGACCCTGCCGGGAATCAAACCCAGGACCCCTGTGACCAAAGGCTAACCATGTAGCCATGGAGCCGGACATTCAGTTAGATGGAAATGTAGTAAACAGTGGCCTATGCTGATGACTTGGTCTTAACAGCAGATTGTACCGAAAGCCTGCAGTCTAATATCTTGCAACTTGAAAATAGGTGCAATGAGTATGGTATGAAAATTAGCCTTTCGAAGACTAAATTGATGTCAGTAAGTAAGAAATTTAACAGAATTGAATGTCAGATTGGTGATACAAGGCTGGAACAGGTAGATAATGTCAAGTATTTACGATGTGTGTTCTCCCAGGATGGTAATATACCTACTAGTAAGTGAGAGTGAATCAAGGTGCAGTGAAGCTAATGCAGTGAGCTCGCAGTTGCGATCAACAGTATTCTCTAAGAAGGAAGTCAGCTCCCGGACCAAATTATCTGTACATCGGTCTGTTTTCAGACCAACTTTGCTTTACGGGAGCGAAAGCTGGGTGGACTCAGGATATCTTATTCACAAGTTAGAAGTAACAGACATGAAAGTAGCGAGAATGATTGCTGTTACAAACAGGTGGGAACAGTGGCAGGAGGGTACTAGGAATGAGGGGATAAAGGCTAAGTTAGGAGTGAACTTAATGGATAAAACTGTATGCATGAACCGGCTTCAGTGGTTGGGTCATGTGAGGCGAGTGGAGGAGGATAGGTTACCTAGGAGAATAATGGACTCTGTTATGGAGGGTAAAAGAAGTAGAAGGAGACCAAGATGACGATGGTTAGACTCAGTTTCTAACGATTTAAGAATAAGAGGCAAAGAACTAAATGAACTAAATGCAGCCACAGTACTAGTTACAAATAGAGGATTGTGGCGACATTTAGTAAATTAATTTCTTTATTAAACAGTATAGAAATTCAGTATATTAAAATGTGCAATTAATTTATTGAAAACCTCCTGTTCAGTACTTTACAGTCTTTATGACTATGATATAATAATTCTATTAAGATTGTTATGGTACATGTTTTCATCTTTTATCAGCCATAAATTCTATACTCTAAGTCAGATCTCTGAAATGTATTTTATATTTAAAATTATCCTTAGAAATTAGTTGTTTACATTGATTTACAGTGATGTATAAGAACACTATGGTCACATTTTGGATTGAATTGGTTAATCTTGTCTTAAATTTTTAATCGAGGCGCAAGAGCTCCGTGCACTGTGCATCAGTCCGGCTCGGACCAACACTTCGTCTCTGGGCTACTCGGCTAAACTCGGCTCAACTCGGGAGTGCTATGGAGCAAGTGAGGAAGAGGGAGACAGGGAGAGCGAGCGAGACAGGCGTGGGGAAAGAGAGAGACAGCGCTATTGCTCCAAATCGAGGAGTGGGGGTCTGCACTCTGGTCAACCAAGCGAAGTTGTCTTTTGCACCAGCCACATGCACCCTGAGAGGCCCTGGTATAGAGTAATAAATAAGATACAGCATTGTGAGTGACTGCAAAAGGACTTCCACACTGTTGTGAGATGGACAGCAGATAATGGTATGGGGGTAAATGGAATGAAACGTCAGCTTCAAGAGGTTGTAAATAAATGTTACAGATCTCTTCATATGGTTATGATGGTATTTAGGGGTTTTAGTTAGGATGTGAAGGAGAGGGCGTATAAGTCACTGGTAAGACTCCACTTACAATATGGTTTCAGTGTATCGGGCCCTCACCAGGATTACTTGATTTGAGAACTGGAAAAGATCTGAAGGAAAGCAGCCTGATTTTTTATAAACTAGTATTATTACATAAATGTTGCAAACAATGGGCTGGGAAGATTTGGGAGTAAGGAGAGGAGTTGGCCATCTAAATGGTATGTTTTGACCTGTCATGACATTATATTAGTAGATGAATAAGCGTGAGTATTACACTACAAAGGCATGTGGTTATAACATATAAAAATTTCACTACCAACACACAAATAGTTTTCCATAGAGCCTCTGTGTCTCAGATGGCAGCGCACCGGCCTCTCATCGCTCGGTTCCGTGGTTCAAATCTCGGTCACTCCATGTGATATTTGTGCTGGACAAAGCAGAGGCAGGACAGATTTTTTTCTGGGCACTCTGGTTTTCACTGTCATCATGCATTCCAGCAACACTCTCCAATATAATTTCATTTCATCTGTCAGTCATTAATCATTGTCCCAGAGGAATGCGACAGGCTTTGGCAGCCGGCACAATTCCCATCCTCACCGCTAGATGGGGGCTTCATTCATTCCATCGCTGACCCGGTCGAATGACTGGAAACAGGCTGTGGATTTTCATATTCCTAAGTGAGCGCTTCCTAGAGAAGAAGCCAAAACCCTTGACAATATTTACTACAACCGCAAATGTCCGACTCGTTGGCTGAATGGTCAGCATACTGGCCTTCGGTTCAGAGGGTCCCGGGTTCGATTCCCGGCCGGGTCGGAGAATTTAACTTTCATTGGTTAATTCCAGTGGCCCGGGGCTGGGTGTTTGTGCTGTCCCCAACATCCCTGCAACTCACACACCACACATAACACTATCCTCACCCACAATAACATGCAGAGTCCTACACATGGCAGATGCAGCCCACCCTCATCGGAGAGTCTGCCTTACAAGGGCTACACTCAGCTAGAAATAGCCACACAAAATTATTTTATTTTACAACCACAAATAAAAAATAATTAATGAACTTCAAAAACAAATTGTCTTATACACCCTAATGCAGAATTAAACAAGGAAAATATTGGTATAACTCACTTTGCAATAGGCCTAGTGGTATATTTGTAATTAAAACTAAACTTGAGTCTCCATAATAAAAAATCTGACAGTAGTGGTTTAGTGTTTGCCCTTACATTTCTTAGGATGGTAGTGTGGAAAGATAGAAAGAAGTATACATCAGGATGAAATGAAGCTGTCAGGCAGTTTGTTAGTATAAAACAAATGCAAATCGAAATATGGCTTCAAACATGAACTAATGTACATACAATAGAGTTAAACAACTAACTGAGTAGTCCAAAAGGAAATCATGGGAGAACTTCGGAAATAACATGGAAAGACCAGACATGTAGCAAGCAAATCTTTCTGTAGTGTGATAAAGAATACTTGAAGGAGGGAAAAGGACAAATGAACAGTGATATGGGTAAATCAGGTGAACACATCCTAGGGAATCAATGGAGGGATCTTTTTCGTCCTTGCATAGGTCTCATACAGGTGCAGGGTCTGCTTGTTGGCTTGCCTTTCGCCATTTCACTTCATCCAAGGCATCCTCGGGTCTAACACTCATCGCATGCGACTTCAGTGAGCTGATATAGATGTTGATTCCCATAGGGAATCTGAAATATTTGTCCCGATGAGTAAATTTATAATACCAATATAAATGGTCCGTTATTGGACATTATAAATTTTCTAGCTAACGCATTCCTGGTTGCCAGCGTTTCGCCCTCATGTGCTAGGTTGGGCTCATCAGTTGGTACCTAGCACATCTACCAAGATGCTGGCTAGTGCATACCGTGGAAGCCACTGCGTAGGCTACTTGGAGCCACCGGCAGTGCCAATGCACTATGAGAGACTTTGTCTCTTTACCAAAAATTGATGCCTGCTTGGCTATCAGATGATACAGATGTTGATTCCCATAGGGAATCTGAAATATTTCTCCCGAATGAGTAAATTTATAATACCAATATAAATGGTCTGTTATTGGACATTATAAATTTTCCAGTCAACTCATTCCTGGTTGCCAGCGTTTTGCCCCCGTGTGCTAGGCTGGGCTCATCAGTTGGTACCTAGCACACCTACCAAGACGCATGGCTAGTGCATACCGTGGAGGCCACTGCGTAGACTAATTGTAGCCACTGGCAGTGCCAATGCACCATGAGACACTTTGTCTCATTACCAAAAATTGATGCCTGACCATGGTTAAAGAGAGACTTGGGAGAGAAATTTTAGAAATGGTGCAAGCAATGTACAACAACTGTGTTAGCAGAGTAATGAACTCATTTGGAAAGACAGAATAGTTTACGAATAAGACTGGACTAAGACAGGGGAATGTGTTGTCACCCCTTTTGTTTATTATGGTCATAGACAAAATTGTAAAAAACAAAGTATGCCTATAGAGATAAAGATACTGCTATTTGCAGATGATGATGATGTGATATGGGGAAAGAACAGCAAAGAAGTGCAACAACAACTAGATGTACTGAACGTAAAAATTGAGAAGTATGGCATGAAAATCAGTACAGAGAAAAGCAAGACTATGGCGATGTCGAGAGGGGAAAGGCAAGGAAAGGGCACTGTGAAAATTGGAAGTCAAAGTCTGGAAATTGTGGACAACTTTAAATACCTAGGAAGTGAATTAATGCAAAATGCTATGGTGGACATGGAGATTAGCAGGAGGGTACAGGAGGGCAATGCGTTCTATCAAAGTGTAAAAAAACTTGTTTGGAGCAAAGAAAGTACTAAGGAAAAGTAAAGAGATAATGTACAAAATGTACTATGTATCCATACTGACCTATGCAGTTGAGATTTGGACTTTGAGTAGCAGGCAAGAGTAGAATTCAAGCAAGTGCGATGAAATTCCTAAGAAGTATGATAGGAAAGAGAGAGTGAGAAATGAAGATGTTAGGAAGGAAGTTGGGATAGGAAAGCTAAATGAGAGAGTTGAAAAGAATAAACTAAGTTGGTTTGGACATGTAAAGAGGGTGGAGGAGAATATAATTCCTAGACAGATGCTGGAGGCAAAGTGCGAGGGCAAGAGAGCAAGAGGAAGACCTAGAATAAGGTGGATTGAATCAGTAAAGAGCGGCATAAAAAGACAAAATTTAGACTGGGACAAGATCGTGGAAGAGGAATGGTGGAAGGAAAGAGGAAGATGGAGAAGTGCCATAAATACCCCGACCCAGCAGGAGCTGGATGAGGGGATATGATGATGATGATGGAATTTTAAGACTCCCGGATTTCCAAAGTGGTATAATCATAAATTGAAGTCCCTGATTATTGAAAAGAAGAAAGCACACAAGCAGTACAAAATATTAGGTCTCAGTAGTGATTATCAGCATTTCTTGAAATTAAGGAATGAATGGAAGTCTGAATCCAAATCTTGCTATACAAACTATATCTCCAACTGTGAACAAAGTATTATTTCCAATGCACAGAAATGCTGGCAATATCTAAGTTCTAAAAGGTCATGTAATAATATTCCTTCAACAGTGCATCTTAATGAAGATACTGGAGAAAACATTGTCAGTCTTTTTGCTAAACACTTTTTATCTGTTTATTCTTCTTATCAGAATAGTAATAATATGGCATATGATTACCCTTTTTCTGTCAAACTGTCAGTTATCAACATTTGTAAGGCAGAAATTTATAACAAACTGATATCTCTGGAATTAAAGAAAACTGATGGTGTTTCAACTTACCTGCTCAAGTATTGCTCATTTATTTTATGTGAAGCACTCTTTTATCTGTTCAGCATATCATTAAACCAAGGTGTTTTCCCAAAGGAATGGAAGGAAGGATTTGTTAGTCCAGTTTTCAAAAATGGTGATAAAACTGACATAATACATTATAGACCAGTTACAATTTCTTCTCATATTTCCAAAAATTTTGACTCAATAATTCTTGACAAGATCACACCTCTCTTTAGAAACATCATCATTGATGAGGAACATGAATTCTTTTCAGGACAGTCAACCTGTAGCAACCACTGAACCACTCTCAGGTGGATTGCATTTATACAGACTTCTCAAAAACTTTTGACACTGTTGACTATGATATCCTGCTGCAAAAACTAACAGGTTGTGGAATTAATGGGCCTCTCCTCTCCTGGTTTGAATCATATCTTAAAAATAGCCTACAGATTGTTAAAATAAGGAATCATTTTTCTGCATCTATTATTGCTACCAGTGGAGTTCCTCAAGGGTCTTTCCTTGCTCCCTTACTTTTTACTTTCTACATAAATGACATTAAATGTACTTACAAATTCAGAATTGCTTTTGTTTGCTGATGATGCAAAATATTTTATGCAAATTAATTGTTCACTTGTTTGTTTAAAACTTCATCTGGAAAAGTACTGTATTCAAAATGGGTTGAGACGTAATCATGAAAAATGTAAAATGTAATTTTTTTTAAACAAGAAGAAAATATAATTTCAGTACAAATTTAGTAATAACAGCATTCTGTCTACTGTTCCAGAAGTTAACGACCTTGGTGTTTTATTCAGTTATAACTTATCATTTAATGAACATATTGAAAATATTTGTAAGAAATCATCACAAAGACTGGGTTATAATAATATATAGCCTATTCAGAGAATTTTCAAACTTAGCTCCCTCCCTATTCCAGAGAATTTTCAAACTTAGCTACCTATCAATTGCTGTATATATCTATGGTATGCCCTATACTTGAATACTGTACACCTGTATGGAACCCTTCTCACCAGACCTCTATCCATAGATTAGATTCTGTATAACATAAATTTCTTTGTTTATATTCATTTAGAGCAGGATTCTCATATGAAAATATTGATTGTATGACCCTACAATACTCTTTAAATCTGCATAGTTTGTCATAATACCATGAATTCCTGGATACACTTTAAATTTTTAAATTGCTCCGCTCTTTGGTGAATTGCCCACATCTCCTTGAAAAAATTAACTTACGTGTACCAGACAAACGCACAAGATTTAAGAATACATTGTCTACAAATTGACATAGAACTAACTGTGCATTCAATGGGCCAATTGAACGAATGTCAAACTATCAAAACAAAGTAGATATTGATATATTTAACTGCTCATTGTCAAAATTTAGAAATCACACAATCTCCAGACATCATCATCATCACCATCATCATCATCATCATCATCATCACTGACATGACAGCCCTTTGTGGGCCTTGGCCTTCTGAAAACGTTTTCCCCATTCTTTCCTGTTAAGTGCAGAGCTCCTCCAATTATCTTTACATCCTCTCACCCCTTCTTCCCACCTTAACTTTGGTCTGCCAACTTTCCTGGTTCCTTCTGGTACTGCATTAAATATCTTCTTTATCATTCTGTCATTAGCACGCAGCACATGTCCTGTTCACTCCAACCTTCTGATCTTTATACAGTTAACAATGTTTGGTTCGTTATATAAATTATACAATTCATGATTATATCTTCTTCTCCAGACACCATTTTCTTCCACTGGCCCAAAAATTTGCCTCAAAATGCTTCTTTCAAATACGCCGAGCTGTCTTTCATCAGCTTTTGAGAGTGTCCAGGTCTCAGCACCATATGTTAATACAGGCTTTACTAAAACTTTATACATCAGGACTTTAGTTTTCCTAAACAGCAGCTTAGACTTCAGATGTTTTCTGAGGCCATGATAGCACTTGTTAGCAGACAGTATACATTTTTGGATTTCAGAACTAACATTGTTCTTGGAATTAACTTCTGATCCAAGGTAGGTAAAGCTATGCACAACATCAAACCTATACGAGCCAATTTCTATGAATGTAGACCCACTCAGGTAGTCTTTCTTGGTTACGGGCATATACTTAGTTTTTCCTTCATTAATCTGTAAATTCATCTTTCTTGCTGCTTTTTCAAGGCTTGTGAAATCTTCTTTCAATGCTCTTGGTGTTCTTGCGATTAAATCAATATCATCTGCATATGCCAAAATTTGAACTGATTTATATAAGATGGTTCCCCTTGTGTTGATACTTGCTTCTCTAACAACAAATTTTTCCAGGGCTATATTGAACAAAAGGCATGATAATGAATCTCCTTGCCTAACTCCTTTCTTGGTCGTTACAGCACTTGAAAACATACTCTGGATCTTAATTTGATTCCGAGTATTTTCCATGGTAGCTTTCACAAGGGCGATCAATTTCTTAGGGATCTCAAACTCTTCCATTGCTACATAGAGATTACTTCTATCGATGCTGTCATAGGCTGATCTGAAGTCAATGAAGAGATGGTGTGTATCAGTTCCAAATTCTTTACATTTTTCAAGTATCTGGCAAATTGTGAAGAAATCTCCAGAAGTGACTATTATTTTCCTTCACTTACTTATTATATAACCTGTGTATATATGTGTACATCTTGTTCTTCTTATACTCCAATGACCATTCTTTTTAGTTTTTATTGCTTTGTTTATTTTTCTCTATTGTGTGTAAAATGGTATTACCGTTAATAAAGTATTAAAATAAAGTGATTTCCTCTTCCAAATCTCCTTCTACCTTTCTTCCCATTCTCCTATCTAATGATAATGTCCTTTCCAGTATTGTTGCCACTTGTGATAAGAGTATGATTCCTCTACAGTTATCACACACTGTTTTGTCCCTCTTCTTAAAGACTGGTACAAATCAACCAGAAAGAAGATATGGGAAGCTATAACATAGGTGATTGGTGTACGATGACAAGAAGTACACACGCAGGAGAAGTTGGGATAAATTTGAGGTTCTGAAATGGTACAGGCAGGGGGAACTAATTTCTGGAAGTGGGCTATGAAGACTGACAAGTAACTGTATTCATCCAACCACATTTTCAGAAAAATAAAACCTCCTATCCTAGTAAATGCAAGAGGGCAGTACAGGTTTTAGGATGTTACATTTTGATGTGTGATGCACAGTGTTGATTTTCTCATAATCTGAGTTCGTGCAAAGGATTTAGTTTGTCCACTGACTCCATCAGCCATAGCCTTCCCATCCAATGTTGCAAAAAAACTTCCACATAATAGTCTTACTAAATTTACTGCCAAATATGCTTGAAAGAAAAAAAAATCCTGTGCATCACAAATGGCTTGTGCATCACAGAAGGAAAAGGAACATTACAAATTAAAAATTGAATAATTTGTGAGGAACAGATATATTTACTACAACAAAGAAGTGAATTTAGTGTAGAAAATCATGCCATAAAAACAAGTTCCAAGGCAGTATGGAATTCACAGAATAAGTGGATCAAAAGGGTCAATGCAGCTAAAAGTAATATTTCTGATTCCTGAGTATCACCAGGACCTTTTGTATATATTTTTATATTTATTATTACAAACTGGGTCCTCCTTCTTGGTACATGTTAGATAACAAAATAGTAAAGGATTAAAAATGGCTGGCAGTAATAACCCTTGTGTATGAATGTGTTTGAATGTCTTGTATATCACCTAGAATTGCACCTATCAGTGGTGCCTGAAACTATGTAGAATGTTAAGGACACTGTTCAAGCAGCTTCTCTTGCATAACTCGGCATGGCGGAACCCGAACATCATAAAATAGGTCATCGGAGGACAAAAGAGCAAAATAAAAGAACCTTCACCGAGCGAGTTGGCCATGCAGTTAGTGACACACAGCTGTGAGCTTGCATTCAGAAGATAGTGGATTCGAACCCCATGTCGGCAGCCCTGAAGATGAGTTTCCATGATTTCCCATTTTCACACCAGGCAGATGCTGGGGCTGTACCTTAATTAAGGCCATGCCTATTTCCTTCCCACTCCTAGCCCTTTCCTATCCCATCATCACCATAAAACTTATCTGTGTCAGTGCAATGTAAAGCAACTTATTTAAAGAACGAAAATGAAAAATTAACAGCCTGTTTTGAGTCATTCGACCAGGTCAGGAATGAATGAAGTCCCCATCTAGCGGCGAGGATAGGAATTGTGCTGGCTGCCGAAGCCTGCTGCACTCCTCCGGAGCAATGGTTAATGAATGATATATGAAATTATATTGGAGAGTGTTGCTGGAATGAAATATGACAGGGAAAACCGGAGTACCCGGAGAAAAACCTGTCCTGCCTCCGCTTTGTCCAGCTCAAATCTCACATGGAGTGACGGGGATTTGAACCACGGAACTCAGCAGTGAGAGGCTGGTGCACTCCCACCTGAGCCACGGGGGCTCTGTATTAATATATATATATATATTTATAAAAGAACCTTGAGTTTGATAGTTGCTGATGGAACCATCAGTTCCAAAATGAACTGTGTGAGTAATGCATTAACTAATGTGGTGGACAGTGACAGTTGTGCACTGCAACAAAAAGATTTCAAAGTGGCTCATATAAGTAATATGCTACTATGTAATAGTGTACATATTTTTTATACGAGGCCAAATACTGGCCTGCAACAAAGGAAGCTGGGCATCTTGCAGTGTAGGAAACAAAGACGTCTGGTCTGATACTTGGTGATCATATCACCAACGAAGCCTTCAGGTATTATAGATAGCAACAGTCTTTGAAAAGGTGAGGGAGTACCATCTTCAGTAGTAACACATATTACAAAGAGAAAATGAAATCATTGTGTGGAAAACAGGACTTTTGGAGGTAGTGAAAAAGTAGCCAATGGAATAACTGAGAAAATTCTGACTTCACAACCTGCAAAATTATTTTAAGTTTGCTGTTCTCCACCCTGATCAAGCAAGCACACGACTTTGCCAAGTAAGGACAGAAAGATAGCAGTCCTCACCATCTGGGAGACAGATGCATGTGATGAAGAATATATTGCTCATTAAGTTTGAAGATACTGACCAGCCATTGTGTTCTTACTGTCATATGCCTGCTTCTTGTGGTTACAACCAAAATTGAATACATTCTCATTGATCTCCTTATCAGGTCATTTTCCTTAGTAATATGAATGCATGATTTTTTTTTTCCACAGGTGTGTCTGCAATTTCCTGACAACTTACTCTGTTTTTCTGCTAATGTTACTTCCTGTCTTGAAGCTGAACTGGGATTCAAACTATATATATTGGGTGATGGAACATATGGAAGGTAAGCTGCTGATATACATACATTTAAAAAGTCAGATTTTTACAAGGATAGGTAATATAGATGTTGTGGCCAACTACTTGTAGACTTCAGAGGCTGGTAGGTCTGAAGCCCATTGACAGCACCCTTTTTTTCCTAGTTCCACCTTCACATCCAGGTAAATGATATATTTCTCAAGGCTACACACACTCCCTTCCTAATCCCAAACTGTTTTCATTAGAAATATAGTAGAATAGACACCACAATTGTTCAATTTATCATATTTAATTTATGCTCCAGTGCACAGCACTAATGACCATAATGTCCATAGGCAAAAAGTCATATATCAGTAGAAATAATGTTTTATGAATCCCAGTTGGTGTAATGTGAAATTTTTGAATTGACCTTAGAAATTTGAATCTAGAATCCATGCTCATTTTAAAGATTGAGAATTATATACTATATTAAATTATGCTACTGTTGCCATAAATTATTCAGCTAGAATAATGACATGAGGACTTCACTTTAGACCACACCTACGTATCACTTTCAACCTCACCTACAGTAAGTTTATGGAAAGATCCTGTGACTTTTGCAGAGAGTAAATTCAAAATTTCAGTCCTCATACTGCATGTACGGACAGTGTTTCTTTTATATAAGTGATCTACTGGATGTTTGTGACAGGGTTTTCTTTGTTGTTGATTCAGCTCTATCAGTTTGTTCATGTATATAGTCAAAGCTCTCCTTATCTCCACCAAAAGCAGCTGGCACATAAAGCCGCACAGTGTTACAAATTCTTGTTCTTAGCTGAGATTGCTTTTTAAAAAATTAAGGTCATGATTATTATATTGTATATAAGTTGGGTCATCATCCTGAAAGCTGATAGGATCCTCATAAAACACCAACAAAGGTTGTTTGGTTACACGGAAACTGTGAAAATTGATGGTGGGGCCAAAATTACGTTTCACAATTATGAACTTGGATTTCCCACCTAATCAGTACCATAAAACGAGGTAACTTCGGCCACTTTTTCAAATATTTTTAAAATTTAAACATGGAATATTCCCTCTAATTTTCTGAAAAAAATAATATAAATTCTGCCTTGTTCATTGTTATATATGTACATAAGTAATTGTAATTCAGTAATGAATTATGATTATCAAAAAAGCGGCCGGAGTTATCCCTTGTTTTGGGGTAACTTCGGCCACCATGTAAATAACTCAAGAAACTAAGTTTTCTCCGAATTTGTGTTACTTCAGCCACTGCGAAAGTGTTTAGAAACTTGTAGAACACCCAATATCAATAATTGGCAAGTAAATTAAAACGATTTGTGGTAAAACAGACCTATAGTGATCAAATTTACAAGATATTTCCAAACAACTCGCATTTTCCCCAAAGAAGAAACAAGTTTATTTAACTTAAGCCAACAAGCTACAAGTATTGAATGATATAAACAATATGTATTATATTACATAACTACTTTTAATGGCATGAAACATAATCAAGATAGCAAAATCATATTCTCTTGAGTCCAGTTTATGAAGAGAAAAACAAGTTGAAAAAAGAAAATACTTTTGGATTGTCCTCACAATACACCGGCTTCTACATTTAAAAAATATCTGGGCTGTCAATTAAGCTCTTAAAGTTGTATCGCCCACTTCTGACTAGGTTGCGAACTTCCAATTTCCTCACAATATCATCTTTCTGGACTTCATATTCATCATCACTGACGGGGAAAGCTAAGTACACATCCTTTCCAGCTTTCTTTCTCATAAACTTCACTACCAACTGCTCTTCAGTTTCTTTAACTTCTCCGACATAAAATCGCTGAATTTTGTCCTTGGAAAATTTTACAAGTACGAAGTTTCCTACTTCATAATTATCAGTCTCATCTACTTGCATTTCCAAACTTGCTGTCCTGTCTTCAGTTGGCTGCAAAGTTCATCATTTTCTTCAAGCTTCTCCTGTTCATCGTGGGGTTGCTCTGATATGTAATTTGTGGTTACACTTCATCCAGGTCTCACATTCAGCCATTTTCCTTTGAATCTGGAATTATCTTCTTTCCTAATCGAGATGTCTTCAGGAGATTCGTGAATGATTCGCTCCATGACTTTTCCGAACTCTGGTTTTCGGTACAGTCAGAAATTCGTTTTTTAGGACAGCCTCTCTATTTAGAGGACAAAGTCCTGCAGCTTTGAAGCCAGATTTCAGGCTAGCTTTCAACTTCTTTTCCCCTATATCCTCCATGGCTGACTTGAAAACTCTGGGAAATTCTGTTTTAGGCCCTCTATTTTTATTCTTCCATTTGTTCAGTTGTTTCTTCCAAGACATTTTAAGTGGACGGGAAAGTGCAACATCCAGTGGCTGTGTTAGATGAGTTGAATTTGGTGGCAGGAAGACAAACGATATACTGTTGTTCTCACGCTGTCTGATCACTGCCATTGGCAGATGGCTGGACAGGTTGTCACCAATTATTACTTTTGTACCAGATAACTTCTTGAGATACAGCAGACAAATTTTAGAAAACCATTCCTCGAATATGGTTATATCAAACCAACCACTTTCATTTCTGTTATAATGTGCAGCAGTAACACCGCCTTCCGTTCAGCCTGGGTACAAATGTTTGGCTCGATAGAGCACATACGGAGACAACAACTCTCCTGAGCATGTTCCAGCCAACATGACAGAAGTTCCACTCTTCGATGAGTCAGTAATCCTCTCAGAGTGTTTACGTCCTCTTTTTACAATCGCTTTAACTTTACCCGGATCATCTACAAAATTATTTTCATCGTAGTTTACAATGTTTTCTGGAGGAATTCCGTCCAGTGATGTTTCTAAGTTGTCAAAGTATTCACTATTTTCTACTGATTCTACGGAGGCTCTAGCACATTTGATATTTTCCGCAAAGCGAAAAATGATAAAGCTCGATGTCTATCAAGAAAAGTTTTTAGCCAGTCTGCACCAGGCGCATTATCTTTGATGATGGAAATTGTTTTTCCCTCTCTGTTTAGATAATCCTTCACCACCTCCAAGTGTTAACGGATATCCCCATACAGCACACGTAGTAAGTCCATGAATGAGGTCGGCTTCTTCCTGAAAGCAAACACCAGAGATAATAGGTAAATAAAAAATCTTGGTTAGCAATACCTCTAGGGTACAAAGGAAGCAGATACATATAAGTGTCAAAGCAAACCTCAGCTGAAAGAATGCATGGACGTCTTATTTTTCCTGTGTGCTTCTTGTTTAGTTTGTCTAGCAGGGTTGAACGCAGAATAGCATACTTCATTTAAAAGAGTATAAAAGTTATTTTTCTTCCAACTATTCAATACAATCAATACACCAGAGATAACAGGTAAATAAAAAATCTTGATTGTATTGAATAGGTGGAAGAAAAATAAATTTTTGTACTATTTTATATAAATGACTTTAAATACGGTTTTCGCAATGATTCTTATAACTTGTAACAGCGTACTTCTCTCAGGCTTGCCGAATCGTTATTGTACCTTTCTTTATCTGTTCTAATGCGATTTTTAGATGAACGGGATTGTAATTACAATACCCGCTGCCGCCTAAAACTTTCTTGTATCTTCTGGGCATGGCCAAAGTTACCCTGGAAGAGGACAACTTTTATCGCAAAACTGTTCCATGAAAAACCTATTTGAAGAAAATGCATCAAATTCAGTTGATAAGATACCAGACATACTTACTTTTTAACACAATAAAACCACTGGAGTAGACAATTAGATGCTGGGGCTGGAGAATAGTTTGTTTTCCAATGTTTCACGACAAGACAATATTCGTTGTTGCAAAACAAATCGCTTGACTCGACAATGGGCCCGCCTGTATTCTTTGAACTAGCAAGTGATGATAGAGCATTCTATTGCATGCGTATTTTAGCTGTTGCAAGTGATTAATCTTTTATAGTATAGGGGGAAGGATAAAATCAGTGTTGCAATGCGTCAGTGGCCGAATATTATTGTTTAAGTTGTTTTATCAAATAAGGTTCTTGAGCAACTGAAGATGGCCTCTAATAGAGACCAAAGTGAATACTCCTAAGTGTATTTGTAATGTAAATACATCAGAAATAAATCAAGTATTGATTAGGTAGGAAATCCAAGTTCATAATTATGTGGAAGTATCAATACAGCAGACGTGCCAACTCTCCCAGTTTTTCATCGTTCTTCCCGATCGTCGGGACCGATCCCCCGATTTGCAGAACAGTTTCATTAATTTTAGTATTATTTTATAAACTCCTTCACGTTTCCTCATTCTATCGATATATGGCTGAGTATGGCTGGTCGATAGTAGTTCTAATAATCACAACCGGATGGCAGTATGGGGCATGGTGGCCAGCCATGTGCTCCTCTTTGGTCTATAATACAGTCAAATAGCTTAATAATAGGAAGTGGAAGTCGCAAGTGAGTAACCTAACCTCGTAAGTAGCACGCCATAGACGTCTACCCCGGGCAGGACCTGCGTAAGTGCTCATGTTACGTCACGTAGTACTGCTTCTTTTTGTATGTCTTAATATTTGTTTTGTTTTGGTCAAAATGTCAAAAAAGAAATATGATGCAGTGTTTAAAAGTGCTTATAGGGAAGAGTTTCTGTGTTTCAGTGAATCCAGGAAGGGACCAGCGTTCACATTCTGTACTATATGTAGGTGTGATTTTTCAGTTCCACATGGCGGGAAGTGTGATATACTCAAACACGTGCAAACAAAAAAACATAAGAGTGTCCAGTGTGTAGAAAGAAACCAGAAACTGAACTTTTCATGTAAAAACCAAGATGTAAATCGTGTGACGAATGCCGAGACTTTATTTACGTCATTTTTCGTAGAACATAACCTGCCTGTAAATTGTGCCGACCACACGGAGCCTTTGTTTCGCAAAATGTTTCCTGATTTGGAAATCGGTAAATGATATTGGCGCGTAGCTGTGAGCTCGCATCCAGATAGTGGATTTGAATCCCACTGTCAGCAGCCCTGAAGAAGATTTTTTGTGGTTTCCCATTTTCACACCAGTCAAATGCAGGGGCTGTACCTTAATTAGGGCCACGGCCACTTCCTTCCCATTCCTAGGCCTTTTTCTCATCGTCACCATAAGACTTATGTATGTCGGTGCGACGTAAAGCAAATGGCAAAAAAAAAAACTATATTGGTGTGCTAAAACGAAAACAGCGGCTATCATTACAGAAATGTGCATGGAAAAAAAGAGCAAAAATTGTATTACATTTGCAGGTGAATGCCATTTCTGTTGCTACTGATGGTAGCAATAAAAGCGACTTGAAAATATATCCTTTTGTTGTAACATTTCTTAGGCCTGAACTCAATGAAATTCAGAGTTCTGTGCCTAATTTAGAAGGGGATGTTACTGGAGCTAACATTGCAAATCCTTTGCTCTCAACTTTTCAGGAATTTCTCATTCCATTAAATAACTGCCTAACTCTTGGTGCTGATAATGCTCCATTAATGATAGGCTAGAAGAATGGTATGGCAGGATGTTTGAAGCGGGAAAATAGTAACATAATCATCGTAGGCTGTTCGTGTCTTCTAATTGAATCGGTTATTTGGGAAACCACACGTGTGGCATTTTTGTCTTTTTGAGAAAACTAAAATAAAATGTGTTTTATTCCATCAATAATTGTTTTCAAGATCTGAAAAAAATTGACATGTTAAAATGGACATTTGTCAATGATAATGGCTCAACATTTGGAAGATATAGGTCTTCTTTGAATTAAAAAACAAATTAAAATATTTGCCCATGTGTTGTTTCTGCATAAAACTACTTTTTCAGAAACTGAATTACACTTTTTAAAATTTTATGCACATGAATATGATAGATAGGCACAAATATTTCACTCACTACAGGTCTGCTACATTAACATGAAAATCAGAAGAGTTCCATAACACTATTCTAGTCTTCTGCGTCTTCAACATCTGAGGGAATGGCACAAACCAGTTCTTTGCCATTTGGCTAATTGAGAATCTGACTGTAAAACTGTTCATAGCCACGAGTGTACATTTCCAGCTTCTTGAAGTCCTCTATGTTGTTTTTATTAATGTAGACTTTTCCTTCGGGTATGCTTTCTTGCTAGGAAGAGAAGAAGCACTAGCTGTTTTAGAAAAGCTGAAGGTATTTTGACACGGTCCATTAATGAATGCGTTGGTAACTACCTTCCCTTTCTTCTGGCAACTGTAAGAAAATTCCTTGAATGCAGAGATTTTGAAGGACACTGTATTTTCCTTGGGCACTCCCCTTCTAGATGACTCATCTGAGGTTGTAGACTTCTTATAGGAAACCTGCCTCCAGTCATTGAATAACAGAATATCGTTGGTCACTACTTCACAAATGCTGAACCTGTTCCTAATACTCGCTCGTTTAATGAGTTCACCATACTGTTTGGGAGTGTATATCCTATCTGCCCTTCGAATAACTCCTTTGATGCTGCCAAAGTCACGATCACAGTGTAGGAAGGAGTGTCCCCGAACATGGAAAAGGTGTTTGATTGATTCAAACTTACCATTGTCACATAAACATAATAAAAATCATACAACTGTGTTGTTTTTGTTTTGCTCTGCAGCCCCATCACTAAAATGCAAGAGTTTCTTCACAGTAGGGGATAGTTCATTTTCTAGGTAATCCAATAAGAAGGTGCACACTTCATCAGGAGATTTATGAGCCTGTCCCTCATGGTATGCATAAAATTTTGGTACTCCTGAAGAACGGCCATAAGTTACACATGGCAGTAGGTATAAATGCCTCTGGGAGTGGCGACTCCACCTAAACTTGCGTCAGATAAGGTTAGAATACCAATATAAATGGTCCGTTATTGGACATTATCAATTTTCCAGCTAACTCATTCCTGGTTGCCAGCATTTCATCCCATTGTGCTAAGTTGGGCTCATCAGTTGGCAAATAGCAGACCCACCAAGACACATGGCTAGTGCAAACCATGGAGGCCACTGCATAGGCTATTTGGAGCCACCGGCAGTGCCAATGCGTATGAGAGACTTTGTCTCATTACCAAAAATTGATGCCTGCCTGGCCATCAGATGATTATTAAAGTAGTGGAAAGGTGGAATTTTTAACATTATAGTTGTGTTTTTTACATAAGTGGTATGTTCCGGGCTGACAGTGAAGGGATGGCATGAAATGACATTAGTAGATGAATAAGTTTGAGCAGTGTTTCTAAAATAGGAAAGATCACAGTCTGAAGATACAGTTGGAATTCAAGAGGACAATTTGGGTCAAATATTAATTTATAAGAAGAGGAGTTGGGAATTGGAATAATTTACCAAGGGAGCTGTTCAATAAATTTCCAAATCCTTTGCAATTATTTAAGAAAAGACCAAGTAAACAACTGATAAGAGGATCCGCCACCTGGGTGACTGCCCTAAATGCAGATCAATGATGTGATTGAAGAAGCACCATGGACAGAAGAGAGGAAGAGATGGCTGAGAGAAAGAATGAAGGAGTACTAGGCAAAGATCAAAGGCAGGAAGCAGCTGAAATCAAATTAATGTTGTCCAGAGTTAACCAAAATGAAGGAAGAAGAAACTTAGATTGGAACACAGTTAAGAAGGAACAATGGTAGTTAGGTGGAGGAAGATGTAAAGGTACCATAAACACCCCAACCTGCTGGACGAGAGAATTTGATGACAACTATTTTGATGATGAAGATGATGAATCTTAAAATTATTTTCCCCAAATTAAATGCTGGTGTGTAGAGATTTGATATTATTCTACACGTATCGTGAAATTAGGCTTGAGAGGCTTAAAGAAACTGTGTTTTACTAAAAAATGAAGCTCAGTCTGATAAATAGATCAACGTGAACCAACTGTTCCCCTAGACGAGCTTATTACATATTTCTCTGAAGAATGAATCGCGTTTAAACCAATCAATCAGGCAGAATTAAATACGAATCAGCCAGCCATCCCTCCACTTAACCGTCCTCAATTTTCATTCCAAGAGGTCACTAGCAACCAAATTAAGAAAGTACTCTACTCTATTAAATCTAAGGCAGTAGGAGTAGATGACATTCCTATACATTTCATACATAATATAATAGGCGCTATCCTCCCGATTATCACACATATATTCAATTACTGTCTTAGAAATGGAACTTTCCCTGCACTCTGGAAACAAGCTAATGTCATCCCAGTGCCCAAGATAAACGATCCTAAACTAAGCTCTGACTATCGCCCAGTTTCTATTCTTCCAGCGCTTTCTAAGGCTTTGGAAAGACTGGTGTACGAGCAAGTATTGAAATATTTAAATAACTATTCTCTCCTTGACCCATTACAATCGGGCTTTAAGAAAGGGTACAGCACTGCCACGGCTCTCCTTAAAGTGACAGAAGACATCAGACTAGCTATGGAACAACGACAACTTACAGTACTAACGCTACTGGATTTCAGTGGTGCATTTGATACAATAGACTTACAGCTACTAATTAAGAAAATGGAATCTTACTTGTTTGACCCTTTAGTACTGAAGTTTTTTACGTCATGTTTGAAAGATCGGAGGCAGCGGGTGATAACTCGCGAAAGAAATTCAGAACGGCGTACAAGGAAAGTTGGCACGTCACAAGGTATTATTTTAGGACCGTTGCTTTTTACATTGTATATCAATGACATTTCATCTTCTCTAAAAACGTGTAATTGTCACCTATATGCTGATGATCTCCAAATTTATTACCATTGCAGCTTAAGCGAATTACCAAACGCAGTAAAATGCATAAATGATGACATGAAAAAACTCAGTGAATATGCTCTCGCAAACAGACTTCTCATAAATCCATCAAAATCGCAAGCTATCGTTGTCGGTTCCCAGAAGCTCCTACACAAGATCAACGATTTGATCATTCCTCCTTTACAAATAAATAATAGCACAATTCCGTACAGTAAAATAATGAGAAATCTTGGGGTGACTATGACTGAAACTCTAAATTGGACAGAACATATCAAAAACATAAGTCATAAGGTGTTTGCTACTCTACACCCACTGAAATTAAATAAAGATATTATACCAATAAACATGCGGCAAAGATTAACACAGACCCTAATTCTTCCTATCCTCGACTACTGTGATGTTATCTTGGTAGACGCTACTAAGGAACAAACTAGGAAACTGCAGTGTATTATGAATTGTTGCCTTAGATTCATTTTTAACCTAAGGTATGATGTGCATATTACTCCTTATTATCAAGCACTGCACTGGTTAAAACCTGATAAGAGACGTGAATATCGTATACTTGTCTTAATACACAAACTCCTGCATAGTAACTCTCCCCCAGTATATTTCATCTAAACTTCACTTCCTCTCTTCCTTCCATAATCGTAACACTCGCTCGGGCTCCACTTTAGATATTCCTCTTCACCACTCTTCTGTGTATAATAAATCTTTCATTGTAACCGGTTCCAGACTTTGGAATTCCCTGCCAGTAAGTGTCAGGGGCATTGACTCCTTCCTCAAATTTAAAATATCTTGCCGAGACTTCCTGTTGAGAGTTACCGATTGAAGTGTGTATTGGTGTGTATTATGTGCGTGTGATTGGTAATTGTAAAATTAAAAATTGTTTGTTAGTTTTATATAATGTAAACGTAAGGGTAGTTGATAAGTGTGTACATTGTAAGTGTGTGTGCAAGTGTCTGTGGGAGATAGAAAAGAGGACTGAAGTAACGAGCTAATAAGCTAATAAACTGCACATTGTGTGGGTGTGTAACCTAAGCTTAATTTAGGAAATAGTATAAGTAGTGTAATTAGTATAATTAGTAATAGGCAACCGTAATATTATTTGTTGTATTGTGGTTAAGTGTAAGAGAGGGCCGTGTGCCCTAACTTCGCCACATGAAAGAAGGCATAATAAATAAATAAATAAATAAATAAGTGATTACAAGGACACTATTGGGCTTGGTGTTTTTACTCTTTTTTTTTTTTTTTTTTTTTACTCCCATATCAGGATTGACAGAACTTTGTTGACTTATGGTTTGCCACGTATGGCGGTCGCAGTTAGATTATGTAATGAAATATTGATAATAATATACACCATGAATTAGGGAAACAACTGGGGATTTCATAGGTCTCCATAGTAAGTCTCAATTACAACATTTATGTTAGGATGTATATTTTAAAACTTGAAGTAACAACATTATGCAAAAGAAGGGAGAGGACATGAATTCACAACCATTTGAGAAAAGATTAACAGCGAGTAAGAAAAGATCAACAACTTTATGAAATGGAGTAACAACAACAAGCATTTTCAATGAGGAACTGAGCCACATTTGCAATATTGGAAACAAGTTATATAACCCAGAAACACAGTATTTGAAGTTTAAATTACAAGATGGCCTTACAAAGAAGATAAATTCAATGACACACAGATCTGAAATAATTTAACAAGAGACAGAACCCTAACTGAAGGAGGGAAACAAGACGGGGATCAGGTGCATGACAGTAGGAATTGTCCAGCGCAACACTTAATTAGAAATGTTTGTAGAAAACATGAAATCTAGTTCACAGATGATAAAGTTAATAGTCGTATATAAGTGTCCTTAATATTCCTTGCATACTGGTACCAGCAAAATTCATATATAAAAGCAAGATTTAGAAAGTGAATACCGTGCACTCGCAAACAGTTCATGGCCAGAGAGATTGATAAATACGGCCAAAATATTGCTCCAGAATATAGCCTGAAGGGCTGTGGGAACTAAGTCCTGAAATAAACAACTTAAAATGCCACTTTGCTCACCCAAGATCTCGTTGGTAAAGTCCAGCTGGTCTGGAGATAAACAAGAGAGTGTAAAACACGCGACGAGCGTAGGTTCTTCCATCACACTGGAGTCGAGAGCAGACTGAATTCCAGGTGGAGTGGATGGTTCTTTTATACAGACTGCGTGAGAAAAGACTAGAACATATCGAGAATCAAGATTGTTCCAGAAGGTGACGTTAGAATCACATGGCAAACAGTTGAGATGAAGAGTTGAGTGTTCAGATGTGTAAAGGCAGCAGGTGATGGCAGGTTGAAACAGCAGTCTGGAGAGCAGAAAATCAAGGTAAGGTAGCATTTTCTTGTAGATTAGCAGGAGAATATTACACACAAAGCTTTGTTCCATTTTATCACATGGGCATGCTTCTCTTGAGAGTGATTTCTTTGGTGAACAAAAATTGCATACTGTAGTTTAGTGTACTTTAGTGCCTCGAAGAATGGTATTTGATTCCATTTAGAGTATGTGCAGACTAGTGAAAGTGATCATTTCTCGGAGTATGCTTACTTCCTCAAGACCTCCTCTGAGATATCATACGTGTGATAAGAATAGAGATATGATTGCTGAAGAAGACAGAAAAAGAAAAGAAAGATTGAGCAACAGCTGAGAGATCTGGAGAAAAAAATAAAATATACAACTTCAGTGAGAAAAGGAGGGTATTGGGAGAAACCAGAAAATGAAATCCTCAAAAGAAAGAGAAGTATCTTTTTAGTATGATGTAAATATTCTACACTAAGGTAAAGCATCTTCTTAAATTTAACACTTTGAAGGCCAAGCTTTTAGCTTTTATCAATGTCCAGAATGTTTTCACACTATTTCCAAGAAGTTTTTCTAGCTAATGGAATTATATTTATTTACAGAACTTTGTATTTATGTACAATTACAAAGGGCACTAGGAAAGTTTTGCAATGTGAGTGAACGCTTTAGACGTTTTCAAAATAATTTCCGCCACACTCGATACACTTCTCCATACATCAAAACCAGTCACTGAACGAACTATGCCACTTTTCTTCGGTTACATTTTCACACTCTTGATCCCATGCTGGCAGAAGCTCCTCGTCGGATGAAGAATGCCGCCCTTTCAGCTTCATCTTCACTTCTGGGAAGAGTGCGAAGTCACATGGGGCAAGATCAGGACTGTATAGAGGGTGATCAAGCACAGTCAACCCTGATCTGGCAAGGAAATCCATTGTTACAATAGCACGATGTGCTGATCTTGGATGGATCTGCTTGAGAGCCTGGATGACCTGAGGCACACAAGTCTCACTGTACCATTTTGCAGTAACTGTCCTTTGTATTTCTAGCAAAACCCGAGTCAGGATGCCCCGTTTAGTGAAGAATACTGCAATCATCTTTTTCTTCACTGACCTTGACTTTCGCACAGCCAGAGGAGTACCCTCATCTTCAAACAGCCACACCTTGTTCTGGGATTTTTGTGGGACATCGTAATAATAAAGCCAAGTTTCGTCACCTGTAACGATGCTATTGATGTTACGCGGAGTCCCATTTTCAAACTGTTTTAGCATTTTTCTGCACCATTTCACTCCATGTGCCTTTTGTTCCTCTGAAAGTGAATGGGGCACCCAAAGGGAACAAACCTTTCTAACATGGAGATGGTCGTGTAGAACTGAATGAATAGCTGGTGCAGGTATGTGGAGGGTCTCTTCTACCTGCCGACATGTAAACCGCCTCTCTTGCTGCAACATTTTTCTCACAGCTTCAATGTTTTCCTCGGTCACTGATTTAGACGGTCACCCAGAACAAGGATCGTCTTCAACCCCAAAATTTCCCCTCTGGAACTCTTTGTACCAGCGCAAAATTGTTGTCTGATGTGGACAGTCTTTCCCCAGCACAGGAATCATTTCCTCCAGGCAGTGGTCAACAGTTAATCCACGAGCAAAATTGTAGCGGATAATTGCGTGATATTCACCTTTAGACCACACTGACATCTTAACTTGCTTTCAGTCTCACTGCTTGGTAACAACTGGTGTGAAGGTCGTGCCTTGCTGTCTTCCAGACCGGTTTTCACCCCTCTTTTCATCCCTCCCCATAACAGGGGTGTCCAGCCAACCGTTTTTGCATATTGCAAAACTTTCCTAGTGCCCTTTGTATAGTTTTATTCAAATAGAGGAACAAAGGGATAGGATAAATTTTTTAATACGTTATGGATTTTACAAAGAAACTTGACCTTCTGACTTTCCCAAGTTGCTGGTCATCATGGAAAACACAAATGGAAGACTCGCATTTAATTCCAGGATCAAACTGGTAAATCCAAATTTAATCTCCCAGACAGTGTCAGGGACATTATGAGAATTCCATTCTTGAATCTGTTGTAAACAAGATAAGGTTTACAAGAACACAACTTATTTATTTGCTTCACACAGAATTCTACAGTATGTACAAGAATAAAACATAAAATTGTCTTGAAGCAAAGTAGATGATTAATCTTGAGAGAGTTTCTGTTTCTATACACTATGTACACTCTGAATGTATTTACACTCACTGCTATCTTGAAAAGATAGTTCTTGGGAAAGATATAGTTTGTGATAGTTGAAAACTATCATTTGCACTAGCATAGATTAGCTAAGAGAGTTCCTTCTAACTTGAAGTGTCTGAGTTCATAAGCTTGTACTAAATGAAAGCTATGTTCACAATTAGAGAATCTAACATGTGTGTCGGAGCTTGAGTGAGCTTGGGGATGTGTAGCATACAACATCGGGGCTCGACGTGGATGAAGGAACGGGAAAGTGGAGTAGTGACCTGAGGTGAAACCTTATACTACCAGAATTCTGTCCACCTGGTCGAGACACATTTTTAAGAGGAGTAGCCTCCGTGTTCGACGTTCAGTGTATTCTGGAGCAGGACACTGGGGAGAATACTCATGAGTGACAGACAGGGAGCTCCTTATATACTGCACACGTCGTAACAGACACGCGCACTGAAGACTGCGCGTCGAGTCTCGAATGATCCACGCTTGCGTGCGTGCGGCTGGCTGGCTGGCGCCGAGCGAAGAGAGCGGAGGACATACAACACCCTCCCCTCCTAAATACGCCGATACGGCGTGAAGCGGCGGCGGCGCTGGTGGCGGCTACGATGCTGGGCAGGAGCTTCTGACGTCTCTGTTGTATTGTCCGGAGCTGTGACTGGGCGGAGTGGCGCTGCATCATCCTGAAAGGAACCCATGGTTATTAAAAGGTCTAAAGCTCGTTCAGCAATAGATTTATCTGGCTTAACAAGAGAATCAATAGCCGGATATGGACGGTAGCGCAGGCGTATCTGGTCCTGGTGGCGGCAAATGCGTTTCTCAGCAGTCTGAATCTCGTAGAGATGATGGCCCAAAGATCTGCGGATGACACCAGGTAACCAGAGCGGGTTTGACTTGAATGTCCTTATGTAGACCCTGTCGTTGACGGTGAACTTTGTTGGCGAGGTCTTAGGCTGGGCCGGAAGAGGCTGCAACAGAGAAAGTAAAGTTCTGTGAGGTCATCCATGGAGCTTTTGTGTGGGAGTGACATTATCAGTGCCGGGCAGAGTTCTGTAGTTGCTTAAGAGTTGTAACAATGCTTGGTCTTTAGTTAAGCCTGAAGAGACAGCTTTTTTCATACTTTTCTTAAAAGTTTGTACAAAGCGTTCAGCTTCACCATTAGATTGAGGGCGAAAAGGCAGTGCTAGGATATGGCAAATGCCATTATATGTACAGAAGTTCTTAAAAGCAGTAGCTGTAAATTGCGGTCCATTGTCAGAAATTAGGACTTGAGGTAAGCCTTCAGTTGTAAATATTTTCTGAAGAGCACGAATGGTAGCTTCTGTAGTAGTAGTCGAATGCATATCCACTACATAGGGAAAGGTCGATAGAGAATCTATGACGATGAGCCACATGGAATTGAGGAAAGGACCTGCGAAATCGATGTGAACTCGTTCCCATGGAGAAGTAGCAGGAGGCCATGAAGCTAGATCAGAAGACGGGGCATTCTGATTAATTTGACATTGTTCACAATGGTGTATGAGCTTTTCGATGGCGGCATCAATACCAGGCCAGTAGCAGTGTTGACGTGCCAGTTGCTTAGTGCGGGATATACCCCAATGACTTTGGTGTAACAAGTCGAGAACTTGTGTCTGTAGACTAGGTGGGATAACCACTCGGAAGGTGGTGCCGGTTTCGAGGAGTATAACTCCGGCACGAGTCGTAAGATGATGCTGAATACGATGATAAGGCGCAAGGTGGGCAGGAAGTTTGTTCTGAAGGTGCCAACCATTGCAGATGTAAGTACGTACCGTAGCAAGTGTACTGTCCTTATCCGTAGCTTTAGCAATGCAGGTAGCATCAATAGGAAAGGTGGATACGGTGTCTTCGAGTTCTATGTCGAACTGAAGACATTCGGATTCTTGAGAATCGAAGGCGGTATCAGGACTGACTGGTAAGCGAGAGAGGGCATCAGCATTACAATGCTGGGATGTGGCACGATAGGCGATCTGATAGGAATAATCAGAAAGGAACATGGACCATCTTTGAAGCTTTCTGAGGGAATGCTCAGGGATCTTATTACCAGGATGGAATAAGTGTACTAGAGGCTTGTGATCAGTAATGATCAGGAAATGGTTGCCATAGAGATATTCATTGAAACGGCGAATACCAAAGATGATTGCTAAAGCTTCTTTTTCTATCTGGGAGTACCGACGCTGATGCTCATTAAGTGTCTTCGAAGCAAAGGCGATGGGGCGTTCTTGTCCGTGACGATCCTTCTGGGAGAGAACGGCGCCGACGCCGTAATCTGATGCGTCAGTAGCTAGCGTGATGAGCTTGCCAGGCTGAAAATGAGTGAGTTTAACAGCTTGAACAAGGGCTTTGTTGATCGTTTGCCAGGCCTGTTGGCATTGCGGAGACCACTGAAATTTAACACCTTTTTTGCGTAAGGCGTTTAATGGAGCTGCAACTGAGGCGAAGCGGGGAATGAACTTGTTATAGTAGTTCGCTTTGCCTAGGAAGGATTGGAGCTGCTTGATGTTCTGTGGTACAGGCATGTTTACAATCGCCGAGACATTCCGTTCACTAGGTTGAATGCCATTTTTATCGAGGATGTGTCCCAGGTAGTGAACTTGCAGCTGAAAGAAAGTGCATTTAGCAAGATTCGCTCATAGGCCATTGTCTTTCAACTTCGTGAGAAGGAGGCGCAGATTATTGAGATGTTCTTGATGATCTGCGCCGGTCACAATAATATCATCAAGGTAGTTAGCACAACCGGGAATGGAGGCAGTGAGTTGAGCTAAATAGCGCTGAAAAATAGCCGCTGAGGAAGAGACGCCGAACGGGAGACGCTGGAGCTGGAGCAGTCCGATAGGAGTGTTGAGTGTGAGAAATTGCTTGGATTCTTCGTCTAAAAGTAGCTGTAGATAGGCTTCTTTAAGATCCACTCTAGAGAAGAATTGTCCACCAGCTAGACGACGGAATAAGTCCTCTGGAAGGGGAATTGGAAATATATCTGTGTCGATTTGTGCGTTGATCGTAGATCGGAAATCACCACAAAGTCGTACATTGCCATCAGGTTTCTTGATTACAACTAGTGGAGTGGCCCATTGACTGGAATTGACTGGTACCACTATTCCAGCTTCTACCCATCTTTCTAACTCCTTAGTGACCTGGTCTTGAAGTGCCAGGGGTACTGGACGTGCTTTGAAAAAGCGCGGCTTAGCTCCTGATTTCAGCTGTATGTGAGCTGTATAGTTTTTGGCAGTTCCGAGCGTAGAGTCGAAGACTTCAGGAAACTGCTCGAGGAGACCCGTAATATCAGAAGTAGGTTGCAAAGTAGATACCACGTTGATATTGTCATGAATCTGGAAGCCGAATAAATTAAAGAGATCCATGCCCACAATGTTCGATGCGGTGTAGTTGTTGACTACGAGTAGTGGAATGACCTTCCGAATTCCTTTATAACTGGCTGGAAGCGTGATTTGGCCTTTAATGTCAATCTTCCGTTTGTTAAATGTAACAAGCTGGATGTCAGCTGGAGAGCATGAAGGTGAACCTAAGTCGTGATATGTAGCCAGGTTAATGATAGAGACAGGTGATCCAGTGTCTAACTGAAAATCGACAGAGCGATCAGAGAATGATAGAGGAACGATGATCTTGTGAGAATTCTTGGTGGGAAGAATAAAGGTAATCGCCCACTACACCGCGCAGCGCAGCCGAGAAGAAAATTCCATGGTCTGCTTCTTGTGAAATGAAATGGCTTAACGCCCACTGCAGGGAGCCCCGCCGCGCCGTGCGGAACAAGCTTGTGGAATTTCCGCACCAGAAGCCCCCAAGGTTTCTGGAACGGAACTTTTTCCTTTCGGCCGCGCTTATATGGGCGAGGGTAGAAGGAAGGAATAACGGAAAGAATGTGGTTTTGTGCCATTTCGGCAGTCTTCGTGAGTCCTCGACTAGTGCCAGCACGCTCGTACCTTCACGCGATTAGTGGTATTGTGCACTGCACACCTTTCTCGGCGAAAGGTGATATTTTCTCGCTCTACACACAGCTTTTTTATTTGCTAGTTGCTTTACGTCGCACCGACACAGATAGGTCTTATGGCGACGATGGGACAGGAAAGGGCTAGGAGTGGGAAGGAAGCGGCCGTGGCCTTAATTAAGGTGCAGCCCCAGCATTTGCCTGGTGTGAAAATGGGAAAACACGGAAAACCATTTTCAGGGCTGCCGACAGTGGGGTTCGAACCTACTATCTCCCGAACACTAGATACTGGCCGCACTTAAGCAACTGCAGCTATCGAGCTCAGTACACACGGCTTAACTAGGTTCAATAGTTCATAGAATTTTTTCTTGGGACATACGAAAGCAGTGGGAAAATTTACTTTGGTCCTTTAGTAGATCAGGAAATAAATGGTGAAACTCTCCGTTCGTTTCCCTTTTCTCATAAATGTTGTGGGCCCAAACTTTTCTTTCGCGTTTTTCTTCTTCCTCATTTGCAAGTATCGCAACCGCAAATAATAAGTCCTCCTCGGAACTGGAACTCATATTTCTGTGTGAGCTCCACTTCCCCAACTTGAGAGAGGCGGCGCGGTGCGGTGAGGTGTGCTGTATGGGCGAAGTCTCAGAAAATGGCCCGTGGAATGTTCCACAAGCTTGTTCCGCGTGGCGCGGCGCGGTTCCCTGCAGTGGGCGATTACCTTAAGATGTATCTGATCAACTTCCATGTCCTGTCGGGGCTGTATATGCTTCGGGCGCGCTGCAGCAGTCTTAGCAGGGCGGAGCGAACTCTGACATACAGTCTTCATGTG
Source organism: Anabrus simplex (assembly GCF_040414725.1). NCBI lineage: Eukaryota > Metazoa > Arthropoda > Insecta > Orthoptera > Tettigoniidae > Anabrus > Anabrus simplex. Next base: position 310,803,255 of record NC_090266.1, read on the forward strand.
TCCTACTTTATTACATCGTTCACAAGTGGCTTTGAAAAAACGACAGGCACGACGTTCATGATGTTTGAAACATCCTCTGCAGGAAGGCAGGAGTTGCGACTTACTCTTAGAAGTGGGCTTCCTTGGAGAAGAACGAGAGGGAACCGGGCGAGAATGCTTGGCAGAGAGCGACTTGGCTGCGCGGTTCAAGGTAGCAGAGGACTGGCGGGCTGGAGTAGAGACTTGAGCGACTTCGTGTTTAGAAGCTATTTCTGCCGCAGTCTTGGTAGTAAGTTCGTATACCGTAGCAATACGCTGGACGTCTTCTAAAGAAGGGTTACTCTTCTTGTCAAAACGAACTTTGTCCTCAGGAGTATGCAGAATGACCATATCCCGAATGAGGGAATCGGTATAGGGCGTACCACAACCATCCTTGGAACATATAAACTGTCAGGGTTTAGCTAGACCTCACAATTCTGCTATCCATTCAGCATGAGTCTGATGCAGTTGCTTCCTGCTCTGAAAAAATTTGTAGCGAGTGGCCACTATGTGCGGGGCTTTAGCATAGTGTTCCGTGATACGGGCCAAGAGCTGTGCGAATGGCACTTCAGAGAGTTGCTCCTCTGGACTTAATTTTTGTAGTAATTTGCACGTAGCATTGCTAACTGAACTGAGAAATAGTGCACATTGGCGCTTGTCATCCGTGACGGAATGGCATATGAAATGTTGCTGTAGGCGGGCGAAATAGGCTGACCATTCTTCCTTAGCCGGATCAAAAGCAGAGAACGGAGGAATTGCTGAGGGCTGTGTAGAAACAGAAAGAGTTTGCATAGCTGTGAGCAATGCCGCTTGTTGTTGCTGCATGAATTGCTGTTGTTGCTGCTGTAGAGCTTGCAATACGGCAGCTAGCTGCTCGGCTGTAGCCATGTTGAGATGCGTGAGAGAAAAGAACTTGTCTAGCAGCGTGTACTGAGCTGGCTGTAGGCGAGACAATCACCGGAACAGCTGGGAGTGTGTGAGAGAGCAAGCAAGCTGAAGCGTGCCGAACAGGTGCTGCGAGCGAGAGAGAGCCTTGGAATGTCGGCTGACTGTCCGTAGTTCGAAGGAGGCTAATAGTTGCACTGTAGAAAAGGCTGACTGCTGGTAGAGGCCGTACAGGTTCCAATGTGGAGTGGTGATAGTTACGGAGTATAGTGTCACTGTGCCAATGAGTGGACGATATCCTGTAAGAGTTTGTTGCCCTATCGCGAATGAGTTGACGACAGAATGTAATCAGTTTTGTACCTCGTTTCGAATGAGTGGGCGACACACTGACCACTGTTTGACTTCGTCGCCAATGTGTTGGTGGCAGATGGCACGTAGTTTTTTTTTTTTTTTTACCTCGTCGCCAATGAGTTGTGTTGTAAACAAGATAAGGTTTACAAGAACACAACTTATTTATTTGCTTCACACAGAATTCTACAGTATGTACAAGAATAAAACATAAAATTGTCTTGAAGCAAAGTAGATGATTAATCTTGAGAGAGTTTCTGTTTCTATACACTATGTACACTCTGAATGTATTTACACTCACTGCTATCTTGAAAAGATAGTTCTTGGGAAAGATATAGTTTGTGATAGTTGAAAACTATCATTTGCACTAGCATAGATTAGCTAAGAGAGTTCCTTCTAACTTGAAGTGTCTGAGTTCATAAGCTTGTACTAAATGAAAGCTATGTTCACAATTAGAGAATCTAACGTGTGTGTCGGAGCTTGAGTGAGCTTGGGGATGTGTAGCATACAACATCGGGGCTCGACATGGATGAAGGAACGGGAAAGTGGAGTAGTGACCTGAGTTGAAACCTCATACTACCAGAATTCCGTCCACCTGGTCGAGACACATTTTTAAGAGGAGTAGCCTCCGTGTTCGACGTTCAGTGTATTCTGGAGCAGGACACTGGGGAGAATCCTCATGAGTGACAGACAGGGAGCTCCTTATATACTGCACACGTCGTAACAGACACGCACAGTGAAGACTGCGTGTCGAGTCTCGAATGATCCACGCTTGCGTGCGTGCGGCTGGCTGACGCTGAGCGCAGAGAGCGGAGGACATACAACAGAATCTTTGAAGTATTTCTCAACTTCATTCCACCTAACAGATTTTCTGCCTTTCTGTAAAACTGTGGGACATCCATCTTGAACAAATATTTTTTCAGTCAAAGATGTTCTTGAAGAACCATAGAATCACTTTGTGATTTGATCCCCACATTTAACAGCAAATCTGTGTAACTGATCATTGGACCACGTCATAACATTTGCTCTACATTCAAGAATGTTTCCTTCAATACTGCCTTTAAGGCCCCTTAACATTTTTAGAGATTGTCATCCCAAGGTAATACTGGAGCACATGAAGGAGTGTGCGGTGTCTCATTTTACCCACTTTTAGAATCGTATAAGTAATAGTTTGCAAAAGCTTTCTTTCAGTCACCATAACCTTACTCAGGATACTGGCACATCAAAGACTTCAGAACTTAATTGTGTGGACAACAATGATAGGAGAGATTTTTAACTGTTATGCTTATAATATACTTGAATTTCTAGCCAAGGTATGCTCGAGGCCTCGTGTCTCAGATCTTATCTATTGACTGTTTATATTGGAGATCAAAACCTCAAACTAGGTACTTTTTAGCACTAGTCCTTGATAATTATGATGATTTAAAATGTTATCTTCCTTGATCTGTTTAAGCTTGTTCAGAGTAATATAGGAAGTGTGCTAAATATAAAATGTTCATCAGTTTCTTTTATAAATGTTGGGTCACATAGCTATCAGCTTACATTCGGAAGATAGTGGGTTTGAACTCTACTGTCGGCAGCCCTGAATATGATTTTTCTATGTTTTCCCGTTTTTGCACCAGGCAAATGCTGGGGCTGTACCTTAATTAAGGCCATGGTCGCTTCCTTCCCATTCCTAGACCTTTCCTATCCCGTCATCGCCATAAGACCTATCTGTGTCGGTGCAACATAAAGAAAATTGTGTTAGAAATGATTTCAGTTATAATTTGTTTTCTTTTTCCAGTTGCTGTGTAGATGAAATTGCAGCTCAACATATTGGAGCTGATGCTGTGATACACTTTGGACATTACTGTCTAAGCCCTACAGCCCGCCTGCCCGTGCTTTACATCTTTGAGAAAAGACAAATTGACGTGACATCCTTTGTGTCAAATATGAGGGAAAGATTCTCAGATCCTGCAACAAAAATACTACTGCTCTACGATGTTGCTTTTAGACATGCAATTGGTAAAATATTATTAATTTTTATGCTATGTCATATTGATAGCTATGAAATGCTGCAAAATGTCCTTTTAAATTATTCATCAAAGATGAGCCAAGTCGGTGTTGGAAAAGATGATAATCCTGCTCCCCCTCGTAATGGACATCATACCCTAGATCACACCATAGACTATAATTTTTTAGTACAACAACCCTTTTTACCTACTACAAATGATTTCCAAGTCATATAATCTATGCTTCAGTTATCAGTTATCAGGTGCATCAGTCCGTTGCAAAAAATTGAAATGAAAATGAAATAAAATTTTTCCACGGAGCAAGTAAACGTAATTCTGAAAAACAGATTGTTTTTCAGAATCCTTTTCAATGGTCATCTAATTGTTGAACTTAACCGTCAAATTCGCTAGCTAAATTTAAAAAATATTATTCAGTCATGCGTGAGAGGGGCATAATCGTAATGTAGATGTGGCCTTTTCCAGTGCACTCATATGTATTACTAGCCAGCCCTGTGGTGTAGGGGTAGCTTGCATGTCTCTTACACGGAGACCCCGGGTTTGATTCCCAGCCAGGTCAGGAATTTTTACCTGGACCTGAGGGCTGGTTCGAGGTCCATTCAGCCTACGTGATTAGAATTGAGGAGCTATCTGACGGTGAGATAGCGGCTCCGGTCTAGAAAGCCAAGAATAACGGCCGAGAGGATTCGTCGTGCTGACCACACTACACCTTGTAATCTGCAGGCCTTCGGACTGAGCAGCGGTTGCTTGGTAGGCCAAGGCCCTTCAAGGGCTGTAGTGCCATGGGGTTTGGTTCATATGTATTATATTACTTTATAATAAGAAGACATTTTGTAAATATATTTTACATATACACAGATTTATTCATAACGTGCAAGTTGAAAGGCAAGCCAACTAACACAGGAGTTTATTATTCAAGAAGTTACAGTAATGAAAAACTTGACAACACATTGCGAAGCTAAAACATTTTGTCTGCATGATCTTTTTCACAAGTGGGTCATGAAAATAACTCTGTATAGAATTCTTACTAAATCAGTTTTCTAATGTCCGCAATTTCCTTGTTATTAATGGGTAATTATCCATTATAAGCCTTACATGCAGGTAGTTGATGGCGTGCGCCAGCAGTTTTTGCAAAAGAACCCATCAGTCCACTTTTATGCTTGCAAAAGCCCTGGTTTCTCTGCCCTGTATTGACCATCACATATTTGGAAAAGTGAAATGACACTTTTTGATCTTCAGGAATTTTCGCTAGAGATCTTACAGACAGTACTGTTTTCTTATAGTACGCCGGCTATCAGCTCTTATAATCAGTAATGTCTTGAGTTTTCACCGTAACAGTACTGAAAGTTTTGCTGCCATCGGCAGTAAAATCATTAATCTCATCAGGAGTGTAGATCCTATCATACAGTATGTTCATATGAGACTTTTTGCCGTGTCAAAAGTACAGTCACTGAGCTCGATAGCTGCAGTCGCTTAAGTGCGGCCAGTATCCAGTAATCGGGAGATTGTGGGTTCGAGCCCCACTGTCGGCAGCCCTGAAGATGGTTTTCCATTGTTTCCCATTTTCACACCAGGCAAATGCCGGGGCTGTACCTTACTTAAGGCCACGGCCGCTTCCTTCCAATTCCTAGGCCTTTCCTATCCCATCATCGCCGTAAGACATATCTGTGTCGGTGCGACGTAAAGCAAAATAGCAAAAAAAAAAAAAAGTACAGTCGTATGGCAAGAACGAATGATCTCTATCTGGGAAATAGTGTAAAATACTTCCACCAGCCATCAGAAAAAACATGTAATTCATCTACACCATTAGGGATATTTTCTCTGAAATATTTGTCCATGAAAGAGCAAACTTCATTCGGTCCCTTAAGAGCATCCATCACCTTCATGGTGTGAGAAAAATGTAGCTTTACCAGTCTTCAGGTTGTAGACACAAAATTCAAACATCCAGAGTTTTCTATAATAAAACACTTCTTGAACAGGAATATGAGGTAAAGGCAAATTTTTGCATTAAATATACTGCAATCACCATTATATTTGCATTTTTGTGGCACAGTTCTTTCATTGACCTCAACTTCCTGTAGAATTTGTTTGCTCTGGATTCATAAACTATCAGTTCAGCAGCTGCTGCATTTTTTGCATTCTCGTTTAGCTGAGGACTTTTAATTTTCTGGCCAAGTTCCTCATATGTAGAACACATGTCAGTTTGGGACGTCCAAACTTGAAATTAATTGGAAATGCTTCAAATAGAATTTGTATTTCACATCCAACTCTGAATGTAGTATTTTTAACATATTAAACATTTGTTTAACATCCAAATATGCAGACAAGTACTTTTTCTTTATTTTGTTAGAATAGTGTACTTCATGAACCGTAAATGATTCAATATGCTTAGCTGTGAGGAATAAGTAGAGCCAGGTATCACATTATTTCGACTGCCTGTAGATTTACCTCTCATATCTATGGGACTCTCACCAGTTACCAATAACTTATTAAGTCCGCACACATGTTTTTCTCCCACACAATGTAGATTTAGAAATGCTTTTTTACATACTTCAGTTTTTAAGTCCCTCACTTGAATTTGAAATTCATGGTTTGACCTATTGGGTTTTGGGTGTCTGACTTCCGTTCTCTAATCGCAGGTCGTGCTTCGATTAAGCTCTGCAAGAAGGAATCTGAGAATTCTTATCTTCGAAAGATTTCACCCTTTCCAAAATCATTAGCTGGTCATTTTCTGACAGTAGCTCGAAACATTTTTTGTGACACCTAAAATTAAGAAAAAAAATATATAACCTTGAAATATAACCTATACCAGTACTGAAAGTTCAAATGGAATGCAATATTATAAATAATGTGAAACTATTGCAATTAACTAGTAGTAAGCATTTTATAATTCATGTCAGTGTTTAAAAGTTACTACTTGCCTGCATAGTGATCCAGTATTTTGTTGTGATATGTATTTACCAGCATGGTTTACATGAGATCTTGGCTTTTTGGCTTTCTTTATTGCTTCATGTCTTAACTCTCCTGTTTTTTTGTATCTTATTGCATTCAATATCACTGTTGCTATCACTCATTAACTTCAAACACTTTCTATGCTATAAAATAATACAGATCAACTGGCTGATAATATTTAACTTGAATCACTTTCTATGCTATAAAATAATACAGTTCAGCTGGCTGGTACACAATCACCTGAAGCATACAGAAACTCTCAGCTGATGGCTAGTTGACAAAAATGGCACTGCATGGTGGTGACTGGAGACACTACCAGCACAGAGCACTGTCTCCAGAGATGTGGCCATTTCCAATGAACTGTGATCTGGCTATTGCATATTTGAGCGGTATACAAGTGAAATAGGAATGGCCTTTTCAGAGGGAGTTCCTTCACTAGAGTGCATTCATACAATAAAGTGAGTTAGTAAAAAAAAAAAAAAAAAAGTGAAGACGGAGGCCTTTCCAACAGACCAATTCAAGTTCACTGCACTGTGAATACTCGCAGAGGATTGGTAACTAAGAGTTAGATGATACAACTTAAATAAATCAATTATGTGTAGTGGCTTCTGCTGTTCCTTCCTTTACCCCAACATGCCTAAGAGATCCAAAACCATCTAACATGGTCACTTACTTAATTTTACTTTCTTCCCTTTGCAGTCCTGATGGATTTCATGCTATTAGACTGGACTGTTTCTTAATTTTTATTTTCTGAGCTGAGTATTGGTTGGAGTTAAATAAGTTGACAACTTAGAAGGGCCAACATCTTTGTGTCTAGGAACTCTTTCAAATAGGGTGATGGTCCCTTTGTGGAAGAAATGACAAATTACACTAAAATTCTTAATACAACATATGTTCTCTAGCTTGAGTGGGTGCAAATATTTTCCATCTCTGTGAGCTTGAGTGGGTGCAAATATTTTTTGTCTCCATGGTACCCTACAGGTACTTAGCAGATGCAGCTGGGTTGGGACAAATATGGGTCTCCAGCATTTTACTCTGTCTTTCCACTATCCTAAGTTGTATCCTGCTGATTTACTTACTCTGTCATGAATTCTCCATTAGTTGACTTCCAGAGTTGTAGATGTCCATTCATGACTTCAGTATCTTTGTCTCCGATTTCTATTTTTCCTCTTCCTTCTTACTTGTCATCACTAAGGGGCGGTTTTCTGTGACGTCATGTTTTTTGTAAGAGCTTTATTTTGATTTCTAACTTAAAGATATGTGTAAGTCTTCTGATGGAAATTTCAAGGTATTGATCTATTTTGCCGTAAAAGTCATATTTTGGACCATGTGCAGTATTGGCTGTTAATGGCTAGAGGGGGCGGAACTGTAGGTATCCAAAAGTGAAGAGAGTGTGAGGCTATGATACGCAGTTACATAGCACAGTCAATATGTACATCACAACAGTGCTGTACTGCTACTAGTATTGATATAAGCCAGTGCAATGGCAATCATAACCAAAGCAGACTTTGCCTTATATATACAGCAACAGTTGCGGACATTGACATTCCTTCAGAAAGGAACGTAAGACATTTTGCAGAGTGAGAAGGAATACGATACACTAGCATTGTTGCAAGATGAGTCAGTGGAACGTATAGTGTCGTATACTCTTGACTATGTGGACACTGCGCATGTGGATTGCACTGATGACGATACAGGTGAAAGTGATATAGAAATAGATGTCCAGGCATGTAGTTCATCGTTCATGTTGGAGCCACAACTCCCGGCTCCAGTGAATCATAGTAAAGAACAATCGTTGTCCAGCAAGCGGGTGCAAGACATAATTCCGTAACATGAATGACCATCCACATAGTAAAAACATAACTACCAACAGATTTCGAATAGGTCTGCAGCACTATGACTGTGTGGTGTATAAGAAAAACTGTGGTACTTCAAGGGAGGACAAAGCGAACCTCTTAAAAGGATTGTCGTTTGCGTGATTCAAGGATGCTCGAGACAAGTTGCACGATGTGCATGATGGTGACCTACTACATTATGCGCATCAAATTGTGCGGGACATAAGTTACAGTGACTTCAGGGGGTGTAACGTACAATAAAGGAGAGTACAAATGATCCACCTTATATCATTACAAAATGTGTTGCTAATACAAGATCACAACATTTTTATTAGGGACCAGTTTCAATGTCTTTGGACACCATCATCAGCCAAAATAGGTCAAATGAACAAAGAGATATATAATAATACAAAATATAGACCATTAGTAATAAAATGATATTAATTGGATGAAATACATGATGGTGCTTAAAAGTCATTCTTACAAAATTTACAAGTTAGGGCCTTGACGGTCGAATAATAAAATAGAAGTGAAAAAATATTAACAAATGGTTTAAAAAGTCTTTGTCACTGTGTAATGGCTAAAACTCTTGAGCATGGCATGAATAAACACTGGATGAATGTTGAATGTTGACATCTAAAAGCTGATGTAAAGCACTGTTCCTCTATTGACAATATGTACTGTAACTTGGTAATGGCCTGTGTCATCAGATTTCATAAAGTAAACAACAAATTATAAAGTAATTAAGCAAGTGGATCGTGTTAACAACGTTGACAGAAGTAGTGTTGTGAAACCAGAAAGTTCTCGATCCAATGCGGGACCTTGATGGGCCTGTTTGTACGGAGAACGGAGAGGAACTGAAGGCTGGAGCTTAATACAAGATCACAACATTTTTATTAGGGACCGGTTTCAATGTCTTTGGACACCATCATCAGCCACAATAGGTCAAATGAACTAAGATATATATATTATAATACAAAATATAGACCATCTATATACACTGACTGACAGAGCAAATGCAACACCAAGAAGGAGTGGTTTGAAAGGGATGAAAGTTGGGGAAAAAACAGAGACAGCACGGACGAATAATTGATGTTTATTTCAAACCGATATGCAGGTTACACAATGCGCACAGCATCGACTCAGTAGGATGTAGGACCACCGCGAGCGGCGATGCACGCAGAAACACGTCGAGGTACAGAGTCAATAAGAGTGCAGATGGTGTCCTGAGGGATGGTTCTCCATTCTCTGTCAACCATTTGCCACAGTTGGTCGTCCGTACGAGGCTGGGGCAGAGTTTGCAAACGGCGTCCAATGAGATCCCACACGTGTTCGATTGGTGAGAGATCCGGAGAGTACGCTGGCCACGGAAGCATCTGTACACCTCGTAGAGCCTGTTGGGAGATGCGAGCAGTGTGTGGGCGGGCATTATCCTGCTGAAACAGAGCATTGGGCAGCCCCTGAAGGTACGGGAGTGCCACCGGCCGCAGCACATGCTGCACGTAGCGGTGGGCATTTAACGTGCCTTGAATACGCACTAGAGGTGACATGGAATCATACGCAATAGCGCCCCAAACCATGATGCCGCATTGTCTAGCTGTAGGGCGCTCCACAGTTACTGCCGGATTTGACCTTTCTCCACGCCGACGCCACACTCGTCTGCGGTGACTATCACTGACAGAACAGAAGCGTGACTCATCGGAGAACACGACGTTCCGCCATTCCCTCATCCAAGTCGCTCTAGCCCGGCACCATGCCAGGCGTGCACGTCTATGCTGTGGAGTCAATGGTAGTCTTCTGAGCGGGCGCCGGGAGTGCAGGCCTCCTTCAACCAATCGACGGGAAATTGTTCTGGTCGATATTGGAACAGCCAGGGTGTCTTGCACATGCTGAAGAATGGCGGTTGACGTGGCGTGCGGGGCTGCCACCGCTTGGCGGCGGATGCGCCGATCCTCGCGTGCTGACGTCACTCGGGCTGCGCCTGGACCCCTCGCACGTGCCACATGTCCCTGCGCCAACCATCTTCGCCACAGGCGCTGCACCGTGGACACATCCCTATGGGTATCGGCTGCGATTTGACGAAGCGACCAACCTGCCCTTCTCAGCCCGATCACCATACCCCTCGTAAAGTCGTCTGTCTGCTGGAAATGCCTCCGTTGACGGCGGCCTGGCATTCTTAACTATACACGTGTCCTGTGGCACACGACAACACGTTCTACAATGACTGTGGGCTGAGAAATCACGGTACGAAGTGGGCCATTCGCCAACGCCGTGTCCCATTTATCGTTCGCTACGTGCGCAGCACAGCGGCGCATTTCACATCATGAGCATACCTCAGTGACGTCAGTCTACCCTGCAATTGGCATAAAGTTCTGACCACTCCTTCTTGGTGTTGCATTTGCTCTGTCAGTCAGTGTATATAAAATAACTTGTCCTGACTGACTGACTGACTCATCATTGCCGAGCCGAAACTACTGGACATAGAGAAATGAAATTTAGGGTATACATTCATAGTAACACGTAGGTGCTCGCTAAGGGAGGATTATTGGATATTCCGTCGCTAAGGGGATGAAAAGGGGGGTTAATTTTTAAAATGAGAATATCTATATCTCAAAAACTTAAAGGTTTAGAGTAATAAAAATTGGCATTTGGAATCTCCTTTAAAAATAAAGAAACACGTATTTTTTTGTTTTCGGAAAATCCCATGAAGGGGGGTGAAAAGGGGAGAAAATGGGTTGAGCACCTTTTATGAGAAGACTTATATCTCAAAAACTGAAGATGTTATAGTCATAAAAAATGTAAATTTGGAACCTCCTTTAAAATTAAAGAAACACGTATTTTTTTGTTTTAGTAAAATCCAAATAATGGAGGGTGAAAAGAAGGGGTGAATTTTTAAAATGAGTGTATCTATATCTCGAAACTGTAAAAGTTTTCAGACGTAGAAATTGGTATTTAGAATCTCCTTTCAAAATAAAGAAACGTGTATTTTTTTGTTTTCAGAAAATCCCAATAGGAGGGGTGAAAAGGAGTGAAAAATGGGTTGAATGCCTTTTATGAGGATACTTATATGTCAGAAACTGAAGATATTACTGTCCTGAAAATCAGTACTTGGGATCTCCTTTATAAATAAAGAAACATGTACTTTTTGTTTTTGGAAAATCCAAAGACTGGAGGGTTGAAAGAGGGTGAATTTTTAAAATGAGTGTATCTATATCTCAAAACTTTAAAAGTTTACAGATGTAAAATTTGGTACTTAGAATTTCCTTTCAAAATAGAGAAACACGTATTTTTTTGTTTTCGTAAAATCCCATGAAAGGGGGTGAAAAGGGGGAGAAAGGGGTTGAACACCTTTTATAAGGAGACTTATATCTCAAAAACTGAAGATGTTACAGTCATGAAAATTTAAATTTGGAACCTCCTTTAAAAATAAAGGAAAACATTTTTTTTGTTTTTGGAAAATCCAAATAATGGGGGGTGAAAAGGGGGGGGTGAATTTTTAAAATGAGTGTATCTATATCTCAAAACTTTCAAAGTTTACAGATGTAAAAATTGGTACTTAGAATCTACTTTTGAAATGAAGAAACATGTATTTTTTTTTGTTTTCAGAAAATCCCAATAGGAGGGGTCAAAAGGGGTGAAAAATGGTCAAATCCCTTTAATAAGGACCCTTATATCTCAGAAACTGAAGATGTTACAGACCTGAAAATCGGTATTTGGGATCTCCTTTATAAATAATGAAACATGTATATTTTGTTTTTAGAAAATCCAAATAGTGGGGGTGAAATGGGGGGGGGGGTGTATTTTAAAAATTAGTGTATCTATATCTCAAACCTTCAAATTTTAGCAGATGTAAAAATTGATATTTAGAATCTCCTTTAAAAATAAAAGAACAAGTATTTTTTTTATTTTATGTAAATCCCAATAGGAGGGGTGAAAAGTGTGAATAAGGGGTTGAATGTCTTTAATGAGGATACTTATATTTCAGAAACTGAAGATATTTCAGACCAGACAGTTAGTATATGGAATCTCCTTTAAAAAAACAGAAATATTTATTTTTTTTGTTTTTGGAAAATCTAATTAATAGGGGTTAAACAGGAGTGACAAATTGGGGTGAATTTTTAGAAAGACTATATATACAGTATATCTCAGAAACGTAAAATGTTACAGACGTAAAAACTGGTATTTGGAATCTACTGTTAAAAAAAAGAAACAGGTATTCTTGAAAAATTCGATGAAGGGAGGGAGGGGGGGGTGAAAAATTGAAAAATTAATTGAATTAATTGTATGAGGATACTTACATCTAATCAAAACGAAAGTTGTTACAGATGTGAAACTAGGTATTAGATCTTCTTTAAAAATAATACGACGCGTTGGGGGGAGGGTGGGGGGGCAGGTAATCATCTTTGGAGGCAGGTGTGAAAAGGAGTTGAATTCGTTTCATGAGGACACATATCTAAAAAACTGAAGATAATCGGTATTTAGAAGATCCTTTACTATTAAAGAAACAAATATTTTTGCCAGAAAATTCACTTAAAGGGGGGGGGGGGGGGCAGGGGAGTGTGAAAGTAAGTGAAAAGAAGTTAATAATTTTTATAGAAATACTTATATCTCAAAACTGAAGGTAACACATGGGAACATTGGTAGTCTATTTGGAATCTCCTTCCTTCTTTTGGGGGGGAGGGTGGGGGGAAATCAACTTAACCGCGGTGGGGTGAAAAAGGAGGTGAGACCGATTGATTTTAATGTTCATAGTGTACTTATAAGGAGCCTCCGTGGCTCAGGCGGCAGCACGCCGGCCTCTCACCGCTGGGCTCCGTGGTTCAAATCCCGGTCACTCCATGTGAGATTTGTGCTGGACAAAGCGGAGGAGGGACAGGATTTTCTCCAGGTATTCCGGTTTTCCCCATCATCATTCATTCCAGCGACACTCTCCAATATCATTTCATTTGTCATTCATTAATGATTGCCCCAGAGGAGTGCGGCACAATTCCTATCCTCACCGCTAGCTGGGGGCTTATGCATTCCATTCCTAACCCGCTTGAATGACAGGAAACAGGCTGTGGATTTTCAATGTACTTATTCTGATCATAAACCGATCATTTTTAATCTTTCGTGGGTTCATTTTCAAGAGCCATCTTTTCCTTTGGAGAACCTTCTTAGATTACAGTAGATTCTTCTGGCATATAAATAAAAATAAAAACACATTTGAAATAAACGATGGGAATGAGATTGACCGTGCAAATGTTCACCTCTATAATAAAGTCAATAATGCATGGAAGTATGTCATTTGTATCGCCAGAAATCCTGCGCACTTGCCTACGGGCGACAATGGTGCTGGTCATACTGTCATCAATGACAATAGCAGCAGATGTTATTTACCGCCAAGTAGCGGTCTTGCATCTTGCTGTGGGGTCCAGAACATCAATAATAATAATAATAATGTTCTGGTCCGTCGTCAAAATGTGCGGACCGCGCTGGAAACGGGCCCTGGCCGGGTAATGACTACGATTGCAGTCCGGCCGTGGGTTCAGTACCGCCAAGGCACCCAAGACGGCACCACGCCGTATCTCCTCAAGGATTTGATCCATATTAAAATGCTTATAAGAAAATATGCCAAAGATTTAGGGACCCAACTGGCCGGGTGGAATATCTGGAACTAGCCCGGGAAGTACGAAAACGATTGGTGGAAGGAAAGATTGAAGAATTGGGAGGAACCTTGGCGTAATCTCTCAGAAAACGAATCAGATCGCGAATTTTGGCGGATTATATATAAAATGTTATGCATTCAATTATAAATTTTATGATAATACCGTAGCGAAGCACGGGTATCTTGCTAGTTAGTAATAAAATGACATTAATTGGATGAAATATACAACAGTTCAGTTCCTCTCCATTCTCCATACAAACAGGCCCATCAAGGTACCGCATTGGATCGAGAACTTTCTGGTTTCACAACACTACTCCTGTCACTGTCGTTAACACGATCCACTTGCTTAATTACTTTATAATTTGTTGTTTACTTTATGAAATCTGATGACACAGGCCATTACCAAGTTACAGTACATATTGTCAATAGAGGAACAGTGCTTTACGTCAGCTTTTAGATGTCAACATCCAACATTCATCCAGTGTTTATTCATGCCATGCTCAAGAGTTTTAGGCGTTACACAGTGACAAAGACTTTTTAAACCATTTGTTAATATTTTTTCACTTGTATTTTATTATTCGACCATCAAGTCCCTAACTTGTAAATTTTGTAAGAATGACTTTTAAGCACCATTACTTATTTCATCCAGTTAATGTCATTTTATTACTAATTGTCTATATTTTGTATTATAATATATATCTTTGTTCATTTGACCTATTGTGGGTGATGATGGTGTCCAAAGACATCGAAACCGGCCCCTAATAAAAATGTTGTGATCTTGTATTAGCAACATATTTTGTATTGATATAAGGTGGATCATTTGTACTCTCTTTTATTGTACGTTAGTCTCCTTTCAATACGGACCAAATATGAAGTTTTAATATTAAATAAATTCGGGGGGTGTATTGGAAGTTTGCACAACCTCAAATGGAGCTACAGCATTGGACAATGGAAATGACAAGATTCCAAACAAAGCGTCAACTTGACGATGCACAGCAAATTGCAGAATTGGCTCGAGCATTTGGAGATGAGGTAAACAACCTTATCCTATCGTTTACTGCAGATTTTGTTTTCAACACCGATCAATTATGATTTGTTGAGGAAATGCATGTGACAGGCATCCTGGCAGTTAGAGCTACCAAAGGAGTTATAGCACGAACAACGAACATCAGTGCCCTAACGCATTCGTATACAATTATGCCTACTTTTTATCTGAATGGCAAATTAGTTGGAAAGTTATTTATTGTGCTGTGAGAAGTTGGAGATTGTCTGCCTCCAACAATTTTATCACGTATGAGGGACCTAGCAAGGGCAGTAGGGAATGTTTACATCACAGCAAGCAAGAGTGGTAAAATGGGCTTATGAGAACTACATCTGTGGTATGAACACTGCTTTTGGCCCATAGCTGATGAAAATAACTAACTGTTGCTTCACTCCTGGTCTGCCTATAAAAATCATACTGTGTTAGAGAAAACCATCCCTCCTGGAAAGTGTGTGACATTGCAATTCATATCACCTGGAACCACGGAACAAATTCAACCTCCGGATGTCTGTTTTATTCATCCCTACAAAAGATACTATCACGCCATCTGCAGCTACGCCATAAAGGATAGTCACTTTCACAATAAACTGCACGAGAGTCTGGTTCGCATTCAGTTGCATGCCATCAGTCTCCATCAGTTCTCGTCACCACGTTGTATCAATATTATCTATGCTTTCTTTAAGAGTGGATACCTAGCTGATCGTTCTGAATGATTTATGACTCACAAGGCGTTCACCTTTGATCTTCCTGGCACTAACATTTGTGATCATTGTGGGGCGTCATTTTTCGTTCCATGTTCATTGTGCAAGTTAGAGATTTGCTTTGAACATTTTATGAATGTCGGTGAAGTCCATTTTGTGAAGTGTAATGCATACATTCCATAGAATGCACTGCCCGGACACTCATTTGTTGTCGCCCTCCTATGCACATGGTGCATCACTAGCAGCTAATATTGTTTCCTGTCTCAATTGTTACTACAGCACTTTCAAATGCCCCTTACTAGACATCGCACCTGAGACTTCACATTCGCGGGGGTCCCTTGTGTGATACTGGTCGTATTTTGTCGTATTCCGTAGAATTGTATATTACCAGTATGTGAGTTTCTGTGGCAAACTTTCATGTATTACTACTGCAACAATTAGGTGGTGTCTTTCTGTGGAAGGAATACTGTATTTACTCGCATATTAGACCCCCTTTCTTTCCACTTTTACAGCCCAAGAAAGTAAGGAGGGTCCAGTATGCGATAACCTCAAATTTTGTGCACTGAACCCATGGCTTCTAGGCTCTAAATTATACATGTAAACATTCTACACAATTCTTTAACAAACTTATGAATGTATTTGAGTTACACTGGCTATTTTCGTTGAAAGGCAGCATTTCTAAATGTAAAAAGACAGTAGATGGTGGACACTACTTTTAGGCTTCATGTAAAGTAAATATAGTCAGTTTTAGTTACTCATATCACGTCATTAATTGCTTTGATTAGGTTAACGTCAGAAAGGGCATATGGTCGTAAAAACTCGCTACGAAGATTCGTCTCACTTCATACTCGACCCCGTACAGCAAAGGCATAAGGGTATTGTATTATCATATTATACCATATTGATTCAAAAGAACTTAATGGCCAGTCATTTGTCTCTGTCAGTTGAGCAGTAGGCCTACCACACCGTAAACTTGAGTAAACCGAATCACTGCTTTCGTTTGAATTATCGTCGTGTGCCGCCAACTTCCCTGCTACTGGCATGTTGTCATTCCAGATGATGTCATCTTCACTGCCATCTCGTCAGACATGCATCGAGAGCATTTGAGCTCCCGTCTGTTTTGAAACTTTTAAAAATAGTTTTATTCCCGACTATGGAGTCCAAACAGTGAAAAATCTATTCCGAAATGGTTTCTGGAATTGGTCTCTGATATTCCCAGTTGGTGTATTTGTAGCAGAAGCCACTCCTCTCGAATAAAGCCGTGCTTTGGTAGAAAGCATGCCAAACAACTAGCTGATAACTAGCGCATAGTACGTTTCGTTTGGCGTCTTCAAAAACCGTTAAGTGGGGACGTAAAATTAATTTTTATTATTATTATTCGTAAGGTATGTTGGCGAGTAAAACAGTCTTTATGGTTGGATTGTTTTTATCATGTTTTAAACCTACTTCTCTTAAAAAAAAAGAAAGAAAGAAGTATATTGGCCCGAGTTAAGAGATATTCAACGATCACTTAGTTAATGATCTCGCCTGCTATATTAATAGCAACAACCATGAATATTTCTTAACTAAAGTAAACTCGTTTCCTTATCCTGAGGTGGTGCAGATCTTTTTTAGACAGGCCCCCACAACCTTCCTGCCATGCGTAAATCTCTGACAATACGGTACCGGGAATCGAACTCAGGTTCCCGAGAATGACAGCTAATTGTGCTAACTATTACGCTGGTGAACATTCTTAACTACAAAACACAGACATAAATACAGTACATGACTGATGCGTGCTTGCAATGCGCAGGTCGGACACGAAACTATTCACCTATTTGTGCGACGTCATCAGAGCTGTAGTAGGCTCGCACTACGGAGGCAGACATTTCTTAACTACGAAACACAGATGTACTGCATGACTTTGCCACGTGTTTCCATTGTGTGGGTCGTATGGACGAAACTATTCACAAATTTGTGTGGTGAAAGAGCTGCAGTAATGTTTGTACCCGCTTCGAAGCGGAATCGTTGTTCTTCTCTGACGAATTATGTTAGAGGGTCTTGTATGCGAGATTTACTTTTTTCATTTTCTTTGTCTTGAAGAGCCAGTGGGGGGTGGGTCTAATACATGAATAAATACGGTATTTCTCAGCCTTAGCAATTTTTAGCAGGTAGCAGTAAAACCATGGACAAGGGAGGCTTATTGGAAATTCCTAATGAGCTCAAACTTGACAGTGAAAGACAGTATTTTGTATAAGGTAGCTTGGCTTGGGACATCTTAGTCTCACTTTTATTTGAAAGGCCATGTTTCTGGAAAAGCAAGGGCAGCTGAGCTAACCTACCCTCCACACTTTAACTGGTTTGAGATCGCAACTTCAGTCTTTCTGTGTTATTTCACTATGCCTATGGGCACCATGCACGCTTCAGGAAATCGTACTGGTGGCGCCGCTCTATGATTTGATTCGTGATTAGAGGAGAGTGTTAAGTGCCAGCCATTTGCAATAGAGAAATGACTATATACCACTGAAAATCATAGGAAAAGATCTATTTCTGCCTTGTCAATGCTATTAAAAAGTTATTTAATCTATATTAAAAAATATCAACATGTTTCGAGAACCCCACCGTTCTCTTCATCAGCGACCATACAATTTGTGGATTTGGTACCTAATCACCTCAACATACATTCTAAACAAGTTGTTAGTTGAAACCAAGAAAAGTCATCTATATGAAAGGTTTAAAATTAAGTTATAATTGAAAAACAAGATTTGTCAAATAAATAAAATGTTTAAATTATATAAAAACCACAAAAATCTTACATAAAAATAAATATCTCTTTCTTTTTAAAATTCGAATAATATCACCCAAAAACAGCGTGAGTCTACAGTTCCATTTAAAATTTTATTTTTTATATTTGTTATATTTCAGCTCCTTCAGTTAGAAACTTCCTCTGACTGGTTAATCTCTTTCTGATCGGGTATAATTTGCCTTTCTGTACATGATGTGGCGCCTTGTCATCATCATCATCATCATTTCCCTTTATCCAGCTGTAGCCGGGTAGGGGCAAATATGGTTCCTCTCCACTTTCTTCGGTCTTTCCACCACTCCTCCTCCAACACTGTGTCCTAGTCCAGGTTTCTTTCTATAATGCTGCGTTGGATGGTATCCTTCCATCTCAATCGTGGTCGTCCACGGCCTCTCCTTCCTTGGATTTGCATTTCCATCACCTTTTTTGGCATTCTTTTGTCGCTCATTCGCTTTATGTGCCCAAACCATCTTAGTCGGCTCTTCTCTATTCTATCATTCATTTTTTCCACTCCAATTTCTTCCCGGATTTTCTCATTCCTTATTTTGTCTCTTCTACTCTTCTGTACCATACTCCTCAAGAACTTCATTTCGGCTGCCTGTATTCGACTCTCATCCTTCTTTGTCATTGTCCAAGTTTCTGCTCCGTAAGTTGTTATGGGTACGTAATACATCTTGTACATAGTATCCTTTCCTTCCATTGGCACATCTTTGTCCCATAACATATTTCTTACACTATGATAGAAACAACTTCCAGCTTGAATCCTTTTACTAATCTCAGCATCCAGTCGAGCATTCTCCATTAATTCACTCCCCAGGTATTTAAACGTTTCCACTACTTCCAGGGGCTTGTCTGCAAGTCTAATCTGACCTTTCCCTTCTTTCTCCCCTCTAGTCATAACAAGAGTTTTACTCTTTTCTACACTTATTTTCAATCCACATTCTTCAATCTTCCCATTCACCACATTCAACTGTTCTTGAACCTTCCTGTCATCTTCTCCCCAAATCACAATATCATCTGCAAATAACATCATGTTCATTTATCTTCCTCCATATGCTGCTTTTGCTGTTCTCATGATCTCATCCATTACTATTGTAAACAGGATTGGTGATAGAACACTTCCCTGTCTCAGCCCACTAGTTATTTTGAACCAACTTGTCCTGCCAACTTGTGTTTGCACGCAACTACAACATTCCTTATACATTGCCAAGATCATTTTTATTAATCCCTGTCCAATTTCTTTTTGCACCAGACTGTCCCAAACTTTCGTCCTAGGGACACTGTCATATGCCTTTTCAATACATATCAAATCGTGAAAACATGCATCTGACCTTGACTCGTGATTGGATCTGTTACAGAAACATGCAAGCCAGTTATTGCAAGTTATTCCAGTGCCTGTGGAGCTATGCCACAACAACGTATCAAATTATGTGCGTTTTTTGTGTGTATAAGAGCAGGAATTTGACAGAAAATGCTATTTCAAAAGGTGAAAATGTGTTAGTGCTCATGCTTAGAAATGAGGAGGTACGTTATTTGTTTAATAACTGCAGAAGTGATATGGGAAACCTTTGTTACTCTACCAGCTAACAAACTATCACTTGAGTTAAGTTCTTTAAACTTCTCAGTGTTTATTATGGTACCTAATATTTTATATCCTATTTCCTTCATTCACCGTTTGTCCTAATATGAGTATTAAATTATTTTTCTTAGATTGAGGGTGGACAACATATTTTTTAAGGAGCATGTGCCCTTGTCCAGTGGGAGCTTCGTTCTGCACTATATAAACAATGAAAACACATCCTCCAAGACAGATGCACCACAGGCCAGGGGAAGACCAAGCTCTGCAAGGGCTACAAAGGAAATATATTCTAAAGGGAAAAAGATATTAGAGATCTCCTCCCTGAGAAAAATTTAAAATACCCTGTTTCATCTTCTGGTTTAAAGTTAGATGATTTAATTAACATTCCATCCCCTTTATTTAGAATGTTAGAAGGTGAAAATGGAGCATGAATGCAAAAATGTAATTATTTGTTAGGATCAGTAGAGAATTCATTATTATCACAGAGGTGCCAACTATTACGGAGTGTCCATAATTATTACGGATTTCACCTCACGATTACGGAATTACGGTCAAAGGAGAAATTGTTATGGAAAAGCTGGCATTATCACGAAAAAATAATTTTTTACAGAAAAAGAAATAAAAGAAGGAAAATGTTCATTCCTTTCGAGCCTTTCTCCTAAATCGTCGTCATTTTAATGCTTATGAGTTGGCAACGATACTTATTCGATCGTGACTTCCTTTTGCTACCCATAAGCGTTGTAAAATTCATTGTGAATGAAGGAGCTCAGACGCTGCTCTTTTCCACTATAAATCCTTCAGTAATGTATTTGATGTGTTAAGTATACCTGAAAGTTGACAGAAAGATTGAGAAAGAAGTGAGGCCTATATTAAGCACATCTGCACTGGAATCGCTTATGGTTTCAGAAGACGAAAATGTTATCAGAGTAGGAAGGATGCTTCGAGAAAAACTACACTGAAAAGCAACTGTTGGGTGAGAAACAAGCTACAAGGAATGAGCATCATTTAAATTAAGATTTTATATAATAATCCTTGCGGTGTAGCCTATGGAGTCCTATGGAGTCCTACCTATTTTATCAATCGAATAGATTGCTAGAGGGAAAGGCAAAAGGGGTGTCATTATCGAGAAGGAAGGAGCATGCTTTGGCCTTGACTCAAAAATTTTCTCAGGGAAGGAGGGCGATTACTGATAATCCACTTCAAAGGTTGGCACCTCTGTTATCAGAAGAATGTGTAAATGTAAGAAAGGAATTTCCTACAGCTGTATTTAGAAAATATAGTCATGTTACTGTACTTATTATTTACCAAGACTTGTGGAAGTTTCAGATAGAATAACAAATTATTTTAAGGCCCAGTCATACATTCCAACACTGAGTATGTTGTTTCCAACTTATCAGCTGTTAATGTGCCGTCGTCAAGAAATGGTTAGGTGATAGCAATGACCCCTTTGCTGGAAAGATATGTTCTTATTACCGGGAAGCCTTTGTGTTTCTGTTAGCTGTATTTTTTTACTGGAAGTTCTGGTGAAAAATAATTATAATTAGTAAATTTTCAAAACTAGAAATATACTGTACCAGTAAAATAGCCCGACTTTATGAATTAATGTTAAAGTTAGCACGAAGTATATCTCATGGCAATTCTGGGTGATTTCTAGCTAGGGCTTGGTACAGGAGGGTCCTATCTACAAGAAAATTTTTAAATAGATTGAATAATAGTTTTTATTCAGAAAATGCATTTCAAAGTGCACATCACCTTACTGTTGAAAGTCACAGTCTTCAACATCGCCTTTTGATGACCCGTGCTCCCAGTTCACCAGGCTGAACGGGGCTGGAAAACTTTCTGGAAGTTGCCAATATTACGTTGAGATAAGGCCGGAACACCCAGGTCGGTTTGATATGGGTTTGAGTCTCGAACTTTCGACGTTCTGGACATTCTCCGACGATCTCCGATGTTGCGGGGTAATCACTCGTCACGTAACTTATATGAGCGTCCAGAATTACACAGTCCCCCGACACTTTGGTTTAACAGCACTGTTTCATTTAATATGGTTGGGATATGCAGTCGAATTCACTCGTAATCTTGTAGATAGAATTTATAAGTTCACTAAAGATGAAGATGCGGGTAGCATCGAGATTTCAAGAAAATAAAGTACAGTTCATGAATAGAAATAATGAAACTGAAAATTGTTCACGCACTTAGCACAGTTCGTGGTGGTTTTCCACTAAATAAAGGAGCACTTGACATTGAAAGAAATGTATGACTGCTCTAGAGTTTATCAAAGACACTGCTGTCAGTCATGCAATAATACTAAACACTTTGACGAAGAAATAAGGTTGAAATGAAAAGTACAGTTCATTGTTAGGCGCACTTGACATAAAAAGCAGGTGACTGTTCGAGAGTTTATCAAAGACACTGCTGTCAGTCACACACAAATAATTTGCACACTGTTCAGAAGAAATAATACACAATTTTGTTTGAATTGAATAAAGAACACAGTTTGAGTTCGGAGTGAAACCTTGGTGTCGTAGCTCACGATTATGGTAATCACTTGCATTAACATTCATGTGAAAGTTCGAGCACTTTCATAAACACCCTTGCTTATAAATTAAATTATGCTGACTGAGATTTAACAAAATGTCACAGTTAATAGTATAACATAGTAGTGTCACATTGTAATTAATGACATGTTTGTTCAAAGGCTAAGTTTCACACAGGTAACGTGGTAATAAACTCAGTTCCACAAGAACGAAAGTAAGTTATATCGAGAAGTTTCTACAAGCGCTCAGAATATAAGTTCAACTCAGCTGTCGTCACCTAAGTCCAATACATGCCTTGTCATAATCAGAGTTCGAACACACGCAAAATTTGTAAGTTCAACTTGACGGATATAATCCGAGTCTACTATATAAAGACTTTAATTTGATCTTCAACACGCGCAAAAATTATATGTTCAACTTCGACTATTGTCCATCATAAAGACTTTGTTACTTTTTGTATTTTAACACGCACACAAATTATAACTTCAACATGCCTGTCAGAATTTAAGTCCCACATAAAGACTCTGAATATTCGAAGATAGCCTCTGTCAGCACTTCGACGAACACTGCAGTGTGGAGAGTCAGGCTGGACACCCAGCTATGACTGTGTGATCGGGTCTAGTGAGCTCAGTTTATATTCAGTTTGGGGCTCCTATGTCATCATATAACATGATCTTTTTGAGGCTGATTATCTTGCGAATCCCTCGACGGATTTACTGGAGATTCACAATTTGAGACGTTTATGTTATCCTCTTCAAAATGACGCATCACTCAAGTCGCTGCGATTACTACACGTGGCGTCAGGCGGGTAGTCTATATTGTCCCTGCAGCTACGTCACACACACAGCTGTCGCTGGCTCGCCTGCTCGCTCCTCCGAACGTAAACAAACCAAGTTCGCTCTGAATGTCTTGCGTGATGATGAAGTACAATTAATAGTCAAAAAATACGGCATGTACAGGTCGTAACCGGTACAATACATAAATATGAACAAGTATATTTTACATTGACTCTTGCAGTTTTGGCAGTTTTGTGTCCATAGCTTTCGTCTTTCCATTTCATTTTTCTGCATGGAAAACTATTAAAAGATATTATCTGGCATAGGATTCTTTTAAGTAGTACACACCCAACAACACTATAGTTTTTGTTCCCTTTCTGCTTTCTTGTAGTATCTACATTTCCAGGAGATTCGATATCTGACATTTTAGCACGCACTTATAATCTTACTCTGCCATTTCCGTTATCCACCAATTAGTAACTGAGCTTGCCACCATAGTGGTGCACATGATGCTTATATGGAAGTGTTCAGAGAATGTGAAACTGAGGCAATTCATTCAAAAATTTGGGGAATGGATTTCTAGCAGTGACAGTATTATTTTATACTGTAAACTCGGTGAAGTTATGGTTTCGGCTCAAAAGCGTTTAATTGTGCAACAACATTGTGACACTGGTAAACATCAAAGGTGTTTAACAAGATATTCCACTGCAGAGAACAGGTAGCATCTGCTTTTCGAGGGAGCTTCTTCAAATACTGTCTTGTTAGATAACACTTCAGAATTTTGTAAAGATCTCTGCATGATGATGGTTACTTCCAATATTCCTACTAAAATAAGTAAATAGTGCCAGCTTCATATCCTTCTTAGAGAGAAGTACATCAGTCAGCCAATTCCTATTGAATTAACACATGGAAAGTATTATATATCCACTTGCTATGAAGATGTGTTAAAGAAGATAAGATATACAGTTCTCAACAATAAGATACGGTTTTCAGTGGACGAAACAACCAATGTAGGTGGGAGATACCTGGATAACATTATTATTGGTTTAATGAAAGAGGATTGACCTGGTGGAGTATTTCTTCTAATGTGAATTTCTGAAGAAAGTAAATCACTCCAACATTGCAGTTCTGTTTGATGAAGCTATGAAGCTACTCTGGCCAGGCAGTGTACAGGGGTAAAACATTCCACCGTGTTTAACCAATGCTGCCCTGTACATCACCATATCACCAAAGCAGGGAAAGAACTTGAACTACTTTACCCCCAAATGATCCATGCTACATGTCTCGTGCATGATTTACATGGAGTGGTAGAAGAGGCTCGAAGCAACTAACCCAGCGTAGAGAGGCTAATTACTAACAGGAGGAAAATGTTCCTTAAAGCTCCATTTCGAGTATAGAAGATGAAAGAAACAGCTCCTGCTCTACCTTTTCCTCCTCACCCTACCCTTACTCTCTGGGGAATGTGGCTCAATGCTACCCAGTATTACCGCAGAAATTATGATTCCTTTGAGAGTGTAATTCAAGAGTTTGATCCTTTTGATTCATCAAGTATTAAAATAGTGCAACATTTGATTTCTTCTAAGAGCTTGGTCAGAACATAACATCACATCGCATCGCACCGCATCGCATCGCATCGCATCACATCACATCATACTTGGGCAGAATATCAAGATAAATCACTCATCTTAGTACTGCAGGGCTTCCACTGTGTGATGCGTTGGACATTATAAAACAGACTGAGGATGATGTAAAGTGAGCAAAAGTTGAAGTAGCTCATACAATTAGTGCAAGATTGAAAAGGGTGTTGTGTTTAATGTACGTTATTCTATGCTTTGCAAGATAAGTGACATTCGTTATGGACACAAAGCAAAATTTGAGAATTCTTAACCAGTATTTTCCCCAGATGAAATAACTTTATTCATATTTGCTCCCATAACATGATGTCGAGCGGAGTTTCTCTAGGTATAAAAACACCCTGTCTGACAACAGAAGAGGCTTCCAGTTTGCCAACCTGTGTAATTTCATTGACAGTGGGAACTAATGCCGGGTACAGATATTTAATTCTCACTTTTATAAATAATTTGCTAATGAGCTAAGTACTTTGTCACATTTTTATTTTATTTTTACTTTTCAGGGAACAAAACTTGCCATAGCTGAAAGTGAAGTGGAACAAAAATCTTTCTGATAGATGATAGAAATAATCAGTAATGGAAAAAGTATAAGATAAAAGTAATTAGGCTGAATTACAGTTACCTGAGAAATATTTTAATCAATTAAAATTACAGATTACTTTTTAAACAAGCAATTAGTAAAATTATATTTACTTTACAGAATAACTGACATCTTTTCTGCATAATACAAAGTTTGCAAAGAAAATATATTACTTCATCATAGGTGCTCTAGGTGACACGACACTAAACATACCTTAGAACTTTTGAAATTATCATCTTCCATATTTTTATTTTAGTTAATGACTTTTAGTGTTTCAGATAATTTGCCTTTTACTGTCCGGCTCCATGGCTAAATGGTTAGTGTGTTGGCCTTTGGTCACAGGGGACCCGGATTCGATTCTCGGCAGGGTTGGAATTTTAACCATATTTGGTTAATTCCTCTGGCACAGGGGCAGGGTGTATGTATCATCTTCATCACCATTCCACCCTCATCATGACGCGCAGGTCGCCTACTGGCGTCAAATCAAAAGACCTGCACCTGGCGAACCGAACATGTCCTCGGACACTCCCGGCACTAAAAGCCGTATGCCATTTCATTTCATTTCATTCCATATGAACACTGCGAAAAGGTTTGGAATTTAATCCAGGGTTTTGGCAGGCAACCTTATTATTAGACTTCCACCTCTCCTACCCTGCTGGCCAACTTGTAACGGTAAAAAAGAAATCGACTAACAAGACTCGAACCGGCTAACCACAGTGTCAGGCATAATATACACTTGACGACTTTAACGACTATGACTACTAGAATGCTGTGCCTGTTGATGGAAATAATTTGTTTTGATACCCCAGAAAAAAAATCATTCATTTCACTTAAAGATAGTATTTTTCACTAAACAGTTGAAGCAAGATGGCCATCATTGCATTGTCCTTGTAACCCATATTTGGTCTTTAGAACATTCCCTTTGCCTCCGTATACAGTATTTGTGGAAGGTAACATAAGTAACGATGTACGTAGTTCGAGCTCATGCCGATAGATATAGCTGTGTATCTACATCATCATGGCGAACCAGACAATAACTTTGCTAAAAGGCTGTGAGAGGTTCATTGTACATTTGCTGCAAAGTAGACACAACAATCTCTAACTGGTACCAATTTCAGCTGTCGAAACCTTCTTGTTTTCTCAATATCGCTGTGAATGACAGAGGATTAGGCATTTTATGTATATCGATAACTAGCTGATGTACCCGTGCTTCGCTACGGGATTCTACATTGTATATACAGGCTCGCTTGCCTACCATCAGTCACAATCAGGTAAAGGAATTTCATTAAAATGGCAGACACTCACTCACCACCTGCCTGTTTACATCCTCAAAAAGACTGTCTTAGTGGTTTTCCCAACTGAAAGGAACATAGGTCATTACAATGACGTCAGTAGGAATGGCGAGAGTAAAAGCAATGCTTTCGTATGAAATACTCGATCAAATTAAAAACCACACAATTTCTCACTTTTAACGAACAGTACTACGCTGCCGATCTAACAGTCCTAAGTTCCAGACCTGGAATGACCAGGCCGCAGACAGCCGTGATCCATGAACACTCTTCGTCTTTTCTCAGTGGGGGGGGGGGGGGTCGAATAGTGGAGAGTCCCAGGGTAACTATGCCCTTTTACTAATCTGTTTCCTAGGAGTACCCGGTGAATCGGAAAATCTCAATTCACTACACCGACGGCGGAAAAATCTGTCTGACTTGGAAGCAAATTTTTCCTCCAAGCCAGAGGAGAAACGCCCTCTTCACTGCTAATTTGGAATAAAATGAATGTAGAGTTTAATAAAAGTGAAGAGGAAGAAGCTCTTCTTAAGAAACGGCTCTTTCTGGGTTGAATTTTGGGTTATTTAGTGAATTGTGGTGCTATAATTTGGAATAGGTCTAAATTGTAATTCTAGACTAGGTCATACTACTACTACTACTACTACTACTACTACTACTACTGGTATCTGTATGTTCCACCCATCTCCGAGGAGATAGTTGGTTTGTGACGTGCCGATACCGGTGTCGGTTCCAAGCTCCTCTGTCGGCCTGTAGTGTGTTGTGACTGGTGACTGTATTTGTGTTTTATGCCGGTTTGGGTATTCGTACATCAGTTAAGTTTTAGTAAAACAGTATGTGTGTGGTTTGGTCACCCATCCATATCGATATTGCTTAACTGTGTACTTGAGCATTCAGTATGGGTGCAAGTTGAGTGTATGTGTAGTGCATGCAAGTTCTGTGCGTGTGACCAGAGCGTTTGAGAGTTCGCTTCGTGATGACTGTCACAGCAATAACGTGTGTGTTGGTTGTGGTAGTCCTGGGTGGTCACCCATCCAGGAACTGGGCACGGCTGGTTTGCGTTTGGAAGTCTGGAAGGAACCAATTTCGTTAATGCAGTGAATAACACTTGTAACTTTAGGTAAGTTAACTTTAGTGAAAGTGTACAGGTGTCGTTTTGCATAATTAATGGGCAGACTACTACTACTACTACTACTACTACTACTACTACTACGTGAGCCTCTGCGTTAAGTGTGGACACTGCTCATTCAAAACAGCGTGTCAGTGTAGGGATCGGATAGCTGGAATACTATGATGAACCAGTGTGTTACCTACCAGCAGTATGAGAAAATGTATGGACCAGAGTAATGTCATGCTAAAGAAGAAAGTTTTCTAACTCCCCAGCTATTTCCCGCCAATATACAGTAAGGCGGTTATACTCGGTACGCAGCAGTAATCCCATATATCGGAGTTGAGAGGCAGCATAAGAGATAAAGAACACCGCCACTAACAATGGTCAATGTAATGTTCTTGTTCATCAATGTTATGCGCTTTCGATATTGTAGGCCTTCACATTTAGTTTTCTTCCGACTCTGAAATACCACTCCTATCATAGTCGGTACGGTAAAACTGAATAAAATGTACATGGTCAGAAATTGTATTCTCTGTAACATTTCTTATGTAGTACTTTTCGATAGGACCAATAGCATAGGTATTTAAAAATTAAATTTTAGGTGCCTTCCCCTAAACTACAGTTTAATCCAGGGTGAATGAAATTGGTTATAACTTAGACTGTAGTTTCTTATTCCCCGACTCTATATACCGATTTTCATTAAATTCCGTTAACCCATTTTTTCGTGGCTCGGCGTTGGTATGGACTTAGCAACAAAAATACAAATTCATGAATATCTGTGTTATCATAACCAGTATGGTAACAATGTATGACACATATGATCGGAAAATTAATTCTATATAACTTTAGTTATGTAATATTTATCGATAGGTCCACTAATAATATAAATATTTGAGAGTTAAATTTTAGACCTTCCCCTAAACTACCATTCCACTCCGCATGAATAAAATGATTTATAGCCTAGATTGTAGCGGCTCATCCCCCGAATTCACGTACTGATTTTCATTCAATTCCCTTCAGCCGTTTTTTCGTGATGCGTGTACATACAGACAGATAGACAGACAGACAGAAATTACGGAAAAGTAAAAAGTGCATTTCCTTGTTACTGTGAACATGACCGATACAGAAATACCATTCTTTTCCAATTCTGAGCATTTTATAGACAAAACTATTATTTTATATATGTAGATGTAAATATATATATTTTTTGTAATACATTATTTTTAAGAATTGAGTTCATCAAAGAACTGGAGAGGTAAGAAAGTACCTCATCCAGAACTGGTTAAGTTACTGGTTCTACTGGTGTCGAATTGAAAAAATATCATCACTATCATCATTTATTTTTCCCCGTTTCTGCTTCCGTGTGATGTATATCAATTACTAGAATGTAATGATTACAATTTTATTTGAAGACTAGCGAATGTACCCGTGCTTCGCTACGGTATTCTACATTGTATTCAAATATCGAAGTAAATAGTGTACATGCAGTAAATAAGATTATTTTAAAATTGCATGTCTCTTAGCGTTATCCGAGAAAGAGCATGGGGATGTCCCCGTACGTTGTTTCCAAAGTAAAGTGTTTGTTACGGATTTGTGATGTAACGGCAGGCTCACTTGCCTACTGGCAATCATAATCGAGTTGGGAAGTTTACATTAGAATCACAGGCCCCATTGCCTACTACGCGGACAGAATCGATTTGGGGAGTTTTCGTTAACATGGCAGCCCCCCTTTCCTACTTCCAGACAGATTACAATTGAGGAGTTTCTATTATAATGGCAGGCAATTACCCTACTATCACTCGAAATTGTGTTGTGCAGTTATCATTATAATGCCAGGCCCATTTTCCTACTGCCAGCCAGCTTACTGCCAGTCACACCAAGTTGGTGAGTTTCCATCAAAATAGCAGGCCACTATGCCTAATGCCAGTCACATTTTAGATGAGGACATTTCTTTATAATGGCGGACACCCTTGCCTACTGCCAAACACAATCGGGTAGGGGAGTTTTAAACAAAACTGCATGCTCACTTGCCTTCTGCAAGTCAAATCGAGAAGTGAACTGTTCATTACAATTGTAGGCCTTCTTTACTAATGACAGGTACACAGGAGTTGGAGAAGGAACCCTTTCCTACTGCCAGTCAAAGTCGGTGTGGGGAGTACTGATTACAATAGCAGACCCACCCTTTCTTGATCGCTAAAAATCGACATCAGTGAATATATATAGATCGACATACGAAAGTATATGCGTGTTTACAATATTGAAGACCTTCATTTACAGATTAACTGCTACTAAACGTACGTCATATCGACAAAGGATTATACCATAAGACACGCCGGATTTAGTGGCCTAAATGGTTGGTCCTGTGATATGTCATCTATTCATGGGTCAGATTGAGTTAGAAACGTGGAACAGGGTAAAGGTTTTGTAAGATTATCTCACATTACATTACTTTCCGGATAATTATGTGACAGCTACATACATAGTATTTGGCTCACATATGGCTACTGGGTGGGCCAATTTTCGTGAAGAGTTTGATGATTCTGTATTTCATATAAGTAACAGAAAGTATGAATTATGCATGTGAAAATTCCAAATTGACTTAACATCGATTAATAGAGAAAAATCAAACGTAAAAGGGATACAGATACGGCAAAAAGTCATAAGACCAAGGTTGTAGATCATTCCAAACTGAACGGAGATTGTGCAATCCGTTATGTGATAGGAATTTCCGAAGGTCTGCACCATCATTAAAATTGCCTGCATATTTCGATATTCTTCGGGGATAAAAAGTGAAAAATTTAATGATCTAGGATGTTTTCCGTTCGTTACAGGCTAAAACGTATAATTTTGTCAAATTTCAGTTATCTTCTTTTTCTTCTGGCAGATTATGCCGCAATCTGGATTTTGGGCGAGGCGGGTAAAAATTAGGACTTTCAGGAAACTAAACCAAAAATTATGGAGATGGTCATTATTACCCCTTCAACGGAAAGCTGTACGAAAATTTCGCCAAAATAATCAGTGTAGAGGCACACAGTCGTTACGATTTGATTTATATAGATAAGGAATCTGCTCCATGTAAACCACCTTTTGGGCTATGTCCGCTGAACTTAACCTGCAAAAGTGACCATTCATGATATCTCCCTTATTAATCCTCCTGACGAAAAAATGCACATGAAAAAAAAAAGGTTTAGAGGTGGAATTCCATCACGTTTGGTCGATTTCCAGTCAGGTTGGTCTTGTTCTGTATATATTGTGGAAGAGTAAAATCACCATTTCGGTTCCCTATAAACCGCCAGTCCATTCCGGAACATGAAATGTTATTTACGTTTAAAACCTACCTTTGAACAGGTGGATGCTAAATATAAATTTTGGTTCGAATGTCTTCAGTAGTTTTCAAGTTGTAAGGAATACGCTTTACACGCACCCGCTCGTGAGTTAAGTCCGATGGGACTTGTACAGAAAAACGGTCCGTTAATGATATCTCCCTTATTAATCCTCGTATCGAAATGATGCACAGGAGAAAAAAAATATAGAAATTAATTTCTACCAAGGTAGGTAGATTTCCATTAAGTTTGGTTGTGTATATTTTGTGGAAGTGCAAAATCACTGTTTCGGTTTCGTATAAACCCCCAGTCAGTTCAGGGATTTAGAAACAATATTTGCCCTAAAACCTATCAAGAACAGGTGTATTCTAAATATGAGTCTTGGTGGAAATACATCCAGTAGTTTGTAGCACTCGTGTACATACGGCGTAATTAAGGAAGAAAATAATACAGTTAAGAAAGTTGAAAGTAATAGAAAATGGATTATAACTGAGGACAGCCGGATAACGACAAATATGTAAATGCCAAGTGAATGTATTGGAAAATCAAATGCCCCTCAATAAATTATGCTAGTGTGAGTTATGGATATAATAAAGCGGTAACAGAGGAGAAATTTAGGTCCAGTGATTCTTAGGTAAACAAATAATAATAAGATGACTAATGGTGTTATTACTTATTCTATTCGAGGGCGGTTATAACATCCAACGATATTCTGCCAATATCCCGCAGATAGGCCGATTGACGCCTCTCTTGCCTTCTACCCAAGGAACAACCACGAATTTAAAAGCATGATGAGGAAAATGGCAATACGTTACTTCCCTGCTGGCATGCAGTCAGAGACGTTGCCATGCTAACCTGTAGGTTCGTTGTCGGTCTGTCGGTTACTCAATGCAGAGCATGAGACCAGTGGAAAATTGTAAATTTCTCCGTCATGTGAAGAGTAAGGTAAATTATGAACATAACGAAAGTTGTTTATAATGAAGAGACGTTTCACGTACGGTAAACTAAGTTTACAGAAAATCAATAGTATAAGAGAAAATGGAGGAAAACCCCCCGTCTATTCAAAGATTTTAAAATAAAATGCATATCGAATCCTTCCCCGGGATGAGTATACTCTAAATATGAAGTTTGGTTGTGATCTATCCAGCCGTTTCGACGTGATGGTGGAAAAACCATTCTGGTTTTCCTATAAACCCCCGTGTATTCGAAGATTTTAAAATGATATGCATATCGAAACCTTCCCCAGGATGAGTATACTCTAAATATGAAGTTTGGTTGAGATCTATCCAGCCGTTTCGACGTGATGGTGGAAAAAACATTCTGTTTTTCCTATAAACCCCCCGTCTATTCAAAGATTTTAAAATGATATGCATATCAAAACCTTCCCCGGGATGAGTATACTCTAAATATGAAGTTTGGTTGAGATATATCCAGCCGTTTCGACGTGATGGTGGAAAAATCATTTTGGTTTTCCTATAAACCCCCCGTGTATTCAAAGATTTTAAAATGATATGCATATCGAAACCTTCCCTGGGATGAGTATACCCTAAATATGAAGTTTGGTTGAGATCTATCCAGCCGTTTCGACGTGATGGTGGAACAGACAAACAGACAGACAAACAGACATGAAACGTAAAAACCACCGATTCGGACAGACAAACAGACACG
Source organism: Anabrus simplex (assembly GCF_040414725.1). NCBI lineage: Eukaryota > Metazoa > Arthropoda > Insecta > Orthoptera > Tettigoniidae > Anabrus > Anabrus simplex. The sequence continues at coordinate 310,835,965 of NC_090266.1, forward strand.
AAACGTAAAAACCACCGATTCGGTCTTGAGTTGACCTAAAACGGATAAATATCTGAAAAATTGGCAAAACAAAGGAAATTACAGACAGCGGACCCCCTACAATTTTATTTATATGGAAGTAAACTACAAGCAATAATTGTATTTTGTAAAAAGTAATGATTACAAGTAGAAATTACGTAGGTGGTTTGAAAAGTTCTCGGAATGTACTAGAATTATGTATCTTACCTCAGTGGAACTGCTTTTGTTTTTCAACATAGTCTCCCTGTAGACTAATGCATTTGGTCCAGCGATGTTCCAATGCCTTGATCCCATCTCGAAAATGAGATTCCTCCAGGCCTGCAAAATACCTCTCTAATTCGGCTGTCAGTTCTTCCCTTTTCAAAAATCTCCATCCACCGAAGAAAATTTTCACATTGGGGAATAGATGAAAGTCTGATGGTGCCAAATCAGGTGAATAAGGTGGATGTGGCAACAATTCGTACCCCAGTTCATGAAGTTTTGCCATGGCAATAACACTTGTGTGCGGCGGAGCATTGTCCTGATGAAAGATGACCTTTTTCCTTGCCATACCAGGCTTTGTTTCGCGTATCTTTTCCTGTAGATGGTCTAGGAGGTTTGCATAGTATTGCCTCGTAATTGCTTGGCCAGTAGGAAGATAATCTATCAGCAGAATGCCTTTTGCATCCCAGAAAACTGAGGCCATGACCTTCCCGGCGGAACGCACTGCCTTTGCTTTCTTTGGTGGTGGTGAATCAGCATGTTTCCACTGCTTTGACTGCTGTTTTGTCTCTGGGGTATAGTAGTGGACCCAAGTTTCATCTGTAGTCACAAACCGGTGCAAGAAATCTTGTTGGTTGCACTGAAAACGGGCTAGACTTTGTTCGGACATTTCCAATCTGGTGCGTTTATTGTCCAATATCAAGAGCCGCGGCACCCACCTTGCGGATAATTTTTTCATACCCAGTTCTTCGGTTAAAATATAATATACCCGTTCAGAAGACATCCCTACAGATTCAGCGATCTCTCGCACTTTCAGTCGACGATCCTCCATGACCATTTTATGCACTTTTGCGATAAATTCTGGGGTCGTAACACTTTTTGGCCGTCCACTACGCGGATCATCATCCAAGCTCTCCCGACCAAATTTAAACTCGCTGGTCCACTTGGCAACAGTTGAAAATGAAGGAGCAGAGTCCCCCAGTGTGTTCTGAAAGTCGGCATGAATTTCCTTTGCTTTCATACCTTTCTTTACAAAGTATTCAATCACTGCTCGAATCTCAGTTTTTTCCATTGTCACAAATCACTACGCGGGAACAACAACAAAGAGTCGTCACTAGCACACTCCTGCAGCTAGAGCACTGACGCGCCACGTGTTCACTCACAAAGGATGTGTGATTATTGCGTGGGAACCTCGTTGCTCTAGCACTGACATCTAGCGGTGATTCCAAGAACTTTTCAAACTGTCCTCGTACTAAGAATGTAATCGTTACAAGTCATTCTACTTTTACTCAAATACTTCCCAACTCTGGAAATAAAATGTAACCAGTAATGGTTGTGGGATATTAGTTATATGTGAATTAAATGAACAGTAAGACCACATTTTATACATTAATTAATTAATCTGTAAGGTCATATTTTTGTCTTTTTCGGTCCTATTTGAATGCCTTTTAGCTCATATTTGCTAGCATATTTTAAATATTTTAAAGTCATTAAAATCCAACCCTTAGTCATCACCAAATCAGTTGTCTTCATTTCTCAATCTTCCCTTTTGGTGCATTTTCCTCCCATCCTTTCTTCATGTCACAGTATCATCAGCTAATTGTATTCACTTTGGTACTTCCATACACCGTAACAATATCAAATGTAACATAAAGGCTTTTTTTTTTTTTAATTTTTTTTACAGGTATGTTATAGTGTGATGTTTATGTTGAACTTGTGTCTTTGACAGACTGGAAAGCTTTTAAGTTACATTTAACTGAGTTGATACTGGGAAGTATGGCTTCCTTCTTAACAAACTAATGATATCATCCATCACTGCTATGAACAGAACATGTCTCTGTATCAGTTTGTTTTCAGTTTTAAATTTTCTGTTTTTACAACTGCAGCCTTCAAAATGCATTGCATTTTCCATTTTAGGTGTTCTTTATCCAATTCATTTCTTTTCTAGACTTTCCTACAATTTTCCTCTGGGGACTTTATCATATGCCTTTTATAAAATAATAATTGCCTTTAGCATATCCTTTCTATACTCCCAGTGCATTTCCTTACTTTGTCTTTTGAAGAAATTGGGCTCCACTATTGAATTTTCCACCTCTGAAACTGAACTCTTAATTTTCAAGTTTTAAAGTTGCATTTCCAATTTCCTCCTCCTATTTGTTTTACATTGCACCAACAGAGACAGTTCCCGTAGCAATGATAGGACAGGGATGGGAATGAGAAGGCCATGGCCACGTTCTTTCTACTCCTAGCCCTTTCCTGTCCTATTGTTGCGATAAGACCTACCTGTGTCAGTGCAATGTAAAGTGAGGGTTTTGGCGTTAGTGCTTCACAGCCTATGTTATCTGCCCTGTATTTTTCAAAGAAATGGGGAAGAATAGTTGATTTGAAGTTTCTTCTGATTTTTCTGCTACTTGTTTATGTTTGATTTGAGTTAGTTGCAGGAAAATGAAGAAAGAATGATTGAGAATATTCATATGTCCTCACTGTTAAGTGATAACAAATTCATTGAACTGTTGCAGCTCACAACTTGTTTGTAGGCTTGTATCATGTCAGGTATTGTTTTAGAACCTGACAGGTTCTTTCACATTTCTTTAGATTGCCCCATTGTATCTTTTCCAAAACTTTGTTCAATCTATTTCCCTGTCATCTTGTTGCTTCCCATGAGAAAATTTCCAATTAGAATTTTTTCTAGTAAGAAGATTATGAAATATATCCTTTCAAATGATGTATCTTGTTACTGTTGATCTCTCAGTAACATGTATCTTACTCATTCCTTCAGGTGCTATTACACAGCAACTCTCAGAGAGTTATCCCCATCTAGCTGTGTCTAAACTCCTAACAGATGAAGTGAACCAAAATGAAAACTACTCTATCCTGGGAAGAACATTCAAAATTGAAGATGAATTGGATAAATATCAAGTGGTCTTCATAGGACCTGAAGGTCATTGTCTAGAAACACTTATCCATGAAATTCCAGGTAAGATGATGTTACACTACATAGAATAATAAATAAGTTACAGCATTGTGAGAGACTGCATAATGATCTCAACAATGTTGTGGGACGGACAGCAGATCATGGTATAATGGTAAGCGGGATGAAAAGTAAGGTTATATGTTTCACCAAGAGGAAATGTCCTCTCACTTAACTGTGTTAATGGAGTGAAAGTGCCTGATGGGAATCATTGTAAGTGCCCAGGTGTCAATAAGTAAGGAGACAAACTCTCGACTAACTGGTATGTAAAATTCTTACAAAAATAAAATTTTACTGTATCCACCTATTCAATACAATTCACAGTTTATAGTGATTAAATTCTACATCAATTACATACACTTTTTAGGTACATGTTTTGCCCTCTTTGGGCATCTTCAGCCTATTGGCAATCTTAAGGTCAAGTCCAAGGCCTTATTTGAGTTAAACATTTGAAATTAATACTACACAAAATGATCTTATTCTAAAAAAAATTTCTTTTGTAAAAAGGTTTTTCTTTAGATGCTGTGTACATGGGTTTAAAATGTGTACAGGTACGTTGAATAAAACCAAAATTAGTGTCACGAATACAATAAAAATTATCTACATTTAACTAAAATTGTCCACAGTGAAAATTGGATCTTCATCAATTATTGGATGAATCATTAGGTTAATAAAGTTTGTAAAAAAAGTATGTTCATCCAAAGGTGCTTTTTAATCAGCTGTGTCGTACGTTTTGCAGCAACAGAACCGGAACTGTGGTATGTTGTCAATCATGCAAAGCTTGAATAGCCATGTGGAAAGAAGCTAGGTTGGATGATACTATTTTTCTAAAGGAATTTAGTATCACTATGGGTTAAACGTTGTGCGTGTTGAAATTATGTTGCCAAATATCCTTCATAAGCAGCCGCTCCTCTAACAAAATGCTTCTTGTATTTTTTATGCCGTTCTTATTAGACTACTGTTCTCGTTGATTCATTGTTCTAACTTGGAATGGTTTATGAATATTGTCTGTAAATTGAATAAAAAGAAAAATAAATTTAGATGACGAATGTTAGAGCCCGCATTGATAATTATAAAGATAATAGCATAATACCCCATAATTGTGGTCAAACTTACTCATCCAGTCTGATGTTAGTTGGATACAATTGTTCCAGTTGCGTCTGATTGACTAACCTTTCTACTTCTAGTGAAGTACTGATGCGATAACAGCGGGGTGGAGCGTAGAGGGGGAAGGGGAGTGGGTTGTACTTTGTGCGTCTGTATTATTACTGGAGAAGTGTTACCCGAATTGGTGTGGGCGGACCTAACATTAGTCGTGGTAAATGGAACATTTGAGTGCTGTGATTGAAAAATAGTAGGGACCTTATTCTGATTTACAGTGTGGATCAACCTTGGGGTTATCTCATATAACGGATTTTTGTTGTCAATGACATCGTTAAGATTATTGTCTTTATTATAGGTTTGGTCCAAAAAAATGTATACATTTTCCATTTCACTCAATAATTTCCCCTTGCCTAAGCTTCTAATGATGGTTAGATCTTTCTCTATTGAAGTGAATTTATGTCCCGTTTCACTTATATGCTGGCTCATGGCTGAATACTTGTTGTGCTTGGAAGCATTGTAGTATTCCAAATACCTTGTATAAAACTCCTCCACCAAGCTCGATAGCTGCAGTCGCTTAAGTGCGGCCAGTATCCAGTAATCAGGAGATAGTGGGTTCGAGCACCACTGTCAGCAGCCCTGAGGATGGTTTTCCGTGGTTTCCCATTTTCACACCAGGCAAATGCCGGGGCTGTACCTTAATTAAGGCCACGGCCGCTTCCTTCCACTTCTTAGGCCTTTCCTGTCCCACGTTGCCATAGCAAAAAAAAAAAGCTCCTCCCAGTTTGACCTAGATACGAGAACCCACATTGTGTACACTTTAGTCTATAAACCCCAGATCTTGAGTAACCGTTGTTATTATTATTGACCTTATTGTGGTACAAAAATATGTTTTGATTATTATTTACTGTCCTGAAAGCCATATTGACGTTTTGTTTTTTTAGAACATTTCTGATCTTATGAATAGCCGGGTTGTTATATGTAAATGTGGCATAGCTATTTTTCTTGGATTTATCTGGTACTGGATTAGAGGACAGTCTAATTTTGATTTTATTAATTAACAGATTGACCATATTTATTTTAAAATCATTGAACTGAGCTAATTGTCTTATATATTTTAGTTTTGTTTCTAAATTACCTGGAGAAAGGGGAACTTATAGAGCCCTGTATATTAAACTATGAAAAGCGGCTTGTTTTTGGGTCTTGGGGTGCAGGGATGAATCTTTAATAGTTAAGGGTGAATGAGTAAGTTTCCTATTAATTTGAAATTCAAAGGTGTAATGCATACGCTTAATTGTTATTTCCAAAAAATTTAAAGAATTTTCGACTTCATCTTCTTTGGTAAATTTAATATTAGGGACTTTTTTTTTTTATGAATCCAATATCTTGTCACTGTTAGTAATATCTTTGATGATAACCACAATAGTATCGTCAGCAGGAATTAACCCGGTACTCATTTTTGGTGTAGGCTGAGTGAACCTCAGGGGCATATGCACCTCCGGAAGTGGAAATCTTGTTTCTTAAATCTTACGACTTCCTGACGGGGATTCGAACCCACGTCCTTCTGGGCGAACCGAGCACGCCATTACTGCCTCGGCCAGGCAGTCCCTTCAGTGGACTTTACAAAGGAAAAATTTAATGTATCCTCCTATTCAATACATAACATAATTCCATCATTAGATGGAATAATAAAATTCAAACATGTTTCAACTTGTTTGAGCCATCTTCAGTAAAATAAGGGGGGGGGGGGGGGGGGGTAAAAGTTATTTTCATAATACAAGCTAAAAATGTGCTAAAACATGATGAAGGAACAAATGAAAAACAAAAGAGACATGACGGAAATAAAAAACAATACAGTATACAACATTTCCATAATTAGATGGAGAAATAAATAACTCATTGAGACAAATTCTGTGAAAAAAAAATTTAATATTATAAATTATTGAATCTAAAGAGTGTGTTACACCTAAGAAGAAAAGAAATGAAAACAAATTATACAGACGGAAACGAACAATAAGTGCTTATAGCGAGGTTGCGGATCTCTCAGTCTAAAAATTTTGTAGTTTGATACAATTCAAAAAACAGGACATTTTCATCCTGTTTTCTTTAATTGTATCAAAATGCAAAAAATTTTGTCGTGTTTTTATGTTATTGAAAGTGAAGAAATTGTTATTTAATGTGAATTACAAAATCTGGATAAATTCTTCTATTTCAGCAATGCTTACTTTGCTGAACTTTGAAAGATTCTTTTTAATTAGTTTTATGGTGTTGTTAATGGGCACATTAGCATACATATTGGCAATATTGAAAGAATGTTTTTTGATAAGTTAATATCCTTAATTTTATTGCAGAGTTCTGTGTATTTTTTCACTTACATTTTAGCTTTAAAATGGTAGTGTGTTTTAAGAAATTTATTAATGAACTGCGGTGCTTTATTGATAATGGACCTTATGTGGAAGTCGGTTTTATAGATCTTGTGTAACACATTCACTGTGGGAAGCTTTGGATTCATGACAATTATTTTAGATTTTTCAAGGTCATTGTGCAAAAATGAAACATTCTTAATGGTGAACTTCAGGTCTCTTTGTAGTTTACTTGTAGGATCTTTCTTGGATGTTATGAAATTATTTTCTACAACTAATTGTGTTTTGTTGACGTAATCACTTTTGTCCATGATTACGGTAGTGTTACCTTTGTTGGCTTTAGTTATTTTTAAGTCATTGTTTTTTTTACTATTTTCTTAATTTTTTGTACGTTAGCTATGTGTTCAGTGTTGTTTGTTGGTGTGTTGTTGATTGAGGGTAGATAATAGTTTGCATTTGACTTTGTAACTGACTTCTTCTTGTTTGTTGGTAATTTATTAATGGCTAATTCTGATTCAGCTATGGTGGTGATTAGATTATCATGGCTTGAAGGATTGCCCGAATAGTGTTTTGGTCCCTTGTTCAGCACCCCGAGATCATTGGCATCAGGATTGATTTTACTTAGGTTCACGACACATTGGTGAAAATCATTCAGTTTTTTGCTGTTTGAGATACAGTAAAACCTTGTTAAGACGTTTCTTCAGGGAACAACAAAAATAAACCTGTTATATGTTCCAAATATACAAATAAAAACTATCCAACAGGGATATGGAAACTCTAGATACGATGTTTTCCGTACATATAGTATCTTCAATACGGATCCATAATGATATTTATCACATGAAGGCATTTGGCATAAAATTTCAAGGATAATTTAATAAAACCACCTATTAAATACTTTCCACATTTAATGTGGTTTGAATCTACATGAATCTACATCTACCTGATAAGTATTGAATAGGTGGTTTTATTAAATTATCCTTGAAATTTTATGCCTAACATCATCTTCAATATGGAACAATAATGAGAGTTGTTACTTGTAATAATGAAGGCATTTTACTTCGTTTATCTGCGAGTACAATGGAAATTATATCTACCATTTCTCAGGATAAAAGGAAAGTATTAAAAGGTGTGAAAAACACGAGAGAACAAATATGAAAACCTTTTCTGCTGGGCCTTATAAAATAACAAGTTCACTGAATGGTGTGGAAAAACAAACAACAAATATGAAAACATATGCACGGGGGTCAATAAAAATATCCAAGTATTATTGCAGATCACACTCTTTCTAAAACAAATGTTAATAGAAGACTTTTATTTTGGAGCAGTGGGTTATAAAATATTATTTTCTGGTCACACTCGTAGACAATGAATTGGAGGTTATACTCGGCCATGTGCTACTGCAACAGAATGACTTTGGCTGCCATTTTGAAAAACTTTGACTGGGTCAGATCGATCGAGTCAAAAATCGAAGGTGAGAGTTCAACATTCGCAACTTCTGAGCGCTTTAAGATGCGGATGTCAGTCCACTATCTGAAAGATTTTAATGTTGTCTTCATTAGAAAGGAATTTCACTTTTTCCCATATCCATACCTAGGCTATCACAAGACAAATATGCACCACGCTTGTCAATTTCTCACAATTATGTTCCTAATCCAGATATAGGCTACCGTATCATGCGAAAAAACTTCACTGCAAGCACAAATAGGCTTACTTTTTTCCGTAATCACGCAGCTGTGACGACGGCTCTTACCCGAGTTGTAAATCACGTTTCTTTTACAAGGGATGACAAATAACAATTTCAGGGCTAGAAAAAAGTGATCGTACTCGTAGTAAGTGGTAATGGCAAAAATTCGTGATGTGGTAGGTATATTTATATGTTCCAAATCCAGATATAGGCTACCATATCACGAAACAAATATTCATTATACTTCACTGTACTACTAAACACAAAATAAATTTCTAACTTATGAATGGAATGCGAAACAGAAGCACAAATAGACCCCACTGTGTTATTCAGCAATCATGGTGCTAACCGGCAAGCAAAATTGAACATTCCTGAGGCTAACAGCTTGCTCCCTGAACGTGGAACTTATCCTGCGAATTGGAGGTTTTATGTATATAAGGCCTTTTTCTCCGATCACGCAACTGTGACGACGGATCTTACCCAAGTTGTAAATTACATTTGTTTTGCAAGAGATGACAAATAAAATGTTCAGAGCTAGGGAAAAAGTGATTGTACTAAGCGGTAATAGCGAAAATTTGTGACACGATAAGTGAGGTATTTTTTTATATAGATTTAATACGATGAGAATTGGGACTTCGAATTTTCGATGTGTTAAGCGGGAAAGAGTGTTAATGAGGAACGCACTAACGAGGTTCACTGTATTTCGTTGGCTGTGGGTTGTTATTTATGAAAGAACATTCCGTTATTTGTCAAGTGTGTTTTGTTTCTTTGACAAGATTTTTTAAATTTTTTGGTGACATGTATTTGGTAAGATGTCCATGCTTAATATTCTCTCAACATAGACCAATTTAGGAACCCTTCTCACAATTTAAATTATATTAACGGAAAAAAATACGTTACTCAAAACGTTAATTCCATTTTCTTGCCGACAATTTTATAATAATAACAAACTCCACTTCTGGCTCTTCAACTCGACACCGCCCCTCCTCCTCCCCTTCCCCACCTGCTTAGCACCTGCCTCCCTCACTCCATTCACTCCTTCCTCCAACCATACATACACAGCTGAGCCAGCCACATACACGATTAGTGGAAACGAGACCTCCAAACTAACTAGGTCAGGCCATTCAAGAGGGCAAATATTTAATAAGTCACAGGTTTCATTTCACTTTTGTTTCTTGCCTCTTAGCTCAAGCTTTTTACATACATTCATTCATCTTTTTTCCATTACAGATCACATCTGGACTTTATATGATATTGACGGTTTCCACTATTTGGGTCACACAACGCTGTACCTGGTCTTCGTTTTACTTATCCTATGTTCACTAGCTTCTGTTGCCCTCCAGACTATATGAATATGTGATGTATTGATGATGGACTGTCCAAATTTTTTAAATTTGTGATTTTGTCCTCATTTTAGAATGAAATAAAAAAACATTTAGACATAGAGGTTTCCAACCTTGTCACAACCTTGTTTGTTTTAGATTTATCTTCATGTCTCACTTGGATTCTATATACTCTTTCTCCTTGAATTAATGATACACTTTCAAGATCAATTTATGTAGCTTTTAATATATTTTTTCACCTGAAGATAGCTCAAAATGAGCCAAAACATGTTTGATTAAAAATCACTCCATCAAAAGATGGACACATGTATGAACAAGGAGGGCGTCACTAAAGGTTTTTTATTGTAAAGCTCACAGCTGCGCGACCTTAACCGTACTGTCAATTTGCTCGTTCAGAAATAATTTGATTGAATAATTTGATTCTTGAAATGTCTGAGCAGTTGAACCATTTCTCTTCATAATGTAGTTTCTTGGTTTTCCAGCCATCACAATTTGGTGACCAATATGCTTTGACAAACACTACTTCATCAAACAATGGGCAGCAGCTGAATGGTTTAGTAAGTGGTCATGAGAGTCGGGGTACCAGTAGCTATGGAATGGGAGGGGGCATCTCGGACATACTCTGAATCATGGCCCTCCTTGGGCTCAGTCAGCTAGGACTATAAAATTCACCAGTGGTCCCTAACCCGTTAGAGAAGAGATCCTCACTTGGACTATGTGTAAGTGAGAGTAGCATCCTGCTTCACAGAATTTTTCTTCGAGCATGCTCAGAATGTTTTAACCCATTAGCGCTGTGCGTTGCCATATAGCAGTGATTTTCGCACCTTTTTTTTTTTTTAGTACTGTTGGCAACAAGAAAGAATCTGGAAGACTATGGTGTCATCCGACAGTTAGAGAAGTGTTTGTAGAATTGAGTAATCACGTTTATCACGTTTATTTAATTTTAGAATCTACTGTTGTAACACAAGGAGTGGTGGACTGTTGGTTATTTTCATATTCCTACTAAATGGCTGCCAGCTTCGCATAAGAAGGATATAAAGTTTATAAATGAAGTTGTTTCACAGGATTATGTTTACAGTAGTGTTGTGCACACTTAATTATATATGTTGTAAGCATTTTAAATAGTACGGGCACACAATGCTGTAGTAGTGATTTGTTGAGTCATTTGGCAATGCCAGGCATTTATACTCTGTAAAATTCTGCAGCTGTCAGATCATGTTACTTTATCCTAATTCATACATCTTCCTTGCAAGAAGGGATTTTCCCTTTCAGAAGCACTGGATATGCTTCTGACTTAAGATCTCAATGGTGATATTTTAGTGGGACCAACCGATGTAAGTGTAGTTACAGACGAGGGCTTCTGGTGATGAATATGATGGCGGGCTTATTGATAATCTCAGCTCTTGACAGTTACGTGCCAGTGCTGAAATGAAGTTCGTAAATAATGAAAGAATTAGGATTAGTTACGATGGTGAAGGTGTGTTACCAGAGGACAAAGTCCCTTTTGTGTCTTCTGATGCAAGATCTGTTTCATTACCTGAAACTGCAAATGAGCAGGTAACTGATAGAGAAAATAATAAATCAAATTACAAACCAAATAGACCGAAGGGGCTGATTTTGATATAGGGTGACTGTTGACATTTATGGAGCCTAATTACAGCAAGTACAAAACCATTAATATTGTTGACATTTATGAATTGTTTGTGGATAACCAGCTAATTGAACATTCAGTTCAAGAGACCAGAAATTATGCAATGTTTTTAAATTGTACAGACCCACAAATAACTTCTGATGAAATTTGTTGATCTATCACCATATTTTTCATTTCTGGATATAATAAGTTACCCTCCAAGTGTTCTTATTGGGACACGCAGGATGATACGAAGACAGGAAAAGATTGTCATTCTCTATCTCTGTGCCTAACATGCAAGTATTGAGGGAAGGCTTTTATCTGCCTCAGAAAATACAGACTACAGTAGTCACTCTATAGTGTGTAACTGCATCTGAAGTTCTTTGGTTCTCTGTTTCCCTATTTTTGATTTTATATTGTTGTTCCAGTAAGAGTTTTGTTTTAACACATAAAAAACTACATATATGTCTCTCTGTACTGCAAACAAATAGATTTTCCTTTATTCAGTTTTTTTAAGCTGTGATGTGAATAAAAAGTAATATTCCATATTCTTACAATAAATAATGCTGAGATTTTTCAACACTGTTATTCCAAAACAAACAAAAAACTACTCTGCAACCTGAATTCTTCTATCAAAACTGATTGTTAAAAAAAATAGGCAGTTCAAGCGGCTAGCGTTGCCATATACCAACATCAAATATCTTATGACGTAGAGGTCCCAAAATTCTGAAACTTGTTTCATTAGTTTATTTTGGTGCCAAACATGCGGTAAAATACAATAAATTAATTAATCTCAGAAAAAAATTAATTCAGGCACTAATGGCTTTTAAGCAAGCCTTGGACCTATGTGAGTAATGGAGTCCCACTCCCATTTGACAAGCGAGGGACTCCTTGAAAACAGTTGCATTTCAGCTTGCGAGGTGAAAGGACTTGGTGTGCTGAGCGAGTGAAAAGTGTAGGAGTGTGCTAACATGGGAGTTTCAATTGATTAATGCAGATGTGCTATAGGCAGATGGCAGGGCAGATGGAAAGTGAAATCAACTCAAATGGTGAAAAATAGCTACAACATCACGCAAATGGTATTTTCATTAATTGTGGTGATGGTGCTACTAGTGATCGGTGGAGTAGAGCTAAATCCAGGCCCTGGGCTGTCATGGGAAGATATTGAGAAACTCGAGGAGGTCGTGCAAGAATGCCAAGCAGAGAAGACCAAGGAAATGTTAATGGAACAAAAAAAAATGAATTTAAGTATTTGAAGACCTTCATACAAACAGAACTTAAGATATCAAAGAGAGCGTACTGCAGAACAAGAACAAGATAGATGAAATGAGGAAGAAAGTCCTGGATATAGAAGAAAGGCTAAGGAACCTCGAAGAAAAGGAAAGGACATGTGTAAAGGAAGATAGGAAGAGAAACATAATAATGTACGGGCTGGCAGAAACAGGAAAAGACACCAGGCAAATGCTGGGGCTGTACCTTAATTAAGGCCACGGCCGCTTCCTTCCCACTCCTAGCCCTTCCCTGTCCCATCGTCGCCATAAGACCTATTTGTGTCGGTGCGACGTGAAGCAACTAGCAAAAAAAGGAAAAAAAACAGGAAAAGAGAACCTTAATGATATGTTAGACAGAATACTTTCCTTAATCAGGGAGAAGTTGAAGATCGAGTATAATGAGAGTGATATCGATAGTGCCTTTAGATTAGAGAGGAATATAGGAAGAAGACCAGTGATGGAATGTATGGTATCTAGTGTGAAGGCCCGAAAAATTTTGGATAGTGCGAAAAACTTGAAAGGCACAAAAATATGGATTAAAAAAAGAATTGGATCAAGGAGAAATGGAAAATATGCGAACATTACGTTTTCATCAAGGGAAGGCACAGCATTCGGGTCTAAAAGCATTTATCCTTGGAAACAGACTTATAACAGCGGGCGATTCTTGGAGCAGGACATGGACTGCTACTCAGCTACGTAAGCTGGAGCATTGCCCTGATGTGTCAGCTATGCGGAAGGCCAGCGGACTAGTGAGTGACAACAGTAGATCCGAGTCAGCAGCTGTGTGTGGCAATCAACAAAGCACGGACAGTGAACTGGATGATGCGGCGCTCAAAACCAGGCATCACCAACCCAGGAAATCAACTCAAGAAGATGATGGGGTAGCTAGGAGGCAAGACAACCTAGGGAGAAAAGGAGAAAAGAAACGTAAGCCAGCGTTAAATTTGAAAGACATTTGGGCCAAAACAGAGTTGACAAAGTCCGAGGAAGCCAGGGGGGGTTGGAAGAGGAAATAGTTAGCTTCCCAAGTGGATCCATTATACAGTTAGAAAAAGCACGAACGACAAGAAGTAAGGCCTTGGCGACAGCAGATATACCTGTGAATAAATAGCTAGACTGGGTCGTGGGATTAATAAATATTGAAGGTATATTGAGAAAACTGGGAAATGATAAAGTTAGAGATCTAATGCGAGATAGTGAGATTATTGGGATGGTGGAGACTTGGTTGCCAGGGAGCTACAATGTACAAATACCAGGTTTTAAGGTCAGGAGTAGAATGAAACATAAAAGGCGCCTGAAGGGGCATTGCCTGGGAGGGATATCAGTGATTGTAAAAGATATATGCAATCAGGTAGAGCTATGAGAATCGGGTTGTGAGGAAATTATTTGGATAAAAATAAAGAAAGGAAATCAGAGTGGGAGAGAGATTTTCATAGGTTTTGGTTATAACCACCCACTGGGGTCCCCATTTGAGAAGAAAAACTTCTTTGAAGATCTTATTGATGTTGTAAACCAGATTAAATTAGAAAACGAAGAAACGGGAATAATTATAATGGGCAATTTCAACACAAGGGTTGGCATAAAGAGTCCATTATACGATAGAGAAGTTGATGAAATATTAATAAAAGGAAGGAGAAGTAAAGACAGAGAGTGTAGCAAAAATGGAGAGAAATTGCTGGAAATGTGTGCGATAGAGGAATTGTACATTTTGAGTGGGGGCTGGTTGGGGGACTAATCAGGTAACTTAACATACATATTATTAATAATCTTGACCATGATGGTCGGGATTGGATCCGTATTGACTTAGTAACAGTAAATATATTGGAAGATGGTCCGCCTAGTCAATACTATTAGTACAATATGCAAAGATTATACAAGCTGTAATCAAGTAAGCATATGCGATGAGGAGTGGTTAACGTATTTTAAGGGGTTGTTAGTGGGTAAAGACACATGGGAAAGGAAGAAAACTGAGACTAGTATACTGAGACATGACTGAAGTTCACTCTGCCTGTACTAGACAGATGAGGTATTAGACACATTGAAAAAAAGGGAAGGGAGAAAAATCAGGTGCTGTCAATGGAATTACGTATGAATTGTGGAAAGAGCTAGGGAATAACAGCCAGATGCTAGAAATAATAACTAAAATATTTAACAAAATCTTTGATGGTAGAAAAATTCCAAGCTGTCAGCGAGAAGGAGTAATTTGCCCCATATATGAAAGAAAGGGGGAAAGATCGAACACGAATAACTATAGGGGTATCACCTTGTTGGATACACTCAGTAAGATTTACACCGGTATTTTAGCAAAAATAATTATGAAATGGGCAGAAGATTACTCTATACTCTCAGTGTACCAGTCAGGATTTAGGAAAGGAATGAGAACTACAGATAATATATTTATAATTAAAACAATAATAGATACATACATAAGGAAGAAAGGAGGTAGATTATACATTGCAGCAATAGATCTGCAAAAAGCTTTTGATTTGGTTAGCAGACGGGCTATCGTTGCAAAGCTGGCTGGAATAGGAATGTCAAATAAAATGATTAAAGCCATAGAAGAATTATATGCAGAAGTGATATATGCTCGATTAAAGTTAAGGAAGATCTAATGGTAGGCAGGACACACTCGAATATTGGACTTAAGCAGGGATGTAAATTATCACCAATATTGTTTTTACTTTTTATTAATGATGTAATGAACTGTCAGGGGAAGGGGGATAGGACAAGTCCCTGCAGAAATAACAAAGAAAATCCTGGCCTAGTTTTTGCAGATGTCATCTTCCTGCTCTCACTAACAACAGTCAGCATGCAAAACAGTCTTAAGAAAAGGGCTGAATACTGCAGTACAGGAAATTTGAAAATAAATATTAAGAAAACAAAAGTAATGGTAAAAGAGGAAATAAATTAAAGAGAAACGAAAGGCGCTGGTGGTTAGAAGGTGTAGAACTAGAAGTTGTAAATAAATTAGAATATCTAGGAATCATAATAACATTGAATGGGATGTAGAAGGAACAAATAAAACGTGCCAAATTGAAAGGATTGGCTGCCCTATACTGAGAGTCAACTCAAGACCTAAGCGATCCCTTTGATGTTAGCCAGACTTCTAGTCAGTGAAGAGGCTTCCGCAGCAGTAAATAGTTCCTATGTTTCTTGCTTGTTGCTGCAGTCAGGATTTTCCCTCAGTTTGGTTAGATATTCTAGTGAACTGCCTTGACCAATTAACATTTTTGCGCTGTAAAAATGTGGAAAATATTTCACCAAGTTGTATGTAATTCAGGTTCATTACCAACTCTTATATTTCATACGTAGATGGCTGTGAATAGTTATTGTTCTCGGTGGGTTATGTAGCAAAATAAAAAAATTATTTAACATGAGTTTGAGATCTTATTGCATTGTGTACTTTTATGCTTTGTTAGAGTTAATTCCATTGTTGTTTATTTTGCATCATTTTTACGGCGTTGAAGATGGATGCAAGAAAACTGTTGGCAGTACTGGCTGCAATAGCATGCTCAATATCATAATGGCTGCCAGCCGTGAGCAACACGTGGGTGTTGAGTCACAAGTGAAATACTTTAAAGCTTTTAGTGGGGGGGGGGGGGGGGGCAGAGGAATTAAGTAGCAAGTCTAAACAAATTGTTATGAACATTTACAGTCGCCTACGAGATGAGAATCCTCTGTGGACTTTGGAAGAAGTGGTGAAAAAAAACCGCACTACTGACCGGTGTTTCTACGTACAGTGTTTACACGGCTCACACAGAATTTGAAGTAATTCGTACCCGGTATGTTTTCTTGTGGTACCATATCGCATATGCTGGCCTGTGGTGGTTTATATATGTTGTGAGGGTTTCTAACGATACATCTCCCTAAAGTCGTTGAAATTTAGTTTTAAGAAAGTGTCTGAATTCTGTAAACAAGCAATCAAGGCGATAAGGAAGTGAAACAAAACGTAACTCAATTAAGCTGCATGCCAGATTTATGTGACAGAAAACGTTTATTCGTTTAACTGTTCGTCAGGAAGCCTATGTGTCAGCTCAGTTCGAACTATGCACTTGCGGTAAGTAAAACCGGAAGGGTCTTAACACGGTATGAGTATAGGATCCTTAGTGTACTCGAAATATAATAATAATAATAATAATAATAATAATAATAATAATAATAATAATAATAATAATAATAATAATAATAATAATTTGTACTTTATTTTCATACCTGCCCTCTATCTGCAGAAATGTTGTCATGAGCGGATCATCAGTTCGTTTTTGCCTTCCAAATGAAGAGATTACAATATTTACAACATTCCTGGAAACACTGTATTCTGCAATACCACGAGGAACCGCCACTGACAGTCGTTGCACGAGAGAGGAATCGTTATACGTATGTCGTCATACTTTTCATTGTAAGTCCCCATGTGCCTCACACAAATTGCGTTATGAAATGAAAATAAACCTTGCTTCCCTTGCTCGGTATTCGTCAGTAATCTGTAGGTTTTACGTGGTGAATAAAGGAATAAATGGGTATGGTACATAATCAGAGTACAACTATGTAAAAGGAAGTGATTTCTTTTGATGCTACACTATTTGAGAATGAAGTACGGTACTTGTCAGATAGACGCATGACGTTAATAATAAGCTGGTTGTGGCAGAGAAGGAGAACCGAGCCAGGATAGGGAAACAGGGGACGTGCTCACATGCGGAAGGGTACTTTTCCTCAGCTCTTGAGTTGACTTTCGGTATATCAAGTACAAGGTCTCTAGAGAGGAAGATGCCAAATATGGAATACAAGCTGCACAAAAATATTTTAAATGCTCTTGTGATATCAAGAACACTGTACGGTGCAGAAATATGGGGTATCGAAGTAGACAAAAAAGAATTAGATGTAATAAGTAACAAATTCTGTAAAATAATAATGGGTCTCCATGCACAGCAAATAATGGAGCTAGAAGACTATGTGAAGATATCAGCATCCAAGCAGATATAAGCAGGAAAGTAGTAAAATATTGGTTAAGATTAAGAAGGATAGATGGGAGGGAAATATTGAACCTAGCATACCAACACCAGATGAAACACCTAGATGATGATTATTGGGTGTCGAAAGTGAAAAGTATGCTAGACAGAATAGGAATGGGAGAATACTGGGATGAAGAGATGCACATTAAAAAGAAGAGATTCATCAAGAAAGTAAACGATTAAA
This sequence comes from Anabrus simplex, assembly GCF_040414725.1. Classification (NCBI taxonomy): domain Eukaryota; kingdom Metazoa; phylum Arthropoda; class Insecta; order Orthoptera; family Tettigoniidae; genus Anabrus; species Anabrus simplex. The sequence goes on from NC_090266.1 coordinate 310,853,743, forward strand.
GTGAGAGACATGGAGAAACAGATGATTAGGGCAGAATTTGAAACCAAAAGAACACTATCAGAATTTTGTGGCATTATTCAAAATATGTCAATAAGGAAAGAAAGACTCCCAAATAGAGAACTAAGAGGTGTGATGTGGCTAATGGGGATATACAAAAATAAGGGGCTGAGAGACAAAATGAAAATCATTTATTCTGTGGAGAAATAATGGAAGAGGCTCATCTATTGAGAGTATGTAGGGGAACTGATGGACCGAGAACTAAATATTTTGGTGATGAATATAAATCAAAACTAGAAAGAGAGAAGAAATTTTATACGATAGCTAAATTGTTAAATAAAGAATGGATCACTCCAGGATGAATAGCAAAGATTTTTTTTGTGTTTTAAGAAGTATGTGGCAGAAGGAAATAAAAAGAGATTAGCACTAACTAAAAGTATTGTTACTGTTAAACAAATACCTGCATCAAAAATAGTAAAGATAAGTTACATGGTGACATATAAGCAAGCATTGGAATAGTGTGATACACCTGAAAAGTTCCTTAAATGCATGAGAAGGAGCTTTTGTGTCTTGCCTGAAAAAGTTTGACATAATATGTAGTGTCTGCTGGAAAGTGGGCATTAACAATTATTTAAATTAATTCTGTTGTGAAGTAGAAGTGTGTGTGTTTTTTTTGTTTTGTTTGCCGCGAGGTGAGCAGTTATATTGTATGTTTTATAATGATCATTTTTGCTTTAAGTGTTGTCCTAGACAATATAGCATTGCTAACATCTAGGACAAACCAAAGTATACTTAGTATATTTAAACAAATAGAAGAGGAAAATGTAAAATGTAAGGCATGTATCAAATTGAACAAATTGCAATAAAAGAGTGCTCTCTCTCTCACACACACACACACTCTCTCTCACACACACTCTCTCTCTCTCTCTTAATTCCGGATAATCCGGAACTAGGGGATGGGCGTACTCTTATTCATTCAGACTCCTTGGAAACAATTTGGCAATTGAATTGGAATTTGATGGGGGAACTAATTAATGTTGTTTATGGAAGAAAGAAAGTAAAACTGGCTGAGTCAGCAAAGAGGATGCATTTGGATGTGTTACGAATTAATGACATTCGGGTAAGGGAAGATAACAAGGAAGAGATAGGAGATTATAAAGTGTACTTGACGGGTGTTAAAAGGAAAGAGCAGAGTGTGAGGTAGGACTGTTCATCAGGATTACTATTCCACGCAATATAGTTTATGTTAGGCACGTAAATGAGTGAATGATGCAGGTAGATTTGGCGGTTGGAGGAATTAGGATGAGAATTGTCTCAGTGTATTCAACATGTGAGGGTGCAGATGAGGAGAAAGTTGACAAGTTTTATGAAGCATTGAGTGACACTGTAGTCTGGGTTAACAGCAAGGATAGAATAGTGCTAATGGGCAATTTCAGTGCGAGAGTTGGAAATTGAACTGAAGGATAAGAAAGGGTGATTGGTAAATGTGGGGAAGATATGGAAGCTAATAGGAATGGGAAGCACTTACTGGACTTCTGTGCTAGTATGGGATTAGCACTTACAAATGCATTCTTCAAGCATAGGGCTATTCACTGCTATACATGGGAGGGTAGGGGCACCAGATCCATAATAGATGTATCATAACCGGCTTGGAATTCAGGAAATATATCAGGAATGTGAGGGTATTCCGGGTATTTTTTGATGATACATAGCACTTTCTGATATGTAGCGAACTAAGTATCTCTAGACCTAGGAGAGAGAAAGTGAAATCTGTCTGTGGATGGATAAGGGTAGAAAATCTCCAGAACGAGGAAATTCGACAAAAGCGCATGGCCATGATTAGTGAAAAGTTCCAAACAGTGGACAGTAAGCAGGTTCATGACAAGGGCGCCCATACCCGAGGGCAAGGTGGGGCCGCGGCCCCTCCCTAGCTCTCAGGGAAAGGCAAAAATCTAATGTAGTCAAGTGTTTTCCTTTCAAGAAAATGATTTAAATTCAGTATTATGTAGAAGCGATAGTACCACTCCCCACCAACGGGCAGGGGATACCGTGGGTTATTCTACCGCAGAATACAAGTCCCCATTTATCTTCCAAAATTTGAAAAATACTACGTACCCCCCAGGTCTGGGCCCCTCCCTACAAACTGTCATATGGGCGCCCATGGTTCAGGATATAGAAGGAGAATGGGTGGCATATAGGGATTCTGTAGTAGAAACAGCAAGGGAATGTCTAGGAACAACTGTGTGTAAGGATGGGAAAAAAGCGAACATCTTAGTGGAATGATTAAGTGAGAGCAGCTTGTAAATGTAAAAAATAAGTCATATCAGAAATGGCTCCAAACAAGGACTAATGCAGACAGGGAATTGTATGTAGAGGAAAGAAACAGAGCGAAACAAATAGTTGTTGAATCCAAGAAGAAGTTGTGGGTATATTTTGGTAATAACTTGGAAAGGCTAGGTCAAGCCGCAAGGAAACCTTTCTGAAGAGTAATAAAAAAATTTAGGAAGGGAGGGAAAAAATGAAATGAATAGTGTTTTGAATAAAACAGGTGAACTCATAATAGTTTCCAGGGAATCACTGGAGAGGTGTAAGGGATATATTCAAAATCTTCTCAACATAAAACGTAAAAGGGTATCTTCCTTGTGATGTCGTAAACAATTGAGCTTATGAGGAAGGGGACAATGATGTTGGTGAAATTACACTTGATGAAGTGGAAGGGATGGTAAATAAACTCAATTTTCATAAACCAGCAGGAATAGATGAAATTTGACCTGAAATGGTGAAGTATACTGGGAAGGTAGCGATAAAATGTCTTCGTAGAGCAATAAGATTAGCATGGAGTCTTAGTAAGGTACCTTCAGATTGGACAAAAGCAGTAATTGCACTATCTGTAAGCAAGGGAACAGGATGGATTGCAACAATTATCGAGGGGTCTCATTAATCAGCATATCAGGCAAAGTGTTCACTGGCATCTTGGAAGGGAGGGTGCGATCAATGGTTGAGGTGATGTTGGATGAAAACCAGTGTGGGTTCAGACCACAGAGGGGCTGTCAGGATCAGATTTTCAGTATACAGCAGGTAATTGAAAAAATTGAAAAAAATCCTACGAGAGGAATAGACAGTTATGTTTCTGTTTCATAGACCTAGAGAAGGAATATGACAGAGTACCGAGTGAAAAGGTTTTTGCCGTACTAGGGAACTATCGGATTAAGGGTAGATTATCAAAATCGTCAAAGCCATTTATGTTGACAATTGGGCTGCAGTGAAAATTGACAGTAGAATGTGTTCTTAGTTCGAGGTACTCACAGGGGTTAGACAAGGCCATAATCTTTCACCTTTGTTGTTCATAGTTTACATGGATTCAGGTATTGAAAATGGGTGCAATGAGTATGGTATGAAAATTAGCCTTTCTAAGACTAAATTGATGTCAGTAGGTAAGAAATCCAAGAGAATTGAATGTCAGAATGAGAATACAAAGGTGGAACAGGTAGGTAACTTCAAGTATTTAGGATGTTTGTTCTCGGAAGATTGTACTATAGCAAATGAGCTTGATTCGAGGTGCAGTAAAGCTAATGCAGTAAGTTCGCAGTTGCGATCAGCAGTATTCATTGGACTAAACTATCTTCACATTGGTCTGTTTTCAGACCAACTTTACTTTATGGGAGTGAAAGCTGGGTGGACTCAGGATATCTTATTCATAAGCTAGAAGTAACAGACATGAAAGTAGCGAGAATGATTGCTGGTACAAATAGTGGGAGCAATGGCAGGAGGGTACTCGGAATGAGGAAATAAAGGCTAAGTTAGGAATGAACTCAATGGATGAAGCTGTACGCATAAACCGGCTTTTGTGCTGGGGTCATGTGAGTTGAATGGAGGAGTAAGGTTACCTAGGAATATAATGGACTTTGTTATGGTGGGGTAAGAGGGGTAGACGGAGACCAAGACTACTATGGTTAGACTCAGTTTCCAACGATTTAAAGATAAGAGGTTTAGAAATAACAAGGCCACAGAACTAGTTGCACATAGAGATTTGTGGCAGCGATTAGTAAATTCACAGTGGCTTGCAGACTGAATGCTGAAAGGCATGACCGTCTATAATGAAGGTTTGCGTGTATGTGTGTGTGTGTGTGTGTGTGTGTGTGCGTGTGTGCGTGCATGCGTGTGTGTGTGTTTTTAGTAGTTTTTCAAGAGTTTTCTTAAATTTTTCATTTGATGCTTCATTTTCTGGCCAAGTAATGCCATTATTTTTTATCCACATTAATGATTCTGCTCCACCAAAACTATTTTTTCACAACTCAATGTTGGGAAAACATCAGCCATGAAAGTCTTCCATTATAATGACAGAAATAATACTTCCATTATCCTCATATCTCTTAAACAGTTTCTTAGCTTCTTTGGTTCAAATTTACTCCCTCACCTTTCTTGATTGAGTTTCAGATTTTCTTGTTTTTTCACAATGCCATTTGCACAAGCCTTTGTTTACTCCATAGCCAAGATTGTTTTGTTAAATAAGTGCAAGTTGTCCAATCATTCTCAAAGGTCATTTATCATCACTTGGGACTGCTCTTGAGATAAAAAGTAATAGTTGTAGTTTTGTCCTTCATAAATGAGAAGTATTCTCTAAATAGTTGGAAGGAGAGAAAGAAATCAGGTGTTTCTTTGTTGTAGAACATTTTTATACCTAACGTTCATGAAAGAACTCTTTCAGTTTAGTTACTCCCATTGTGTAAATGTAGAAATATTTATATATTTTGATTGTGATTGCTTCTTTTTCGATAGGTAGGAGATCAACTACATTCTGAAGACAGTTTTTGACAATATGAGCACAGCATCCACTATCCACAATATTTCTTCTCATTTCTTTCCTTAGTTGCATATACACTTTGTTTACCCCTTCGTGCGTTATGCCTCCAAAATTGGTGTTGCAGTCATCGGTACAGAATCCATCAACTTTATCCAGTATGTCAGTTTTCCTTTGTAACTGGCAACAAATACTTCACCATGATCTCCAAAGTTTCACCAGGAATTGACTGAAATTCTAAAAGTTTCACTTTCACTCCTTTTTTTCTGGCACGAAGTACCTCTCAACACATGACACAATTTTAACTGCTTTCCTGTTGGAAGCATCTGTAATTAAGGTCACCAAGTTAAATGTGCTCAAATCATCTCTCAGTTCCTTAATTGCCATTGATGCAGCACTTTTAAAATTATAGACTTGCACATAGTTCTGGCGAGAGCAAACTTTGATTCAGTGAACTTAGATATTAATTTTGTTGTAGAATCAGAAGTTTTGAAGCTTAAATTGTAATCAGCAGAATAAAATGCAAAAGTAACTTGCTTAGCAGCAATTGGATAGATACTTTTTTTAAATGACAATATTGTTGAAGAACCAGCATCTGCAGTTAAACTAGCTGTGTGCTTTGCAGTTTTCAAATGACCTTTTATGTTGGAACGCCCACCATGAGACACTGAAAATTCAGACAAACATTGTTTATGCTTTACCCTGCCCATATAATCACACACTTCTTTCAGGAAAGGATACTCTAGCTTGAAGGTCTTAAAATTACAAACTCTATGACATACCAGTAAACAGGTCACACACAATCTCCCTCTACTAACAGTGCTTTCTCTGAGACCATCACCAGTTCTGTCTGCAGTACATATGCAATACAATCTACAAAGGTTCATTAGAATGTGAACAATAAGGTGGCCACGTACAATAAGTTAAGAAGATTTCATCATTCTTATCTCCTTGCACATTGTGTGCACATCTGTTGCTATTATTTTTATGAGAGAAATATATTAGTTTAACTCAGTTATATTTCTCAATGTTTAAACTAATTCTAAGAATAGATGTAAACATGTTTACTCTCCACTAGTAGGCCTAAAAATCATTCCAGCAGTTCTTGTTGAAATGGCAGACACTTATCTTTTCTGCTATCATTTTTACAAAATTTTTAATGTACTGATGTATAATATTTTCTAACTTGGACAAAATTACTAACCGGATGGGACATCAGGATATGACCATCAAACCAGGACTGATCCAGTCAATCAATCAATTAATCAATCAGTCAATCAATCAATCAATCAATCAAGCAAGCAAGCAAGCAGTCAATCACTACTGATCTGCATTTAGGGCAGTCACCCAGGTGGCAGCTTCCCTATCTGTTGTTTTCCTAACCTTTTCTTAAATGATTGCAAAGAAATTGGAAATTTATTGAACATCTCCATTGGTAAATTATTCCAATCCCTAACTCCCCTGCCTGTAAACAAATATTACTGTTGCAAGGAGTAAACAAAATGGATTATTGGCCTCAGTCTAGGTAAAGTAAACATATTTCTCAACATACACTGTTCACCCACAGAAGGGAATGAACAAAACAATGTTATGTAGAACTAACTAATTTGTACCAGCAAAATGGACTTTAAGGGTGAGGAGAGAGCAAGGAATCATCAGAAAGCATATCCATGTATGTATCCTATCAAACCAGCGTACAGGGCATCAGTAAAGAAACTGGGTTCGAAGGCAGGATGGAACTCTGCAACTAGGTACAGAACACTGACAGAAATAAGGCTATTCAAATATTAATCAGGGTAGGCTATGCAGGTAAACAATCTGAATAAATTAATTGTTACAAAGCTTAAATTACTACTTATATAAAACTATTCTACACAGGAAAAGGAAAATGAAGACAGTCCGAGACTAGAGTTTAGGCCTATAATATATATTTTCATAGACCTACATTTAATCCACATAGTAAAAGCCCAAAACCGGCTGATATGTGGTTCTTCAGAGCATTTCTTTGAAATGAACTATAGGCAAATGAGAGAGAAAATGTATATCAAGGGGAGTAAAAGTTCCTTCTATAGGTTAAACTACATAACAGACCTGTATCATGTATGAAAGTGTACAAAGTTTCCAAGAAAGAACCCACAGAAATGACCTTGCACTAATGTAAGGCCATAATCATGGAAATGGACACAACAAATATATTCGGCTATAACACGTCCTTCGGAAAATTAATTATCTTATGATACAGTATTACTTAGTGCCCAAATTTTTACAGTTAGTGTTACACATCATCATTTAGGAAACCAACTGCCAAGAAGACCACGTAAGTTAGCTACATTAATAAGGTGCGTCAGCGTATTTATCCCGTTCACAACAAGAGATGATGCCAAGAAATCTCAGTTTAATAAGTAGCAATGTACAGCAATGTACAATGAATGAAATGAAAATTTGTATTCATGGCAAATTCACTATGAGACCTTAACATGCTCCGTCGTCGCATGGAAAGGGTTTATACGATAGCCAGCATAAAAGATAATTTGGTGGTGGGGGCAAAAAGGGCATACAATACTGCATTTGCAAGTATCCAAATAGAATTCTTACCTGGGGGTGACAACATATCACCGCAAAATACACGACTTCGATACATGATGCTACTGCTAGCATGTTGCAATACCTGATGTTATCTTAACATCTGTCTGTCGAGGAATCATAACTAATGTTCTTAGTAACACACACCATTATCACAGTTCTGGAATGTATGGTAAGCCTAGATATGTATGAATGCTAAGGCAATAAATTCATATGAAATGTCTTCACTAGCTGATCAATTTAGCTTCCTTGAATGTGGCACTGTCAATACTGGTTAAGAACGACAGTCTTTTTCTTCTAGAAGTGAATACATTGGATAAAGTTGTACATGTATGTGTAAATGTAGCAAAGGCTTTTCAGTCTGTCAAACACATAGCAAATACAATGTAAATTAAAACACTAAAAGCATATCTGTAAAACACACACTAACATACAAAGAATGACATGTTTCGTTCTACAAGAACATCCTCAGATTCTATCAAATCACTTAAAATAAGCTTATATATGTACAGTATTGTTTACGTAGCGTAAACTTGTCAATGATAGAGAGATGAGTGATAACATGAAACAGTAATGACAAAAAATAAATTATATACAATTATAATATAGTGAAAAACTTACGTATTTATCTAGACTGCCGATGTTAAGTCTGTTGTCACCAAACACTATTTCAGGACTGTGGTCATGGAAAGTTTGTGGTGAGCCACGCTGTGCGTGGGGAGGGGAGGGCAGGACAGGGAGGGGCCTAGTAGATCGATGTGGATCTCTCCTATTGGATGATAAAATCGGGTAGACTATAGAGTGGAGAGGGGGGGGGAGAGATGCAGGGCGGAGTGGCTGGAGCGCTGTGGAACTTTCCATCAACATTGGAGGGGGGGGAGAGATGTTATTGACCTATTTCATGTTAATTGTACCTGTATGTAATATGGATGAATGTAATTATTATAATTTTTATTATTTATAATAGGTGAATGAAGTACGGAACGGTATTATTATTATTATTATTATTATTATTATTATTATTATTATTATTATTATTATTATTATTATGAAAAAAGCAATTCACCTTCCGTCAACATTGGAGAGGGGAGAGAGGTTATTGACCTTTTCCATGCGAATGTACCTTTATGTAATATGGATGAATGCAAATTAAAAATTTTAGTTGAATAAAGTAAGGGACGTTATTATTATTATTATTACTATTATTATTTACGATAGAAGCAATTTAAGGAGTAGGTGTTGTCAGATATTATGCGAGTAGAGCAAATAGGGGGGAAATTATTTAAATGTGTATTATTATTATTATTATTATTATTATTTACGATAGAAGCAAATTAAGGAGTAGGTGTTGTTAGATATTATGTGAGTAGAGCGAATAGGGGGGAATTATTTAAATGTGTATGCTCATTCAGGTTATTGGCATTAGTATTTTTTGCGACGTAAATTTCTATTGCTTCTTTTATATTCAAAGATTTACTTTTATTTTCGAAGTGTAAAATTTTTAGATCAGTGTTGATGTCTGTGAAATGGTGTGAACAGTCGTAGATGTGCTCCCCGAAGGCTGAATGCCGATTATATCTGATCGCGTATTTGTGTTCTTTGTATCTTGTATGGAAATTACGTTTTGTTTGACCTATGTATGTGGCGTTGCAGTTAGGTTCTTGGCATTTGAGTTCATACACTCCTGACTTTGAGAAAGGGTCCTTTTTGTTTAAGTTGCACCTGCTGAAGTGTCTCTGTAGTGTGTTATTCGTTCGAAAAGCTACTTTTAAACCTTGTTTCTTGAAAATGTTAGCTACTTTGTATGTGTTATTGTTAACATAGTTGAGAACCACGTAGTTTTCTTTGTCGTGTGTGGTGCTTTCCCGACGACTTTTCTTATGTTTATTTAAAAGTTTATCCACTGTGCCTGGAGGATGGTTGTTTTCTTTCGCGATTTGTTTAATTATTTGCATTTCTTCATTGAAATCTGTTGTGCTCATTGGTATGGAAATAGCTCTATGTATCATTGTATTCAGTCCTGCTATTTTGTGTGTGTATGGGTGGTTCGAGTTGTTGTCAATAGTGTGTGACGTCTGAGTGGGCTTTCTGTATACCTTGTAAGATAGGTTGTCATTATTCCTGTTGATTGTGATGTCTAAATAGTTTATTTTCTTGTTATTTTCTGGTTCCATTGTGAAGCTGATGGATTTGTGTAAAGAATTTAGAGTGTTTAATAACTGGTCTGCATTAGTGACGTCATTATCATATATGCATATGACGTCATCCACAAATCTGCTCCAATGTAAGATTCCTTTTGAAAGCTGGCCCATTAAGAACATGTTTTCGAAGTTATTGAGAAAAATGTTTGCTATTATACCTGATAACGGTGAGCCCATGGTTAACCCTTCTGTTTGGCAATAGATTTTGTCGTTAAATGCAAAGCAATTTTGGTGTAGTGTTGTTCTAAGAAGGTTAATAATTTCTTTGGTTTCTTGTAGAGAGGTGTTTTCCTTAAGAAGGTTTTCGATAATTTTAATGGATTCATCTATTGGTATGTTGGTGTACATGTTAGTGATGTCAAAGGATATCATACGTGTGCTCTCTGTTATTTTAAGTTTATTTAATTCTTTAATTAGTTCTAGGCTGTTTTTAATTGATCTGTCTCCTTTAAGTGAAATTTTCTCTTTTAGAATGATGTTCAGTTGTTTGCTTACATTGTAACTTGGCGCACCTTTAAAATTTACTATTGGTCTAATGGGACAAAGCTCTTTGTGTATTTTGGGCAGGGCTCTTAGTGTGGGGAGTTTAGGATTTTTGATTATGAGGCTTTCTTTTTCTTGTTTCGTGAAAATTAAGTCTGTTTCCTTGATAGTTTGCTTTATTTGGTTTTGAAATTTATTTGTAGGGTCGCGTTGCAATTCTTGAATACCGTTGTTGTTGATAAATTCTATTGTTTTTTCTATGTATTCGTCTTTCTTCATTATGACTGTTGTGTTACCTTTATCCGCTTTCGTGATGATAAGGTTGTCGTTTTTAATTTTGTTCTTAACTGTTTTCATTGCCGAGTATTGAGTGGCGTAATTCGGTTGCTTAGTGGAATTTTCATGTGCGATTATTTTTAGGGCTTCGTTGGTGGCTACGTTTTTTATTATTTCTCTTTGTGGAGAGGGTATTTTGTCGCAGGCAATTTCTATGTCAGTGATGAGCTGTTTTATGTTGTTTTCGTTATGACGTTCCTGGCAGTTGAATTTGAGACCTTTCTCTAGCAGATCTATTTCATTCTTTGAAAAGGTAGTGTCTGATCTGTTAATTAATCTAGGGTGAAAATTCGCGAGTTTGTTGTGCTTAGCGTTTTCTGGACTTTTCTGTTTTATCATTAGGTTACGTATTTTATTGTCAATAACCTTCTGTTTCCGGATTGCTTCCTTTTTAATGTAATCGTGTAAAAAGTTGGAATAGGATGTCCATTGTGTGCGGTGCCAGAAGTTGCTTAGGTTTAAATGGATGCGTAGAATTTGTTTATTGATTTGCTGTTTCTTTATGTACGCGAATTTGATTTCGTTTCTGATCCATAGTAACTGTGATTGAGATGTTGATATTTTAGCAGAAGTTGTTGTGGGTTTAGCTTTTATGGGTATGTACTTAGGAACGAGCTCTAATTCTAGACATTTCTTATTAAATGTGATTGACTTGTCAATGTTCATGATTTTAATTTTAAGTGATTTGAGCTTTTTGGCTTCGTAATTTGCCTGACTGGCCGAATAATTTGTTAAAAATGAAGCCATGTTTTCCAGTGTTGACTTAGTTAAATGTAGCAAAGGCTTTTCAGTCTGTCAAACACATAGCAAATACAATGTAAATTAAAACACTAAAAGCATATCTGTAAAACACACACTAACATACAAAGAATGACATGTTTCGTTCTACAAGAACATCCTCAGATTCTATCAAATCACTTAAAATAAGCTTATATATGTACAGTATTGTTTACGTAGCGTAAACTTGTCAATGATAGAGAGATGAGTGATAACATGAAACAGTAATGACAAAAAATAAATTATATACAATTATAATATAGTGAAAAATTTACGTATTTATCTAGACTGCCGATGTTAAGTCTGTTGTCACCAAACACTATTTCAGGACTGTTAACAAACAAAATAAAGTTGTACAGTCACTCAAAAGAAGAATGAGCACATGCTATTGTATGTTCCCTGTATTTAATATTTTATTAGACTTCTAAAGAAAGAAAGGAAAAAAAAAAAAAAAAAAAAGCAAAGTCATCACAGTACAGGCCGAGAAGAACCTTGGTGGGGGGGGGTAAAGGCTTCCACTATCCGTAACCTTGATAATAAATATAAATTAGCGTCAGTGTAGATACAAACCCTATGGATACCCACAACAAAGATTATATCTAGGTTTGGTTGCTTCTATGAAAAGTATACCTAATACCATATGCTCTTTTTTTTTTTTTTTTTTTTTTTTTTTTTTTTTTTTTTTTTTTTTTTTTTAGCGATGGTACATAAGAACTAGTTTTGGTGATAGGGTCATGTGAGGTGTACAGAGGAAAGAAGCAAAGGGAGAGAATAGATCGATTTGATTTCTAATACTTCAAGATAAGGTCCTGTTTCAGAATCATGAAATTCAAATTTGTACATTGTAAAGATATGATGCCTGGTTTTTGTATACATTGGAATATAATCTGTTAACTTAGGTCTGTCATAATAGAATGCTGTCTTTTAAGGTTGCAGATTCTATATCTTTGATCCAGCCAAACACAAGTCCATAGAAGATTACCATCACGACAGGGGGAGGTTCCATAGAAGACGAATGTATTTAATTGAGAAAGTCAAACATGCTAGAACATTGGGCATTTTGATTGGGACATTAACTGTGGCTAACTACAGTGCAGCAGTTGACAGAGTAAAGACACTGGCTAAGAATGTAGGGAAGAAATGTTATATCATTGCTGTTGGCAAACCGAATGTAGCAAAGCTTGCAAACTTTCCTGAGGTAAGTGGTCATACCATTCTCTACTTTGATAATTAATTCAAGCGGGAAAGACAGGACATTTAGGAGGAGAATGAAAAAAAAAAATCATTACCCAAAATTGCTATTGAGATAGAGTTCGCACTTATCAACTCATGCCACCTTAGGATTTTCATCCCAGAATAGCATGTGTGCAAATGCATAGGTAGCATAAATTACTGTGAATATCCAGTAAATCATTCTTCACAAATACTTTGCTCACTCCCCAGCATTAAGGGTTAGAAACTTCATTTCGATTGGTCCATATTGAACTGAGATTACATGTATATTTATTTAAGTAAAATTTACGATTCCACCTATTCAATACAATGTACTTTTGCAATGCAGTTTTTTACATTACAGTTTAATATTTATTTGGTACCAGTTTCGACCCAGTTTGGGGTCATCATCAGCCATAAATATTAAATTATACAATTCAGTTGAAAGGTCCCAAAACAATACTTTTTTGACATGAAATTTTAGTTAAAATGTCTAAGAAAGATTTAAAAAACGAACTGAACACTATTCACGGTATCGCTAAGTCCAACAGTTTCCATAGTCATTTTATAGAAAGAATATTCAACAAATACAAACATCGTCCTAAAACCACACTTAAGAAAGATAACCCAATTTCCCTACAATTTCTACCTTCACATTTAATAAGGAAATCTACAAAGTCACTAACATTCTCAAGAAACACAATGTAAAATTAGCTTTTAAAACCAGCAATAAAAATTCAGATATTTTACATAATACTACATCTATCAATAGGATTAACAGATTTTTAAAATTGGGAGCCTACAGGATTAAGTGTAATGCCTGTAATTTTTGTACGTGGGGCAGACCGGTAGGAACTTCAGTATAAAATATTTGGAACATACTAACGCCATAAGATACAGTAAATTCTCAGCAGTCGGCCAACATATGCATGATTACAACCATAGTTTCACCAGCATAAAGTAAGATGTGGATATCCTCTAAGACCTCCTCTGCGAACCATGTGACCTTGCTGCGGTGGGGAGGCTTGCGTGTCCCAGTGATGCAGATAGCCGAGCCGCAGGTGCAACCATATCGGATGGGTATCTGTCGAGAGACCAGACTAACGAATGGTTCATCGAAAGGGGGGGTAGCAGCCTTTCGGTAGTTGCAAGGGTGGCAGTCTAGATGATTGACTGATACGGCCTTGTAATAATACTCAACATGGCTTAGCTGTGTTGATACTGCTACATGGCTGAAAGCAACGGGAAACTACAGCCGTAACTAACTCCCGAGGACATGCAGCTCTCTCTGTATGAATGATGTACTGATGATGGCTTCCTCCCAGGTAAAATATTCCAGAGGTAAAATAGTCCCCCATTCGGATCTCCGGGTGGGGACTACATGAGAGGGGGCGATCATCAGGAAGATGGATACTGACATTCTGCAAGTCGGAGCGTGGAATGTTAGAAGTTTGAATCGTTGTGGTAGGTTAGAGAATCTGAAAAGGGAGATGGATAGGCTAAAATTAGATGTAGTTGGTATAAGTGAAGTACGTTGGCAGGAAGAACAAGATTTTTGGTCAGGCGACTACCGAATTATCAACACAAAATCAAACAGGGGAAATGCAGGAGTTGGTTTAATAATGAATAAGAAAATAGGGCAGCGGGTAAGCTACCACGACCAGCATAGTGAAAGAATTATAGTCGTCAAGATAGACACCAAACTAATGCCCACCACAATAGTGCAGGTCTATATGCCTACTAGTTCAGCGGATGATGAAGAAATCGAAAGAATATATGAGGAGATAGAAGATTTAATACAATATGTAAAAGGTGAAGAGAATCTAATTGTGATGGGAGACTGGAATGCAATGGTAGGCCAAGGAAGAGAAGGTAGTACAGTAGGAGAATTTGGATTGGGACAAAGAAACGAAAGAGGAAGTCGGCTGGTTGAATTCTGCACTGATCATAATTAGTCCTTGCCAATACTTGGTTCAAACACCACAAACAACGGCTATATACGTGGACGAGACCTGGAGACACTGGAAGGTATCGAATAGACTTCATTATGATTAGGCAGAGATTCAGAAACCAGGTGTTGGATTGCAAAACTTTCTCAGGAGCAGACGTGGATTCTGACCACAACTTGTTGGTCATGAAATGCCATCTGAAGTTGAAGAAATTGAAGAAAGGAAAGAATGCAAAAAGATGGGATCTAGACAAGTTGAAAGAAAAGAGCGTGAGGGATTGTTTCAAGGAACATGTTGCACAAGGACTAAATGAAAAGGCGGAAGAAAACACTATAGAGGAAGAGTGGAGAGTCATGAAAAATGAAGTCAGTAGGGCTGCTGAAGAAATGTTAGGAAGGAAGAAAAGATCAACTAAGAATCAGTGGATAACTCAGGAGTTACTAAACCTGATTGATGAATGACGAAAATACAAGAATGCTAGAAATGAAGAGGGCAGAAAAGAATACAGGCGATTAAAGAATGAAGTGGATAGAAAGTGCAAGGTAGCTAAGGAAGAATGGCTGAAGGAGAAATGCAAGGATGTCGAAGGCTGTATGGTCCTGGGAAAGGTAGATGCTGCATACAGAAAAATCAAGGAAACCTTTGGAGAAAGGAAATCTAGGTGTATGAATATTAAGAGCTCAGATGGAAAACCACTTCTAGGGAAAGAAGACAAAGCAGAAGGATGGCAGGAGCATATCCAACAGTTGTATCAAGGTAAAGATGTAGATAATTTGGTTCTGGAACATGAAGAGGCTGTTGATGCTGATGAAATGGGAGACTCAATTTTGAGGTCAGAGTTTGACAGAGTTGTGAGTGACCTCAATAGGAACAAGGCACCTGGAATTGATGACATTCCCTCTGAATTACTGACTGCCTTAGGAGAAACCAGCATGGCAAGGTTATTTCATTTAGTGTGCAAGATGTATGAGACAGGAGAAGTCCCATCCGATTTTCGGAAGAATGTTGTTATACCTATTCCCAAGAAAGCCGGTGCTGACAGGTGTGAAAACTACCGCACCATTAGTTTAGTATCTCATGCCTGCAAAATTTTAACACGTATTATTTACAGAAGAATGGAAAAACAAGTTGAAGCTGAGTTGGGAGAAGATCAGTTTGGCTTCAGAAGAAATGTAGGAACACGTGAAGCAATCCTGACTTTACGTCTGATCTTAGAGTATCGAATCAAGAAGGACAAGCCCACGTACATGGCATTCG
Organism: Anabrus simplex; assembly: GCF_040414725.1. Classification (NCBI taxonomy): domain Eukaryota; kingdom Metazoa; phylum Arthropoda; class Insecta; order Orthoptera; family Tettigoniidae; genus Anabrus; species Anabrus simplex. The sequence goes on from NC_090266.1 coordinate 310,869,339, forward strand.
TAGATCTAGAAAAGGCATTCGATAACGTTGATTGGACCAAGCTATATATGATTCTGAAGATAATAGGGATCAGATACCGAGAACGAAGAATTATCTACAATCTGTATAAAAATCAGTCTGCAGTGATAAGAATCGAGGGCTTTGAAAAAGAAGCAGCAGTCCAGAAAGGAGTGAGGCAAGGCTGCAGTTTGTCCCCTCTCCTTTTCAGTGTTTACATAGAACAGGCAGTAAAGGAAATCAAAGAGAAATTTGGAAAGGGAATCACAGTCCAAGGAGAGGAAATCAAAACCTTGAGATTTGCCGATGATATTGTTATTTTATCTGAGACTGCAGAAGATCTCGAGAAGTTGCTGAATGGTATGGATGAAGTCTTGGGTAAGGAGTACAAGATGAAAATAAATAAGTCCAAAACAAAAGTAATGGAGTGCAGTCGAACGAAGGCAGGTGATGCAGGAAATATTAGATTAGGAAATGAAGTCTTAAAGGAAGTAGATGAATATTGTTACTTGGGTAGTAAAATAACTAACGATGGCAGAAGTAAGGAGGACATAAAATGCAGACTAGCACAAGCAAGGAAGAGCTTTCTTAAGAAAAGAAATTTTCTCACTTCAAACATTGATATCGGAATTAGAAAGATGTTTTTGAAGACTTTCGTGTGGAGCGTGGCATTGTATGGAAGTGAAACATGGACGATAACTGGTTCAGAAAGAAAGAGAATAGAAGCTTTTGAAATGTGGTGTTACAGAAGAATGCTGAAGGTGAGATGGATAGATCGAATCACGAATGAAGAGATACTGAATCGAATTGGTGAGAGGAGATCAATTTGGCTAAATTTGACGAGAAGAAGAGATAGAATGATAGGACACATCTTAAGACACCCAGGACTTGTTCAGTTGGTTTTTGAAGGAAGTGTAGGGGGTAAGAACGGTAGGGGTAGACCAAGGTATGAATATGACAAGCAGATTAGAGCAGATGTAGGATGCAATAGTTACGTAGAAATGAAAAGGTTAGCACAGGATAGGGTGGCATGGAGAGCTGCATCAAACCAGTCTATGGACTGATGACTCAAACAACAACATCCTCTAAGATATCCTCTTTACTTAATATAGTGGAAAACTGTTTTATACACTTAGACCAGTACTTTAATTCTAATTATAATCTTAATGACATCTCGGAGAAACCTAATATTTTATTTGACTTACTTATCGTTATTCTCAGAAACACTAATCTGACAAATCGGAAATTGATTTTACGTTCAATCCAAGGCACTTTTCCTAAGCGATTACCCCGTTCCCACACCCTTCAGCCCCACCCTAAACGTAGACCCTCCTCCTCCCCGCTCTCTTCCCAACTACATCCATCCCACCTATCCCGCCCTTCCCTTACATTCGAAATCTTCCTCACTCATGTTTCTTTCACATCATTTAGTATTAAAAACTTCATTTTTTGTCCGTATTGACTCAAGATTTTACAATGCTTGGTAAAGCTAAAGGTTCCACCTATTCAATACATTATCATAATGGTCTGTTTAGAACATCACATATTTATTTAACTTATTGTAAAATACATCTTTGGGACCGGTTTCGGCAATCCACTATGCCATCATCAGCCATTGGAAGTTTAATAGCAAGGAACATTCAAAAAAGTAAAAATATGCTATAAAATCAGTATAGAATGTATGTTTGGCATACTTTTAACAGTAAGTCCTATTCTACATGAAAAACATTAAAAATAGCTAGATAACATTGACCCATTGTACTATACAAATAACATGTCTTTTTTTAAAAAATACAGTATTATTTGATGCGTATAAAATTGTTTTGTACTGGCCATGGGTTCACCAGCATCAGGTATTTTAGCTGATATTTATATAGATTTTCTGGAACACACTAAAATTATAAATAATAAGACATTCAATAATATAGCCTTATGGGCCAGGTTTGTAGATGATATATTTATAATAATGGATCAATGCACTACCGATGCCCCTTCCACCTTAATACATCTCAACAACATCGACAATGATATCAAATTTACAATAGAATCCGAAAGTAATAAAACCCTAAATTTTTTAGATCTAACCATTACCAGGCGCCCATCCTCTTTTGAATACAAAATCTACAGAAAACCGACACACACAGCCACGACCATCAAACACGACTCTGAACATCCTCCTAGTCATAAAAGAGCTACATACAATAATTTAATACAGAGAGTATTTAATGTACCCATGTCCAATATAGAACGTAAAAAAGAACTTAACACTATACGCAAGATCGCATCTTACAATGGCTACAACAAATGTTTTATAGAACGCATAATTTATAAATTTAAACACCAACCCAAGACTAAATTAAAAAAAGAAACACCCAAAACAAAAACATATGCTACTTTCACCTTTAACTCTGACATCTTCCGATTAACCAATATTTAAAAAAAAAGAAATGTCAATATTGCCTTCAAAACTAACAATAGAAATTTAGATATTTTCTACAACTCCAAATCGGTTAATGTACAAAACCCATTTGATAGATCAGGTGTATATAGGTTTCATTGCAATGACTGTACCAGTGTTTACCTTGGACAGACTGGGAGATCATTTAATATCAGATACAATGAACATGTCAATGCCATAAAATATAGAAAATTTTCGGCAATAGGCCAGCACATACAGGAATACAAACATCATTTTTACGGTATCAACAAGGACTTGGATATCATCGAAACAATAAATAAAGGCCCACTCCTAGACCTAATGGAGCAATGTTACATTACCCTAGATCAATATTACAATCCTAATTACAATCTAAATGATATTTCGGAAAAACCTACAATTTTATTTCACATGCTTATTTCATTGATTAACAGTTTAAAAATTCCTAAAAATCAATCAGTACATAAAATATTACGTAGCGCGCTAGCTTACTATCCCCGACAAAGCCCACGCCCCCCCCGACACACAGATACACGCGACCACAACCTCTCCTACTTCCCTTTCCCCTACATAATACGCCCCGCCTCACAGCTGAGCCAGCCTGCTGGTGTTTGACATTCAGCATTTGTTCCTCACTCTCTCTACACGCCGTTACATTCAACCTGAGGTGAGTTTCATATCTTCAATTCTTTCCTATAGTACCGCGTTTCATTCTCAATAACTCATACTCAATTTACAACTTCCTTTTTAGGTCCGTGCTGGTTCAAGATTAATACTAATTACTGCCCACTTCCACCTGGCATATAAAATAATATTCAAGATCTCAACCATAGTTTCGGCCTCAGCCATACAGTTATTTATCTTGAAAATGTATTACGAAGCAAGGTTCAAATACTAAAATAAGACTAAACATATCAGAAATCTGCTACTCCTTACATTAGTCAAACATAGACTGTTTTGTCAATAAGTTTTAAGAAAGAAGAACCTGCATATATTATCAAACAGTATAAGTCACATATCATGAGGAACCAAAAAACTGTGCTTTAATAATGGCAGATGTTTTGTAGAATTATATATCAATTTTATATGAACTTCCTGTACATCAACTACACCAAATTTATAGACTTTTTCAATCACCTAAAAAACAATTTTAGACGCACCAAATAATACTGTATTTTTAAAAAAGACTTGTATAATACAATGGGTCAATGTTATCTAGCCATTTTTAATGTCTTTCATGTAGAATAAGACTTGCTGTTTAAAAAACTGTGGTTTAAAGTGGCAAATGCTTTGTAGAATCACTTATCTATTTCATATAAATTTCTTGTACATAAGCTATACCAAATCATAGACTCTTTCAATTATATACAAAACAATTTTAGACACACCAAATAATACTGTATTTTTTCAAAAAAGACATGTTATTTGTATAGTACAATGGGTCAATGTTATCTAGCTATTTTTAATGTTTTTCATGTAGAATAGGACTTGCTGTTAAAAGTATGCCAAACATACATTCTATACTGATTTTATAGCATATTTTTATTTTTTTGAATGTTCCTTGCTATTAAACTTCCAATGGCTGATGATGGCATAGTGGATTGCCGAAACCGGTCCCAAAGATGTATTTTACAATAAGTTAAATATGTGATGTTCTAAACAGACCATTATGATAATGTATTGAATAGGTAGAACCTTTAGCTTTACCAAGCATTGTAAAATCTTTCACATCAGTCATACACTATCAGCCACACTCCTCATACCGCTGCGCAAGATGAGTAACTTTTTGTTGTTCAATCCTCCCCTTTCTTCTTTGATCTTCGCGCTAACATTGGCTTTTTTTCTTATTGTTTATTAGGTCCAATTGCTCCACAATGAACTGAAAATCTTCACCAACCTTTCCTTACAAACATTATTCGACCTTCACGCACTGCGCTTGCCTTCAGTATCTTAGACCTCTACTTGAAGTTCATCCAATGATATGTTTTTAATTTGCTTACATTATGTGTATGACTTATTACCTTTACGTTAGTGTCAGCAAGGCCATACAACTGTTAGAACATACGTGAAAGACATGCATTTTAAAAACAATTAGTACCTAAAACCTATTAGTTTTACTCTAGCGGCATATAAATGCCATACTCTGAAGCATTTGTGCTTGTTTACATCATGTGTATAACTTACAGCCAGAACTGATGTGAAAGATATGCATTTTAGACCAATGAGTACCTAGAAATACATTTGCACTTCTCCAACAGCATGTTCTGAAGCACTTATTTTACAAACTTTTATCATATTTTTGTTTACTTAATTCAGCGCTACACAAGGCCACATACCTTTAGAACTTATGTGAAAGATACACATTTAAGAACCTCAGTATCTGGAGTCAGCTGTAGCTACCCTATAACGGCATTCAATTTGCCAAACCAAAACCAAACCAAACCAAACCCCATGGCACTACAGCCCTTGAAGGGCCTTGGCCTACCAAGCGACCGCTGTTCAGCCCGAAGGCCTGCAGATTACGAGGTGTCGTGTGGTCAGCACGACGATTCCTCTCGGCCATTTTTCTTGGCTTTCTAGACTGGGGCCGCCATCTCACCATCAGATAGCTCCTCAATTCTAATCACGTAGGCTGAGTGGACCTCAAACCAGCCCTCAGGTCCAGGTAAAAATCCCTGACCTGGCCGGGAATCGAACCCGGGGCCTCCGGGTAAGAGGCAGGCACGCTACCCCTACACCATGGGGCCGGCATTCAATTTGCCATAATACTAAAATATGCTTTTATCATCTTTGTGTCTGATCATCATTTAACTTTTAAGCTTGACAATGTCATATTTGTTTATTTTAACTAAAACGTCGTGTCAAAAATGTATTGTTTTAGGACCTTTCGACTGAATTGTATAATTGAATGTTTATGGCTGATGATGACCCCGAATAGGGCCAAAACTGGTACCAAATAAATATTAAACTGTAATGTAAAAAACTGCATTGCAAAAGTATATTGTATTGAATAGGTGGAATTGTAAATTTTACTTATATAAGTACAGTATATATGCAGTCTCCAGTGTCTCCAGAAATTAAACAAATCATCCTCGTATTGCTGCTGTCAAGGAATGCACTTCATCTTGATGCAAGTGAGTCGTCTATTTGCAAAACCGGCCATCTCCCAAAAAAATTGAAATCCACTTTTTGTGCTGAATGTGTTCTCTGTCTACTTTTACACAAGGTGGCAAACTATTAGCTGCAAGCTCAGCCTCCAACCAGCTTATTTACTTCATCAGAGATTGGAGTTAGTTGCAAACACGGCTGTCCGCGTATGGTTATGAGTTGCAGTACCGGCCATCTCCTCCAACGCTAGAGGGCAGAGGAATCGCAGCAATTGTGTGGGAAAGAACAGCTTATTCATGGTGACTATTGAAGGTGTTATAGTTCTGTTGTAAGGAAAGTTGTGGCTTTTATCATAGAACTGAGTAGCTATTATAATTATATTGGGAAAAATGGACACTAAGGTTAATGAAATGACACCTGAAAGGGCCAGAAAAAGGCGATGAAATAGCATCAGCGCTTTATCGTAAGCTAACTACTACTGATATGTCCAATGTTTCATTTTATAAGGTGTTTTGCTGATGGATGAGGGGGGTCGGGGGGGAGAAAAATTCTGTTATGATATCAATGCTCTCCTTTTGGTTTGGCACAAAGGCACCTAGAAGCATTAAGGAAATTGAGTTAATTTTCCCTGTGACAGGCCATTCATTTTTACCATCCGATAGATTTTTCGGACTCATTAAAAAACAAAGAAAGAAAATAGAAACTTTAATACAACCTGAGGAATTTCATATTCTTTCTCATAATGGCATATTATTTCATCTAGGGAAAGATGACAATGTTCCCGACTTTGACTGGGAAACAGAATGTACTTCTATTTTCAAGCCTACAGGGAAATGGCACTTCAAATTTTCTGCTGCGAAAAGGGTTATTTTGACCAAATCAAAAGGAGGCAATTCAGTGTTAAATCAGGGTGAACCCAACTACAGAATAGACGTTGGAACAAAATTAGGAGTTTGTAAGAAAGGCAAAAATATTTTGATGATGAATCCAAAAGTTATACATACTGGTAAAATAGTAAAGAATTTAAAGGCAAAAGATGTTGAATCTCTATTGACTAAACATTTTGGGACTCAGTGGAGAAATGTTGAAGTGCTTAAGTTTTACAAAGAACTCACTGATAACGATAACCTTCCACAAAACAACCCAGAAGATGAGGGAGATGCATGTGAGCACAGTGTAGACAATGGCATTAATGTTTAATGTTTTTTAACGTTTCTTTAGTTTGGTCCAAACCCAGCCATCTCCAAATTTGAACTTTAAATATTTCAAATAATTATACGAATAAAACATTGGCATTCTGTAACATTCATTACAATGCTATTTAGAAGTGACATAGCAAATAAAAATAATTCTAAATCTCTTTATTTAGATTTTATACGTTCTTTCAGTCTCCTGAAAAATTTAACCATTTGGAGATGGCCGGTTTTGCAAATAGACGACTCAAGTGTAATGGACTAGTATAACTTGGAAACAATTCTCTAACCCATCGGTAAATAATGGAAATATCGAGCTCTATTATTATTATTATTATTATTATTATTATTATTATTATTATTATTATTATTATTACTCATGAGGTGTGGCTATGAAGTTGTTTATGTCTATTATTATTATTATGATTATGATTTATGTAGTTATGTCCAGACTTTATTAGGTATAAATCATGGTCTTATTATCTGTGTGTTGTATGTGAGGTTATGTTTTGGCACGTTTGCTTTATGCATATTAATAAGAGTTTATTTGATGTAAGAACACGTAATTAATAATATATAATTTATTATTACCTGTATGTATGATGTGTAAATCCAATGCAGTGTTGTGCAACACAAGGTAATTTTCCAGAACAATGTATCTTTGGCACTAGAAAGTTACATAGAAATCCATTCATTGTGAATAGGCTACTGGAGACTCTCGAAATTACGAGAAAACATGTTGTGCCATATTCTTCTATAAGCCTGGCCAGGCAATGTATATAAAGAGGCAGTCTTGAGGGTTGAGTGGAGTTGTTTTAGTGATAGTGATGAGTGCAAGTCGTTAATCGAGTATGTGAATTTGTTGCATTGGTAGTTGGTTGACATGCAAGTGTTGCAGTTTCTTCTTCTTATTCTTCTTATTCTTCTTAGCAATCAAGTGTTCAAAATGGTAATTTATCGATGTGTGTGTAATGTGTATATAAGGTGTAAATAAAAGTGTACCTACACAATTGACAGCATTTTGTGTGTGCATCTTTGTGGTAACAACAAACTTTCCCCAAACATGAATCATATAAGTCAGGTGACTTTCAATGAGAGCATGATAAATAGATTTTAAAAACTTATGGTTGAATTTATATCTTAGCCTATGAAGCACTCCAATTGCTGGAGTTATTTTTTTGTACCGGTATATGGTTTTAACTTGCTCATTCCAGTCAAGCATTTCATCTATTTTTAAACCTAAAAATTTAGTAAATTGCGCTCTTGGTAAAGGATGATCGAAGAATGTTAATGTAAGATCAAGAGGAGTTGCACATGAAGGCTTGTGAAAAATCATGTAGTTGGTCTTGCTAAGATTAATGGATAGTCTATTGTTTGAAAGCCAAGTTTGTAATAAGCTAATGTCATACTGCATTTTTACCTCAAGTTCTTTAGCAGAGGTACCAACATAGAAAATATTTGTATCATCTGCAAAAAGAGATAATTGTCCTTGTAATTTTAGGGAGCCTATATCTTTCATAAATATTAGAAATAAAATTGGACCCAGTACTGAACCCACACATTGAAATCGCCCGTTAGCACTATCCTTTCCTTGCTGTTGACCCTGACTATGATGTCATTGAATGCTTCATAAAACTTGTCAACTTCATCCTCATCTGCACTCATACATGTTGAATACACTGAGACAATTCTCGTCCTAGTTCCTCCAACTGCCAAATCTACCCACATCATTCGTTCATTTATGTGCCTAACAGAAACTATGTTGCGTGCAATAGTATTCCTGATGAACAGCCGTACCCCACAATCTGCCCTTCCCTTTTTAACCCCATCAAGTACAGTTTATAATCTCTTATCTCTTCCTCGTTATCTTCCCTTACCGAAACATCATTTACTTCTAGCACATCCAGATGCATCCTCTTTACGTACTCGGCCAGTTCTACTTTCTTTCTTCCATAAGCCCCATTAATATTGATAGGTCCCCATCAAATTCCATTTCATTTGCCAAATTGTTTCCAAGGAGTCCCTCACCTGTCAAATGTGAGTGGGACTCCATTAATCCGATAGGTCCGAGGCTTGCTTAAAAAATAAATATATATACCTATGGTCATTACGTGTCAAGAAAAATTGTACTGTCCAACTGTGATTGTGAAGATTTGCAAGGTGATAATCTTCCTCAGAACCTACCTAAGAAGTTGGAAGTAAAAGCCATGACTGCAGAGAGGACGAAATATCTGTTCGACAAATTTCAAGAGTACTGCATGGCAGAAATAGAGGATTCATTGTGTCAATGATCAGGCGACATTAAGGCCACTGAACCTGGGCCTAGTAGCGAGACGGATTGTGTTCGCAAAAGGAAAAACCATGCATAATTAAGAACATTCCAAATAGATGAGCAACAATTTAGTTTTGTTATTACAGGATACAAGATAGATTATTAATCATTAATTGAATACAGACTGTGTATAGTTTGAGAAGGATCTTTTAAAATATCCAACATTATTACATCTTTATTTATTAGTATTATCATTAGCTTTAACATTAGCATTACTGCTATATTATAATTATTGCATCCATATTTTATTTCTACATCTTAAGACAGAACTTCTGCTTGTATGAGTGCCGCAAGACAAAAATTTCCTTCTTTTTTTTTTTTTTTTTTTTTTTTTTTTTTTTTTTTTTTTTTTTCAAATTTTGAACGTTTACTTACTTAATTTTGGAAGAATAAAACTCCTAAATATTTATGAAAATTATTTTAATATTCAAAGCTGGTATTCCTTTAACCAGTGAAACAGTCAGATTTGCTTAAATCTTTAATATGTTATCGGAGTACTATACCCCATTTTCCAATTGATTTTCTCGAAATTCAGTCAATTCTCTCCAACAACTTCAAAGTTGCATAAAGTAATCAGTTTTTAAGCTAGAGATTTCTGGTTTTCATGGAAATGATCATAAATTTATCTACTAAAATGTATCTACTATCAAATATAAAATAAACCAAAAATGTGATTTTCCGACTTAAGGTATGGTTTTTTGGAGATTGTCACATATGATTTAAATATTGATACTACTGGGTGAGTTGGTCGTGCGTTAGGGGCACGCAGCTGTGAGCTTGCATCCGGGAGATAGTGGGTTCGAACCCCACCGTCGGCAGCCCTGAAGATGGATTGCCATGGTTTCCCATTTTCACAACAGGTAAATGCTAGGGCTGCACCTTAATTAAGGTCACAGCTGCTTCATTCGCACTCCTAGCCCTTTCCTATCCCATTGTTGCCATAAGACCTATCGGTGTCGGTGCGACGTAAAGCAGATATATAAAAAAAATATATATTGATACTGTATTATTTTTTCATGTAAAACAAAGACTAAGGCGTGTTTTACATAATGACTATCAGTTTCATTTGATAAAAACCTTAAGAGTTACTGCAATCATTAGGCTACAATTTAGTAAGCCATAATTGATAACACACACACACATCATACATACTGTATGTCGTTTTTTATGAATTGCTTATAAGTGTTACTACTTTTTGAATTTTGTATGAAGGGCATATTAATGTACCATGTCCTTATTACAACAGATCAGTGGAATTACAGTCTAAAAGTACTGTTGTTATTATCAGGGGACAGTTGAATCGAGTCCGGCTCCATGGCTAAATGGTTACCATTGGTTGAACCAAAGGTTCAAGGGTCCCGCGTTCGATTCCTGGTCGGGTTGGGGGTTTTTACATTAGTTAATTCCTCTGACTTGGGGGCTGGGTGTTTGTGACATTTTTCCGCATTAGATTTCATCTTAGATAGGGCCCCATCCTCACAGATGCGCAGGTCACCTGTATGGCGTCAAATCGAAAGACCTGACTCAGTTCTCTCCGGAGTCCACACACCATTAATATGAGAGTTGAACTGAAAAATAAACACAGTTCTTATATGTACAGATACTGCATAGTAAATTAGTTCAGATTGTATCATTATCAATTGGGTCACAAGAGTAACGTGACTTTATATTTTAGGTTATGTAAGTTAGAGAGAGCAGAGCTAGTGGCTTTACGTTGCACTGACACAGATAGGTCTTATTGCGACGATGGGATAGGAAGGGCCTAGGCGTTGGAAGGAAGCAGCCGTGGCCATAAAATACGGAAAACCATCATCAGGGCTGCCGACAGTGGGATTCGAACCTGGATGCAAGCTCACAGTTGTGCGCCTCTAACCGCAAGGCTAACTCACCCGGTGGTTATGTAAGTTAACATGTAAAAAGGAAAATAACACATCTGAATTTTGGTAGAAGTTAAAAGTATAAATGAAAGTTTAAGTGACTGTTCAAGGATGTAGTGACTTGGATCTGTTTGAATTAGTTATATTATGTTACTTTACATTCTGTCAAGTAGTTAAAATGTATAATTGTCTTTTTTTTTACTGAACCTAGCCATGGGTGCTTATGGCCAAAGCGATGGCTCTGTATGTTTGGGAACGTTGTCATCGTTTTAGTGAATGGTGAGCCACCTAGGCCTGTTCTATTATCGTGCGAGTTTGTAGATAAATGTAACAACAAGAGTATAGCCACATTTTTCAAGGATACTCTTGCAGTTCTATGAGAGGAGTAACCGCGGATGTTAACTCGCTCTGGCTATGGAACCAAGCTCTGCATTCAGGAGACGAGTGGGTTTAGAGCTCACCGTTGGCTGTTCTGAGAATGGTTTTCTGTTGCTTCCACTTTCATTTCAAGAGAAATGATGGGACAGTTCCTATTCATAGGCCACAGCCAATTCCTTCCACCTCTTTACTCATTTTAATTCAGCATCATTCATTTCATCTGTGTTAGCTCCTCATCTGAGATTGGTATTAGGAAGAGCATCTGGCTATAAAAAATACCATATAATTTCATCTCACCTCATCCCCGATCCCGTATCAGGAAATGGTACTAAGAGGTAAACAGAAACACTATGGCAGTTCTGTGGCCAAATGGTATCAGATATGAAAATGTGCTCCTGTTTCTCAGTGATGCTGCTTCGTATATAGTGAAAGCTGGTGAAGCGTTGAAAGTAATTTACCCCAAGATGATTCATTTCACTAGTGCAGCCCATCCCCTTCATTGGTGTGTGGAACTTATTCGAGCTAGCTACCTTAAAGTGGACTTTTTAATATCTTCAGTGAAGAAAATGTTTTTTAAAGGCTTCCAGCAGGATTCAGATTGTGAGAGACATGTATTCTGATATGCCACTGCCACCCAGACCAAACATAACTAAATGGGGAACGTGTTTAGAGGCAGTAGCATACTATGCAGTTAACATTGAAGCCATCAAGAATGTGGTAAGTGCTTTTAGACTCTGACAGCACTGCTTCACTTGTATCTGCAAAGTCAGTTATTGGTGACGAAACAGTGAGAAAATTATTTTGTATACGGTACATCCAAGAAAACTTCCCATTTATTACAACTGTGCTAAATTATCTCCATAAGCAACAAACATCTCTGCCCAAAAGCCTTGACATTGTAATGGAGGGGATTGAACATCTCAACTGCTGCAGTAGAAAAGCCAGAAAGGTTGCAAAAGTGGAGCTGAATACAGTTCTAGCCAAGGATCCCCTATGATGACATTTGCAATATCAGTGCCATTTTATGTGGTGAATCAAGTGTGGAACTAGATCTGGATTTTACTCCACAAGTTGTTGCTAGGTTGAGAATGTCCCCATACTCCTTGTGATGTTGAGCAGACTTTCAGTGAATACAGATAAACGTTCACATCTGAACATTTAAAATAATGTTTTGTAACCCACTGCTTCACAAATAGGCAGTTGACATTTAACGATTAAGATGAACAAATTTGTAGCACAGGTTCAAAAAAGTCATTATTTTAATACCCATATCATGTGGCCTTTATGTTAAAGCAACAAATCTTTAACTATACTCTTTTTATAAGTATGAAAATTTGATACAATACAGATATCCTTTACATTATTATGCACCATTTATATTTTTTTAAATTAATCCATATTTTACTCCATGTTTCAAAAATGTTCAGCTTGTATATACAGTATGTACAGTTGCTCAGAAAATAATGAGCACATGGTTCCATGCAGGTACACTTTTCTCAGAAGCAATTGAACCAATAGATATAATATTTCTTGTGGGTATCTATGGGATTTGTATCTGAATGGGAGGTGAATGATATTTTGATAACAAATAAAATTACAGAAGTCTGATAAAATGTTAAATGCAAGGAGCATACAATACCGTGTGCTCATTCTTTTTTTTGAATGACTATTACATACTGTATTTAGCTACTTTTATTACTTATAAATTCTAGCCCTGTTTATAATCTATAAAGCATACATACATATATCTACTCTAAATATTGTAATGACCCTATTGCGTCTTACATGAACATATTCTTATGAAAACTAAGTTGTGCATTTGTGTTTTAATGTTTGTCCTTGTGTCCTCTTTCTGAGTATAATTTTGTTCCCACACTGACCTGTTGATCATATTGTGTGTTCCTTTCCATGTTCAACATTTTTCTATATATGACTTGATTTGACACTTGTTTGTTCATTTCCATTACTATATTGACCTGTTGGGTTCCTTTTCTCCTTTTGTGTTTGTTCCATGTGCCTAGTCTTTTACCACGTGCTTTCATTTTTATCTTTTTGTCTCTTCCTGTTTCCTTTGTTCGTCCATCTTTCTTCTTATCGCACACTTCCCGCGTCAAGACTGAAAATCTGTCGAGATGGCCCCTCAACAAGTCCTGAAGCCCACCCTCCTGATGAAGCTGGGAGGCAGAAACGAGTTTGTTGGGGCCTGAGAAAAAGTTAATGTAGAAGAACTGGGCTTGATGAGGAGAGAGCCTGTCTGCTTGAAGATGTGGGGATTGTACTTATTCTTCTCCTTTTTGTTTTTATGTTTCTCCTAGTTTCCTCTTCCTATACTGACCTGTCATTGGTTCATCCTGTATGTTTTCCTTTTCCTGAAAACTCCCTGTTGGACAGCAAGCAATTCTTCCTACCAGTTGTTACCATGCATGAGGTTAAATTAGCACTGAACTCAAAATGTATGGGGTGAGAAACAAATAACTGACTTCAGGACACTTTTGCCATTTAATTACCAAAGTGTGAAACGACTTCATTTGACTCTTGTTTGTTCCTTTTAACCAGGTGTATGCATAAGTATTTTCCGGTTTCACTAAGAGATGGCGCCAGCGAACAGTACACAGCATATGAATTTGACACATACGTCAGTTTGTTCGTCTGACAACCTACCAACACACACAAGTTCAGTCCACTATCATCTGTGTTGTATTGTTCGGTGATCGTGTCGACGTTTGTGCCTAAAAAATAACATTTTCTTATTTATTCAAAAGAAAAAGGCTGTGGAAAGTAATTGTTTGCTGGTAGAAACATATAGTCAACACGCTCCATCGATTTGAACATGTGAGACATGGTTTTGACAATTTAAACATGGTGATTTCAATGTGAAAGACAGTGCGCGCTCTGATAGACCACAAAAGTGCGAAGACAAGCAATTGCAGGCATTCCTGGATTATGACCCAACTCAAACTCAACTATCGCCAACAATTGATTCATTTAAATCACGCATTCATTGAAAGACAACCAGAATGGGCCAGAAGACATGGCAAAGTGATTTTTTGTTACACGACATTGCGCCGTCTCACATAGCAAAACCAGTGAAAGACCCCTTGAAATCGCTTGGATGGGACATCGTTCCGCATTCACCCTACTGCCCCGACCTGGCACCATCTGACTGTCATATCTTCGCATCAATGGGGCACGCACTCGCAGAGCAGCACTTCAGCTATTTGGAGGAAGTTGGAAAATGGCTTGACGAATGTTTGCCATAAAAGACAAGCAGTTTTTCTGGCATGGTATTCATAACTCACCTGAAAGATGCACGAAGTATGTAGAAGCCAATGGCCAACATTTTGAATAAACAAAAAATGAATTTCCCTTGAAAATTATGTTTCTCCATTACCACAAAAACCGGCAAAAACTTAGGCATACACCTGGTATTACCTGTGCCTTGTCAAAATGTTGTTCAATGTAAGCCACTATTTTCTTTTTATGAATTTACTGGAGGAACTTAGTTCCATGAAAAATAAGGGGTTTCTTTATTATCATTATTATAAAAATTCACTTACGCTTTTTCCTCAGTCATTTACAGTGGTTGTCATCGCGGCTGATTATCTTTCACATTTCAAAACCTAAGTTTATTTGTTTAATTACCCACCCAAGAATTGGGGCTCTTAAATTAGCCAACTGATAAGTACAATTTATTCAAGTAATGCTAAAAATTTGAATGTTATAGTTTGTATCTCACTTGTTACATGTTCCAGGTGGAAGTGTTTGTGTTAGTCGCTTGTCCTGAAAGCTCCCTATTGGACAGCAAGGAATTCTTTCAACCAATTGTTACCATGCATGAGGTTGAATTAGCACTGAACTCACAATATGTATGGGGTGAGAAACATGTAACTGACTTCAGGACACTTTTGCCAGGTAAGACCAAAGTGTGAAAAGGAAATAGATATCAGTCTTTGTACCACACACATCTATCACTCCACGTGAAGATGGTGAACTCGTAATATGCTGTCCCATTGCATGTTACTTTGTAACCAAACATGTTTATCATGAACAACTGTATAGTAATTTCCACGTAAGGAAATAGCCCAGAAAGTAAATATCGCCACCCGATGCTCTTCTTTTCTCTTTTTTGTAATGGCTGATCACTGCTGCCAACCTGCCTGGTAACATATTAAAATCACCAGACATAACCATAACAAACTAACCTCAATGTAGGAAACACCGATAATCAATGTTTCCCTACCCTAGTAAATGATAAAAGATAAGATCAAATAAATGAAGATAATTAAATATCTCGTCGATTTCCACGCTCAATGAGGAATTAAGGAAATAAACACACTTTCTCACTCAAATTATCCGTCTTTATTTTGATATACACTAGGCGTACTATAACCATATTCTTGACAAGAGGGGCGTGTTAAACGATGCAGTTTATTTAATAAGTCTTTGCAGTGTGATTTTAGAAAGTTCCAGACATCCAATGACTTCCCTTTCTTTTGCGCGAACATTTCCTTCTCTCTTCAACACCGGTAACCAGTAAGGAGAGAAATTATTGGGCATATTTTCAGCCTGCAGGCTGGTTATATCTTCAAGCTTATCAGGAAACATATAGGAATACTAATGTGCCAAGCTCCGTGAACGGAAATTAGGTCAGGTTTCAAGTTCACTGCGGATTTGAAAATAATAATGTTATAAGTTCTACTGCCAAAATTTCGTCCCGCAAGAGTTATTTCGTGTACCGGTAGATGTAGACATGAGACTGACGTACTTGAGCACTTGAATCATTTCACGCAAACAATGTTAATGCATTATCCGAACATGCCACAATTCTACTTACTTGGTATTAGCCAAATAGATTTACAATCCCACAGAAAAAGAAAATATGCTTTAAATATTCTCGCAAATGTATCACTAGTGACTTTAACGGCGATGCGGTGGCAACACACAATTCATGCTAGAACAGTGATTGAACGTTGCCAACGTGCCAGATTAACGGTTAATGTAAGACGTCGTATCGGCAAGTAGGGTCCCTAAACTGTATGGTTACCGACACTGAAAAAGACCTGCAAAATACCCAACAGCAAGAAAAGTAACTATAAATCGATACCTTAATATTACAGGGGAGAAAGGGTAAGGTTGCACCCTTAGGGTACGTCCTTACACGGAGAGGGCTATACATGACTGATCATCTTGTGTATGGTAAACATAATTTATTTGAAACAACTTTTCTTTTCTGATTTCAAACTTCAGTGCAGTTCAGTTAACCTACCAGCATATTTAATAAGAATATAACTTCAGAGCTCCCCTGTGAATCATGTGACATTGCCGCAGTGGGGAGGCTTGCGCGCCCCAGTGAAGCAGATAGCTGAACCATACATGCAACCATATCGGAGTGGTATCTGTCGATTGATCAGACTAACGAATGGTTTGTTAAAAGGGTGGTAGCAGCCTTTCGAAAGTTTCAAGGGTGGCAGTGTGGATGATTGACTGATGTGGCCTTGTAATAATGTTCAGCATTGCTTACTTGTTTTGATACTGCTACGTGGCTGAAAACAATGGGAACTACAGCCATAACTTACTCCCGAGGACATGCAGCTCTCCTTGTATAAATGAATGATGTACTGATGATGGCTTCCTTCTGGGTAAAATATTCCGGAGGTAAAATAGAACCCCATTTGGATCTCCGGGATGGGACTACACAGGAGGGGGCAAACATCAGGAAGATCAATGCTGACATTCTGTGAGTCGGAGCGTGGAATGTTAGGAGTTTGAAATGCTGTAGGTTAGAGAATCTGAAAAAAGGGAAATGGATAGACTAAAATTAGATGCAGTTGGTATAAGTGAAGTACATTGACAAGAAGAGCAGGATTTTTAGTCAGGTGACTACAGAATTATCAACACAAAATAGGAAATGCAGTAGTTGGTTTAATAATGAATAAAAAAAGTCGCAGGGCAGGGGGGAAGCTGCTACGACCAGCATAGTGAACATATCGTTGTTGTCAAGATAGACATCAAGCCAATGCCCACCACAATAGTGCACGTTTTTATGCGTACTAGTTCAGCAGAAGATGAATATATGAAGAGATAGAAGATGTAATAGAATATGTAAAAGGAGATGAGAATCTAATAGCGGTGAGAGATTGGAACGCAGTGGTAGGCCAAGCAAGAGAAGGTAATGCCGTAGCAGAATTCAGGCTGGACAAAGGAATGAAAGAGGAAGTTGGCTAGTTGAATTCTGCACAGATCATAATTTAGTCCTTGCTAATACTTGGTTCAAACACCACAAACAGCAGCTGTACACGTCAACAAGACCTGGAGGTACAGAAACAAGGTGTTGTATTGCAAGATGTTTCCAGGAACAGACATGGACACTGACCACAATGTGGTGGTCATGAAATGTCATCTGAAGTTGAAGAAATTGAAATTGAAGAAATGAAAGAAATGAAAGAATGCAAGAAGATGGGTCCTAGATAAGTAGAAAGAAAAGAGTGTGAGGGATTGTTTCAAGGAATATATTGCCCAAGAACTAAATTAAAAGGCTGAAGGAAACACAATAGATTGAGAGTGGACAGTCATGAAGAAAGAGATCAATAGGGCTGCTGAAGAAAGGTAAGATCAGATAAGAATCAGTGGTTAACTCGGAAGATACTAGACCTGATTCATGAACTGCGGAAATACCAGAATGTAAAAAATGAGGAGCGCAGAAAAGAATACATGTGATTAAAGAATGAAGTTGATAGAAAATGCAGGTCAGCTAAGGAAGAATGTCTGAAAGAGAAGTGCAAGGATGTTGAAGGTGGTTTAGTCGTAGGAAAGGTAGATGCCGCATTAGGAAAATCAGGAAACCTTTGGAGAAAGGAAAACTAGGTGTATGAATATTAAGAGCTCTGAAGGAAAACCACTTCTAGGAAAAGAAGACAAGGCAGGAAGGTGGCAGGAACATATCCAAGAGTAGTATCAGGTTAAAGAAGTAGATGATAGGGTTCTAGAACAAGAAGAAGCTGTTGATGCTGATGAAATGGGAGACCCAATTTTGAGGTCAAAATTCAACAGAGCTTTGAGACACCAAAATAGGAACAATAAACCTGCAATTGATGACCTATGCTTAGAATGACTGACCGCGATAGGAGAAACCAGCACAGGGAGGTTATTCCACTTAGTGTGTAAAAAGGAAGATACAGGAGAAGTGCCATCTGATTTTAGAGAGAATGTTGTTATACCTACAAGAAATCAGGGGCTGACAAGTGTGAAAACTACCGCACCATTAGTTTAATATTTCATGCTTGCAAAATTTTAACATATGTTATTTACAGCAGAATGGATGGACAAGTTCAAGCTGAACACGTAGGAACACGTGAAGCAATCCTGACTTTACGTCTTATCTTAGAGAATCGAATTGAGAAAGAATATGTAATGAATATGACAAACAGATTAGTGTAGATGTAGGATGCGGTAGTCACATAGAAATGAAAAGGTTAGCATAGAATAGGGTGGTATGGACTGCTGCATCAAACCAGTGTATGGACTGATGACCCAAGCAACAAAAACAACTTGAAAAAATGAAATGCCATTCATAGATCTAGGAAAGGCATTTGATAATGTTGATTGGACCAAGCCATTTGTGATTCTGAAGGTGATCGGGATTGGATACCGAGAAAGAAGAATTGTCTACAATCTGTATAAAAATCAGTCTACCGTGTAAGAATAGAAGGCTATGTAAAAGCAGCAGCAATCCAGAGAAAGTAGTGAGGCAAGGCTGCAGTTTGTCCCCCCTCCTTTTCAATATTTACACAGAACTTGTAATAAAGGAAAGAAAAACTCTGAGATTTGCCAATTATATTGATATATTATCTGAGTCTGCAGGAGATCTGGAGGAATTGCTGAATGGTATGACACATTCCTGTAGAAGGAGTACAAGATGAAAATAAATCAATCTGAAACAATGGTAATGGAGTGCAATCGAATGAAATCTGGTGATGCAGGAAATATTAAGTTAGGAAATGAAGTCTTTAAGGAACTGGATGATTATTGTTACTTTGTTTGTTAGCAGAAATAAGGAGGACGTAAAATGCAGACTAGCACAAGCAAGGAAGGGCCTTTCTTAAGAAAAGACATTTGCTCACTTCGAACATTGGTATAGGAATTAGGGAGACTTTAGTCTTGAGCACGGCATTGTATGGAACTGAAACTTGGATGATAACTAGCTCAGAAAGAAATAGAATAGAAGCTTTTGAAATGTGGTGTTACAGAAGAATGCTAAAGGTGAGATGGGTAGATTGACTCACAAATAAATAGATAGTGAATCGAATTATTGAGAGGAGAACGATTTGGCAAAATTTGACCAGAAGAAGAAACAGAATGATAGGGCACATCTTAAGACACCCTGGCCTTGTTTAGTTAGTTTTTGGGGAAGTGAAGGCAGTAAAAACGGCAGGGGTAGACCAAGGTATGAATATGACAAACAGATTAGTGTAGATGTAGGATGCAGTAGTCACATAGAAATGAAAAGGTTAGCATAGAATAGGGGGGTATGGACTGCTGCATCAAACCAGTGTATGGACTGATGACCCAAGCAACAAAAACAACTTGAAAAAATGAAATGTGCTTTCAGTTTGCAAAAATCCACTCAAGGGAAATGTAGCTTTAAAAGAATATGACCGATCTTTGTGAAGTAGCTACTTATGTATTACACGTGCATTGAATGTGCAGTGAAGTAACCACGACCTCCGTCAAAATCATCATTGATGATGGGCAATTATTGGCTCTGGACAGGTCCTACTTCATCAGGTCTATCCCCTTCATATTCAATATCTCCGATAGGCGGAGCATCGCTCATCATGCCTTCGGTTTCTTCTACTGGGGTATCAAATCCCTGGCACCTCACATTTTCATAATTAACCAACTGTAACTCTACAGAGCAGACGTCAACAAACCTTATCATGTTGGCAGGGTAATCAGTTATTCCTCTATATTTTACAAGAAAATCACATCCCAATATAACGTTGAACCTTCATCTGAGGTAATACTGGAAATATGTATTTAAATAGGATACCTTCAATTTCAAACTCCACAAATGCCTGTAATTTGCATTTGATACTTTTATCTGGTACAATTCCCTTTATTTTCACCTGAGCGACAGGTATTATAAGTACATCATCTTTCCCCGTTACGTTCACC
Organism: Anabrus simplex; assembly: GCF_040414725.1. Classification (NCBI taxonomy): domain Eukaryota; kingdom Metazoa; phylum Arthropoda; class Insecta; order Orthoptera; family Tettigoniidae; genus Anabrus; species Anabrus simplex. The sequence continues at coordinate 310,889,835 of NC_090266.1, forward strand.
ATCAATTTGTCAGAAATCAGGGATGCCTGAACGTCAGAATCTATCAAAGAAGTAACATTGATATGGCTTATTTTAATGTTGATGACCAGAAGACTACGCTGGATTTTTGGTTGTGCTGGTATGGGGTCTTCATACAATAATTCTGTTCCATCCAGATACCAGTAGTTGATAGCTGTAGTACAGAGTACCTCTCCATCGCTTCGGATTTTAGGCAATCTCTTTTTTGTGTCATTGGTGTTTTTTTTATTGCACCCTTTGATTCGGGATTTGTTTCAGACGTATTGTTTTGCCTCCTAATGTTTTCTTGGTATTCCAAAGAAACAGTGCCTGGTAATCTTTCATCCTTATTTCGGTTCTGAATGTGTTCATGTGTCTCTCTCCATCACTTTTCAAGTTCCGCCCTCTGGGAATTTTTATCACGGTTTGATGTGTTTGTAGGTTACCTCCAAGTTTGCTCTCGTTTGTATGGTGTTCCTCCTGGTGGACATCTCCTGAATCTCCTATGACAATATGGTGGGTCTCTTTGAAATTCTCTCGCGTCTTGAGGTTCGAGGTTCGGTCTAACTTGGGTCTTAACTTCTAAATGATTGGCTGTAACATCTTTTGTTTTGCTTCGTTTCGGTAAATTCTGCATATGTGCAGGGTCAAGCCTCCGCAGAACGTCGTCTAGCTGTTCCAGATCTTGCACGTTGGCCGCTACCAAGATTTCCTGTACATTCGCTGGAAATTGCAATGTCACCACCTGTATTAATTCTTGCTCCGGTAGGGGAGGGTAAAAAAATTGCATCTTCTTAATTGCAAAATCAGAAAATCAGAATAACGTGAAGAATTTATAGCTGTATTATATGAAGCGTATAGTTTCAAACATGGCCAAGTCCGTTGAGCTGTTTTTTTTCAGGAGAAGCAAAAAACTCGTTTAGGTTATTAATTCATATATATTCAGACACTTTAATCTTTATGTTGCTTAGCAGAGGCTTCTGATTCATTACCATACAATTTTTACAGTCTAAATATATTACATGAATTGAAAAATGTTTTTAAAATTTGGACTTGACCATGTTTGAAACTAACTCTGGGACTTGGCCGATTTTGAAACTTACGTAAGAGGACTTGGCCATCTTTGAAACGTATATTAAAAAATTTGGCCTAATACCTAAAGAAAAAAGAAATCTAGATTAGGCCTATTTTCCATTTTGGCTTTATTTAGAACAAATATGATTAAAAATTATATATGATTTAGTGAAAAATCTTTTTAAAGATTATTATTTTAAACATTATGTTTGTGTAAAATTACCCAACATTGTAACCAATGTAGAGGCTAATTAACATTTAAATAGCGTATATTTTGCAAATATATGGATTCATGTAGCTACTTCAATGTATATTCTTCATATTATACCTATTCAGTACCATCGCGCCTTCGAAACATATCACCGAACCTTGATTAAATCACCACTAACAACACGTTGTTGATTGTACTCATCTCAGCTGTTTACCCTCATGCGCTTCAAGGTGGAAAGATCACGTTGCCGCTTTCTGGTACGGCGTTTATTAATTTCCTCCATTTTATTGCACAGCAAATATGAATACTATTAAAAACGACCAATTGATTATGTATATATTTATTATTTATAGAATATTTATTAAAATACACGCAAACAAAACCACCACATGTGACTCGAACAAACGTCAGGCCGCCATATTACCGGAAGAAAACACGTAACTAGATAGCGCAGGATTATTGGCCCGTGTGGGTTAACAGGGACTTGGCCGACTTTGATATGAAACCTCATTCTTTGCTGCAATTTTAAATGTAATCTGGCCGGATTTGAAACCCACCTTCGTTCCCGCTGTATTCATCTTGTAAAGAGCAATACATGGAAGTCAAAACATCAGAACGTGAAAAAGATGGACTTGGTCGTGTTTGAAACTATACGCCTCATATTTCTGAGAATATAATTGAAGTTTAATTAAATGCTGCATTTCTGTGTTCCAAAACCTTTTGATTAGTCCCTCTTTAAACTCATCGTAAGTCTTTATATTAAATTGAAATGCAGTGTACCACGTTAATGCCCGTCCTTCTAATAACCTGGACGCTATGCGTAACAGATGATCGGGACTTACATGATTTTCCTGGAAATATTCCTCTACATTAAGAAGGAATTCCTTTGCTGTATATTCTTCCTTCCTGGAAAATTTCACTGTTTTATCGTCTGATATCCTCATTACTGAAGAAATGTTAGGTTTTTTCCACTAACTCCTTGGAAATTAGATGATAATACGTCCTTTTCTATCTGAGATACTTTGTTGTTCAGTGTTTCTATTTTCCCTTATAGTTCAACTTTAATAGTCTTGACTTGTTCTCATACTGAATTTTCGACTTCTTTAACTTATTCTTCAAGTTCCTGTTTAACGCCTGTTACATCATGACCTATATGAGTAATTTGAGTATGTTTAAATTTAAATCTAAGAATTTCATTTTTGTCCGTATTGAACTGAGAATGGAAGATAGGAAACTTAAAAGGGTCCACCTTTTTGTATTGAAAAGGTGGACCCTTTTAAGTTTCCTATCTTCTAATTTGAGTATGGGCACTCTTTAGCCGAAACTCTGTTTATCAGCTTCTACTTGCTGTGTTTTCAACAGGTTAACTTTGTTACTTAATTTGTTAAAATTGTTTTTGAAGGAATCATGGGTATTGTCTTGAATGGACGCTATCTTAGCTTGTGCTAGTGACAGCTTTCCATGAGAAGACTAGAAGACTGCCTTCAAGCTTTCTGCCTTTTTAATAATTTGTTGAGAAGTATGAAAGGCAGCTTTCAAGTCCTCTACTACTTGAGTTTTAATATTTTACCTAATGGCTTCTAAGTCACGTGTATGTCGTTCATTGTATTCCGTGAACTTTTCGTGTTGGACTTGGTAAATCGCTTTTCGATTTTGGTACCAGCTTGAGCAGGCCTGCGTTCTAGATTGACATTAACTTCTGCTAACTTAGTGTCAATCCCCTTCTGGACTTGTGTGGCAGTTTCAGTCAGTTGAGTGATACTAGCATTGGTTGCTGCATTAGATTCATTAATACGACCTTCTAAATTAGCACTGGGCTGATTCATACTAGCATTAGTTGCAGCATTAGATTCATTTAGTTGTGCAATGCGACTTTCTAAATTAGCACCGAGCTGATTCATGCTAGCATTGGACTCATTTATGCGACCCTCTAAATTAGCAATAGATTCATTAATGCACCCTTCCAAATTAGGATTAGATCCACTCATTAACCGTCCTAAATGAATGTTGGATTCGGTGATCCTTTCGTTTAAACTAACCTTTAATGAAGGCAATAATTAAATTGTCTGGTAATCACATTGTGACATTCAAGAACAATGCTGAACAGTAGTATGCACCTTATTTTGGGCACGATCAGATCGATGCCAGTCTGGTGGCTCCCACTGCTCACGGCAATAATGCCACGTGATCTGCACAGATCGAATGCCTTCTTTAGAGAGTACCGTATAATCTACAAAAACCCCCAACTACCGGTACAAGAAGACATCGCTGCGCTTTTCAGAGGTTGAAGTCATGCCATCCACCTTTGCATGATGCTGCTGACATGACCCGCAACAACTTTAACGCTGGGATAGTTTGGGAAGACCGCTGGGAATATTCAACAGACTTGTCCCTCCACAACATATTTTCTGGTGCGCAAATTATTAGTGGATTCCACCTACTGTGCAGCCAGTGGTTCATTCTTAACAGAGTTTGGACAGGCCATGGAAGATGCAGAGACTCACTCTGCAAATGGAATTGCATATCGTCACCGGAATTGGACTGTGGTGCCCCTTGGCAAACCATCGCTCACTTCGTTGGCAGCTGTAAGCTACGTGCTTACTCAGGTGGCTGGGCTGATTTTTTAATACCATCAGAGGCAGTGTTAGAGTTATTGGAAGGACTGGACATCCTTGTATGAAATATCGTTTTCTTGTTATTATAATATATTCAATTGTATATATGTAGATTTCATGCCATAGACTAAATAAAAATTCATGAATATTATCTACATCATTTCCATATCCACTACGAAATATTTTCCCAATTGCATTACACAAAAAGAGGCAGCACTTTCTTTATCATGACTAGCTTTCTTTTTATTTTGAGCATACATCATTATTCGTGCTGACCACACGACACCTCGCAATCTGCAGGCCTTCGGGCTGAGCAGCGGTCGCTTGGCAGGCCAAGGCCCTTCAAGGGCTGTAGTGCCATGGGGTTTGTTTGGGTTTGGTATACTTCATTATATTTGAGCGGTTAGCTAATAATCAAGTTCCTACATCCCAGTAATTGCAATTCAAGTCCCTGGCGTAGTTTAGACAGAAATACTTTTGAGAAATTATTGTAAACTACCTCATACTTTTTAGCATTTAAGGACACTTTTATTCACCGTCCTGCGGAGTAGGAAAAATAATAGTAATCCACCATCTGTAATAATCACGTAATCACATTTAAGTTGAGAATTGTAATGCAGATACGCTACATTAGATAGTATCTTGCCTGTTATATTCGTGTGTATCTTTGTGCAAACAGCAGGTTTAATTTGTATTACAGCATAGTGGGATAAAGTAGTACTAATATCAGTCTGTCCACGTGTTTAACTTTGTTGGTAATCCTTGAGTACCGGTAGTTCTTGCGAATATCTAACTTTAGGCCTAATTGAATTTTCATTTCTATTTGTGCTTAGTAATATCCTATTGTAATTAGGATACGTCTGAACATAGTTTAAAAATTATTGTAGTTTATTATAGTAGCTTATTAGAAATTAGAGTGCTTATTCTATTATTTTGAGTAGTCTTGCAAATTTCAAACTTTAATTGTAATTTCCTTTTCTGTTTGTGCTTAGTAATACCCTGTTGTGATTAGAATACGTCTGAACGTAGTTTAAAATTATTGTAGTGTATTGTAGTATCTGAACGAAGTTTAAAATTATTGTAGTATATTATAGTACCTTATTAGAAAATAGTGTGTTTATTCTATTACTGTGAAATATTTGTGTAGTATAGTATCTGTGGTATCTGTAGTAAATCTCTTACTAGAATTCTGTTGTAGTAATTAGGGTAGACTTAACTGCAGATTAGAATTGTGTCATTCTTGTGTATTATTCCCTGTTTTCAGTAATTAACAGCAATTTTCCTCCTTTTAGGGTGTTGTAGGAATAAAAAGTAGTGCAACTAAGTAGTATTATAGTGTAGTAGTAGCCTATATTAACCCTTACCACTCGTCTGTCGGGTGAGGCCCGACATTACGATATTCCCGTTCCGGTCGCATGTCGGGCGAGACCCGACATGGCATTGTGTCGCTCACCGCTCGTCTGACGTGTTTTAGCCGACGAAATAAATGATGCTATACTGTACTGCCATCTTTTGGTTCAGCGTGGAACTTTGTAGAATCCTGATATTATTTGACAGTCAGTCAATAATCTATTATTTAGAGGGCAGTGTCGCCGTCAGCTGTCCACTCACGCACACGAAAGGTCGAGCAATAGTAAACAAACATGGTCGCCATGGGCTCTTCTAGTCATATATAGTTTACTGTTCAAAGTTGTATATGTCGTGTATCACACAAAACCACAGTATTTTCGCACCTCTTCACCTTCCTTGTACCCTAACAGTGAACTGGCGATGTTCTGCTTGTGTACCGTAACCCAACATGTGCCTGATGCTGACAGCTGGCACAATCATAAATCAACTGATCCCAATTTCAAGAAATCGCCGTTTAGAGTACAAAATACCGTGAGGTATAAAACCAGGGACTGAATAGAGTTTTTCAGTTGCTTTTTACCAATAATTTGTTCAGTGAAATTATTAATGAAACCATTCGGTATGCGATAACGACAATAATAATAATAATAATAATAATAATAATAATAATAATAATAATAATTTGTCTTAAATTGCACATATTGCTTTTATTTGCTCCAGTATAGCTTGCTTGAAACGAGTATAGCCTAAATACATAATTTAAAAGCAAATGATATCTCCAAAATCGTGAAAGATGAATACAGGTCATATAAGACAAAAATTCACATTTAAAATACGAGTAGCAGAGACAACAGAGAGACCTTTAATTCGAGAGGTAAGGGTTAATTACCTTATTGTCGTGTAATCTTTGTGGACTATCCTAGGCAATATTTCATTCCTTTCATTTTTATTTTGCACAGAATAAGTTATCTTATTTTTCCTTTTCTTTTCATTATTCAGTAAAGAATGGCTAAGGAGTAGAAGTGTAGGAACTGTGGGTATGGCCAGGCATTAAGGAGTATGAGGGAGGAGTTGGAGAGTTTAAGGGAGATAATTAGGATTCTCTCAGAGGACAGGAAGGAAAGTAGGCCTCCCTCAAATAATGTACAGGATACAGTAGGTGTAAAAGAGGGATGGGAAGGAAAGGGGAGAATTGTAGAAGACAGGTGGTCTAATGTTTTAAGGGGAAGGAGATTGCAGGCTAAGGGCTCCGTTCAGAATCACAATTCAGGACAAGTGTCTGAGAAATCGGTACGAGTCACTGCAGGTAGAGCAACCGACGGAAGATGAGGAACAGGGAACTGTTGCTGAGAAATGTGGAAGTAGGAGAAAGGGAAAAGGTAGGAAAGAGAAATATGGAGTAGTGGATAGGAAAAGACAGGTGGAACAGGGTCATGGGATGCAGAAAAGAGAGGAGGAAGTAGCTTCTGCAGCTGTCAGGAAAGATAGGACTGATCAGGAGGGGAGGGGATCAAATGAGGTGGGTAGGGTTGAGGCTCTGGTCATGGGGGATTCCATTGTTAGACAGGTGTGGAAAGTGTGTGGAGGAAAGAGCACCAGGGTAGAGTGTTATCCAGGAAATAGGTTAAGGCAGATGATGAGGAAAGGAGAAGATGGTAGTGTTTCACGTTGGTACTAACAACGTAAGGCAAGCAGGTATAAGTACCAACATAGTTAGGGATGTGTGGGACCTGGTAAATGCAGCACGGGTGAAGTTTAAGGAAGCAGAGATTGTTATCAGTGGAATACTGTGTAGGAGGGATACTGACTTGAATGGGGATTTAAATGAGACTATGGAGTGGGTATGTGGGAAACTGGGAGTGGGCTTTCTAGATCCTAATGGGCAGATAGGAGATAGGGATCTGCGCTCAGATGGCCTTCACTTAAACCGCAGTGGTACATATAAGTTAGGAAATTTGTTTAGAAGGGTTATAGGGAGATACATTCAGGGGAATGGGGTGGCCTAGGGAGTGGTGATAAGGGAACAGGGAACTGGAAATCAAGTGGGGATGACATAAAAATGTTAGTGCTCAACTGTAGAAGTATTGTAAAGAAAGGAATAGAATTAAATATTTTTATATATACACTTACCAGATATTGTAGTAGGAGTTGAATCATGGCTGAGAAATTATGTAATGAATGCAGAGATTTTCTCACGGAACTGGAGTGTGTATCGTAGAGATAGGATAGGAATGGTCAGAGGGGGAGTATTCATTCTGATGAAAGAAGAATTTGTAAGCTAGGAAAAAGTTAAAGATGAGAAACATGAAATTCTATAGTTCAGTTATTATGAGTTTCGACTTGATGTTTGTGCGTTGCCTTTTGGCGGAGGGTAAGTGAATTAATCAACTGCCAATCATAGGCAGCCGATCGCTCCAATAGAGCGCGTTAAATTCCAGTTCCGCTTAGCGGTGTTGTCGATCTGTTGTTTACTGTAACCACGTGCTATCAGCTGTGTGTTGTATTGTGCTCAGTTCTTTTGGCGGTCTTTGTGTGTCTTTGTGCTAGGCTGTTCATTTATATTTCGTAGTGTAGAGTTTATAGATTTTTTGTTTAGTATTTTTTTAATAGTATAACCCGTTATATGTAGTGAATAGTGTGTAACAATGTACAACAGTGATCCGGTTTATATAGTAGCTTAGTTTAATATTTTGTTCGGTAGTTATATTATTTGTTAATTTTAGGCCCGTATGTGAATTTCATATTCTGTCACGTCGACGCCTACTTCTAAGGATGAAGCTCCCAAGAGAAGAAAGCCATTCGGACGCGGTACTCCACTAAGGAGCCAGGTCCGGGGAATTGTTTGCAATTGCCATTTTAAGATCATGGAACTGATTTGGGCCCAAGTGAAGGATTATGTAGCTGAGAATAACCGACTCTTCACAGTTTCGGAAGTTGAAAGACATTTTTTTAAGCCGTAGGCCGTATAAGTGCGGAGGACTGGAGCAACGTTGTGAGACACACGAAATCCGAGATAATTAAAGCTTGGGATAAAGAAAGGCTCACAGACGATTATGTTGAAGATTTTATCTATTTAGGGTCAGGTGAGAGTGAAACCTCAACAGACGATGACAATGCCGATAGCGACTCAGAAATGAGGTGTATTCCCTTTGTAGGATTATTTCCTTCTGTAGGGGAAATTGAATCTAACAGCAACGCGAGCTCTTCTACATGGTGAGTAGAAATTTAATTTAATTTCCTCACATTGTATCTTTTCGAGCATTGATATATGTTTATCTTGTAGTCATATCCTAAATGTGTTGTGTATTGTTGTTCATCTTACGAGAATTATATATGTTGCTACAAAGAATAATAGATTATGGACATATTCCAGTATATTCATTTCTGATAATACAGATGTTGATTCCCATAGGGAATTTAAAATATTTGTCCCGAATGAGTAAATTTATAATACCAATATAATGGTCCGTTATTGGACTTTATAAATTTTCCAGCTAACTCATTCTTGGTTGCCTGCGTTTCGCCCTCGTGTGCTAAGTTAGGCTCATAAGCTAAGTCCCAACTGATGAGCCTAACTTAGCACACGAGGGCGAAACGCAGGCAACCAAGAATGAGTTAGCTGGAAAATTTATAATGTCCACTAACGGACCATTATATTGCTATTATATTCATTTCTGTTCGTGTTGTTTATCGTAAATCAGCTGTTTGTTTCTGTAGCAGTTTGGCTCCACAGTCTGACTTCTGGTTAACTGTAAAGTCGAAACTCATAAAAACGGAACTATAGGTGTAAGGCTCCTCTCTAAAGATAATAGGCAACTTGATGTCTTTGGAGTGTACAGACCGGGAAAGGGTAGCACAGACGCTGATTCAGAATTATTTGATAACATAATCAGTTATGTGGGAAACGATATGGAAAGAAATGTGATTGTAGCGGGTGATCTAAATTTACCAAAATGTCAATTGGGAAGGTAATGCGAACAACAGGAAGCATGACCAACAAATGGCAAATAAGTTAATATGGGAAGGGAATCTGATTCAGAAAGTGATGGAACCAACTAGAGGGAAGAATATTCTGGACATGGTGCTGGTAAAACCAGATGAGCTCTATAGAAAAACCAAAGTAATAGATGGTATTAGTGATCACGAAGCTGTTTCCGTGGTAGTTAAAAATAAATGTGAAAGAAAGGAAGATATTAAAATTAGGACTATTAGGCAGTATCATATGGCTGATAAAACAGACATGAGGAAGTTTTTAAAAGTAACTATGATTGGTGGAAAACGGTAATTGAAAATGTAAACAGACTCTAGGATGGGTATAAAACAATTGTTGAGGAATGTGAAAATAGGTTTGTACCTTTAAAGGTGGTAAGGAATGGTAATGATCCCCTATATTATAACAGAGATGTAAAGAGACTAAGGAGGAGGTGCAGGTTGGAAAGAAATGGAGTTAGAAATGGCTGTGGAAGTAAGGAGAAATTGAAGGAACTTACTAGGAAATTGAATCTAGCAAAGAAGTCAGCTAAGGATAACATGATGACAAGCATAAATGGTGGCTATACAAATTTTAGTGAAAAATGGAAAGTATGTATAGGTACTTTAAGGCAGAAACAAGTTCCAAGAAGGATATTCCAGGAATCATTAATGAACAAGGGGAGTGTGTGTGCGAGGATCTTCAAAAGGCAGAATTATTCAGTCAGCAGTATGCAAAGATTGTTGGTTACAAGGATAACGTCCAGAGAGAGGATGTGACTAATATTAAAGAAGTATTAAAATTTACCTATGACAACAATGGCATTTACAGTAAGATACAAAAGTTGAAAACTAGAAAAGCAGCTGGAATTGATAAGGTTTCGGGGGATATACTGAAGACAATGGGTTGGGATATAGTACCATATCTGAAGTACTTATTTGATTATTGTTTGCATGAAGGAGCTATACCAAATTAATGGAGAGTTGCTATAGTAGCCCCTGTGTATAAAGGAAAGGCTGATAGACATAAAGCTGAAAATTACAGGCCAGTCAGTTTGACATGCATTGCATGTAAGCTTTGAGAAAGCATTCTTTCTGATTATATTAGACATGTTTGCAAAATTAATAACTAGTTTGATAGAAGGCAGTTTGAGTTTAGTAAAGGTTATTCCACTGAAGCTCAACTTGTAGGATTCCAGCAAGATATAGCAGATATCCTGAATTTATGAGGTCAGTTGGACTATATCGCGATTGACTTATCTAAGGCATTTGATAGGGTAGATAATGGGAGACTACTGGCAAAAATGAGTGCAAATGGACTTGACAAAAGAGTGCCTGAATTGGTGGCTATGTTTTTAGAAAATAGAACTCAGAGAATTAGAGTAGGCGAAGCTTTATCTGGCCCTGTAATAATTAAGAGGGGAATTCCTCAAGGCAGTATTATTAGACCTTTATGTTTTCTTATCTATATGAATGATATGAGTAAAGAAGTGGAATCAGACATAAGGCTTTTTGCAGATGATGTTATTCTGTATAGAGTAATAAATAAGTTAAAAGATTGTGAGCAACTGCAAAATGACCTTGATAGTGTTGTGAGGTGGATAGTAGGCAATGGTATGATGATAAACGGGGTTAAAAGTCAGGTTGTGAGTTTGACAAATAGGAAAAGTCCTCTCAATTTTAATTACTGCGTTGATGGGATGAAAGTTCCCTTTGGGGATCATTGTAAGTACCTAGGTCTTAATATAAGGATAGATCTTCATTGGGGTAATCACATAAATAAATATGATCGTAAATAAAGGGTACAGATCTCTGCACATGGTTATGAGGGTATTTAGGGGTTGTAGTAAGGATGTAAAGGAGAGGGCATATAAGTCTCTGGTAAGACCCCAACTGGAGTATAGTTCCAGTGTATGGGACCCTCACCAGGATTACTTGATTCAAGAACTGGAAAAAATCCAAGGGAAAGCAGCTCTATTTTTTCTGGGTGATTTCCGACAAAAGAGTAGCGTTACAAAAATGTTGCAAAGTTTGGGCTGGGATGACTTAGGAGAAAGGAGATGGGCTGCTTGACTAAGTGGTGTATTCCGAGCTGTCAGGGGAGAGATGGTGTGGAATGACATAGGTAGATGAATAAGTTTGAGTGGTGTCTTTAAAAGTAGGAAAGATCACAATATGAAGATAAAGTTGGAATTCTAGAGGACAAATTGGGGCAAATATTCGTTTATAAGAAGGGGAATTAAGGTTTGGAATAACTTTCCAAGGGAGATGTTCAATAAATTTCCAGCTTCTTTGCAATCATTTCAGAATAGGCTACAAAAACAACAGATAAGGAATCTGCCACCTGGGCAACTGCCCTAAATGCAGATCAAGAGTGATTGATAGAGGGTTTGATTGATAGACATTCTGAAGAGTTTCTCTGTTTCTTGATGCTCATAGTTATACACAGTTTCTAAAGTGAACGTCATCATCTTCATGAAAAGTTTTGACAAGGACAGCTTTGAAGTTGAAGGTGTGTCACTGGCTAGAAATGTTGTTTTCGCATGGGTGAGGTTGACTTTCATTTACCACCTGCACTCAGCTTCTTGGTAGAGCAAGGAATGAATCTTTTTACATCACTCATTGCTTAGTTTAGCTCCTTTGTAGAAATGGTAATATTTTCTGTGTAAAAGAGCAAAACCAACTCTGTACAGGCCATAGAGACCTTTGGATGACTGTAATATAAAAGCTTCCAGTATTTGTAAATTTGACACTATATGGATAGCATGGTTAACTCTATGCCTGGCTACCTTTTCTGCCCCAGGAATTAACATGGTAGGTACACATTTCTGACATATGTGAGTGAACTGCAGGGCATTGCTCTTTACTAGAAATGGATGTCGCATTCCTAAATTTCTTGACTTCCTGATGGGGAAGAGAATCCATGCCCTTCCAGGTGAATCAAGCATACCCTCAGCATCTTGGCTAGGCAGCCTTCTTTATACGGTTTTAAATGTTATACATTTTCTTTTCTCATGAAGAATTAGGAGAGGGACCTACAAAGAAAAAATTGATATTTTATCACATTGGAAAAGTATGTCTTTGAAGATTTTGCTTGTTATATTTTGTACTGCCATGTAATAACTTCAGAACTTTGTATTATGGCCGTCTAAACCTGTATGATCTTTTCTAATTTTATGGACCTAAGATTTGATGCGAATAGAATCCATTTATTCTTTTACTGTTTTGATTTACATGAATGCTGTTGTGTTCAACCATGAATTATTCCTCAAATTAACATTGATTAAAACAGTAAATTGATGCACTGGGTAAGATTACTTAACTTTGACATAACAGGCAGCTGGCATATGTTGTGTCCTCATCTATATATATAAAATAACTTGTCCTGACTGACTGATCCATCATCGCCGAGCCAAAACTACTGGACATAAAGAAATGAAACTTTGGGGATACATTTATATTAAGATGTAGGTGCTCACTAAGAGAGGATTTTTGGATATTCCGTCGCTAAGGGGGTGAAAAAGGGGGGGGGGGGGGTGAAATTTAAAAATGAGTGTATTTATATCTCAAAACTTTCAAAGTTTACAGATGTAAAAATTGGTATTTAGAATCTTCTTTAAAAATAAGGTAACACGTATTTTTTTGTTTTTGGAAAATCCCAATAGGAGGGGTGAAAAAGGGGTTGAATGCCTTTAATCAGGATACCGGTACTTATATCTCAGAAACTGAAGATATTACAGACCTGAAAATTGGTACTTTTGATCTCTTTTAAAAATAAAGAAATACGTATTTTTTTTTTTGTTTTTGGAAAATCCAATTAATGGGAGGGTGAAAAGGGGGGTGAATTTTTAAAATGAGTGCATCTATATCTCAAAACTTTTAAAGTTTACAGATGTAAAAATTGGTATTTAGAATCTTCATTAAAAATAAAGAAACACATATTTTTTTGTTTTCGGAAAATCCCAATAGGAGGGGTGAAAAGGGGTAAAAATGGGTTGAATGCCTTTAATGAGGATACTTATATCTCAGAAACTGATGATATTACAGACCTGAAAATTGGTGTTTGGGATCACCTTCAAAAATAAAGAAACACGTATTTTTTTGTTTTTGGAAAATCCAATTAATGGGGGGGTGAAAAGGGGGTAAATTTTTAAAATGAGTGTATCTACATCTCAAAACTTTTAAAGTTTATAGATGTAAAAATTGGTATTTAGAATCTCCTTTAAAAATAAAGAAACACGTATTTTTTTGTTTTTGGAAAATCCCAATAGAAATGGTGAAAAGGGGTGAAAAAGTGGTTGAATGCCTTTAATGAGGCTACTTATATTTCAGAACCTGAAGATATTACAGACCTGAAAATTGGTATTTGGGATCTATTTTAAAAATGAAGAAACAGGTCTTTATTTGTTTTTTGGAAAATTCAAATAAAGGGGGGTGAATTTTAAAAATGAGTGTTTCTATATCTTAAAACTTTAAAAGTTTACAGATGTAAAAATTGGTATTTAGAATCTCCTTTAAAAATAAAGGAACACATATTTTTTTTGTTTTCTGTAAATCCCAATAGGAGTGGTGTAAAAGGGTGAATAATGGATTGAATGCCTTTAATGAGGATACATATATCTCAGAAACTGAAGATTTTACAGAACTGAAAATTTGTATATGGGATCTCCTTTAAAAATAAAGAAACACGTATTTTTTTGTTTTTGGAAATCCAATTAATGGCGGTTAAACAGGAGTGACAAATTGGGGTGAATTTTTTGAAAGACAATATCTACAGAATATCTGAGAAACGTAAAATGTTACAGAGGTAAAAAGTGTGTATTTGGAACCCCCACTTAAGGGGAACTAAGAAGGGGTGAAATTTTAAAATGAGAATTTCTACAGTATATCTCAAAAAACTTAACATGTTACAGAAGTGGAAAATAGTATTTTTTATCTCTATTAAAAATCAAGAAATGTGTATTTTTAGTTTTCGGAAATACCACTTGGGTGATGGTGGTGGTGGGGGTAAAAGTGACCGAAAATGGTGTTAATTCTTTTAATTAGGCTACTGATATCTCAAAAATGAAGATGTTACAGACGTGAAATTTGATATTTGGAATCTGCTTTAACAGTAAAGAAACACGTATTCTCAGAAAATCCAATGAAGAGGGGCTGGGGGGGGGTAGGTGAAAGAATTAAAAAATTAATTGACTTAATTGTATGAGAATACTTACATCCAATAAAAACTAAAGTTGTTACAGGCGTGAAAATTGGTATTTGGATCTCCTTTAAAAACAAAGAAAAACGCGTTTTGGGTGGGAAATCATCTTGGGGGGGGGGGGTAGGAGTGAAAAATAGTTTAATTTCTTTCACGAGGATACGTAAATGATAAACTGAAGAAGTTAGAGTCATGATAATTGGTATTTAGAAGATCCTTTACTATTAAAGAAACAAGTATTTTTTTCCGGAAAATTCACTTGGGGGGGGGGGAGTGTGAAAAGAAGTGCAAAAAAAAGTGAATTATTTTTATGGGGATACTTATATCTCAAAACTGAAGGTAATAGAGGTGAACATTGGTGTTTGGAATCTCCTTTAAACATAAAGAAACATGCTTTCTTTTAATTTTTTTTGTGGGGGGGGGGGGTAAATAAACTTAACGGCGGTGGGATGTAAAAGGGGGTGAGATCAATTGATTTTGCTGTTTATAATGGACTTATAGGGAGCCTCCGTTGCTCAGGCGGCAGCGCGCCGGCGTCTCACAGCTGGGTTCCGTCGTTCAAATCCCGGTCACTCCTCGTGACGTTTGTGCTGGACAAAAATGGAGGCAGGACAAGTTTTTTTTGGATACTCCGGTTTTCCCTGTCATCATTCATTCCAGCAACACTGTCCAATATCATTTCATTTCATTTGTCATTCATTAATCATTGCCCCAGAGGAGTGCAACAGGCTTCGGCAGCCGGCTCAATTCCTCTTGTCGCTACTAGATGGGGGCTTTATTCATTCCATTCCTGACCCGGTCAATTGACTGGAAACAGGCTGTAGATTTTCGATGTACTTATTCTGATCATAAACCGATCATTTTTAATCTTTCCTGGGTTCGTTTTCAACAGCCATCTTTTCCTTTGGAGAACGTTCTTAGATTACAGTAGATTCTACTGGCATATACACTGACTGACAGAGCAAATGCAACACCAAGAAGGAGTGGTTCGAAAGGGATGAAAGTTGGGGAAAAAACAGAGACGGCACGGACGAATAATTGATGTTTATTTCAAACCGATATGCAGGTTACACAATGCGCACGCCATCGACTCAGTAGGATGTAGGACCACCGCGAGCGGCGATGCACGCAGAAACACGTCGAGGTACAGAGTCAATAAGAGTGCGGATGGTGTCCTGAGGGATGGTTCTCCATTCTCTGTCAACCATTTGCCACAGTTGGTCGTCCGTACGAGGCTGGGGCAGAGTTTGCAAACGGCGTCCAATGAGATCCCACACGTGTTCGATTGGTGAGAGATCCGGAGAGTACGCTGGCCACGGAAGCATCTGTACACGTCGTAGAGCCTGTTGGGAGATGCGAGCAGTGTGTGGGCGGGCATTATCCTGCTGAAACAGAGCATTGGGCAGCCCCTGAAGGTACGGGAGTGCCACCGGCCGCAGCACATGCTGCACGTAGCGGTGGGCATTTAACGTGCCTTGAATACGCACTAGAGGTGACGTCGAATCATACGCAATAGCGCCCCAAACCATGATGCCGCGTTGTCTAGCGGTAGGGCGCTCCATAGTTACTGCCGGATTTGACCTTTCTCCACGCCGACGCCACACTCGTCTGCGGTGACTATCACTGACAGAACAGAAGCGTGACTCATTGGAGAACACGACGTTCCGCCATTCCCTCATCCAAGTCACTCTAGCCCAGCACCATGCCAGGCGTGCACGTCTATGCTGTGGAGTCAATGGTAGTCTTCTGAGCGGACGCCGGGAGTGCAGGCCTCCTTCAATCAATCGACGGGAAATTGTTCTGGTCGATATTGGAACAGCCAGGGTGTCTTGCACATGCTGAAGAATGGCGGTCGACGTGGCGTGCGGGGCTGCCACCGCTTGGCGGCGGATGCGCCGATCCCCGCGTGCTGACGTCACTCGGGCTGCGCCTGGACCCCTCGCACGTGCCACATGTCCCTGCGCCAACCATCTTCGCCACAGGCGCTGCACCGTGGACACATCCCTATGGGTATCGGCTGCGATTTGACGAAGCGATCAACCTGCCCTTCTCAGCCCGATCACCATACCCCTCGTAAAGTCGTCTGTCTGCTGGAAATGCCTCCGTTGACGGCGGCCTGGCATTCTTAGCTATACACGTGTCCTGTGGCACACGACAACACGTTCTACAATGACTGTCGGCTGAGAAATCACGGTACGAAGTGGGCCATTCGCCAACGCCATGTCCCATTTATCGTTCGCTACGTGCGCAGCACAGCGGCGCATTTCACATCATGAGCATACCTCAGTGACGCCAGTCTACCCTGCAATTGGCATAAAGTTCTGACCACTCCTTCTTGGTGTTGCATTTGCTCTGTCAGTCAGTGTAAATAAACGATAGGAATGAGATTGACCGTCCAATTGTACACCTCTATAATAAGGTCAGTAATGCACAGAAGTATGTCATTCGTATCGCCAGAAATCCTGCACACTTGCCTACGCGCGACAATGGTGCTGGTCACATTGTCAACAATGACAATGGCAGCAGATGTAATTTACTGCCAAGTAGCGGTCTTGCATCTTGCTGTGGAGTCCAGAACATCTATAATAATAATAATAATAATAATAATAATAATAATAATAATAATAATAATGTTCTGGACCGTCGTCAAATGTCCAGACCGCGCTGGAAACGGGTCCTGGACGGGTAATGACCGCGGGTTCAGTACCGCCAAGGCACCCAATACGACACCACGCTGGATCTCCTGAAGGATTTGATCCACATTAAAAATGCTTATAGGAAAAGATGGCAAAGATTTAGTGACCCAACTGACTGGGTGGAATACCTGGACCTAGCCCGGAAGTACGAAATTGATTGCTGGAAAGAAAGATTGAAAAACGGGAGGAAACGTGCCATAATCTATTAGAAAACGGGCCAGTTCGCGAATTTTGGCAGATTCTGTCAGAGTCAGATCGCGAATTTCGGCGGATTATATATAAAACAATAAGCATTCAGTTATAAATTTTAGTATAATACCGTAGTGAAGCACGGGTATCTTCCTAGTATGACATATTTGTCATTAAAATGCTGTCATATTGATAGCTGGTAGTTTAAAACTCATGACAGTGCCTGAGCAGTGCAGTGCCTCTTTAGTATTTGCTACAGAGTGATCTGTATAACTGTCGGTTAACAGCTTCGTTCTTAATGTAAAGTACCAGTATCCCCTTGAGAATTGCTTGCTATCACTGCAGATGTTCATTCTGTGAATGCAGCCACCCATGTAGCTCCATGTTTATGGCATTTCACTGCAGGATGTCCTGGTGAATGCCATTGATTTCAAATGGTCAGTTGTTTGTGGCCATTTTTGATGCGTTCTATACTTGAGGTAACATCATTAACCCCTTAGCCGTGTCAACCGCTTATACACATCATGACATATTTTCCGCTACATACATGCTACATGCATGAACCGCTTTCAAGAGTAAAGCAATTTCAAATTAGCACTGTATGTTGTTCATGTCTGCGTTTTCCGGGCTTGTAGGCCATGGTCCAGGAGCTAGTGAATGTCCCGACGTTCCACCGAAGACTGGTTCGGCATTGTCAAGGATTCCGACTGACTTCGAATTCAGGAAATCTGTTAGGAATGTACGAGTTTTCCGGGGATTTTTTGATGATACAGACCGCTATCTGATCTGTAGTGAGCTAAGTATCTCTAGGCCTAGGGTAGAGAAAGTGAAATCTGTCTGCAAACAAATAAGGGTATAAAATCTCCAGGACAAGGAAATTAGCCAGAAGTACATGAATATGATTAGTGAGAAGTTTTGAACAGTAGACAGTAAGCAGCTTCAGGATATAGAAAGTGAATGGGTAGCATACAAGGATGCTGTAGTAGAAACAGCAAGGGAATGCCAGGGAACAACTGTGTGAAAAGACGGGAAAAGGCGAACATCTTGGTGGAATGATGAAGTGAGAGCAGCTTGTAAACATAAAAAGGAGGCTTATCAGAAATGGCTCCAAACAAGGGCCAAGGCAGACAGGGATTTGTACGTAGATGACAGAAACAGAGCAAAACAAGTAGTTGTTGAATCTGAAAAGAAGTCGTAGGAAGATTTTGGTAATAACCTGGAAAGGCTAGGTCAAGCAGCTGGGAAATCTTTCTGGACAGTAATAAGAAATCTTAGGAAGGGAGGGAAAAAGGAAATGAACAGTGTTTTGAGTAATTCATGTGAACTCATAACAGATCCCAGGGAACAACTGGACAGGTCGAGGGAATATTTTGAACATCTTCTCAACATAAAAGGAAATCTTCCTAGTGGTGTTGCGAACAGCCAAGCTCATGGGGAGGAGGAAAATGATGTTGGTGAAATTACTCTTGAGGAAGTTGAAAGGATGGTCAATAAACTCCATTGTCATAAAGCAGCAGGAATAGATTAAGTTAGACCTGCAATGGTGAAGTATAGTGGAAGGCAGGGATGAAATGGCTTCATAGAGTAGTAAGATTAGCATGGAGTGTTGGTAAGGTACCTTCAGATTGGACAAAAGCAGTAATTGGACCTATCTATAAGCAAGGCAACAGGAAGGATTGCAACAACTATCGAGGTATCTCATTGATTAGTGAAAACCTACAACCTGTTTTCCAGTCATTGACCGGATCAGGGATGTAATGAATGAAGCAGATACCAGCCAAAGTATTCACTAGCATCTTGGAAGGGAGGGTGCGATCAGTAGTTGAGAGGAAGTTGGATGAAAACCAGTGTGGTTTCAGAGGGGCTGTCAGGATCAGATTTTCACTATGCACCAGGTAATTGAAAAATGCTACGAGAGAAATAGGCAGTTGTGTTTATGTTTCATAGATTGTGTCGAAAGCCTGCAGTCTGATATCTTGGAACTTGAAAATAGGTGCAATGAGTATGGTATGAAAGTTAGCCTTTCGAAGACTAAATTGATGTCAGTAGGTAAGAAATCCAAGAGAACTGAATGTCACATTGGTGATACAAAGCTAGAACAGGTCGATAATTTCAAGTATTTAGGTTGTGTGTTCTCCCAGGATGGTAATACAGTAAGTGAGATCAAATCAAGGTGTAGTAAAGCTAATGCAGTGAGCTTGCAGTTGCGATCAACGGTATTCTGTAAGAAGGAAGTCAGCTCCCAGACGAAACTATCTTTACATCGCTCTGTTTTCAGACCAACTTTGTTTTATGGGAGCGAAAGCTGGGTGGACTCAAGATATCTTATTCATAAGTTAGAAGTAACAGACATGAAAGTAGCGAGGAAGATTGCTGGTACAAACAGTTGGGAACAATGGCAGGAGGGTACTCAGAATGAGGAATTTAAAGGCTAAGTTAGGAATGATCTCGATGGATGAAGCTGTACACATAAACCAGCTTCGGTGGGGGTCATTTGAGACGAATGGAAGAGGATAGGTTACCTAGGATAATAATGGACTCTGTTATGGAGGGTAAGAGAAGTAGAGGGAGACCAAGACAATGATGGTTAGACTCGGTTTCTAATGATTTAAAGATAAGAGGTATAGAACTAAATGAGGCCACAACACTAGTTGCAAATAGATGATTGTGGCGACGTTTAGTAAATTCACGGAGGCTTGCAGACTGAACGCTGAAAGGCATAACAGCCTTTAATGATAATGTATGTATGTATGAAAAATAAAATAAAATACAACACTGTTAAAAAAAGGAAAATAAAAATGTGAAAAAAATTTCTCGGATTTTCAACTCTTTATGTCCACTAAGAGTCCACCGCTTTCTTCATGATGTTCGATACGAGTAGATCTTGTGTAGCTCTTACATGGTAGGAGTTTGTACTGCTGACCACTAGTTATTGCTGACTATGTGACTGACGACTCGCCCGATGCCACTAGCCTCCATATTAATTCAGTTCAAACTGGGTTCACAAGCAAGTAGTCATGCGGCTAATCCATACTTTGAACCAACTGGTATCAGGCAGCGAAATAGGGCACAGTCTAGCATGACTGGCGCTATCAGGACATCTGAATGCTGGGTTGCGGTGTTGGACGACATGTCCAAGACATATGATGTGCCCCTCCAATAGGCACATCAGGTATTGTCAGGTAGATATGCAACTGTCGTCATCTGGACATCTGACCACTGGTGTTGGACGATAGACTCCAAAACGTAAAAGGTGCCTCTCAACTAGGCACGTCAGGTTGTCAGGTAGGAAAAGTTTGTCTTCACCTGGACATCTGGCTACTGGGTTGCGGTGTAGGAGGGCATAGCCCAAGACATTCAACATGCCTTTCCACTAGGCACAACAACAGAGATTGCAGCCCCTTCCAGCCACTGCAACATAAATTCATACGCAGCAGATGGGGAATTCCAAAAGCCAAAGCCACCCCGGTGGACAAAAGCTATAAACTGAAGTAATAATGATAAAAATAATATTACAGTTGGAACTTACACAAATAATAATATAAATAAAAGATATTACAATTGAGGACCGATTTTGCAAAACTTGCTTTATGCAAAAAATTGGAAATTTACTTTTTTATTGATTCACATTCATATTGAAGCCCTGTATAGGATGGTGAAACCTGTTTTTGTATAACTTGTTTCTTGCTGCAGTAATAGTCGATAAGAGTTGATGAGCTTTTCCAAAACTATATTTCCACTACTTAAGAGTTACAGCTAAACTTGCTTTCGACTACAGGAAGTCATTCAACCTTTATAACTGCATTGATTTGGTTTAAACTTGATACGACAATGATACTGTTGAGTATGCAATAATGTTTGGTTGTTACTTCCCGCCTGCTTTTATTCATTATTCTTTTCATTGCTGAAATGAAATCTCTTTTGTAAAAGCCCCGTGCTTGCTTTCATTGGTCAACATCTGCACTTTTATTACAATCAGAATCATTACTATCATCATTATTCTCGAAATCACTAAAATCGGAATATTCATCTTCCAATTCTTATGTGGATAACACTCTTATAACCTCGGATTTGGCAAGATTGAGTTCTTTGCTGGCGGGTGACATAACTCGCTCATCCCTGACATAGACTCTCTCTGCTAGCTTGCATGTTGAACATCCCACAGCTGATAACGCAGAGTGTCGTATTTGTAGTAATAACTCACGAATGAATCGACAGATAATTATTATATAACTTTCTGTCTACTGCAGACAGGTGGTTGTACGGTAGAAGCCCACGGAATTTGAATGATTTCTGATGTCAACATTGCGAGTATAGCATAGTTATAATCGGATGTATGTCTCGCTCGTAATATTAAGGGCGTAGCACAGCAGATTGCGAGCGCAGCAATATAAAGATTATTAGTAGTTGAGTCTCCTCTGATCAGTAAAAGAAGCTTTGTGATACCTGTGCTATAGGATTTGTGCAGTCATTAATTAAATTTAACATGACTGAGGAATATTCTAATATAAATGAAGTTGAATGAAAAGTGGACTAAGTGTTGGTGTTAATAAATATCTTATAAAACTAGAATGATACTGTTTTCCTTTCTTTTTTTGTTTCTTTTATATTCATAAAGCACATACGCCAAAGACAATGTTTAAATTATTTTGAGGACTTTGGTGTAGAATAAGTTTGAGTGAAAGGTGGATAAAATGTTCATGTAAATAAATTTCATAGAACAAGAATAACATTCTTTTCTGAATTAGTTCATATTTATCAAAGTGTACATATCAGAATTTGCAGGAATGGTGTACTGTAAAACTTACACTGTTATTAAATACGTTTAATTGATGGAAAAACCAAGATAACTCATGTTTTAGCAAGATTACTAACAATTTCTTTACTAATATTTTGTGTAGAAAGCAAGTTTTGAAAGAACTGGTGACTTTTGAACCCTCATACAGTGTACAATTCTTAACTTACATAAAACCCAAAGACCACCCTGTAATAAGCACTAATTATAAAATTGATCAACAAAAAATAAAGTTTATAGTTATAAAGCCCTTCTTGGAAAACAGTTTTTTGTCTCTCTTGAAAAATTTCACTTTTTCACAAAGCAAGTTTTGCAAAAATGGTCCTCAATTAGAGCCATCGATGGCGCAACTAAATGTTAACATAAATTTATGAAGATACATTACACTGAACAGCAAACTACACGGTGCTAATTTTAAAATAACATACAGAATTAATTAGTAAATTTAACCACCTAACTGTGTTGCAAGGTAAGAGTATATGCGCACAAATAAGATGTAATGAAGGAAGGAAAAGCTGAAAATAACAAACATCTTAGCACAGAGTCCGCTCAGGAGGCAACCTTTTCGAAAACACTTCTGAATAAGGAGCTCGTCCTGAATGAGAATATGCCGAGAGGAAACTACATTACGAGAGGCAGCCCCAGGGAAAATTAAAATTTACATACTTACACAATGATACAGATGTTGATTCCCATAAGGAATTTATTATAAATTTACTCATTCGGAACAAATATTTCAGAGTCCCTATGGGAATCAACATCTATATCATCTGATGGCCAAGCAGGCATCAATTTTTGGTAATGAGACAAATGTCTCATAGTACATTGGCACTGCCGGTGGCTACAATTTGCTTACACAGTGGCCTCCACGGTATGCACTAGCCATGTGTCTTGGTAGGTGTTCTAGGTACCAACTGATGAGCCCAGCTTAGCACACGGGGGCGAAACGCTGGCAACCAGGAATTAGTTAGCTGGAAAATTTATAATGTCCAATAACGGACCATTTATATTGGTATTATACAATTTACAACCAAAGAAAAAGGGGATTGAAATTTTTTACACATTAAAACAATTTACGAAATCAAAAGGAAAAAGGAACTGCCTCTAAACTAAAATGATGACTAGCCGCAAGAGCTAAGTCATGTAAAATTAAATTTGGTGAATAGGAGAAAACCGGGTAAGCTTCGGAGATTAAAGAAAATTAAATCGAAAACTACATTTGAAAATTACTACCCAAAAGAAGAAATAGATAGTTCCTAACTTGAAGGAAGGCCAAGAGACCCATCAGAGGGAGGAGACAACTTCTCCTTTCGCCGGTCCAAACAACAAGACGACGGGAATGAGCTTGGCTCTGGCCAAGAGCTCAGTGGCCAGAAATGGTGAAATCGCGAAACAACCAATTAGCGCACCCGGGTTTCTCGTATTCACCAATAGGGAATGATTTTATTTTGGCCAATAAGGGCCTAGAGGAAACTGCTGACCAAAAACCGAGCATAGGTTCGAGAAATTTCCATTCTGATGCAACTGGAAATCCCTTGAAGCATCCTACCAGACCTGGCACGTGCACAACACCGTGTCCAAAAGTTTTTTATCTTACCTTCACATGCTCATAAGACCTAATAAAATTTTTCACTATAACCAGATAAATTGAAGAAGTATCAGAGTAATTATATAATCCTAGATATCTTTACATACAAGAAATATTTTAAAAATATGTCTCTATCAAATATTACACACACAGTCACTTTCTTTTTAGCGTCCAACAAATAAATATATGAACATGCTTTTAGAGTCCAACAAATAAACATATGAACACTTTTCCCACAGTCCAATTTTCCAAGATCAGATAAATATTTTACAATCACTACACTAGTTTTGGCCTATTGGCATCCTGTGAGTGGATGTATACTAGGCCATCAGGAAGAATGGCATCCTCTCATCCCAGTCCCTCTGGTATGCTGATACGATGGCCATCATCAGCCATAAGGTCTTGAAATACTTAAAAAACTAATTGGCCATACATATAATAAAAATAGATAGCATAACACTTGAAAATTGTTTGATCTAACATTCAATCTACACTAAAATAAGTCACTGTCTTGAGGATGTAACACAACACTTGAAAATTCCCATGATCTCTTGGCATACTTATTTATTAAAATATTTTAAGACCTTATGGCTGATGATGACCTAATATCAATAGACCAAAACTAGTACCATAATTAAAATAAATTGAAGTACTAATTTTATATTGTATTGATTAGGTGGATTACCTCATTTATCTACAGTGATGATATTGTCATCAATACGGAACATGAAAATTATAAACTTTGACTGTATTATCAATGCGAGCAATGACGTGTTCATTGTTTTAATTCTCTACGGAAGAGCATTTTAACTTCATTATCACCGTTAGTGTTTTCATTATTTTATATGCACCAGTATTTGTACTTAATATATGGTTTTTTAAGCTGAAGGTGTTCCAAAATAGAATGAAACATGTTCTTAACGTTTAGATAGAATTTAAGCTGACATATGTTTGTATAAACACAAAAATTAGCTATAAATATAAACTAAGTATTGGAACATACATACATGCATACATACATCATCATTATAGACCGTTATGCCTTTCAGCGTTCAGTCTGCAAGCCTCTGTGAATTTACTAAATATTGCCACAATCCTCTATTTGCAACTAGTGCTGTGGCCTAATTTAGTTCTTTAAATCGTTTTAAATCATTAGAAACTGAGTCCAACCATAATCATCTTGGTCTCCCTCTACTTACCTTACCCTCCAAAATAGAGTCCATTAACCTCCTAGGTAACCTATCCTCCTACATTCGCCCCACATGACCCCACCACCAAAGCTGGTTTATGCGTACACCTTCATCCATCGAGTTCATTCCTAACTTAGCCTTAATCTCCTTATTCCTAAGTACCCTCCTGCCATCGTTCCCACCTGTTTGTACCAGCAATCATTCTCGCTACTTTCATGTCTGTTACTTCTAACTTATGAATAAGATATCCTGAGTCTACCCAGCTTTCACTCCTGTAAAGCAAAGTTGATCTGAAAACAGACCAATTTAAAGATAGTTTCGTCCAGGAGCTGACTTCCTTCTTACAGAATACTGTTGATCACAATTGCGAGCTCACTGCATTAGCTTTACTGCACCTTGATTCAATCTCACATACTACTAGGTATATTACCATCCTGGGAGAACACACAACCTAAATACTTGAAATTATCTACCTGTTCCAGCTTTGTATCACCAATGTGACATTCAGTTCTCTTGGATTTCTTACCTACTGACATCAATTTAATCTTAGAAAGGCTAATTTTCATACCATACTCATTGCACCTATTTTCAAGTTCCAAGATATCAGACTGCAGGCTTTCGGCACAATCTGCAATTAAGACCAAGTCGTCAGCATAGGCCAGACTGCTTACTATATTTCCAACTAACTGAATCCCTCCCTGCCACTTTGTACCTTTCAGCAGATGATCCATGTAAACTATGAACAACAAAGGTGAAAGATTACAGCCTTGTCTAACCCCTGTAAGTACCCTGAACCAAGAACTTATTTTACCATCAATTCTCACTGCAGCCCAATTGTCAACATAAATGCCTTTGATTGATTTTAATAATCTACCCTTGATCCCATAGTCCCCCAGTATGGTGAACATCTTTTCTGTCGGTACCCAGCCATATGCTTTCTCTAGATCTACAATACATAAACACAACTGTCTATTCCTCTCATGCATTTTTCAATTACTGGTGCATACTGAAAATCTGATCCTGACAGCCCCTCTGTGGTCTGAAACCACACTGATTTTTATCCTACTTCCTCTCAACCACTTATCGCACCCTCTCTTCCAAGATGCCAGTGAATACTTTGCCTGGTATATTAATCAATGGGATACCTCGATAGTTGTTGCAATCCTTCCTGTTCCCTTGCTTATAGATAGGTCCAATTACTGTTTTTGTCCAATCTAAAGGTACCTTACCAACACTCCATGCTAATCTTATTATTCTATGAAGCCATTTCATCCCTGCCTTCCCACAATACTTCACCATTTCAGGTCTAATTTCATCTGTTCCTGCTGTTTATGACAGTGGAGTTTATTTACCATCCTTTCCACTTCCTCAAGCATAATTTCACCAACATCATTCTCCTCCTCTCCATGAGCTTGGCTGTTCACAACACTACCAGGATGATTTCCTTTTACATTGAGATGTTCAAAATATTCCCTCCACCTGTCCAGTGATTCCCTCAGAGCTATTATGAGTTCACCTGAATTACCCAAAACACTGTTCATTTCCTTTGTCCCTCCCTTCATAAGATTCTTTATAACTGTCCAGAAAGGTTTCCCTGCTGCTTGATATAGTCTTTCCAGGCTATTACCAAAATCTTCCCACGACTTCTTTTTGGATTCAACAGCTTTTGGTTTCGCTCTGTTTCTTTCATCTACGTACAATTCGCTGTGTGCATCAGCCCTTGTTTGGAGCTATTTCTGATAAGCCTTCTTTTTACATTTACAAGCTGCTCTCACTTCATCTTTCCACCAAGATGTCCACTTTTTTCCATCTTTATACACAGTAATTCCTAGGCATTCCCTTGCTGTTTCTACTAGAGCATCCCTGTATGGCACCCATTCTCTTTCTATATCCTGAACCTGCTTACTGTCCACTGTTCGGAACTTCTCACTAATCATATCCATGTATTTCTCTCTGATTTCCTTGTCCTGGAGATTTTCTACCCTTATTCGTTTGCAGACAGATTTCATTTTCTCTTTCCAAGGCTTAGGGATACTTAGTTCACTACAGATGAGATAGTGGCCTGTTTCATCTAAAGATCTCCAAAAAACCCGTACATTACTAACAGATTTTCTGAATTTGAAGTCGGATAAGATATACTGTAGTCTGTTATGGATCTGGTACCCCTACCCTCCCATGTGCAGCAGTGAATAGCCTTATGCTTGAAGAATGTATTCGTAACTGCTAAACTCATTCTAGCACAGAAGTCCAGCAGATGCATCTCATTCTTATTGGCTTCCATATCTTCCCCACATTTACCAATCACCCTTCCGTATCCCTCAGTTCTATTTCCAACTCTCGCATTGAAATCGCCCATTAGCACTATCCTATCCTTGCTGTTGACCCTGACAACGATGTCACTCAATGCTTCATAAAACTTGTCAATTTCATCCTCATCTGCTCCCTCACATAATGAATACACCAAGACAATTATCGCCCTAATTCCTCCAACTGCCAAATCTAACGTCATTTCTTCGTTTACATGCCTAACAGAAACTATGTTACGTGCAATAGTATTCTTGATTAACAGCCCTATCCCAGACTCTGCCCTTCCCTTTTTAACACCTGTCAAGTACACTTTATAATCTCCTATCTCTTTCTGGTTATCTACCTTTCCCGAATATCACTTACTCCTAGCACATCTTTGCTGACTCAGCCAGTTCTACTTTCTTTCTTCCATAAGCCCCATTAATACCGATAGCTCCCCATCAAATTCCCTTTTGTTCGCCAAGTTGTTTCCAAGGAGTTCCTCGCCTGTCAAGTGGGAGTGGGATTCCGTTACTTCCATAGGTCAGAGGCTTGCTTAAAATGTTCTGAACTTGGTAAATTCATGAAGCATGATGCTACCCTACTTACACATAGTCCAAGGGAGGATCTCTCATCTGACCGGTTAGGGACCACCAGTGGATTGCATAGCCCTATCCGCCTGAAGACAAGGAAGGCCATGACTCAGAATATGTCCGAGATGCCCACTCCCATTCCGTAGCAACTGGTATCCCGACTCTCAGGACCACTTACTAGGCCACTCAGCCATTGCCCATGGTTCACGAACTAGGACGTGACTACAGTAACCCACACCATGAACCTTTGACCTTAGTTGTTAAAACCAATATGGGATAAAAAAAATCAGATTTATAAGTTGTATAAATTAAACCAGAATATCATGAAGAGGTTGGTTTTCTGGCCATTATAATGTGATTTTTTTAAATACTGTATGATACCGCAATCCACATATCACTGAGTAGTGGAGGACTGCTTTGTAATTACAACGAACGTCACCGCTCCACTTTCCTCTCAAATGTGTTTGCTCTCTTGCTTCACTGTACGTATGCTTCCTACGTAAGCTGCCCACATTTACATAAGGCCAGCCTCTGTGTATGTATAAATGAATTGCTCTTATCTGTGAAACTGAATTATGTTGTAGATGTAGCTTGAAAGTAAAATATATCTGTATTTATCACTTTTCTACATCAGTAGGCAAATGTTTGTGCATTAACTATGAAGCTGAAACAATATTTCATAATGAAATAGGAGAGTTGGCAGGACATTCTCCTCTTACTTTCATTATTGTTACTGGTATGTGGTACTCCACAATCATATATCATTGCCCTGGAGATGTGCACCAATAATTTTTATAACTGTGTTACATATCTGTAAAGAGTACTTCTGACATAAGAAGAGCTCTTCACTCATCCCATTCATTCACAGTTAGCTGGTCAGTTATACATCCTATTTCCTCCATATTTCCTTGACTGTTTGCTTTTGTATGCTTTATACCTTTGTTCTTCTGTTTAGGTGGCTGCAATTATGTTGCAGAAAAGAATTCGCCTGATGATTATGAAGTTTCACATGTTTCATTGATTGATGGTCGACTCCATAGTTTCCAAAAATCTAGTCCAGAACCAGAGGAGAACCAGCACTCTACAGCCATTTCTATGAAAGGAGACACCACCGTGTCAAATCCTCTCGTTTCACATGGTTTGGGTTTATCTTCAAGAAGTTGGACAGGTTTACAGCAAAATCTTGGAGAGACTGAAGTTGCACTCTGTGCCCCAGGTCTTCAAGGGATTCCACAGAAATACACACATGAACATTATTTGGATAAATAATATACAAAAACTCTTTGTTATTCAAGTGTGCTTAAATAACTGAGTGGTTGCCCTGTAGTCAATGCTACAAAATGTAATTTTATTACCAGTGATGTGTAATCATTTGATGCAATTTTAAAAATGTATATTTAAAGATATAACACTTGAAAGACGAGTTTTATTCTGATTTTATTCAATATTTGCCATTCTTTGACCAGATGCAGTTCCTTTGAATAACTTTCTCCAATTAACATTTTTCAGCTGTTCCAAAATCAGTCTATCAAGAGTACGTATATTTTTCCTATGGATTATGTTTTTTACTCATTTGTCATGTAGCCAAGTCTCTGAATAATGGAATTTATATCTCCAGTATTCCCAGTTTATTATTATTTTCCTTTTGTTTAATTTGAGAATAAGTGTAAATACTGACAGTAATTTGATCACCATGCTTACTACAAAAGAAACCATGTCTGTGTGCACTCAAGGCAACACAGCATGCTCTCCACCATTTCACTGACCTCCTGCTTCCCCTTGAGTAGGGCACAGCAGCAGTCTTCCAATCATCGGGATAGATACAATAAACAGAAACCATTCACACCAGAAAAGACAGCTACACTGAAAAGTACAGTATGGCCGAGGAGGGGAACCATAGTGCTGGAAACAGAGAAAAAGCTGAACTTGAGAAGAACGTAGACTTGGTTTCAGCTTTACAGTGTCATCCGTCATTTAATTTCATTTCAGGCCAAGTTGGCTGATAGGCCTTTCAATTGTTTATATGCAGTAGATACTGGTTTTTCATATATGCATACAAATTTTAGAGACTGCATGTATAATGTGTTCTGGACAAAGCAATAGGGTAGATTTCTTCAGGTCGCTTCTGCTGCTTCTCTCACATTCACTCCATTTTGAAATGTGGTGTTACAGAAGAAAGCTGAAGGTGAGATGGTTAGATTGAATCATGAAGGAAGAGATACTGAATTAAATAGGCAAGAGGAGAATGATTTGGCAAAATTTGACCAAAAAAGAGAATGATAGGACAAATCCTAAGATGCCCAGGCCTTGTTCAGTTAGTTTTTCAGGGAAGTATAGGTGGTAAGAACAGTAGGGGTAGACGAAGGTATGAATATGACAAACAGATTAGAGTGTATGGAAGATGCAGTAGTTACATAGGAATGAAAATGTTAGCTCAGGATAGGGATCAGTCTATGGACTGAGATCCAACAACAACAACAACAACAACATGTTTTGTTATTGCCATGGAGGTGTGCAACAGGAATCACTAGCCAGTGCTAATGGAGTCAGCTTATATACCACTATATAAGTTGACTCAACAAGTGACAAATAAAGGACCATGTGTAGGAACACATAGTAGCATAAACATAGACCGATCAGTGTGGGAAGGAGGAGCAAGAGAAATAGGAGACAAGGGCTGGATATGATACGTAAACTTAATAAAATAGTGTAGTTTATCAATAAACACTGATTCACCAGCTATTACCCGATTTCCTAATTAACCTTTCAAGTGGTACATTTCTTTTGAGTAGCTACTAACACTGGCACATTTTCCATAAGGTTCTGGGAAGCAACATATAGTGAGATACTCTTGTGTAGTATATTTTTTTTTATCAGGTTCAAAAAGTACAGAATATGTATCAAGCTATCAGAAATGTCATAGAACGAAGGGCAAGGCGTCTGGCTCGCTGAGGAAAGCAACGGGAACTTACAGTGAGATACTTTTAATTGGTCAGGTATCTTCATCAGGTTTAAAAAATAAAGTCTTACTATCAAACTATTAAAATTATTACCATGCCAAGGGCAAGGAAAGAGAATCTGTCTCAGTGAGGAAAGCAGCGGGAAACAACTTGTGATCCATATGGTTCAATTTATAGAGTCTCATCAAACTAGGTGTCTTTTCCTATATACACCAAGAACTTCCACATGTAATCAGACTTAGATTCACACAGTTCAAATGATTTGATACCGAATCTTGAGCGCTTAGACAGTATGACACGACAAACATCCCTTCCACAACACAAGAGACTCGTCTACAGACACAGCCCTTTCAGGTGTGTACACACTTCGGAATCTGCTATTCAAGTAGTCCAGAATAGATTTCAATTTGTAGAATTTCTTCGGACCACATGTGGCTTCATCGTATGCTTCGTTATCGACAAAGTATAAGATTTTGAGAAGGAGATGAAATTTTCTTTCAGAGAACAGCTCCAAAAGTATTGGAGTCTCTAATATCTGTCTACGAGAAAAGTAGCTCTCGTTGTCAGGTAACTGATGAATGCCTTGCAAGAGAAACAATGCAAGGAAAGTCATCATTTCATCTTTATAGTGTCAGTCCACTGATTCACTCTCAAATATAGTTTCAAGCAATCAAATTAATTTAAAAACCACCTAATCGATACTTTATTTTTACCTTGGGCAAAATTAAAAAACATTAGCACACACAGAACATGTTTCGACCACTTAGTGGTCATCTTCAGCTGTATAAAACTATGTACCATGGGATCCTAAAAACTATTGCTCTAGGTCAGGGCCATCCAGTCATTGCTCCGAGAGCGCGCCTGCGCTCGATGAGCACTGGGCAGTCAGACTAGTGCTCCTACCCCTACCACCACTACACTGTGGCAGCGAGGAGACCTGAGACAGACGGACGATGTTCGGACCGCGCTGACTAGATGCGTATGTACAGTCGTGTGCCCGACGGCTTCTGTGGGATTGTTAACACCATATTGATAGGGCTGTTTTTGCCATAAATACACCGCATATACAAATCGAAAGGTACTCCGATGTATGCAATGTGTACAAAACGAAATCAAGCGTTAAGTAAAAAATGAGAATGAAACTCCAGAGCCTGTTTCCAGTAATTCGACCGGGTCAGGAATGGAATGAATGCTAGCGGCGAGGATAGGAATTGTGCCGGCTGCTGAAGCCTGTCGCACTCCTCTGGGGCAGTGATTAATGAATGACAGATGAAATGAAATGATATGGGAGAGTTTTGCTGGAATGAAATACGACAGGGAAAACTGGAGTACCCGGAGAGAAACCTGTCCCGCCTCTGCTTTGTCCAGCACAAATCTCACATGGAGTGACCGGGATTTGAACCACGGAACCCAGCGGTGAGAGGCCGGAGCCACTGAGGCTAGACTTACAGAATAGTGCTGCCTGAAATTTTCTTTCAATTCTTCCAACATCGATTAGCGACTGGCGTCTGTCAAATCAGCGTAATCATCCCTGTGGTTGGCACTGTAGTGCCGTTCCAAATTGTGGTCTTTTAAACACAGTAAATCTCGGTGGCACACTAAACATGTGGCATGCCCTTTAGGCTGTAAGCTGTACAATATAATTATTAAATTAATGTAGTAATGGTCCACCTTTCAATACTAATATGTAATATTCTAAATTACATTAATTAATTAGGGACTAGTTTCGGCCGGGTCTGGCCATCTTCAACCTTAATGTAAAACATCTAATAACTAAACAAATGTACATGCACACAATTGACATGAAAGAAATGAAACAATATATACAAATTGACGTTAAAAAACTGGGATGAAATCATGATTAAATTTGAAAATAAACTAGGTTCTAACTTCTTGAGTATACTCATCATTGAGAATATTACAAGTATTAATTTATATACACAAAACATCTAATCATTAATAATTCAATAGTAAATGGGACTGGTAAAAGTTGATCCCGTAGTTCATCACCAAATCTATTAGAGTGGTGTTAGTCATCTGCAAGCCATTGAACACCGCTGTAAATAACCATTAGCTGACGGAGAACTGTTAGATGTTGTTTCATCATCAATCAAGGTAATAAAATGAGACGCTCTTGTGGTGCTTGTTAAATCATGCTGAAATGTTGGTTGTTGGTTCAACGAGAGCATCTCATTTTATTTTTGGTCCAACAACATTTCAGCATGATTTAACAAGCACCACGAGAGCATCTCATTTTATTACCTTGATTGAAGATGAAACAACATCTAACAGTTCTCCGTCAGCTAATGGTTATTTACAGCGGTGTTCAATGGCTTGCACATGACTAACACCACTCTAATAGATTTGGTGATGAACTACGGGATCAACTTTTACCTGTTCCATTTACTATTGAATTATTAATGATTAGATGTTCTGTGTATATGAACTAATACTTGTAATATTCTCAATGATGAGCATACTCAAGAAGTTAGAACCTAGTTTATTTTCAAATTTAATCATGATTTCATCCCAGTTTTTTAATGTCAATTTGTATATATTGTTTCATTTCTTTCATGTCAATTGTGTGCACATACATTTGTTTAGTTATTAGATGTTTTACATTAAGGTTGAAGATGGCCAGACCCGGCCGAAACTAGTCCCTAATTAATGTAATTTCGAATATTACATATTAGTATTGAAAGGTGGACCATTATTACATTAATTTAATAATTATATTGTACTTACAATTCAATACGGATAAGAACCATGAAGTTTATAACCTATGATATAAGGTGTACAGAAAAATGAAATTTCCCATTCTGCTGTAAAGGCTGCTGCTTCACCACTCCTTTTTTTTTTTTTTGTGAATATCAGTCATGACAACTGCGAAACTGATTTAGTTACACACTGTCAACAAAGCGCATTGGACTAGACTAGCGACTGATGGATCGGCTGCTCGCTTCGGCGAGGCAGGCTCAACCAGCCAAGCTCCTCCCACCACTACCAAAACTACCTTCCCCCACAGCGCTCGGAGCACCGGCTTAGAGCGTGGCCAGAGCACTAGCGCTCGGGGCGCACTGTTTGGATGGCCCTGCTCTATCAATCAATCAATCAATCACTACTGATCTGCATTTAGGGCAGTCGCCCAGGTGGCAGATTCCCTATCTGTTGTTTTCCTAGCCTTTTCTTAAATGATTGCAAAGAAACTGGAAATTTATTGAACATCTCCCTTGGTAAGTTGTTCCAATCCCTAACTCCCCTTCCTATAAATGAATATTTGCCCCAATTTATCCTCTTGAATTCCAACTTTATCTTCATATTGTGATCTTTCCTACTTTTAAAGACACCATCCAAACTTATTCATCTACTGATGTCCTCCCACGCCATCTCTCCACTGACAGCTCGGAACATACCACTTATTGCAGGTTATAAACTTCATTTTCCTTGTCCGTATTGGAGAACTACTTGTGATAAAATTCCTTTAGTTTTGCCAATTGCCAATTGAAAAGGTGGCAGTTGGCAAAACTAAAGGAATTGTATCACACATACCACTTAGTCGAGCACCTCGTCTCCTTTCTCCCAAGTCTTCCCAGCCCAAACTTTGCAACATTTTTGTAACGCTACTCTTTTGTCGGAAATCGCCCAGAACAAATCGAGCTGCTTTTCTGTGGATTTTTTCCAGTTCCTGAATCAAGTAATCCTGGTAAGGGTCCCATACACTGGAACCATACTCAAGTTGAGGTCTCACCAGAGACAAATATGCTCTCTCCTTTACATCCTTACTACAACCCCTAAATACTCTCATAACCATGTGCAGAGATCTGTACCCTTTATTTACAATCATATTTATGTGATTACCCCAATGAAGATCTTTCCTGATATTTGTACCTAGGTATTTACAATGATCCCCGAAGGGAACATTCACCCCATCAATGCAGTAATTAAAACTGAGAGGACTTTTCCTATTTGTGAAACTCACAACCTGACTTTTATCCTCATTTATCATCATACCATTGCCTACTGTCCATCTCACAACATTATCAAGGTCATTTTGCAGTTGCTCACAATCGTGTAACTTACTTATTACTCTGTACAGAATAACATCATCTGCGAAAAGCCTTATCTCTGATTCCACTTCTTTACATATATTACCCCCATTATTGCCTAGTTAAGCCCAGCCAGTGAGCGAGAGATCCCAAGGGGGACCGTTCGTTCATTGGCTACTGCTTTTTAGAGGCATTTAAGGAAAAGAAGGGTTGATGACCAAGCCAGAAAAATAAATTTAAAACAACACTCTGACATTTATTAACACAAGCAGATCATAAATAAAAATATTCTTGCTGATATTACTTTCTTTTACAACTTTCATAACATCCATTTCTTCCTCAGTCTTTGAGAAGCACATAATTCTTAATGGACAGCTTTACTGGTCTGTAACGAAAATCAAAGAAAAATTAGGCCTACCGCCTTTTGAAAATCAAATATTCGGCTGAAAGAAATTCAAAAAAACTTAACAGAGAGGTTCACAAAATAACTCGACAACTGTCTTGCTGATATTTTTACAATAAAGTAGTTAAAGGCTTCATGACTTTAAAGTAGCCTCAACACGTGGTTTAAGTTGAATTCTACTAAGTTTATCTTTTAAAGTATTTACTATTGGTCAATAACACCAGTATAAGCTTTAACAGAAAATCGAAATTAATTTCAAAAACTTCAAAATTAATTAATTATTATTCTTATCATTATTATTAATCTCTCTCCTTATTTAATTAACACGTCCTTCACCATCACACGATCGTGTTTCCAATTAATTTCTCACTGCATCATTCACTTAACAATTGTCATTAACATTCCAAAATAATTATTTTCCAATTAATTATTGCGACTCATTATCACCAGAATTCAAAGTAATTATGCAGCTAGTGAACATCTACTTCTGATCCTTGAATGGCATTTATGATTCAAATTAACTTTAAAATATTTCAAAATTCAAATATAAATGTGTTAGAAAACTTGGTTATCCACGTGTGGGCTAGTTAATTAATAGTTTACAAATCGATTGCCTTTGTGAAAATAACGAGATGATCTTTCCTTTTAAATCACGTTCATCAACAAAAATAAATCCTTTCCTAGTCTTCCTCGACTTAAACTTATCAAATTTTCCCTTAAGGACATGAAAATTACTTCTTAAGGTAGCACACAACGATGAATGTAATCTGCGTCGTCACAAGTACACGACCAGATCAAGTTAAATAGAATAAACATGATACAAGAAAAATACACATATTTACATACACACACACTCATTCATACTGGGAAACACGTCTTTTATATACATTATTGCAAACATGTCTTATATAATCAGAAAGAATGCTTTCCCAAAGCTTACATACAATGCATGTCAAACTTACTGGCCTGTAATTTTCAGCTTTATGTCTATCACCCTTTCCTTTATATACAGGGGCTACTATAGCAACTCTCCATTCATTTGGATAAGTTCCTTCATGCAAACAAAAATCAAACAAGTACTTCAGATATGGTACTATATCCCAAACCATTGTCTTTAGTATATCCCCAGAAACCTTATCAATTCCAGCTGCTTTTCTCGTTTTCAACTTTTGTATCTTACTCTAAATGTCATTGTTATCATAGGTAAATTTTAATACATATCTAGTATTACTCGCCTCCCCTATCTGGACATTATCCTTGTAACCAACAATCTTTACATACTGCTGACTGAATACTTCTGCCTTTTGAAGATCCTCGCATACACACTCCCCTTGTTCATTAATTATTCCTGGAATGTCCTTCTTGGAACCTGTTTCTGCCTTAAAGTACCTATACATACTCTTCCATTTTTCACTAAAATTAGTGTGGCCACCAATTATGCTTGCCATCATGTTAACCTTAGCTGACTTCTTTGCTAGATTCAATTTCCTAGTAAGTTCCTTCAATTTCTCCTTACTTCCACAGCCATTTCTAACTCTATTTCTTTCCATCCTGCACCTCCTTCTTAGGCTCTTTACTTCCCTGTTATAATATAGTGGATCTTTACCATTCCTTACCACCTTTAAAGGTACAAACCTATTTTCACATTCCTCAACAATTACTTTAAACCCATCCCAGAGTCTGTTTACATTTTTATTTACCGTTTTCCACCGATCATAGTTGCTTATTAAAAACTCCATCATGCCTGTTTTATCAGCCATATGGTACTGCCTAACAGTCCTAATTTTAATATCTTCCTTTCTTTCACATTTATTTTTAATTACCAAAAAAACAGCTTCGTGATCACTAATACCATCTATTACTTCGCTTTCTCTATAGAGCTCATCTGGTTTTACCAGCACCACATCCAGAATATTCTTCCCTCTAGTTCGTTCCATTACTTTCTGAATCAGGTGCCCATCCCATATTAACTTATTTGCCATTTGTTGGTCATGCTTTCTGTCGTTCGCATTACCTTCCCAATTGTCATTTGGTAAATTGAGATTACCCGCTACGATCACGTTCCTTTCCTTATCGTTTCCCACATAACAGATTATCTTATCAAATAATTCTGAATCAGCATCTGCGCTACCCTTTCCTGGTCTGTACACTCCGAAGACATCTAGTTGCCTATTATCTTTAGAAATGAGCCTTACCCCTAGAATTTCGTGCTTGTCATTTTTAACTTTTTCGTAGCTTACAAATTCTTCTTTCACGAGAATGAATACTCCCCCTCCTACCTTTCCTATCCTATCTCTACGATACACCCTCCAGTTCCATGAGAAAATTTCTGCATCCATTATATCATTTCTCAGCCATGATTCAACTCCTAATACAATATCTGGTAAGTATATATATCTATTAAATTACTTAATTCTATTCCTTTCTTTACAATACTTCTACAGTTGAACACTGACAGCTTTATGTCATCCCTACTTGATTTCCAGTTCCCTGTTCCCTTAACACCGCTGTCTAGCGCACCCTGTTTCCCTGAATGTACCTCCCTATTACCCTTCTAAACAAATGTCCTAACTTATATGTACCACTGTGGTTTAAGTGAAGGCCATCTGAGTGCAGATCCCTATCTCCTATGCACCCATTAGGATCTAGAAATTTCACTCCCAGTTTCCCACATACCCACTCCATAGTCTCATTTAAATCCCCAATCACCTTCCAGTCAGTATCCCTCCTACACAGTATTCCACTGATAACAATCTCCGCTTCCTGAAACTTCATCCGTGCTGCATTTACCAGATCCCACACATCCCCAACCATGTTGGTACTTATACCTGCTTGTCTTACGTTATTAGTACCAACGTGAAACACTACCACTTTCTCCTTTCCCTCCTCCTTCTCTTCTACTTTCTTCAACATCTGTCTTAACCTAATTCCTGGATAACACTCTACCCTGGTACCCTTTCCTCCACACACCCTTTCCCGACATGTCCAACGATAGAATCCCCCATGTCCAGAGCCTCAACCCTACCCACCTCATTTGATCCCCTCCCCTCCTGGTCAGTCCTATCTTTCCTGACAGCTGCAGAAGCTACTTCCTCCTCCCTTTTCTCCATCCCATGACCCTGTTCCACCCTTCTTTTCCTATCCACTACTCCACATTTCCCTTTCCTACCTCTTCCCTTTCTCCTACTTCCGAACTTCTCGGCAACAGTTCCCTGTTCCTCATCTTCCCTCAGTTGTTCTACCTGCAGTGACTCGTACCGATTTCTCATCGACACCTGTCCTGAATTTTGATCCTGAATGGAGCCCTTAGCCTGCAATCTCCTTCCCCTTAAAACATTAGACCACCTGTCTTCCACAATTCTCCCATTTCCTTCCAATCCCTCTATTTCACCTACTGTATCCTGTGCATTGTTTGGAGGCCTACTTTCCTTCCTGTCCTCTGTGAGTATCCTAGGTGCTCTAAAAGAAGGGAGGGGGGTCAGGGAGGTTGGGGGGTTAAGGTAATATGTGTGGATGATACTTAAATTACAATTTGCGTCTACAATTGTGTTAAAAAAATGTATTAACTAATATACATGTTTAAAATATTTAAAATACCACCACAGACGCTTTTAAATATTTTAAATATGTATGTTAGTTAATAAGTTTTTAAACACAATTGTAGACGCAAATTGTAATTTAAATATCATCCACACATATTACCTTACCCCCCAACCTCCCCGAACACCCCCCCCCCCCTTCTTTTAGAACACCTAGAGCAATAGTTTTTAGGATCCCATGGGACATAGTTTTAAGGTTTAATGTGCTTACTGTCCAAATGTTTTCATCTAAGCTATCTTTATACAGTTGAAGATGACCACTAAGTGGTCGAAACATGTTCTGTGTGTGCTAATGTATTTTTAATTTTGCCCAAGGCAAAAATAAAGTATCGATTAGGTGGTTTTTAAATTAATTTTTTGATTGTACTCATCGATATGGTCATGAAGTTGACAGCCTACAATATAGTTTCAAGGTCGGTGTGCTTTCTAAAAACTGTTGAGCATACCGGTTGGTTTCCCTACTTATTAGTTCTGCTAATTCAGGAGTGATAAATAATTGAAAATATTCTTGCGGATTATTTACGTCTTCAGTTTGTACATTTAATCCAGGTTGTGCCGTAAATGTTAAATCTTGGCCGTTCAGATCCTACCTTCATCCATACACCGAGCTGAATATCACCGCTAGTGCTACAGCCACGTTCACTTGAGTCGCTTTCACCATTACACTCACTATCTCTTGACATTTCAACAGTAGTCTCACTATCAGATGACACATATCTCTCTGAATTGTCACAGTGTAATAAATCAACCAGTTCTTCTGCTCGCAGACATTTCCGAGCTCCACTTGCACCTGCCATAATGCACTATCTACCACTCTCAGCAGCCTGGCGGCCGGTACTGGCTGTCTGCCAGCTGGGTGCGGAACGAAAGCATTTCGCCCGGTCGCATGGTTTTAGGAGAGTGATGCTGCAAGCAAAGCTCAGAACTAACATACACACAGAAAGGAAAGCGATCTCGGATCCTACAACGGAATAAGTCGCCATACCCACCGCTGAAAGACATTTACAATGTGATGATGGAATAATCCGTCATGGCAACTTATGAAGCCATGCGGCTATGACAATTTATTCCGTCATTACCGCGTGAAAGGTTAACATAAGTACAAAAAAATTTTCATGATTACAATACAGACAGGTTCAGGATGCCATGATGACTAATCTCTGCATACTACTAACCTTAATATACCAAAAAATACCAAAACGACACAAGTATACCACATGTGTCTATCATCAATACACACTTCCTGAAACAAACATCCATTGTGTTCCCATTGATCTGTCAAAGTCAACTACTGATTTGTGGGCAGTGGAATTAATTTATTCAAAGAACATTTAAAAACTCCCTTGGAAGTTTTAACATCCACTGCACGCACAAGTCCATCACTACCGGGGTAGGTTTTGACCTCAACAGCTATTTTCCACTGTAGTGGTGGGGTTTTCTCGTTCTTCTTGAGCACGAGAGCACCAACGGCAACATTAGGCTGTACAGTTTTTCATTTTTGGCGTTGCTGAAGGCTGCTGGGGTAGCTGGTGGACCATCTCCTCCATATATGCTGTAAGAAACACTGTAGCTTCTCCAATCTCCTTAGCTGGGACAGAGAGACATCGCTTAAGCCTGGCTCCAGAAAGGAAACAAGTGGAGAACTAATTAAGAAATGTCTAGGTGTTAAGGGGAGGGGTTCATCCGGATTACTGGACAACACAGTTAAAGGCCTCGAATTCAAACAAGCTTCTATTTGACATTGCCAAGTACCTGACTCTTCGTAGGTAAGTACATATGAGCCGGGCTGAGTGGCTCAGACGGTTGAGGCGCTGGCTTTCTGAACCCAACTTGGCAGGTTCAATCCTGGTTCAGTACGGTGGTATGGGAAGGTGCTCAAATATGTCAGCCTCGTGTCGGTAGATTTACTGGCAGATAAAAGAACTCCAGGACTAAATTCTAGCACCTCAGTGTCCCCAAAAATTGTAAATGTAGTTAGTGGTATGTAAAAACAATAGCATTATTATTATTAAGTGAAGAACCAGGAGGTATAAAATAATTCCGCTTGAACTGTTCAGTAGTAGCAAAGTTTTCTGTCTTCCTTGAATGATACAGAAGAAACCCGTATATGAAGCTCCTGTAGTTCCTTACTAGCCTTAACAAACTGAGTCCCATTATCGGAATAAACATTGGAACATTTGCCTCTACGAGCTGTAAATTGTTTCATGGCAGCTCTAAATACACTTGATGTCAGACTACTGACCAGTTCAATATGTACCGCCTTACTGCACACACATACAAAGACCACAACATAACACTTTGGGTTGCGTTACTTCTAGCAGAGCCAAGTTTCATCATTAAAGGTTTAGTGTAGTCCACACCAACATTCGTAAAAAGCCGAGAAGGCTGAGGACGATCATCAGGGTACTGTCCCATTAACAGTAGCCTCGTTGCTCCTTTGAGTTTAACACACTGCAAGCTCCTGTGAAGAAGGTATCTGACTACCTGACGAATCCTCAGAATCCAGTAGTGCCATTGCAAACTGGAGACGATAAGTTCAGATCCTACATTTAGCAGACAAGGATGATTGCTCTATAAACAAGCACACTCAGGTGAGGTCCAGGAGGCAAGATCATTTGCTGTTCTGTTTCATAAGGTAACACTGACTAATTCAATCTTCCCCTACTTTTAAAACTTCTTCGTCCAGAAATGGATGGAGGCTGAGAAGACTGCTGCTTGATGAGATCAGTTCCTTCTCTTTCATAGTTTCTTAGAAACAGAACATTGTGCAATCTTGACACAAGTCCTCAATTATGTCCTTAATTTCTTGATGTTCATAGTACCAATCATTTTGTCTATACCTGGAGTTATAGAGCTTACCAAGACTAGAAAAATGCTCAGTAATTATATTCCAGTCTGTGAATGATATCAAGTTTTTAACTGTGGTAGTACATCCTTCTGGCATAGACTCCTTAGGGCTAATGTGAATTTTCTCAGGCCAGTCTGACTGAGAATGCTTCAACCATGAATCATCTTGCCACCATAATGTGGACTGCTGAAACCTCGTGATATTAAATCTGCCGGGCTACCTTGAGACGATACATGTCTCCAGCAACTGCCTTTACTCAGCTGTTGGATCTATGATACACAATTTCCAACAAATCTTTTCCAGTATGAGGCTGGGAAAGATAACCAACCTAATACCACCATTGAGTCTGTCCAATAATAGATGCTGGAAATGTTAACCTCCAACCTTCATATTTTTTCTTAACAAGTTTGGCCATAAGAACAGCTGCACACAGCTCTAGTCCTGGAAGAGTAATTTTCTTTACAGATGCAACTCTGGATTTGGTACACAATAATCTAACAGATATGTTACCAGTATTATTTACAGTTCTGAGAAAAATGCAGCAGCCATAAGCCTTTACTGCATGCATTTGTATTCTCTTAATATTTGGAAAACTTAAATCTCAATGTTCTTGACATCAGATAACTGAGAACTTAATTCATGCCAGCTGTTAGTTAGTGGGTTAGGCAGTGGATTGTTCCATTGTAAATTATAAGACCGCAATTCTTGGATAAACATTTTAGGCAAATAACATACGGGCCAATGAGACCAAGTGGATCAAACACTGAAGTAATTGTTGAGATCACCTGTCGTTTTATCAAAACATACTCCTTGATAGTCAATAAGGAACTTGTCAGCTGTAGGATGCCAGAGTCTTCACACCAAATTCCTTGTCCAGTAAAACTGGTAACTGTATTTCCCTGCAGCTCAGTGGCATAGCTTCTATGAGAGCAGGATGTCTGAGGATATATCCAGCATTCAAAAGAACCTGAACCAAGTCTTGCTGTAATCGTAGTGCCTTTTCTCGCTCATGTTAGTACATTGTTGATGTAAAAATCTTCCTTCGATATTCGCGACACAGGAGGGTTTCTTGCTTCTTCTTCATATGATACCTGTAGCAGACGTCATGTTGCCAGGAAGGAGCTTGGTCAGTGTTCTCAGCTGGTATAAGTGAATAGGCTCCTTGGGATTTGATCGCCTCAAGATGTGTTGGAAGTAGCTATGATCCGGGCGTACTAATATATTCTTCTACATCTTCTCTATATCGTCCTTGAAGATAACTGGATGAGTTATAAATCTTAGGACTATGGAGTACAAATCTTGTTGAAGTGTAGGTCCTGTTAACAACAAATCAGTCAGAGAACAATCACTAGTAGTTTTACTTGAGCAATCAGAGACTACTCTTAACTTAGTTGTTGTGTTTGACTCCTTAAATACGGCATGGTGAAGATTGTAATAAATGGTTCACAAATCTCCAATTTGCAACTCCCTTCTTTCCTTCATGAGATTTAGCCTTTCATACTCTGTAATGAATTCCGTATATGCTTCAGCAAGAACCGATTGCCTAGCAAAGTGCTTCTCAAGAAGATAAAAAGCAATTGAGTGCAACCTGGTAGTATTCTCCAAGCAGTGGCGTATACTGAGGGCTACCAAGGCTATCAGTGAAGCCCAAACCTGAAATGCGAGCGATGGAAATCTAAAGCACATTATATTGTAAGCATCTGACACATTGTTCCATTTGCAAACCTTGAAAGCAATGAGAAAACACGTCGCGCGTATTTCTGAGAACAAGGCTTCGGAGACTGATATTGCAGCCCAGATTCTCATCCCTTGCCATCGACTCGCCTCACGCGGCTTGCTCCTGTCTGGCTACAGGCACGGGGAGCGGCGGAGGATAGCTGTGCTAGGCTTCGGTCCATCAGATCGCCACTGCTAACTATCACCATGCGTTACTCATCGTGTATACTTCCTCACCTCATCCTTCTGTCTTAAATAAGATAGATGATGGAGTGCTGGTATTTCACTCCCGTTTACTTCTACATCCTTGTAGGAAGACACTGCAGGGCTGCTGTTATAGGAGCGATATAGTTTTCTTTTTATTGGTAGATCTGCTAAAATGAAACGCAATCTTTCAGGTTTAGTGTTCTCTTTTTTTGGTTGGAATCGAACCCGTGATCATGGGTCGGACACCACCACTTATCTTCCGAGGAAGATAATTAACCATTGAACAATGGGTACGACCGCTGTAAAATTCAACATTGTTATTTAACGATTATGATGATGTTAATAATAATAATAATAATAATAATAATAATAATAATAATGGTGCATGGCATCTACATAGGCTTGGTGGTGACCTAATAAGGATAAAATGAATGGCGAAGTCGTCATAAACACCCAGTTCCCAAGCCAGGGGAATTAACAGTATGAGGGGGTTGATTCTGAAAATTGAACTGGGGCCGTCGGACCAAAGGCAAGCACTCTATCCATTTGGCCTCAAAGCTGAACTTCAATTTGCTAAACCTTAGGCTACCAACTCGATTGATCAGGTGTTGAGTATTGGCGGTGGCAGAGGCCAGGGCAGTAGCTTGTGAAGCAGCCTTGACAACACAGCTGGCAGCTCCGTTGGCTGTTTGATGTAGCTCAAAATGCTTAAGGCTTGATGTTCCCTAAACCAGCTATCGAAAAGGGGTAGTCTAAGTCTAGTGGTAGCCCATGTCTTGATACCAGCATACGCCACTGTCTCCAAGGTTACTCAGATCCTGTTGAAAGGGAAGGCTGACAACAAATCGTCCATCTGCATTGCGCGATTTAGTTTTCTGGAAATGCCTCTCACAAATGTCATGCTCAGATCTCTTAAAATTATTGGGGATATCTTCCAGCTCCCAGAATCTGGTTACCTGACAATCAAGTTCAGCTTTATTGCGTAGACAGAAGTTTT
Organism: Anabrus simplex; assembly: GCF_040414725.1. Classification (NCBI taxonomy): domain Eukaryota; kingdom Metazoa; phylum Arthropoda; class Insecta; order Orthoptera; family Tettigoniidae; genus Anabrus; species Anabrus simplex. Next base: position 310,934,364 of record NC_090266.1, read on the forward strand.
GAGATGATTCATGCACATGTGAAGGGAATGACTGATATCTACTAGCCAAATGTGTTTCATGCAGAACTGCCCAGTCACCTGGCCTGGACCTACAATCATTCTTCATGATTTCTTAGAACACTTCTGTCCATAACAAGATGTCAACATTTCCTGGGATATGAAATTCAGGATCAGCCAGCTGAATGCCCTCAGGATGATTCCGTTCTGATGTGTCTACTTCCCTTGCAGGCAAATAATTATAAGAATAAATTGAAGAAGGTTCACCTTTTCAATACAATCTATCAATTAAATGATATTACATAAGTCTCGGGACTAGTTTCAGCCACTTAATGACCATCTTCAGCCAAATAACAATTAGTTATTTTACTTAATACCAAACGATGAATATCAGCATCAAACTCAGAAATCCTTGCCATAATTGACGTCACACAGTACTTCGTATGATGGCTAACTCCATGTATTCCTTCAATTGGGGTGAGATTTCTAGATCTTCTTAAATTCAACCTCTGAACTAATCATTTGGTAATATAATTGGATTGGCTGCATGAATCAAGAAGACATCATGCCTTATGAATTACTCCTCTTGAATCAAGAACATAAACAATTGCTGTTGCCAACAATACACAAACATTTCTTTGGTTCTTAAATGGGCAATAACTTCCAGTTCTTATTTCTGATGACCTAACCATTCCATTTGCATAATTGCAATGTGGGTGTGATTCATGTGATGTACCACCTTCCTTAACTTCGCCATTAACAGCGTGGTGTTTTCTCTCACATGTATGGCAGGAGCTGCTCTTACACTAGGAAGACTTATGATTGTCTACAAGAAGACATTGAAATACAGATTTTTAGACTTAACAAATTCTAAACGCTCTGATAGAGATAAGGCCTTAACATGTTCACTGCTATGCAAATTACACATTCCCACCCCCAAAAACTGAAAATGAAAAAATGATATAAAATTTACTAAATGTTGTCAAAAATCCAAACATGTGCCTATAAGGATGATACATGCCTAAATTAAAATTTTTGAAGACTTCTAAGTCTGTGGGTTGGATTCGGCCCCTCAGCAGCGTGCGCTACACCACTAATTGCTGATTTGTTGAAAATCTTATGTTATAATGAAAGATGTCCGACTCGTTGGCTGAATGGTCAGCGTACTGGCCTTCATTTCAGAGGGTCCCGGGTTCGATTCCCGGCCGGGTCGGGGATTTTAACCTTCATTGGTTAATTCCAATGGCCCGGGGGCTGGGCGTTTGTGCTCTCCCCAACATCCCTGCAACTCACACACCACACATAACACTATCCTCCACCACAATAACACGCAGTTACCTACACGTGGCAGATGCCGCCCACCCTCATCAGAGGGTCTGCCTCACGAGGGCTGCACTTGGCTAGAAATAGCCACATGAAATTATAAATTATATAATGAAAGATTACGATAATTACTGTTTATGACATGTTATAAATTGGAAAACTGTTAAAACCATATTTAGCTTTATTAATGTTGTTTTTTCACTATGTACAATAATTTACAGCTCCACCCACCATCCTCTGTTTGGTCCACTTACATGTCTTTGTGGTATTTGTCAAAGCAACCAACCGGGCAAAGCCCCGGCAAATCTGGACAGCCAGAACAGAAAAACATTGATTGTTTTTTACTTCCTGCTTTATAGCAGACCCTGCACTTTTTGTGTTTGCTTCCTCCTTTGGAGTCTCGCTCATCATTTTGCACCAATCGATGTAAGTTGTTCTTTCTTAGAGGAGTGTGCACTAGCTCTGCTTGACGGGGTGGCAGAAGTGATTCCACTATTTATAGGCGAAAGTCGTATAAAACCATTTTCGGATTTCCAACCCTGGTATTGTGCATGTTGTATAAGTGGAAAGCATTGATGATCAACTGAATGATGTGGACAAAAATTTTTGGTACCAGCGAGGGTTTTCCTTTTGAAAGGATAGTATGCCTTGAGTTGGTCACACCAATCAGTCCCTTTCATGTGTGCATTATAATGCACTATTGCCAAAGGTTTTTCTTTTTCTTGGCCCCTTTTATTTGTGATAGTGACCATTGTGTTCTCAAATTGCGAGGAAATGTATTGTACCACTCGCTTGTCCTCCATTTGCCCACCATAATTCCGTCAGTGTACTGAGTAATGGTTCCACCTTTAGGCAGTATTGCCGTCTTCACAATTGGAGGGTTGTGGTGCCGGTCAGCTCAGAGTGTTCCTGTACTGTATGTGTTTTCTGACAGCAGCTTAGATGCTAGGGCAAAACTGTTATAATAATTGTCCATGAACAAGGCAGGGCCATTATTCAGAAGTTGCTCCAAAAGATGCATGACCACTTTTGTAGAGTGTCCTTTCCCAGACAACTGGTTGTTGGCTCCGGCATACACAATAAATTTGAAAGTGAGGCCCTCAGATTCATTTAGAGCATAAAGTTTTATGCCATACTTATGCCATTTCCCCTTCATATACTGCTCGAAAATCAAGTGACCCTGCCAAAGTAATATAGCTTCATCAGTGGACAGTTCCCGTGAAGGATAATAAATGCTGGACATTTTATTGTTGAAAAAATCAATAATTTGTCTCACCTATTCCAGCCTGTCTAATGACAGGGGTTTGGGATCATTGATAGGTCTAGCTGGGGAAAAGTGTAGGCATTGTACTATAAGTAGAAAACAATCCCAGCTCATATACTGTCGAAACGCAGGAACGTTGAAAAGCCTGTGAGTTTTCCAATAATATTGGAGTCTGCTCATTCGCAATGTTCCTGTATGAATCAGCAGACCCAACAATGTCTTTACTTCATTGACATCAACGTCCTTCCATCTCGTAATGCACGATTTCTCCTTTGTGCTTGGGCCACAAAACAACTCTAACGCATAATTGTTCGTCACACGTCAAAAAATTCCAAAAAATTGTTATCAAGCAACAATAGGAACCAATTGGCTTGTTTTCTCCTGGTATCGGCACTAGCAGTTTGTTTTCTTTGCTAAATGGTATGTTCTTCAAGCCGAATGTTCGATCTGACCAGGTTGGGTTGAGTTCTGGTTCGTCCGAACCTTCCGTTTCAGAATTAGCACTTCCTTCACTCATACAATCATGATCACTGCCGGACAAATCAACACGACAATGAGCCATCACACACTCACGATAAAAACAATTTAAACACATAGGCCCACTACTGCCACAATCGTAAAAAATCACCAAAAGATGTGAGCGGCGAACGACGAGTAAAAATATATCTCACCACTAGTACTCACGGTGCGTACAACATACGATGTGTCTTCATCAAGAGCTGAGCTCACACTGACTGCTTAGAAATGGCATGGCAATGCGGGCCGGATCCGGGTCACACGCACTGGCGGAAAGCGCGCTAGTGGCCAGATCCGGTCCCTCAGCATTGAACGTGTTAAACTTGTCACAGTGATATAAAACATGCAACTGATTACAGTACTTACGTTGTTTGTTTGCCTGGGTAAGTGTGTGGGTTTGGTTAGGGTTGAACTTATTAATTGTCTTTATCTTGGATTGACTACCTACAGGGCCTGACACCTGGTTTATAAGAACTCAAGTAGATCCTTCCAGTCATAACTCTTTCCTGAAGCAGAAAATACTTCAAATTCCTTCTTAGTCCTACTGCGAAGATTATATAACATTAATTGTGTAAGCATCAGTTCAAACAAAGAAACATCCAACATGAGGGCTTCTAATGCATTCTTATTACTTGTCATGTGGTTTAATAAGCGCCTGAGCTCGGATGATGAGCCTTCACAAAACACTTGGGGAAGACAGTCGTTCATGAATATGTCTTACAGCTATTAGTCTAGGATTGTCATATCTACAAGTTATTAAATCCCATGCAACAACAAAATTGTCATTTGAGACAGGAATATTCTGGACCAACTGTCTTGCCTTGCCCATTAGGTCCAAAAACGAATAATGTAGTCTTTGAACCTCAGTAAGAGATGGATTATTTATAACTAAACTTTGAAAGGTATCCTTGAAACTAATCCCATCGTTGGAGTTACCAGAAAATTGTGGAATTTATATTCTTGGCAACTGTACACTGCTGACAATGCCACCTTGTTTGACATTGTACTTGTAGGATGGCCTGCAATTTGAGAAGCCTGAATTGATCTAGGTAAAGAGACCAAATGACCTAGCACAGTATAATACACATCTTCAAAATTCTCTCTGCTGGTTGAATGGTCGTTAGCATCATCATTACCGAGCTCGATGGCTGCAGTCGCTTAAGTGCGGCCAGTATCCAGTATTCAGGGGATAGTGGGTTCGAACCCCACTGTCGGTGGCCCTGAAGGTGGTTTTCTGTGGTTTCCCATTTTTCACACCAGACAAGTGCTGGGCTGTACCTTTATTAAGACCATAACCGCTTCCTTCCCACTTTGCATGCATGTTAGAGACAAAATATAAATTCCTCGTATAACTAGGTACTTAACTGTGTTTGGTTCCATGATAATAATGAAAGGAGCAAGGATAATAATAGGAAATGGACTTATATTAAAGCAGATGCTGATGACCCGGAGCAGCTGTTTCCCACGACGATTCTAATCCACTAGGTAGTGGCACTGTACCGTTTCAGTGAATGGGAGATAGAGTCAGCCAAGGAGGATATATTTTAAAATTTAATTCAATATTCCATATAACAAATACACACATTCTCTCCAACCATTTCACAATGTTCAATGAAATTTCATGATGTACACAGAAAATCCACCGAGTAAATGTTCATCATATCGAAAAATTTGCCAGTCACTGAAATCATTCACCACTTGTTGCAAAGCGCAACTTGAAATGAGCTATTGTTTGAACTATCTTACACCAGTCTTCAGTGTACTTGGAAGTGAGCATGTAGATGAATGTTCTTACATCATGCACTAACAGAATTTCTTTAGTGTTCACGAAAGTAAGCACGCAGCTACTGAATGTTCTTAAATCATGAATTAACAGAATGTCTTCAGTCACTTTGAGTAAAATGGCACTGATGTGTTCACCATGTGTTTCGATCGAATATCGAGGTAATACCTGGTCCGGAGGACCAAAAATAATGCATATGGTACTTAAACTTAATAACGTAGTGTAGTTCACAAATAAGCACTGATTCATCGGATCTTACCCAATTTATTACTTAATGTAAGTACAAACATTTTACATGATTGCAATACAAAGAGGTTTGAGATGCCATGATGACTAATCTCTGCATACTGCCAACCTTAACATAACAAAAATACTAAAAAGGACACAAGTTTACCACATCCGTCCATCATCAAAACAAACATCCTGAAAACAATGAACAAACAAAATAACAATCTCTACATCTTCACATACAAGGGCTCTCTCCTCATCATTCCTTGATCTTCTAAATCTATTTCTTCTTAGCCCCCAGTGGTCTGGTTTCTGTTTCCCAGCTTTATCACAAGGACAGGTTTCAACACTTAGTGAGGGGCTATGTTTATAGATCTTCAGTCTTGATGATGGGAAGTGTAGCATAAGAAGAAAGCTGGATAAACACAGGGAAAGAGAAGAGAGAAAAGTTTAAGTACAGCAGTGTATTGACATTCCTACATTTCCATATACAGTACTGAAATGAAATGGCATATGGCTTCTAGTGCCGGGAGCATTTGGCTCACCAGATGTAGGTCTTTTGATTTGACGCCCGTAGGCGACTGGCACATCTTGGTGAGGATGAAATGATGTTGAAGACGACACATACATGGTTAAAATTCCCGACCCTGCCGGGAATCAAACTCGGGGCCCCTGTGACCAAAGGCCAGCACGCTAACCATTTAGCCATGGAGCCGGACTATACAGTACTTACAAAATATGTTGATAATGACAAACTGATGAACACTCCTGTTTGGAGTAATTTGGTTTCATATCTGGCCAAACGTCTTGATAATGACAATAGAAAAGAAAACCTACAACCTGTTTTCCAGTCTTTGACCGGGTCCGGGATGTAATGAATGAATCAGATATAGGCTGTTATTACGATGGGGTCGCCACTCCCAAAGTGATTTATATTAAGGAGTGATAGATGCTATGAAATGAGAATGGAGAGTGTTGCTGGAATGAAAGATGACAGGGAAAACCGGAGTACCCGGAGAAAAACCTGTCCCGCCTCTGCTGGCCAGCACAAATCTCACATGGAGTGACTGGGATTTGAACCACGGAACCCAGCGGTGAGAGGCCGACGCGCAATGACAATAGAGTAGTGCTTTATTTGAGACCTGCTGCTTCAGTGGATCAGTGGTAGTGTTTCCAACACATGATTCGAAGTTCGTGGGTTGGATCATGGCTGAAGTAGTTGATTTATGAAGGATAGTCAAAAATCTTGGCATGCCATGTTGTCATTGGCATGCTAAGGATCTCTGACGGTGTGCTTGGTGTCGCTTGAAAAAATTCAATTAACTCAGCCATAGTATCCATTCCAGTTGCATTCCACTTTTGTTGCTAGATAGCAGCAAAATCGGAGTGTAGGCAGGCCACCTAGATGGCACCACTTTATAAGACCTGCACCTGCTAATGCCATACAGTTATTATTATTTATTTATTATTCGTTAATCAGCCCGCCGGGTGGCCGCGATCATTAAGGCATTGAAGTCTAAACAATCTGACACTGAGGTTAGCCAGTTCGAGTCCCATTGGTCGAAAAAAATGTCACCATCAGAATGTTGGCCGGCAGGGTAGGGGAGGTAGTGGTATACAATTTATAATCACTAGATTGCGTGCCAAAAGCCTGGATTAAATTCCAAACCTCTCCGCAGTGCTCATAGGGAGTGAGGGCATATACACAATAATAATTATTAAATTAATGTCGTATGGTCCACCTTTTTCAATACTATACTATGCAATATTATTGAATTACATTACTAAACTAGGGACTAGTTTCGGCCTTGACTGGCCATCTTTAGCCTTAATATAATACATCTAATAACTAAACAAATGTAAAAACACACAATTGACATGAAAACTAATGTACAAACACACAATTAACATTAAAATCTGGGATGAACTAAGTGTAAAATCTGAAAAATAAATTTGGCTCAAAATTCTTAGCATCTGGAGTATGCTCATCATCCAGACTATTTCTTGTATTGATATTCGTAGAATTGTTAGTTCCATCACTGCTAATCATTACAATTTCAATTGCAAAATGGGAACTGGTAAATGTTGATCCTGTAGTCAGATCATCAATCACCAAATCTACCTGAGTGATGTTAGCAGTATGCAAGCCACTGGATGCCACTGTAAATAACCACCAGCTGATGCAGAACTGCTAGATGGTGTTTCCACATCGACCAACGTAAATAAAATGAAATGTTCCTGTAGTGCTTGTTAAAAACATGCTGAAATATTGTTGGACATTGTCAGGATAGCACATGAAGATATGGTTAAAACTGACACTTTCTTAATTTGTGGCTGGTAAAAATTTGCAATTCATTGTAGTGTCCATGAAGTTAACCTGAATAAATGATAGATAAAATTAATGAATAGAAGGAGAGAGAGAGCGTGTTAGTCAAATGGCATACTTCTTCTCACGACGTAACACCTCCGAAGGCTCCTGCCAAATAATTAATTTGTCTCCACAGATGCCGTTGTATGCTCGTTTAGAGCCATCTTTCACTTTAACCAATGCATAGCCAAATATCGGAATGATGCTACCTTTCCATTGGTTCAAAACATTGCGTACCGGGCGAGGTGGCCGTGCGTGTAGAGGCGCGCGGCTGTGAGCTTGCATCCGGGAGATAGTAGGTTCAAATCCCACTATCGGCAGCCCTGAAGATGGTTTTCCGTGGTTTCCCATTTTTACACCAGGCAAATGCTGGGGCTGTACCTTAATTAAGGCCACGGCCGCTTACTTCCAACTCCTAGGCCTTTCCTCTCCCATCGTCGCCATAAGACCTATCTGTGTCGGTGCAACGTAAAGCCCCTAGCAAAAACAAAAACAAAACAAAAAAAACATCGCGTTCCTGATGCTTACTTCAAACTTGTGTCATATGACCTTCTAGCCTCTCGCCGGGCTCCTGAAATGTGGTCCGTTGGTCCATGCCATTGACTTACATTATTTCCTTGTTCTAAACCAAGCACTTGAAAGTTGGGTGCGTCTTATAGAAATTCCTGCTTCTTAATATAGCTTACGAACAAATAGACCCTCGGTTCCAAGCTTCCTGTTGAAATTGTGAAATGTACCGTGAATGTATTTGGTCCCTGCAAGTTACCAAGGCTCAATAAAATTAAATATTCCCTGTTCTCTCAAACATGAATGATTAAATAAATGAGCACTTCAATAAGGGCTCAAAGTATAAAATACGAATAAAATTATCAGGCTCAAGTGGGATTCAAACCAACCACAGCTGTATTAGCAGCACCCCACTTAACCTTTGACACCATGGCGACTCCAGCCAGCAATTTACCGGAAAGTGTACTAGATGGATAACTGCTTCCTTTTCTTAAATGCACACACATTTTCTATCAGAATTCCATCGCTTTTAGCATTCATTCCATACGATAATGAAAGCTTATAATTTGCACGTACTTTTTTACATAACTGTATGACAGTTATATGCATTGTGTAAATACCTGTCGCATACATGTTTTTGTAAAGGGGATGATGTAGTGAGTGGTTAAAGGCCATTGTTGCTTGGTGTACAGCAAAGAAGAATTGACCGTCACACCACCAGTGATGTTCGTTAGGTTGCCTAACAACAGAAAAGTCAGGCACAGCAAACTCACCCGATATTTACCAGATGCTGTAACAGGAATTAAATCATGGCTGAGAAGTGATATTATAGGTGCAGAAATTTTCTCACGGAACTGGAGTGTTCATCGTAAAGCAAGGTTAGGAACAATAGAGGGGGGAGGGGGGAATATCCATATTGATGCAAGAAGAATTTGTAAATTACAAAAAATGAAGGATCAGAAATATGAAATTCTATATGTAAGACATCTTTAAAGATAATTGGTAACTTGAAATTTTGAGGTGGCACTGCTGGCACTGATGCTTATGTGGAATTATTTGATAAGATAATCAGCTATGTGGGAAATGACACAGAAAGGAATGTTACAGTAGTGGGTGATCTCAGTTTATCATATGTTAACTGAGAAGGGAATGTGAATGACTGAAATACGACTAGCAAATGGTGAATGAATTAATATGGGAGGGACAGCTGAATCAGAAAGTGATGGAACCAGCTAGAAGGAAAAATATTCTAGACATGGTGCTGATAAAACCAGATGAGTTCTTTAGGGAAACTCTGATAGATGATATACGGTAAGTGATCATGAAGCTTTTTTTGTTGTAGTTAAAAATAAATCTGACAGAAAGGAAGGTTCTAAAGGTAGGACAATAAGGCAATGCCATATGGCTAATAAAAAAAGACAGGAGGGAATTTTTAAAATGCAATTATGTTCAGTGGAAAATTTGCAAAATTAATAACTGGTTTGATAGAAGGCAATTTGGGTTTAGGAAAGGTTATTCGAGTGAGACTAGTGGGATTCCAGTATGATAGAGCAGATATTTTAGATTCAGGAGGTTAAATGGACATTATCGCTATTGACTTAGCTAAGGCTTTTTATAGGGTAGATCATGGGAGATTAATTATGAACATTAGGGTTATTGGGCTAGACGAAAGAGTGGTTGAATGGTTTGCTAACTTTCTAGAAAATAGAACTAAGATAATTAGAGTAGGTGAAGTGTTATCTGATCCTGTATTGATTAAAAGTATTATTGGGCCTTTATGTTTTGTTATATATAAATTATATGAGTAAAGAAGTGTAATCATAGATAAGGCTATTTGCAGATGATGTTATACTGTGTAGAGTAGTAAACACTGTAAGTTACAGCATTGTCCTTGACAATGTTGTGTGATGGACAGAAGACAATGGTATGATGGTAAATGGGATGAGAAGTCAGGTTGAATGTTTCACCAAGAGGAAAAGACCTCTCAGTTTTAATTACTGTGTTGATGAGGTGATAGCACCTCAGGGGTATCACTGTATCTACCTAGATGTTAATATAAGGAATGATCTTCTTTGGGGTAATCACATTAATGAGGTTATAAAGAAAGATTGCAGATCTCTTCACATGTTTAGGAGGGTATTTAAGGGTTGTAGTAAGGATATAAAGGAAAGGGCATGTATATGTCTAGTAAGACCCCAGTTAGAGTATGGTTCAGAAGTATGGGACCTACAACCTGTTTCTGAAAAGTTTGGTGAATGGTCGCCTAGTTTATACACCTTGCTAGTTCGGACGATGCGCATACGCATTGCGAGACATGACACCAAGTGCCCGCTATCAGTCAACTCAACACAGTTAAACGGAGTTGAACGCTGCAACACATCGCACGGAGTCAGTGTGAGGACTCGTGTCATTGCACAATCGAGTGCAATTAACATGAAATTTTGCTTCCACCTAGGCAAAACGGCAACGGAAACAGACGCAATGTCAGTGCAAGTTTACCACACTCAAGCAGTGAGTAAAAAGTACGTTTTTGACTGGTTTAAATGCTTTTGAGATGGAAAGGAAGGTGTTGAAGACGAGGCGCTTTCGGGTCGACCAACCACAAGCACATCTTCAGACAACATCGAATGAGTGCGACAGATGCTTGCTAATGATCTGCGACTGTCCTTATTAATGATAGCCCTGAAAGGCCACCGGTTCGACAGTGTAGCTGGTATCCAACAACGCGTGACAAGGATTCTCTGGGAGATTCCAAAGAAGCATTTGCTACCAGCTTCCAGCAGCTTTACAGTCGATGTTAAAAGTGTGTTGTAGCTAACGGAGACTACTTTGAAGGCCAGTAAAGGAATTTTTTGTGCAACTTACGTTGTCTTTATTTCATGAGACCATTCACCAAACTTTTTCAGACACAGGTTGTACATCAGGACTACTTGAAATGAGAACTGAGAAAGATCCAAAGAAAAGCAGCGTGCTTTGTTCTTGGTGATTTCCGACAAAAGAGTAGCATTACAAAAATGTTGCAAATATTGGGGTGTGAAGGCTTGTGAGTAAGGAGACAAGATGCTCGACTAAGTGGTATGTTACAAGTTAAAAACTTCATCCTTGTTCTATATTAACTCCAAAATTTGTATCCTAATGGGCTCGCAATTAGAGTTTTTTTTTTTTTTTTTTTTTTTTTTTTTTTAAGACCATGCACTACTGCGACCATTTCTCTCATCATGTGACCACTCTGTTTAGGGTTTTTCAGAGAGGCTAGCATTGCACTGTTGTTGGCAATTCCTATTATCCTCATAATATATTATATCAAACAGATAATAATTTAAATTAAGTGGTATGTTCCAAGCTGTTAGTGGAGAGATGGAGCGCAATGACATTAGTAGATGAATAAGCTTGATTGGAGATATTAAAAGTAGGAAAGATCAAGCATGGTTGATATCTCGGGCTATGATATTCACAGGCAAGTTTGGATGAATAGAAGTGGTGGTGTTCATCTTCTCCTGCTGTAAAAACTGCCCCTGAGTATATGTGTTCTGAGGTGTTTGTCAATTCTGTAAAAGTACTTGTAGGTGTAGTATACAAGCCTCCTGATGCAGTGCGAGACTTCCATGACTTAGAAGACAGCTTACTGAGACTGCTACCATCATTCGAGCACATGATACTTTTTGGAGACTTTAACTTAAATTTATTATCCCAGAACAACGACGCCTTATGACTACAAAATATTTTAAAATCCTGTGACATGACTCTATTGCCCCTTAAACCCAACCACCACGTCCATACTTCCACCATTTCTGCTGATACATTCATAGACCTAGTAATAACAAATAAACCCCAAACAATCCTTCACCACGGTCAAGTATCTGTTCCTGACATATCTAAACATGACCTCATATACTTAGCATCATCTTTTTGGGTGCCTAAGTCTTCTTCCTGATACGTTTCTGCTTATGCAGGTCGTTCAGGGTGCCTAAGTACCGACCAAAATATGTAACGTTTAGACTTTAAAAGCATGAATTTAATACAAATGAGACAAGATGCACAACTCTGCCCCTGGTATGACATAATGATAATGAGCAACATTGACAAGAAAGTGGAAATATTTAATTCCCATTTACATGAATTGTACAACAAACACTCACCAAAGCGCAATGTTAGAGTAACACGTCTGGTCCTTGGCTGACTACTGATGTTAAGACTATGATGAAGGAACGAGATGTACTACACCGACGCTATAAGCAGACTCAACTAGCTGACATACATGAGCAGTACCATGTTCTTCAAAATCAAATTAAGCTTGTAATTCGTAATATTAAATTTAATTATTTCCAGCATTTAAACAAAAATATTAACACCGGTTCCACATGGCAACAACTTCGGTCATTGGGTATTGGCTAATCACTTGCGAAGCATACTGATCCTGAGGTGTCCCTTGATGAATTAAATACATATTTGTCCACGGAACGTCTCACTACTAACACACCGACAGTACAAAACACCATTGACAATATATTAAGGCAACAATGTCCAGTCCGTCTTGTATTTGAATTTAATACAGTTACAGAGCATGAAGTAAGAAGGGAAGTTAAGTCAATTAAATCTCATGCAACAGGAGCTGATAAAATTCCCATTTCATTCGTAACCTACATAATCGACATAATATTGCCCTTTAATTATGCATTTAATTAATACCTGCCTTACTTCAGGCAATATCCCAATTAAATGGAAAGATGCACTCATTGCACCAGTCCCAAAAAACTCTCCTGCAAGCGTTACATCTGACTACTGACCTGTCTGCATTCTCACAGCACTTTCCAAGGTCCTGGAGAAGATAATGCATAAAAAATGGTTAAATACTTGGAAAAACATTCCGTACTTGATCCCTTACAGTATTGTTTTACGAAAGGGCACAGAACTGCAACAACACTAATCAAAATCATGGATGACATTAGACAGGCTGTGGACGAACGAAAACTGAGTATACTTATTCTTCTAGACTTCAGCAGTGTGTTTAACACTGTAAATATTGACATATTGTTAGTCAAGTTACAAAAACTTCACATGGCTCATTCTGCTATTCAGCTCTTGGGCTCATACTTCAAAAATAGACGACAGCGAGTTGTATCAAACATGGCGACTACAGAATGGAGGACTAAGCTATCTGGCATTCCTCAAGGGTCTATTCTTGGACCTCTTTTATTCTTAACCTATATTAAAACATTTCTTCTCATCTGAATGATTGCACTTATTGCCTTTATGCTGACAATCTTCAGATAAACTCACACTTTAAAGTCTCCGACATTGACAAAGCATTTCACTAAATAAACTCGACTTTAAATTCAAATAGCTCGTATGCAAAAGAGAACTGCCTGTTAATTAACCCGAAGAAAATGCAAGCAATCATAATAGGACAATCTAGGTTTTTAAATACTCTAAACATCACACAACAGCCTACTCTCATGCTCTGTGGTGAAGCTATACCTTTTCAGAAGTCTGTAAAAAACCTAGGCATTGTCATGAATGACACATTAAACTGGAATAACTATATAACAATTGTGTACACAAAGGTATATGCATCTCTCCACCCCCTAAAAATGAAACAATCCATTCTTCAACATACCATGAAAATGAAACTTATTCAAACTCTCCTTTTTCCAATAATTTTTTACTGTGATGTTGTATTAACACGTTTGCGGGCGATGACAACACGTATGCGTCATGACTCCACTTTCACTCAGTGCTGATGACGACACACGTGCGTCACACTCCGCGCCAAATATTAAAGCTCGTATTTCTGCCAGTATGTATGTAAACAAACAGACCTCTTATCTGTGCACTGTTAAGGTGTTATTAAACATATATGCCATCCGGGCATCAGATCAATTGTTAGTTACAATCTTTGCAGCCATTACAAGTTGGCATACATTTCTGCGATGTCAAGAGAGAACAGTGAAATTTCAGAAACTTCTCACCAGAAAAAGGGAGATAAACAGGTGATTTGCAATTAATAATGATAGTCTGGAAGCTCTCCTGAACGCTAGTGACAATGACAGCATTGATAGTAATGACAGTGATGACAGTGTGAAAATTGACTGTAGCCACCTGAGTGAGAATTTTAATCACGGAGGTGTGTGTCGAGCGTCTACTCCCAATTCTCATATTACAGAAGATGTTTTTTTTTTCTTTGCTATTTGCTTTACGTCGCACCGACACAGATAGGTCTTATGGCAACGATGGGACAGGACTGGGGAGGAAGCGGCCGTGGCCTTAATTAAGGTACAGCCCCAGCATTTGCCTGGTGTGAAAATGGGAAATCACGGAAAACCATTTTCGGGGCTGCCGTCAGTGGGGTTCGAACCTACTATCTCCCGATTACTGGATACTGGCCACACTTAATTACAGAAGATGAGGAAGACGTAAGTAATATCTCATCTCCAAATCTCCCGCCAAATAACATGGGCAATATTTCAGGGGTCATTTCATGGAGTTCATATTCGTCCTCAATGAAACAAATAAACTTTATTGGTCGGCCGGGAATGAAGGTTCCACTGCCAAGTGACGCGAACCTATTGATTATTTTTGCTTGCTTGCAGATGACATCTTGCTGAATAACATTGTCACTGAATGTAATGCATTTGAAGAAGTTATTTTTGCGAGGAAATGTCACTGACAAGTCAAGGATTACGGACTGTTACGATGTCACCATGGATGAGTTCCATATATTTTTAGGACTTATGTTTCACATGGGTGTTGTGCAAGTGTCTCATATTAGGGATTACTGGAAAACGCACAGGTTATTCAACATTCCATGTTTTAGGAGCTACATGAATAGAAATAGATTTCTACTTCTACTGAAGTACCTCCATTTTGCAAGAAACCCAGCTGAGGGAGATCCAAAACCAACAGATCATTTGTATAAAATACGACCAAGGATCTAGTACTTCAATGATAAAATGGAAGAGGTTTATGAACCTGGTAGGGAGATGTGTATTGATGAATCCATGATGTTGTGGCGTGGTAGGCTGATGTTTCGTCAATACATAAAAAATAAGAGATATAAATACGGCATCAAGTTCTATATGCTCACGGAGCTGGATGGAACGATTATAAATTTTACTGTCTACACTGGGATAACAGACACTTAGGTGGGAAAGACCATGTACTAGGATTAGGTATCTTACCTCGGTGGAACTGCTTTTATTTTTCAACATAGTCTTCCTGTAGACTAATGCATTTGGTCCAGCGATGTTCCAATGCCTTGATCCCATCTCGAAAATGAGATTCCTCCAGGCCTGCAAAATACATCTCCAATTCGGCTGTCAGTTCTTCCCTTGTAGAAAATCTCCATCCAGCGAGGAAAATTTTCTGCTTGGGGAATAGATGAAAATCTGATGGTGCCAAATCAGGTGAATAAGGTGGATATGACAACAATTTGTACCCCAGTTCATGAAGTTTTGCCATGGCAATAACACTTGTGTGCGGCAGAGCGTTGTCCTGATGAAAGATGACCTTTTTCTTTGCCAAACCAGGCCTTGTTTTATGTATCTTTTCCTGTAGTTGGTCTAGGAGGTTTGCATAGTATTGCTTTCTTTGCTTTGCTTTCTTTGGTGGTGGTGAATCAGCATGTTTCCACTGCTTTGACTGCTGTTTTGTCTCTGGGATATAGTAGTGGACCCAAGTTTCATCTGTAGTCACAAACCGGCGCAAAAAAATCTTGTTGGTTGCACTGAAAATGGGCCAGACTTTGTTCGGACATTTCCAATCTGGTGCGTTTATTGTCCAATGTCAAGAGCTGCGGCACCCATCTTACGGATAGTTTTTTTCATACCCAATTCTTCGGTTAAAATATAACATACCCATTCAGAAGACATCCCTACAGCTTCAGCAATCTCCTGCACTTTCAGTCAACGATCCTCCATGACCATTTTATGCACTTTTGCGATAAATTCTGGAGTCGTAACACTTTTTGGCCGTCCACTACGCGGATCATCATCCAAGCTCTCCCGACCAAATTTAAACTCACTGGTCCACTTGGCAACAGTTGAAAATGAAGGAGCAGAGTCCCCCAGTGTGTTCTGAAAGTCGGCATGAATTTCCTTTGCTTTCATACCTTTCTTTACAAAGTATTTAATCACTGCTCGAATCTCAGTTTTTTCCATTGTCACAAATCACTACGCGGGAACAACAACAAAGAGTCGTCACTACCACACTCCTGCAGCTAGAGCACTGATGCACCACGTGTTCACTCACAAAGGATGTGTGATTATTGCCCGGGAACCTCGTTGCTCTAGCACTGACATCTAGCGGTGATTCCGAGAACTTTTCAAACCGTCCTCGTAAACAATAGCACTGGCAGCACAGTCTTACCAGCTACTCCACATATTTAAATTAAGAACAATGTTAGCACAGTCCAGCAACTATTCCACATATTTAAAATAAACAATAGCACTAGCAGTACAGGTCTCGGTCCATTAGTTGTTAAGCATACATGCACAGAATAAATACATACATCTTCATCATAGACTGTTATATCCTTCAGCATTCAGTCTACAAGCCTCTGAGAATTAAATAATCGCCACTGTTACTCTCTATTTGTAACTAGTTCTGCACCCTCGTTTAATTCTGTATATCTTATCTTTAAATAGTTAGAAACTTAGTCTTACCATAATCGTCTTGGTCTCTCTCTACTCTTTCCCTCCATAACAGTCCATTAATCTCCTAGGTAATCTCCTCAATTTGTCTTACTTGACCCCACCACCGAAGCCAGTTTATGCGTACACTTTCATCCATTGAGTTCATTCGTAACTTACCCTTTATCTCTTCATTCCGAGTACCCTCCTGTCATAGTTCCCACCTGTTTGTACCAGCAATCATTCTCGCTACCTTCATGTCTGTTACTTCTAACTTATGAATAGGATGTCTTTATACTTTATGAGATTCTAGAGATTCTGGCTATTTGTCTTGAGACTGTCAAGCGAGAGAATTTCCCATCTCTACTGCACACAGCTTGGCAATACCGAGGTGTGTGCTGGCGGGAATGGTACCTAAGTAGCAGTGCTCTCGGCTTTTGTTCGCTGAGTGTTCCACTGTCTTGAGTGCGAGATTTTTGCTGACATTTTTTGGAGATGTTCAATACATTTCCAATTTCTTTGAAATCATTTCGGAAAAGGCTAGGAAAGCAACAGATAGGGAATCTGCCACCTGGGCGACTGCCCTAAATGCAGATCAGTATTGACTGATTGATTAAAACAGCTGGTACCGACCATATCAGATAATGTATCATAGTGATGGACAATGTGTTGTACTATACCCATCAGATTAATTAAGTACCTACAACATCTGGTGGGAAATATGAATTAGGAGACCTGGCCAATGACAAAGTGGAGTATTGTGAAGCACCTAATTGTTGACAAAAACATATACCAGTTACTCAAGGATAAAGAGCACATCATCACAGACTCTCCTGCAACCGTTACAAGTGAGGAACGGAAGACTGAGTATGAACATGTTTACAAGTTAAGAGCTGAGTACTGGAAGAGGAATGGATAGCTCGAAGAACTCCTGGTACATGTTGGTAGTGACAGTTGTAACTATTCAAACACTGAAAATGACAGCTCGGTGCACAATGATACATGATACCAATGGCCAGTGCTATTCTACAGGCAACTCAACTGCATTGTGAGAACACATCTGAACTGGATATTCCTTATTTCATATCATAGATTAGAATCACTGCTTTATTTTAAGTGTATCTGTACAGTAAATTGTTCTCATAATGGTAACAGCTGGCTATGTCAGTAACGCGTGTTCACAGTATCCTCTCTCATACTTGTCCTGCTCTGACACACTAGCTGATGGAACTAGCACTTATTTCACTTGGCTTCAAGGGTATTCCTTCAGCTTGTGCTATATATGGCCGGTAGCCAATTTCACATCATGAAACACACTTTTTGCAAAATACTCAGGTGATTTCCCCTTGCCTGCCAAATCCTATGCGACTGGCGAGATGTATATCCAGTTCATCTGCCTTTGAAGGCAGTTTCCCACTCTTAAACACAGAGTGAGGAGTAGGCTTACATTTTTTTTTTTTTCGTAAGGTGCTCCAAAAATAGTGAGTCATGCCTCGTAATCAAATGGAGTGGAATTTCCTCCATGCAAAGGAATTCTACCACTCTATGTCAAGGAGTCGGATTTTTTCCACTACCCGACACTCGGTGTGGAGTTGCTGGCAGTATGGTCTATTCCGTTACCATAGGAAGATACCTATCTCATCTTGTGCGTATGAAATGGTTAAGAAATTTAAAATAAGGTATCAAAATGAATCAAATATATGATAAGGCCTCGAAAAAAGATTAATATATAGAATGGCATTTGGTACAGTGCGGTCAGGCTGGATAACAATCAGAAAATGGTCACTACCGGATGGGTAGCCTATGTGCTGTTAGCAACTAGCAACCCCACTGCAAGTAAACTCTGACTCAGGATGCCTCTGATGTAGGTGGGTGTTTTGGCTGGGATGCCTAAGGCACTTGTACTATCAGGAAGGATAGTAGTAATACTACTAGGTTAAGTTCACCATAGATAAGAAAAATTTAACAATTGTTGTTAGTTTTTCACCTGGTTAATAGTGTCACAAATAAAATCCCGTCTGTTACTCTAATTTATTTCAAGATAACCCAATAAATGCAAACATACACAATTGTATTCCGCCATGAATGGCCACGCTCATTAATTGTGCCTATTTACAAGTCTCTCACAGCAGAACTCCAGTTGGACAGTCTTTACCTGAAGGATGCTCTCTAATCCTTATTGACATACCTTTCACTTGCTCTCGCAAGTCGGTCACCTCATACAGCAGCTGTGTGCCGGCGTCTGGGTTTGAACGCAGGGTTACGGGCCACACAACACATGTTGACTGATCCTTGGTTCATCTCCAGAGAAATTCCACAATCGCATACAATGAACAACTACACAGCAACTGTTCAACAGTGCTAAACACAGGACAATACAGCCATTAACACTGTTCCAATTACACTCACGGTGGCTGCTCCAGCCGCTGACTCTACGATGGTCCTTAGTCCACAGTACACACACAATACTACAATGTCCTGGCTCCAGTAGGACAATGTCTTCAGTCCTGCTGCTCACTCAGCACTCTGACACAACAACCACAACTCCTTGTTCAGACTCCGGTGGGTCACCAGCGACAGCCAACACCTCTGTCACATTCAGCCCAGCCACCGAACCCCAACACACTGAATCCAACACCGACTGACTGTTTGCGGCTAGCCTCGTTACTATAGCTCCGGTGATATGTACCGGAATATTTGCGATGTGACTACAGACAAAACATTCTCGTATCTCACAGAAACTCACTGGGGAACAAACCAACAAAAACAATACGCAGAAAGTCCAGGCCAGCTGGAAGATCCCTAGTCATCTGACCCACTAGCCCCTTCCAGGAAATACTGAAAGGGTCTGGCACAAAACAGTAGTGATGCACTTCATTGTATAATCCAGGGTAATTATTAGAGAGGCAGTATTGACATGAAGAAGGGCATGTGGAATGGTGAACAACTATTAATGCAAACATTCCTATATATTAACAATATTCATTAAAAAAACAGAAAAAATAGAACAATAATAAAACTTATTTCTCAAAACATTTTCTGAATGAATCTTATGTACAGAGTTTTCTATAATATTCGTAAATGAACAAAAAAATAGAACTTGATTCATAAATACATACCATATTTTGAAGGAATGCCTTGCATGTGGAGCTGTGAAAATAACCACAAGTAAACAGAAAATGTAGAATGTTCTTCACAAATACATTGTCTGAATAAATGTCCTATTATTGTATATTGTTAATTTCATAGTATGACATATGTAAGAGTCTACCACAAGCTGTACCGATAAAGTCTTCATTATGAAATGTAGTTCTCTGATTATTCCCACATTCATCAGTGACTCATGAAACATTCCTCTGTGAAGTAAATGATGATCAAAGTCTACATCATCTTCATAGAATTGCAAAATTGTGTCTTTGTTTGCATATCACCCAAGTAGAAACTGCTTGACTTCAAGCAAGAATTGGTAAGATGATGTGTCAAAAGGGGAAGCCAAACAATTAACAATGTTATCTATGATTGCAATGACCTGTACCTTTGTTCAACTGAATTATCTTTAGAATCGCTACACTGTATGGGAATTTTTCTCTTTCTAAGCAAAGTGGGTGAATAGACTTCTGCAGATTTGTTTCCTATTGTTTTCGATCAGATTTCTTGAAAATTTTCTCTACAAAATTGAATGCTTGTTTTCAGAGTCATAAGCAATCTATGACACTCATTAAAACAAAGCAATTTCTTTTGCAAATAATTTCACAAGAACAGTTAGAGTAAAGAAAAATTCAAAGGAATTCATCAGTCTTGAAAATGAAGCAACTCTAGAACCTGACTGTTGAATCACTGTCTGCAACAGAAGTAAAAAGCAGTCAATGCTGTATAATTGTAAAGGGCAGAAGAAAGTGACTTGTATCTAACTGTCTACCTTGTAGACAGTGGTCATAGATTAGGTGTTTCATTGCATTTTACTAGTTTTTCTCTTAGGAGAATCTCTCACATAACCAATTATATCTTTGGCCATATTAAGTGCATCTCTACACTTACAAATTGATGATATTGTATCTTGTACCACCAAGTTGAGTGAATGTGCTAAGAAATGTACATATAGAACTCTCTTCTCTGTGTTTAATATTTTTACTTGCATGCTATTATACACACCAGACATATTGGCTGTTCCATCAAAGCATTGGCCTCTGCAATTTGTGATGGACAAACCAAAGCAAACAAGTATGTCACAAAAGATAGAAAATAACACACATCTTCTCTCTGTTTCATAGAAGCAAAAAAAAAAAGAACTAGCTCCTCAATTTCTAAAGAATCTGCGACTAATCATAAATAAAATGAAAACTGTTCTTTCCTACTGACACCAGCTGTTTCATCACATATTATTTCAAAATATAATGCGATTAGCTTTCATAGAAGTGTGTGGCTCATTATATCAAGCATTTAATTTTGTATATCATGTCTGCACCATGTGTGAGACTCTCTTTGAAGCCACATCTGTAGTTCAACTGAATCTTCACATCATACTTGTAGGAGGTTACAGTAGTTACATTCACCATCAGTATGGCCTCTAATAGCAAGGCCTTGATTAAATAGATACAGCAGTGATGAAAATAATTTTAACAAACAAATACAATTTACCAGCCTTTTTCGTCAGATATTTGCGTATTAACATCAACTCCACTTTGCAAACAATGAAATTTCTCACTGTGGTATGCTGAAAGCACGTGCACTTTTAGCTTTTGAGTGCCATTCTTCTGATTACAGAAGCCGGTACCAAAACTGGAAACATTTTTCCCCAAATATTCTCTTACAGACAGAACAAAGGACAGTATTGTTTACCCCATCATAAAGAATCCATGGAAAGGCTTTACTTCAGTCTGGATTAAAATGCTTCTTTGATTTCTTGCCAGCTCATTAGGGCTGGATGAAAATCTATGAGGATCCACAGCAGGAAAAGTTCTGTAATGCGGGTCACTTTAGGAATGTGGACTTTCACCCTTATCATGTGACTGCAGAACTCGAAGCTGTCTGACTTGGGCATTGAACCATTCTAAACTGGATGATCTGTTAACTAGTACTCGACGTTGAACCCGATGAGGAAAGGAGGAAATGTACTCAGCAGATTACTGGATAGCTGAGGGTAGCCCGGCGCCTAGTGAAGTGCGTGCATAGTTTCCCATCTTTCCAGGAATCCCAGGTAAGCCGCAGCAGAAGGTGATACTGAGAAGGTTGTTCTGTATCCCAAATTACTCTCAGAAGGGGTTCCAAAATTGTAGCTGTCTGCTTCTGTAGGAATCTTGCTGATGCCTGGGGATTTTCCACTCTTCAGCTCTTGGATGGCAGTGATGATTTCAGGCTATGAGGGTGGCAGATTGGAGATTCAGAGATTAGGCTGAAGATGGCATTCTTCTTTGTCACCTTCATCATCTCTTTCTACGAACTGCCTTTGAGAAATGTTGCCTCCTCCTGGTAAGCTGTTCTGCCTCGGTTGTGATTATGTTGCCATTTTTGTCTTTGATTGGTTTTGATCTTACAAAGCTATTTTTGCTCAGCTATTTAGTGGAGGAGTGAAGGATTTAATGAAGGAGTACAGTTCCTTCAAATTGCCAGTCACCACCGTTGTTTCAGCTTGGTCTGTTTGCTGGTCTACGAAGTTTCACCTTAAATAGTAGAACAAAAAAATGCTAGACATGATTTCACCCTAGTATCAGAAAAAGAGGCAAAACACCAAGTGGCAGCAAGCTAAAGGAAGATGACAAGTTTATGAGACCCATCACAAA
This sequence comes from Anabrus simplex, assembly GCF_040414725.1. Taxonomy (NCBI): domain Eukaryota; kingdom Metazoa; phylum Arthropoda; class Insecta; order Orthoptera; family Tettigoniidae; genus Anabrus; species Anabrus simplex. Next base: position 310,956,757 of record NC_090266.1, read on the forward strand.
TCTCTGTGGCAATGACATGTGAGTGAATATGAAATGCTACTGATTGAGGAAACCAGAGATCTTGGAGAAATCCGTGAGATCTGAACCTGGGAATGCAGTGGTGACAGATCACCGTCCAACCATTTGAACCATAGTAGTCAAGCATATACTTCATACTTAGGAGTTTTTATTATATGGCTAAGTTAACTAAACAGTACAGGATGCAAACTTGCATAATCTCTTTCATAATTTCCCAGAACTGATGTTGGGAGTAATATTTGACCACCATATCACTAGTATGCTCCTCGAGCATCTGTTCATAAAGGTCTGAAGTTTGTTGGTAAACCCTTACCAGGATTCACACCCATATAGAGATTGTGGGTCTGAATCCTACCATTGTATGTCCTGAAGATGGAAGTAAAAGCAAGCTTGTATTTTTACATAACTGCTCCCTCCAGTTTACAGTTTTATGTATAATCTGAACCACAGGGTTCTGTCTTTTCATTTTGAAAATACCACACATTCATTAGCTGGGATTTGAACACTGCAGCCAGTTTAGCTGAGAAACCAGCGGCCCCTCCCCCGGAATATGGTTTCCCAGTTTTAGCATTTTCACACCAGGTACCTTAACACATTCACTACCAGCTGCCTGAGCAGCTCACCACTGCTGGAGCTCCGCCACTTTTAAAAGGTCACCTACCTTAGAGACGAGTTCTACATAACTGCATATTAATTCAACTTCAAATTTCTCTACAACTTAAGTACAAAAATGAATGAAATATTGAACATACCTTCAGGAAGGGATACAAGCATTGTACTAGTAAGTCTGGAGTGTGTGATATTGAGTATTACACACCCTGGATGAAGTGGTACCGCGTATTTCTAGCAGAACCATCTGGATTCACCAATAATTTTCCTTTTGAGGCAAACTCAGCATTTTCTTGTTGGATTCTATCCATTGGTATTGCTGGGAAGTATTATAATGTGTGATCCTTTCTTTTTCCATCCAGTCTGAAGGGTGCATCAGTAGCAGGATCTCTGCAAGAAGCTACTACATCCTTTGTGGCTAGCAATGGTGATGTTGGGATAAATGTGATTCTGAAGGTGAAGTTTGGATGCTGATACTTCTTCCCTCTTCTATTAGTGATCAATCTACTTTCTGCATAAAAATTAGAAAATTTAACCATTCACCAGATGTACTTTCATTAAAGAGAACACAACAGTTAAAGAGAGTACAGAGTAGCACATTAAAAAATTAGTATCTTAGGCCACTGGACTGTTTTGCAGAGAAATGGATACAAGGCTAGGATACAAGCATTGTCAACAACATGCATGTATTTATTATAATCAACAATTCCCTTTGGTTTGGTTCGGTTCAGTTCGGTTTGGTTTTGAACCCTTTTTCACTTCGACCATTGCAGCTGAATGTCCAGTTGACGCTGTACTGTATTAACTACTCTCTTTTCCTTCCAAAATAATTTTTCCACACTTTCAATCTTTCAGTTTATCCTTCAAGTTTTTAGGCAGTCCCCTAGTTTGTCTCACAGTACCACAGTTTTTAAGTCAGATAACTTCTCTGACAATTCCTCATTATTATAGTAATTGTCCATGTAGACATGGTACTCTTTCCCAAGATAAGGAGATAATAATTATGTCACTGTGTTCTCCATCATAAACCAATAATTTGCATATATATCCACTAAGATATTTTCAGACAATGCAAATCATGGTTATTTAACCTGGGTTGTTCATTTTGAAACGTAACCTACCAAGCCACCACGCGAGCATGCATTCATCAAGTGCAAGTTGCATTCTAGGTGTGTGAACTTCTGAAAATTTGTCAAACAACATATGCAGGATTAGTCTAATTCTATGCAGCTTGTCACTGCTGTCTGAAATCAGACTATTGTCACTGAAATATAAAAGACATTATTGCCTTGAAGCTATTACATGGCACAGTTTCAGGAAAAATGGGAAGGCTGAAAAGAGTATCTTCAGTCAAATAAATTTTAAGTGCAGGTTTCTGAACAATACCAGTAATGGAGACATGCCCCAGAAATGTAATCATCTCAAACACATCCACAGGAACCTAGGACTGAAATAGTGAACACTTTGTAAATGGCCTTGGTGCCATGCAATCACCTGACAGGCAAATAAGTTTGTTTGCTTGCACAAATGTTTAAAGAAATCTTAATTGAAAAAAAATACTAACAAAAGACATACAGTATCATTGTTTTTCTCACTGGCGATATTTACACCCAAATTTTGGAGCCGATAGACAACAGAAGGGAGACACAGGGTCATTGCTCCTGTCTGGGTTACTACTCACACTTCCAGCACTTCCACATAATCATACTCACCTTCACTATCTGAAGCTATCAGATCAGTTATCATTGTTGTGCATCACATATTTACTCTTCCAGAATCACTCTATTACTACAAAATGTATTCATGTTTGAAGCTTTGCCTACTACACAACCACCATCACTTGGTTTGAGAAGTGCCAAAATTGGCTTGTAAACAATGGGTAAAAGAACACAGAAGGAGGGTTGTACAGAGTCAAGAAGAGGGGACAAACTGTTGGAGTGTGCTACACTGAACGAGCACTAAACAACTTTACTCCTCTAAAGGCCAAAGGAGACAGGGTGCATAAATGACCATAATCCTCTATGGGAGCGAAGGTGTTAAATAAGGCCATGGATGTTACCTTCACAGTTTCAACCTTTTCATTCTCCAGTGTTTAACGGATGCTAAATGAAATGAAATGGCGTATGGCTTTTAATGCCAGGAGTGTCCAAGGATATGTTTGGCTCACCAGATGCAGGTCTTTTGACTTGACTCCCGTAGGCGACCTGCGCGTCGTGATGAGGATGAAATGATGATGAAGATGACTCATACACCCAGCTCCCGTGCCAGTGAAATTAACCAATGATAGTTAAAATTCCCGACCCTGCCAGGAATCGAACCCGGGACTCCTGTGACCAAAGGCCAGCACGCTAACCAGTTAGCCATGGAGCTGGACTAAGGGATGGTTATCCAGTTGTACTTAATCTTAAAATAATTATCAACATTAACGGCACCACCACCATCCACCCTAGCACTGCTGAAAACCTACCTGTATTAGAACAACATTAAGAAACTAGCAAAAAAGTTGTTTCCTTATTTCTATGTGCACATGATGTTTTTCATGGCAACAGACATATACAAAATTCTCAAGAGGTATAATGATGAAGAGGAAAATAAAAATATGCTTTGATGTTCAAAAGTTTATTTCAAATTGTACTTTGGACATAGTCTACAAATAATTTTTATGTTCATGAACATGCTAATGAGGCAGTGTTGAGTCAAGAGTAAACAGTACACCAGAGCAAACCACTCTACATCTTTCATTTACCTTGAATTATATGTAATTTTGTCTACTTGCAACCTTGCATTTCTTATATATCTTAGAAATACATTTCTGAAAGACAAGTATTATCATATCCAAAGTTGCTATCTCTTATGACAAAACATCTCGTATTCTGTTAAAAAAATATTTTTAGGCTTATAAATATAAAGCGAAATACAACACAAGATATAAAACAACACACCATTCAGAAACTGAACAGTTTTGATAGCCAGAAAATGCAATAAAGAGGGCCTTAGTTGTAAGTAAAGATTTGCAATTCCATATGATCCACATAACTTAGCTAAATAGTCATTTTCTTCAACAATATTATTTCTAACATAAACACATTTTAAAAATAAATTTAACATCACCTAATTTAACTACAACATCCCATATTTCTGAGGACGTTTCTTCATTGCTATGAACAGTGCAACAAAAATAGAAAGTAGAGAGACACTTGCATAAAATATCTCACCTGTACTTAACCATCAAAATTTGAACATCTTAGTAACATTCTGACATTTTAATAATCATCACAGAGTGGTGAAATGTATTTTTGAACACTAACAGTAATATACACCATTCACAGATCATTAACGAGGTTTCTAATACTCTATAGTCTCTAACTCAGTGAGAAACAGCATTAGGATAAACAACTTCCAAGTATGTCATTCTAGAACTTTTCTTTCTTTTGATGAAAGTGATTCTGGCTAAGTGTCTCCATTTTGCAATTTTTGTTATATTTTGTTTTTACTAAAGTGGGAAAAAAGGGACCTTGATAAATGTTAAAACAATGTTCCTCTCTTGATTCATTTATTGGAATAACTAAGAAAAACAGCCAAAAAAAGGAGCTGTCTGAAGTGGCAGTCGGATTCAGGTACATAAACAGATAATGACATGGTTTGCTGCATATTATTGACAATTACCTTTGGAGTAATCCAGATTATATACAGAAAACCATCTCAAACACATGAAAACTATAAAATATATCATATATATTCCCAAAATCTATTTAGAAGCAACATTGGTGTTGTTAGCAGAAAAACTACCATAAACTGTAAATCTTAGCAAGGTTGTTATTAAAACATGAGCAATGAAAAATTGCAAAGTGGGTTCATAGGTGCTAGCACTAGAAATTACAAATGTTTAATTCTACTTTTATATTAACTGATCCAAAGAGCAACATTAATATGATTAATATTAGGAAAGAAAATTTTTCAGAAATTTTGTTTGCATCATCAGGTATATATTCCTGAACTGTTGAGAATATTCCAAAGGGGATTTTAAGGAAATATACCATAAAGTTTAATATGTTGAACAGTTTACTCTGACATACTAAACGGTATATTTAATAATCAAGCTAACTTGTATCTAGTAGTATTTTATTTGTTGCTTAATATGCATTTTCAACATAATACAAAGTGGCAGTGATATATAAGATGATTGTTTGAATTCACTTAGTCCAGTTTAGTTCAACATCACTGAACATTTCCAACACATACCGTATACTAAATCTTGAACTAATCTATACTAATTCTTGAACATTTCCCAAACACTAATTTAAAATTAGGAATAAAAATACCATCAGTGGATTTCAAAATCTGTTTATTTATCAGATCTTCAGTTTCCTCTACAACAAAAACAAAAGCAGCATCAGCAAACAAATAGAAGTCAACCTTTCCGTGGGCAGGCTCAGCTGCTGCCCAAAATATTGAGTATATAGTAAAATTCTTTTATCACGACCAGTACCGGTATTCAACTTTCTTCCCTCCAGTCAGGAAGCTCAAGTTCTTATTGTTGAATCATTACTTTTCTGTACGTAGATCTACTGAAAATATTTCACAAGTATTGAGGAAATTTTTAAGAAGTGCTTGTAAGGTGGAATCTAGAATTTTCCAGACTAGTGCTGTCATCTGAATGAAGTTATTTTAGGGATAAGTAACAGCTTGTTTTGGGAGTCAGTGTACAATCTTGCACTGTTGTATGGAAATGCCAATTGTTTGCATTTGTTTATCTGGAGTCGTGTACGCGGCCAGTACTTGGTTTGCACAATGGATATGAGATGTGTTTATAGTTATTTTATCTTGACAGCAGAAAAACCAAGACCAAAAAGCTGAGAAGCAATGTTGCTTTCCAGGATGAATTCTTTGTGCATAATTTTCTTTATATAAAAGAAATGTATGCACAAAGAATTGAAGCTAAAAGTTCCATGTTCTATTTTTATGTTCTGCAGTGAATGCATGAAGATGTGTGAGGATGGCATATAAATTTCAGTAACAAAAGTACTGGTTCTTGCACCAAGATAATACACAGTCTCACACTGTCCATCTTACCTAGGAATTTTTAATCAAAAATTTAAGGGCAGTCATCCCCCATACACCCCACTCATCTATTGGGCCTCCACAATAAAATTATTCTTATTTCCAAAAATGAAGCTCAAGCTACAGGGTTGCTATACTAAAACTAATGAGGATATACAAACAGAATTGTAAGTGATACTAGAGACTCATGAGCGGGGCTTTGTTTCTAAATATAAGTTTGCTGGAACTCTCACCACATCACTTCATAACCCCAGAAAACTGAAATATGGCTGAGGCCCTTGAAAATTTTGTTCTTTTACTTTTGACAAAAGGATATAATATAACTTATAATATAATGCATGAAATGGAAATAAAATTAAACATTAATGCAAAGGTGAAAAACAGTTTTAAAATGAGTTTATTAATACAATAGCGACTGAACTGGGCTCATCACACTGGTGTTGTCTTGCACAATAAGACCACTATCTGCAGCTGGAACCTCATGCTTGGACCTCCTGCATTTGTCTATTGCAGCTGTTGTCTCTCAACAAGCTAATTCTAACAATCACATATTCATTGGTTATGGTATTCACCATCTCAGACAGTACTATTTTGGTAGACCATCTTCTCAAGTTGACTCCTGACAAAGTAATTCACAAGATTTAATCCAGATTGAACTTATGAAAATGGTTAGTTCTGGACAGCTGGCCTAGAAACAGGTGTTTTTGAGTCCCTATAGAATAGTATTGTGAGACTGCATAAAACAATACTCAGGAGTTTTGTTTTCAAAGAACACATGAAGTTGTAAATAAAGCCCACACATTCACCAACTTCAAATCAGGAATTGACCTCCAAGATTGTATGGCAGTTATATGGGATGAATTCTATATTCCTCAAATACCTGTATTAATAGCCTACAGCAGATCATATTGGAACTGAAATTATTTTTTTAAAATTGTTTTATTCTTGTCAAACTGTGACAATTCCTTTATAGTTAACCTTTGACTTACATTGTCAACAACCATAACTGAGAATTTAAAATGGAGACAGTCCTACAGTGTGAGGCAGAAAAAAGTTACTGCATTATGGAGGGCACATTGGGGGAAAGACTGTCCGCAATTCATTGCTAGACCAACCAATAAGTTGTAGCAGCACAGGCGGGCGTTCAGTTCATTACGATAGGCTTAAATTACTAGTTAAGAGTTAAAAATGAATATAAAGTTGAAAGGTAGTAGTAGTAGTAGTAGCAGCAGCAGCAGTAGGAGGAGAAGGAGGAGGCATCTTTATTACCTTTCATCAAGCAGCTATTGCAAATTATCTCCATCGTTATCGATACAAACATTGAATTGGTATAAAGAATTGTGAAACACTCATATCTCCACCTTTGAAATTTCATGCATCAGTTATCTGAGTATGTGGATTGTTCTTAATTGGAGGGGGATGAGGGGGTCAAAATCCATGACAAATTATTTGCTCATCAAACACCTGTTCTAATGTATGCATTGACTCATGAGCTGTATGGGCAGTGGCATTATCCTGCTGGAAGCAGCATTCAACATTTCAAACAATAGCTGCAGTATGTTTTGCACATAACTTCATGAGTTAACTGTATGATAAAAGAAAATAGGGGCAAATTATTTTGCATGCAGTAATGCCACAACAAATACCAACTTTCTGATCGTGAAGAGGAATTGCATGCACTACATGAGGATTGTCTCAATACCTTGAATTCTGAGAATTCACATACCCACTCAAATGGAAATTATCTTCATCCATCATAATTAAAAGAGAAGGGTCAACAATACCATCCTGAACAGACTGCACCATCCCTCAACAGAAATTTACATGGACAGATGGGTCCAGTGTTGATAACTGATGACCCACTGACACTTTGTAAGAATACTGATAGCTAACACAAATAACACTTTAAAAAATGTGCAACAAGAAATGCAACACTAATAACATGCGCTCAACAAGATCTCCACTCATATCATAAACTAAACTTTCATTCTGTGTGCTTACCGCTAACCATGCTCACTGCACTGCCTGACCACGCACTCTATGCCAAACACTTGGGAACAAAGCAAGTATTTCCAAAGTCCACCTGTGTTGCAGCACCACGTAATGTGCCGGTAAATTTTTGTTGCCTCTCCCTGTAGTTTTGAAATACTGTACTTATAAAATATGCTTTTAGGGACAGTTTAAGTTCTAAAAGATTACCAGAACATACTCCAGATCATTCTGACAGAAAAAAAAAGTCCTGCTCACAAAACACCGCTTCCAGGAAGTATCCACAAAACGGTTTGCAAAATTATTAACTGGTATGATACAAGGCAGTTTGGGTTTAGGAAAGATTATTCCAGTGAGACACAACTTGCAAGATTCCAGCAAGGCACAACAGATACTTTAGATTCAGGTCAAATTGCTGTATCTCTATTGACCTCTCTGAGGCTCTTGATAGAGTAGATCATTGGAGACTACTGACACAAATGTGGACTACACAAAAGAATATTTGATTGGATGGCTAATTTTCTAGAACTCAGAGAATTAGAGCAGGTGAAGAAGCATTATCTGATCCTGTAACGATTAAGGTGGGGGTTCTGAAGAGCAGTATTATTGGACCATTATAATTTTTATATCTATATATACACTCATGTTCATAAAAACCAGAACACCTTGAAAGACTAGAGATAGGAAGTTCATATTCACAGAACATTTGCACTAGTATGTTCTGAAGAAATGATTAGCATTTGAACCACGTTGGCCCTCAGGTTCAAGGTCCACATCGATATCTCGGTGCACCACCACCGACTGGTAAAATGTGCCTGCGCCTCTTGTGTTCACTATAAACTGAAGGTAATGGATCAGTGTGACTTGAGCAGATGTGCAGGATGCTTCACAGGTGTATGTGAGAACTGTACCAATGAATGAGTGAGTTTGAAAGAGGGCGCATTATTGGCATGAGAGAACGTGATGCATCCACCCGGGAAACTGTTGCTCGTGTGGGACGAAGTGTGTTGGCAGTGCAATGGGTTTGTACAGAATAGTTCACAGAAGGCCACAGAACACGACGAGATGGGTCTGGTCGCATCACCCAGACCACCCCTCCGTGAAGATCAACACCTCATCTGAATGGCATTGCAGGGCAGATCTGCGTCCTCCTCGGCACAGGCGCAACAGTGGAACAGTGTAACACATCGTGCACTATCAGGAGTGACAGTCTGTCGCCATTTATTACGGTCTGTATTACCGGCGCATCGTCCACTTCTCCGCCTACCTTTGACTAATGTGCATAAACATGCTAGACTGCAATGGCGTATGGAACGACGTCACTGGGGAAAGGAATGGTGGCAGATAGTGTTTTCAGACAAATCCAGGTTCTGTTTGTTTGAAAATGATAGCCGCATTTTGGTTTGCCGCAGACAGGAGGAGAGCCATCACATTGACTGCATACGCACAAGACATAAAGCGCCAACTCAAGGCCTTATGGTGTGGGGTGCTATTGGGTACAACCACAAATCACAGTTGGTGCATGTCCAGGGGACTGTGACCAGTCCTACGTGAATGACATCCTGTCACCCATAGCCATACCCTTTCTGCACAACACCCCAGATGCCATATTTCAGCAGGACAATGTGCGACCACATGTTGCTGCATGAACACGTGCCTTCTTGTTGTCACAGGATGTCAGACTGTTGCCCTGGCCTGCACGATCACCGGACTTGTCGCCAGTCAAAAATATATGTGATATGGTGAAATGATGGATGCGGTGCTGTGACCCAATGCCAACCACCAAAGATGAACTGTGGAACCAGGTGAATGCAGCATGGATGCCTATACCCCAGGATGCCATTTCGGCCTTATACGCATCGATGCCATCACGCATGGAACAAGTTATCAGTGTCCATGGAGGACCCAGTGTCTACTAGGCAACAGGACACGTGCTGAACCTAGGTGACTGAAATGCTAATCATTTGTGCAGAACATACTAACGAACATGTCCTGTGAATATGAACTTCCTATCTCTGGTCTTTCAAGGTGTTCTGTTTTTATGAACATGAGTGTATATAAAATAACATGTCCTGACTGACTGACAGATTCATTATCACCGAGCCAAAACTACTGGACAGAAAGAAATGAAATTTTGGGGATACATTTATATTACAGTGTAGGTGCTCATTAAGAGAGGATTTTTGGGTATTCCATCGTTAAGGGGGTGAAAAGGAGGGTGAATTGTTTAAATGACTATATCCATATCTCAAAAACTTGGCAGTGTATTGACATAAAAAATGGCATTTGGAAAATCCTTTAAAAATAAAGAAGCATGTATTTTTTGTTTCCTGAAAATCCCCTTAAGGGGTGAAAAGTGGTGAAAAAGGGGTTCAATTCTTTTTATGAGGATACTTATATATAAAAAACTGAAGATATTACAGACATGAAAATTGGTATAGAGACATGTGTTGTTTTGTTTTTGGAAAATCTACTTAAGGGGGGATGAAAAGAAGTGAAGCAGGGGGTGAATTTTAAAAATCTTCAGTATATCTAAAAAACTGAAGATGTTACATATGTGAAAATTGATATTTGGAATCCCCTTTAAAGATAAAGGAACATGAATTTTTTTGTTTTTGGAAAATCCACTTAAGGGGCATGGGGGAGGGGGGATGTGAGATAGATTGACTTAGTTTTAAGAGGATACTTATATCCCAAAAACTGGAGATGTTACAGACGTGAAAATTGGTATTTTAAATCTCCTTTGAAAATAAAAACACACATATTTTTTGTTTTATGAAAATCCATTTAATGGGGGTGGGAGGGGTGAAAAGAAGTGAAGGAGGAGTTTAATTCTTTTTATGAGGATACATATATCTCTAAAACTGAAGGCATTACAGACATGAAGATTGGTATGTATATATCAAAGGCAATAGGCACCCACTAAGGAAGGGTTTCAAAAAATTACACCCCTAAGGGAATGAAATGGGGATAAAACACTAAAAACCAAAATATTCATTCATACGATACCATTGATCCGACAAAGTTGAAATTGCACTCAATGATTGCTTCTTTATGTACTAGATATTAAATAAGACAAGTTTAGAGAAAAACTCCAGCCCTTAAGGGTAAAATGGGGGTTATTACCTGAAAATCGTTTGAAACCATTTGACATATGAGGTTGAAATTTAACATGATGGTTGCTCCTATATGTCTTGGATTTTAAGGGGTTTTGACCGTGAGGGTGAGGTCTAAGAACACAAATATTCATATCTCTGAAATTGACTGACTTATTATGTTGAAATTTCACATGATGTTTGATCCTGTATGTACTAGATTTTAAATAAGAAGCAGTCTTAAATCAATACACCACTAAGGGTGTTTGACTGGGGATGCGGTGTAGCTGACAAAATATATATCCATATATAAATATCCATTTCTCTCAAACCGTTTGACATATGAGCTTGAAATTTCACATGATGATTGTCCTATATGCCTTAGATTTTAAATAAAAAGTTCTCTTAAAAGAATACGCCCCTAAGGTGTTTCGACCGGGAAGGAAATGCCTGGAAAAATACATGTTCTTATCTCTGAATCTGTTTCACTTTCTTACAAGGTTGAAATTTCACATGATGGTTACTCCTATATGTAACAGATTTTTAAATAAAAAGTGGTCTTAAAACAAAGCACCCTAAGGATTTTTGACTGGGGGGAGGGGGGTGAGGCCTGGTTACAAAAATATTAATTTCCCTGAAATCATTTGACATACAAGGTTGAAATTTTACATGATTGTTGCTCCCATACATCTTAGATTTTAAATGAGAAGTGGTCTTGAAACAATATATTCCTAAGGGGTTTTATCTGGAGTTTGGAGCCTGACACAGTAGTATTCATTTCTCTGAAACATTTGATATATGAGGTTGAAACTTCACATGATGATTGCTCCTGTGTGCACTGTGTTTTAACTAAGAAGTGGTCTTAAATCAACACTCCCTGAGGGGTTTTGACTGGGGGTGAGTTCTGATGACATAATATTAATTTCTCTGAAAATGTTTGACATATGAGGTTAAAATTTCACATGATGTTTGCTCCTACATGTTTTAGATTGTAAATAAGAAAAGGTCTTAAAACAATACACCTCTAAGAGGTTATGTTTGGGGGTTGACGACTTATTACAAAATTATTCATCCCACCAAACTGTTTGATGTATGAATTTGAAATTTTAAAAGAGCTTTGGATGTTGTAGGTGTCAAATATGATATAATTCAAAATATTTTACATACAAGGATTGGAGTTATGTAGAAGTTGTAGAATTTGTTGAAGTTGTAAAACTAATTCTCCACATCAGCCAAGGTACTCGACCAAATTTCCGACTGTTTTTCTTTATTGCCAAAAATAGTTATTTGTAAAACTGAGGTTTTGAACTGAAATAATTTTGAACATGATACACAATTGGAGGAACATTTTTTTGAAACTGTATACCAGAGATACTCAGCTGGGCGCCGGTTGAGGCCAGCCAAGTGCGGCCGGGCTGGCCTGACATAAATGCAGGCAGTTTACGTAGCAAGCATATGTCACAGTGAAGCAAGAGAGCGAACACACTTTGCAGGGAAACAGAGCCGTACAGTTCGATTGTGATTTCGAAGCTCTCCTTCACTACTCAGAAAAATGCTGATTGGGGTACAGTATTTTTTTAAAGAGATGCTATAGTCGCAAGAAGACCAACCTTTTCAAGATATTCCAATTTGATTTATACTGCACTCGATATAAACAGTCAGTTTAATTTTCTTATATTTATACCCCCCCAAAAAAACCAACACGTTATAATTTCTGTGTTTCAATTTACAAAGATACAGGGTCTAATCTTTTATAGAGAGATTAGATTAAGCGTACAAACTACGATTTGCAATTCCTTGGATGGGAATGACAGTATCTCCATTAAGAAAAGTAAAATTCCTGTAATTCATTACAAAAATATTTGAGGCTGTTGGCCTAACTTTTTATTGCATCCAGTCAAAATACATAAATTGCAATGAACATAAGAAAACGTATATCTTAAAACATAAATTGAAAATGCCCTCTTTCTTTCATTATTTCCCGCCTCCATTTAAAACTCTGTTATCGCTGCAGCAATCGAGAGTGACTGGGAGAACTTCGTCCAACCTTCACGGCCTGTGACGTAACCACGTCACTATGGTTGAACAGAATACGCTCGTCGCTTGCTTGCCTGCCTGCAGGACAAAATGCCCAGCGTGAGCACCTCTGCTGTATACCATTAATGGTACCTACAAATACTTGCGGCCATTGAATGTATAATATTTAAAGACTTAAACCTCTCAAAATACTAATCACTTTCTACAAGCTTAATACATATACTAGGCATAAATAATAAAGGAGGTTTCAACTCGATTTTTTTCAGAAATCGGTGCTGCACTCGGTACATACTAAATTCTATGTCTTAGATTTTAAATAACAAGTGGTCTTCAAAGAGGTTTTGACCTTGGTATGAGGAATGATGACAAATATATTCACTTCTATGAAACTGTTTAAATTACGAAGCAAACATTTCAAATCATATCTAAGGTGTTAAATAACGCAAAGTTTGACACAAATTTAACCCCTCAGAGAGTTAAATGGGGGTAAAGATCTGAAAACAGATATATTTATTCCTTCCTCTGAAACCGTTTAACATACAAAGACAAAATTCCAAATAGCAGTATATGTTTTAAATTCTAGGTGTGAATTTGGAAATATTTTTTAACATTCCACCCCTTAGGTGTTAAATAAGCCTTTGCTGGCAGGACCTAGTGTTTACAGTGCACTATGTCTTCTGGTATGGGCTAGAGCAATTTTGTTACTTTCATTGATCTGTCTCTGTCTTATCCTTGGCATTGACAATATGAAAGTGACTGAGGTATGAGCGATGCTAGTAATGCCATTACTTGTGCAGCCAGTCCCTGCTATGAATGGTGTGAAAATGTTGATCATAGGGTCGGTTGGTGCATGCATTTCAGTGGGCTTGGCAGACTGATATGTAATAGCAACTTCTGGCTCGGTGAGGAAAGCAACGGGAAACTACCTCACTCCTCATTTCCCTAGTACACCTCATCAGTGATGCCTAGGCCATCTATGACAGCTGATGGCAGAGCTGTTGAGGATCCAACCAGCCTTAGGGCTGAAGACTGAACATACATACATACAGGTGTTAAATGGGGTTATCTCCGCAAACAAAATTATTCATTCCTTCAAAACCGTTTGATGTATAAATTTGTAATTTTATGAGAAGATTCTTCGTTTATGTCCTAGATGTAAAATATCATAAACTTCAAAATATTTCTCCCCTAAGGGGTTTAGATGGTGGTTGACTCTAAAACAAAAAGACAGTATCCATTTCCTCCAAAACCGTTTCAGGCATGATTTTAAATTATTTTTTATTATTATTATTTCTTTTACAAGTTGCTTTACATCGCACCGACTCAGATAGGTCTTATGGCGAAGATGGGACATGAAAGGGCTAGGAGTGGGAAGGAAGCGGCCCTGGCCTTAATTAAGGTACAGCCCTAACATTTGCCTGGTGTGAAAATGGGAAACCACGGAAAACCATCTTCAGGGCTGCCGACAGTGGGGTTCGAACCCGCTGTCTCCCAAATACTGGATACTGGCCGCACTTAAGTGACTGCAGCTATCGAGCTATCGAGGTAGTCTTCTATGACCTAGGTGTTAAGAAATATTTTTAAAACACTAACCGCCTAAAAGAAAATTACTGTTCGATGCACAACATCTAAACTTCACAAGTTGATCACTTTTACATCCTGGATGTTAAATAAGATAGGGTTTTAAAACATTCCAATTATTTTGTACGGGGTTCAAATGCGTGTCAGATAAGGAAATTAATAATCATTTCCCCAAAACCGTTTGACATATGAACTGAGGGTGTATTTTATAGGCTCGCTCAACAGTACACTCTACAAAATGTAAAATTTTGAAAAATAACTTTCAATTTAAAACCATAGCGAAGCACGGGTATCTTGCTAGTACCGGTACTGTACATAAATAATATGAGTAAAGAAATGGAATTACAGATTATAAATTTTGCCGATGATATTATACTGTTATAGAGTAAGAAATAAGTTACAAGACTATGAGTGACTATAAAAAGACCTCGACAAAGTTGTGAGACAAATATGATGGTAAATGGGGTGAAAAGTCAGGTTGAAAGTTTCACTAAGAGGGAAATACCTCTCATTTTTAACTACTGTGTTGATGGAGTGAAAATACCTCATGGGGATCACTGTAAGTACCTAGGAGTTAACATAAGGAAAGATTTTCATTGGGGTAATGAACGGGATTGTAAATAAAGGTTACAGATCTTTTCATATTGTTATGAGGTTATTTAAGGGTTGTACAGGGTGGTGCATGAATAGTTGACACATTTAATTTTAGAATAACAACTTTACTTTTCATGGAACACTAATGAAATTTTGGACACAGGCAGCTTGGACCCTGGAAATACAGTTCACTATATCACATGTTCAATGTGGACTCCACTGCGGCGGATAACCTCTTCGAGACGAGTACGCATGTTTCTGACGTTTTTTTGGCACAGGTCTTCATGAATTTTACTGCAGAGCTGCCCAATCCGAGCACGCATTTCCATGCGGATTTGAGGTCTTGAAGCGAAGAGTTTTTATTTCAAATCACAAGGATTTAAATCTGGCTTTAAGGAGGCCAGAGGTATCCGCCATTATTGTTGTATTGTGGGTAACGAAGAGACATTACATGATCATCAAATACTCCCCTCAAAAACTCAAGAATATCGTTAGCTGTGTGAGGTGTAGCACCATCTTGCATAAACCACTGCGTATGAATACGGATAGCAGGAATTTGAGGCATTAATTCTTTCCCCAGAATGCCCTTCTATCACTGTGCATTAACTGTCTGACTGAAGAAAAATTGTCCAATTAACCCATGACTTGACAGAGCTACCCACAGACTCACTTTTTCTCCATACGTGTCTTTTACGTCAATATTGTCTGGTTTTTCTGTAGCCCAAAACCGCACATTTTGTTTATTAACTGCCCCGTGAGATGAAAATAGGCTTCATCAGAGAACCAAGTGTTAAACAGTACTTCATCTTTATCTTTAGTCCATAAGGCGTACTGCAAACTCTTCTGCCTGTGAAGATCTGTTAGCTTCTGTAGAACAGTCATTTTGCACGGGTACAATTGAAGGTTACCGTGTAACATTCTTTGAATTGAATGGCGCGATATTCCACTTTATCTTGAAACACCCCATGTTGACATGTGTGGGCTGCGCTGCATGGCGACCCTCAGCGCTGCGATGTTTTCAGAGACCGAACTGCTGGTGCACGTGGTTGCTTTTATCTTTTCCTATAAGCATTTTTAATATGGATCAAAACCTTGAGGAGATGCAGCGTGGTGTCGTCTTGGGTGCCTTGGCGGTACTGAACTCGCGGCCAGCCTGCATTCATAGTCATTACCTGTCCGGGATGCATTTCCAGCATGGTCCGCACAGTTTGACGACGGTCCAAAACATTATTATTATTATTATTATTATTATTATTATTATTATTATTATTATTATTATTATTATTATTATTATTATTATTATTATTATCGATGTTCTGGACCCCACAGCAAGATGAAAGACTGCTACTTGGCGGTAAATTACATCTGCTGCCATTGTCATTGCTGACAATGTGACCAACACCACTGTCGCGCATAGGCAACTGCGCGGGATTTCTGGAGATATGAATGACATACTTCCATGCATTATTGACCTAATTATAGAGGTGAACAATTGCATGGTCAATCTCATTCCTACCGTTTATTTCAAATGTGTTAAAATTTTTATTTATATTCCAGGAGAATCTACTGTAATCTAAGAACGTTCTCCAAAGGAAAAGATGGCTCTTGAAAACGAACCCAGGAAAGATAAAAAATGATCGCTTTATGATCAGAATAACTACATTGAAAATCCACAGCCTGTTTCCAGTAATTCGACCGGGCCAGGAATGGAATGAATATAGCCACCATCTAGCGGTGAGGATAGGAATTATGCCAGCTGCCGAAGCCTGCCACACTCTTCTGGGGCAATGATTAATGAATGACAAATGAAATGAAATGATATTGGAGAGTGTTGCTGGAATGAATGATGACGGCGAAAACCGAACTACCTGGATAAAATCCTGCCCCGCCTCCGCTTTGTCCAGCACAAATCTTACATGGAGTGACCGATATTTGAACCACGGAACCCAGCAGTGAGAGGCCGGTGTGCTGCCACCTGAGCCATGGAGGTTCCTTGTAAGTACATTATGAACAGTAAAATCAAGTGGTCTCACCTCATTTTTCACCCCACCGCCGTTAAGTTGATTCCCTCCTCCCCAAAAAAAAGAAGGCGTGTTTCTTTAAGTTGAAAGGAGATTCCAAATACCAATGTTCACGTCTATTACCTTCAGTTTTGAGATATAAGTATCCCCATAAAAGTATTTCACATTTTTTCAGTTCCTTTCATCTCCCACCCTCCCCCCACCCACCCTTAAGTGAATTTTCCGGCAAAAAACACTTCTTTCTTTATAGTAAAGGTTTTTCTAAAAAACAATTACCATGACTCTAACATCTTCACCTTTTGAGATATGTGTCCTCATGAAAGGAATTCAACACCTTTTCACTCCGACCCCCAAGATGATTCCAACGCCTCCAAAAATGCGTTTTTCTTTGTTTTTAAAGGTGACCTAAATACCAATTTTCACGTCTGTAATAACTTTAGTTTTTATTAGATGTAAGTTAGTATCCTCATACAATTAATTTAATGAATTTTTCAATTCTTTCACCTCGCCCCCCCCCCCCCCAACTTCATTGGATTTTCCGAGGATACATGTTTCTTTACTTTCAAAGCAGATTCCAAATACCTAATTTCACTTCTCTAACATCTTCAGTTTTTGAGATATCAGTATCCTAATTAAAAGAATTCAACCCCATTTTCAGTCACTTTTACCCCCCACCCAAGTGGTTTTTCCGAAAAATAAAAATACACATTTCTTTATTTTTAATAGAGATAAAAATACCATTTTTCACTTCTGTAACATGTTAAGTTTTTGAGATACTGTAGAAATTCTCATTTTAAAATTTCACTCCTTTTTTAGTTCCCCTTAAGTGGAGTTTCCAAAAACAAATCACCTACGTTTCTTTACTTCAACAGGAGATTCAAAATGCCAGTTTTTACGTCTGTAACATTTTATGTTTCTGATATATACTATAGATATAGTCTTTCTAAAAACTCACCCCAATTTGTCACTCCTGTTTAACCCCCAATAATTGGATTTTCCAAAAACAAAAAAAGTGTTTCTTTATTTTTGAAGGAGATCCCATATACCAGTTTTCAGGTCTGCATTATCATCAGTTTCTGAGACATAAGTATCCTAACTAAAGGCATTCAAGCTCTTATTCACACTTTTTCACCCCTCCTATTGGGATTTACAGAAAGAAAAAAAAAAGTGTTCCGTTATTTTTAAAGGAGATTCTAAGTATCAATTTTTACATCTGCAAACTTTTAAACTTTTGAGATATAGATACACTCATTTTAAAAATCCCCCCCTTTTCACCCCCACCCCTATTTGGATTTTCCAAAAACAAAAAATACGTGTTTATTTTTAAAGGAGATTCTAAATACCAATTTTTACATCTGTAAACTTTAAAAGTTTTTAGATATCGATACACTCATTTTAAAAATTCACCCCCTTTTCACCCCCATTACTTGGATTTTCCAAAAACAAAAAATACGTGTTTCTTGATCCTTAAAGGGGATCCCAAATACCAATTTTCAGGTCTGTAATATCTACAGTTTCTGAGATATAAGTATCCTCATTAAAGACATTCAACCCCTTTTTCACCCCTCCTATTGGGATTTACCGAAAACAAAAAAAAAAAGCTTGTTTCTTTATTTTTAAAGGAGATTCTAAATACCAATTTTTACATCTGTAAATTTTAAAGTTTTTAGATACAGATACACTCATTATAAAATTTCAGCACCCCTTTTCACCCCCCCCCCCCATTACTTACATTTTTCAAAAACAAAAAATACGTGTTTCTTTATATTTAAAGGAGATTCCAAATACCAATTTTCAGGTCTGTAGTATCTTCAGTTTCTGAAATATAAGTAGCCTCATTAAAGGCATTCAAACCATTTTTTACCCTTTTTCTCCCCTCCTATTGGGATTTTCCAAAAACAAAAAAAAACAGGTTTCATTATTTTTAAAGGAGATTCTAAATGTTAATTTTTACATCTGTAAACTTTTAAAGTTTTGAGATATAGATACACTCATTTTAAAAATTCACCCCCCCCTTTTCACCCCTTAGCGATGGAATATCCAAAAATCCTCCCTTAGCGAGCACTTGCATTGTAATATAAATGTATCCTCAAAATTTCATTTCATTATGTCCAGTAGTTTTTGCTCGGCGATGATGAATCAGTCAGTCAGTCAGTCAGTCAGTCAGTCAGTCAGTCAGTCAGTCAGTCAGGACAAGTTACTTTATATATATAGACTAGCAAGATACCCGTGCTTCGCTACGGTATTATCATGAAATAATTGAATGCTTAACATTTTATATATAATCAGCCCAAAATTCGCGATCTAACTTGTTTTGTGAGAGAATCCACCAAAATTCGCGATTTGATTAGTTTTCTGAGAGATTATGGCAAGGTTCCTCCCAATTTTTCAATCTTTCCTTCCAGCAATCGTTTTCGTACTTCCCGGGCTAGTTCCAGGTATTCCACCCGGCCAGTTGGGTCCCTAAATCTTTGCCATATTTTCTTATAAGCATTTTAATATGGATCAAATCCTTGAGGAGATACGGCGTGGTGTCGTCTTGGGTACCTTGGCGGTACTGAACCCATGGCCGGACTGCAATCGTAGTCATTACCCGGCCAGGACCCGTTTCCAGTGCGGTCCGCACAGTTTGACGACGGTCCAGAACATTATTATTATTATTATTATTATTATTATTATTATTATTATTATTATTATTATTATTATTATTATTATTAGGGTGGGTGAAATTAGTTGAAGTTAGGTATTATTATTATTATTATTATTATTATTATTATTATTATTATTATTATTATTATTATTATTATTATTATTGATGTTCTGGACCCCACAGCAAGATGCAAGACCGCTACTTGGCGGTAAATAATATCTGCTGCCATTGTCATTGATGACAGTATGACCAGCACCATTGTCGCCCGTAGGCAAGTGCGCAGGATTTCTGGCGATACAAATGACATACTTCCGTGCATTATTGACCTTATTATAGAGGTGAACATTTGCACGGTCAATCTCATTCCCATCGTTTATTTCAAATGTGTTTTCATTTTTATTTGTATGCCAGAAGAATCTACTGTAATCTAAGAAGGTTCTCCAAAGGAAAAGATGGCTCTTGAAAACGAACCCACGAAAGATTAAAAATGATCGGTTTATGATCAGAATAAGTACATTGAAAATCCACAGCCTGTTTCCTGTCATTCAAGCGGGTCAGGAATGGAATGCATAAGCCCCCACCTAGCGGTGAGGATAGGAATTGTGCCGGCTGCCGAAGCCTGTCGCACTCCTCTGGGGCAATGATTAATGAATGACAAATGAAAGTATATTGGAGAGTGCCACTGGAATGAATGATGATGGGGAAAACTGGAGTACCTGGAGAAAATCCTGTCCCTCCCCTGCTTTGTCCAGCACAAATCTCACATGGAGTGACCGGGATTTGAACCACGAAGCCCAGCGGTGAGAGGCCGGCGTGCTGCCGCCTGAGCCACGGAAGCTCCTTATAAGTACACTATGAACATTAAAATCAATTGGTCTCACCTCCTTTTTCACCCCACCGCGATTAAGTTGATTTCCCCCCACCCTCCCCCCCAAAAGAAGGAAGGAGATTCCAAATAGACTACCAATGTTCCCATGTCTTACCTTCAGTTTTGAGATATAAGTATTCCCATAAAAATAATTAACTTTTTTTTCACTTACTTTCACACTCCCCTGCCCCCCCTTAAGTGAATTTTCTGGCAAAAATATTAGTTTCTTTAATAGTAAAGGATCTTATAAATACCGATTATCTTCAGTTTTTGAGATATGTGTCCTCATGAAACGAATTCAACTCCTTTTCACACCCACCTCCAAAGGTGATTACCAGCCGCCCCCCCTCCCCCAACGCGTCGTATTATTTTTAAAGAAGATCTAATACCTAGTTTCACATCTGTAACAACTTTCGTTTTTATTAGATGTAAGTATCCTCATACAATTAATTCAATTAATTTTTCAATTTTTCACCCCCCCCCCTCTCCCTTCATTGGATTTTCTGAGAATACCTGTTTCTTTACTTTAACAGTAGATTCCAAATACCAATTTTTATGTCTGTAACATTTTACGTTTCTGAGATATACTGTAGATATAGTCTTTCTAAAAATTCATCCCAATTTGTCACTCCTGTTTAACCCCCATTAATTAGATTTTCCAAAAACAAAAAAAATATTTCTGTATTTTTAAAGGAGATTCCATATACTAACTGTCTGGTCTGAAATATCTTCAGTTTCTGAAATATAAGTATCCTCATTAAAGACATTCAACCACTTATTCACATTTTTCACCCCTCCTATTGGGATTTACAGAAAAGAAAAAAAAATACTTGTTCTTTTATTTTTAAAGGTGATTCTAAATATCAATTTTTACATCTGCTAAAATTTGAAGTTTTGAGATATAGATACACTAATTTTTAAAATACACCCCCCCCCCCCATTTCACCCCCACTATTTGGATTTTCTAAAAACAAAATATACATGTTTCATTATTTATAAAGGAGATCCCAAATACCGATTTTCAGGTCTGTAACATCTTCAGTTTCTGAGATATAAGGGTCCTTATTAAAGGAATTTAACCATTTTTCACCCCTTTTGACCCCTCCTATTCTGAAAACAAAAAAAATATGTGTTTCTTCATTTTGAAAGTAGACTCTAAGTACCAATTTTTACATCTGTAAACTTTGAAAGTTTTGAGAGATACACTCATTTTAAAAATTCACCCCCCTTTCAACCCTCCACTATTTGGATTTTCCAAAAACAAAAAGTACATGTTTCTTTATTTTTAAAGGAGATCCCAAATACCTTTTTTCAGGTCTGTAATATCTTCCGTTTCTGAGATATAAGTATCCTCATTAAAGGCATTCAACCCATATTTCACTCCTTTTCACACCTCCTAAGGGATTTTCCGAAAACAAAAAAATACGTGTTTATTTATTTTGAAAAGAAATTCTAAATACCAATTTCTATGGCTGTAAACTTTTACAGTTTTGAGATATAGATACACTCATTTTAAAAATTCACCCCCCTTTTCACCCCCCATTATTTGGATTTTCCAAAAAACATGTGTTCCTTTATTTTTAAAGGAGGTTCCAAATTTAAATTTTCATGACTGTAACATCTTCAGTTTTTGAGATATAAGTCTCCTCATAAAAGGTGTTCAACCCCTTTCTCTCTCTTCTCACCCCCTTTCATGGGATTTTCTGAAAACAAAAAATACGTGTTTCTCTATTTTGAAAGGAAATTCTAAGTACCAATTTTTACATCTGTAAACTTTTAAAGTTTTGAGATATAGACACACTCATTTTAAAAATTCACCCCCTTTCAACCCTCCACTCTTTGGATTTTCCAAAAACAAAAAGTACATGTTTCTTTATTTATAAAGGAGATCCCAAGTACTGATTTTCAGGTCAGTAATATCTTCAGTTTCCGACATATAAGTATCCTTATAAAAGGCATTCAACCCATTTTTCACTCCTTTTCACCCCTCCTATTGGGATTTTCCGAAAACAAAATAATACATGTTTCTTTATTTTGAAAGGAGATTCTAAATACCAATTTCTACGTCTGAAAATTTTACAGTTTCGAGATATAGATACACTCATTTTAAAAATTCACCCCTTCTTTTCACCCCCCATTATTTGGATTTTACAAAAACAAAAAAATACGTGTTTCTTTAATTTTAAAGGAGGTTCCAAATTTACATTTTTATGACTATAACATCTTCAGTTTTTGAGATATAAGTCTTCTCATAAAAGGTGCTCAACCCAATTCCCCCCTTTTCACCCCCCTTCATGGGATTTTCCAGAAACAAAAAATACGTGTTTCTTTATTTTTAAAGGAGATTCCAAATGCCAATTTTTATTACTCTAAACCTTTAAGTTTTGAGATATAGATATTCTCATTTTAAAAATTAAACCCCTTTTCACCCCCTTAGCGACGGAATATCCAATAATCCTCCCTTAGCGAGCACCTACGTGTTACTATGAATGTATCCCCAAAATTTCATTTCTCTATGTCCAGTAGTTTCGGCTCGGCGATGATGAATCAGTCAGTCAGTCAGTCAGTCAGTCAGTCAGTCAGTCAGTCAGTCAGTCAGTCAGTCAGTCAGTCAGTCAGGACAAGTTATTTTATATATATATACACACAGAATAATTTTAAACCCAAATAAGCGGTGCATCAATTTGGTCCAGCGTAAAACAAATTTGCAAAGTGTCTGTACCACAATGAAAGATGTTCAGGTCCTATAATGGCATCTGAAGAGTGGATCAGCTTGACCAGTTTGGACTTTACCTGAAATGCTCCTGTAGATGTCATAATCAGAAAAATACATAACAGTAAGTAGCGTATAGAGTCTTTAGTGGAAACTGTAGATCTACTTTACAGTGTAAATTGGATAATGTAATCCAACTGTCTAACACTACCTACCTTGCAACATTATTGTACAATACAATGCTGCGTAACTAGTGTTGTTGTACTGACCTGAGTGCATAGCGTCCGATATATCGGACGGCCTGTGTAAATAAAACTATCACATGTATGAACTTTCTGATTGTTGGAGCGTGTTTATGCAATTATTAAGAGTAGAAATGTGTAGATAAACTGAAACAAAACACAAAAATAACTTTTAGCACTAATGGGTTAGTATAAAATCAATATTTAAACATTTGAGAATATTTTTCAATAACTTACGTTTGAATATTGTCATACATATCTTAACGATGACATAAAAACATTTGAATTGTCATGCAGGCATATACGATGTGCAAAATTAAACTGTTTCATAATTTTCCACCTGTCTAAAAATGTTTCCGTAGAAATGCACTGCCTACTTGATATAAAGAATCTTCCCATTCATGTGAAACTGGTCCCAACGCCACAGAAACTGAACTCTAATTGCTAATGTTAATGAAATGTATGAAAGACACTCATAACAGCAAGTGGCTGGTCTGAAAAGGATACAGAAAAAATGAGCAAACGAAGTTGATAAAGAATTAAGTCAGCCCTTCTACGAGCGACATGCTATATCGCACAGGGGCAAGAGCGGACGTGGGCCCCTCCACTGACCTCCATCCCCTTCACTCACGCAGCAATAAACTCGCCCGGCAAGGCTTGCTGGACTATTCCTCCCGTCTCCACACACTCAGTCGCACTTGCTTGACATGTAGTGAAGTTTCACAAGTTACCATACTGTCCATTTTGGTGGCTTTGTTTGGTGTTGAGTGTAAAGTGTTTGCGTCTTTTACGTGAATAGAAAATGAGCGGAAACTCAGTGAAACGCAAAATGGAAAATGAAAAGAGAATTTACAAGGAAAGCTGGGAGAGTGACTATTTAATTACTAACAAGAGTGGGAAGCTTCATTGTTTGGTTTGCATGCAAATAGTGTCTGTGCAGAAAGAGTACAATGTTAAACGACATTACTTAACAATGCACGAGGAAAAAGTATGCAGCATATAAGCAAGAAGCTCAACACACACTGGTTGCAGACTTCAAAAATAAATTAAAACAGCAAACAGGTATGTTTGGTAAATTCTTACAAAATCAATCATCTTCTCTGTACGCCTCCTATGCAGTGTCGCTTGAACTTGCAAAGGCAAAAAACCCTTCACTGAAGGCAGTCTTATTAAAATGTGTGCTATGGAAATGGCAAAGGCTTTTGGAGGTGCTAAAATGGCTGAGAAATTTGAATCAGTGCAACTTTCCAACCAAACAGTACAGAGAAGGGTCACTGATATGGGAGAACAAGTAGGAAAAGCGCTCATTAAATTGGTTAAGGAAAGCACATATTTCTTGCTATGCCTTGATGAAAGCACTGATCAGTCAGATGTCAGTCAGCTACTAATATTTGTATGCACCATCTTCGAAGATTTCAGTAGTAAAGAGGAGCTAGTTGATGTCTGCTCTCTTCAAGGAACAACAAAAGGGAGGGGCATTTATGATACTGTTAAAAGAACTGTCGACAGAGTTGGAGGCTTCAGTAAATGTTCAACCATTGTGACAGACAGAGTGCCAGCAATGAAAGGCGTGAAGACAGGACTGACGGGATTGCTAAAAGAAAATGGCGTAATATGTCCAACGATCCACTGTCTCATTCACCAGGGAGTGTTGTGTGGGAAATCAATTAAAACAGAAGTTTTTTAACTTGTGGTTATAATTATTAATATAGACATGATACCTTATAGGCTTTTGGACTTATGCCGTGTCAAGAAAATAAGGTGAAATTCTTTACGTTTCGTAGAGAACTGTGCTCTGCGTCCTCAGAAGAAATCTCAACTGTCCACAAGACGTAAAGAATTTCACCTTATTTTCTTGACACGGCATAAGCCCAAAAGCCTATACAGTATCATGTCTATAAGTACGAGCCGTGAAAGCATCAATGGAAAAATTATTAATATGTTAAGAGATGGAAATCGAGCCCTTTTGCACAGGAAATTCAAACAGTTTCTGCTGGAAATTGACGCAGAATATTAAGACTTGCTGCTGTACAACCATGTAAGGTGGCTGAGAGGAGGAAAGTGCCTTCAAGTTTTTTTTTTGCAATTCCCAAGGAAATCCCCAAATTTCTTCATAAGTTTGTCTCATCAGATACCCCAGAACTAGAAGAGAAAATTCAAAGCCCAGAGTTTTTAAAGCAGTTAGCTTTTCTAACAGACATGACAAATCACCTTAACACCTTCAACCTGAATCTTCAAGGAAGAAACCATGAGTTGTCAGATATGGTGGGAATTGTTAATGGATTTCAAAACAAATTGAAAATTTTCAAACGTTCTTTAGAAAACAATGAATTTACTCATCTCCCCTGCTGTTTACAACTAGCAACGGAGAAGGACCAAGAAATCATACATTTTTCAGATTTCAGTTCACACATTCAAGAGATCATTGAAGAATTCAAGACACGATTCAAGGAAACTGAAATTCTGAAAAGCAGTATACAACTTTACGTGAATACACTTGGTGCTGGAATCGAGGAACAAGAACCACAACTACAACTTGAGCCGTGCGATCTACAAGCCGATACATTCCTACAGATAAGACAAGAAAAGGGATCACATTTATTAAAACTGCTACCCAGCAAAAAATACCCAAAGTTAAATGTTTGGGAGCACGTACATATGTGAAAGTGTTGTTTCATCTATGAAATTCATTAAAAATCAATGCAGAAGTCGACTTTCAGATTCTTCCTTGCTGCATCTTTTGAGATTAGCAACAACAGAGCTGGAGGTAGACATTCGTTCATTGGTAGATGCAGCTGATCGACCAATCTAATCCCACTAAATTATCCTTCTTTAAGTTTTGTTTTGACTACATTATTAATTTCAGTTATTCTTAAGGCAATTTTTTTTCTTTTTTGTCATTTGTCAAATAGTAATTCAAATTAACTGTCAATGTTGGGTGATCTTCTTCAGAATTCAATTGTCCTAGGTATAATAGTGTTAATTTTTAATTTCACTCCTTTATGCTGATGTACAATAATGTTTTAAGCAATTAAAATTATCAAACTTTCATTTCAATTGAACTATGAACATTATTTCATACTGGTACCTCTGTTCTATTTGTAGAATTTTATGAAAATTGGCCTATTATTAAAGTGCGGCCTGCGATCATACCTAAGGTTTCCAATGTGGCCCTCGAGCCCTTACTAACTGGAAACCCCCTGGGGTAGATCATGGGAGATTGCTGATGAAAATCAGAGCTATTGGACTACACAAAAAGTGGTTGAATGGGTAGGTAAATTTCTAGAAAACAGAACTCACAAATTTAGATTAGGTGAAGTGTCATCTTATCCTGTAATGATTAAGAGGGGGTTCCACAGGGCAGTATTATCTGTGTCGGTGTAACATAAAGCCATTAGGAAGAAAACAAACAAAAATAATACAGGGCAGTATTATTGGACCTTTAAGTTTTCTTATATATATATATATATATATATATATATATAAATTAGCAATTACCCACGGCTTCGCTCACGTGGATTTCGTAATTTGATCAAAATAATTGTTTCTCGGCATTGTACCAAGACATTATCTGAAAATTCCTAAAGTATAAAAACTTGCCCAAAAATTGAGTTTCATTTACCCCAGAAATTCTTTGTGGTATTACCTTTTGGGGCTAAGACAACCATGCAACATAGAACTGTACATGTGAGAAACAGTCTTCTCTCAAGTCGAAAAAGTAAATACATGTTTATTTTAAAAGGAGATTCCAAATACCTATTCCCACATCTGAAACATCTTCAGTGTTTGATATAGACATAAGTATCCCCATAAAAGGAATTCAACCCCTTGGTCTGTCCTTCCCCACCCCCATCTAAGTGTATTTTCCGAAAACAAAAATGCATGTTTCTTTATTTTTAAAGGAGATTCCAAATACCAATTTTCACATCTGTAACATCTTCAGTTTTTAAGATATAAGTATTCTCATAAAAAATAATTCAACTATTTGTCACTTCTTTTCACCCCCCGTTAAGTGCCTTCACCAAAACAAAAAGGTACATGTTCCTGTATTTTTAATCGATTTTACAAATACCAAGTTTCTTGTCTCTAACATGTTAAGTTTTGGAGCATTCTACCATCCCGAAGTGGTGATAGTAAATGATCAATGGTATGCGGTTGTTCGGTGGACAGGTATTTCTAAGAGCGACACGGAGCGAGTATCATGGAGATGTAAAGAGCCAAGGTGACGAAAATTGCTGGAGAGATAAGCAGGGATGTCTTCTGAAAGTACCTGGTACATAAGAGTATTTGAATGTAGTTTACGCCTGTCGTCTAGTCGTAACCAAGATAATTGTAGATATACCGGTACTCATTTTAAAAGTTAGATAGATAGATAGATAAAAGCCTTTATTTTCTGTGGCGAAGTTACGGCTCTTGGCCCTTTCTTACACTTAACCACACACATATTATTATTTGTAAATAAAATGACACTGATTAACTTAAAATACTAAGAACTACAAATAACACTAATTTTTAAGACAAAAATATGAATATATACATGCAAAGATGACAGAAAGAAAAAGGAACTGCCTACATAATACAGATTTGTAAAAATACTCATTTCAGTACACAACGAAAGAAATATGAACGTAAAAAAAAACTAGTAAGCTTAATAACATTTTAAAATGAAATTCAACTAATTGTATCCTTGCAATACTACATCTAAGTTAAATTCAGTTACTACTAGCTATGTTTAGGCTACTTCTACTTCGTAAATACAGTACAGATGTTTTAAATTTAATTTAAATTATCATATTAACCCAATATATTATTTTAATGTACAATAATCTCATATCATTTTCACACACAATCACTCGTTCCACTCATACAGGTACCTTGCTGGAAGCACTTAACGAGGAACTACTGGTAAGAGTTTTTAAATATTCTTTTTGATTCAGCATCCTTGATGTCTTTGGGAAGAGCATTCCACCATCCCGAAGCGGTGATAGTAAATGATCGATGGTATGTGGTTGTTCGGTGGACAGGTATTTCTAGGAGCGACACGGAGCGAGTATCATGGAGATGTAAAGAGCCAAGGTGACGAAAATTGCTGGAGAGATAAGCAGGGATGTCTTCTGAAAGTACCTGGTACATAAGAGTATTTGAATGTAGTTTACGCCTGTCGCCTAGTCGTAACCAAGATAATTGTTTGTAATAGGGAGAAAATTGAGCATCATATCATAAATCCATAGCATATCTAAGACTAGCATTTTGAGGGCGTTGTAGTTTTAAGCTTAATTCATTTGTTATATCCGTAAAAATTACATCACAGTAGTAAAAAATGGGAAATAATAATGACTGAACAAGTTGAATTTTTAGTGATTGAGGGAATACATTTCTGAACCGTTTTAAGGGGTGCAAGCCACAATAAACCTTTTTACAGATATTCATAACTTGCGCTGACCAGTTTAGAGTTTCTGTTATAATAACTCCAAGGTTAGAAACTGATTTACAATAAGGTATAACAGTATTATTTAAAGTTATGGGAGGAATGCAGTGTTGCTTTAAAATGTGAAGATTCTTTGATCTACCGATGATAATGGCTTGCGTTTTATGGGGGTTTAATTTAAGGTTGTTTTTAATTGCATCGCCATTAATTTGCTCAAGGTCAGCATTAACATTACATATTGCTTGTAGTATATTATTAGTTCTAGTGTGGTAATAAATTTGCAGATCATCAGCATAAAGATGGTACTTGCAGTGCTTAATTGATCTGGTGATATCATTTATATATAAAGTGAACAGGAGAGGGCCATGGACTGACCCTTGTGGGACACCAATATTTTTTGTTCGCCACATTGATTTATTATTATTTGCAACCACACACTGCCGGCTGTTTGTGAGGTAAGAATAGAAAAATTCCAGCACTTTCTGGCTAAAGTTTAAGGACTGTAATTTGGGAAGAAGCAACCTAGGATCGACGGTATCAAATGCGCTACTGAAATCTAAAAGAGTAAGTATTGTCACTCGTTTGTTGTCCATTGCATATCTAATGTCATTTGTCACTTTCAGCAGTGCTGTCATGGTACTATGCTTTTTCTTAAAGCCTGATTGGTAAGAGTCGAGTAAAGCATATTTATGTAAGTACGTAAGGATTTGCTCGTGTACCAGGCGTTCCAGCACTTTGGACATGGGTGGTAGGATAGAAACTGGTCAGTAATCTGAAGGAATACTGGGTCCATCCTTTTTCGTGATTGGAATGATGAGGGCATCCTTCCACGCCGCAGGGAAAATTCCTTGGGTTAAACAGTAGTTAATAATGTGTGTTACAATCGGCAGAATGGCGCCAATGATTTATTTGTAGAAAGACAGAGGTATGCCATCGTGTCCAGCAGCATTTCATCTGAGAGAATACATAACTCATTTTACGTCATTTATAACAACCTCTTTAAACACAAATGTATCTTGAATTGGCATAGAAGAAACATTATTATTATTATTATTATTATTATTATTATTATTATTATTATTATTATTATTATTATTATTATTATTATTATCACGCCCATCATCTGAGCGGCTATTTAAAGGGCTGGCCCAGCTATTCCAGCTGTTAGTGGCAGAGCAAACAACAACAAATTCTTTTCACAATAAGTTCTAAACTGAACAAGATATGGAAACAAAATTTTCCACATACCTTAATGAAGTCCTCTAGTATCTCTGTAGGGTGTGGTAGGTTATGTCACACTTTCCTGGGTGAATGGGAACACTACACATTCCAAAAAATAGTGTGTTTCACTACTAATTTTATTTTTGAAGTACACTTTGCACCTTCTTCAGGGGAACTTGTCTATATTTGAAGCTGGAAATTTTAAGAGAATATGCTCCTTTCTCTTCCCATCTATCCTAAATGATGGATCCTTGGCCGGTGCCCTTTTTGGTGGCAAAATTGCAGGACGTTGACTTCGGAGAGAGGTGACTGTACTTGTATGTCGAGTTCACTTTTTACCCCGTTTGAGAATTGCCTGGTGTTCCTTTAGATCTTTTGGTACACCCTTATTTGACCGTATTGTTCCACATACGGCAGTGTTCTGTTCCCGTAATTGTTTCGCGAGTCCAACGCTATTTGTAATAATTGTCCATATAGACTGTATACCCCTGGCCAAGATAATTTTCAAGCAGCTGAAAAACTGTGCTTTGTAAATTCGCATCACTTGCATAATTTATTTTGTCCCTACACGCCATGGTTATACTTCAGAATGTGATTATACACACGCTTGTGTAATCACAAACCAACTACTCAGCTAGTTGTGCGAGCGCTAGGCTACCTTAAGAAACAAAACAAAGAAAGTGCATTGGAAGGGAAAATTGCCGTGGCCATGTGGTTTCTGGTGAGTAGAAGCATTCATAAGGGTATTCATTTCATCTCTTTCGCACATATTTGTGACCAAAATAGATCCCAGCTGCATAGGAACGGCTCCAGTTCAAGGCCAATATAAATGGTCCGTTATTGCGCTTATCCGGGCTAACTCGGATACGGTCCACAGCATGGTCATGCGCTATAGGCAATAACTCGGATATGGGCGTGAATGTGTTATTATTATTACCGGTACTTGCACAGTTATGAAAATTATTATTATTATTATTATTATTATTATTATTATTATTATTATTATTATTATTATTATTATTATTATTATTATTATTATTATTATTATTATTATCATCATAAGTGTTTTTTATTTTGTTTATGCCAATTTTTGTATCTTTTTTAGCTGAAGATGTTCCACATTAGGAATGAAACATGTACTTTTTAATATTTTAATTAGATTTTAAGCTAGATTATGTTACATAAATACACAGACTAGCAATAAAAATCAAATAAGTATTGGAAGGTGGGACTCTCCAGTCAACCTGACCGTAGTTGCCATATGCTTAGTCGAGAACTTGTCTACTTTCTCCCAAGTCTTCCCAGCCCAAACTTTGCAACATTTTCATAACATTAATCTTTTGTCGGAAATCACCGACAACAAATCAAGCTGCCTTTTCTTTGCATTTTTTTGGGTTCTCAAATCCAGTAGGCCCTAATCCTGGTGAGGGTCCCATACACTGGAACCATACCCTAGTTGGTGTCTTACCAGAGGCTTATATGCTCTCTCCTGTACTACAACCCCTAAATACCCTCATAACCATGTGCAGAGAGATGTGTAACCTTCATTTACAATCCTGTTTACGTCATTACCCCAATGAAGATCTTTCCTTATATTAACACCTAGGTACTTAAAGTGAGCCCCATAAGGAACTTTCACCCCATTAATGCAGTAATTAAAACTGAGAGGACTTTTCCTATTAGTGAAATTCACAACCTGACTTTTAACCCCGTACAATTGCCTGCTGTCCATCTCATAACATTGTAGAGGTCTTTTTGAAGTTGCTCACAATCTTGTAACTTATTTATTACTCTTTTGTGATCACTAATATTACTTCAGTTTCTCTGTAGAGCTCATCTGGTTTTACCAGCACCACATCCAGAATATTCTTCCCTCTACTTGGTCCCATCACTTTCTGATTCAGTTGTCCTTCCCAGATTAACTTATTTGCTACTTGTTGATCATGCTTTCTGTTGTTCGCATTATCTTCCCAATTGACGTTTGGTAAATTGAGATCACCCGCTACAATCACGTTCCTTTCTGTATCGTTTCCCACATAGCTGATTATTTAATCAAATAATTCCACTCCGAAAATGTAAAGTTGCCTATTATCATTAGAGATGAGCCTTACACCTAGAATTTTATGTATGTCATCTTTAACTTTTTTGTAGTTTACAAATTCTTCATTCACCTGTACCCTTGTCACCGCTCCCTAGTCCACCCCATTTCCATGAACGTATCTCCCTACAACCCTTGTAAACAAACTTCTACCTGGATAACTTATCCATACCACTGTGTTTCAAGTGAAAGCATCTAAGCACAGATCCCTATCACCTACCCACCCATTAGGATATAGAAATCTCATTTCCAGTTTCCCACATACCCACTCCATAGTCTCATTTAACTTCCCGATCACCTTCCAGTCAGTATCCCTCCTACACAGTATTTCACTGTTAACCCCTTAAACTTTACCCATGCTGCATTTACCAGATCCCACACATCCCCTATTATGTAGGTACTTATACCTGTTTGCCTTACGTTTTTCGTACCAATGTGAAAAACTACCACCTTCTCCTGTCTCTCCTGCTTCTCTTCTACTTTCCTCTACATCTGCCTAACATACTGTATATCAGTTGACTATATTTGTAGGTAGTACAGGAGATATTATAAGTAGAATTTTGTAAACAATATAAATTAATTAAGGATGAGCTGTGTGTTTAAGAGAAAGAATTGTTAGCGTAAATTGTATAATATTGTATTATAGGAAAATTTTCTTCTCTTGTTAATTTAATATTTAGTGCTTGACAATAATGTATTTTAGTGTACCATTTGCCACTGAGGTAGACACCTCATTTGCAAATATAGAGATTTTGATTTGATTTGACTTAATACCTTGATAACACTCAACCCTTGTTCCCTTTATTCCACACACTATCCACACATGTCTAATAATGAATCCCCCATGACCAGAGCCTCCCAACCCACCTCATTTGATCCCCTCCTCTTCTGGTCATCCCAACCTTTCCTGACACCTGCAGAAGCTACTGCCTCCTGCTTTTTCTCCCTCCCATGACCCTGTTCCTTCTTTTTCTATCCTCTACTGTACATTTCCCTTTCCTATCTTTTTCTTTCCTCCTGCTTCTGAACTCCTCAGCAAAAGTTCCCTGTTCCTCATCTTCCCTCTGTTGTTCTACCAGCAGTGAATAATACCGATTTCTCACTGACACTTGTCCTGAATTCTGCTCCTCAATAGATCCCTTAGCATGGAATTTCCTTCCCTTTAAAACATTAGACCATCTGTCTTCTACAACTCCTCCCTTTCCTTCCCATCCCTCTTGCACACCTACCATATCCCATACATTGTTTGAGAGAGGCCAGCTTTCCTTTCTGTCCTCCAAGAGAATCCTTATTATCTACCTCAAACTCTCCAACTCCTCCCTCATACTCCTTAATGCCTGGTCACACCCACAGTTCCTACCCTCCATTCCTTAGCCATTCTTTACTCTTCTTTATGGATTAATGAAAAAACAAAGATAAAATCACTTATTCTGTGCAAAAAATAAACAAAGGAACAAAATATATTCTAGGATAGTACACAAAGATCACAAAACAATAAGGTAATTAATATGCTAACTACAATACTACTTAGTTGTATAATATTATTATATTTTTATTCTATAACATCCTAATGGAATGAAAACTGCCATTAATTAATGGATATCAAAAGGAATACATAAGAATTACACAATAGTAAACTGCAGTTAATCCTATCCTAATTACAACAATAGAATTCTAGTAAGAGCTAAGTTTCTAGAGAGATAGTTCTCATACTACAAAATTATTTTGCAATAATAAAATAAGCATGATCATTAATAATAAAATAACTACACTATAATAATTTTAAACTGCATTCAGATGTACCCTAATCACAATAGGTTATTACAATGCATAAACAGAAATTAAAATTGCAATTAAAATTTGAATTCACAAGAACTACCCATGGATTACATGACAAAGTTACAGGCATAGACAGATTATTATTATTATTATTATTATTATTATTATTATTATTATTATTATTATTATTATTATTATTATTAATTTTTTTTTTTTTTTACCCTACTATACTCTACTAGAAATGAAAACTGTCATTCAGTTAAGTGCTGGAATATCAAAAAAGGTTACCATACACAAGGATAACACACAAATATAGTGGGCAAGATACTATCTAATAAAATCAGTACACTACAATTCCCAACTGCAGTTAGGTGTATCCTAATTATAACAGGTTAACTCAAACAATAGAACTGGAGTTAAAACTAAAATACTTGGTACTTAGGTTATTATTCTTTTTCTACCTACATGCTAACAGAAGAGAGATTTTTACCCTACTAGACAAATATTATGCAATGATACAGTAATCACGATCATCTCTAATAATTCAAATAAACACTGCTGAGGTTCTAAACTGTGTTTAGATGTATCATAATTACAATTGGTTAATTGAAACAATAGAAGTGTAATTAAAACTAAATCCTTATTAGAAAGTATTTTTGTTTTATTTCTACAAGCAAACAGAAATGGAAACTGCTCTTAAATGCTGAAAGATTGAGGGTGCAGGTCTAAATTACACCAGAGACATGAACTATCTTCTCAGAACTACAATTAAGTTACAGGAATACAGGAATCAGCTGATTATTTTTGTTTTCTTGACTACACTATACCCATTGTCCTCGACAATGCAGCCTACCATTATGTTCCTGATCAATGCACTGTGAAGTACATACAATGAAAATTGTGAAACTCTTTTTTGAAGGGGGATAATTTTTATGACAGAAGTGTTAACCCTTATCAAGGGGAGTACATGTAACATGTGAGTGGAATTACTTTCAGATGAAAATATTTTGGCTATTAATTAACTTAAACATGCAGCAAATATACATAATTAAGTAAAAAATAAGTTATATATACCAGTACCTGAGAGCATCAACAGAATTGGTAGGAACCCATTTAATCATAAAAACATCATGACCATTAACAGCTCACTTTAATGCAAAGAAATTACACATGGCAAATCACATGTTTCTCTCTGTACATAACACTAAACACAAAATTGTTGTATATTTCTTTATACCAGATCTGGGATGCTAATTTTGTTGTAGCTTTCAAAAGTGTTAAATTTTTTTTATTGTTTATAGCTTCATTGTCATCATTACTGCATAATTAAACATTATGACTTGGAAAATCACAACACTAGTCACATTCTCTTGATTAGTTGCAACAACACTGTTGAGGTTCTCACCATCTGAAATTGCCCAGTCCCTTATACAGTCATTGCAGCATCATTCTCACTGTTCTCATGATAATAAGCTACAGCAAGCAAATCTGCAATGGCATGCTTGTAATGCATCTGTAGAAATATTTACCATTAATGAAAAGAGTAGATATTATCACCTTCAAAAAGTATAAGCAGTTCAGTATTTTTAAAAAGTTGGAAATATTCAAAATAAGGGATACATAGGCAACAGTATAAGCAGTTCAGTATTTTTAAAAAGTTGCAAATATTCAAAATAATGGATACATAGGCAAGAAATTTGTTTGAATAATGTAAGGACAGCAAGCAATATATTTCTAAGCAGGCAAAGACTGAGCAGAATGAGAAGATAAAATATTACTGTGAATTTTGTATGCTGTGACTCATGATATAAAATGTGGATAAAATATAAAATATGTTTAAAATATTTAACCAGTAGAAGTTGTGGAAAGAACTGAGTCACCAGAATATTTCCAAATGGGGACTAATTGCTGGGATTTGCTAACATATACCAAGAGAGATAAGCCCCTTTTTCTTCAGAATTGGGAATTTCAAGACCGGGGCAGGTAGCAGCCATTAGAACTAGTGGAAACAAAAGTGAGAGGCACATGCCCCTATTTTAAAATAAACCGCTCCTTGAAGATAAGGAAAGTTTGAAACTAGCCATTGACAAGTGAGTGTTATGGAAGCCAATACTGGAAAATAGACATGAACAACAGACTATAAATATAATAAACACCCTGAGTGAGACTAAGAGAAGCTGTGAAGTTTGATTGGCCAGTCATTTGACAATTTTAAAAGATGTTTTAAAATCATAGACTTTAGATCCACACCATCCAATAGAAAAAAGTGTCACCAGTATTATTTCAACTGTTTGGTTAAGAAGTAATAAGAGGCCCAGAATGAGGGCAAGCTTGTTTGAAAATTTTAAAAGATATTTTAATATCATAGACTTCAGATCCACAACATCCAATTAAAAAAAGCATCAACAGTATTATTTCAACTGTTTGGTTAGGAAGTAATAAGAGGCCCAGAATGAGGGCAAGATTGTAGGAAAATTTGTGTATAAATAAATAGGGAGATGGACAATAAGGTAGTATCCAGTTGATTTCAGAGTTTCGTTATGAGGGCAGTTTTATTTCAGATCTGTTCTGACACAATGTATTCGGAGTTTCATTAGCATACCTTACTGTACTGTGCGAAAATATTTGAGATTCCTCAGTTCAGTGTTATATTTCAGAAAGTGCAACGATGTTAATGAATGTGGACCATCTAGTATAGGTTTTTACTGTATTTTATCTCTTCATCCAATACGATAGTTATTACTTGTGAGTAGCTAACAAACAGGATCTCAGTTCTGATTCTTAACTGTTGTAGAAGATACATGCTTATTTCGTGATGGTGCAAAGAAAATCATTTCCCCATGCATTGTGAGAAAGACTCATGGTCATTTTGGTGCTTTGAAAAACAGACTTTTATCTGATACTCAAGTGAAATCTCAAGTCAGTGATTTCATTATTTTTTCTCGGTGACCAAAATTCAGTTATTAGTGATTGGAACTATGCACTGTAAATATTCAGATAGGTTCACTTTTGCATCTACCACATCGGTAAATGCTTCAAGTTGATGACCTCCTCATATGTGAACAAATACCGTAATTAAATTACAAACAGTTTCATCAGCAAGGAGATGCATAATAAGTAAACTTTATACTGCTAGATATTCATTTAGTAGTGAGACTGATACAATGTGTGTTAAAATATGCAGAGTCAGTGATACTTGAAATCGAGCACTTTGTGTCAACTAATATTTATGGTGCTAACTGTTCATTCACAGAAGAAAGAGGACTGGTATATTCTGGACTGAACGAGATGACTAGCCATGGTTGTAAGCAGTAACACGAGGAGGATGAACCAAGGATCACTGATGACTGTTTCTCTCGGTATCAATGCCATGGAGAAGTAAAGGAATGGGACCACCAGTCCAACATCGATTCTATGCTGTAGGATGAGTACTTTATTTATTTTAAGAATGTAAAGCATTTTTTAACCACCTAGGAAAAATGTGATAATAATGATAAAAGTCGTAGCTATACAAAACCGTGTAAATATGCAGAAAAAGCTGCCGCTTTGGGGATGGATATGGGTCTTTAATTTTGTAATAAATTTTGTGTCATTGTCATTTAATTAAATTATATTTTACAAGTTAATGTAATGTAAAGAAAATTAAAGCAATGAAGTTACTGTTGATATGAACTAATGTTTAATTTGGGACTGCTTGAACATGTTATCTAAAGAGAGCACATGTAGGGGGAACGAGTTGTCTTCAGCATGTTTTCTCATTGATAGATCCTGATGGATGCTTGATAAGGGATCGGAGTATCCTGGATGTAAATATTTTTGTGTGGAAATATTTGAGAGTCCTCAGTTCAGTGTTAAATCTCAGAAGATGCAACACTGTTAATGAATGTCAATCATCTAATTTAGGTTTTTATTGTATTTATCTCTTCATGGAATCTCATAGTAATTACTTGTGAATACCTAACAGATGAGATCTCTGTTCAACACAACATGGAAATAAATGATAGTGTATTGTAAATTTGAACATGTCTCCATGTTTATAAATTCATCAATGGTAATTTAACGAGCACAAGATTTCCATGATAGGGATTTCGAGATATGTTTGGACATCTTGTTAACCCTCGGCGGCTGTTTCTATTGTAGTTAAAAATAAATGTGATAGAAAGGAAGGTCTTAAAAGTAGGACTATTAGGCAGTAGCATATGGCTGATAAAACGTGCATGAGGGAGTTTTTAAAAAGTAACTATGATTGCTGGAAAACGGTAAATAAAAATGTAAACAGACTCTGGGCTGGGTTTAAAGCAATTGTTGAGGAATGTGAAAACATGTTTGAACCTTTAAAGGTGGTAAGGAATGGTAAAGACCCATTATATTATAACAGAGAAGTAAAGAGAAAGAAATAAGAGTTAGAAATTGTGGAAGTAAGGAGAAATGGAAGGAACTTACTAAGAAACTGAATCTAACAAAGAAGTCAGCTAAGGATAACATGATGGCAAGCATAATTGTCAGTCATACAAATCTTAGTGAAAAATGGATGGGTATGTATAAGTACTTTAAGACAGAAACAGGTTCCAAGAAGGATATTCCAGGAATCATTAATGAACAAGGGGAATGTGTTTGTGAAGATCTTCAAAAGGCAGAAGTATTCAGTCAGCAATATGTAAAGATTGTTGGTTACAAGGATAATGTCCAGATAGAGGAGGAGACAAATACTAAAGAAGTATTAAAATTTACCTATGATAACAATGACATTTAAAATAAGATACAAAAGATGAAAACTAAAAAATCAGCTGGAACTGATAAGATTTCTGGAGATATACTAAAGACAATGGGTTGGGATATAGTACCATATGTGAAGTATTTATTTGATTATTGTTTACATGAAGGAGCTACACCAAATTAATGGAGAGTTGCTATAGTAGCCCCTATGTATAAAGGAAAGGGTAATAGACATAAAGCTGAAAATTACAGGCCAGTCAGATTGACATGCATTGCATGTAAGCTTTGGGAAAGCATTCTTCCTGATTATATTAGACATGTTTGTGAAATTAATAACTGGTTTGATAGAATGCAGTTTGAGTTTAGGAAATGTTATTCCACTGAAGCTCAACTTATAGGATTCCAGCAATATATAGCAGATATCCTGCATTCAGGAGGTCAAATGGACTGTATTATGACTGACCTGTCTAAGGCATTTGATAGGGTGGATCATGGGAGACTACTGGCAAAAATGAGTGCAGTTTGATTAGACAAAAGAGTGACTGAATGGGTGGCTATATTTCTAGAAAATAGATCTTAGAGAATTAGAGTAGGTGAAGCTTTATCTGACCCTGTAATAATTAAGAGGGGAATTCCTCAAGGCAGTATTATTGGACATTTATATATTTTATACATATATAAATAAGAAGAATTTTGTGTGGCTATTTCTAGCCAAATGCAGCCCTTTTAAGGCAGACCCTCTGATGAAGGTGGACGGCATGTGCCATGTGTAGGTAACTGCATGTTATTATGGTGGAAGATAGTGTGATATGTGAGTTGCAGGGATGTTGGGGACAGCACAAATGCCCAGCCCCCCAAGCCATTGGAATTAACCAATGAAGGTTAAAATCCCCGACCCAGCCGGGAATCAAACCTGGGACCTTCTGTTCCGAAGGCCAGTACGCTGACCATTCAGCCAACGAGTCAGACATATATATATAAATGATGTGAGTAAAGAAGTGGAATCAGAGATAAGGATTTTTGCACATGATGTTATTCTGTATAGAGTAATAAGTTACAAGATTGTAAGCAACTGCAAAATGGCCTTGATAATGGTGTGAGATGGACAGTAGGCAATGGTATGATGATAAACAGGGTTAAAAGTCAGGTTGTGAATTTCACAAATAGGAAAAGTCCCCTCAGTTTTAATTACTGCGTTGATGGGGTGAAAGTTCCTTATGGGAATCATTGTAAGTACCTAGTGTTAACACACAGTTCAAAAAAATTAGGGGAACATGTTTTGTAACGTCTGATATGTGAACGTTAATTTGGTAGATGGAGTTCCAATGGTCGTACAGCATACCTTGAGACCTTAGCTACTCATGGTATGTCAAATCAAAGTTATAATCCATCTGTAGGCGTAGCCATGCATTAAACTGCCAGGTGACCCCTCAAAACAAAGTGAATAGCGGTGTGTCCCTCTGTCGTTGTGAGGTTCACAGACTATTGCGGTCATATGGGAACACTGTACGTAAACCAGCACATCCCATGAGACATCTTATTGTGGTTCAAGTCGCAAGGGCCGTCACTTTGATCCAGGAAGGATGGACTTTTCGTCGTGTTGCTGTGGATCTCAATGTCTCTCCGTCAGTTATTCAATGCTTGTGGAATTGCTACATTGAGATAGATCAGTTCACAAGGAGGGTTGGACAAAGTCGTGGATGCATGACAACCCCACAGGATGACCGATATTTGACCATCTGTGCGTTGTGGTGTCGTTCAGCAACTGCCAGAGAACTGCAACAAGACCTCAGGAGGGTCACTGGAGTCACGGTGTCTGACTAGACAGTAAGGAACAGGTTAAGAGAAGTGTCCTTATGACCCAGACGTCCCGTTCGAGTGCCCCGTTTCATGCAGCAACATCGCGCTGCTCACCTTCTGTTTGCCTGTATCCACATCAACCGGCAACTTTGCCAATGGAGATCTGTGTTGTTTACAGACGAGTCCAGATTTCCCCTGACACAGCATAATGGACGTCAACGTGTATGGAGACACTGTGGTGGGCAATACATGCCAAATATTGTCCAGGAAGGCGACCGATTCGGGCAAGGTTTTATGATGGTGTGGGGTGGCATCAGTATGGATGGCCGTACAGATCTTGTCGTCATCCGTGGTAATCTTACCACAGTGGGGTACATTGAGCAGATATTGCTACAGCATGTGTTGGTTGCTGAATATGGTGTTGGCCCTGAAATGGCCAGCAGTGAGTCCCGACCTAAATCCTATTAAGCATGTGTGGGATAGGCTTGACAGAAGTGTTTGTGGGCGTCCTGTCCTACCACAGACTCTCCAAGACCTCAATCAGGCTCTCATTGAAGAATGGGACCTGATATCGCAATGTGACCTCTGTCGACTTATACGGAGCATGCCACATAGGTGCAAAGCTGTAATAAATGCTTGTGGAGGACATACACCATACTGAAGCTCTCCAACTATGATAAAAATCCACAATGGAGGACCATTATCACTTTGTTTTTGCCCCTATTTGGACATTTCCATTTGTGTTCTGAAGATGAACGCGAATCCATCCATGTTCAATGATAAAGAATAAAGGTTTATTTGGTAATATACCTGGGTGTGAGGTATTGTTTTGTGGAGCATGGCATACGATCAAAAACATGTTCCCCTGATTTTTTTGAACTGTGTATAAGGAAAGATCTTCATTGGGGTAATCACATAAATGAGATTGTAAATAAAGGGTACAGATCTCTGCACATGGTAATGAGGGTATTTAGGGTTTGTAGTAAGGATGCAAAAGAGAGGGCATATAAGTCTCTGGTAAGACCCCAACTAGAGTATGGTTCCAGAGTATGGGACTCTCACCACGATTACTTGATTCAAGAACTGGAAAAATTCCAAAGGAAAGCAGCTCGATTTGTTCTGGGTGATTTCCGAAAAAAGAGTAGCATTACAAAAATGTTGCAAAATTTGGGCTGGGAAGTCTTGGGAGAAAGGAAACGAGCTGTTCGACTAAGTGGTATGTTACAGGTCATTATCCTCATGGTTAATCCGTATTGAATACTGTTATTAACAACAATTATAATAGGAAATTATTTATTGTCCACCTATTCAATACTATCCACCTTTAGGTGGTTACAGTTCCATACAATTATATCTCTTTATGGGACATGTTTTGTTCACTTAATGAGCATTCTCAGCCTTAACTTAATCTTAAAATGATGACCTTGAACAATTGTGAACATACTAAAAAATCAATTGTCAGTATTAAAATTACATCATAGTCTCTAAAACTAATTTATATTACATCTAAAAGACAACACTTCTTATAAACGTGATGAGTGATTAAAATTATGACATTGTCAATCCAAAGCCTTGTGTCTGAAAATAATAATAGATCTTCAACTTACAGACAGTGTGTTGGGTATTCAGCCCGAAGGCTGGTTTGATCCTCCGCAGCTCCGCCAACAGCTGTCATAAATAGCCTAGGTGTCACTGAAGAGGCATACTAGGGAAATGAGGAGTGAGGTAGTTTCCCGTTGCTTTCCTCACCGAGCCAGCCGTTGCTATTACATATCAGTCTGCCAAGCCCACTGAAATGTATGCACGAACCGACCCTATGAGCGATATTTTCACACCATTCATAACAGGGACTGGCTGCATAAGGAATAGTATTACTAGCATCACTCATACCTCAGTCACTTTCATATTGTCAAAGCCATGGATGAGACTGAGACAGGTCAATGAAAGTAACAAATTTGATATAGCCCATACCAGAAGACATAGTGCACTGTAAACACTACATCTCGCCAGCAAAGGCATTTACAGACAGTAGTAAGCTTTTTATAATTTCAAACTGCTCCAAGGTAAACTCCAAACTTACTGAAACAAAACTGAATACAAAACTTATATGATATAGTGTATCTGAGATATGTGTATTAAAATGGCCATGATGAATTGTGAATACACTAGAAGGCACAACAGGCAGAACGCAGAATATGTGTGGAAGCCAAAAGTAGGACCCAGTTGAAGTTGCTGTCAAATTTATTTTCAACATAGATAATAGGTTGTGTTACACAGTTTACGAAGTATGAAGCTTTGTGCTTGAACTTCGACTAAGTTAAATGGATTGTGGGATCGGTAATGAAAAAAGAAAATTTAATGTTGTGGATCCGTGTGAGTTCTCCTAACTGACCAAATTTTAATAGGTACTTACTTGTTATTCAAGATGTAAGGTACGTCCTACAGGTCCGAAGTTGTTAACGTGTCTGCCAGTGCGGCTCCTAGTATTGTATCTGTGTGGCAGAGGTGGTGGGGAACCTGGAGGGGGAGAGAAGGTAGGTGGACCCTTTTGCGTCATTGGCGGTATAGGAGGGGTATTCTTACAGGTGACAGTAGCGTGCTTAACGTTTGGAAGAGGGGCGGAAGCCTTTGTACCTAACAACTTAAACATCTATTGGATTCCTTCCTGACCTGACTTAACTGTATTTAATAATTTGGGTGTTAATTCATGTAATGGACTTCTGACTTCCCTAACATCATTGAGGTTTTGGTTTTTATTATAGTTTTGGTCCAAAAATATGTACAGGCTTTCTAGTTCATTCAAAAGCTTACCTTACTTTGGTTCATATTAGTTGTTTTAAAGGCTATATTCATATCATGTTTTTTGAACGTATTCGTAATTTGGTGAATCATCGGATTGTTATACGTAAATGTGGCATATTTGGTTATTTGGTTCTGTCTGGTGTCAGATTTGTAGACAACCTATTTCTGATTTTCTTAATTAGTCGGTTGACCACCTCAACTTTAAATCCATTCATATTGGCACGTGTTTAGTATTGTCTTTTAGATGTAATGTAAATTAGTTTTAGAGACTATGATGGAATTTTAATACTGACAATTGATTTTTTTAATATGTTCAGTATTGTTCAAGGTCATCATTTTAAGATGAAGATGCTCATCAAGTGAGCGAAATATGTCCCATAAAGAGATATTATTGTATGAAACTGTAACCACCTAAAGTTGGATAGTACTGAATAGGTGGACAATAAATAATTTCCTATTATAATTGTTGTTAAGTGGTACGTTCTGAGCTGTCAGTGGAGAGATGGCGTGGAATGACATTATTAGATGAGTAAGTTTGATTGGTGTCTTCAATAGAAGAAAATGTCACAATTGAAGATCACAGTTGGAATTCAAGAGAACAAATTGGGGCAAATATTTGTTTATGGGAAGGGGAGTTAGAGATTGGAATAACTTACCAAGGGGGATGTTCAATAAATTTCCAATTTCTTTGCATTCATTTAAGGAAAGGCT
This sequence comes from Anabrus simplex, assembly GCF_040414725.1. Taxonomy (NCBI): domain Eukaryota; kingdom Metazoa; phylum Arthropoda; class Insecta; order Orthoptera; family Tettigoniidae; genus Anabrus; species Anabrus simplex. Next base: position 311,000,790 of record NC_090266.1, read on the forward strand.
AGGAAAACAACAGATAGGGAATTTGCCACCTGAGTAACAGCCCTAAATGCAAATCAGGATTGATTGATTGATTGGTTGATTGATTGATTGATTGATTGATTGATTGATTGATTGATTGATTGATTGATTGATTGATTGATTGATTGATTGATTGATTGATTTATTGATTGATTGATATTCAGGATCACTGAAAGGTATTAATTATATTCTATTGTGAAACTGTTCCAGGAATTTATGCCTGAATTTGTATTTCACAGGCACAGGCCAGGATCATGTCCAGATGTGTTTTGGTTATGGCAAATTGAAGTTTCTCTTGAGATCATGCCAAGTGCAAGCCTGGATCATTCCCACATGTGTACTGTTTTTGTTGTTGTTATTGTTGTGGTAAATTGAAGTTTTCTTGAGATGATATTGCAGAGGTAATGTAATTTCGGTAGGAATGATTTTGGATAGATAGTGAACCATCAGATTAGGGCCATTGCATATTGTTTTACTGTGTGTATTGAGTTTTTGACAAGCCTTAGTAGTTGATTTGGGAAATAGCAGGTTGCTAATATCCTGTTGTATTAAAATAGCCCCACTGTTGCATTAGGATCTCGAGTTAAGTAAGCCAGTGTTTTTATTTGTATTTGGCTATGAATTTATGGAGAAGCGTGAAGTCTTGTTTTTAATGAGTTCTTCCGCTGAGGTATTTTCGACGTGTCAGGTATTGTGTGTTACTACCAAGGAGTGTCTCATGTCGTAAAGTGTTGGCCTGCATTGTTATTTTTATCATCCCCGCCCATGATTATTATCCGTGTATGCCCAATTCTCAACATAAAAGAGTTCCTACTGCAGTTAAGTAAATTTGTTCTGATATCTGTGTGTGATGTTTGCATGAAATCATGTGTGTTATTTCCACAGGAGAGATAAATAGTGTAATTTTGGATTTGTTATTTGGATTGTGATCACAACATTAGTAGAAATTGTGGATCCTAGCAATTGTAATTTTAGAATGCTTGTGGAATAGTAAATGCTTTACTCGGTTTTTAAATGTCATTACAGTTTTTGTTAATGTCCAGATGAGAGATGCTGACATTTGGTATTTGATGTTGAGATCTTAGTCTCTGTTTTGAAATAACTGTGACAGCTCTCAACACAAAGTGAACATATGTGATAACATGTTCCAACAATTTGTTTTTGTTTTATGGAAATAAGTGTGCTTTTCAGATGTGTTTGTAATTTAAGTGTAAAGTAAGTGGTTAAAAATGCACCATGTTAGATTTGAGATTTATTAACTGATTCAAGCTTTCTTTTGTGTGTGTGAAAATAAATGATCGACCCACTCAATTAGGTAGGAATCTTAGTAGTAGCTAATTCCCTAGGTGTATAGCGAAGCATGCTTAGGGTCCCACCATGATGTTACACAGAAATGGGATTGAATGCTCATCCAATGTAACCTCGAATAAATTACTCATCGCCAGTTATTGAAAAACTTTAACACTTGCATAATTTATGTTTCAGGTTGGTGTACTTCCTTCTGACAATACATTGTTGTATGTTAAACCTGTTTGCCCAATGTTACTTGTAGCTGTTGTTTTTTAGCTTGCTGTATTTCTGCTTCATTACATGTTCCCCAGATTATTGGCCCCATAATTATCTTTATATTATGAACTGAATGCACCTGAGTTCTGAGTTAGACCAGAGCTTAATAAATTTTGGAGACATATGGGAACAATACACAGTTCTATGACTTGGACAATTCTTCTTTCTTAAGTGGTCACAATTGATATTCTGATAATCTAGTGAGAGACTGTTATGATGTCGCCTTAACCAGTAAAATATTACATTTTCTCAAGTCTTTTGAGTAATTTTTGCCCATTATTTCACTGAGCTTAATGTCTTATACAACAAGCTATGACTGAAACTATAATGAAATGTGTGCTTGAGATTTGAGATCTTTAAATCAAGGTTTTGTTCAACAGCTGAATGAGGAAGTTCTTACACGTTAGAAGTGCAAGAGCATGTCAATATACAAAAACCAACTTGAAATCCCATTTTTAAGACAATTCTATCATACCATGTAGCATGAAACATCTGCAGTTGAACTAGATTGAAGTATAAAGTATTTAAGCCAACTCCCACATGATATACATCCATTATTTCAAAGGATTAAAATGATCAATATTGTCTTGAATTTATCTCCCATAGTTATGAACCTTATGAAGAACTAGATATCAGTATTAAGAACTATCCACAAAACTTTAAGTGACACTTTGGCTCCCTAGTGCTGAACTGGTAGACCTTGTTTATCTTCAAGATGTGGATTAGCCTGTTGCACTCCTCTGGGGCAATGATTAATGAATGACAGAAGAAATGAAATGATATTGGAGAGTGTTGCTGGAATGAAAGATGACAGTGAAAACCGGAGTACTCGGAGAAAAATCTGTACCACCTCCACTTTGTCCACCACAAATCTCACATGGAGTGACCGGGATTTGAATCACGGAACCCAGCAGTGAGAGGCTGGCGCGCTGCCGCCTGAGCCACAGAGGCTACCTGCAAATTTATAATATTATTGTTATTTATACAGTAAAGCAATGAAATATCAGTGAAAATTGATGTTTTGAAACCTATTGCAATGGCTGAGGAAAATCCAGTTGAATCACAGGAACACCTTAGTGTCAGAAACGAAAATCACATGTAAGCACAATGAGAGCAGAAGAATAGCAGCTCAAGTAGCAGATTGCTGTGGTACAGAAAAGGAATGTAAACAGTTGCTCTTTCTACTCAGTTGATTGAACAAGAGGCTGCATATACTGTACAGGAAATCTCTTTTCAAGATGTTAAAAGATTTTCTGCCTCTCACCATAGCAAATCTCAAGGCTTTGATTATGGAAAATAAAGGAAAAAGTCTCAAAAAGACATGATATATATGAGAGAGAGACAGAGAGATGTAGTTGTGAGCTATAAAAGCTTACAAAATTCATACAGATATCATATCAAATGTACTATCAATTTAATTCAGATTTCAGTTCCATTCAGTTGGCTATACTACCAGAACTGTTGAGGATCCCTCCTTGCCCCTCACCCCTGCAAAACGGTGTCACCAAAAGTTTTGCGGATAGTAGTTTGAATGTAGGCCAAGGGAGTTCCCCTTTGTTCCTAAGGTTTTTATCGAACTAAATCTATGGAAATGTTGGAATAATATTTTAGTTCAAATCCCACAGAATCATTCTCAATCCTTGCTCCAATTAGTTTCGGTCATACACACGTGTACAGATACCACATTAACACACGCTCAGAAAGAGTTACAATTACCCCTGGCTGATGATCACAATATCTCTTATCCATAAATAAAACCTCTATATAAGATCATGAAGTCATGATGTAGGTACAAGTTTTCTATCCCAATCTTGATGTTTAGGAACTAGATTGCTATGATCTTTTTTTGTAATTCACTCATTATCTTATGTGATGTAAAATATTAAAGACTGTTTAAAATTATTAGCAGATTAGAAAAGTATTTAGCATAAAATGTACTTGATTTGTCGAGAGTCCACTTGGTGCATACCTTGGACTGTTGAAATTTTCTGAGCAGCCATGTACTTCTAATCTCAGTTACAAATCAAAGAATATAAAATAGGAACAAGACTTAGAAAAAGAATGGCTCCTTTAGGGTAACAAATTTGAGACTCTATACAAATGACAAAAATGTACGCTTATTACTTTTTCACTGGAAGAGATGAGTAAGTAAAAAGAGCCTTTATGATTGAAATAACTTATAAGTCACTGCATATTTAACTGCCTTGGATTATACTGGGTGTTTCCGTCATGATGATACAGACTTTCAGGGATGCGGGAGAAGGGCACATGTATCAATTTTCAGATAGGGAACACCGGTCCAGAACCGCCTCAGTTGAATCTTGTATGCCAGTGTGGTTTTCCATAAGTTGCAAGTTTGTCATTATGTGGGTTCAACATGATGCGGCCCCAACCAACTTTTCACATGCTGGTCGAGAAAACCTTGATTAGACATTCACAGAAATGTGGATAGGAAGAGGAGAACCTTGTCTGCCTGATTTCTTCATGTGGAGGTATGGGAAATCTTATCTGCAAGACTGAAAAAGAGCTCTTGGCAAGAATCCTCACTGCTAGTAACATTGCCAAGTATGCAAGAACTTACTTTGACGTTATCATGCCTTTGTTGAGCTGGGGGACGCTATTTTGAACAGCAGCTGTAAATGTCTCCATAACGTGTATACAGTACAGGTAAATACAGGTTTTACATCTCCACACAAAGATTATTATGGTTTTTAAATCCCATGTTCATATGCACCCATATCCCAAAACAAATTTGGTTTACACCCAGCGATCGAGATGATTGATACATGTACCCTTTCCCAGTGTCCCTGAAAGTCTGTATCATCATGGAAAAACCCTGTGTAATTAAGGTGACCATTACCATTACTGATGCAGTAATCATATAAGAATTTTAAGAAAGTATACTAAACTCAATTTCTTTTTAGCAGCTTAAATTCATATTCAAAGTTTCAAATGTCTGAAGTGACTGAAACAATGTAGCATCAGTCTGAGGAAATAACCAGATTAGAGATAGGAACAAAGTTGACTGTACTGACAAGTAAATTTATTCAAGGAGGAGAAAGGATACCATTTTAGTAATAATAATTTACTATAGAGAACAACAGAAAATAAGAATATGTAGGTAAAGAACTAAAAATAATGAAATACTTGTATCAATATAAATGAACCACAGAAATTGGTTGTCTGTGCAGTGATGTCTCTCACACAATTTTTTAATGTTTATTAATTTAAAATAAAACAACAAATTTGGAAAGCTTTCTGATCTTCATGAGGAAGGATACATATTTCGTTTGCTTTCATGATATTGGTTTAGGCAAAACAAATTACAGCTATAAGTTGAAAACTAATTTAAAATCTTTCCTATGAGTTGATTTGCTTGATTCAGAAAACAGTAATGAAATTAGGAGTAATAGACTGTGTGAGAATCTGACCAGTCATTTGCTAAGAACAAATATGCAGTTAGTATATGCCAGTCAACTCTGTTTGAGTGTGAATCACTATCATTTCACAAAACAAATTCTGGCTCAGGTGCTTACCAAATGTAACACTCCTGCCAGATAAGTCATGCTATTATACCGTCCATACAGTTATGTGAAGGTGTAATTCATTGTACATAGGTTTGAGTAGGAAGCACTCACTGTCTTGAGATTATGCACTATCGCATAATTTGCCGGGTACTGGGCTCTCCTTGCCTCCCCAGTTTACATATAGAGACGCCTTCCGATAAAAAAGTGTTTATTCATACAAAAAGTTCAGCAGATTATTAAATCCATTAAATTAAATCAGGTCTTCAGATAGTAAAAAAAAAGAAAATTATACCATTCTGTATTCCAAATTATTATACTGTATTTTCATGTGGAAATGGTTCTGCATATAAAATAGTATTGGAGAAATAATATCCCTCAAACAGGATCATTACAAACAGAAATACAGTAATAAACAAATCATCTTAGGCAAGAACTACTCAACATGAATGTTTTATGTGGGAGTCAATCTTGAAAATAGAACATAGCAGAGTATCATACCTCCAAATGAAGTAAGGTAGACAGGAAGTGGAATTGTAGAAAAGCGAGAAGCTAGTATATTCTATAGCTGTAGCGAGGAGAAGCACAAGTTCGGCATAGGATTTGTGGTACACACCAGCTAAAACACCTTGTAACTGGGTTTACACCGTTTAGTCCAAAATTATCAATAGTCGAGACAAAGGCGAAATTCATTAACTAGGTACTCCATAATCAATGCCCATGTACCAACAGAGGAATCTGAGGAAGAAGAGAAAGAACCGTTCTATGAACTTATGGAAAGAGCACATGATGGCTGCCCAGGCACCAGCATCTTCACAAGAACCCTGCTAGCTGCCACTTTCCGGGGTTCCTCCTGGGCCTTCACAGTTACCAAAGCAGTCATGGGGCACATGCAGTCCCCACTATCCATCACCCTATCAGGCTGGTGAACGAAATGCCCAGGTGGGAAAGGAATAGATATATAAACCAACAATTGGACCCCACAGAAAATATACCATAACCAATGATAATGGAATGAGACTCATATTATTTGCAACATCTAGAAATATGGTTGTGGGTTCCTCATTGATCCCATACAAAGACATATATAAAGGAACATGGACATTGCCAGATGAAAACATAGAAAATCAAACTGATCATGTCTTGATAGATGCAAGGTACAAGTCAGATATTTCTTGAATGTGAGGAGCCTCAGAGGCCGAAATACAGATTCAGACCACTTCTTGGTATGGACACGAGTGAGGGCTAGGATCTCCAATGCATCCAATGAAATCCGACCCAACATACCCAAATACAATATAACTGCTCCAGAATCATCTGAAATTAAAAAGCAGTACCAGGAGAGGGAAATACAAATCCTTGAAAATGCTGAAGACTTCAATGGCATTGAATATCAGTAAGAAATGATTTTTAAAAAATGCAGTGGATATGTCAGCAAACGAAAAGCTGGGAATTGAAGTAAGACATACAAGATCTCCATGGTTTGATATCGAGTGCGAAACAGCAAAAGAAGATAAATACAAGGCATACATAAGGATGTTACAATCAAATTGTACAAGAAGAATGATAGAAGAATACAAAGAAAAACAAAGGATTGAAAAGAAGTTCCATCAGAAAAGAAAGAGAGAGTCAATGAAAGCAAATACTGAAGAAACAGAGCTTCTGAGGAATAAGAATGAAGTGCGGAAATTCCATAGAGAGGTAAATGCTGCATGGAAACCCGTCTGTGATAAAAGTAGCCTGACAAAGGACGAAACAGGGAAAACGTAACTGAGGGGAAAGAAATATGTGAAAGATGGTGCTGACATTTTGATAAACTCCACAGTTTCAGAATGATACCAAGAGACACAATAGACATGCAAGGAGAAAAATGACCTTAATGAAAATACAGGCCCACCAACTCTAGAAGAAGTGAGAACTGCCATGAAGATATTGAAGAATGAAAAGGCAACAGGAAAAGATTATATTCCTGCAGAACTGCTCAAGCAAGAAGGCAGTGAACTGCAATGGATTTTCCTAAAAATAGTCCCTTCAGTATGGGAAGAAGAGAAAATGCCCCAAGAATGGAAAGAAATATGGTTGTGGACTCCTCATTGTTCCCATCATGATAACTATAGAGGATTTACATTGCTTAACTTGCGATACAAAGTATTCTCCAATGTATTGTTTGACACCATCTTCTCCCAGTTGTTCAGAGAGAGATGGGGTCATATCAATGTGGATTTCTCCCAGGAAAGTCAACTATAGACGATCATCACCCTAAGATGAGTTTTAGAGAAGTCAATTGAATTTGGGATTGGCATGCATCCCTCTTCATTGATTACAAAGCAGCATACCATAGTATAGACAGAGAGCAACTGTATCATGCTTTGATTGAAGTGGGAATTCCTGAAAAATTTATAAGGCTGATGAGAATGACTATGAGTGAGATAAGAAGTAGTATACCGGGCGAGTTGGCCATGCGCGTAGAGGTGCGCGGCTGTGAGCTTGCATCCGGGAGATAGTAGGTTAGAATCCCACTACCGGCAGCCCTGAAAATGGTTTTCCGTGGTTTCCCATTTTCACACCAGGCAAATGCTGGGGCTGTACCTTAATTAAGGCCACGGCCGCTTCCTTCCAACTCCTAGGCCTTTCCTATCCCATCGTCACCATAAGACCTATCTGTGTTGGCGCGACGTAAAGCCCCTAGCAAAAAAAAAAAAAACAAAAAAAAAAAAAAAAAGCAGTATAAGTACGGGAGGAATGATATCTGAGACATTGGATATTCAAACTGGGGTACAGCAGTGCAGATACTTGCTTATGCTGATGACATAGATATAGTGGCAAGAACTCAAAAGGCAATGGCAGAGATGTCCATCATCCTTGAACAGGCCAGTAGGAATATGTGACTGAACATCAACCAGCAAAAAACTAAATATATGGCTCCTGGGAAAGCATGTAAAGAGAACATGCCAGCCTGAATTACTGTGGGCATTTACACCTTTGAGAGAGTTGAGCAGTTTAAATATCTGGGATTGAGAATCACGTACTCAAAGTATACCTACTGTGAATTTAATAGCTAACTGAGCCTATTTTGCTTTAATAAAACTCCTCACTTCAAGGCCCTTGGCTCGTATAATCAAATTAATCATCTACAAGGCCTTATAAGACCTGTGTTTACATATGCCTCAGAAACTTGGTCATTAACAGCAAAAGACTTCGAAGACTCTTTTTTTCTTTTTATAATTTTCTTTACATCATACCAACACAAATAGGTCTTATGGCAATGATGGAATAGGAGTGGAAAGTGGCTAGGGCCTTAGGTACAACCCTAGCATTTGCCTGGTGTGAAATGGGAAACCACGGAAAATCATCTTCAGGGCTGCCAACAGTGAGACTTCGAAGAATCATCAGCCCAATTTGAGAAAGAGGAAAATGGAGGAGAATTGTATACAATTTATAAAGGTCCATCTATTAGAAGAACAGTGAAATCAGCCAGACTGAGGTGGGCCGGGCACATAGGATGGATGAGTGATATGGAAGTACCTAAAAAGATATTAAATAAAAATCCAGCAGGACAGAGAGGACAAGATAGAGAAGAAAATGGAAGGATGGAGTCATCAAAAACCATTAGGAAATGGACTATAGAATTTAGAAAGCTATAGCGTTGGATCGAGATAACTGGCGGAAGATTGTTGAAGAGGCCAAGTTCACAGTGAACTGCAGAGTCACAGGAGAAGAAGAAAAAGAAGAACAGAAAGATACTACATGGTGCATTTTTTAAATTTTTTAATGAGGAGAATCAATCTAGAAATACTGAGTTTGAACAATACCTTAATTTCTATGTCAAGAGGGTTATGTGTGATAGCAAACACTCGTAATCGAGTAGGTTTGTCTTCCAGGTAGGTGACTATACAGTCCAATGCGGGAGTTACACAATTTGCCACAGTGATGACAGGTAGTCCCAGGTGGAGCAGTCATGTTATTTCTATGTCTTCTCAGCACTTCTTCTTCTTTCCTACGTTGCCTCTTGTCATTCGCTGTACGTCGGCGGTTTTCTTCAAAAGACAGTGTGCCGTAATGGACTAGTGATCTCCAGGATGAACGGTCAAGCGCTAAGCTCTCCCAGTTATCAACATCAATGTTACATCTCTTCAAGTTAGCCTTGATTACATCTTTAAATCGCTTCCTCTGACCGCCTACACAGCGTTTACCTACTGATAGCTCAGAGTAAAACACTTGTTTGGGAATGCGATTGTTGGGCATGCGAACTACGTGGCTTATCCATTGTAGCTGGCGTCTTAAAACAATCAATTCTATACTGGTGATGTGTGCTTCTTCAAGAACGCTGATATTTGTGTGCCTGTCTTGCCAAGTTATTTGCAGTATTCTCCTCAAGCAACGTTGATGATACTGTTCCAGCTTCTTAAGGTGTCGACTGTAGCATGTCCTGGATTCAGATCCGTAGAGTAAGGTTGGAACTACAACAGAATTGTACACAAGAATCTTTGTTGTGATATTGACATCGTGATTGTCAAAAACTCAAGATCTTAACTTAGCAAAGGATGCTCCTGCCAGGTTAATTCTGTGTTGGATTTCTGAATCTATATTTGCGCTGGATGAGAAGGTGCTGCCAAGGTATGGGAAGGTGTTTACAACTTGAAGGCTCACTCCATCAATTGTGACATTGATATCTCTTTGACCTTCCCCAGGGGCTGGTTGGTATAGGATCTGCGTTTTGCTGGTATTCAGTTTGAGTCCGATCTTGTTGTACGCAGCAGAGAAAGCATTCAGGATTCTCACAAGCTCTTCTTGTGTCTGAGCTACGACAGCATTATCATCAGCGTACTGTAACTCAACGAATGCTGCAGACGATGTCCGAGTTCCTGCCTTTAAACGGCTCAAATTAAAAAGTTTACCATCCATCCTGTAAGTTATATGAATTCCTGGAGGGAGATCATCTCTGACAAGTTCCATGACAGTGGCAACATACAAGGAAAACAAAGTGGGGGCTATCACACAGCCTTGCTTAACACCGGTATTGATATGGAATGGCTCTCCAATAGAGCCGTTGCCAATGACAGCTGCCATCATATCAGTGTAGAGCAATTTCAAGATGCAATAAATTTCTGTGGAAAGCCATATAGAGCTAAAATTTTCCACAAAGCTTCTCGGTTCACAGAGTCAAATGCCTTAGTAAGATCAATAAAGGCAATATAAAGAGGTCTATTTTGTTCTCTACATTTTGCCTGGAGTTGACGAGCTGTGAATATCATATCTGTGGTTCCTCTAGAAGGCCTGAAGCCACACTGACTCTCTGGAAGTATTTTCTCCACCAGGGGTACAATACGATTTGCCAAGATTCGAGCAATAAGCTTTCCCAGGCACGACAGTAAGGATATTCCCCAATAGGTACTGCAGTTTGTTCGATCCCCTTTCTTAAATATGGGAACTACCAGACTGTCTCTGAAATCAGGAGGCATTTCTTCTGTGCTCCAAATTTTGACAATCAGTTCATGTATGTGTCTTACTAGTTCCTCACCACCTTCTTTGAGAGCTTCCACTGGTATACCATCAGGACCAGAGGCTTTGTGACGCTTTGCCTGATTGACAGCATGCTTAACTTCATCTAGTGTTGGTGGGGAGCCAAGAGGGTTATAGCATCTCCATTACAAGTTAAGCAGATTGACAAAATAATGTTCACCCACTTAGCTTAGAATGCAAGCAGTTTGAGACAGAATTCTGGTAATGGGAGACATATTTACACCAGAGGTCATGAAATTCTAGTTTATTTCCCTTTGGCTTATTCTTTGAATGCCACTGTGCATGCTTCAGAAAACTCATGACAGATGTATTTGGTAAAGATAATACATCTCAAGACCATTATAATTCATGAATTTCATATTCTTATTGTTCTGTATTGACCATATATATCACATAAGAATTTTCTTGAAAAAAAAAGGAAAGATTAAAAACATCCACCTTAGTCATTACAAATCATATCTATTAAACATTAAATGATTATAATGAATAAATGGTACATGGTTTGACCTTCATTAGGTCTTTTTCGGTCATAAAACTTTAAAAAGATTTTAAAACTAATTTGTTACATAATTTTTTCTCTATTTTATTTGTTCATTGTTATTTTAATTTATGCCTGAAGAAGGTCTAATGAAGGCCTAAACATGTACCATTTTTTCATCATAATCTTTTAATGTTTAAGGTAGATGTTTTTGTGTTTTATTTTTTTCAAGGAAATCTTTGTGTGATCTCAAGATGATGCAAAAATATACATAGAAATTAAGCATTACTATATGTTGTATGATTAAATTCAGCCTAATAATTTAAGAAACAGAACATGGCATTTAAAAATTAATAACAGCATAAGATTTAACAAACTATATTAATATCAACCTATACAACAGGTAGCAAACTACTGACACAAATACTTCAATGTTGTTATACAGAACAGTAATTTGGGAATCAATTACTTCATACCAACAGCAACATTACTGTAAGTACAGTATAATCTCATTCTTTGAAATGTCTGAAAATTCTACTGTGGCATTCAGGTAATATGCTGTACACAATACTGAATATGGAGAGTTAATAAAAATAACTCAAATTGTATATAAACAGAGAAATCCTAGTAATTAACTTGTGTAATTCCTTTCTCAGTAAGAACATGCTGGTTAGTAGAACTTAATTCATCCTTAGTTAAAATTAAAACAAAAGCAGAGTACGCCTATACTCTGGATAAACATCATGCAACATCCAAAGTATGTGTTTATTGCCCAAGGATAGGCTATATGTTGTATTAATACTTATAATAATGCAATCATAAAGGGTATAAGTATGCAATATTTATTATTTTCATATTGCATATTGTTTCTAAACAAATCATTTATAAGGTTACATCACATTTCTAAAGAATTTTGCTTTATGAGACATTTCCTTACATTGGTTATTTTTTTAGAACTATCTTCAAGGATCTTGGAAACTTTCAATACAAATGAACACAAATATCATCACAGAGCAATGATGACATTTAACTGATTATATATAAACAAACTTGATGGCCATCATTAACACCCCGAGTGCCACTTACCACCATATGGTGACGTACATGACTTCAAATTTGAAATGGTATGCCACCATATGGCGATGCATAGTTCTCAAAATATGAGATGACATGACACCTATGATGTCACAACAGAGTTCTGGGCAATGTGGATGTGGAAGCCATATATGCCATCTGTGTTCATTACATTGGTATCATACGCCATTCCACCTATATATATATATGTATGTATATGGAAGTGATGTTATGGGTGAAAACTGTATGATGAATCAATGATTTCCAGGAGGGGGCCACCTATCATTCTGACAATTTATGCCTGGCAAATCCACAGATATGGTGTCAAAGAATTTAAGCCATTCAATGACACGGTCTACACCCATGCAGGAAAAGGTGACTTCAACAATTCGATTCCAATGTAATGGAACTTATGGACCCATATCTGGACACTAGTCACATTCCCTACACTGACAATTACTACACATCAACTGAGCTAGCTCTAGAACTAATAGACACACATTATCAGCACAACTGGGAAAAACAGAAAAGGTTTACCAAAGGATGTTGTAAATGTGAATTTTAAATAGGTTAATGTGAGCTGTTTGAAAATATTTCCAAACTAGTAGCAATATTCAGTGTTTATATATCAGTACTTTGCAGTATCTTTCAAATGTTTCATAAATATTTGTCTGACAGAATTTATGCTGGTTTGAATTTGCAATTAAAGTCATTATATTCAGAATTTCTGTTGTGCATTCCAGAGTCCTGCACAGAGGCCCAGCCCATGAGCTGCTTCGGCAATAGCCTGCAATGGGCTTTGAAAGGCTCGAACAGACGAAGCCCGTGACGTCATCACACGGGCCGGGCTGGGCAGCGCTATGTCATTCATACACGGTGAGCCTAGGACAGCATTGTGGTAGTTCTATGGGCTGAATGCTTCAATGTGTACAGGGTACTGCATGTCAGTGGAGTGCGTTGCATTACAGTCAAGTGGAGACGATCACGTTTGCTGTGGTTTTCAGTTTGACTTCCCCCGTCTATCCTGTTATTGGAAATGCATGTGGACTGTAGTTCCAAAAGAAAAGAAACCATGGCAAAAAACGTGAAGTAAAAAAAAAAGAAGGAACAAACAAACTAGAAACCACACAATACAAAACTTCAGAACCAGATCCTAAACTTAAAAGTTGTATTTGGTCGGTATTCAAGCCTGTAGTTGACGGTGATGGGAAAGACGTTAATTTTGTGTGCTGTATGATCTGCGGTGAACTTTATGTATACATTAAAGGAACCGGACTGATTTTGTCTTTTCCTGATTAGATAAAAGAACTTATGATGAATGAGGTAAGAATGAATGGTGAGTATTCTAATGTTTCTGAATCATCAGACTCCACGACTTTGCCACAACCTGCAAAAGTAATGAAATTTGCTTTGTGAACTGACGTTGATGATGGTTCTATTCCAACAGATGAGCTGGAAAGATATTTAAGGCAAAATTGTGGAATGGAAGAAGATATAGTGCCCTATTGGAGAACAAATGGACAGAACTATCCAAAACTTAACCACATCACTAAGAAAGTCTTATGTATGCAAGCATCAAGTTCAGCTTCAGAGATAAATTTTCTGTTCAGCGAGCCTCATTCTCAACGCACGATGGTCTCTTCTACAACCAGACAATGTCGATGCTCTTCTTTTCATTCACAGTAATTCCATTCCACCACCATTATCAATGACCAATAACCTACGCACACTATGTAAAAGCTATGTTCAGGTTTGTTTTTGTTGTTGGCATATTGCATATCATTTCAGTTTGTATTTTATTTTGAGTTAAACAAGAATTAAATTCTATGAATATGCTTCATGTTATTTAGATTCATTTTCAGTTAACTTGATATCAATTGCAGATGAATATTAGTTTACAATAAAGTTTCTGTTTGTGTTTTATTATTATTATTATTATTATTATTATTATTATTATTATTATTATTACTATAGTGCAGGAGAGATCTCTACTGTTTTATTTCGAATTGTGATTAGCCTACTTTGGAATACGTTATTAGTGTATGGGAATTCGTATAGTGAGTGATCCGAATAGAAGTGTGAAGTGAACATTTTGTTGTACACGGACAATGCGTTATTGCGGGGAAGTCAGAAGAGAATGAAACTGCACAGGCTGGGCTGCCGGAGCCCGTGGGTTTGAAGTGCTGCACGGTGGGCCTCTCTGCAGGACCCTGGAGAATTCCATTCCCTAACCAGTTCAATAAAATGTGCTATATTTTATGTATCACAAAAAGAAAGACCATACATCATAAGGCATCACACATGAGCATAGTATAATGCAATACTGTTTACTTAGTACATCATATAAGTATATTCAAAGACTGTACAAAGAGCCTACAGCATATAATCACTTTGTCACCAGCAGAATATTATTAAAATTCATGCCCAGCAGCAGTGGAACAGCATGCTATAATTTACTCGGCACTCAACACATTCACATTCATTCAACTATCCAAAAATCATGTTGTGAACCTTTGCCAACTGAATTTTTGAGGTGGGACACAAGTAACCAACAAGTACATGTACATGTGTTAAATAATAACTTAGATTTATCAGTTGGACAACATGTAATACAATCACAAATTACTTTCAGCAGATAATCAAATTAAACAATATAAATTGACTTCTTAGATAGAAATGAAACAAATAAAATAACAAAAATTATGGCATTTACATTAATAACTAATCAGATAAAAAAGAAAAAGGCAAAAGAGCATGGGATATAGAGTAATGACAATTAAAAATTACAAGCACTTGGAAGATATATATATATATATATGTCTGTTAGGTCATCAGCCCAGAGGCTGGTTGGATCCTCAATTAGCACCACCAAAGGTTATGCGGTTATAAAGAAACCCCAAAAATCAATGGCAGCACCAAAATAAGGCGTACTAGGCAAGATGAGGAGTGAGGTAGTATGCCATTGCTTTCCTCACTGGGTCAGAAAGTACTATTGCAGCATGACTGATGCTATGAGCAGCACCTTTAATAACACTCAGATGCACTAGTCATGCTCTGAATGTCATTACTCAGCACTACCCATACCCCAGCAACTTCCATATTGTCACAGCCATGGATGTTAACTGGGACTTACTCTGGCCTGTGCCAAGAGATGGATGCAAAAGTACTGTATCCATCAAGAAATGACAGCAGGCAAATATATATATATAAAAAATAAGAGTTTTGTCTGTACATTGCTCAGAATTTGAAAATAATGGCATTTCTGTATCGGTCATGTCCATAGTAACAAGAAAATGCACTTTTTTGCTTTTCCGTAATTTCCGTCTGTCTGTCTGTCTGTCTGTATGTACACGCATCACGAGAAAACGGTTGAAGAGAATTTAATGAAAATCGGTATGTGAAGTCAGGGGATGAGCCTCTACAATCTAAGCTATAAATCATTTTACTCACGCTGAGTGAAATGGTAGTTTAGGGGAAGGCCTAAAATTGAATTCTCAACTATTTATGTTATTAGTGGTCTAATGAAAAGCAGTATGTCTGTCTGTCTGTCTGTCTGTCTGTCTGTCTGTCTGTCTGTATGTACACGCATCACGAGAAAACGGTTGAAGAGAATTTAATGAAAATCGGTATGTGAAGTCAGGGGATGAGCCTCTACAATCTAAGCTATAAATCATTTTACTCACGCTGAGTGAAATGGTAGTTTAGGGGAAGGCCTAAAATTGAATTCTCAACTATTTATGTTATTAGTGGTCTAATGAAAAGCAGTATGTGAAGTCGGGGAATGAGCCTCTACAATCTAGGCTATAAATCATTTTACTTACGCTGAGTGAAATGGTAGTTTAGGGGAAGGCCTAAAATTGAATTCTCAACAATTATGTTATTAGTGGTCGTATTTTAAAGAAAATGGGTATTCAAAGATAGGGAATAAGCTGCTACAATCTAGGCTATCAATAATTGTATTCACGCTGAGAAAAATGGCAGTTTAGGGGAAGGCCTAAAATTTAATTCTCAAATATTCTTATTATTAGTCCTATCCTGATGAAAATCAGTATGTAAAGTCAGGAAATAAGTCGCTATAGTCTAGGCTGTAAATTTATTCACGCTGAGTGAAATGGTAGTTTAGGGGAAGGCCTAAAATGTAATTCTCAAATATTTCTTGTTAGAGGTGTAATCGATGAATAACTAAGGTTATATAATATTAATTAATATTAATTAATATTAAATTATATAATATTAAATTTCCTATTATTCATGCCTTATACATTGTTACCGTACTGGCTATGATCACAAAGATATTCATGAATTTGGATTTTTGTCACCAAGTCCATATCAGCACCGAGTAACGAGAAAATGGGTAAACAGTATTTAATGAAAATCGGTGTGTAAAGTCGGAGAATAAGAAACTACAGTTTAGGGTATAAAATATTTTACAAATCACAGAGTTGAAAGAAAACTAAATGTGAAGGCCTACAATATAGAAAGCTCATAACATTGATCAACAATACCATTACATTGACCATTGTTTGTTGTGATGTGCTTTGTGTCTTCTGTTGCCCCTCATCTCCGGTTGATAGGATTACTGCTGCGTACAGAGTATTTGTATTTGATTTACGTCGCACCAACATAGATAGGTTTTATGACGACGATGGGATAGGAAAGGGCTAGGAGTGTCTTAGGCCTTAATTAAGGTACAGGCCCAGCATTTGACTGGTGTGAAAGTGGGAAACCACAGAATACCATCTTCAGCACTGCCGACAATGGGGTTCGAAACCACTATCTCTCGGATGCAAGCTCACAGCTGCGCACCGCTAACCACACGGTCAACTCGCTCAGTCGTACAGAGTGTAACAGCCTGCCTGAATATTGATGGGAAGTAGCTGGGGAGTTAGATAACTTTCTTCTTTAGCATGCCATTCCCTGGTTTATAAATTTTCTGATACTACTGGTACGTAACACACTGGATCATCATAGCATTCGGGCTATTCAATCCCTACTCTGAGGCACTGATTGGAATGAACAGTGTGCATATTTAACGGAATAATGGCAGATGAGTGTTCATGGCAATCTGAGGCCTGGTCATCCCAGCTCTGGAACTTTGGACTATTAGATTGGCACCGCAATCTAACCGCAGCACTGTTCGTTAAAAGTGATAAAACGTGCGGCTTTCCATTTGATCGAGTATTTTATATGATAGCATTGCTTTTAATCGCTACATTCATACTTACGTTTTTGTAATGACCTATGTTGATTTCGGTTAGGAAAACCACAAAGTCAGTCTTTCTGAGAATCCCGTAGCGAAGCACGGGTACAACAGCTAGTATATATATATATATATATATACAGCATATAAGGAAAAAAAACACTACAATTTACTATTAAGGAGAAATGGGTTACGTATTTTGTTTGCCAGGCAGTCATTTTTGGACCCAGGGCAATTGTATTAATCCTAATAAAACTTATAAAAAATAACTGATCAAATTAGTATTAATGAATGATTTACAATGTGCTTAGGAATGGAATTAACATTCTATACAATTTAAGGAAACCCTCAATAATAGATTCTTAATTGTTACATCAATAGCAGTATTGGTGTTAAATCCTATCAACTACTGTTATGGTTTTCAGGGACTCCAGAGGCTGGAAATTTTGTCATAAACAAGTTCTTTTATGTGTTGGTATGTATATGGGTCACTTGAGCCACTCAATCCATGGAGATAAATTCTATCCACTGAGTATAAATGTCAGCCACTAAGAAACAATAATTTTAAAAAGCATATAATAATAGTAATGATGATGACGAAAACAGACATAACTTATCCTGTACATCCATTTATTTTTTTAAAGTTCTGCTGTGTAAGTTTATTAATGTTATTATTCCCATTATTATGTTCACTTTCATTATTATTGCCAATATCTTTCTTAGCAGTATCATTTATATTCAGCAATGAGACATGGCAACTCAGAATCATTAATTAAAACATTTCTTAAAATTCTATCCTAAGTCAAGGTCACTCCTACACACACAGTGTGAATAATAATTTGACAAGTACATTTTAACTAGTGTTAGAACTACCCTGGGTCTGATGATAAAGCTTTACAATCAAACCGTGTATCTCCCCTCCCCATTACAGTCTATGAAGAAGTGCACGGCTTGGCAACAAATGGCAGTAGCAGAAGGACTGACATTCTTGCCATAAAAAAGTAATTTTTCATTAGGTTATAGTGTATAATTGACCTAATGGTCCATTATGAAAGCTACAGTTGTCAGTCTGCTGACGTTGATGCAGAAAAATGGCAAATTTATGAGCCCACCATCTTATACTACCAGAGGAACTATGATCTAGAAGAAATCTCAGTCATTGGCCAAATTGTGGAAGGATGTGGAACCATCCCTCGCCTCTTCATGGATTTTTGGCAACCTTTTTCTTTACAGATTAACATCTTGGGGAAGATTGTAGTGCTCACACTGAAAGGATCCATGTTCATCTTCAGCAATCAATGCTACTGAGAAGAAACTGCACAACAGAAACAAATTAGAAAGAACTTTCAAAGTTTTAACTAATTAAGAATTTCTTAAGTTTATTTTGTTTGATAGGCAACCCAGGAAACTGGGAAGTGTAGGGTGAATAAATCCTAGTTATATATGATATATCCTCTAAGTATGTGCATTTCTATTCCAGGTACTTAGGTACTGTATTTTCTGTTGATTATTTTTCAAAATAAAATCAAAATCTCTTTATTTGCAAATGAGGTGTCTACCTCGGTGGCAAATGGTACACTAAAATACATAATTGTCAAGCACTAAATTTTAAATTAACAAGAGAAGAAGAAAATTCTTCTAGAATACAATAATATACAATTTATGCTAACAATTTTTTCTATTAAACAAACATATCATCCTAATAAATTTATATTGTTTAAAAAATTCTACTTATAATATCTCCTATACTTACAAACATAGTCAACTCATATACAGTATGTGGAATTACTTCAAATAATACTACGCAACTGGTATAAGATTAAAATTTACATTGCATTTTTTTTTTTAAACCCATTTTGGAACCTAAATAGCATAACGACCTGCTGCGTCTTAACCACAGCACCTTTTGTCACCACTTTTCAGAGTTCCTGAAGGGCCTTCACAGCTACTGTAGCGGTCCCAGGGCCCTCGAAGTCCCCACTGTATTTCACCCCTACAGGCAGTCCCCTACTTTGGCTGTCCAAACTCCATGGACCAGGGGATGGAATTAATTTTTTCACACACATTTTTTATTTACAATAACCTGCACTGGTCGAATGCCCTCTAACATTTCATTTATTTTCCCTGTTGCTGTTTATTCTCTTCTTGAATATCTGTACAGATTTTGGAAAAGGATCAAACACTACCCCTGGTAAACTGTTCCACTCCTTCACGCCCTTCCAAATGAATGAAAATTTACCCCAATCGCTTCTGCTAAAATTCCTTCTAATTTTATACTTGTGGTCAGTTCTGCCGATATAATTATTTTCCAACTGAAGCCTCACGGATTTCTCCCCATGCTTCTTCTCCTGTATAGGCTCTATATAATCCTATAAGTCTAGTTTTCTCCCTTCTCTTACTTAAAGTTTCCCACCCAAGTTCCTCTAACATTTCTGATACACTACTCTTTCTCCTGAAATCCCCTGTTACAAACCTTGCTGCTTTCCTCTGCACACTATCTAGTTCCTTTATTAGGTATTCTTGGTGAGGATCCCAAACACTGTTTGCATATTCCAATAATGGACGAACCATACTTAAGTAACTTTTCTTTTAATTCTTTGTTGCATCCTTTAAGTAGCCTCATTTCCCAACAATGTCATCAACATGACCCTTCCAGTGCAAATTACAGTACTTTCAAATTTCACACCTAAGTATTTGCATTTGCCATCTTTTGGGATAACTACCTCATCGAAAGTATATTCAAATTCAGTGTTAAAGCTCCTGTTTGTAAATGTTGTAACTGTTGATTTGCCTCCATTAACCTTCATATTATTTTCTTCAACCCATTGTTGGATACTCTCAAGGTCCCTTTGTAATTCTGAACAATCCTCAATGTTATTTATTTCCCTATAAACAATTATGTCATCCGCATACAATCTTATTTTTGATGTTATATTGTTCCCTAAATCATTTGTGAATATTAAGAAAAGTAACAGACCGATTATACTACTCTGTGCAATTCCCTTCCAAACTTTCTCTTCCTGTGATATATTATTTCCTACTTTGACTTTCTGAACCCTTGAATTTAGAAATATTCTTATCCAACGTAAAAACCGTACGTCCAATCCTATTCCTTCCAATTTCTTTAATAATATTCCATGTTCCACTCTATCAAAGGCTTTGGAAAGATCTATGGCTATGCAATCTAACTGGCCTCCTGAATCCAACTGATCTGATATGTCCTGCTGAAATCCCACCAGTTGTGCCTCACAAGAAAATTTCTTTCTAAACCCATACTGGCTCCTCATGAACCAATTTTTATCACCACATATCCCTCTGATGTACTTTGTTATTAAACTCTCCAGTATTTTACAAACTATACTGGTCAGGCTGATTGGTCTGTAGTTCTCTGGTTTTCTTTTACCACCCTTTCCTTTATAAATTGGTATTATTATAGATTCCTTCCATTCCTTTGGTATTACACTATTATTTATGACATAGTCAAAGAGAAATTTTAAATAAGGCACTATGTACCGCCTCATTGTCTTTAATACCTCCCCAGTAATTTGATCACTTCCTGCTGCTTTTCCTTGCTGAAGCAGTTGGATTTCTCTGAAAATATCTTCATTTGTGAATGAGAAGCTTCTAGTTTCCCTCTGTGTCTCTCCCTCTCTATCTTCTGTTACTGTTGCCAACTCCTGACAATCTTCTACTGAATCTCTGAATTCCCTACTAAACAGATTTGCTTTCTCAGTATCTGTTAAATAGTGTTCACCCCCTTCTCCCACCATTGTAGGAATTTGGATTCCTTTTCCTTTTTGATTCCTAATATATGAATACAGCTTTTTCCATTTCCTTTTGTGGTCATTACCCTCTTGAAGTATGCCATTCATATATTTCTCTTTTGCTTCCTTTTTCACTCTATTCAGTTCCCTCATTAGCTGTTTTCTAGTTTCTCTATTCTCCCTACCCTCTTTGATTTTCCTGTTTACTATTCTACATTTTCTTTTTAATTTATTTCCCTTGTATAATAAACAGATTTTGGGGTCATTTTACCCTTCTTAACAGGTACAAATCTCTTCTCTCCTTCCCAAATGATTCCTTTAAATTTAGCCCAAAGTGTATCCACATTACTCCCTTCACTTATCCAACAACTGAATTGTGATATAAGGTAAGTCCCAAATTCATCAACTTTAGTTTTTCTGTATAATTTCTTGTCTTGTGTGACCCTCTTATTAAGCAATTTTGGTACGAGTCCTACATCCATTATTACAGCCTTATGGTCTCCCATTCCTTCAATTACCTCAGTTTTATCAACAATTTCCCATGGTTTAACCAAGAACACATCTAGCAAGTTACTTAGATGAGTCGGTTCTTGTACTACTTGTGTAAATCCTCCCTCCCAAATTAACTTATTTGCCAGTTTCTGTTCATGGGCTTCACTTGCAGCTCCATTCCATTCAATTTCAGGCATGTTTAGATCTCCCCCAATTATTACCATATCATTATTATTGTTTAGATGAGTATAATATATTATTTTCTTAAATATTTCCATGTCTCTTTCCTCTCTTCCAGGCCTATATGTTCCTATTATTCCCACCTCCTTCATATTATCACAAACTAATTTTATCCCTAATATTTCATCCCTTTCATCGGTAAACCATTCGCGAACAATAAGTTTCCTTCACCAGAATAAACACCCACCCCTCCCTTTTTATCTCCTCGGTCTGTACGATAGACTGTATACCCTTCTGGAAATACTTTTCCTACTCTTCTACTTTTTTCATTTTAGAGCCTTCCCACTAGCAAAACTAGTAGGTAACTTATGTTCTTAAATATTTTTGTCTTATTTCTAGGGAACATGTGAAAATAATATGTATCTTCTTCTTCTACCACTTTTCCTACACCTGTGGGGTCGCGGGTACACATGTGTCACACATGTGGATTTGGCCCTGTTTTACAGCCGGATGCCCTTCCTGATGCCAACCCTATGTGGAGGCATGTAATCACTGTTGTGTATTTTTGTGGTCGTTGGTAGTGTCTGAATGTGAAAAGGAGAGTGTTGGGACAAACACAAACAGCAAGCCCACAAGCCAGAAGAATTAATCAGAAGAGATTAAATTCCCGGACGGGGCTGGAAATCAAACCCAGGACCCTCTGAATGTAGGCCTCAATGCTGACCATTCAGCCAATGAGTCGTACTAAAATATACTTGTATGTATATACTGCTTAATTTTATCATTGACACAAAGTAACATGGGACTGTGCCACTTGTTGACCAACTGAAAATTCAAAGTATTGTTTTACTCTAGTTAGGCATCATCATCATCTTCATCATCATCATCATCATCATCATCATCATCATCATCATCATCATCATCATCATCATCATTTCCCCTTATTCAGCTCCTGCCAGGTTGGGGTATTTATGGCACTTCTCCATCTTCTTCTTTCCTTCCACCATTCCTCTTCCATGATCTTGTACCCGTCTAAATTTCATCTTCTTGTGCTGCTCTTCACCTATTCAATTCACCTTGTTCTAGATCTTCCTCTTGCTCTCTTGCCCTCGCACTTTGCCACCAGCATCTGTCTTGGAATTCTATTCTCCTCCATCTTCTTTACATGTCCAAACCACCTTAGTTTATTCTTATCAACTCTCTCATTTAGCTTTCCTATCCCAACTTCCTTCCTAATATCTTCATTTCTCACTCTGTCTTTCCTTGTCTTTCCTATCTTACTTCTTGCGAATTTCATCCGAATGGCTTGAATTCTACTCTCTTGCCTGCTAGTCAAAGTCCAAGTCTTAGCTGCATAAGTCAGTATGGGTACATAGTACATTTTGTACATTATCTCTTTACTATTCCTTGGTACTTCTTTCAACACAGAAAAATATGACTTCTAAATCATTGCCAGTTGGAGTGTCCATATAGTCTGCCAAACTTTAATTTCTTACGTGTATTATAATAACTATTTTTGTGGAGATATAACTTGAACTATGTATCCTGTAGTGCTGAAATTTGGTTCTATTTCACAATGGTATGGATATATCGCAACTGCTGAAAAACATTCAAATGAGATACCTCAAGTCTTAAGTCATAATATCAGCCCTTTACACTACAAATTTACACTACTGTACGATAATTTTCATACAAAACCCATATTCTTAAATTATCAAGAGCTTACTGATACCATGTAGTATCAATGTACAGTGAAAATGTACTTTACACCTCATTGACAACTGAAGAATAGCCCTAAATGTTGTCTTCAATCAATCAATCAATCAATCAATCAATCAATCATTCAATCAATCAATCAATCAATCAATCAATCAATCAATCAATCAATCAATCAATCAATCAATACTGATCTGCATTTAGGGCAGTCGCCCAGGTGGCAGATTCCCTATCTGTTGCTTTCCTAGCCTTTTCCGAAATGATTTCAAAGAAATTGGAAATTTATTGAACATCTCCCTTGGTAAGTTATTCCAATCCCTAACTCCTATAAATGAATATTTGCCCCAGTTTGTCCTCTTGAATTCCAACTTTATCTTCATATTGTGATCTTTCCTACTTTTATAGACGCCATTCAAACCTATTCGTCTACTAATGTCATTCCACGCCATCTCTCCGCTGACAGCTCGGAACATACCACTTAGTCGAGCAGCTCTTCTTCTTTCTCTCAATTCTTCCCAACCCAAACATTGAAACATTTTTGTAACGCTACTCTTTTGTCGGAAATCACCCAGAACAAATCGAGCTGCTTTTCTTTGGATTTTTTCCAGTTCTTGAATCAGGTAATCCTGGTGAGGGTCCCATACACTGGAACCATACTCTAGTTGGGGTCTTACCAGAGACTTATATGCACTCTCCTTTACATCCTTACTACAACCCCTAAACACCCTCATAACCATGTGCAGAGATCGGTACCCTTTATTTACAATCCCATTTATGTGATTACCCCAGTGAAGATCTTTCCTTATATTAACACCTAGATACTTACAATGATCCCCAAAAGGAACTTTCACCCCATCAACGCAGTAATTAAAACTGAGAGGACTTTTCCTATTTGTAAAACTCACAACCTGACTTTTAGCCCCATTTATCAACATACCATTGCCTGCTGTCCATCTCACAATATTTTCGAGGTCACGTTGCAGTTGCTCACAAATCTTGTAACTTATTTATCACTCTATAGAGAATAACATCATCCGCAAAAAGCCTTAGCTCCGATTCCACTCCTTTACTCATATCATTTATATATATAAGAAAACATAAAGGTCCGATAACACTGCCCTGAGGAACTCCCCTCTCAACTATTACAGGGTCAGACAAAGCTTCACCTACTCTAACTCTCTGAGATCTATTTTCTAGAAATATAGCAACCCATTCAGTCACTCTTTTGTCTAGTCCAATTGCACTCATTTTTACCAGTAGTCTCCCATGATCCACCCTATCAAATGCTTTAGACATGTCAATCGCGATACAGTCCATTTGACCTCCAGAATCCAAGATATCTGCTATATCTTGCTGGAATCCTACAAGTTGAGCTTCAGTGGAATAACCTTTCCTAAAACCGAATTGCCTTCTATCGAACCAGTTATTAATTTCACAAACATGTCTAATATAATCAGAAAGAATGCCTTCCCAAAGCTTACATACAATGCATGTCAAACTTACTGGCCTGTAATTTTCAGCTTTATGTCTATCACCCTTTCCTTTATACACAGGGGCTACTATAGCAACTCTCCATTCATCTGGTATAGCTCCTTCGGCCAAACAATAATCAAATAAGTACTTCAGATATGGTACTATATCCCAACCCATTGTCTTTAGTATATCCCCAGAAATCTGATCAATTCCAGCCGCTTTTCTAGTTTTCAACTTTTGTATCTTATTGTAAATGTCATTGTTATCATACGTAAATTTTATTACTTCTTTGGCCTTAGTCTCTTCCTCTATCTCGAGATTATCCTTGTAACCAACAATCTTTACATACTGCTGACTGAATACTTCTGCCTTTTGAAGATCCTCACATACACACTCCCCTTGTTCATTAATTATTCCTGGAATGTCCTTCTTGGAACCTGTTTCTGCCTTAAAATACCTATACATACCCTTCCATTTTTCACTAAAATTTGTATGACTGCCAATTATGCTTGCCATCATGTTATCCTTAGCTGCCTTCTTTGCTAGATTCAATTTTCTAGTAAGTTCCTTCAATTTCTCCTTACTTCCACAGCCATTTCTAACTCTATTTCTTTCCAGTCTGCACCTCCTTCTTAGTCTCTTTATTTCTCTATTATAATAAGGTGGGTCTTTACCATTCCTTACCACCCTTAAAGGTACAAACCTGTTTTCGCATTCCTCAACAATTTCTTTAAACCCATCCCAGAGTCTGTTTACATTTTTATTTACCGTTTTCCACCGATCATAGCTACTTTTTAGAAACTGCCTCATACCTGCTTTATCAGCCATATGGTACTGCCTAACAGTCCTACTTTTAAGACCTTCCTTTCTATCACATTTATTTTTAACTACCACAAAAACAGCTTCATGATCACTAATACCATCTATTACTTCAGTTTCCCTATAGAGCTCATCTGGTTTTATCAGCACCACATCCAAAATATTTTTCCCTCTGGTTGGTTCCATCACTTTCTGAATCAGCTGTCCTTCCCATATTAACTTATTGCAAAAATACAATTCATGTGTAACGCTGGATAGCTTCAATGTTCTGGATGCTAATACAGTATGTTTTAATCACTCGCAGTAAAAATGATTAGCCATGATTGTCTGTGTATTCTTTTAATAAAACTTGTACTCTTACCACCATGTTTTTTTGCACTATCGGACAATATGTTGAAAGGTTCCAACTGTGTTTCTTGACTTTTCTTCCTCACAGCACTTCACAACA
This sequence comes from Anabrus simplex, assembly GCF_040414725.1. Lineage (NCBI taxonomy): Eukaryota > Metazoa > Arthropoda > Insecta > Orthoptera > Tettigoniidae > Anabrus > Anabrus simplex. The sequence goes on from NC_090266.1 coordinate 311,027,065, forward strand.
TTTGTGATAGTACCTCTTCCCCTACCGTATTGCAACCTTTATTTTTCTGTGTGGAGGTGTTTACTCTTATAGGTCCTCAGGAAAGACCAAGGTATACTTCAAGCTGAATGTTTTCGATGAAGAGAGTACACTTGCGGAGCATGCACGTAATTTCATAGCGCCATGTTCTTCAAATCTCTTCCAAACCCAATGTCATTCAAGTTATACGACATAAGAAATAAAATCGAAGTGTGTTCCTTCAAGATTGAGAAAACTTACTCTTCACAACAGAATTACATCAGCCAATTTTGTTTGGGTAGATTTTCTGAATGCATCAATTGCAACCATACAAAAGTTATTTCCAACCTATCTTTCTGCAGATGAATCAATAATTCAAGACATGAAATGACAGTTCTTATGACAACTAGAATCACACCTGTCGTGCTGGGGGAGGAGATGAGAAGAATGGGTTCCATAGAAAAGGCTATCTATATTAACAAACATTTGCAGTGAATATAGAAACAATATTAACAGCTAAAAATGGAGATCAGCAGAATTCAACTTTGGACTATTTTCTATAAGAGTACATAATCAACTCTAGAACAAGGATATACTAATGATAGTTAAAGAAATAAATTACAAGGCATATAATATACCAGCTGCATATTACCATCATGTGCAAGCTTTTTGGCTCCAGCAAGCTAGCTGCCAAAGCCACTGTAGCCCAGCTATCTGCCACATCTTGCTGGCTGTGAGTGGGTTGATAGGAAGGAAAGAAAGCAAGCATATTATTAAGTGAGTGGTACTCACTTTTCATAGATGATGTAGAAAATGCTGTAATTTGGTTAATATGCACTCCTGACATCTCTGAATGACATTTCCTATGACTCAACTATATTCATCTTCAGAAGTTAAATGGAATTTTGTCATAAATGTCCTGTTTTAGTTCATCCTTCGTGTGTGTGTTTGATCTGTATACCCAGTCTTTCTGCTTTCCCTACAAACAAATGTCACAAGGTGTGACCTCGAATACCTGCAATAACTCTTATCTTCATACAAAACTGCCTTAGATCCCCATGCTGTATGTGCCATCGTAAAATCTTGTTGAAACCACATTATACCCTCTCTCTTAGTCAGCTAAATGTTCAAAGGAAGAGTGCAGTAATTTGGTAATATACCTGTGGTTTCTAATTGTTTCTGTGAAGATTGGTCCTATAATCCTATTTGCATAAATAGACAACTCTTTATGAAGAGAAATTTCATGTGAATCTAGGGCAGGGCCATCCAGTCATTGCGCTCCGAGAGCGCGCGCGACCTCGGGGAGCACTGGGCAGTCAGACTAGCGCTCCTACCACTACACTGTGGCAGCGAGGTGACCTGAGACAGGAGACGATGTTTGGACTGCACTGACCAGGTACGTACGTACAGTCGTGCGGCCGATGGCTTTTGTTTTGTTGACATCATAGTGATAGGGCTGTTTTACCATAACAAATATACCACATCTACAAATCGAAAGGTACTTCGATGTATGGAATGTGCAGGAAACTAAATCAAGTGTTAAATAAATAATAAAGTAATTTATTCAAAACTGAAATCTGAACACATCTGAGGGGAAATTTCAACAAAATTTTACCAATACGAACATATAGTACAGACCTTGAGTGATTTTTGCTCAGTCGTTTTTACGAGCTTTTAGTTTTGGAGCAAACAATCTTCTCCAAATTGGGTACCATATTTCTGGACACAGTTATTAAACAAATGCACAAGTTTCTATCGCTCATTGTTGCACGATGTTTACTTTTGGTAAGATTAAGAACCGAAAAGAAACGCTCACAAATGTACGTTGAGCCGAACGTTGACAGAACTTTACATGCATCACAAAAGGGAGTATTCTTCTTGCGGAAAGCCGCTGTAAAATTCCTCTAAACTTCATGCCATTAGAAGGCGGTCTTTAAGACGAACATTGCACTTTAGTTCGATCAACTCTAATTGAAATAGCTGTGGAGCACTGTCTGCACTAAGAGAAAATGGTCGAACAATTCCATCTAACACCACTTGGAGTTCTGATAATTCTGAAAATCTCTTTTCAAACTCTTCTTGTAATTGGCGAATTACCTGCAAGTACTCATCAAAGTCGACACCTTCTTTCACTGTTTCAAGCAATGGAAAATGTCCTTTGCTCCTTGCACACAACTGGTTTTCCCACAAAATCAATTTTCTTTTGAACGCTTGAATTTTTTCCACCAAATGGCAGATATTGTGCTTTTCGCCCTGAAGCGAAGTGTTCAAAATATTCAAATGGGCAGTAATGTCACTTAAAAATGCCAATTTCGCCACCCACTTAGGATCACACAAAAGAACTTCGGGCCAACATTTCATGTCACAAAAGGTATCTACTGCGTTCTGCAAGCAATAAAAATGATGAAGCACCTTTGCCTTGCTCAGTCATCTTACATCTGCGTGGTACGGGACATCCGGATACTCCGCTTCGATGTCATCCAAGAACTCTTTGAATTGACGGTGCGAGAGTCCATGGGAGCGCAGAAAATTTACCATTCGCACAACTGTTCGCATTATGTCTTGAAGCTTGGCAACTTTTGCACAGATTTCCTCCTGATGTATCAAGCAATGGATCGCCGCCATTAGGGTACTACCACTCTCAGCCATTTTTAATTTTACATAGCTGAGGATCCTCATGCATAGACCACATAAAGCAGGAGCTCCATCCGTCGTTACACTCGTCAACCGCTCCCATTTTAATCCCGTTGACTCAAAAACACCCTCCAGAGGTTGGAAAATATCGGTGTCTTTAAGAGCTACCAAGTCTAGGAAATCCTCGGTGACCCGAAGATCATCATCCACCCCTTGAAAGAAAAATCAAGCTGAGCTGTGTTCGCAAAGTCGGTTGGTTCGTCGAGGACGTTGGAAAAGGATACAAGATTTGTTGCCTTCTCCATTAATTGCTGTTCCATATCAACCGCCATATCGTATATTCTGCGAGCCACAGTTTGAAGAGAAAGAGATATTTTGTCAAATTTCTCAACTAGCTCCATAGGACAAATATATGCCGTCGCGTCCATTATCACTCCTTGATTAAATTCCCTTCCGTGAAGGGTTTCCCTGTTTTGGAAATTCGCAGCAAACATTTGTAGCTTGCTTACATAATGGGTCAACCAACCTCACTCTCCTCAATCTCTTGTCAGACAAAAATATGGCAAGTAACAATGTTAGTGTTCTTCAGATAATTCAATCATTTCTTCATTCCTATTCACGTTAAATACAAGTTAAGGAAGTATCACAAAATCATGACAAAGTCCTAATTAGAAAGCTATTTATTTGAAAAAAAATTCCAAGTTTGATTGTAACGCTTTACTTAGTTAAATATGTCAATCACTTGATGAAAATAAGACGTACAGTTTGAAGTTTACTGTAGGAAAAATTCCTATCACCTTTTGAATTTAAACACTGGGTTATATTTAATCACTTGGAAAAAATGTTGCACTCGTGAGAAAGAATAAAACACAAGTTCTAATTACACTTGAGCTCGTCACATAAGTAGTTAGTCACTTGAAATGCTCGTAATTTTGAACTGTTTTAATTAACAGTAGAACTTCTCTATTACACGCGAATGGTGTTGAAATTTCTAAGTCAGATACAAATCATCGTAGAGTTAAAGTTCATATCACGCATACTTTTCAAACACTCGACGAGAACTGAACTCGTAACTCACAACACAGCGGTGTAGAACCATCAGTCGACCGTCCGGCCTCGACTGTGGTACATAGTTGACTGACTTGACATGCAAATATGTCTTCCTTTTATACTCAATTCTAGAGAATTGAGGCTATTACATTTTATTAAATATCTCCCTTAATCTTAGTTGGATTTCCTCAAACTTGGGGACTATGATGGTAAAAAATTGGTCAACATGATGATGTTCATTTAATCATACTCTGATCCAAACAAAAGTTATTAATGATAGAACATTTAGAATGTTCTCTTGGCTGACGTAATTTAGCCTTGACAGAGATATGCAGGACGTGACGTCATATGCTCCATGTTGCTCGCAGCTGACGTGCTTGTAGCTGGCTGGGTGTTAGTGCACGGCACGTAGCTCAACTTTAAACATCGGGAACTCTGTCTTGGACCAGCATTCCTGGTACATTTTCCCCCCCTTCCCAGGGGAAAGAAAATCCGATCAGGGTTCTCCTTGATTTAATGTTCCCTTTGGTAGTAATTCTTTAAGTTAGCTGCATTGTAGGTACCTTCAATGTTTCCGTCTAGTCTGTTTACTTGATAGGCCCCATTATCAAGAACTTCTGCGATTTTATAAGGTCCTATGTAAAGAGGACAGAACTTGGCATACATGCGAAATTCTGGATAGGAGACTGCAGGTTTCCTGATTAATATCAAGTCATCCACACGAAGTGGTTGTCAAAAAGCTCTATTTCTTATTCTCCTGTGTCGAATTCGTGCAGCATGTTGAAGTTGTTCTCTTGTAGCTTCCACGCGGGCCTGGTCAGCGACTGCAGTATCTTGAGGAGGTGGTAGCAGCTGGTCCCATGGTCTATCGCCGGGCTGAGTGGCTCAGACGGTTGAGGCACTGGCCTTCTGACCCCAACGTGGCAGGTTCGATCTTGGCTCAGTCCGGTGGTATTTGAAGGTGCTCAAATACGTCAGCCTCGTGTCGGTAGATTTACTGGCACGTAAAAGAACTCCAGCGGGACTAAATTCCGGCACCTCGGCGTCTCCGAAGACCGAAAAAGTAGTTAGTGGGACGTAAATCAAATAACATTAACCATGGTCTATCGGGTGTGATCTCTTTGTGAATCTTCACGGGAATGTCACAACTGGACTCGTGAACCACTGAATTCACAATCCGCTGCATTATGGGTAGTACCTCGACCCACTTCCAGTGCTATGTCCCAGAGTAGGGTCTACAGAATCTGGCAATCTCCCGCATGATCCTTTCAACAGGATTAGCCTCGGGATGTTGTAGTGAGTTCATGATGTGCTTAATGTCCATATTCTCCAATGCTGTTTGAAATTCCACGGAAGTGAATTGGGTACTGTAATCTGTAAGCAAATACTCTGGTTTACCCATTTCCGGAATGATATTCCTCTTAATTCTGCGGAGGATGTTCCTAGCATTTGCTTTTTGTATGGGGAGCAGCATCGTATATTTCGAGAATACGTCCACTATGATGATGATGTGTCGGTTGCCGTGGGTTGCCTTGGGCAAGGGGCCGTACAGTTCCAGAGCCAGTATATCACCTGGTCTCTCTGGAATCAGCGGTTTAATCCGCTGGTAAACGTTGCAAGTGCGGATAATGTCTCGTAGATCTCGCCTCATGTACTTCCATACAAATTGCTCTCTGATGAGCAATGTCACCTTGTCAGTGGCAGCTTGTCCGGATAGAGAATGACAATGTCACACAATGTCTGGCCTGAGCCTGGGAGGAGCATAAATCCTACGCTTACTCTTGGCGGGATCTAGATACTTGTAAATAAGCCCATCATGGAAATAAAAGGATAGTGCAAGTTGTGAGATGTGATCATAATCGTCGTCATTGACAGGAATTGAACCCTTGAAGAATCGAAGAAGCGAGTCTTTACATCTTGCGTTTGTGCCTGCTGTAGATACCAAAGTCTTCGAAGAAACTCTTCATCTTCCCTACTCAGGATCTCAATTGGATGAACAGTTACAACATCGACTGGGTTGCGGCTCAAAACGTCTGCGAGGATGTTTTTCTTTCCAGGTCGATGAACCACAGTGATATTGAATTGTTGGATAAAGAGTGCCCAACGAGTTACCCTATCACTGGTAATATCAGATGACATAATGAATGTGAGTGCTTTATGATCGGTATAAATGATCACAGGGTAGCCGTAGACTATCTTCGTCCAATAGAGTAGGGATTATACAATGGCAAATGCCTCAAGTTCTGTTATGGTATACGATCTCTCGTGCGGTCTCAGTTTCCGACTCATGAATGATATGAATATCCTAACATCAGGTTCTTCGGGATTGACTTGATACAAAGCTGCACCCACTCCCACGGAGCTGGCATCGCACTCAATGCAGAATGGCCATTCGAAATTCGGTTAGGCAAGTTGTACACTATCCCAGAGCATTAGGTTGGTTTTAAGAAATGCTTCGTCACATTCTTCTGACCATTTCCAGCAGTTATTCTTTTGTAGTAGTGACTGCAATGGTGCCACTGTTTCCATGTAGTTGGGGCAGTATTGTGAGAAAAATTGACACAACCGTTAGAATTGTCGTACATGCTTAATCTTGGTGGGTTTTGGGAAGTCTAATCTACTGCTGATCTTGGCTGGATTAGACTTAATCCCATTTCCACTGATGAGGTGGCCCAAAAATAACACATCAGTCTTGAAAAATTGACTCTTGTGCATACTGATTTTAAAATTCTTCTCTCATAGTTCATGTAATACAGTACCGACATCCTCAGTATATTGCTCAATAGACTCTGAAGCTACGAGAATATCATGAACATAAATGGTGGCAATATCTTTAACTTTATCAGACAGTTGACTTTCTAAGGCCCTTATAAGCATTGCTCCTGAGTTCATAACTAAAAATGAAAGTCTATTAAAGGCGTACATATTATTCTCAAAGATAAACCCCGTAAATTTCTGGCTATCTTCTGCCAACAAAATATGGAAGTACGACGATGTCATATCCATAGTGGAGAACAGTTTCATTCCTCTAAACTTCCTGATGATGTCCCGAAGTAGAGGTGGGTGGTCGTATTCCTATACCAGTCTCTCATATAATGCACGAGTGTAGAGACATAGGCACAAACTGCCATTTGGTTTCCTCACGATAGCCAGAGGATTCAAATATGGAGTAATACATTTGGAGATAATGCCTTCATTTTCCATCTGCTGGATCACAGTCCTAGCTTCCTCCCGGTACTTTTCAGGGACAGGATAAGGTCGCTTCCTATAAGGTGAGGTATCCTTGACATTTAAGTGGTACTGGAAATTTTCAATCACACCAGGCTTATCATTGAAAACGTCTGAAAATTCTTTAAATAACATCTGGGTCTCCTCTGCCACCTGAGAATTAAACTCTGGGCTTTCAGTTACACTGGTAGAAAATATGAAGTCATTAAAATCCAAGTCAAACTCATCCTCAATGATGGGCGCTTCCTGGCCCTCGAATGGTCCCTCTTCATTGGGTCTACCCTCTTCATCGATAGGCGGAGCATCGCTCATTTTGCCTTCGGCATTAATTATAAGGGCATCTAGACCCTGGTACTTCATATCCTCACTATTGAGCAGCTGTAACTCTACAGAGTTAACATTGAAAAATTTCAAAGTGTTGGCAAGGTAGTCCATGATACCACCGTACTTGGCAAGAAAATCAGACCCCATAACAACGTTAAATCTCATCTGTGTTATTATGAGAAATACATGTTCAAAGTGGACACCTTCAATTTCAAATGTCAAGAAAGCTTGGGTTTTACATTTGATAAATTTGTCAGATACAATCCCTTTAACCTTAAGTTGGGCAACTGGCATTAAAAGTACATCATCTGTTTTCTTCAAATCATCAATTAATCTGTCGGAGACTAGCGAAGCTTGAGCTAATCAACTAGGGCAATTATAGTGAGAAGCCTATCATAACATAAATAACTGAGAGACTGCATTGTATCCTAGGATTTGCAATTGTAGGATACTCATACAGTAGTTCGGCATCATCCAAGTGCCAATAATTAATATTAGTGATGCAAAATATTTCTTCTCCACTTCAGTTTTCAGGCAATCTTATTGCGGGGAAATTGAATTTTTTTTATCGCTCCCTTTGACTCAAGATTTGGCTCGGATGTCTCATTCCATCTACCAATGTTTTCCTGGTACTCCAGTGAAGCGGCACCTGGTAATCCTTCATCTTGATTTCTACGCTGGATATAGTCACGAGTATTCCTCCATCTTCTTTCAATTTCGGCCGTTTGTGCACCTCGGTCTGGGTTAGGTGATTCAGCGGGCCTCTTCCAAGTCCGGTTACACTCATAGGGTGTTCTACCCTCATATGAGCATCTTCTAAATCTTCGGAAGTGAGAAGGTGGATCCCTTCTGTGCTCCCCTTCTTTGCGATGTTCGGGGTTCGACCTCGGCTGCGATTTAATTTCCATGTGATTAGTTGCGACATCTTTTGGTTTATTAGCCTTAGTTGGATTCTGCATGTGGGCAGTGTCCAATCTCCTCAGAACTTCATGAAGCTGCTCTAAGTCTTGAACATTAGCTGCCACGAGAATCTCTTGGACATGTGCAGGAAATTAAAGCGTCAATACCTGAATAAGCTATTGCTCAGGTAGAGGCGGATCAAAGAATTGCATTTTCTTTAATTGAAAAGTTAAAAAATATGAATAGCATTAGGAATTAATAGCCATATTATATTTTCTCGAGTATAATTGCAGCTTGATTAAATGCTGAATTTCTGAGTTCCAGAATCTCTTTATTAATGCCTCTTTGAAATTGTCATACGTCTTAATACTGAATTTGAATGTTGAGTATGATGTTAGCGCTCTTCCCTCTAAAAATCGGGAGGCTATCCGTAACTTGCAATTAGGTCTGAATTGATTTTCCAGGAAATATTCTTCAATGTGAAGGAGGAATTCCTTTGGAGTATATTCCTCTTTCCCAGAGAACTTCGCGGGCTTGTTGTCTGACATTCTTATGATAGGAGAAATGTTAGGATTTTCTCCACTAGTACCCTGAAAATTTGGCACTGTTATGTCTTTTTTGATTTGAGAAACTTTATTACTGAGCATTTCAATCTTTCCCTGAAGTTCTACTTTAATGGTTTTTGACCTGTCCACTAATTGAACATCTCTTTCGAGGTCTTGCTTAACTTCGGCAACATCGCGGCTTATGTGGGCGATCTGCGCATGCGCCTGGCCATCAGATGATATAGATCAACATCTATACCAACATTCAATTTTTGAAAATGACACAAAGTCTCTCATAGTGCATTGGCACTGTCGGTGGCTCCAAATAGCCTAAGCAATGGCCTCCACGGGGAGGGTCTTTCATTGACCTCTCTAAGTGGAACCGCTACGTTCTCCCAAGCAACTCCTCTCAATTTTTTCTCAGCCGGGTGGCTCACCGCCCTTACTCTGCTACCTCGCCAACCTCAACAAAGCACACGGCTGACGCCTAGTTGGCAGTCAGCCTCCCAACATCATGCACACCTGCGTAATTCGCGACGTTGACACCTCCTTCTCCGCCCAAACCATACTCAATGAACTCCACCTGGATGGCGTTCCAGTTCACCGCGTCTCCAGGATTACCAAAGGCTGTCGCTATAAAGTCGAATCATCTCGCTCCCCTCCCCAACCCTCGACCCGTCATCCCCCCAATCCAACTCGTCATCGCACCCGGCCTGCCTCTTCTCCCTATCAACCTAGCCATCAAGTCCGTTTTAACCCTCCCCCACCTAGTTTCTTCCTTCCACCACAGCCACCATCCGACCTTCTCCGACTCCTCCTAACTTCTTTTGTTAATTTCGCTTCCATATTTCACATTCTTGCTCTTCACCTTACCCATAACACTTCAATCTAAATCTCCAAATCTTTCCATCTCACTAACCAAGAGGCCCCATCGCATCATTTCACCTCCTTTTTTCTGCACATCTTTTTCCCCTCTTCTTCATTCCACACACCTCCTGCTTTTCTCATTTCGCCTGGCCAGAGAGAGGGCGTTAACCCTCTGAGTGACCTGCCCTGCCCTTCGGGTGGGGAATGACAACTTCTAAAAACAAAAAATGCCCCCACGGTATGCACTAGCCATGCGTCTTGGTAGGTGTGCTATTTACCAACTGATGAGCTTAACATAGCACACTGGGGTGAAACGCTAGGAACCAGGAATGAGTTAGCTGGAAAATTTATAATGTCCAATAATGGACCAATTATATTGGTATTAATGAATGATAGTACAAACAGGTGGGAACAATGGTAGGATCCTTGGAATGAGGAGATAAAGGCTAAGTTAGGAGTGAACTTGATGGATGAAGCTGCACACAAAAACCACCTTCGGTGGTGGCGTTGTGTGAGGCGAATGTAGGTGGATTACCTACGAGTTTAATAGACTCTGTTATGGAGGGTATTCTCCCATAAGTCCAACCCATCTTCCACGTCATTAGGCTTGAAAATGCTGAAGAGTGCAACGGCAATGAATATCAGTAGGAAATTATTAAAAATGCAGTCGAGGCATCAGCAAATGAAACACTGGGAATTTAAGTAAAACATACAAGATCTTCATGATTTGATATTAAGCGTGAGATAGCAACAGAAGAAAAGCAAGGTATACAGAAGGACGTTACAATCAAATTGTCCAAGAAGAATGATGGAAGTCTATAAAGGAAAATGGAGGACTGATAAGCAGTTCCATCAGAAAAGGAAGAGAGAGTTGATGGAGGATAATATTGAAGAAATGGAGCTTCTAAGGAATCAGAATGAACGTAAACTTAAAAGCTTTCCAGTCTACTGAACACACAATTTCAGTATAAATATTACACTACAACTTACCAGTAAAAAACACATTATTAAACAAGGAATAAATACACACTATTCCTTATTTAATAATGTGGCTTTTTTTTTTTACAGGTATGTTGTAGTATCATCTTTATATTGAATTTGTGTCTTCAGCAGATTGGAAAGCCTTTTAAGTTTACATTTAAACTGAGTCCACATTAAAAAGTATGGCTTCCTTCTTAACAAATGAATCAGAATGAGGTGAGGAAATTCTATAGCATGGTAAATGCTGCAAGGAAACCCTTCTGTGGTAAAACTAGCCTGATAAAGAACGAAGCAGGGAAAATCATAAGTGAGGGGAAAGAAATATGTGAAAGATGGCACCGATATTTTGATAAGCTCCTCAATTTCAGAATGATACCAAGAGACTCAATAGATATGAAAGAAGAAAATTAACTTGATGAAAATACAGGCCCACCAACTCTAGAAGAAGTGAGAACTGCCACGAAGGGGTTGAAGAACAACAAGACAACAGGAAAAGATTATATTCCAGCAGTTCTGCTCAAGGAAGGAGGCAGTAAATTGCAATGGATTTTCCTAAAAATAATCCCTTCAGTATGGGAAGAGAAGAAAATGCCCCAGGAATGGAAAGAAATATGGTTGTGGGCTCATCATTGTTCCCATCATGATAACTATAGTGGAATTACATTGCTTAACTTGGGATACAAAGTATGTATTCTACAACGTACTGTTTGACTGTCTTCTCCTAATTGTTCAGAAAGAGATGGGGTCATATCAATGTGGAAACCTCCCAGGAAAATAAACTATAGACCAGATTTTCACACTAAGGCAACTTTAGGGAAAACAATCAAATTTCGGATTGGCATGCATCACCTCTTCATTGATTACCAAGCAGAAAATATTAGTATAGACAGTGAGAGGATGTGTTATTGAAATGGGAATTCCTGAAAAATTGGTAAGACTGGTGAAAATGACCGAGACCGAGCTCGATAGCTGCAGTCACTTAAGTGCGGCCAGTATCCAGTATTCGGGAGATAGTAGGTTCGAACCCCACTGTCGGCAGCCCTGAAGATGGTTTTCCGTGGTTTCCCATTTTCACACCAGGCAAATGCTGGGGCTGTACCTTAATTAAGGCCACGGCCGCTTCCTTCCCACTCCCAGCCCTTCCCTGTCCCATTGTCGCCATAAGACCTATCTGTGTCGGTGCGACGTAAAGCAACTAGCAAACAAAAAAAAAAAAAAAAATGACAGTGAGACAAGAAGCAGTATAAGAACAGGAGGAATGATATCTGAAACATTAGATATTCAAAATGAGGTACAGTAGGGAGATTCGCTGGCATGCCTCCTTTTTAACCCCACAACCCAGCAATTTAATCCTGAGCTGCTCACTTCCCAGGTGGTATTTAAATTGAAGCTCAACAGAGGTTTAGTCACCATCAAGTTAAAGAATTCATAATGTTAAATCTATGAAACATAATGTAATTAAAATTTTAGGACTACTTACCAAGATCATTATCAATGTTTTTCAGTAATATATGTGATGACAGCAGTTGTATAATAGGAATCAATCGAGGGATGTTCCACCATTTAACACTTTATCTACATATAAAATTGGATGTTGGTATATTTGAGATTAATAGACTCAAAAACTACTGGGCTGATTTCACTGAAAATTCCACAATTTGTTCTTATTATATAGGAAAGGGTTTATAAAGTGGTTTGAACCAAATCGGATAGAAAGTTTTATTATTATGAGTAATTATATGTAATTTTATTAAAATGCAAAGCCGCACCAAGATTGGATCGACTTGTTGAACAGATTGTCACTGGGCGACAGCAGCTACATGGTAGTCCAGTAATAAATGCTGTATATAGGAGGGTGGGAACACACCACCATATTTTATAAAGTACCTTGATAAAAGGTTCATTCTTATGCCTTTAATTTGGAAGCGGCAATCCAACATGCCATGATCGAGATGTACTTTCATGTCATATGAGCAACTTTGGTAGGTCCTCCCAGTTTGAAGAATGTAGCTGTGTATTAGATGTGTAAAATATTTGAGAAAATGTGAAAAATATAGAATTTCAACAGTTGAATGATGCGACTTATCACCCAATCCTAATGAAGAGCAACTGGGGGTTCCCAAGGAGCAAAGGCGGGACTGTATAATCTATCTATAGGTCTATACAGCATACAGAGATGTCATATTATATGGATATATATGTATTATATCTCCTAAACCACTGGAGCGATTTCAACCAAACTTGGTACACTTGTGACTTAGTATCAGGAGAAAAACCTCATACAGTATAAATTTCTTCATAATCCTCCTCAATGGAAGTTAAATTACATACCATCTAGACAACTGAGTTCTGCTAGTATAGTATAAAACATTTATTAAATGAAAACCGGTTTTGATTCCGTTGGAATCATCATCAGTTCAAAGTAAATAAATAAATCAAAAGGATATTAACACAATCAACATGAAATCTGCCTTCAAACACACTTAAAATGGTTGACATGGGTTTTATAACATAAAAATACATTAAAATTTTAAGAAAATCCTAGGATCCAGCTCACAGACAATTCTAGTGCGTTTGCACAATGTTGAGCAGAGTTTTAAGATAATATATAAAAACTTGAAGTTGAGGAATGCTATGAAGTTCTTATGTTTTTACTGTGGATATAAAAAGAATAAAAAATATCAAAATTTTCTCATTCTGACCTAAAAAAAAAAGAATTTGATACCATCAGGGCAATAGCTCATTCTAATGGGTGTAACAGAATGTTCATCAACCAAATAATATCTAAAATTCAAAATAAACCAAAATCTACTCTTATTAAAGAAAAGAAGCAGAAGGACAGTTATTCAGTTTTCACCTTCAACAAGTAACAAACTTGTTTAAAAAACACAGGGTAAAAGTAGTGTTCAGGACAACCAACAATGATCTATCTCACTTCCACAATCCAGGGACCGTGAATAAATCCGACAAGTTTGGTAAATCAGGTATTTACAGACTACAGTGCCAGTCTTGTTTAGCATGCTATATTGGACAGACAGGAGAAGCTTTAAATCTAGGTACATCGAACATATTAATGCAGTCAAATATAACAGGCATTCTGCCATGGGAATACATATGGACAAATCCAACCACAATTTTTCCAATATAGACAAGGACTTGCAAATCATTGAAATGATGAAAAAGTGACACCTCTGCTCAGTATCATAGAAGTGTTTTATATATCTTTGGATCAACGAGTCAATTTCAAACAAAATCTGAATGAATCTATTGAGAAAACGATCATACTGTACCAGGTCATCCACCCTCTTATTCTTCAGACATATTTAGGGAGAACAGCGCATCAACGGATCATTCCCCCACTCTTTCGCACCACCTCCACAACACAGCCAATCCAAAACAAGTCAGCAATAAGCTCCATGCAGACACGGGTGAGCAGTGCACCTCCACCTTTCCTAGCCGCAGGGTAACGAGAGCGAGGAGTAAGGGAGTAAGTACTATCAAACCACTCTCCAATAATTAAAGTCCAAATACACACATTAGCTCTCATTTCTTCTTTTTTCTTTTTCCTTTTGCAACTACTGTGCCATACAAACAAGACCGTGCTGTCATATAACTTTTTACCTTCCACAACAACATCAACAATGACATTTTCAACATACACCAGCTGTAACAAAACAATGAAGGGTGTTCTCCCAACTACTCAGCAAATTGCCTTATCTACAAATTGTCTTAACACTGGCACTTTCACAAGATCGTCAATTTTGATACATGTTTTTTATTCTTCATCAACGATTCAACTACGAATATATGAACAATTTTAACATATATTTTTTTTAAATATCCACAGTAACAACATAAGAACTTCATAGCATTCCTCAACTTCAAGTTTATATATTAATTTAAAACTCTGCTCAACATTATACAAATGCACTACAATTATCTGTGACCTGGATCCTAGAACATTTTTAAAATTTTAATGAATTTTTATGTCATATAACTCATGTGTGTTTAAAGGCAGATTTCATGTTGATTGTGTTAATATCCTTTTGATTTATTTATTTACTTTGAACTGATGATAATTCCAAGGGAATCAAAACCGGTTTTTATTTAATAAATGTTATATACTATATAAAGTGTTGAATGGTGGAACATCCCTTGACTGATTCCTATTATATAAGTCAAACGTCAACACAGAAATGAAAGTTATAAATTATGACAGCAGTTCATGGTTGTCCATAACCAGCTGCAATATTTGAAAAAATATATCATTTGGATAAGTTCCACATTTGGAATCTATTTATTTTGGGCATATTTACAAAATAAACAAGAAATATTTTTGATGGAAATGTGGGAAGTCTCAAGATTTTCAAGTACAACTTCAAGGAAAGGCTGAATTTTAAAAACCATTTTTGGCCCTGTATATGTATCCCATGTACAATTGTCAACAAAATGTAAATACTGCAAGACGAGTTCAAACCTGTCCCTTGCCATTGTTTGAGAGAATGGAGGGGACACTAAAAATGCATCCCTGGTGAAACAGCTCTTCAGCGTGAGTTTCTGCATTATTCCCATCAACATTAAAAGCCCTATGAACACATAAATTTCCTCCCGTCACTGGCTCCCACTTCCTGTTTCAAGGGTGCGCCAAATATACATTCTGTCGCATACCTAATTGTCCCTTGAACAATTAGGTCAATCACTTTGTTGTCAAAAACAGCAGAAAAGCAACGGAAACAGACTCAAAATTCTTTCTGAGAACCAGTACTCCCATGAGGGTGATCTTTTAAGTGCTTGTAATGAAATCTTCCTCTCGCCACAACCAGTGAAGAGCGGACGAAGTTAATACAGCTGAAGCTGTTTATTCTTCATCTGTCTACCCCTTCTCCAGTAACCTCTTGCTTTGCATAGACACTGTCGTATCACTATGCAATACATTACTTTCACTAGTTATCTATCAAAGGAATAATCTGTGAAACCGTAAGTGGGACAGCTCAGCCATTCTTCTGCAACTGAGTAGCCTCTAGCATTTGCTTTTGGTACTTCCCCTTTATAAGTGGTAAGATTTTACAAGTTAGATACAGTTCACAAAGCATTCTTGAGGTGGTAGGAAAGGATATGTTAC
Source organism: Anabrus simplex (assembly GCF_040414725.1). Classification (NCBI taxonomy): domain Eukaryota; kingdom Metazoa; phylum Arthropoda; class Insecta; order Orthoptera; family Tettigoniidae; genus Anabrus; species Anabrus simplex. Next base: position 311,042,713 of record NC_090266.1, read on the forward strand.
TGTCTAAAGCAACTTCCTTGAAACTCAACAGAGCGCATTTCATGCTCTATCCCTGATTGATAAGAGTCAAAAGCAACATATATCGATCAATTTTGTATTAGTTCTAATTATGAAACAGACATGGCAGGAATGTACACAACCTCTCAATTCATAAAGTGAATAACAAATCCTGGAAAACAGCAGTGGTGCGAGTGTAATAGGTGTTCTAACTCCCGCCTGCACCGGCCGTTCGCGGTGCGTTGAACCAGTTGAGCGAGTATAGTCCACCAGACATACAATGAATGTCAAACTGGCTAGAGTGGTTAATGTTACCTTGGAGAAGGTGATGAGAGATGCAAACATTTTGAACAGGGGAACTGTTTTATATAGATCAGTAGAGATACTTTCTTATGCGGATGATATAGATATAGGACAAGAACTTGAAAGGCAATGGAAGAGACATTAGTCGCCCTTGAACAGGCCAGTAGGAATATGAGACTGAACATCAACCAGCAAAAAAAACTAAATATATGGCTGCTGGGAAAGCATATAAGGAAAACATGCCAGCCTCAATAATTGTGGACAATTCACACCTTTGAGAGAGTTGAGCAGTTTAAATATCTGGGATATCTGGGATTGACAGTCATCTACTCAAACGATACCTCCTATGAAATTAAAGAGAGATTAATAGCAGATAACAGAGCCTATTTCACTTTAATAACACTTCTCTCTTCAAGGCTTTTGACTCATATCACCAAATTAACCATCTACAAAACACTTATAAGAACTGTGCTTACATATGCCTGACAAACTTGGCCATTAACAAAAGATACCAGAATGCTGGATGTCTTTAACAGAAAGATACTTTGAAGGATTATCGGCCTAATTTGTGAAAAAGGAAAATGGAGAAGGTACAAGCATGTATTGTACACCATTTATAAACATGTGCCTATGAGAAAAATAGTGAAATCAGTTAGACTGAGGTGGGCCGTGCGCGTAGCATGGATGAGCGATATGGAAGTACCTAAAATGATATCAAATGTAAATCCAGGGGGGAGATATAGGACGAGGCAGACCGAAACCAGATGGATGGATGGATGGATGGATGGATGGATGGATGGATGGATGGATGGATGGATGGATGGATGGATGGATGGATGGATGGATGGATGCAGTCACTGAAGACGTTCGGGAAATGGGCTACAGAAGTTGGAAAGCTTTAGCGGTGGATTGAGATAACTGGCAGAAGATTGTTGAAGAGGCCACAGTTCACTATGAACTGTAGAGTCACAGAAGAAGAAGAAGTCATAGAGGGTAAGAGAAGTAGAAGAAGACTGGGATGATGATGGCTAGAGACAGTTTCTAATGTTTTAAAAATAAAGATTTTTTTTTTTTGTTTTTTTTTTTGTTTTGCTAGTGGCTTTACGTCGCACCAACGCAGATAGGTCTTATGGTGACGATGGGATAGGAAAGGCCTAGGAGTTGGAAGGAAGCAGCCGTGGCCTTAATTAAGGTACAGCCCCAGCATTTGCCTGGTGTGAAAATGGGAAACTGTGGAAAACCATCTTCAGGGCTCCCGACAGTGGGATTCAAACCCACTATTTCCCGGATGCAAGCACACAGCCACACACCCTTAACCGCACGGCCAACTCGCCCGTTAATAAAGAGGTATAGAACTAAACGAGGCCACAGAACTATTTACAAATAGAGGATTGTGGCAGCAGTTAGTAAATTCACAGAGGCTTGCAGACTGAATGCTGAAAGGCATAACAGTCTATAATGAAGATGTATGTATGTATGTATGTATGTATGTATGTATGTATGTATGTATGTATGTATGTATGTATGTATGTATGTATGTATGTATGTATGTATGTATATTATAACATAATGTATGACAACTGTAAAGTTCCAAGGACAATAAATTTAAGTAAGAACTAAAATTGTAATTTACATAGATTAAAGTGACTTCAGTATATTGTTTCTGAAGGGCAGATAAATTAACTCACTGAAGCACTCTCTATGATATAGACTGACTGACTCTTTGTACAGGAAAACATGATGGCTCATGTCCATTCCTAGCATTGTAGTTGAGGGGAGACTATAGTGAAATTTCATGATTTTCAAGCACCAATTAGATTTTTGGTTTCCAATATTAAAATATACTTTAATATGCCTTCATCCCGAAAATACTTTTAGATTTTGAATTCCATAATTTTTAAACCCACTGCACAAGTTCTCCATTCTCCTCTGAATGCAACCCCACTGGTCACTCTTAAGTAAATTTACTTTCTTAACATCTCGATAAAGAGGATATAAGAGCCACATAAAATTGAGCTATAGACTATCTTCTGGTGTCATTTCGAAGATAATGCCAACATGTCTGAGATTTGTACCTGAAAGATGTACCAAGGGGAAGACTGAAAATACAAATGAAAGCCTTTTCTGTTCTCTTTGGAATGCTGTGAGTGAGTTTAACATGGGGCTTGTGCAGTGGCGAAACGTGAACTAAGTAAGGGGGTAGACAGATGTATGTTTTTTTACAATTTAAACTATTTTAATCTTATTATATACAGAATTTGTTTTCGACGCATACAGATCTGTATTCAATATTATATTAATGACTCTAAAACTAAGACAAACCCTGTAACAACCTATAACTCTACGTGCACACGTTTTATTTTTAAATATATACTAAATAGGCAGCAGGAGTTGTCAAATAACATACTTTTACAATAAACAATAGCAATATATTTCATTGCTATGTAGATTAATAAGAGAAATAAGAAATAAATAGATTTTCGTACAAGTCACCTTAAACAATGTTCTTGTAAATGAGTTCAATCCGTTTGTCCTTCAATTCAGTAAATATATGTAGACCTATTAGTCTCGTCTTGATGTCAGGCGTCTTGCTAAGATGCCACCGTTCCTTCTCTATAGCTACAGTTCCCAAGTTAGACAGTCTCTGGTTGGTCATCGAATTCCTTAAATAGATTTTAATTCGTTTCAAGGCAATCATACCCCATTCACTAGAATCTGACGTTAACGGAATAGACGGCATCAAGTTAAGAATTTTTGTTGTTTCCATATACACATTCTGGAGTTCATTATTAAGAATGTAAGCCAATAGTTGTTGGGGTTATAATGCCGTAACTAATATTGGCGGGCAAGAAAATGTATGTACTTGAAGGGTTTTGATGTTATCTTTCATTTATTAGGTGTAAGTTTGCTATACTTCGTATTTGAATATATCAACATTTTTTTTTTTTTTTTTTTTTTTTTAGACGTGCCTTATAATAAAGTAAATTCAAATTAATTACATTAAAAGTATGCCTGAGATGGTAGCCAATAAGAGCACCTTTGTAACCGAGATTCAAATACTAGCCAATGAGAGCATGAGGAGACGCCCTTCTGTCTGTCTGCTGGGCAGAGAAATCTCGCTATAGGGAAGTCATAGTTCCACAGTCAGCACCTACAGATAGCGTTAGAGTTGCTCTAGCTGAAAGCTTTGAAAATCAGAGGGATCATACACAGAATGGACAGCGTCTACTTTTGCCTACGTGCTTCGTGTAACTGACGCGAGCCCGAGCATTGCCGAAGTGAGTCAAAAATAAGTAAAGATGGGAATACAATAATGGCATGTATATGGAAATAATTAATGTTCTAAAAATTAATTTAATTAACCAGACAATCTTTTGTTCACAATATGTTAGGGTACACGCTGTCTACCCTGTCTCTCCTGATGCTTTGCCCCTGGGCTTGTGGAAACATGTGAAGTTCTTCAGTCCATCAGATGAAAGCCAGTAACATTATCAGCAATGAACAACACCAAGACCAAACAAAGGTGCATCAATCAAAGCACAAAAGGAACTTCAGGGGACAGCACAGAGCTAAGAAAAAAAGAGAGAGAGAAAATGATGAAATCATTGAATGGGAGAAAAAAAAGAAGGACGAAGGGCTTATCTATGGTGCAGGGCAATTCTAGGGTGAGAATTAAAAATTAATTTTCTTTTATATTTTATGACAAACTAACGTGTTTATGTTTTCTTTCACACAATATGCCCCCTACAACTCAATTTCAGTTGGATTTAATGCAGTTTGCCACATAAGTAGTCAGATACAATATAAGCAGGGTGGGGGATTAAAACTATTTGCTAACTACCAAACCTTTTGTTCACCCAAATTTTCTTTTAAAACATTCAACACAGAAATATTTTTGAAACAATAAAATTGCATATTAACAATTGTTTTCACAACTATCAGGCAGACTTATAGTGAATTTGTAGCAAAAAATAAATAAAAAATTGTAAGGCAAGGGACTTATTCTAATGGTGCAGGAACAATGGAACTTAAAAAAATTCTTAAGAAGTATTAAAAATATGACAATTACAATGTTGAAATGCACACTGCTACCAGGTTGAATAGAAATGACTAGTGTGATGACTGTCATTGAATCGAATGTTATGAGGCAGGGCGTGGATGTTCTTTGCCGTCTGCAGCACTGCTGTCACCATGAAGGCAAGGAGGAGTGTGATTGTCGGTTTAAAGTGGCAGTGTGCTTGTAAACATTCTCAGAATCTTTTTTATTGTAATAACAAATATGCAAAATATCTGGTGTTACCTTTTTGTGAATTGAAAAGTACAAGATATTCTCTTACAGGAGAAGTAGGAGGTATGCTTCAGCATACGTTTCAAATAACTACTACATGTGAATATGCCCACAACTTCCTATGTCAAATCGGGTTATGATAAAGAGTCGAAAAAAAATTTCCTTTTACCAACGAAAGATCCAACTCTGTTTTCCAAGCAACTGAAGACTATTCCAGGACAAGATCTGTCTTCAAGTGATAAAAGCCATGTCTCTTAAGTTGTATTTTGTGGCCAATAACTTATCCAAAGTTCTGACAAATTTGTTATTAATGGTGAAAAAGCTGAAGATCTGAGACAAAGATAGAGACTGGATCCCATGGCAGTCCCAAACATTTTATCCAAATCTTCTAAAATATTTATCACAAAACATCCTAGTAATCTCATATTAATGCCAGTCAACCAGGGTCAGTCAGGGTGGATCATGGAAGACTACTGGCAAAAATGAGTGCGATTGGACTAGACAAAAGAGTGACTGAATGGGTTGCTATATTTCTAGAAAATAAATCTCAAAGAATTAGAGTAGGTGAAGCTTTATCTGACCCTGTAATAATTAAAAGGGGAATTCCTCAGGGCAGTATTATTGGACCTTTATGTTTTCTTATATATATATAAATGATATGGGTAAAGAAGTGGAATCAGAGGTAAGGCTATTTGCAGATGATGTAATTCTGTATAGAGTAATAAATAAGTTACAAGATTGTGAGCAACTGCAACGTGACCTCGATAATGTTGTGAGATGGACAGCAGGAAATGGTATGTTGATAAACGGGGTTAAAAGTCAGGTTGTGACTTTCACAAATAGGAAAAGTCCTCTCAGTTATAATTATTGCGTTGATGGGGTGAAAGTTCCTTTAGGGGATCATTGTAAGTATCTAGGTGTTAATATGAGGAAAGATCTTCATTGGGGTAATCACATAAATGGGATTGTAAATAAAGGGTACGGATCTCTGCACATGGTTATGAGGGTGTTTAGGGGTTGTAGTAAGGATGTAAAGGAGAGGGCATATAAGTCTCTGGTAAGACCCCAACTAGAGTATGGTTCCAGTGTATGGGACCCTCACCAGGATTACCTGATTCAAGAACTGGAAAAAATCCAAAAAGCAGCTCGATTTGTTCTGGTGATTTCCGACAAAAGAGTAGCATTACAAAAATGTTGCAATGTTTGGGCTGGGAAGAACTGGGAGAAAGAAGACGAGCTGCTCGACTAAGTGGTATGTACCAATATAAATGGTCCGTTACTGAACATTATAATGTACTAATTCGGAACAAACATTTCAGATTCCCTAAGGGAATCAACATCTGTATCATAAGTGGTATGTTCGGAGCTGTCAGCAGAGAGATGGCGTGGAAGAAGAATAAGTTTGAGTGGTGTCTTTAAAAGTAGGAAAGATCACAATATGAAGATAAAGTTGGAATTCAAGAGGACAAACTGGGGCAAATATTCATTTATAGGAAGGGGAGTTCGGGATTCGAATAACTTACCAAGGGAGATGTTCAATCAATTTCCAATTTCTTTGAAATCATTTACGAAAAGGCTAGGAAAATAACAGATAGGGAATCTGCCACCTGAGCGACTGCCCTAAATACAGATAAGTATTGATTGATTGACTGATTGATTGAGATCAGATGTTCCATCCATTCATGGTTATTCTATACTGGATTACTCTATTGTCACGGCCACCAAATTAGGCAGGTCAGAGAAATTCCGCTGTTGCCAAGGTTATGTAGCAACTGGCGAGGAAATGTCTTAACTGAACACATCATTTTGGAGCGCGAGGCAGGTTGTTCTCTCTCAAGCTCCTGATATTACTTCATATAATGTTTTGAAACAAATTATATTACAAGATTCAGAAAAGACTGCTGATTTCAGTGGTATAACTATTTTCCACATAAATCACTTTAAATAATTATTAAAAATAAAAACTTGAACGAGTAAATTTAAACCCGTAGAATCATGTATTGAAAATTTCAGTAAGCGGCCAAGTTTTTATTTCTTCAGCCAATAACATTTTTTCTGCGGGAAAAATGTAAAAAATCGCCTGACTTTACATTTTTTATCTGAAACATATTTCCGTGAGTCTTGTAGTTTTCCTGAAAAATTGCCCGGAAAGCGATCATGTAAATGACGCTAGCTGAGGCAGTTCGGGGCACAAGCGCCAGCACAAGCTGCAGGACATCGTAAATACTTTCGGATTACATATTAATCTGTATCAGTTTTTCTTTTTCTTCTTCTTTTATGACCACATAGGATCACTTTAGTCAGTCCGTCGTTCAGGTCTCTTTGAAGGGATTGCTCGGGCTTTGCACTCCTCCCAGTACTTCTTCAGACGCTCCGATCTTCGTGCCCTTTCCTCAGTTGAAAATATGCGTGTTGTTGGTTTGTTTTGTGTAAGGGTACAGCGGAGGTTTGTATTCTTGAGTTTTGTATTCAATTTTATCTTATTTGTGGTGTCTTCTGTTGTAAGGCCTATTTCCTTCAGATCCTCTCTTACTTCTCTGATCCATTTACATCCTGTTGTGGTATTTTTTGAGACGAGATTGTATTGTATTAGTTGTTTCAGAAGTCTCGAATCCTGGATCCTCATGTTACGTCCAAAGAATCCCAGTCTCCTCTTACGCATAGTATCTGTAATGGGTTCTAGCTCTTTGTACACAATTTTGTTAGGTATTAACCGCCACTGTCCATCTTTCTGGTATTTTTTGTTGACGCAGATTCTTCCAATCCTCCTTTCAATTTTCTGAAGTCTGTCAGTCTTTGATTGTTTATTCAGGTAAAAGAGTGTTTCTGCTGCATATGTAGCTTCTGGTTTTATAACTGTGTTGTAGTGTTTAATTTTTGTATTTATTGATGGACATTTCTTTTTTAGATATCCCATGATAAATTTTGTGCTTTAGCTAATCTATTTGTTCTTGTTTGGATTGAGATTTTTTTCATTTAGGTTATGTGTTATTACTTCTCCAAGATATTTAAATTGAGTTACTATTTTGATTTTATTACCATTTATGGTAACTTCTTTTAGTTGTGTTGGTTTTTGGGGCATAATTTCTGTTTTTTCAAATGATATTTTGAGGCCAATTTTATTTGCAATGTTTTGAAGTTCTGATATCTGGGTTTTTGCTTCTTTTCTGTCCACTGCTAGTAATGCTAAATCGTCAGCGAAACCCAGGCAATTTGTTCTGATTTTTCAGCCAATCTTTATTTTAGGGGGACATTTCCTAAACCATTCCCTCATTACCATTTCTAGAGCCGTAGTCCAGTTTTAATTTCAAATGTCTCTGATTTTTCTTCACTTTTGATTTGGTGTTGGTGAGAGTCAATTTTATCATGTTTATTAATTTGGGGTGTAGTCCAAGGTGTCTTAAAATTTTAAACAGAGATTCTCTATGGATGCAATCATAAGCTTTCTTGAAATCTACAAATGTTATCACCATATCTCTGTTTCTTCTCCTGTTATAGTCCATTATCAACTTAAGACTCATGATCTGATCAGGACAACTCCTCCAGGGTCTGAAACCTCCTTGATATTCTACTAGTTCTTTCTCAAGTTGTAAACTTATCCTATTAAGGATGATTATTGAAAATATTTTGTATGTTATGTCTAGGAGCGAGATTCCCCTGTAGTTATTAGGGTCGGTTTTGTCTCCTTTTTAGTGCAGTGGGTGAATGAGGGCTGTTGTCCAGTGTTCTGGTAGTTCTTCTTTAATCCAGATAGAGACAAGTTGCTGATGGAGGGCAACTTTTGCTGATGTTCCTGCATATTTCCAGATTTCCGCAAAGGTCTAATCTTCTCCAGGCGCTTTGTAGTTTTTTAATCTATTCAGAGCTTGGTAGACTTCCTTTATTGTGGGGGGATTGATGTTCTCTGGTGGTGTTTTTATCGGTGTGTTGGTGTCCAAATGGAGTTCTATAGGTTCCCCACAATTTAAAAGCTTGCTGAAATATTTAGCCAGAATTTCTGCATTGTCTTTATTGTCATGAGCCAGCTTACCACTTTCATCCTTCATCAGTAGGGTCAAGGGTTCATATTTTTGGAGCTGCTTTCTGAAGGTTTTGTAATAGTTCCTTGATTGAATTTTATTGAATTGTTCTTCAAATAACTGCAGTGTGTCCTTATGATGTTGTCTTTTTATTCTTCGTAAAACTTGGGTAGTTTCTTTTTGATAGGATATTTCTGTTTTTTGGGACTGATGTAGTTTTATTACATTATAACTTTAAATATTTGGATGATGTATATTGGACAGAGTAATATAGAAAGAGAACTACTTTAAAGAATAGGTTTACATTAATTTACAATGAATTAAGAATCGGTTTCTAGCTAAAAGGCAGTCTAAAATTTCTTAGTCACTGTCATCACTCATCTCACTATCTGTCGAGTCGTCATTTACATTGATGATGAATGGTTCCATTCTTTCGTCCTTTATTATTTCCTTGGCCCAATCGTCTGTTTGAAGATTTTCCGCATGATTGAAGCACTTTTCCCAATCCGCAGCAGTCACACGGTCGATGGCTTCTGACGTGAGTTTTTCTACGTCCTTTACTTTGAATGTCTTGTTCCTCTCTGCCACTTCTCTCTTGACTTGAGCCCAAATTATTTCAATTGGGTTGTATTGGCAGTGGTAGCGTGGCAACCTTACTACCTCATGGCCCCAAGAGAGAGCTAATTTATCATGTTTTCCTTGGAGATGAAAGTATTTTATGGTTAGGTGAATATTTCGCTTCATTAACACATCTCTGGACCAAACAAAGGCTAACGTTACACATTGTTGCAGTCATTTCTTGACTTTTCTTGGAGTTCACAGTCTGCAAAATATTTGAGTCGGTCAACTTCTGCACGTATTGCAATACATTCACAATTACGGATTTTGTCTGGCCGGCTAAATCCTTCTTCTTAAGCCCTTCCAACTGACGACGCTTCAGAGGAGTTTCTTGTTCGTATCTCGCACTTACTTCATCCTCTTCAGATAACAGACCCGAAGAAACACCAGGCTGAACACATTTACTATCCATCTTTAACTGCACTTACGGTGCGAGCTCAACAGGTACATGACAGGGAATGACTCGGGTAAGGTGACCTGGAGCTAGAGGATTCGATCCCGGACGCTTTTTAATCCCGTAGTTTTTGGGATCCCGGGATTTTCGGGATTGACATTATTTTTAAAAATTTGCAAAATAGACTGCGTGAAGCAAAACTCTCAGTGTATTTGAATAATCCAGTGCAGTTGGAAGAATCTGATTTCGAGTTCATCGATGAAATCATTGAAGTCTTGGCTCCAGTCAAATTAACTGTAGAAGCACTCTAATCGCACTGATGTGAATTTATGCACAGCTCATGCTGCCCGTAAGTTTCTTTTTAAGCAATTAAATGACAATAACTCCGAGTTGGCTTCTAAATTCAAGGTACATTTACAAAAGTGCATGAAAAATCGGTGAAGAAATGAGTTGAGTGGTGTATTATGCTACCTACAAAATCCTCATAGTGCCAATGTGGTGTTGGCATTCGATGATGACATAAAGCTTACATTTTCAAGTCCGAGCAAAGTCCTGATAAAAAAAACAGATTGTTTCTTTAATTGAGAGATTAAATGGTAAAAGGAATGGCGAAGAGGAAGAATAAAATACGCAAGTCGAGCCTACAAATACAGAAAAATGTTATTTGACGCTCAAAGAAAAGCTTCAGCTGGAAATATAAAACATCATGAAAATTATGTCTCCTGAAGCATTAAATGAAAATTTATTTTTCAGAATTGTTAAGAGGAAATGAACCTATACGGGTCTTCAAATTCTACTCGGAGCTATACCCTAGAGCAGGCTTATAAGTATTTACTAATGATTCCTCCAACTTCCATCGAACCTGAACGCGCTTTCTTAGCAGCTCCATATATGTGCAACAAATTGAGAAGCAGGCTTGATGATGAGACACTGGACGCGTTGTTATTTCTCAGATCATATTTTCGCAATTCATTTTAGAATGTCCCTATTAAATTAGCTTTCTTTATGTTTACGAGAAATGTGAAATGTGACTGATTAATGTTATTTTTAAATACTTTTTGCTAAGAAATTTTCTACCTACTTATTATGTTGTTGCTTGAAAGTCATCTACTTATTCTATGTTCAGAGAGATTGTAGTTAATTTCAAAAGTTTATTTGCATAGTTTGTTACATAAGGTTTTTAATTTATGTAAGTTTAAAGAGATCTCACTGATTCTTGGAAAATAATAATTTTAACATAGGGACTGAGTGATTTTAAGTCTGGTTAGTCTGACCCTAAGTCTAATTAGTTAGAGTGATTACATTTGCTAGGTGTATACCGCAAAATATGTTGATTTTGTCTAAATTTCGATTCGTGAATTAAGCAGCTGATTTTTATAAGTTGTTTTTTTTATATTTGTAACCTTCAATCCTGGGATAATCCCGGGATCCTGGAACTGACCAAGTGTAATCCCGAAATCCCAGGATTAGAAATAAGGGCCGGGATCGAATTTCCTACCTGGAGCGGATGGGCTTCAACTAGACAGCACTGCATGATCAGCGTTGCCAATCCGTGCTCGGAGGTAAGCGACTCTCGACCATCTGTCGCTTCGCCGTTCCCATATCTGATGACAGCGCAGCTTTCCTCACCCGCCTAATTTGGTGGCTGCGACAATAGTATTAGCTCTCTAGGCTCTAACACTGATGATATTCATGTGGCACTCTGTAGAGCAGCCCTGTCCAATGCAGCGCCCAAGGTGCCCTTTTATGGCGCCCTTCGCAATTAATTTCCAAATTAAATTTTACTTAATATTTGAAAACAATACTTTTGCATTTCAATAAATATTCTTACTTTTCTCTTAAAAATACCGTCCTCAAAGTCAGGAAATTTGTTATAACCGTACCTTCAAATACACAAAGAGCTTTGAGTAAGCCATAAATGTGATCTAGGCCTAACTGACTCGTGTCCGCAATAAGTGCAGAGATAGAAGAAAAGTTCAGAAAGAGAGCTATTCGACATGTAAGTAGTTGAGACAAAAGGAAATCCTCCACAAACCTCTCACTACGGGGGGGCTAGCGCCAGGTATAAGGCCCTCTCTACTCACGGAGCCAAATATAGCCGCATATTTATTCTGCCAAACAGAACCACTTCCTTATGATTCACATGATTGCAATGCCATAAACTACCTACCATGACACAGTTTCACTAGGACGACAATGGGACACCCAATTTGCCCACAAAGTAACTTTAATCCCAACAAAGCTGTGCCTAAACAATGAACAAACCATTTATGAAAGTCTTGCAATTGGAATATTCCCAGTTCCTAGCTTTCAGGCGAACATTCAGTATTACTTGAGAGCTCATGCAGGGCTTATGGAATACGTTTTGAGTACCTTGTGTTGTGATAAGTTGTACATTCAACCTGTTTCGTGTGGGTTTTTTTTTCATTACTGTTTAAAATTTAAATTATTCAGTTTATAATCAGTTATATTTCATTAAACATAACTCTTCTTAACATGGATAAAAGGCAAAGAAATTATAACTTTAACAGTGAATGGGAGGACCAGTATTGCTTTATTGTAATCAAATGAAAGTCTGTGTGTTTATTGTGTAATGCTAGCATGTCTGTTCCTAAAAGAAGTAATGTACAGCGACATTTTTTGACTAATCACAAAAAATTTGACCGTGAATTTCCTGTTAATTCTGAACTAAGAAAACACAAAGTGAATGACCTAAAATCTAAATTAGCATTGCAACAATGTGCGTTTAAGATGCCAGTTCAGCAAACGCGTAACGTGACAATAGCTTCTTACAAAGTTTGTTACGTCTTAGCTAAAAGGAAAAAAGTTTTCAGTAATGGGGAAGTAGTGAAAAAAGCTATGCTAAATGCTGCTGAATCTCTGTTTGAATCTCACAAAGATAAATCTGAATTGATATCTTCAATCAAAGGACTTCAGTTGTCTCACCAAACTGTTGCTAGGCGGATTGAATAGATTTTTAATAATATGGAATCTCAATTACATCAGGATTTGAAATGGTGTGACTATTTTTCACTCCAGTTTGATGAAAGTGCTGATATGTCTGACACTGATGAGTTGTGTGGTTTTGATAGAATGGTTTTTAATGATTTTACAGTAAAGGAAGAATTTGTCGAGCTATTGCCACTTCATGGACGTACTAGAGGAGAAGACATATTTAATGCTTTCGTTAAATTCACCAAAGAGAGTAACTTACCACTGTCAAAGCTTGTCGCTATAACAACAGATGGGGCACTGACTATGACTGGTAGAAATAATGGATTTCTTTCTTTTTGCGCTAAGGATGAATCATTTCCAAAATTTCTTTCTTATCATTGTATTATTCACCAAGAAGCTTTATGCGCAAAGGTTTTAAAGTTCGATCATGTCATGAAAATTGTAACTCATGTCGTGAGTTATATACGATCATCATCTACTCATCATCGATTGTTCAGAAATATTTTAAGTATGTCAGATTCGGAGCATGGTGACGTCATCCTTCATGCAGACATAAGGTGGCTTACTAGGGGGAAAACACTCGAACGATTTTGCTGCCTGTTGGATGAGATACGAGACTATGAAATCATCTCCTGGGAAATATTATCACAAACTTGATGATATATCTTGGCTAATCGAATTAACATTCTTGGCAGACATCATCTCAAAATTAAATGAGTTAAATCTCGAATTGCAAGGAAAAGATCATAATATTTCATGTATGATAAATATTGTCAATGCATTTGAAAAGAAACTTACGGTATGGATTGTCCATTTAAATAGAAATTCCCTTTCACATTTTCCAAATTTGAAATCTATGACAGATACAGTAAATGGTGCCAAGCATGATTTTTCATCTCTTGCCAAACATCTTGAAACTCTTGGGTCCGAATTTGGTAGCAGATTTAGCAGATTTTTTAATGCTTGAACCAGTGATCATGTTTGTCAATAATCCCTTCGCTTCTGTTGACGTTTGTGAGCTTAGAGGGAGGGTGTGTGAAATATTCGAAAATTATAATCCTGAAGAATTAGAAATTGAAATTTTAGGCCTTCAGTCAGACCTTTCTTTAAATCCTCGTATGCAACATGTGGCGATTTCTGGACTCTGGTGGACGGTAAAAAATATCCCATTACCCACAGTGTTGCTCTGAAGATTCAATCTTGTTTTGGTTCAACCTACCTTTGGAAAGTCGCGTTTTCGACTATGAACATAATAAAAAACAAATATCGATCCTGCCTGACAGAGTCACACCTGGATGACCCGTTAAGAGCAGCCAGTTTCAGTTACACACCAGACTTTCCTCAACTTTTAGCGAGCATGCAGTGCCAGATTTCACATTAATTATGTGAGTAAATATATTTTCATATAATTTTAATTCTAGATTTATTATTATTATTATTATTATTATTATTATTATTATTATTATTATTATTATTATTATTATTATTATTATTATTATTATAGTCGTTTTAGTACCGACCGATAACAGTAGTCGAATTAGTGGAATCGTACCTGGCGCCCGCATACCCTTAGTTATCATATGAATGTGCTCGCATAGAAACGAACGTTGGACAGCCCTGCTGTAGAGGTTTATTACACTTATTATTAAATTTTGTCCCAAGATGTACACTAAAGCAGTTAACATACCTTCTTTTTAGGTTATAACTAATCATTGTAGCAAAACTTGCAGTCATTTTCATGGTGGATCACTTAGTTCAACTAGACACATAAATGTTTATGATATAGATCAATTTACTGACGAACCAATTACTGAAATTAAGTCATTATAAAATATTTCCTATACATTATTCACAGATTTCTTTCAAAACAAGGAGCACTGTGTCTTATTTTGCATCAGACATATATCATAATAGAACACTGCCGTTGTCAAGTAAAAAAACTATAAAATCGTGAAACACCACAATAATGAATATACTGTCTTAAAGAATTTAAACATGAAATTCTGAATTGAATCACTTCACATTCCATTTAAAAACACATGTTCACAGTCAGCTATGTCCAATAATAATAATAATAATAATAATAATAATAATAATAATAATAATAATAATAATAATAATGTTGTTGTTATTGGCTTTACGTCCCACTAACTATTTTATTATAGATTTTGGAGGTGCCAGAATTTAGTTCCACAGGAGTTCTTTTATGAGCCAGTAAATCTACCAACATGAGGCCGACGTATTTGAGCACCTTCAAATACCACCGAACTGAGCCAGGATCAAACCTGCCAAGTTGGGGTCAGAAGGCCAGTGCCTCAACCATCTGAGTTACTGAGCCCGACCCCAATTAGCTACACTAGCGCCATGCAGTGAAGGAACAAATCAATCAACACCAGTCATCACACTATTTTAATTTCCATTTTTCCTGTTACTACTGCACATTATATGTTATACATCAGAAATAAAATTGAATTGGTAATTGCTAGAAGGCACAAACTAAATTTGGACTCGTACTCATTTTATGAAGACAGACACAACTGGTCATATTAAAAGGAACTAAGTATGACGTTCAGAGTTAAAAGAGAAACTTTTATTGCCTTCCATGTTATTAATTTGATAAAAGAATAAAATAAAAGTCATCATCATCATCGGTTTGCCCTTCCAGCGAGCCGGTTAGGGTGTTTGAAAACGAGCGTCTTCCAAAGTTGCCTATTCAAAAGCATTTCGTTGTCCAAGACAGATTCCCCATTCCATCCTCTTCTCTCCACTCTTCCCTCAGTTGGTCCATCCATCTTCTTATTGGTCTTCCAGCTGGTCTTCTACCTGTTATTCTCTTTTCCAAATAAGCACATGGTAACCTTGTGCTATTCATTCGTTTAACATGCCCAAACCCTTTAAGTCTACATGACCTAAGTCTTTCCTCCATCGATTCATTTAGACCTAGGTTAGATCGGATCTCCTCATTTTTCGCATGATCAAGTCGGGTCTTTTGGAGGGCAGTTCTAAGAAATTTCATTTCACAGGCTTGAATCCTACTACAATCCTTTGATGTTAGTGTGCAGGTTTCCAGAGAATATGTATGGATGGGAATGAAATATGACTTGTACAGGGTCATTTTTGTTCTTTGTGGGACCTTCTCATCCCATAGTAGGTGTCTAACGATACTGTAAAAGTTAGAGCCTATCTCAGCTCTGTTATTACTAGCCATTATGCTTCCTAAATAACTGAATTGGTGTACTACTTCAACTTGGTGGTCCTGTATTTTTATGTTGCATTCTGTATTGTATCTGCTGATTTTCAGTGCTACTGTTTTTGATGGGTTCAATTTCATTCCATAACTAGCTGACCCGACAGACGTCGTTCTGTCAAAAATAAATGACAATGGATCGAACTCAAATTCAGTTTGTACCGGGTGAATTGGCGTTCAGTTAGGGGTGCGCGGCTGTGAGCTTGCATCCGGGAGATAGTGGGTTCGAACCCCACTGTCGGTAGTCCTGAAGATGGTTTTCCGTCGTTTCCCATTTTCACTCCAGGCAAATGCTGGGGCTGTACAGTAATTAAGGCCACGGCCGCTTCCTTCCTAATCCAAGGACTTTCCTATCCCATCGTCGCCATAAGACCTATCTGTGTCGGTGTGACGTAAAGCAAATAGCAAAAAATAGCAAAAATTCAGTCTGTACTGCACGCAAAAATCAGAATAATGCAAATGACTACATCATCAACATCAAATGAGTTAATTTTCTACTGCTACCAAAAGTTAGTAACAAACTACTGGAAAAACGTGTTTTCATTACCTGCAATATTAATATCCTGATTGTGAATAAGGAAATGCTCAAATAGGTCACAGCATATCACTACCCAGAAATAACCCTGATTGACTGTAACGTAGATTGGAACTGTTCAGCAGGTCTTCAGATCCCTCACAGAGCCATAATTATCCCCCGTTGCAAATCAAGTAATTTGATGAGTTGATGGCGTGAAGATAATGTGGCAAAACTTACTCCTCTTTCTTCGTAGGAAATAACTATCATAGAAAACACTGATTCCAATCAACACTATGAAGATATTTTTCATTGTATTTTTTTTTTTTTTTTTTTTTATTACCTGGCGCGTAAACAAACAAAGTTGATGGTTTTCCAATAAGGGAAGAGGCAACATACAATTGGCCATGCGAGAAACATGGGTTTTCAAGATTAATGCCACAAACACTCAATGACTGCCCTTGGGATTTTTTTATGGTCATAGCAAAAGCGAGCCGCACTCGAAACTGCAGTCGTTTAAATTCAAATGGTATGTCAATCAGAATCATACGGATGGATGGTATCAAAAAACGTCTTCTCCTTCATGCTTCCCCGTTAGAATAGTTGAAAAGAAAGCAAAATGGAGGATAAGTCTGTTTGTTATATATTACCTTGAATGTTGGTATGACATTGTCCCGAAGTATTTGTTGCCCCAATGAAGTCATTTGAGAGCAGCTGTTATATTTTTGGATATTTCTAAGGAAATTTATGGAATCTGTTCCTGTTCCTGAAACCAATGAGTACAATGGATCTTGTGGTGGAATCAATGACATTAATTTCACTTTGCCATTTGCGCAACACAATCCAGCGGCTTCATTTTTGTATTTCAGTGCCTTACAGTTTTGGCAAGCTGAGTTCATAGAACCAATAGCAACGCATTGGTAGGCACTGTAGTAAATTGAAACATGGTAACTGAAAGCAGCTCGATTCAAACTTAGAAGATTATTAGCTGAACGACGCGCTGCACGGATTTGTGATATCCAAATCCTTTCAGTTTCATTTCGCTCTTCACGTTGTTGTGCAGTCCGATTAGACTGAAAATTAGCTTGGCTTGTAGCATTTCGAGTTCTTCGACCGAAGTTGCTCTGCCCGCGTCTTATAGCCGGCATGAGTCTTGAAATGAGTATACTGTATACGGAAGCACACATAAAATAAACCAATCAACCAAAGAAATCGATGAACTTGTTTGTTGAGAAGCGAAGATTTAAAAACAATCAGGGTAGATAAAGGTCTCCAACTTTATAACAAAACACGACACTGCATACGACTGTCTGGAGTGTGTACACGCGAAAGCAAAACCCAAGGAGGCATTATTCCTGTCACAAACTGAGAACTAAGTAAGATAAGAACTTGGGGTTTGTTTTAAAAATAACTTCCACATCTGAAGATCGTTTGCCTCGCTTTGACCCCCCATGCAAATTCAATAGCAAAGAACTTGGCTAGCGACTGACTTTTTCGTGCCTGCACATAAAAATCTCTGAACATGACTGAAAAGAAAGGCAAATAGTGCATGTTCTTATCATTTAAATTTAGAAACAAACTTATCTACGTCGAGCTGAAATGTTCCTTTACCAGCAGTGAAAAAATTACAAATATAGTGAATATAAAATAGGAGCTATGACATGATAAGTTCTAAGCAATGAAGATTTTGCATTTGAGGTAACATTCCATTATAACATTTTCACACTCAATTATTTTGTAAACCTTTCTTTTGTTAACGGCATCAAATGTGGCTTGAAATTTTGTACATAATCTGATATTCAACCATTTTAACCGATAACATTGAGATTCACAGACATTTAGCAAATGCGCTGGATTAATGGAGGACAGTGCTAAGCGCAAACTTGGGAGAAGGAAAGAGAGATGAACAGTTTGAATGGAAAAAAAGAAATGGGGTTTTTATGTTTTTCCTGGCATTTTTCCAATTTTTCTCTTCGTAAAAACCTTACTCGGACTTCGACGAATATTTGAAAAAAGAATTAGCCGAATTGGTCCAGCCGTTTCCGAGTTTTGTGCTTAGCAACATATTTAGCGATTCATTTTTATTTATATAGATCATCAAACTTCTTATACCATGCATTCAGATTATTTTTCACTCCCTTCTCTGTTTCATCCCATATTGCCACATCATCTGCAAACACCAGAGCCTGAAAATCTTTATTACCTTTTCCTTTTAGTTCCTTTAAAATGGTATCCATAACTGCTATGAATAGAAGAGGTGATAAGGCACTTCCCTATTGTACTCCTTTGGTTGTATTGAACCATTCAGAGTGACCATCTCCAATTCTGACACAGCTTTAACAATTAGTATATAGCATTTGGATCTTCCTAATAAGGTAGGGTACACCAAGTTTTCTAAGACTTTTCCAAATAGTTGATATAGGAACATTATCATACACCTTTTCATGGTCCATAAACACAATAATTAGGTCTTTTCCTCTTTCCCAGTGTTTCTCTGCCAACATCCTCAAAGCAAATATCAGATCTGTTGTGCTTCTTCCAGTCCTAAAGCCATGCTGTTCCTCTTCTAAGATAGGCTCTAGTATATCCCTTACTCCGGCTTCAATGATCTTCTCCATAATTTTAAGGCCGTGTGATAAGAGGGTAATGCCTCTGTAATTTTCACTTTTCCTTCTACTCCCTTTCTTAAAGATAGGAACTATCACCCCTTTTGTCCAATCTTCAGGTATTTCGTTATCCTTCCATATTGTTCTGAAAACTCTATACAGCCACTGTATTCCTGGCGGACCAGCAGCTTTAATCATGTCAGCTGTAATTTCATCAGCTCCTGCTGACTTACCACTTCTCATCCTATGGAGAGCTTGCTCTTCTTCTGTCCATGTAATTGGGATATCTTCCTCTATTGTTTTCTGTCCTACATCCTCAACAGAGATCTCTTTAGGACCATTTAGGAGCTTGTCAAAATACTGCCCCATTGTATCCGTGATATCTTTCATACTGCGAACTATATTCCCATCTGCTGTCTCCAGAGCTGTAATTGCTTCTTTATCAGATCTTTTACTTTTTACTATTCCATATATCATTTTCATATTCCCTTTACTGTCTTCTTCCAGTTTAGTTGTAAATTATTTCTAACTTTTCTCTTTTTCTTCCCGTATAATTTTCTTGACTTCCAACTTTCTGTATCTATATTCCTTTGCCATCTCTTCCAATTTATTGTTGTCTATTCGGTCGCTGTTGATTCTTCTGTCAGACTTAGCCACATCAAGAACTTTTTTGGCTTTATTCCTTTTCATTATGGCTTCCTTCACTTTATCATTCCACCACGATATTCTTTTCTCTCTCACTCTTCTGCTTGTTCTTACACATATTTTATCTGCACTACCAACCAGACTTGCCTTAAAATCATTCCATTCTTCATTACCTTTCTTTGTGTCTGTTACTGGTATTTTTAGCTCTGATTTCCTCTTGAAACTGCTGTTTGACTTCCACATCTTTCAATTTCCAGTCTTTAATCTGTGGTTTTTTTCTTCTTGTTTACTTTAATAATAGGTTTGGTGACTTTTAGGTCTAGAATGAGGAGTCTATGGTCACTATCAAGGCTCTCACTAGGTATCACTTTTCCATCATGCACCTTTTCTCCACTTGACCTATCTGTGATGATCTATACTGACCATCCCAGCTGTATCTCGTTATCTTGTGGCTATCCCATTTCTCTAACCACGAGTTCTTCACCAGAAGTTGGTTTCGTGTATATAGATCAAGCAGAAGTTCACCCTCCTCATTTCTATTACCATATCCATATGGACCAATAATGCCTTCATAACCTGACCTATCAGTTCCTACCTGGGCATTAAAATCCCCAATTATCATTATATTCTCTTCATCAATGATGTCCTCTAGTTTTTCTAGGAAGCTTGCTTTTTGGTCATCGCTGCAACCCTGCTGGGGAGCATAAACTTGGATTACAGTTTGAGTTTCTCCATTTAGGCATATTTTAGCTTTGATTAATCTCTCATTGATGAAGAAGACATCTGTTACACTATCAATGTCTTTTAGCAGGATTACCACTCCAGTATAATTTATATCCGTCCTCTAACATTCTTGTGTTGCAACCTTTCCATTTGGTTTCACTTAGTCCTAGGATGTGAAATGTCTACGGTTCATTAAATCCATGATTTCGTTGCATTTTCCTGTTAGAGTCATAACGTTTAAGGTTCCAATCCGAAGCTTGTTTCTATGATCGGTTCTTCTCATGCATCTTGAATGAACATCGGACATGGCGTCATCATTAGTTCCAAGAGTACTTGAAGTATTGTCTACATTCAGAATATGTTTCTTTCCGAGCTTCGTTTTCGTTTTGAAAGCAACTGCATTGTACTCCTGTACTGACTTGCTAGGCCTAAGTGCTAGAGGATTTTCTTTCAGGGTGGTCTCCCTTAGCCTTTGGCAGTCCCCTGCCTCACTGCAAGGCAGCAGCTGATGAATTTATGTGTTATTTCTCACACAAAGGTCTCATCTTATCCAACCTTCTAAGGGAAAACTCCTCTGCTCGCAGCTATTGGTTTTCCCTTAGTTTGCCTGGTTTGGTATCGGCCGCCAGACCCTCAGCCAGACAGTCGCAGGTAGTACCATCTACTGTCGCATACGATAGCAGAATATATTCTGACCTGACATTAAAAAAAGTATAAAAGTATAAGATTTTAATCAATGATACACTTTATGTGGATTGTAAGATATTTTTGTTGTTTTAGTAACTTAAAATATATGTTACTGATGAGGAAATTTAATTCCAAAAAGCAGTTTTAACATAACAAAGTAATTTGTGTTAATATAGACCGCATTTTTATTCTCTTATTGAAATGCAAATCATCAGCACTGTTTTTAAATACATTGGTCAACACTAAAAATGTTTCCGAATTAAAAGCTGTCAGTTCCTTTTCTTTTTTATGTGAAATAAACAAATATGATGTTCAAAATGATTAATTAGCTCTCATGCTCTTGAAAAACAGGAATTTGTTTTATGATGGATGGAAATTGACTAATTTTGGTCAATAACTTTTGTTACACTATAGGTTGTCAACATGTGAGTAAATTATATTTTATTCCTAGAAAAGCTATTTTCATTACATTAAATGTTGTTTCCTGTGCTTAAGGAAACCCATATCTGCTGTTAGTTTTAATAATATAATTTTCTGCATTCAGCGTTCTAAGAAGACTCAATATTCAGGAGTAAATAAAACATGAAGAAACCTAGCATAAACCCTGATTTTTTTCAAGGGTGGACAAGACATACTCACATTCTACATTATTTTAAGCTAATTTGTTATTTGGTTTTCAATACAGATTTCTTAGACTTCAAGATGCCGTGTAAATGTGTAAATATTGTGGATAACTGTTGTTATGTAGACAGTAAAGTGACTGTTTACTCTCAGAAATGTGACTGCACTGAGAATCAAACTAGCAATCTCGAGACAGAAGACAAATGTTTAACAAACTATGCCACACAGTGGATCAACATCTACTAAGCAGACTACTCCTGTTCATGAACAAGTGTGAAGTGGAATAGGTCCTGTAGACTACCATGTCTTACAGCTACAAGATGTTATGACTGATGTCCATATTACACACTCCGTTCTCTCAGTCGCTCTGCCTCAAACCTCAGAACGACTGTAAGTGGCCTTAACTTTGCTGAAAGAGTTTGTTAATGTCCTATAGTTCTGTATGTCTTCTTGAAATCTAATGTACAATAATAATTTCGTACAAACTGTCCCTTTTTTTTTTACAAACTCCCAAATATAATCTATCAGCTTCATATCCGTACTGATAATTTGAGCACATAAGTATGAAGGATGAGTTGTCCACCTGATCAATATTTTATTTTACAAAGTGTCTAGAATATATACATTAAAAGACAGTACCGGTTTCCGCCTGTAAATAGGTCATCAACAGCTGTTGATGAACCTGCATAATAGCGATTTTGCAGAATAAAACACTACTAAAATTAAATAAGAATGCCACTATTCTAATAAAATGCATAGTGTTATGATATTGACATATGGTACAATAAAGGGCTTTGACTTGCTGGAGTCCCATGAGTGCCACATATTCCAGAAATTGTATTGCTAAAAGGTTGAAAATAGGGTACAATTCTTAGAGTTCAAAAGGTCACTGAGTTCAAATATCTATGCTGTATGCCGCCAATATGTTCAACTGTAGTATAGATATGTTCAGGTGCATTGACATTGCGTTCAGCAGAAATGAGGTTCTGTAACTTGTGTAACAGGTACTATGTTCATTTTTAGTCTATATCGTTGTTGATACATGCTAGTTTAATTGAATACTTGTTGAGGCATAATATGCTGTGTATGACATATTAAATTATATGAAAGTAGGTTGAGAGAGCTCCCCTCTTCAAACATGCATTCCTGCTTAGGTAAATTAAAAAAACTGTGTGGGCTGGATATGTCTTTGAGTATGGTCGGGAGCGTATTGCGCACTGTTGCGTGTATGTCATGTGGACAGCCAGCTTCATAGTTTTTCTCTGCTATGGATACAAGATACATTTGAAATTATTGTTAACTAATAAAAGGGAATATATATTTTGAAGTTCAAAAGTTAGAAATTTTGAGAACCTTTCTGTTTCCAAACCTGTAACACTAGAGTGCATACTTCATATGAAATAATATCATCAAGGATGTTCAGAATATTTCCAGATGATGTGATCAAATTTGCACCAGTCTTGGTGAATGTTATTTCTTAACTGAATAGATATGATATTTGATAAAACATCTTTGCTTACAGTTGCTTTGATTATATCATCACCAGGCAATGTGATAAAAAAGATGTCCTTGTTACAAGGACCACAGGAAATGTAGATGACTGCTGGACAGATCATAAGCTCCTTTTGTGCTGGTTGAGAATTTCAATCTGTCAAAAACCAAAAAGATTCATCCACAACCTGCCCAGAAAGAAATTTGATACTTCTAAACTTCAAATTGAATCCACTGCTACAGATTACAGAAATGCAATCTCAAACAAACTGGCTAGTCATCCAGTCAGCAGTGATAGTACAAATCAGGAATGGGCCACGCTTCAGAAGGTCATCACAGAGTCAGCTGAGGAAACAATTGGTTTTGTGAGGAAAAAAAGACAGGACTGGTTCGATGAAAATAATGAAGAAATGAAATGTCTGGTCAATGCCAAACGGGAAGCCCACCTATCCTATCTTCAAGATCCGCCTTCCAATGTGAAGAAATCACATTTCTTGGAACTTAAAGGACAATGTCAGGCACAAATTAGGGAAATTAAGAATAACTGGTGGCAACAAAAAGCTGAAGAACTGCAAAGACTATCTGATGCCTGTGACCTGCAAAACTTCTATACTGGCATAAAGGAGATATATGGTCCAATTCGATCTTCATCGGGGTCATTGAAGACTGCCGACAATTCCATCATTTTAACTGATAATGTAGAAATTTTAGAGCACTGGAAGGAACATTTCTCTTCACTTCTAAATCGTGTCTCCAATGTTGCTGAAGACTTTCTTTGTAATGTTCCTCAGCAGCCCCAACAACCATGGACGGTAGTTCCACCTACATACAGAGACTTCACCAAAGCATTCAATCAACTAAAACCAAGAAAGGCTCCTGGTCCTGATATCCCTCTGGAACTGATACAAAATGGAGGTATACCCTTGAAGACTAGACTTTTCACACTCATCCTTTTGATTTGAGAAACTCGAGAAGTACCCGACGACTTGAAGAATGCTACCATCATCACTATCTTCAAGAAAGGCGATCGTAGTGTATGTCAGAACTACCGTGGTATATCGCTTTTGTCAATTGCAGGTAAAATTCTCGCAAGAATTCTATTAAACCGGCTCCGATTTATCTCAGAGAGGATTTTGCCTGAGTCTCAGTGTGGTTTCCGAACCTCCATAGGCACAACAGATATGATCTTCTATGCTAGACAACTCCAGGAAAATGAAGAGAACAGCAGCAGCCTCTGTATTTAGTTTTCTATGATCTAGAAAAGGCCTTTGATTCAGTACCAAGATCTGCTATGTGGAAAGTATTGAGACCTTTTGGATGTCCTGAACATTATGTGGAATTTGTTTCAAGCTTTTCATGATGGCATGTCTGGACAGGTTCTTAATGGTAACTCAGTATCAGATTTGTTCCCAATCATTCATGGACTGAAATAAGGCTGTGTGCTTGCTCCTACACCCTTTGCCCTGTACATGGCTACCATGCTGCATGAAACATCTGCGAACAACTCAGGCATGGAGATTAAGTTTCATTTTGATGGAGGCCTTTTCAATCTGGCAAGACTTCGCTCACAAAGACGTACTCTGGTTACCCGGGTGGCAGAACTGCAGTATGCCGATGACACCGCATCTAATGCTCTAACACCTGAAGAACTACAACAGTCAGTCAACTGCTTTAATGCACAAAGTCTTCATGAATAACGACCTAAAACTGCATACCAAACTCATGGGTACAATGCTGTTGTCATTTCCACGCTGCTGTATGGCTGTGAAACTTGGACACTCTATCGCCGCGATATCGAAACACTTGAGCGCTTCCACCAACAGAAAATGAGACTCATCTTGAATATTAATTGGAAGGGCTATGTGACCAACACGGCAGTTCTCGACAAAGTGCAACTAAATAGCATTGATGCAACAATCATCGCTCATCAACTGAGATGGTTAGGCCATGTTCACCGCATGGGTGACACCAGGCTTCCCCACCAAATTCTTTATGGTGAACTTTGCTCCGGCAGTAAACCCCACGCAGCCCCTCTTAAGCGTTTTAAGGACCAGCTGAAACACATCATGA
Organism: Anabrus simplex; assembly: GCF_040414725.1. Lineage (NCBI taxonomy): Eukaryota > Metazoa > Arthropoda > Insecta > Orthoptera > Tettigoniidae > Anabrus > Anabrus simplex. The sequence goes on from NC_090266.1 coordinate 311,067,891, forward strand.
AGACAACTGGTATAGATATACAGATATGGGAAGAATGTGCTGTGGACTGCTCACTGTGGCGGAACACTACATCCACCGCTGTCAACTTGTTTGAAAGAGAACGCCGCAGATATCAAGAGGCCAAGTGACAAGCAAGAAAACTCCGTCAATTATAACCCCGCCCTCCTCCATCCATTCAGTGTGATTTGTGTGGGGGTATGTTTTATGCCAGGATTGGTCTGTATAGTCATCGTAAACACATCCATAAACTTAGTTGAACAGGTCAGTATATGCAGGAAGAAGTTATATATATACTCGGATTGAGTTACAGCCGTCTACAGCCGTCGACGACAGCTTACGGGTGACTTACATATATATTATAGGAAAATTGAACATGTATTTTTCGCTGTGGATCAGCTATTATAACATGCACTTTCTATGGTTTCTCCTATTCCTTCAAATTTTTGCACACCAGTAATGCTGATCAGTACAATACTGAATTAGTTATAAGTTATTTTGTTTGCCCTTCTGTACTAATAAAAAAACATTTGATACAGATGCGAAGGTGATAAGACAGCTTGAGGAAAGCGTGAGGCTGTAAGTTATCTTCAGTTATTATTGGATCGGTGCACAAGTTGGTAGCTTTTGTTTATGCACTGGCAATAATGCGTTGCCACTGGTTCTTTGTCCATTATTCCATTGTTATTACTTAGTTTGTTGTTTCATGTAGCCTAGCTGAAACACAGTGTATTCTAATTCTGCACACATTCTGTATATTTTGCAATGGAAACAAGATGAAGTGCCAAGTGTACAAAGTCGAACATTTCCATCACATTCTGCTCATCGAGTTTAACTGAGGATCATGTGCAGCAACAGTGGTGAAAATTATTTTTTGCTGTGTACAGAACTAATGCTATAGTTGAAAGTATGGCAAGGTTTTATCATTTCTGGGAAATTTAATTCAATTTATCTGATAAGGTATACTTGTGTCCTCATCTTGAGGTGGTGCAGTTCTTTTCAGGAACATCCCCAATGGATGTGAGCTGCATGTACCATTTTAACCACATACCAACCCTCCTGCCATTCTTAAATCTCTGGCAGTACTGCGAATTGAACCCAGGCCTCTATGGATGGCATCTAATAATGCTGTTACGGTACAGAGGTGGACAACTTATCTGACAATCCACGGACAGGACAACAGTCAGACTTTGACGAAGATTGCTTAAGTGAGGTTATTCAAGCAAATCCTGTCAAACAATGCATAAATTGGCAGAAGGTATGAACTGTAAACACTCAGCCATAGTACGTCATTCGCATTCCAAGGATAAGGAGCAAACATTAGTGTGTAACAGTATATCAGTCAATTAACATTGGTCTACATTTAAGGCAGTTGCCCAGGTGGCCAATTCCCTAAGAATTTGGAAATGTATTCAACATTTCCCTTGGTAAATTATTCCAATCCCTAACTCCTCTGCCTATAAACAAATATCTCCCCAATTTGTTCTCTTGACTTCCAACTTTATCTTCATATTGTGTGTGGTCTTTCCTACTTTTAAAAACACCACTCAAACTTATTTGTCTACTAATGTCATTCCAAGCCATCTCTCTACTGTCAGCTCGGAACATACCACTTAAAATGTATATAGGAAAATATTTAATATTTATTTCCACCTATTCAATACAATACAAGGTGTTGGCATTTAAGTTAAAACATTTTTTTTAATAGTAATAATTGACAAAAATCTCAACAACAGTGAAAACATATTAACTTATTTAAATAATCTAGATAACTAAAGAGGATGAGAACCAAAACTCAATTAATTTTCTTGACATCACAATAACAAGAACTTCCAATAAGTTTGATTTTCAAATTTACAGAAAACCCTCATTCATTCCTATAACTATTAAACAAGGTTCCCTACATCCACAATCACACAAACAGTCCTCATTTTACAGTATGGTGTACAGAGCTCTAAAAATTCCCCTTTCAACCACCAATTAAAAAAAAAAAAAAAAAGAAATAGCCACTTTTAATGGATACAACCCCTCCACCATAGACAAACTAATTAATAAGGTTAAATTGAAACTATCCACAAACCTCTCCCCAATAAAAAATGAAAAATCAAAGTATGCAACCTTTACATACACCAACCCAATCATACATCAAATAAGCAATACCTTAAAAAATCAAGAGATCAAAATAGCTTTCAAAACTCAAAATTCAAACCAAAAAATGTTCTTCAACCACAATACAATAAATTCTGAAAATAATAAATACTCAGGTTCTGGTATCTATAGATTAAAATGTAATGAGTGCCTCAGCTCATACATCGGACAAACAGGTAGAAGCTTCATAACTAGGTACGCCGAGCATTTCAATGCTCAGAAACACAATAAACACTCAGCAATGAGTAATCACATGAAAGAAATTGGGCACAACTTTACCACAATTGAACAGGACCTTCAAATTTTAAAAAGGCTAAAAAAAGGTAGACTCATGACCGAATTTGAAAATTTATACATATTTTTGGATCAAAAATTCAATACTAATAAGAATTTAAATGATCCAATAGACAATAGAAGCCCTTTATATAATCAAAAAGTAACATTATTCAATAAAGTAAACTTTCAAGACAAACATTTTTTTAAATATTTTCAAAACGGTATCAATAAACACTCCTTCCACGTCAACAAATACATCACACTGCCCCTTCCCCTCCCAACTTACGTAATTCCCCTCCACATGCCAATCTTAAACCATTAAATGCTCCACGCCCCCCCCCCTGCTTCCCCCACTACATACAACTCCCTCCCGTTCGCCAATCACAAGCCTACAACCCCGCCCCCTTCAACCCATCCCCCTCTGCCCAGACGGCATACATACAACACAAGGAGTAAAAATGTTAGTGATCACTAGTATCCTGATAACGCTTCACACAACAAGTCAAACGGGCCAACAACGCCATAGGTAAGCACCAACATCTTCTCTCCAACAACACTTTGACAAAACATTCCCAAGTTTTTTCTTTTCATTCTCATCAAAATTAACTACAGTTTTTTCTTCATTTCAGAACCAACCAATCACAACAATAATTCAACAGCCCCATCAAACTTCCACAATATCTTCAATAATATAAATTTCCACTATCAATGTTTAAAAAAAAATATATTGTCATCAGATGAAAAAATCAACAGTCATTCAACCTTCGTGTCAAAATCATACTAACGTAAAGAATAACAGCTCATCATCATCTCTACAAACTTATTTGGATGTCTTAAAATAAATTTAAGCTAACTACAAACTTTGTGTCAACACAATCTCGCCAATCAAATCTATATACAACCTATGAACTGTATGACCATTAAACCTCATGGGCAAATATACGCTAACGTTAAATAATATTTGCCCAGCAAAATTGGAATGTTTTTCCTTTACATTTTATATTCAACAATGTAATTTATTCATATTTATTCATTATATATTAGCATGTTATTTTACTTATACTTCAAACATTGACTACGGCTTTAAGCCATCAACTGTCACTCATAATTATATGACACCTCCATATTTAAGTGTACTACCTAAGAATCTACTAGTTTTTTAAATATCATTTGAATGTATTGTATATCTTCACTGTAATGGTTTTTTTATATGCTTTCCACTATGTGTTGGATATCTGGTATTGACTAAGGCTTCAAGCCATCTCCTTGCTACTGTACCATCAAATGACGTCCTATTCATCAAGTGAATTACACACGAGTTTATCATTATATTAGATTTTTAGTTATTCACGAACATTTTTACAATAACTGTAAAATTTTTATCTCACCTACAATCATTATCAAACACATTTTAGGATCATTTCAACCTGTTGCCTGACAAAAATAATAAGGTTTTGATAGTGACTGAAGATGCCTCACAGTAAGAGGCGAAACATGTCTCACATTTAAAAAAATGTTTTAACTTAAATGCCAACATCTTGTATTGAACAGGTGGAAATAAATATTCAATATTTTCCTATATACATTTTATGACACTTTCAATATGGACGAAAAATGAATTTCATCACTTGTAACATACCACTTAGTTGAGCAGCTCGTCTCCTTTGCCCCGAGTCTTCCCAGCCCATACTTTGCAACATTTTTGTAACGCTACTTTTTGTCGGAAATCACCCAGAACAAATCGAGCTGTTTTTCTTTGGATTTTTTCCAGTTCTCGAAACAAGTAATCTTGGTGAGGGTCCCATAATGAGGAGTGGAGGGGATCAAATGAGTTGGGTAGGGTTGAGGCTCTGGTCATGGGGGATTCCATTGTTAGACATGTGGTGAAAGTGTATGGAGGAAAAGAACCAGGGTAGAGTGTTATCCAGGAATTAGGTTAAGGCAGATGTTGAGGAAAGTAGAAAGTAGCATCGTTGCTGACACATCACAAGTTAGCTTGTGATCAGTACCAATCATTCCTTGGGGATACCATTCCTGGTGATGAAAAGTGGTGCTAATACGTGAAAATCAGTAACAGGGAAAAAAGGGGGAATAAAAAATTCCTGTGCAAAGGACAGTGCACATCAAAAAAAATTATGTTGTGCATCTGGTGGAAAAAAATAGGGAATCCTTCACCATGAATAGTTTCCAAAGAACAAAACAATCACTGTTGCTGTGTATAGCCAACAACTAACACAACTTGTTGCAACTGTTGAAGACAAATGACCTAGATGCCCAATGATGTTACTGCATGACAATGCACACCCACATTCAGTCAAATTGACTAAAGAAGTTATTGAAGAACTCTGCTAAGAAACAGTTCTGCACCCTCCCTGCTTCACTGACCTTGTGTTTTGCAATTTCAACCTTTTTTGCTTTCTTTCTTCTTTTTTTTTTTTCTTTTTTACAATTTTCTTTACGTTGCACTAACACAGATACGTCTTATCAATACCAATCAATCAATACTGATCTGCATTTAGGACAGTCGTCCAGGTGGCAGATTCCCTATCTGTTGTTTTCCTAACCTTTTCTTAAATGATTTCAAAGAAATTGGATATTTATTAAACATCTCCCTTGGTAAGTTGTTCCAATCTCTACTCCCCTTCCTATAAATGGATATTTGCCCCAACTTAACCTCTTGAATTCCATCTTTACTTTCATACTGTGATGTTTCCTACTTTTAAAGACACCACTCAAACTTATTCACCCACTAATGTCATTCCATGCCATCTCTCCACTGACAGCTCAGAACACACCACTTAGACAAGCAGCTCGTCTTCTTTCTCCCAAGTCTTCACAGCCCAAACTTTGCAACATTTTTGTAACGCTACTCTTTTGTCGGAAATCACCCAGAACAAATTGAGCTTCTTTTCTTTGGATTTTTTCCAGTTCTTCATCAAGTAATTCTAGTGAAAGTCCCATGCACTGGAACCATACTCTAGTTGGTGTCTTACTAGAGACTTATATGCCCTCTCCTTTACATCTTTACTACAATCCCTAAACACCCTCATAACCATGTGCAAAGATCTGTACCCTTTATTAACAATCCCATTTATACTCACCTAGATACTTACAGTGATCCCCATAAGGAACTTTCACCCCATCAACACAGTAATTAAAACTGGGAGGACTTTTCCTATTTGTGAAACTCACAACCTGACTTTTAACCCCATTTATCATCATACAATTGGATGCTGTCCATCTCGCAACATTATCGAGGTCATTTTGCAGTTGCTCACAATCTTGTAACTTATTTGTTACTCTATACAGAATAACATCATCTGCAAAAAGCCTTATCTCTGATTCCATTTCTTTACTCATATCATTTATAAATACAAGGAAACAAAGGTTCAAGAATACTGCCTTGAGGAATTCCACTCTTAATTATTACAGGGTCAGATAAAGCTTTGCCTACTCTTAATTCTCTGAGATCTATTTTCTAGAAACATAGCCACCCATTCAGTCACTCTTTTGTCTAGTCCAATTGCACTCATTTTTGCCAGTAGTCTCCCATGATCCACCCTATCAAATACTTTAGACAGGTCAATCGCGATACAGTACATTTGACTTCCTGAATCCAAGATACCTGCTAATATCTTGCTGGAATCCTACAAGTTGAGCTTCAGTAGAATTACCTTTCCTAAACTCGAACCAGATGTTAATTTTTCAAACATGTCTAATACGAGGGTTGGAACTTAAATGGTGGCAACACTGCTGTGGAGACACTATGCAACGGAATCTAATATTGTCGCTGATAGCACATATTGGTTACATACCTACATTACCTCAGAGCAAATGGACTCGTCTTTCCCACATCACCTGTGTGCGCACAAGTGAGAGAAACACAGTCACGTGTGAGCTAGTGGTCTAGCGTAACGTTCTCACTATGTTTTCCAAACAGGAACAACGGAGTTGGATCAAGACTGAATATGCCAGAGGCCGTAAAGCACGACAGTGTCATCAAGGTCTTCAAGAGGCTTGCTGGGAATCTGCATTGCCTTACAGAACAGTGGCAAGTGGGTAAAAGCCTCAACGATGGTCGGCAAACTGTGGGGGACATTCATCGGGCAGGTCATCCTACGAGTGAAGAAGAAGTGCATGCTCTTGCCGCTTTACTGGACAGTGATCGAAACCAGGCGATTCGTGAGCATTCGCTTCAGAACTGTTGCAGAGATTCGACAGGCAGTAGACCGCTCCATTCGCACCATCAACAGAACAGGCTTTTCTAAAGGTATACTATGACTTCCACATCGCTGGCAATGGGTTATATACAATGCTGGTGACTACACTGACGGACAGTAAAGATTGCTAACATGTAACACTTTTGTATATGATGTAAATAAATAGCTGCCACTATTTAAGTTCCAACCTTCGTATAATCAGAAAGAATGCCTTCGCAAAGCTTACATGCAATGCATGTCAAACTTACTGGCCTGTAATTTTCAGCTTTATGTCTATCATCCTTTCCTTTATACACTGGGACTACTATAGCAACTCTCCATTCATTTGGTATAGTTCCTTCACGCAAACAATAATCAAATAAGTACTTCAGATATGGTACTATATCCCAACCCATTGTCTTTAGGATATCCCCAGAAACCTTATCAATTCCAGCTGCTTTTTCTAGTTTTCAACTTTTTTATCTTATTGTAAATGTCATTGTTATCATATGTCAATTTTAACACTTCTTTAGCATTAGTCACCTCCTCCATCTGGACATTATAATTGTAACCAACAATCTTTACATAATGCTGACTGAATACTTCTGCCTTTTGAAGATACTCACATACACACTCCTCTTGTTCATTAAAGATTCTTGGAATGTCATTCTTGGAACCTGTTTCTGCCTTAATGTACCTATACATACCCTTCCATTTTTCACTAAAATTTGTATGACTGCCAATTATGCTTGCCATCATGTTATCCTTAGCTGACTTCTTTGATAGATTCAGTTTTCTAATAAGTTCCTTCAATTTCTCCTTACTTCCACAGACATTTCTAATTCTAATTCTTTCCAATCTGCACCTCCTTTTTGGACTCTTTATTTCTCTATTATAATAAGGTGGGTCTTTACCATTCCTTACCACCTTTAGAGATACAAACCTGTTTTCACATTCCTCAACAATTGCTTTAAACCCATCCCATGGTAATGATGGGATAGGAAACGGCTAGGAGTGGGAAGGAAGCAGCCATGGTCTTAATTAAGGTACGGCCCCAGCATTCACCTGGTGTGAAAATGGGAAACAATGGAAAACCATCTTCATGGCTGCTAATAGTGAGGTTCAAAACCACTATCTCCCGAATGCAAGATCACAGCTATGCAATCCTAACCACGCGGCCAACTCAAATTCTTCCCACAGTCTTGGCAGATGGTCATCAACAATGGAGGACAGTACATAACTGATTGAGTGAGGGTTGTTCTGTAAATCAACTGAGTGCACTTTTCTTAGTTATTTTTGTAGCACTGTAAATGTATGTGAATAAAAATACATTGATATACAAAATGCTATGAACTTGCACAGCTATCCAATGTGTGCAAAATGAGAGATTTGCAATGGTATTTAACATTCGTTTTTAACCTCTTCAGCACTGAACCTCAGATAAGTTTTCATCTGAACCACGCTGCCAAAATCCCAAACAGGAAAAAAATGTTAAAAAAATTTCAATGTTCCTTATCTGAATACAATCAAAAGCATAGGGTTCCAATAACTTACTGAACTACTGTAGTAACAAACTACTACTACTATTACTACTACTACCACTACTACTACTAAAAATTTTACACTGTATTGTGGTTTTACAATTGCAAAAAGATTACAGAACTTCCCTAAATAATAAAAAGTGTAATACACTATTGCCTTGTCTTTGTTAAATGGTAAATTATAAGACATTCTAGCAGCTGAAAATATTCCTCTACAGGAAGAATTGAATGAGACTAGTACTAACCATACTAAACTGCAAGTTCCTTCCTCTTAGTCTCATGTAAAAAATATGTATTTTTTGCAATTTTTTTATGCTGCACCAACAAAGATAGGTCTTATGGTAATGATGGAATAGGAAAGGGCTAGGAGATGAAAGGAAGCGGCCATGGCCTTAATTAAGGTTCAGCCCCAGCATTTGCATGGTGTGAAAATACAAAACCATGGAAAACCATCTTCAGGGCTGCTGACAGTAGGGTTCGAACCCACCATCTCCTGACTGCAAGCTCACAGCCGCGCGACCGCTTGGCCACTTGCTTGGTAAGACATTCTCTATATTCTTGCATGATGGTTGGAAAACAAGGAGCAACTGTATCAAGGGAAAGCTTTTAGAACTACTAATACTAACCAGTCCATATTCTTTAATCATAAAAAAGTTAATTATGATAAAAATCGTTATTTGGGATCAGGAGTATACAGACTCAAATGTACTCAGTGTAATTTTTCACACGTTGGACAGACTGGGAGAAGTTTTATGACAAGATAAACATGTTAACGCGGAAAAACATAGGAAATACTCAGCGATGAGTTTGCATATGAAGGAGACTGGTCACAGATTTGAATCCATAGAGAAAGACCTAGCGATAATTAGAAACATAGAAAAAGGGAGAATGTTGAACGAATTAGAAAGTTTATATATCTATTTAGATCAGACATACAACAAGCAACAAAATCTTAATGAAACCACGGACAGTAAAAGTATGTTACATGAATTAATGCCGAAATTATTAAAGTCAGTTAGTTTGAATAAATTTAGGATACCTAATATATTTAATTCTTCATACTCTAATACTCCTCCCATACCTACAGATATTAAGCCTACTTCCAGCAATACGGTTGACTCCGCCCCTTTGTCAGCCTCGTCACAATTGACTCCACCCATCCTCTCCTCCCTTCCACACTCCCCTATTCCTTCCCCTCCGAGTTCACTGCCGCCTCTGCAGCACAGTTACAACACCAGACTCAGAGCCAACAGAAGGGCAGCAACCAACACAACAGTAGATAACAAATAACATCTTTCAACTAACATGTAAGTCCTCATCTGTTTCAATTTATGTAATCCGAATTCTCTCCTTACGTTCAACTTCTTATTTCATCTTTTCCTTCTCTTACAGAAAACATTATTTCAGTATCTACTGACATTTCCTGGCAAGGTTTCAGCCAATAGTATTACCTACCGGTGCTAAGGGCCACTTACAATTTTTTAACTGATGCTTCTGTCTCACTTCATGCTAACGAATTTCATCAGCGGCCTTGGACATATTATATTTATGACAATCATGTTTATGCTTGTGTTCACGCCCTCATGCTGTTGGCTTTATATTATTACCACTTTGGTTTTCCACTAACATTTTAAATGAACTGTTTTAATTGGAATTTTAATGGAAGAAGTTTTAGTCTCCGACAAGATTATAGTTTAATCATTGACAGTGTTTCCATTAGCATCTTTATATATTGTTCATTTTTCACATTTTCATGTCCCGAATTTTAATAACTGGCTAAACTTTTAGCTTCCACTTTTAATATTAGTTGTACTCTTGATGATTGTTTTTAGGCTGAAGATGCCCTTAATTGAGGGTGAAACATGTCCCATTTAACTGTGAGTCTATTTATGTAACCACTATAAGTGGAAATAAAAGTATTGAATAGGTGGATTAAATTAAAACACCTTTATTGTTGTTTAAGTGGTATGTTCCGAGCTGTCAGCGGAGAGATGGTGTGGAATGACATTAGTAGACGAATAAGTTTGAGTGGCGTTTATAAAAGTAGGAAAGATCACTATATGAAGATAAAGTTGGAATTCAAAAGGACAAACTGGGGCAAAACTTCATTTATAGGAAGGGGAGTTAGGGATTGGAATAACTTACCAAGGGAGATGTTCAATGAATTTCCAATTTCTTTGAAATAATTTAGGAAAAAGCTAGGAAAACAACAGATGGAGAATCTGCCACCTGGGTGACTGCCCTAAATGCAGATCAGTATTGACTGATTGATTGATTGATAAATACGTTAAACATCACACAACAGCCTACTCTCATGCTCTGTGGTGAAGCGATACATTTTCAGAAGTCTGTAAAAAACCTACGTGTTGTCATGAATGACACATTAAACTGGAAAGACCATATAACAAGTGTCTGCAGAAAGGTATATGCACCCCCTAAAAGTGAAACAATCCATTCTTCCACATAGCACGAAAATAAAACTTATTCAAACTCTCATTTTTCCAATAATTTATTACTGTGATCTCGTATTAACCGTTGCATCTGTAGAACAAACGATGAAACTTCAAAGGGCAATAAACTCTTGCATACGATTTATATTTTCTTTGAACTTTAGGACACATATTTCCCCTTATTTTGAGAAGCTATCCTGCCTGAAAACCGATCAACTAAAAAATCTACATACTGCGACACTAATTTTTCGACTTCTGAACGAATCTACACCTGAATACCAATCCTCACATTTTAACTTCCTCTCATCTATCCATGGACATAATACCTTATGATACCGGTTAATCATTCATCTGTATACAGCCACTCTTTCCAAGTGTCTGGGGCAAGGCTATGGAAGACTCTCCCTGTCAGCATACGTAATAGCACTTCAATACTCTCATTTAAATGGTCTTGTCGAGATTTCCTCTTAAATACGTGATCAGCTTGTATGAATGTTAGTGTGTATGAGTGCAAGTATGATTTAGAGCTACGCAATGTAGACAGATAATATTAATAATTAAAAATAACAATTATAAGTTATAGGCTAATATTACTCCATTAATTTAGGTAGTTTCTAGAGACTGTTAAAAATCCTATTTTTCGAATTCACGTGACTATGTACTGTATGTTGTGGTTAAGTGAAAGAGAGAGTCACGAGCCCTAACTTCACCACATACAAAGGCATAATATAAATAAACTCTAAGAATCTTGCAGCCCCCTAGCCAGCCAATCCGGTGTATTTTTGTGTGTCACAGCTGTGTAGTAACCAGCTCACGAGGAAAGTAAGAGTGAAAGACAGATGTATTTGTGCCTTGCTCGGCGCAACATGACAACACCCACCTATCGGAATTCTTATCCCGATAAATCTACCATGCAGTGTATCTTTTATTTGTCATTATTTTCAGGTATCTGGTGTGTGTGATTTTTATATTTCTGTTTTGCCTATTTGTCTTATGTCTTGTGTTTATGTCTTGTTAATAATAACCAACGTTGATTAATGTGTGTTTATTTTAGCCCGTAAGCTAAATTTCTGGCCGACGGTCTTTGAACCGGTCTACTGTAAGATGCATATGACTCTGGGCCATATTTAGAATCTGTGCATTTTGGATGGGATGTATTAGGATGGCCTGAACTAGACATTTATTTGTTTCTTTATATCCGAATTATTTGTTACGGAGTGTATATATATCGACTTTACTTTGCCTACTAGTGCATTATTTGATAATGCGGCATCACAGTGACAGTTTTCGATATTGCAGCCATCGGGCACGGAATTAGACAACTTTGCTGAGGCTATAAAGCACTCTAATGAAACATCATCCAAGTATCAATTATTTTGTTTTCCCCTGTAATTATGTTTGTTTGATTGTTCGTTATTAGGTCGATATCCGATTGTTCTGTAATTTGTTTGTAACTATTTTGATGTATAGTCACTTGTGTGCAAGGTACGTGTTATCTTTGACCTTTTAGAGGTCATCAGTTTGATTATCATTTTATCTAGCTTGATCTTAGTGTGATTGATATTTATGTTTTGAGATGAATAAATCTATCTTAGCCCTTATATTTGCGTTCTTATTCACTAGAATAATGTAATCGTACCTCCTGTCCATATACTTATTCGGTATAAGTTATTTTTGAGATATTTCTTGTAGCCTATTTTTATCAAACAACACCACGTGCTCTTACCTCTGAGTCTAGCTCAATTTTTAGGACAGGGTATGGTTCAGTACATTCCTATTGAACAAAAGCAGTAATTGCACCTATCCCTAAGCAAGGCAACAGGAAGGATTGCACCATCTGTCAAAATATTCCAGTGATCAGTATACCAGGCAAGGTGTTAACCGGCATTTTGGAAGGGAGGGTGCATTCCATGGTTGAGAGCAAGTCTGATGAAAACCAGTGTGGTTTCCATTCACAGGGGGCTGTCAGAACCAGATTTTCAGTGTACAATAAGTAACTGAAAAATGCCATGAGAAGACTATAGTTATGTTTATGTTTCATAGATCTAAACAAGGCATGCAAAAGACTACTGAGGGAAAGGATGTTATCTGTACTGAGGGATTATGGACAGATTATTACCAGCAATCAAAGGGATTTATGTTGACAATTGGGCTGCAGTGAGAATTGAGGTTAGGACGAACTCTTGGTTCAAGGTCGTTACAGGGATTACACAAGGCTGTAATTACTCAACTTTGTTGTTCATACATTATGTGGATAATTTACTTAAAGGTATAAAGTGGCAGGGATAGATTCAGGAAATATAATAAGCAGTTTGGCTTATGCTGACAACATGTCGTAATGGCAGACTGTGCAGAAGGCTTGCAATATGATATTTTTGAACTTGAAAATAGGAGCAGTAATACAATGTGAAAGACAGAAGTGATGTCAATAGGAAATAGGGGATTGAATGTCAGGTCTGGAATACGAAAGTGAAACAGGTGGATCATTTCAAGTATTTAAGATGTGTATCCTCCCAGGGTGGTGGAAGAGTGAGTGAAATTGTATCAAGGTGCAGCAAAGTGAATGCATTGACCTCTCAGTTACGATCAACAATATTCTGTACGAACGAAGTCATCTGGATGAAACTACCTCTGAACCAGTCTGTTTTCAGACTGGCATTGCTATATGGGAGTGAAAACTGGGTGGACTCAGGATGTTTTATTCATAATTCAGAACAGGCATAAAATGAGTGAGAATGATTGCTGGTACAAACAAGTGGGAACAATGGCAAGAGAATGCCCAGAATAAGGAGATAAAGGCAAAATTATGATTGAACTAGACGGATGATGATGTACACATAAACCGGCTTTGCTGGTGGGGTCATGTCAAGCAAATGGAGGAGGACAGGCTACCTACAAGTATAATGGACTGTCATGTAGGGTATGAGAAGTAGAGGGAGACCAAGGCAGTGATGGTTAGATTCAGCTTTTAATAATTTGGAAATAAGGGTAATGGAACTAAACGAGGCCACAGAGCTAATTACAGAAATAGAGGACTGTGGAGGCATTTATTAAATTCACAGATACTTGCAGACTGAATGCTGGTTCGACCCCTACTTCATTCAGTCTGCAAGCATCAGTGAATTTAATAAATGCCACTGCTAGTCCTTTCCTGTCCTATTGTCGCCATAAGACCTACCTGCGTCGGTGCGACGTGAAATAATTTGTAAAAAAAAAATTAGTAAGTTTTTCTTGCGATTGTTACTTTATACAAATAGTACATTTTTTCTTGTAATTTACTTCTTAAATAAAATTGTAATCATTACATTCTAGTAATCCATTTAAATTGCATCGATGCTGAAACAGGAAAAAATTAAGTTATGAAGATATCCATCACTGCTGGGGATGTTCATGAAATTAAACAGGTATTACTTCAAATGTCCCTGTAGAATGTCTTTCCAGGAAATGCAAAGATGTACTTTCCCCCCAAGAGATTGGGGCTTAGAATGACAATTTTAAGAGGCGATTATTCTCCAAAGTACATGGAAATTTACTTGAAATACTAATTGTCACTGACTAAAATAGATATGATGGAAAATATTGTTTTGAATGTTTCCTTAGTCTCATTTATTGATTATGGCCACTTAATGTTTAAAAAAGTAGTAATATATTTTTCCTTGCAAACTTTGGAATCTTTCCAGCCCCATATGAAAAAAAAAAAAAAAATAAAATAAATAAATAAATAAATAAATAAATTAGTGACTTTCTGAAGACTGGTGTTCTCTGAAGTAGCTGTAAATTTACTGATTACTTGTTGAAAAAGTAATTTGTAATTGTAAAAAGTAAAATATTTCCCAGGTAACAGTGATGCAGCTCAATTACTTTTCTCTTGCACTTTTTCCATAACAGAGTATATTATACTACCTATTAACATTGATCACATTCATACCACAACAGACAGAATAGATTTATGGCAATAGGTATAAAAAGCTCACATTTCTACAAATTATCTCTATATTAGAAGTAATAAAACATTTTTTTGGCACCATTTATGGCTTTTCATTAAAATTTCCGTTAACTTGTGCTCGAGGTGGGACAAACTAAATAGATTACCTGGTGTTCCCCTTGACAACTAGTGCACACAGTTTCTGTGTAGCCTGTGAGCAGGAAGTGGACACTGTAATAATTATAATATTTTAATCGATCAGCTTCAATGGTATGGTATGTAGTGAGAATGAAAGAGGGTAGAACACATGAGAGACTAATTAACTTGGCCATAAAGGGTAGAGTAGTCTATTGAAAACATGTGAAGATGTATATCTGTATGTTTGTATATATATTTAATTTTCTATTACATCATCTGTAATTGCGACACCTGTAGATAATAAATAAATCTATTCTATTCTATTCTAGTAGCATAAGGAGAACTCTAGCACATGATACGTAGATTTGATGTATGCACATTCAGTAATATCATGAAGGGGAAAAGAAAGCAAAATACATGTTCTTTCAACTACTGGGTCTGAAAAGATGTAGATACGCCATAATTTTGCCCTGTAAAGGTATTCTTTAATATGCCATCAAACTTACTGACATGTGTTTCTCGTATTCAAAAAACCAATTATGCCGAAGTGTTATCTTGCAATTTTTTTAATATTTTTTTTTTGCTATTTGCTTTCTGTCGCACCGACACAGATAGGTCTTATGGCGACAGATCTTGCAACTTTGAACATAGGAAGTGAAAGTGTAACTTACTGTATTATGCAGCTGGTCAAAAGGAAGTTGAACACACAAAATAAGCATACATAAACATTACTGTTCTTTACTCTCACTTGTGCTATCACACAGCCCCTGTATATTATTCTGCTTGTTAACAACATTAGGTTTAATTCCTATTCTTTCCATCTGGATTTTCAAATCAGAAGTCACTTAATTATCTTGTGAATTAATCACTCATTTATCTTGGTTAACGAACCATGAACACTTGTCAATGTTAAACACTTGAACATATTTTGTTACGGTGAACCAGTGAATAAAAATCAAAGAAGTTCTCTGTGTATATTATACAAATTTTAACGTCAGGTAACAAGTATTCCTTTTATTCTAGTTGGAAATCACATGACATTTAAGGTTAAAAAAAAAACTGCAAAAAACAAAACAACACAACACCTTTCAGAGTTGATACAATAATACTTCAACTACATGCTACTGGCTACTACTTTTGGTTACTTTTGGCTACTACTATTTAACACTAAAAAGGAACAATAATATCAAAAACAATGCAAAATAAATATACAAGATTGCCTATTGACTCTTAAAACTAACAGCACAGTCTCAAGATATTAAAGAAAGCAGTGGGGTATCATTCTACTGTATTCTGTCTTACTTAGCTATGCTTTTATCTTCAAGAGTTGTTTTCAATAAATATTAATTCTCATGCCATAGTTCTATGACAGCTCAAATTCCATCATAATATATTTCTTTAAGAACAACAAGCATCATCTGCATAAGGCATGTCAGAATGGGTCAGTGTTTTGGATCAGATAAAATTGCCCCTAAGAATGGACAATAAGTGAATAGTAATAAGTACACTACAGTGAATGGCGAGGACAAAGGTTACCTTTATATTGTCGCCATAAATATTGTGCTTTCCGTGTATATAATTAAGTGTGTCATTTCTACATTATGTGTTATTTTGAAGATCTTAATGGGAACAAGTTCTGAATTTTATTCAGCCAGGTGTTGTGGTGAGCTCAAGTCGTTATGTTTTATTTTTCTTCCAACCCTCTGCAGTAAGTGTGTGTGTGTGCGAGGTCAGTGATATGCTTGTCACCGCTCAAGGCTAAATATGTGTCTATGGAGTGTGCTCGATGTTGGAATATTTTCTGAAGCAAAGTGAACCAAAACCGAAGGCAACAGGAACACCAAGCTAGAATTAAGAATGCAAATAAGGCATTTTACTCTATGAGCCCTATATTAGGCTCCAAGTTTTTAACAAGGAATGCAAAAATGATTATCTACAACACAATCATTCGACCAGTACTTCTGTATGGTTCCAAAACATGGAGTATAACCAAGAAAGAACAGCAGCAGTTGCAAGTCTTTGAGAATAAAGTTTATAGAAAAATAATTTGGCCCATGGTTCGATCCTATCTCTCAAAGCTGGCAGAAAAGATCTAGTTATGAGATTTACACCCTCTCACAACACACTATAATGAGTGTGATAGAATCCAACAGACTGCCCTGGGCTGGGCATGTATTGAGGATGCAGGATAACAGAGCATCAGTAGATCTATACAGGGGATCTTTTAATGGAAAAAGACCTTCAGGAAGACCCTGAAGCACCTGGAAGAAGGAGACCAACAAGGTATGCCGGACCCTCCAAATTGATAACTGCGAAGAGTGGGATCAAGATCGAAAAGGATGGAAGAGGATTGTGAAATCAGCACGGGAACTTCACGTCCCGCAGAAGCCTACGGAGTCAGTGAGTGAGTAAGTGAACCAATTGCATAGTGAAAAGGCCAATCGTAACGGGTCTAAGTGCCACGCCTGAAGACCAAGGGATATTTAACCCTAGTGAAACCATCTAAACCCTCCCTATATTCCAAATATTCTTAAACTATTCATTGTAGAGAGAGCCAAGATAAGTTTCACTTGATACGTAAAATATTTATTCTGGTCTGGCATGAACTTGTTGTAATTCTAGTTTGTCAGTTTCAGCTTACACTAAAATCATCTTAAAGAGGACGACAGACCAAGGATTGAATGACTGTACCAGCCTTAATAATGCCATCTTTAATTCCAAGAGGACCACTTCAATCAGTGAGGGATTCATTGCCAACTGCAAACATGCTACACTAAGCATGTAAGCACCACCAGCATCGAAGGGAGGAACATGAAGGTGTAAAGAACTTAGCAGACTGCAAACAGGGATCAAGTTTCATCATAAAAAATGAGTACACTTTTATGAATATTATCTGTCCATTTATTTAGAAAATTTAATGACCTTCTTCAATAGAATTGCAGTTCTATTAGTTTATTGTAGTTTTGAAATATTTTCTTACTTCATTCTTACCCAGGTACAGGTAGAGGTAGATTTTAAAGTGAACATGTGTGTATTGGGTTCTATTAGACTAGAAGTAGTTCGTCTTCTGAAATGTTACCATCCCAGTATAATCCATAAAAATAAGAGTTTAATCATTTATTGCCCTCGCAGATTAATGACAATTTAAAAGATCATTTATGAACTTCATGAAACACTGTGGGATAAATTCTAGGACGGAGTAGTTATGCTTCATTCATTGCACTGTCATGAGATATTGCAAGTTGTGTCATCTTTTAGTAACATGTATTTCAGAAGTCTATGGAGGATTTAAAAATCAAGAATAATAGTAACAATAATTGGAGATTGGGTTAAAATGAGATATAAAGGTTGTGAGTGTTAAATGAAGGTAGATTTGCTCATGTGGAATAAAATGAAATTGTGCTCAACTGTAGAAATATTTATCTGAAAAATGGTATGCCTTCAAGTAAATGTACTATAAATTTTGGAAGCATTAGTAATGTGATACAGTGCATTCTGATGAAAGTGGAGCACATGTTGAAAAGCTTTACAGCATTTAAAGAAATAATAATTCATTTTCTAGACACTCAATGACCACGTGTTAGAGCAGAGTCATGTTTAAGCCAGGTATTGTGTATATTTACTGTTTCTACCTATTCTTCTGAATGATCAAATGATTTTGGAATATATTGTCATTGTAATGTCAGAGGAAAATTCACTTAATTGATAATTCATGTTTAATCATGAGTTATACTGTAGGTCAGTCGTTAGAGGTGTAGAATTTAATAGGTCATCAGTCGATGCAATCCAAACTTCTTTTCCCCATAAAATTCAGGAGTAAAAATAAAGCCTAGGATTCGAATTAAACCTTGTATTTTTTTTTGCTATTTGCTTTACATCGCACCAACACATATAGGTCTTATGGCGACGATGGGACAGGTAAGGCCTTGGAATGGGAAGGAAATGGCCGTGGCCTTAATTAAGGTACAGCCTCAGCATTTGCCTGGTGTGAAAATGGGAAACGATGGAAAACCATCTTCAGGGCTGCCGACGGTGGGATTCGAACCCACTATCTCCAGGATGCGAGCTCACAGCTGCACGCCTCTAACCGCACGGCCAACTCGCCCGATGTAAATAAATTTAGAGTATCCTGAGTGCATGGAATGATTGCGGGTGTAGTTAGAAATATTTATCAGTGTCATTTATTTGAATAATAATGTTATTTGTTTTACATCCCACTAACTACGCTTTTACGGTTTTCGGAGACGCCGAGGTGCCGGAATTTAGTCCCGCAGGAGTTCTTTTACATGCCAGTAAATCTACCGACACGAGGCTGACGTATTTGAGCACTTTCAAATACCACCGGACTGAGCCAGGATCGAACCTGCCAAGTTGGGGTCAGAAGGCCAGCGCTTTAACCGTCCGAGCCACTCAGCCTGGCTCATTTATTTGAAATGCGGTTCCTAATCTGACCTCGTGTTCATAACGGAGTGCCAGATTATCCCGGCGATGTCAGTGCTTTTGTTCTTTTACTGAGGATTGTTTGTTTATTCCTTAATGCAAGGATTAGTGACAGGATTAATCCATTTATTAAGTGAATTCATGGGAACTGAATAAGATCGAGAAATTTTCTAAAAGTGAGCAAATACAAGCAGGGGAAACAAATATAATGTAAAATTTAAAGTGTAAAGGATACGTTTGTCAGGTTCGTTAAAATAATTAGAGCTATTGCAAAATTTGATCTCCAGTTTAGATATTGAAATGTGAAAGTATAGAATGACTGATCAATATCTTGCAAGGTTTAATTAAAGTCATAGTCAACTCAAATATTCGGATACTCATTTTTCAAAGATGTTTGAGTTTTTAAAATCAGAAACCTGAGTCAGTTGAGGGACTATATTCATTTAAACAACATTTATTATGATGCTCAGATGATGTCAAATCTGCACAGAAAATCACTGACCACATAAAAAATGTGTTTGTACAGTAACATAGTGTAAAAGATAGGTTTATGGATAGCATGGTCATCGACCACATGTACAAAGTTTGACTGTTAATTCTTTTGTGAAGTCAAGCAGCTGTCATTATGTTTAATGAAGTTGAAATGACTATTTAAGGGATGAAAATGAAATGGCGTACGTGTATGGCTTTTAGTGCCGGGAGTGTCCGAGGACATGTTCGGCTCGCTTGGTGCAGGTCTTTGGATTTGACACCCGTAGGCGACCTGCGCGTTGTGATGAGGCTGAAATGATGATGAAGACAACATATACACCCAGCCCCCATGCCAGCAAAATTAACCAACGATGGTTAAAATTCCTGACCCTGCTGGGAATCGAACCCAGGACCCCTCTGATCAAATGCCAGCATGCTAACCATTTAGCCATGGAGCCAGACAAATTTATTAGGATAGATCAATTATTCAGGGATAGGAAGGAGGTTCTTCCATTTATTTATTTATTTATTTTTGCGCAGCCACAATTTATGGCTATTTTAAAAATTTTATTTCTTCTTGCAGAATATTCCAGATGCATCAGAGTCATCAAAAACCCAGTAATTTAATTTTGTAGAAAATAACTTTCTTTTTTTTGAACTTGAAAATTTGTGAGTTATTCAAGAAACGTATAGCAAGAGATGAATTTTGTTGAATCATGGTTGTTGTTATGTGCATATTTTAAAATAAATGTCAAGCCTGTTTTAAATTGTTACTTTCTGTGTTGTCGTCAAGCCTAGTCATTTAAATGCCTCTAAAATTGGGACAGCTTGCAAATGACCAGATCACCTTGGGATCTCTCCTATGCTCGCTGAGACTGGGTAAATGGGGGCAATATATATGTTAAAAAAAAATGCTGAAGTGATGAGTGTGAAATAGTGTACACACTACTTTATGCTATTACCTTGGTTTCCAAAACCCTTTCTCTTTTCCTGTTTATAACTAATCGCATACTAGAAGCCTCCAATTCTCATCGAGGGAACCCAAACACACACACAAAAAAAAAAAAAAAAAAAAAAAAAATCAGACATGTCTGACTAAGACAAACAGTATCATGAATACGGTAGGTACAGAATTATAAAACAAATATTCTCACCAAGGCCATACCCAGGACGTTTTTCAGGGATGGGGGTAGGGTGGGGGTATTTCTTTCAAAACAAAAGCTATAAGAGAAAAAAAAAAGTACACCCACGTATCCTCTGCCTGTCATATGAGGTGACTAAACTGGAGACCTAGAGCTCTCATTTTCGGAGCGTGAATTGCGAACCACCTTTCTCCTAGCTGCATCTGACATTGCTTTCACTTGTGTCAGCCTCCTCACTTTTTATCTTATCTTTTCTATATGATCACCTTTGATCAACACTTGTTCTCATCCAAACCCAATGTTTTGCAAAGCTTAGCCTTTCCCTTTCTTTTGCTGATGGCTTCATTCTTTGAAGGGCAAACATCTTCCACATTACTTCCGATTAGTATTAATAAACCGAGCTCGATAGCTGCAGTCGCTTAAGTGCGGCCAGTATCCAGTATTCGGGAGATAGTAGGTTCGAACCCCACTGTTGGCAGCCCTGAAAATGGTTTTACGTGGTTTCCCATTTTCACACCAGGCAAATGCTGGGGCTGTACCTTAATTAAGGCCACGGCCACTTCCTTCCCACTCCCAGCCCTTCCCTGTCCCATCGTCGCCATGAGACCTATCTGTGTCGGCGCGACGTAAAGCAAAAAAGAAGTGTTAATAGAGGCTAGTTGCCCAATAATAATAATAATAATAATAATAATAATAATAATAATAATAATTACCTAGAGATGGGAATTTGCCTATTTTATTCGTGTTCAGAAACGTAGGTTTTTGAGATCCGTTTTAGGGTCCTTTAAGCTACATTTCGTTGGTTTCATTGTGCCTATAAATGCCTATTTCAGGGGTTTGTGCCTATTTGGAGTATAATTGCCTATTTGATGCCTTTTGAATCTATTTTAAAGAAGGTGATTTTCTTTTTTCTTGTAATTGATGTGCTCAACAGAGTTATCTTCTCATTTCTCAAGATCTGTTTACCCCATGAACACAAATGGGAATTCTCGGAAGTCACCAGAAATAATTCTTGGGAAATTTCCATCAGGAGAAACAAGGAGCAATTTGACCTCGAAGCCTTCAACCCCTCCAAACTTCTAAGACATATGCGAGAACCAATCAATGTCGAACTATGTTGCAGAATCCATATCCCTTGTACCTCCTTCTCGATGTGAACTGTTGTATGTGTATGCTTTACCTTCAGAACGTGTTATGATTTATTGTGAAGAAGAAGTGCATCTGTGGCAATGCCCAAAGAAAAATCACCATGCAAGTTTGCTGTGCGCTTAGGGACATGCAGCTGTGAGCTTGCATCCGGGAGATAGTGGGTTCGAGCCCCAATGTCGGCAGCCCTGAAGATAGTTTTTCCATCGTTTCCCCATTTTTTACATCAAGCAAATGCTGGGGTTGTACCTTAATTAAGGCCACGGTCGCTTCTTTCCCACTCCTACGCCTTTCCCATCCCATCATTACCATAAGACCTATCTGTGTCGGTGTGACGTAAAAACATTAATTGCAAAGAAAAATCATTGAAATCCTACTGGCTGAAGCGGTGGATCACAGGGGATCCCAATTTCACTACGGATGGAAGGGTAGTCTTCTGCCAAGCTTGCTGTAAGGAGGCAAGTTCATTTGTTCCTTTTATCTTTTTTCGTGACTGAACTACGATTGCATTTCATTGTAGCATTTATAGGCCTATTAATTTACGTATTGTGGAAAGTTCTTTTGTTGCAATGCTGTATTAGTCGTGAACTTTCAATAATTTATATTGCTAAAATGTAAACGATCATTTAATTACTGAACGAGGAGTTAGAACGCCGGTGGTCTCTTGTCGCAGAGTGGATGAAAATTGAAAATCGTATTTTGAACCCTGATTCATTTCCTGAGAAAATAGAGATTTACAATTGAAATATTTTGTTTCTTTCTTAATCTGTTTATCCTCCATGGTAGGTTTTTCTGTCAGACTCAGCAAAGGATCCCACCTCTGCCGTCTCAAGGGCAGTGTCCTGGAACATGAGACTTTGGGTCGGGGGATACAACTGCGGAGGAGGACTATTACCTCGCCCAGACAGCCTCCCCTATGCTGAACAGGGGCCTTGTGTAGGCATGGGAAGATTGGAAGGGACAGGCGAAGAAGAGGGAAGGAAGTGGCCGTGTTCTTAAGTTAGGTAACCTCCCGGCATTTTCTGGAGGAGAAGTGGGAGACCATGGAAAACAACTTCGATGGCTGAGGTGAGATTCGAACCCACCTCTACTCAGTTGACCTCCCAAGGCTGAGTTGACCCAGTTCCAGCCCTCGTGCCACTTTTCAAATTTCGTGGCAGAGCCGGGAATTTTTTTTTTGCTATTTGCTTTACGTCGCACCGACACAGATATGTCTTACGGCGACAATGGGATAGGAAAGGCCTAGGAATTGGAAAGAAGCGACCGTGGCCTTAAGTAAGGTACAGCCCCGGCATTCGCCTGGTGTGAAAATGGGAAACTACGGAAAACCATCTTCAGGGCTGCCGACAGTGGGGCTCGAACCCACAATCTGAGCCGGGAATCAAACTCAGGCCTCCATCTGTAGTGGCAAATCACGTTAACTACTACACCACAGAAGTGGACTACAACTGAAATATAATTTTTAAAAATCGTGAGTAACTTTCACCAGCGCTATGTGTAGGCTCTAGTGAACTCTATGATGATTCCGCTAAGCCTTCGTGGAACACAGGTTGAAGATCCAATGTGGTGCAGCTAGGACAATGTCACAGGGGCTAGACATACAAGATGGCACCGCTTGGACGATGTCACAGCATGTTTTACAAGGCTGCAAAGACTATCTTTACAAGACCAGGCCAGTGAAAAGACCGTTAGTCTGGATTGGTGAGGTCCGGTTAGTAACCGTTGTGCTGGGGGCGGGCAAGCAAAGAGAGTCTGGGGGGTGTAAGCTCTAGCATCCCATCTAGAGTCTTGCTAAATTGTGACAAAAAGTAAGGTTATGGGCTCATGCCACGACAATTTCAAATCACGCGGTTTCTAATTTTCAACGAGGGTGGCAGCCTTGTGGGCACACATGGTGCATGATCTATTGCAGCCAACAGAAAATAGTCTTCATGACAGGTGACCGGCTGACCAAAGCCGGCGAATAGCAACATATAAAATGTTCACAAATCTGAGATTTATAGTGCCTCCATTTTAATTCTTCTATATAAGTAAGAATACTGCTAGGGGCAGCTTGGTGAGTCCCTGGCAAGCATATAGAAAGGATCTCTTCTCTACGCTATTCAGGAATCGTTTCATGTCATTTTTATTATTTTTTCATCTGGTGAACTCGACAGGAAACTGCCACATTATAACCGAACATTTCTGAGGATGTTTTTGAAGACAAAAGACCAAGAGGGCGACCAAGACTCAGGTACAAGGGCATGGTGAAGATCGACATTCAACAGCGAGGACATACATTGGAAAGCATCGAAGGAGAGAAGTTCAGAGACCGCAACTGGTGGAGAAGCCTCGTTTGCCGACCCATCGCTTAAGATGGAATGACGTGGGATATGCATGTATGTATGTATGTATGTATGTATGTATGTATGTATGTATGTGTATTTCCATGTAAATGACGAATTCTCTTGTTCCTACTTTAAAGTTTTGTAGTTCTAGAAACATCACCTTTAACAGTCTTTTTCTTTCTTTATGGAACAAATGCATGTTTATACCAAGCATTATTGCCAATTAGCCCAGCTGTAGAAATTTAAGATACAGGAACATTGTAATTTAAGTAAATTTTATTATTTTTCAGATCAAATGTGAAAAGATACCATATAGATCAACATAAAAATACTGTGATGAATTTGACACGAGTACAGAAAGCTGTGTCAAAGCAGCTTTTCTACCAGTTCACTGTGAACAGCGATCAACAACAATTTTCCATAGACCTGTGCACTGCAATGCAATGGGAGCTAATATCCCCCTGCATAAAGTGGAGCATCTTCAAACTTCAACAAGCTGCCGGGAGCAATCACCGAGTTGGAGGAGAGTGGCGTTTCCCTGGTGGAGTCATTTAGGGTAGCGGAAGAAGTCAGGGGATGTTCTGACTGGACCTCTGGGAAGGTAGCCACTGTCAGTAAAAAGTTCCATATGAGTCCTGCAGCAAAATCCATGATGGAAAGTGATGGTAAAAGTAGCCAGGGTGCTACGAGGTGAGGTAGATGAAGCAGTTGAACTAAAACAGATGAAGTGGCTTCACTGAAGTTTTGTCCAATCACTTCCTGTGATGTTGAGAGATCTTTCTCTCAATACAAAACATTCTGCCTGACAGGAGAACAAGATTGTTACCGGAAAACGTTGAAAAGTTGCTTGTTGTAAATTCCTTTTATAGTAACTGAGTGTGTTATTAAATTATAAGTATTTTTTCATGCCTATTTTGGCTAATTTAAGAGCCTCTATGCCTGCCTATTTTAACTGCTTTTAGTGCCTATAATTCTCATCTCTAATAATATCTTTGACTGCCCATTGCTCAATGTGAATTAAGGGGGAAGTAGTGAAAGTAAATATCACTAATGCCAATGAAAGAGGTACAAGCAGGGAAGCAATAATAATAATAATAATAATAATAATAATAATAATAATAATAATAATAATAATGAAAATGGCATGTGGCTTACGGAGAGATGTTTTGAGTTGACGCCATATAGGCAACCTGCACTAGTGTTGGCTACTGAATGTATGATTCGAAGCAGTGTATCGATTCATTCAAGTGTCCGAGTGAATCGATTCACAGGAATGGCGAGCTCACGGCACATGATTCAGCTTACTCCCAGCGGACAGTGCTGAGTGGCGCACTCACTGGACATTGCCGGGGAGCCGAGCTTCCGCTGCAGCGAGACAGTGAATCAGTGAATCATGGCACATCGAAAGAATCGCGAACGAGCGCGGCTCAGTGAGACACATGATACACACGGCTCCTTATCGGCTCACTGGACACGCGGAGAGCCGAGCTTCCGCTGCAGCGACACATACAGTGAGCCATGGCACATCGAAAGAATCGTGAACGAGTGCGGCTCAGTGAGACACAAGATACACACGGCTCCTTATCGGCTCACTGCAGCGAGGCATACAGTGAGCCATGCTACACTGAAAGAATCGTATGCTATAATGGACTCTCGAGCTCAGCTCATTTGAAAATAATACCCATTTGCATTCACTGTCCTCTTCTTACAGGGAGGTTTAAATAATAGATGGATTTATTTGCAGTGTTAAAAAGGTAGTCACAACATAATTCTGAAGTAGCTAGTAAGTAGGTAGGCTATTAGGTTATACTATTTATTAGTTTAATGAATCTTAGTATTATAACTTAGTTGACATTTGACAATTAAACTCGACTCTAGCCTGCCCTATGACTATGAGTCATGCTCATGACCACTCAAAAGTACCTGTTTTATATTGGGAAGAACGGCTCAGTATTCTCTCAGTTCATATGTCACATCGTTGCACAAGACTTCAATCATATGTGGACAGACGCAATAACAGTATGTTGAATCAGAAAACCAGCGGGCTACTGTACATCTCGGGTAGCCTATACAAAATATGACTATTAAAAAAAATCCGCAGCTGATAGAAAAATACTTTTTTTAAAAAAAATGACTGAGCGAGTTGTCGTGCGGTTAATATCGCGTGGCTATGCGCTTGCATTCGGGGGATGGTGGGTTCGAATCCCACCGTCGGCAGCCGTTAAGATGGTTTTTCCGTAGTTTCCCCATTTTCACACCAGGAAATGCTGGGACTGTACCTTAATTCAGGTCATGGCTGCTACCTTCCTAATCCTAACCTTTCCCACCCTGCGTCGCCGGAAACCTTCGATGTATTAGAGTGACTAGCATTTTTTTTCTAAGAAAGTAGTTCATAGTACGAAGACCAGATGGCAGCTGCGAGCACTGAATGCTGTTGCTGCTGTCTTACCAGCACATACTACATAGATGCAGTAGGAGCGGTGACCAGTGAGCCGTGAATCGGATCACTGTATCGATTCAGTAACGTGAACGGAATCAAATGAATCGATTCAGTAAAATGAATCGAATGTCCCATCACTAACCTGCACATCTCTTAGGATGGCGCCCTACCTACGATGAATTTTAATACTGAAAACGGCACAAACACCCAGCCCCCACACCAGAAGAAGTAACCAATGAAGGTTAAAATCATCGACCAGGTCAGAAATAGAACCTGGAACTCCTTGGATCGATGGCCAACATGCTAAACATTCAGCCATAGAGCTGGACAAAACTCGTTTCCCATCCTAATGTGGTGGAGCTCTTTTCAGACACTATCGCAATGGAGGTGAGATGCATGTACCATTTTAACCTCATACCAGCCCTCCTGAGTGTTACAACGCTGAAGTGGCAAGGACACGTTAAGCAGATGCAGGCAACTCGAACACCAAGGAAGTATTTTGAAAAGATCGTGTCAGGATGAAGACCAATTGGACGTCCTAGAAAAAGGTTAGAACAGATAAGAGAAGAGCTAGAGAAGAGAGGAGAAATATGGGATGCCCTAGAGAGAAAAGAAGCATAGCAGGATCATAATAAATGGAGGCATATTGTTCTTAAACATCCTACCCAGGTTGCTGGAAGGAATTTATGATGATGATGATGATGATGATGATGATGATGATGATGATGATGATGACTAGCCCTCCAGCTATTATTAAATGTCTGGCAGTACCAGGATTTGAACCAGGGCTCCTGATAATTGCAGCTAATAGTGCGAACAGTTACGCTACAAAGACTGATGTTGCATTGCTGAACTTAGTCTTAAAGGAAATAAAAACGCTATATTTTTAGTTGCAGCTGGGTGTAGAAATAACCACTCTACTCCATCAAGTGCTGAGGTTATGGATAGTGGAAGTGGAAGCCTTTCCCTTCCACCCCTCCAAGGACCTTCATGGCCTGTACGGAGAAGACTTTAAAAAAAATACAAATCAACAGGATAAGTAGCAAATAACGTTATCGGCTTTATGTCATAGTAACTACTTTTATGGTTTTTCGGAGATTGCAAGCTTGCAGCGTGAGACAAAGAATTCTCTCATTTGATTAAAAATGGAGAACAATTTTTAAAATATAATTAGTATAAAAGGTATGTTCAAATTTAACACATTTTTGAAAAAAATCTTGTAGTGACTCAATAACATGATATTTCTGTACGCTATTAAAAGTGATTACTTAACCCTTTGCACTCGTACGCTGGATATGTTCCGACATGTTTATTCCAAGAACAGCGTGAATCGACGGCATCATTTAAGCTTGAGGCAACTCTTGGACAATACTATGCCTGTCAAGATCAATATACAGTCTGTGGAATTTATATTTTTCAGTCAATCCACTGAATGAAGAGCTACACTAGACACACAATCAGAATATTAAAAAAATACTGTGCCAAGTGCCGTAATAAAGAGAACAGAGAAAGATGTTGAGAAACTCGTTTCTTCAAAATCTTTGCAATAAAACTAGGCATAGATCTAAATGTTTACTTCAAGATGTGCTATAAAGAGGGTGAAAGTAAATAACAAAAGCATACCTACAATCATTTGTTTTTATGTAATAACTTAAGGAATTCAATTTCAGTTTTTGTTCAGTTTTAGCCATAAAAGTACATAGCATTACATACATACTTTTCCTGAAAAATAAATATGAGTAGAGATGTTTTTCAAGAGCTAAGTTAATTTTAAAAATAATGCTGTCTATGTATCATATTTAATAGTTTGTTCTTATTTATAATATAAATGAATTTCATTAATTTATAAGTTGGATCTATAGATTTTCAATTTTTTTAAACATAGCATAAACATGAATTTGTTTTAAAATTTTATATTTGAATTTGTGAAGTTACCCATAGCCAAAATATATTTAATTTACTACTATTAAAGTATATAATTTTTATGTTTGGATAATGTTTGTGAAATAGGGGGCCATTTCACATATTTTGATTCATTTACATTATCATTTTCACTTCATTCATCCGGTCATCAAGGTCTAGGGATTTCATATGTACATTGGGGCTCACCCTTTATTTTTTCTAGACCGTCCACATTTCTGCTCAGGATTATGGTAAATAAATAATACTAAATCTGTATATCATGAATTAATTTTTCAAATAATGTGGTGTAGATGAGGACAATTCCTTTTTCTTTTCTTTTTTTTTTTCCTTTTGTAAGTACCAAATGTTGACTGTTAACATAATGCTGTAAACAATAATTTGTTCATGCCAATCTTGTGATTTAAATATATTTACTAATACAAACTTTTTTGTGTGTGAAATATTATACCTTTCTGTTCGTATAGAAGTAAGAAAAGGTTAATATTTCATCAGTCATGCAGGCGAATAAATGTATAAATGTATGCAGCAAAGTTAACTACTTCCTAACATCTACTTACATAGTATGTATATTGTTACACACTATCAGTTTAAGATCAATTCTTCCCCACACTCCAACCTACAATATAACACTTCACACAAATAAATTATAATAACGTTTATTTATTATAGCGATTTATATGTAGTTTTGAAATAAGTTTCCATAAAACTAGTGGGTGTGTTGAACTGTTAGAATAAGTAACTCGCGGTATCATGATCAAACTATAACTATAAACAATTAAAAAGTTAACTGGCAATTAGAACAAAACAATGGTGAGACTTGTGATGCCCCAATATGATTTTAGACTAACGTCGCTCCTTTTCTCCATTTATTTACTGAAAAGTTGACCTATTAGATGGAGAAAACAAAAATAACTAAAAAACGTACGTGCTAGAAGTAGATGCCTTACATCTGTTAGGTTTCTCCACCAATTTCTGTGGCTCTGAATCTGTACTACATCTGTTGGTGCGAGCATTTATTTTCGTGTTTCAGAGTCAGGGATTGGCCTTTTATAAATCGAATGACTCAGGTAACTGTTTTCCAAACTCAATTATTCTAAGGAAAATTCACACTGACGTACATATTTAAGAACCACCATGAACTGTTTAAAAATAATCAATTTCTATTTTGGGGCTGAAATCTTGTAGGATTCTGAAAAATTTGACATTCAAAACTGAATATTGTGTTAACAAAAATGAATCAGTTATTTGAATTCCTTGATATAAAATATAGAAAATTCTCTTAAGAATGTTTATATCAGGCTTTTAAGTATATCAGAAAGTTCAGCTCCCAGGATGAATGGTCAGCATACTGGCATACGCCCCCAAGTTAGTTTCAAGGACGGGCTGGGGATATTAAACAATTTTGGTTAATTCTTCTAGCTTGCAGGCTGGGTGTTTGTGGTAATCCTAATACACTTCTTTATCTACACACAACACTTCACATTACAAACCACCACAGAAACAGCAATAGTAAATACATTACCCCCCACATAGAGTTGACATCATAAAGGGCACCCATCATCCATAAAGGGGGTTAATTTACATTACTAGTGATCCCAGATAACTAGTAAAAAGGCCAAGAAAGTAGAAGCATCTCTTAAGTATATCTGAAACATGATCCAAATGGACTGGTAACAAATTTGTCAAAAACAGAAGACAAAATGTATCGTAAGTTTTGAGGCTTATAATTTTTCATATATATAGGTATTTGAACACTTATAATATTAAGACAACATCATACATTACGTTTTCCAATTTCTGTATTTGTACAACACTAATAAAAGGCCCATGCAAACCATTTTAGACAAGAAAAACTTTGCCCAAAGTGTAAATAATTGAACGATAGAGATAAATCTATTTAAAAAATTAAAAACAAATGCCACCAAAATTACAATTTTCAAATTATTATTTTTTCGGTAAATTTGTTAACTATATTCATAGAGAAACATTTAAAGATGGCACAATTTTATAACTTAAATTCAATTGTTTATTTTCCAAATCCTTAATTTCATAATAGTTTTGACTTAATGTGTTAATTTTCTAAAGTATGTATGTACTGTTTATATTTGTCAAGTTCATTTCGGCGGGGGGGGGGTTTGAACCCCACCCCAGGTACGGCTTTGATTCTCACCTCCATTAGTACCACTCTCTTCTGCCTTCATTTGTATTGAAAGTTATGTTTAGGAACAAAATTGCAAACTATCAATTTGCAGAACCAAACTGCCTTGAATATTCTTTCACTTATCTACAGCAGCAGTAACTAAGACATTCTCTTTGTCGCAAGAGTAACATCGATGAGAAACCAAAATTCAATCCCATATAAAATAAGTTTTGGTATGAATGCACTTGATTTAAATTCTCTAGACTGTGAAAATAATACAGTCTCGATAAGTCTGGTTACATCCTTCATGGAACAGATTATTTTCTGTCAGAGAGACAGTTTTAAAAAGATCATTGTTTGTACTCTTGCAGACTGCACAAGATTAAAAAAAGATATATTGTAAGAGTTATAAGGAATGGCAGTTTCATCAATACAGATCACAATTGTTTTAAAAGACTGAACCATATGCCTTTCATCCAGATGACAGTGTGGAAGGTAAGGGAAAGTCAGCCCAGAAAATTTTGCAAGATACCCTAACTAAACTAGTTCTCCAATCATCACGTTTGGTAATAAGTCCACTTAATAAAATATGGTATACAGAATAGAAATATAACAGACTATTCACGAATCCTACCTCAGTCCAAAAGCTCATACAAAGATGTCTCTTCTGTATTTAGAACATAAATATAATAAAAACAAGTAATAAGAATTATTTTCTCTTGACTGAAATGGATGCTTCGAGCTGCAGTATATGGATTTCATTAAAAAATCTGCCATGACTTGAAATTATATCATATATCAACACTAAGGCCTGCTTCAAAATTATACTGGAACTAAGCAAAACAACAGAATTCATGCAAAGGCAACATTACTAAAGTATCTACATGCGTGCATATGTTAAACTGTTCCAACATATCGCAGTAATATTTTTCTATAAGCTCCTTAACAAAAGTTTTGCATAATCTTACGAACTGTTTTCATCAACCATTACCCTAGCATTAAAGACATCAACTGGAGCTATTCAAGATGAGTTGGTATCATTCTATGCCAGTCTTTGCTGGAAATGCATTGAACAGAGAAATTATTTTTCCCACAATGTTCACTGGACATGTCATAGTAATACATTAAATGTTACCATAAATAGGGCAACTTGTGTACAGTCAGTTTTACTGCCAGACTCAGATAAATGTTGCACTGACTTGGAGTAATGAAGATAGAAGGGAAACAGCTTTATGATGTTGATAGGCTTACTTTTATGTTAACATTTTGATTGTGTTCAAAAATAAATAAAAAAATTCAGGTTTTCACCCCACATTTAGGCCACACACCAATATTACAACATTATTTCAGCTTTCAATAATTCTCAAAGCTTACGTAGATTACGAGGTATACTATGATATTGACCTTCCCACATTATACACTTCCTATTTTCATAGTAATAATATTGGTTTTACGTGCCACTAACTACTATCTGGTCTATGGAGATGCCAAGGTGCTGGAATTTTGTTCCGCATTTATTTTACACGCCAGTAAATCTAACAACATGAGGCTGGCATATATGAGCACCTTCAAATACCACCAGACTGAGCCAGGATTGAACCTACCAACTAGCTGTTAGAAGGCCAGTGCTCTACCATCTGAGCTACTCGGCCCAGACCACTTACTATTTTAAACAACCCAATATGAGCTTCAGATGTCTGGAATTGGTAAGAGTACTGTATATTAACTTTCAAGAGTACATTGCCATCTTATCTTCAATAAAAGGTCCTAGCTCATGAGATATGATTCTTATCTATTAGAGCTCATTTATGACTTAATACTATTTTTTTTTTTTTTTTTTTTTTTTTTTTTTTTTTTTTTTTTGCTAGGGGCTTTACGTCGCTCCGACACAGATAGGTCTTATGGCGACGAACTTAATACTATAACATTAACATAATTCAAATAGACCAAGATTAGGAGACTAAGATTTGAGTATATCTTGCCTCCTCTGGATTAAGGAACAGTAAACCTCCATTGCCTTGAAAGCAAAAAATAATGAAGTGAAATTTGATTTTGATCTCAAAATTGCAGGGTTGAGGAAATAATTATCTGATCTGGTTTCGAGAAAGTTTTAACCCACCAAAACTGAACAGAATCACCACTGTAATAAGATTGAAGAAGTGGTGGGAAATAATCTAATTGTTTTTTACATATTTGCACATTTCTTGTATATAAATCTAATTTATATTCCTGTAAACATGTAAACATTGCTTTTACAAAGCAGTATGAAATAGATCAAGTGATTAGTCTCGAAATACAAATTTGTTATAGTAAAGAAACTAATGGATACCTTTGGGTCATTGGGCATTTCTTATACAAGAAACACTTAAATGTACTCTTCTAATGTGCTATCACATAAATTTCCATATTACGTTTAAGATTTGTTTTATTTATGAACTTGCAGTTCACTCCACTTTTACATACTTTTATTCATGTGAATTTGACTTCCAGTTAGTTTGTCACACTTTATGGTCTTCCATTTTAAAGAGGTCACCATTAAAAACAAAATGTGAAGCATACTAGTGGCTATAGATCTAGGAATATTTTGCAATCTACTGAAATATCCTATCTGTAATTATTATTAGTATTCATGGTCTGGGTTACTGTAGTAACGTCCTAGTTCGTGAACCATGGACAAGGGCTGAGTGGCCTAGTAAGTGGTCCTGAGGGTGGGGATACCAGTTGCTATGAAATGGGAGTGGGTACCTCGGACATATTCTGAGTCATGGCCCTCCTTGTGCTGAGGCGGCTAGGACTATACAATCCACCGGTGGTCCATGACCCGTTAGAGGAGAGATCCTCACTTGGACTATGTGTAAGTAGGGTAGCATCATGCTTCATGAATTTACCAAGCTCAGAACATTTTGAGCAAGCCTCAGACCTATGGGAGTAACTGAGTCCCACTCCCACTCCTTGGAAACAACTTGACGAACAAAATGGAATTCAATGGGGAGCTATCAATATTACTGGATTAATGGGGCTTATGGAAGAAAGAAAGCAGAACTGGCTGAGTCAGCAAAGAGGATGCATCTGGATGTGCTAGGAGTAAGTGATATTC
The DNA here is from genome assembly GCF_040414725.1 of Anabrus simplex. Lineage (NCBI taxonomy): Eukaryota > Metazoa > Arthropoda > Insecta > Orthoptera > Tettigoniidae > Anabrus > Anabrus simplex. Next base: position 311,101,691 of record NC_090266.1, read on the forward strand.
AGGTAAGGGGAGGTAATGAGGAAGGGATAGGAGATTATAAATTGTACTTGACAGGTGTTAGAAAGGGAAGGGCAGAGTATGGGGTACAGCTCTTTATCAGGAATACCATTGCACGCAACATAGTTTCTGTTAGGCATGTAAATGAGCGAATGATATGGGTAGATTAGGCAGTTGGAGGAATTAGGACGAGAACTGTCTCAGTGTATTCACCATGTGAGGGTGCAGATGAGGATGAAGTTCACAAGTTTTATGAAGCATTGAGTGACAACGTGGTCAGGGTCAAGAGCAAGGATAGAATAGTGCTAATGTGCGATTTCAATGCGAGAGTTGGAAATAGAACTAAAGGATACGAAAGGGTGACTGGTAAATGTGGGGAAGATATGGAACCTAATGGGAATGGGAAGCGTTTGCTGGACTTCTGTGCTAGTATAGGTTTAGCAGTTACGAATACATTCTTCAAGCATAAGGCTATTCACCGCTACACATGGGAGGCTAGGGGTACCAGATCCATAATAGACTATATCTTAACCTGTCGCCGGTGGTGAGACGTAAATAACGTGGATGTGATCATTTAATTCTTGTCTTGTCATTATGCTAAAATTTTGTAACACCGCCATTGCAAAAACTAAGGGACATTCAAAGACATTTTCGAGGAAGTCACTGAAATATTTGTTTCGTGAAATTATGTAAAAATATTCATAAGATTTTCAGAACTCATACGAAAGACATTTAATTATATTTATTTAATCGTCAGGAGTGTTGGTAGAAAGAATTATTTTGGTATTGGAGATCTCCTGTAGTTCTGCTAGTTGTAACTTGCAATCTGCTAAACAACCCTGTATCACCCTGTATTTGCCACGTGGAGGCTTCGATAACGAAATTGCTGTATTTCGCAATTGAAAACTCTAGAATTTGTTGTCCATATATGGTAATTAGTTTTAATTGGTCGGAATAATGACCTTCTTCACTGGCAAAAATTTTGGGTCGAATCGTAGTAAGCTTCCCTGATTGGCTGTTTGCGTGTTTCTCAATTTCTGGCCTTACGCTCCTCGGTAGGAGCAGGGCTCTGGTCCGTGTCTTTGGTTTTCATACGTCCTCACGGTCGGACACACTTTGAGTGTGATCCCGTCAGCGGCTCCAGCCACCTCAGGGTAAGCATGTTACCTTTTCTCTAATTTTTAATTAACATGTAAATTTATTTGCTTCGGAGTTTACCTTAGTCCCTGGTTTTCGCCATTTTGTTTTGTAATGCCTTAGCTCGTCAGCTAGGCATATCCTTTTCTTTTGGAGGCAATTCCCTTTTATTAACCTTTTCAATTGTGTAATGTAAAATTTAATTTTCATCCGGGGTTGCCTCCCGTAGTCCTGCGTCGGTTTAGTGTACACAGTTTGGAGCTATGCGTCTCTCACTGATATGTATTAGGGAGGCAGCAACTCTAAAGGCCTCTGCATTAAATTTTAAATTCCTCTGTCAATTTTCCTTGTAAATTATATGTAATAATCTGTAAATCTCTTTTTCTACTTTCCTTGTAAGATGGATGTAATTGATTTTTATATTCCCTGTTAAATTTTCCTTGTGAATTTAAATTGCAGAAGTTGATCCCATTTTCTTAAATGTAATCTTAATATTTTATTACAATTTTGGTTTTCTGAAGAACCATAGATAGGAACCTCATGGTTTGATTCCTCTTTGTTTTTGTTATTGATCATGTTACTTTATTTTATAATGCTGTTATTCAACTATGTTAAAATTTCCTTATTTGTCAGTAAATGCAGACTGAAGGGTAACCTCACGCCCGTCTTTTTCCCTACAACGTCATGTAAGATCACACCCTCTTAGGGATCCCAGTCCGCTTCCCACATCCTTTCTTTAGTTGTTATGTCGGTAATCCTGCTTATCTTTGCTTCTAGCCATGTGTAGGTTTTCGAAACTTGCGATGTTAGAATTGGTGTTTTCTTGGTTGACATATGAACCTTCTAGTTGATAACCTTGATTTACATGTACCTTAAATTAACGTGACCGAGCTCCCAAAGGGTGGGGTGACATCTGTACATAAATTCACAAAACAAATATCTCATTGACTTCCTCGAAAATGTCTTTGAATGTTCCTTAGTTTTTGCAATGGCTTTAGCATAAAGACAAGACAAGAATTAAATGATCACATCCACGTTATTAACGTCTCACCACCGGCGACATAACAGACTTCGAATTCAGGAAATCTGTTAGGAATGTACGAGTTTTCCGGGGATTTTTCGATGATACAGACCACTATCTGATCTGTAGTGAATGAAGTATCTCTAGGCCTAGGGTAGAGAAAGTGAAATCTGTCTGCAAACGAATAAGGGTAGAAAATCTCCAGGACGAGGAATTTTGAAAGAATTACATGGATATGATTAGTGAGAAGTTTCGAACAGTAGACAGTAAGCAGGTTCAGGATATAGAAAGAGAATGGGGGCATACAGGGATGCTGTAGTGGAAACAGCAAGGGAATGCCTAGGAACTACTGTGTGAAAAGATGAGAGAAGGTGAACATCTTGGTGGAATGATGAAGTGAGAGCAGCTTGTAAACGTAACAAGAAGGCTTATCAGAAATGGCTCCAAACAAGGGCCGAGGCAGACAGGGATTTGTACGTAGATGAAAGAAACAGAGCGAAACAAATATTTGCTGAATCCAAAAAAAAGTCGTGGGAAGATTTTGGTAATAACCTGGAAAGGCTAGGTCAAGCAGCAGGGAAACCTTTCTGGACAGTAATAAAGAATCTTAGCAAGGGAGGGAAAAAGGAAATGAACAGTGTTTTGAGTAATTCGGGTGAACACATAATAGATCCCAGGGAATCACTGGAGAGGTGGAAGGAATATTTTGAACATCATCTCAACGTAAAAGGATATCTTCCTTGTGATGTTGCAAACAACCGAGCTCGTGGGGAGGAGGACAATGATATTGGTGAAATTACTCTTGCTGAAGTGGAAAGGATAGTAAATAAACTCCATTGTTATAAAGCAGCAGGAATAGAAGAAATCAGACCTCAAATCGGGAAGTATAGTGGAAAGGCAGGGATAAAATGGCTTCACACAGTAATAAGATTAGCATGGAGTGTTTTTTTTGTTTTTTTGTTTTGCTAGGGGCTTTATGTCGCACCGACACAGATAGGTCTTATGGTGACGATGGGATAGGAAAGGCCTAGGAGTTGGAAGGAAACGGCTGTGGCCTTAATTAAGGTACAGCCCCAGCATTTGCCTGGTGTGAAAATGGGAAACCACAGAAAACCATCTTCAGGGCTGCCGATAGTGAGATTCGAACCTACTATCTCCCGGATGCAAGCTCACAGCCACGCGCCTCTACGCGCACGGCCAACTCGCCCGGTAGCATGGAGTGTTGGTAAGGTACCTTCAGATTGGACAAAATCAGTAATTGCACCTATCTATAAGCAAGGGAACAGGAAGAATTGCAACATATATCGAGGTATCTCATTGATTGTATACCAGGCAAAGTATTCACTGGCGTCTTGGAAGGGAGGGTGTGATCAGTCGTTGAGAGGAAGTTCGATGAAAATCAGTGTGGTTTCAGACCACAGAGGGGCAGTCAGGATAAGAATTTCAGTATGCGTGAGGTAATTAAAAAATGCTACAAGAGGAATAGGCAGTTGTGTTTATGTTTCGTAGATCTAGAGAAAACATATGACAGGGTACCGAGGGAAAAGATGTTCGCCATAATGTGGGACTATGAAATTAAAGGTAGATTTTTAAAATAAATCATGGGCTTCAGTGAGAATTGCCAGTAGAATGAGTTCTTGGTTCAGGGTACTTAAAGGGGCTAGACAAGGCTGTAATCTTTCACCTTTGCTGTTCGTAGTTTACATGGATCATCTGCTGAAAGGTATAAAATGGCAGGGAGGGAGTCAGTCAGGTGGAAATGTAGTAAGCAGTCTGGCCTATGCTGACGACTTTGTCTTAATGACAGATTGTGCCGAAAGCCTGCAATCTAATATCTTGGAACTTGAAAATAGGTGCAATGAGTATGGTATGACAATTAGCCTTTCGAAGACTAAACTGATTAAGAAATTCAACTGAATTGAATGTCAGATTGGTAATACAAAGCTAGAACAGGTTGATAATTTCAAGTATTTAGGTTGTGTGTTCTCCCAGGATGGTAATATAGTAATTGAGATTGAATCAAGCTGTAGTAAAGCTCATAGTTGCGATCAACAGTATTCTGTAAGAAGGAAGTCAGCTCCCCGATAAAACTATCTTTACATCAGTCTGTTTTCAGACCAACTTTGCTTTACGGGAGCGAAAGCTGGGTGGACTCAGAATATCCTATTCATAAGTTAGAAGTAACAGACATGAAAGTAGTGAGAATGATTGCTGGTACAGACAGGTGGGAACAATTGCAGGAGGGTACTCAGAATGAGGAAATAAAGGCTAATTTAAGAATGAACTCGTTGGATGAAGCTGTACGCTTAAACCGGCTTAGGTGGTGGGGTCATGTGAGGCGAATTGAGAGTAGGTTACCTAGGAGAATAATGGACTCTGTCATGGAGAGTAAGAGAAGTAGAGGTAGACCAAGACGACGATGGTTAGACCCAGTTTCTAACAATTTAAAGATAAGAGGTATAGAACTAAATGAGGCCACATCACTAGTTACAAATGGAGGATTGTGGCGACATTTAGTAAATTCACAGAGGCTTGCAGACTGAATGCTGAAAGGCTTAACAGTCTGTAATGATTATGTATGTATGTATTACAATTTGAAATCCGATAAGAAACCAAGAAGCTAATTTACATACATAATCTGAATAACTGGTCTGAAGTCTTTGGTATTTGAATAATAATAATAATAATAATAATAATAATAATAATAATAATAATAATAATAATAATAATAATAATAATAATAATAAAACTACAAAATAATGTGAGGAAAATGTATTTTTGATATATATTATAGATTTAAAACTTCACTACTGGTTTGTTCATGAAATGTGCACTTGCCTGATTGTTTAAATTATTGATGTTTGTATTCTTGTACATAAATTACATATTATTGAACAGTGGTGACAGATATCAGCAGTATTAAGCATTTATTTTGTCATTTTGATTCAAGACTCCAGGTAACACTGATATTGTTACATCATTATTTTCAGTTAAAATATTGTCAAACTGGTTCTGAAAACGAAATGGTCACTTAAATAAAACAGAGCAATGACTCTCTGAGGAGAAGTTAACAACAACAAGGACATTATCAAAGGGCTAGTTGGTGGTGCTGCAACATATGGAGTTCTAAAGGGATGCCAGATACAAATTTAAAAAATCCTGATAAACATCTAAAAGAATAGAAGATAACGATGAATATGATTCTGATGGGCCAAACATCAAGGTCACTGGCCCCATCTGAAGAGATCCACAAGCTCTACCAATTAGGAAAGTTAATTTTTCTAATTATTCTTGGGAAGACCATTTACCTAGCACAGAATTGTATAGCATCTGGGTTTTAAAACAAAATTCAGGCAACAAAATTCAGTTGATAGAAAATTCTGTTAACAAGGAATAGTTGCAACAAATTGTGGACTCTTATGCTTTTGATTCTGTGGTTAACAGCAAGGTACTACTACCTACTACAACCTAACATTTAAGTAAATGGAAAGTTCACAAGAGTCTGAGATAATGTGAGGACTGAGGGCACTGGACTATCCCAAACTTCAAATACAGTAAGAACAGTAAAAATATCTGCAAGATTTAAAAAAATTGATTTTACATGGCAGTAATTAACTCTGACTACTTGCAGCAAAAGAAATGTCATTAAGCACTTCCGGGTCTGAATTTTAGTGTCTTCTGTAATATTATGCAGAAAAAATTAATTTGATGTCACCTACGCTGCCTACATGTCAACTTCAACGTTCCGTTTTACTCTACTAGATGGGAGAATAAACCAGACCTATGCTGGGCGATTTATGGCTGAGTCAAGTATCTTCTGTCGTGGAACATGGCAAGTTATAGCTTCTGAAACCTCACAAATACAAACTCCATAACTTACCAGCTGAGAATGACACAATGCATAGACCATTTGAGATCACTTTTTGTTTTTTTTGCTATTTTCTTTATGTCACACCGACACAGGTAGGTCTTATGGTGACGATGGGATAGGAAAGGCCTAGGAGTGGGAAGGAAGTGCCAGTGGCCTTAATTAAGGTACAGCCCCAGCATTTGCCTGGTGTGAAAATGGGAAACCACGGAAAACCATCTTCAGGGCTGTCGACAGTGGGATTCGAACCTACTATCTCCCGAATACTGGATACTGGCAGCACTTAAGTGACTGCAGCTATCGAGCTCGGTATTTGAGATCACGAAGGGTGCAAGACATGGACTGAGATTATGATACATCCACAGGCAGCACTTTGGAAACAGCAAGAGACTGCTCAAAAATATTACTTTAAAAAATTGCAAAACTTAGTGCATAGACTGCAATCCACTATTTGTGTTATGATATTTACCTAATGTGGAACAATTCCTAACACACACAAAGATGCAAAATGAAATATGATGAGCAAGATCAGAATATATATTTCTCTAACATGTCCAAAGGATATTCCATTTATATATGTGTAAGTGTAATAATCAGTTCTGAAAGGAACTAAGCCCAATTTTTAATGTTTCCTTTTGTTAATTAAGTTACAAATTGTAGCAATGCTTTGTACAAAAAACTTTGATGCTTAAGTTGTTAACTCTGACATAATTTAGCAACAAAGAGAAGCTTTTTATATAAATGAGAACAGTCAAGACTGGTCTTAGTTCCTTCTGGCATGGAACAAGGCAGTTTCAAAGGAAGAAAACATGATTTAGCTAGTGGTTGTCTTCTTTTTATTCAAACTCACTACCATGAAGAACAAGAAAAATTAAAATTACAATTGCTTGCAATGTTGAATACACATTTTCAAATAAAGCACTTGGACCTTTCATTATAATTCAGTGTTCATAAACAATTTAAAAAAAAACTAAGGCAAATAATATTAACATGCCAAAAAAGCAGTCAATTCAAAAAACTGTCTTGCTATAATCATGTGTGCTAACTAAAGATCATTATTCCCTGTTCAAATGCACCATCACTTGAGGTTAATTCATTACAACATGGAATGATGAGATACACCGAGTCAACGTTATATCATGAACAGGGAAAATAACTGCCCAGCAAACAGCTGAAAAACACTGTAAATATAATCATAAACAAAACAGGGGTGGGAGGGAAAATGCCTCTATAAAGTCTTGGAGTTCCTTTCAAAACTGACAAATTCAACCCATTAAGTTTTCTCCACAATATCTATGCAAATGAAAGTAAAACAAACATGGTTAGAAACATTAGTTACCCACTACTCAAATCACCACCCTATTCCCAATAACTAGCCACATAACAGCCACTTCCAAATTCAATGCCACAGTAATTTTCCGAGAAAATGTAATGTTTGTTTTTGTTTTATCCAGCATGGTTTGATCGTAAAAACTTAACATGTACAAGTGACGTAATTTATTAAATTACATTCTTCAACTACTTGCAACATACATGTACTGAGCTCTTTAATTATTTATATCACATCATGTGTTTTTCATTTATAGCTCATAAGTATAACTGGGATTTTCTCACTCTGGGTATTTCAGACAATTTTTTTCTTGACTTAATCAAAAAAAGAAAGAAAGAAAGAAAGAAAGAAAGAAAGAAAGAAAGAAAGAAAGAAAGAAAGAAGGAAAGAAAGAAAGACGGGCCTGATTTTCTGTAGGCTTCCTGAAATGTTAAAGTTAATATCTAAGGTCTGATATGATGCTCCAGAATATGCACACCAAGAAGACACTCAAGACTTCAATCTCTGATGGAAAATCCATTTCATAAGGGAAGGAATTCTGTTTAATTATGAAGCTATAATTTCTGGTTTCCATGACTAGTATCCAGTAGTTCCACAGGGCTTCCATACAGAATTTCAGAGAGAGAATTTGGATCAGAGTAAACAACATTATACTGTAACATAATACAAAAACTGGTGCAATGCTATAATTCAAATGGCAAAGCAGTCACAAGCTAGAACTTGTATCAAATATACTGTAAGAGAGTGGGGGATATACCTTCTAACAGAGAATCACTCCTAAATATATCCAATGTTGCTAGAGTAATTATGAGCTGTCAATACTGTCATAACAACTATTCACATGACTTTATAATTTATTTATTATTTTAGGACTCTTCATACAATCACTTTTAACACTAATTTAATCATCACACAAATACTTTCAAAACAGGATTATGCAAAACCTTTGTTGAGGTATGTGGGTGAGGGCATAATAAAAAGAGAGGGATTTAAAATGATCATACCTGTGTGTTGCATTAGACACTCAATATTTAAATACCCATTCCCACCCTTAAAAAATAGATATCCTGAAGAAGAATCATGATGTTCTTTCTGCAATCAACAATAACAAAATGTATAATCAGAAGACATTATATCAATTCAGGAAGTTTTATCTGTACTGCTCCTAGATTTATGACTTCTGATCTAACTAGAATCCTCTATAAAGAAGAGAGATGTTTTGAATGAGGGATACTGATGAAATTTGTATTTCAAGATTCATATTCCCTTCCACAAAACATACCACATCAAAGGACTCCCATTCTTTCATGTGCGACAGCCAAAACATGTATATATTAAAAACATGCTATCAGTATGTAATTTTATCACATATGTGCAGAAATTACCAGATTAAACTACTAACAAATATACCTTTCAATATTTGGCAAGTATATTTTTCCTCACACAACACTCATGAACACAGACCAAAATATTTACTTAAGATTACTTGGGAATTACTCTAAATAGACTTCTACAACTCATATCACATTTGGCAACAAAGAAAGGCACGGCCATCATTCTCTCAAAATTCATTAAACAAAGTTTACTTGAGTTAGAGTTTAGCCCTTCTCAGAGCGATATTTGCATGAACTTTATTGAAGTGGATTGGATCCTTCAATCACACACACATTTTAACACCCATTTCTTGCACAATAATAATAATGATAATAAGAATAATAATAATTTTATAACCCATATAATAAAATTCTACAACATTCTCAATAAACATTGAAATTGATTATTATATTCTTATCAATCACCACTTTCTAAGAAGATATAACAGAAAAAGTAAAGAACAAGAACAATTTCAACAATATATTCTAGAATTGTCTTCTATCATGAACACAGATGTTTCATACATATAATATATATTATTTATTTAATTATTTTTATTTATTTATTTATTTATTTATTGATTAACTATGTAAACAAAACTCTGAACAAGAGGAACCAATAATTACATTATTTAATAATATGGGATTGCAAATCATTTTATCTGCAAGGTTCCTGAAAAAAAAAAAAAAAAATGGCAGTAGAGAAATGTTATTACACAATATATTCATAACCTGAAGTCACATGGAACCTCACTTAAGTGCATACAGGATGAACACAATGGATGAATATATAAACATTAAACTTACAATGTGGCAACATAGCTTTATAACAATATTCTCCTGAGGTCACATGAATCAAAATAAGAATCAGTTTAACTTTACATGAAGACAATGTGCTGTGTGATAGAGCAGCTATAATGAACGCTAAACCTAGTGCAAGCATTAATGGCATATGGAGGTGGAGTAAACAATTCAAGAATTAACACCAAACAAGGTAAGATTAATAACCACATTCATTTAATAGTGTTATTATGTGCTGGTCTCACACCTGTACACATCTATCTAAACAGTTGGGGAACACTGCACCACACATACAATGGCATTGGCTTCTTCTCAAATTCCATTATCACTTGCACCTAGTATATGAATATAATATACACTACAGCAAATGAAAGATACTGCCAGCCTGCAAGTAAAAGGATCAGTGCCTTCATTAGTCGAAAATACCAACAATTCTATGAAGTGACTACAATCCAAATGTTAAATACATCTTTCAAGTATTTAAAAACAAAACAATGAACAAGTGACCTCAAATGTATCAGCTGAGCTACTCAGAATGAAGAAATAATATATGTTTACACAAAGTGTCTGTGTAACATCCTGTATTTGCTTCTGAGCAAACCATATTCGGACTCCATATTTAGCTGCTCAACAGGAAGAAATTGGCTATATATTCAGTGTTTGTGTAACATCCTATATTCATCATATTAATTTCTGAGCAAACCATATCCAACACTTGAATGCCACATAGAATCAACCTTAACATTTTTCTCCCTTTTACAAAGATACCTCAGGGTGATTTCTGAGAATTAATAACCTTTACATAATTCAGCTGGGTATAAATTAATAAATGTTTGTTCTCTACAACACAAACAAGCAATGTATTAATCAGTGTTACTAAAAAAGGAACTTTAAGCAAAACATTCAGAAGAGAACAAATTTTGTCAAATTTGAAAATCAGAAATGACGAACGTTACAAGCCCAGCAATATTTATGTTTTTGTGTGCAGTTTTTCAATCTACAACTGCAAATTTCCTTGAAAGTAGGAAAAACAGTACCGTACGCAGTAAAACAATTATAGGTTTCTAAAGAGTGGTGAAGATTTCAATATGTGCACATGGGAAATAATGAAGAGGGATAATTCTACAATGGTGAACTGTTTTATATGGTTGAAAGATGAATAATATCTGTAGCACAAAGTGCTGGGCCAACACTGGGTGCTACTAATACTGAATATAATCTCAAGTAAGAATAAAATATGCGGGCTACATTCATCCAATTAACTGGTGTGAAATACAAAGAGATCACTACAAGTTTATACCTCAAGCACATTATCAATCTAAAACCGTAAGTCAAAACACCATACATTTTAAGCAAGTCTGATTTTTTCAATGTCTTGGAACCAGCCATAGACATAGGAAAATATACAACAGTACTGCAATTGATTTCATTTTTTTACACTGAATTCCAGAAGTTACTTCAGATCATATACTGTGCTCATAACACACAAATTTATTCCATATATCACAAAATAGCTTTACTTCTGCAAACCTGAAAGACTCCTCCAGAGTTCAAAGCATTCAAATGGGATTTGTGAGGTATGGTAAGAACAACTGTTTGGTAATGATATGTTTCAGAAAGATAACAGAACTCTGCATGGGTACAGCCAGACTGAGGTATGATGACAAAATCAATAAAAGAATGAAATTAAAGTTATTTTTCTTGGCTTATTCATAAATGTTGATGTCAGTCATCAGTAATTAAAGGACTAGGCTGGCTAAAATAGTGATTAAGGTGGCCATAAACTGGACAATACAAGGCTAATAATAATAATAATAATAATAATAATAATAATAATAATAATAATAATAATAATAATAATAATAACAACAACAACAACAACAACAACAATGAACACATGTACCACAACATTGAAATGATTCGGTAAAATTAATAATGCTTCTCCAGCGCATTGCAGTTAGCCACAGCATTTCAGGAACAGTTAAGGTCAATAAACCATATGAAGTAATGAGCCTATTATTGTTTCAAGCACATTACTGAAATAACAATACTTTTCATTAATACATAAAACTCTGCCTGCTGTCATTTCTTGATGGATACAGTACTTTTGCATCCATCTCTTGGCACAGGCCAGAGTAAAGTGTAGCTTCCACCGAAGTCCCAGTCAACATCCATGGCTGTGACAATATGGAAGATGCTGGGGTATGGGTAGTGCTGAGTAATGACATTCGGAGCATGACTAGTGCATCTGAGTGTTATGAAAGGTGCTGCTCATAGGGTCAGTCGTGCTACAATAGTACTTTCTGACCCAGTGAGGAAAGCAATGGCAAACTACCTCACTCCTCATCTTGCCTAGTATGCCTCATTTTGGTGCTGCCATTGGTTTATGGGGTTTCCTTATAACCGCATAACCTTCGGTGGTGCTATTTGAGGATCCAACCAGCCTCTGGGCTGATGACCTAACAGACAGACATAAAACTATTCTATGAAAACAAAATAAATGAGTTTAATTTTAGTGTAATAAGAAATATAATGATCAACTTTTTAAAATTGCAAAATGTTAGGACTCAGTTCAATATCATTAATGAAGAGAGTTGCAACCACCAATACAGTATTATACTCACTGGCTAGTATATGTGCTGTACCCAAAGCATGAGGGGCCAAAAAAAGTAAAAAAAATGCATCAAGACAACTTACTCAGAGTTCTTCAATTAATAAGGATAAATACGGGTATTCATAAAATTTGATGTAATATCATCTCAGTTGATATTCAAGAAGATTTAATGAGCATTAATGAAGTTGGATAAATTTCAAGGAAATTTTATACTTTTTCCAATATGAAATTGAAAAGAAAAAGCCCAGAATATTCTTGACAAAATATTTCCTGACTGGCTAATATAAATTTTGGTATACTTTTATTTATAATTTACTATACGTAAATAAAAAATACATATTTTAAAATATTTTCTCTATAATAAATCAGCTCACATTAAGAGCGTTGAGAACGAACTATGGAAAAATACAACAATGAAACAAGTAGTATTAAATATTCTTAACTGAATAATATCCGAGTTTTAATAATATACGTCCCATTTCAATGCAGGAGTAAAACACAAATCTATGTTTTTGGGTTACTTCAAACTGAAGGGTATAAATCTGAATATTGTTCTATAATAGCAACATAGGTTAGAATTTATAACAAACATAACCACACACATTGTTTAAAAGAGTTGATGTAACAAAAAGCAAACTGTATAAAGTAAACATCTTTCCTCATAATCCAATAACTATTACTTGTTTTTTGCAGATTAGAACATTGACCAAATGTTTGTATTATTAGAATGATACCTCTGATTATAAATAATAACTTTTTAATATATATAATTTGATAGAAGAAATGTACTTCACTGACTTCAACTATTTGAATCATTTGGGTGAAAACTGAGCTTTTAACCACAAGAAGAAAGTCAAGCATATTATTGATTATAAGCTTGTATTAACGGTTAACTGAAAAGTTCAAAACATCGATAACATCGCTTTCTCACAAATTAAGTCCATCGGAAAATAAAGAATGAATAAATAAATAAATAAATAAATAAATAAATAAATAAATAAATAAATAAATAAAAATAAATAAACAGATAAATAGAAAATTTATGTTATTAAATTTCTAATACCTCACAGTTCACCAATCTTGTACTAGGCACCAGAAATACATTCAAACTGAAAAATTAACAGCCATCATGGCTATCCAACAATATATAATGCAGCAGCAATGTCTGTAAGGCAAGTAAAGATGACCAGAGCACTAAACAACTCGATACATAACGTTAAGAAGAAGTAGTCTTTATGTTTACTTTTGTGCATGTTCGCTGACAAACACAAATATTTCAAGCACAGGTTCCATAATACCAACACAAACATAAAAATTAAATTTCTCAAAAACTGATGTAACATACATCTAATTGATGTAATGTAGGATTTCCATTGCTCAAAAACATGAAAAGAACAAAAAAATAATTTCCCTTTTGGCACTGAACCAGGCTTAGAAAGTTTTATCTAAATATTTGCATTTTGATTAAGCCATTAAAATAAACTCATGAACAATACTTTCAAAAATTCATAGGTACATCCAGTCATATTTACTGCCCATACCGTACACTGCAAATCCACAAAGCTCAACAGTTACATTAGGGAACATACATTAATGCCTTTGGACCTCATGGTCGGTCACAATTTGTACATAGAATTCTATAGAAATATATAAAGAAACAGAAGGCAAACAAATTAAGTTCAAATTTTGATCTGAATATTTTTCTCTCTCTCTCTCTCTCTCTCTCTCAACAATATTTATAAATACGTATAACGATTCCCTCCATTTTCAATCTCTAAATATCATTTACTTCAACTACTTCCTTCGTAAATTCTTGAATTAATCTCTACAAGGAGTTAAGAAAATGCTAAACTATTAAGAACATCATAAGACTTTTTTCTTTGCAAAACTTTGTTCTCCAAACAAATATTTCACTTAGTTAAAATAACTGGCGATTTTCAACAGTCACTGTTTAACTGCTCTGCCATAATACATTATGTGCTAGGATGTTTTATTTGCCTGAACTTGCATCTAACATTCACAGACCAACTATTATTCTGACTTAATAGCCAAAATATGCCATTTCTTGTTTTACCCTAAACATATTGACACTTGAAATCCTTGGGTACAAGATGTACCATTCTAAAAGGAAGAAACTCAACATATTTTGCCCACTTGACTGTAATATCTAATAATTTTAAAGCCTAATCCATTCCATTACATTTCGTTCTGATATACAAGTCCATTTAGGAGAGGATCATTGCTCTCTCATAAAATGACAAGTCAATTTCCACACTGAAATAATACATATATTGACTATTGTCTATAGTTTTATCTTTTCTTTCAACCATTTCAAGTTCTGTAATTTTTCAACTTCTCATAATTTTTGTTTTAATTCCACATGAACAGAAGTAAGCAAATTAAAGGAAATCTTAATTCTTTCCTACCAGTTGCAATTCACAACCCTCCCTGAATGATGTTTTAGTAGGAGTAGTGAATTTCAATAGTATTTGTTACTAGTCATGTCAACTGGATCACATGTTTCTTCATTAAATGTAAAATGCTTCTCTGCATTACTATATTTTCAAATCATTCTAAGTATTTGCTAAAATTTGTGACATAACTTTGCTTCATAACTTTAAAAATATTTCTGTAGCAGTCTCTAAACTTCATTTTACTATTTTTCTTTCATTAGCAGTCCAATAATTTTCTTATCACTTCACTTTTTTAAACATACAATCTTGCCAAAGCAGTTTATTGTTACTTTCAACATACATCTGAACATCACAAATAATAAGTAACCCCTTTTCTCCCTATTCCAACAAATAAACCACCTTGATTTTCCTATTTAGTCCCAACTGAGTACTGAACGTTTCCTTTCTTCCTAGATTTGCAGTGTTCATTACTCATTGTAATTTGGATGGACAGTTCTTAAAAAAAGTTCTAATGATTAGCTAAACCTCACTTAGCATTAGGGCCTCCATCCGAGCCTCCAGCAACTGACACTTTTTCACCACCTTCTTTCATCTTTTCACAATAATCCGCAAAGATATCTCGAAATCGAGCCCAAGACTTTTCAGGAACAGTGATGGCCGTTCGGAAGTTGGTTTTAACCTGCAAAGAGGAAACCAGAAACATTAGCTAAAAACAAAATCTTGAAAACTAGTTAGCATTTCCTTGTTTTCAGAGGATAAACAAAACATATTAAGATATTCTTATAATTTGATCAAGTTTATAAAATGGTTTTGATAAAAACCATCTTCAGTATAAACCATTCAAATTCCAAGTCTAGAAACAGAGAACCATACAAAAAATGCATATGTGTGACAAACAGTGATTTTGTTACAATGGTTTGAACAAAATCATGTTCCTATTTTCAAATTTTAATAATAAAGAATTTATTGCAGCCGAATGGCCATAATGATACATATATGTCATACTCTTTTTAGAATTTGACCTACATAGTAATACAGCATATTTCCTAGTTCTGAGCAGTCATGTCACTCCTTGCTATATTCCACTATTGACCTGGTTCAGTTCAGGCACGTGGTTATGTGGTAAGTCCCGCATGTACTGTTACATAGTTCACACACGCAATTTTCATCTGGACCATGAAACACTTTTCAGGAGCAAATCTTGTGGTGGAAACCATGAACTGCAAGCCTGATTACGACTTGCCTCATTTCACACAGAGGTTGCGTCCATCTTCTGTCTAGCACTGCATTTGGTGTGTAGAATTCCATTGGTATATCCCGCTTTTTATTTTGTACAGCTTGGAGCAGCTTGTTGTAACTTTCCGTAGTTGGTAGTAGTAGGGTTATCCGTAGATCCTCTATTAGGAATGTTTCTCTTGGAAGCTCGTACACCAGTCTGGATCTGGTTATCTTTGATACACCAAGGGCTCTTTTGAGAAATCTGGATTTTGTATTTTCTATCTCTTCCAATTGCCTGTAGTTAAGGAATTCCCATATTAGCTCGAGTCCATATGTCAGAACGGGCAGCACCTTAGTTTGAAAAAGTGCCATTGCTGTTTCCAATGAAATTAGATTTAGATGTCCAATGTCGTTTATAGATTTTATTGCAGGGGGTGTTTTCGATCTTATGTGTAGCCTAAAGCTTCTTCCTGTAACCTGTAGGGTAATGCCTAAGTATTTGAAATTATTGACTATTTTCAGTTCCTTGTCGTTGCAGGTCACTTGGTCGGAAAATGCTGGCCTTCCACCGTTTTGAAAAATTATCATTTCCGTCTTGTCCTCATTGATTTTAACATTTTTCTGGGCGCAGTCACTTAATATGTCTACTGCCTTTCGCAAGTCATTTATCTGCTCTGAAGCTATTGCCATATCATCCGCATATATGTATAATTTTGCCTTTGTTGTTTCTCGAATTCTGTCACCAACATCATATGTGAGCACATTAAATAGGGTGGGGCTCAGGGGATCACCGTGAAGTACGCCATTTGTTTGCATTATCCAGTTTGAATTCCCAACTGCATCGTAGACCTATATGTAGTTTTCTGTTAATATATTTGATATGAGGGTCGTTGTTCTTGCTCTGCCTGTTAGCGTTTCTAACTTGTTTATCAGTATAGTTCTGTTGACTAAATCAAAGGCCTTCGAGTAATCAACAGAGACTACATGAAGTTTGCCGTTAGGTTTCTCCAGCGTCATTGTTATATGTCGTAGTAGATTCTCTACTGCCATGAGTGTTTACCTTTGCTTACGGAAGGCACATTGCTCTTCTGGCAGCAGTGGGTCTATAATTACATTTATCCTGGATGTCAGTATCCCTGTTAATAGCTTCAGGGCAACCGACTCCAATGCAATTCCTTGGTACGAGTTTGGATCATCAGTACTCCCCTTTCCCTTATACAGTAGCTTAATTGTTGATTTCTTCCATTCACTTGGTATTCGCCCGAGTTCTAAACATTTGTTTCATAGCGCCATCCATACTGGCAACAGTTCATCTGTAGCTTGCTTAAGATGTTCAGTCCTGATTCCATCCGGTCCGGGAGATCTATTATTCCTCATTTTCTGTAATGGATTCCGTCATATCCTGGTCTTCTGAGAGTCTGATTTTGGGTCTTGATTCTTTTGCACACGTTACTTTCTTGATAGGGTCTTCCCAGATTTCCACTGATATGCTGGGTTGGATTCTTTGAATTTTTGGTCGTAGGGCCCTATACGGGTCTGACTCTGCTTCCGCAATGACCTTTCTTTGTACCTCTTCTATGTATTCCATTTTCTTCTTTTTGAGCATGTCTTTATAGCTTTTCCTCTGCTGCCGGTATTCTTCCAATGTTTTGTTATCTTTCTTTTGTCTCATGTTGTGAAGTTTTTTCATGGTCTCCTTCCTCTGAATATAGCATGATTCGTCAAACCATGGTTTAGCTTTTCTCCCTTGTACATATGGGGCTGCTGCACTATTGATGCAGTATTGGATCCATGTTGCAGCATCATCAATATCTCCTTCCTTGATCTTTTCTACTACCTTTGGTATATCCTCCATAATTTCTCTCACTTTATCTATGCTTATTTTCTTGATTGTATTGTTAGTTGCTGTTGCCGGAATATCATCCTTAACTTCACCATCTACTCCTAAGCTGACTGGGATATGTTTGCGGATAGCAGCTCCTTCTGACAGTATTGTATTGGCACTCCTTTTTCCAGGCATTCCTCTGGTGCATACGAGGTCTATTGTACTAGCCCCATTGTGACTTATGTCCAGTCCTGGCTTTGATTACGGACATGAAAACCTTCCATTCTTAGGTAACTGACTACTTCGTTACTCTTTGAATTTTCTATATCCATTCTACTAGATCACCAGCTAGAACAGCCTTTCTTGTTCCTTGAAAAGTATTCAAAGCTGCTCCAAGACAGTATATTATGTCCGCAGTGGTTTGTTCAGGCTTAAAATAAGCGGCCACTATCACACATGGTTTTGTTTCTACAACTAATATATCCTCCTTCCTCCATAGTAGCTTTATTGGGGCCAGGTGTGGTATGACTATACAGGCAACGCCACCAGACGGTCTTCCTCTATTTGTGTATTGTCTTGCGTATGCATGAAAATTGTAGAAATTCAGAACGTCAAATCTCGATTCCTCTCTAACCATAGTTTCAGTGAGAATGCAAATATCATAGTTGATAAGGATTTCTTGTGATAGAAGGTTCAGTAGACTTTGTAGTCCTTCCACATTCCATGTTAGTATATTTGTTGTCCCGGTAGTATGGGCCTTTGTATTTCCATGGTTGTCGAAAGGGACGACAGTAGACGTCAGATGGCCAAAAACTGCAGTTGTAAACTAATTTACATTTCTCAATGGGTATGCCTACTTTGAAAGCCCGACTTCCAATTCTTTCATTCACCATGTCGCAGTGGATCCTTCCATTTTTCTTTAAGTATGCAACTACGTCATCTGTAGTAGTGTCTTGACTTAGTTTTGCAACATAAAGCCATCTACTCTTTTCTGCAGGTTTTAGTCTCATTTCTCCTTGTTTGGTACCTTTTAAATATTCCTTTCTCAGCAGTGTTCCTGCTTGTGATTCGTTAGGACGGCGGTTTTGCATATTACTCCTTTGTGGAGGTATTGGTCTGGGCTTCCGTGTCATCTGAGTATTATGCTTGTCTATCCTGTTGTTGGCTGAGGTTTTATACACAAGATTATCTTCGTTCATTTTCTGCGTTCTTCTTTTCCCACCATTCTTCCACGTGTTATCGTGATCACCATTCCCTTTCTCTCCATTCGTGTTCACTTTGGCTGCTCTTACGAACGAGTTCATAATTATCTGTTCCGCTGGCGAGATGTCATTTCTTTCTTTTGCACTATTCTCATTGTTGTGTCCGTTGTCCTCCTGGTCGGTGTTGTTCATATCCTCCATCTGGTAGTGTACTGGCCTGGTTTGTTACATTGTCTCCTTCTCCACTTTGTTGTGCCTTGTAACTGCAGTTGTGACTCTTCCATTTTCAAATTTTGAAAGTATCCAAACATGCATTTCCTATTTCAACACCTTATGATATACATATAATTATATTCATCAATTAACATAGAGGACTGTGGGAATGTAAGATTACCAAACATGTAATGGACATATTGAAACACTCTGAACAAGAGTTTACTTTATCATGGCAAAAAAAAAAAAAAAAAAAACACCTTTGAGTTTCCAGATTCTTCAATAACTTCATATTTTACAGACCTAAATACACTCACTGTATCAGTGATGTTTTTGAAGACTTTCATAAGGAGTTAGACAACATCTATTTTGCAATTTATAAATCCTTGTCAGGGCTGGGAAGTAACCGAGTAAAAATAATTGAATTACTTGAAATTAATACTTTTGTTTATTAACTTTTACTTGTATTAATCACTGTTTACAAATTGTAATCCTTACTTGTAATTTACTTCTTGAAATAAAAATGTAATCATTATATTCCAGTAATCAATATACATTGCATGGAAGCAGAAAATGGAAAAAATTAAGTGATGATGAACAGAACTGTTTCAGTTCTACTACTGCAGAACCAGTAGCTTCAGCAGTACCTTTTTTCTTTTCCAATACTTCCAATGACATCAAATGTATCCTACAATATCCATCACTGCTGGGAAGGTTCTTACAATTAAACATAGGTAAGTGCCCTTGTGGAGCGTCTTTTCAGCAAATTCAAAGATGTACTTCCCCCCAAGAGGATGAGGCTTAGCAATATGAATTTCAAAAACCAATTATTTCGTAATGTAGGTGGCAAATTATTTGAAATGCTAAAGGTCTACTTTTGTCTACCCCTTAGTCTCATCTTCTTGAAACAGGGTCATTGATGAGGTGAGATGAATTTTTACAGCATGTTTTTACAGCCAGATGCCCTTCCTGATACTGACCTCATCTGAAGCACCAATGAAGATGAATGGATGAATGAATGAATTAAATTGGATAAGGAGGTGGAAGGAATTGGCTGTGGCTTATGTATAAGAACTGTCCCAGCACTTTCCTCGAAGTAAAAATGGGAAACCACAGAAAACTGTTCTCAGGACAGCCAACAGTGGGGTTTTGAATCCACACGCCTCCCGAATGCAGAGCTTGGCTCTTAGCCTTAGAGCGTTAACACAAGCAACCACTCTGCATGGTATTTGAAATGCAAAGTCACCAACTAAAACAAAAATTATGGGAAAATATTATTTTAAAAGTACCAGGGTATCATGCTTAGTCCCCAGTGACGACAGCTACTTAATGTCTATGGTAAAAGAAACACAAAATGAAGTATGTAATATCCTTTTCTTTGCTAAGTTTAGTATCATTCAAGCCCCATGCCAAAAAAGACACTGATAACTTGTTGAAAAAGCAACTTTTCATTGTAACTGAGTAGAATATTTCTCAGGTAACTGTAATTCAGCCCAGTTAAACTTTTCTTGTACTTTTCCCATCACTGACCCTGATACATCTGCCAACATCTGTCACCAGTGAAAGTTACACGAACCTGCTACCAAGATTGTATCCATACATTTTTTTTGCCTTCAGCACCCTGCAGGAGACCTACACCTACAGCAAGATTATTCACCTCGCTTATCAGACTCGAATTGTGGGCGATTGTTTTGATAAACATTCCATGGGCATGAGGATGTTTGCTTAGCACCCAAAGTCATCTGACCTTAATCCAATTAAGCACATCTGTGATGCTGTTGAGAGGGATTTGTGAACCTTGGACACTGTTCCTACGAATCTCAGTGCATTATGGGAGGCTGTGCAGCGGTGGTGGATCAGGATGGCTTCCCAACGTTTCCAGTGTCTTGTTGAACCCCTGCCACGAAGCAATGCCACCATCATCAGGGCGGTAGGTGCTCCTACATGCTACCAACCAGGTAAATCTAGTTCGACTGCGAATCAGTGTATCTAGCAGCAATAGTCTGATGTCAGGTGATGCAACAGTGCTGCCATCTTAACGTACTACTGGAAAATAATTGTGCTGCGCAGCTAACAATGTCCATCCCTATTTATCCACCCTATTTGAATAAACCCTCTTTTCTTTCTATCTCCAATAACACCAACATAATTACCCAGATACTTCATTCACAGAATTTATCTTTATCCTTTCTTCAACAAATATTTCCCTGCAGTTTTTAAGCCCGCTTTTCTCAGAAGTAATACATTCCAGCAGGACAATGCACAATACAGCTGATATTACGGTACACTAGTTGCATTCATTGGACATAGTCTTTGGGAACACCATGCAACCAAATTGCCAGCCAAATCAGCTCATGAGGAATTTGATCGAATGCCTTCTTTAGATTTAAAAAGGCTACATGCACTGGCTTGTTCTTCTCCTGGTGTTTCTCCATGAGCAACTTGACAGCATGGATGCTGGGCTGGTGTGGCGCCCATTCAAGAGAAAATGCGAGAGACTTTTATGCATTGGTGGGGCAATGTTATAGGTAATGATGAACATTCTGTGGGCAGAAGGGTGTTCAATGTCAGCCCAGACACCGACTCCGTGGCCACTCCAAGAAACACTGGCTTCATCAGCTGAAGGAGGACATGAAGCACCTCAATTTCAACCCCATTGATGCCATCGATCAGCTGAAGTGATGATTAGCACATAAAAAAGCGGACCTTGCACCGAGGTGAGACAATCTCTAGGAAGAGGATGATCTCTTTTATTACAGTTTATTCCTAATAAACATTACTTCAGTTGTTCTTCTGTCTTCTTCCTCTGCCGGTTGGCTACTACATTCTGAGACGGTTTCTTTTCATACTGTATATACCAAACAATATCCTATTAATAACAAATTCTCATTCCTCACTACACAATGACGCTGTATCTCCAATTCCTAACTATTTATTAAATTACAGCTATTATACAGTATTTATAAAAAAAGATCCTTCATTAAACTCTGTAACTTAATTACACAGCAGTTCAAAAATACTGTATAACTAGGCAGAGACATAATTCGACACCCAGTATAATGTAAATTTGTTTAGAATTAAAATGTCTACAACATTTCAAACCCACAATGACTAGATATTATATCTTGACAATACCAATCACGTGGTACGTATTTTACAGCCAAACTTGCGGCCATGACCCCGACACAGCCCAGTTCGAATTTTTAAATTGGACTTGTACCTTTATCAATAATATTAAAAATGCTGTGGGCCATCCCTGTATTAATTAGTCAACAAATCTCCATGATAATCAGAGCTGAGTAAAAGTAATCAAATTACTTGTAACAAATGCTCTTTTGGTTATTTTTACTTGTGATTTTTACAAAATGTAATTTTTACTCATAGTTTACTACTTGAAATAAAACTGTAATCGATACATTCCAGAGACTGATAATCACATGGAAGCAGAAATGGGACAAAAATTAAGTGATGATGAAGACAATTTTTCAGTTCTACTACACCAGAACCAGTAGCTTCACCAGAGCTGGATAAGGTATTTTCTTACCACTGCAGTACTTCCAATGGCATCAAACATATCCTACAATATTCATCACTGCTGGCAATGTTCTTGTAGTTAAAGAAAGGTATTCTTTTCAGCAATGCAAGGGTATACTTTCCTCCACAAGAAGACAAGGCTTAGTGATGAGAATTTAAAGAGCTAATTATTTTGTCAAGAAAATGGCAAATTATTTGAAATGCTAAAAGCCACTAACTAAAAATGTATGGGGGAAAAACTCAGTGCACTATCATGTAGACTGGAGTTACCAGTCTCCACAGACCTGCCCTTCAGTCAGCTTATGTGCAGTAGGGACAGAGGGGAATGATTCAGCTGATAACAGTGACATCCTTCTAGACAATCAACCACTGAATTGGCACAGTGAACCACAGAATTGGTATCATGATTTTCATAGATACAATTATAGCAAATATGTTTTATTTAAAGGGAAGGCTAAAATAAATTATTTTTAATTTTGGGTGATCATACTTTATTTTTATTAAAATAGTTTTGAATGAAATAGCTGTTTTTGTTTTAAATTGAAAGTATGAAATAACCAAACCTTTTCGTACATAATATTTTAATAGATCAAGCCCAAAAGTACATTTGTATCATATTATTGTTGTGTTTAATACATGTCTAATAATAAATGAAATTAATAATGATACATTTTTGTACCAGACATTGTACCAAACAAAATGCACTCTTTTGTTTTCATACCTACTGTATATAACAAAGAAAAATAAGTCTTCCCTTCAACAACAGCAAAAGCAATATTTGTAACACAACTTTATTTTAAAATAAAGCAATAAGAAATAGTCTTCATTAAAAAAAAAAAAAACAAAAAAAAAAAAACAGGTAAGTAATAACTAGTGCTTGGATGTTTAGGAAAAGTCATATTTTTTCTTTGTCTCCATTTTCTTGCCTGATGGGATTTTGGTGAAAATCAGGTGATTATTGTCACAATTAAGTGATATTTTTTGTCATATAAATGCATATTTTGGCTATTTTTTGTCATAAGGTCATATTTTGGCTATTTTTGTAGAAACTTCATACTTCAGTGGTATGAATACAGCCATAGCTGTGCAAAATAATCTTCAATTTACCGAATGCGAACTAGTGTTCACAAAACTGCTTCTCGGTATCACATCTGCGGTTAATACAAGTGCCTCTTCTATCAAGATTGCGCAGGAATTGTTTTCCAACAGTTTGTCAGAAAGTCTGGCATATATTAAGTCTAACTTTGGAATTATATGGAGTGCAATTACTTGTTTAGAAGTTGTTAGCTTAGAAATTCATCAAAGTATTGAAATTGTGAGAAGTGTTCAACGTTCAGTACAACAATCACATGGAATAACTGGCGACAGTGTAAAACGGAAACTTCAAAACATGCTTCATCAAAATGACGGTTTTCGCCGTGTGTGGAAGATAAGTAATGTCCTTTGCTAGCGGGATGTAGTGTTTACAGTGCACTATGTCTTCTGGTATGGGCTAGAATAAATTTGTTACTTTCATTGACCTGTCTCAGTCTCATCCTTGGTTTTGACAATATGAAAGTGACCGAGGTATGAGCGATTCTAGTGAAACCGTTCCTTATGCAGCCAGTCCCCATTATGAATGGTGTGAAAATGTTGCTCATAGGGTCGGTTGGTGCATGCATTTCAGTGGGCTCAGCAGACTGATATGTAATAGCAACTTCTGGCTCAGCGAGGAAAGCAACGGGAAACTACTTCACTCCTCATTTCTCTAGTATGCCTCTTCAGCAACACCTACACTATCTATGACAGCTGTTGGTGGAGCTGTAGAGGATCAGACTGGCCTTCGGGCTGAATACCCAACATACTAGAGGAGAAGGTACCTGTAAACTTCAAGATGAGTGCATACTCGACAGCAGTGATTTCACGTTATTTAAATGTGCACCAATAACGTCTTGTGATGTAGAAAGGAACTTCTCTTCTTACAAGAATGTGTTGGTGATAATCTGACTTCTTTCGAGCCAGATGCTTCAAAGATGAATCTTGTCATACACTTCAATTCCACCCACGGAGAAGAATGAGAAAGTTATGTGAGTTTGCACTATAGGCCCTGACGCCCTACCATAACAAAATGAAAGACTATCTACTTAATTTGTTTCGTAGTGCTCAATTTAAACTTCAACGCATTTAAGTAATATTAATGTAATCTGGGCTTAAATGTCCCAAAATATTTAAAAATAAAAAAATAGATTGATATCTAATTTTTTCATATTTCAAACCACAAATGCAGGATGCAAACATGTTTTGACTTTTAAAATGTTGTGTGATCTGATAATCTTAGAGAACTTAGTATCTTATATTGTAAGTATTCACAAATATTTGATAAGTGAATCAAGGACAATGGACTGTGAATAACTGCTAAACATGTATATTCAGAAAATTAATAAGAATAAAGAACTTAGTTAACAAGTGTGTATTAAAGAAATTGCTGTTTTGATTTAAAACTTATTTTAAAATGGCCATATTTAGATTAATAATTTTTGGGTCACATTTTGTAATTTTTATATCATATTTCACCACTTGCTTATTTGGGCTATTTTTAGGTCTTAAACATACGAGCCCTAGTAAAAACGTATTATGTTCTCTGGCCACTACAAATGATGGCATCAAGTTTAAAAACTTGCACATGTTAGCTGAGGCCCGACAAAAATGATGATGATTATTATTATTATTGTTACATCCATTTAGGAAGGCTTGGCTTGCACCAGTAACATAATGGGCTGACTCGCCCTAAGTAAGGAGTCACCCTCTTGATTATGAAACTATACAGATATCTACAAATATTTACAACAGAAATAATTACAACATATAGGCCTATATATATACAATAAATGTGCATAGATGATGTCCCTAAACAACATTTTATCTCCCCATTTTGGAAATCTGTCCTTCAGTTCCACCGGATCTGCAGCCTTGATCTTGATGCTGTTTGGTGTAACTCGGACGAAAAGTCGTTCCTAGAAATGTTCCCATAATGTGGCAGGTGCTCAGGAGGGTGGCTTTCTATAGTTCAACGTATGTGTGATATTGAAGGTTTAATGCGGCCAGAGAGCTGTGCAAGCTTTTCGGAATAATACCAGTACATGATATTACTATTGGAACTCTGATGACTGATTCTAGATTCCACAGGCATTGTATTTCTATTGCCAGTTCTGTGTATTTTTTTATATCATTGTGGTTATTGTTGCCTGCAGACTGGAGATGTTTGGACAAGCAATTTTTATACGGTATGCGGATCTTTTTGATTTATCGATTAGAACAATATCGGGCCTATTGTTGCTGAGTGTAACATCGGTTATGACTTCTCGATAGCATAGAAGGTTGCATGAAGAGTTTTTGAGAGCAGGTGGAGGTGTGTGGAGTTGTGTATTTCCAATATGCAGTTGATGACAGAAGAAATCCACATTTTACAGAAAGTTTCTTGTGAATGATTTTTGCAACCTGATCATGTCGATGCTTAAAAACAGTGTTGGCCAAGTGTGGGCACCCAGATATGACATGCTGTATGCTCTCTGTAGTTCTGGAATAGCGGCGGCAGTTGTCTGTGACAACTGTTGGATCATTCATGATGAATCTACGGTAGTTTTGTGTAGCAATGACTTGATCTTGGATGACCAGAACAAATCCTCCTGTTTTTGGAAAAAGACCAGAGTAGGTCTGTCAAGCATGTGATGCAGGTTTCTCGATATGAGGCTGATCCAGTTCGTGGGGGTGTTTCCCGTCAACAGATTTTTCTTCCACATGGCGATATTCATCTCCTTTAAACGTGGGGTAGAAACACGTATTTGCAGCGACTATAGATTGAGAGGTGTATAGTTTATATCCGCTCTGCAAACAGCTTGATGAAGACACAATGTTTCAGCTCTCGAGTGGAAGTATTCTCTTAGATTCGATATCCGACTGTTGTGTAAATTGACAATGGATTAGAAGCCCCTACCACCTTCTGATCTCGGAAGTGTAAGACGCTCGGTTGCTGTTTTTGTTTGTAACTAATGAAGTTCTGTTTGGGTCCATTTTATAACGCCAAAAGAGTGTGAGCAGTGGTATGGCATACATATTGACTGCTTTGGTAAGATGTTTAGCTGTCAGTTTTGATGATAGTACTTTGTTGAGGCGTGTTATGTATTGCTATGACATTTCTCTTGATGCTGGCAAGTGACATATGAGTGCTCTGATGAAGTCCGACATATTTGTACATTTCTTCTTTCTCCAGCTGTTGTATGGGTTTGTTGCTTAAACTAGATGATGTTCCTTGTGCTGAGTAGGATCCTCTGATGACAGTTTGGGTTCTGCATTTGTCCAATTCAAACTGCATGCCTATATCTGAAGAAAACATTTTTGTAATTGAGACAAGATGTTGGAGATGGGGTTTGGGTCTTATTTTTCGCTTAATGTTGTCCACATAGAGTAGGTGGCTGATTTTGAATAGCTCTTTTCTCACTTGTTCTTACTGTTAAATCCATACCCACTTGTGTGCAATAGGTAGGATAGTGTATTGTAGTGTAGTGTATTTAATGCCATACTGGACTCGTGAGCCCCCTTGGAAGATCCCTTGTCATATTGGTATGGGTCTTCTTGTAACATTGTATTATTATTATTATTATTATTATTATTATTATTATTATTATTATTATTATTATTACAGTACAAATAAAAAAATATTTTTCCCTGTCAGTAGTGCTAGTTATTACTGACATCTGGAATCATCTTCACAAAATTTTCAATATTAAGGATCACTGTTCATGTAGCATTGCAGTGAATTAGTTGTATCTGCTCATCTGCACTAACACCACTGTTCAGCTGTCAGTACGGTGCACAAAACAAATTACAGGCCATTAGATCATGCCTGTTCTATATGTTACAGACTTCTTTGAGAGCCAATTTTTGTATTCTGAAATGCATGTAAGCTTATTTGTGCAATACCTCATAACAATATATACTTTAAGTAGATTCCAAATCTTCAGTCAAGCTATGGTGAACATCACACTGCTTCCTAAAAGTCTTCTGGTGACTGCAGCTCAAAGCTAGAGTACCTCCATACAAAAACAGGTGCTAAATATAAATATATATTTTGGTGATTCAACGTTGTACTAACACAATAGAAGATTTTCGGCAACACAGTGTACATTATAAAGATTATAATACAAAGAAAAACAAAATGCACTCAGCTATGCAAAAGAAAGAGAAACGCAAAGTGCAATGTTGAGGTGGGGTTTTGAACAAAACTTATTGTTAATTGTGTGACAGATCAATATGATGTACAACCTCGGGCCCTGAGCCATGCCTTAACATGAAGAGGCACACTCAGCACCAGAGAATCCAACTTGTCGCAGATTATTCCACTCTTGGATATCAGCTTCAGTCAGTTGCCGAATGGTAACAAGAGAATTAAGATGGTGCGCAGCTGCTCTCTTCAGTTCATGGCATGCCTCTTCAACACAAATCATGTCTGCAGAATATGCCGGCCACACCATTTCTCTGTATGCCATACCTTTCAATTTCCAATGAGTATGTATCATACTGGCAGGTGTATCAGTGAGAAGCTGGAGAATTTACCTAGGGTGCATCTGATCTTTCTGTCGCAATCCTTGAGGAATTTGAGAGGTATATTACTCAGATTCATCCCTTTAAAACTGGCTCCAACAGAAGTATTTGCATCATATTGTCAAAACACAGTACAAACCATACCTTTTGAATACAATGACAGGCCAATACAGAATGAGATACTCTTGGTTGAATGCACCATGGTTACATGTAATTAATCTCATAATGGAACCGTATTGAGGACAATATATTAAAATTATAAAATCCTTTTAATCACAACCACCTACTCAATACATTATATTACTCATTGAATTATAAAATAATCATGAGGTGTCTTAAATAAAGGAACATGTTTCGTTCGACATTAGACAAACAACATTAGACAATAAACTGATACAATTGCAAAACACTAAGAATAAACAGAGTAGTGTCAACAGTAAAACTAACCTCCCTTCCGCCGACTTAAATCGTTTTCCTACTACGGTGAACTTATCTAATACTGACTTTTCAGATAATGAACTATCCCTCCTTGATAAAGGCCTGAAATTTAATTGGCCTAACCCGAAAAAAACCGACGATCTGATTACTACAGTCGCGGAAATTGAATCTAACATTCGAAAACTCCCCGTAGAAGTGCATAAAGACATTAAATACGAAATAAAGAAAAAGCTTCCTTTTCTGGCGAAAGAACTGAAAACTACCTCGAATCCGACCCTTAGCAAACAAATACATGATGTAAGAAATAAAATTAATAATAATAATATTATCGTCACTAAAGCTGATAAAGGTCCCACCATAGTATTACTACATAAAGATGACTACATTAAAAAAACCGAAGATTTCTTCGCTAATGGCAGTTTTACTATTATTAATAAAGATCCCACCCCCAAAATCCAACGAAGTTTGAAGAACCTATTGAAGAATCTGCCGTTCTTACTACAAGAGCACGAGTATCAGAGGCTTATAATAATGAACCCGAAACTTCCAACTGCAAAAGCTTTGCCTAAAATCCATAAAAAAGACGTACCTATACGCCCTATCATCAACTGCATGAACAGCCCTTCTTACAAAGTTTCAAAATTTTTGCATAATTTTCTCAGTAAACACTTTAAATTCAATAATACAGCCTATATAAGAAATTCCGTTGAATTTTGTGAAAAATTATCGAATTTCAATCTTGAGCATAATCATATAATGGTATCCTATGATATTACCAATATGTATTCCAATATTCCGGTAAGCAAAACTGTCAAGATTATTAAATCAAACCTTTTAAAACACAGTAACCTTAGCAAATGCGAAATAGATAATTTCATCAGTCTGTTAGAATTTGTACTTAATAACAACTATTTCACCTTCAATAATAGAATATATCATCAAAAGGGCCTAGCAATGGGTGACCCGATCTCGGGCATTCTAGCTAATATCTTTATGGATGATTTGGAAAATAACAAAATAATCAATAATATTAATGGTCTTCAATTATGGTTAAGGTATGTTGATGACACTTTTGCCATTATAGATACACAGAAAAACGATAGTCATAGTGTGCTAACATCCCTTAATGAGCTTGACAATGATGTCAAATTCACTAAGGAAGATGAGATCAATGGTTCTCTAAACTTTTTAGATTTAAACATTTCAAGAGAGAATAATAAGTTCATTTTTCAAATATTTAGAAAGCCTTCTTGTGCCCCCATCACTATAAGAAACGATTCCTTACATCCGCAATCTCATAAACAGGCTGCATTTTTTAGTCTTGTCTATAGAGCATTAAAAATCCCGCTGACAACTGAAAATCGCAAAAAAGAACTAAACTATATTAAGGATTTAGCCAGAATTAACGGCTATAACCCCTTAATGATTAATAAAATCATTAACAAGATAAAATTAAAAACTGCAACAAAATTGATTCCAGACAAGCCTAAAAAAATGAAATATGCTCCCTTCACCTACACAAATCCAGGCCTATTTCAAATTACTAACCCTCTAAAGAAATACGATATTAATATCGCTTATAGAACCCGATATACGAACCGTAATATATTCTTCAATTCAAATATAGTTAACATTAATCACAATAAATTCTCGAACTCTGGTATCTATAGGCTTAAATGCACCCATTGTGGATTCTCCTACATCGGACAGACTGGACGTAGCTTTTTGACCAGATACCTTGAACATTACAACGCTTCGAAACATAAAAAGTATTCCGCCATGAGCACCCATATGGAAGAGACTGGCCACAGTTTTACTACAATTGAAAAAGACCTTCAAATCTTGAAATACGTCAATAAAAGTAAACTTATGACAGAGTTTGAGAACATTTACATATTCCTAGACCAGCATTTCAACGGGCATCAAAATTTAAATGATACTTCAGAAATTAAAAGTCCAATAATCGAGAAAATTCCAGAACTACTCTCTCTTTTCAATATAAATAATAATAACTTTACGAGAATCTTTAATTATACAACTGTTAATAATACAACAACTACTACTCTACTGCCCTCTCATGCGACACCCCCTCCACGATTACCCGACCCGCCTAAGGAATCGGTCACCCCTCCTCCTCACATGACTCACTCCCCGCCTCTACGTATACATACATACAATACTAGAAGCAGCAATAAGGTTACTCGCCAGTTTGACTCCCGCAGCCAACGTTAGTGAACACCTCACACTAGTCCCAAGGGTAAGCCTCCTTCTAACTTTTACTACCTTTTTTTCATTGTAACATATTTTTATTTTTCCTCCCTTTTCTTTCTTTTCAGATTTCTAACTCCAATTGTGCCATAATCTGCTCCATCCATTCTGGTTTGCTGGAACTCTCCCTACTTTCAAGTTATAGTTACTTAACGAGTCCACATTGGTGTCCTACGTTGTATAAGTTTAATTCTACTGCTAGCGTGTAAATACGGACTAGTTCAACCTGTATTTCCTTCTGGCATTGTGTTGGCTCTCCTACAGAATTCCTAACTACTGAAGTTTACGTCATTTCAACCTTAGCTTCGTCGCTTTGCACCTTTTAACTGACTCAGCTTGACTCGCACTATTCAATAAACTCTATTTTAACTTTTGGTTTGCTCAATTAAGAACTCCATAGTCAACAATTAATCCACGCTTCACGCATTGACTTATAATTTAGGATCTACTATATCTATATCTTTTTACTTTTACAACCTCATGTTTGTTTTAACTCTATAGACTACCATCATTCAAAGTATTCCTCTGCATACTTGCTGTTAATCTGTACATATTGTTATAATTTCATGTTTAATGTTATCATTTTACTTTTTTTATTATGGTATTGTCACTCTTTTAACAATTTTTATCATTCAGCTCAGGGCCCTGACCTAATCCTTGTAAATTAAGGCTGATGATGTTCGCTATGTCGAACGAAACATGTTCCTTTATTTAAGACACCTCATGATTATTTTATAATTCAATGAGTAATATAATGTATTGAGTAGGTGGTTGTGATTAAAAGGATTTTATAATTTTAATATATGCACCATGGTTTGCGCACCATCCAATCAGGACCTTACGAGACGTTGACAGTACGCTTGCATATGCAAGGAAGGCAAAATACCATCTGTGCTACATATTTATGGCAATTGTGCAAATTTTCTCCTTTCAGTTTCCATACTATGCTTAGTGTAATTCGAAAAATGAATTTTTCAGTGATCTATGCAATGTACTAACTGCAGAAAATATATTATGGAATTCACTTAACATTCTAAAATTTCCTAAATAAATATTGCAGTCATACCATTTTGGATGAAGTAATCCCAAGAAAAATGTATCTGGAGGGCTGTTACAGCCATTAAAGAAATCCATGATAATTTTAAAGACTGCCTCATATGAGGTGTGGCAGATGAAACTATAGTGTGTTGTGGGCACCACATGGTGAATTTTCTTGTTCGCAAATACAGTGAAGACGAGCCGGGGAAAACCTTTTATCCTTATCACTTGTAGGGTCTTACAGAAAACTACTAATTCCACCATAGTTCATTTCATGAATGAACCCAAAAGGAGGTAATGAACATAAATTTCAGGTTCTAATTTAAGATGCTCCAGCCTATAGGCTGCAAGCTGCTCGATTTCTGAAAATATTTAATCCCTATTTAATTTATGTTACTTATATTGAGCACAGGCTTCAAAGGGTAGCAGAAGTCACACTGGAACAGTTAGCTCAAGTAAATACCTTACTCCCCAGTAACAAGAACGTGCTTTTGTAAAAGCGCCTGTTTGAGTACATGCTTACAGGAAAAAAAGCTTGGAATCTCCTTTACCCACCAAACCAATTCTTATTCACTGGGTTACTTGGATAAACACTGCTCTCTTTTATGCTGGTAAAATCAATGAATTTGTAGAAGTTGCTTGCAGACTAAATCCAAATAATGTTTTATCATTTCAACGGTCACAGAACATTTTCAAAAATGAAACACTGCAGAAGGACTTGGGTATAATAAAGGCACATTTCAAGTTCTACCTCATGCCATAGAAAAACTAAAGGAAATGCACTTTGTCCCTTCATGATTCCGTACCAATTATTGAGAATGTGAAAAGTGCTGCTGATGATGATGCTTGTGGTTTAAAGGGGCCTAACATCTAGGCCATCGGCACCTAATGGTACAAAATGAGACAAAATGTAATGACAATTTAAACTTCTAAAATTCATCCACTGACCACAACTCAAAATTTGATGATGATGAATGAATGGATGAATATGAATGTAAAATAATCAGCAGATCCAAATCATGATATTAAAAGTTAAAAATAATTGCAAATCCATCCACTGACTAGAATTTAAAAAGATGACGAACAATGGGTATGAACTTAAACCAATCAGTGGATCCGACCGCAATACCCCACCTTCCCAGAAGCAAACTTAAAACAATTACACATAGTGACCACAGGGCTGCTTCCAAAGCACTATCCTGAATCGATGATGCTTGTTGTCTAAAGGGGTCCAAAATCCAAGTCAACAGACCCTCATAATGGTACTTATTGCTAGTTAAGTATAACCATGGTATTTCTCATGTAGCAGTACTAATCACAAGTAACGTAGACTCACAGTCTTCCTCACATTACGGTCTTACTCACTTGTAATGTACTACACACAGGTAACACAGACCTATGGTGTTACTCACATAGCAGTATTAATCACAGGGACCCGTACTATCCCGTGGTGTTCCTCACATTGTGGGTAGTAATCACAGGCAACACAGACCAAGGCATCGCTCAAATAGTGGTGCTAATCACAAACAACGCCCAGACCCATGGTGTACCTCGAAACGCAGACCCATGATGTCCACAACCGGATGCTGAAACACCCCAATGAGGATAGCCTCTTTCTCTCTCTCACGCTCTCTCTCCACGGGGGGTTCCAACCATACCCAGATAGAGGGGAGCCTCCATCATAGTGACGGATACTATACAAGAGTAATGTAAACCCAGAGTGATCCACCCACAGTCCCATGGTATTCCTCACATAGTGGTACTAATCACAAGGAAGGTCGACTCATGGTGTTCCTCGCATGATGATACTAATCACAGCTAAGGTCACGATTCAAAATTCAGCACCCCTTTTAGTTGCCTATTACAACAGGCTGGGGATGCCGTGGGTGTATTTTTCGTCTGCGTCAACTACCCACAGGGGGTAAAGAGAAAAATGAATTTAAGTGTGCCCCTATAACATATGAAGAAATATTGAGTACAAAACAGTGCTGTGTATAACAAACAAATCCTGATTTCAATATTTTATGCTTTTAACAATTATCTTCAAATTCCTGAAGAAATTCCTCAAGAGTTTGTAAGTGCTTACAAATACCGCCCTATCATGTCTGTGAATGTTGAGAGGACCTTCTCTGCATACAAACAATTAACTGATAAGTCATAAATTTACTTCCGAACATTTGGAAAAAATATCATTATCCAACACTGTAAATCAAACTACAGCCTCCAGGAAGACATATAAGGAAGACCACTCAATGTGAGAAGATATATAAATTATATACAAGGGCTGTAAATAAAGTAGGGGCAACATGGTAGACACACACTCAGGAGATCGTGCATGTGCTAATAGGATATGGGATCGGTCAGGTGGCGCTGTTGTCGATGTGTAGTGTGCATATGACAGGCATCCAGTTGGGAGTGTTGTTGCTGTGTGGTGTTGAAGTGAAGAATGTCTATTTCCCCGTTCTAAAGCATGTTTTCAAAACATGATCAGCGTTTACGGATTATAATCGAGGTTGCCTGTGGAAAAAATGCATCAAAATGTTATAGAGGATTATGTGAAGCTTGCGGTGAGAATAAATTACTGTATAGGATGGTTGCACAATGGGTCAAGGCGTTTCGTGCAGGTTGGAAGGAGACTGCGGATTTCCACAGCACAGGTCGACCGTTTGTTTCCTGAAGATCAGACTGACATCGCGAGTGGTCTCATTTCCATAGACAATCGATGGACTGTCCAGGAATTATCCATACAGGTTGGTCTCAGTCATCAAACTGTGTTGCACATACTGACAAAATGTCTTAACGTGAGGGAACTTGTGCTCCGTTGGCTTCCACATCAACTCACCGACGTACAGAAATGGCACCTGTATGCACTGACTGGCATCCATCTGGACAGATACCGCTACGAAGGAGACGCAGTTCTGCAGCAAATTGTTGCCATAGGTGAAGACGTGGGCACAAGCCTATGAGCCTGAATTAAAGCATCGATCGAATGAATGGCGACACCCAGGTTCACCATGTCCACAGAAATTTGGACAGGAACCCAGTCGGTTGAAGTTTATACAAATTGTGGCAAACGACTACAGGGGTGTTATTCTTAAGCATGCTGTGCCTGGAGGACAAACCGCCAACAGTGAGCGACATCCCGAGTCCTGCTATGCAGCGCAAACATCCACGTTCATTGAGAGACGATCGCCCTATCATGTTGCATGACAATGCATGTTGTCATGTCGCAAACAACATCAACATCTTAAGGCAACGGTAGCATTGGGAGGCCTTGGAACACCCTCCGTACTCACCATACATGAGTCCTTGTGACTTTGAACTGTTCCTGAAGTTGAAGGAAACCCTTTGAGGCTGCCGATTCCTGACGCGGCATCTGTACTCCGCGCAGTAGAGCGCTCCATAGCTGTCATCAACAGAGAACGCCTTGCCAACCATCCCCAATGGCTTCCCGACATTTGGCAAAAGGTAATAGCCTTTGCGGGTGACTACACTGAAGAAATTTAATGCAACTGTACTCGTTAGTTCATTAAACATTGCGTATATTCAGTGCATATTTCCAAAATTTTAAAACATATTTTGAAGATTTTTACAGCACAAATGCGTGCAAATATTAGATATTTTAGTGCATACAAATCTGATTTCCATCAACAACAACAACTGCAGCAGCAACAACAACAGTATTATTTCAATCTAGGGATAAAAAACATAAGTCTTTTAAATTCCTACTAACTTGAATTCCATTTTGAATGTGACTGATGCAATATTGTATAAACCAAAACAAGAGTGCAACAACTTTTCTTATTAAAGCTAAGAGAGATAATAGACCAATGAGTGCTCTTAACATGCACTTAAAAAACCATGTTACTGTTTTATCTTGATACAGTAGAAATATGAAGTCTTGATTTTGTTCTTTTGTGGGTAATAAATGTTACATTATATCTGCTCAACCAACCATAATCAAGTCATAATTATCTCATTCTACATTCATCAAGGAAGGTTTGCAATTCCATATACTTTAACTTTATGGACGTTTTATATCCTACTCATTCACATTTGTACAGAAGTTATGTAATCAACTCACAAACAATTCCACATTCTTGATTAATGAACTTGAGAAAAAACTACCAACCTCTCTTACTGCACCTATGTCTTCAATACACTAACTTGTGAGATGTGATATGTGTTGGTAATGAATATGCCCTCATTTTGCAATGGGTGAGTTCTTGCACACGAAAGCATGCTCTTTATCAGGCAATCAAGTTGCTCTCATGGTTAATGGACCTACTTCTCCAATGAGTTCTTTTAACATGCACTCAAAAACCATGTTACAGTTTTATCTTGATACAGTAGAAATAAGAAGTCTTGATTTTGTTATCTTGTGGGTAACATGTGTTACATAATATCTGCTCAACTACCTATACTCAAGTCATAATTGTCTCATTCTATATTCAAGGAAAGTTTGGAATGTCATATATTTTAAATTTATTGATGCTGAGTTTCCAAACAGTAATATGTAGGTGAGACTGGATGCTGTGAAAATCCCACTTTCTGCATATCCTATACATGCTCAATTACATTCATACATGGGGACTGTGCAGGCCAGTCCATTTGCTGATGGAGTGTCCTGGTCGATGGTTCACATCATCAGCCTTTACAGCCTAACAGTGGGTCCACAATCTCTTGAACAAATCAGGGACTAGTCAAAATGCCATGGAGGGTAAGGAAAGGAATAAACTACTATTTTCTGGCCTTACTGCCCATTTATTGGAGTAAGCATTTGTGGATTTGGCTCAGTTTTATGGCTGGATGCCTTTCCTAACACCAACCCTTTATGGAAGGATGTATTCACTCTTGTGTGCCTCTGTGGTGGCTGGAAGTGTGGTGTGCTGTCTGTGAATGAAGATGTATATTAAAACAAATACAAACACTTGTCCCCGAGCGAGAGGAATGAACCATTCACAGTTAAAAATCACGTTAGCGCCAAAATATTCAAGTGAAATATACTGGCTGAAATCTTTAGCTGTAGCATGGAAATGAGACATCATGGGCTTCAAAGCTAGCCAAGGCTCCTTTGGAAGAAATTTTTAATCACTATGGGTTTGGCTTTCCAGAGGATAACTAGCATCACTCAGCAATGTCCAGATGATTACAGAGAGAAGGTCTTGATTTTTCATCGCTACGTAAGAAAATTTTCATTGAGAGCATTCACATGTACTTTCGTAACTTGACAATGCGGATCAGACGTTGGTCTGTTTTGGAATGCTGGTTGACAACAAGAAAAACAGGAAAGGGGAATTGCCAGCATAACTGCAGTGTGTGCTGTTTCCCCAATTCGTGTTTTATTTTTATTGAATAGGACCGCATTATACTTCAAACAGGCTTTCAGCTATTAGGTCCTGTCAAGTACATAGAGTACATGCCAAAGAGATGTAAAGTACAGAGCAGAAATAACCAACCAGACAGCAGTGGAACTCAAAACCACAGTCTTCAGATTTTGAGTTCGATGCTCTATCGATTGAGCTATGGTGATCTACCCATCCTTGCTCTGTTGCCTATGATCTTGGCTACAGGTCTCACTATTGCCAATTACCATTTTTATTGACCATTTAGCTTTCAGGATTGCATTATATCATGTATATGCAAATAATATGCAGAATCTTATTTCATGAGGGGAAATTCTTTCTTTTTTAAGCTTTAATTTTATTTACAAGAAGTGAAACCTACAAAAAGTACTCATTTGTTTTTAAACAACATGCCATAACTTTTGCCCTCATCATAATTTTCGGACACTGTTGTAACAGCAAGCAGAATACTACAATTACAAAAATTTAATGTTAGGTATATGTGCAATAAAATTTTAAAGTCAACAGTTACATGCTTCCTTACCTTATTCATCAGTGTTGCTGGTGGAAGAATTGTTAATATCGCCATCCTCCCTAAGAGATCGTCCTCTGTACTGTCAAGCAAATTCATGATCCCTAATTTCTTGAAGAATTTTTTCATCAGTGGTAGTGGAATGGAGTCCCGTGCAGTTTTTATCCACAAATCCGAATCACACCCAATTGTGTGTGATGTGTTCTTTTTTTGCTAGTTGCTTTACGTAGCACCGACACGGATAGGTCTTATGTCGATGATGGGACAGGGAAGAGCTAGGAGTGGGAAGGAAGCGGCCATGGCCTTAATGAAGGTACAGCCCCAGCATTTGCCTGGTGTGAAAATGGGAAACCACTGAAAACCATCCTCAGGGCTGCCGACAGTGGGGTTCGAACCTACTATCTCCCGAATACTGCGAATACTGGATACTGGCTGCACTTAAGCGGCTGCAGCTATCGAGCTCGGTTGATGTGTTCTTCATCAGTCATCCACTGCATATATCACTGTTTCAGTTCCAGTTTCAATGATGATTTGTTCACACATGTACTCTGATTGGAGAACTGGTGTTAAGCCTCCAGGACAAATAACAAAATCTGTTTGTGTCCCCCCCCCTTCCAATCTCTGTCATACTTTTTGAGTTGTATGTATACGGAAGTTGACCAACACCTACATCATGTTACATAACCTGAGCCGCATGCCTGTACAACGTTTACGAACATGGGTCACCCAGTCTAGCGCAAGGTCACTGTCCATCCAGCCTTTTGATCTGTTCTAATCAGTACACCTTTCACTCATTCATATTATACAAGTTGGTAGTTTTCATCCATCTATGGTTTTTTGTTGTTGTTGTTGTTGTTGTTGTGATATCTCTTTCCAATTTCAACTCAGTTAATTTTAGGTTCTTTAGTCTGCCAAAACTAATTTTGAATAAATACATCTTTTTTTTGCTAGTTGCTTTATGTCGCACCGACACAGATAGCAGGAATATTTTACAAGCAATGTAGCCTCCACAAATACCTTCTGGCAAAAAATCATAAACACGTCATATATCCACATACAAATATACAGTCGGGACCATTTATTGTGACATAACTTTTACCAACTTATCAGAAATAATGGCAAATCTAACGGTCCCATCTAAATCCTACATAAACACTGTATTTCAGAAAATCACTTCGTATGACATCGCATATAAAATGATGTATTTTTTTAAATCATATTTCCAGAGAAATACATCCGCTATAACGTCCAATGTTGATTCTTATTTGTTACATATTTGGGGATTGCTAACAACAATGTAACGCTTATTTTCAAACTCTTGTTTTCAGTAGATTGTAGATTTTCATCAGTCACTTTGTTAAACTGTCACGGCGAACATCACTGTGAAGATGTCACATAAGAAAGGTGTATAATATTGCATAAAAGTCACACATAAAATAGCAATTAGAAACCGGGGAAACAAGCGTCAGCATCATGAAGGAACTGGGTGTATTACACTCAACGATTTCTACAGTTTGGAAGGACAGATAGAAAATACAGTCTCTTTCCAAACAAAATTCTTTAATAAAAATAAAGCGAGCCAGATCATCCGAACACAAAGATATTGAAAAAGCTTTACTTAGATCGTTTATGCAGCAAAGAACAAACAATGTGCCGACCAATGGACCTATTCTTCAAGCGAAAACCAATGAACTTTCTCATCAGTTATGCAATCCAAACTTCAATTCATTCTTCCTCTAGAATTCAACGTTTCCGAGCTTGTCATAATATTGTTGCTGGGAAAATCTGTGGCGAAGCTGCCGGTGTACCTGATGGTGTAACAGACAAGTTGCTATTTAAGAAAAGGCCTGCTTTCTGTGAAAGATAGAAGCCAGACGTATTCAATGCAGATGAAACTGGTTTACCTTTATTTTCTTCTTTTTCAATTTGCTTCACATCACACAGACAGAGATAGGTCTCACTGTGATGATGGGAGAGGTAAGGCCTACGAGTGGGAAGGAAGTGGCCATGGCCTTAATTAAGGTACAGCCAGGCCGAGTGACTCAAACGGTTGAGGCGCTCACCTTCTTACCCCAACTTGGCAGGTTTGATCCTGGCTCAGTCCGGTGGTATTTAAAGGTGCTGAAATATGTCAGCCGCGTGTCAGTAGATTTACTGGAATGTAAAAGAACTCCTGTGGGACTAAATTCCGGCACCTCAGCATCTCTGAAGACCGAAAAAGTAGTTAGTGTGACGTAAAGCAAATGACATTATTATTAATTAATTAAGGTACAGCCCCAGAATTTGCCTGGTGTAAAAAATGGAAAACATGGCAATCATCTTCAGGGCTGTCAACAGTGCAGTTCGAACCCACTATCTCCTGAATGCAAGCTGACAGCTATGTCACCCAAATCATGTAGCCACCTGCTCGGTCAAAAAACTGACTTGTTTTAAAATATAACCCCAGCTAAGACAATGAAATTAAAAAATGAACAGTGTTCAGCTAGGAAAATGTCCAAGACAAGAATCACAGTTATGGTTGCTGCAAATATGATAGGATCATGTAAAGAGAAGCTTTCGGTGATTGGTACATCAAGAAAACAAGATGTTTTAAAAGCATTCAGGCCCTACCTGTAGTTTGCGAAGAAATGCAAAGTCTTGGATGATATAGACATTGTTTGAAAAGTGGTTGTACAACTGGGACTTTCAGCTGAAATCAAAGAAATGAAAAATTCTTCTCCTGGTCGATGACTGCCCTGCTCATCCAGTAGAAGACAATCTGCAGTGCATAAAGCTTGTATTATTACTTCCGAAAGTCACTTCAGTTTTACAACCTATGAATTTTCTTAAAATGCTGTACAGGAAACTTCAGGTGATGAACTTGTTACAAAAAAAAAAAGGGAGTTGAAGAAACAGTTTCGAAGGTGCAGTTCATAAGTTATGAGTTTCATTATGGTCCATATTGACAACTGATCACTATCAAAGGGTAGTGAAGGGTCCACCTATTCAATACCATAAGCTTGTATAGTGTAATGGTTACCGTGTCCGTCGTGTTGGAATTTGAGAGAGTCTGGCGACGTCACCATTTGGTCCGCCCGTTTACTCTTAGACTCTGTGATCGGAAAACAGAGGGAAGAATAGAAAGAACAGTAGAAAGCGTCGTAGCGTGGATGGTAAAAATTGCGTCAAGAAAGAGATCCAGAGAAGTGTGTAGTCGAGAATCCTGACTGTGTACCTGGGTGTAAGTGATAATTAGCAGTAATTAATAAATTTTAGAATAGAAGCTACTCGTCTAGCATTAATTTACCTTCAATCAATCAATCAATCAATCAATCAATCAATCAATCAATCAATCAATCAATCAATCAATACTGATCTGCATTTAGGGCAGTCGCGCCAACACATCACAATTGGTGTCAGAAGTGGGATTGACTGCTAGCAGTAATTTCGTAACTAGCAATCTCTAGTGAATAGTAAAATGGATAGTGAACAGTTTCAGGCTCTCCCCGATAAGTTTACCGAACTCTCATCCAAAGAGGATGAAATCAAGATCAAGCTGAAACTGGAACTGAATGAACTTAAGGGTGGAGAAAGTAAATTAGAAGAGGAACTGTACTCTCTCTAAAGAAAATTAAAGAGTGACATTATGCAGGACGTACAGGAACTGGTTGAAAAGTAGATCAAAGAAATACCGCTCGTTGTGGAGTTAGGGGTTCGAGACCTGAAAGAGGAAGTAAGCGCCCTTTGTATGAGAGTGACAGCCATGAAGACTCCTGCTAGAACCACTGGCCGCGACAGCGGCTCCAATGTCGGGAAGGTAAAACCTGCCCTTCGACGGGAAGGACCTTCCGGACCCAATTAGAGACCGTGTGCGGGCACAACGGTTGGTCATCAGATGAAAGGGCCGTGCACCTAATTGTCGGACTGCAAGGAACAGCAGCGGAAGTGCTACACAGCCTCCAGCCACGTGCCACCTACAAGGAGGTTGTTAAGAGCGCTCGACAGCCGATATGGTGACAACCAGCTGGCAGCCGCCTACCGAGTCCAGCTAAGGAAGAGGTCCCAGCGCGCTAATTAGCAGGGAGTATAACCTCAGAGAGGCCCTGACGTTAGCCCTGAGGGTGGAAGCGGTGAAGGGGACAGCGGCACCGTCACCAAGAATTCGAGCCGTGAGAAGCGAGCATGCGCCGGAGACCCGTCCCGTTACAGAACGATGCACACCACCGAGATGCTGACGCACCAACGAGATCACCTGTTAGAACTGCGGCGAGTGTGCCAACTGCGGAGGAACTGCCATATGGAGACGGCCCCTAATCAGGGAAACGAGTAAGGACCGACAAGGAGAGGGGCTCGTCGGCACCGTTATTACCGTCCCATCATTTCGCGCTAAACGTGCTCACAGAGCGGAGCGACGATAGCTTGATCGCCGACGGGTGGCTCGGAGACAGACTGTGCCGAGTCACGATAGACACGGGGGTGGCATTAACCATCGCCAGGCCTGACATCACTTTAGGACAGCCAGAGAGGGAACCCAACCGCCCCTATGTGGTGCGGACGGCCTCAGGAGACACCATCCCGTCCTGAAGGAGGCGCTACTTCAACTGACACTGAGACGATGACGCCTACGAATCTGGGCCTTCGTCGCCACCGTCATGAATGAGGTCACCTTGGGCGTAAACACGCTACACGAATACGAGGTGACTGTCGTGTGTTGTGGCTCGGCAAACAAGAGGTAATGCTCAGATGCCCAGGGAAGAAAACTTGAGTAGTAAGATTAACGCTGGCCAGCTACAAAGTGATACCAGCCAAGAGC
Organism: Anabrus simplex; assembly: GCF_040414725.1. Lineage (NCBI taxonomy): Eukaryota > Metazoa > Arthropoda > Insecta > Orthoptera > Tettigoniidae > Anabrus > Anabrus simplex. Next base: position 311,144,231 of record NC_090266.1, read on the forward strand.
GAGATGATGGTTATGGCACGGTTGGAGGAGAGACAGCTCAGGGAGCCTAAGGAACTAATCCATGAGTTTAGGGACATCTTCAATGCTACCGGAGGCGACTTTGGAAAGACAAATAGAGTGTACCATCACATTAACACTAGCAACGCCACTCCAATTTGACAGCCACCTTGTAGGGTACACTGGCAAAAAGGGCGGAAATCGACCACATACTGGGTGACATGAAGCAGCGGGGAGTCATTGAGGAGTCGAACAGTCCATTGTCATCGCCAGTGGTCCTGGTGAAGAAAAAGAATGGTGAGCTCCGCTTCTGTGTTGACTTCCAGAAGTTGAATGATGAAACGAAGATGGACTGTTTCCCTTTACCTCGGATAGACGACACCCTGGACACGTTATCTGAAGCCCAGTGGTTTTCGACTTTGGATCTGAAGTCTGGGTACTGGCAAGTGGGGCTTTATCCGGAAGACAAAGAGAAGACGGCATTCTCAACCGGCCAAGGGCTCTACAAGTTCACTGTGATGCCCTTCGGCCTCTGCATGCACCGGCGACCTCCGAGCGACTTATGGAGTCTGTATTGAGGAGGCTAACTCACGACGTCTGCCTCGTGTATCTGGACGATATAATTATTGTGGGATGCACGTTCAGAGAGCACGTTGAGAACCCGCGGAGAGTGTTCCAGAGGCTACGTGAGGCTCGCCTAAAGTTAAATCCCAGAAAATGCCACCTGTTCCAAAAGGAGGTGCGCTACCTGGGCCACATCGTGTCATTTGTTTAGTCTAAAACTAAAGAGCCATTATATCACAATTTACCATATCAATGAATGAACAGTTATTAATGGGGTCAATATTACGATGATTTTAAATGAGATTACTTCTTAAATGTACTAGAGATCTTCAAATCTTATCTTTTCCTTTTTTCCTAACTGATTACGTGCTAGATTATATATAATGGATTTTCATCAGTACTCAACGTAGAACAAAATTCTTAAAAAGAATGTGGTATAATACATGAAAATATTGAAGTCAATATGGAACCAAAATGAAGTTCATTACTTGAATAATAAATTTAAACTCAAATCAAAATTACTTTTCTGTGCCAGATAAATTTTTGAATTTTCCAAAATGTTCATGAATTTACCTTTTAAGCTGAATGTATTAATTGCACATCACTAAAATGTGTTTTCCCATTGCTGGATATATCTAATGTTTAACAGCATTAACATGTTCGAAACTTCTTCCCAATTGTCCAACATTGTTGCTTACATGTTTACCATGTCAATTTGTAAATACCTGACTTATATATACTTTTACTGTCAAGTTTTTAAAAATAAAAATGTATCTTTTTAGTATTATTATTATTAGTTCTGTAGGCAATGTTAACGTTCCTTTCTTCGAAAATCTTTGTCAGTCGATGAGAGCACTTGAGGTGCCTAGTATCAAACATGGACAAAAGCCATTTTGTTAATTTTTCAGTAGAGCCACATTTTTGTTTCTGTATGTTAACCTCCCAATACGAGTGTGAAAATTTTTGTGTGCCATGTTGTCAGTCCTATGAACAAGAAAACCATGGTCGACACATAAGAATTTCATTCTAAGGCAATGTAAAACACGTTCAAATATGACAATGTCCATTTTTGAAACTAAGATTGAATTTTGTCCGATTTTGATACCAACATCCATGTAATTGTCCACTTTTGAAACAAACTATCCCAGTATTTTGAAACAAAGTTGCAGGATGGCATGATAGTAAACTTCTGTTTTAAAAGAAATATAATGAAAATATGAAAGAAATAACTTTATTCTTATACTTTGTTAACAATTTTAACATTCATTTCAGTTCTTGCTTCACTGTATTTCTGGGCAAAAGATCTCTAGTTCATCACACGGGTCTTCAAAATAATCACATTCATAATCATTAACTGCTTGTTCATTTTTACTACAACTGTTCTTATTAATGACTTCGACATGTCACTTAAGATAGGCATTTAATTTCCACTCTTTTCCAAAGCGCTTACCTAGTAGTTTTTCAAAATCTTAAAGTTTCTGTGGTTTTACATTCACGCCAATGTCAATAGGTAAAGGATTCATTAACAGAATTGTCTGTCCTGCCTTTGTGATCTTGCGCTCAATACCTGTTTCCAAATAGTAGCCTACCTCACTTATAACTACAAAATTGCCTCTTTTCATCCAACTGAGTACAATTTTTTGACACTGTGAAATCTTGAAATGAAGTTCACTGGCAAATTTCAGATAAATCTGTGCTTGTTCTTTCCAATTCAGTGGTTCTCAGGTTTGTCCAAACACTTTCACTGTGCCATACCTTTTGAACACCACATGATATTCATCTGGACTTATTGCGGTCGTCATATTCTTCAGGTCTTTCTCAATGAATCCAATAATCCTATCTGATGGCAAATATGAATGTCCAATAATGTATTTCTGTATCGGTCATGTCCATAGTAACAAGAAAATGCACTTTTTACTTTTCCGTAATGTCTGTCTGTCTGTCTGTATGTATGTACACGCATCACGAGAAAACGGCTGAAGAGAATTTAATGAAAATCGGTATGTGAAGTCAGGGGATGAGCCTCTACAATCTAGGCTATAAATCATTTTACTCACGCTGAGTGAAATGGTAGTTTAGCGGAAGGCCTAAAATTGAATTCTCAACTATTTATGTTATTAGTGGTCTAATGAAAATCGGTATATGAAGTCGGGGGATGAGCCTCTACAATCTAGGCTATAAATCATTTTACTCATGCTGAGTGAAAAGGTAGTTTAGGGGAAGGCCTAAAATTGAATTCTCAACTATTTATGTTATTAGTGGTCGTATTTTAAAGAAAATGGGTATGCAAAGTTGGGGAATAAGTTGCTACAATCTAGGCTATCGATAATTGTATTCACGCTGAGAAAAATGGTAGTTTAGGGGAAGGCCTAAAATATAATTCTCAAATATTGTTGTTTTTAGTAGTCCTATCTTGATGAAAATCGGTATGCAAAGTCAGGAAGTAAGTCGCTATAGTCTAGGCTGTAAATTATTTTATTCACGCTGAGTGAAATGGTAGTTTAGGGGAAGGCCTAAAATGTAATTCTCAAATATTTCTTATTAGAGATGTAATCGATGAATGCTACATAACTAGAGTTATATAGTATTTAATTTCCTATTATTCATGTCTTATACATTGTTACCGTACTGGCTATGATCACAAAGATATTCATGACTTTGGATTTTTGTTGCTAAGTCCATATCAGCGCCGAGTAACCAGAAATGGGTAAACAGTATTTAAAGAAAATCGGTATGTAAAGTCGGAGAATAAGAAACTACAGTTTATGGTATAAAATATTTTACAAATCACAGAGTCGAAAAAAAACTAAATGTGAAGGCCTACAATACAGAAAGCTCATAACATTGATCAACAATAACATTACATTGACCATTGTTTGTCGTGATGTGCTTTGTGTCATGTGTTGCCCTTCATCTCCGGTAGATAGGATTACTGCTGCGTACAGAGTATTTTTTATTTGATTTACGTCGCACCGACATAGATAGGTTTTATGGCGATGATGGGATAGGAAAGGGCTAGGAGTGCCTTAGGCCTTAATTAAGGTACAGGCCCAGCATTTGACTGGTGTGAAAGTGGGAAACCACGGAATACCATCATCAGCGCTGCCGACAATGGGGTTCGAATCCACTATCTCTCGGATGCAAGCTCACAGCTGCGCACCGCTAACCACACGGTCAACTCGCCCAGTCGTACAGAGTATAACAGCCTGCCTGAATATTGATGGGAAGTAGCAGGGGAGTTAGATAACTTTCTTCTTTAGCATGACATTCCCCTGGTTTATAAATTTTCTGATACTACTGGTACGTAACACACTGGATCATCATAACATTCGGGCTATTCAATCCCTACTCTGAGGCACTGATTGGAATGAACAGTGTGCGTATTTAGCGGAATAATGGCAGATGAGTGTTCATGGCAATCTGCGGCCTGGTTATCCCAGCTCTGGAACTTTGGACTATTAGATTGGCACCGCAATCTAACCGCAGCACTGTTCGTTAAATGTGATAAAACGTGCGGCTTTCCATTTGATCGAGTATTTTATATGATAGCATTGCTTTTAATCTCTCCATTCATATTTACGTTTTTGTAATGACCTATGTTGATTTCAGGTTAAGAAAACCAGAAAGTCAGTCTTTCTGAGAATCCCGTAGCGAAGCACGGGTACATCAGCTAGTATTTATATATTCTAATAATCCATCAGGTTTTATCTGTTGTTCATCGATAATTACAAAGATAACATATCTTAACCCTATAACAAATCCATCTATTTTATTATATTCCATGTAATCCATGTACATGTTTGCTAAAATTTTGAAGGGTCTAGCAATGGGTTCTCCAGCATCAAGAATTTTAGTGGTGTTTGAACCTACTATCTCTCAAATGCAAGATGACAGCTACGTAACCCAAACTGCACAGCCACTTGTTTGGTAGGAGAGATTCTCATTAGTACTATGTGCAAATAGGGTAGCATCCTACTAAACAGAATTTGCAGAGCTCAATGGAATTCGAGGGGTAGCTATCAATTGTACCCCCTTGATGCCAACCTCCATATGTCGCACAGACCTCCTCTTCCTCACATGCTGCTGACCTCCATGAGAGGTATAGACCCCTGTAAACCTAAATTCATTTTGTTCTAGCTTGAAAAGTTTTAAAGTTGTCGAGGTGGAAATGGTATATCCCCGAAGGAGAAGATCTCTGCCTTCCTTGTATGTATGAATTGACCCAAATCAGTGTTCATTTTTTTCCTCTCTAAAAAGTTTGAAATAGTCTGACATCTTTCCGCTTGAGAACATAGAGGCTTAAATTTCTGTTGCATTCTAGCAGATGTATGCTTCATTACAGGATGTTTCCTTTGTAGATTGATGGTATAAATGGCCATCTTTTCCCTGATATGAATGTGAGAATTTCTACAATTATTTCAACACCTTGTAACCTCTTACGATTCGTAATTACGTGACTCACTGTCATTTTGAAATATGATATTGTGTGGCGCAGAAGCATGGCAGTGTGTAATTTGATCGAAAGACATGCAATTAAGTTTCCGAGTGAAGTGACAGTGGGCGCATAATATATGGAATGGGAGGGCATGGCGTGCGTGACCAAGTAATGGACGACCAAACGTGCGGAAGTATACGTCCTCTTTGTCATGAACTAATTGCCCCATTAACCTGGAATTTGTGCTAAATGAATCTTTGAACTGTTGTTCCCGGTTCTGCTGTTCAAAGTTCCCGAAGCAACGATTACTCTAGTTTTCATTGCATTGTGAGACAACACATTCAACTACAAGAACGTTACTTTCATTTCAAATAAAAAATAGGTCTCTTCTCCATCACTAGACTATAAAGTCATGTAAACTACATTCTTTGAGTAGCTACTGTGAACATTTGAAAATAATCTCAGCTAAACTGTCGTAACAGTGATTTCTTAAAGAGATCTCTGCATTTTCTTTGTGCCCACCACTGAATCACCTCTGTCCGCTGGGTAAAACGGCACTCAAATGTCCCCCATAGCTAAAGGGTTAATGGGGCTAGTGGAAGAAAGTATGACTGGCTGAGTCAGCAAAGAGCATGCTTCTGGATGTGTTAGGATTTAAATTTGGGTAAGGAAAGATAACGAGGAAGGTATACGAGATTAAAAACTGTTCTAATAAGTGTTCTGAAGGAAAGGGTAGTGTGTGGGGTTGTTTATCAGAAATACTATTGCATGCAACATAGTTTCTGTTAGGCATGTAAATGAGCAAATGATGTTGGAGGAATTATGGTGAGAATTGTCTCAGTCTATTCACCATGTAAGGGTGCAGATGAGGATGAAGTTGGCAAGTTTTAAGGTCAGTAACAAGGATAGGATAGTGCTAATGGGCGATTTTAATTCGAGAGTTGGAAACAGAACTTTTTCGTTAGTGGCTTTACGTCGCACCAACACAGATAGGTCTTATGGCGACGATGGGATAGGAAAGGCCTAGGAGTTGGAAGGAAGCAGCCGTGGCCTTAATTAAGGTATCCTAGCATTTGCCTGATGTGAAAATGGGAAGCCATGAAAACCATCATCAGGGCTGCCAACAGTGGGATTCGAACCCACTATCTCCTGGATGCAAGTTCATGGCTGTGTGCCCCAATCACATGGCCAACTTGCCCGGAAATAGAACCGAAGGATATGAGAAGGTGATAGGTAAATGTAGGGAAGAAATAAGTAATAGTTGAATCCAAGGAGAAGACGACGTGAGATTATTTTGATAATAATCTGGAAAGGCTTGGTCAAATGGCAGGGAAAGCTTTCTGCATAGTAATAAAGAACCTCAGAAAGGCATGGAAAAAGGAAATAAAGTGTGTGTTTTGGGTAAATCAGGTGAATTTACAGTAAGATTCAAGAGAATCACTGGGCAGGTGGAAGGAATATTCTGAAAATGTTCTCATCATAGAAGAAAAGCTTTTTGTTGATGTCTTGAACAACTGAGCTCATGAGGAGGACAATTATGTTAGAGAAATCATGCTTGAGGAAGTGGAAAGGATAATAAATAAATTCCATTTTTAAAAGCAGCAGGAATAGTTAAAATTAGACCAGAAATGGTGAAATATAGTGGGAAGGCAGTGATTTTTTAAAACTTTATGTTGCACTGACACAGGTAGATCTTATGGTGATGATGGGATAGGGCTAGGAGTGGGATGAAAACAACCATGGCCTTAATGAAGGCGCAGCCCCAGCTGAAAGTGAGGTTCGAATCCACTATCTCCTGAATGAAAGCTCACAACTGCGCAATCCTAACCGCATGGCCAACTCGCTCGGTAGGCAGGGATGAAATGTCTTCAGAGAGTAATAAGATTAGTGTGCAATGTTAGTAAGGTACCTTCTGATTGGATATTCCATTTATCTCTAAGTAAGGAAAAATGGAAGATTGCAACTAGTATTGAGGTATTTCATTGATTAATACACCAAGCAAGGTACTCACTGACATTTTGGAAGGGTGGGTGCAATCAATGGTTGAGAGTATATTGGATGAAATTTAAAAAAAAAAAAAAAACAACAACTAATTAGGGGCTGATGACCTAGATGTTAGGCCCTTTTAAACATCAAGCATGATCATCATCATCATCATCATCACCACCACCAAAAAATGCTAAGAGGAACAGACAGTTATATTTATGTTTCAAAGATCTACAAAAAGGGTATGGCAGAGTAGCAAGAGAAATGTTGCCATATCGACTGATTATGGGAATAAGTGTAGATTATTAAAAGCAATCACAGGGCTTATGGTGACAATTGGGCAGCGATGAGAACTAAAGGTAGAACGAGTTCTTGGTTCAAGGTACTGTGATAGTACATATATAACACCCTCACACTATATGTAGGAGTGAGAGATATTATTGTCAGTATTCGATTTATTATTATTATTATTATTATTATTATTATTATTATTATTATTATTATCAGTATTTCATTTGTATATTTTGTCATTTATATTTGTAAGCTGGGAGATATCCACATATGTAGGTATGAGTAATTTGTTTTGTACTGGGAAAACATTGCTTTATTGGATTCTGGTAATTTGTATGACTCATGCGGACATCCCAGTCTAATGAGTTGAGCTTGTTGTTGTACTAGGAAAGTTCTATGACTCATGTGGAACACCCGAGAGTTTGTTTATAACTTGGGACCAAGGAGAAGTTCAGGGCATGGTCTTGACAAGAGGATCTACCGTGATTGGCTGGCGAGGATCTATCTCGGTGTATCATCTGAGATGAAGGGAGAAGCGGATGTTTATATAAACTTGGACATCACAGCGGAAAGGAACCACAACTGACACACTGTACGGGAATGAAGTAGTGCTGATACACGGTAATGGAGTGAGACTGCTGCAATATACTGGACTGGACTTCAAACGTTCGTGGAACGTAGTCTTGTTATGTTCGTGGAAAGTGGCTGATCGACAAATTGTGGAGCGCTTACGCATTAAGTATTGTAGCACTTGTGGCGGCCTGGCATTATATTATGTTGGTGAAAGCTATCTCAGACTTTCCATAATTTATGTTCAGGATCGACAAGCGTGTGTTGCTCAAATGTATATATTTTTACAATAAGTGTTAATGTCTGTGAACACAGTATTACGAGGTATAGTATCTGTGTGATGTTATAAATGTCGATTATGAGAATTGGCAAGTCGTATTGATATAGACACAGTGAAGGGTTCTTATATACATATATGTACATTGTTCAACGAACTAACTACAAATGGTGGCTTAGTTCTCGCTTTCGTTTTCCCACTGTTTTCATTGTTGTTGTTGTTGTTGTAAATATGGAGTTTTCCAGCAATCTTTTGTTTGTGTATTATAAGTGTATTTTGGTGTGTTGATGAGGTGCTCATGCACGGATTTTATTAAGAATATAGATATTTTAGAATTAGTGGAGTTATTGATGAACCTAGGTGCAGTTCCTACCTATTTAGCCATTTTCAGGTTAGGTAAGGCCTGAAGCAGATGTACCAGTACGCAGCATTATGTACACGCCCTGGGATATAAAGAATTATCATGCTCTATCTAAATTCGAGGGATCCATTCTGGTGAACTCTGGCGCCCATGCTACGGACATTTCGACTAACTATTTTTATTAATTTATTTCAAGTATTTTATGAAGTTTTTGAGTAATGTCATTTATTTATATATTTTTATTTATATATTATTCATGATTTTATTTATTAGTATTCATCAAATTGTTACAGTACTTACAGCGGTTATACAAAGTTGTAATTTTCCATCCTTGTTGTTCATAGCTTAAATGTCCGACTTGTTGGCTGAACGGTCAGCGTACTGGCCCCTGGTTCATAGGGTCCCGGGTTCGATTCCCAGCAGGGTCGGGGATTTTAACCTTAATTGGTTAATTATAACGGCACGGGGGCTGGGTGTATGTGTTGTCTTCATCATCGTTTCATCCTCATCACGGTGCGCAGGTCGCCTACGGGAGTCAAATAGAAAGACCTACACCTGGTAAGGCGAACCCGTCCTGGGATATCCCGGCACCAAAAGCCATACGACATTTCATTTTTCATAGCTTAAATGGATCACTTACTGAAAGGTATAAAGTGGTACAGAAGGATTCAGTTAGGTGGAATTATAGTGAATAGTTTGGCCTACAGTGACTATATCAATACAGTGTGGCCAAGCCCGTGCAGCTGCCATCTTCATCCCAACCACTAAAACAGCTGATTGTAACACAGCAAAGTTAAGAGCAAAGAAAGTGAAGAAAATAGGAATTAATTAAAACAAATTATAATTTCTATTATGGTATATATTTATTATTTGGAAAAAAAAAAGAAAAAAAAACAGAAAAATAATAACACTAGCAGATATGTGTAATAACGTTCAAGTCCCCTATTGGATTGAGAGAATGTTGTTTACACAGTTTGCATGCATTTATAACTGCTTCTACTGTAGGTTACATACAAACTGTAGGCTACATACTGCATATAGGTAAGTTATATGAGATGATGTTTTAGTTAGAATAGATGAGAGCGGTAGTTCACAAGTTATTCAATGCCATATAACGCTGAATGAAAAGAAGTCTCTTAGACATCTGGCTTTCTTTAATCATGAGGCGATGGTATGGATGATTCACAGCGATTGAAATAGGTCAGCTTTTGCACAAGCATTTCTGGAGTTAATTTCTTCAGTATATACTGCGTAATTCAGTGAGACAGGCGACTTCTACATACGGTGACCAGATAGATTATCTTCAAGTGCATTTTGCCTAAATCTTCTTTTACACTCTTTCCCTGTAGAAGTGTGGTGGAATGTTTGTAGTCGATACTGAGGCATGTGATTAAAGTGAAACTGAAGATAAAAGTGATCTATGAAGTATCTGATGTGACAATTAGAAAGGAGTATCTCAAAGAATTCTGGTCACCTTATGGTCGGTTGTATAAACCGTTTAGGTCGGAGACAAAACTGATCTCGGTTCACGCTAAATGCAGATTGTTTTTGTTGTATAAACGTTAATCTGAGATCGATTTGCACTGAACTAGGATTAACTTTGACTGGAGAACTTTGTCTTATCAAACTCTTCGATCTCAGTTCAAGGAGTTGTTTTCTATTTCAGATAGAAGAACAGCTGATTGTGAACATAATATTATGATAAATCATAAGAAAATACACAAAAGACTAACCCACTACATTGTTAGCTCTAGTTATCTGTATATAAGCTATATTACACTTCTTATAATGCAGTGAAACATAACTCTACAACATAATCTTTATGAATTGCTTACGATATTACGTTATCTTGTTCGTGCTTTACAGATGTTTGATTAGTGAGATATACAGGGTTATTTAGCTAAGTAGTCCATCTCAAATAACATATGGACTGTTCAAGAGAGAATGGCATCAATATCCTCTGAGGTAACGCTATTACTTTGTTTTTAAAATGGAACTACACTGTTTTCTACACCTAGCCTTAAATCTACAAGCATTACAAGTTCAGCCCTGTGATTATTCTGAAAATCGATCCAAGTACTTCTCGAGAAAATGTAGCGTATTCGAATGTGATTCATTTGCTAGCTGGGGACTGCCCTGTTTGATTCACGCTACAAGTGAAACATGAGCTAGCTACTGATATGCAAAGTTGCTTCACCTTTTTCTGACAGCTACGTATTCGCTCTGCTGTGCTCATAAAAGCACTATGACCAAATATATGATTTAATACCTTTAATATCGCCATAGGTAACTTTCTTGTTTACAATCGGCTTTACGTCGCACCGACACAGATAGGTCTTATGGCGATGATGGGATAGGAAAGGTCTAGAAGTGGGAAGGAAGGGGTTGTGGCCATAATTAAGGTACAGTCCCAGCATTTGCCTGGTGTGAAAATGGGAAACCACAGAAAACGATCTTCAGGACTGCTGATGGTGGGGTTAGAACCTAGTATCTCACGGATGCAAGCTCACAGCTGCGCGACCCTCACTGCACGGCCAACTCGCCCGGTGCCATAGGTAACAGGAACCGTAAAGGAAAAAAGGACATGCAACGGGCTGTATGTGAGAACATTTTAATCCTGACATGATATTAAACCACACAAGACCGAATAAGCTAGTACAACTGGGCATTCACCAGTTCTTAACACTAATCGATTCTTCAAAGAATGAATAGAAGAAAGAGAACGGCCACGACGGCCGTGAAAATGAAATACCCATTAGGCTCCTCAAACCTAATAACGTCGGGATCAGAAAAACACAAGGGCGACTGAGGGAAGTCTGATATCCGTTTTTCCTTCAACTGTGTTCGCTGCAAGAAAAAAATATATGAAGAAATTCCAGTACATGCTGCAAACAACGTTCATTTGTAGACAGTCACGGCCAACTCAATCCCACCATTTAAGTATTATCCAACAGGAAAAGCTATTTCGTGTTTAATTTGTTTTACAGTGTTGCAACATCCTCTTTTCTGAACTTTGATTACATTTGAACTACACATGTGTAAACCGAGTTCAGTTTTGTACAATGCGACGAAGTCGCAATCTCAGTTCATTTTCAGAGCTAGGTTCTAAAGTGATCTCCGGTCAGATGTCTTTAGCAACTGGCCGGTTGTATCAAACGTAATTTAATTTACAGATGCATGTGATGCCACAGATTTACAGCTAATGATAGTGTTACCTTTCTTTCTTCTCAAATAAATTTTTGGCCTAAATACAATGTATCTCATTATGAATGTGTTCAACAAATCATGACAGTCAAGCATGACAATTGAAGAAATTTTGTTCTTCACATTAGATACCCAAAACATTTTTAAGTCAATAACTTGCTTTGTGACTACAACACATCAATACAGTGCGCACAAAGTCTGTATACCCCTACTCATCGTTTATTTCTATTGTCAGATATCCATTGTTATCGACTTCGATTTTTGACAGCAGCTGTTGCCAAGATATTGAAAGAATGGCTAATACAAGTGATTATAAAACTGAGGAACGTTTGCTGGCCACTGTGTGGATTCAAGAACATAAAATTAGTGGCAAGTCAATTACAAATGTAAGGGACGATTTTGTTGCATGGTTTGTGAAAGCAGCATCAGCAAAGAAGACTTAGTTAGCGTGGGAAAAGAAAACCTTTTTAAACAGGCAGTGTTCACGACGCGCCAAGAAATGGAAGACCATCCACCAGACAAACTCTGTGCTGACGTGGAGAAATCCATCGAACAATCTCCCGTCAAATCTATACGGAAACGTCCGTCAGAGCTGGGGATAACGGAATCAACCATGAGGAAACATATCTAAGTGGATCTGAAAATGAGCTGTTGGCATCCACTGAGTGTGAACAGGTGAGGAAGCAGAGGTATGTTGAACATGGCAACATATTCAGCTGTGCAGAGACCATGGAGGGACACATACGGATGTTTTAGATTCCTAAGATGTAACTATAAATAAATAAACAACTACATAAATAAATAAATAAATAATGAGTATATGTATCTTTATATCATGTCAGTTTAATTTAATATAGGTATATACAGACTTTGTGCGCAACCTGTATATTTAAAAACAATTCTTTCATTTCCAATACAAACTGAAATGTAAGCTCATTTACAAATCATAACATGCTCTCCTAGAAACATTTGAGTTAATACAGGTCATTATCCTCATGTTTGTTCCGTATTGAATGACGTTGATCACAGCAATTATAATAAGAAGTATTTCTTATCCACCTATTCAATACAAACCACCTTTATTGGTGTATATATTTTTATACAATGAATTCTTTTAAGGGACATGTTTCGCTCTTATAAAGAGCATCTTCAGCCATTAATTTTAATCGTAAAATGATGTGCGTGAACAGTTGTAAACATATTAAAAAAGACAAGAGTCAAAATTAAAATTACAGTAGTCTAAAAATCTAATTACATCTAAAAAACAACTTTAAAACACTTCAAAAATGTGATAATATGAACATTTAAAATTATCACAATGTCCATTCAAAACCTTGTGTCTGAAACTATTATTGAATCTTCATCTTAAAAACAGTAGTATATGTTTTTCTATACAAACAGCAGCAAGGTGAAAATCATTCTTACGGAAAAACGAAAATTAAAATGCAACTTATGTGACGTTGTGTTTCCAGAATGTAAGTTAAAATAGAGTGTCCACACGCTAAATTGTGAAAATACAATGATCCATATTGCTTTAAACATAACAGGCAGGACATAGAACGAATGCAGGAGTCAAATGTGGGCTCTAGTTGAAAATAATGTTTAACTTGTTTACAAATGTAGGTCGTAAGTATGCGTCATGTTACGCAAATTTGCGAGGTATAGAACGTCGTACTTGACCTCCGACCAATTTTGTACAGATAGTGGAATCTGTAAAGAAGAAAGGGGGAAATTTTATATTATGAGTGTGTGTGACTTTCCTAACTGATCACATTTAAATGGGAACTTCCTTGTTATTATTGAGATGATAGGTATGTCCTGCTGATTTGGAATTGCTAACTTGTCTGCCAGTTCGGCTCCTAGTATTGTATTTGTGTGATAGAGGTGGTGGAGAACCTAGAGTGGGAGAAGGGATGGGCGGATCTTTCTGCGTCATTGCCGGTATATGAGGGGCTCTTTTACGAATGACAGGAGCTTGTTTAACATTTGGAGAGGGGATAAAAGGTAATGGTGAATCTGGCTGGGGAGAGGAGATAGGCGGACCCTTATACGTCATTGGCGGTATAGGCGGGGCATTCTTGCGAGTGACAGGAACATGCTTAACGTGATTTAACAGTATTGAGTAACTTGGGTGTTAATTCGTATAAGGAACTTTTGACTTCCGTAACATCATTGAGATTTTTATCCTTATTATAATTCTGATCCAAAAATATATAAAGGCTTTCCAGTTCGTTCAATAGCTTACCTTTCTCCATACTCCTACTTATCGTCAAATCTTTTTCTATGGAAGTGAAATGGTGTCTTGTCTCTTTCATGTGCATACTCATGGCTGAGTATTTATTATGTTTTTCTGCGTTAAAATGCTCCATGTACCTCGTAAAAAAGCTTCTCCCAGTTTTTCCAATATAAGAAAACCCGCATTCTGAGCATTTCAATCTATAAACTCCTGATTTCGAGTAACGATGGTTTCCCCGATTAATTTTGCCGTGATTGAAAAATATACTTTGATTCGTATTAGAAGTTCTAAAAGCTATGTTCACACCGTGTTTCTTGAACGTATTCGTGATTTGGTGAATCATCGGGTTAGTACACGTAAACGTGGGGTATTTGGTTCTTTTCATTCTGTCTGGTATCAGATTTGTAGATAGCTTATTTCTAATTTTATTGACTAGGCAACTGACCATTTTGACTTTAAAACCATTTAATTTTGCTAAATTCTTTATGTAGTTTAATTCTATCTTCAATTTATTAGGGGAGAGTGGAATTCTCAAAGCTCTATAAACCAAACTATAAAAGGATGCCTGTTCAGTGAACTGGGATGTAATGATGAGTTGTTTATGGTTATTGGAGCATATGTTGGTTTCCTGTATATCTGGAATTCAAAAGTGTTATTTAATCTTGTGACCGTTATGTCCACAATGATTTATTACACTCGTCTTCCTTTGTAAATTTTACGTTAGGGTCAATCCTGTTTAAACTTTCTAGTATCTCATTACTATTAGTGATGTCTTTATCAATAATATCAAATGTGTCGTCTACAAATCTTAACCATAAATTTATGCCTCTGATTTTCTCTTTTATCTTCGTGTGTTCAATCATGTCCATGTATATGTCTGCCATAATACCAGATATAGGGTCTCCCATTGCCAATCCACTTCGTTGGAAAATTTTACCGTTAAACGAAAAAAAAGTTGTTGTCCAATACGAATTTCAAAACCGTCATAAACTCATTCACTTCCAGTTTACTATGGCCGCTGTATTTGGAGATGTTATTGTAAATAATTTCAATAGTTTCTTTTACTGGAATGTTAGGATACATATTGATTATGTCAAATGAGCACATTATTTGATTGGGTTTCAAATTAAACTTATTTAAAATGTCGCAAAAGTTGACTGAGTTCTTCAAGGGTTGTTTATTATAAAAAACATTGTGTTTTTTTTAAAGGAATTTATGGATGTATTTAGATACCTTATAAGTTGGACTATTCCGACAATTAATAAAATAGGTCTGATAGGGATGTCTCTTTTGTGTACTTTGGGTAAGGCTCTAGCTAATGGTATGCTAGGGTTCATGTTAATGAGTTTCTGTTGGTCCTGTTCATTAAATAAAAAAGTTGATTTCTTAATTAAAAATTTTAAATTTCGTTGTATTCTTATTAAGGGATCCTTTTGAACTATTGTGTAATTTATTATCAATGAAGAACTCTTCTGGTTTTTTAATCTACATATCTTTGTCCATTAGTACTATTGAACCTCCTTTATCAGCCTTCGTAACCAAAATGTTATTTTCTATTTTTGTTTTTGTGCTTTGTATTAACTTATGTTGATTAGGATCAAATTTAGTATCGAAAATAACAACATTTTCATTACGAAGGCTGATAAAGGAGGTTCAATAGTACTAATGGACAAAGATATGTAGATTAAAAAACCAGAAGAGTTCTTCAATGATAATAAATTACACACTAGTTCAAAAGGATCCCTTAATAAGAATACAACGAAATTTAAAATTTTTAATTAAGAAATCAACTTTTTTATTTAATGAACAGGACCAAAAAGACATCCCTATCAGACCTATTATTAATTGTCGGAATAGTCCAACTTATAAGGTATCTAAATACATTCATAAATTCCCAAAAAAACACTATGTTTTTTATAATAAACAACTCTTGAAGAACTCAGTCAACTTTTGCGACATTTTAAATAAGTTTAATTTGAAACCCAATCAAATAATGTGCTCATTTGACGTAATCAATATGTGTCCTAACATTCCAGTAAAAGAAACTATTGAAATTATTTACAATAACATCTCCAAACACAGCGGCCTTAGTAAACTGGAAGTGAATGAGTTTATGACAGTTCTGAAATTCGTATTGGACAACAACTTTTTTTCGTTCAACGGTAAAATTTTCCAACAAAGTGGACTGGCAATGGGAGACCCTATATCTGGTATTATGGCGGACATATACATGGATATGATTGAACACACGAAGATAAAAGAAAAAATCAGAAGCATAAATTTATGGTTAAGATTTGTAGACGACACATTTGTTATTATTGATAAAGACATCACTAATAGTAATGAGATACTAGAAAGTTTAAACAGGATTGACCCTAACGTAAAATTTACAAAGGAAGACGAGTATAATAAATCATTGAATTTTTTGGACATAATGGTCACAAGATTAAATAACACTTTTGAATTCCAGATATACAGGAAACCAACATATGCTCCAATAACCATAAACAACTCATCATTACATCCCAGTTCACAAAAACAGGCATCTTTTTATAGTTTGGTTTATAGAGCTTTGAGAATTACACTCTCCCCTAATATTTTTTTTTTTTTTTGCTAGTTGCTTTACGTCGCACCGACACAGATAGGTCTTATGGTGATGATGGGACAGGAAAGGGCTAGGAGTGGGAAGGAAGCGGCCGTGGCCTTAATTAAGGTACAGCCCCAGCATTTGCCTTGTGTGAAAATGGGAAACCACGGAAAACCATTTTCAGGGCTGCTGACAGTGGGGTTCGAACCTACTATCTCCCGAATACTGGATACTGGCCGCACTTAAGCGACTGCAGCTATCGAGCTCGGTCCTAATAAATTAAAGGTAGAATTAAACTACTTAAAGAATTTAGCAAAATTAAATGGTTTTAAAGTCGAAATGGTCAATCGCCTAGTCAATAAAATTAGAAATAAGCTGTCTACAAATCTGATACCAGACAGAACTAAAAAAACCAAACAAAAAAAACAAATACGCCACGTTTACGTATACTAACCCGGCAATTCACCAAATCACAAATACGTTCAAGAAACACGGTGTGAACATAGCTTTTAGAACTTCTAAAGTATATTTTTCAATCACAGCAAAATTAATCGGGGAAACCATCGTTACTCGAAATCAGGAGTTTATAGATTGAAATGCTCAGAATGCGGGTTTTGCTTAAGGGAAGTTAGGGAGAGATGCCGAACTTTCTTCAAAAAATCAGAAAAAAATCTTATAATGAATTTTCATACATTTATTTTTTACCCGGCTATTACATTCATTCATTACCTATACATAAACGTCCATCTAACACCTGTCCAATATTTCACTCTAACGTTATAGTGACAATACATCAATAACCTATTCCACTGAAATTTATCACCACTGAGGAGAGTTGCCGCACCATTAAGGAGAGTTGCCGCATTGTCATTTTTGTTTCCTAACATTCTCTTCTCTGATACGTTCTCTTCCACAGTTATTACAAAGTTGTTTGTAGAGTGTGCATGTTTCATGCAACCACTTGAGACATTTGCTGCACTGAATCCAGTCACTCTTTGAAGCTGTTCGGTAGTAGTTTTCCCAACACTCTGTGCAGTTGTTGATGTCTTGGTTCAATGTGAGATTTAGTACCGCACTGCCAGGGATGATCCTTTTGCACACAGAGTTTTCTTCCCTTTGTGCTGGAGCAGGTACTTTAGAGCCTTTCAGTTTGCCTTTTCTCTTTGTAGACGCCTTGGTGTTCTCCATTCTCACTGAAGTAGTGAGAATTTCTGCCGACTGTTTGTAGCGCTTTGCAGAAGGAAGGGTAATGGGAACAGGACTTATCTCGTGAAGGTGCTTCGAGGGTGAGACTTTGGTCATTGTGGGCGTGCTGTGGGGACTGAGGGATTTGGAGGACAGCGAAGTACTGGGAGAATTCACCTCAGGATTCATAGAACTGGAACAACTTGCCATTTCAGGGGAACCGGTTTTGCTTGTGGTGGGTACGGGACTGCTACTAGTGTTTCCCGAAGTAGAATTGTCCTTGGTAGAGAGTATAGCACCGGATATAGAGAAAACATTCTCAGGAATTGCATCGGGATTAAAAGGAAAAATCCCACAGGCTCTGAAACCTGAAACTGCATTGCCAACTGAAGCAGCCTTGCTCCATGCTCCGCCAATAACATGCCCAGGTTGATATTTCGTGATATTCCTTTGAGGATGATCTCGAATCCATGCAGCAGCCTCCTTGTTGTAGCTAGCCTTCAAAGGACCAAAAAACGATCGATCTAAAGGCTGAAGGGCGTGTAGTGTGACTCGGCAAACACAAAATCACGACCTCTTCCTTTTCAGCGCATTTCAAAAGCTCCAAAGAATGGGTGTGAGACGCATGCCCATCTAGAATAAGGAGAGTCTTTCCGCGTGGTTTCCGAGGAACAAAATGTTCCTTGAACCATATGAAGAACAGTTCAGCAGTTATATAGGACGACTTTGGGTTCATGTAGACGTCCGATCCACACGGAAGCCCATCAGCAAACTCAGCTTTCTTGTTGACACCTTTCATCACCAGCACAGGTGGCAGAAATGTCCCCTCTGCATTGCAGCATGCAACACAGGTAACATTTTCTCCCCTCTCCTTGGGTGTTAAGGAGATGACGCTCTTAGAGCCTTTGGTTGCCACAACCTTCCCAGGTTTATTGATGAGAGGGAAGCCGGTCTCATCAACATTGAAAACATGGCCTGGTTTGTCGAAAAGGCCAAGTTCTTCCAACACGTCCCGCAGAATCGTACAAAAAGAATTCACGTCTGTTCTGTTCATCCCACAAGCTCTGTTGACGGACAGCCCCTCTGCTTGCCTCAGCGATAGCTCTGGATTCCTCTTTAGGAAGGCATTCAACCAAGCATACCCAGCTATTTCCTTTTCACGGGAAAACGTGTGCTTTAACCCTAGCTTTTCCGCGAACTTGAATGCTACAATTCGCACTGTTCTGCCATCTGGTGCGAATCCTGATGCGGCCAAGCGTTGAATGTGGGTAACAAGCCTGTTTTCATTTTCGGCTGTTAACACGCCATCTGGACCTAGGCATTTCTTGGAAACGTCCCCCTTTTCTATCCTGCGACAGACTGTCCTAGCTGGTATTCCATAATACCGCTCTGCTTCTCTCTTCCCTATTTCACCTGCTGCTACTCTGTTTACAGCCCCCTTGAGGGTCTCCTCTGACCATGC
Source organism: Anabrus simplex (assembly GCF_040414725.1). Classification (NCBI taxonomy): domain Eukaryota; kingdom Metazoa; phylum Arthropoda; class Insecta; order Orthoptera; family Tettigoniidae; genus Anabrus; species Anabrus simplex. Next base: position 311,163,386 of record NC_090266.1, read on the forward strand.
TGCCCTTGTGGATTTCCTCTGATACGTTGAAGGCATTTCTCTGCATAGAAAAGAAACATCATTCGGTAACATTTTCAAATTTCACCAACACCAGCTGCAAAAGTCGTACTAACTACAGCTGTATTAATGGGTATGTTAAATATTCAAGCCAATGTGTCATTTTCCCGGCCTTGCGGTGTAGGGGTAACGTGCCTGGTTCTTACTCGGAGGCCCCGGGTTCGATTGCCGGCCAGGTCAGTGATTTTTACCTGGACTTGAGGGCTGGTTCAAGGTCCACTCAGCCTACATGATTACAATTGAGGAGCTATCTTACGGTGAGATGGCGGCCCGGTCTAGAAAGCCAAGAATAACGACCGAGAGGATTCGCCATGGCCTAACAAGTGACCGCTGCTCAGCCCGAAGGCCTGCAGATTACGAAGTGTCGTGTGGTCAGCACGACGAATTCTCTCGGCCGTTATTCTTTGCTTTCTAGACCGAGGCTGCTATCTCACCATCAAATAGCTCATCAATTGTAATCAAGTAGGCTGAGTGGATCTCGAACCAGCCCTCAAATCAGGTAAAAACCACTTACCTGGCCGGGAATCGAGCCCGAGGCCTCCGCGCAAGAGGCAAGCACGCTACCCCTACACTGCGCGGCCGGTTTATTTTGGATACAGTACAATAACACATGAAGAAAAGGGGCATATAAACCTTGGTAATCATTCCACAAGATGCGGCATCTCTCCTTCGAAATGACGTGGCATCTCTCCTGAATTTGAAGGAGAGATGCCGCAGTCGGTAAGCACAAAGGGCCTGTTTTGTTCGAGGATTCCTTTGTCTGAATTGAGAAGAATAACGTCCTCAGATATCACATTAAACAATACATGATATTTATACCTAGCGATTGCAGTGTAGTAATGTGCTCATCTTACCTTCTTAGAATGTTTTCACACCAACTGACAAGGCAAAAAATGTTCCACTCCTATACGTATCCATAGCACTCGAGCAACTGGCTTGCTAGCAAGCTGAGTGAGCATCAGGGATGGAGGCATACAAGCTGTGAAGTTGGTGGAGCTATCTGACGGCACAGAAGTGAACAATGGCTTCTGCGGCATCTCTCCTGAACTTCCCATATATTGGACAAACTGGGAGAAGCTTTTTTACGAGGTACATGGAGCATTTTAACGCAGAAAAACATAATAAATACTCAGCCATAAGTATGAACATGAAAGAGACAGGACACCATTTTACTTCCATAGAAAAAGATTTTACGATAAGTAGGAGTATGGAGAAAGGTAAGCTATTGAACGAACTGGAAAGCCTTTATATATTTTTGGATCAGAATTATAATAAGGATAAAAATCTCAATGATGTTATGGAAGTCAAAAGTTCCTTCTACGAACTAACACCCAAGTTACTCAATACTGTTAAATCAGATCAGAAAGGAATCCAACAGATGTTTAAGTTGTTAAATACAAAGGTTTATACCCCTATTCCAAACGTTAAGCATGTTCTTGTCACTCGCAAGAATGCCCTGCCTATACCGCCAATGACGTATAAGGGTCCGCCTATCTCCTCTCCCCAGCCAGATTCACTATTACCTTTTATCCCCTCTCCAAACGTTAAAGAAGCTCCCATCATGCATAAAAGAGCCCCTCCTATACCGGCAATGATGCAGAAATGTCCGCCCATCCCCTCTCCCACTCTAGGTTCTCCACCACCTCTATCACACAAATACAATACTAGGAGCCGAACTGGCAAACAAGTTAGCAATTCCAAATCAGCAGGACATACCTATCATCTCAATAATAACAAGGAAGTTCCCATTTAAATGTGATCAGTTAGGAAAGTCACACACACTCATAATATAAAATTTCCCCCTTTCTTCTTTACAGATTCCACTATCTGTACAAAATTGGTCGGAGGTCAAGTACGACGTTCTATACCTCGCAAATTTGCGTAACATGACGCATACTTACGACCTACATTTGTAAACAAGTTAAACATTATTTTCAACTAGAGCCCACATTTGACTCCTGCATTCGTTCTATGTCCTGCCTGTTATGTTTAAAGCAATATGGATCATTGTATTTTCACAATTTAGCTTGTGGACACTCTATTTTAACTTACATTCTGGAAACACTATGTCACATAAGTTGCATTTTAATTTTCGTTTTTCCGTAAGAATGATGTTCACCTTGCTGCTGTTTTTATAGAAAAACATATACTACGGTTTTTAAGATGAAGATTCAATAATAGTTTCATATTATCACGTTTTTGAAGTGTTTTAAAGTGGTTTTTTAGATGTGAAGTAATTAGATTTTTAGACTACTGTAATTTTAATTTTGACTATTGTCTTTTTTAATATGTTTACAACTGTTCACGAACATCATTTTACGATTAAAATTAATGGCTGAAGATGTTCTTTATAAGAGCAAAACATGTCCCTTAGAAGAATTAATTGTATACAAATGTAAACACCAATAAAGGTGATTTGTATTGAATAGCTGGATAAGAAATACTTCTTATTGTAATTGTTGTGATCAACATTTTACTTAACCACTCATAGGGTAAACCATAGGTCTCAAAGCTACCTTAGCTCTTTAAACATTTCTTACAGTGCTTGGAATTCTTCTTAATGTTCTTAATTAGATAACCCAGCAAACAATGCAGAGAATTCCTTTCACTGTAGGCTCGAACCCCACTGTGGGCAGCCCTGAAGACACAATGAAGTTAATACAACTTTACAATTTACAGTAGTTAACAAAATTGTGTCGTTGCCCCACAAGGGCCCTTTTGACTGTTTACTGCTATCAAGTTGTTTTAGAAACCAAACTGGACTAAGAAAGGGAAGTGTATCGTCTCCACTTACTGTATGTTTATAATGGTTTTGGATGAAATTCTAAGGGAAAACAAAGGCAAGATATGGAGCAGATATGATAATATTGCTGTTTGCAGATGACCTAATGATCTGGAGAATCAACAATACAGAGGTGCAAATCCAACTAGAAGCTTTAAATGACAATATTGAGAAATATGGTATGAAAATCAGTGTGTAGAAGAGCAAAACAATGGTGATCACAAGAGGAGAAAGAGAAAGAATAATATCAGGGGACAAAACTTTGAGATTGTTGAATACTTCAAATATTTGGGAAGTGATATAATGAAAGGTGCAAGGTTGGATAAGGAGATGAGCAGAAGGGTACAAGCAGGAAATATGTTCCATCAGAATATAAGGAACCTGGTGTGGAACAGAGAAGTTGCTATGAAATGTAAAGAGAGAATGTACAAGAGGTACTATACCCCTATATTAACATATGCATCAGAGAAATGGAGGACTCTGACAGCAAGAAATGAGAGTAAAATTCAGGCCAGTGAGATGAAATTCCTGAGGAGTATGGTAGGGAAGACACGGAAAGGCAGAGTAAGAAATGTTAAGTTCAGAAAAGAGATGGTAGAAACAATGAATGATAGCATGGAGAAGAATAAATTGAGATGGTTCGGACGTGTTATGAGGATGGAGGAAGGAAGGATACCCAAGCAAGTGTTGGAGGCTAAGATAGAAGGAAAGACTCTGTCAAGAACAATATAAGAAAGAGAAGACTGGACTGTAATACAATTACTGAAGAGGAGTGGTGGAAGGAGAGGCAACGGTTGAGATGTGCCATCAACACTCCAAAATGGCAGGAGCTGGACAAGGGGAAATGAAAATGATGATGATGACTGCTATCAAGAATTTGCTTCCAAAGATTTTAATGGAAAATAATCTTACCTACATTACAAAATATTTGTGATTGGACTGAACAATGAACTGTGTTATGTGATTTTAACTTGAGGTATGTCTTTTGCATTTGGAATGATATTGATCCATTAAGTGGTTGTAGATGTCCCAAAAGAAGGGGCAAAACATGTTCCACTATTATCCAATTGTATTTTAATAGGAAAATACATCTTTTAAAGTAATGGAAAGGTGGAATTTCTTTCAAATATATTTGAAAACACAGTATTCGTTCATGATACTATTAGAGCACATGATTGTAACATTGTTTGGAGATTCCTGCAAGAGCATCCTGTGCAACAAATGCCACCTGGAAGTCCTAACTTGATTATGATCAAACAAGTCTGGGACCAACTGGAGAAATCCCTCATTCCACATACTATGAGCCCTTCAAGACGCCCTTTTGGAAGATCAGGGATGCCTGCCACAACTGGATGTGCAGCACTTTGTCAGACGCATGAGGAGGTGTTGTGAAGCTGTTATTCACGCGAGGGGTGACAATACTTTTTATTAAGAAACTTAAATACCACGTTGCCATTTTGGTGCTTGACCAGAGACCACTTTGTGTGCAAATGGCGTTGTGTACTGAAGGTCCAAGGAAAGCTTTTAATTTCAATTCTTAAATGTTGTTAAGAAGGAGGTGGTTTCATTGTGTGTCTTTAATAATAATAATAATAATAATAATAATAATAATACTTTATCAACGGTAATACCATTTTACACAACAATAGAGATAAATAAACAAAACAAAACACACTAAAAAGAAAGTTCAGTGGAGTATAAGTAGAAAAATATGTACAAATATATACACAGATTAAATACAAGTAAGCCCAGGAAAGTAATAGTCAATTCTGGAGATCATGTAAGTGATTTCTAAATTTTGACACTGAGCAGTTAAATATACCACTATCCAGTTTGTTTAGAGATCTTGACATTCGTTCAATTGGCCCATTGAAGGCATAGTTAGTTCTATGCCAATTTGTAGACAATGTATTCTTGAACCTCGTGCATCTGTCTGGTACATGTACGTTAATTTTTTTAAGGAGTTATGGACAATTCACCAAGGAATGAAGCAAATTAAAAAGGAAGAGTGTATTCAGGAATTTACGGCGTTGTGACAGACTATGCAGATTTAAAGACTGTTGCAGGGCTGTATAATCAACATTTTCAGATGAGAATCCTCCTCTAAATGAACATAAAGAAATTTATGTTGTACTGAATCTAACCTATGGACAGAGGTCTGAAGAGAAGGGTTCCATACAGGTGTGCAGTATTCTAGTACAGGGCGTACCATAGATACATACAGCAATCGACAGGTAGCTAAGTTTGAAAATTCTCTGGAATATCTAGTTTTTTACAAATATCTTCAATATGTTCATTAAATGATAGGTTATAACTGAATAAAACACCAAGGTCATTAACTTGTGAAACAGGAGTTAGAATGTTGTTGTTACTAAATTTGTACTGAAATTATATTTTCTTCTTGTTTAAAAAAAATTATATTATTTTATATTTTTCCTGATTAAGTTTCAACCCATTTTGAATACAGCACTTTTCCAGATGATGTAGATCTTGAAGTTTTAAACAATCGAGTGGACAATTAATTTGCATAAAATATTTTGCATCATCAGCAGACAAAAGCAATTCAGAATTCTAAAGTATACTTTTAATGTCATTTATGTAGAGAGTAAGAAGTAAAGGCGCATGGTGAGACCCTTAAGGAACTCCACTGTTAACAATAATAGATGCAGAAAAATGATTCCTTATTTTAACAATCTGCAGGCGATTTTTAGGATACGATTCAAACCAGGAGAGGAGAGGCCCATTGATTCCATAACCTGTTAGTTTTTGCAGCAAGATATTGTGGTCAACAGTGTCAAAAGCTTTTGAGAAGTCTGTATAAACGCAGTCCACCTGAGAGTGGTTCTCTATTGCATCCAAGAGGAACTGATAGAATAAAAGAAGATTGCTACAGGTTGACCGTCCTGAAAAGAATCCACGTTGCTCATCAATGATGATGTTCCTAAAGAGAGATGTGACCTTGTCAAGAATTATTGAGTCAAAAATTTTGGAAATATGAGAAGAAATTGTAACTGGTCTATATTGTTTTATGTCATTTTTATCACCATTTTTGAAAACTGGACTAACAAATCCTTTCTTCCATTCCACTGGGAAAACACCCTGGTTTAATGATAAGTTGAACAGATAAAAGAGTGCTTCACATAAAATAAATGAGCAGTACTTGAGCAGGTAAGTTGAAACACCATCAGGTCCTACAGTTTTCTTTAATTCCAGAGATATCAGTTTGTTGTAAATTTCTGCCTTACAAATGTTTATATCTGACAGATCGACAGAAGAAGGATAATCACATGATATACTATTACTATTCTAATAAGAAGACTAAACAGATGAAAAGTGTTTAGCAAAAAGATTGACAATATTTTCTCCAGTATCTGCTGTAACTTCATTAAGATGCACTGTTGAAGGAATATTGTTACATGACCTTATAGAACTTAGATACTGCCACAATTTCTGTGGATTGAATTAATACTTTGTTCACAGTTGGAGACATAGTTTGTATAGCAAGAATTGGATTCAGACTTGCATTCATTGCTTAATTTCGAGAAATGCTGATAATCACTATTGAGACCTGATATTTTGTATAATCTCAATAATCAGTGACTTCAATTTATGATTATACCATTTTGGGAATTTGGGAGTCTTAAAATTCTGTATAGGGATGTAAAATTCCATGCCATAATGTAGTATAGAATAGAAGGTTTCTACTGCTTTATCAATTATTGATACATTTTGAAAGATCACCTTCCAGCTGAACTGGGACAGGTAATAATTTAGTCCATTATAGTCACCATTTAAAAAGTCAAAATAAAAACTATCAGCAGGTAAGGAATTGTATAGCTCATTTATAGGTAAAGAAATCTCTAATGCTGGGTGGTGTCTATCGAGATGGACAATACTTTCATTACTAGATTTTACTTCAATGGAACTGGAGTTACTGAAAACCAAATCAAGAAAGTGATTCAGAAAATTTGGGATAGCATTGAACTGTTTTTATTTCAGTATATACACAGATCGTGAAGGTATGGACATTAATAAAAGAAACCAATAACACTCTAGGGCAACTACCGAATCGATAACACGACTCTTTCATGAAGTTTAATTTTAAAGTTTGCAGTAGTGTTATTAACTAACAGTATCACACAGGCATGCTAAGTCTTTTCTTCTTCTATCTTTCATCCATTCCCTTTTCCAGATTCTCTCTGGGTAGGGTGGTGTACCAAAGCCCTCACCTTACTCGATATTTCCACCATTCCTCTTCTAGTACTTTATTGCTATCGACTCCCCTATTTGGAATACAGTCCACAACAGAGCTCCTCCATCTCATTCTAGGCCATCCCCTAGGCGTCTTTCCAATCTCTGTATTCATGAATGTTCTCTTTGGTATTCTCTCACCTGGCATTTTCATCAAGTGTCCATACCATTTTAGCTTTGCTATATCAATCTCTTCTTGAAGTTCACACACTCCCACGCTTCTCCTTATTTCCTCATTTCATATTCTATCTCATCTTGTCTTTCCCTGTATGCTCCTCAAGAACCTAATTTCAGCTGCTTGTACCCTACTTTGGTTCCGCTTGGTCAACGTAAAGGCTGCTGAAGCATAGGTCAGTATAGGTTTATAATAGGACAAGTATAAAACCTTCTTGCACTTCATTGCCACATCTTGTTCCATACAATGTCTCTCACACACTGGTAGAAACTTGCAGACTGCTGTATTCTTAAATCAATTTCTCCATCCAAATTTCCATCTTGTGACATCACGCTGCCAAAATATTAAAAAATTTTCACTACTTCAAAGAGGTTCATTTCCTATTTTTATCACTCCCCTGGATTTTCTGTTACCTCTCGTCATGATCAAAGTCTTGCTTTTCACAGCACTAATCTTCATTCCAAAATTTCTTATCTCCTCATTCCATAAATCAACTTATGGTTGTACTTCCTCTTCATTATCTCCCCCAACTACGATGTCATCAGCAAAGAGCACAGACTTTACTTGCTCGCCCATCATCTTCTCCTAGATCATCATCATCATCATCATCAATGTCCCACTCCAGTTGCCCGGGTGTGGTTAACAAGCCTACTCCACTCCTTTCTGTCCTTCCATTTTCCTGCTCCATTACATCCCCAACATCAAATCCTGCTTCTCTAATGTCCTTCCAAATCTGATCCACCCACCTCTTTCTTGGTCTTCCAATTGGTCTCTTTCCCTTAATTTCTCTTTCCAATTCCCTTCTTGATACCTGTTCCTTTCCCATTCTTTTTACATGTCTTTGATATTATGTAGAATTCTATCCATGATGATAATGAAGGGTAAGGGGACAATAAACTTCCCTGTCCTAAGCCTGTCTCAACTCTGAACCAATCAGTTTGATCCACTTTGGTTCTAACACAGCTTTTGCAATTTTGATACAATGCTATTACCATCTGCAATGTTTCATTCCCAATCTGTACCTCTGTCAATGTTTTCCATACCTAATTCCTTGGAACATTCATATGCCTTTTCAATATCTAGAAATGTTACTACCATGTCCTTTCCATATTCCCAATACCTTTCTCATCAATTGACGCAATGTAAATATTGGGTCAAATGTGGACCTGCCTCTTCTGAATTCATACTGATGTTCTGCCAATTCTCCCTCTACTCTCTCTCTTATTCGTTTATCCAAGATTCTTTCAAGGATCTTAGCTGTATGAGATATCAGTGTTACTCCTCTGTAATTTTCACATTACTTCCCGTCTCCTTCCTTGAAAATTGGTATAATGACCCCTTTTGTCCACTCCTTTGGAACATGCTTTTCTCTCCACATCACTCTGAGGAGTCTATACAACCACTGTAGACCAACTGCTCCTGCTGCTATTATCATTTCTATGGTGACCTCATCAACTCCAGCTGCCTTCTCTCGTTTCATTCTTTCAGTGGCACACTCAACCTCTGCCATGAACACCTCATTTTCCTTATCTTCCATCTACACTAAATCTGGTTCTCCGATTTCTCATTGTACCAAGGTATTTTGCATGTTGTAAAGCTGTTCAAAGTATTTTCCCCACCTCTGCAATATATCCTGCTTCTGTGTCATCACTCCCCCCTCTTCATTTTTAATGAAGTTAGCACCTTCACCTGGGTTTTTCTTCTTTTTATGCCACTAGAATAAGATATTTTTGCTTCCGGTTGTATCTTCTTGCAGAGATTCAGTGAATTTTTGCCAGCATTTCTTTTTCTCTTCTTGAACCACCTTGGAGCACTCCTTCTTGCAGTGCCTGTATTCTGTTTTGCATTCTGTTGTTCTGTTTCTCAGACATCTTTTCCAAGCTTGTTTCTTCCTTTTAACTATATATTTTACTCTGTCATTCCGCCAGGGCGTTTCTTGTTCTTCCTTCCTTCCTAATACTCTTCCACAGGTCTTTTCTGCAGATAAAACCATGGCTGTTTTAAAGTATGCCCATTCTTCTTCAACCCTTCCGATGTCTTCCTTAGGTATACTTGTTTTAATGTGTGTCTGGAACTCTTCATTTACTTCCTTCTCCTGCAATTTCCACACCCTTAGCTTTCTCTTCCTAAACTCAGTCATCTTTTGTATCTTTCCCATCTTTAACTTAGCTATCACAACTCTGTGATCTCCTTCAAAAGTGTAACGTATCCACAAAGACGCACACAAAATGCTGTCAGTTGGTACAGTTATTTATTCACATCTATTTACAAATTAAACACACACATAACCTTAATCACTGTCACAAACAAAACACTCACATCACAAACAGCGATTTTGACAATTGCCTATCACCGCACATGGTGACTGCAACATTAAAACACTGTTGAAACAGATGACTGCTTAAAAGCATGTCACAACACGTGGTCACAAGTATAAACTGTTAACTCATAACTCTACTGAACAATAACTCTTCTGTACCGTCAAGATCACTTCCATATATATGTGCCTGGCCAGCTTCTAGAAAGATACGTTACAAAAACTACCTTCTCGAAAATTCTAGAGTACTTAAAACATAGATATAGTGTACAGAATATTCTCCATCGTTCTCGTCTACCCAGTACCATTCTGGAAGTTACAGTGTGTTTCACAATTTTGCAGAGGATTAAAAAATTATGTATACAGGTAAGAATAAATTATATACAGGTTCTTACATTAATTGAACTGATATAAATGTCTATATACAGTGCATGTTTCATGATATAGACTCACAAACAACGTGATCCTATCATTTGTACATATGATGTAATAATAATAATAATAATAATACTAATACTTAAATGGATGTGAACACTTCAAAGCTATACATTACAAGTAGTAATAATAATAATAATAATAATAATAATAATAATAATAATAATAATAATAATAATAATAATTCAAGCAGATACTTGCATTATTTACCCATGGGTGAGAGAATATTGTTTTCAAGTTATATCAGTTTATCGCATGTGCTTCAAGTGTAGTAATAAAATTGTTACCATTGGGTGCACAGTGTCAATCCATCTATTTCTCTTTCATGATTAGTTCATCGAAAGGGGAGTAGCAGCCTTTCAGAAGTTGCAAGGGTGGCAGTCTAGATGATTGACTGATATTGCCTTGTAATAATACTCAACATGGCTCAACTGGTACACGGCTGGAAACAACGCGAAACTACAGCCGTAACTAACTCCCGACGACATGCAGCTCTCTCTGTATGAATGATGTACTGATAATGGCTCCCTCCTGGGTAAGATATTCTGGTTATAAAATAGACCCCCATTCAGATATCCGGGTGGGGACTACACATGAGGGGGGAGATCATCAGGAAGATGGATACCGACATTCAGCAAGTCGGACCTTGGAATGTTAGAAGAAGTTTGAATCGTTGTGGTAGGTTAGAGAATCTGAAAAGGAAGATGGATAGACTAGAGTTAGATGTAGTTGGTATAAGTGAAGTACGTTGGCAGGAAGAACAGGATTTTTTGTCAGGCGACTACAGAATTATCAACACAAAATCAAACAGGGGAAATGCAGTTGGTTTAATAATGAATAAGAAAGTAGGGCAGCAGGTAAGCTACTACAACCAGCATAGTGAAGGAATTATTGTTGTCAAGATAGACACCAAACCAATGCCCACTACAATAGTGCAAGTCTATATGTCTACTAGTTCATTGGATGAGGAGGAAATCGAAAGAATTTATGAGGAGATAGAAGATTTAATACAATATGTAAAAGGTGACGAGAATCCAATTGTGGTGGGAGACTGGAATGCAGTGGTAAGCCAAGGAAGAGAAGGTAATACAGTAGGAGAATTTGGATTGGGACAAAGGAACGAGAGAGTAAGTTGGCTGGTTGAATTCTGCACTGATCATAATTTAGTCCTTGCTAATACAGAGTTCAAACAACATAAATGACGGTTGTATACGTAGACAAGACCTGGAGACACTGGAAGGTATCAAATAGACTTCATTATGATCAGGCAGAGATTCAGAAACCAGTGTTGGATTGCAAAACTTTTCCAGGAGCAGACGTGGGACTCTGACCACAACTTGTTGGTCATGAAATGCGATCTGAAGTTGAAGAAATTGAAAACAGGAAGGAATGCCAGGAGATGGGATCTAGAAAAGTTGAAAGAAAAGAGTGTGAGGGATTGTTTCAAAGAAAATGTTGCACGAGCACTAAATGAAAAGGCTGAAGGAAACATAACGGAGGAAGAGTGGATAGTCATTAAAAATGAAGTAAGTAGGGCTGCTGAAGAAATCTTAGGAAGGAAGAAAAGTTCAACTAAGAATCAGTGGATAACTCAGGAGATACCAGACCTGATTGATGAACGACAAAAATACAAGAGTGCTAAAAATGAACAGGGCAGAAAAGTATACAGGCAATTAAAGAATGAAGTGGATAAAAAGTGCAAGGTAGCTAAGGAAGATTGGCTGAAGGAGGTGTGCAAGGATGTTGAAGGTTGTATGGTCCTAGAAAAGGTAGATGCTGCATACAGGAAAATCAAGGAAACCATTACTGAGCAACATTCAGCCTCCTCACATCAGACAGCACAGCGCCCTTGTTAGACTGTGGACCAGGATAGCGAAGAACAGTTACCTCCCAATACATCGGGATACAGATGAAAATGCCGTAATGAGACTCAAATCACGGAAACTGCCTGGAAGACGGCAAAGGAATTAGTTAATTCACGTTTCACGCCTGATGAAATATGGAAACACGAATGGTATCAATCACATTCTCATGGCATTGTCAACATCAGGGATCCAACTACAAAGTAGCCTGGGCTCAACCTTCCTCACTCCACCTGGACCACACTCTATACGATACGCTGCGGAGTAGGAAGAAGTGCTTCTGCTCTGCATCAGTGGGGCTCGAAAGACCCTCCAGCTTGTGACTGTGGTGCTGAAATGTAAACCGTCCTGCACATTCTGAAGGACTGCTCTCTGCAAGCTTTTGCGGGTTCCATCGAGGACATTCACCGAGTGACCCCTGAAGCACTCTCTTGGATGGAAGAGCTGGAGATTCATCTCTAAGAGACTGAAAGGTCCCCACATTAACCTTTCAAATGTGGAGTTTGTATATATATATATATATATATAGTCTTTTTCTTGTGCCTGTTAAGAGCTTGTACATAGTCAATTGTCAACTTTAGCATACATACATACATACATACATACATTATCATTATAGACTGTTATGCCTTTCAGCTTTCAGTCTGCAAGCCTCTGTGACTTTTACTAAACGTCGCCACAATCCTCGATTTGCAACTAGTGTTGTGGCCTCATTTAGTTCTATACCTCTTATCTTTAAATCGTTAGAAACTGAGTCTAACCATCGATGTCTTGGTCTACCTCTACTTCTCTTACCCTCCATAACAGAGTCCATTATTCTCCTAGGTAAACTATCCTCCTCCATTCGCCTCTCATGACCCCACCACCGAAGCCGGTTTATGCGTACAGCTTCATACTTCAAGTTCATTCCTAAATTAGCCTTTATTTCCTCATTCCAAGTACCCTCCTGCCATTGTTCCTACCTGTTTGTGCCAGCAATCATTCTTGCTACTTTCATGTCTGTTACTTCTAACTTATGAATAAGATATCCTGAGTCCACCCAGCTTTCAGTCCCGTAAAGCAAAGTTGGTCTGAAAAGGGACCGATGTAAAGATAGTTTCGTCTGGGAGCTGACTTCCTTCTTACAGAATACTGTTGATCGCAACTGCGAGCTCACTGCATTAGCTTTACTACACCTTGATTCAATCTCACTTAACTATATTACCATCCTGGGAGAATACACAACCTAAATACTTGAAATTATCGACCTGTTCTAGCTTTGTATCACCAATCTGACATTCAATTCTGTTGAATTTCTTTCCTACTGACATCAATTTAGTCTTCGAGAGGATAATTTTCATACCATACTCATTACACCTATTTTCAAGTTCCAAGATATTAGACTGCAGGCTTTCGGCACAATCTGCCATTAAGACCAAGTCGTCAGCATAGGCCAGACTGCTTACTACATTTCCACCTAACTTTTGAACCCGACAGGGGCATGATCCAAGGACCTTTGGTTGATATTGATCTTCGTAATTACGTACGCAATGCTATTTAAGGGAAAGAATGCTGAAACTGATTAATATTCATATCATTAATAGAGGTAATACCGAAACTAATTAATATTCATACCATTGAGATAGATAAATTGTGTCTTTTAAAATTATTCTACGAGATTTCTTTGTCTGCGACTTATTGCGCAGTATTATCCTTTGTGTAGCGGGGGCCCGCAGAGGAAGCCAAGCCAACTTAGACCCGGGAGGGGTCATGAATGGGGATTCCCCGTGACATCGCTCGAGAGAAGACATCCCTCCTTAAGACTCAGAGAATGAGGGGAAACCAACTTTTTCGAAACGAAATATAGGAGCCATCTTGGACTCGGACTAGCCAACTTAATTACCTACGATCCAGAAAATTAATGAAACTCAAATTATGGAGTCGTCTCCCGATTTAAAAGGGATAAATGTCGCTGGGACATTTATTTAGAGTGTTTAATGTCCCTTTTCTTGATAACTTTCAGAAGAAGAAAGAATACTGTGTCATTTATGCGTGGAAAAGTACTGGGCCATCTGGTTAGTCTCATGACACGTCCTCGAAGAAGGGAGTTCACCACGCAAGGAGGGGGAAGCCGGACAGATTTTAATTAATTGAAGGAGATCCATCGAAGGATAATTGAATGGTTATGTCTCAATCGCATCAACTAAATATTGGTCACCGATTAGCCGTACTATTTTACCTCGAGTATGCCGTGAATAGGCGATACGCAAATTAGTGGAAGGGGTATCGCTCCCTTGTAAAAACCACCGCAGTAAGGGACGAGCGTCATTCGGGGCTAGCGGCTCATCGACGGCGAAGCTATGCTCGGTTAAGCCCTCGTTAGTTCTTTGTTCAAGTGAAGTTAACTCCCATTTTAAGTGAAATAATATAATTCGCATAAACAGTGTATAGTTTGGTCTCTGTGATGCCAGTGTTAAACTTTTTATAAAACCGTGATGTGTAAAGTAATATTATTATCATTACTATAGTATAATAATCTTACGTAGCAGCAGACTGAATAGTGGCCGAGAGATAGACGAGATTCGGTACTGAACCGCGGACTACTTAGTCGCTTACGAGATCGTGACCGGACGTTCAGAGTGAACGCTGTTAACCGGAGTGTGAATTAAACAGTGACGTTGTGTGTGTACAGGATTAACTGCCAGCGGCTCCAGCAGCACGGAACCATGGACCCTCAACTTCAAGATGGAATGGAAATGGAAGTAATCACCGCGGTGCCCATGGACCAGGAGTAAGCTCAGGATGGACCTCCTGAGCTGATGAAGGTGTCATCATGTGATAGAGATGAGTACAAGGTTTTAATATCTGGCATGCATCGAGGGGATGGGAAATGTTTATTGTAAACTGATGCTATAAGAGATTAAAGATGTAGTCCTGTTGAAATAGAGCGCTGAAATGGGTGCGTAGTTGTTAATTCTTAGTTTAGGAAAACGACGACAGGTCTGAGTAATTGATTGTATATAATTTAGGGAATATAATACTTTAGCTTTGCATGGGGTAGAGATTTATTCAATTATTTCTTTCTTGGGAGATTCTGTTTGTTTATTGGCGTCAGAAGACCAGGAGTAATCAGTTTAGGGGAGTGCAGTGAGAGTAGTTATTAATTAGAGTAATCATTAATTTGATAAGTGCATGGCAAGTAAAACGGTAAGTACTACAGTGCGTAGGGCACGTAACTACGAGGCTCCACGGCCGAACTGACAGCCAAAAACCCCACCCTTTGAAATACTTACATAGGAAGTGATATGATTAAATTTGATTATGTGATTAAATTTACCAGGAAGTGATCATAATGCGTGTGTCAATAATCAATCTGTGTGAATATTAATTAATTAATTAATGTACCGCTGTGTGACGATAACGTAACCATTGATTAATTAGCAGTCAGTAATCAGATGTTAATTGCCGCGCGAGCACTTAATTGTGTTGTAATTGCTGAATAGATTCCGCACGATGACCATGTATAATTAATGTAGCGGGTAAGCCATGTAGGACGGCAGGAATAATAATAATAATAATAATAATAATAGTGATCGGGCAAAGATTAGCATTGTAATACCGGAGTCGCGTTGTGAAAATGACGTGATACTGTTGGGTAAATATGTGTTGAATTCAAGGTGATTTGCGCGGGTCTTTGAGACCGCAGTTTATTGTAGACGTACTTCCGAGTGAAGTGTTACTGTTTCCTTTGAAAAGGGAATGTCACGCGTGTTATGTGGGCTGCTGACCCTTGGGGTGGCGGACGCGGCCGTCTTACCTTGCCCCAGTTGTGTTTCCTTTTTTTTGTTTGGGTGTCCCGTAAGCTGAGGAAGGAGGGACATTGCTGTTAAAGAGAAGTTGGCTTCTTTGAACGGCAGAATATGTGATTTACCTAACACGCCAGAGCAGTGTAGTTATTAACAAGTGACCCGGCCAATAATGATAATGTTTGCCAATGAATCATTGTGAATTGTTCGAGTATAATATAGATAGGGATTACAGGACCCTGCCTTCATCGCAAGAGGTTGTCAGTTCGATGCTCAACGTAGGCATAGGAGGCCTACAGCGTCAGAAGAAAGATCAAAGTGCCTTTACGTATTTTGTTGCATATCATGTATGATTTATGTGTTCTTTATGTCATGTGTGGTTGTAAATAAGGTCAGTGGTGGTTCTGTCCATCAGCTTGGCGATGTCTATAATAGCGAGGGTCGGTTCGAACCCAGGTGTTGTATCATATGTGTGTATTTTCTTTTACGTCATTTCATTGGGGAATCTAGGTCTTCATTAGAATAGGGATTGCTCAGACGTGTTGTCGGGTGCATGTTAGTTTTATGTGTTAGTGATAATATAGCCTCAGTGTTATGATAAAATTACCATTCGCTACATGTCACGATACACCGCTTCGCGATAAACGTACTCATTTCTATCAAGCATACTGGACAGATGTTCACATAACAAGTCACAACAAACATTTATAAATTTTAATGTAATTCATTAGTGTTATTTAATGCGCCATTTCCCATCATCATTAAGGTTGAATAAACCGGTTTGTGAGTTAAATATTTTAATTCGAATGTGTTCTCATATTAGTTATGTATGCCCCGCTTCTCCTCCCCTGTACGCCTTTAAGTTTACTTTAGTTCAGCACCTATTTATTTCATTCTTCTTGACCCATGTGCGACCCTGTAGATTCCATGCCGGTGCCATTTAGGGAGGGGGCGGGTGCACTTTATACCTTTCAGCAGATGATCCCTGTAAACTATGAACAGCAAAGGTGAAAGATTACAGCCTTGTCTAACCCCTGTAAGTACCTTGAGCCAAGAACTCATTCTAACATCAATTCTCACTGAAGCCCAAATGTCAACATAAATGCCTTTGATTGATTTTAATAATCTATCTTTTATTCCATAGTCCCCCAGTATGGTGAACACCTTTCCCCTCGGTACCCTGTCATATGCTTTCTCTAGATCTACGAAACGTAAACATAACTGTCTATTCCTCTTGTAACATTATTCAAATACCTGGCGCATACTGAAAATCTGGTAATAATAGCCCCTCTGTGGTCCGAAAGCACACTGGTTTTCATCCAACTTCCTCTCAACCACTGATCGCACCCTCCCTTCCAAGATGCCAGTGAATACTTTGCCTGGTATACTAATCAATGAGATACCTCGATAGTTGTTGCAATCCTTCCTGTTCCCTTGCTTACAGATAGGTGCCAATACTGCTTTAGTCCAATCTGAAGGTACCTTACCAATATTCCATGCTAATCTTACTACTCTATGAAGCCATTTCATCCCTGCCTTACCACTATACTTCACCATTTCAGGCCTAATTTCATCTATTCCTGCTGCTTTATGACAATGGACTTTATTTACCTTCCTTTCCACTACCTCAAGCGTAATTTCACCAACATTTTCCTCCTCCCCATGAGATTGGTTGTTCACGACACCAGCAGGAAGATTTCCTTTTACGTTGAGAAGATTTACAATATATTCTCTCCACCTGTCCAGTAATTCCCTGGGATTTATTATGAGTTCACCTGAATTACACAAAATACTGTTCATTTCCCTTTTCCCTCCCTTCCTAAGATTCTTTATTACTGTCCAGAAAGGTTTCCCTGCTGCTTGATCTAGCCTTTCCAGGCTATTACCAAATTCTTCCACAATTTTTTTTTGTATTCAACAACTATTTGTTTTGCTTGTCACGACCGCGTGTCGCGGCGCGCCCCCTTCATGTCTCAGTGCCGAGCAAAAGGACTCGAGCGAGTCTTGAATCCGCGGCCTCCGAGACTAAGGATATTGAGTATTGATCTAGAGTTTTTATGATCATGTAAGAGTGGCAAGAAGTTGTAGTGTTTCAAAATATTGAGTGATTTTTATTAAGTGAAGAGAGTTATAGGTATTCAAAGCATAAGACTTCATACAAGTTCTACCTGAAGCAAGCTGGTGCAACATGAAGTGGGTCAGCTACATGGCATCAGTGTAAATCAGAGAACGCAAAAGAAGTTCTGTAAGTGTTTCTGGAAGCAAATCGAAGCAAATATTGCGTAGATTGTTGAAGCAGCAAGAAGCTAAATTGTTCGAGTGACTTGTATGACACACTTAAAAACGTCATATTTCTACGGGAGTAGTGGGGACAAGCTTCGAGAAACGTTGAATGTAAGATAAAGGGAATGATACTTCGGCAGATGAGGGAGACTCTAACTGACTACTGTGATAGCAACGTGGGTGTGTGTAGCTGCACATCACAACGGGAGATTCTGAATGACTGCTGTGCTAACAACATGTATGTGGCTGTACGTCACAAAGGGAGAATCTGACTGACTTGTGATTGTGGCTGAGCGCCACGAGGGAGAGAAACTGCCTAGCTTCAGTACATGTGTATGTGTGTATGGCTGTGAGCCATAGTAGTGCAGATCTTGTAGGTTACGTACGTAGCAGTGAGCCGCAGATCGAGTTAAATGTGGCTTAGCAAACAGTCTAGAAACTGTGTCGAGTTACGCGAGGCAGTGAGGGAAACACTGTGTACAGCATAATTAGCAGGTTGCTAGTGCAAAGACTTGAGCTGCAACAACATGAACATCGATCTGTTTGACAGGAGGGCCGAGTGTCAGAGCGAGCCTGTAATATCAGTAAACCAAACCTTGTAGTCAGAACTGTATGGGAGATAGATTATTTTGGTTGACGACGGAGTTTGAAGGTGTTGTGTTCCAATCCTGGAGCTACACATCCGCGAGAGCTAAACATCACATCATTCAACGCGACTGCGGTATCGTGTGCGCAGAGAAGAATTAAAGAGAGAAAACGACGCCGAAGACTGAAGAAATCTTCAATCAAAAGCTAAGTAACTACCAAGTTTGTATGGTATGATCTTACTGTATTACAGATTGCAGTTGAACAGGATAGTCAGAGACTTTGAGAAGGACTATCTAACCAAGAGCTAAAAAGTGTATCTGTACAAAGAGTTTCATATTTCTTAATTGTATATGTGTAAATATGTAATGTGGGCATTTCTATTCAATACAGGTGAAGGGAAGAGTGTGAATGTGTAAAGGTAATCTTATTATTTTAAGATTAAGCTCCCAAAAACTCAAACCCAAGTCCCCAGCCTGCCGAATCCTTAGGATCACGACACGCTCTGTTTCATTCATCTACGTACAATTCCCTGTCTGCAACGGCCCTTGTTTGGAGCTGCTTCCGATAGGCCTTCTTTTTACGTTCCCATCTTTACACACAGTTGTTCCTAGGCATTTCCTTGCTATTTCTACAACAGAATCCCTGTATGCCACCCATTCTCTTTCTATATCCTGAACCTGCTTACTGTCCACTGTTTGATACTTCTCACTAATCATATCCATGTACTTCTGCCGAATTTCCTCATCCTGGAGATTTTCTACCCTTATTCATTTGCAGACAAATTTCACTTTATCCTAGGCCTAGAGATACTTAGTTCACTACAGATCAGATAGTGGTCTGTAACATCGAAAAATCCTCGAAAAACCTGTACATTCCTAAAAGGCTTCCTGAATTCAAAGTCGGATAAGATATAGTCTATTATGGATCTGGTATCTCTAACCTCCCATGTGTAGCGGTGAATAGCCTTATGCTTGAAGAATGTATTCGTAACTGATAAACACATACTAGCACAGAAGTCCAGAAAATGCTTCCCATTCCCATTAGTTTCCATATCTTCCCCACATTTACCAGTCACCCTTTCGTATCCTTCAGTTCTATTTCCAACTCTCTCATTGAAATCACCCATTAGCACTATCCTATTCTTGATGTTGACCCTGACTACAATGTCACTCAATGCTTCATAAAACTTGTCAACTTCACCCTCATCTGCACCCTCACATGGTGAATACACTGAAACAGTTCTCGCCCTAATTCCTCCAACTGCCAAATCTACCCACATGATTCGCTCATTTACATGCCTAACAGAAGCTATGTTGCGTGCAGTAGCATTCCTGATGAAAAGCCATACCCCATACTCTGCCCTTCCCTTTTTAACACCTGTCAAGTACACTTTATAATCTTCTATATCTTCTTCATTACCTCCCCTTATCCGAATATCATCTACTCCTAGCACATCCAGATGCATCCACTTCGCTGACTAAGCCAGTTCTACTTTCCTTCTTCCATAAGCCACATTAATATTGATAGCTCCCCATCGAATTATATTTTGTTTGCCATGTTGTTTTCAAAGAGTCCCTAGCCTGTCAAATGGGAGTGGGACTCTGTTACTCCCACAGGTCCGAGGCTTGCTTAAAATGTTCTGAGCTCAGTAAATCCATGAAGCAGGAAGCTACCTTACTTACACATAGTCCAAGTGAGGATCTCTCCTTCATCGGGTTAGGGACCACCAGTATAGTCCTAGCCGCCTGAGCACAAGGAGGGCCCGTGACTCAGAATATGTCCAAGATGCCCACTCCCATTCCATACAACTGGTATCCCGACTCTCAGGACCACTTACTAGGGCACTCAGCCATTGACCATAGTTCACGAACTAGGACGTGACTACACTAACCCACATCATGAACCATTTAAAACTGTTAAAAAAATAAAGAAACACATATTTTTTTGTCTTTGGAAAATCTACTTAAGGGGTGGTGAACAGGAGTGACAAAGGGGGCGAGTTCTTAAAATGAGTATATCTTAAAGACGTTACATATTACAGACGTAAAAATTGGTATTTTAATCTCTTTTCAAAATAAAGTAACACTACTTTTTTTTTTTTGGAAAAATCACTTGTGGGGGGATTAAAAGGACTGAGAGGGGTTGAATTATTTTTGTTACGATTCTGGTATCTCAAAATCTGAAGATATTACAGACGTGAAGATTGGTATGTGGATTCTCCTTTAAAAATAAAGGACTGAAAAAGAGGTTGAATTTTTTTATGTGGATACTTATATCTCAAAAACTGAAGATGTTACAGACACTGAAATTGGTATCTGGAATCTCTTTTAAAAATAAAGAAACACACATTATTTGTTTTAGGAAAATCCACTTAAGGCAGTAGAGTGGGTGAAGTGAAGTGAACTTAGTTGAACTATTTTTATGGGGGTACTTATACATCAAATACTGAAGATGTTACAGACGTGAACAGTTTTATTAGAAATTTCCTTTAAAAATAATGAAACACGTATTTTCTTGTTTCTGGAAAACCTGCTGGGGGGGGGGGGGGGGGGCTGGCAAAGGGGTGAATTTTTAAAATGCGCATAGCTCAAAAACGTAAAAAAAAAAAAGGGACTGAAAGAGAGGTGATTTATTTTTATTACGATACTGGTATCTCAAAATCTGAAGATATTACAGACGTGAAAATTGGTTATTTGGCTTCTCCTTTAAAAATAAACACATATTTTTAGTTTTCATAAAATCCACTTAAAGGGGGTGTAAAAAGGACTGAAAAGGGTTGAATTCTTTTTATGAGGATACTAATCTCTCAAAAACTGAAGATGTTGCAAACATGAAAATTTGTATTTGGAATCTTCTTTAAAAATAAAGAACACACATTCTTTTGTTTTCGGAAAATCCAATTGGAAGGGTAGGTAAATGAATTGAAAAATAAGTTTAATTCTTTGTATGAGGATACTTATATCACAAAAACGAAGGATGTTACGGAGGTGAAAATTGGTATTTGGACTCTCCTTTAAAAATAAAGAACAACACATATTTTGTTTGGTGGGAGGGTAATCAACTTGAAGGGGGTGAAAAAGGAGTTAAATTCTTTTTATGGGGGTACAAATAAGAAGTGGACTTACGTGGGGGATGAGGAATGATGAAAAAAAATATTTGTTCATATTAAACCGTTTAAATTACGAAGTTAAAATGTCAGATGATATCCTAGGTGTTAAATAACAGAAGGTTTTAAACAAATTTAACCCCTCAGAGAGTTAAATGGGGGTTAAGATCCAAAAACAAATATATTAATTCCTTCCTCCAAAACGGTTTAACGTACGAAGACAAAAGTCCAAATAGCAGAGTATATTTTATATCCTAGATGTGAAATAGGGAATATATTTAAACGTTCCACCGCTAAAGTGTCAAATGAGGTTAGCTCCGTAAACTAAATTATTCATCCCTCCACAGCCGTTTGGCGTACAAAGTTGTAATTTTACGAGAAGGGTCTTCTTTTATGTCCTGGTGTAAAATATTGTATACTTCAAACATATTCCCCCTAAGAGGTTTAGATTGTAGTTGACTTAAAAACACAATATCCATTCTTCCCAAACCATTTCAGGCAAGAACAAAACTTTTGTTTATAAATGTTAATAAATATTTCAGAACATTTACCCATTACAGTTCGACATACAAAATCAAAATTTTACAGGTTCTAGATGAAAAATCAGATATGGTTTAAAATATTCTAATTCTTCCGCACAGGGTTCAAGTCAGTGGTAGATCATAAAATAAGTAATCATTCCCCCAAAATCATTTGACGTACAAACTGAGGACGTTTTTTACACGCTCAGCTGACAGTGGACTCTCAAAAATGTACAACTTTGAATAATTACTTTCGCTTTAAAGCCGTAGCGAATGCTTTCCCAAAGCTTACATGCAATGCATGTCAAACTGACTGGCCTGCAATTTTTAGCTTTATGTCTATCACCCCTTCCTTTATATACAGGGACTACTATAGCAACTCTCCATTCATTTGGTATAGCTCCTTCATGCAAACAATAATCAAATTAGTACTTCAGATATAGTACAATATCTCAACTCTCTGTCTTTAGCATATCCCCAGAAATATTATCAATTCCAGCTGCTTTTCTAAGTTTTCAACTTTTGTATCTTATTGTAAATGTTGTTATCATAGGTAAATTTTAACACTTCTTTAGTATTAGTCACCTCCTCCATCTGGACATTATACTTGTAACCAACAATCTTTATATACTGCTGACTGAATACTTCTGCCTTTTGAAGATCCTCACACACACATTCCCCTTGTTCATTAACCCTGCACAGGGCGCATCACGGTCTTTTAGACCGGGTTTAGAGATAAATTTTATAGTTCTTAACGTAGCGGGCCGCTAGCTTCCATCCCCTCAGTACCTTACATTGGATCTGTCCACTATCAGTGTGCGTAACAATTCACCCCTCATGGTCCCCAGTTTCAGCCTAAGTGCATTGCTTTACGGACCCGGTCTAAAACTCCTGGCACGCCCCATGACGTATGCTTGTTTATGAGTTAAGTTTTACTTTATTTTTTCTGTTAATATACCAAGAATGTGTCAATTTTGTTTTATTTTCATGTAAAATAGTGCCTTTGTATATATAGTGAAGTCCAATGCATCATGGATAGAAACAGGGAAAGAGAAATCAAAAGACTTATAAAGAGCATTACTCAGTTTCACACACAAGCAACCGTTGGCCAATGACTTTGTTTTTTATTATCTTGAACATTACCGAATTAATTGGTATATTATTTACAAGCATGTGGAAGGTAACTTAACATTCAAAGGCATATTTATTTGAAAGAACTGAACCAACAGCTGTGCGCGAGATACTTGCAAGAACGTTATTCAAACTCTCCCAACGGGCTAAAAATGGATCATTCGATAATATTAGGACTGTCTGAAGAAGAGCAGCCCTCTGCAGCTCCACAAGAACTAGGAGGGCCTGGAAGATGTGCCTACATTAATAGGGGAAAAAAAATGCAACAGAAAAACCTAGATGTCGTGTATGCCAGTGACTTATCTACAAAGAACACTCGGCAGCGACTTGTGTTCGGTGCAGTACAGAAAGTCAAGAATCTAGTGATGACGCAGAATGAACGTCAGTTGTTTAATGTCCAATGTTTGTTTTGTCAAAATACCTTTGAACATTAATTACAAGTTTGTGCAAAATTATTTACTAGATCTGTAACATTAAAAAATTTTTTGCTTGATTTGTGCTATTTTTTCACGACACGGTTAAAACACCGTGCGCGCCTCCTCACGGGATTATTCTTACATGCCCTCTCCAGGGTTAATCATACCTGGAATGTCCTTCTTGGAACCTGTTTCTGCCTTAAAGTTTCCATTTTTCATTAAAATTTGTATGACTGCCAATAATGCATGCTATCATGTTATCCTTAACTGACTCTGACGCTAGATTCGATTTCTTAGTAAGTTCCTTCCTTCCTTGATCTAAGAATGTTAAGTCACAATCTTCCTCCCTGTATATCAATTATTAATTCTGAGCAAAAATTACTTCACAGTCCACAGAAATATAAGCAGATCAGTATCAAAATAAGGACTACAACCATCACCCCAAGCAGTAACAATTGGTACAGGGTCAGTGTTACGATATCATGACCCATATTGTTTCGTTTTCGTGACTAATCTTCTGCCTCTCATATAAGATAGCTCCTCGGCTTGTCTCATGAGACAGAGTGAAGCCCATTCCAAGCCTCGGTCCAGAATCAACATTTTTGAATTGATTGGGAATCAAATCTGGGGCCTCTGAGTAAGAAGCACCACGAGGCTGGCACCAACCACCTGGAGCACAATATAAAATTAAAAGAAACTGATGTCCTGGCTACCAGCTGTTAGTTTCATATTCATATACAGGGAAGAGTGGGAATTCACATATGGACCAACATAACAACTGCAGGCTGCTGCAGAGAGAAACGTCAACATTAACAGACATGCAATCTCAACCTAATAGCCAAGAAGATAACATTTTTCTATTCGCTGCCGCTCATGCATGCCAAAATAATCAGAAGTCTCTAGCTATAGTGTATGGTGAATCAATGATGAATATATCACTGTTACTAAGTCCTATAGTTAAGTAAGAAAGAAAAAAGAAGAATAATAGTGAGGAGGCCTGTCAGTGTTCCAGTAAATGTGATGTTAACAGTATCAAAGGTTGTTAAAACGGTTTACCATATTTGAGAGAACTTTGTAACACATGTAGAAAGGACACAATGGTTCATGCAAGAGGAACATTACTAATCCCTCCCTCACACAACCTGTAGCGAGATAATCCCTGGTAAATTCAGTCCACAAGCAGTTTTCCACCTTCCCTGGGTGCTTGGCTTGATCTCTTTTAGGTCTAAGAAATAAATAAGAAAAGACATACGTGACTAAATTCTGCACTCACTTCGGAGATCCTCATGTAGATACCACGATTGTTCTGACCAATATCGAAGTAAAAGTTCTTGTTTTCCACTCTCATATGTCTTCCCTCTGGCAGTTCCCCTTTGAAACCTCCATCATCTGTTCCAAATTCTTCTAGTAAATCTGTTAGTGCATCTCGAAATTCAATCATTCCTTGCGCAGGGATGGCTATTTGTGAACGTGGTCCTCCACGGGTTATGGTTTGGGAAACCTGAAATAAACACCAAAATTAACTGTAACTGTAGAGTGAATTACATTCAAAGTCTACACAATAACACTTAGTGACAGCTTTACATTTTGACCAAGAATTTTGGTCACTTCCAACAGAAATATGTTAATAATTACACTGGCAAAATTCAAAAGCATTGCTCCCTGGATGTATCTGTATTTATGGATGAAAGAAATATGCAACCACATGAGAAGATAATTACAAGAAAAAATTCTGTTGATATATCTAATATATACAGTTGTTTATGGAGTTTGGTACATAGATTTTAGGTAAAAGGCATGAATATTATGATTCAACTAAAGAAGTGTTTCAAATTACAATATCAATACAATACAGAGAATAAATAAATAAATAAATAAATAAATAAATAAATAAATAAATAAATAAATAAATAAATAAATAAATAAATAAATAAATACCTTTATTACAAAAACTGTGGAACAATGAACTTCGATAACAAAGAATACCGTAGCAGACAGAATATACAGAATTATTATTATGTACTGTAATGAATTTCCTGCTAAGTCTTGCTGGTGATGCAAACATGCACGCACGCAAGCAAACACGCACGCGCGCGCTCACACACACACATGCGCAAAATCCTAAGATTACATCAACTGGCTAATAGCACATTTGCTAAAGCCAAGAAAACATTTCAGGTGAATTTGTCAGTACTGGCATATTACAGTATTCAGATATTCAGATATTGTAACGTATATAAGTAAACAAAACAACTGGCAGCACCGTTTAATCTAAGATTTATTAAAAAATACTAATTATACATGGCTCATGGTGTGGGTTACTGCAGTCACGTCCTAGTTCATGAACCATGGGTAATGGCCGAGTGGCCTAGTAAATGGTCCCGAGAGTCAGAATACAAGCTGGTATGGAATGGGAGCGGGCATCTCGGATATATTCTGCGTTATAGACCTCCTTGTGCTCCGGTGGCTAGGATTATACACCTGTCGTCCCTAACCTGTTAAGAGGAGAGATGCTCAATGGCACTATGTGCAAGTAGGGTAGCATCCTGCTTCGAAGAAATTACCAAGCTCAAAACATTTTAACCCTTTCACTCTGACATAGCGAGTATGGTTGCGTGACCCTCTGGACGCGAGCAGCAAGTGGCTCACCGAGCCTGCTATACGGGATACTTGTCTCGCTCCGCTCTCCCGTCCGCAGTCAGCTCGTGACGTGAGGAGAGAAGAGGATAGGCAGAGTGTTTTTTGCTATTTGCTTTACGTCGCACTGACACATATGTCTTATGGTGACAAAATAGGAAAGGCCTAGGAATGGGAAGAAGTCGGCCGTGGCCTTAATTAAGGTACAGCCCCAGCATTTGCCTGGGGTGAAAATAGGAAACCACTGAAAACCCTCTTCAGGGCTGCCGACAGTGGGGTTCGAACACACTATCTCCCGATTACTGGATACTGGCCGCACTTAAGCAACTGCAGCTATCGAGCTCGGTCAGGCAGAGCTTAAAAGTGTTTTATCTGTAATGCATATTCGGTGAAATGCTTATGAATATAGTTCTAGCACTTATCATCCTCCTCATACAGAAGAGTTACGATATGCATGTTAAAAACAGCTGAAAGAAACTTAACATGCCAGCATTGTCCACTAAACGTTTTAATCCGGAATTAGCAACGTCAAATTTACGTTTCTTCAGATTCACGTTCTGCTTTTTCCAATTTAGTTTTCTGCTTGGTGGTTCAGGCACCTGATCTTCATCCTCACTACCTTCATCTTCAGTTGAATCATCAAAGCAGGCCGACATTTTAGACAACAAAGCAGTAACTGGAGTAGAAAACGTGCCTTAAGTAGGTGTGATTACAGTCGTTCCGTCACCAGAAACAGATGACAAATCACTATCATCGTCATCTTCTTCAAAGTCACTACCAGTATGAGGGCAAGAGATTCCTCCGCAGTATATCTTTCCTCCGTCATCAGGCCTTTCACAGTTTCAAAGCAATTGAAAGATAAGTCAAGAAACAAGCATGTCAGCACAGGGGAGCAACTAGGCGCGAAGTGAGTAGCATACCGGACACATTGCTTTCGTCTTCGAACTGGTTACTCCTGTCATCTGGTGATCATAGCTGTAGCTATTATAGACTCCCAAGACATCAACGAGAGACCTCCAAGGCCGAACTTCCACAGCAGTCTATCATAGAGAAACGAAAAACAGGCGAAAGACACGCGACTTCTAGAGCAGTTGACCGGCTATGAAGCACGGCTCCATCATGACTGCTACAGCAGTCCACCGGGTGCGCGGCACTGCTCCCTCTCGACTGCTACAGCAGTCACCTGTAGTGAAAGGGTTAAGCAAGCCTCAAACCTATGGGAGTAAGAGAGTCACAATTCCATTAACAGGTGAGAGACTCTTTCAAAAGAACTTGGTGAAGAAAATGGTATTTGATGGGGAGCGATCTGTATTAATGGGGCTTATGGAAGGAAGGAAGGAAGAAAGAAAGAAAGAAAGAAAGAAAGAAAGGAAGTAGAACTGGCTAAGTCAGCAAAGAGGATGCATTTGGATGTGCTAGGAGTTAATGTTATTCGGGTGAGGGGAGATAATGAGGAAGATGTTATGTTTTTTGTATGCCACTAACTACATTTATAGTTTTCGGAGAATGCCAAGATGCTGGAATTTAGTCCTGCAGGAGTTCTTTTACTAGTCAATAAATCTACCCACATGAGGCCGACGTATTTGAGCTTCAAATACCACTGGACTGAGCCAAGATCAAACCTGACAAGTTGGGAGCAGCAGGCCAGCATCTCAACCGACTGAGGCACTCAGCCCGGCTGACAAGGAGGAGATAGGGGGTTAGAAAGGGTTCTTGATGGCTGCTAAAAAAGAAAGGGTAGAGTGTGGGGAGGACTGTTCATCAGGGATACTATTGCATGCAGCACAGTTTCTGTTAGACATGTAAATGAGCGAATTATGTGGGTAGATTTGGCAGTTGGAGGAATTAGGATGAGAATTATCTCAGTACATTCATCATGACATCATAGTCAGGGTCAACAGCAAGGATTGGATAGTGTTAAGGAGTGATTTCAGTGCAAGAGTTGGAAATAGAATTGAATTCGCAGTTATG
This sequence comes from Anabrus simplex, assembly GCF_040414725.1. Taxonomy (NCBI): domain Eukaryota; kingdom Metazoa; phylum Arthropoda; class Insecta; order Orthoptera; family Tettigoniidae; genus Anabrus; species Anabrus simplex. Next base: position 311,191,703 of record NC_090266.1, read on the forward strand.
CTTTTTGCTAGTTGCTTTACGTCGCACCGACACAGATAGGTCTTATGGCGGCAATGGGACAGGGAAGGGCTAGGAGTGGGAAGGAAGCGGCCGTGGCCTTAATTAAGGTACAGCCCCAGCATTTGCCTGGTGTGAAAATGGGAAACCACTGAAAACCATTTTCAGGGCTGCCGACAGCGGGGTTCGAACCTACTATCTTCCGAATACTGGATACTGGCCGCACTTAAGCAACTGCAGCGATCGAGCTCGGTGAATTCGCAGTTATGAAGAAATTCTTGAAGCATAAGGCTATTCACTGCTATACATGGGAGGGTAGGGGCACCAGATCCAAAACAGACTATCATAACCAAATTTGAATTCAAAAAATCAGTTAGGAATGTGAAAGTCAAATCTGTCTGCAGACATATAAGAGTAGAAAGTCTCCATGATGAGGAAATTAGACAGAACTACATGGATATGATCAGTGAACAGTTCCAAACAATATACAGTAGGCAGGTTCAGGATACAGAAAGAGAATGGGTGGCATACCGGGATGCTGTAGTAGAAACAGCAAGGGAATGCCTAGGAACAACTGTGTGTAAAGATGAGAAAACGCGAACATCTTGGTGGAACAATTAAGTGAGAGCAGCTTGTAAACATTAAAGGAAAGCATATCAGAAATGGCTCCAAACAAGGACTGATGCAAACAGGGAATTGTATGCAGATGAAAGAAACTGAGCAAAAGAAATAATTGTTGAATCCAAGAAGAATTCATGGGAAGATTTTGGTAATAACCTGGAAAGGCTAGGATAAATAGCATGCAAACCTTGCTGAACAGTAATAAAGAATCTTAGAAAGGGAGGAAAAAAGGAAATGAATAGTCTTTTGGGTAAATCAGGCAAACTCATAGTTGATCCGAAGAAATCACTCGACAGGTGGAAGTAAAAGGAAATCCTTGTGGTGATGTCTTGAACCACCAAGCTCATGGGAAGGATGGTAAATAAACTTCACTGTCAAAAAGCAGCAGTAATAGATGAAATATGAGCTGAAATGGTGAAATATAACGGGAAGGCAGGGATGAAATGGCTTAATAAATTATTGGGATTAATATGGAATGTTAATAAGCTACCTTTTGATCGGACGAAAGCAGTAATTGCACCTATCTATAAGCAAGGGAACAGGAAGGATTGCAACAACCATTAAGGTATTTCATTGGTCAGTATACATGCAAGGTGTCCACTGGCATTTTGGTAGGGAGGGTGTGATCAGTCGTTGGGAGCAAGTTGGATGAAAACCCGTGTGGCTTCAGACCACAGAGGGGCTGTAAGGATCAGATCTTCAGTATGCGCCAAGTAATTGAAAAATGTTACATAGATATATGAGCTTTCTATATGTGGAACCAAGTGTTCGTGCAGTCATTCTTTGGAGAGTCTCTCCATCCAGCTGCTGTGAAGGAGCGTCGTGTCTGGTGCAGGGTGAGATCGACAAGGGACAGTAAACGAAGGTTGTTTTGTAGATCTAGAGAAGGCATATGACAGAGTACCAAGGGAAAAGGTTTTTGCCATAATGGTGAATTATGGGATTAAGGACAGATTATTAAAAGCAATAAAAGGATTTTGTGTTGACAATTTGGCTTGCAGTGAGAATGAGTTCTAGGTTCAAGATGCTAACAGGGATTTGGCAAGGCTGGAAGCTTTCACCTTTATATTCATAGTTTATATGGATGATCTACTGAAAGGTATAATGTGGTAGTGAGGGATTCAGTTAGGTGGAAATATAGTAAACAGTCTGGCCTATACCAATGCCTGCTGTCTAATTTCTTCAAAGCTGGAAACAGGTGCAATGAGAATGATAGGAAAATTAGCCTTTCCAAGACTAAAGTGATGTCAGCAAGTAAGAAACCTAAGAGAACTGAATGTTAGGTTGATATTACAAAGCTAGAACAAGTGGATAATTTCAAGTATTTATGATGTATATTCTCACAGGATGGTAGTATATTAAGAAAGATTGAATCAAGGTGAAGCAAAGCAAATGCAGCGAGTTCACAGTAGCGATCAACATAATTTTGTAAGAAGAAAGTCAGCTCCCAATCAAAACTAACTTTACACCAAGTCTGTTTTCAAACCAACTTGTTTTACAGGAGTCAAAGCTGTGGGGGTTCAGGATATCTTATTGTTATTGATAAGTTACAAGTAAATGTTATGAAAGTAGAGAGAATGATCGCTGGTACAAACAGGTGGGATAAATGGCAGCAGGATACACTTTTATTCTCCGTCCTGCGGAGTAGGGAAAATATTAGTAATCCACCATCTGTAAAGATCACATAACCGCATTTCAGTTGAGAATTGTAGTGTAGATACAGTATATTACATAGTATCTTGCCTGTTAAATTTGTGTGTATTTTTGTGCAAACGGCAGGTTTCATTTCTGTTACAGCATAGTAGGACAAAGTAGTACTAATATTAATCTGTATACGTGTTTAACTTTGTTGGTAATCTTTGAGTACCGTACCTACCAGTAGTTCTTGCGAATATCTAAATTTAGGCCTAATTGGAATTTTCATTTCTATTTGTGCTTAGTAAGAAGTTAGTATACGTCCGAACGTAGTTTAAACATTATTGTAGTGTAGTATAGTAACTTATTAGAAATTAGAGTGCCTATTCTATAATTTTGAGTAGTTTTGCGAATTTCGAACTTTAATGGTAATTTTCTTTTCTGTTTTTTCTTGGTAATAACCTGTTGTAATTAGAATACATCTGAACGTAGTTTAAAATTATTGTAGTGTATTGTAGTATCTGTACTTAGTCTGAATGCAGTTTAAAATGATCGTAGTGTATTATAGCATCTTATTAGAAAGTAGTGTGTTTATTCTATTACTGTGAAATATTTGTATAGTATAGTACCATTTCTGTAGTATCTGTAGTAACTCTCTTACTAAAATTCTGTTGTTGTAATTAGGGTAGACTTAACTGCAGTTAAGAATTGTGTAATTCTTGTGTATTATTCTCTGTTTCCAGTAAACAGCAATTTTCATCGTGTTAGCATGTTATAGGAATAAAAATAGTACAATTAAGTAGTATTGTAGTGTAGCAGTAGCCTATATTAAATAACTTACTGTCGTGTGTTCTTTGTGAACTAACCTAGACAATATTTCTTTCCTTTCATTTTTATTTTGCACAGAATAAGTTATCTTATTTTTCCTTTTCTTTTCATTATTTAGCAAAAAAAAAAATGCCTAAGCAGTGCGAGTGTAGGAACTGTGGGTGTGGCCAGGCATTAAGGAGTATGAGGGAGGAGTTGGAGAGCTTGAGGGAGATAATTAGGATACTCTCAGAGGACAGGAAGGAAAGTAGGCCTCCAAACAATGTACAAGATACAGTAGGTGAAATAGAGGGATTGGAAGGAAATGGGGGAACTGTGGAAGACAGGTGGTCTAATGTTTTAAGGGGAAGGAGATTGCAGGCTAAGGGCTCCATTCAGGATCAAAATTCAGGACAGGTGTCGGTGAGAAATCGGTACGAGTCACTGCAGGTAGAACAACCGAGAGAAGGTGAGGAACAGGGAACTGTTGCCGAGAAGTTTGGAAGTAGGAGAAAGGGAAGAGGTAGGAAAGGGAAATGTGGAGTAGTGGACAGGAAAAGACCGGTGGAACAGGGTCATGGGATGGAGAAAAGGGAGGAGGAAGTAGCTTCTGCAGCTGTCAGGAAAGATAGGACTGACCAGGAGGGGAGGGGATCAAATGAGGTGGGTAGGGTTGAGGCTCTGGTCATGGGGGATTCTATCGTTAGACATGTCGCGAAAGTGTGTGGAGGAAAGGGTACCAGGGTAGAGTGTTATCCAGGAATTAGGTTAAGACAGATGTTGAAGAAAGTAGAAGAGAAGGAGGAGGGAAAGGAGAAAGTGGTAGTGTTTCATGTTGGTACTAACAACGTAAGACAAGCAGGTATAAGTACCAACATAGTCGGGGATCTGTGGGATCTGGTAAATGCAGCACGGATGAAGTTTAAGGAAGCGGAGATTGTTATCAGTGGAATACTGTGTAGGAGGGATACTGACTGGAAGGTGATTGGGGATTTAAATGAGACTATGGAGTGGGTATGTGGGGAACTGGGAGTGAAATTTCTAGATCCTAATAGGTGGGTACGAGATAGGGATCTGCGCTCAGATGGCCTTCACTTAAACCGCAGTGGTATATATAAGTTAGGAAATTTGTTTAGAAGGGTTATAGGGAGGTACATTAAGGGAAACAGGGTGCGCTAGGCAGCGGTGTTAAGGGAACAGGGAACTGGAAATCAAGTAGGGATGACATAAAACTGTTAGTGCTCAACTGTAGAAGTATTGTAAAGAAAGGAATAGAATTAAGTAATTTAATAGATATATACTTACCAGATATTGTAATAGGAGTTGAATCATGGCTGAAAAATGATATAATGGATGCAGAAATTTTCTAACGGAACTGGAGGGTGTATCCTAGAGATAGGATAGGAAAGGTAGGAGGGGGAGTATTCATTCTTGTGAAAGAAGAATTTGTAAGCTACAAAAAAGTTAAAGATGACCAGCACGAAATTCTAGGGGTAAGGCTCATTTCTGAAGATAATAGGCAACTAGATGTCTTTGGAGTGTACAGACGAGGAAAGGGTAGCGCAGATGCTGATTCAGAATTATTTGATAAGATAATCAGCTATGTGGGAAACGATAAGGAAAGGAACGTGATCGTAGCGGGTGATCTCAATTGACCAAATGTCAATTCGGAAGGTAATGTGAATGACAGGAAGCATGACCAACAAATGGCAAATAAGTTAATATGGGAAGAGCACCTGATTCAGAAAGTGATGGAACCAACCAGAAGGAAGAATATTCTGGATGTGGTGCTGGTTAAACCAGATGAGATCTATAGAGAAACCGAAGTAATAGATGGTATTAGTGATCACGAAGCTGTTCTTGTGGTAATTAAAAATAAATGTGAAAGAAAGGAAGAGATTCAAATTAGGACTGTTAGGCAGTACCATATGGCTGATAAAACAGGCATGAGGGAGTTTTTAATAAGCAACTATGATCGCTGGAAAACAGTAAATAAAAATGTAAACAGACTCTGGGATGGGTTTAAAGCAATTGTTGAGGAATGTGAAAATAGGTTTGTACCTTTAAAGGTGGTAAGGAATGGTAAAGATCCACCATATTATAACAGGGAAGTAAAGAGACTAAGAAGGAGGTGCAGGTTGGAAAGAAATAGAGTTAGAAATGGCTGTGGAAGTAAGGAGAAATTGAAGGAACTTACTAGGAAATTGAATCTAGCAAAGAAGTCAGATAAGGATAACATGATGGCAAGCATAACTGGTGGCCACACTAATTTCAGTGAAAAATGGAAGAGTATGTATAGGTACTTTAAGGTAGAAACAGGTTCCAAGAAGGACATTCCAGAAATAATTAATGAACAAGGGGAGTGTGTAAGCAAGGATCTTCAAAAGGCAGAAGTATTCAGTCAGCAGTATGAAAAGATTTTTGGTTACAAGGATAATGTCTAGATCAGGGCCTCTCAAACGCCCAAACTCTCACGCGTGCAGAGCGAGGTGCATAGGCTCTGTGCACTGTGCATAGGTACGCTTCGCCTCAACTCGGCTTGACTCGGATGGTGTAGTGTGCTGAGAGCGACGAAGCGTTTGATGGTAGACGACGTGTTTATCAGTGAGATAGATAAGCGCACGACTACAACATAATAATGGAGCAACCTGTTTCGAAGAAAGCAAAGACTTCCGAAAGTCCATTTCAATCAAACTGGGAACTTTCGTATTTTTTGTTTTGTTTGTTTGTCATGACGATAACGCCAAATGCTTAATCTGAGGGACGATAATTACGTGCGTAAGAAAATCGTCTATTGAAAGACACTACAACAGACTACATTCGGAAAATTATTGTGAAATCATAGGAGACGTCAGAGAGAAAGAATTAAGGAAGTTGAAACAGGTTGAAGAAGAGCATTCTGTATCCACAAATGAGGTTTGTTCCAGTACTGTAGCATTTTCATTTTGCTTACAGGTTCTGCATTTTTTAAAAATTATGTTTACATTCCTCTCAAACATGTATGTGTATTTCTAATTCACTTTTTAAAATTTTTTTTAATAACACTGGTAACCTTGTCCCATACAACTGTGCGTCTCCGCTCACCACACGTAAACATTTTGCAGTGGGGGAGAAACAGCAGTGAAGGTGAGGAACGCGGAGACAGGCCGAACGGGGAGACAGGTGTAGGGAGAGAGGAGTGGGGGGTCTGCACTCTGGTCAACCAAGCGAAGTCTTCTTTTGCACCGTGCACAGTGCATGCACCACGCGCATGCACCCTGAGAGGCCCTGGTCTAGATAGAGGAGGTGACTAATATTAAAAAAGTATTAAAATTTACCTATGACAGCAATGACATTTACAGTAAGATACAAAAGTTGAAAACTAGAAAAGCAGCTGGAATTGATAAGGTTTCGGGGGATATACTAAAGACAATGGGTTGGGATATTGTTGCCTTCAAATTTGGTGATCTTGAGAATATTTACATCAAGTTAATATTAAAAGTTTTGTTGTCTGCTGGGAGCTGGAATTGTCATTTGGGAAGCAGTCAGCGAGCTCCGAACCAGTTTTTTTCTTCATTCAGAGGGGCGATGTATTGATCCACGTTCGAGCAGGGCAAGATAAATCACGTGACGAGCCCGTGTGCTAACCTGCCATGCGCAAACGGCCTGGCTGCCAGCAAGCTTCTCGAACAGTCAGAGCCAATTATAAGAGACCCCGGGAACCAATAATCGTCGACAAGTACACGCCTCCCAAGCCGAGGATACAAAAAGCCAAGTTCTGAGTAAATCTCTACTTTACTCTACTCTACTCGACGCTGATCTACGTTACTCTGGTGTTCGTGACCACGTGGGAGAGAACTTTGCCGTATGAGCAGACGTCCGTTCTGCCGAATTTAGTGGAAATTATTTACTAACTCTTATGGAGTAAATTCCAACCTAGAAAACCCAAGTTAAGTGTAATTATCCAGGAGAACATTCAGTAATTCTGCGTGTGTGTGTGTGTGCATATCTTAATATTTGTCGTCTCAGTTACAGCTTACATTTCTGGAATGCGACAGAAGCCATCCCGGAGATTGCAGTGTACATCAAGATGAATAATTCTTCGACAACATACACCCTAACTTCATCTTGGGACGTCTATTGCCGTGTCTCCATGACTTTCTAAGTATGTGAGACGTATCTGGTCAAGAGAAGGTGACTGACCGGGGAAAATGCTGGAATGACTCTCTACAACCTGGGATCGAACCTCATCTAAAACTTGAGTACCATTTAAAAGTTTACTTCTTTCTCATCTTTGTAAAGCTACAAGGTCTTTCTTCTTTAAATCGTACATCTGTAAGTTTTCTTGTAGACAGAAGCATTTCATTTTCCATTTCTTGAGGTGTCATGGTAGTCGAGTTTCATGTGTGTGACTGAAATTTGGAACCTATTAGATTAGATGTGTAGTCTGTCTTTGAGTGTGTTCCCATGCATATGAGTTAGATATATCTAAAAATCACTGACCACGCGATAAACGTTATTTATTTGCCTGTGATATTGAAATTAATCGGATTTGAATTTACGTGTACAATTTGTGAGATTGGGTCGAACCTAGTGTCATTTTAAGATCACTTGTATTCTTTAGGATCAAGTCATCTAATTTTACGATATTTCATGAGGATTGATAGATATGATAATCACTTGAGTAATACTAAAATTAAATAAAGATCGGGTAAAAATGGAATTAAACGGTCGTGAGCTGTAACTTATCTTAGATTCCTTATATGTGAGATTTAATGTGCTCTGTTCATGAAGTGCCTGGAATACGGCAATCCTGCGGGATGTTAATTATATAATTGATTAATTCGAGAATTTATTTGTGATGACTGACTTGTTCTAGTGTCTTTGGAAGCACAATGGAATTTATTGTAAGTGGAGCACGTGTTGTGTATGTATTTCACGGATAGGGAATAATAATAATGCGATTGAGGCTCACGAACGCGATAGTTGCGACTTGTAAGCCACGCGATGGTGGTGGTAATGGAATTTTACTGGAATCTTCAATTATATCTCAGAAATTTAGATGAATCTCCATCGTTGTGAGTGGAATATTTCAACCCAAGTGATATCCCTAATTTCGATCACTAGCCACTAATGAAGAAAGAGTATTTTCCATACACAAATTTATCCTCTGCAGAATGTCGACGTGACCATGCTTAAAATTAAAGAATAAACTCATAAGGGCAGGATTCACTGTAAATAATGTATATAAAAGTACGTGTTACCTTGTATGAATGTGATGTATGTGTGTGTAAATATTAATGTTTTCCATGTCTTTTGATTGTTCAATTTGATTTAATCTGGTCGTGCATCTGTGGCGACACAGATTATGCTCAACGTTGTGTGCCACCTTGAGAATTTATTTTTGCGCACCTTAAGGAAAAATTTAATGAGTTTTATGTCGAGGAAGACTAGAATAGGATTTTATTTTGCTGAGTTTTATGATTTAAGGGAAAGATCATCTCGTCATTTTTCCGCAAAGGCAAGCGTTTTGTAAATTAATAATTTAATTAGCTCACACGTGGATAAGAAAAATTTCCAACACATTTATATTCAAATTTCGAAACATTTTAAATTAATTTGAAAATTTGAATGCTATGCAAATGTCAGAATTAAATGTTCACACATGAACTTGAATTCTAGTAATAATGAGTCATAGTGATTAACTTAAGAATAATTATCTAAAAATGTGAATTATAATTGTCATGTGGATAATGCAGTGAGATACACTAGTTAGAAAACATGATCGTGTGATGATAAAGGAACATGTTACACAAACAAAGTTAGAGATTATTTCTAATAATAATAATAATAATAATAATAATAATAATAATAATAATCATAATAAATTGATTATAAATTTTGAAATTAATTTTGATTTTTACTAACGCTTCTACTGGTGTAATTGATGAATATTATACTTTAAATGCTGAGATTTATCAGAATTCAGCTTAGACCACGTGTTGAGACTACTGTAAATTCATGGAACCTTTAGCAACTTTTCCTATGGAACATTAAGCAAGACCGCTGTCTAATAATTTTGTAAAAACCTTTGTTGAAGTCTTTGAACTCTTTCAGCTAAATATTTTAATTTCAAAGGCATTAAAGGCCTAATTTTTCTTTGTTAATTTCATTCCAGAACAGTAAGGCTGGAGGACGAGAAATACAAGTGGTTCTCAAGTGCCACTACTGAAGAATAAAATACACTGACTGACAAGAGCAAATGCAACACCAAGGAGGAGTGGTTCGAAAGGGATGAAAGTTGGGGAAAAAACAGAGTCGGCACGGAAGAATAATTGATGTTTATTTCAAACCGATATGCAGGTTACACAATGCGCACGGCATTGACTCAGTAGGATGTAGGACCACCGCGAGCGGCGATGCACGCAGAAACACGTCGAGGTACAGAGTCAATAAGAGTGCGGATGGTGTCCTGAGGGATGGTTCTCCATTCTCTGTCAACCATTTGCCACAGTTGGTCGTCCGTACAAGGCTGGGGCAGAGTTTGCAAACGGCGTCCAATGAGATCCCACACGTGTTCGATTGGTGAGAGATCCGGAGAGTACGCTAGCCACGGAAGCAACTGTACACCTCGTAGAGCCTGTTGGGAGATGCGAGCAGTGTGTGGGCGGGCATTATCCTGCTGAAACAGAGCATTGGGCAGCCCCTGAAGGTACGGGAGTGCCACCGGCCGCAGCACATGCTGCACGTAGCGGTGGGCATTTAACGTGCCTTGAATACGCACTAGAGGTGAAGTGGAATCATACACAATAGCGCCCCAAACCATGATGCCGCGTTGCCTAGCGGTAGGGCGCTCCACAGTTACTGCCGGATTTGACCTTTCTCCACGCCGACGCCACACTCGTCTGCGGTGACTATCACTGACAGAACAGAAGCGTGACTCATCGGAGAACACGACGTTCCGCCATTCCCTCATCCAAGTCGCTCTAGCCCGGCACCATGCCAGGCGTGCACGTCTATGCTGTGGAGTCAATGGTAGTCTTCTGAGCGGGCGCCGGGAGTGCAGGCCTCCTTCAACCAATCGACGGGAAATTGTTCTGGTCGATATTGGAACAGCCAGGGTGTCTTGTACATGCTGAAGAATGGCGGTTGACGTGGCGTGCGGGGCTGCCACCGCTTGGCGGCGGATGCGCCGATCCTCGCGTGCTGACGTCACTCGGGCTGCGCCTGGACCCCTCGCACGTGCCACATGTCCCTGCGCCAACCATCTTCGCCACAGGCGCTGCACCGTGGACACATCCCTATGGGTATCGGCTGCGATTTGACGAAGCGACCAACCTGCCCTTCTCAGCCCGATCACCATACCCCTCGTAAAGTCGTCTGTCTGCTGGAAATGCCTCCGTTGATGGCGGCCTGGCATTCTTAGCTATACACGTGTCCTGTGGCACACGACAACACGTTCTACAATGACAGTCGGCTGAGAAATCACGGTACGAAGTGGGCCATTCGCCAACGCCGTGTCCCATTTATCATTCGCTACGTGCGCAGCACAGCGGCGCATTTCACATCATGAGCATACCTCAGTGACGTCAGTCTACCCTGCAATTGGCATAAAGTTCTGACCACTCCTTCTTGGTGTTGCATTTGCTCTGTCAGTCAGTGTATTATGAAAGTTCATTGTAAAACAAAATCCAGCAAGGATATTTTTTTGTTGTTGTGAAATGGTTAAGTTAATAAATGTCAGAGTGTTGTTATGAAATTTCATTTTATTTTGCTTGGTCATCAACCCCTTTCTACCCTTAAATGCCTCTAGAAACGGAAGCCATGAACGAACGGTCCACCTCGGGATCTCTCGCTCACTGGCTGGTCTTTGCCATGCAATAATGGGGCAATATAGTACCATATCTGAACGACTTGTTTGATTTTTGTTTGCATGAAGGAACTTTACCAAATGAATGGAGAGTTGCTATAGTAGCCCCCGTATATAAAGGAAAGGGTGATAGGCATAAAGCTGAAAATTACAGGCCAGTCAGTTTGACATGCATTGTATGTAAGCTTTGGGAAAACATTCTTTCTGATTATATAAAACATGTTTGCAAAATTAATAATTGGTTTGACAGAAGGCAGTTTGGGTTTAGGAAAGGTTATTCCACTGAAGCCCAACTTGTAGGATTCCAGCAAGATATAGCAGATATCCTGGATTCAGGAGGTCAGTTGGACTGTATTGCGATTGACTTATCTAAGGCATTTGATAGGGTAGATCATGGGAAACTACTGGCAAAAATGAGTGCAATTGGACTTGACAAAAGAGTGACTGAATGGGTGGCTCTGTTTCTAGAAAATAGAACTCAGAGAATTAGAGTAGGTGAAGCTTTATCTGTCCCTGTAAAAATTAAGAGGGGAATTCCTCAAGGCAGTATTATTGGACCTTTATGGTTTCTTATATATATCAATGATATGTGTATGTGTATTTTTGGGTATGAATTGAATATAAAGACCAAATTTCTGTTGTTGATTCTTTACCTAACATATCTGCTGCTCCCAAAATAACCTCCATCTTGACAAATTCATCTTGAAAATCATACGGCAGTTCCTGATCTTCCAATTTCTATAAATTTTGTACTGAATTCATCTCCCCCTCAATGGCCCTCTGTATTTATTTTCCACAGCTGTCAAATGCTACATTTCATTTTTGGCACATATCAGAAGTATATGGTCACCAACAATGACAATAATGAAAATCTCTAAAAGTTTATATAACATTAACCTTCCTTTTTTAATTTTCCAGCTTGCTCATGAAGGCCTTCAATGCATCTAAAATTATATTATGCATGTATTCAGCTGCTCAAAAAATCCTGACCAAATACGTAAGGCACGATCCATTCATTATCCTTCAACAAAGAATTTACAAATGGTGCAGTTACTGATTTGACAAATTTTAACTACTACAATGTGTATTACAATTCAATAGTTGTTCTGTTCATCAGCAATACTTCACCCAAGGATGAATCTGTTAAATGGCTCTACTGTTACTGTTTTGATTCAGTTGCAAGCCATGTCAGGACGAAGATACAAACACTTCATGTCATTATGCAGTGTACTGCCCAACGTTACTGAAGTCGTCCATTGGGTTTCAAGCCATACTGAATGAATGGACTAATCAAAAGAAAGAATTACTTTTGCAGTTTCTTCTTTTGGCACTCATTGTTATATTAAAATGTGTAAATAAAGTACTAAATCAATGTCCCTGATCAACTCAATTCACCCACATATTACTAGTACACTTCACCAGTTACATCTGTTTCACATAACAGTGCTCCTTGTTTCACCAATCATTCTTTTGCATTGCAACCCCATCTCTAAGTTCCAGCACGTACTAGTAAGTTATAGTCACAAGCCAGCATTATTAACAGTATATACTTTGCACCACTGAAATGGTATCTTTGCGCAGAACCATTAAAAGTAAAGAAACATCATGCAAGCATAGTTAATATGTGTAACTTAACTGCCAGATGGCCCAGCTGGTACTGTGAAAATCTACAAGGCATCATGCAACTGCATTACTCTATAAACTAATGACACTAGATTGAGAACAAATTAATGTTACACCTATTACAAGCTACCAAATATACCACATATACAAGAATAAATCACCACATTTTTTCAAAATTTCAGGTGCAGGTATTTGCGTCGAAGTCGGCACAGTACTCCTGACAGAGAAATCTGGAAGTTGGTACTTTTCTGCCGACTCTGTTCGCAGATTGCTTTCTCCCAAAACTGAGAAGGATGTCCCATATATATTGCATCATTTACATGGTGTCAGACATAATATCACTCCTTTAGGATGGTCAGTGTGGGTTCCCGTTATAGGTCATTAACTCCCCTGCGTAACATTAGACCTTGTCATGGTGGGGAGACTTGCGTGTCCCAATGAAGCAGATAGTCGAGCCAGAGGTGCAACCAATACGGATGGGTATCTGTCGAGAGACCAGACTAACGAATGGTACATCGAAAGGAGGATACCAGCCTTCTGGAAGTTGCAAGGGCGGCAGTCTGGATGATTGACTGATATTGCCTTATAATAATACTCAACATGGCTTAGCTCTGTTGATACTGCTACACGGCTCATAGCAAACGGAAACTACAGCGTAACTAACTCCCGAGGGCATGGAACTCTCGTTGTATGAATGATGTACTGATGATGGCTTCCTCCCGGGTAAAATATTCTGGATGTAAAATAGTCCCCCATTCGGATCTCTGGGTGGGGACTACACGAGAGGGGGAGGATCATCAGGAAAACAGATACTGAGATTCTGCGAGTAGGAGTGTGGAATGTTATAAGTTTGAATCGTTGTGGTAGGTTAGAGAATCTGAAAAGGGAGATGAATAGACTAAAGTTAGATGTAGTTGGTATAAGTGAAGTACATTGGCAGGAAGAGCAGGATTTTGGTCAGGCAACTACAGAATTATCAACACAAAATAAAAAAGGGGAAATACAGGAGTTGGTTTAATAATGAATAAGAAAATAGGACAGCGGGTAAGCTACTATGACCAGCATAGTGAAAGGATTATTACTGTCAAAATAGACACCAAACCAATGCCCACCACAAAAGTGCAGGTCTATATGCCTACTAGTTCAGCAGATGATGAAGAAATCGATTGAATATATGAAGAGATAGAAGACTTAATACAATATGTAAAACGTGACGAGAATCTAATTGTGATGGGAGACTGGAGTGCAGTGATAGGCCAAGAAAGAGAAGGTAATACAGTACGAGAATTTGGATTGGGACAAGGGAATGAAAGAGGAAGTCGGCTAGTTGAATTCTGCACCGATCATAGTTTAGTTCTTGCTAATACTTGGTTAAAACACCACAAATGACTGCTGTATACGTGGACGAGACCCGGAGACTCTGGAAGGTATCAAAAAGACTTCATTATGATTAGGCAGAGATTCACAAACGAGGTGTTGGTTTGCAAAACTTTCCCAGGAGCAGAAGTGGACTCTGACCACAACTTGTTGGTCATGAAATGCCATCTGAAGTTGAAGAAATCAAAGAAAGGAAGGAATGCAAGGAGATAGGATCTACACAAGTTGATAGAAAAGAGTGTGAGGGACTGTTTCAAGGAACATATTGCACAAGGACTAAATGAAAAGGCTGAAGGAAACACAATACAGGGAGAATGGACAGTTGTGAAGTATGAGGTCAGTAGAGCTGCTGAAGAAATGTTCGGAAGAAAGGAAAATCAACTAAGAATCAGTGGATAACTCAGGAGATGCTAGACCTGATTGATGAACGATGAAAGTAAAGGAATGCGAAAAATGAAGAGGGCAGAAAGGAATGAAAGTGATTAAAGAATGAAGTAGATATAAAGTGCAGGACAGCTAAGGAAGAATGGCTGAAGGAGAAGTGCAAGGATGTCAAATGTTGTATGATCCTTGGAAAGGTAGATGCTGCATACAGGAAAATCAAGGAAACCTTTGGAGAAAGGAAAACTAGATGTATGAATATTGAGAGCTCAGATGGAAAACTACTTCTAGGGAAAGAAGACAAGGCAGAAAGATGGCAGGAACATATCCAACAGTTGTATCAAGGTAAAAACGTAGATGATACGGTTCTGGGACGAGAAGAGGCTGTTGATGCTGATGAAATGAGAGACCAAATTTTGAGGTCAGAATTTGACAGAGCTTTGAGAGAGCTAAATAGGAACACGGCACCTGGAATTGATGACATTTTCTCTGAATTACTGACTGCCTTAGGAGAAACTAGCATCACGAGGCAATTCCATCTAATGTGTAAGATGTATGAGATGGGAGAAGGTGCCATCAGATTTTTGCAGAATGTTGTTATACCTATTCCCAAGAAAGCCAGTGCTGACAAGTGTGAAGACTACCACGCCATTAGTTTAGTATCTCACACCTGCAAAATTTTAGCACGTATTATTTACAGAAGAATGGAAAGACAAGTTGAAACTAAGTTGGGAGAAGACAAATTTGTCTTCAAAGGAAATGTTGGAACACATGAAGCAATCTTGACTTTACATCTGATCTTAGAGGATCGAATTAAGAAGGATAAGCCAACATACATGGCGTTCGTAGATCTTGAAAAGGCTTTTCATAATGTTGACTGGAACAAGCTATTTGAGATTCTGAAGGTGATCGGAATCAGGTACCGAGAACGAAGAATGATCTAAAATCTGTATAGAAACCAGTCTGCAGTGATAAGGATCGAGGGCTTTGAAAAAAGAGGCAACAATCCAGAAAGGAGTGAGGCATGGTTGCAGTATGTCTCCCCTACTTTTCAATGTTTAAATAGAACAGGCAGTAAAGCAAATCAAAGAGGAATTTGGGAAGGGAATCACAATCCAAGGAGAGGAAATCAAAACCC
This sequence comes from Anabrus simplex, assembly GCF_040414725.1. Taxonomy (NCBI): domain Eukaryota; kingdom Metazoa; phylum Arthropoda; class Insecta; order Orthoptera; family Tettigoniidae; genus Anabrus; species Anabrus simplex. The sequence goes on from NC_090266.1 coordinate 311,207,131, forward strand.
TGAGATTTGCTGATGGTATTGTTAATTTATCTGAAACTGCAGAATATCTGGAGAAATTGCTGAATGGTATGGACAGAGTCTAGGTAAGGAATACAAGATAAAAATAAGTAAGTCCATAACAAAAGTAATGGCGTGCAGTCAAACGAATTTAGATGATGCAGGAAATATTAGATTGGGAAATTAGTCTTAAAGGAAGTAGATTAATGTTGTTACTTGGGTAGTAAAGTAACTAATGATGGCAGAATTAAGGAGAACATAAAATGCAGACTAGCACAAGCAAAGAAGGCCTTTCTTAAGAAAAGAAATTTGATCACCTCGAACATTGATAAAGGAATTAGAAAGATGTTTTTGAAGATTTCCGCCTAGAGTGTGGCATTGTATGGAAGTGAAACATGGACAATAACTAGCTCATAAAGAAAAAGAATAGAAGTTTTCAAAATGTGGTGTTACAGAAGAATGCTGAAGGTGAGAGGATAGATCGGATCAAGAATGAAAAGATACAGAATCAAATTGGTGAGAGGAGATCGATTTGGCTAAATTTGACCAGAAGAAGAGATAGAATTATAGGACACATCTTAAGACACCCAGTACTTCAGAAGGGGCCTTAAGTTTAAAACTCTCTTATGGCTGGTTTTATACGAAAATATTTCATGATGATTTTTTGTTCTATACCATTTTCTGGTACAGCAAGAGGCAAATATTCATTTATAGCAAAGGTGAATAACATACTGCCTGCAAAGACGTTGTATGTGGCCCCCTGCCGGAGATTTTATAATGTGCTTAATATTCAGTTAATGTTTTTCACAGATACCGAAAAACCTAGTTAATAAGAACTTTGAAGTAATTTACGAAGAAAGGAGATAAAACTATAAGAAAATATCTAAATTATTTGTAGTCTTCTTCTTGACGTGATGTTTCTTTTACTGGGCTGTAGGAAAGTTCTAAGATGTATAATAATTCTCACCTTAAAGCAGTTAAGGATTAGACTTTCTCCATTCGGTTCTTCGAATTACAGCTGCAGACTTCCCTGGAGAGTGAAAGACCTGCTGCATTCCACAGGGGATTATATATGTACAGTTAGGTATCTTAGGACTTCCACAGGAAATAGTCACATTCACACCTGTAAAGTGCTTTGGAAGGTTCATTGTGGTTTACTACTTTACTGTGAATTAATGTTCTAACGAAATACTAATATTTAAAGTTGTTTTGATAATTTATTTGTGAACGAAAATGTCCCTTTCCAAATATAGGAAAATGGACAGCGAGTGCTGTGTTTTTGAAGAAAAATGGACTGATGACTATCTTTGTATTGAGAACAGTGAAAAAGTAATGTGTCTGATATGCAAGGAAAATATTTCAGTTTTTAAAGAATACAACATCAGGCAGCATTATGATCCTAAGCACAAATCTTTATATAATAAATATGATGGAGTATTATGGAAGGAAAAGATCAAAAATTTAATGAATGGTCTCACCACTCAAAAACAAATGTTCACAAAACAGATAGAGGAAAATATTGCTGCAGTGTGCGCTAGTTATAGAGTTGCACATTTTGAGACCTGTGTAGAATTTCTATGATGTGGAAAGTTTTTGTAGAATATTTTATTTGTAAATCTTTTTTAAAGAATACTCACTTAATTTCATGTGGCTATTCATAGCCGAGTTCAGCCCTTGTAAGGCAGACCCTCTGATGAGGGTGGGCGGTATCTGCCATGTGTAGGTAATTGCGTGTTATTGTGGTGAAGGATAGTGTTATGTGTGGTGTGTGAGTTGCAGGGATGTTGGGGACAGCACAAATACCCAGTTCCCAGGCCATTGGAATTAACCAATGAACGTTAAAATCCCCGACCCGACCGGGAATCGAACCTGGGACCCTCTGAACAGAAGGCCAGTTGGCTGAATGGTCAGAATACTCACTGTATGTGGAATGTTGTAGATTGTAGAATATTTTATTCATATTCTATTTAGCTACTTAACCTGTATGGTATAAGATATTTTTGTAGTATGTTTTATTTTTATTCATTTTATCCACTTAAGTAACTACTAGGTTGTAAAATTATTGATATGTAATAGCTGGAACAGTCCAGAAAGGTTGTGATGCGGACTTTCCCTGTCGATTGTCGATTCTAGAAATATGTCCTTACGGATTGTGGAAAACGGAAAGTTCGCGATTGGTGTCCATATATGTTCGGGAATATTGTATAAACATCGCGACTGGATAGAGAGTTGTGATTGATGTATCTGGGTGGTGATAGGCAAGCTGCTGTGCTCTGATTGGTCACTCGGTAATCGCACCAAGGACAGACTTCCCTTTTTAAGTGAGCGAGGCAGGATTTCGTGGTCTTTGGTTCTATCATCAGTCCAGCTGTTTTGACGCAAATCAGCGTATCCTCGCTCCCAGGATGGGCTACCTTGGGGTAAGCACGGTTGCTTTCAGTCCCGTTTTAATTTAAAGTTCCTTGGTGTTATCACATAGGAGTTTGCCCTAGTCACCACACTATTGCTCAGATGTTTTAGAAAGCACGTGAACTCCTATTTAACTGTTGTACTTGCATCTTGTGTTTCCCTTACCTTCAAGATTGTATTGTAGAACTTGGAGTATGCTAAGATATATTTGGTTAACCTCTTGGCCTAATAGCAAAGCTCTTGTCCAACATGTAATTTTGTATTTGTAAATTGTGTATCTCGATTGTGCGGATAGATGAAGATGTTCGGAAGTTATCTTGTAATGTTGATTTCGGAAATAATACTTTGTAAACAAGAGATCACTGTTGATTTTTCTGAAAACCTGCAACCTTTGCATTTCTATGGCCTTTGGTAGGTTCCCAGCCCCTGTTCCACGTTCCTTGTTTATAGTCGTCAAGTTGACCAACCTGATATTCGTTTGTGTGTATTGCGGCGCAGGTCATCTGATGTTTATTGCGTGTCTAGGGTTTTAAAGTACCATGTAATTTGTTTTATTTTCCTCCCTTTTTACTGTGTAACGTGTAACCGCGGAAACCCGGTTACGTATTGGTAGCAGCAGCAGCAGCAAAGTGGTTGCGAATTAAAGAAAAGTGAACAGTGATCGTACTTAACCTAATATAGAGGAAAGCCTTGAAATTTAGTTTCTACCCGTCAGGATGGCTCGTGCTCTTCCTAATCCTTTCCATTTGAGAAAGTCAGAACTAATTTACGAACTTCGCATCCGCAAACTGAATTCTACAGGCAATGTCAGAGATGACACTAGCTTAATGAAACAGTCCCTTGATTTACCTGTAACCAATCCTGAGTTAACTATGGATGAGTTGCGTGAGTCTTTGGCCGTGGTTAAAGATAAATTGGCGGAATTTAATGCCATTCTTGTGTCTTTTGGTGCTTCTGAGCTCTCACATGGCCAACTAGCATGGGTTAAGGTGCAGTTATCACAATACCTGGACAGAATTAGGGATTTGTGTTTCTCCAATTGCCAGCAAATGAGCGGCAGGTGTGTGAATCCCTATTAGTACAGCTTTAAAGAATATTGGACAAAATAATTGACTTGCTTGAAGGGAAGGAGTTGACTAACACTAGTTCTGAGGTTCAAGTGTCTACCCTCTCTGGATCATGTGAAAGTGTTAACTCTGGTTCCGCATCTGCAGCTTATCGAGTGTGTACTTTAGCAACTAGTGCTAGTGTTATTCAGGAGCCTGATGTGAGTAATGTTTGCCTGGGATCTTCTGCTTCGTTGTCAAGAGCTGGGACACCTGTAAGTGATTCATATAATGTATCTTCTTTGCATCTCGGTACCTCTACTAATTTTCCTGTGGTAACTGGTAATTCTGCCATAGCTCAGTGTCTGCCCTCTATTGTTACATAACTTGGTTCTTTTGCAATGGTGCAAAACCATCCCCCCATCTTAGGGCCAATGGTATCAAGTGCCCTTTTAGGTTGCATTACCCCTACACAAGTGGTTAATGCCCCGATGGTCTCTCAGATTAGCGAGAACTTTTCACAGATGAGATTATCTGCACCCATAATGTTGCAGGCTAACGGTAGCCCTAACCTAACCTAACCTAACCTTCTGTACTCCATCCTTTTCGCAAGAGCGCCCGAATCAAAGGTATGATGCCTATGTAACACCTCAGGACCACTCTAAGCCTTCCCAGGCACCTCTTACAGCTGCTTTTCCCCAGATTTTCTCTAACCTACCTCACCCGTTGACTACTGTGTTTAAGGGAGTCTCTAAATTTTCGGCTAACTCCGTTGATGAGGTTATTTCTTTCCTTCGGTTCTTAATCTAGTTCAAGGATCAGGCAATAATGTACAATCTCAGTAACGACCACTTGTTTCAAATCCTATACCCGCATCTATCTGGAGATCTTTCTGAGCATACCATCAGGGTCATTTCCGAAAGATGGACTGTAGATCAATTTCACGCACATGTGCTTGAATATTTCATTCCTTCTCGTGACTTGTTTTCATTAGTGCAGAAGCACTATTTCAGAGTGCAACATTTCAATGAGTCATTATCTGAATTATCTGAATATAGCTCCAAGCTACGATTTTCCGGCTCCACTATTCCGAGGCCCAAATGGTTGCCAACATTATTGAAGGTCTCGCCCCGAACTACAGATCATATCTGGCTCTTTCACCGCGACCAGCAACGTTCGCTCAGTTGGAAGCTGTCATGGTTTCTGCATAAGGTGTTCGATATTCCGACCAGTTATGCCTTGCATTAGCCCCCCCTCCTATGAGCATGCCCTATCCTCAGGATACTAAAACCGCCCCTTCACCTGCTTTCAACTAGCGTAACCCTCGTTCATGTTTCAATTGTGGCTCCTCTGCTCATTTCAAGCGGGATTGTCCAAAGGCAAAGACCTTAGGCAATGCAAGACATGCCATGGGTAGAGGCTCTTCCACCAATACTTCTTGCCGTAACTGTGGGTCACCTAGGCACTTCTCTAGGCAGTGCCCACGTAATACTTCTGGCTTTGGACCTCCAGGCAATAGTAATTCTAGACGACTAACAACCAGTTCTGATGGTAAACCCCAAAACGTGGCTTCTTGTTTTGTCTGTCATAACTGTACTTTGGAGGACGGTTTACCGAATTCCGAGGCTAATGATTGTCCCAGTCTGACTCTAAGTTAGTGCCCATTTTTTGCAATCTTGTGGGATTTCTGCCATACCTTCTTGTAAATTACCATACTTATGCATAGAGGTAAATAATGAACCTGTCTGTGTGTTACTAGACTCTGGGAGTAGTATCACCTTGATGAGTGAGACCTGGTACGATTCGATGAAAACTGTTTGCAATTTACCTACATTAGAAATGTGCCAATTTTATTGCTAAAACTGGCATGATTTTGGACCTGCAGTTCAACAGATTCCATTTTAAATTTTCTGCAAGAACCTTTGAGCTGTGTGATCACTCCCCTATTCTGCCGTGTCACGTTAATGCTGTTCCTGAAGATTCTGGCGAACCCAAAGCTTTTAATTTTAATCATTTAACCAATGAGCAGGCCAACCAACTTAGGAAACTCTGCGATAAGTTTCCTGATGTCTTTACCGACAAGTTAGGTGTCACCAATGTCTTAGAGTACAAAATTGAATTCACGGATAACATACCTGTTTGCTCTCCTCCGTATCGCCTGTCACCTCCCAAAATGAAAGCTCTTAAAGCTATTATTGACCAAATGCTCGCTGGTCTCTAAATCGCAAGCGGGTTATCGTCCTGTAGTTGACTATCGGATGTTGAACTGTAAGGTGGTCCTCCAATCTGTTCCCCTTCCTGATTTGCACTCTTGTTTTTCTTGGTTTGTTAATGCCAAAATTTTTATCACCTTTGATTTAAATCAGGCATATTACCAGATACCTCTGGCCGAGAAATCCAAGAACCTCACAGCTTTTGCTACCGATTGGAACCTCTATGAATTTGAGCGTGTTCCATTCGTGATAGTGACGGGAGCTGCTGTCCTTACTCAGTTACTAGATCATGTTTTATCTGACATTAAATTCAAGTTTGTCTATAATTACTTTGATGATTTGGTAATTTCAATGAAACCTTCGAGGAACACCTTGTCCATCTCAACAAAGTGCTTGAAAGACTGCGTAAAGCAGGTCTAACCCTTAAGGCCACCAAGGTTTCTTTCGCACAACCCCAGATGTCCTCCTTAGGCCATATTGTGTCGGGGAAGGGTGTCTCCACCGATCAGTCTCGTACTGCCGCCATCCAAAATTTTCCCATGCCAAAAGGCGCGGAAACCCGGTTACACATTTATTAGCCAAGAAAGGGAAATAATTTTCTGATGGGAAGTTTCTGAAGAACTGTATACTCTCTGTAATAGAAGAAATGTGTCCTGAGAAGAAACAACTCATAAATTTGGTCAGTTTATAATGTTATAACATATAATGATGCGAACTCGGGGCTAATTTGTGCTCACAATTGTGTGAAAAATCGAAATCATTCAAGTGTTTTTTGTTGGCTTTGGATGAAGGTGTAGCATATTTTAGAAGGCAGTGAAAGACAAGAGACAAAAGAAATAACAGAAAAAAAAGAGGAGGAGCCCGATATCGCAAATTCATTAAGATGTGTTTTTGCTTGTAAAGTCTTATTTTTGTACATACAGCAGAGTAAATAAATGCATTAAATACTGATTAGTGACCAAGAGTTATAAGCAGTAACATTCGTGAACCCGACGTGATAAAGATAACAGCAAGTTTTTGAAGTGTAGTGAAGTGAAACATAAAGCAACCACCAATTAAACGACACACTGTTACGTGAGTAGAAGTTTTCAGTTGCATTTATTTCATCATCCTGTGATGAATATCCATCTTAGACTGTAGACTGTGTTGTAAATTGTGTATTCAAAAATATATACAATAGGAACTAACCCCAAAATGGCAACCCAGGAAAACAAAGATATCCCAACCGTAGGATGCAAAGCTAACAAGGTTAGCGTAAAAATTCCTCCATTTTGGTCCGAGAAGCCCGAAATTTGGTTTTTCCAAGTAGAAGCCCAGTTCAGCATTAACAGAATCACATCAAAAGAAACCAAATTTAATTACATAATTGCCCAACTCGAGCCAAAATATATTGAGAATATTTGGGATATAATAACAGGACCAGGAACTGCTAAATATACGGCCGCCAAATCATGACTCCTGGATATTTTTAAAGAGAGTGATTGATGTTCGTTGTTTAAAGGGGCCTAACATCGAGGTCATCGGTCCCTAATGGTACGAAATGAGATGAAATGAAATGACAACTTAAAATTCCAAAAAAAATTCAAAAATCCTCCACTGACCAGAATTCAAAGCATGAGAACGAAGAATGAATGGATGGACGGATACGAATTAAAAACGATCAGTGGATCCGACCCATAGTGCCTCATATGCACAGAACCTGGCACAAAACAATAGTAATACTGACCAAGGGACTGCTTCTATAGCACGATGCGGAATCGATTATTTGTATAGTCGAAACGGGTCCAAAATCCAGGTCATCAGCCCCTCATAATGGTATTTATTGCTAGGAAAGTACAACCATGCTATGTGCAATGTTGCAGTACTAATCAAAAGTAGCAGAGACTCGGGGTATTCCACACATTATGGTACTATTCACAGGTAGTGTAATGCGCACATGTAACACAGACCTATAGTGTCTCGCACACTGCGGCGCCACATACAGGCAACGCAAACCTATAACGGCAACGCAAACCTAAGGCGTTCCTCACATAAGTGGACTAACCACAGGGACTCGTCCTATCCCGTGGAAATACTCACATAGTGGGAACGGAGCATAGGTAAGGCAGAATCATGGTGTCGTTCATCCCATGGTGTTGCTCATATAAGGGTACGAATCACAGGTACTGTAGGACCCTCCTCCTGATTCACACACTGTCGCTACTTATCACAAACCTATTGCGTACATAACATTGTGGTACTACGCGAAGTTAATGCGACCCATGGTGTTCCCTGCGGGGTGGTACTAATTACAAGTAGTCTCATGGTTCTAAATGGACCATCCCTTGGTCGCCCCTTTTAGTCGCCTCTTACGTCAGGCAGGGGATACCGTGGGTGTATTCTTCATCTGCATCCCCCACCCACTGTGTTTTTTTTTTAAAGAGAGTGAAGATGTGAAAATCAAAAGATTGTTTACTGGTGTAGAGTTAGGAGATTACAAACCTAATCAGCTTCTTAGAAAAATTCAGTCATTAGCTGGAAAGGATGTGACTGGTAAGGTTATTAGAACCCTTTGGTTAGACAAGCTTCCAGATTCCTAGTCGTGAGCGAAGAGTGCTTGGAGCGTGTCGCAGTGATGACTGATAAGATGTTGGAGATGAGCCCCCACAATGACGTATTCAAGGTTGATACCCAAGACCCAAAAGATACTATTATTAATGAGCTAGTTACTAAGATGGCTCATTCGGAACAACAAATCGCTACGATGTCCATAGGACAACAAAGCAGTCGAAACCGTAGTTCTCGCCGGCGAAGCTCTAGTCGTAACTACAGCCGAAGTAGAAGAAGATGTGACCCAAAAGGCAAGTACCGCTATTATCATTTCCGATTTGGTCAACAGTGCATTCCAGAGAAATCTAAACACCCTTTCTCATGGAAGTCGTCGGAAAACTCCAACGGGGAGTAGAATTAGCGGATAGTTCACCTGCCGAGAACCAAGACAGAAGCTGCAAACACTGGTTATTCATAACAGATAATAAAACAGGCCTGCGGTTTCTTGTTGACAGTGGGGCAGATGTGTCAATAATTCCACTAAGGAACTGTGATCGAATCGATGCTGCCAATGGGACTGTAATTCCAACGTATGGTATCAAAACCCTAACTTTGGATTTAGGTTTATGCAGACAATTTCAGTGGCCATTTGTAATTGCTAAGGTCAACAAGGGTATATTAGGAGCAGATTTTTAAAACGAATTTCACTTATGTGTCGATATTCGTAACAAACAATTAACAGATGGCGTAACCAAACTTAAAAGCAAGGGTGAGGTTATGTCTATTTCGGAAAATGAGGCTATAAGTACAGTGAACAAAAGTATGCAATTTGCCGACTTGTTTGTTTAGGTCCTATCGTGAAATAACATCGTCAAATTTGGTACCAGAAAGATTCCACATAATATTAAACATTATATCAAAACCCAAGCACCTCCAGTTTATTCTAGAGCAAGACCATTAGCACCTCATCGGTTACACCAAGCAAAACAAGAATTTCAATTTATGCTGGACCATGGAATCATCAGGCCATCACAGGCAGAATGGGCTAGACCTCTTCACTTGGTAAACAAGAAGGATGGATCTCTTCATCCATGTGGAGACTATAGGAGACTGAATGAACAAACAGTTCCCGACAGGTATCCTATTCTAAGACTTGAAGACTTTCATCACATCTTGGATGGTTCAACGATTTTTTCCAAAATCGATTTAATCAGGGCGCATCTTCAGATCCAAATAACAGAAGAAGACAGGCACAAAACTGCCATTATCACACCATTCAGACTTTTTGAATTTAATGTCATGAGTTTTGGAATCAGGAATGCCCCATCGACATTCATGCAGTTCATCCATGGTGTGTTGAATGGGTTAAATTTCGTATTCCCGTACCTGGATGATACATTGATTGCCTCCAAATCAGTTCCAGAACACAAGCATCACCTACAGCTGAACGGTTGTTGAAGTATGGCCTCCGTATCAACATGACTAAATCTGTAAGAGCTGCAAAAGAACTTGAATTTCTAGGATACCTGATTACACCAAATCATGCGAGACCACTTTCCGAGAAGGTACAAGCAATCAAAGATTATAAGTTACCTGAGACAGTGCGAGACTTGCGCACATTCCTCGGTTTGATCAACTTTTATCGTCGTTATCTGTCAAATGCAGCAGAAACTCAAGCTATTCTACACGAATATTTGAAAGGAGTAACAAGCAGTGCTTTTTGTTGGCTTTGGATGAAGGTGTAGCAGATTTTAGAAGGCAGTGAAAGACAAGAGACAAAATAAATAACAGAAAAAAAGAGAGGAGTTTTTATTTGTGGCATGACAAAGCACGTGAAATAACTGAGGAGCTGGCATCTTTAAGAAGCATCCATGGTACTACAACAGGCGAGGATTTGTTTCTCCAACCGAGTGGAACATTGAAGGATCTCGATTTAGGATGGGCTGGAGAGGCAGCTATAACAGATGGAGCAAGGAATATGAGTGGTACAACAGCTGGATTAATTGGAAGAATAAGAAACAAATTTAATAACAGAAATACTGATATGCCTCTTGAATTACACTGCATTATTCATCAACAAGTGCTATGTGGAAAAGTAAAAAATCTACATGTGATGAACAACTACATATACAAATAATTATTTTCGATCACATGGACCCTATCATTGGCAGTTCCAGTCATTTCTGCCTGAAATCTATCCTAATTATGGCGATGAAATTTATCATAGCGAGGTATGCTGGCTTAGTTGTGGTAATATTTTAAAACACTTATTTCATCTTTGTGAAGAAATAAGCACATTTACGAACATGAAACAGAAAGAAGTGGCAGGATTTCGTGATGAAAACTGGATGTGGGATTAACAAATATAATGCAACATTTAAATATTTTTAATAATAAGGGATTACAAGGGAAAGGCATGCTTTTAAATTAAGTGTATAGTTATGTACTAGCATTCCAAAATAAATCAAAATTATTTCTACAGCAATTAGAGAAGGGCATGTTCTCACACTTTTCATGTTGTGCCGAGCTTCAAGAAGTGAACTCAAATAATTCAGTGGCATATGATCAGTTTATTAAGTTGACTGACTTACTGAAGAATGAGTTTGAAAACAGATTTAAAGGCCTTTCTGTGACATACATACATACATACATACATACATACATACATACATATACATACACACATAATCATTATAGACTGTTATGCCTTTCAGTGTTCAGTCTGCAAGCTTCTGTGAATTTACTAAACGTCGCCACAAACCTCGATTTGCAACTAGTGTTGTGGCCTCATTTAGTTCTATACCTCTTATCTTTAAATCGTTAGAAACCGAGTCTAACCATCATCGTATTGGTCTACCCCTACTTCTCTCACCCTTCATAACAGAATCCATTATTCTCTCAGGTAACCTATCCTCCTCCATTCGCCTCACATAACCCCACCACCAAAGCCGGTTTATGCGTACAGCTTCATCCATCGAGTTTATTCCTAAATTAGCCTTTACCTCATCATTCCAAGTACCCTCCTGTCATTGTTCCCACTTGTCTGTACCAGCAATCATTCTTGCTACTTTCATGTCTGTTACTTCTAACTTATGAATAAGATATCCTAACTCCACCCAGCTTTCGCTCCTGTAAAGCAAAGTTGGTCTGAAAAGGGACCAATGTAAAGATAGTTTCGTCTGGGAGCTGACTTCCTTCTTACAGAATACTGTTGATCGCAACTGTGAGCTCACTGCATTAGCTTTACGACACCTTGATTCAATCTCAATTACTATACTACCACCCTGGGAGAACACACAACCAAAATATTTGAAATTATCGACCTGTTCTAGCTTTGTATCACCAATCTGACATTCAATTCTATTGAATTTCTTACCTACTGACATCAATTTAGTCTTCAAGAGGCTAATTCTCATACCGTACTCATTGCACCTATTTGCAGGCTTTCGGCACAATCTGCCATTAAGCCCAAGTTGTCAGCATAGGCCAGACTGCTTACTACATTCAAACCTAACTGAATCCCGCCCTGCCATTTTATACCTTTCAGCAGATGATCCATGTAAACTACAAACAGCAAAGGTGAAAGATTACAGCCTTGTCTAACCCCTGTAAGTACCCTGAACCAGGAACTCATTCTATTATCAATTCTCACTGAAGCCCAATTGTCAACATAAATGCCTTTGATTGATTTTAATAAACTAACTTTAATTCCATAGTCCCCCAGTATGGTGAAAATCTTTTGCCCCTGTACCCCGTCATATGCTTTCTGTAGATCTACAAAACATAAACACAACTGCGTATTCCTCTCGTAGCATTTTTCAATTACCTGGCGCATACTGAAAATCTGATCCTGACAGCCTCTCTGTGGTCTGAAACCACACTGGTTTTCATCCAACTTCCTCTCAACAACCGATCGCAACCTCCCTTCCAAGATCCCAGTGAATACTTTGCCTGCTATACTAAACAATGAGATATCTCGATAGTTGTTGTAATCCTTCCTGTTCCCTTGCTTATAGATAGGTGTAATTACTGCTTTTGTCCAATCTGAAGGTACCTTACCAACACTCCATGCTAATTTTACTACTCTATGAAGCCATTTCATCCCTACCTTCCCACTATACTTCACCATTTCAGTTCAAATTTCATCTATTCCTGCTGCTTTATGACAATGGAGTTTATGTACCATCCTTTCCACTTCCTCAACCGTAATTTCACTGACATCACTTTCCTCCTCCCCATGTGCTTGGCTGTTCGCAACACCACCAGGATGATTTCCTGTTAAACTGAGAAGATGTTCAAAATATTCCCTCCACCTCTCCAGTGATTTTCTGGGATCTATTATGAGTTCACCTGAATTACTCAAAACACTGTTCATTTCCTTTTTCCCTCCCTTCCTAAGATTCTATATTACTGTTGTAACCGTACGTATGTACGATCCCCGAATTTTTAGGTTAGGAAATTTTCGTATATAGTTTGTAATGTTAAAATCATGTAATTTTGTTTATTGAGAATGTAAAAGCATAATATTATAAGAAGAATGAGTAGTTAGGGAATATTGCATATGTGCATCATTATATTTTGTATAAATTTCCGTTTGGGTAAGAGTCTGTAAATATGGCCTAGCCGTAAGGATTGTGCAACCGGGAAAACTGCGACTATATCGGGAAGGACGGTTGAAGTCAGTTGCATGTGTTGCAACAAAGTGGCTTGGAAACACGGGGTACGGCATAGGCTGAAGAATTGGAGTGGATCAATGTGGATAAACGTGAGTGGACGTTCAATGTCACATCAGACACTCAATAGCCAATACGAGGGCTTTGTTTTAAGCAAGGTTGGGTTGACTGGAGTGACACGTCAAGAAGTGCCTGTGAGAGCGTTGCTACCAGTAAACTTCCCAGGACGCTATAACCACGTGTAGCAAGCCTATATAAGCAGGTACGCGTGTGCGGCAAGTCATTCTAATGCTGTTTCTAATGCTGATTCAGATTGTGTTTCTGTATCTGATTCTGTGTGTTTCTCACTCAGACCGGCGCGCGGGAGCTACTTTGCGCATAGTCCTAGGCAATGTTGTATTGTTCTTGAGTATCGTTTTCGGAGTGAGCACGCCATATGTCGCTGATGCTAATGAGTTTCTGGTGGCTGTTAGGTCAAAGACGCTACTTAAGTGTTTATTTGTAACTCCAACTCTGTATAATAGTTGGACTACAATTCTTCTACGAGATTATGTACAGTGGATGTGGTGATGCGTACAGAATTGAGATTCGGTAGTGGATGTGTGTTTGAGCACAGAGCTGATTCTTGGTCGAGGAAATCATCGGCCGAGTATCCACTTTCAGTTGCAGAAATCTGAGGCGTTACGCCAACCTGTGCGGCACTCGAGAAGAACTCAAGACGTCGAAGTGTGTAAATAAGGTTAGGGATGCTCTTCGTAAAGAAGGTTGCGTCCGTACGTAGAGAAAGTCGTCGTACTTTTCTCTACCAGATTAGGCTTTTCTTCTGCAACAGTAGAGTGCAGTGCGACTCTTACCTGAAGGTATGATAAATGTAAATAGTGAAAATAATTTTATGGTGGTTTGAAAATGTTTGTAATTTGCCTTTATAAGTGGCAAACACGAGTTGGTCTCGTTAAGTGATTTTTTTTAAAATTGGTGTTTTTCTAGTGGTTCGTAATTTGCCTTGTAAACGGCAAACATGAGTTGGTCTAGTAAAGTTATGTTTCTTTCTTCATGTTGGTAGTTTGTAGATGTTTGTAATTAGACCGTGTAGCGGCAAACACGAGTTGGTCTCGTCAAATCATTTATTTTTGTATGTGGTTTTTAGTGGTCTGTAAAGTTGCCCTTTGTTAACGGCGAACAGGTGTTGGTCTCATTGAGGTAATTTATATATTTTATTTATTTTGGGAGTAAAGTCATGGAAGGAAACTTGCAGTGAATCTTTTATCAGTAGAGTATGGATGAACCTGGCTTGCTACCCAAATCTAATTTCAGGGGTAAACAGGTAAGGTTATACAGCAAGTCTGGAGCTTCGTCAGCCTGATGACCGTCGCCTTGGGAGAGGGAGTTACTCATTGCTCTACATAGTTATATATTCCTGTAATTGTTTTACAGGTGGCACCCATTGTCTTGGTATTTATACTTATTTCACTCACCATTAATATATATTTTTAAAAAATTTTTTTTTTTTTTGAAATTACACTGTCCAGAAAGGTTTCCCTGCTGCCTGACCTAGCCTTTCCAGGTTGTTTCCAAATTCTTCCCACGATTTCGTTTTGGATTCAACAACAATTTGTTTCGCTCTGTTTCTTTCATCTACGTACAAATCCCTGTCTACCTCGGCCCTTGTTTGGAGCCATTTCTGATAAGCCTTCTTTTTACGTTTACACGCTGCTTTCACTTCATCATTCCACCAAGATGTTTGCTTTTTTCCATCTTTACACACAGTTTTACCTAGGCATTCCCTTGCTGTTTCTACTACAGCATCCCTGTATGCCACCCATTCACTTTCTATATCCTGAACCTGCTTACTGTTTACTGTTCAAAATTCTCACTAATCATATCCATGTACTTCTGTCTTTCCTCATCCTGGAGATTTTCTAGCCTTATTCGTTTGCAGACAAATTTCACTTTATCTACCCTAGGCCTAGAGATACTTACTTAGTTCACTACAGATCAGATAGTGGTCTGTATCATTGAAAAATCCCCGGAAAACTCGTACATTCCTAACAGATTTCCTGAATTCGAAGTCGGTTAAGATACAGTCTATTATCGATCTGGTACCCCTAGTCTCCCATGTGTAGCGGTAAATAGCCTTATTCTCGAAGAATGTATTCGTAATTGCTAAACCCATACTAGCACAGAAGTCCAGCAAACACTTCCCATTCCCATTAGCTTCCATATCTTCCCCACATTTACCAATCACCCTTTCGTATCCTTCAGTAGCACTATTCTATCCTTGCTGTTGACCCTGACCACGATGTCACTCAATGCTTCATAAAACTTGTCAACTTCATCCTCATCTGCACCCTCACATGGTGAATATACGGAGACAATTCTAGTCCTAATTCCTTCAACTGACAAATCTACCCACATCATTCACTCATTTACGTGCCTAACAGAAACTATGTTGCGTGCAATGGTATTCCTGATAAATAGCCCTACCCCAGACTCTGCTCTTCCCTTTCTAACACCCGTAAAGTACACTTTATAATCTCCTATCTCTTCCTCGTTATCCTCCTATCTCTTCCTCGTTATCTCCTCTTACCCGAATATCACTTACTCCTAGCACATCCAGGTGCATCCTCTTTGCTGACTCAGCCAGTTCTACTTTCTTTCTTCCATAAGCCCCATTAATCCATTAATATTGATAGCTGCCCATCGAATTACATTTCATTCGCCAAGTTGTTTCCAAGGAGTCCCTCGCCTGTCAAATGGGAGTGGGACTCCGTTACTCCCATAGGTCCGAGGCTTGCTTAAAATGTTCTGAGCTCGATAAATACACGAAGCAGGATGCTACCCTACTTGCACATAGTCCAAGTGAGAATCTCTCCTCTAACAGGTTATGGACCACCGGTGAATTGTATAGTCCTAGCCGCCTGAGCACAAGGAAGGCCATGACTCAGAATATGTCCGAGATGACCACTCCCATTCCATAGCAACTGGTATCCCGACTCTCAGGACCACTTACTAGGCCACTCAGCCGTTGCCCATGGTTCATGAACGAGGACGTGACTACAGTAACCCAGACCATTAGAGAAAATTCATTTGTTCAAAAATTAATTTGCAGCTGACGTCTGTGACTACAGGTCGAATTATTTGAACTTTAGTTTTTTCCCAATTAAGGGACAATTTTGCAGAGGGAAACTGTCAGTTTGTCCATCTGTCAGTTTTCTTTGAATATAAATCCAATTTTTGGCTTTCTTTCATATAGGAAAGATGCTTAGTAATAAAAATTTACCGGTTTCCTTAATATTACTTAAATGTACTAATTCGGTACAATATTTCAAGTTCCCTATGAGAATCGATATATATAATTTGCGAGAAAATATTTGTGTATGTTCGCAAGAACTTACATTTGTGAACAAACATTTTTCAAAAACTAAGTTTATAAAATCAAAATTACGTTCCCGGTAGAGTGATTAATACCTACATTCCGTTCTGAGAGTGGCTGTGTAAAATCTTTCCCCAGCCATATCAAGCAAAGCCCCAGACCTCTCATTAATTGGTAATTTTATCCTAAGTTATAGGGTATTGTTTACTTTTCTCAATTTGTTTTGTATTTTATGTCAGGTTATTGTTTGTATTGTCGAACAGTCATGTGAGAGGTTGGTTGGTTAATTGGTTGGTGTTTGAAGAAGGGGACACCTGGGTGTGTGAATGCATTTGTGTTTTAGGGAAGGATATATAAGTAATAATAATAATAACGTAAATGTTTCCACCTTTTCAATACAATATATTCACAAAATTACAAAATTATATACGGTACTAGTTTCGACCCATCTAGGGGTCATCATCAGCCGTATTGGAGCAAAGATCATTTGTGGCGAAATCCTAAGACAATATTATTTTAAAGAATAACAAGTGAAATGAGATGTTATGGTAATAGTTAATAATACAAGGAATATACATACTAAGAGGTTTTTAACAAAGAATAAAGTATAAATGGGGTGTTGTAAAAATTATAATCATGGAAATCAGTAAGTTCTTGTATTGAAATGAAATATGGCTTAGGAAGAGGGCTTAAGGTGGGGCTGAAGGGTGCGGGAGAAAGTGTAAATGTCTTGGAAAAGTACCTTTGATTAAATTTAGGATTGAGTTTAGGTTGGCTGCATTATTGTTTCTGAGGAAAGTGATAAATAGATCGAAGAGTATGTTGGGTTTCTCTGAGATTTCATTGAGATTGTGACTGGCATTAAAGTATTGGTCTAGGTGTATGTAGTAATTTTCCATTATGTTCAGTAAAGGGCCCTTGTTTGCTAATACGAGGATGTCCATGTCTTGTTCAATATTGGTGAAATTATGGTTATAATCTTGCATGTGTTGGCCGATGGCTGAAAACTTGTTGTATTTTATTGCGTTAGTGTGCTCGTGGTATCTGATAATGAAGTTTCTCCCGGTTTGCCCGATGTAGGTTTTTTTACAGGTGGTACATTTGATCCTATAAACTCCTGATTTTAAAAACTGCTGGTCTTGTTGATGTGTGAAGTATTGTATAAAACATTCATGTTCTTATTGTTGGTGGCCCGCAGTTCGTTTAGGAATCTGACATTCATCCTGCCCACAAATTAAGATGAGCACCCCTGGTTTATAGAAAGGGGAGTAACGATTGGAATAATTAACCAGGGGAGATAAGGAATCTGCCAGCAGGGCGAATGACCTAAATGCAGATCAGTGGTGCCTGTCTGATTGATAACAGAAGCATCAATGGCAGTCGAGTAAAATTTTAGGTTAAAGCGCGATAACTAACTCCACAGACTGTAAAGAGAGTTGCTACTAAGATAGTTCCAGCAACATTTTAAAGGCTTTGTCCATTTGTCAATTTTCTTTGAAAATAAATCCAATTTTTTGCTTTCTTTCATATGGGAATGAAGAGATTAAAAAAAAAAGCAAACCGCCACAGAGAGTGAAGAATGAAGTACATACCGACAAGCCGCTGCCCAGTAATTTGCCTCAAAATATGAAGGGTGAATAAAAGTGTTATCATGTGCATCTACGTGATTGTCCTGTCAACAACGGGTACTATAGCTAGTACTGATATCCACACACAGGATAAGAAAAATAAATAACACCTTAAAACATTGAACTAAACTTTATTTACAAAAGAAAAGTTTTTATTATGTCCTCCTCTTCAATATATGTTATCCATTTTTTGATGGAGTGATTTTTAATCAAACATGTTACGGCTCATTTTGAGCCATCTTCAATGAAAAAAATATTAAAATCTATATGAATTGATGTTAAAAGAGCATCATTAAAACCGATGAGAAAGAATATATAAAAACAATGGAGACATGATGAATCTAAAACAATAAGAGATTGGGATAGGTTCAAAACCTCTCAGTCTAAAAGTTCTGTATGCCACTCTAAAACGAGGATGAAATCACAAATTAAACTATAAGAACTGTCTATCTTCAATGAGTCACATGTTCATGTACTCTAGAGGGCAACAGAAGTTAGTGGACATAGTATGAGAGTGAGCAAAGACCAGGTTCAGTGTTGTGTGACTCGAAATAGTGAAAACCTCAGTATCAGGTAAAGCCCTGTCTGTAATGGAAACAAGGTAAACGAATGTACGAGGACGGATTGAAAAGTTCTAGGAACCACCGATAGATGTCAGTGCTAGAGCAACGAGGTTCCCGCGCAATAATCACACATCCTTTGTGAGTGAACACGTGGCACGTCAGTGCTCTAGCTGTAGGAGTGTGGTAGTGACGACTTTGTTGTTGTTCCCACGTAGTGATTTGTGACAATGGAAAAAACTGAGATTCGAGCAGTGATTAAATACTTTGTAAAGAAAGGTATTAAAGCAAAGGAAATTCATGCCGACTTTCAGAACACACTGGGGGACTCTGCTCCTTCATTTTCAACTGTTGCCAAGTGGACCAGCGAGTTTAAATTTGGTCGGGAGAGCTTGGATGATGATCCGCGTAGTGGATGGCCAAAAAGTGTTACGACCCCAGAATTTATTGCAAAAGTGCATAAAATGGTCATGGAGGATAGTCGACTGAAAGTGCGGGAGATTGCTGAAGCTGGAGGAATGTCTTCTGAATGGGTGTATTATATTTTAACTGAAGAATTGGGTATGAAAAAATTATCCGCAAGATGGGTGCCGCGGCTCTTGACATTGGACAATAAACGCACCAGATTGGAAATGTCCGAACAAAGTCTGGCCCGTTTTCAGTGCAACCAACAAGATTTTTTGCGCCGGTTTGTGACTACAGATGAAACTTGGGTCCACTACTATACCCCAGAGACAAAACAGCAGTCAAAGCAGTAGAAACATGCTGATTCACCACCACCACCACCAAAGAAAGCAAAGGCAGTGCGTTCCGTCGGAAAGGTCATGGCCTCAGTTTTCTGGGATGCAAAAGGCATTCTGCTGATAGATTATCTTCCTACTGGCCAAACAATTACGGGGCAATACTATGCAAACCTCCTAGACCAAGTACAGGAAAAGATAGGCGAAACAAGGCCTGGTTTGGCAAGGAAAAAGGTTATCCTTCATCTGGACAATGCTCTGCCACACACAAGTGTTATTGCCATGGCAAAACTTCATGAACTGGGGTACGAATTGTTGCCACATCCACCTTATTCACCTGATTTGCCACCATCAGACTTTCATCTATTCCCCAAGCTGAAAATTCTCCTCGGTGGACAGAGATTTTCTACAAGGGATGAACTGACAGCCGAATTGGAGAGGTATTTTTCAGACCTGGAGGAATCTCATTTTCGAGATGGGATCAAGGCATTGGAACATCGCTGGACCAAATGCATTAGTCTACAGGGAGACTATGTTGAAAAATAAAAGCAGTTCCACCGAGGTAAGATACTTAATTCTAGTAAATTCCGAGAACTTTTCAAAGCACCTACGTATGTGAAAGGCCTGAACTAATACAAGAGATAAACCGAAAAGAAAACTTGTGACTTATTTATTCTTTATTAAAACAATAACCGTATAACTCTCCATCTATCAGCTGATTGACAACTTGGCTAAAACATGGCAGGTAGACTGGACTTGGCCACACTGTACATATAGTTACTGTAGTGCACTACAGTAGATGTCACAGTCTCTATACTATTCTGCACTCCTTGATTGTCAAAAGAGTGAGTGAGTGTGGGAGTTGGAATAAACGTGCAATGCTTCGATCAAACTGCTCCTCCGAGCGACTCTCTGGAGCCGAATCCATCTGGAGAGTGGAATGAAACAGCGCCCTCCTTTCTTTGAACGACTCTGAGCCAACTCTAGCGTTTATATCGAATATGATTGATAATCTTCAGTATCGATTTCTTGCTGTGTTAATAGCGAGCTATCTCTGTGGTATTCAAAGGTGCTGTTGACATCTATTGGTTTTTTTAAAATTTATTTCGTGTGGCTATTTCTAGCCGGGTGCAGCTCTTGTAAGACAGTACCTCCGATGAGGGTGGGCGGCATCTGCCATGTGTAGGTAACTGCGTGTTATTGTGGTGGAGGATAGTGTTATGTGTGGTGTGCGAGTTGCAGGGATATTGAGGACAGCACAAAAACCCAGCCCCCGGGCCATTGGAATTAACCAATTAAGGTTAAAATCCCAGACCCGGCTGGGAATCGAACCCGGGACCCTCTGAACCGAAGGCCAGTACGCTGACCATTCACCCAACGAGTCGGACAAGTTTATTGGTAATACCCGTTGACTCGTTACTCCGGCTGGCGTAAACAAACACAGAACTAGAGCTGTTAACAGAGCGGTACTTTACGGAGCAGAGGCTCCACGCAATTTCAGTCGGAGCCTCCAGAGAACCTCCAACTGAATAACAAAGACATAGCTTGAAAGTGAATCAGCCTTTCTGCAGGAAATTTATAACTTATCGATAATATTGCACGAAAGTGCACATCAGAAACACATTAAATTATCTCACATGACATATCTCCTCTTTAGGGAGACTAACTAAACTTGGTGTGCTGTCTGAAACAAAAACCAAAAGATTTCTCGTCAGTTTAAGTCTATCAAATGAGTTGAAGACACCAAATAGGATATACTTTTTTTTTTTTACAACCTGCTTTATGTTGCACCAACACAGATAGGTCTTATGCCAACGATGGGGTACGAAAGGCATAGGAGCTGGAAGGAAGTGGTCGTGGCCTTAATCAAGGTACAACCCCAGCATTTGCCTGGTGTGAAAATAGAAAACCAAGGAAAACTATCGTCAGGGCTGCCAACAGTGGGGTTCAAACCCACTATCTCCTGGATGCAAGCTCACAGTTGCGCGCCCCTAACCGCACGCCCAACACGCCCGTCAGGACATAAATCTACCCCTTTATAAGGAATGTAAGGAATATTTCCTGAACATTCTTAGATATGAAGCATCCATGATCTGTTGAGTTATTTAGTTGTTCTTCCGGATTGAACAGTGCTGTTCTTTTCAGTATCTGTGGTACAGTTTGCAAACTGCTGAAGCTATTTACATGCATGTTCCATGCTCGAAGGAATCCTAAACAGATATATTTAACTTACATTTTTTATCCCTTGACGACACATGAAGAACCTCAACAAAGATCTGAAATGACTCCCCATCAACTACTGAAAAGGGTTTGCTATCACAAACAATACATTTTCTGAGAGCCATGTCAATTTTCAGTTTTTCAGCATTCTGTGAGGTTTACTTTGGTACGAGCAACTTACATGTATTTTTATCCTGACCAACACAATCTATGTGGAAACACTCCAAACGGTCATTGAGGGTGGAGGTACATCCCACCCAATGATGACGACCAGCCACACAAATCACATTTGGCTTTCTTTCCACCATCATCTTTCTCACATAAATTCCAGACTTCTGATTTGTGATTTGGCATGAATAAAGTCATTGAAAACACTATTATAAAAGTTTACAACAACTAGATCTTAAGTACTACTGAAGACACTAAAATGTCAGCACAACATCTGTATTTTAAAAACATACCTGCTATTAACAAGTACAGTACACACCACGGTACTTGAAAACAACAATTTATGTCTCTACTCTATACCTTTCCATTCAGTTCTGTGCAGTAAAAATTAAGCAACCAGTGTTGACACTAAGCACAAATGAAATTACCCTAACAATATTAAAATCTGACTCAATTATCCTAGTTAAAAAAATACAAGAATACTTAAAAAGAGAAAATCTTCAAATTATTTTCACTCCTATTATAGTAGCTAGTGCCCATTAGACTCACAAATAATCTAACCAGTAGGAGAAAGTGTAATTTTCTGTAAACCAGTTGAAAGTCTATACGAAAATTTTCTATAAGTTAGCAGTGAAAGTACTTTTACCTTCTGTTTTTTAAAAGTACTTGAACTAGCTGACGCTCAAAATCTGTTTATTGAATCAGAATAATAATGTTACTGGTTTTTATGCCCTACCAACTGCGTTTACGGTTCTCGGAGACCTAAACTGCCAACATTTTGTCCGCAGTTCTTCTTTAACGTGTCAGTAAATGTACTGGCATGATGCTGACATATTTGAACACCGTCAAATGCCACCAGACCGAGTCAGGATCGAACCCACAAATTTAGGCTTCTAAATCCATAATGGTCCTCCTCCATTGGCTTTTCTACTTTCATCCTCAGTCTTCTGTTTACTTTGCTTTGAACCAATCCACAGAACACTTTCTTACTTCCTTTAACATCCTCTCACAAGGTTTCTGAGAGGTTTTCCCAGCACTTCTGTTTCTCTTCCTGTACAATCCACTGACATGCTTTCTTTGCTTCACGATACTTTTGCCTATTCTCCATATTTCTGCCTCCTATCTAGCACCTCCGTGCTTTTTTGTTTTCCTTTCACTGCATCTCTTACTTTGTTATTCCATCAAGGTGTCTCTTTTCCTTCTTTTTCGCTGATACTCTACCACATGTATCTTCTGCACATTTCACCATTCCTTTTTTGAACTTGGCCCATTGCTCTGCAACACTGCCAACTTTTTCTCCTTCAGGGATTTGTTTTTTCAGTTTTTCTTGGAACTTCTCTTTTTCTTTAGTTTTCGTATGTTTATTTTTCTTGTCTCTTTTAATTTCACTATTTTACAAAGTCTTAATTTAGCCAATACAATTTTATGGTCTCCTTCAAAATTTCCTCTTGGCATAGCTGTCACATCTTCCAACTGTCTGCATTTCTCTCTCTTAACTAAAATCAGATCAATCACTGTTTTTGTTCTCCTTTGTCCTCATTCATATCTAGTTATTTTCTTGGCTGTTCTTCTTTTTGAACCATGTATTGCCTATTAGTAATCCATTCCTCTCACAACAATCTAGTAGTAGCTCTCATTCTGCATTTATTTCCGTAACTGAAAGGATCAATTATTTCTTCTTTACCTTGCCTGTCTGATCCTAAGTGGGGATTCATGTCTACCATTATCATCACTTCGTTATCTTCACTGCACATCTCCAGTTCCTCCAAGAAGTCCTCTAGACTCTCCTTGACATTACCTGTCTGAGGTGCATATACCTGGATAAAATCTTGCACTCCACTCTCCAAGCCAAGTCTGATTTTAATGATTCTGTCATTTACCTGATAGAACGTCTTTGTGTACTCTACCAAGTTTTCCCTCACATTAAAACCTACTCCATTACTGAAGTTAGCAACTCTACTCCGAAACAACTGAAAACCTTTCCTCAATCTCTTCTGTTCCTTTCCTTTCCACCTGGTTTCACTTAATCCCAACAATGCAATGTCCTTCTTTCCATGTATTCTATTAGTTCTTCTGTCTTGCCATTAAGGGTCAGAACATTTATGGTTGCAATCTTCATTGCTGGTTGCCCACTTTTCACAGTTCCCCCAGGATGAGAACGCCAGAAACTGCGCGTCACTTTGTGGGGATGCCCTAACCGTTTCTTATTAGTACGCTGGGCATGCCACACCCAAAGGCATTTTATACCTACTGCCAGGATTCTTTCAGGCTGAACCCTAACATGGAGTACAGATGCTGCTAGATGGACTTTTGCGGTATTACCTCCACCAACGGATCATCAGCCCTCCTAAAGAGCCTCATCTGCCCGAAGCCACTGACCTCCTTAAATTGCACTCGCATTTATCCCCGAGTCCAGGGCTGGCTTTTCCGCCACCTCCACCGTACCAAAGTCCACCTTCTCCGCTGTAGATGCCGTAGAGGTCTTCACTCATACATAACCCTGAGCTTGGACCCTTACCAGATGTTACACACCCGGTCAGTGTGCTCTGGGACTTGCATAGGCAGGGGCGCCACTCCCCGAGTACGGCTGCCTCTGTAGAGGGTCCCTACCTGCTACATGAGTGTTTAGGTTTAAATCGTGATCTTTTTTATATGATTGGAAATAGGTTTCTTACTCTGAAAAAAGCTGAAGGCTAACAGGTGTTCTTTATTT
Source organism: Anabrus simplex (assembly GCF_040414725.1). Classification (NCBI taxonomy): domain Eukaryota; kingdom Metazoa; phylum Arthropoda; class Insecta; order Orthoptera; family Tettigoniidae; genus Anabrus; species Anabrus simplex. The sequence goes on from NC_090266.1 coordinate 311,231,400, forward strand.
GAATGCTGATTTCTCTCTATTAATGTGTCTGCTATTGCCAAATGCATCAGCAGAAATGATTTTGTATTGGATACAGCTAATAAAAATTAGACCAGGCAAGTTGGCCGTGCGCTTAGGGGTGCGCAGCTGTGAGCTTGTATCCGGGAGATAGTGGGTTCAAACCCCACTGTCAGCAGCACTGAAGATGGTTTTCCATGGTTTCCCATTCTCACACCAGGCAAATGCTGGAGCTGTATCTTAATTAAGGCCATGGCCGCTTCCTTCCCACTCCTAGCCCTTTCCTATCCCATCGTTGCCATCAGACCTATCTGTGTCGGTTTGACGTAAAGCAAACTCTAAAAATAAAAATGCACATGAATCTGCTAAAAACAAACAATATAAATGTAATATGCATACCACCCATGATGTTCATGACAGTGTTAAATTTGAAACATCGAGAGAACTGTTACAGGAGAATTGGAAACAAGACTGGCTCATTTAATTTTATATTTTTGCTGTCAAATAAAGCTCTAATAAGCAATTTCTCTCCCAAAGATATTCCAAACTTCTATTTTTTTTCATTATTACCCTACTCTTTAGCTCTTACCTAACGAACTGCAGATGAGTCGTTATAAAGAGTAAGACTTCTCAATGGGCAATGAAACATGCAGGAGTACCCCAAGGTTCTGTACTTGGACCATTGATTTTTATTTTATACATAAACGACATAGCATCTTGACTGAAATATTGTAATTATATCACATATATGTGGATGACCTCCAAATATATTATTACACAAATCTGGGAGATACTCGTCTAGCAACTGATAGAATGAATGATGATTTACAAAGTATATCATCATATGTTTGTGAAAACTCTATATTAATAAATCCCTCCAAGACAAAAGCTATTATAGTTGGACAATCAAAATTAATAAAATGACAAAGTCTTTAAGACATCCCTTCACTCACTCTATCTGGTACCAAAATTCTGTATGAAACCTTGGTAAATAATCTAGGTGATGTTATAAATGAAAACCTAAATTGAAATGAACATGTCACACATATCTGTAACAGGGTATATGCCTCACTCCATCCTCTGAAATACCACCATAACATTTTACCGTTAAACATGAAAGTCAGGCTTATAACCAAAGTTCTCCCTTTATTCTACAATTGTGATGCTGTATTCATAGACGCAACAAAAGAACAAATTAGAAAAATACAAAGCACCATGAATTCCTGCATCAGATTTGTATTTTCGTTACGCTACGACACACATGTCATACCTTATTACAAGCAACTTTCCCTCCTGAAATTTGAAGAACTCAGAAATCTTCATGTAGACCTGTTGGTGCTCAGATTACTAACTGAGAGAACTCCCCTGTACCTGTCATCAAACTTTACATACCTTTCCTCTTTTCACCAGAATAATACACGCTCTGCTACTACACTTGCCATTCCCTTCAGTAGGTCAGCTGCCTATAATAGCTCATTTATTGCGACTGGAAGTAGATTATGGAACTCTGTTCTAAATAACATCCGAAGTAGTAACTCACTAGAGCCTTTCAAGTCTTCCTACAGAAGGTATCTCTTAGATGCATAAGCCCACGGTGTGAATCTTGATGAGTGAATGATGGTGTATGGATGTGTGTATAATTTAATTTTTCTTTACATTAATTTAAAATTATTTATGATTAAATTTCATTTAGTAGTTTGACAAATGATATGTTCATATTGGTATAATTATGATGTTGCATTTATTTTGAATTTATGATACAAATGAGTTTCTTTTAAAATATTTAATATTCTCTATGGGTTTTCTGCACAATAACGTGGTTAAGTGTAAGAGAGGACCATGAGTCCTAACTTCGCCACTATTAAAGACAAATAAATAAATTTAAACTATAAATAATATTACACTAAAATTATCCTATATAGCAAAAATTACCCTAGATTAGGGTAAATACCCTAAAAGTGGCACCACTGGAAGCAAGTGATGGCCTCACACATCCAACTGCTCACTTTCCCTCTAATGGGACAAAATATATGAAAGTTAAGTTAGTAACAGAGAAATCCGCAGGGAGAGCAGATCTGGCAGAACCAATTCCATCAACTATTTAGCTCTGGTCCCCATTGCTATTGGACAGAATTATATCCTCGTTCGTTGAATCTTATGTTCAACATTTATTCTTTGTGATCAGCTGAAAGTTTCTAGTGCTCTTAACGGATCAGACGTTTGGTGCACTTTCAATTGCCCCTTCTTTTAAACCATAGTACTTATAGACTTGAAATCCTTCTGTCAACTCGTAATTAATCATCCTTAGGTTATGTTTCATGTGTTTTTGACATATATCCTGAAATCAAAAGCAAATTCAAATGTGAAAGGAATCTATTATATTCTGGTGCCTGTAGAACGCGAATATTTTTATAATAATCTATTAAATATATTAAATATTATTAACTTTTCACCTAGTAAATTGTAAGTTTTTAAATTCAAAAATATACAATAATCGACAAATGCATCACAATATGTTCAGTATTTTATCGAGGTCTATATGACATCGATTTTTTTTTTTTTTTTGCTATTGGCTTTACGTCGCACCGACACAGATATGTCTTAAGGCGACGATGGGACAGGAAAAGGCTAGGAGTGGGAAGGAAACGGCCGTGGCCTTAATTAAGGTACAGCCCCAGCATTTGCCTGGTGTGAAAATGGGAAACCACAGAAAACCATCTTCGGGGCTGCCGAGAGTGGGGTTCGAACCCACTATCTCCCGAATACTGGATACTGGCCGCACTTAAGCGACTGCAGCTATCGAGCTCGGTGACATCGATCTTCAGTCTACAATAGGGCACAGAGACACTAGTGATGTAGCATTCTATTTTGCTCAGTTGACCTCATTGGGATAGTAATAAGTAATTATGTTTTCAATTATCAAGCCAGTCGGAAAAGTCAGAACATTTTTTCACTGTGTTTTAACCTGAAACATCAATTTAATGGAAGTTTAAAGAAATACATAACATGAAATAATTACATTCAAAAAATGTGTAGTTTTAATGCCACAAATATAAGATAAGTATCCCACAGAAAAATAAAAGAAAACTGGAATACATCTAATCTTTTAAAGAAGTTGCATTCTTGCATTTACAAAGTGTACTCGAAAATATTGAACCATACCATATAATGCTTATTTCCGTTTATTATTATAACCTTTTTAAAAAAATAATTTGAATTATGTTGCACCAATACAGATAGGTCTTATGGCGACGATGGGATAGGAAAGGGCTAGGAGTGGGTAGGAAGCAACCATGGCCTTAATTAGGGTTCTCATCATTTGCCGGGCGTGAAAATGGGAAGCCACGGGAAACCATCTTCAAGGCTGCCGACAGTTGGGGGGTCAAACCCACTATCTCCCAAATACAAACTGACAACTACATGGCCCAAACTGCACAGCCACTCGTTTGGTACTTATTCCTGTTTAGGAAAATTAACTTACAGGCAATTTCAAATCCCACTCGTTCCATTCTCCTGGATACAATACATAAATGAGACATTCTAGAGACTAAGGCACACACATTGTTGCTCATCACCTGTGTTGTTCAAAAGCCCACTTCCGAAAGAGTAGCAGCACATATCTCTCTGTGCAGGCTAATGAATATTAGCGTTCTTTTTTCCCTTCATTTCTTTCGGTTCGTCAAAGACCTTATTATTTCAGATCCCACTTGCTTTCATGCATCCACCACTCATTCTGGGATTAGAAAAAACAAGTTTTTTGATTATGGATGTTTCAAGTTTACCACTCTTGGAACTGAAAAAACATTGCTTCTTACTCTACTGTGGCTGGAGCTTAGGATGTTTAAGACTTTAAATGTTGCTCACATACTTCTATCTTTGACTTATCTTTTACTTTGTTCAGTTCTGAATGAGGTAAATTGTTTGTGAGGAAGTAGTGTACAGCTCGGCCAATGGAATAGTACCAACATGGTCAGCTGCAGGATGGTGATCTCAAACACTTCTGCTAACATCTGCCATTCCTCTGTTAAATTCAGGAATAATTTAATACAGTGTGTTCGTTACTCAACATGTCATTCAACCTGTAGTTCAGAACAATACTTACTGAGTTAACTGTTAGCGGATGTGACGCATTATTTGACCAAATTCGAAGATAGGCGTTCATCTATAATTTTCAACCAATGAAGACTCACTGTTCAGTCACTATTATCTAACAGGTGCATCCTGCACTCAACATAGATTGGGTATGTAAGAAGCATTTTGAGTTTCATAATTTTTCACATTTTTCTTATATAATACGAATCAATCGAAGGATGTTCCTCCAATCAACACTTTATATAATATGTAACATTTATTAAATGAATACTGGTTTCAATTTCCCTCGAATCATCATCAGTTCAAAGCAAATGAATAAATCAAAAGGGTATTAACACACATTCAACATGAAATCTGCCTTTAAATACACTTAAAGTGGTTGACATGGGTTTGTCATAAAAATACGTTAAAATTTAAAGAACGTTGTAGTATCCAGGTCACAAATAATTGGAGTGCGTTTGTTCAATGTTGAGCAGAGTTTTAAAATTTATATATATAAAATAAGAGTTTTGTTTGTACATTGCTCAGAATTTGAAAAGAATGGTATTTCTGTATTGGTCATGTCTACAGTAACATTAAAATGCACTTTTTTCTTTTCCGTAATTTCTGTCTGTCTGTATGTATGTACATGCATCACTAGAAAACGGCTAAAGAGAATTTAATGAAAATCGGTATGCAAAGTCGAAGAATAAGTTGCTACAATCCAAGCCATAAATAACTTTATTCATGCTCATAGAAATGGTGGTTTAGGGGAGGGCCTAAAATTTAATTTTCAAATATTTATGTTAATAGTGGTCCTATCTTAATAAAAATTGGTATGCAAAGTCGGTGAATAAGTTGCTACAATCTAGACTATAAATAATTTTATTCTCGCTGAGTGAAATGGCAGTTTAGGGGAAGGCCTAAAAGCTAATTCTTAAATTTTACATCATTAGTGGTCCTATCTAATTGAAAACTGGTATACAAAGTCGTAGAATGAGCCATTACAATCTAAGCTATAAATCCTTTTATTCACGCTGAATGAAATGGTAGTTTACGGGAAGGCCTAAAATTTAATTCTCGAATATTGATATTATTAGTGGTCGTATCGATAAATATTACATAACCAAAGTTATATAGAATTAAATTTCCGACCATTTATGTCTCATACATTTTTTTTTTTTTTTTTTTTTTTTTTTGCTATTGGCTTTACGTCACACCGATCATACAATTTTACCGTACTGGCTATGATAACACAGATATTCATTAATTTGTATTTTTGTTGGCAAGTCCATATCGACGCCGAGCCACGAGAAAATGGGTTAATAGAATTTAATGAAAATTGGTATATAGAGTCAGAGAATAAGAATCTACAGTCTAAGCTATAAACAATTCTATTCATCCTGGATGAAATTGTAGTTTAGGGGAAGGCGCCTAAAATTTAATTTTTAAATACCGATACCTATGTTTTGGGTCCTATTGAAAAGCACTAGATAACAAAAGTTACAAAGAATACAATTTCCAATCATTTATGTTTTATTCAGTTTTACCGTACCGACTACGATGAGTGGTATTTCAGAGTCGGAAGAAAACCAAATGTGAAGGCCTACAATATCGAAAGCGCATAACATTGATCAACAGTAACATTACATTGATCATTGTTTGTTGTGATGTCATTTGTCTCTTATGCTGCCTCTCAACTCCGATAGATGGGATCACTGCTGCGTACCGCGTATAATAGCCTGACTGAATATTGGCGAGAAATAGCTGGAGAGTTAGAAAACTTTCTTCTTTAGCATTCCATTCCTCTGGTTCATACATTTCCTGATACTGCTGGTACGTAACACACTGGTTCGTCATAGTAGTCCAGCTATTCGATCCCTACTCTGATGCGCTGTTTTGAATGAGCAGTGTGCATACTTAAGGCAGAGGCTAACTTAGTAGTAGTAGTAGTAGTAGTAGTAGTAGTAGTAGTAGTAGTAGTAGTAGTAGTAGTAGTAGTAGTAGTAGTATGACCTGGTTTAGAATAACAATTTAGGCCTATCCCAAATTATAGCACCACGGTTCACTAAATAACTCAAAATTGAACCCTGAAAAGGGCCGTTTCTTAAGAAAAGCTTCTTCCCCTCCACTTTTATTAAATTCTACATTCATTTTATACCAAATCATCAGTGAAGAAGGGTTTGTCCCCTGGCTTGGAGGAAAAATTTGCCTCCAAGTCAGATAGATTTTTCCGCCGCCAATGTAGTGAATTGATATTTTCCGACTCATCGGGTACTCCTAGGAAACAAATTAGTAAAAGGGAATATTTTTTGCCCTGGGAGTCTCCATTATTCAACCCTCTCCCTGCCGAAAAAATAAGAAGAGTGTTCACGGATCACGGCTGTGTGCAGATTGGTCATTCCATCTCTGGAACTTTGGACTGTTACATCGGCAGTGTAGTCCTGTTCGTTAAAAGTGAGAAAATGTCTGGTGTTTCATTTGATCGAGTATTTCATATGAAAACATTCTTTCTGAGGATGTAAAAAGGCAGGTGGAGAGCAAGTGTCTACCATTATAAGGAAAACTCCCCAACCTGATTGTGACTGATGGTATGCAAGTGGGTCTACCATTACAGTGAAAATTACCTAACTCAGTCTTCATATGAGAAAAGATGTTTGGTGACTTCCCCGTCGCGTTTCTAGGGTAACGTTAAGAGCTATGCAATTTAATACAATCTTGCTCACAATGTGTACACTAGAATTCTGTATGCAATGTAGAATTCCATAGCGAAGCACAGGTACATCAGCTAGTAACATATAATAATCTGAAGTTGAGGAATGTTAGTTATAAAGTTCTTATATGTTGTTGCTGTGGATATAAAAACAGATGTTAAAAAATGTTCACGTATTCGTACTTGAATCGTCAATGAAAAATAAAAAGTGTGTGTCAAAAATGACAATCTTGTGAAAGTGCTGATATAAGGAAATGTGCAGTTAAGGCAGTTTGCCAAGGAGTTTAGAGAGAGAGAGAGAGAGAGAGAGAGAGAGAGAGAGAGAGAGAGAGAGAGAGAGAGAGAGAGAGAGCGAGAGCGAGAGAGAGAGTGTGTGTGTGTGTGTGTGTGTGTGTGTGTGTGTGTGTGTGTGTGTGTGTGTGTGTGTGTGTCATAACCCATGTCAACCATTCTAAGTGAGACTTATGGGGTGTGTTCAAAGGCAGATTTCAAGTTGAATGTGTGTTAATACACTTTTGATTTACTTATTTATTTATTTACTTTGAACTGATGATGATTCCAAGGGAATCAAAAACCAGTATTCATTTAATAAATGTTACATAATTATATAAAGTGTTGAATGATGAAACATCCCTCCATTGATTCCTATTATGTAAGTCAAACATCAACACAGAAATGAAAGTTATAAATTATGATAAGGTGTCTATTTTTGTGGTAAATAAGCCATGACAATATTAGAGACAGGTACAGTTGCTGAAAATATAAGCACAGGGTAATGTACAAGTTTCTTGCAGGTACACTTTTCTCAGAAGCAATAGAACCTATAGATATGTGTGTTGCAGTTATCCACAGGGTTTGTATCCACATGGGAGGTGAATTACATTTTGATAATAACTAAAAGTGCCTAATAAAAGCGAGGATGCATTCAATCTTTTTTTTATTGATTCTACATTTTGTGTTAAGGGGTATTGTATGGAATATCAGTGATACAGACCAATTTCATAAGTTGTGTATGTAAGGAGTGATTTTTATACATTCATGGGAATGTGGTAAGTCTGAAATTACAGCACAATATGCCTGTACAGTCGGAAGTAGTGCTGTGAACAGGAGACAGCCCTCCGGTTAACCTCTGAAGCTGCTTTGTCCCCGCTCGTAGTACCAGAGAACACCAGAGGAGCGCTGTAATCACATTATCCAATTCAATCAACCAGAGGGCTACCTCCTGTTCACAACACTAAACAATACATGTTTTTCACAAAAAGTGCGTGCATAATGTGGCCAATAGAAGTAGTCAACTCATGTAACTAAAGTTTTCCAGTCTGTCAGTGCCTGCCTGTTGGTTTTCGAAGAACAGAGGGCATACTACTGTAGCACTTCATTAAGATAATTTCTAACCTTCAAGTACTAAAAAGGTATAAACAAAATTCAAAACATAAATGTTTCAACACTTCTAAATAAATTTCATCAATTAAAAAAAGTGTGATTTGATAGAATATGATGTACTTTCAAGAAGGATACATGTCATCGTTTGTTTAATAGAGTTTTTTTTTTAAGGTGTGTTATAGGTGATACGTGGGTGCTTTGAAAAATTCTCGGAATGTACTAGAATTAAGTATCTTACTTCGGTGGAACTACTTTTATTTTTCAACATAGTCTCCCTGTAGACTATTGCATTTGGTCCAGCGATTTTCCAATGCCTTGATCCCATCTCAAAAATGAGATTCCTCCAGGCCTGAAAAATACCTCTCCAATTCGGCTGTCAGTTCTTCCCTTGTAGAAAATTTCCGTCCACCGAGGAGAATTTTCAGCTTGGGGAATAGATGAAAGTCTGATGGTGCCAAATCAAGTGAACAAGGTGGATGTGGCAACAATTCGTACCCCAGTTCGAGAAGTTTTGCCATGGCAATAACACTTGTATGCGGTGGAGCGTTGTCCTGATGAAAGATCACCTTTTACCTTGCCAAACCAGGCCTTGTTTCGCCTATCTTTTCCTGTACTTGGTCTAGGAGGTTTGCATAGTATTGCCCCGTAATTGTTTGGCCAGTAGGAAGATAATCTATCAGCAGAATGCCTTTTGCATCCCAGAAAACTGAGGCCATGACCTTTCCGACGGAACGCACTGCCTTTGCTTTCTTTGGTGGTGGTGGTGGTGAATCAGCATGTTTCTACTGCTTTGACTGCTGTTTTGTCTCTGGGGTATAGTAGTGGACCCAAGTTTCATCTGTAGTCACAAACCGGCGCAAAAAATCTTGTTGGCTGCACTGAAAACGGGCCAGACTTTGTTCGGACATTTCCAATCTGGTGCGTTTATTGTCCAATGTCAAGAGCCGCGGCACCCATCTTGCGGATAATTTTTTCATACCCAATTCTTCGGTTAAAATATAATATACCCATTCAGAAGACATTCCTACAGCTTCAGCAATCTCCCGCACTTTCAGTCGACGATCCTCCATGATCATTTTATGCACTTTTGCAATAAATTCTGGGGTCGTAACACTTTTTGGCCATCCACTACGCGGATCATCATCCAAGCTCTCCCGACCAAATTTAAACTCGCTGGTCCACTTGGCAACAGTTGAAAATGAAGGAGTAGAGTCCCCCAGTGTGTTCTGAAAGTAGGCATGAATTTCCTTTGCTTTCATACCTTTCTTTACAAAGTATTTAATCACTGCTCGAATCTCAGTTTTTTTCCATTGTCACAAATCACTATGCGGGAACAACAACAAAGAGTCGTCACTACCACACTCCTGCAGCTAGAACACTGACGCGCCACGCGTTCACTCACAAAGGATGTGTGATTATTGTGCAGGAACCTCGTTGCTCTAGCACTGACATCTAGTGGCGATTCCGAGAACTTTTCAAACCATCCTCGTATAATTAGTGTTCGACAGACTGAAAAATTTCAGTTACATTACCTGAGTCGACACTGAGAAGTATGGCTTCTTTATGAATGTAGAACTAGTTGTTAACCTGTTAGAAATAATGCGTGAAGTAAACTATCGCTTAATTTTAACACTAGGTACTGATATGAAATAAGAAACTGATACTTCAAGCTACGGCAGTGTGCATCACTGATTTCAGGGTTAGGTTATATATTCTCACGTATGGTCAGATTTAAGGACGGCAGTTCCCACATAAATTTACAGCAAAAAGGTTATCATTAGTCTACGGGGGCCTAAAATATATTTTCATGATACATGCACACACAAATTACATTAAAAAGAATGCTATTTGAATAAGAAAAATGAAATTTTGTTACAAAAGCCTCTGTACTATAGTGAAATCTCCATACAATGATCACCAAATTATTCCATTGATTCCATTAATTCAATACAAAATTCCCCTCGATTTAAAGATAATCTAGTTAACAATAAATCTCTCCATTGTGATTACCTTTTCACACCTCAGCGATGTGCTTTCCTCCTGGTACTACAATAATCGAAGCAATGAAGTAATTACAAACATCTGTCACTAACATATGAATATTCAACTTTCCTCTTGTGAAACCGCAGCAAGCAGGAGTGTTTATAGCTGGGTACTTATTCGAGTGGTGGGTTTGTTCAAGGCCAACTCCTTTTACTGGCCTTGACAAACGGGTCCACACATTGTAATCAGAGTAGGTTCATAGCTTGGCACATGGCGTTGATTACCTAACATTGTGCGGTAGAAATGAATAATCCTGTGGAAAACGTATTGACTTTGATTGCCGATTTATCTTAATTTAGAAGTATGGAGATTATTACATAGGGTAATATTGCTAGAAGTATTAATACTAAAGGCTACCTTCACTGATATTTGCCAAAATAATGTGTGAAATTGTTAAGTAATAGAGCAGTCAAGCTCATATCCATGAGCAATAATAGCAATCACTTTTATTATCCATAATATCTAGATACATAGTAGAAATTACCACAAGGATAGTGTTGAATAAGTTTGTCTTCTGATATTAGGAAAGACATGAATGAGATTAAGCATTATTGTTGAATAAAAGTTTTCATTCTTCAAGTGTTGCAATCAGGAAGGGTCTGTGGTCAAAAAAATGAAATTCTTATTTTTCTACTGAAATATTCTGCAGAGCTTCCTGAACAAAACTGTGTATGGATGACAGAAATATGCAAATAAAACCTCTTCAAATTGTAATGTTAATGTATAGTTCCAGTTTATATTTCAATCATACGTTTGCTAGAGTTTTACTAAAAATTCACAGAGGGTGTATTTTGAATAAAAGCTTTGTAAGCAGTTCTTTCTTCAAAACCTCAATTCCCTGTAAAAAGTATAATTTTCAATGTCCTTCAGTTTTATTTGTACCTTTGTCGGTTCTTCCTGCTTCTCTCATATAGTACTGTTCAGTGAGAGTTACTTCATATGCAACCAGTTTATAACTATTTTCATTTCCTCAATATTTGCGGTATCAGTCGGGGTGTCAGACTCCATGGCTAAATAGTTAGCCAGTGTCCAAGGAGTCCCTGGTTCGATTTTCAGCTTGATAGGAGATTTTAACCACCATTCATTAATTCCAATGCTTCGGGGGCTTAGACAGAGAGAGTGAGTGAGAGAGAGAGAGAGAGGAGAGAGAGGTCTTCAGCAATAGAATTCATCACATGTAGGGTCCCATCCCCACAGACGTGCAGGTCGCCTATATGCCATCAATTCATAAGTTATGAATTTCATTATGGTCCGTATTGACAATTGATCACTATCAAAGGGTAGGAAGGGTCCACCTATTCAATACTATTTGTTTGTATATTGTCTTATATATAGGTGGATCCTTCCTACCCTTTGATAGTATATGCCATCAACTCGAAAGACCTGCACCAGGCCTCTCTGAAGGCCACATGCCATTCTTCTTCTTGTTATTCTTCTGCGTCAACATTTGGGCTGTGGATCTCTTATCCCTATATCAATTTTAGATTAAAAATTGCCTGTTCCTTCATTACTGGACAGTTGAACAGCTTGCATCGGGATTTCTAAAGCCTTAAAGCAGCTTCAACTCTTCTGCATCTCTTGAGTGAGGGTGGTGTGGTTTTTGTCATTTTTCTCCAGGGACTCTTGGTACTAGTCAACTTATGGAACAATGATGGTTTTTAATCTCTTAATTTTCCCTACAGATAAATAATCATCTTTGAAATGAAGGCTTCTGACAACAGAAAGAGCAGAATTACTTTTTATGACAAGGAAATTGCTTTAAACCACTCATTATATTTGTCTTCATCTGCAAGAAATTCATGAAATGATAGTGTCAATTTGCTCTTTTTCTTCTATTCAAAGTATAAAAATCACAACTCTATCACATATTTGAAGATCTGTAAACACAATTAGAAAAATCAAATCACCATGGAACACTACATAATAAAACACAAATTAATTAGTGCATAACTATCAACTCTCAATAACAAACATCTTATTATCAACTCATCAGCAAAACTAACAACAACAAAACAATGTGTCTGAAACTGGAAATATGATAATTACGGCAGCTTTCTGCCAGTCTTCTTCTTTCACTGCTTTCCCCACATCTGTGGGGTCGGGGGTGCAAAATGGGTTGCACATGTGGATTAGGACGTTTTATGGCCGGATGCCCTTACTGACACCAACCCTATATGGAGGGATGTAATTACTATTGCGTGTTTCTGTGGTGGTTGGTAGTGTAGTGTGTTGTCTGAATATGAAGAGGAAAGTTTTGGGACAAACACAAACACCCAGTCCCCGGACCAGAAGAATTAATCAGACGCGATTAAAATCCCCGACCCGGCCGGGAATCGAACCCGGAACCCTTTGAACCGAAGGCCTCAATGCTGACCATTCAGCCAATGAGCCAGACATCTATCAGTATTGATGCAAAAAAAGCTTCTTTTTTTTTTCCTTTCTCAAAATTTTACTTCCTAAAATTATGGTGCAGAGATTATTGACAGGGTGAATCACCTAAAATTTACACCCTAAATATTTCTGAAATGGAAGGTACTACTGATGTGCTGTTTTCACATAAATGAAGTATAACCATGGGCTCATGATTGCAGCCCATACACAGATTTTAATAATTGTTAGTATGTGTATTTAATTTAGAAAGTTACATTTTTCAAACAGAACAATGCCTATTGACATCGGCAAAAGAAACCTACAATAAATCAGAATGTCAATGGTGGTTTTATTTTCCTTTCAGAATTCTAGTAAAAATAGTTTACAAATTATTGTACTTTGAAAATTGTAAATACCGGCACTTGTCTGCTCCATATGTCAGCACTAACTTAAGAAAAGAAAGTGAATATAGAAATTCTTTGGATTCTGAAGATAAAAGAGAATTGGCCTTCAAAGGTTGTGTTCAAAATGACCACCACCAGCTTCAATACAAGCTTCCAGTCTGCCATGTCCACATACTGTATATGAGTTGACTATGTATGTACGTACAGGAGATATTATAAGTAGAATTTTGTAAACAATATAAATTTATTAAGGATGAGCTGTGTGTTTAATAGAAAAAATTGTTCGCTAAATTGTATAATATTGTATTCTAGGAAAATTTTCTTCTTTTCTTGTTAATTTAAAATTTAGTGCTTGACAATAATGTTATTTAGTGTACCATTTGCCACCGAGGTAGACACCTCATTTGCAAATAAAGAGATTTTGATTTGATTTTGATGTAAAGACTGATGTACATGTTCTAGCATTTCTAGCACAAATTTCAGCTCAGGCAGCAATAATACATCGTCTCTTATCATCTGGTGTAGTTGGTATGTCATTGCAAACCTTATCTTTAAGCTTTCCCCAGAGGAAAAAAATCTCAAGGGGTCAAATCTGGTACAGGTTCCCTTTGTCCTATCCAATGATTTGGAAACAATCGGTGAAGACAAGCTGTAGTATGTCTTATATTATGTGCTGTACAACCATCATGCTGATACCAGATGTTCCTCCTAGTCTGCAGTTAAACATCATCCAACATCTGTGGAACTTCGTCTGCTAGGAGATTGAGATACTTTTATGAATCTACTGTTCCTTCTATGAAAAAAGGGCCTATGAGCTGATGGTTCACCATTACACACCACACATTTAAACTCCATGGACGCTGACATTCCACCTGACAAAGCCAATGGGGATTGTTTATGGACCAATAGTGCATGTTTCGGAGGTTTACTTGGCCATGATTTATAAATATTGCTTCATCATATGGCCTGTACACACCAATGTGAGTAAAAGCTTTTATCTTCGTTTAAAGCTAAGAATACCGAGATAACATTTACATTTGTATTCACCAACAACATTATCTCGTATAACTGTCATTATCTCGGTTTAAAATTTTACTGGTTGACTGGTAAAATAGTAAATCTAAGATAATAGCCTTTCAAGGTGGCAGCTCATAGACAACTGGAATATTTAACTGAAAGAGAAAATCACAGTGATGAAGAATGTGACAAAGATTAAGCAATAAAACATCATAGGTGGATAACAAGAATGTGCTGCATACTTTGAGGACTACGATGACACTGATTTTGAAATACATTTTAGGCTATCAAAGCTTCAACACTGTCACTCTTACCCATGATCGAACATAACATGGACTTCCCAACACGGAGAATTCTCGATTACATCTTGTATGGTACACGACTGGGTATGATTTATTAATGAAGAACTAAGAAATATCACCTATTTTTTGAGTGAAATATACAATGTGTTTTCTTATTCTCTGTGGTAATATTTTCTGTCACCAAATTTAATATTATTTCCTTCTCTTGGAACGTCATATCATGCTCTTTTCTTTGTTTCTGGTCAATAGCAGACATAATTTATGATACATTATTTGCTAACACGGAATGTAGTTAAAAACTTGTTTACATTTTGATAATGGCAGCAGCACGTAGTCATTTGTTTTTGTGTGTCAGTATGAAAAATTTAAGGTTCAAATTCAGTTTGAAAGGAAAACTTAGTTTTGGTAAACCAAGATAATACATTCTATGGTGAATACAGAAGTAAGCATTATTCAAGATAATGGCATTATCAGAGTTTTGGCAATCTAAGATAACAGCAAAAGTAGCTCACGGTGAATACAGGCCTAAACATCATACGTAATAAATCTGGTGTATCTTGTCTTAATGCTCATGTACAAAAGTTAACACTGTTCTAAAAATCGTTTCCGTGCAGGTCTTGATGGCGGAAGACATGATACAGATGGAACTTATGACAGTGGAGAATGCGTAGTACACTTGCCTGACTCATGCCACTTCCTGATATGATTGCACAAGTACTAACGTGCGGATCTACAGCAACAGCAGTTAGAACATTAATTTCATCCTCTTCTCCAGTTACTCGTTCATTTTGTTACACTTTCTAGATGTCGAACTTCCAATTTCACATAACTGGTTGAAGATGTTCACAAATTATTGTTGGGATGGATGACACCTATTGGGATACTGTTCCACGCACAGAGCACAAGAACGACTTGCATTCTTCCCTACATTCTTCATACACCATTGACAGGTTAGCCTCCGAAAACCGTAAAAGTAGCTAGTGGGACATAAAGCAAATAACATGTTGGCCTTTTCAGCATTGGTAAATACCATCTTCCACCAAGTCCTTCTTCCTGAACTATCACAAAGTAACTGACAAGGAAGTCGCAATGCAATCAGTGTACTGTAAACGAAATGAACATAAGAACATCATAACCTCATAACTAAGCAGTTGAATGGAGCAGACAACTGTTTGTGTGTACAATTTTTAAACTATGATAGCTCATAAACTACTTGTACTAATATCCTGAAAGAAAAAAAAAAAAAGACATTCTAATTTACTCTAGTTTTATTCCGTTAATGTCAATAGGCATTGTTCCATTTGAAAAATGAAACATTCCAACAACTATTAAATTTTGTGTATGGGCTACAATTATGAGCTGTTGGTTACACTTCATTTCTGTGAAAACACATCAATAGCACCTTCCATTTCAGAAATATTTGGATTGCACGTTTTAGGTGATTCAACCTGTATACAATGCTTAGCACTGAATCCATATGAGACTAATACCCAGGGCGTATCCAGAGTACAAGGAACAGGATATATGTTTGTTGAAGAGAGGAAAGTAAAACTAAATGAGGTGAGATAAAAATTTATTATTTACTGAATAATCTTGAATGTGTTTATCATGAAGTGATCATAATATTTATACAAAATGATTACACAAAATCAAACCCAGATGGAGATTAGCATTTACAACCTTACTTAACTTGGATATATTCCTACTTGCATGAGCATAAGAAATTCAAATACAATGAATTAATTTAATCAGACATTACCAAAGAAAATGCTAATATCTAAGGCTCGGAAGTTCATGTCCTAAAAAACTAAGAAATATGCCTGCAAATATGCTCTTAAAAACTTGAAAATATGCCAATAAATATGCACTGAAAATGAAAAATGGCAGTAGACAAGTCAGGTTAGTATTAAAAATAATAAACTTACATTTATTCCTTGGAGGTTGAAGCAGAAATGGTCCCACTGTCAATGCTGAGTGATGAATGGCAGTTCACAACCATCACTTTGCACAAATTTTCAACTGAAAAACATCGTCTGTTATCTCGCAAAACACTTCTGTAACGTGCAAAACTTCTTTCCACATCACAAGATGTTATTGGGGCATATTTAAATGATAATAACTGCTCCACAGAAAGAGGCAAGTCTCTTGGTGTGACAGTTTTCCTTCGAGAATGTCTCAAATATCGCACAACTGTTTATAACCCGGATTTTTTTAAGTTAAACAATTTATTTTGAGAACAGTAAGTATTTCCTTTAAGGGACATCCTACAGCTTCCAGTGGCATTATGACAGTTGGAAAAAAAAGAAAAAATGGGCATTTATAAAAACAAGATTCTCTTCTAACTCAATGCAGAATATTTTGCACTGTTTGTATTGATGCAGCTTCATTTGAGTCCAATGAATTAACAACTTCTTTGAATACTTCTATGTGCTGAGGATGAAACAAAGCTGCATCCAGCCATGTTCTCCATCATGTTAACCTTGGTGCAGGAGGAACTAGGATATTGGGTGCTGTTGATCTAAACAACTTGACTCTTGAAGGAGATTTAACAAAAATTTTCTATGAACAGGCCACAAATTGATCTATCAATGGGAAAGAATTGTGTATTGTCTCAGCAATGCGATTAAGAGCATGTGCCAAACATGTTATATGAATTAAGTTGGGAAAAATGCCTTTTAGTGTTTGTCCTGATTTTACCATCGGTAACAAATAAAAGTAGCCAGTCGCATTTGATTCCAGATGGCCACAATAATTTTAATGAGTCCATCACACACTGTGTTAGTTACATTGTTAGTGGTCGGCAATTCACACACACATTAAGAAGATATTCTATCGTCTTTTGTTCCATATTTAAGGCGCCCTTGGCCCTCAGAATCAGTCGTTTCTTCAATAGACAACCACACAAACTGATCTGCTAATTCAATTTGTAAATTTGACAATACGTTATTGTAACAACGTCCTACGTAAGTCTTATTATTATTATTAGAAAGGGCACCCGAATGGGCATTAGGGTTTGCAATATTCACTTATCGACATGGTTCTCTTGTTGCAAGTCTTGATGTGATACCTGTCACACTGATTGCCACATAAAAAGCAAGTACAGTTAACATCTGGATTATGAAAAGACTTCACTGTGCATATCTTGTGGTGAAAACCATGAATGGAAAGACGTGTTATGATATGTCTTTGATCTTGATTTTCTTTGGTCCAGTTTCTCACCAACATGGCATCTGAGGTATAGAAGTCGGGGTCGATTTCCTTTTTCTTTTCTTCCCTTCTGCATAGGAGTTCATTGTAAGCTCCAGTAGACGGCAGATGGAGCCTCATTCTGAGGTCCTGGATGTAAAAAGTTTCTTTGGCCAGTTCATATACTAGACGTGATGGGGCCGATTTTCCAACTCGTAGAGTACATTTAAGAAAGCGTGCTTTTACTTTCTCTATCCTTTCGAGATCTCTGAGTTTGAGATGGTCCCAAATTAGTTCCAATCCGTAAGACAAGACAGGTGATATTACTGTGTGGAATAACATTATTGCAGTGGATAAAGATAGTGCTGCGAGATCTTTTATCTTGTAGATGGCCCTTGTTACTGCCGCGGTTCTTTCTTCTATGTGGTAATTAAAAGACAGAGCTGTGGTTTGAAGAGTTATTCCTAAGTACTTGAATTTGCTGACTACTGTTAGATCGTTGTTACAGAGGGTAAGAGTGTCTTTTGTAGCAAGTCTCCCTCCTTTTCTGAAGGTCATTTGCACCGTCTTCTGAAGATTGATCGTGAGGTGGTTTTCGTTAACCCACTTTTCTAACTCTAGTAAGGAGGCTTGTAAGCTGTCTTTGTTTGATGATCCTAGTACCATATCATCTGCGTAGAGGATGACTGTCGTGTCGGGTGAAGAATTTACTATATTCGTGATGTCTGCAGTGATGATGTTGAACAGTAAAGGACTCATCGGGTCACCCTGCAGTACTCCATTCGTTTGTCTGATCGGGTCCGAGGTGACGACTCCATCATCAATCTCTATGTAGTTTACTGTCAAGATATTATTTAGCAACTTAAAAAGGGGATGAGCTTCGCTGATCATGTTTTTGATCTTGGTTAGGAGAATTTCTCGATTTACGGAGTCAAAAGCCTTCGTGAAATCCACGAAAACTGCATAGTATTTTCCTTTGGGTAGTCTTAATACTTCTTCTATTTCCTGTAGCAGGTATTTTACAGCATGAATTGTGCTTCTTCCGGGCATAAATCCGAATTGGCATTCCGGGATTGTTACAGAATCTTGCAACTTCTTTGTAAGGATCTTCATAAATATTTTGAGGATGTTGTTCTCCAATGCAATGCCTCTATAAGAATTTGGGTCATTTGTTTGTCCTTTACCCTTGTATAGGATTTTCACTGATGATCTTCTCCATTCGTCAGGAATAATTCCAGATCTTAGACAGGCATTGAATAAGATCGTCCAGAAAGACAATAACATTTCTTGAGTTTCTTTGAGATGTTCTGTATGGATACCATCTGGGCCGGGAGCTCTCTTGATTTTCGACTGATGCACCGCTTCTCTGACTTCATCGGGAGTAACCTGGATTATTTTTCCGTCTTGAGTCGTGTTGATTGCAGGGAACGCCTGGGTTTTGTTTTCCAGATTCAGGACGCCTTTGAAGTGTTCTTCCCATTTATCCATAGGGATTTCTTGAGGTCTTGATACGGTATTTTTTCGAAGGACTATAAATGGGTCAAGTTTTGCTGCTGTGGCTAGTTTTTTTGCTTCGGCTTCCAAATATTTAGATCTCTTGGAATGTAGGAGTTGTTTGTACTCTCTTCTGCCTTGTGCATAGAGATGAAGGTGATTGTCTGAGCCAGTAGTACGGGCATTCCGTAGCTGTTCTAGAGTTTTCTTTCGTTTGAGGTAACACTCTTCGTCGAACCAGGGTTGAGCTGTTCGTTTTCTGATTGGTAGTGATGCCTTATGTATTTGGTCAGTAACAATTTCTAGTGCTTCATCTATGTGGCCTTCAGTAGCAAGCTGTTCTGCCTTAAGGATGTCTTCATGGTTGATAATCCTTATATCTATTCTTTTGGAATACTTTATCTTGTTGCTGCTTGATGTTGAGGTATGTTTTGGGCAATGGAGAATGATATCTGTTGCGATTGGTATATGTTTCCTTATCGGGGCTGCACCTGAGGTCCACAGTCCTTCTTGATTTTTTATGGCGATTCTATCCCCTTTATAGAAAACGAGGTCAATAGTGCTTGATCCATTGTAGGCAATGTAGGTCTTTTCTTCTCTCTTATTTACTAGATTATAGCCTTCTTCTGTTAGCATTTCAAGCACCAGCTCGGATTTTCGAAGCGGTTTATCGACACGACAGTTTAGGTCGCCTGCTATGATAATGTTGGTGTCGTTTGTTTTTGATATAGCTGAGGAAAGTTTCTCTATGACGTCCCCTGCCGAACTTTCAGGGCTGATATAAACGCCAATTATGTTGATGTCAGTTGTTTTTACTATTACCATATTGTCCTCTTTGTATATTTCTTTTAGTTTACCTATCGAGGGTTTCAGAAAGCATGAGACTCCCCCTTCTGGTCTGCCTTCAGTTGGTTTTGCGAGAGCATGGATTCCATAAAAGTCTGGGATGTCTATCGGTTGGAGAAGGAAGGTCTCTGTAATTATCAGTGCATCTGCTTGATTTATCGATTCTTGCGGTATTAGTGAGAGTGCATTTTTCAGGCCTTCTGCGTTCCATAGTATTATCTTGAGATCCTTGGTTTTACTCCAGGGATGCCCCGTCATTTCTTCTCCGTGAGAAACGAAAACGCCTCACTAGTATTCCTTTAGGCCAAAAATGTGGGTCCGATGTTTCTTCCAGGTAAGTGAAAGGAACGCCAATTTTGAAGGCTTTCTTTTCGCCGAGGGTCTTCAATTCTTCACATGCTATTTGTCCCTCAATTCCATTTTTGATAAGGTACGACTTTATTTTGTCTGTGGTGACATTGTTCTTCAGTTTTCCTACGTATAGCCACGCCGTTTTGTCAGCTGCTTGTAGACCGTCCTCAGCTTCCTTCGTTCCAATTACTGACAGTGTGCGGAGTTTTTTCCCTCTTCTGGATTGGGCCACAGTCCAGAGTTGATTGGCGTTTACCGTTGGATCACTGTCAGGTTCGTGAGGTTCTTGGGGCTTTTCCGGATTTATCACGACAATGTCGGTATGAGGGGAGATGATTGGTTCAAGTTGTCTGATTTCAGATGGACGATTCTTTTTGTTGTGCGAGGGAGTTTTAGTGCTTCTCAAACATTCGGGGCATTTGAGGCGATCATTTGACATCAAATCGGCGTTCGATTTTGAGTCTTCTATTAAAGTTTGGTTTGGTTTTGGCGAAGATTTTTCCAGTTCCTCTCGGATCGTGCTCCTTATTATTTCCTGAATATTTGAATCGTTCTTCATCACAAGCTCTAATATAATGTCCATTTTCTGGGTTAGTTGTAGGATTGTATTTTCCATGGCACCTATTGTTTTTAGCTTGGGCTTGCATATGTCGCATAACCAGGTGAGTTTACATTTGTCTCTAATTAGCTGATCGAACTCGCCTTTGGTCATACAGCATTTCCAATGAGACCAAGAATTGCAACTTTCGCATTCAACTGAGCTCTCGTTATCGGAGAAGGGTTTACGGCATGTTTTGCACTCTTCCAAGACGTTGGGCTGTTTCTTATCCGACATATTGTTTTCGCTTTTGTTATTTACGGACGAAAAGGCTCGTTATATTCTACAAGTTTCTCTTACGTGTGGGTCTGTTGTGTAAACAGCTAGCACTAAACACTGACGATTACCAATTACAAGGATTATGGTGCAATTACAGGTATTTACGAGCACTAATCAAACGCAAGACTCAATGCTTCGCAATTAATGACACTGGATCAGTTTGGGATCTGGTAGGCCGTGATTTCAAATAGTAACCGTCACTATCGATGTACTTGTTTGAATCAACAATGGCTCACGCGGTCTTTACTGCAAGGATATTCGCACTGAGTCGTAGACAGATATCACTTATCGCGAATAAATAAAAATAATGCTTAAAATTAATTTATACCCATATCTACAAAACTGAACACTTGAATAGGGTGTAATTCTCTTCTAGTTTCCAAATGGGCACTTTATCAGATGACAACACGCACACTCAGATCGGTGGATAAACACAAGTCACATTAAATTTATTGATGTAGGCCCTGTTTATTTCAGGGAATTGAGAAACAACAGAATTGCTTACACCGATCACAAAATTATACGCTGCTCTTGCGCAATTATACACTGCAATACATTGTGTATAGCCTACGTCAGGTTGTAAGTCTGCGATATTCTACTCCAGTAAAAATTAGAAAATCACAATGCATTACTTGTCAAACACATAATTTGAAGAGACACACGAAAGTTTCACATAAAGTAGTCACAAAAAGCACAGTCAGCGTAACAAATAATGCGGCGATCTTGAAACAACTACAGCATTTGAATGTCATTATGCATGCTTTATTCAGAACGCTTTCCGAATGTGGATTTAAGCTAGAGTTAAGTGCATTAAAGAAAGAAATAAAATATAGTATTCGACAAATACATAGGAAATGTCAAATTAAATAGTGATCTTTCAAGACGGCCGGTGGAGGGATTCTTATGCAATGTACTTGCTTCAGGCACATGTTGTCGAGTGTATTTGACAAGATAATGTTTAATGTAGGGTTATTAATTTTATACAAGGGAATATCAGCAGCTAAAAATGCTTGGCACAAGTCGTAAGAAAATTCACTAATTCTACTGTACTTCCTAAATACTCTAATAGTTGTTTTTGAACAGGCTCTTTGAGAGTTTGCTAGTTAAATTCTCCTTATGTTTTGCTGTGTTTGTGTGTTGAACTATTTGAAATCTTTTCCTCCCTATAGTTTTCTCACACGCTCCACACCTGAAAACTCCTTCTGTAAATCAGTTAATCTACAACTAGAAGTTGCTCTTATTTTTGGCATTTAAGGAACTTTTTAACGGAAACTTTATACGTGAAACATAGTTTGGTCACAGGCAGTTCACAACATCATTACACGACTCGATGGACAGCCAGTCGACAGCTAAGCACAAAAGTGAGGGTAGATGATGAAACAGGGAATTCACTGCATGATATCATAACTCCTGACCACATGACAAGTTGCGTCATCATGCGCAACATTACTGCCAACATCAACCAGATGGAAAAAAGCTGATTAAAAAATACTGTAAAAACCATTAACCTGATTAAAATATGCCATATAGGCGCTAAAATATTAAAATATGATGCATTTATCAAAATCACGAAAATATGTAGTTATATGCACCATAAAAGTGTGTTCAAATGACTGAAAATTCCATAATTCATACACATAAGGTATAAGCATACATTTTTTACCCCTAAAAAACATGAAAATGCATGAACTTCCGAGCCCTAGTAATATCAATTCTGCCATCAATAACTAATTTACTTAAATCCAAAAATTTATGTGGCTTCAGAATGTGCTAATTCTTAATTCGTGACCTAAACTAAACCACTGTAGATCGTGAATGCGATCCGATAGGTTCCTACACGAGACATTGTCGGTACTATGTGAGTCAGGAGACAGTAAAACACGTAGCTCACTTCTCAACTAAATATGGTATCACTCACAACAAACTACAAGGTTACTTACAAATATTAATGTATGAAGGCTTTCACGGCCGGTGTCAATATAATAAAATTCTTCCGGGCTGTTATGCCGTGGTCCACTCCTCTCGCTTCTCCCAGACGTTTCGACTACTGCTGCGGTAGTCATCTTCTGTGGCGTCGTGTAGATACGCTCTCCTGTATCCCGCTGGCGACTGCAAAAGTTGTTTGGGAAGCAGCTGTATTTATATGTAAGTGTGTGGCCTCCAATTGGTTCGCGCTGTGCAAACCGACATCTGATTGAGAGTTAATCAGATGTCGGTTTGCACAGCGCGAACCAATTGGAGGCCACACACTTACATATAAATACAGCTGCTTCCCAAACAACTTTTGCAGTCGCCAGCGGGATACAGGAGAGCGTATCTACACGACGCCACAGAAGATGACTACCGCAGCAGTAGTCGAAACGTCTGGGAGAAGCGAGAGGAGTGGACCACGGCATAACAGCCCGGAAGAATTTTATTATACTTACAAATAACATCACATATAAACATATGATCTGCAAATGTTTCACTTTCTAATAGAACCCACTAATTGTACAACAGTGTCCTATAAATCTAACATTAATCTCAAGTAGAACTTTCAAACAATAATTAAAATTATTTATATCAACAATAAACACTTCAATAATTGCAACTGGTAGTTGAGTAAAATAGAAGAATGTTGGACTGGTCATGCTGCAGTCTTCACAATGTAAGGGAAATATGTGCCACAGTACAAGATAAGCATTCTGACTTCTCAACAGAAAACCATATGAGCCAGTAAAATACAACATAGTCTCAAATGTGATCAAATATTCTGAGTAAGACATGCGGATCCAAAGCTCGTGCTGACAATGTTAATTATGATGTTGATGATGTTTGTTGTTTAAAGGGGCCTAACAGCTAGGTCATCGGCCCCTAATGGTATGAGATGAACGAAACTAAAATTAAAACTTCAAAATATATCCACCGACTAGAATTTTAAACAGACGATGATGAAAAAATTATCGTGAAACAAAACAATCAGTGGATCCAAGTCACAATGCTTTCATTACTGGGATGATACTCATTATCTAAAGGGGTCCAAAATCCAGGTCACGGCCCCTCATACTGGTATTAATTACCGATAAAGCAGAACCACAGTATTCCTTCTATAGTGGTACTAATCACAGGTAACTTAGACTTATGGTGTTTCTCACATGGTGGTACTAATCACAGGTATTGTAGACCCATGGTATGTCACACACAATGGAACCACTCACAGGTAACACAAACCTATGGTGTTTCATACATAAGGGTACCACCCACAAGCAACGCAGATCCGTGGTGTTCCTCACATAGTGAGACTAACCACGGGCACCAATATTCTCGTGGTGTTCCTCACTTAGTGGAACTAATCACAGGCCAAGCATACTCACGGTGTTGCTCACATAGTGCTACAAATCATAGGCAATGTAGACCCACAGTGTATCACACAATATGGCAATGCCCACAGGCAACACAAACCCACGGTGTTTCTCACATGATGGTACTACTACTCTCAGGCAATGCAGACCCATGGTTTTACTCACATAGTGGTACTAATTACGGGCACCAGCCAAACCTGTGGTGTTTGTCACTCAGTGGCACTAATCAGAGGCAATGCAGACCCATGGCGTTTCTCATAAAGTGGTACTACTCATAGGTAATGCAGACCCATTCCGAACACAGTGGAACCAACCGATGGAATACACACAATGACCATTATCACAAACAATGCCCGGACCCATAATTTTCTCGCATAATGGTACTGCTCCTATGTAACGTAGACCCATGGTTTTCCTCGCAAGGTGGTACTAGTCATAAGTAACGTCAACCCATAGTGTTCCGCATGCAATGGTACTAATCACAAATATTCTCGTGGTTCTAATTTCATTATCCCTTGGTTGCCCCTTTTAGTCGCCTCTTATGACAAGCAGGGAATACCGTGGGTGTATTTTTTGTCTATGTCCTCTACCCACAGGGGTTAATGTTAATTATAACCATAACATGAGAGTAGAATAACAAAGTAAAAGATAAACACCCCAACTGTAATTCTAAAATAGTCTCCAAAGATGAATCACAACTTTAGGTGTCACTCAAATATATCACTCCAGGGAGTATTGTCCTGTTCTATACAACTCCCAGTATCTAAAAGAAACTAATGAACCCAGGAATGCTGTCCTGTCCCCTACGGCTTCCAACATTATGAGCAACAATAAGCTTATTCCACGAGAAGTGTATCGCAACTATTCGCATAACTCCAAATATTTGTTGCTTTGTGATTCTACAGTGATATAAAGAAGACTACAGCTATCAAGGTGTTTGGAAACACCTACCAGAGATGCCAACTTTCCAGCAAGGCAATTCGCAATGCAGCCGTTAGGGCACGGGGAGGGCGGGGGGCGTAGAATTCCCCCCCCCCGAGATCTTACTAACTTAAGTGTACTGTAGAAATGTATATATTTTCTAAACTTTCTCTTAAGTAGTAGTTATAGTACTCATTAGTCATGTATTTTTAATGTACTCTACGTGCGATGTGTATTATATAGATATGACTTTTTTAAAGTGTGATTATTTTTGTTAATACCATTACTGTTATTATTGTCAATATTAGCATATAATTGTCATCAATAGTTATTATTAAGTGTTCTAGGTTAAGACTGGTTAAGTGTAAGAAAGGGAGTACATCCCTAACCTTGCTAGGATAAATAAAAATTATTATTATTATTATTATTATTATTATTATTATTATTATTATTATTATTATTATTAACTTACATATCATTGAAAAATCAATGAACAACATACAATTCAACCATCTTGTTCCTCCTCATTATGCTCATCTGAAAAATCGCAGCTACACACACTACAAAACACGTGTGAAATGAGATTTTGAGGAACGCAGTAAACAGGGCCATTCTTTCGAGTATTGAACCATTTTTTGTTTATTATTAGCGTCACTAGTCACGGTAACGTCATCACACGTATTTTCTTGCACAAGAAATCGTTTCATTATTTCAAACTTTTCGCATTTCGTAACACACGATTAGCATATATCCTGTAAGAGCAATATATGTAAATTTGGCAACCAAAATACTTCAACAGTCACGCACACAGTATTCACAATGAAACAGAGTTTGTCACCACTTTGCCGCCAAAACAAAGACCAAGGATCATGTAAGAGAAATACAAAGACAAAAGAACTCTCATATTTGCATGGAAATCTGATTATGTGACGAACAAAGACAACAACTCTGCAAGATATACCACTTCACAGGTGCCTATTTTTCCGGTACTGGAAGCACACACTGCGTTCGGCGTGTGAAAACTCGAAATATTCTTCAACGAGGAACAGGAACGGGGTGTAACTGATTAGTGAGAAATCCGAAAATAATATTCTGAGAATTCAAGCTGTAATGGCATTCCTTTTGTATCCTTTTGAACACTTCATACACAGACTTAAAAATCAACAAAAAAATCGTAATTTGCGGTGTGTGATTCGTAAAGGTGTAATTATGAAGGATAATTCGTAATTATTACGACTGGATCGTAATAGTTGGCATCTCTGCACCTACTATAATAAATCAGTCATTGTAAAATCGAGCTCCATATTATTAAACATCATGACTACATTATACTATAAAGTGAAAGTAACCCATATGATAAGTTCTAGCTTACAACCAACCAGCATAAAAGACAAAACAAATAATGACAATCCTAAACCAACAAATAAAGTAGAATCCACTTCTAACAACTGTAGTACACATGCTATCTTAAAAATTACACTTCAAGAGAAATAAACTGAGTGATACATTTACTGTTTATTATACTCTATGATGCCTTTAAATATTCAAAACTAAGCAGAATCAAACTACTTCAAAATTTAAAATTATGTATCCGAACTATGTCCCCTAACATCTTCCTGGTAATACCTTTTACAACTTAAATTCTCATGCACTTATCTTGTTGTAGGCACTTCCGTCCATCAGCTTTAAGCTGCATTTCCATCTAGTTGATCGTGGCAGAATCCATTCTGGCCCAACTATGTTCCATGTTACCATTCCAGAAGCTTCCATTTGGTGCTATCTTCCCCATGGCACCACGATCTTGCAATTCCCACATTGAATTCTTGAGATTGTGGAATAAAGTAATGTCTATCTTTATTCACAGCACATCATCTAAATAACTTGCTAATTTTATAAGGCACTTATAACTTGTAACACGGTAATGAATTCTATGACTCTCACTGAATTACCAACAACGAGATTCGAACAAACACGCATCATACTCCCAGTACGCCACGTGTATTGTTCATAACTTACATCCAAGATGACCCAACAAGCAAAGTCTTATAGTCATCAAAGTGAAGAACTGTAGGTCAAACATATGAGTCAGTCATACAAGCAACAGAGAGAATGAAAGAAGAATTATCCTGCCATATCCCAGGAGGATTGCTTCCACAAAAACAGATGAGATCTTGCACATATGGGTGTGGATTAATATGACATATGGTAGGCTGAACTACCCCTCATTTGGTATATGTTAACAACTAGGCAATTAGTAAAGGATATAAATATATAAATATGTGAAATACTGTGGAGAAATTAATGTAACAGTAATATTATTTAGCTAGTGCTTCTAGCAAGTTTAGTGCTGCCTGCATATGCTCCATCAGGAGTGAAATCATCCACAAAGAGTGGGTATCCACATTGCTATGTTTGAAGGATTTACATCTTGAAGATTGCAGATAACCCACTCATGGAATAAATGAATATGCACGTAGCACACGTGCGGTTTAAGTACATTAGGATCAGTACAGATAATAAAAATCAACATACGAATAAAAAAGACAGGTATTCGACTATAAAGCTGCAGTAACCCACATGATGAAGATATACACCCTTGTTCATAGATAGGAGCAAATACTTCTTTAGTCCAATCAGAAGTTAACTCATGTACCCTGGAAATCCTATTTACTCTGAGGAGCCATTTCATTGCTCTCACTATGTTTCACCATTCCAGGTCTAATTTTATGGGGTCACTGTGAGAATTGATGCTAGAATGAGTTCTTGCTTCACATGATTGTAATCTTTCACCTTTGCTATTCATAGTATACATGGATCGTTTACTAAAAGATAAAAATGGTATGGAGGAATTCAGTTGGATGGAAATGTAGTAAGCAGTTTGGTCTATGCCGACCACTTAGTCTTAACTGGCAACTGTGCTGAAACCAGCAATTTAATACTATGAGCTAGAAATGAGAAGCTGTGAGAATTAAATGAAAATTAGCATTTCTAAGACTAAAGTGATATCAAAAGGGAGGAAATCTAAGAGGACTGAATGTTGGGTTGAGACACAAAACTGGAACAGGTGGATCATTTCAAATATTTAGTACATGCATTCTCACAGGATGGTAATAATAACACTTCATTAACAGTAATACCATTCTAATTGCAAATAGAGAATTGTGGAGGCACTTAGCTAACTCTCTTAGTGCCACACCAATTTACAGTGGATATGCTAAGAAGCCACCCACTTTATGCCCAGATAATAAGGCACTAGTGAGAAGAGTGTGACTACGCTCTTGGTAATTTTAGGGAGAATTGGGAGGAGTGCGTTTGCGCTCCTTGTTGCTCAAAGGGTTAATTCATAGATGCTGCAGAGTAAAGGCTGCATAGAATACCAGTCTATAATGAAGTACATAGCAGTAAAGTAAAATCCTGAATGACTTTTGTAGCACAGAGTTAAAATGCCCCGAGAGGAGACCAAATTGCCTGGACTCAAGGCATTTTCTTCTCCCGTAAGAACTGGACTCAAGGCATTTTGTTCTTTCATAAGAATTTTAGCAAACAAATATCTGGGATCCAAGATTGCTGATGATGTACAACTTATTGAAGAGGTGAACATCAAGATTAATGTAGCCTGGATGAAGTGTGAATGATAGGCATCACCTGTGTACCTCATATGGTGGATCCTTTCAAATTGACCTGTAGCATTCTTGTCCATTCTTTCAAAGTATACGGTTGACCAACAATGAAAGAAGGAAGAACACTGACTAAGAATCATGCAAATTACAGTGCTTAGATGGTCAGCCGATGCCACAAGGTTTGATTGTGTTTATAATGTAGGCATAACAAAATGATGTGTTGCTGACTTATCCAGGAGAATTTGTATGACAGCAAAGTTGGGGTACACATTAGAAGCAGTTGGAAAGAGGCAAAAAGACAACCTAAGCAGCAATGGCCAATACACTGCAACTGCTGCTGCTACTACTACTACTACTACTACTACTACTACTACTTCCTCTTCCTGGGGGGGGGGGGGGACGACGACGACATCCACACCCGGGCATAGGCCTCCTCCAGTCTTTTTCATGTTCTTTCCTGGACACTGCATCCAGTTTACTATGGTGCATCTCTTTATACCACCATGCAAACTGAGTTGGTGGCATCCTACATTCCTCGAGCATGCTCTGAGACACCAGCACCAGCACATGAACCCCTTGGTCCACATTTCCTCCGAGGTTTCAGCCACAAGCCCTACCCAGCTCCATTCAGCTTTGCCATCTGCTTTATAACATCTACACAGAAGGTGGAAATCAACACTCTGCAACTGAATCATATAGAAACAGTGGAGCCACATAATGGACCTCGCCCTTAAACAGGACAGGGAGTGATGAATCAGATGAAAGAATAAGAAGGTATTAACAGTGAATTACCATCTTAACAGGTATTGAAGTCAACACTTCAAGTAAGTCAAATACAACTTTCAATAATAAATACAATCCTTTCAGTGAAATTTGTCATGGTATGTTTAGAATACTTTGTTTGTCCACAACTAAGAAACATCAAATTTACTACAGAAACTAGAACAACAATAAGAACAATATACAAGCATTACACTTACACTCACCCTCAGGAATCTTCCACGGGAATTCTCTTTGAGGTCCAAGTAATAGCGTCGATTATCTTTGATCATCATTTCAGATTTCAGCTTACCATCCTCTGGCACGTTATCAGGATTGGGTGGACCTAGTGAAGCGTAGAAATCACTAAACGTGGACAGATGATCCCTAAATTCCGCAGCAGTGGAGAGAGCCAGGAATATTTGACTTCGCCTTCCATCGGCCCCAATCTGAAAGATCCAACCACAATGATATTCTTATTATATACAACCTACTAAGACAAACAGCAATCAGGAAGGTAAAAAAATTATAATAATAATAATAATTATTATTATTACTACTACTGTCAGTTGCTGGGTTTTGTGGACATATCAGAAGGGTCATATCATTTCCTGGGAGGAGTGATGGGCAGTCGACCTGCTTGCATAGCATTACATGCAAATCAGAAAACATCGTGTAGGAGTGTGGTCAGGTGTATGGTGTGCTGATTGTGAACATTCAGGTATGTTTTCCATTTAAACAGTACCATGCACTCAACACAGCACAGAGCACGTCACCAGTGATTTACCTTTCCAAATGATGAAAGATCCCAGCAACTAATAATAGGAATTTAACATCACGGTCATCGGCCCCTCATGGCATGATATAAGATAATGGCTTAAAATTTACCCAGGTTTTAAATAATCAGTAGGTCTGAATAACAATGTCACGTTCTCCATCAATTTATTAAAAGCTGAATAAAACGTAATAAATGTTAATAAAGGTCTGTCTGACCCAATACCCCCCCACGGTAATGAGTAGACCATACAGCCAACATCTTAACACTGAGCGCCAGTAAATAACCCGATCGCCTAAGTTGACCAACGGCTTTGGACGGATGAGTTTCCTTATGTGGGGTGATGGTCCCCTCAGTGTAGGAAATGACACCGAAAACCATCAAGCAGCGTCTGACCACAGGTTAGGGGGGTGGCTGCAAAAGACATCTGTACTCCATGTTAGGAGCAGCCTGATCACCTGCTGACAATAGCTCTAAAAGTTCCTTGGTAGTAGCAACCCCATCATAATAACAGTCTAAAATGAAAATGGCACTTTTAAATCAGTGTCGAAACGGCTAGGACATTTCTCAGAAATTGGGGGAACTATGAGAAGTAAGCGACCAGTACAGAACGTAATGAAGGTGACAATGATCAACCTCATGTCAGCGAATGGAAAATCAGAAGAGGTTATGGATTTCACAGAGAAGGAGAATATGAGATTGTGGAGAGGAAACACCAAGATGAAGTTGAGGAAGGGACACACTATCTAGTGGAGTGCAGGACATATGGCATAGAAAGGAGCGGTGATAATAACCAAGAGCTTAGATCAGTATGTAGATAAAGTGGACAACATAAGTGTTAGAATAATGAAGAATACAGTTAAGGACAGAGAATGGAGTACAGGATTTCATCCAAGTGTATGCACCCCAGACTGGATGTAAAGAAGCAGCATACCTGCTAATTTTTGAAAAGAGAAATACGGAAGATCATTAAGCTGAAAATTTTTAACACGCGCATGCGTAACAGTCTTGAGACATAATGAAAAAGGATGGCAAGGGGGGGAAAATTAAAAACAATATTAATACAAGTCAAATACAGTAGAACTTTGATGCATCGTTCCCGGAACTGTCGTTTTCCCGTATTCATTGTTGAATTTATTCGGTCCAAAAAAGATCCATATAAACCAATGTTAAATTTCCCCGCATCCATCTTTTCTCGAACTATCGTTTTATCGTATTGATTGTCGAAAAATTATTTGTGATATTATTTGTCCTCGGCCAAAATTTTCCTGCACTGATCGATCGTACGTAAGAAAAATTTACACAACTTTTTTAAATTTAGAGGGACTGCTCAATACTCTTAGCATATAATAGCGGCAACCGATTGCGTGAATGTACGAGCGATTCGGAGTTGCTAGCCTTGAACAAGGATCTTGTAGCCTGGTGTGCTGTGCGCAGATTATTCACGCGCAACCTCAATACGAGCCTCGTGGTGCCAACGCTTCTCCTCGACCCACAGACAGACCCCTAGAAGTATTATTATTTACAAGAATTAAAATGTAGGCAACGTAAAACTCAAATTTGCTACCATTTTCTGTGTTGGTATAGGCTGGCTAAGGCTGCCAACTTCGTTGAAAAAGAGAAAATCGCGCAGTGCGCCAGATTCGTTTTAATTACTCACAGGGTGATTAATCGCGTCACCTTGTGGAGTGTGTGGGATGCTAGAGGCCTGTTGACCGCATTGTTGCCCTCTGCCCAATAGTCTTGTTACAAACCGGACCTAACCAAGCCAGACCAATAATATTTCCTCATAGCCTCGTCTTGTAACTAGTTCCTAAGTTGGCAGCTTCACTCAAGCCGCTGTGACATCATTCGAGACGCGCCGCGTTGAATTTCTAACCTCTGTGACAGTCTGATAGTGCTGGGCAAAACAGTCGCGCTCAGACAATGGTTGTCGCCGAAACCGTTGCGTGCAGACAAAGGTTGTATAAAACGGTCGCAAAACAATGTACTTCTACCGAACAAATGAGGGAGTGCAAGGCAACGCCTCACGTCTTCCCTTGTACCGGCCAGTCAGTGATGTATAACATTCTATCCAATATAAATACAAACTGATATAAATAAATTGAATTCATTTACAAATTTCACGGTCATACAGCATAACCATTGGATATATAAAGATTACAAAGCGACCAAGAATGCAGTTTTCCAACCATCCTGAACCGAGAAAAAAGTTGCCTTACGAAATTGATAACTCGCGATTTGTTATGTTAAATAACCACTATTATATGCTAAGAGTATTGAGCAGTCCCTCTAAATTTAGAAAAAGTTGCGTAAATTTTTCTTACGTACGATCGATCAGTGCGGGAAAATTTTGGCCGAGAACAAATAATTTTTCGACGATCAATATGCGATTGATAACACAATTTGGGTAGTTTTAGTTACAATGGCAGGCCCCTTTACTAATTTCAGACAGATTACAGTTGAGGAGTTTATATTATAATAGCAGTTATCATTATAATGACAGACCCGTTTTCCTGCTGCCAGCCAGCTTACTGCCAGTCACACAGAATTAGTGAGTTTCAATGAAAATAGCAGGCCACTATGCCTAATTCTAGTCATATTTTAGATTGGTCCATTTGTTTATAATGGCGGGCACCCTGGCCTAGAGCCAAACACAATAGGGTAGGGGACTTCTGTTGAACAAAACTGCATGCTCCCTTGCCTTCTGCAAGACAAACTGAGGAGTGAATTATTCATTACAATGGTAGGCCCTCCTTACTGATGCCAGTTACACAGGAGTAGGAGAAGGACCCCATTCCTACTGCCAGTCAAAGTCGGTGTAGGGAGTACTGATTAAAATAGCGGACACACCCTTTCTCGATCGCTACAAATCGACATCAATGAATATATATAGATGGACATACGAAAATATATGCATGTTTACAATATTGCAGACCTTCATTTACAGATTAACTGCTGCTAAACAGTACGTCATATCGACAAAGGATTGTACTGTAAGGCACATAACTTAGCGATCTAAATGGCTGGTCCTATGATATTTGCTTGCATCTCATCTATTCATGAGTCAGAAACATTGAACAGGTTGAAATTTGTGTAAGATTATCTTACATTGCATTACTTTTTGGATAATTATTTGACATAGCATTTGGCTCGCATATGGGTACTGGGTGGGCCAATGATCATGTAGAGTTTGATGATACTATCTTTCCTGTAAGTGATTGAAAGTATGAATTATGCAGGTAAAAAGTCCAAATTTACTTAAAATCGAGACGAATCTAACGTATAAGCGATACAGATACGACAAAAAGTCATAAGACCAAGGTTGAGGATCACTCCTAATTCAACGAAGACTGTGCCATCCGTTATGTGATAGGACTTCCCGTTTATCCCATGAAATACCTCAAAATGAAGGTCTGCACCATCATTAAAAGTGCCTCCATATTTCGATATTCTTCGGATATAAAAAATAAAAAATTTAAAGATCTTGTAAGTTTTTCGTCTGTTACAGGCTGAAACGTATAATTTTGCCAAATTTCAATTTTCTTGCTCGTCTGGCAGATTATACTGCAATCTGGATTTTGGGTGAGGGGGTAAAAATTAGGACTTTCAGGAAATTAAACCAAAAAATATGCAGATGATCATTTTTACACCTCAAACAGGCAGCTGTATGAAAATTTCACCACCAAAATAGTCAATGTACAGGCACACACAGTCGTTACGATTTTATTTATATACATAGATGAGGAATCTGCTCCACGTACAACACCTTTTGCCTGCGTCCGCTGGACTTAACCTGCAAAACCAACCGTTCATGATATCTCACTTATTAATCCTCCTGATGAAAAATTCACATGAGAAAAAAGTTTTAGAAATGGATTTCCATTAAGGATTGTAGATTTCAATTAATTTCGGATGTGCATATTTTGAGGAAGTGCAAAATCATGGTTCCGATTTTGGATAAACCCCCAGTAAATTTTGGTATTCAGAAATAATATTGGCCCTAAAACCTACACAAGGATGGGTGGATTCTAAATATCAAGTTTGGTAGAAATATATTCAGTAGTTTTCAAGTAATAAAAACTCATACAATCAAACCGACAGACAGACACCAAAGCTAAGAAATATGCAGATCGTCATTATTACAACTGAAACGGACAACTGAACGGAAATTCCGCCAAAATAGTCAGTGTACACACAGACAGTCGTTACCATTATATTTATATAGATGACAGATAAGCATGAGCACGTTTGTAAGTGCAAACCTTCATTTCAAGATTTACTGCTCCTAAACGGTACATGATACCAACAAACGGTTTACACCCTCAGACTTCCCTTTCATCGCTCTACATGTTTGGTGTTAAAACATTTTCTGGTATCCACATATTTATGGGTTTGATTGAGTTACAATATTTGAATGGGGTGAAATTTGGGTACATTTTTATCATTTTACACTATTTTTCACATACTTATGTGGAAGCTAGAATCATGAAATTTGTTTCTCATATATCCATTGATTGTGTCAATGTGCGTGCCAAACTCGATGACTATCTTTCTTATGTGTGTGTGTGTGTCAATCTAAGTAACAAACGTGTAAAAAGCACAAAATTTACGAATAATTGAAATATACAGCCAAATCTACCCTATAAGGGTGAGAGAGAGAGATGACAAAATATCACAGGACCAAAGTTGTAGATCACTCGAAACTGAACGGAGATTGTGCCATCCGTGTTGTGATAGGACTTGCCATTTAGCCGTGAAATACCTCAAAACGAAGGTCTGCACCGTCATTAAATTGCCTATATTTCGATATTCTTCGGCATAAAAAGTGAAATATTTAAAGATCTTGGAAGTTTTCCGTAGGTTACCGGCTAAAACGTTTAATTTTGCTTAATTTCAATTTTTCAGCTCGTGTGGCAGATTGTGAGGCAATCTTGATTTTGGGCGAGGGGGTAAAATTTAGGACTTCCAGGAAACTATAGCTAAAAAAGATGCAGATGGTCATTATTACCCCTTAAACGGAAAGCTGTACAAAAATTTCGCCAAAATAGTCAATGCACAGACACAAGGTCGTTACGATATGATTTATGCAGATAGATAAGGAATCTGCTCCACGTATAACACCTTTTGGGCTATGTCCGCTAGACTTAGCCTCAGAAACCGACCTTTCATGTTATCTCCCTTATTAATCCTCCTGTTAAAAAATGCACGAGAAAAAGAAATTAGAATTGGATTTCCAGTCAGGCTGGTCTTGTACTTTATATATTGTGGGAGAGTAAAATCACCATTTCAGTCCCCTATAAAACCCCAGTCCATTCCAGGAATTTGAAATGGTATTGACCTTAAAACCTATCCTTGGACAGGTGGATGCTGAATATAAAGTTTGGTTCTAATATCTTCAGTAGTTTTCAAATTGTAAGAAATACGCTTTACGTGCACCCGCTCTTGCGTTAAGTCTGCTGGGACTTGTACCGAAAAACGGTCCGTTAATGATATCTCCCTTATTAATCATGTTATCGAAATGGTGCACATGAGAAAAAAAAGGTTTAGAAATGAATTTTCATTAATGCAGATAGATTTCCATTAACTCATTGCGGACCGTGGACGGCGTAAGACGTTCAAGCTTGCTCCTATGCTGCGGGCCGTGGACGGCGTAAGACGTTTAATGTTCCGCGCAAAGCAATGCTGTTTATATTCGTCATCTATGCATTCTTACACCTTAGTCAGCGTTACTGGTTGTAGCAGGAAGTTGGTTGACCTTGTTGAGATAACCCTCGCGTTGAGTGGGCTCATGTTTATCTTAGCAGTTTTAGCTGGAAAATCTCATAATTTCCTCGCGCGTCAATTCGGTACTTGAGATTCCAATGCAGTGCGTGTCGTCCTTACCGAGTGTAGTATAATGGCTTATAATACAAAGTTTCTTACGGAAGATTAAATAGATATTGTTCACAATGATGAACTTATTCCTGAAATAGACTCAGATAGTGAAAGTGAGAGTGGTGAGGAAATTGCGATTCCCGAATCCGATAGGCCTATAGAGAAAAGTGAAGTGCCTGATACATATCATTCTAGTTATTGTCCACCCGTTCCACCATTTACAGAGAATTCAGGTCTAAACGTTCAAATAGAAAATAAGCAGGATATTTTGAGTTACGTGAGTATTTTCATGAATGAAGAATTTTATCAGTATGTGTGAGCAGGCCAATCTATACGTGAGTCAAGTGATAAGTGCGGCGCTCCGGCCTTCCTCAAAGAATTCGATCATGCAATCGTGGACGATTAGTCCAAAATCCTGATATAAAAATATACTGGACCGAAGACCCTGTTATTCATACTACGATATTTTCTAAAACAATGTTCCGAATACGCTTCCTTCATATTCATTTCTTCACTTTGGTGACAGTAATCGTTATGCCGAAAATATAGATAGGCTGTATAAAATTAGACGTATTTTGAAACCTGTCACATCATATATCACACCTTAAATATTTACTACAGGTAAGCACAAAGTATCATTTTTCTAACACTTATAGTTTAGGAGTAAATGTAAATTGTATTAAGTGATGCACGTCAAGAGGGCCGGGCATGAAAATGGCCGGTCCAGGCATTCACATGTCCCACTCAGAAGCAGGTACTGAACGTGTTAAGTTCGGTTGTGTATACTTTGAGGGAGTGCAAAATCACGGTTTCTTTTTTTGCTAGTTGCTTTACATCGCACCAACACAGATAGGTTTTATTGCGACGACGGGACAGGAAAGGGCTAGGAGTGGGAAGGAAGCGGCCGTGGCCTTAATTAAGGTACAGCTCCAGTATTTGCCTGGTGTGAAAATGGGAAACCACGGAAAACCATCTTCAGGGCTGCCGACAGTGGGGTTCGAACCCACTATCTCCCGAATACTGGATACTGGCCGCACTTAAACGACAATCACGGTTTCGGTTTCGTAAAAATCCCCACTCAGTTCAGGGATTTAGAAACAATATTTGCGCTAAAACCTACCCAAGGACACGTGGATTCTAAATATGTTGGTGGAAATATATCCAGTAGTTTTCAAGTTATAGAAGGACAGACAAACAGACAGACACCAAAGCTAAAAATTATGCAGATGGTTATTATTACACCTGAAACTTATAACTGTATGGAAATTTCGCCAAAATAGTCAATGTACAGACACACGGTTGTTACGATTTTATTTATATATATAGATAGATAGATAAATTTAAAATTCCAAACGTTCGTGACTAACGTGAAATGAAATGAGGAAAATTATGGTATAATTGGATTTTTATAGGCTTACAGGTTATGTCACAAACAACCTCCAAACTTAAATGAGCATAATAGTTTGGTCGACAGCAGTAATATAACTTTCTTGTTTCTAACACTCTTCTAAACTACTAGGCCCTATGCATTGTTACCTATTCAGACTACTGGAAATGTAGATTAGAGGAATTTAAAATTACCGTGTGCTTGAAAATCTACTACCGTGCATAACATAGAAATTACAAATAAAAGTATCCAAATATCAACATAATTTACAAATCCATAACAAAATAAACTTAAATTACTGTACTTTCTGCATCCTAGAAGTGGAATCATGCTCGTAGTTCTCTTCCTTCTTTAAACTGGGGCAGTATTAAGCCTTGATTAATACCTATGTTTTTAGTTGTTCATAAAAGGTTGATTCTCAACTCACGATCGCCTTTATGAGTGTGCCTATCATTACAGAGTCGGATTTGAAGTCTTGTTATGTTTTCGTATTAGTTTTAAATGTTAAATGTCACGGCATCTAAAGATCCCACTAGTTCTGTATTTGTTGTTGTTTGTTGCTATTTGTTTTACGTTGCACCGACACAAATAAGTTATGGCGACGAAAGGATTAGAAAAGGCCTAGCAGTGGGAAGGGAAGTGACCGTGGCCTTAAGGTACAGTCCCAGCATTTGCCTTGTGTGAAAATGGGAAACCACGGAAAACCATTTTCAGGGCTGCCGACAGTGGGGTTCGAACCCACTATCTCCCGGATGCAAGCTCACAGCTGCGCGCCCCTAACCGCATGGCCAGCTTGCCCGGTAGTTCTGTATTTCATGACTGAATGGACGCTAATTAGAATACCGGTAACTAACAAGATTAACTCTACAAATACTCGGCTAACTGCACCTTACAACACTTAGCCATAGAATTTGGGGTAGCACTGTCTATTATGGCTCTTGGTGACGTCAGGCGCATCATTTAATAGCAGGGCAGCACTCCAGAACGGCCTATCTGACGTGAGTTACACTGGAAAACCCCAGTGTCAAGAAACGCAACGAATGAGGAAGGCAGTTCAAGTGGTCTCGATTGGGTCAAGGATTTTAACTTTCCTTGGTTAATTCCAACGGTTCGGGGCTGTCTGCTTGCCGAATTCATCTTAGGTAGGGCCGCATTTTAATATGCGCGTAGATCACCTATCACGCGACAACTCGAAAGACATGCACCCGGCTCCGGAGGCCACGCACCATTATTGTTCTTATAGCACTGTTTTCACTTTACACCGCTTTACACTGGGAACACTTTCCGTGATCGTATAAAACAAGGATATCAAAGGAAATTAAGTAAAACATGCCTCACTAAAAGTCTGATAATATAGTTTCTTAGTAACTCATTGCGAACACCACTAAAAATACTAAATTGCACGGACACATTTCCACGAGTTTCAGAACTACCGCCAATGTTACACACGCACACAAAAAAAGCCTTTCAGCTGCTACGAAGCACGACGCAGTTACTAAAGTTGTTTTACATAAATTCACAGCCTGCTACTTTTCATGGATTTTTTTCTACAAAATCGCAGCCTGCTACTTGTTTGGAAACATCTAATTATAAATGAAGTAGCAGTTGAGGTCGAACAGGTGACTAAAGCACAGTGATAATCGATAATGTGACTATCGATACATTTACCGGTCGAAATTCGAACAATGCATCTTGTATTACCAGCTACTATCAAAAGTCAAACAAATCCAATTTGACCGCAGAAAGCGAAACCAAATACAGTAGAGACAATACGCGACACTCAGCGAGATATCGAGAGACAGCTATTAGAGCTCTCTCTAGCGGGTAGACCTGAGAATTAATTCTGTCATAAGAGCACGTGTATTTGTGTGTGAAGTTTCTGGTGTTATTTATACGTTGTCAGTGATTTGACATAATTAAATAGTAGCGTGTGTCATTCCTTGATATCTCCTCTCAACATGAGGGGAAAGGTATGTGCTGTGTTTGGCTGCAGTAACTATGAAGTAGAGAAGAATGCGCGGTCTTTCTTTTGCTTCTCTCGTGACAAGAAAATGTAATTAGTATTGTGTTTGCATATATATTCTTCTAGTGACGAAGATATTTTTATAGTACTTCATAATCTTCTGACCTGCTCGACCCATATTTTAACTGGCTTAAAATATAATACGCATATTTTATTGTATAGTGCAGCAGTTAACCTTCAATACCGATGTGTTGTTGTAGGTGTGATCTGTGGGTTTTGAAATGTTACAGAAGTGATTTGGATAAGGTTTACAAGAAAGAAGGGACGTTACGCTTATATACGAATTATAAGATCTGTTCAGATCATTTCCAGGCCAGCGAGTTTAGAAATCCTCGACTATACAACCAAGGGTATGTTACATTTTTACTCTAATTGTACATAAATATTCCTCAAAGCATCACTATCGACAACATTTTCATACTTTTCTTTCTTTTATCCCTCTTCTCAGATTGAAGCCGGGATTTTATAAATTTTCTTTCTTGTTAGTAGGCTTCATGTTAAGAGGAAAATTGTCCAGCTTTTAAATGTTAATTCATTGCATCATGTGTGTAAGGAATGTGCCGATATTTTTATTGACAAGTGTCTTAATGTGATGATACAATGTTTTTTAAAAGAGAAAAAGGACAAATCTAACCGTAAAAGTTCAGGCAGGAATGCTAAAGCAAAGAAAGTAATGCATAAATGAAAGATCAAGCCATTTCACAGCAGTCCATTTCACATCTTGTTTATATGTCTAATTTCAGTCTTTAAATAATAACCTTTTAAATAATTCTTCATTCATTTATCCAGAATTGATTTAGCAACTTCGAAGTTAATATCTGAATAATACTTTCTTTCTAGACGTAATTTATTTATCCATTTTCATATATGCATTTCCATTGATATTTGAATTTAGCGCGACTTTTCAGGTCAAGTCACTAGGAGCGCCACCGTGGAATTGTCTCCCATTTTAACAAGGCTGAATCCGTAAGTGTTGCGTATTGTCTCTACTGTATTTGGCGAAACCAAGCGCGGATATTCAAAATCTGTACAATAATGGTGTTCATCCGTACAACCGTAAAACACACTCAAAGTCCGTACATTTTACGGAAAAACCGGAATACTTGGCAGGTATGAAGAAGATAATGACAAATTCCTGAAGACACTGGAAAAAGAAATAAAGGATATGGGAGCGACTGTCATGGCAGGCTTCAATGCAATGGTAGGATACAACAGGAAAGGGACGGAAAAAGTAACTCGAGCTTTTGGATATGGAAAGAGGAATAAAGAGGGAGAGATGATGATGAATTTTTGTGTGAGATGAGTTGACTGGGCAATATGTTGTAAATGAAGAAGAATAGCAGAAAGATTACAAGATATGGATGGGGATAGAGAAGGACAAAACAGTAATTGATAACTTCTTGGCAGAAAGGGCAAATCGTAGACAGCTGTTAGATGTAACAGCCTTGCCATAAGTAGCCCTTGATAGAGACCATAGTGGTAGCAAAAAAGGAAGTAGGAAAAATAGTGGAAATGAAAGAAATAAGATAGAAGAAAATATAAGTATGGAAATTGAAAGGTATGGAGCTAAAAGAAAAATTCAAACTTAAATTTAAAAAATATATATACCCAGAACTGAAGAAGAGAACGTGGAAGCAGAATGGGACATGTTCAAGAAGGAATCTGTAAGATGTGCAGAGCGCGCTTGTGGCAGAATAGTTGAAAGAGTGAGACCCCACGGTGGAATGAGAGGATAAAGGAAGTAGTGAAAAATAAGAAGAAAGCATGACAAGTGAGGAATGTGGATAAAATGGAAGAAAGTAGAAGAAATGATCATGAAATGACAAAAAGGTGCAAGAAATTAGTAAGTGAAGAAAAACTGGAAAGGAGTTACACGAGAGTTGGAAGAGGATGTGTACAGCGGTAAAACGATGCTATATGGACTTGTAAGAAAGAGTCTACACAAAGCAGATGAAAGGGTAAAAAGGAGAGAGAATAAAACCACCAGAGGAGATAAGGAAAAAAACGGAAGGATTACTTTGATGAATTCCTGAATGTGGTAAGGGGTGTAGATGAGAATAGAGGTAGAGTTTGGGGAGGTGGAAGAGGTGCAAACTGCTGTCAAACAAATGAAAGTGAGAAAGGTTGCAGGATTTGACGAATTGTGCATGGAACTGATAAAAGCAGCAGGTCAACAATGGCTATACAGGCTATTTAGATGTATTTGGAAGGAAAAGTCTTTACCAAATGTCTGGGGTAAAGGAGTAATACCTATATTAAAGAACGGGC
Source organism: Anabrus simplex (assembly GCF_040414725.1). NCBI lineage: Eukaryota > Metazoa > Arthropoda > Insecta > Orthoptera > Tettigoniidae > Anabrus > Anabrus simplex. The sequence goes on from NC_090266.1 coordinate 311,273,425, forward strand.
ACAAGAAGATACGTGATAATTAGGGTCTGTATTTTGACAAAGTCATCTTTTCTCCAAGTGGTCAAAGATGATGCTTAGTAGCAATTAGTGTATTTTGCAATAAATATCTTGAATATGTAGGGTTTTTAAAGGTCATCAAGATACATTTTACAAAATAGTCACCTTTTAACATTTAGGGGCATATTAGGTAATTTTCTTACTGGACATGGTTAAATATTCATTTTAAACTCATCTCTACAGTATATACAGTATATTTCTAAGCTATAAAAACACGTCAGCATAAACTTCCTAGGACTAACCCATATACTGTAGTTCTGCACTGCTCGTCTGCTTTCATTAACTGTTTCTTATCTATGCAGCAGTTTTAATCTTTCTTGACCTTGATGCATTTATGTGTACAGATTTTTCATCCATTTCAAAAAACCCAGAGTAATCCCCTCAACTCCATGTGGTTTTTTTTCGAGTTTCACTTTATTAGATGTGTCGACAGTTCTGACGCAGCTATGCTTGTTCACTCAGTTAGCTGGCAACTATAGGACCTTCAGTGTGTATGCTGTAGGTATTATGATGTTTTCTTGTGCAGTACACTTGAAATGACAAAACAATAATGGTGAACTGCAAGCAGGGCTGTAGTCTACTGTATATGCGGGTATAAGCCGTATTCCTTCTGCTTAACTTCATTCAGTAGAGTATATCTTCTGATTTATTGCATATACTTTCTGCTTTGCTCTATTGCTTTAATTTCTCTATTCTGCCACTGAGTTTTAACATTCCTACTTAAGCATCATGCTCATAATGATCATGAACACTGTAACATGTGTATAAGTATTCTCTTGCCAACTGCTGAATAATATGTGAACTGACATTTGCTTTCGGGTGTGTTCCATCGAAATATCTAGCAAGTTGCTAGTAGCAAACTACCACCAGTGCAGTCATTATGGGCATAGAGGGCAAGTGTTGGTTGCAGATGATACAAACACAGCTCAACCTTCCATTACTTTGGATTTTGAGGTATTGAGCCTGTTCAATCGATTGATTTACTAGCCTATATTTTATAAGTAAACTAGCTGATATGCCCGTGCTTCGCTACAGAATTCTGCATTGCATACAGAATTCTAGTGTACACGTTGTGAGCAAGATTGTATTAAATTGCACAGCTTAATGTTACCCTAGAAACGCGACGGGGAAGTCACCAAACATCTTTTCTCATATGAAGACTGAGTTGGGGAATTTTCACTGTAACGGTAGACCTGCTTGCATACCATCAGTCACAATGAGGTTGGGGAGTTTTCATTATAATTGTAGACACTCACCCTCCACCTGCCTTTTTACATCCTCAGAAAGACTGTCTTGGTGGTTTTCCAACTGAAATGAACATACATTATAATGACGTCAGTAGGAATGGCGCAACTAAAAGCAATGCTTTCATATGAAATACTTGATCAAATGAAACACCACACATTGTCTCACTTTTAACGAACAGGACTACACTGCCGATCTAACAGTCCACAGTTCCAGAGCTGGAATGACCTAGCCGCAGACAGCCGTGATTCGTGAACACTCTTCGTCTTTTTTTCGGCGGGGAGAGGGTCGAATAGTGGATACTCCCAGGGCAAATCTATGCCCTTTTACTAATCTGTTTCCTAGGAGTACCCGATGAGTCGGAAAATATCAATTCACTACACTGGCGGCGGAAAAATCTATCTGACTTGGGAGGCAAATTTTTTCTCCACACCAGAGGAGAAACCCCCTCTTCACTGGTAATTTGGAATAAAATGAATGTAGAATTTAATAAAAGTGAAGAGGAAGAAGCTTTTCTTAAGAAATGGCTCTTTTCAGGGTTGAATTTTGAGTTATTAAGTGAATTGTAGTGCTATAATTTGGAATAGGTCTAAATTGTTATTCTAAACCAGGTCATACTACTGCTAGTACTACTAAGTCAGCCTCTGCCTTAAGTATGCACACTGCTCATTCAAAACAGCGCGTCAGAGTAGGGATCGAATAACTGGAATACCGTACTATGAAGAAGCAGTGTGTTATGTACCAGCTGTATCAGAAAACGTATGAACCAGAGGAATAGCATGCTAAAGAAGAAAGTTTTCTATCTCTCCGGCTATTTCCCGCCAATATTGAGTCATGCTTTTGTACTCGGTACGCAGCAGTAATCCCATCTGTCGGAGTTGAGAGGCAGCATAAGGGACAAATAACATCACAACAAACAATGGTCAATGTAATGTTATTATTGATCAATGTTATGCGCCTTCGATATTGTAGTCCTTCACATTTAGTTTTCTTCCGACTCTGAAATACCACTCATCATAGTCGGTACAGTAAAACTAAATAAAACATAAATGATTGGAAATTGTATTCTTTGTAACTTTTGTTATCTAGTGCTTTTCAATAGGACATAGGTACCGGTATTTAAAAATTAAATTTTAGGCGCCTTCCCCTAAACTACAATTTCATCCAGGGTGAATAAAATTGTTTATAGCTTAGACTGTAGTTTCTTATTGCCCGACTCTATATACTGATTTTCATTAAATTCTGTCAACCCATCTTCTCGTGGCTCGGCGTCGCAAAAATCCAAATTCATGAATATCTGTGTTATCATAGCCAGTACGGTAAAAATGTATAAGACATAAATGGTCGGAAATTTAATTCTATAAAACTTTGGTTATGTTGTATTTATCGATACGATCACTAATAATATAAATATTTGAGAATTCAATTTTAGGCCTTCCCCTAAACTACCATTTCATTCAGCGTGAATGAAATAATGTATAGCCTAGATTATAGTGGCTCATTCTCCGACTTTGTGTACCAGTTTACAATTAGATAGGACCACTAATGAAGTAAATATTTAAGAATTAAATTTTAGGCTTTCCCCTAAACTACCATTTCACTCAGCGTAAATACAATTATTCATAGCCTAGGTTGTAGCGACTTATTCCTCGACTTTGTATACCAATTTTTATTAAGATAGGACTACTAATAATGTAAATATTTGAAAATAAAATTTTAGGCCTTCCCCGTAACTACCATTTCTATGAGAGTGAATAAAATTATTTATGGCTTAGATTGTAGCGGCTTACCGATTTTCATTAAATTCTCTTTAGCTGTTTTCTAGTGATGCATGTACATACATACATACATACATACATACATACATACATACATACATTACGGAAAAGTAAAAAGTGCATTTCCTTGTTACTGTGGACATGACCGATACAGAAATACCATTCTTTTCAAATTCTGAGCAATGTACAGACAAAACTCTTATTATATATATAGATGTAACTCTTCTCTTCTTTTTCTTCTTCTTCGTTTTGCCTCATGACTGAGGCGTCGTGACTATCATAATATTCAGCCCTCTAGCCGATGAACCATACTTCGCCATTCTTCCCTATCTAAAGCTTTCAATGTGGTTGCTCTGAGAGAACTCTGTAGGGGGCCGTTCACCATGTCAATCCATCACATTGGTACTCGTCCTCGTTGTCTGGTTCCCTGGACTTTGCCCTCAACAATCAGCTTTTGTGATCAGTTTTGTGGCTATGGGTTGGTCTATCATCTTTCCATCAGAATGTCCAGCTCCATGGCTAAATGGTTAGCGTGCTGGCCTTTGGTCACAGGGGTCCCGGGTTCGATTCCCGGCAGGGTCAGGAATTTTAACCATCATTGGTTAATTTCGCTGGCACGGGGGCTGGGTGTATGTGTCGTTTTCATCATCATTTCATCCCCATCACAACCCGCAGGTCGCCTACGGGCGTCGAATCAAAAGACCTGCACCTGGCGAGCCGAACATGTCCTCGGACACTCCCGGCACTAAAAGCCATATGCCATTTCATTTCATTTTCCATCAGAATGAATATTATTCCATGAGTTTGCAACACTGTCCAGTAGAGTCTCATGAGTTTAGTAACAGTTTCTTTGTGACTGAAAACAAACAACATGCTGTTTAGCAACAAAAAAGATGGATCGTTGGTTGAAAATGGGTAGTTAGAGAAAGAAAAAATCTGAAAACAAAGATAGTGATACCAAAAAGGGTAAGCTGTCAGAAGAAGCGCAGTTTATCAATTTAGAAGTTGTTCCTGATGGTAATGATATACAAAGTGATGGTAAAATGGAAGCAGGAAAACGCTGGCCCGAGGCTTGGACTCTAGCTCAGTGGACTGAATTTAAGAGGAAGTATGTTTAACTTAATACTGAAAATAGTAAACTTGGATTATTATCTGTTCATCTATTAAAACGTTAGGAATGCGCAAAGAAAGAATCTGTATTTCGCTAGAATAGAGCCACAATAAGATAGAGGCCTCTGGTAATAACCGAGCATCTCAGCTATCTAGCCTTTGAAACAAAAAAATTAAAAGGACAGTGAATCAGAAGGCCACAAAACTGCTTCCAAAATTCAACAAGAATCACAAAGAGCATTGAGGAGGTATTATGACGCTTATATCTACTGCGACCTGTGGTGTTTCTCACATAGTGGTACTAATTACAGGCAACTTAAGTCCATGGTGTCCTGCATGTAGTGGTACTAATCACGGGTACTGTAAAATCCATCCTGATTCACACACTGTAGCTACTAATCACAAACCTATTTTCTACCTAACATAGTGGTACTACTCACAAGTAAAGGCGACCCATGGTGTTCCCCGCATGATGGTACCAATTACAAGCAGTTTTAATGGTTCTAATTTGATCATCCCTTGGTCGCCCCTTTTAGTCGCCGCTTGTGACAGGCAGAGGATACAGTGGGTGTATTCTTCGTCTGCGCCCCCCATCCACAGGGAGTTGTGTGTTTGGTCCGCGAGGGTTATTTTATTTCTCTCAAATCTGCCAGTTAGGACCCCTCTATCCGCCACCCTGTGACGCACCACGTGAAAGTATCACCTCTCCCCGTGCTACATCAGCCTAGTAGCTTCATGGTTTTTAATTAGACATCTGAAAAGTGCTGTCATAGCACATGAAGTGCCAACCACTACTTTTAGGGACAGTGGCAGGCTGAAAACTGGATTAGTTATGGTATAGCTGGAGAACATGCATGTAAAAACTTTGGGACTACAGCACTAACTGAAAGCCGTTTGAAACGGTGTGTGTCAAAATTGGGTGAAAACACATTCTCAACTGATGGAACTATATTGTTCTGTAAAGTGTGGAACAGGTCAATGTGCAACATGTTGAGTGTGAAAAACATTTGCGAGCCTTTGCGAATGTGAAAAAATAGAAAAGGAATGTTTCCAATTACTGTTAAAAGAAACTGTTTTGAGATCCAGCAACAAGTGATCTTTATTTCATAAAGAATCAATACAATTTGCTTTACGTCACACTGACACAGATAGGCCTTATGGTGGGAAACAATATGGAAAGGAACGTGATTGTAGCGGGTGAATTCAATTTACCAAATGTCAACTGGGAAGGTGATGCAAACGACAGGAAGCATGACCAACAAATGGCAAATAAGTTAACATGGGAAGCGCAGCTGATTCAGAAAGTGATGGAACCAACCAGAGGGAAGAATATTCTGGATGTGGTGCTGGTAAAACAAGATGAGCTCTATATAGAAACCGAAGTAATATATGGTATTAGTGATCATGAAGCTGTTTTTGTCGTAGTTAAAAATAAATGTAACAGAAAGGAAGGTATTAAAATTAGGACTTTTAGGCAGTACCATATGGCTGATAAAACAGAAATGAGGAAGTTTACAAAAATTAAATATGAGTGGAAAACTGTAAATAAAAATGTAAAAAACTCTGGGATGGGTTTAAAGCAATTGTTGAGGAATGTGAAAACAGGTTTGTACTTTTAAAGGTAGTGTAGTATGGCATGGCAAAAGATCCACTATACTATAACACAGAAGTAAATAAAATAAGAAGGAGATGCAGATTGAAAAGAAATAGCATTAGAAAAGGCTGTGGAAGTAAGGAGAAATTGAAGGAACTTACTAGGAAATTGAATCTAGCAAAGAAGTCAGCTATGGATAACACCATAACAAGCATAACTGGCAGTCATACAAATTTTACTGAAAAATTTTAGGTTATGTGTAAGGACTTTAAGGCAGAAACAGGTTCCAAGAAGGACATTCCAGAAATGATTAATGAACAAGGGGAGTGTATATGCAAAGATCTTCAAAAGACAGAAGTATTCAGTCAGCAGTATGTAAAGATTGTTGGTTACTGTCCAGACAGAGGAGGTAAATAACAGTAAAGAAGTATTAAAATTTACATACGATAACAATGACATTTAGAGTAAGATACAGTACATAAAGGTTTCGGGGGATATAGTTAAGACAAAGAGTACCGAGCTCGATAGCTGCAGTCTCTTAAGTGCAGCCAGTATCCAGTATTCAGGAGATAGTAGGTTCGAACCCCACTGTCGGCAGCCCTGAAGACGGTTTTCCATGGTTTCCCATTTTCACACCAGGCAACTGCTGGGGCTGTACCTTAATTAATGCCACGGCCGCTTCCTTCCCACTCCTAGACCTTTCCTGTCCTATCGTCGCCATAAGACCTATCTGTGTCGGTGCGACGTAAAGCAACTAGCAAAAAAAGACAAAGAGTATGATATCCGAAGTACTTATTTGATTATCGTTTCACAAAGGAGCTATACCAAATGAATGGAGAGTTGCTATAGTAGCCCCTGTGTATAAAAGTAAGGGTGATAGACATAAAGCTGAAAATTACAGGCCAGTCAGTTTGACATGCATTGCATGTAAGCTTTCGGAAAGCATTCTTTCTGATTATATTTGTTACGGAGTTGCCCGTGGAAGGCAGAGGTGAAAGAAGGTGCGGGCTGGAATGGGTCTAACTACAAGGCCGAAAGATGAATTAAAATTTCATTAAAGGTTATATTTTTGGACATAGCAAGGTTTAACAATTTTTACATAGAATTTGAAAACTTAACAAGTACAACAAGTCAACAGCTATCCAATAATCAGGTAGAAGGTCTAATTTTACGAACAACAGTACAAGTTTCGGGGTCTTAACAAGTTCTGGGCTTCGAGCCCCAATTCCACAATCCTTGAGCTACTAGCCCAACTTTACCAAGACACACATTTGTACAAAGGGCAGAAAACCCCTTCATACAAGGAGCATTAGCTCCAAAAAACATATCAGACCTCCTAGAGGCACTTTACCACCTCTAAAAGAGCTGACCCACTCTCAATTTTTCTGAGTCTACTAAAGGCCATAATAGATTTTACCAAAGATTGCCCTCAAGGCACACTTACAAGAAAACAGGGGTATCTTGTACCCAGCCTACTGGGCCTTAACAGAAAAAAAATAGGTTAATTTAAATGGCCCAAAATGCAAAAGGAATGGAGGCGTGAATTAGCACTCCTAAATACACATTTTAAAACATAAGAGGCACTAGGCCGATGACACAGGGGCTATTCCCAAACTAGGGAGGTGACTCGTATAAGAAAAATTTTAACACATTAAACAAGAGTAGAAAATCGGTTACAAAAACGTAGTCACCTCAAATCAAAATGAAGGGGAGCTCGAGAGGGTAAAGCACTCTCTATCCCCGAATTACAGTTAAATATATATGAATTTTTACAAAGACTGAAAGAAATTTACATGTTTCAAGAGATAGGTTACATATTAAAAGTTTCGGACCTGCCCCGCGGGTTAAACTGCTGAGCTAGCAAGAAATAAACAGGTTAAACGGCCATTACCTTGTTGAAGAGCTGCTGCCCGAAGGAAGAGGCGCTACCCGCCCCTGCTACACGTCCATACACTGAGCTAGATGTTGTTGAAGTGGCCGAGACACAAGAAAATCAGCAGTTTTTATACCCTTGTGGAAGATTGGAGACCTTTCATGAATAATTAAGACACACCCACAGGCGTTTATTGGGTGGCTAAAAGTTACACATCAAAATTGGAGAAGAAAGACACAATTGGTCAAAAATTAATTACAGAAATAATTGATTGGCTAACTTCAAAACTGGCAGAAAGAAAAGATTTATATTGCCAACCCACAAATGAAAGAACGAAAATTAGTAAAGAACAAACTTATGAATACAAAATTTCTTCAAATAAAGTTCTTCCACTTCGCACCAGGGTGCATGGTCATAGTTTTTTGTAGAGACATCTATCAGAGAATGTCCACACTTCTTGATCAATAGAAAATGAAACAAGTTGAACTCCACACAGTACTGACAACTTCATAATCACAAAATTTATGGTAGTGACATCTTCTGAGAAAACTTGTAAGTTGATACAGTGGTTAAAGTTCAAAGTTTCTCCTGTAGAGGAGTACTTTAAGGCGGAAAATTCAAATGTGCGGCGTAGAGGTGTACCAGCCGGTACAATATTCAACATGTTTGCAAAATTAATAAATCGTTTGATAGAAGGCAGTTCAGGTTTAGGAAAGGTTATTCCACTGCAGCTCAACTTCTAGGATTCCAGCGAGATATCGCAGATATCCTGGATTCAGGAGGTCAAATGGACTGTATCGCGATTGACCTATCAAAGGCATTTGATAGAGTAGATCATGGGAGAGTACTGGCAAAACTGAGTGCAATTGGACTAGATAAATCTTTATCTAACCCTGTAATAATTAAGAAGGGAATTCCTCTTGTCAGTATTATTGGACCTTTATATTCTTATATACAGTATATATAAAAGGTTTGAGTAAAGAAGTGGAATCAGAGATAACGTTTTTTGCAGATTATATTATTCTGTACAGAGTAATAAATAAGTTACAAGATTGTGAGCAACTGCAAAATGACCTCGATAATGTTGTGAGATGGACAGTAGGCAATGATATGAAAAATGGGGTTAAAAGTCAGATTTTGAGTTTCACAAATGGAAAAAGTCCTCTCAGTTTTAATTACTGCATTGATGGGGTAAAAGTTCCTTTTGGGGATCATTGTAAGTACTTAGGTGTTAATATAAGGAAAGATCTTCATTGGGGTAATCACATAAATATGATTATAAATAAAGGGTACAGATCTCTGCACATGGTTATGAGGGTATTTAGGTGTTGTTGTAAGGATGTAAAGGAGAGGGCATATAAGTCTCTAGGAAGACCCCAACTAAAGCATGGTTCCAGTGTATGGGATCCTCACCAGGATTACTCGATTCAAGAACTGGAAAAAATCCAAAGAAAAGCAGCTCGATTTGTTCTGGGTGATTTCCGACAAAATAGTAGCGTTACAAAAATGTTTAAAAAATGTTGCAAAGTTTGGGCTGTGAAGACTTGGGAGAAAGGAGATGAGCTGCTTGTCTAAGTGGTATGTTCCAAGCTGTCAGTGGAGAGATGGTGTGGAATGATATCAGTAGACAAATAAGTTTGAGTGGTGTCTTTAAAAGTAGGAAAGATCACAATATGAAGATAAAGTTGGAATTCAAGAGGACAAATTGGGGCAAATATTTGTTTATTGGAAGGGGAGTTAGGGACTGGTACAACTTACCACAGAAGAAGTTCAATAAATTTCCAATTTCTTTGCAATCATTTAAGAAAAGGCTGGGAAAACAACAGATAGGGAATCGGCCACCTGGGTGACTGCCCTAAATGCAGATAAGTAGGCCTAGTGATTGATTGATTGATTGATTGATTGATTGATTGATTGAGTGACTGACTGACTGAGGAGGATGCTCCTCTAACACAAGTTACCTCTGAAACTTAGGCCACAATTTGCTGAAATGTTGCCAATCAAAGGTAATTGCGATTTCTTCAGAAAATAAGTTTAGCTTTAGGAGATCTTTTACGTGCCAGTAAATCTACCAACACGAGGCTGACATATTTGAGCACCTTCAAATACCACTGGACTGAGCCAGGATCGAACCTGCCAAGTAGGGGTCAGAAGGTCATATTAACAGAGCAAAATTAATACAAGTTTTCACTGATCTAATGAACTGCCCAGTTTTAAATGTCTTAGTCTGAGAAGCACAAGGCTACAAAAATATTCTTGATTTTAATTTTGTATTTCTTCTCTCAATTTTTAGGAAATGTTTAAAAAACTTAATTACTCTTTAACATGATTCTGAAGAAAGCTAATGATACTCAGTTTTATATTACTGTCGTTTTTGAATGTATTATATTTTTGAGGAACTTACATACTAAAGATAAATGCACTGAGTTTTTTCAGTCTGCCAAAAGGACCAGAGGAGTTAGGCATTACCACTCCATTTTCAGTAAACGGTCAGAAGTTCCCTTTGGAAGTGTTACATTTACTGATACAAAGCTATGGCAAGTTTTTTAACAAAGATAAATTACAAACGGAACTCGAAACAGCATTCTCACGAATGCATGGGGAAACATTTTGTGGTTTTAACTTGAATAGCTTAATAAAACAAATGATTCGAAAAAAAAATTAATAAAATTCTCCCAGAGGCTTTCACATTATTTTGTTTACCTGCAACAATCCCAGCTTCTATGGAAGCAGTTTCCACTGCATGAAACATGTTAAGATTTATTTAAGAAACTCTATGGCTCAGGCTCATCTATCAGCATTAGCCTCAGTACCCACTGAAAAGGGAAATGTGGTATGATCAAGTAACTGGCCACTTTGCTAAGAAGAAAGAACAGCATATAAAATTAATGTTCAAGCAGACCTAATTCTCTTCATTATTCTCAGCCTTGATCCTTCGCACTCCATCTCATCAGAATATAATGCGAGTATTTTGTACGTTTTTGTTCAAAGTAAAGACCATGCCAAACTGAAATATTGATCATCAAGTGTTAAATGTAGTGTAGAATTTAAAATTTATACTGGTGACAATTTATTTGTGGGAAGGAGGCTGAGTGCAGGTGAAAGTGTAGTGCTAGAACTGGCAGAACCTATTTTGGAATAGGGATATAATTTCTACTTAGATAACTGGTATTCATCACCTAAATTATTTGCGGAACTTCGTAACAGAAACACAAATACCACAGGAACTGTACGAAGAAACAAAAGATGATGCCCAAGGATTTTGTGAAGAAGCAATTGAAGAAAGGCGAGGCAGACAGGTCAAGTCACAGTCTAGTGGCTATAAAATGGCATGACCACAACGATGTTTACATGCTGTCTTCAAAGCACAGATGTGTGGATATTGTGGCCACTGGCGAGAGGAGATTGATTTGGTTAAATATGACGAGAAGAAGAGATAGAATGATAGGACACATCTTAAGACACCCAGGACTTGTTCAGTTAGTTTTTGAGGAAGTGTAGGTGGTAAGAACGGTAGGGGTAGACCAAGGTATGAATACGACAAGCAGATTAGAGCAGATGTAGGATGCAATAGTTATGCAGAAATGAAAAGGTTAGCACAGGATAGGGTGGCATGGAAAGCTGCATCAAACCAGTCTTTGGACTGATGACTCAAACAACACAGGGCTACGAAGACAAAGAGAGGGAACAGAAAGGTTCAGACGGTAGATGGTGTAGTAGAGTGCATCAAGAAACCCTCAATGGTCTTGGACTACAACAAGGGAATGGGAGGAGTGGACAGACATGATCAAGTGCTTGCTCTTGTTTTCCTATTATGAGAAAATTCATTAAAGGTTACAGGAAGATCTTTTAAATTAAGGATACTGCTTTATTCAACTCATGGATTATCCACTCTAAAGTACTGCAGGAAAGAACACAGAAGTTCACAGCATTTCGTAAGGATCTGACAGAACAGATTCTTGAATCTGTAACATTGCCAAATTACGCAGGAAGAGGATGGGTTTCGAATGGAGATTCCCCAACTAGACTGCACATGGGCACATTTTCCTAGGCATATTCCTGCTACTGCAAAGAAACTTCATCCCGCCGAGACCTGCAAAGTGTACACTTCACATGGTAAATGCAGTGAAACAACTTGGAAATGTGAGATACCTTTACATCTTCCTGCCTGTTTCAAGAATCACCATACCAGTGTTAACTACTGAAGTGATAAACATTAAACATGTTGACAAGTTTTTATCCAACTATGTTGTAAATTGTATGTACTATACAGTACTATTTACTCTTGATACGGTATATTGTACATAGCATCATACATTTTAAACTGATATTCTGTGTCATAGATATAGATAATTACAGTATATTAGAATTCAAAGGGTTAAAACAATGAATGGAAAATTATATGATTTAAAGCTGAAATATAATTAAAATTTACAAAAATGTATCATAAAAGCATCCATCTTGACAAAATAAAAATGACTTTTTCAAGAACGTATGTCTTGAATGCTTAAGACATTGTTACGTAAATCGAGCAATCACTGATGAGCGGCACACTTGGTGGAAGAATATTTGTGTAATACGAGGTTTCTTTGTTGACATGATAACAGGTATGACACACTATTAAAATCTATAAAGAAACAAATGAAGACTTAGCAGCAGATACAGAAAGTCCTGAGAGAAGAATGAGGGTACATTTACCAGAAGGATATTGTAACATTCACCAAAGTGAATTTTAGAAGCTGAAAGGTTCCATTTGAGGTGAATATACAGAATTTTGGAAGTAGCCTGAAAAAAAAAAAAGTGTTGATAATAAAATCATAAGAATTAATCTGTCTGAAGCTGGGTAAAAACACCTTATTTACAACAAACCTTCACTTTTATAAGAAAAGAGGGAACTACAGAAATTTCTTACCCCTGTGAACAATGTGTGTTAAAATGAGATATTTTCTATGAAAATTACATAGGATTCTTCACAACAGTGAAATGAAAAACAAAATTATCCAAATTTATCACATCCTTCGTAAAATCTAAGGTGTTTGGGGTTTATTCCAAATGTCAGTCATATTTCAGAACTTGTCTCTTTAATTTTTCTGATATGGTAACATGTGCACAATAGGATTTACTGGGACCTCCCGTAATTGGCATACATCACATGTAAGTTAACACGTGGAACAACAAATCTATTCCCAATTCACATGTTGCATTGCCAATGGGATTCAGCACGTGTCAGCTTAGGCTTACACATTTATAACTATACTAAAGGTATGATTTATAGTTTTCAGTTTAATCTCTCCAAAGTGCACTGACTCTAAAGGAAAGCTGAAAGGTTTCACTTGAGGTGACGAAACAGAATTTTAGAAGTAACAGAAAGTGTAGGTAATTGTCATGAAATGAAGGAAAAGTTTTAAAATTACTGGATACTGAGGAAAACAAGATATTAAGCATCATGCATACTGACTAATCAATTTCATGCATAGACGGACTAGAGGATTACTCACTTCTGCTACCTTAATAAACCTTCCTCTTCTATTTTGTTTCACATCAAGGTAAAACCTTTTAGACTGTATTTGGAGCATTTTCGTTGCCAACTCCTGCTCTCCCTGCTGCTGTTGCCCTAAAATGACAAAAATAAATAAAAAATGAAAAATACAAGTCGTTATGCAAATCATTCTTGTAATATTTAGAAGATAAACTAATCATTCAACAAGTAATTAACAGCCTATGAAACAATGAAGGACTATACAAAAACAAGGAAGTTTTCATATCTTCCGATGACATCTGTAATAATGAAACAAGTGAAAGAACAAACCAACAAGTGTGAAGTGCAACAACCGCAGCCCCTAGAACGTGGTTTATAAGTTCAGTAGAACCCCACAATGGCTGTAGCCACAAACTGTTATACACCATGTACCTGTGGGATATAATAACACTGTGTGATACCATCTGTGGTGTACATTTAGTTGAATGGCTTGTACTCCGCATGATGCGGTACAAATACCGCTGAATGAGATGACATAGAAGTATCAAGTGGACGATACAGTTACAGCATGCATCATCAAGTGCATTGCATGGGAGTTATATAGACTTCAGGAACAACAAAAAAATGGAAGTACTGTCATACAGGTAGGACAGATACTGTGGTGTGATAATGCACTGGACTCAGCATCTGAAGACTGTGGTACTCTGTATGATACCATGGGGACTATAAAAAAAAAAAAAAATGGTTGTAACTACTGCCAAAAAATACAAAATAATGTATTAATCGGAAGGGAAAAAATGATGAATACAGGCAGTAGAAGACCAAGAACAAAGGTAAAACGCACACGGTGCAACTGGTAAGGCTAGCTGGTGGAGTGTTATGTTCTCCGTATCTACCATTCTCATTAGTACGTGCCTTTAGCTGATGGATTCTGATGCATATCTGCCAACTTTTGAAAAGGGCTATCAGTAAAACTCACGCGCGACAAAAAAAAATCGAATGATTTTTTACATACCCCTGCTTGACGAAAATAATAATAATACTTCTGGGCTACAAAATACAATAATTCATGCTTTAAACAGGATACTTCAATGAAATCATATCTACTTACATCATAGGCCAATGATTTGTAGATAAACATAACAATCAAGAAGAAATCCATGTTGAACAGCAGCAGCCATGGTGAATATTGGTTTGGAGCATACATAACAGGACTTCCTTGATAAATTAAGCAGATATGTGATAACTGAAAAAGGCTCTACACAATAAAACTTGTTTAACGTAACACAGGCAAGAAATAATATAATACACACTGCTAATCACATGCTAGTTCAACTTTAAAGTCATAGTTGTGGCCTTTTTAGCTTCCTGCAAAAAGTCTCGAGAAAATGTTTTGTCATAACAGGGACCAGAACTCCTGGTCTTCAAAATAGAAATAGACTCGAGAGATTCATTGGACATGTATGATCTAAACGCTGTTCTATTTTTCTTCACAAGGCTGAAAACACGTTCTCATTCTGCATTGCTATGGGGTATGGTGAGAATGGAGAGCATTACTCTAGAAATTCGGTTATACTTAAGAAGTCCATTGGCTGCACGAATTATTGATATTTGTGCCCAACTGGAATCACTTGCAGCATCCTGATTTGCAGCCAAAGTGTCATCTACCTGAAGGGCTGTGAACTGCCTCTGAAGCTCATTCACTACCTCATCTGTAGTTTCATTCTCTTCCTTGTATAACACAATAGGAATCTTTTCCAAGAAAAAAAACCTGAATGGAAAAAACTGTGCATCTTCAATTTCGTCTAACCTAGCAACTTAACCATGCTTTAACACATCATCCTTGAGTGGAAACTTGTTGATGATGTATAGTTCAGTTATTACGAGTTTCGACTCGACGTTTGAGCGCTGCCTTTTGGCGGAGGGTAAGTGAATTAATCAACAGCCAATCATAGGCAGCCAATCGCTCCAACAGAGTGGGTTACATTCCAGTTCCGGTTAGCAGTGTTGTCAATCTGTTGTTTACTGTAACCACATGCTATCAGCTGTGTGTTGTATTGTGCTCAGTTCTTTTGGCGGTCTTTGAGCTAGGTTTTTCATTTATATTTCACAGTGTAGAGTTTATAAATGTATTGTTTAGTATTTTTTTATAGTATAGTGCGTTATATTGTAGTGAATAGTCTGTAACAAGGTACAATAGTGATCTAGTTTATATAGCAGCTTAGTTTAATATTTTATTCGGTAGTTATATAGTAGGTTAATTTTAGGCCCGTGTGTGAATTTCACATTCTGTCATGTCGATGCCTACATCTAAGGATGAAGCTCCTAATAGAAGAAAGTCCTTCGGACACGGTACTCCACTGAGAAGCCAGGCCCGGGAAATTATTTGCAATGTTAGGGAGTACTTTGAGAAGGAGAAAGATAATGGCGCGCCTCTCTTGCCTGTTGTGAAAACAGTTCAGAGAACAGCTGATGCGACCAAAATTAACAGGAGCACAGTTCTAAGCACAGGGAGGAGAAGTACTATGCCGAGGACCAGACAGTGGGGCTGTCCAAACTTGAAACTCCAGGGAAGAAGAGGATAAGCCTAAATCGTTAACTGAATTAGAATCTTTTCAACAAGATGCAATTCGTCAGCATTTTTACGCCTATTACCGCAGGAAAGAATATCCTACTCTTGAGAAATTGCGATGTTCTCTTGAAAACAGGGAACTTTTCAATGGGAGCAAATCTTCTCTTAGAAAAGTTGTTAAAAATCTGGGTTTTAGGTACAAGAAGTTTAACGGGCAAAGAGTGCTGATGGAGAGAAGCGATACTGTGATGTGGCAGTGCAGATTTCCGAGAGAGATTATTGACGAGAATTTTGATTCTATTGTATGGTTGGACAAAACTTGGGTTAATGCTTCTCATTCCCAGAGCAAAGGTTGGACAGATGATTCGGTAGAAGGCGCTATGCCAGAACCTGTTGGGAAGAGGGGCAGAGTTATAGTGATTCACGTGGTACTTCACAAGGTTTTGTGCCAAATTGCTTGTATGTGTTCTGATCTAAGAAAACCGGAGATTACCATGAGGAAATGAATAGTGGCACATTCCAGAAATGGTTTAAGGATAGCCTACTGAGCAACTTGCTTGAAAAGAGCATTATAATCATGGACAATGCCCCCTACCACTCTGTCATTCTTGACAAAGCACCAACAACGGTGGCTAGAAAGAATGAGTTGGTTAAGTGGTTAAAGCAACATATTTCGGTTCGCGATGACATGAGGAAGGGGGATCTCATGCATCTTGTGAAACAAAACAAGCCCCAGTGCGCAGTTTATGTGGTGGATGAAATAGCCAGGAGGCATGGTCATAAAGTAGTTTGCCTTCCACCATACCATTGCCATTTTAGTGCCAAAGCTAAGAATAACCGAATCTTCACAGTTTCAGAAGTTGAAAGACTTATTTTCGAAGCCGTAGGCCGTATAAGTGCGGAGGACTGGAGCAACGTTGTGATACACATGAAATCCAAGATGATTAAAGCTTGGGAGAAAGAAAGTCTCACAGACGATTATGTTGAAGACTTTATTATCTCGTTAGGGTCAAGTGAGAGTGAAAACTCAACAGATGATGACAATGCCGATAGTGACTCAGAAACGAGTGGTGTGTTCCCTTTGTAGGATTATTTCCTTCCTTAGGGAAAACTGAATCTAACAGCAATGCGAGCTCTTCTACATGATGAGTAGAAATTTTATTTTATTTTCCCACATTTTATCTAGTCATGCATTGACATATTTTTATCTTGTAGCCTTATCCTAAATGTGTTGTGTATTATTGTTCATCTTATGTGAATTATGTATGTCGCAAACAAAGAATAACTGATTATGGACATATTCCAGTATATACATTTCTGTTCATGTTGTGTATCGTAAATCAGCTGTTTGTATTCGTAGCAGTTTGGCACCGCCATCTGACTTCCAGTTAACTGTCAAGTTGAAACTCATAAAAACGGAACTATAGTCACAGGCAGTACAAAAGTAGTTTCTCACTGATGAAAAGAAAAGGGATTTATCTGTATCCTGGAGATTATTTACTACGTTCAAAGTCTGAACGCCAATAACTAACTCATCACCACTTCCTTGATTTTTAATAAAGCTGTACTCAACTTCAAGCAATGAGGAGCTTTTGACAATTTTGGGCTTAACAAACTTTGTAACCAACTGCTTTAGCAAATGCATTAAAATTTCTAATAAAAAGTGAACTTGTGGGGAAGAAGTCTGAAGGGCAACATTGAATTTGTCAAATACAGGAATAGTCACACGAAGGAAAGTGCAAAAGGCCTTGTTCAAGTTTGAGGAGAGGAACATTAAAAAAAAAATTCCTTATGTGTTTTAGCAGAAGTCTTACTTTTTAGGATGGATTTGTCACATTTGGAACAATATCCTATTCTTTTGTGGGCATGTGTAGTAGCAGAATCAAGAATTTTCTTCTTCTGATACTCTTTAGATCCACTCTGTTCAACTCTAGGTATTCTGAAAGATGACAAGCTTGTGGAAATGTTTTGGGTACATAATATTACTTCCTCCTTGAAGAAAGAAAGAAGCAAATCCCACTGGTACAATAGTCTATTCAAACATCTGTCAAAAGATAACCAACTAGTATATACATGCTTCAGAATTTTCTTTGCCTCTTTATTGTGCAAGTTCTGAAATTTTGAAGGCATTCATTTCTTTTGACACTCTTTTCTAAGAAATAAAATATATCAACAAGGATCACATCCACTTTAAATGGTAATCTTAGAGCACCTTTTTCAGCTGCTAGATTAATCAGGTGGCAAATGCAACATATGATGGCAACACATGGTTGAACTTCCTTCTGAAACCCAATTTTTGTGTCCTATCACAACAGGAGCCTTGTCGGAGCAGAAAGCGACACAGTTTTCAATTGGTATGTTATGAGAATTCAGCTGTGATAACATCAGGTTACCTATGTTTCGCCCTGTTGAGTCTCCGTCTAACGCCGATATGGATAGCATAGTGCTCACTACTTTTTCCTGCGGAATATCATAGAATATAACAACAATAGGATACAACTTGGCATTCATATCATTGCTTCCATCCGTTGCCAAAGATAATGGTCCATTCCGAAGGCACTTAACGACTTTTGATGATGCATTTGTTGCCATTTTATTTACAATGCATGTCATTTTCGTGTGACCACAGCTATATTTCTTTGCAACTTCTGATGTAGGAAACATCATCTTAAATAAAGCACTAGCATGATCAGCCGCACGTAAGGGCACATTTTGTTCCACCAAGAAAGGAAGTAAACAGTCAAGACACTTGGCCCTAATTACGTCACTGTCAACGTTTCCAGACTTGGCAAAAAGGTGTTGATTTTCTTGTCATCTTCCTTCAATTTAACATAACTTACATGTTTACTGCACTTCACATGATTACTCAAATCATTTCTTTCACCATGTGAAATATTAATATCACACCAACATACCGTGCAAAAGGCTAATTTTCTCCCTTTCTTGATTTTAGTATGTACGTAAAATCAACAGAATATGATTCTTTAAATGTCTGGAAATACTGTTTCTTGTTGGATTTATTCATGAATCCTACAATAGGAACATAGCATATGAAAATGTCTGTGAAAAAATGTCTGTACATCTACTGAAACATCAAAGGAACCTGGATCACTGAACGTCACATAAAATTTTAATATAAACACCCAAGGCAGTCAAACACTTCATTAAAACATGCCAAAGCACACAAAGTCTTAAACCATTAAATGAACAGGACGCCAACCTTGTGAACAAAGAATATGCACATGAAAAAAAACACTCACATGGAATGAATGAAATTTGTCCAAGGAATACAGGAAACTGCGAAGCACGAAGTCATAAGAGAAAAACTCGAATGCTTCATTAAAACATGTTATAAACTTACAAGGCCAAAACATTCAAGGAATGCCAACTTCGTGAACAAAGAACACCACTCACGTGGACAGCCAGATTGTCAAAGGCAAAATATGGGTTTAATCACAACAAGCGAACAGAGCGGAACAAAGAATTTGCAGAGCAGAGCCTGTCGACACGTAAATTCACATGGAAGAACTGTTATCTTGGCTTTAAATTCAATTCCAATGACAACACAAATACCACATGGTTAAAAGTACCAATCATATCAAAGAATGAGTTATTGACTATCATGGACTTGCCTTCGTCCCATGCAAACAATTGATTGTACAGAAGTGGGGTCATTATCGAATGTTAACGTTTCAATTTTCAAATTTTCGTCCGCCAAGACGTAAAATGACACCCCATGAAATCATGGCCAGGGAAAAAGCTCTCTAACCCCCAAAACTGTACCATATGTAACCTTAAGTATTTTTTAGAATAGTGGCATTCATGTTTATTTTAATGGCATTCTTGTTTAATTTTAATTTTAGTAGTATTTATTCTGTACAGTCGCTATTAAGCAGATTCTTCAACAGCTGAAGGTGACCTATTTACGGGTCGAAACCGGTACTGTCCTTTTATGTAAATAATATTGACACTATGTAAAACAGATTTGTATATATGCGAAATGTTCCAAACAGCGCAGGACCCACGAGAAACACTTGCGAATTGGGCACACAAAGTAGAGATATTGTCAGCCTCTTTTCGAGAGGCAATACTAGAAGGCGAGCTGGAAGAAGATTGTGACTCGCAATTGAGAATTACGAGAAAAATTTGTGTAGATAGTTTTGTGCAAGGGCTAGCCAATCCTCGAATACAAGCCAGAGTACAGGCACATATGGCCATCATGTTTGAAAAGGCGGTCGCCATTGCACAAAGGGAAGAAGCCGTGATCTCGTCAAAGAAGGCACGGGAAAGCCTATAACACAAATGTATCTCAAGGTTTGGCAAGAGCAGAGAGCAGCACCAAAGTAGCATACCAAGCCAACACAAGCTAGTGTTCAGGTGGTCTGCTACAATTGTATTAAAGAAGGCCGCGCAGCAAGAAACTGTAGGAACACAGGAGGCTCACACCACACCGACCACTAATTCCAACATAAATACAGGAGGCACAACAATTAAGCTAATATGTCGCTATTGTGGGAGGCCAGGGCACATTGAACGTGACTGTACGAAGAAACAAAGAGATAAAGGAACCGAAGTACTGATGGAGTGCGCATGATAGAATTGCGGCCGAACACCGGGTCAGATATGAACAGAACTTATCATTGCAGTCGGAAAGGGCACCTACAGGTGGACTGTCTACAAGGTGCACGCACCCCGGTAGTGCAAGCGGATAGCCATAGGTGCTATTCATGTGGCTAACAGGGCCATCTTCAAAAAAACTGCTGGAGAGCCCAAGGCCCGCACACGGACAATAGGGCCATGAAAGGCCAAGCTGAAGGTGATCACACGAGAGGCAGGGCCGTAAAATGCCAAGCCTAATGCAAGAATTGTAATAGGTGGTCACACCGAACTAATGACTTGGTTACAACAGGGGCAGCAAGCTAGAACAGGCCCGTAACAAGGGGATAGCTACAGAGGCCCGCAGACCGAAAGGTCCCAACAGTCCGGACGTGGAAGGAACAGTGCTAATTCAGGTTGCAAAAAACCACTGAAACTCCTCATGGATACTGGGTCCAATGTCAGATTGGTGAAGAGGCAATCGATACCCAAGGACAGCCAGATTGTCAAGGGCAAAACAATTGAATTAATGGGTGTACGTAAAGGGAGGATTTACAACCAGGGTACTATGCGCTTCGCTATTGGAAATACAGGTCACACATTTCATGTCGTAGGGAGTGACTTTCAATTAACACAAGATGGCATAGTTGGGTGAGACATCCTGACAAAAGCGTAATTGATTATAAGGAGGGTCATGTCACCATTAAGGGGCAGAAATATCCTATGGGGGCGCGGGAGGTGAAGCTAATCCATCTCGAACCACAGACCCAGAAGGTCATTGTCATTGAAGTAGACCAAAATCTACTGGTGGGAATTATTGAGAGGGAAGATGTGGCACCAGGGGTGTACCTTGCAGAGTACCTGACCAAACCGAGCACAATGAAGCGGTGGTTAGCATGATGAATACCACTGAACAAGAGGTGAGTTTACGCAGTCCGCGACTGCACGTACAAGAGGTAGATAAGACCTGCCTAACAAAAGTGCAGAAGGTGGAGCTGTGGAGTGGCAAACAAAGAACCGGCCACACAGAAGCCCCAATCACAGCGGGTAATAGACTGTCTGTGAGTTGATCACCTCACGCAGGTAGATAAAGAAAGGATATATACTATCTGTGCTGAGTACAGTGATATCTTCCATCTTGAGGTAGACAAACTGGCATGCACTCACGTACTGCAACATGAGATCCCCACGCCCCAGGATCAATCCACGATTAATGTATGACCATATAGGCTTCCCAAAGCACAAAAGGGGGAAATACAAGCCAGGTTAGATAAGATGATAACTGGTGAGATAATTACACCTAGCATGTCACCTTGGAATGAACCTTTACTGTTAGTGCCACAGAAATTAGACGCTTCAGGGAAACAGAAATGGAGAGTAGTAATAGACTTCAGGAAATTAAATGAGGTGACGATAGGGGTCAGTTATTCACTTCCACTTATTTTCGAACTATTAGATGCCATTGGCAAAGCAAGATATTTTTACCGAGCTCGATAGCTGCAGTCGTTTAAGTGCGGCCAGTATCCAGTATTCGGGAGATAGTAGGTTCGAACCCCACTGTCGGCAGCCCTGAAAATGGTTTTCCGTGGTTTCCCATTTTCACACCAGGCAAATGCTGGGGCTGTACCTTAATTAAGGCCACGGCCGCTTCCTTCCCACTCCTAGCCCTTCCTTGTCCCATCGTCGCCGTAAGACCTATCTGTGTCGGTGCGACGTAAAGCAAATAGCAAAAAAAAAAAAAAAAAAAAAAAAAAGAGGAAAAAAGATATTTCTCGACTCTTGATCTCGCGAGTGGTTATCACCAAGTGTTACTCATACCTGAAGATAGGCCTAAGACAGCACTCTCTGCGCTAGGGTGCAAGTATGAGTTTAGAAAGATGCCAATGGGATCGAAAGACTCATCAGCCATGTTTACCAGGCTGATGAATGCTGTACTTACAGAACTATCAGGTACCAAGTGTTTGTGCTACCTGGATGTTGGCAATAGTGTGGGCTGTGAAATATTTCAGGCCGTACTTGTTTGGGAGGCATTTCACTGTAGTGACAGACCACAAGTGGGTCTTCCATGTGCAGGATCCATCTTCACGCCTGCTGAAGTTCAGGCTAAAGCTGGCAGAATATGACTTCGAGGACATATATAAGCAAGGCAAAAAGGAAACTGCAATCATAGTGTCTACAGAAATGTTCTCTCAAGTTTATCTGACTTTTCCTGACTTACTTAAAAAATTTCCCTGACTCATGAAAACTGAGCAGCAAGTTAATTTGTCAAACAATGTTTTAGAAGGAACAAAAAAATAAAAATTCCAGCCTCCACCATTCCCATAGCTGGCGTAATTCTCACTCCACTTCCTTTTTTCAATAATTTATGGAAACAAAATTACACTGATGGGCACTATATATATATATAAACAAATTGTTTAAAGTTAATGTGTAGGCCTAACATATACCTTTATCTTACCATATCCAAGGAACAAAGTAAAACTAACTTATTATTAGAGTAATTAAACATGAAAATGGAATTATTTTACCATAGCAATCTTAATATTTCAAGTGGATTTAAAGCACTCTTGAGATCAAAAGTAACTAACTTGTGTTTCTGATGTAGGTGAGTATAATGAATTCACTTAGTCTAGGTCTATATTCAAAACAGTTTCCGAATTTGAAGAAACATCAGTCATAGGCACCATAGAATTCAGACTTTGAAATCTTCTGCGAAAAGGTTCAACATGTGGCAAAATACTTCTAAAAGCACTTAATTTTGCCTTAAATAGTGGATTCTTCACAGCTCTTGTAAGGTATAGGTTTTTTTTTTTTCAGTGTACTCTCACAGATTTGTCAATGTGATCACATATTTTAAGAGTTTGATCAACACAGCATCCAATTTACATCCATCTTATTGCAGTAAATTTGTAAGGAAATGCAGTGCTTGTTGTTGTCATGTCTACATATTCAGCATGTCGCGCAGGGCTATCTTTAAAAAGACTGTGCAGAGATCTGAAAAAATAAAAAGGTCCCAGTCAATTTTGGAGATCCCAGTTTTCATGACTCAATTCACTGTATGCAAACTACATATGTCTTTTACAAGAAGAGATTCGGCCTCGGGGTTTAGCACTTGCAAATGATTTTCAAGTTTTTAATAAAACTGAGGTTTGCAAAATATTGCCTAAAGGTAAGGACAGTCCACGTATAAACCCATCTAATAAGTGATCCGCAATTGCCCTGCCTAAAAATACAACTTTTGCAACTTTTGAAAATTTACATCCCTAAACCTCACACACAAGTCCATTTGTCCTCTTTGGACAAATTTGTCTAATGATTCATCAAAACAAACAACGTAGTCGGAGCAATGTTTTAAGTCATTTTGCAAACTTTCTTTAAAAGATGGGGCTAATTCATTATTTATAACATCTTGCCCATAGTAAAGTTTTGAGCAATTATACTGTCTGGGAACATTGTTTTGAATGCTGCAGAGCTTTCATCACAAGAGTTGAGAAACATCTTTCAAGTGACAACCTGGAGAGCCCATATGGTTTCAGCCAATAAAACATCTTCATTCACACTGAAAGTCTTTAAATTCCTTTGACTTGTTCCTGGCACTGCTAATTCCTTTGTAACTGTGGAATTATTGCTAACTCTTGGCTGCATATCTTCAAGTGGAGATGGAACAGAGGTATTCTTTTTGCTATTTGTTTTACGTCGCGCCGACACAGATATGTCTTATGGCGACGATGGGATAGGAAAGGACTAGGAAGTGGAAGGAAGCGGCTGTGGCCTTAATTAAGGTACAGCCCCGGCATTTGCCTGATGTGAAAATGGGAAAACACGGAAAACCATCTTCAGGGCTGCCGACAGTGGGGCTCGAACCCACGATCTCAGAGGTATTCTTTGCAAAGAAAGACACTGTTGGCTGGGAAGACTTAGCTTTCATGTATTTTATATGAGTAGGTCCGTTAGCATGAGAAGTGACTGCTTGTTTGCCAATATTACTAAGTTTGAATGATTTACAACACACTTTACAATATGCTGAAGTTGCATCAACCAATATGTCCAACCAACCACTCAGTTTGGGAAACACTTTACCGTCTAGCCAAAGTCTATTAAATGTACACTGCTTGTTAGCCATTGTCATGTGTTTCAAGAAGCATCCTAGAAATGAAATAAAAAATAACAAAAAATGGTTCAAAGAAATGACACTAGGCCACAACAAAAACTGTAGAATTGTTACACACTTCTTGTGAAACAATACCTGAAAAAGAAATGCTACAATAACCTGTGTTACAACAGACTAGCCTAAAAATATCCCCACAAAACCATCACTGGGGAAAATTTCTCTGACTTTCCAGTATTTTTGTCTACTTCCCTGACCAGAATTATTTCCCTGACTTTCCAGAATGTGGACACTTATGTGCAATGCTGGTGCCCTAAGCAGAAATCCCACTGAAGCCAAGTGCCAAGCGCAAGTGGTCAACTCAGCTAAATAAAGGCCTCGTCAGGAGGCGACAGAGACTCAGACAAGAGTAGAGAGGAGGCACAGTCTTCAAAACCCGAGGACGCCATGGCAGAGGGACTTGAAGCAGAAGGTAGCGAGGTTTCCGAGGACGCTAACACAGAGGAATTTTCGCCCGAGAATAACTCATCTGAGGGAGTGAATGAGTAAGACAAAGTTGAGAAATTGGCCCTCCTGAAAGAGTGTCACGATTCTCAGGTGGGAGGCCGCAAAGGAATAGCATGCACGTATGCTAGGGTTCGTGAGCGAGTTCAGTGGAAGGGCTTGAAGGTGGACATTCAGTGCTATGTACGCACATGTCCCTCCTGCCAAAATAATAAGGGGACCAGACCAGACATTAGAGCCCCCATGGTGATTACGGACACACCTCTTCCGGTGACGGAGGCTGGAAATAGGTACATTTTGACATGCTAAGATCAGCTGTCAAAGTATCTCATGGCAAGTGCCATGCCCAATCAAGAGGCAGAAACTGTGGCACGGATGTTAATCAATAACGTGACAAGTATCTATGGGATACCAGAGCAGATTCTCACTGACCAGGGTAGTAATTTCATGAGTGATATGTTCAATGCGCTTTGTAAAAGGCTGCCCATTCGTAAAACACATACTACAGCCTTTAGGCCGCAGTGTAGAAAGATCCCATAAGGTGCTCATGGAGTACCTAAGGCACTGTCTGCTCAGGGGAGCAAAATGACTGGGACAAGTATCTGCCCACGGCTAACTTTGTAAGTAACACCACGAAGAGCATAAGTATAGGGTTCACCCCCTATGAATTAATTTTTGAAAGGAAACCAAATATCCCAGGTGTGCTGCAAAAGCCATCCGAGGTGAGTTATAATAAGCATCACAAAGTGGTGGACGAACTGAGGGCACAACTGAGGCAAAATAACGAGGCTATCAGGAGGACTTTAATTGAAACAAAAGAATTAGAGTAAGAACACTATGATAAAAGGCAACATGAGATCACCTTTCAGGTAGGTGACAAGGTCCTTTTGCACAATAATGCATTGCAAAGGGGCAGATCCAAGAAGCTGAGCCCACCATTCAAAGGTCCCTACGAGGTAGTAGAAGTTTCAAGGGTGAATTGCACCCTACAACTGAACAAAAGGGGAAGAAAAGTTAAAATACATAAGAACCATTTTAAACTGTATTTGTAGATGAGTAGGATGAGAATTGGAAAGCAAAAGTATCTATAGCAAGGAAGTACAAGTCTTTAGAAAACAAAGAGAGTAAGCCGTACCTTTATGAAATGTGCATATCCGCATACTCCGTACAGGATGCGAACCCAAGTCTGTGAGCAGCAGAACTCAACAT
Source organism: Anabrus simplex (assembly GCF_040414725.1). NCBI lineage: Eukaryota > Metazoa > Arthropoda > Insecta > Orthoptera > Tettigoniidae > Anabrus > Anabrus simplex. The sequence continues at coordinate 311,299,550 of NC_090266.1, forward strand.
GAGTTAATGAATAAATAGGAACCCAGGTAGAAAGGTAATGAATATCCTGTCTTTACATCGCCTGTAGACAGAGGACGATGGCGCAAATTTGAGGATTGTTCCCCATTGCAGTAGCAGTGATAGCCTTGACATCACCCCGCAACATAATAGCCGGAGAGGTGCTGGATGTCCAGGTAACACCATACGAAAACACTCCTGGGACATACTTCGACAATCAGGGTGAGATACAATTATACCATACTGAACGGACATTGGTTACCTATGTGAACTTGAATAAATTGAATGATGTATTTTCGAATGTCAAAAGGCATATACACTAGACACAAATAGTATGTACACAGCTAAAAAGAAACACTAATTTAACAAGTCAGCAAGACGTTAAAATGCTAAGGGCACAGTTACAAAGAATTAAGGAATCAAAAGAAATAATTACTCGGATTACTAAAACCGATAGGGGAAACTGAAAACACTAGGCAAAAGCGGCGTTTGATTAACGTAGTAGATCCCATTGCAAAGGCATTGTTTGGAACATGAAGTCAGGATGATGCGGGGAAAAATAAGAATCAGAAATCAGTGAATTAGAACAAGAGCGACTCTCAATCATGAAAATTGCAAAAGAACAAATGATAGTAGTAAAATCTACACTGCAACCTATGAACAGCACCATTTCTGGTGACACCACAAACGAACAGAGATTAACTCAGAATATTGCAGAAATTAGATCTTATCTCATCAATGGCACACTTCAGATTATAGATTGCAAGCTGTCCACTTCATGACCGTATCGATGAGTTAAATCAACTTATTAGATTAAATTACCATTTAATCGGGAGGGGGGGGCTTTCCTCTTTCAATACCAAATAGTAATAGTTTTTAAAGTTCCCATGGGAAAAAAGATCAAGGTTTCTAACATGCTTACTATTCATGTATAATCATCTAAGGTTTTTTCGGATATAGCTGAAGATGACCACTAAGTGGTCGAAACATGTACTGTGACTGTTAATGTTTTTATAATCTTGCCAAAGGCATGTAATAAAGTATCGATTAGGCAGTAATTTAATCTAATAATTTGATCAGATTACAGAAGCAATTAAGCAGGCAGAATTACAAAATTCAGTAAATAGACATTTGATTGAGTTTGAAGGCCTTCTCATATAGCTGTATAAGCTTACAGTGTTGTATTGTCAGGTATAATGAATGCACAGGTAGGAGTCATTTAAGTCATTATACTTTGTCTCGTATGTTCTCCCCATTATTGACTTTTGTTCCCCTATTTGGTCCTCATCTGCTATCACATATCTCAATTAAATAGTATTTTTAACTTTCATTGGTAAGACTCGCAATCCTGTTTTTAAGAACAAAGCAAAATCTGACATTTTGAACTATCTGGGTATACTTGACCTGAGAAGCCATTTACACTGACTGACAGAGCAAATGCAACACCAAGAAGGAGTGGTCAGAACTTTATGCCAATTGCAGGGTAGACTGACGTCACTGAGGTATGCTCATGATGTGAAATGCGCCGCTGTGCTGCGCACGTAGCGAACGATAAATGGGACACGGCGTTGGCGAATGGCCCACTTCGTACCGTGATTTCTCAGCCGACAGTCATTGTAGAACGTGTTGTCGTGTGCCACAGGACACGTGTATAGCTAAGAATGCCAGGCCGCCGTCAACGGAGGCATTTCCAGCAGACAGACGACTTTACGAGGGGTATGGTGATCGGGCTGAGAAGGGCAGGTTGGTCGCTTCGTCAAATCGCAGCCGATAACCATAGGGATGTGTCCACGGTGCAGCGCCTGTGGCGAAGATGGTTGGCGCAGGGACATGTGGTACGTGCGAGGGGTCCAGGCGCAGCCCGAGTGACGAGAGCACGCGAGGATCGGCGCATCTGCCGCCAAGCGGTGGCAGCCCCGCATGCCACGTCAACCGCCATTCTTCAGCATGTGCAAGACACCCTGGCTGTTCCAATATCGACCAGAACAATTTCCCGTCGATTGGTTGAAGGAGGCCTGCACTCCCGGCGCCCGCTCAGAAGACTACCATTGACTCCACAGCATAGACGTGCACGCCTGGCATGGTGCCGGGCTAGAGCGACTTGGATGAGGGAATGGCGGAACGTTGTGTTCTCCGATGAGTCACGCTTCTGTTCTGTCAGTGATAGTCACCGCAGACGAGTGTGGCGTCGGCGTGGAGAAAGGTCAAATCCGGCAGTAACTGTGGAGCGCCCTACCGCTAGACAACGCGGCATCATGGTTTGGGGCTCTATTGCGTATGATTCCACGTCACCTCTAGTGCGTATTCAAGGCACGTTAAATGCCCACCGCTACGTGCAGCATGTGCTGCGGCCGGTGGCACTCCCGTACCTTCAGGGGCTGCCCAATGCTCTGTTTCAGCAGGATAATGCCCGCCCACACACTGCTCGCATCTCCCAACAGGCTCTACGAGGTGTACAGATGCTTCCGTGGCCAGCGTACTCTCCGGATCTCTCACCAATCGAACATGTGTGGGATCTCATTGGACGCCGTTTGCAAACTCTGCCCCAGCCTCGTACGGACGACCAACTGTGGCAAATGGTTGACAGAGAATGGAGAACCATCCCTCAGGACACCATCCGCACTCTTATTGACTCTGTACCTCGACGTGTTTCTGCGTGCATCGCCGCTCGCAGTGGTCCTACATCCTACTGAGTCGATGCCGTGCGCATTGCGTAACCTGCATATCGGTTTGAAATAAACATCATTTATTCTTCCGTGCAGACTCTGTTTTTTCCCCAACTTTCATCCCTTTCGAACCACTCCTTCTTGGTGTTGCATTTGCTCTGTCAGTCAGTGTACAATTTTCCGATCTATGTGACCTCCATAAAATAATCAATGGCTATACCTCACGGTACTCTTCCGGCGTACTTCCCTATACACGTTCCTCCCCGCCCAATGCAACCGGCACACTAATCATGTGTCCCGTCCATGCCTAACCTTACAACAACGCTCTATCTTCCACCGTCTCCCTACTCATGGTAACTCACTACTGGATATCGACATATTCACACCTTTCACATCCTTCAAACAAAAAATTAAAAGATTCCTTTGAAGTCACTCAGTCAGTCAGTCAGTCAGTCCGTCCATCCGTCCATCCATCCATCCATCCATCCAACCCTCGACCTTTCTTCTTCCTAATTCTGTAACCGACACTTGCCAGTTATTGTTGCCATTGTTGTTACATTGTTATTGTTAATAATTGTTAATTTATTCTTGATACTTAATTTTGTTGTTTATACCTTTGTAATCTTTCATACTTAAATTTTTATTATTATTATTATTATTATTATTATTATTATTATTATTATTAAATGGCTACATAGGTTGTATCGAATAAATAAAGTGCAGATAATTTCACCCAATGACATCATTAAAGGTTACAAGAAAGCTAAGGGAGATTTCCCTAAAGGATTATCTTTGCCATTTGATTTAAGATCAGCTTACGGTTACTTGATCTACAAAGTAGCTATGGTGGAAGTGTTCACAAATAACAATTACTTAGTGTATATTATAAGGACACCCCTTACAGATTGAGTGACATACACTGTATCACATGATCCCATTCCCCACGTCTATGAAAATCATTTTGTTTATATTCAGGAGACAAAGGACTATATCCTTATGGACAAGGAAAATGCAAACGTATGTTGAAATGGATAAGGAGCAGGTAAAGCAGTGTAAAATAGTAACACCAACTTGGAAACTGTGTCATGTTAAATTCCCCATTAACACGATGTCTGCCCAAAACAGATGTGCGATAAAGCTACTCAGCAGAGTTATCAGATTCCAGACTATTGTGACAAAAGAGTACTCCCCGTACAGCAGCTTGCGTAGATACCCATCAGAGAAAATAAGTATACATGCTGTATGTATCCCCAGAAGAAACCATGGTGTGTAAGGATACCACCAGTGATATGAGGTTAGCAGGCACCGGTATTATTCTGTTAAATACAGGCTCTACAATATATGGCCCGCACAGCACAATACAAGGAGTAGGTGAAGTAAATACCACGCAGAGTAAGGATTTTGTACCAGAAGTGGCACTTGCTTATTACGGCTGTGAACAAATAGGTAGTGAAATTAAATCAGAACAGGTGCCTGAAATGAATAAGTTGTTGTTGAATCACCTTTTGAATCACATCGACGATTTCAAGGAGGCCACCCATAAGACAGATGACGTGGAAGAAATGGTGAAACAGAAAAATACACACACAATTGATGTATAAACACGTTCATGTGTATAAAGTCCGGCTCCATGGCTAAATGGTTAGCGTGCTGGCGTTTGGTAACAGGGGTCCCGGGTTCGATTCCCGGCAGGGTCAGGAATTTTAACCATAATTGGTTAATTGGTTAATTTCGCTGGCAAGGGAGCTGGATGTATGTGTCGTCTTCATGATCATTTCATCCTCATCACGACGCGCAAGTCGCCTACGGGAGTACAATCAAAAGACCTGCATCTGGCAAGCCGAACTTGACCTCGGACACTCCCGGCACTAAAAGCCATATGCCATTTCATTTCAATGTGTATAAATATAGAGTTTGGATTATTATTAGTATTAGAGGTTTAATTTTATGGTATTATCGCTGTAATTGTTGCTATCCCAAACTAGGATTTCTAGCAAAGAGATGGTTTGATGGTGCACGGGCGCATTGCCCAAATATTTGCATAAAGCAAACAGTAATTATGAACGGAGGAAAGGTTAAGACGTCAGACAAAGATTTAACGATATTCCAACATCCCAGGCTGATCCGGAGAAGCTCGGAGATGTCTGAGAAAATAACAGAATTACACTCCAGACCTGCTGGGGGATGCCCTAGTACACCTGTGAGGTTCATAGAATCAGCAGAAATAAATACACGTATTGACCAGATTAGAGAACAACCTTCCCATTCAGCACAGAGTTGCAGATCCTTACGCACCGGCGACAGTAGGGTGTAAATAGTACAGGACAGAAATGGATGCAAAGTAGGGTTGCATCCATTTCTTCCCTAAGGGGGGAGATGTCATGTATACCGACTCCCCAAAGGTCGAACCGGTGGACTGTCAGATAAGCAGCACCCGGGACTCGATCGCAGAATGTAAGACAGAACAACCCAGTATACGAATATTAAGTTGTAATAAGGGTTATCTTGTAATGGCATACAATTATACGTAATTCCTTACACACAGTTCAAAAAATTTCTGGGAACATGTTTTTGAACGTATACCACGCTCATCAAAACAATACCTCACACCCACGTATATTACCAACTAAACCTTTATTCTTTATCGTTGAAGTATACATCGATGGATTGGTGTTCATTTTCAGAACACAAACGGAAATGTCCAAATAGGGGCAAAAACAAAGTGATAACAGTCCTCCAGGATGGATTTTCATCACAGTTGGAGAGCTTCAGTATGGTGTATGTCCTCCACGAGCATTTATTACAGCTTGGCACCTACATGGCATGCTCTGTATAAGTCGACAGAGGTCACGTTGTGGTATCAGGACCCATTCTTCAATGAGAGCCTGTTCGAGTTCTTGGAGAGTCTGCGGTGGAACAGGATGCTCACGAACACTTCAGTCACGCCTATCCCACATATGCTCGATGGTATTAAGGTCGAGACTCACTGCTAGCCATTCCATCTCTTGAATGTCCAGTTCTCGCAAGACAGATCGGGTGATGCGAGCTACATGAGCCCATTGTCGTGCATAAGTACGAATTCAGGGCCAACACCATATGCAGCAACCAACACCTACCACGGATGACGACAAGATCCGTACGGCCATCAAAACTGATGCCACCCCACACAAGCACAGAACCTTGTCCGAATCGGTAGCCTTCTTGGACAACATTTGGCATGTACTGCTCACAATGCATCTCCATACATGTCGACGTCCATCACGCTGTGTCAAGGGAAATCTGGACTCGTCTGTGAACAACACAGGTCTCCACTGGTGAAGTTGCCTGTTGACGTGGCTACGGCCAAATAGAAGGCAAGCTGCGCGAAGTTGCTGCGTTAAATGGAGTACTCAAACAGGACGTCTGGGTCGTAAGGACACTTCTCTTGACCTGTTCCTTACTGTCTTGTCAGACACCGTGACCCCAGTGAACCTCCTGAGGTCTTGATGCAGTTCTCTAGCAGTTGCTGAACGGCGCCGCAACGCAAAGATTGTCAGATATCAGTCATCCTGTGCCATTGTCATGGGTCCACGACCTTGTCCAACCCCCCTTGTGAACTGGCCTGTCTCACTGTGGCGATTCCACAAGCGGTGAATAACTGACAGAGAGATATTGAGATCCACAGCAACACGACGAAAAGCCCATCCTTCCTGGATCAAGGCGACGGCCCTTGCGACTTCAACCTCATTAAGATGTCACATGGGATGTGCTGGTTGACGTACAATGTGCTCAAATGACCGCAGTAGTCTGTGTACCTCATGACAGCACGCAGACGCACCACTATTCAGTTTATTTTTAGGGATCAAATGTCAGTTTAATACATGGCTATGCCTACAGATGGAGTATAACTTTGACTTGACATACCCCGAGTAGCTAAGGTCTCAAGGTTTGCTGTACGACCATTGGAATCTCACCTACCAAATTAACGTTCACATACCATACGTTACAAAACATGTTCCCCTAATTTTTTTGAACTGTGCATTTTATGAATTCAGTAATGAAGGAAAAATATTCTAGTAAACTACAGTAAGAAATGGTCTTAGTCAGGCGGTGAGCATACTTCACATGTTTATGAGCACGGATGTTTGCTATTGACAAACCAATATTTAAGTAAACCGTAAAAGTGTATGCGGCTTCGGCCGACAAAGGGAGCAAAGTCAGTATTCCCAGTGCAGGGATTTTCCAGCCAAGAAAGAGAAGCAAGAATGCAAAATAAGAGATGGAGATGTTAGTGTCAAGAGGACCATCAGAGGGCAGCACTTAGCAGGGTAAATGGCTCGGAAATGCCCAAAACCACAGCCCCTAAAATAGTGGGAAGGGGCTGACCTTGGCTTTAAGGTAGGTAGATAAAAACACGAATCTAAGATGGCAGGCAGGGACTCTCAATAGTGAACTGGCACACAGTTGTACGTTAAGGTGCCACAAGGCAGGGTTTGAATTCAATCAATCAATCAATCACAACTGATCTGCATTTAGGGCAGTCGCCCAGGTGGCAGATTCCCTATCTGTTGTTTTCCTAGCCTTTTCTTAAATGATTGCAAAGAAATTGGAAATTTATTGAACATCTCCCTTCATAAATTATTCCAATCCCTAACTCCCCTTCCTATAAACAAATATTACTGTTGCAAGGAGTAAACAAAAGGGATTATTGGCCTCAGTCTAGGTAAAGTATACATATTTCTCAACATACACTGTTCACCCACAGAAGGGAATGAATCCTATCAAACAGGAATTGCGCGCAGAGTAGGAGATTAGTGAGCAAGCTGCCGTCTGGCTAGCATAGTGGTAGTTTGTATATATTGTATATAGTCTAGTTTTGAATTTCATGTTCTTATTTTGGGAGTTCTGGGACCAAATACGTACCTAATTATCTCCCTACAGAACCGCTAGGCAGGAAGGACCATACATCAACTTTATCGGTCGGTGACCAACCACAAGAAGGTCTCACAGGACAGGTGCCCCCACAGCGTAACGGTTAGCATTATTAGCTGCCATGCTCGGGGGCCCGGGTTTGATTCCCGGTACTGCCAGAAATTTAAGAATGGCAGGAGGGCTGGTATGTGGTTGAAATGGTACATGCAGCTCACCTCCATTGGGGGTGTGCCTGAAAAGAGCTGCACCACCTTGGAATGAGGACACGAGTTTACTTTACACGACAGTTAGGTCACAACTTAATACCTATCTGATCATAGGTAATAAATTTCATATTAATCCGTATTGAAGAGGAATACAGTGTAAAACAAAAGCTAAAGGTTCCCACCCATTCAATACTGTTTGTTGTAACCTTAAAAAGTCACATATTTGTTAAAACTAGTTTCGGTCTTAACCAGACACCATTGTCCATCAAAATCAAAGTTAAGGCAAAACATGAATATAAATAAAATGAAGCAAGCATGAAATTCAATGTAAGACAAGTAAAGATTTGAAAAAACACTCATCACAATCACATGTTCTGTGCAAGCTCTCAGCTTTCCTCCAATTTGAAGACTGCACCTCACAGAAGACCAGGAAGAACTTCAAATTGGAGGAAAGCTGTGAGCTTGCACAGGACATGTGATTGTGATGAGTGTTTTTTCAAATATCTGTCTTACATTGAATTTCATGCTTGCTTCATTTTATCTATATTCATGTCTTGCCTTAACTGTGATTTTGACTGATGATCATCTCTGGTATGACTGAAACTAGTTTCAACAAATATATGTAACTTTTTTAAGGTTTCAACAAACAGTATTGAATAGGTGGAAACCTTTAGCTTTTGTTTTACACTAATACCTATCTGTGTCGGTGCGACGTAAAGCAACTTTTGAAAAAAAAAAAAAAAAAAGGCGATAGATTGGATCCAGGCAACTATCAACCCCATTTGAATTGTTCCAATTATATGTAAAATAATAGAACATTGAAATAAAGGAGCAGTTATCAGCATATTTAGAAAAGTACAATTTATTAAAGACGGCACAGTTTGGTTTCAGAACTGGTAAATCCACCATTAAAGCTGTAGAAACTGTTGTGACTGAAGTAATACAGGGTTTTGAATCTCACCACATAACATGTGCTACATTGTTAGACCTCAGTAAAGCTTTTGATTTCATACCACTTGATATACTAATAAGAAAGCTAAAATATTATGGGGTTAAAGATATAGAATTATTATTAATCACATCATTTCTCAACGACAGACTTCAAATCATTCGAAACCCAACAATCTGTAGCACTCAAAGTAGAAACAGGCATAGTGCAGGGATCTGTTACAGGACCTTTTCTCTTCCTCGTGTATATATTGTAAGTAATTTACCATGCAGGTCAGTACTCTATGCAGATGATATCACTATCATAACAAGCAGTAAGGACTTAAGAAATCTGGAAGATTAAAGGTTAGAGATGGTACACAAATTATCCAATTTTTGCAGGCTAATAAACTATTTTTAAATAGTAACAGGACAGAAGTTATTTTTCACTTAATTAAATCAACTTTAGATGAGAATGATCTTAGTTCGGTCAGATTATTAATTACCCTGGTGAGACTTTATTGCAGCCAATGGCCATATACAGAGTAAGAGGAAAGATAAAGAAAGAAAATAGCAAAGAGGAAAAAGTATGTAAGTATGCAGATTTTTTAAAAACTATATCACATAAGGACTGCTTAGCACAGCTGACTCATTATTTTTCTTTACTGTATTTGCTAACTGATTTGGATATTTTTTCACATTTATCAAAGTGGTATCTTCCACAACTTTCCAGACACAGGACGCACACGCATTTCTCATTTGGTTGATGGAAGGAGGTATATTTGCAGAATTTATGGTGAAAACCCTCCTCTGCGAACCATGTGACCTTGCCGCGGTGGGGAGGCTTGCGTGTCCCAATGATGCAGATAGCCGAGCCGCAGGTGCAACCATATCGGATGGGTATCTGTTGGAGACCAGACTAACGAATGGTTCATCGAAAGGGGGGTAGCAGCCTTTCGATAGTTGCAAGGGCAGCAGTCTAGATGATTGACTGATACGGCCTTGTAATAATACTCAACATGGCTTAGCTGTGTTGATACTGCTACACGGCTGAAAGCAACGGGAAACTACAGCCGTAACTACCTCCCGAGGACATGCAGCTCTCTCTGTATGAATGATGTACTGATGATGGCTTCCTCCCGGGTAAAATATTCCGGAGGTAAACTAGTCCCCCATTCGGATCTCCGGGTGGGGACTACACGAGAGGAGGCGATCATCAGGAAGATGGACACTGACATTCTGCGAGTCGGAGCGTGGAATGTTAGAAGTTTAAATCGTTGTGGTAGGTTAGAGAACCTGAAAAGGGAGATGGATAGGCTAAAGTTAGATGTAGTTGGTATAAGTGAAGTACGTTGGCAGGAAGAACAAGATTTTTGGTCAGGCGACTACCGAATTATCAACACAAAATCAAACAGGGGAAATGCAAGAGTTGGTTTAATAATGAATAAGAAAATAGGGCAGCGGGTAAGCTACTATGACCAGCATAGTGAAAGAATTATTGTCGTCAAGATAGACACCAAACCAATGCCCACCACAATAGTGCAGGTCTATATGCCTACTAGTTCAGCGGATGATGAAGAAATCGAAAGAATATATGAGGAGATACAAGATTTAATACAATATGTAAAGGGTGACGAGAATCTAATTGTGATGGGAGACTGGAATGCAGTGGTAGGCCAAGGAAGAGAAGGTAATACAGTAGGAGAATTTGGATTGGGACAAAGGAACGAAAGAGGAAGTCGGCTGGTTGAATTCTGCACTGATCATAATTTAGTCCTTGCCAATACTTGGTTCAAACACCACAAACGACGGCTGTATACGTGGACGAGATCTGGTGTGACACCGGAAGGTATCAAATAGACTTCATTATGATTAGGCAGAGATTCAGAAACCAAGTGTTGGATTGCAAAACTTTCCCAGGAGCAGACGTGGACTCTGACCATAACTTGTTGGTCATGAAATGCCATCTGAAGTCGAAGAAATTGAAGAAAGGAAAGAATGCAAAAAGATGGGATCTAGACAAGTTGAAAGAAAAGAGTGTGAGGGATTGTTTCAAGGAACATGTTGCACAAGGACTAAATGAAAAGGCTGAAGGAAACACTATAGAGGAAGAGTGGAGAGTCATGAAGAATGAAGTCAGTAGGGCTGCTGAAGAGGTTAGGAAGGAAGAAAAGATCAACAAAGAATCAGTGGATAACTCAGGAGATACTAGACCTGATGGATGAACGACGAAAACACAAGAATGCTAGAAATGAAGAGGGCAGAAAAGAATACAGGCGATTAAAGGATCAAGTGGATAGAAAGTGCAAGGTAGCTAAGGAAGAATGGCTGAAGGAGAAGTGCAAGGATGTCGAAGGCTGTATGGTCCTGGGTAAAGTAGATGCTGCATACAGGAAAATCAAGGAAACCTTTGGAGAAAGGAAATCTACGTGTATGAATATTAAGAGCTCAGATGGAAAGCCACTTCTAGGGAAAGAAGAAAAAGCAGAAAGATGGCAGGAGCATATCCAACAGTTGTATGAAGGTAAAGATGTAGATAATTTGGTTCTGGAACATGAAGAGGCTGTTGATGCTGATGAAATGGGAGACCCAATTTTGAGGTCAGAGTTTGACAGAGCTGTGGGTGACCTCAATAGGAACAAGGCACCTGGAATTGATGACATTCCCTCTGAATCCGATTTTTTGAAGAATGTTGTTATACCTATTCCCAAGAAAGCCGGTGCTGACAGGTGTGAAAACTACCGCACCATTAGTTTAGTATCTCATGCCTGCAAAATTTTAACACGTATTATTTACAGAAGAATGGAAAAACAAGTAGAAGCTGAGTTGGGAGAAGATCAATTTGGCTTCAGAAGAAATGTAGGCACACGTGAAGCAATACTGACTTTACGTCTGATCTTAGAGGATCGAATCAAGAAGGACAAGCTCACATACATGGCATTCGTAGATCTAGAAAAGGCATTCGATAATGTTGATTGGACCAAGCTATTTATGATTCTGAAGATGATAGGGATCAGACACCGAGAACGAAGAATTATCTACAATCTGTATAAAAATCAGTCAGCAGTGATAAGAATCGAGGGCTTTGAAAAAGAAGCAGCAATCCAGAAAGGAGTGAGGCAAGGCTGCAGTTTGTCCCCTCTCCTTTTCAATGTTTACATAGAACAGGCAGTAAAGGAAATCAAAGAGAAATTTGGAAATGGAATCACAGTCCAAGGAGAGGAAATCAAAACCTTGAGATTTGCCGATGATATTGTTATTTTATCTGAGACTGCATAAGATCTCGAGAAGGTGCTGAATGGTATGGATGAAGTCTTGGGTAAGGAGTACAAGATGAAAATAAATAAGTCCAAAACAAAAGTAATGGAGTGCAGACGAACGAAGGCAGGTGATGTAGGAAATATTAGATTAGGAAATGAAGTCTTAACGGAAGTAGATGAATATTGTTACTTGGGTAGTAAAATAACTAACGATGGCAAAAGTAAGGAGGACATAAAATGCAGACTAGCACAAGCAAGGAAGAGCTTTCTTAAGAAAAGAAATTTGCTCATTTCCAACATTGATATCGGAATTAGAAAGATGTTTTTGAAGACTTTCGTGTGGAGCGTGGCATTGTATGGAAGTGAAACATGGATGATAACTAGCTCAGAAAGAAAGAGAATAGAAGCTTTTGAAATGTGGTGTTACAGAAGAATGCTGAAGGTGAGATGGATAGATCGAATCACGAATGAAGAGATACTGAATCAAACTGGAGAGAGGAGATCGATTTGGCGAAATTTGACGAAAAGAAGAGATAGAATGATAGGACACATCTTAAGACACCCAGGACTTGTTCAGTTGGTTTTTGAAGGAAGTGTAGGTGGTAAGAACGGTAGGAGTAGACCAAGGTATGAATATGACAAGCAGATTAGAGCAGATGTAGGATGCAATAGTTACGTAGAAATGAAAAGGTTAGCGCAGGATAGAGTGGCATGGAGAGCTGCATCAAACCAGTCTATGGACTCATGACTCAAACAACAACATGGTGAAAACCGTGTACTGCTAGGCGTGTTACGGCATTTTGTAATTCTTGATTTGGTCTTGTCCAGCTTCTGTCCAACATGGCATCTGTCGTGTAAAAATCTTCGGAAATTTAGTTTTCTCTTCTCTCCTCCTCAGGTGTTCAGTCACTTGCGGGGTAGAAGGCAGAAGCATAGCGAACCTAACATCCTCAATAAAGAAGGTCATAGACCAGTCGATTAGGTGTTCCCTTTGAGACACCAAGTGCTACTTTTAAAAATGTGGCCTTTACCGTCTCCGGTGTTGCAAGTTCTGATCCTCTTAGGTGGTCCCAAATCAGTTCTATGCCATACATAGCTGTTGGCATTATTACTGTTCAGAACAATTCCATAGCAGTTGCTAATGAAAGCCTGGCGAGTCCCTTTATTTCGTAGAATGCTTTAATCGCTGCTGCCATCCTTTCCCTTATGTGAATTCTGAAGGATATTCCCGTAGTTTGCAACATGATACCCAGATATCTGAAACTGTTCACCGTCTGCATGTCCTCCCCTTTGAAGGTTATCTTGTCTCATTTTCTGTAGCCCATATTTGTAATCTATTCATTGCTTTTTGTAGATCATCTCTTTTCCTTGAACCAATAACCATGTCAACCGCACATACTAGTAGTAATACATTTAGTCCTTGGGAAATCTTGCTTATGTCTGATGTTGCAATGTAGAATTGCGTCAGACTCATTGGATCGCCTTGTAACACGCCGACCGTTTGTGATGTGTGTCTTGAGACACCTATACCATCCTTGATCATTACTTCGTTTTCCTTTAGTATCCTCCTGATGACTCTTGTCATTTCATTCTCTTCTCCAATCATATCTTTTAACTTTTGCAGCAATTTCCCTCTGTTTACTGACTCGAAGGCCTTTTCATAGTCAACAAATATGGCCATGTATTTCCCCTTGTCATTTCTGAGGACTTCGTTGATGTTTTCTAGGAGGGTTTTCCCTGCGTGCAGGGTTCCTCTTCCTTCCCTAAATCCAAATTGTTGTTCCGGGATGTGTTGCTCTGTTTCATTTCTTAGTCTTTTGTTTAATATTGTGGAAAAGATTTTATATATGTTGCTCTATACTGCTATCCCCCTGTATGCGTTTGGCTCGTCTAGTTCTCCTTTCCCTTTATACAACATCTTGATTGACGAGAGTTTCCAACTTTCTGCTATATATCCTATTGCGAGGCATTTGTTGAATAACTCTACCCAAATTCCCTTCAGAATGTCTGCTGAGTCCTTTAGGTTCTCATTGAAGATACCATCTTGGCCGACTGCCTTTCTCCTCTTGCAACAATCGATTGCGTCTTGCACTTCTCCCTCAGTGATCGGTGTGATGGGAGTGATGGGGGACAGTTCATGAGTCATTCCCTCTGATTGAGGTCTGTTGTATAGATTTGCGAAATTTCGTTCCCATCCTCCATTGGTATAGAAGCTGCTGTGTCTCCGGTTTTTCTCTTCAAAACCAGGAACGGGTTATTTCTTGCTTCTTCTGCCTGAATCCTCACTTGCTCTTCGGTGTAAATTGCTTACTTCTCTTTTAGCATTTTTTTGTACTCTTTCCTCATTAACGAATATGATAATAGGGTTTCCTTTGTGCAAAGTCGTTTCGCCATTCTTAGTAGTCGGAGAGCCTTTTTCCTGAGCTGGTAACATTCTGTGTCGAACCACGGTTCTATCTGAGCTGCTTTTATACAGTCAGTTATAATTTGTAGTCGTCCATCTATCCTGTTTTTGGTTATCAGTTCTCTAGCCAACTATAAGGCAGACTTTTTTTCTTGCAGGATATCCTGGGTCAGTTTCCTAGATTTTGGAGTTGGGCTTTGCTGCAATTTTTCCCGTTCTCTGTTGTCTTGTAGTTGAGCTGTTGTGGACACTGGTAGGTGCTTCCTTAGCGGGGATTCCAGATTTTGCAGGATTTCTACTATATTGATGTTTTTTGAATTTTTCCCTCTGTAAAAAAAACCAAGTCTATGGTGCTTGATCCATTTGGCGCTAAGTAGGTTACCTCTCCTCTTTTGTTACCTAGAGTGAATCCTTCTTCTTGAAAGAGTTCTATTAATAGCGTTGACTTACGGTTTGTCCACTCTACAGTTGAAGTCCCCTGCAAAGATTACATTCTCTTCATTTTTCACTGCGGCAATTGCTTGCACTACTTGTTGGATTGTATCATTTATTTCCATTGCAGGGCCAATGTACAATCCAGCTATGGTGAATTGATCTGTCTTTAGAATAACGGTGTTCTCCGTATATTTTTCTATCGTTCCACCAAACTTATTATTGTATATGCAAGTTACTCTGCCTTCCGGTCTTCCTCTTTCCTTGGTTTTTGCTAGGCTGTGCAGGCTGTAGAAGTTTGAAAATTGATTCTTTCCGTAAGAAAGGTCTCCGTTAGAATGCCGATGTCAAACTGCTACCAAAACTGTCCGTCTGTAAGGTTCAAAATAGAGTTGAGCCCTTCCACATTCCACAGGAGCATTTTTAAGTTTGTCACAGATTGTTCAGAGTTCTTTGTTGATACATTAAACGAGGGCCCCTTCTTCGAAACTTCTGGAATGTCTGTCTCGAAAAAAAACCCCGGAATCTTTTGACTAGTATATCCTTCAGCCAGAATTCAGGGGTTTCTATGATTGACCGATACTTAAATTGGATTCCTACTTTAAAGGCTTTATTCCTGCCTCTGGTACTGATTTCTTCGCACCCAATTTCTCCGTCTATCCCGTTCCTTTTTCAGGAATCCTATGATGGTTTCAGATGATGTGTCTTGCTTCACTCTTCCTATGAAGAGCCAGGCTTTTTTTTTTTCCTTGACCTGAAGTTCGTTTTCCGATTGATTAATACCAATCACCATTGAGTGCCAAATCCTCCTCCTAACTGTTTTCCTGTCTTTCTGATCTCCGACAGTCTTTCCAGAATGTTGCGCGTCTGTTGTTCTGCTGTTACCCGTTTCCCTGGGGAATATGCCCTCTGTTTCTATCTTTTCGGTGTCGGGGCTGTTCCATCTGCGGTGTGCCTGTGATTTCCTCTGGATTTCCTGGTCCTCCTTAGTTTTCTCTCTCTTTCCTCTTACCTCATCTTCAGGTCTCGAGGTAAGTGAATCTCTTACTTATAAATTCTCTTTTGCTGGAACTTAAGTCTTGGTTGGTGAGCGAACCCTCTCTTGCGCTTGGGAAGGATCATTCAAAATTGCTGGGTTCGGAGCTTTTGGTTTTACGTGTTTAGTTACTAATACACTGTTCTGGTATTTATCGAGTTCTTTTGGGAGTGTAGATTTTATTTCTTCCCGTATTTTCTCCTGTAGCCTAATTTCCATAAAATCCAGTAATTTTTGTACTCTATCTGTAAGTATTTTGAGTTCTACGTCTTCCTTTAAGTTTCGCCTCGCTATGGTCCGGGTTGTACATTCAGGACACAACCAGGTAAGTTTCCAATTTCTCCGTTTAATTATGTCATATTCGCCCCGCGTGAGGCCACTACACTCAACATGTTGCCATCTGTCACATCCTTCACACTGTATCCTATGATCGTTGTTACTAACTTCTTTTCCACAGATGTCATATTTACTGTTGTCCGCCATATTCTCCGTCTTTGCCTTGTACACCCTGTCATCCAATTATCAGCACAACACTAGTAATACTCTTGTCTGTCACACGATTTAAGTCCAGAAGAGGCACTCCGTTGATTGAAGCATCAAGAAACCATCCTGCCATGTAGGCGGTTACATTTGTTCTTCACTGTATGAATTAGTTCGCGTGGTACAGTAAATGTCTGTGTGCACTTGTTGCCTATGGTTCTCTCTTCTGTGTGCGTCGATTTGTGCTTAGAGTGTTTAGAATGCTACAAGACTTTTAGTGTTGTTATTGCATATGGAAAAGACTTCTTGCATTTCTTGCATGAAGGCGGACAAGACTCCCAGTGCGTTACTTGTGTGCTTTTCTTGTTGCAAGACTTTTGTTGGGTTTGTTGTTCGTGTGTGTGTGGTTTGTATTGTTGGTGTGAGTGTTTAACTTGACTTTGGAGGTTACGTGGGTGTTGGGTTTCACTATCAAAAGCACTAATGAGAGAGCTCCCCTATTGATACTAACATTTTTATTTACCGTTCATAACATTCATCCATTCGTATATCACTTGTTTGATTTCTATACGCTTCACTTTAACCGTTAATTGCATTTTTGTAAAAAAAAAAAAAAAAAGCACTCACTTTGCTTGTGCATACAATAACATGAGTTTAAGTATATTTCACAATTATTATATATTATGCCACTGAGCACTTTTAAGTTATCACTATCTTCTTTCTTGCGAGTCTGTTACGTATGGCATTAAATTGGGTCTTGCCATGTGCCAAGTTCTGGATAATTTTCCGGTAAGTATACTTTACTCCCTGCTAAATACTGCCAAGATATTAGCACTATATTTACTGTAATACACATATCTCCTAATACTTTATAAAGAACATAATTCTGACACACCGATCACATTTAAAAACACCAATTTACTCACATTCTGTATGGAGTCCGCCATGATATCTTGATACGTTATAATGGTACAATCAATTAACCTGGTATACTCACACGCAAAAGTTACGTACAAGATTGTCTAGAGGGTAGTATATTATGGGAGAATTCGACAGGCACACAAGATGTGTTTTAGTGGCAAAAGAAGGCAATAATAATAAGATGTATAAAAGGCAAGGCCAATTGGGTGTCATGCAAGCCCATGTTTCAAGAACTTGCTATTATGACTCTCCCATCACTATACATATTTCATTGCATCCTTAATGTCAAAGGAAATCTCAATGATATGACATCTCGTAGAAATGTACATTCATACGATACATGGAGAAGAAATGATTTAGATTTACCACACGTCTTGTGGTCTTGTGTCTCATTCTGACTCCTGTTAGTAGTTCAAATGGTGTCCTTCCAATACTACAATGGTACGTGGAGTTAATGGCCTGCTGCACAACCTTGACATGCTTGTACCATTTTGTTGGATCCATTATCAAAAGTTTTGAAAGAAATGAGGCAATCACAGAATCAATTCTCTCTACCTGACCGTTCGCTCGTGGCAATCCAGTTGTAACAAGCAGGTGTTTGATGTTTTCACTTTTGCAGTAATCTTCAAATTGATAAGACGTGAAGGCTGGTCCTCTGTCACATATTATTTGTATAGGGTTTCCAAATAGTCTCCCATAAGTCCAATCCCTCGTCCGCGTTGTGGGAGATGGGCAACGTAACGGATTGCCTGGTGGGGTGATGTACAGTGGGGACTGAGTGTGCCCCGTGACCGCTTTGGTAGCTGTGAAAGCCCAGCAGGAACCCTGAAAAGTGGCGGCTAACGGGGCTATGGTGAAGATGCTGCTGCCTTGCAGTATGTGGGTTTGGTTCCCCAAAGGCTAAGGGAAGAAAACCCTGATTAAAAATTACCCGTCCTCCGGAAGCGGTTAGACGTAGGGCTGACACCTGAGCCACACCCCCTCCCTTACCGACAACCTACCTCACAATAAAACACACAGGTCGGAAGATTGGAGGCATGGACCGCGACTAGGAAAGGCCAAACACAGCCCTGAACTGGAAACGGTCCTCATTTCAAAAAGTAGAATAGGAATGAGACCAAAGCTACTAGCAATAAAATCCCAACTAAATTTAAATGAGATTTTATTGATATAATAAAATCAAAAAGAAACAAAAAATGAAGCCAGCGATTAAAAACAAAGGATACGTACATGTGCAGAGCTCATCCAATTGAAGTCATAACACTAACGCGTGAGCACAGCTTTTTCAAACACCAAGCTTAAATTATTCATAAGACGGGCTCACAGTCTCAATTGCAATCTCGCTACATAATGTGGTAATGTGAATACAATCCACAAGGATCAACTTGGTCATTCTTTCTGGGAGATTAATAGAATTCATTATATACGCGACTATTTAACTTCCACATCGTCACAACAATTACCACACAGATCAAAGCTCCCACGCAGCATGGAGAAGAAAAAGGGAGGTAAAAATAAGATGCAAGAGATCACAACATAGCACAGAGTAAAATCTCTGGACCAAGGGAATAAAATTTAAACCCAAAGAGAATCACAGGCATGCACATAGCCTAAATAAGAAAATAACATGGCGGCCTCGTGTGCCATCAATGAATGTATGCCCTGCGTGTCGACACGGAGATCCATTTGTGTCGTACGGAGTGCGTGAGCTGATGGGTTTATGTGTGACCACTGGGTCTCCATTACCCTACTGCTAATTGCCTGCGCCGCGCACACTATCTCTGACATATGCGAGACCTTTTGTGTGTGACCATGAGAGTCATATTATATGAGATTGTGTTCAACTTATTAACTGGAGCAACTGCTCAGATTGTTTGCCAATACCGGCAATGTCTGAATGTTTGGGTGTGTGCTGGCAAGTGAAAGGAGAGAAAGGATGACGTATTGGTCAGCTCATTTTGTATTTTAATCTTGTTTCTGAGCCTCATGTTTGTTGCTGGCCCGGTGATATTTATTTTGTCTTGGTTTCTATCACGGCGAAAAACTTCACAATGTAGTGCACGTAAATAAAATCAATCAGAGACCCAACTAACATCATAACTCAATCACAATAAAGACAACTAGCACGCAGCTCATTAATGCAGCAGAGCAGAAGGATGCGTATCAATCAGTTATTGACAATAGCGAAGAATGTCATAACAGCACCGTAGAAATAATATAAATACAAGGATTACCATACCTACAATATCAATAATCAAAGTAACAAGAAGGATGGTAGTACAGGTCAAGTTTAAATCTATTGAAAACCCATTTATGGCATAAAAAAGCCACTCCAATCTGCGTGGGGTCCATGCTTACACTCCACACAACAATGCAAAGAATCACTCCAAAGAGATAAAACTACTGCCTCGCCGAAAGAATGATTTTCTGTGCTCATGACCGAGGGAGCTGCCCTCTCTGGTACAATCATGGAAACACTTAAGTCAATTGAGGTGAAGCCGATACAAGCTCTTTGCAATATGGGAAACATCATTTTTATGAACATGCCATATTAGCATGCCTCACACCCCACTCTGTAAAAAAGTTCAAGTTGCGAAACTTCAACGAAAGAAAGCCGGACTGATCAATGGAGACAAACTTGGCGTGGAAAAAGGACAATGATAATTGACCATCAGTGCATGAAAGAAAGAAAAACATATAAAGCGTAAGTCAGATTTCTATTACAAGATATTAGAATCATTCCGTATTGACGGTATTTCACTTTACAATGGCGAAAAATGAGGGTATCCTCCTATTCAATAAATCATATATTCCGTCATTAGACGGAGCAAACAAATTCAGACATGTTTCGGCTCGCTTGAGCCATCTTCAGTGAAAAAAATTAGGGGGGTTGGAATAATTTACATAATATAAGTTGAAAAAATGCTAAAAAACATAATGAAAGAGTAAACAAAAAAACAAAAGAGAGCTTAGACGGAAAACAAAATTAGCACAAATATACAATATGCAGTATGCAGTAAGTTTTTTGCTCTGCATATTGATGTAAATATTGTATATTTGTGCTAATTTTGTTTTCCGTCTAAGCTCTCTTTTGTTTTTTTGTTTACTCTTTCATTATGTTTTTTAGCATTTTTTCAACTTATATTATGTAAATTATTCCAACCCCCCTAATTTTTTTTCACTGAAGATGGCTCAAGCGAGCCGAAACATGTCTGAATTTGTTTGCTCCGTCTAATGACGGAATATATGATGTATTGAATAGGAGGATACCCTCATTTTTCGCCATTGTAAAGTCAGATTTCTATATTGGAACCTGGAATGTGAGATCCATGTATCGCCCAGAAGCCCTGAAGGTGCTGCTGAACCAAATAATGAAGCTGAAGCAGAGTATCATAGCTATACAAGAAGTAAGGTGGACTGGAAGTGGAATTCTAGAAAAGCGAGAAGCTAGTATATTCTATAGCTGTAGCGAGGAGAAGCACGAGTTCGGCACAGGATTCGTGGTACACCACCAGCTAAAGAACGTTGTAATTGGGTTTACACCTATTAGTCCAAGAATGTCAGTACTCAGGATAATTACTCTATAATTAATGCCCATGCACCAACAGAAGAATCTGAGGAAGAAGTGAAAGAATTGTTCTATGAACTTTTGGAAAGAACATATGATTGTTGCCCAGACTATGACATTAAAATAGTTGCTGGTGATCTAAATGCTCAGGGGGGAAGGGAACAGATATATAAGCCAACAATTGGTCCCCACAGCAAACATACTGTAAGTAATGATAATGGAACGAGACTTATATTATTTGCAGCATCTAGAAATATGGTTGTGGGCTCCTCATTGTTCCCACACAAAGATATACATAAAGGAACGTGGACATTGCCGAATGGAAACATAGTTAACCAGATTGATCATGTGTTGATAGATGCAAGGCACAAGTCAGATCTCTTGGATCTGAGCAGTCTCAGATACCCAAATATAGACTCGGACCACTTCCTGGTACGTGCTCGAAATAGGGCTAGGATCTCCAGTGCATTCAAAGGAACCCAAAACAATATACCAAAATACAATATAACAGCTCTAGAATCATCTGAAGTTAAAAAGCAATATCAGGAGAGGATAATACAGATCCTTGAAAATACTGAAGAATGCAACGACATTGAGTATCATTTAGAAATGATTAAAAATGCAGTGGAGACGTCAGCAAATGAAACACTGGGAATTGAAACAAGATATAAAAGATCTCCTTGATTTGACACTGAGTGTGAAATAGCAACAAAAGAGAAGAACAATGCATACAGAAGGACATTACAATCAAATTGTACAAGAAGAATGAAGGAAGTCTATAAAGAAAAACGAAGGATTGAAAAGAAGATCCATCAGAGGAAAAAGAGAGAGTGGATGAAGGCAAATATCAAAGAAATGGGAGCTTCTGAGAAATCAAAATGAGGCGAGGAAATTTTACAGAAAGGAAAATGCTGCACGGAAACCCTTCTGTGGCAAAACTACCCTGATAAAGGATGAAACAGGAAAAATTGTTAGCGAGGGGAAAGAGATATGTGAAAGATGGTGGCGATACTTTGATAGACTCCTGAATTTCAGAATGATAACAAGGCACTCAATTTATGCGCAAGGAGAAAATGACCCTGACGAAAATATAGGTCCACCAACTTTAGAAGAGGTGATAAATGCCATGAAGAAATTGAAGAATAACACGGCAACAGGAACAGATTATATTCCAGCAGAACTGTTCAAGCAAGGTGGCAATAAATTGGAACAGACTTTCCTAAAAATAGCTACTTCAATATGGGATGAGGAGAAAATGCCTCAACAATGGGAAGAAGGAATTATATGCCCTATATATAAGAAAGGGGATCAGCATGAGTGTGCCAGTTATACAGGAATTACGCTACTTAACTTGGGCTATAAAGTATTCTCCAACATTCTATTCGACCGTCTTCTCCCAACTGTTCAGAGAGAAACTGGGATTTATCAGTGTGGATTTATCCCAGGAAAGTCCACTATAGATCGGATTTTCACCTTAAGGCAAATTTTAGAGAAGACAATTGAATTTGGGATTGGCACACATCACCTCTTCATTGACTACAAAGGAGCGTATGACAGTATAGACAGAGAGCAATTGTACCATGCTATGATTGAAGTGGGCATTCCTGGAAAATTGGTAAGGCTGGTGAGAATGACAATGAGTGGGACACGAAGTAGTATAAGAACGGGAGGAATGATGTCCGAAACATTAAATATTCAAAATGGGGTACGGCAGGGAGACGCGCAGGCATGTCTCCTTTTTAATGTTGCCTTGGAGAAGGTGATGAGAGATGCAAAACCTCCTGAATAGGGGAACTATTTTCTATAGATCAGTGCAGATACTTGCTTATGCCGATGATATATAGTGGCAAGAACTCAAAAGGCAATGGAAGAGACAATCATCGCCCTTGAACAGGCCAGTAGGAAAATGGGACTGAACATCAACCAGCAGAAAACTAAATATATGGCTGCAGGGAAAGCACATAAGGAGAACATGCCACCCTCAATAACTGTGGGCAATTACACCTTTGAGAGAGTTGAGCAGTTTAAATATCTGGGATCGACGACAGTCACCTACTCAAATGATACCTCTCATGAAATTAAACAGAGATTAATAGCAGCCAACAGAGCCTATTTTGCTCTAACAAGGCTTCTCTCCTCAAGGCTCTTGACCCTAACCACTAAATTAACCATCTATAAAAAACTTATAAGACCTGTGCTTACATATGCCTCGGAAACTTGGCCATTAACAGCAAAAGATACAGCAATGCTGGATGCCTTTGAAAGAAAGATACTTCGAAGAATCATCGGCCCAGTCTGTAAAAGAGGAACATGGAAGAGGAGGTACAATCATGAATTGTACAACACTTGTAAAGACCCACCTAATAGAAGAATAGTGAAATCAACCAGATTGCGGTGGGCCGGGCATGTAGCACGGATGAGTGATATGGAAGTACCTAAAAAGATATTAAATGGAAATCCAGGGGGGACAGAGGATGAGGTCGACCGAGAACCAGATGGAGATCTTCGAGAAATGGGCTATAGGAATTGGAAAGTTTTAGCGTTGGATCAAGATAAATGGCGGAAGATTGTTAAAGAGGCCAAGGTTCACAATGAACTGTAGAGCCATAGTAGAAGAAGAAGAAGAAGAAGAAGAAGAAGAAGAAGAAGAAGAAGAAGAAGAAGAAGAAGAAGAAGAAGAAGAAGAAGAAGGGTTTCCGAATATTGCTCCAAGGTATATTCTATGAGCTGCAACAGGTGTAGGATCCTTTAGGATGATCTTGTTTATCTTACGATAGTCGATACAAAAGCGAGAAGAGCTATCTTTCTTCCACACTACCACCATAGGGCTGGCATACTCAGAAAAACTCTGTTCGATGATGCCTTCCTCTACCCATTTATTCACTTGGTCATCAAAAGCTTCCTTTTCTGCATCAACGTAATGGTCAATTCCACTTCAGTACTTTTTGTTTTGGCAGGTTCATAGGAGGGAATCAGTTCTTCAACTTGTTGCTTGTAGTCATCATTCGTAGGCTCACCAACATCCAGTTGCTGCTCTTCATCAACGTTAACCTGCATGAGAAATATATCTGGTTTTGACGAGGATATTCAAACGCCATTCTGATTTATCACTACTTCTCCTTGCTGTAGAATATCACTTCCAATTATTGCAGATATCTTCACTGTATCGCTGGTCACAACGTAAACACTGGCCTCAAATGCTTTATCATTAGTGAAGACCTAAGCACGGCAGTAGCCTTCCCAAAACTTGTCAGGATTAGGTCAGTTCTACTCAGAGAAGAAGCTCCTAAATCTGCATAAATGCCTTCATGGATCTACAAAGGCATTAATTATGGTACTAGCAATTCTTCATTCAGTGGTAAGAAAGGGAGCTGCAGTCTCGTCAAAGAGTTAACTGCACTGTCAATACCTGCCTTGCTACCCGTTGTCTTGCAGCTCACCGACCTGTGACCAAATTTATTACATCTGAAACATTTCAGACCCTTGTCTCTGTGATGACAACTGGAGTATTCATGGCCTACTTCACCACAGCTGAAACATCTCTGCGTTCTATGTTTTTCTTCAACAGCCACTGCACCCTTGTCTCTTGAAGTAGGTTTCTGTGTTCCATTTGAGTTCCTTCTCTCAACAATGCATTCAGTCACGTAGCTTTTCCTTAAACTTCTTGAAGCTCCTGGTCCCATACAAAATCAATTTACTGTCGGACTCATATTCTATACCAGGGGTTTCCAATTAGTAAGAACTCAAGGGCCACATTGGAAACCTGACGCATGACCGCGGGCCGCACTTTAATAATAGGCCAATTTTCGTCAAATTCCACAAGTACGACAGAGGTACCAGTATACAAAATAATATGGAATTGAAAGGAAGGTTTAATAACTTTAATTGCTTAAAACACTATTTTACAATTGCATAAAAGAGTGAAATTAAGAATAATCACTATTATACCTAGGACGATTGAATTTGGAAGAAGAGCACCCAGCAATGTCGGTTCCTTTGAATTAATATTTGACAAATGAAAAAAGTAAAACGAAAGACAAACTAAAATTAATAATGTAGTTAAAACAAAAAGGACAATTTAGTGAGAGTAGTGTGAAGGGCACAATGCTATACATTTGTAAGAGCCTAAAATCCCAACAATGTACTTCCAGGAGTACTTCCCTGAAAATGTTCACTGTGTACCAGCCATTACTGTCAATGAGAGAAGAAGGAAGAAATGAAACCGCTTCTTACACCAATGGCTTTTAAAGTATTTCTTGGTATTCATTGCATAGTACGTTGAATAAAAAGGCCACAGTGAGGTTGGCATGTAGTTCCAGAATTGGTATGGATCACATATCCATTTTTATAATAGTTCAGACCTAGAACTAGTATTTGTGAGGGCTCATTTTCCGGCGAAACTTCGATTTTCATTTTACTAAATCAAAGAATCTATTCAGCACAAGTGAATACTAAAAAAACAGGAGATAATATTAAAGAATTAGTTCTGACTTTGGTCTATACAGGATATAAAAATGAATACATTTTTGAACGAGCTATTAACTATTTTTCGTAAATTTTCTTCACATTTCTTAAAATACATTTTTTAAAATCCTCGTGGGCCACCATTTGGAAACCCCTGTTCTATACCATCAATAATGTACTATATCAGGGAATCATCATCAATCTCACCTCAATGTGCAATCTCCTACATTACAAGCAGGTACTTTTGTAATGTTTCCTTCTTTCCTCTTCTTCCGTCAACTTAGCAGTCTGTGGATTTCTGCACTACTCATCTTGACATCAAACTCTTCTATCAAAGCTGTCTTTAATTTCTTCCATGTTGATAAATAAGTTTCACTTTGGATGAATAGCTTTGCTAAGCCAGACAATGATTTGTCAGCAAATACTAATTTCTGCATGTTGTCCCATCTCATCAGAACAGCTGTTTCTTCAAATTCTGCAATCAACTTTCTGACTGGATAATTCCTTTACCATCAAAGGTACGCATTGAATCTTCGACGTCTCAAAACGTCAGTGTAAATCTGCGGCCTGAATTTCCCAGTTTTCTTGACAAGGTATGTAGGCAAGTCATATTCAATTTCTTCTGTAAATGGTTGTGACTTGTAGGTTACTTTTTTCTTAATTCGACTATGCTCTCTTGAATTCCCTTTAGTCTTCAAGTGCAACCTGCACTGTACAGCGTATTCAACTTCCTTTTTTTCTTTGTCATAGTCTTCTTCTTCTCCACCTTGTTTTTTGTCATCGTCTTGCTCATTCCCGTCGTCCTCAAGTTTTGATAATAATTCTAAATTTATGAGGTGCTGTAAAATGCGCCTTGTTATCTCCTCTTTATCTCCCTCAAATTCCAAGCACAACACATTGCACATTGTAATCAAGACACGTCCAGCAAAATTGTCAAAGATGTCCTTAACCTTATCGTCATGTTTGGCGGAAAACTTCCGAAAACTGAAATCCTGTAAACTCTCGTATCCTCTTACAGTTCTGTCGGTCACCTTCCTTACTATATATCATTTTATTTGTAATTTTATGCAGGGTATTAATAGCAGACACATGTAGTAGAAATATTGTTTATTCCCTGAATGTCTCCTAGCATTTTCGTTCTGAACTGCTGCTACCATATTTACTCCAAGCTCGCATCGTTAACTTACACATAAGTCAATTTTCATTATAGTTAAATATCGTCATTGATTTGAAACCCCCTAACATTGTCTCCAGCATCCGTTATTACTGCGTCTTACCATCACATCATTATTTCAGCAAGTACTTGATCCTTCCTAATCCCAGACGAGCCCCCGAAGTTGTAGGATTTGAGAGAGATTTATTACAAAACTAATATTACTTGAACATAGAAACACTCAACAGAATTAAAGACAAGCAGGAGATTAAATCAACACACAAATTTTAGTTGAGCTGTAAGAATACTGACATGACAATTGATTGCCTTTCATTATTTTCCAGAGTTCCCTTGACAAACCAACTGTCCTCTTTGACACCGCCCATATGATTCACTCTCCCACTTAAAACTATCTGATTTCAGGACTATCGACACAAACCCTACATCTGTATTGTTTGCCAACATTCAAACTATTCCTGCTCCTATGATAAAATATTCTGTCCTTCTTAGTGAAACCCTTTATGTATTTGATTTGAACCAGTACTTTTTTTTTCTAAATTTGTTTTATGTCGCACTTACACAGACAGGTCTTCTGGCGACGATGGGATAGGAAAGGACTAAGATTGGGAAGGAAGCGGCCATGGCCTTAATGAAGGTACAGGCCCAGCATTTTCCTGGTATGAAAATGTGAAACCACAGAAAACTGAACCAGTACATAAATAAGACAGGCCTAGATGGAGATATGTTTTTAACCCTTTCACTCCAGTGTAGCGAATACGGTGGCGCGACCTTCTGGACGTGAGCTGCGAGTGGCTCACCGAGCCCGCTGTACGGGATTCTTGTCTCGCTCCGTTCTCCTGTCAGCGTAAGGAAAGAGGACAGAATATGAAGAGGTTAAATGTAATTTATTTTATTTTCAATGCGGAACTCCACCTATTAGTCACCTCGCACAAAAGAGTTATGATACTCGTGTTAAAAAACAGTTGAAAGAAACTTAACATGCTAGCATTGTCCAGTAAACTTTTCAGTCCGGGATTAGCTGCGTTGAAATTATGTTCCTTTGGATTCAGGTTCTTCTTTTTCCAATTCAGTTTTCTGCTCGGTAGTTCAGGCTCCTGGTCTTCATCCTCACTATCCTCATCTTAAGTTGAATCGTTGAAGTAGGCTGGCCTTTTAGACGACGAAGGGGTAACTGAAGTAGAAAATGTGCCTGAAGTAGAAGATGTGATTGAAGTCGTTTCATCACCAGAATCAGATGATAAACCACTATCATCATTGTCTTCTTCACAGTCACTACACAATATGAGGGCAAGAGCTTCCTCCGCAGTATATCTTTCCTCTGTTATCAGACCTTTCACCATTTAAAGCGAATGAAAGCTAAATCGAGAAGCACAAGCATGTCAGAACAGGGGAGCAACTAGGCGCAAAGTGAGTAGCATACCGGACACATTGCTTTCGTCTTCGAACTGGTTACTCCTGCCATCTGGTGATCATAGCTTTAACTGTAGACTCACAAGTCAGCCACGAGAGACCTTCAAGGCCGAACTTCCCCAGAAGTCTATCGTAGTGAAATGGAAAACAGCCCGAAGTCACGAGGCTTCTACAGCAGTTGACCAGCTACGGGGCATAGCTCCAGCAAACTGCCACAGCAGTTCACAGGGTGCACGGCACATCTCCCTCCCGACTGTTAGAGCAGTCAACTGGAGTGAAAGGCTTGACAACGGTTTCAAACATGGGTGAATTAGGTGATCTGTTAGACTGTGTGGAAAATGGTGATATGCAGATTAATGTATGAAATGATTTTGAGCAAATTGTGAGTTTTGTATGTGAGATTCTATGGACACTTGATTTATCTGAGTACGAAAAGAGCAAAAACATAAACGTTTATCATCAAACAGTTGAAATTACCATCATCAAAGAAACATTCATGATATTTTCTTGTTTATCTTACAGTATTTCTCCATATGCTTTTAGGCTTAATAGAAATTATGGTTATTTTGTAGGCCCTCACCCATCACCAATTCAAAGTGTGTGTTCTGGTATTAACTTAGGCCCCCAGCTGGAGCAATATGAAAATTATTTTTTTTACTTACAATACAATACAATATAGCTTCTTGCTGTTAGACAACATACAGTTTCAACAAAGTCAAATACAATATATAAGTTATATTTTTTTTAAAAAAATGCATCTAATTGTCATTACACACAGCACTACATATAAAAGGTTTATATACAGTGAAAAGTAAAATGAAAGCTTATTATGACAATTTGGGCTATTAGTTTATTGAATAGTAACTGTGGAGTTAATAGGTCGATGCCCTGAACAAATAGTAGTTGTTTTTTTCTTCTGTGGAGTTGATCATAACTACCAGTGTTACCTATCCATTTGGAAGGTGCTGACTTTTATATTCATCCCTTGACAACAGCGTTAATTTTTCTACAAATTCAGATAGTGAATAAAAAATGTTTAGTATCAGCAATTTTTTTTAGATATGTTTTGAAGTTACTTAAGGGCATACTTTTCCACTGAGCAGGTAGCTTATTGAATAATTTAATCCCATTATATCTATAATATCGTGTGTCTTTTTCAATCTAACGTGTGGTAAATCTAATGATGCAGATGTTGATTCCCATAGGGAACCTGAAATATTTGTCCCGAATGAGTATGCTATTTACCAACTGATGAGCCCAACTTAGCACACTGGGGCGAAACGCTGGCAACCAGGAACGAGTTGGCTGGAAAATTTATAATGTCCAATAACGGACCAATTATACTGGTAAATCAAAATCATTCCTTCTCCATACATCGTATGATCGTACATTTCTACAAGATGTCATATCATTGAGATTTTCTTTATTATTAAGGATGCAATGAAATATGTATAGTGATGAAAGAGTCAAAATAGCAAGTTATTCAAACATAGGCCTGCATGACACACAATTGGCCTTGCCTTTTATACATCTTATTGCCTTCTTTTGCCACTTAAACACATCTTGTGTGCCTGTCGAATTCCCCCATAATATGGTACTGTATGATAAATATGAATGGAAGAAAGCATAATATTATGCACACATCTGATTACTACTAACTGACTCTTTCAGTCTTCGAAGTAAATATAACCCTCTAGACCAGTGGTTCCCAACCTTTGCCAGCTGACACACCCCCCTTTCAGATACGGGTGGCCATCACCCCACCCCCGGTCGCTTATATAACCTGTCCAATAAACTGACTGACGTGGAGGATATAGACCTAACCTAATGACACTACATAATGAATTATTCCATCATTCAATTATTTATGAAATATGAAGTAAGTGCTTTATATCTGTGACATACGAACTTCATTTTAGCACAATACAAAGAACACACTTTTACAATAAATCATTAAATTAGTCAACAAATGTCAGTGAGAGGGTTGACACTGTTTTCTCTTGGTAAGATTTGGTATGTTTGGTTTGATTTTTGACAGAGCACAGTGGAGATCACTTGCAACATCAAGCCGACAGTGCTGCATGTTTTTGACACTCACAAGGGAACACCGGCAATGGTTAAGTTGCCGATCGCGATGAAACTTGGAAAACACATTGAGGTACATGTAAAAAAGATGTCGGTATCAATTTTGGGTGCCAACATTCATTAGGGCGTTAATTACGGGGCCTAAAAGTTGCAACATTTCAAATTCCGCGCGATCAGGGATAAATACCTGCTGGCCAATGCTAAGCCAGCCCACTGCGTGCCTGGAGACACGCCTCTGCACCTCCTCCCCTCCCCACTCCAACTGGTTTGCCACCGCACGTTTCCCTTCTCCCCGCGCTTGCCGGCTGCTTAGCTGTCGAAGAGAACCGGTGCTACACTTTGCGTACTCTATCAGCCTTCCTCACATCTCTCCTATGTAATTTCCACATTGTACTAGTCAGTTTATGTTTTCTGAAATGTTTATGAAAATGTTTGCACCGGGTGAGTTGGCCATGCGGTTAGAGGTGCGCGGCTGTGAGCTTGCACCCGGGAGATAGTGGGTTCAAATCCCACTGTCGGCTGAAGCCCTGAAGATGGCTTTCCATGGTTTCCCATTTTCACACCAGGCAAATGGTGGGGTTGTACCTTAATTAAAGCCACTGCCGCTTCCTTCCAACACCTAGGCCTTTCCTATCCCATCGTCGCCATAAGATCTATCTGTGTCGGTACGACGTAAAGCAATTTGCAAAAAAGTATGGTGCCTGTTGTTAATTGTGCTTTGTTTCGGTTTTCTTTTCACTATTTTTTAATGTTTCGAATAGACCAAAGTTTGTTTTTGTTTACTATCAGTTTTTGACGGGGAGTTTGCCCGATGTAATGTATACAGAGTCATTTATTGTGTTGCCTTGTAATGGTTTGTTGTTGTACCAGTTCGTACAATAGCCATTTAACTTTTTGCGTATGTAACTGCCATTATACCCAGAAGACTGTAGTGTGATACTTTAATATCGGTACTTGTTGAATACATAGACCTTCGTCGGCTACAACGCGAAAGTACCGGTAAAGGAAGACTACAGGTCTGCCTGTGATTACTGTATATCTACTGCATATATAAATGCACATCTTTTTTATTTTTCAAGGCTTTTCTTATTCCGTCAAACTTTACTACATTCCATGTCGTACTCTTATCAAAGTTGCCTATGTATTAAATTTATTTATATTCGACAACCATTGCTGCAATTGAAATGTGTTGTGCCTGTCACTGCAAAACATAAATAAATCATTCAGTACAAGCACAAATAAAAACATTCTACCTATAGGCCTATTCCTTATACCAGAGTACGCAATACAGAAAATACCAGTAGTTTCAAACTCGGAGTTTATAATTGTTGTTGTCATTTGCGATGTCATTTTGTTATGACACAACTGATAGCGGACACAAAATGGGTGGAGGGAAGGGGACATAAAAAGAAGATCTGGACCTATAACCAGGTTTTGATATCCCGAGGTACCGAATCTCATTACATTCATTGAGATCCTCTATCCGGACATGTAATTTCCTTACATAAGAAGGTATTTAATGTTTTTTAAAGGTGAGAGATTTATTTAGTTGTGGGTGACTTAATTTAATTAATTCCATATGTATGCCCACTCTAAAGGACAGTACCGACAGCTTTAAGGCGTTTTAGAAGTAAATAACAATTTAAGCGTAGGTAGGACGTGGTACCCCATCCCATGTTTGACCACGCCCGGTGGTACTTAACTCAGAGTTATACCCACGAATGTGACAACTCACCGGAATTAGCAGGAATGAAAATGTAACATTTGAATAAAATATGGGTATATTAGTTTAGGTTATTTATTAATCATTATGTGTGAAACAGAACGTTATTTAAAGGATTTCAATAATTATAGTACAAAAAGAAGCAAAGTATAGAGCCGGCCCCATTCAACAGCTAAGCAGCCGGCAAGCGCAGGGAAAAGGGAAACAGGCGGAATTTTAAATGTTGCAACTTTTAGGCCCTGTAGTTAATGCCCTAATGAATGCTGGCACCCAAAATTGATGCCAACATCTTTTTCACATGTACCTCAATGTGTTTTCCAAGTTTCATCGCAATTGACGACATAAACATTGCTGATATTCCCTTGTCAGCGTTGAAAATCCTGACTCGCATAAATATGTCGTTGAAAATAGGACAATAACACGCAATGCTACTTTGGCTATTTCAGGATACACTGCAAGACAGTTTACCCAAAAGTCGCCCAGTCCTAATATCTTGTAATCATCTTTTAGCTTTGAATCACACTTTAAATCTATGGCTTCTTTTGAAGCTGTGCTGGCAGTGCTTCAATGTCAATGGCAAACGGATTCCTTGTTAACATCCATGACCATTCATCTGACGAGATATCAGGAAAGTAGAAACTGAATTCTTGTGCCAGGGAATCCAAATGTGACTGAATTTGCACCTTAAGTTTATTACGATCACGTTCATTTTCCGGCAAAATTTCATTAAGGCGGTGAAAGGATGAGAAGTTGTCCAACTGAAGCCGGCGTTTCCATAACTTTATTTTTTCCAGGAAAGCTCTGATGGCATCATAAGCAAGCATAACATTTGACTTTATGCCTTGGAGCTTTAAGTTCAAACTGTTCAAAACTTTTAAAAAAAAATCAGAAAGATAGGCTATGCCAATGAGACGATAAAATTAGCAACAGTAAACACTTCATACAGATCATTCTTACCTTCACCAAGAAGAAAAATTTCAACTTCAGACTTTAATTCAAACAGCCGAGCCAACATGTTCCCTTTTGATAGCCAGTGAACCTCTCTGTGTGGAAAAGGAGAGTTTTGTGATCGGCTTGAAGGTCAACACAAAGGGCTCTAAACAATCTTGTCTGCAAAGAACATGTCTTCACAGAGTTCACAATTTTTATAGTGACTTTTAGAGTGTTATTAAAATCTTGGGGCCAGGTTTTGGCCGCCAAAGCCTGCCTGTGAATTATACAGTGGGTTCCCATGATGTTTGGATTTTTATCTCTGGCCAATTTGAGAAACCAAGAACGTGATCCAATCATAGCAGGTGCGCCATTCGTACATACACCCACTACATTTTTCCAGGAAAGTCCATGCTCTTGGAAAAAACTATCGATGGCAGAAAACACATCACAAGCTTTCGAAATTGTTTTCAAACATTGGGAGAATAACATTTCTTCCCTTAAAATTCCACTGTCGGCAAATCGACAATAAACAATCAGTTGACAACAATGGGACACATCGGTTGTTTCATTACAATGAATTGAAAACACTGGAGATGCTTTCAACTTCTCCAAAATTTGCATTTTAATGTCTTTTGACAGTTCTTGAAGTCTGCACATCACTGTGTTATCAGAAAGAGAAATTTTATACAATTTCTGATGACTCCCTTCACCCAAAACTATATTTGCAGCTAATAACATACATGGCTTTACTAATGTTTCCCCAACTGTGCGTGCTTTTTTTGTCTTTGGCAAACAGAAGAGCTAGTTCATATGGTGCTTCCACTGCTTTCTCATTTTCTTGGTTATAAGTACCCGATAAATCTAATTTCATACCTTTTAGTGAGTTGAGTTTAGTTGCAAAAAATTCTGTGGGTTTGTCTTTTAAGCCTGAACGATTCATGTTTAAATGTCTCTCCAAACGCACAGGCCTCATCGCATCGTTACTCAGAACACAGTGGGATATTACGCATTGAGGCTGTTGTATTCCATTCTGTTCAACGACTGTGAAGCCATATTTAATGTAGTCATCATTGTACAGTCTCTTCTTGGATATCGTTATAAATTTTTTTAAAAGTCACAATATCAAATAACACAATTTACACATTCGCACTGTTACAGCGAAGCATACACAACACTCACAATAAACAACTTGACAGACACGCCCACTGCGAAAGTATAAAAGGCACAGAATCAACAGTCGAAGGGTCTGGCCACACTGATGGTCTATCGGCGATGTGTTGTCATGGCCATTGCGGCGCCATCTCTGATGGGACAGTTGTACTATGTAGCTCTCGCCAATTTGACTGCAAGGGAAGAATAAGAATGTGTAGGGGTGGGAATAGAGCATTCAAAGACAAGCTACCCACAAAATGAGTGTAGATGCCGCAGTGTGAGAGGGAAGGAGGAACTTCCACTTCGTTTGTTGCTTCTGAAACTCCGATATTCTTTGTTCTTCAGAGTTAATGTTGATTCCTGACTGTAGTAACTTATTGCCAGTTAAGATCTTTCATGAGAAAATGTCACTGTTTCATTAACTGCTGTGGTTAAACATTAATTAGTTGTAGCCCAAAATACCAGTAGGCCTACATAGAATTTCACGCTAGCCGTGAAAGCCTAACATGTTATATTTAAATTTATTATAATTTAGCCTACTATTATTGCCTTATCTCCTGTTGTTCTCGCTACTAGATCAATTTGATATAATACCGACATTTATAAGAGTACCGCCTTCCATGCAATATTATTTATTTATGAGAAAAACCTTGTACAGTATGTAACAATAATACTGAAAAATGAAAGGAACTACTACATCGTTGATGAGTTGAAGCATATCAAGTATAGTCATAGTTTATTTTCACGCAAGTAGGTCCACAAAGTGTGCAATTAAACGTGCGTTGAGTGGTCTTGTTCCCGCACCTGCTCTCAGGCTTCATTTTGCTCCTCACAACACAGCAAATTCCTTATTTCACTTCCAACCTCGCGGGTCCGCAGAGGTTTGTGCCGACACTTGGCAATTACCAGTGCTTTTGAACGATTGACTTGGCGCGACAATCACTTGGAGAGATTCAAAAAATGTTTATTACACAAAATTGTAATATTAGAGTTTAAAAAAATGAATTCGGAAATCACTTCACGCCCCCCCCCCCCCCCCCGATAAAACCCCATACCACCCTAGGGGGGCACGCCCCCCGCTGTTTGGGAACCCCTGCTCTAGACAATATTTTACATATTTTACATATTTACATTGTGTGTGAATATACCAGGTTAACATAGAATTCAAATCTATTCTGAATAATTTGACAAAACTATGTTCATTCTCATCTAAAGTCGACTTAATTAAGTGAAATAAATAACTTCAGTCCTGTTACTATTTAAAAATACAGTAAAACTTGCTCAAAGCGGAATCGCAAGGGTCTGAGTTTCTTTTCCGAATTAGACAAGTTTTCGGATTGAACAAAATTATACAAAAAGATTCACAAATTACTTACCCCTGATCCATTAGTATAGTTTTGGTGATGCAAATCTCAGTAACACAATATCTTGATGTACAGTAGGTATTTATTACTCTCTCTCTCTTTTTTTTTTTCTCTCCAAGTTGCTTTACGTTAAACCGACACAGATATGTCTTATGGCGACGATGGGACAGGAGAGGGCTAGGAGTGGGAAGGAAGCGTCCGTGGCCTTAAGGTACAGCCCCAGCATTGGCCTGGTGTGAAAATGGGAAACCACGGAAAACCATCTCCAGGGCTGCCGACAGTGGGGTTCAAACCCACTATCTCCCAAATACTGGATACTGGCTGCACTTAAGCGATTGCAGCTATGGAGCTCGGTGTATTTATTACTCGCATAGGCCTGCACTATAACACACTCAACATATTATGTACAGTATGTACGGTGCTCAATGAAAACCGGACAATTTCTTGCCTTATTCCACATGTTTAATAAACAAACTATAGTATACATGTAACACATTACACACAACACTGTATTTGTCAAATTAATCCTTCTTCCACATGTCTAACAAAGAAACCTGTTTCACCTTCCTTGATGATTTGTCTTTCTCAATGCAGCCTTCAGCGCTGAACAGTAGCTCAAGAAGTCACGGTGAATTTGACTTGACAGCAAATTCCATAATGTCCCTGACACACTCAATAGCTTGTTCATGAGTGCGTATTTCTTCCTGACTTTCTCTTTCCTCCTCCTCCTCCTCTTCCTGGTCTTCGTCCCTCAGATTATTATCTTTTTCATTCTATGCACGGCAGATGTTCAGAAGCTGTACAGCAGACTGGAAACTGTAGTGAGTAGCAAGCTGGTCATCGCTGTGAATGTATTCATCTACATTACATATGAAATTTTGTTGTTCGCTTAGTGTAGATATCAGGGCAGAATTTTCAGTCACTTCCTCAGGTGTGCCGACGTCGTCATTTTCTGCAAATCCTGCTTTTGCAAAACACTTTACAACTGTTTGAGGTTTGATCTGCTTCATAGCCAAACTGATCCAGTTGACAGCATACAGTATGGAAACTAAGCGTGCAAGGGAGTAGGTGTTGTCAGCTGTATCAACATTCTTGATCAGTGACTGCATCAATAAACGCCTGTAGTGATATTTAAAGGTGTAAATCACTCCTTGGTCCATACGTTGAACAACACTGGTTGTTAGGTGGAAACCAGACCAGCTTGACATTGGACAGCATCACATGTGGGTGACAAGTGGCATTTTCTAGAAGAATAACTTTGCAATTTTCCTTCTTCATCCTACAGTTAAATTCGTTCAGCCATTCCTCCATTAGAGCACTGGTCATCCAGGCTTTCCCATTGCTCCTCCAAGTTACCAGAAGATTGCACAAGTCCAAGTTTTTAAAAACACCTTGGTTTCGCTGATTTCGCGATTACCAGGGACTTTTCCGTTTACCCCTCCATGTTACCGCACAACAATACTCTGTCTTTCTTTCGACATTTCACCCCCACCACACTTTTCCCCACAAAGCACAAGTGATACTGAAGGCAAGGCTCGAAAAAACAATCCTATTTCGTCGGGGTTGAAAATGTCTTTAGGATCATAGCCAGAAATTAAATTTTGCAGCTTCAATTTCCACTCGGCTATTACATTACCATCCACGATTTTGGACTCGCCACAGACTTCATTCCATACAATATTGTGTCTTGTTTTGAAACTCTCCAGCCACCCAGTTGATGCTTTAAAGGCGGTGTTGCCAAGTGAATTAGCAACAGCAAGAGCCTTATTCTATAGCATAGGTCCACTAACAGGAAGGCTTCTTGAACCATTCCCACACTAAATCATTGATTTTTCATTACCTGTTACCTTAGACTTCCTCTTCATTTGTCCAATCCCCTCCATCCACTGCCTAGTAATGTCGTCCTTGTGTTTTAAAGTCTCATAAACTTGGAGTTTTTCAACATCTGAAATGCAACATAATTTCACGCACAGACAACTTTTCCTTTTCACTCGCTTCAATAACTTTCACTTTCTCGTTCCGTGTCAGTGATGTATATTTCTTAGCCATCGTGCTGTCCTCAAAACTAACACAAATTTACTGACGGGACTCAATGTAAGGAAACTGTTTACCTTAGAACTGGGCTCAAGATCCGTATGAACCATGGCAAGAGTCAGGCAATTAGTGGAGATTTAAATCCCATTCTACCAGGAATTTGGGAAAAACAGACCTCATTACAGCAGCTTGTTACGGTCTGTAAACACCTGACTCTTCCCCTCGCGAAATATTTATGTACCTGCAGTACCGGGTATGCCTAAAGAAATTTCACACTTAAAGCATAATTTCCTCATTATACAGAAATTATTTTCATCATTTCTTTCAATTTCCACGCTGAATTAATTCCGCTTTATACAATATAAATAACATGCACAGCCAAACCAAGTGCGCAGGGACCATAACATTCATACACATTGGACAAGTTTCCGCTTTATAATGTTCCGCTTTGAGCAAGTTTTACTGTAGTTTATTAGCCTGCAACCAC
This sequence comes from Anabrus simplex, assembly GCF_040414725.1. Lineage (NCBI taxonomy): Eukaryota > Metazoa > Arthropoda > Insecta > Orthoptera > Tettigoniidae > Anabrus > Anabrus simplex. The sequence continues at coordinate 311,337,184 of NC_090266.1, forward strand.
TTGGATGATTTGTGTAGCATCTCTAACCTTTTACCTTTCACATTTGTTAAGCCCTTACCATTTGTTATGATAGTGATATCATCTGCATATAGTATTGACCTGCATGGTAAATTACTTACAATATCATTTATATGCATGAGGAAGAGAAAGGTCCTATAAGAGATCCCTGCACCATGCCTGTTTCTACGAGGGGGATCAAATATAAACAGGATTTTATTTTTATTTAAATTCATTTATTGAAAAGCACAAGGCAATTATAATTTATTTTTCCACGTAGTTTCCTGCTTTGGAAATGCATTTTTCCCAGCATATAGTCAGCTTTCTGATGCCCTCATCGTAAAAAGAACAGGGTCGTGTCACCAGCCAGTTGCGCACGAAGTCTTCACACTCTCCTCATCTTCAAATCATTGCCCTCCTATAGCGTTTTAAGCGGTCCGAACAAATGGAAATCGCAGGGCGATAAGTCCGGGCTGTAAGGAGGATGATCAGACCTTGCTGTAAGCCTCTAACAAATCTCCAAATGTCTCAACTTCAGATTTTCGGCTAAAAGGCAAGGGACCCATATGGAACACACTTTACGGAACTGTAGGTGTATGCCTGTCATCATGTTATCCTTAGCCGACTTCTTTGCTAGATTCAATTTCCTAGAAAGTTCCTTCAATTTCTCCTTACTTCCACAACCATTTCTAACTATTTCTTCCCAATCTACACCTGCTTCTTAGTCTCCTTATTTTTTTATTATAATAAGGTGGGTCTTTACCATTCTTTACCATCTTTAAAGGTACAAACCTGTTTTCCATTCCACAACAATTGATTTAAACCCATCCCAGAGTCTGTTTACATTTTTATTTACCATTTCCACCGATCACATTTAGTTTTTTTTTTTGTAAACTCCCTCATGCCTGCTTTATCAGCCATATGGTACTGCCGAACAGTCCTACTTTTAAGACCATCGTTTCTATCACATTTATTTTTGCTTGCTTGTTGTTTTAAGGGGCCTAACATCGAAGGTCATCGGCCCACATTTATTTTTAACTACCACAAAAACAGCTTCATGATCACTAATACGATCTATTATTTCGGTTTCTCTATAGAGCTCATCTGGTTTTACCAGCACCACATCCAGGATATTCTTCCCTCTAATTGGTTCCAACACTTCCTGAATCAGCTGTCTTTTCCATATTAATGTTTTGGCCTTTTGTTTGTCATGCTTCCTGTTTGCATTACCTTCCCAATTGACATTTGGTGAATTCAGATCTCCCGCTACAATCACATTCCTTTCCATGTCGTTTCCCACATAGCTGATTATCTTATCAAATAATTCTAAATCAGCATCAGCGCTACCCTTTCCCGGTCTGTACATTCCAAAGACATCAAGTTGCCTATTATCTTTAGAAATGAGCCTTACACCTAGAATTTCATCTTTATCATCTTTAACTTTTTCATGCCTTACAAATTCTTCTTTCACCAGAATTCATATTCCCCCTCCCACAATTCCTATCCTATTTCTACGATACACTCTCCAGTTCCGTGTGAAAATTTCTGTATCTATTATATCATTTCTCAGCCATGATTCAACTCCTATTACAATATCTGGTAGTATGTATCTATTAAATTACCTAATTCTATTCCTTTCTTCACAATACTTCTACAGTTCAACACTAACATTTTTGTGTCATCCCTACTTGACTTCAAGTTCCCTGCACCCTTATCACTGCTCCCTAGACCACCCCATTTCCCTGAATGTGCCTCCCTATAACCTTTTCAAACAAATTACCTAAATTATACGTACCCCTGCGGTTTAAGTGAAGGCCATCAGAGTGCAGATCCGTATCTCCTACCCACCCATTAGGATCTAGAAATCTCACGCCGGGCTGAGTGGATCAGGTGGTTGAGGTGCTGGCCTTCTGACCCCAACTTGGCAGGTTCGATCCTGGCTCAGTCCGGTGGTATTTGAAGGTGCTCAAATACGTCAGCCTCGTGTTGGTAGAATTACTGGCACGTAAAAGAACTCCTGCGGGACAAAATTCCGGCACCTCAGCGTCTCCGAAAACCATAAAAGAGTAGTTAGTGGGATGTAAAGCAAATAACATTACATTATTATTATTATTATTATAGAAATCTCACTCCCAGTTTCCCACATACCCACTCCATAGTCTCATTTAAATCCCCAATCACCCTCCAGTCAGTATCCCTCCTACACAGTATTCAACTGATAATAATCTCCGCTTCCTTAAACTCCACCCGTGCTGCATTTACCAGATCCCACACATCCCCAACTATGTTGGTACTTATACCTGCTTGCCTTTCATTGTTTGTACCAACGTGAAACACTACCACCTTCTCCTTCTCTTGCTCTTCTACTTTCCTTAACATCTGCCTCAACCTAATTCTTGGATAACACTCTACTCCGGTTCACTTTCCTCCACACACTTTCCCCACATGTCTAACAGTGGAAGCCCCCAGGACCAAAGCCTCAATAATACCCACCTCATTTGATCCCCTCCCCTCCTAGTCAGCCATATCTTTCCTGATAGCTGCAGATGCTACTTCCTCCTCCCTTTTCTCCCTCCCACGACCATGTTCCACCTGTCTTTTCCTATCCTCTACTCTTATTATAGAAGTTGTATGTTTTTTACTATCAGACTCTACAGTTTATGGCTGAAGATGTCCTCCAATGAGGACAATAAATTTACCATGATTTAATGTTCGGAAAGGAATAAATTTAATTTGTATTGTAACGGGGGAATTCTCCTGAATGTACCATAACACATATTAAGGTCAACAATATGGGGTAAAAATGAATTTTATTTCTTGTAACAAATGCCAGTGCGCTTGCCTGCTAATAGTTAAGAACTAATCACAAACATATAAAGGTAGCCATAAACAAGTGGGATTTCCTCAAGGTTCGGCCTAAACAGTCCAAGTCTTGAAGAATTCCTCTACATGTGTGACAGCGTCCTTAAGGCCGTGGTGAGTGGGGAGAGACCCAAAAATCCTGAAAAAATAAATTCTTTATTTGCCGTGAAGTTGTATTTTCTTGTCTCTTCCTGTGCGTACGAAGCCAATAATCTCAATGTTACGAGTCTTTCATGGGGGAGGGGGGGGAAATGGCTTGCCTCATAACCGTATCTTCTTTTAGTGATAAAAGGGGTGACCAATGAAAGAAGATGTAAATAAGTATCGTGGTCCATCCTCAAGTACTTGTGGAAATCTTTCGGGAAAACCTCCGGTTCAGTAACTTGATTTTTTTCATTTTTATTTTATTTATTCACGAAGCACAAGATACAGCTACACTGAGCAAATTTCACTTGCACTGTCAACAGACTAATTAACAAATGTAAACTTTCATAATAAAATATAACAAACATAACAAAATATAACAAGATACAAGCTTCTCTTCAAAAGCCACTCCTTGCACTACACACCTCTTCTGTGCTTTTTTTTTTTTTTTTTTTTTTTTTTTTTTTTTTTTTTTTTTTTGCAAAAGCAGTCCCATACACTAGAATATCATCCATTGAGGCCATGATGAAAACAAATGGCAAACCCACGAGAACAACAAACAACCACCACCACTCAACACAGAACTTGTGTGCTGACCTGGAGATGAAACTGGAGAAAGTTCCCCAGGGCTTTTCCTTGAGAATTTCGTTGAGGAAAATTCTCTCCGTGCGTGGGTGAGGGTTCGGTAGAAGAAATCCCCATGGAAATCCCGGAGTTTTTTCTTGAGGATTTCCTGTATGTGTGTGGTTACCTTAATGATTGCAGTTCTGTTTGTTGTGCCAGTAAGCAGGATATAATAAGTCATATTTTTTATTTTAGCTAAATTGATTTGTACTTACATTCCCATGGTAGTAAATTCAAACTACAGTCAGAAACAACAATTCTTGGTGTTAAAAACAATTTTATTCCATCATGCCACATAAGGGAAGAGAATTCAACAAGTAACAGAGAACAGTATGGAAATATTCTAATTCGTCAGGCCTGTCGCATACCTCCACAAGCTGACTATGTCAATACGTGAATGAAGATGACTGGGCAACTAGAGTTCTACAGATAACTGGTCCTCCCTCGACTTTATCCATCTCAAAATTCATATGAACCAACCATGATCTGAAGTCCGAATGCAGTAATAAAAGTTAAATATCTAAGAGCTTGAACTATGGAAGGACCAAAAGAATGTCTACTGTTCAAAAATCTTCAGCTATCAAGTAAGCTGGTTATGTAGAACAGGATGTGAAGTAGTAGCTTACATTCAGGAGACAATGCACTCCAATGCCACTGTATGCAGCCCTAAATGTGATTTACTGTGGTTTCCCATTATTACACCAGGTAAATGCCAAGTCAGTACCTCAATGAAGGCCATGACAATTCCCTTCCCAGTCCTAGCCATTTAGCCATTCCCTATTCTAGAGCCACTGAAAACTTGCTAGTGAGATGTTAAACTGTTAGTAAAATTAATTATTTAATTTTTTAAACCTAAAATATTGTTAACATTTCTGTCTGAATACTGTGTATGCCTTTCTACATGGTACATTAAAAGTGGAAAATAAGATAAGCATGTAAAATGTTACATGTATAATCCAATAAATTACATATACCAATTTCATTTATGTACATTAAAAAATAGTGTTTCTATGAATCCTGATTTAAATATTATAATTGCATGCATACCTATATACATCATTATAGACTGGTATGCCTTTCATCATTCAGTCTGCAAGCAACTATGAATTTACTAACCACCACAAAAATCCTCTATTACCGGGCGAGTTGGCCGTGCGGTTATGAGCATGCATCCAATCAATCCACTACTGATCTGCATTTAGGGCAATCGCCCAGGTGGCAGATTCCCTATCTGTTTTCCTGGACTTTTCTTAAATGATCGCAAAGAAATTGGAAATTTATTGAACATCTCCCTTGGTAGGTTATTCCAATCCCTAACACCCTTTCCTATAAACTAAAATTTGCCCCAATTTGTCCTCTTGAATTACAGCTTGATCTTCATATTGTGATCTTTCCTACTTTTAAAGACATCACAAACATTCGTCTACTGCTGTCATTCCACGCCATCTCTCCAATGACAGCTTGGAACATACCACTTAGTCAAGCAGCTCATCTCCTTTCTCCCAAGTCTTCCCAGCACAAGCTTTGCAACATTTCTGTAACTAGTCTTGTCGGAAATCACCCAGAACAAATCGAGCTGCTTTTCCTTTAGCAAACTGTTCCAAAATTGCTGCTGAAAATCACCCTTTGGATGTGGAATTGCTCTATTTAGATCTTTTAAACAACAATCCTGAACAAAGATGATGCTCGAGACTTAATGAAAGTCCGACTGCAGAATTTTTCCAAAGAGACAGGTTCAATCCTAAAGACTGAAAAGTAGTGTATTGAACTAGGCGGAATAAAACCCCACTTTTAACTGAGTAATGCAGTCAATATGGACCATAACATTATTTCTACTTCCTGTAAAAACACAGGTTATCGATAATTGTCTTTGCTAAGGCTGTTTACGAAATTCAAGTGAAGTTAGAATATCCTACGAAGAGAAACTTCTTTCCCCAATGTTGCAGGTACTGATAACATTAAGATTTCATGAAACTGGTTCCTTTCATGTAAAGGTCCGAGACTGCTGGAATTTCTAAAATCACAGAGCAGTCGTTAGTCAAGTTTCTGCAGCAATAGTATCCATGAGAAGTAAAATTTTCCTTTAGAAGAACCACAGCAAATTATCTGAGATTTCTATAAATAAGCTGTTTTCCTGGTGCAATAGATTGTAAACATACGAATACAATCTCCTACAGGCAATAGAGCCTAAAATATTTCATAATCAGCAGGGATACCTCTTCGTTAATGCTCATGTGATTTTGTGATCCTTACCTCCTAATTAGGGATAAGCAGTGTTATTCAAAAAGGAAGGAACAGGTTTCCAACATTTTCTTCCAAACTTCAAAAGGTAGAACAGAAATTCCAACACTCCTAGACTAAAGTTTAAAATTTGAACAATCCATGTGGAAGCACCGCTGTTACAAGTTCCAATACCGGCTGCATTGGTGCTGGTGCTTGTCAGCTGGGTGTAAGCAAAGGGCGACAACAGGAAAAAGCGTTTTGTGTGCTGCAGCTGTGAGCTTGCATCCGGGAGATAGTGGGTTCGAACCCCACTGACGGCAGCCATGAAGATAGTTTTCCGTGGTTTCCCATTTTCACATCAGGCAAATGCTGGGGCTGTACCTTAATTAAGGCCACGGCCGCTTCCTACCCATTCCTAGCCCTTCCCCATCCCATCGTCGCCATAAGACCTATCTGTGTCGATGCGACGTAAAGCAAATTGGAAAAAAAAACCTCTATTTGAAACTAGTTCTGTGGCCACGTTTAGTTCTATACCTATTATCTTTTAATCGTTAGAAACTGAGTCTAACCATTGTTGTCTTGGTCCCCGTCTACTTCTCTTACCCTCCATAACAGAGTCCATTATTCTCCTAGGTAACTTATCATCCTCCATTCGCCTCACATGACCACACCACCAAAGCCGGTTTATGAGTACAGCTTCATCCATCAAGATCATTCCTAACTTATCGTTTTTCTCCTCATTCCAAGTACCTCCTCCCATTGTTCCCACCTGTCTGTACTAGCAATCATTCTCGCTACTTTCATGTCCGTTACTTCTAACTTATGAATAAGATATCTTGAGTCCACCCAGCTTTCACTCCTGTAAAGCAAAGATGGTCTGAAAACAGACGATGTAAAGATAGTTTCGTCTGGGAGCTGATTTCCTTCCTACAGATTACTGTTGATTGCAACTGCGAGCTCAATGCATTAGCTTTGCTGCATCTCGATTCAGTCTCACATAATACACCACCATCCTGTGAGAATACACATCCTAAATACTGAAAATTCCCTACCTGTTCCAGCTTTGTATCCCTAATCTGACATTCAATTCTCTTGGATTTCTTACCTACTGGCATCTATTTAGTCTTGGAAAGGTTAATTTTCATAACATACTCACTGCACTTTTTTTTTTTTTTTTTTTTTTAATCATTTGCTTTACGTTACATCATGGCGATGAGCACTTGTTATCAAGTTCCAACATACTAGACTGCAGGCTTTCGGCACAATCTGCCATTAAGAACAAGACGTCTGCGTAGGCCAAATTGCTTATTACATTTTCACCAAACTGAATCCCTCCCTACAACTTAATACCTTTCAGCAGATGATCCATGTAAACTATGAACAAAAAAAAAGAATGATTACAGCCTTGTCTACCCCTGTAACTACCTTGAACCAAGAAATTCTACCATCAATTCTCACCACAGCCCCTCAATAATAACTATGGAGATAAATATAAAGATACTGTATGTATGTATGTACGTACTTCACAAAGGAAAATTTAATGTGTCCTCCTATTCAATACATATATATATATATATATATATATATATATATACACATGTTGTTGTTGTTGGAGTCATCAGTCTATAGACCAGTTTGACGCAGCGCTCCATGCCACCCTATCATGAGCTAACCTTTTCATTTCTACGTAACTACTGCACCCTACATCTGCTCTAATCTGCTTGTCATATTCATACCTTGGTCTACCCCTATTGTTCTTACTACCTACACTTCCTTCAAAAACCAACTGAACAAGTCCTAGGTGTCTTAAGATGTGTCCTATATCATTCTATCTCCTCTTCTCATCAAATTTAGCTAAATCGATCTCCTCTCGCCAATTCGATTTAGTATCTCTTCATTTGTGATTCGATCTATCCATCTCACCTTCAGCATTCTTCTGTAACACCACATTTCAAAAGCTTCTATTCTCTTTCTTTTTGAGCTAGTTATCATCCATGCATCACTTCCATACAATGCCACGCTCCAGATGCAAGTCTTCAAAAACATCTTTCTAATTCCTATATCAATGTTCGAAGTGAGCAAAATTCTTTTCTTAAGAAAGCTCTTCCTTGCTTGTGCTAATCTGCATTTTATGTCCTCCTTACTTCTGCCACCGTTAGTTATTTTACTACCCAAGTAACAATATTAATCTACTTCCTTTAAGACTTCATTTCCAAATTTAATATTTCCTGCATCACCTGCCTTCGTTCGACTGCACTCCATTACTTTTGTTTTGGACTTATTTATTTTCATCTTGTACTCCTTACCCAAGACTTCGTCCATACCATTCAGCAGCTTCTCGAGATGTTCTGCAGTCTCAAATAAAATAATATCATCGGCAAATCTCAAGGTTTTGATTTTCTCTCGGATTGTGATTCCCTTTCCAAATTTCTCTTTGATTTCCTTTACTGCCTGTTCTATGTAAACACTGAAAAGGAGGGGGGACAGACTGCAGCCTTGCCTCACTCCTTTCTGGATTGTTGCTTCTTTTTCAAAGCCCTCGATTCTGATCACTGCAGACTAATTTTTATACAGATTGTAGATAATTCTTCGTTCTCGGTATCTGATACATACACATATATAAAAGTCAAACGTTTCGACTCATTTGAGTCATCTTCATATTTACATAACAGAAGCTAAAAAAACTTGATGAAGGAACAAATGAAAAACAAAAGATACATGACAGAAATAAAAAACAATTCAATATATACAAATTTCCATCATTAGATGGAGTAATAATCAACTCGTTTGAGACATCTTCAGTGAGAAAAGTTATCATTTTTAACTGAAGTTAAAAGTATGTTGAAACCTATGAAGAAAAAATGAAAACAAATGAGATAATATGGAAACAAACAATAAGTGTATATAGTAAGGTTGTGGACCTCTTGGTCTAAAAATTTTGCAGTGTGATACAAATAAAAACAGGACGAAATCACTCTGTTAAAAATTCAGAATTGACAATCTGTCTCTGTAGAGTCACCATCACGAATAGTCAAGAGGGAAGCGAAAAACTTGAGAATGTAAGTTTCAGAGGAAACACGTGCCAGGTGAAATGTACGTTGACATGTGATGGAAAACCACCAATGAAGTTCAAAGTTCCAATCTGCAATGGAATAAACGAGGTTGTATGAGAAGCTTTGGCTGATAAGTATAAAATAATTGTGAAGAAAATATTTAAAATTACTTATTAAGTGATTGTCAACTTGAAACAGCCTGACTTTCTCAAAGTTAACGGTCCAGTTGTTACGATCGTGTCTCTTGTTCGCCCAGCTGTGTATGCGAGGATGGGTGGAGTGAAAGGGGAAGGGGTAGGGGAGGGGGATGCAGTGCTGGTGGGGAGAGGGGAGGGAGTGGTGGAGAGTTGGAGAGATGGATATGGGGTTTGTTTTTATTTTCGAAGTTCTGATAAATATATGGAATGAATGTTACAAGTAGAATGTTCTTTTCTCGTTGATTTCATTTAAATTATGAGAGGGGTTCATAAACTGATCTATATTGATGTGGATGCTCTCGAAAACCCTAGAAAAAGATTCCACTCCTAAAGAGAAGTTTTCCACTTTCACATTCAATAATAGTAGGATTTACCAAATTTCTAATATCTTAAAAAAAAAACACAACATTAAAATAGCATTTAGAAACTCCCACACCAACTCCAGACTAATTTTCAATCCACACACTGTCAACAGTAACAATAACAGATGTTTTAACTCCGGAGTTTAAAAATTAGAATGCCAATCCCTTAATTCCAGCTATGTTGGTCAAACAGGCCACAATTTTGTCATAAGATACGCCAAACATTGCAACGCTCTCAAATAGAAATCGTTTTTCAGCTATGAGTGAACATCATAAAGAATACAGTCATGAATACACATCAATGGATGAAAATGAAAATCCACAGCCTGTTTCCAGTCACCTGACCGGGTCAGGAATGGAATGAACCCTATCTAGCGGTGAGGATAGGAAATGTGCCGGCTGACAAAGCTTGTCGCATTCCTCTGGGGCAATGATAAATGACTGACAGATGAAATGAAATGTTAATGGAGAGTGTTGCTGGAATGGAAGATGACTGGAAGATGACAGGAAAATCCAGTGTACCCGGAGAAAAACCAGTGCTGCCTCCGCTTTGTCCAGCACAAATCTCACATGGAGTGACCGGGATTTGAACCACGGTATCCAGCGGTGAGAGGCCGGCGCGCTGCCACCTGAGCCACGGAGTCTTCAGCTTACTTATTAAGTGGCTGTCCTCTCGAAACGGCCTGACTTTCTCAAAGTTAACGGTCCCGTTGTTACGATCGTGTCTATTGTTGGCTCAGCTGTGTATGCGAGGATGGGAGGAGTGAAGGGAGAAGGGGAGGGGGTGCAGGGCTGGTGGGGAGAGGGGGGGGGGGGGAGAGTTGGAGGCGAGGTTTGTTTTTGTTGTAGAAGTTCTTTTAATATATGTAATGAATGTTTCAATTAGAATGTTCTTTTTTTTGTTGATTTCATTTAAATTATGAGAGGGGTTCATAAACTAATCTATATTGATGTGGATGCTCTCGAAAATGTTGAGCAAGGTGCCTTTTTGCTCATAATGTAAGATTTTAAGATACTTATCTATTGAGTACATTTATAATGCCAATATAAATGGTCCATTTTACCATAAATTTTCCAGCTAAGCCATTCCTAGTTGCCAGCGTTTCGCCCCCGTGTGCGATGTTGGGCTCATCAGTTGGGTACATAGCACACCCACCAAGATGCATGGTTAGTGCATACCTTGGAGGCCACTGCGTAGGCTACTTGTAGCCACCGGCAGTGCCAATGCACTATGAGAGACTTTGTCTCATTACCAAAAACTGATCCCTGCTTGGCCATCAGGTGATATAGATGTTGATTCCCATAGGGAACCTGAAATATTTGTCATTTACTCATTCGGGACAAATATTTCAGGTTCCCTTTGGGAATCAACATCTATATCACCTGATAGCCAAACAGACATCAATTTTTGGTAATGAGACAAAGTCTTTCGTAGTGCATTGGCACTGCCTGTGGCTATAAGTAGCCTACGCAGTCGCCTCCACGGTATGCACTAGCCATGGGTCTTGGTGGTGTGCTACGTACCAACTGATGAGTCCAACATAGCACACGGGGGCGAAACGCTGGCAACCAGGAATGAGTTAGCTAGAAAATTTATAGTGTCCAATAACGGACCATTTATATTGGTATTACTCATTCAAGTCTTCCGCGCAAAAACAAACTAGTTCACTGCTGCCTACCCTCACAAAACACAGGACGCAAGCCAGAGGCCCAATATGAATCAAAATTTCTGGTCTCAAATGTTACATTTCAGTATAATGATTTTTTATTTTTCCTCTTAAAATATAAACAATAAGGCAAACAAGGTCTTAAATTATTATTTAATTTTATTGTACGCAACCATGGAGATTACTGCTACGCTGCTATGGACTCTGCCCACGTGAAAGCCTCTTCCCGCACCCTTCCTCTCCACCGAAGCCATCCACCAGTACGCTTCCCCCTTACATCTCAACCCCCCTCGCCCACATTATATCCTTGGACGGAAGCTCGAGAGTCCGTGCCTTATCTTCAACCTGAAAACATTTACCAGTCAACTGCATGCTGAAAGTCAGTCACCTAAGTTTGATATTGCCACACAGTTGTCCTTATTGATGAGAATTTACAGTTTTACAATGAAATGTCATTTTTTCGAGTTCAATATTTGACTTCAAATGTCAAATGTCGAGATAAAATAAAAGACTCTTTTCGTTCTCCAGGGAGAACACCGTCCGGGAGTCCTTAAGGGTCAGCTGCTACTTAATGTCACCAAAGAATAGTACAAATGGTTTGGAAATGTATTTATTCAGTTGATTTACAATTATGTTGGTAGTAATAAATGCTCTTCCAATTCTCCTTTAATTTTTAAATTGAATGTGTAGTACTGTATATACTGAAATGTTGATTTTTAAAATGTTTCAAAAGTTTGTCAGATCCAGTTTTAGCTGCAGCCACCCAAAAAACACACACACCATCGGAGCCTTCAACTCAGACGAGCCTTGGTCTATCAAGCGACTGCTGTTCAACCAGGACGACAGCAAATTACGAGGCAATGCGAGGTCAGTGCCACAAATCCTCTTGGCTGTTATTCTTGAAGTTCTTAAATGGGCCCACCATTCTCACAATTAGATAGCTCCTTAACTGTTCTCATACAGGCATAGTGGACCTCAAAACTAGCCCTTGTATCCAGGTAAAATTCCCTGAATTGACTGAAAATCAAACCAAGGACCTGAGGCAGGCTCACTACCCATTGATCTCCCAGCATACATAATATACAGCATGTGAAATAAACTCCAGTTAGTCGCATTGAGTGAGTCAACCATCCTCAACTGACCCTCTCCTCACATGGCCAGTAATTTATCTGAATATTCTACTTCCACAAGTAGGACATGAAAAATAAATAAACAAGGATATCATGATTTTCACATGGGCCAAAAAAATTTTAACCAGCATATTTACATTACAGCATGACATAATTGCACTGTAAAATAATTTTTTATAAAAATTCAGACACGACTATTACTGTCCATCTACAGTAGCCGTCCAAGGAATCAAAACTACTAGGCCTACCTAGTGAAAACAGAAAGCAACATAAACTAGTTAATAGGTGCAATGTTCGCGTAGCAGTGTTAAAGGAGAGAATATCCTATTTGGTCTGTCCCAAGGAAGGTCTTGTAATGTCCTGAAGACAGATCAGACTGCATCTATAGATATATTACTTCCAAACTTGCCAATCATCCATCTCATGGGCACCCACCCACTAAACCCCACACTGCAAATTGCTCATAGGTTTCTTGGAGATAACCCAATAAAGGTATAAATGGGATGGCTTGTAGTTTTCAAACTATTTATTAAGGTTTCAAGGAGTGTTCTAATATCTCTTTAATACGCCTAAACAGCCAAACAAGTCTCCATTTAGGGGCATGAAAGTAGTGTACAAAATAGAAAACAATAATTTATCCCCTACACTGCATAGTGTAGCGTTTTTGCCACATAATAATCTTCTTGTAGTCCAGTAAAATGCTAAAAAATGGCAAACCTAACTATAAACATAATAGCTTTGAAATCTGTACTTCCAGAAATTATGCTACAGGGGGCTAAGGGCAATGATTTTCTCCATCTATGTGCTATGTTATCTTAGCCTGAGGCAGTTGGACATGTGTCATGGCGGCTGTACATGCATGAGTAGCATTGAAACATAATTCTAGGTGATTCGCTGATGATTGAAGTTTAACAAAAATACTCCACTATCCACAATATACTTTTCTTTTGGCGTAAATGTCTAATGATGTTTAATTTACAATATTTGTTACTAAAAAGTCATGAAATATGAGTGTAGCGTTTTTGCTACATCATGCAGCTAAGGCATTTATTTTCAGATGCATGTTTGAAGGTTACGGGCAGCAATGACTTGAAGTACTTATTGATAGTGTTCTATTTAATGATTAACGCTGCGAGATTTAAGTCCTAATAATAATAACAACAACAACAATAATAATAATAATAATCATATATATATATATGACCGAGCAACACTGCGTTTGAAAAAGAATGCAGATTGTTTCAAAGGCTATCGCATGTTTTCTCAACATGGATTTGTTTACCTTTATCAAATATATTCGTAATTCCTTTTGACATAAATGTCTTATATCTGGGAATCATCTGAAAATATGCATTACTTGAAGCTAGTTTGACAAAAGTGTAACCCTAGCAACTCTGCAGGCTGTGATGTAAGGTATGGATGGATGGCCAGACAATGTCACCTAGTAACCGTGCAGGCAGTGATGTAAGGTGTGGATGAATGGCCAGACATTGTTACCTAGCAACCGTGCAGGCTGTGGTGTAAGGTATGGATGGCTGGCCAGACAATGTTACCTAGGAACCGTGCAGGCTGTGATGTGAAGTATGAATGGATGGATGGCCAAGCAATGTTACCCAGCAAACATGCAATCTATGTTTTTGGGTGGTGGTCATCTGAAATTAGCAGCCGTTGATGGATGGCCATGACCGAGCAACACTGCGTTTGAAAAAGAATGCAGACTGTTTCAAAGGCTATCGCATCAGTTGAACTGCGGATATGACCTACCCATTTTAGCAAGCTACTATTTTCCAATTCCTTCTATGTACTAAAGATTTTAATTGTTTAAAAATAATTTTATTATTTTTCTATGTTATTATAAGTAATAAACAATAATTCTGCTCATATACTATACTGGGTAACATTTGTACATTAGTAGCCTTCAATGCATGATGTAGCGTTTTTGCACATTCCTGAATTTTTCCCTTTTTGCCCACGAGTATGATCAAATACATCAAAAATATGTTGTCAATGTGATGTTACATATCTAATCTCCCTATAATAATATTTTCACGTCAGAGTTGTGGGTGTAAATAAATTCATGCAGTGTAGGGTTATAACCTTTCAATTCATCAATGTTAACATCCTTTATATGGTGCGTCTCCCAGAAGTCCAACCCCTCGGCCACATTGTGGGAGACGGATAATATTTTGAAGTAGAAGATTGCCTGGGGGGGTGTGTACAGTGGGGACCTGGTGTGCCCCGTGTGCTAGGGTAGCTGTGAAGGTCCTGCAAATACTCTGAAAAGTGATGGCTAATGGAGGTCTGGTGAAATCCTCAATGGCAGGTGCAGCGGAAAAGACCTTTTGAACGGCAATGCTAGCAGAGAGGCAACCGTTCTCTCTTGGAGTTAAATAAAGTAGGGGAATCACTGCATTATAGTGAAAAGAGATTCACAGGCTAAGGAAGACAAGCCCTACAGAAAACAGCATATTCACAGATTTTAGGTAGCAGCCTCACCAGCAAGATCGGGTTGCTGTGGGCTAATATTTTGCATAATCTTCAAAAAGCACTATCAAAGAAACTGAAGTGAAACACAACCTGAAAGTTAATAAGTTCACAACTTTTGGTGACATGAAACAGAAAACGAGAAAAGGTTTTTGGAATGTTAGAACCTTAAGAGAGAGTAGCAGATTGAAGTAAGTGGCTAAAGTGATGGAGAAATACAAGCTGAACATCTTTGGGTTAAGTGAAGTTCAGTTGCCAGATTTTAGGGAAATAAATACTCTTAACAGGAGCACATTTCTTTTCCCTGCACCAACGTAGGAAGAATGTTTCATCTTTCAATGAATATGTGTTAAATATCGTCAATAAAGCACTTAAAAGGTTAGATTTCCTCAAAAGAAATTGCGAGAGTTTTAAATCCTTTGCCTCAATGAACACCCTGTATTTCTCATTTATGCGGTCTAGTCTAGAGTACTGCTCTGAAGTGTGGATCCCTTCACAGCAATACGAAATTAATACCCTAGAGTGAATACAGATCAGTTTCTCAAAATGGATCAGTACAAAGTGTTTGTGTACCAAGCTGTCATAGACATACAAAGATGCATACTGAGTCACTTCGAACTTGGCACAGGTTCATGCACAAATGTATCTGTAATTTCCTTGATTGTCCTAAATTTACCCCAATTGCTACCAACTGTATCACAAGACAGACTGTTAACCTTCACTTGCCCAAGTGCGGAACTGAATCACACAGGAACTCTTGGTTTATGCAGGCCCTAAGATCCCTGAACAAAATTAGTGGGATGGTGGATGTATGCCACACATCAACTAACTGATAAGTCTTATGGCGTGAATGGGCTAGGAGTGGGAAGGAATCGGCCATTGCCTTAAAGTTCCTGGTGTGAAAATCGGAAACTATAGAAAACCATTTTCAGGGGCGCCAACAAAGGGGTTCAAACCCACTACCTCCTGAACACAAGCTCACAAGTGAGCACCCCTAACCTCATGGCCAACTCGCTAGGTAAACAGAAAGATAAATTTCCTTCTTTTACCTATCGGTCATTTCAAATCTATATATATATATATAATTCACTGGGGCCATCAAGGCCCACGTTAAGTCTTGTTGCATTTGCCACTGAATTTGGCCTATATATAAAAAATAACATGTCCTGATTGATTAGCTGGCCATACATGGAAAGATCTTCTAGCAGGCCTCGCCTTTGGGGCTAGATCTGACGGGCCACCTGTCAGGCGTGGCCTTCAGAGACCAGGCCTGCGGCTCGCCATCAACTGTGAGGCCAAGCCTGTCGTGTTGTGCAACATGATCTGTCAACAGTCCAGACCCTCCTGTTAATTGAATAGCTGGCCATACACGGAAAGGAATTGTGACAGACGAGGCCTTTTGTGACGCGTTCCGACAGGCTAGGACTGCTCGTTAGTGAGCGAGATCAGTTTGAGGCGTTATCTGCTACAGGCGAGACCTGTTGTCAGCGCCTCAACGGAAACACCTCGCCTCACAGATCAAGCCTCCTGTAAGGAAAGCATGGAGTGGACAAAGGCACTGCTAGAGAAATTTATTGAAATGTACAAAGAGCGGCCGTGTCTCTGACAATTATAACATGAGGTGTCGCAGTGTCACAATCATGCGTTCATCAGTATTCTCCTTTCCTCCTTATTCAGCGTAGAAGCTAAAATATCCACAGTAAATACGCTTTCAACCAGACTGTTCTCCAGTAATAGCTACGCAAAGGAAAATTTTTTTTTCACTAGTGGCTTTACGTCGCACCGACAGAGATAGGTCTTATGGCGGCGATGGGTTAGGGGTGGGCTAGGAGTTGGAAGGAAGCGGCCGTGGCCTTACTTAGGGTACAGCCCCAGCATTTGCCTGGTGTGGAAATGGGAAAACCATCTTCAGGGCTGCCGACAGTTGGATTCGAACCCACTACCTCCCGGATGCAAGCTCACAGCTACGCGTCCCTAAGCACACGGCTAACTCGCCCGGTAAACAAGTCATTATGTATGTGTTGTGTATGTTTGGTATTCAGCCCGAAGGCTGGTTTGATCCTCCACAGCTATGCCAACAGCTGTCATAGAGACGAGAACAAAGGGATCATCCCAATTAACGGGAGGGTCTTGAATGTTGACAGATTATGTTGCACAACACGACAGACTTGGTGCCACAGTTGATGGCAAGCAGCAGGCCAGGTCTCTGAAGGTCACGCCTGGCAGGCGGTCTGTTGGATCTGGCCCCAAAGGCGAGGCCTGCGAAAAAATCTTTCCGTGTATGGCCAGCTAATGATCCGTGACTTCTCGGCAGGCCAAGCCTCATCCACTGGCCTATCAAACCAGTTTGAAATCCTTGCTGATCGGATCTGCTGTACTTAGAACTGTGCAATGGACGTCGAAGCAGTGTCCAAATGGATAAGAGAGCGAGGCAGCTTTAGTCACATGCGCCCCATACAATACCCGAGAGGAAATGAACCGGCCGATTACAAGAATTATTTGCGAATGGACCAGATCGATTATGATATGCTGTTAGGTAAGCATGTATGGATTTTTCTCGTTATTACGTTAAATGTTTGATTTGTAATTCATATACATAATGATTTGTTGATAGCGTATTTATTGTAGCTTCTAAGATGAAGAAAGGGGATACTGTAATGCGACAAAGCATACCACCTAAGAAACGCGTGATTGTGACAATGAGAATTTTAGCTAAGGGGCGGTCTTTCGAAGAATTGAAATTTACAACAGTAATTGTAGTCCAGACATTTCAATAAATTTCTCCAGCAGTGCCTTTGTCCACTCGATGCTTTCCTTACAAGAGGCTTGATCTGTGAGGCGAGGTCTTTCCGTTGAGGTGGTGACAACAGGTCTCGCCTGTAGCAGATAACGCCTCATACTAGCGTCGCTCACTAACGAGCAGTCCTATATCCTGTCGGTACGCGTCACAAGAGGCCTCGCCTGTCACAATTCCTTTCCGTGTATGGCTAGCTAATGACTGACTGATTCATCACTGCCAAGCCAAAACTACTGGATAGAACGAAATGAAATTTTGGGGATACATTTATATTAGAGTGTAGATTCTCATTAAGGAAGGATTTTTGGATATTCCATCACTAAGGGGATGAAAAGAGGGGTGAATTGCTTAAATGAGCATATGTATATCTCACAATCTTAGACCTTTACAAACGTAAAAATTGGTATTTAGAATCTCCTTTAAAATTAGAGAAACACATTTTTTGTTTTGTTTTTGGAAAATCCCCTTAAGGGGGGTGACAAAAGGGGAAAAGGAGTTTGAGCACCTTCTATGAGGATACTTATACCTAAAAAAGCTGAAGATGGAACAGACATGAAAATTGGTATTTGGAAATCTCATTTTAAAATACAGAAACGCTCAGTTTCTAATCCAATTAATGGGCGGGTGAACAGGAGTGACAAACGGGGCAAATTTTTTTAAAAAAAATATCTACAGTATATCTCGGAAACGTACATTGTTACAGACATGAAAATTGCTACTTGGAATCTCCTGTAATAGTAAAGAAATACAGATAATTTATTTTCGTTAAATCCACTTCAGGGGAACTGAAAAAGGGGGTGAATTCTTAACATAAGAATATCTAAAACACATCTCATAAACTAAACATCTCGTCACCATAAGACCTATCTGTGTCAGTGCGAAGTAAAGCCACTAGCCAAAAAACAATGAACATGTGAAAATTGGTATTTTTTATCTCCTTTAAAAATAAAGAAATTTGAATTTTTTTGTTTTCAAAAACCATTTAAGGGGGAGAGGGGTAAAAAGGACTGAAAAGGGGATTGAATTCTTTTTATTGTGATAGTAATACTGGTATCTCAAAAACTGAAGATGTTACACAGGTGAAAATTGGTATTTGGAGTCTCCTTTAAAAATAGAGACATAGGCCTATGTATTATTCCATTATTTTCGGAAAATCCACTTAAGGGGGGTGAAGGAATTGAAAAATTAATTTAATTCTTGGTATGAGGATAGTTTTATCTCAAAAACTAAAGATGTTGTAGACGTGAGAACTGGTATTTGGAATCTCCTTTAAATAAAGAAACATGTATTCTTTTGTTTTTGAAAGGGAGGGGGGGTGAAATAATTGAAAAATAAGTTGAATTATTTGTATGAGGATACTTATATCTAAAAAAAACCTAAAGATGTTACAGACGTGAACGTTGGCATTTGGAATCTCCTTTAGAAATTAAGAAACAAGCATTTTTGCGAGAAAATCAACTCGGGGGGGGGGGGAGATTAATGATTATTATTATTATTATTATTATTATTATTATTATTTGGATACACATACCCCAAAAACTGCAGATGTTACAGTCATGATAAATGATATTTGGAAGCCCCTTTATAAATGAAGGAACACATTATTTTGTTTTTGGAAAATTCACTTAAGGGGAGGTTGAAAGGAAGTGAATGTAATTGAATTCTTTTTATGGCGATATATCTCGAAAACTGAATGTTACAGATGTGAAAATTGGTATTTAGAATCTACATTAAAAATAAAGAAATAAACATTTTTTTCTTGGCGGAGGGGGGGGGGAGGAATCAATGGGGGGTGGGAGGTGAAAAATAGTTGAATTATCTTTATGAGGATACTTATATCTCAAAAACTAAAGATGTTACAGATATGAAAATTGTTATTTGGAATCTCTTTTAAAAATAAAGAAACATGTATTCTTTCATTTTCTGAAAATTACTTAGGGGGGTGAAAGAATTAAAAATTAGTTGAATTATTTGTATGAAGATACTTACATATAAAAAATCTACAGATGTTACAGGCATGAAAATTGATATTTTAAATCTCCTTTAAAAATAAGGAAACACGTATTTTGTTTTTTTGTTTTAGGAAAATCGACCTAAGAGGGGGAGGGTGAAAATAAGTAAAGGATTTGAATTCTGTTCATGAGGATACTTACATCTCAGAAACTGAAGATGTTACAGACGTGAAAGTTGGTACTTTGAATATCCTTTAAAAATAAAGAAACATGTTTTTTTTTTTTTGGAAAGTCCACTTAAGGGGGAGAGGTGTGGAAAGAAGTGAAGAAGTTGAATTCTTTTTATAAGGATACTCATATCTCAAAAACTGAAGAGGTTACAGACATGAAAACTGTTATTTGGAATCACCTTTAAAAATAAAGAAACAAGTTTTTTTTCTGAAAATCCACCTAATGGGGTGAAAAGAACTGAAAAAGTGGGTGAATTTTTAAAATGAGTACCAGTATATCTACAGGATATGTAAAAAACATAACATGTTACAGACGTGAAAATCGGTATTTGGAATCTTCTTTAAAATAAAGAAACATGTATTTTTTTTGTTGTTCGAAAATCCACTTAGGTGGGGTGAAGTGGAAAGACAGATAAAGGTGTTGAATTCTTTTTATGGGGATACTTATATCTGTTAGACGTGGAAATAAGTATTTGGAATCTCTTTTAAAAATAAAGAAACATGTTGTTTTTTTGTTTTCGACTTGTACAGATGAATGTCGCATGGTCATCTTAGCCCTAAAAGGAAATACCACAAACGTGGTTTACAAAGAGTTAGTGGGATAAATGAAACTCATTTTTCCGTGAGTTTTTATACTTCATTGACTTCCAGATAATGTCTTAGTACAGTACTGAGGAATGATTACTTTTAAGAAATTACAAATTCCACGCAAGCAAAGCTGCGGGTAACAGCAAGTGTATAAATATTTTTCGGAAGTTCTCTTCTTACGTATGTGTTTTGTAAATATATATACATATCATAATAGACTGTTATGCCTTTCAGCATTCAGTCAGCAAGCCTCTGTGAATTTACTAAACGTCGCCACAATCCTCGATTTGCAACTAGTGTTGTGGCCTCATTTAGTTCTATACCTCTTATCTTTAAATCATTAGAAACCGAGTCTAACCATCGTCGTCTTGGTCTACCTCTACTTCTCTTACCCTCCATAACAGAGTCCATTATTCTCCTAGGTAACCTATCCTCCTCCATTCACCTCACATGACCCCACCACCAAAGCCGGTTTATGCGTACAGCTTCATCCATCGAGTTCATTCCTAAATTAGACTTTATCTCCTCATTCCGAGTACCATCCTGCCATTGTTCCCACCTGTATGTACCAGCAATCATTCTTGCTATTTTCATGTCTGTTACTTCTAACTTATGAATAAGATATCCTCAGTCCACCCAGTTTTCGCTCCCGTAAAGCAAAGTTGGTCTGAAAACAGACCGATGTAACGATAGTTTCGTCTGGGAGCTGACTTCCTTCTTAGAGAATACTGTTGATCGCAACTGCGAGCTCAGTGCATTAGCTGTACGACACCTTGATTCAATCTCACTTACTATATTACCATCCTGGGAGAATACACAACCTAAATACTTGAAATTATCGACCTGTTCTAGCTTTGTATCACCAATCTGACATTCAATTCTGTTGAATTTCTTACCTACTGACATCAATTTAGTCTTTGAGAGGCTAATTTTCATACCATACTCATTGCACCTATTTTCAAGTTCCAAGATATTACACTGCAGGCTTTCGGCACAATATGATATTAGGAGCAAGTCGTCAGCATAGGCCAGACTGCTTATTACATTTCCACCTAACTGAATCCCTCCCTGCCATTGTATACCTTTCAGCAGATAATCCATGTAAACTACAAGCAGCAAAGGTGAAAGATTATAGCCTTGTCTAACCCCTGTAAGTACCCTGAACCAAGAACTCATTCTACCATAAATTCTCACTGAAGCCCAATTGTCAACATAAATACCTTTGATTGATTTTAATAATCTACCTTTAATTCCATAGTCCCCCAGTATAGCGAACATCATCTCCCTCGGTACCCTGTCATATGCTTTCTCTAGATCTACGAAACGTAAACACAACTGCCTATTCCTCTCGTAGCATTTTTGAATTACCTGGTGCATACTGAAAATCTGATCCTGACAGCCTCTCTGTGGTCTGAAACCGCACTGGGTTTCATCCAACTTCCTCTCAACAACTGATCGCACCCTCCCTTCCAAGATGCCAGTGAATACTTTGCCTGGTATACTAATCAATGAGATACCTCGATAGTTGTTGCAATCCTTCCTGTTCCCTTGCTTATAGATAGGTGCAATTACTGCTTTTGTCCAATCTGAAGGTACCTTACCAACACTCCATGCTAATTTTACTACTCTATGAAGCCATTTCATCCCTGCCTTCCCACTATACTTCACCATTTCAGGTCTTACTTCATCTATTCCTGCTGCTTTATGACAATGGAGTTTATTGACCATCCTTTCCACTTCCTCTAGCATAATTTCACCAACATCTTTTTCCTCCTCCTCATGAGCTTGGCTGTTCGCAACACCACAAGGATGATTTCCTTTTACATTGAGAAGATGTTCAAAATATTCCCTCCACCTCTCCAATGATTCCCTGGCATCTATTATGAGTTCACCTGAATTACTCAAAACACTGTTCATTTCCTTTTTCCCTCCCTTCCCAAGATTCTTTATTACTGTCCAGAAAGGTTTCCCTGCTGCTTGACCTAGCCTTTCCAGGTTGTTACCAAAATCTTCCCATGACTTCTTTTTGGATTCAACAACTATTTGTTTCGCTCTGTTTCTTTCATCTACGTACCAATCCCTGTCTGCCTCGGCCTTTGTTTGGAGCCATTTCTTATAAGCCTTCTTTTTACGTTTACAGGCTGCTCTCACTTCATCATTCCACCAAGATGTTCGCCTTTTCCCATCTTTACACACAGTTGTTCCTAGGCATTCCCTTGCTGTTTCTACTACAGCATCCCTGTATGCCACCCATTCACTTTCTATATCCTGAACCTGCTTACTGTCTACTGTTCAAAACTTCTCACTAATCATATCCATGTACTTCTGTCTAATTTCCTCGTCCTGGAGATTTTCTACCCTTATTCGTTTGCAGACAGATTTCACTTTCTCTACCCTAGGCCTAGAGATACTTAGTTCACTACAGATCAGATAGTGGTCTGTATCATCGAAAAATCCGCGGAAAACTCGTACATTCCTAACAGATTTCCTGAATTCGAAGTCTGTTAAGATATAGTCTATTATGGATCTGGTACCCCTAGCCTCCCATGTGTAGCGGTGAATAGACTTATGCTTGAAGAATGTATTTGTAACAGCTAAACCCATACTAGCACAGAAGTCCAGCAAACGCTTCCCATTCCCATTAGCTTCCATATCTTCCCCACATTTACCAATCACCCTTTCGTATCCTTCAGTTCTATTCCCAGCTCTCGCACTGAAATCGCCCATTAGCACTATTCTATCCTTGCTGTTGACCCTGACACGATGTCACTCAATGCTTCATAAAACATGTCAACTTCATCCTCATCTGCACCCTCACATGGTGAATACAAGGACACAATTCTAGTCCTAATTCCTCCAACTGACAAATCTACCCATATCATTCACTCATTTACGTGCCTAACAGAAACTATGTTGCGTGCAATGGTATTCCTGATAAAGAGCCCTACCCCAGACTCTGCCCTTCCCTTTCTAACACCCGTCAAGTACACTTTATAATCTCCTATCTCTTCCTCGTTATCTCCCCTTACCCGAATATCACTTACTCCTAGCACATCGAAATGCATCCTCTTTGCTGACTCAGCCAGTTCTACTTTCTTTCTTCCATAAGCCCCATTAATATTGATAGCTCCCCATCAAATTCCATTTCGTTCGCCAAGTTGTTTCCAAGGAGTCCCTCGCCTGTCAAATGGGAGTGGGACTCCGATACTCCCATAGGTCCGAGGCTTGCTTAAAGTGTTCTGAGCTCTGTAATTCATGAAGCAGGATGCTACCCTACTTGCACATAGTCCAAGTGAGGATCTCTCCTCTAACGGGTTATGGACCACCGGTGAATTGTATAGTCCTAGCCGCCTGAACACAAGGAGGGCCACGACTCAGAATATGTCCGAGATGCCTACTCCCATTCCATAGCAACTGGTATCCCGACTCTCAGGACCACTTACTAGGCCACTCAGCCGTTGCCCATGGTTCACGAATTAGGACGTGACTACAGTAATCCATAAACATGAACCATATATATATTGTATATTGCTTACTTATATAATTATTTGTTGTTATTAATATGGCCTAGGAAATCTGATATGTGATAATATTTCAGTTTAGAACTCTGACCAGTAAGGTTCTGTCATCTAATCTTCAGTATTGCATGAACTTGTAAACAAATTTTCATGTGCTGCAGGTTGGTATTTCTCCCCTCAACATTGTCATATAACGGTATTCTGAGGCGCAACAGCGATTTATTATATCATATTTAAGTGGAGAAGTACTGACTCTGTTGATGATAAACAAATATGATACTGTCTCGACATCATGAATACCCTGAGAACTATTTTGGTGCAGAATGACAAAACTATTCTCTATCTGATATTTACCGATTTTGAGAAAGCCTTTGAGTCTCTCAATAGAAGAGTTATGTGGCAAACACTTCAGGAAAATGGTATCTGAATGTTGACAAGGCTGTAATTCTTCCTCCAGCACTCTTCCTACTTGTGTTGGATAGTGTGTTGAGGAGAGCGAATAGAAGTCGAAGATACCCGAAGTAAAGTCAAAACACCTGTAGGAATGACTGAAACCTTTGATATAAAATCTGGGTTAAGACAGGGTGGTGTTCTGTCTCCTCTTCTTTTCATCACTGTAATGAACGAGATTCAGAGAAAAGTTCACCAAACCATTGGAGGTAAGAAAATAAAAGTTATATTGTTCGCGGATGATATATGCTTGTAGGGAGACTCTAAAGAAGATCTTCAAGGACAAATAAACTCCTGGGCAGAATCTGCTAAAGAATATGGACTCATCTTCAGCCAAGAGAAAAGTGAGGTTATGGTCATGAAGAGATACGGGCAACCAATGGGACACATTGAAATGGAGGGGAAACAGCTACAGATGAACCATCAATTCAAATATCTTGGAAGTGTTATCTCCGATACTGGTTCTATAGATAAGGAAATTTCCCACAGAATTCAGGCAGGTAGCAACTTTTACAAAATAGTTAAAGACATAATATGGAACAAGAAAATACCAACAAAATGTAAGAGAGTCATATATGAAACTTATTACGTACCAATCCTCACCTATGGTTGCGAAACATGGATCATGAGAAACAAAGATGTTAGTAGAATCCAGGCAGCAGAAATGAAATTTGTCCGTAGCATGATAGGCAAAACATGGAGGGACAGAACACAGCAAGTCTCCAAACATACGGGTACACACAACAATAATAACAACCACATAACGTGCATAGACAAGAGAGGTGCCGCCACCAACTGCTCTAAAAACAAACCCTGTCTCGCAGTATATATAAAACTTACTGGAGTACATCAATAGTTGAATTGCACAGTACTCAATTTTCAAAAAAAAATTAATGGCAAGAGTTCTTACAACACATCCATATAAAGTATATCAGCCATAGAACATTCTCGACGATCACCTAATACAACTAAATTAGCACAACAACCACAAGAAGATTGAAGAATGAGTGCTACACAACATGAACTCAAATTTTAATAGACATTTTTAAAATATATACTATGTTTTAATGTGTTATAATTTTTCAAGTGTTTTATACTGTAGCCTATATGTTTTAATGTGTTTAATGTACTCATATCCATGTACACTAAATAGGTTTTAGTTTACTGTAACCATCACCACCATCCTTAATCACAAATATTTTAACATAACAATACTGCAATATATCTTACTTCCATTCTTCATTAGACATCCGGATGATCTAACGTAACATCATTGTAATTTTTTCTAATGACTATAAATGTTATGTACTAGCTGATGATGGCCATGATAGGCCAAAACTGGTACTAGTGTAATAATTCATTCACAATAAATAAGTATTGATTGGTGGAACACTTTTCTTGTCTATAAATTGAATCCAATCAATACGGAAAATGAAGCTTATAAATAATAATATGGAGGGAGAGAGTCCGTAATGAGGAAATCCGCAAGCAGGCTCAAGTTGTAAGACTGCAGGACAAAATAACAGTGCAGCGACTGAGATGGTATGGACATATGTGACGCATGGGTGATAACAGATTACCAAAAAAAAAAATGTACGATCTAAAACTTGAAGACAAAAGACCAAGAGGGCGACCAAGACTCAGGTACAAGGACATGGTGAAGATTGACATTCAACAGAGAGGACATACTTTGGAAAGCATTGAAGAAGGAGAGAAGTTCAGGGACCGCAACTGGTGGAGAAGCCTCGTTTGCCGACCCATCGCTTAAGATGGAACGACGTGGGATATGCATACAAGACAGCCTAGATGACCTTAATTTTGCGGATGTCTCCCTTCTGGTTCAACGGTTTAGAGATATGGAAGAGAAGATTAAGCGGCTGAGGGAAGACGCACAAGCTGCTGAGCTTAAAATAAAGACCAATAAGACCAAGGAGATGAGGGTCAAGAATAATGATAAATTGTCTATACATGATACATTACAGAAGAATGCTGAAGGTGAAATGGGCAGATCGAATCATAAATAAAGATACTAAATCAAATCGGTGAGAGAACAATTTGGTAAAATTTGACCATGAGAAGAGATAGAATCATGGGACACACCCTACGACACCCAGAACTTGTTCAATTAGTTTCTGGGGGAAGTGTAGGCAGTAAGAACAGCAGGGGCAGATCAAGGCATAAATATGACACACGGATCAGACTAGATGTAGTAGTTACATAGAAATGAAAAGGTAAGCAGAGGACAGGGTGGTAAAGAGAGCTGCGTCAAATCACTCTATGGACTGATAACAACAACAACAACTACTACTACTACTACTACAATATAAAGATACAGAACCAGTAGACTACTTCCTATGTCTTGGGAGTATTGTTACTTCAAGTGGAGAAATGAAAGGGCGCATGCAAACACAGACCACAATTTGCTAGTGGCAGATATGAGAACACAACTGAAACATGTCAGAAGTAAAAACCCAGGAAGGAAGTGGGATGTAACAAAACTGAAGAATGAAAATGTCGGGACTTACATAAGACGGACTGAAGAAAAGTTGGAAAACTCAAGAATATGGATGTACCACAGGAATGGCTTACCATCAGGACTGCAATAGTAAAAACCTTAGAAGAAGAAGAAAAAGTAGGTTAAGTCGGAAGGAAAAAAAATAAAAAGGAATGGATAACGAAGGAGAATATCTATGGGAAAAGAAGCTTTCGAAAAGGTGAAAGGGCTTTTGACATCTCGGGCAATCCCTATTGATTTAAGAAAGAGGTTCTCTACAGTGTTTTCTGTGGAGTGTAGTATCATATGGAGCTGAAATATGGACATTAAGAAAGAAACAAAGTATTTGGAAAGTTTTGAAATGTGATTTTGGAGAAGAAATGAAAAAGTGTAGTGGACAGATAAAGCGAGAAATGATGAAGTGCTAAAAAACAGTAAAAGGGACACCTGATGAAAACGATAAGGAAGAGGAAAATATCCTGGTTGGGTCACATTCTACGTAGAAATTGTCTTCAACAGAGGGTGATGTAGGGAAAAATAGAAGGTGGAAAAAGAGGTAGAAGAAGGTTTGGAATATTAACAGATGTCAAACATGGGCGAAGCTATGGACAACTGAAGCAAGTTGCTCAGGACAGAGAATCATGGAGGATGTCCAGTTGATACCTGTCTCAAGACAAATTCACAGAAGGAGAAGAAGAAGAAGAAGAAGAAGAAGAAGAAGAAGAAGAAGAAGAAGAAGAAGAAGAAGAAGAAGAAGAAGAAGAAGAAGAAGAAGAAGCTTTTGTTCAAATGCATGAAGTATACTTTGTCCTAGTGGAACCCTATAATTAGGGAAGTTACAACATAAATATATGGAGGAACAGGAACATTTCTAGGAGGACAAAGTTATGACTTTTTAACATAAATACACTTAAGAAAATGGAAATTGCAACACCATGAAGGCATTAGTCATTTGTGTTGATTTGCAAGATATGGAAAGATACCATGTAGGTATGTAAATGATCAAAGTTTCAGACCCATTGGATTGTTGCTACAGGTCTCCCCACGCGATTGGTCGCGGAGGAATCAACTCCAGTATACGGACTCTGGTGTAGCGTAGTTGACTTGCAGTCTGTGCAGTGAAGTGTTCCCCGTCAAACATGTCTCGACGACAGAGAAGAGCACGCTATCAACAACTGTCGCCGTTTGAGAGGGCTCGGATAATTGGGCTGTGTGAGGCTGGATTATCGCTAAGGACTCTCGTTGCACGTGTTGGCCGACAGGCATCTACGGTACAACGTGTATGGAAGCAGTGGTCAAATGAAGGTACCCACACTCGCCGACCTGGCACAGGCCCAACGTGACAGACAATTGTGAAAGACGATCACCGCATCATTCGGATGGCCCGGATGGAACCCCATGCAACAGCAGCGCAAATTTGAGGAGCTGTGTTACCCCACGTTACACAACAAACAGTTAGTAATCGCCTGCGTGCAGCTGGCTTACGAGCCCGTGTCCCTGCAGAAGGTGTTCCACTGACCCCACAACAGCGACGTGTAAGGCTGGCCTGGTGTCGAGAAAGATCAACATGGGTCGATGAATGGCATAGGGTCGTCTTTAGTGATGAATCGCACTTCTGTCTTGCCTGCAGTGATCGCCGGAATCATGTGCGCCGATGTACTGGGGAGAGGGGCCGCCCAGATCTTATTGTCGAGAGGCACACAGGGCCAACACCAAGCATTATGGTCTGGGGAGCTATTGGCTTTAATATGAAATCACAATTTTTGCTAGTTGTTTTACGTCGCACCGACACAGATAGGTCTTACGGCGACGATGGGACAGGAAAGGGCTAGGAGTGGGAAGGAAGCAGCCGTGGCCTTAATTGAGGTACAGCCCCAGCATTTGCCTGGTGTGAAAATGGGAAACCACGGAAAACCATTTTCAGGGCTGCCGACAGTGGGGTTCGAACCTACTATCTCCCGAATACTGGATATTGGCCGCACTTAAGCAACTGACTATTGAGCTCGGTGAAATCACAATTAGTGCTTGTTGAGGGCACTATGAGTGCTCGACAGTACGTTGATAGGGTACTCAATCCAGTGGTTGTCATGGTGAACACTGTTAATGGGATGTTTCAGCAGGACAATGTCCGGGTTCACACTGCACGCATCTCCAGAGAAGTTCTCCAGATCCCCGGACCTCAGTCCTATTGAGCATGTGTGGGACATGATGGATCGGCAACTGGCCAACCGTCCTCAGCCACCCACAACTCTGGAACAACTGACCCGTGCAGTGCAGCAAGCATGGACCACAATTCCTCAGGAAGCAATCCAGGGCCTTATTGACTCCATGCCTCGACGAATTCATCAATGTATTGCAGCTTGTGGTGGGCACATCCTGTATTGATTGTTGTCCAAACTTGCGGTCAGAGGGACCTTAAAGTGTAATCATCGAATCACAACTGAACACTCGTCCTGCATGTTGAATTGCAGAAATGTAGCACCACTCATTCTGGGTGTTGCAATTTCCATTTTCTTCGGTGTAGTATGTTAATACCCCTTTACGGTTGCAACACCTGAAAAGTCACCCAAAAGTAAGCTTACCATATGTGCAGGATTATTCCAGACAGTCCAGGATTTGATAATGTGTCTGCAGAACCATCCAGGTTTGATAAAGGTGCAGAATTTTGGTTGGGTTCAGTGAGGACAGAGAAATGCCTCACCTAGCAGTTGGCAACACTGATGGTGCCAGGCTTTCAAGAACCACAAACCAGTTTCAGCCAGTTTACCGTCCATGAACTACATGCCAGTCTACTGCTTCTTTTACCCATTGTAAGATTATAGTCGTTAGGACTGTTCTATAACTTTTAGTTTTGAGATTGGTGAGTGAGAGCTGTGTGTTAAGAGTTTGAAATGGGCCCAAAAAGGTGTGTGTTTAATGAAAAACTTCAAAACGATGACACAGTTCTAACACTGTGTGAAAACAGCATTAGAAATGTACAGTACCTGGCATGTAATGGACAGCTTACATTGGAATAAAAAGGGATGACTTGCCAGTGAAGAAATTTAAGAAGTGGTAAACATAAAAGAGCAGTAAGTGCTGTTTCAGCTTCAAACATTACTAATTATTTTAAAAGCAAGGTTGAAGAAGACCGCCTGTTAAACTGTACTGTAAAAGAGGCAACATTTGCCTATCATACTACTAAACAAGAATTGAGTTTTAAAACAAGTGATTGCACTTCAATACTATTTTAAAAATTGTTTGAGCTAAAATGTTCAGCACCTCATATAAAAACAGACGCCATAATTGCCAGTATAATATCTCTGTACATATTTCAGGAAAATAATATTAAATGATCTGAAGGGCATTAATTACGTAACAATCGCCACTGATTATTCCAACAAAAAAGACAGGAAATTGAATCCTATTGTTGTTAGGTATTTTAGAGTTAATTTAAAACTGCTCTATTTTTACAAAGTGCCAGATGAATCAAATGACATTCCACTTCCATCATGTTTTAAAATGCATCAGTCCTTCAATCGCCTGCCTCTCGCCCGAAGGCCCCGGGTTCGATTCCCGGCCAGGTCAGGGATTTTTCTCTCGACCTGAGGGCTGGTTCGAGGTCCACGTGATTAGAATTGAGGAGCTATCTGACGGTGAGATGGCAGCCCCAGTCTCGAAAGCCCAGAATAACAGCCAAGAGGATTCGTAGTGCTGATCACACGGACCCTCGTATTCTGCAGGCCTTCGGGCTGAGCAGCGGTCGCTGGGCAGGCCAAAGCCCTTTCAAGGGCGTTAAGCGACATGGTTTTTTTTTGGTAGTCCTTCAATCACAAGTAGCATGCCATCCGCAGTCCTGAAGATGGTTTTCCGTGGTTTCCCATTTTCACACCAGTCAAATGCTGGGGCTGTACCTTAATAAAGGCCATGGTCGCTTCCTTCTCACTCCTATCCCTTTCCTGTCCCATCGTCGTCTTAAGACCTACCTGTGTCGGTGCGGCATAAATCAAGATTTAAAAAATAATAATAATAATAAATAAATCATGTATTTGAAGCTATGGGACGAAGCAGACACATTTTCATAGTTGATCTTGAAAAGTGAAGATGTGACCTGGTCAGAGCTTCAAGAGAGTGCAATGGCTGTAAAAATTGAAGTGCCTGATTCAATTGAAATGGATTAAATATTTGATGTACGTACATTATTCTGCAACATAAAGAGTCGAATAAAACCTAAGTGGAAAGCCCATCCTAAGGAAGAAATGCTACTACTCAAGGAAAATAGAAGGACATGACTGACTCTGCGTCAAAGTGTACCACTGACTCTAAGAATATTTTCAAATTAGTGGAATTTGGGATGTGGTCGCAAGATAAGTCAGCACTAGCAGAAAGGTTTTTTTTTTAAATTATGGGTAATGTAGGGTCAACTGAATGAGGAAGACCACCCATTTCAGTTGAGAAGGAGTTGTTAAACATCAACATAAACACCAAGCTGTATTACATCGACTTCCATAAAAAGAGAAAGCTTGATCTTAGTTAACTAAAACAGCAGAAAACGCAGACGCAGGACCCAGTACAAGTTCAAATGAAGTATAAGAACGTTCAACTGTTACAAGTTACAAAAACAGTGAGTAGAATAAATATTCCACAATGTAATCAAACATAAATAGAGTAAATTGAGTTTTAGTTTTAGGTTTTATTTGTTTAGGTAAAGTAAATAAAGAACAAAGAACAGAAAAGAGGTTTTTCTAAAATTCATGTATTTAATTCATATAAAACTATTTGAATTAAAATGTTTTCTTCATCAAACAAAAATGTGTTAGTGATTTGGGCTGGGAATTTATGGTCAGCCTGCTAAAAAGACTACTGCAAGTCTAGATAAATCAGTGCTTAAAACATATCAACAGATGATGATTGGATTTCACATCAAGGTAAGATCTATGGGAGGAAATGAATCAGCAATCAATCAAAATCCATATAGCCTAGAGGAGAGAAAGTGGTGCTGGGTACGCTACACTCTAAGGAAGCCCGCTGGAGTCACTGAAAAGGCAGCACTCAAATGTAACCCCCAAGGTGCTCGAAAACATGGCCTTCCGAAGAAAACTGGGAGGAAGACTATTAGAGAGGAATGTCTAGGAATGGGAAAGACTTGGAATGAAATTAAGAGGTTTGCCAACAACAGGACCAGACTGAAGCTCCGAAGAGGAGCAACAAGTATCAAGTCAAGTTTACATGGTGTTAGGAATTAACAATGAAAGGTAATGACTTCACTCCAACATTTATGTTAAATCAGTTGCATTGCTGGAGCATGTTCAACACCTGATATCCGAAAAAAAAAAAAAAAAGAAAAGGAACGCTTGAGGTCATGTGCTCGTTACCAACATTATGGTTAAAAAAGCAGTTTTGTATGTATGTACCCCATATACGGTAATGAAAATTATCTGGACTGTGTCTGTTCATTGAGTGAAATAGATAGATAGATATATCGCAATACTCTGACGTGTCCTGTGTACCATAATTTAAAATTTCAACTGACTTATTCAACGTACACCTTAGGGCATTCATTGTTTTGTTTTTACATAACACCAGGTAAGTTATACATGTCCATGTGCCAGATGTTGTTTCTACACTCAAATAATTGTCCTATAAATCCTGTTAACAGTCTGAAGTATTCTCTTGATATTTCCTCCCAACTATTTCATTCATATAATACTTTTCCCTAAATACTTATTTCTCTCTCACATTCTTGCCAAGGCTATCCTTCCCAATATTATTTACCTTCAGGGCAGGGTGTAAACAGGTATGTAAATTTCTATAGAAGACCATATACCAAAATCAATCTATGTATTATCAATCAATCAATCACAACTGATCTGCATTTAGGGCAGTCGCCCAGGTGGCAGATTCCCTATCTGTTGTTTTCCTAGCCTTTTCTTAAATTATTGCAAAGAAATTGGAAATTTATTGAACATCTCCCTTCATAAATTATTCCAATCCCTAACTCCCCTTCCTATAAACAAATATTGCTGTTGCAAGGAGTAAACAAAAGGGATTATTGGCCTCAGTCTAGGTAAAGTATACATATTTCTCAACATACACTGTTCACCCACAGAAGGGAATGAATCCTATCAAACAGGCCTACAGGGCATCAGTAAAGAAACTGGGTTCGAAGGCAGGTTGGCACTCTGCATCTAGGTACAAAACACTGACAGAAATAAGGCTATTCAAATATTCATCAGGATAGGCTATGCAGGTAAACCACCTGAATAAATTGTTACAAAGTTTAAAATACTACTTACATAAAACTATTCTACACAGGAAAAGGAAAATTAAAACAGTCCAAGACCAGAGTTTAGGCCTATAATATATATTTTTTCATAGGCCTATAATCAATCAACATAGCACAAACCCAAAACTGGCCGATATGTGGTCCTTCAGAGTATTTCTTTGAAATGAACTATAGGCAAACGAGAGAGAAAACGTATATTAAAGGGAAGTAAAAGTTCTTTCTATAGGTTAAACTGCATAACAGACCTGTATCATGTATAAGTACAGTTTCCAAGAAAGAACCCACATAAATGATCTTGTACTAATGTAAGGTCATAATCATGGTAAGGGACACGACAAATATATTCGGCTAACACGCCCTTCGGAAAAATAATTATCTAATGATACAGTATTACTTAGTGCCCGAATTTTTAGTTAGCGTTACACATCATCATTTAGAAAGCCAACAGCAAAGAAGACCACGTAAGTTAGCTACGTTAATGAGGTGCCAAGAAATCTCCAATTTATTAAATAGCAATGTACAATGAATTAAATGAAAATTTGTATTCACGGCAAATTCACTGAGTCCTTAACATGCTTCGTCGTCGCATGGAAAGGATTTATACGATAGCCGGCATAAAAGATACTTTGGGGGTGGGGGCAAAAAGAGCACACAATACTGCATTCGCAAGTATCCAAATAGGATTCTTACCTGGGGGTGACAACATATCACCGCGAAATACACGACTTCGATACATGATGCTACTGCTAGCATGTTGCAATGCCTGATGTTATCTTAACATCTGTCTGTCCAGGAATCATAACTAATGTTCTTAAAAAAACACACCGTTATCACAGTTAAACAAAAACTCGTCGGGATGTCAACAGTGGAGATGAAGATTGGTAGCGGAATTCCTGTCATTACTTGCCACATGCCTACGTTTCTCAACATATAACACTGTTACGAGAACCAGGGCACAACCTAGCATTTCATCTCTTGGTTATGTATTATTGCCTGTTACGAAGAAAACCTCAAATAATCACTACTGTTTGAAAAAATGACCACTTGCAGTAGCATCACAGAATATAACCTGTCACAGAGCAGTAGGCTAGATATCGAAAGGAAACATAACCTATCGTTTTAGAATAGTTCAAGAGAAAATAAACTTTAGGCTAGAAAGAGGCGTAGGTTATAACGCAAATGAAGCCATATGAGATCTTTCTATACTACGCAATCATAAAAGACGACGCGAAGTCTGTACTAGGCAATATTAACTTGACGAAGGGGCACTGGATGACATTTGACTGAGCCTAGTTTCTATTGCAAACTGGCAGCCATGATAAGCCACGAGCTACGACCCTGGGAAGGAATAGGGACAGTTCATTGGTCTGGTCTGGACGGGGCATAGGGGTGTGAATTTGGCTAGCGCTTTGGTTTCTTCATTATTTGGGTTCTTTTGTATCTTAACGTAAAGTGAACGTATTGGATAGCGCGCAACATCAGAATAAAACTAAGAAATTAATATTACGAGATAAAAACCCCTTCGCAAAGCCGGGTGCAGAATTTTCACTGCGCTCACAACAACGAACAGGGGGAATAAACTTAGTCTTATCGAGCAAGTGGCTGTGCGGTTAGCGTTCCGTACCTATCAGTTTGCATTCGACAGACAGTGGGTTCGAACTCCACTGTCGGTAGCCCTGAAGATGGCTTTCCGTGGTTTCCCCATTATCACTGTTCTTAATTAAAACCACGGTCGCTTCCTTCCCACTCTTAACCCTTTCCTATTCCATCGTCGCTATAAGATCTATATGTGTCGGTAAAGCAGATTGTCCAAAAAAAAAAAAAAAATCCCCTCTCTCTTTCAATGTTAACTGATAATACAATTGAATGGGTAAAGTACGTTCACTTTGAATGTTCAATCCAGAGGGGGAAGACGAGATCGCCAACAATCGGCGACCTAGGGGTGACAGAATAACAAGCTCATAAGCAGGAACTGGTATACTTACACACTTTGTAATTAATGACAAGTCACATGCATTATTTTACCGGCAAACAGTTTCACAAACTTCATTCTCGATGGAAACACTGTTTCTTGCATCTTGCAAATGATGTCACTGCCCGCGTCTAAATATTTGTGATATGTTTCGTTATGATTAGATCATAATGTTTAGTTATGACCGTGCCTAAGGAGCAATATAAAACTTGCCGACGAATTTTAAATTTAATATTAAGTTTCGCCAGTTCTTACAAGGGGAGAACACTTAGGTACCGGGGAATTGCCGATCTTACGTAAATTTTGCATACACGTTAAATAAGAGAAGAATAACACAATGGCCAAAATACTTCTTTCGGAAATTAACTCGTGCGAACTACAGAAAACGTTAAAGTTTGTATGTTGAATTAACGCGTTCAGTTACGCAAACAGTAATCACGGCACTGCAGACATGCTGGGTTCACTCGTCTTAAGGCGGCTACTCCGTACCCTACCCGCAACTCGCACTTTCCACCAGGGGCGGTGCGTGGTACTGTTGCAGTGTTGCACAACTCTCAATACTTTTGCACTTCATTTCACGTCTTTTCTTCTAATATTTTAGTTTAATAAACCTAACATATATATATATATTTTTTGCTCTTTGTTTTACGTCGCACCGACACAGATAGGTCTTATGGCGACGATGGGACAGGAAAGGCCTATGAATGGGAAGGAAGCGGCCATAGCCTTAATTAAGGTACAGCCCCAGCATTTGCCTGGTGTGAAAATGGGAAACCACGGAAAACCATCTTCAGGGCTGCCGACTATGGGGTTCGAACCCACTATCTCCCGGATGCGAGCTCACAATCGCTCCTAATCGCACGGCCAACTCGCCCGGTAACATATATCCTAAAACATTAAAATCAACCATCTTTGGTCGTTCCCTGTACTAATGTTTCGTAACGGACCAATAAACGCTGCCGGCTTCGAATCAACACAGGGGGTTTGCTTTCCTACGGCAACTCCCTAGCGGACAGCGCGGCGCAATGTACCTCAGCAGGGACGAGCCTAAGTCTTCTTCTTCTTCTTCTCCTTCTGGGAATTTATGGACACTTGACGTGTCGCCCAGTCACAGAAACATAATTTTAAAACACGGTTCACTTGGTCTAAAAACAATGAAGTACTGATATTCACATATAGATTTCTCGAGGGCAGTAACGTATCCACAACACTGAGTCAGACAACCGTATATTGTTATCCCATTCAAGAGATACGTGTAAACAAAACACAAGTGAAAGGAGCAAATAGCTTACAAGGAAACAAATGCAATTGTAATGTTGACAACGTTAGGCAGGAGTCATCAAGAAAACGATTGATTATCTGAATCATTACAGGGGTGGGGTCAAGCAATATACAAGAAACACTGGCATCAGGTAGCATGCTCGCCAGTATCGGTCTCAGGGAATTACACGAGACTAGCAAGTTCCCTGCCGAGAAACAGTTCCAAATATCCCCGTCAGATTGTGCCAATTTGCAGAGATTACTTCATTCCTACTTTCTCTCCTCTCAAAACGGTAATTTCATTTCCATTTTTTTTTTTTAATTTACAATTTTTGCTTTACATTGCACCGACGCAGATAGGTCTTATGGCGACGATGGGATAGGTAAGGGCTAGGAGTTGGAAGGAAGAGACCATGGCTTTAATTAAGCATTAGCCTGTGTGAAAATGGGAAACAGCAGAAAACCATTTTAAGGGCTTCCGACAACCATCACAGCTCAGCCAGCCACTCAAGAAGAAGCAACGCCCAACCGAGTAGAACCAACCAGCACAGCTCAGCCAGCCATACAAGAAGAAGCAACTGCCACACCACCAGCACCCCAGCAGCCACCAGCACCGAGTTGTGTCATACGGGGCATTGACCCTACAACAACCACAAGTGACATCCTCGAACAACTCAAAACAGCAGGCATCCCAGCCCTCAGAGCATTCAGAATATTCAACAGGAACGGCCCGACATACATGGTCCGCATCCATCTCCCTGCTGAAGAAGATGTACACCACCTCGTCACCACCGGCGTCCGAATCCACTCTCAGTACCACCGAGTAGAGCAATCCCGCTCCCCACCCGCACCCACCCGTATACCTTCCAACAACTCCCACCGCCGCCCACCGCCACCCCCAACCCCTCCACCAGTCATCCATCCACCCATTCCTCAAACCAACTACTTTATACCACCCCTCCCAATACTAGACCTCCTCCGACTATTAGCCACCTCCATCACAAACATCACAACAACCCTCCACTTCCTAACATCCCAAACCTACCTCAACACCACGTCCAACCCGCAACTATACCACCACTTTATGTAAAACCTCATTGTAATCTCTATATATGTATTTGTAATCTCATTTGTATTGTAAACCTAACATGTATTGTAACTAAATGTATCTTTAGTAAAACTCAATAAAAAGCACAAGAGCAGGTACTGCACCCTTAGCCAGGAGGCCAAACACCCCCACCTCACAAAAACCTAACACAGCCCCTCTCTAACTTCAAACCACTCCAAATCCCCGAACCCCGCCAAATCTCCTGGCCAGAGAGAAGGCGTTACCTTCTAGGTGGCCCGCCCCTCCCCTTCGGGGAGGGGAATGAAAACATCCCCCTTGGTCCTTGGTTGTTCGAAACCACTATCTCCCGAATGCAAGCTGACTGCTATGTGACCCTAACTGCACAGCCAACTCGCTTAGTAATTTCTTTTCCACGCCATACCAGACCACCCACAATATTATCAACATCTTGTTTCAATGAAAA
Organism: Anabrus simplex; assembly: GCF_040414725.1. Lineage (NCBI taxonomy): Eukaryota > Metazoa > Arthropoda > Insecta > Orthoptera > Tettigoniidae > Anabrus > Anabrus simplex. The sequence goes on from NC_090266.1 coordinate 311,374,985, forward strand.
ACAGGAGGGCAAATTTTAATTCAAGTGAGGCAAGAGTAACAGTGCCAGGCTGAGTGGCTCAGACAGTTGAGGTCCTGGCCTACAGGTGGTATTTGACAGTGCTCAAATACGTCAGCCTCGTGTCAGAGGTGAAAGATGAAATTCAACTTTTCCTCAACGGCATGGTGGCGAGCTAATATGACATGGGCATACAAAAACTGTCACAATGTCTACAAAAATGCATTGACCAAAATGGTGGTTATGTGGAAAAATATATAAATGTTCAACCTTTAAAATGATGTAAATATTAAAGAAATGAATGGTTCTTTGTATTTATTTAAAAAGTGTGAGACCTTATTTTTGGAATTACCCTCGTAGATATTGTAAAAGGAAGGGTATTTGATATTGGAGACGTCGTAAGCATGGTTTTTGTTTTTGTCGGTGAAAGAAAAATTCCATTGTGTCAAAAGTAAAACAGATTTATATTTGTGGGAACAACATGTAAAAAACAATGGGGCGCGCCCCGACAAACTGAGGGCATGTACTGTCAGAAAAAATCGATTTTGTCAATCAAAATAATTAAATAATTCACGATATGACAATCCAGCAGTGGGCTATGCAAGTTGTCAGTGAAGAACAATGCGCAGGGTTCAAAGCATGCCACACGTGGGTATGTAACTTTAAGAAGTGCAATGATATTGTGTCCAGAGAAATAACACTTGTAATGGTGGGGGAAAAAAAAGTAGAAACCATGGCAGCAGCAAAAATATTCATGGAAAGAGTTAAATCCGTTATATAGTCCAACGGCCCGAAAACATGTGTAACAATGATCAGAGTGGGTTCAGCCTGGAGATGTGTATTGGAAGGACATTGACTATGAAAGGGGAAAAAATCAGTTACCACCGTAGTGCAATCTGTTACAAGATATTAGAATCATTCCGTATTGACGGTTTTCACTTTACAATGGCGAAAAATGAAAGTATCCTCCTATTCAATACGGAATGATTCTAATATCTTGTAATGGAAATGCCATCCAGGCAAAGAAGAAAGCCAACCTTTATTGCAATCTCAAAATAAAGGTCGCCAAATTAGGGCAAGACTTACGTTTTTTGAAAAAATGCTTGATTAATGACATAACCCCCAATTTTCTAAAGTTTACCAAGAAAACTCACAGAAATACAGCAAAAACTCGCGCGACTCAACTTAAAACCGATAAAATCTGGATTAAAGAGGAAATCAAATTTCTCCATAAAAAGAAATCTCTCCTGAACCACAAACTATATGAAACTCATTTAGAAGTTTCCACTCTCCTTTGCCCCCTCGAATGGACGTCCTTTCAATTCCACGTCTCCAACAAACTTAACCTCACTTTGTTAAAGAAACAAAACACACTTGACAAGAAATGGAATGCTCTTTCAAAAACAAAAACAATACTTAGCAAACATAACAACTCAAATAACACAAGGTCTAATGATTTTCACCAACCTGTAGTAAACTTAAGTAAAATCATTCTTGATGCCGATGATCTTGATGTGCTGAGCAAGGGACCTAAACATAATTGGGGTAATCCTTCTAACCGTGATAATTTAATTTCCACCATAGCTGAATCTGAATTGGCCATTAATAAATTACCAATTAATATACAAGAAGAGGTCCGATATGAAGTCAAACACAAGCTATCTTCCATCCTCAATCAACAACAAACCATTAAACCCAACACAGTGCAAGTAGCTAAAGTAAACAAACTTAAGAAAAAAGTGAAACAAAACGACTTAATTATAACAAAAGCCGACAAAGGAAATGCTACCGTAATCATGGACAAAAGTGACTATGTTAATAAAGCACACACGTTTTTTGCAGACAACAACTTCATAACCTCTAAAAAAGATCCAACTAATAAAATACAAAGAGACCTAAAAACCATCATCAAGAACATTTCATTTCTGTTTAATGACCTTGAAAAATCCAAAATGATTATCATGAATCCGAAACTTCCCACAGCCAAAGCGCTACCCAAGATCCATAAAACAGACATCCCCATAAGACCCATTATCAATTTCAGAAACAGTCCGACCTATGAAGTATCTCGTTTCATTCACAAATTCCTCAAGTCACACTATCGTTTTCAAGCTAACACATCAGTAAAGAACTCCTTAGAATTCTGCAATAAGATCAAACACTTTAATTTATCCAAACACCACACTCTTCATTCTTTTGATATTACTAACATGTACGCTAATGTTCCCGTTAACAGCACCGTACAATTGATCAAAAACAATCTCTCCAAATTCAGCAATTTAAGTATAGGCGAAATAGATGAATTTATTCGAATTCTGGAATTTACTTTGAACAACAATTTCTTCACTTTCAATAATGTCATTTACCAACAGATAGGTCTTCCCATGGGGTCACCAGCTTCAGGAATCCTTGCAGACATCTACATTGATCATTTAGGACATTCTCACATCATTGGCAAGATCAATGGCATTCAACACTGGACACGCTTTGTAGATGACACCTTTGTTATTTTAGACTCCCACATTACCAACAGCAACACAGTACTTGGATTTCTCAACTCTATTGACCCACATATAAAATTCACCATAGAGTCAGAAAACAATAAAGCCCTTAATTACCTGGACTTAACCATTATGCGCAACAGCAACAACACTTTATCCTTCAATATATACAGGAAACCCACCCACACCATCAATACCATCCATCAGACCTCTGTGCACCCAGACATACATAAAAAAGCAGCTTACAATAGCATGGTCCTCAGAGCATTAACTATCCCTTTATCTCGCAAGAATTTCAAAAAAGAAATTAATACCATCTACAACATTGCAGAACACAATGGTTACAATAGAACCTTCATCAGCAGAATCATCAATAGATACAAAAGCAGACCCAAGACTACCCTAGTAAAAGATTCTGCTCCAAAAGAAAAATTTTCCACATTCACTTTCAATAATAGTAGCATTTACCAAATTTCTAATATTTTCAAGAAACACAGCATCAAAATAGCTTACAGAACCTCCCACACCAACTCCAAACTCATTTTCAATCCACACACTGTCAACAACAACAATAGCAACATCAACAACAAATATTTGAACTCCGGAGTTTACAAATTAAAGTGCCAATCCTGTAATTCCAGCTACATAGGTCAAACAGGCCGCAATTTTGTCATAAGATACGCCGAACATCGCAACGCTCTCAAATATAATCGTTTTTCAGCTATGAGCGAACACCAAAAAACATCCAGCCACGAATACACTTCAATAGACAAAGACCTGAAGATCTTGCATTATGAGCAAAAAGGCACCTTGCTCAACATTCTCGAGAGCATCCACATCGATTTAGATCAGTTTATGAACCCCACTCACAATTTAAATGAAGTCAGCGAGAAAAAGAACATTCTACTTGAAACATTCATTCCATACATTTGTCAGAATTTCCATAACACAAACAAACCCCACCTCCATCTCCCCGACTCACCACCACTCCCCTCCCCCCCCCCTCCTCACACCAACCCTCCCCCTCCGCTCCTTCCAACCTAGCAAACACAGCCAACCAACAATAGACTCGATCACGCGACTGAGACCGTCACTTTAAGAAGGCCACACCATTCGAGTTTTAGAAGTCAGCGAGTAAACTAACATCCTCTTGAAACATTCATTCCTTATATTTGCCAAACAAACCCACCTCCATCTCCCCAACTCAACATCCCCTCCCTTCCTCAAACCAGCCCTGCACCTCCCTTCCCCCTCCGCTCCTTCCAACCTAACAAACACAGCCAACCAACAATAGACTCGATCACGCAACCGAGACCGTCACTTTAAGAAGGCCACACCATTCGAGCTTTAGAAGTCAGCGAGTAAACTAACATCCTCTTGAAACATTCATTCTTTATATTTGCCAAACAAACCCACCTCCATCTCTCCAACTCAACACCCCTCCCTTCCTCAAACCAGCCCTGTACCTCCCCTTCCCCCTCCGCTCCTTCCATCATAGCAGACACAGCCGAACCAACAATAGACTCGATCACGTGAACGAGACCGTTACTTTGAGAAAGCCAGGCCACTAGAGAGGACAACCACCTACTGCACACCGTAAGTTTAAGCTTTCTTCACAACCATTCCACACTTTTTACTTATCAACCCATGTTTCTCATACAACCTCATTTTTTCCATTACAGATTAGAACTTCATTGACGGTTTCCACTAGATTACTACAATTTACTATGCATCTGTCTTCTACCTAACACAGCTTCTCATATTTTTATATGCGGCCCTTCCGACCCCTCTATAATAAGGCAAAACTCCAGCCAACATTATGAAACAATAATGAAGAAAGGGACCGCTAGATTGAGAAGATATTAAGAATGCTGCTATTTCTGAACCTTTAAATTTAAGGTGTTTTTTCTCCTTATCACAGGCTTTTCGCCTGCAGGTTAATTCAGGCTTGGTTTCTCTCAAAATGTTTGCTCCCGCTCTCCTCCTGACCAATTTTATGTGATGGGTTTCCACTAGGATTTTGACAGCGATTTCAAACTGTTTTGTCGTTTTTATAAACTAATAATTTGTAAACTATGAGGTCCACAACCTCACCATGTGCTACTATTATTCCTTTCCATCTGCATCATTTGTTTTTCTCATTCCCTTGTTTCTTAGGTTAACGCAGTTTTTAGTATCAATTATTATTTCAAATTAACACCTGTTTCACTGAATTTTGTCGCAATAAGTTGTTTTTTGCTCTGCATATTGATGTAAATATTGTATATTTGTGCTATTTTGTTTCCGTCTAGGCTCTCTTTTGTTTGTTTTTTCATTTGCGCTTTCATTATGTTTTTTAGCATTTTTTCAACTCATATTATGTAAATTATTCCAACCCCCCTAATTTTTTCACTGAAGATGGCTCAAACGAGCCGAAACATGTCTGAACTTGTCTCCGTCTAATGACGGAATATATGATGTATTGAATAGGAGGATACTTTCATTTTTCGCCATTGTAAAGTGCAATCTGTGGTTTCCACCGAACACAGTTACACCATAATGCCGACAGTTACTGGAAGTGGCGATCTTATAGGGCCTCTTTTTTTCATCACCTTAAGAGAGTCGAAATGTGTGTTTGGTAAGACGGTGAAAAAGAACATGTTTTCGCATGAAAATATTCGTTTTGGTTGCACTAAATCTGGAAAAATGGGATCTCTACAAGTGAACGAATTGTTTAATGGCTTATTCAAGTAAAATACACCATCCAGGAAAGTTGCACTCATTCTGGATTCCTTTTCTGAACATAAATCTATACAAAATGAAGATACTATACAGCTGGTACCACAGCTTACTGTCAACCACTATGTAAATGTATGTGGGTTTAGAGTATGAAAAGGCTTTGTACGTAGATTATCTGACACAGTTCAATTATTGAATTTGGATATTGTTTTGGCGCAGAGAAACTCCATCTTGAAAATTCAATCTCTGACATATAACCAGCTGTCATCTCCTCGTCTTCGTCCCGTGTGGCTATATACCTGGTACCGAAGCCAGTAGATACTTGTCTAAAACCCGGGAGCCTTTGAGCACCCTATGCAATATTGTTTATATAGCGATGACTTAAAATGTTCCACTTGCCTTTATCCTCGCTTCGTTAGGTATGGTTGGTGTACCGGTAGAACCGCTTTGTGGTTTCAACATTCCTATCATAAGCATCACTGTAGCAGAAACTATTAAGGAGTAACTTGCTTTTGTGTGTAATGTCCCTTGTTATACTGATTAACCTTTATTTTCACCAGAACAATCTTATTCAATTGATATTTTTTGACCCAAAAAATGCAGGAATTAATTTATTTAATGCCACTACATCATTTTGGTGATGTGCTTTTAACGGAATACAAGAGAAAATCAGTGGCACGATTCCTCGATGAATGAACACAGCATCCACCGCAGTCCTGCGTAGCCAAGCTCGCCAATTCAAACATGCGAACTTTAACACTTTCTATAGATCGCATAAGTTGACTTCCAAAATAAATATTTTGGTGAAATTTGCTTATTTATAGTGTTTTAATACTTTTGCACTTTCATTCATTTATTTACACTCCAGACCAAGTTATTCTCATCTAAAATGTTTTGCTTGGGCCTTTTAATAGCATCCTACAAATACAGAAAATGGAAAACATAAAGTATATTATTTAAATATTATAAATGTTGAAATGCCCTTTATATCTGAATGGTTATATGCCTAAAAACTTATGATAGTCTTCACTTCTTTTTTTTTTTTTTAAATGTTTGTTATCAGTACATGTGGATCATGCTTCATGTATACGTAGTTAAAGAGATTCTTCTACTTTCATGGCCTTTTTCCCCAGCTACAGTATCTGGGATCAGCACTAATGTGGATTAAGCCTTATTTTATGGATGCCAATCCTATGTGGGGGTGGGGGTTTAACTTACCATTGAGCATTTCTGTGCTGGTGGTTAGTGGTGTAGTATGTTGTGTATATTATGACAATCACAAACACGTAGTCTCCGAGCTAGAAGAATTAACCAGACTTGGTTAATCTCCTCAGCCTGTTCTCAAAATCAACCCGAAGCCCTATGCTGACATGCCGACAATCCATCCTTTGAGCCGGACTTTCTGATAGATTTCATCGAGAATAGTTGCAGCCCATTCATGCTTATAAATCAATTATTTTTAAACAGTTTGTGGTGGTCACTAAACAATTTAATCATTTCAAATTTTCTTTAGAATAACTTCATTTTGTAAAATACTTACTTGTGTCAGCTGATTAACAAAACCCAATCCCTGAATCTGAAGAAGGAAAATAAATGCCTGCAAAGGGAACCTCTAGCCTGAAGAAAGCCCAGCAGATGTGGGGTACCTTTTTCCTGGCATACATATTTTAGCTGGTTTTATTTTCCACAACTATAGGGCCACATTTGCAGTAAATAATAGGAGAAATGGAGCAGAGTTAGTTAAAAGTCTAAAATCATATTCGGACATCACAAGTATCATTATCGTATTCTTCTGACTTGTTAACATGTGATCTTGCAAGTTACTATTTCTATCATTACAATAAACCTGCAAGTTTTATGGAAACAAGCTGTATAAATTGCTACAATAAACATTCTTATGATTTATATTTATTTGCATGAAGTGTTATAGTTTACTGGTGTGTGAAGATGAATTGATTTTAAACTGATTTTATGCAACAATATACAGTTGTAAATAGATGTAATGAAATAGTTAAATTTGCTGCATAATAATATATACATTTATTTGTGTACATGATTAATGTAATATTAACCTTTCCTTACTTAAGTTTCTTCTATATTAATAGAAGGTAGAATCTTACCCCTTTGAAAAATTAGAACGAACAAATTATTGCTTACAACATTATGTCAAAAGACAACATTTGGAAGAAATGTCCTCACTACACATTTGTTGAAAAAATAATTTGTGATAGACTTGAAGACTGAAATGAAAATGATAATATAAATGAGTCAAAATTTGTGAATGATGGCTTCCTTCCAGGTACAATAGTCCCCCATTTAGATCTCTGGGTGGGTACTACATGGGTGGGGGCAATAATTAGGAAGACAAATACTGACATACTGCAAGCCGGAGCGTAGAATGTTAGAAGTTCGGATCTTTGTGATAGGTTAAAGAATCTGAAGGAGGAAACATATAGACCAAAACTAGACGTAATTGGTACGGTATAAGTAAAGACAGTACAACCATGAGATTAACAGGCTGTTTAATGAACCTGGCAATGTTCAAGTCATCAAGATCAAGTGGCGACGGTGGGCTGGCCAATGGCATCAGTTTGACGAAGAACATATTTAATACGTTGCCAGAAGAATCTCGAAAATTTGGAAGACCGAAGCTGAGGCGGGAGGAATGGGTGTGTCAGGACACCAGGATCCTAGGAATTAAGGACTGGAGGAGCATGGCACTGAACAGGAAGACTGGTAGAAACTTCTGAGGAAAGCCAAGGCCCACAAAGGGTTGCTGAGCCAATGATAATGACGATGTAGGAATTTTTAAAAAATGTTGTTTAAATAATCTACTGTAATTAAGTTAGTATACGACAAAGTGGAGTTTTGAATTGTAGTGTAATTACTTAATGATAAAATATCTTATTTGATTTATTATTGTGTAATGCTTGTGTAGTAGGGAAGAATTTCTCTAGGAATTTAGTTCTAACGATATTTCTATGGTTTAAGTTACCTGCTGTAACTACGATAGGCTTAAGTGCAGTTTAGAACTGTAATGTAGTCATTTTATTAGAAAATATCTTGCTTGATTTATTGTTGTATAATCCGTGTGTATTCCTTTTGATAATTCAACATTTAACAGTAGTTTTCATTTCTGTTTGTAAATAGTTGTAGTAGTAGTTTGTGTTTTCATGAAGATTCTAGAAGTTTTATATTTTTCGCTAACCTATGTACGCCATTCCCATGTCCAGGATAGCTGACGTAAATATTTCCTGTCTAGATCTCAGAGTTCATTATTGTTATTTTCATAAATATTTTTATTGTGGGATTCAAACAACGTTGATATGCTATGTAAATCTATCATTGGAATTGATAGACGTCTCCATCTGATGTATCAGGAAAATGCAAGAAAATGGATAATGCTACAGCTTAAATCTAAGTTGATCTTTGTTACTATAAAAAACATCAATAATACATCATATGAACCTTAATTAGATGAGAATAAAATTTGGGAATTAAATTAAAAATTTGATTAACATTCATTCTTCTTATGTAATAATAATAATAATAATAATAATAATAATAATATTATTATTATTCACCAACATGGATTTCGGAGTTGGCCGTGCAGTTAGAGGCGTGCAGCTGTGAGCTTGCATCTGGGAGATAGTGGGTTTGAACCCCACTGTCAGGAGCCCTGAAGATAGTTTTCCATGGTTTCCCATTTTCGCACCAGGAAAATGTTGGGGCTGTACCTTAATGAAAGCCACGGCCAATTCCTTCCCACTCCTAGGCCTTTCCTAACCCATCGTCGCCATAAGACCTATCTGTGTTGGTGCAACGTAAAGCAAATTTTAAAAAATACAAGAAGAAATGGGTTTGATACCTGCTTTTATGTTTCAGAAGTCTTTTAAAATGAGACAAAAAAAGCATGAAGAATTCTACTGGCAGTTACTTCATTAAACCTAGATGGTTTAAAGAACTTTTAAAGGATTGTACTATAATCACTTATTATGGCACTTTGTCGTATTCTTATTCTATTTTTGAGGCTGTGCCTATTCATTTCAATGAGTACTCACTATTGTTAATATTTTGAAATACAATATTGTCTTTTGTATTCGACTTCTGTCTTTGTAACCTGTGGCTTAAATTTAATGTTAATTTTGCAACTTAATGTTGCCTATTGCATCAGACTTTTTTTTCTGTCTTTGTAATTTTCATTAACCAACGTATGGCATATATTTAATGTTAACCTTTGCAACCTAGTGTTGCTTTCCAATGTCAGATTTTGGTCTTATATTTATTAAAAAGTTTAATTGCTAATCGCTGGCCCTCAGTGCAAGATCAAGCGAATTTCCCAAATAGATCTTTCTAGTCAATGTATTTTCTAAATTATCGGTACTTAATAAATTGTAAACTTTTTGTCATATCTGTGGTTCCAACATTCCACTAAGCTGCTTCTCCCTATTATCCACTACTCATTTGTCACCCTGTGGAGTATCCATTCTATCCAATAAGGGATTTTTGGTCCAAACCTATCTCCAAAACGGTGGCGGCGGCGGTGGTAGTGGTGGTTATTTTATCAGTTAGTACTTTGTATCTTACTTGCTTACTTCTGTGAAGAAGATAGAAGAATGGCCAAGGGAGGCAGGTGTTAGGGACTGTGGGTATGAGTGGGCATTAGGAAGTATGAAGAACAAGATAGCGAGTTTGAGGGAGATAATTAGGCTTTTAACAGAGGACAGGAATTGATGTACAGGGTATTTTTATTTTACAAGTTTCTCTACGTCGCACTGACACAGATAGGTCTTATGGCGACGATGGGACAGGAAGGGGCTAGGAGTGGGAAGGAAGTGGCCGTGGCCTTAATTACAGCCCCAGCATTTGCCTGGTGTGAAAATGGGAAACCATGGAAAACCATTTTCAGGGCTGCCGACAGTGGGGTTTGAACCCACTATCTCCCGAATACTGGACACTGGCTGCACTTAAGCAACTGCAGCTATCGAGCTTGGTGTGTACAGGGTATGGTAGGTAGGCAAGAGGGAGGGGAAAGAAGAGGAAAACTCATGGAAAATAGGCAGGTTAATGTTTTATGAGGAAGGAAAATGAGGACTAAGGCTTCTCATCAAGGAGCAAGTGCAGGATAGGTATGAGTAAGGAATTGGTATGAGTCTGTGGAGGTAGAACAGCAGAGAGAGGATGGGGAAAGGAGAAGTGTTGCAGAGCAGAGGAGGGAAGAGGAAAATGCACAGTATGAGAGGGAGACATAGAGTAGAAGATAGGAAGAGGGAGGTGGAACAAGGCCATGAGAGGGATTCAAGTCAGGAGAAAGGAGTTCTGCAGCCATCAGGGAAGTTAAGGGAGACCAGCAGAGGATATTTAATGAGGTGGGTGAGATTGAGGCTCTGGTCACGGGCGACTCCACTGTCTGGCATGTGGGGAAAGTGTGTGGAGGAAAGAGAGTAAGGCAGAGTGTTATCCAGGAATTAGATTAGGGCAGATGTTCAGGAAATTGAAGGGAAGGCATAGGGTAAGAAGACAGTGGTAATTTCTCACACTGGGTTTTTTTTTTTCAAAATGGCGCCCGGTAATGACGACGTAGTGTTTTATTCTCCGAGTAAATTAACCGTAAAATGTGACGAAAAGTGCGGAAAATGTCGAAAATTAGTGAAAAATAGAATGTTGTGTGATTCATGTGATCGATGGTGGCATTATAAGTGCGGAAATTGCCCTAGAGACGTAAAAACTAATGAAAATGTTGACTGGATTTGTGAGCAGTGTGTTCGGAATGTTGTTGTTGGGTACGGCGTTGACGAAGCACCGAAAACAGTCGATGAGGAATATAAAAGTGCATTAGAAATTATAAACATTCTAAAAAAGGACAATGAGACTCTTAAAGTTGAAAATCAAGAATTAAAAGAAAGACTGCGATCGCTTAGAATTTGGGACTGACCATTCTTCGAGTGATATACCGGTACAAGTAACAAACTCGAGCACGTGGTGTCAAGTAGTTCGTGGATGGCCGGCTAAGAAGAAATCTACAACTGAATTTCCGGAAATAAACATTAGAAATAGGTTTTCTGCCCTAAATAATCTAATCATGGAAGAAAGTGATCGCGCGCGTGAAACCAAATCATCGCGATCCGTTGCCGTGCCGAGTTTAAAATTTAGGCCTAGAATTCAGATTCAAGACCCAGTTAGGCCTAAATCAGCGAAGGTAGCTGTGTTTGGTGATAGCCAAGGAAGGGGAATTGCGGGAGTTATTAACGACGAGAATATAGCAGCAACCGGAGAAATATATCCAGGAGCTTCTATCAGCAGTGTTGTGGAAAACGTAGAAGCAGCAACTAGGAACTTCGGGAGCGGCGATGCAGTGCTTATCATCGGTGGGACGAACGACGTAGCTCGCGACGACGCCAAGAATGTAAGATCACAACTTAAACATACACTAGGGAAGCTGACCCACACTAACGTTTTTGTAGTGAACGTGCCCCACAGGCATGATTTGAGTAGAGACTCGTGTGTGAACATTGAAGTGGACAATGTCAATACAGATATTGTTAAAATTTGTAAACATTTTCGGAATACTCGGGTTATTGAATGCAGCAGTTTTGAGAGATACTGTTATACAAAACATGGCCTCCATCTAAACAATTCAGGTAAACGAAAGATAGCAAATATTGTTCTAGATTTTATTAATCTTAAGATATGTACTGTAAAACAGGCAACTCCCTTGAGTTATAATACTGACCAGGAAAACTTGTAGAAAGAGCCAGCTGTACTTCAAGCTGGCTCAGTCAACTAGAAAAAGAAACTCAGGATAGTAAGGAATTTCAAGTTACCCAATTGCAACAGTCAAGTTTTCGGGAGGAAGGGGGTCTGAGATTGCTCTTGGTAAACTGTCAAAGTGTAGTAAATAAACAATTAAAATTCGGTACATTGATGGAATCTTATGAGACTGATGTGGTGATAGGAGTGGAATCGTGGTTGAAAGAAGGGGTGGGTAATAGAGAAGTATTTCCAGAAGGGTACACAGTCTATCGTAGAGACCGAGGAGATAAAAAGGGAGGGGGGGGGTGTTTATTCTGGTGAAGGAAAATTACTGTTCACATGAATGGTTTACCGATGAAAGGGATGAAATATTAGGGATAAAATTAGTTTGTGATAATATGAAGGAGGTGGGAATTATAGGAACATACAGGCCTGGAAGAGAGGAAAGAGACATGGAAATCTTTGAAAAAATAATAGATTATACTCATAAAAACAATAATAATGATATGGTAATAATTGGGGGAGATCTAAATTTGCCTGAAGTTGAATGGAAAGGAGCTGCAAGTGACGCCCATGAACAGAAACTGGCAAATAAGTTAATTTGGGAGGGAGGATTTACACAAGTAGTACAAGAACCGACTCGTCTCAATAACTTACTAGATGTATTCTTGGTTAAACCATGGGAAATTGTTGATAAAACTGAGGTAATTGAAGGAATAGGAGACCATAAGGCTGTGATAATGGATGTAGGACTCGTACCAAAAAGGCTTAATAAGAGGGTTACACAAGACAAGAAATTGTACAGAAATACTAAAGTTGATGAATTTGGGACTTACCTTAAATCACAATTCAGTTGTTGGATAAGTGAAGGGAGTAACGTGGATACACTTTGGGATAAATTTAAAGGAATTATTTGGGAAGGAGAGAAGAGATTTGTACCTGTTAAGAAGGGTAAAATGACCTCAGACCCTGTTTATTATACAAGGGAAATAAGAAAATTAAAAAGAAAATGTAGAATAGTAAACAGGAAAATCAAAGAGGGTAGGGAGAATAGAGAAACTAGAAAACAGCTAATGAGGGAACTGAATAGAGTGAAAAAGGAAGCAAAAGAGAATTATATGAATGGCATACTTCAAGAGGGTAATGACCACAAAGGGAAATGGAAAAAACTGTATTCATATATCAGGAATCAAAAAGGAAAAGGAGTCCAAATTCCTCCAATGGTGGGAGAAGGGGGTGAACACTATTTAACAGATACTGAGAAAGCAAACCTATTTAGTAGGGAATTTAGAGATTCAGTAGATGATTGTCAAGAGTTGGAAACCGAAACAGAAGATAGAGAGGGAGAGAGACAGAGGGAAACAAGAAGCTTCTCATTCACAAACGAAGATATTTTCAGAGAAATCCAACTGCTTCAGCAAGGAAAAGCTGCAGGAAGTGATCAAATTACTGGGGAGGTATTAAAGACAATGGGGTGGTACATAGTGCCTTATTTAAAATTTCTCTTTGACTATGTCATAAATAATAGTGTAATACCAAAGGAATGGAAGGAATCTATAATCATACCAATTTATAAAAGAAAGGGTGATAAAAGGAAACCAGAGAACTACAGACCAATCAGCCTGACCAGTATAGTTTGTAAAATTCTGGAGAGTTTAATATCGAAGTACATCAGAGGGATATGTGATGATAAAAATTGGTTCATGAGGAGCCAGTATGGATTTAGAAAGAAATTTTCTTGTGAGGCACAACTGGTGGGATTTCAGCAGGACATATCAGATCAGTTGGATTCAGGAGGTCAGTTAGATTGCATAGCCATAGATCTTTCCAAAGCCTTTGATAGAGTGGAACATGGAATATTATTAAAGAAATTGGAGGGAATAGGATTGGACGTAAGGGTTACACGTTGGATAAAAGCATTTCTAAATTCAAGGGTTCAGAAAGTCAAAGTAGGAAATAATGTATCGCAGGAAGAGAAAGTTTGGAAGGGAATTGCACAGGGTAGTATAATCGGTCCGTTACTTTTCTTAATATACGCAAATGATTTAGGGAACAATATAACATCAAAAATAAGATTGTATGCAGATGACATAATTGTTTATAGAGAAATAAACAACATTGAGGATTGTTCAGAATTACAAAGGGACCTTGAAAGTATCCAACAATGGGTTGAAGAAAATAATATGAAGGTTAATGGAGGCAAATCAACTGTTACAACTTTTACAAACAGGAGCTGTAAAACTGAATTTGAATATACTTTGGATGAGGTAGTTATCCCAAAAGATGGCAAGTGCAAATACTTAGGTGTGAGATTTGAAAGTAATTTGCACTGGAAGGGTCATATTGATGACATTGTTGGGAAAGCATACAGATTATTACATGTCATAATGAGGCTACTTAAAGGATGCAATAAAGAATTAAAAGAAAAAAGTTACTTGAGTATGGTTCGTCCATTATTGGAATATGCAAACAGTGTTTGGGATCCTCACCAAGAATACCTAATAAAAGAAATAGATAGTGTGCAGAGGAAAGCAGCAAGATTTGTAACAGGGGATTTCAGGAGAAAGAGTAGTGTATCAGAAATGTTAAAGGAACTTGGGTGGGAAACTTTAAGTAAGAGAAGGGAGAAAACTAGACTTACAGGATTATATAGAGCCTATACAGGAGAAGAAGCATGGGGAGATATCCGTGAGAGGCTTCAGTTGGAAAATAATTATATCGGCAGGACTGACCACAAATATAAAATTAGAAGGAATTTTAGCAGAAGCGATTGGGGTAAATTTTCATTCATTGGGAAGGGTGTGAAGGAGTGGAACAGTTTACCAGGGGTAGTGTTTGATCCTTTTCCAAAATCTGTACAGATATTCAAGAAGAGAATAAACAGCAACAGAGAAAATAAATGAAGTGTTAGAGGGCATTCGACCGGTGCAGGTTATTGTAAATAAAAAAAAAAAAATGTGTGTGAATAAATTAATTCCATCCCCTGGTCTAAGGAGTTTGGACAGCCAAAGTAGGGGACTGCCTGTAGGGGTGAAGTACAGTGGGGACTTTGAGGGCCCTGGGACCGCTACGGTAGCTGTGAAGGCCCTTCAGGAACTCTGAAAAGTGGTGGCAAAAGGGGCTCTGGTTAAGACGCAGCAGGTCGTTATGCTACTTAGGATCCAGAACGGGTAAAAAAAAAATTAGTAAATAAATAAATGCAATGTAAATATTAATGTTATACCAGTTTTATAGTATCATTTGAAGCAATTCCACATACTGTATATCAGTTGACTATATTTGTAAGTAGTACAGGAGATATTATAATTAGAATTTTGTAAACAATATAAATTTATTAAGGATGAGCTGTGTGTTTAATAGAAAACATTGTTAGCGTAAATTGTATAATATTGTATTATAGGAAAAATTTTCTTCTCTTGTTAATTTAATATTTAGTGCTTGACAATAATGTATTTTAGTGTACCATTTGCCACCGAGGTAGACACCTCATTTGCAAATAAAGAGATTTTGATTTGATTTGAACAACACACAGCAAGCACGAATAGGTACTAACAAATATTTGGATGTGTGGGATCTGGTTATGACAGCACGGAAAAATGTAAGGGAGTGGAGATTGTTACAAGTGGGATACTGTGTAGGGAGGATACTGACTGGAGGGTGATCGCATATTCAAATGAGACTATGGGAGTATTATGGTACTTTTAGGAGAATACCATCTTTACTATACAAATCACTTTTTTTCCCTTCAGAATAATATTAGCTTATTGGTACATACTTTGTCCTCATAGGGGCAACTTCAGTCACAGTTCAAAAATAAAAATAGAACAAGGATATTTATGTACTTCAAAAGACACTGGATGATTCTTGTTAACTTGTCCTGTCCGTGTGCTGATTAAAACATTAAACATTGTCATCTTAATGTGATGCATCTTGAATTAAAATGTAAAACAATTGGTACAAAACACCATTATAACCATACATCCCCTATATCACACACTTTAGACATGAAATATACACTGGTGTTAATTTAGGTAAGGTAAGGGTTATTCTGCCCGAAGGCAGGTCCGAACCTCCGCAGAGGTATTCCTGAGCCGGAGTTTACGTGCGGTAGGGTGGCCAGTTCCTTTCCGCTCCTCCATTCCCATACCCCCCACCAACAGCGCGTGGCAACCCATCCAACTCCTGACCACACCCAATGTTGCTTAACATCGGAGATCTCACGGGATCCGGTGTTTCAACACGGCTACGACCGTTGGCGGTGTTAATTTGATAGCACATAAAATACAAGTTGATAAAAGTTAAAATCTTGATGTTGTTTACAATTGTCTGCAGTAGACCATGAAAGAAATAAGTTCAACTTTCTTTTAGCTGAAGGCTGTAATTTCATTGTATTATGCTGTTCAAGAGGGAAAAATTCTCTTAAAAGTATGTACAGACGGAAAGGCCGAGCTGAAAGGAAGAAGCAGCCATTTTAGAAAAGGAATTTGAGAAAAATATTTAAAACTGTGATAATGAGGAATACAGATGTCTGAGTACTTACATCCTCGCCGGTCTTACGTTATTCTGGTCAGCCTGTATGCACATTTAGCTGAACTGAGGCCAGCTGATCACTTGCTTGGAATAGTGGATGAGTAGGGGAAGGAGTGAGGGGAATGAGAGAGGAGCAAGAGTAGGTGGGTTGTGCGTGTTTATTGCAGTGTTATGAAAAATGTATTAATAATCTCTTCAAATAAGATGTTTATGCTTTCAGATAATTCATTCAGATTATAGTTTGGATTATTCCTTTGGACTATGTTGATAAATATGTTCTTAAGGGTGTTTAATAGAGTACCTTTATTGGCTATTCGAAGAATGGACAAATCTTGATCAACAGATTAAAACAAGTGATTAATGACTACTTAGAGCTGAGAATTTATTATACCTCTTGGCAATGACATGTTCTTGGTACAGAGTATGGAAGCTACGATCAGTTTGGCCTATATAATTGGTCTGACAGCAGCAGCAGCGTGAAGGGGATGATTTTAAGGTAGGGGAGGAGGTCCGATTGGGAGAACAGCATCTATCCATTGCAGATCAGGGGCAGATTTACAAATGTCTGAGGCTCTATGAGGACCAATACGTTATTGTAAGAGAGATGGGAAAATGTTAATACTGCCTGTTTAACAATCAGAAGGTGGTGGTTGGCACCTGTACATAATGTCTGACAAGCCTAAGCTGTCAGACATGCCTGTTATAAATGTGATTTGCTCAATTGTCAGAATGTCAATTATTACAAATCAAGAGGAGGTATTATTACCGTACACAAGTACGACCTCCCGATTTTTGGTTAGGAAATGTTTGTAAATGATGATCTCCTGATTTTAGGTTCAGAAAGTTTCGTAAAATAATTTGCAACATAAAGTAGTATAGTAAATATCATGCGAGTTTGTTAAAATAAGATGTAAGAACATAGTGTTTTAAGAAGGATTTGTAGTTAGGGAATATTGAACATGTATATCCTTACATTTGTATAACTTTTAATTTGGGTAAGAGTCTACACATGGCCTAGCAGTAAAGATTGTGCAACGTGGGAAACAGTGAGTATATCGGTAAAGATGGTGAAAGTCAGTTGAAAGTGTTGCAACAAGCGGCTTGGAAACCCAGGGTACAGTCAGGAAGTATATGCTGAAGACTGTTATTCATCAATGTGGATGAACATGAGAGATCACTAACATTCAAATCAGCCACTCAGTAACCAATCCAAAAGCACCGATTTTGAATGAGGTTTCACTTGAGTGTGAGACGCTTGAATATGTTTCAGTTAGAGTGTTGCTACCAGTGGACATTTGGCGATGCTGCAGCCACGTGGAGCAAGCTTATATATACATATGTGCGCATGCGACGGGTTCATTATTCACTAGGGAGTCATTACTGTACGAGTTCATTACGAGTATATTATGAGGTTATGACAAGTTATTACCAGTGTGCATTCTGTGGTAGACAATGGATAGTGTACATTTGTCCGTTATACCCTGGTTAATTCCTCTCAAAGAAAATGCACTGTGTGTGTGTGGTGGTTTATGTATGTAATTATATGTAATCTGGAGCTAATGTGTTGTTGTGAACAGAACTCATTATTGCTAGATGAAATCGTAGGCCAAGGGCTCAGTACTTGGTTATTCTTTGATTAATTCGACATAGCATTCGTTGTTCATCTATTCCACAGTAGCCTTTATACATTGTAAAGATGTATGGCTTGATTAGCAGAGTATAGTGAGGTGACTGGGATTTTTTCTTCTCTTATACAGTTATAACCCATGGTAAATTGATTCCATAGTTATGATCATATTTTATTTATGTAAGTGAGGTTAAGAATGGGCAGTAGTCTTATCCATATGAAATCATCAGTCTGAAGCGTGACCTTCAGAACTATATATGTTTGTAAATTGAAGAAGTTGTTTGTGGATATTTATTTTTGTAAGCAGCAAAATGAGTTGGTCTGATCATGTGATGATTATTGTTGGTGTTTGTTTTGTTACAGGAGTAAATTCTCGCAGCAAAACTTATGTTAAATCTTTTATTGGCAGGATAAGGAAAAACCTGGCGTGCTACCCAAATTTATTTTCAGAGTTAAATAGCAGCAGGTAAGGTAATGAAGCAAGTTTGGAGCCTCATCAGCCTGATGATTTTCCTCTTTGAGAAGTAGTTCATTCATGCTCTACAGAGTCAATTATCCATGTAAATCTTTTGCAGGTGGTACCCAATGTTGTCATTTATATTTTGTTCTAATTACAAATTATTCATTTCATATTTCAATATGACCAAGAAGTTACAAGATAGATTGAAGAATGTTGGTATTACTAGAGCTATGAAACTCTACCCTTCTTTAAGTGCTGAAGAAAGTAATCTCTTATGGATGGCAGGATGGTGTTCAAAAGCTACTAACAACTGTATGACTAATGAAAATTGTACTCTTACAGGTATGTTATCATTAAAAGATATTTTTTCTGAAGACTATAGATGTATAATAATCAACACAAAACAAGGGCTAATTCTAATCCATGAACAACGTGATTGCAATGCTCTTAAAGCAGCAGCGACATCTGTAGACTCAAAAATCACTTGTGGAGGATTCAGCATGTGACATTATCCAATCGAGAAAAACTTCAAATGCTCAAGATTGTGGAAAATGAAACACTATTACCCATATATTTTCCACGTTGGAAACTGCATTGGTATCCTGTGTTACCAACTACAAAGAAGCAATGCTGGGCTGTAAAAACATCCCGTTTTACTGAAAAACCACTGTACATTATTTGTGGATTTCAAACAAATCATAAATTCAACCATGAAAATGATAGCTCTCAGTTCGATCACTGCAAATTAAGAAATATTACACTACACCTCAACAGAATTAATTACTCCTATGAAAAGATGGGCAATAATTTTGAAAAAACAAATCGGGCTCCTTCTATGACATGTTTTATAAATTTAAATCATCGTTTTACCGGAAAGAAGATCGCCCGCTATTTTTTCCAGGAGAATTTTTAAACAAAGCATCGACTGTAGTTATACATTGCTCTTATCATGAAGAGACTATGAAAGAATCTCCTGTCAATATTCGTCTAGAATTTCAAACATCTGAAAATATTCATGCTAACACTTCACTTGTTATTCATATAACTGATGTAACTTACTATCTGCTGTCGAATATCATTACAAAACTATAAATTAGAATATTTCTATATCAATATCATCAGTGTGTGCTTCTACATTAGTATGACGACGCAGTAAAAAGTTGTATGTACAAATCTTGCGTTGAACCTAGTGATATACTGGTGAGTGAGGCTATTACAACTTATCATAAACACTTATGCCATATGCTGCAGCATTTGATTACGTATTAACCACTTGGGTTTCTATCAATGTACACTCCTTATGATACATATTTACACTTGGGAAATGCTACTTTTCCACAGTAAGATGTCAAGAGACATAGCGACGTGTGGACGTCAAAGACAAGCATTAAGTTAAAAACCATAATTCTGAACGGGATGGAGTAAATCAAATTACTTATTTGTTTATATATATCGTATCATAAGCAAAGTTGCATATAAAGATGTACAAAAAAAAAGTCTATAGAAAATAAATAAAAATAAATAAAAATAAATTGTGCACCAAAGGTTCATACTGTGGTGGACCACAAATTAGGAGCGTCGAGTGCATTCCTTGTCGCCACGAGCTGCACTTTCTCAGTACATGTGGCAGGACAAAGATAACAATCTAGCAGATGGGTCGTAGTCTGCAAATGATAAAAGACATAGAAAATGGAAGAGTGAATTAAGCAATGTACTTGAAAGCTACGTTTTAAACTGTATCCAAGTTGTGTTATTGTAAGATTAAAAACTATACTGTTTTACTTTTTTTTAATAAGCATATCCCATTAACGACCATCAGTTCAACTTTTATCAACAAACGTGTGAGCAGCTATCTGAGTATAATTTCCATCTTACTACAGGTAAGTATAATTTCATGTAAATGCCTTAAAAAGATTATGTTCCAGCTACAAGCCCCAGGAATGTTGTAAGTATATTACATAATTCTTAACTTCTTTTAGAAGGTAAGTAGCATGACCAGCTTTAGGTTATGAACACAAAAGCATTTGAGTGAAGTAAAAACTAATGTAGGCTACTAGAAGTCTCTAGTGTTCAAATCTGTAAGCTTGACAGGTAAAGCCAGAAAATGAGTGTAAAAAAAAAAAAAAGCATCATATGTTAAAGACAACTACAGTAGTGACAATAAGTATTTTGTTTGACAAACACATTTTGACTCCTAGGGTGCACGTTGAGCATGCAACTCCTTGATCTCTTAGCCTGTGCACACTCCTCCTTCACATGCAGACATGCGAACACTCGGATCGGAGCTGGGCAAAACTGTGGTGAGTACAGAAGGAAAAATCATAGTTGGGACAGTCAAAAAGTATTGTGACACTGCTTGTCAACCCATACAGTTGGTTTACATAGTGTTTTGTTTTGTTTATTCAAACAGCTTCCAACAAGCCAAAGACAAAGGAATATTCAGCAGACCTAAAAATTGCCACGATAAATGCTGTACAGCAGGACAAATCACAAGCACATTTGGGAAAATATTTGGATCTGTCCAGACAAATAGTAAACATTTGGTGGAAAAAA
This sequence comes from Anabrus simplex, assembly GCF_040414725.1. Classification (NCBI taxonomy): domain Eukaryota; kingdom Metazoa; phylum Arthropoda; class Insecta; order Orthoptera; family Tettigoniidae; genus Anabrus; species Anabrus simplex. The sequence continues at coordinate 311,396,124 of NC_090266.1, forward strand.
AGAAACAGTCAACTTGGTCTACAGAAAACAAACAGAGAAAGGGTAGACCCACTAAAATCACACGCTGAGTCATGAATCTCATCCAAAAATTGTCAAAAGCTGATCCAAGAAGGACTGCTGTGGATATAAACAAAGAGCTTTGTCAGTACCTCAATGAACATATCCAATAGTAGCATAAAATCGATCCTCAGACAGTCCAATTTGCAAGGACGATGCCCCAGCAAAAAGCCATTCATATCACCGAAGAATAGGAAGGCGCATCTTGCCTTTGCCACATCGCATAAAGACTGGAGCAGTTAGTGGTGGTCTTGCATGTTTTGGAATGACGAGAATAAATTAAATTTGTTTCCTTCTGATTGAATTTGATATGTACGCAGACCTGTAAATGAAAGGAACAACGCTTGGTACCAAGTATCCATTGTAAAGCATGATGGTGGCCACGTGATGGTGAGAGGATGTTTCTTCTGTTCAGATGTCGGTCTGTTGGTACCAATTGATGGTGCTATGGATGCCTTAAAGTGCTATGACTTCCTTAGGGAAATGTTGCTCCACGCTAAAAAGACGATGGGCCAAAATTGGACACTTCAACAGGACACCTGTCATCACGTTGAAGAGTTTATCAAGAAGAGTAAGATTAGGGTGCATGAGTGGCCGAGCCAGAGACCAGATTTAAATCCGATAGAGCATTTTTGGGAACAAGCGGACCGAAGACTGAGGCAACGGACGTTCAACTCAAGGGCCTGACTTCTACAGTGTTTGAGCAAAGAATGGAAGAAAATATCTCAGAGCCGCTTGACCTCTCTAGTAGACACCATGCCCTTGTGCTGTGCTGCAGTCATTAAGTCAAAAGGCTATGCAATCAAGTACAAATGAGCTCTAAACCATCTAGAAAGATAAATTTTATGTTTTTTGTTACAAATACAATGTTTGTCAAAATACTTTTTATCTAGCATTCTACAATAAATATGCCATAATATCTGAAGTATAATTTATTTTGTTTGTACTAGAAAATGTAATGCTGTTAATTTAGTTTCATAACAAATGCAATGACTTTCATCGAATAAAGTACAACAATTTAGACATTGCCTCATCAGAGTACGTTTGTATGTGGCTAGCACAGGCTATGTGTTCACCAAGACAGTTCACTCTGAGCATTAAGATACATGTGTACAGACAAGTTACAACCTGTTCCTCACAGGTTTTCTTCAATAATATGAGTGTAAAAGAAAGAGGGGGAGGAAGACGAGCCAGAAGAGGAAGTAAAGGTAGAAGCAGTGGTAGAAGAGGAAGAGCTGGTAGAGGTAGTGATGGAGGTAGAGGCAGAGGTGGAGGTAAAGAGAGAGGTAGAGGCAGCGAAAGAGGCAGTAGCGGAAGAGGAGGAGGCGGATTTAGAAGAAGTACATGAAGAAGTTAGAAGAAGAAATGACTCAAGCCTGCAAAGCTAGCCAGGGAGTCAAACTTGGGCTTCAATCAATCAATCAATGAATACTGATCTGCATTTAGGGCAGTTGCCTAGGTGGCTGATTCCCTATCTGTTGTTTTCCTAGCCTTTTCTTAAATGATTTCAAAGAAATTGGAAATTTATTAAACATCTCCTTTGGTAAGTTATTCCAATCCCTAACTTCCCATCCTATAAATGAATACACTGACTGACAGAGCAAATGCAACACCAAGAAGGAGTGGTCAGAACTTTATGCCAATTGCAGGGTAGACTGACGTCACTGAGGTATTGCTCATGATGTGAAATGCGCCGCTGTGCTGCGCACGTAGCGAACGATAAATGGGACACGGCGTTGGCGAATGGCCCACTTCGTACCGTGATTTCTCAGCCGACAGTCATTGTAGAACGTGTTGTCGTGTGCCACAGGACACGTGTATAGCTAATAATGCCAGGCCGCCATGAACGGAGGCATTTCCAGCAGACAGACGACTTTACGAGGGGTATGGTGATCGGGCTGAGAAGGGCAAGTTGGTCGCTTCGTCAAATCGCAGCCGATACCCATAGGGATGTGTCCACGGTGCAGCGCCTGTGGCGAAGATGGTTGGCGCAGGGACATGTGGCACGTGCGAGGGGTCCAGGCGGAGCCCGAGTGACGTCAGCACGCGAGGATCGGCGCATCCGCCGCCAAGCGGTGGCAGCCCTGCACGCCACGTCAACCGCCATTCTTCAGCATGTGCAAGACACCCTGGCTGTTCCAATATCGACCAGAACAATTTCCCGTCGATTGGTTGAAGGAGGCCTGCACTCCCGGCGTCCGCTCAGAAGACTACCATTGACTCCACAGCATAGACGTGCACGCCTGGCATGGTGCCGGGCTAGAGCGACTTGGATGAGGGAATGGCGGAACGTCGTGTTCTCCGATGAGTCACGCTTCTGTTCTGTCAGTGATAGTCACCGCAGACGAGTGTGGCGTCGGCGTGGAGAAAGGTCAAATCCGGCAGTAACTGTGGAGCGCCCTACCGCTAGACAACGCGGCATCATGGTTTGGGGCGCTATTGCGTACGATTCCACGTCACCTCTAGTGCGTATTCAAGGCACGTTAAATGCCCACCGCTACATGCAGCATGTGCTGCGGCCGGTGGCACTCCCGTACCTTCAGGGGCTGCCCAATGCTCTGTTTCAGCAGGATAATGCCCGCCCACACACTGCTCGCATCTCCCAACAGGCTCTACGAGGTGTACAGATGCTTCCATGGCCAGCGTACTCTCCGGATCTCTCACCAATTGAACACGTGTGGGATCTCATTGGACGCCGTTTGAAAACTCTGCCCCAGCCTCGTACGGACGACCAACTGTGGCAAATGGTTGATAGAGAATGGAGAACCATCCCTCAGGACACCATCCGCACTCTTATTGACTCTGTACCTCGACGTGTTTCTGCGTGCATCGCCGCTCGCGGTGGTCCTACATCCTACTGAGTCGATGCCGTGCGCATTGTGTAACCTGCATATCGGTTTGAAATAAACATCAATTATTCGTCCGTGCCGTCTCTGTTTTTTCCCCAACTTTCATCCCTTTCGAACCACTCCTTCTTGGTGTTGCATTTGCTCTGTCAGTCAGTGTATTTGCCTCAATTTGTCCTCTTGAATTCCAACTTTATCTTCATATTGTGATCTTTCCTACTTTTAAAAGAAAGAGGGGGAGGAAGATGAGCCAGAAGAGGAAGTAAAGGTAGAGGCAGTGGTAGAAGAGGAAGAGATGATAGAGGTATTGATGGAGGTAGAGCCGGAAGTGGAAGTTCCTACTTGTTAGGTTAATAAACGCAAATAGAAAAGGACATATAACTGTAAAACTTAGAACTTCATGTATAATTCCAAATACAGAAAGGTAGTCAGCCATAAAACTGTACCTTCTACACATTTTCTCAACAAAGAAGGACATTCAATTTTAATACTAGCATAAAATCGGTGAAATTATAAACAGCGAAGAACAACTGTCTGTAAAACTGAGATTCATTCATCAACTCAAAGAGAGATGAGCAGAGCAGTTATGGTTTATTGTTTGACCCCTGTGTTGTCTCCCTACATTTAGTCCCATAAGAGAAATAAATAGTGGCCATCTTGTTCAGTAGTCCTAGCACAGCTACGAGACATGGAGGTAGCCCTAGCTCAGCTCTAAGATCTGGCGGTAGCCCTGTGCCAGCACTCTAGAGTTAACTCCATGAAATGAAATAGTGTATGGCTTTTAGTGCCGGGAGTGTCCGAGGACATGTTCAGCTCACCAGGTGCAGGTCTTTTGATTTGACGCCCGTGGGCAAACTGCACGTCGTGATGAGGATGAAATGATGATGAAGATGACACATATACCCAGCCCTCATGCCAGTGAAATTAACCAATGATGGTTAAAATTCCCGAACCTACCAGGAATTGAACCCGGGACCCCTGTGACCAAAGGCCAACACACTAACCATTTAGCGATAGAGATAACTCCATAAGAGCAATATATAACGGCCATCTTGCAAAGCCCTAGCTCAGCTCCAAGACCCAGAGGTAGCTCTCTAAGTGCAATGTGTAGCAGCCATCTTGCTTTGTAGCTCTTGCACAGGCAGGTCAGTGACCAGTTATGCTTCATTGTTTGGGGAATGGGCTAACCTCCCCCCACCAAAAAACTGCCTATTGCCAGACACAGACCACTCGCCGGTCCCCTGCGAGGAGATGAACGCTGGTGGAAGCTTATACGTGATAGCAGTATGCTCTTCTTGTTTCTATATGTATACATGCCAACATCTTGGTGTGGTGGGTCATCAGCACATGTGATGGCAGGCTCCCAAACTAACTAGATTGTCAATGCTGCCATCTGTTACTAAACTAGTCAACTCCATGCACATGATAGAAATGAGTACATTTAGTGATGCTCTCCAGAACTAACAACAAGCTGCTAGTGCCATCTGTCACCAAACTACTAAACTCTATCTCTCATCACCACGCATGCATCCATGCACGCACAACTCCCCAAAGCTCTACGTTCCCCATATCCCCTTCCAATCCAAGCGTTGTCTATAAAACTAGGTTGATCACACTACAAGCAGTCAGTTCTCCAGCAAAATCCAGAGAGCGACCACTGGATGGCCCCTACCAGCTTGTCCACTGTCCACCTTGGGCAACAAGCCTAAAGAAGGGGAGGATGAGAGCTAAGGAGGCTGGAACGGGAGATGGTCCAGTGGGGAGAAGCCTTTCCTACAAACTCGGCTGCTAACCTGGCTGATAGGGCTCCTCCAGGAGTAGACTGTGAGGTTGGGTTTGCGATCTTAGGTTGTGTTATGATGTCATGCTGTCCAGTACCCTCAAGGTCATTGAACTTTCCTGCACCAGGCAAAAATGCTGATTCAGCAGAAAACGAGCAGTGGCGCACATGAAATTTGCTGTTGAATATACTTTGCTCCACTAATTTCTGGCACTAAAAGCCATACAATAAATAGACTGCCTGACAAAAAATGTTAAGCACCCAGAAGGAGTGGTTGATAGTGAATGAAACTACATATGCCTTGATTGAACTGATTACAATATGGGATGAAAGAGACAAGGCCATTCGCAGTTAAAGGTGGAATGTTGGTGCCAGGTCAGTAGGGTGTTGCCTCCCCCCTGGCCGCAATGCATGCCCTTATGTAGTTCAGAAGAATGTCAAACAGCCTTTGAATCCTCTCCTGAGGTAAGTTCGTCCACAGGTGTTGCAGCTGTCCCTCCAGATCCCGCAGGTTGGTACTGGGACGGAGTCCCCTTCCAATATCATCCCACACGTGTTCAATGATGGAGAGGTCTGGGGATCTTACTGGCCACGGGAGGACCTCAACATGCTCTGGGCAGTCCATGGACACATGTGCTGTGTGTGGACGTGCATTATCTTGTTGAAACACTGTCCTTGAATGCTGTGCCATAAGGGGTTGAACGTGCAGACGCAGAATGTCTGTGACGTATCGGATGTATCGCTGTGCCGTCAAAAGTCTGCCGAAGCACTATTAGAGGTGGCCTGAATGCATATCCTATGGCTCCCCACACCATGATGCCAGGGATTATGCCTATGTGTCTTTTCACAATATGGGCAGGATCTACCCTCTGCCATTGATGCACACGCACATGATGGTCATCGGAGGTTATGGAGAAGCAGTACTCATCACTGAACATGATGCAACGCCAGTCGTCCTCTGTCCATTCTCCCGGGCAAGGCACCACTCCAAATGCAGACGTTGGTGTTCTGGTGTCAATGGCAACCGATGCATGGTGCGGTAGGTCCCCAATCCGGAGGATGCGAGTCATTGAGACACTGTGAGGGAACCCACAATATGTTGTAGAGTCTCTAGTACATGTTTGCAGATGGCAGGTGCCGATGTTATGGTATCCCGCAATATCTGGCGCACCATACGATGGTCCTCCCTCAGGATGTTGTTTTTCGGTCGACCCAAACCTGCACGACATTATTGGCTGCCCTTATGTAACCATGAGTCCAACATCGGACCACTTTTATTGTCAGGCAGTGTAAATAAGTAAATAAATCAATAAATAAATAAATAACAGCAGGGATTATCATTATTATACAGGGTGCGGCAGAAATACCTGATGAATTTCACACGTAAATAACTCAGCAACGAAACAAGCCATTCACAATTTTGTTGCACAGTTTAAAAGAGCAGGGTTTGCCATTTATGTCACATACAGTAGATTGGAGCGAACTAAAGATCGTATTGGCCACAGCTTGCAAACAGGTGTTATTGTTGTGGTGCACACAGTCTTGACCTTGGCCTTGGAGAACACGTGCATCGTCTCTTCCGGGCTATTCAGTCAGCCAGCCAGTCGCTAGCATGGCGTGGAGTGGTGAACACCGAGGTTTCGTCATTGAGACTTATTTCAAAAATGCCGACTCTGTTACCACAACACAGCTTTTGTTTCACAGACACTTTGGCTTAGGTCAACATGAGAAAACATGAGAAAGTTCTGAGCAGGAACACCATTTTTTTTACGGGTGAACAGTTTGAGAAAAAGGGGTTCGAGTGTGAAAATGCAGAGTGTGTTGTGAGACTATCCTGGAAGCTGTAGCAGCTGACACCAGTGTCCTGGCAAGTGATGAAGCGCACTTTCATTTGTCAGGCTACGTTAATAAACAAAATTTTTGGTACTGGTCCACAACCAATCCTCAACAGCTACATGAGCGACCTCTCCACAGCGAGCATGTTACTGTTTGTTGCACTGTCGCTGATTTTGGAATTGCAGGCCCTTACTTTTTTGAAGAGGAGGACAGAACTGTAACATCGAATCGTTACGTACAGCTGTTACGCAACTTCCTACAGCCGACACTCACCGACTTATGGAATCCTGCTGTGTGGTTCCAACAAGATAGTGCCACTGCTCACACAGCCAGGGCGTCGATGGGTCTCCTCAGAAAAATGTTTCCAGGACGTCTCATCTCCTTATGGGGTGACGTTCCATGGCCAGCCCTTTCTCTTGACCTTGCCCCATGCGATTTCTTTCTCTGGGAATATTTGAAGGATTGCATCTTCTGACGTAAGCCGCAACACTACAGGACCTGAAAGCTGCCATCCATGAAGAAATTGAGGCAATTGAGAAAAAGGGGTTCAAGTGTGAAAATGCAGAGTGTGTTGTGAGACTATCCTGGAAGCTGTGCTGACACCAGTGTCCTGGCAAGTGATGAAGCGCACTTTCATTTGTCAGGCTACGTTAATAAACAAAATTTTCGGTATTGGTCCACAACCAATCCTCAACAGCTCCATGAGCGACAAGATATGCTCAAGCGAGTTATGCGGAACTTCAGGGAGAGGCTTCAGAGGTGCATCGAACAGGACAGTCGGCATTTGGATGACATTATTTTCAAAACCTAGTGTGTATGTGTATGTGACACAAATGGCAAACACTACTCTTTCCAACTGTGCAATAAATCTTTAAATGGCTTGTTGCGTTGCCGAGTTATTTGCGTTTGAAATTCGTCAGGTATTTCTCCCGCACCCTGTATAAGAATTACACGAAAGGTCTTTGCGTGTTGTTAACCATTACATGTAGAGAAAGTAATTTGCATCTACATAAACATTAATAGAGCAATAACTAAAACTGCCATTTCTCACCATTAACAATGTATAACAGTGTTTGACTGAAAGTAATAATAATAATGTTATTGTTTTTACATCTCACCAACTACTCTGACAGTTTTCGGAGACACCGAGGTGCCAGAATTTTGTCCCACAGGAGTTCTTTTACGTGCCAGTAAATATACTGACACAAGGCTGACATATTTGCACACTTTCAAATACCACCGGACTGAAGCAGGATCGAACCTGCCAAGTTGGGGTCAGAAGACCAGTGCCTCAACTGTCTGAGCCACTCAGCCCGACTTGACTGAAAGTGCGGCAGTGTCTGTTATCACAAAATGTGGAAAGAAAATAGGCTCTACAACATGTTAGCAAGCTTGGCTAAGTAGCTAAAGCAGTAGAGAACTGACCCCCTGATCCCAACTTAGCAGGTGAGATCCTGGCTTCCTTAGGTGGTATCTGAAGGTAGTGAAATTCGTCAGCCTCATGCTGGTAGATTTATTGGCACGTGAAAGAACTCCTGTGGGACAAGATTCTGGCGACTTGACATCTCAAGTAGGAGCAGTAGCTGCAGCAGCAGCAGCAGCAGCAGCAGCAGCAGTAGTAGTAGTGGTAGTAGGAGAAGAAGAAGAAGAAGGAGAAGAAGAAGAAGAAGAAGTAGTTAGCAAATGTACCTAGATCAGTCTCTTGCTTTCAAGCAGTTGACTGTAGCAAGAATCAAACCCATAACACTGACCACAGCAGGAAAGTACCTAACCAAACAAATTAACATTATTGACTGTACCATTGTTGAAATACCCTTTCCCCCCACCTTGGCATGATGTCCTTTGCTTTGAAAGGATTATTGTTGTTGTTGTTGTTGTTGTTGTTGTTGTTGTTGTTGTTGTTGTTGTTGTTGTTGTTGTTGTTGTTGTTGTTGTTGTTGTTGTTGTTGTTGTTGTTGTTGTTGTTGTTGTTGTTGTTGTTGTTGTTGTTGTTGTTGTTGTTGTTGTTGTTGTTGTTGTTGTTGTTGTTGTTGTTGTTGTTGTTGTTGTTGTTGTTGTTGTTGTTGTTGTTTAAAGGGGCCTAACATTTAGGTCATAGGCCCCTACAGGTATAAGCTGAAACGAAATGAAATCATCGACTAAAATTTAAAATTTTCCCACTGACTAGGATTTTTTAAACTGACAATAATGATGAGAATGATTATGAATTTGAAAATAGTCAGTGGCTCTAATTCTGAATGCCGTATTTTCTATAAAATGATTAAAACACAAATTAAAATGTAAATAAAATATGGCACTGCATTCAAAGTAATATAATATACACAATTCAACTTTAAACCTAAAAAATATTAAAACAAACATGATGAAAAAATAAAAGTGTAGTGCACAATAAAAGAAAGTTAAAAACAAATAACTAAAATAGAAACTTCACTTCTACACACTAATAAACAGGCCACTATCCCTCATAAAACAGATGACAAGGTCTACTGATTGCTCATCTCGCAGAATGAGTGAAATGCTATTTGCTTCACGTCGAACCGACATAGATATGTCTTATAGCGACGATGGGATAGGAAAGGCATAGGAATGGGAAGGAAGCGGCCGTGGCCTTAATTAAGGTACAGCCCCAGCATTTGCCTGGCGTGAAAATGCGAAACCACGGAAAAACATCTTGTGGGTTGCCGACAGTGGGGTTCGAACCCACTATCTCCCGATTACTGGATACTGGCCGCACTTAAGCGACTGCAGCTATCGAGCTTGGTGAATGAGTGAAATGGTACTTGGAATTTTAGACTATAGTGTATATAGGCCATGTCCGCATGCTTTGTTAGAATGTGTACTACGCTCAGATGGCCACCACAAGTACACACCAGGGCGGTGTTCTCCTTCCCGTAAAAAGGAGTGCATTGCTACTATACCATAATACCAATATAATGGTCCGTTATTGGACATAATAAATTTTCCAGCTAACTCATTCTTGGTTGCCTGCGTTTTGCCCTCGTGTGCTAAGTTGGGCTCGTCAGTTGGGACTTAGCACACCTGCCAAGACGCAAGGCTAGTGCATCCCGTGGAGGCCACCGCGTAGGCTACTTGAAGCCACCAGCAGTGCCAATGCACTATGAGAGCTATGTCTCATTTCCAATAATTGATGCCTACCTGGCCATCAGATGATATAGATGTTCATTCCCATAGGGAACTTAAAATATTTGTCCTGAATGAGTAAATTTATAATACCAATATAATGGTCCATTATATTGGTATGGGAATCAACATCTATATCATCTGATGGCCAGGCAGGCATCAATTTTTGGAAATGAGATATAGCTCTCATAGTGCAGTGGCACTGCTGGTGGCTTCAAGTAGTCTATGCGGTGGCCTGCACGGTATGCACTAGCCTTGCATCATGGGAGGTGTGCCAAGTCCCAACTGACGATCCCAACTTAGCACACGAGGGCGAAACGCAGGCAACCAAGAATGAGTTAACTGGAAAATTTATAATGTCCAATAACGGACCATTATATTGGTATTATAAATTTACTCATTCAGGACAAATATTTTAAGTTCCCTATGGGAATGGACATCTATATCTACTATACCATGGCCGATCTGAATACGACACAATACCACTGCTTCTCTCTGGGGGATCCGAAGTGAAGTCCTCCATACCTTTGTTTTTACTTTAATCGTTCTCAGCTTATTGGAATGAGGGGTCGCCAGCCTGTCTTCCTTCCAGTGGGACATTAACAAATGTCGTAGCTGAGAGGAACCTTGTAGGTCAACGGGGGCAATGCGACTTCCCCCTTGGCATCCTTATCAGCTAACTCATTTCACACTACACCCATGTGGCTAGGAAGCAGCACAAATGTAATTCTGGTGCTTATTTCCTAAAATCCAGATTGCAGATTGTGGATGTGTTCCACCATGGGGTACTGCGTTCTTCATGTTTTCCATCAGCTCATTGTCAGTGTTCAAGATCAGGTTCATGGTGGAAGATGACTCTGTGCTCTTCCCCTTTGACGGGGATTTCACTAAAGTGGTCGCACTTGAATAACCTATCAGCATGAGCTGCAATGCATGTCATAACCCTTGAACCGGTAGCTGACAACAGATCGACAGGTGTGCACCTATTTCCTACCGCTTTCGATATAACATTACAAGATATTACAAGATATATCGTCAGGACTACTTTACCAGCTAGATGAAGTTGTGAATTTGTCTGTTAGATGGTAGCATCCATCATGCATGTTTTCTCTTTGGAATGTGGAATGTGTTGGTACTAAATTAATCCATTTACATGTTATATATTTGAAACAAATGCACTAGCTTTGGACCACGTGTTGTTCTTGTTATGACTTGCTTCACTTGATTACTGTTTGATTATTCACACATGATTGCTAAATTATCAGAGTTAAATTATGAAGATATTGTGATGGAATTAAATACTTGTGTAAATTCGAGTGACGAGTCTGATCTAGATGACAGTTGTTTTGATTGGAGTGAGGAGACATAACGACCTAGGCCTACAGTAAAACTATACTACTTACGGCTGCTATGCGTGCATGCTAGCCATGCCATCATTCTACTTTTTCTTGGATAATTAGTAAAAAATTAGCACTATCCAGTTAAAATTTGCCTACATATCATCAAAATTAATTTCCCCACAAAATATTTATTTTCAAAAGTTTCAGAAAAACTGATTATTCATTTTTCTTTGATGTATAAATACAATATAAGTTTGAAAAAAAAAAAAAAGGAACAGAATTTTAAAATGATGAAATTGAGAGTAAAAACCACATATCAAAATGTCAGCTCATTATGAATGTTTTGGTGTATTACATGTGCATATTCTGTAAATAATGCATATGTCACAGTGTCATATAACAGTTACTGCAAATGTGTGATGCACACCCAGTGGTTAGAGATACATCAATTACCAGCTTGAGAGAGTTAGGTAATAAACTACCATTGTGCATCTTCTTGAGATTTTCAAGTTTGCTGTGGACACCTTTTTTTTTTTTTTTTTTTTTTTTTTTTTTTGACGATGGGACAGGAAAGGCCTGGGAATGGGAAGGAAGCGGCCGAGGCCTTAATTAAGGTACAGCCCCAGCATTTGCCTGGTGACCATCTTCAGGGCTGCCGACAGTGGGATTCGAACCCACTATCTCCCGGATGCGAGTTCACAGCTGCGCGCTCCTAACCGCACGGCCAACTCGCCCGGTGGACACCTACGTGTCTCCTGAACAAGATATATTTGACCAACTTGAAGTCATTCCCATCGGTCCTGGTAGCAACCAGGAACCTAGGGAAGCTGGATTCCAAACTTTCATGTTGCACTTGTTCCCACAGGGGGGGGTGTTGGCATCCCCCCCCCCATCCCCCTCGAGGGAATTAAAGGTCATGGACTTGGATGGCAGACCACCCTGGACAGGTTTCAGTCGTTTCAAAACCATGTCCAAAAATATCATCCCGAATGCCACTCACTCCAACCATGGACCTCTGTAGCTGACAATATAGCCAAGGCAAGAAAGTGGGTCCGATCTTAATCGCCTTAATTGTACGGTCCTGCAACAATCGAGCAAACGTCTTCTACCCTGACAGCACACACATGGCTAAAATCTCTAATATGTATACAACAATGAACATATCAATGCAACCTATAAGGGTAAATGAAATGTCGTATGGCTTTTAGTGCCGGGATATCCCATGAAGGGTTCGGCTCGCCAAGTGCAGGTCTTTCTATTTGACGCCTGTAGGCAACCTGCGCGTCGTGATGAGATGAAATGATGATGAAGACAACACATACACCCAGCCCCCGTGCCATTGGAATTAACCAATTAAGGTTAAAAGGTCCCCGACCCGGCCGGGAATCGAACCCGGGACCCTCTGAACCGAAGGCCAGTACGCTGACCGTTCAACCAACGAGTCGGACACCTATAAGGGTATTACCTTCAAAGGATGTCAAATAGGACGTTAAGATGGTAGATTCCTAGTGGCAGCAACAATACAAGCAGTGACAAGGTACATTTTATCAGTGGCTGACTCAGCTAACAGATCCATCCAGGGTAATGATACACGTTGTAAGAGTGTAAAGGATAGGAGGAATGAGTGGACAATTCAAGAGTGTTTCTAAATATGTTCCATGTTTTACGTGTTGAGTACAACAGGCATTATTATACAAAAAACAGCAAAGTGTACATATAGTGACTAGTGTTGAGGTTAAACAGGAAAATGCTTAATGTTAATGTGATGAGATGTTGTATCTTGAGACTTGGATAAGGTAGATTTTGATGTAAATACGCTGATGAAGGGAGTTAAGGCTCCCGAAACATGTACGTATAAATTATTCAAATACTAATAATATATTGACATGGCGGATCAAACAATCACCCGTTATACATTATTATGTAGGGATTACCTGTAGATGTATTCAAACTTTCCCACCCACACAGGATACAATTCACAATTCCAATGCCATAATCCACTTCTGTGGCAAGGTTGCCCCTTTTAGTCACCTTGTGCAACAGGAAGGGGTACCATGGATGTATTTTTTGAAAGAATGAAAAACTGAATACTCTCTTAAAGCAATACAATGCAGTTACATTAGCAGAACTGTGATTGCTCTTTATCCTTAACCCGACAGCGTGGTATGCTGCATTATGCTGAGTCTCGTACCTGCACAATAGGTGCCTGCCAGTGGGAAGGTATGTCTGCGTTATTCTACCGTATGTCGTAGAGATCGTAGGGATTGTGAGCTAAGTCAAAGCATCTTTTATGTAAGGGTTGCATATTGTTTCCTCTTCCTTATGGTATATATCAACCCTATCAACATTTTCCTTTCTGCTGAGGAACAAGAAAGTCATAAATTCTTGCATTGTAGTAACCAATCATGGCAGGAAGCACTAAAGTGTGGCATTCTGACAACAGTCTATCTTTGTTTGTGAAAAACAGTTACGATGGCTTAGGTGATACTGATACTGATTCTGATGATAGTTACTAGATATGTGATGTTGCTGTAGCAAAAACTTACGTGGAAAGTAAAAGTGATAGTGAGAAACATTATGTTGAGCCACGTACCTGCACAATAGGTGACTTCCAGTAGGAAGGTATGTCTGCTCGCGTAGTTCAAAGGGAGATATTTTGTGATGTACCTGGCTGGAAAGAATGAGGCAAGGAACCAAAATTGTATGTGCTTGTATGTGTTACAGCAGTTCTAATATCACAGATTTTATACTCCTATTTCAGGGTGAGTAATTGCCTCCCCCCCACACTAGCGAGTGATGTATGTTGTGATTGCTCCCACACTGAGAGGTCATGCGACTAGTATAGTTGAACTGATATATTCCTTTCATTATTTTGTAATTACACAAATAAACATTAACTTTTCACAAATGAACAGCAGCAATACAAATGTAAAAGGTAAATCAGTGATGAAACACTGCACTAAGAATGAATAAAAATAAAAGAACAACAGTTTGCTGAATGTCACACGGACACAGATAGGTCTTATGGCGATGATGGGATAAGAAAGGCCTAGGAGTGGTAAAGAAATGGCTGTGGCCTTAATTAAGGTACAGCCCCTCCATTTGACTGGTGTGAAAATGGGAAACAATGGAAAACCATCTTCAGGGCTGCCGACAGTGGGGTTCAAACCCACCATCATCTGGAAGCAAGCTCACAGCTGTGCGCCCCTAACCGCACGGCCAACTCACCCGATACTAAGAAAGAAACAATAATAATTCCTACACCAATGGCTCTGTATTGCATGTCAATTTGTAAGTAAGAAGCCTAACTTGATATTTGAATCTAGCTGCTGGTTGACCATCATACAGCTGCAATACACAAACACTAACTACAAGTCTTAAAACAACCATTCTTGCCAAACTAGAAGAATAATAAGTGTGGACTACAATATTTGATCAAAAGGTTGTTAGCTTTTCACAGCCAGGCCGAGTGGCTCATATGGTTGAGGCGCTGGCCTTCTGATCCCAACTTGGCAGGTTCGATCCTGGCTCAGTCAGTGGTGTTTGAAGGTGCTTCAATACATCAGACTCATGTCGGTAGATTTACTGGCACGTAAAGGAACTCCTGCAGAACTAAATTTTGGCACCTCAGCATCTCCGAAAACCGTTAAAGTGGTTAGTGGGACGTAAAGCAAATAACATTATTATTAGCTTTTGACATATGTATGAGAGAGGGGCAGAGAGGATAGGAAACTCCGGCACTGAGTTAAAATAGCTGATGTCGCAGCTCCTTGCAGGTCACAAAGAAGTAACATTACTCTTGCATTAAGAAATCCCCTGTTACTGACACCCTATGCATGGTTCCTTGTAGGAATGTGCTGAACTAAGGGAGAGAAATCAGAGTTAAGTTGTAAAAGAATTACTATAATCATCGGATGTATGTTCTTCAATTATAATTCAATTTTTCTTCACTTATTGACACAAATGGGTACTAAAATGACTAGTAGAGACTAGGATAAACCTACATTGAGTTTCAGTATTGAATAAGTAAAGTAGCAATAATTACAACACACTTAAGCAGTTGTAAGGAGCATGAGGAAGTCACAGAACATTTTTGTGGTAACTATGTCATTTACTTACATATTCCATTGAAGAATATGTTATAATCAGCCATTAATCTATCTGTGGGTCCACCTGTAAGAAAGAAGAAAAAGGAACACATCCTGACCACAGCCATCTGTAGTGAAATTTACCAGACTGGCAAAGATTGATCAGGTAATTTAAATGGTAAGGAGGCAACTACATGCTGGCATTGGCTGCAATCATTGCCAAATGAAGGGAAAACATGAAGTTGGAGGATATTGGGAGCATTATCATTTTTATAAATTACAATATTGTGGATAACCTTTCACCTGAGCCTTGACTACACAGATCACAGAAACATCAACTAAGTAGCCTACTGATTAAGCCAATAATAACTGACATCTAGCCATAATTAAGTCTTCCTAAAAAGTAGGAAAAAAGTAAAGCAGAATATAACACAGTATTATGCAAAAATTATGCAAATTTATGATATTGGCAAATGGTTGCTTCACATGATATTCACAAGATACAAGACTTGGAAGAAAAAATCCAGATGCAGCTGGGAGGAGGGATATGAATGCATACATTGACACAGAAAGGTACGGGTAAGAAATTGTGGTTGGAACAGGCGATAAACCTGTACGTACCCAGGTGTTAATAACACGAAATATCTTCATTGGGGTAATCATAAAAATGGGATTGTAAATAAAAGGTACAGATGGTTAGGAGGGTGTTTACGGGTTGTAGTAAGAATGTTAAGGAGAGGGGATATAAGTCTCTGGTAAGACCCCAAATAGAGTATGATTCCAGTGTATGGGACCCTCACCAGGATTACTTGATTCAAGAACTGGAAAGAATCCAAAGAAAAGCAGCTCGATTTGTTCTGGGCGATTTCTGATAAAACAGTAGCATTACAAAAATGTTGCAAAGTCTGGGCTGGGAAGACTTGGGAGAAAGGAGGCGAGCTGCTCGACTAAGTGGTATGTTTGCAAGAAATCAGCTTCATTTCCAGTATCAAATCTTATTTACAATGAATCAATAACAGTAAATTTCCACCTTTTTGATACTTACATTTGCATTAAGCAAATCAATCAATCAATCATAAACAGTACATGTTTCATTACATTACATTTCATGAGTGTGACACACATCATTACTTCACAAGATGGAAGGCTGCATCAGCCGTCGCTCCTCCAAGGGCACAGTAGATTTTGTCAACAAGATTTTGGGGAAGCTCTTTTAATAATAGTATGACAGCAATCGACTTCAGGGATCCTGAATTAATTGAATTCAAGGGATACATACATACATACATACATACATACATACATACATACATACATACATACATACATACATACATACATACATACATACATACATACATACATACATACATACATACATACATACATACATACATACATACATACATACATACATACATACATACATACATACATACATACATACATACATACATACATACATACATACATACATACATACATACATACATACATACATACATACATACATACATACATACATACATACATACATACATACATACATACATACATACATACATACATACATACATACATACATACATACATACATACATACATACATACATACATACATACATACATACATACATACATACATACATACATACATACATACATACATACATACATACATACATACATACATACATACATACATACATACATACATACATACATACATACATACATACATACATACATACATACATACATACATACATACATTATCATTATAGACTTATGCCTTTCAGCGTTCATTCAGCAAGCCTCTGTGAATTTACTAAACGTCGCCACAATCCTCGATTTGCAACTAGTGTTGTGGCCTCATTTAATTCTATACCTCTTATCTTTAAATCATTAGAAACTGAGTCTAACCATCGTCGCCTTGGTCTACCTCTACTTCTCTTACCCTCCATAACAGAGTCCATTATTCTCCTAGGTAACCTATCCTCCTCCATTTGCCCCACATGACCCCACAACCAAAGTCGGTTTATGCGTACAGCTTCATCCATCGAGTTCATTCCTAAATTAGCTCTCATCTCCTCATTCCGAGTACCCTCCTGCCGTTGTTCCCAACTCTTTGTACCAGCAATCATTCTTGCTACTTTCATGTCTGTTACTTCTAACTTATGAATAAGTTATCCTGAGTCCACCCAGCTTTCGCAACCGTAAAGCAAAGTTGGTCTGAAAACAGATAGTTTCACCTGGGAGCTGACTTCCTTCTTACAGAACACTGTTGATCACAACTGCAAGCTCACTGCATTAGCTTTATGACACCTTGATTCAATCTCACTTACTATATTACCATCCTGGGAGAACACACAACCTAAATACTTGAAATTATCGACCTGTTCTAGCTTTGTATCACCAATCTGACATTCAATTCTCGTGAATTTCTTACCTACTGACATCAATTTAGTCTTCGAGAGGCTAATTTTCATACCATACTCATTGCACCTATTTTCAAGTTCCAAGATATTAGACTGCAGGCTTTTGGCACAATCTGCCATTAAGACCAAGTCGTCAGCATAGGCCAGACTGCTTACTACATTTCCACCTAACTGAATCCCTCCCTGCCATTTTATACCTTTCAGCAGATGATCCATGTAAACTACAAACAGCAAAGGTGAAAGATTACAGCCTTGTCTAACCCCTGTAAGTACCCTGAACCAAGAACTCATTCTACCATAAATTCTCACTGAAGCCCAATTGTCAAAATAAATGCCTTTGATTGATTTTAATAATCTACCTTTAAATCCAGAGTCCCCCAGTATAGCGAACATCTTTTCCCTCGGTACCCTGTCATATGCTTTCTCTGGATCAACGAAACATGAACACAACTGCCTATTCCTCTCGTAGCATTTTTGAATTACCTGGTGCATACTGAAAATCTGATCCTGACAGCCTCTCTGTGGTCTGAAACCACACTGGTTTTCATCCAACTTCCTCTCAACGACTGATCGCACCCTCCCTTCAAAGATGCCAGTGAATACTTTGCCTGGTATACTTTTTTTTTTTTTTTGCTAGGGGCTTTACGTCGCACCGACACAGATAGGTCTTATGGCGACGATGGGATAGGAAATGGCTAGGAGTTGGAAGGAAGCGGCCGTGGCCTTAATTAAGGTACAGCCCCAGCATTTGCCTGGTGTGAAAATGGGAAACCACGGAAAACCATTTTCAGGGCTGCCGATAGTGGGATTCGAACCTACTATCTCCCGGATGCAAGCTCACAGCCGCACGCCTCTACGCGCACGGCCAACTCGCCCGGTACCTGGTATACTAATCAATGAGATACCTCGATAGTTGTTGCAATCCTCCCTGTTGCCTTGATTATAGATAGGTGCAATTACTGATTTTGTCCAATCTGAAGGTACCCTACCAACACTCCATGCTAATTTTACTACTCTATGAAGCCATTATTCATCCCTGCCTTCCCACTATACTTTACCAATTCAGGTCTAATTTCATCTATTCCTGCTGCTTTATGACAATGGAGTTTATTTACCATCCTTTCCACTTCCTCAAGCGTAATTTCACCAACATCATTTTCCTCCTCTCCATGAGCTTGGCTGTGCGCAGCACTACCAGGATGATTTCCTTTTACAATGAGATGTTCAAAATATTCCCTCCACCTCTCCAGTGATCCCCCGGGGATCTATTATGAGTTCACCTGAATTACTCAAAACACTGTTCATTTCCTTTTTCCCTCCCTTCTTAAGATTCTTTATTACTGTCCAGAAAGGTTTCCCTGCTGCTTGACCTAGCATTTCCAGGTAATTACCAAAATCTTCCAACAACTTCTTTTTGGATTCTACAACTATTTGTTTTGCTCTGTTTCTTTCATCTACGTACAAATCCCTCTCTGCCTCGGCCTTCTTTTTACGTTTACAAGCTGCTCTCACTTCATCATTCCACCAAGATATTCACCTTTTCCCATCTTTACACACAGTTGTTCTTAGGCATTCCCTTGCTGTTTCTACTACAGCATCCCTGTATGCCACCCATTCACTTTCTATATCCTGAACCTGCTTACTGTCTACTGTTTGAAACTTCTCACTAGTCATATCCATGTACTAGTGTTGGCTACTGAATGCATGATTCGAAGCAGTGTATCGATTCATTCAAGGGTCCGCGTGAATCGATTCACAGGAACGGCGAGCTCACGGCACACGATTCAGCTTACTCCCAGCGGACAGTGCTATGTGGCTCACTCACTGGACGTTGACGGGAAGCCGAGCTTCCGCTGCATCGAGACAGTGAATCATGGCACATCGAAAGAATCGTGAACGAGCGCGGCTCAGTGAGACACATGATACACACGGGTCCTTATCGGCTCACTGGACACGCGGAGCGCCGAGCTTCCGCTGCAGTGATTACAGTGAATCATGGCACATCGAAAGAATCGTGAACGAGCGCGGCTCAGTGAGACACATGATACACACGGCTCCTTATCGGCTCACTGCAGCGAGACATACAGTGAGCCATGCTACACTGAAAGAATCGTATGCTATAATGGACTCTCGAGCTCAGCTCATTTGAAAATATTACCCATTTGCATTCACTGTCCTATTCTTACAGGGAGGTTTAAATAATAGATGGATTTATTTGCAGTGTTAAAAAGGTAGCCACAACATAATTCTGAAGTAGCTAGTAAGTAGGTAGGCTATTAGATTATACTATTTATTAGTTTAATGAATCTTAGTATTATAACTTAGTTGACATTTGGCAATTAAACTCGACTCTAGCCTGCCCTATGACTATGAGTCATGCTCATGACCACTCAAAAGTACCTGTTTTATATTGGGAAGAACGGCTCAGTATTTTCTCAGTTCATATGTCACATCGTTGCATAAGACTTAAATCATATGTGGACAGACGCAATAACAGTATGTTGAATCAGAAAACCAGCGGGCTACTGTACATCTAGCATTTTTTCTAAGAAAGGAGTTCATAGTATGAAGACAAGATGGCAGCTGCGAGCACTGAATGCTGTTGCTGCTGTCTTACCAGCACATACTACACAGATGCAGTAGGAGCGGTGGCCAATGAGCCGTGAATCGGATCACTGTATCACTGTATCGATTCAGTAACGTGAACGCAATCAAATGAATCTAATAGCCTCCCATGTGTAGTGTTGAATAGACTTATGCTTGAAGAATGTATTCGTAACTGCTAAACCAATACTAGCACAGAAGTCCAGCAAACGCTTCACATTCCCATTAGCTTCCATATCTTCCCCACATTTACCAATCACGCTTTCGTGTCCTTCAGTTCTATTCCCAACTCTCACATTGAAATTGCCCATTAGCACTATTCTATCCTTGCTGTTGACCCTGACCACGATGTCACTCAATCCTTCATAAAACTTGTCAACTTCATCCTCATCTGCACCCTCACATGGTGAATACACGGAGACCATTCTAGTCCTAATTGCTCCAACTGACAAATCTACCCACATCATTCACTCATTTACGTGCCTAACAGAAACTATGTTGCATGCAATGGTATTCCTGATAAATAGCCCTACCCCAGACTCTGCTCTTCCCTTTCTAACACCCGTTAAATACACTTTATGATATCCTATCTCTTCCTCGTTTTCTCCCCTTACCCAAATATCACTTACTCCTAACACATTCAGATGCATCCTCTTTGCAGACTCAGCCAGTTCTACTTTCTTTCTTCCATAATCCCCATTAATATTGGTAGCACCACATCAAATTCCATTTTTTGCACACCAAGTTGTTTCCAAGGAGTCCCTCGCCTGTCAAATGGGAGTGGGACTCCTTTACTCCCATAGGTCCGAGGCTTGCTAAAAATGTTCTGAACGCGGTAAATTCATGAAGCAGGATGCTACCCCACTTGCAGATATCCAAGTGAGGATCTCTCCTCTAACGGGTTATGGACCACCGGTGAACTGTATAGTCCTAGCCGCCTGAGCACAAGGAGGGCCATGACTCAGAATATGTCCGAGATGTCCACTCCCATTCCATAGCACCTGGTATCCCGACTCTCAGGACCGCTTACTAGGCCACTCAACCGTTGCCCATGGTTCACAAACCAGGACGTGACTACAGTAACCCACACCATGAACCATAGGACACTTTTATAAAATTAAAACAAACAACATTCGCCTTGGAAGAAGCAATTGAAGAGAACATGCTTGTAAAATATAGAACAGTGACAAAGGAAAATTATTTTTCAAAAACTTTTTTTTAGTAGACAAACAGAATATCATATTGAAAAGTGCTGGAAACAAATAAAATTTTTCAATTTTTTAAATTTCTTTATTACATCTGTTCCAATGAATAGATATAATTTAAACAGACTAAAATAAGTAAAGCCATTTTCCCCTCCCATTTCACCACCCCATCCAACCATCCACAGTGATTTTAATTTATTTCAATTTTTTTAATTCACATACATTTTAAGTAAAACAAGGTACCGGTACTTATTAAAATGTTCTTAAGAAAATAAATACTTTGTAATTTCACCTAACCATTGTTATACAACTGAAGATGTTCCAAATGGAATGAAACAGGTACTGTATATGATTGATTGATTGATTGATTGATTGATTGATTGATGCAAATATAAGTATCAAAAAGTTGGAATTTACTGTTATTGATTCATTGTAAGTGGCATGTTCCGCGCTGTCTGTGGAGAGGTGACGTGGAATGACATTAGTAGGTGAATAAGTTTGAATGGTGTCTTTAAAAGCAGGAAAGATCACAATATGAAGTTGGAATTCAAGAGGACAAATTGGGGCAAATATTTTTATTGATAGGAAGGGGAGTTAGGGATAAAAATAACTTACCAAGGGAGATCTTCAATAAATTTCTAATTTATTTGAAATCATTTAATAATAGGCTAGGAATACAACAGATATGGAATCTGCCACCTGGGAGACTGTCCTAAATGCAGATCAGGATTAATTTATTGATTGATTGACTGACTGCTTGACTGATTGATTGATTGATTGATTGATTGATTGATTGATTGATTGATTGATTGATTGACTGACTGATTGCAGGTTAGTGGAGTCAGAATGAGGAAGGTGAAAAACTGCTCGATTTCTGCAAAAGGAAAGGGTTTTTGGCTGGAAGCTCTTGGTTTAAAAAAAAAAAAAAACAGCCAGAAAATAACTTGATACAGTAGAGACTGGTGCAGAAAGTCAGTGGTGGACTATATGATCTTTGACAGTGAAATGAAGAGGGGCATTACGGACATCAAGGTAATACTATCAGAGGTCTTGGACACTGATCACCGATTGCTGATAATGAACCTGAGAGGTATTAAGGACAAGAAGGGGATGGGAAATCAAGAGAGATGAATAAAATTGTGGAAGACGGGAGAGGAAAAATATAGCGAATGGACGAACCAAAAATGGAAGAAGAAAGGTAGAGAATATTGAGAAGCACACTAACAAGGGATACCCTTGACCTCAAACTCTCCGAACCACACAAAAACCTGATTAGAATATAGGTAGTTCATCACAATAATAGTGGTCTGAGTCATTCCCATGCAAAACGGTGCAAGCTACCTCAAGAGACATCTCAATAATCATCTATTCAAGTCCTAGGAGAGGAACTTATGTAAACTTACGTAAAACGTATATAAAACTTTAACCCCCCTTTTTTCACTGAAGATACATGTATGACTATTATTACTCCATCTAATGATGGAGTTGTGTACATATTGAATACACAGGAATACACGCCAGCGAACAAATGGATAAGAGATCACTGAGGCTTATCCATTGCGGAATGGAGAGAGGCCATCAAGATGACAGCGAACGTGTGCGCCGTTCGCTCCGTGCCAGGAAGGTCCCAGGACAACACCCTCTGTCGGCGTTGCCACAGAGAGCACGAAACCCTTGCCCATGTCCTGGGAGCCTGCCCTCACGGGGAGGTATTGAGAAATTCCCGCCATCATACAATACGACACATGATTGCGACCTCGCTGAGGGATCACGGTTTCACGGTGCACGAAGAGGTCTCTGGCCTAGCTACCGACGAGAGTAACAGACGTATTGACATGATAGCCTTTCAACCAGCTAGCAAGCAAGGACTAATCTTAGATCCCACAATACGTTTCGAGTCGCACGTTGGCCAGGCCGAAGAGGTGGACGCCGAAAAGAAGTCAATTTACCAGCCAACTGTAAACTACTATAAAGATAAATATCACCTAGACAATATTTCCGTCCATGGACTCATGATCGGAGCTCGAGGCACAATCCCTAAATTTCTTGTACAGCTATGGGATTCTCTCGGTCTCAGCCGGACACGACTTCACGACATCGCTATCGCCGCAGTACGAGGTTCAGTGACCATACTCCGCAATCATCTATATAACATCTGAAGAACCGTATTGCAAATCTATTCCTGAGCCTTTTGGTGAATCTTCTACCTGGCACACTAGCAAAGTCAACAGTAACTTAGAAGACAAAATACTGTGTAGTCGACATACTTTGTCCTTGTGGCAGCCTCCGCATGGGGGAAGTTGTAATAATAATAATAATGATAAAAAAAAAAAGGATATATTAAATTTGCTTTGTAAGGTGAACTTGAGTATAGCAAGGAAATATAATATCAATAGAACCTGACGAAAAATATAAATAATTAAATGCCGTGAGTATATTGTTAGAGTTTACATCAACGCCATCACAAACCCTCTGCTTAAAGTAATTATGAGATGTAAAACACATTTCAATGAAGTGGTTAAGGCAAAGTGGTATAGAACATATGCTCATTTCACTAAAACCACATTTTTACATTCAACATATCTTTCACATTCAAGCAGTACAATATCAAAAGCCAAAGCTCAAATGATTATATGGGTATGTCAATGTCATAACCTGCCTTTACCAAACAAATAATGAAACATACACTTGTACTTTGGTGCAGAAAGCTAATTGCATATCACAGAGAGAATTCTAATAAGGAAATGCTGATCATGTAAATTTATTTATGGCTTTTCGCACTGCAATCTTACAAAATCATTGAACCTCCTCATATAAAGCCCATAGTGCCAAAAGAAGTACATACATATCAAGAGGTTGGCAATATTTTGTTGTTTTTGGTGGCATTCTCTTAAGAATAACCTCTTTGTTTCATGATCTGTGTGAGCTAACCAGGAATCACAAGCAATAGGCACGTTTCACTTACATGTTCACCAAGGACTGATGTTAGAAAATGTATGATATGCTCTTCCATCATTTTCCACTTCTGCTTGCCTCCACATGAATTTTTCGTGGACATGTTGCTTCCGGTTTCATTAAAATATTTATACTAAAAGTGTTTCTTGAAAACAGATATACAGCTTATTTGCAAATCAGCCACTCATTGATAAAGCCACATACATTATATAGCTGTGTACTGTACCATTGTGCGGGTGTCAGCTGCATCATTCAATTATAATTATTTCTTAAGGAATATATTTCATATTCGCTAAGCAATAATATCTTACATTGTATATTGTAAGTACTGGCCAGTTTGGAAGGTATTGTGAAACGTACCACAGACCTTTGTCTCCATTAGAGATTATGAAACACAATGGCCAGCAAAAATTAGTTTTCCCAGAAATTATTGCCAAGTCAGAAAGAGAAGGGAATGGTTATTTCCGAGTAAATGATAAATCCCCAGCCTGAGGGTGAAGTGATATTTAGAATGAAGAAATTATGGCACACAAGATTCCTGGAAATGACGTCAGGGAAAGGCCATGGTTGCAGACGGGTGTGAAGCGAGCAGTTGGCATTTAAAGAAAAAATAAAAGAAATTTCACACTCCTACTTAGCTTTGGTTCAATAATAATAATAATAATAATGTTATTTGTTTTACGTCCCACTAACTACTCTTTTACGGTTTTCGGAGACGCCGAGGTGCCGGAATTTAGTCCCGCAGGAGTTCTTTTACGTGCCAGTAAATCTACCGACACGAGGCTGACGTATTTGAGCACCTTCAAATACCACCGGACTGATATGGTTCAATAGTAAAATTTGCCAGGGAGAAGCAGTCAAGCCAACCTCATATTATAGGAGGCACTATCAAATGTAACTTCACTAATTAAATTTATAAAGGATTACAGATTCGAGATCAGGAGAAATTTAGAAACATGACCAAATATTAAAAGTTATTAATTAATGGAGATTGACTGTCATAATTCTCAGAAATCAGTGACGCTATTCGCTGATTGGTTGAAGGCAAGGGATGCCACAAATGGCCCAATTTACCCGCCAAGAATACAGGAGCTCAATTCACAATTATATTAACTACCAGCAATCGAATTGAGTCAAGATTTGACATAGAGGCAAGAATCATATAATCATATCAGTGGATCCCATGTTCAAGCCACTGGCAGGTCTGCATATAGTCAAAAGGAGGTATTGGAACTGCTCACTCTAACGTGACCTCCTGTGAACACGGAGAGGGGATGAACATTCACTTAAATAGTAGGTCAGGGCGACAGAGGGGACACTTGGAAAACGTTCGTTGAGCAGTTACCACGTTCGTTAGCACAGTGATCCAGTACATGAAGTAGTACGTGTTACGGACTGGAACATTCAACATTATCAGGAGTTCGAATACCGGAGAAAGTACAAGTAGTTGCCTACTGACAAATCAAGAGAAATGTATAAACATTTACGTAACTAATTAAATATAAACCTACGGGTAGGAGTGATATAATATATCGGGAGAACAGTGCACATTACATGAGAACGGTCGTGGTTGTTTGGCATAATTTCCCCAGTGAACAGTCTATTGCAAACTGATACCTGGTCAGCCAAGCGAACGTAAGCTGGGTGAAACGTGAACATTCACGGAAGTGCCGGATTCGAAACTCGAGTGCGCGCCAAGCCGTTGAAGGTGATACCGTTGTATCATGAGTTCCTTAGTGTCGGGAAGGAATCAAGAAAGTACGTTTACATTAAGTGGGCCAGATAAAAGGCCAGCAGTGTAAAAATTCCTTTGTTAAAATTAGAGTGTAAAATTTTCCAAGTATTAATTTTCATTTGTTTTTCTACATTTTAAAATGTGTTGAATTGAAAAGTGTCAAGGATTACCTCTACATGCTGGAATGGAGACGGCCAAGATGGCGTGCTTAGCTGGACGGGCCATGTGCTTCTCATCTGGTTTAGCAAACTACAGGCAGAGATGAGTACAAATACCTATTAAATTATGTAGATTGCTAACGTTAACGGGAAAATCATACCATTTTATATGATATCTTGAACGTCGAGCGATGCCGCTTCACGGCTCGTCCAATTTAGATATGGGTAGACAAACCAAACCAAACCCCATGGCACTACAGCCCTTGAAGGGCCTTGGCCTACCAAGCAATTGCTGCTCAGCCCGAAGGCCTGCAGATTGCGAGGTGTCGTGTGGTCAGCACGACAAATCCTCTCGGCCATTATTCTTGGCTTTCTTGACCGGCACAGGTAGACAAAGGAACAAATTAATATGTAAATAATAAGCTAAGTTAGTGATGTAAAATGTGATGGCAAATCCCTACATCTGAATCAATAGGTTAGAGTCCCTTTGTCGTTTCCTTCAGCTAACGATAGCATATCTTGGTAAGGAACCCCAGGACGGTATTGTACTATCCTAGGTTGGTCTCATCTCAATTAAGGTGGATGTGATGACATAATTCATGTGATCGCGCCCACCTTGCCAACAGGTAATTGGGCTCGACCATAAATGGTCGTGGTGTAGCCATGAGGGTCGTGCTTTAACCCTTGGCAATCAACGGTTCAACCACCCAAGTGGATTGGTAGTCTACAGTGCCAAATTTTATTATGTACATTTTCAGGAATGATTTGCCAAATTATGGGCAAAATAAATGTCAACAAATTTTGTGTGTGTTCCAGTTTATCTTTAAATAAAATGCTCCTTTCTTTTGCAAGGAAACAGTTCCAAGTTCTTGTTCTTGTGGAATAGTAAACCCTTGGTGACTGTTTAAGGTATCCGTCCCTTTTCCTAGGACGGAGCCTCCAAATTTTCCCTTTGATCTGTTTTAATGTATTTTCGTTTGTTTTTATGATAAGCCTTAAAATTAATAATTTGAGTGCCCTGTTCAACCCTGTAGTACTGATTAGATGGCACCCAGATATTTAATTGGAGATTCCGTATCTTCATATTTCTGTTGTTTATTAGTTGCGTTAGATTCGAACCGTAACACCCCTGAGAAAAATGCTTGTTGGGCCTCAGGCTTTGAGCGGGTGCATCATGTCACGGCCAAAGTGGGGCTTTATTGCATTAGTGATCGCATCAGGGCTCGAATGTATTCTTAATTGTATTTTGATTAAAACTAAACGGGGTATATAACTAATCATAAACTACATCACGGCTCCGTGTTGTAGGGAAACATTTATCCAGATCTAGGAAGGTAAATTTAAATATGATGGCATCATCCAGTGTACAAAATGATCCCATTATTATACGGTTTGTTTATTAATTTCATTGTTTACATTTCACTTGTTTTTTATATATTAATCTATTGGGTTCGGACACTTATTAACATAGCACAGGCTAGTAGTAATTTCCAAATGTGGCTCATTTGATAAGGGTGAGAGAAGTAGGTTGTTGTTGGTCTCTTCCAGATGAGTAGTGATACATGACTCGCAGGGGCTCATCAGATAGTAATTTTTTGCAATTTTGACATTTGCGAATGTGAAGGCTCCGCACTTTGGTCACTAAAGGGTTAGTAGGAGAAGATTGTAGGAACAAGGAGAATATGGTAAAAGGTATACTAAGTACCAAACTCCAAGGTAATGCAGGAGTGATAACTGGAACTGTGTCGACGAGAATTTATTTATTTCTGGTTTAGAAGCTAAGAGATTGCTGTGTAACATGTCAAAATTTCTAGGTGTTGTTTGATATTACAGTTTCCAAATTATATTTTATGTGTGTAAGATACATGTTTAATCTGGATGGAACAAAGCAAGACTTATTAGCCTTATGCTACTCGTTGTTTGATACGAGTGATTGAACTTAAATTGTGTGAAGATAATATAAATTTAATTTGAGTAGTGAACGTCATATAAAACAGCCGTGACCAACTGTTAAATGTAGTGCTGTAGGGCGAGGAGCCTGTTGGCCCTAATTTTTAATTATATAAATTTATAATGTCGGACGTAGAGGGGGAGAAATCCCAGGATGGATATGTAGGAGAGGAAGAATCATATACGTTAGCGGATGTGATGAGGGCGATGGCTCTTTAAAGTAAACAGTAAAGAACAGACTGATAGGTCAATAGAACAAATTATCGAGCAGAATAATTCTACAGAACAGTCCAATGAGTCTTAAAAACAGTCTATGGAAAAGAAACTTGAACAAATGCGGATCGCATCTGATAGTAGCAAGATGGAATTAGCGGAGCAAATAGGCAAAGTGCGGACCGCGTGTCAAAATTACGAACGGGAATTTAACCGGGGGCTAGACCAGGTACGCGAGGCATGTCATAGGACAAAAGAGGAAATGAAAGAAAATTTTGATGCAGTCTTATCCGGGTTACGGAGAGGGTTGAGCGAGTTAGATCCGAAGCATTGGAGGATCGTAATGAGATCAGGGAAAGACTAGCGGCAGGACTCAGTGAAATTACGACCCAGATGTCAACTGATCGTGATAAATTGAAATGAAATGGCGTATGGCTTTTAGTGCCGGGAAATCCCAGGACGGGTTCGGCTCGCCAGGTGCAGGTCTTTTGATTTGACTCCCGTAGGCGACCTGCGCATCGTGATGAGAACGAAATGATGATGAAGACAACACATACACCCAGCCCCCGTGCCAGGGAAATTAACCAATGATGGTTAAAATTCCCGACCCTGCCGGGAATCGAACCCGGGACCCCTGTGACCAACGGCCAGCACACTAACCATTTAGCCATGGAGCCGGACATCATGACGAATTGAAGGCGCAGAATGAAAAGATGTGAGAGAAGTGTCGGCAAAGACGCGAGGAGATTAGATCTCAGATCGAAGGCCATATCGTCCCAGCAGCACGGAAGATGGGGGAAATAGCGCAAAACGTGGAAACTTTATGTACAGACCACAAAAGCACAGAAGCGAAGGTTTTAGTTCTGCAGTCAGAGGTTGAATCCCTCAAAAGCAATCAAGAGGGTTTCAACTAAATTAGAGTCCGACTCATTGGCTGAATGGTCAGCATACTGGCCTTCGGTTCAGAGGGTCCCGGGTTCGATTCCCAGCCGGATGGGGATTTTAACCTTCCTTGGTTAATTCCAACGGCTCGGGGGCTGGATGTTAGTGTTGTCCCCAACATCCCTGCAACTCACACACACAGTTACCTACACGTGGCAGATGCCACCCAGCCTCATCGGAGGGTCTGTCTTACAAGGGCTGTACCCGGCTAGAAATAGCCCCACAAAATTATTATTTAACTAAATTAGAGGATGCGCGAGACAGAATTGAATGTTTAGATCACAGGTTGGAGGCATGTAAAGAAATTTATGACAAGCTGGTCAGGGCGACCGAAGCGCTTGCAATACGGGAACAGGAGACCGAAGAGTCGGAAAGAAAATTAAGCAGTAAACTGGAAGAGTGCATGGAGAGACAGTTTAAAACTAAATTCATTGCGGTTGTCAACGCGGACAAGATTGATGAACTGAAAAAAGAAGTTGAACTGTTAAAGGCGCACGAGGACTTTAACTTCAAGTATAGGGAGGTCCAGACCCCAGAGAACAGAGAGATAAACAGGATGAAGGAGGACACCTTGGCAGCCAATACGATAGGTTCGAAATTCCAGATGGGAGAAGGATCATCGTCGGCCTCAGCAAACCATGCTGCATCCCCTGTTGTCCATTTTGCGACGATGTCAGATGACAAACCTCCCAAGTTCGATGATCGAGGGCAAATAACGCCCAAATGGTTCATTAGAGAGATAACAAATTATATACAAGAGCATAGGATACCTGCCGAAAGACAACTACGAACGGTGGAAAAATTCTTGGATGGAGCGCCAGCAATTTGGTTCAGGGCGTTTCTTTACATCTTCGATGACTTCATGGGGTTCCGCCAAGCATTTTTACAGAAGTACTGGAGTATGGAATCGCAGCAGAACCTCAGGTTAGAGTTGTACTCGAGACGATACTCTACTGCTGCGTCAACAAAGTACTCAGACGTTTTTACTGCCCAATTTCATAAGATGCGCGAATTGGATAATCCGGTTTGTGAGACCGAGCTCATAAGTGCCATTGCGAAACAACTGCCGTTCGATTCAGCAAATGCTAATTGCTTACAATGTACGCACGGCAGTGCAAGCGGAAAGTCTGTTAAGGCAACTTAACCAGACAACCCATCACGGGAACGGCAGGCACCAGAGATCCTCAGAGCCGCAGGTCAATAACATCGAAATGGGGACAAGCCCGAGAACACAGTCCACTAGAGACGAGAGCACGAACACTAGCCATGAAATAACGAGTTCTAGTCGCGACTTCAAGAGAACGTATGAGCAAAGTTGGCAGCACAGACCGATAACAGCCCAGGCGCATTTCCGGAGAAAAGAAGGCGGCAGTACCGGGGAAACTTCCAAACAGATAGAGGATACCGAGGATATGAGGGAAGGAGGAATGACAGTCGGCCTTACCCGTACCCAGAACGGAACCCAGCCCATCAAAGAGTTCGTCAGGATGCCAATAACGAGTAAGAAGAGCGACATCACGAGAGCAGGCGGTATATTGAGGAAAAATAAGCGAAAATGGAAGGATGCTATCCAAATTAGAATTCCAGATGAGCAAGTTTATGGAGCTGAGAGCTTACAGCTACAGCAAGCTATGCCGGATCCAATTGAATCCGAACGCGAACCAATTTGAACCTGAACAAATTTCGGGGCTATAACATAAACGCCAAGTTTTAGAGGGGGTTAGGACGATCACGAAGATCGATTCCTGGATTCCGACCCTGAAGGAATAGCTTGACAACCCCCAGCCTCAGTTCGCCAAGGGCATCAGACAGTTACCCATCATCTTTACCAGGATTGGGAACTTGACAATACGCTCACTTATTGATACAGGAGCTAGCACCTCTGTAGTTTCGGAAAATTTAATGGATGAGTTAAAATCAAAATTTAATATCCCTATTATTCCAGTTTCAAGTACCAATATTCGAGGGATAGTTCCGGACAAAAATGTCATTTGTAAGCAACAAGCTTTATTATTAGTCGAGATTGGTCGGCCGAACTTTCCACATTCATTCGTTGTGATGGGTAAGATTAACTACAATCTTATCATTGGGGCTGATTTCATGATTGAGTACCATGCCGTGATTGACATGGGAGACAATACAATCAAGTTCAAGTGTGAAGATATTATAGAGGACGTTTCTATGGACCCTCAGGAGGCGACAATAGATAATGAAGAAACTATGTGGAACACAGAGGTTCAAACTTGGGACGAGCTAGTAGACGCAGACGGCATTGGCATAGAAGAGATTGTAGGAACAATGGGAGATGACGGGGATTTTGAGAATAATATTGAGGGAAAAATTAACAAAGCGAATATTGATAAAGAGGGAAAGGCAAAATTAGCCACAATTTTGAGAAAACATTGGGATACATTTGGCAACAAGCCGGGGAAGATACAAGATTTCGAATATGAGTTAAATGTTAACGACTGGTCCCCTTATAAGAGAAAGGAATACCCGATCGCGGAAAAATTCTATCTGCAGGTCAGGGATGCTATTAGGGACACGGAGAACGAAGGTCTTATATCAAAGTCCCATACTCCATTCTTGTACCCGCTAGATGGGGTCAGAAATCCAGATGGTTCCGTACGTATTTGTCTTGATAAACGGGCCATAAATGCAAGACTGGTTCCGGAATATTAGCAGGCGCCAGCCAGTAAAGAAATTTTAAAGAGATTCTGGGAAATGAGGTACTTCTCGACGTTCGATCTGACTTCATCTTTTCATCACATATTATTAGATGAGAAATCAAAATTGTTAACTGAATTTTTGTTTGACCAGCAAACGTACGTTTTCAACAGGCTTCCATTTGGTATTAAAACGCTGGATCAGTCCTTATCAACGCTCTTGACAAAAAAACCAGTCCTAAAGTTAGGGACACAACTACTCGGTATGTGGATGATATTTTAATAGCAGCAAAGACGCCAGAGGAGCATTTAGAAATCATCGATGAGGTCCACCCAGATTTGGGGGAAAATAACTTTAAAGAAAATTGACCCAAATCCCATCTGTGTCAAGAAGAAGTTTTGTTTTGGGTCACTTAGTTGACGGAGAAGGTGTGCGGCCTAATCTGTTGAAGATTGAAATGATCAGGTTATTCCCAAAACCTACCAAAATTAAAAATATCAGGCAGTTTCTCCGGATGTATCAGTTCTTTTCTGATCATTGCCCGGAATATACATCAGTCATGGCACCGTTGCGAGACCTCCTCAGAAAGGACAACCGTTGGAAAGGGATTCGTCATGCGAAGAGGCTTTCACTCAGACTAAGCAAAGACTGCTGAAGAATGTAAAACTAGGATATCCAGACTACAAATCAAAATTTATCATTCAGACGGACGCTTCCACCATAGGGATCGGGGCTGTGCTACTACAAGAAGAACCAGAAAACTCCAGCAAGAAAACTTACATTGCGTTCATGAGCTGGAAACTGCGGAAACATGAGACGAAATACACTACCACCGAGTTGGAGTTGTTGGCCATCGTCAACGCCTTGCAATATTGGAGAAATATAATCTATGGTTTCCAGATTATCATTCGTACAGACCACAAGGCATTAACGTTCATAATGAAGACAAATATGTCTAGCGAGAGGGTAAGCCGTTGGCCTTGTTTGTCCAACAGTTTGATCTTACCGTTGAACATTGCCCAGGAAAGTTTAATATCTTAGCAGATACATTAAGTCGAAACCCTAACCCTGATGATTTCCTGACTCATTGCTTAGAATTGATTGATGAGGATCGTGAGGTTCTAGAGAAGCTGATGGAAATTGGATCGTTGCAGAAGAGAGACGAATTCAACAATTTCAGGATTGATTTCTTTGCCCAGAGGCTGCAACCTGGCAGTCCCGAGTTCATTAGAGCAGGGAAGATGGCTCCAAATTACCATTACTTCAATTGGATCCTGCACAAGTTCATGGATGAGAACCATACGACGCTTAGGATAGTCGTGCGTTCGGAGATCCAAAAGGTACTTTTAAATCACATTCACCGAGTCAGAGGCCATGGTGGAATAGGAAAGGTGTCATCTACGGTCCAGGAAACTTTCATATGGAACAAGATGAACAAAATTATCAAAGATGTATTGCGAACATGTGACATTTGTCAGCAAATTAAGCCAAATCCATTCTTGCTTAAACAATCACCGCGTCCATTGTTACCTACCGAGCCAAGGAAGATGTTTGTCAATGACCTATATGGTCCTTTGCCAAAGGCGCGCAGGGGAAATAAATTCATTTTAGTAAACTTGGACGTGTTTTCCGAATTCGTGGCTCTATATCCCATGCAGAAAGCAAACTCTAAACTTGTATTCAGGGGAATAATATCTCACATAATCCCAACCATGGGAAAGCCGAAATTCATTCTGACTGACCATAAAAGTCAATTCACGTCCCTGGCGTTTGCAAACGAATTACGCCGGCTAGACGTCAAACATGTGCTGAGCTCAATACGGCACCCTGAATCAAACGCGTCGGAGAGAATGATGAGGGAGATAGCCAATTTCTGTAGGATCTACTGCTCAGAAGTGCACTGGCGATGGATTGATGTGGTACATATAATCACGGAATGTATCAATACCACCATGCACGAGGCTACAGGATAGATACCTGCAGTGGTTCACCATAACCAATATCCCGCCAGACTATGGCATGAAGTCGTCGCTTGCCCGACGGATCCGCGAGAATCACAAGAGATTTGCGTGACTAAGACGCGAGAACACCTACAAGCGCAAGCTGAAGGAAGGTTGAGGAGGCTAAGGAACAAGCGGTTTCATCACCAGTTGAGGATAGGCGAGCTTGTGTTAGTCAAGAAGCTGACGGCATCAAATCCAGAGCGAAAGGTGTACCATAAATTTTCTGGACTTCGTGGGACCTTTCAAAATTATTCACACCTACGAGAATAATTCCTACAAAGTCCAGGGCCTGGACGGCACCACAGAAAGTGTGTACAATGCTGCCAACTTGAAGTTGTACCACACGCCAGCCGAGGATATGGAAGAGAATGATGAAGGCGAGGCAGAAGAGGAGGGGGAAGAAGAAGATGCTGAAGGAGATGAAGAAGCCAGGGAACTAGATATCAAAATGATCCGACCTACAGTGAAAGCAAGGCCATGCTTTGAATGTGGAAACCCAGATAGCGATGTCCTAGAATGCATGATTAGAATAAATTAGAATAAATGATTCATCGATTAGAATAAGAGAACGAGGCACTTTATATAGAGAATCACCAAGGACAGAACACGATTGTTCGAACCAAATAACTTATAAAATTTAGACGGACGTCAGAAATTAATTGATGACGCTATAGTGATTCAAAATTTGTTAATAATTTCATGTGTGCACAAAATGTTTAAACGCAGCATGGGGGAATAAAGTACCCTGGTGGGGGTGTCAGCTGTGTACTTAAATTATAATTAGTTATTAAGGAATATATTTCATATTTGCTAAGCAATAATATCTTACATTGTATATTGTAAGTACTGGCCAGTTCGAAAGGTATTGTGAAACCTACCACAGAATTTTGTCTCCACTAGAGGTTATGAAACACAATGGCCAGCAAAAATTAATTTTCCTATAAATTATTGCCAAGTTGGAAAGAGAAGGGAAGCCTGAGGGTGAAGTGATATTTAGAACGAGGAAATTATGGCACACAAGATTCCTCAAAATGACATCAGGGAAAGGCCATGGTTGCAGACGGATGTGAAGCGAGCAGTTGGCATTTAAAGAAAAAAATACTAAATTTCACACTCCCGCTTAGCTATGGTTCAATAGTAAAATTCGCCAGGGAGAAGCAGTCAAGCCAACCTCATATTATAGGAGGCACTATCAAATGTAACTTCATTGATTAAATTTATAAAGGAACATTGATTATAGATTCGAGATCAGGAGAAATTTAGAAACATGACCAAATACTAAAAGTTATTAATTCATGGAGATTGACTGTCATAATCCTTAGGAATCAGTGATGCTATTCGCTGATTGGTTGAAGGCAAGGGACGCCACAAATGGCGCGTATTTACCCACCAAGAATACAGGAGCTAAATTCACAATTATAATAATTACCAGCAATCAAATTGAGTTGAGATTTGACATAGAGGCAAGAATCATATAATCATATCAGTGGATCCCATGTTCAAGCCACTGGCAGGTCTGCATATAATCAAAAGGGGATATTGGAACTGCTCACTCTAACGTGACCTCTCATGAACTCGGAAAGGGAATGAACATTCACTTAAATAGTAGGTCAGGGCGACAGAGGGGATACCTGGAAAAAGTTCGTCGAGCAGTTACTACGTTCGTTAGCACAGTGATCCAGTAGATGAAGTAGTACGTGTTACGGACTTGAACATTCAACATTATCAGGAGTTCGAATACCGGAGAAAGTTACAAGTAGTTGCCTACTGACAAGTCAATAGGAATGTTTAAACATTTACGTAAATAATTAAATATAAACCTACGGGTAGGAGTGATATAATATATCGAGGGAACAGTGCACATTACACGAGAATGGTCGCGGTTGTTCGGCATAATTCTGCCAGTGAACAGTCGATTACAAACTGATACCTGGTCAGCCAAGCGAACGTAAGCCGGGAGAAACGCGAACATTCACGGAAGTGTCAGATTCGACACTCGAGTCCACACCGAGCCAGTGAAGGTGGTACCGGTGTATCACGTGTTCCTTAGTGCCGGGAAGAAATGAAGAATGTATGTTTACATTACGTGGGCCAGATGAAAGGCCAGCAGTGTAAAAATTCCTTTGTTAAAATTAGAGTGTAAAATCTTCCAGGTGTTGATTTTCATTTGTTTTTCTACAATTTAAAATGTGTCGAATTGAAAAGTGTCAAGGATTACCTCTACATGCTGGCATGGAGACCACCAACATGGCGTGCTAAACTGGATGGGCCATGTGCTCCTCATCTGGTTTAGCAAACTAAAGGCAGAGATGAGTACAAATACCTATTAAATTATGTAGATTGCTAACGTTAACAGGAAAATCATACCATTTTATATGGTAACTTGAACGTCGAGCGATGCCGCTTCACGGCTCGTCCAATTTAGATGTAGGTAGACAAAGGGGCTAATAAATTAATATGTAAATAATAAGCTAAGTTTGTGATGTAAAATGTGATGGCAAATCCCTACATCTGGATCAATAGGTTAGAGTCCCTTTGTCATTTCCTTCAGGTAATGATAGCATATCTTGGTTAGGAACCCGGGGACAGTATTGTACTATCCTGGGTTGGTCTCATCTCAATAAAGGTGGAGGTGATGACATAATTCATGTGATCACACCCACCTCACCAACAGGTGATTGTGCTCGACCGTAAATGGCCATGGTGTTGTCACAGGGTCGTGTTTCAACATTCGGCAATCAACGGTTCAATCACCCAACAAATTTTGTGTGTGTTCCAGTTTATCTTTAAATAAAATGCTCCTTCAGCATTTGCAAGGAAACGGTTCCAAGTTCTTGTTCTTGTAGAATAGTAAACCCTCGGTGACCCTTTAAAATATCTGCCCCCTTTCCTAATACGGAGCCTCCAAATTTTTCCCTTTGATCTTGGTAACTTGTTTTAATGTATTTTTGTTTGTTTTATGATGACCCTTGAAGTTAATCATTTGAGTGCCCCATTCAGCCATGTAGTACTGATTAGATGGCACCCAGATATTTAATTGGAGATTCCGTATCTTCATATTTTTGTTGTTTATTAGTTGTGTTAAGATTCGAACCGTAACACCCCTGAGATAAACGCTGGTTGGGGCTCAGGCTTTGAGTGGGTGTAGTACAGAGCTATGTACAGACTGCAACACATAAGCTGTAGTTTTTTCCTCTTTGAATTAGTGTTGACATTGAAGACATTTCATAATGAAATTAACTCTGATCACTGATATAAATGCCTTTGCTGGCAGGACCTAGTTTTTACAGTGCACTACGTCTTCTGGTATAGGCTAGAGCAATTTTGTTACTTTCATAGATCTGTCTCTGTCTTATCCTTGGCGTTGACAATATGAAAGTGACTGAGGTATGAGCGATGCTAGTAATGCCAATCCTTACGCAGCCAGTCCCTGCTATGAATGGTATGAAAATGTTGCTCATAGCGTCAGTTGGTGTATGCATTTCAGTGGGCTTGGCAACTGATATGTAATAGCAACTCTGGCTCAGTGAGGAAAGCAACGGGAAACTACCTCACTCCTCATTTCCCTAGTACGCCTCCTCAGTGATGCCTAGGCCATCTATGACAGCTGATGGCAGAGCTGTTGAGGATCCCACCAGCGGCATCGCTGACGGACTGAACATACATACTGGTACAAACATGCTCTTCGTCCACACTCCCTTCTGCTATAAATCTCTTCACTTGCTCCACAAATTCTTGTACCTTCTGACATATACTATTATCTTCTTCTATGTCCTTACATGTGACGAATTTAGTAAAAAGTATGCCTCGATGAAATGTCATAATCAGCCTGAAGATTGTCAATAAAAGTACTTGAAGCTTTGAAATTGTCCAGAGGAACCATTTGAGATGCATATAGTGCACACTTTTGCAGACACCAGTAGTGAACTGTAGATCCATATACCCTTGATCTATCAAACTGTGACATATGCTCTTTTAAAGTTTGTAATATTGTGACAATCTGTTTCCTTTGAAGTGAGCTCATTCTCATCATTAGCTAGTCATATAATTTTAAATTAACTTGCAATATGATCTGCTTCTAATACATATATAGCACCTCATTAGTTTGCTATAGGAGTGGAAGCCATAATTGTAACAGTCTTCGTAAACGATCTCCAATATGGCATCATCAATATCTTTTAATACACTGGGCCTCAACTTTCTTGTTGGTAATAATTAATACTCAATTTGACATGACAGTTCCTGTTGCTCTGGAGATGAAGGTCTTGTAGTGGTTGTACAGCCACCCTCAGGTTTCAGCTCTTCCATTCCTTCAAATCAGTACATTATATCTATCTAGCATCATGTCATGTATTTCTGTGTCATCCCCATTATATTTTTGCATTATTATGCAAGATAATATGTACATGAACTCCATATCTTGACTCCGACTGTATTTCCACATTCAGCATATTGCAACTTTGTCTCTAATATTTTGACAACATTCATGGGATTAATTTTTCTCATGATGCCAAAGAACACAGTTTACACTGTGACCCACGACCGTACACTACAAGAGGCGCTTTCAAACTGCAGCTAAACTTGTCTGTGCAGATACAACATGCCAATGTCCAATGGCGCTAGCAGCAAACTGCAGAGTTTTGTATAGAAAAGTCACAGACCACCATTTTTGTGATGAATATTTCATATTCTAAGCATGTTTTCATGTCGTTCAGAGCTTCTGAAGTCAAGGGTGTCCCTTCTAAGATAATCAGAAGTGGTATGTGGGAGGACTAGTATGAAGGAAGGATGGAATGAAACCCTGTGGTGGAAAGACAGACACAGTGAAGAAGAAGAATAGTGCCTTAAGCACATGCTTCCAAAATAGGACAGTGGAAGCAAGAGAGAGTCAAGAAAGAAAGTAGTAAAAAGGATGGTGGTAAAAGAAAGCAGAAGGTCAATGGAAGAGTGGAACAATGTGATGGAAGTAGATAGTGAATGCAGTAAGAAGGATTGTATGAAACAGTTAAAAAAATTTTTGAATTGAATTGAATTTATTTACGATTTACATGCCACTGAGGTTGAAAAGCCCCTTTATGTAGCATCTTCTTATAACACAATACAGGTTTATGAACACACTAACTACATTTTTATAATATTAAGCTAAATATGAAAGTTAAAAAAATGAAAATACAGATACCAAATCCAGTAAAATTAAAACATACATTATATAATAAGTAAGAAAGTAAATCATTAAGCCCATTTGTTATTTTAGACTACATAGATCTAAAGTATATATACAGCTAAAGAAGAGAAACAATTTTCTTCGAAGTACACATATGTTTGATTGTTGGACACAAGAATGCCTGATCCCAGCCTCTTGCGTACTTCTCCAGAAAGATAGACGTTAAGGACTGCTTTAGTTGGGTACAGTTAGTGTTATTTGCAAAACGGTGAAGATTAAAGACGTTAAAGATACGTGATGCAGTGCAAACAAAGGATTTGTTAAATTTAAAATAAGAGAAGTAAAAATGTCCTCCAAAACAGAAAAAGCGTGATATACCCTACATACTATATCCCAATACTGACATATGCTTACATATTTGAGAAGAAAAACATGAGTAACAAAAATGGATTAGATAAGAAATGTAATTGGAACCATTCCAGGAGACCAAGAGGAAGACCAAAGAACAGATGGCTGAAAGGAGTAGAGAACAGGTGATGAAAACATGGGAGGACTGGACCAAAGTGACTTAAGAGATACGGTGGGAATACAGAAGGCAATGGAGATGCTTAGTTTTAACACTAGAATGGCCAGAGCGGTCATTTTGACCGTTAGCGAATTTCAAGGTATTTCCACGCTTGTAATTTTTTATGCACAAGGTTGTTCTTTTGCGACTTTTAATCTTTTAGGGTTATGTACATTCACGCCAAAAATTAAATCCATAGATGATAAGGGAACACCAATATTGTCCCTTATACCTAGGAAGGCCATAAGCGGTCATTTTGACCGCTTCACTTCCTTGATACGGAGAACTCTATTCTGCTCACTGCTTGCTTCCTGTGATATATTTATTACAAGTGGCGCTATAGGGGCGTAAGATGTAACTAAATAGTATACCTCTAGCAGTAGTTGCGAGTGGACGAGTTAGTGCCTGTCCCTTGTGTCGTATAGTGCGTAATAATGGCTCGGCGGCAAAACTTACTCCTGTTCAATTGTTAGTAGAACTTGAAAAGCTGGGAGAAGACGCATCAGGTGACGACAATGCATTATCAGATATAGATGCAATGAGTGAAGATGAGGATTTTATACCTCAACAGTGTTATAATATATCAGATAGTGTTGGTGATTCGGCTGATGAAAATATGCACACAGTGGACTTTGCACCTACGATAGACGCAGTTACTCCTTCAACCAGCCGTGATCTATCTTGCAGCAGAGGACGATCTCTTAGCAGCGGGCAACCTGTTCGAAGAGGAAGGGGACAAGGTGGGAGATGTCATGAACTGATAAAGTCTTCTTCATTTTCACCAGGGGATCAGTTATGTGGTAAGGATGGCTGCTCAGAATGTACTGAAAGAGGCAGCAGGACCTACTTCTCACGCTAAGCACAACGTACAGACTAATAGCAAGGTTAGTGCCTGGCGTTTATTCATTGACGCATCCATGTTGAAGCATATAAAGATGTGCACAGAGGCTGAAACTCGTAGACAGACAATGGATAATAATTGGTCTGTTTCTTTGGAAGAATTAGATGCTTTTATTTGCTTTGTTATACGCCCATGGAGCTTATAAACTTACTAGTGTAGCTGTAGATCATATGTGGTCTTCTTTATAGGGTCTCCCTGTTTTCACTATCACTATGGCAAGAAACAGGCTCAAAGAAATTCTAAGGTATTTGCGCTTTGATCTCCGTAAAACTAGATCCACTCGTTTGCAGACAGATAAATTTGGTTTGGCGTTGGCTATTTGGAATAGAGTTATTGAGAATTGTTATGCGTGCTATAAACCAGGAGCGAATGTCACAGCTGATGAACAACTCCTCCCCAGCAAAGCCCGGTGCATGTTCACGCAGTACATGGCCAACAAGCCAGATAAATTTGGCATAAAATTATGGCTACTGGTAGACGTTGATTCTAAGTATGTGTGCAATGGGTTTCCTTATCTTGGGAAAGACGAAATGTGACCCACCAATGAGTCACTGCCTGAAAATGTTGTCATGAAACTTATGGACCCCATACCTCATGAAAGGACATTTCTTTACATCGATAAATTTGGCTGAGAGACTGAAAGAGAAGAAACTAGTATTGTTGGAACAATCAATCGAGTGAGGAAGGAAATCCTGGTGTCAATCAAAACACTACGTATGAATCTGTACGAGACTGTCGTACTTCAGAAGGAAGATCACACTACTCTCACAGTACCGGTATATCAAGGAAAAGTGAACAAGAATGTGCTTCTGCTAAGCACTCTACACCCAAGCGTTCAAGTCAGTGAAGATAACAAGAAGCTCCCTAGTACTACTGAATTTTATAACGGAACTAAGTATGGTGTGGATGTAGCTGATCAAATGGCGCGTAAATACACCACTAAAGCTGGATGCCGAAGGTGGCCTGTAGGCCTACATGTATTTTACAACTTACTTGATCTAGCAGCAATAAATTCATGGATAGTCTACAAGGAATTTACGGGACAGAGAATCTCTCGACACGATTATATTCTTGAAGTAATACAAGAACTAAGATCTGATTTTGTGAAGACAAGATCCCGGTTGATTGAACTCCCTACACTTCAGCCTAAGCTTCAGATTCAGGTTCAGTGTGCAAGTCGTAAGCGATGACAATGTCAAGTGAACTCCAATTGTAAACAGAACAAAACCTCTGACACACGTTCTTTGTGCAACAAAGTAGTCTGTGGAAAATGTACGTGTAAGGTAATAACTTGCATAAATTGCATGTCAAGTGCCAAAATAGGCTTGTAAACAAATAGAGACTGTTATTTTTATCATAACTTTTCACAAAGGCATTCAATAGCAAGTCCGCCAAAATATTTCATTGTTACCTATTAGAAGTGAGAGAATATGAACAATTATTAATATCTAACAATGGATTGATCTGTATAAAATATATTCTAATGGTTAACTATTGTTTTAAAATAAATTATTGAACATTCGCATGTTTCTCAGATCCTGGATTCTAGGTATGTGTCAGTAAGCGGCAGCAGTCAAAATAACCACCTGCGGCCTTTATAGGTATGGGGAATGTTCGGCCATTCTAGTGTTAAACAGACCCCGCCAGTGGCTGGAAGCTGTGCAGGATGATGATGATGTCCCCATGATTATTCACTCAGTATAATAGTCATCACAGCCATTAAGTTATACTGTATAGTGTACTTCAATAGAAAACTATTCTTATGTTGAAAAGGTATAGTGTACTTCAATAGAC
This sequence comes from Anabrus simplex, assembly GCF_040414725.1. Lineage (NCBI taxonomy): Eukaryota > Metazoa > Arthropoda > Insecta > Orthoptera > Tettigoniidae > Anabrus > Anabrus simplex. The sequence continues at coordinate 311,438,506 of NC_090266.1, forward strand.
AACTATTCTTATGTTGAAAAGGTGTTCTGCTTATATATATATATATATATATATATATAACTGGAAGTAATATCTTGTCAGTAACCAAGCTACATACATACATATGCACATATATACATCTTCATTACAGATTGTTATACCGTTTGATATTCAGTCTGCAAGCCTCTGTGAATTAACCATGTGTTTCCACAATCCTCTATTTGTAATTTACTCTGTGGCCATGTGTAGTTCCACATCTCTTATCATTCAATCATTAAAACCTGATTCTATTCATTGTTGCCATTTGTTTCTCTTGCCCTACCTGGCTGACTCCATTATTCTTCTTTGTAACCTCTCCTCCTCCATTCACCCCATATAACCCCAACACTGAAGCTGGTTTATACAAACAGCTACATGTGTCCATTCTTAATTTAGCCTTTATCTTCAAATTCCGAGTACCCCCTTGCCATTGTATCCTCCTTTTTGTACCAGATATAATACTCGCTACCTTCTTCTCTATTACTTCCAACTTATGAATGAAATGAAATGGCGTATGGCTTTTTAGTGCCGAGAGTGTCCGAGGATATGTTCGGCTCGCCAGGTGCAGGTCTTTTGATTTGACCCCGTAGGCGACCTACACGTCAGGATGAGGATGAAATGATGATGAAGACGACACATACACCCAGTCCCTGTGCCAGCGAAATTAACCAATGTTGGTTAAAATTTCTGACCCTGCCGGGAATCGAACCAGGATCCCTGTGACCAAAGGCCAGCACACTAAACATTTAGCCATGGAATAAGATGTCCTAAGTCTACCCAGTTTTCACTCCTGTACAGCATAGTCAGTCTGAAAACACAGTGATGCTAAGATAATTTTTTCTGAGATCTCACTTCTTCAATTCAAATTATCCAAGCTACGTACCAAAATTGTTAAAGCTGTGTGAGAACAAAGTTAGGCCAAACAAGATGGTTTGAAGTAAAGACAGGCTTGAGACATGAAAGTGTATTGTCACCCATATTATTTATCATTAGTGCTAAAGTCTATTCTTTTTTTCTCTTATGAAGTTTAATGAAACAGAGTATTAAATAATAAACTAAAGTACCTACTTCTAGAGAACACATGCTGAATTTTTTTTTTTTTAATGCTATTTATTCAGGACATTGACCTAGAAAGATCTTTTGACCCTTATGCTGAACTTAGTACTGTATATCTTTATAAACATTTCAGTTAAGGTTTCGAATACACACAAACAAAAGACAGTGTAGTGCTGCATTTTTCATTATGCGGTGAACAGTCATACTGTATTGTTCACACAATGTGCAATTTATTTTCAACACATTGTGTTGTCCACACAACGTTCAGTTTAGTTGGTTTATATAGTAGTGTAAAAGTTGATCTATTAAGAAATGAACGTGTTTCTCAACTAGGTAGCAGAAAGTTAATTAAATAACAATTTTAAATTCATCAATAACTGTTGGTATCAAGATTGTTTTGATACATATTTTGTATATTTTGTTTCGATCATGGTACAAGTTTTAGGTTATGTTATGCTATTCTTTTGGTCAAAATTGGTATATGTTATCATTCTTTTTTATTTTTATTTGTAGATGGCATTCCTGTTGTTAGTCAGTTGTTTCTTTCTTCTTCTTCTGCTTCTTCAAGGGGACAATGTGGGACAATTATTATTATTATTATTTTTTTTTTTTTTACAATTTCTTTCTCATTGCACTGACACAGATAGATCTTATGGTGACGATGGGATGGGAAAGGCTTAGGAGTGGGAAGGAAGTGGCCTTGGCCTTAATTAAGGTACACACCGGGCGAGTTGGCCGTGCGGTTAGAGGCGCGCGGCTGTGAGCTTGCATCTGGGAGTTAGTGGGTTCGAATCCCACTGTCAGCAGCCCTGAAGATGGTTTTATATAGTTTCCCATTTTCACACCAGGCAAATGCTGGGGCTGTACCTTAATTAAGCCCATGGCTGCTTCCTTCCAACTCCTAGGCCTTTCCTATCACATTGTCGCCATAAGACCTATCTGTGTCGGTGCAACGTAAGACCACTACCCAAATAAAAAGAAAAAGGGGTACAGCCCCATCATTTGCCTGGTGTGAAAATGGGAAACCACGTAAAAACATTTTTAAGGCTGCTAGCAGTGGGGCTCGAACCCACTATGTCCTGGATGCAAGCTCACAGCTGTTTGCTCCCAACTGCACGGCGTACTCGCCCGTTATAGGACAATAAAAGGATGTAAATCACCCGGCATAGGACAGTAAAAAGATATAATATCTTAGGTCATCCTTGTAATTATTATAATTGATCCAGATATAACCAATAGGTTATGGGCTCAAAAGTCCAGAGACAATGAGTGAGAAGTTGTGAGGTGAAAGAGATCTTAAGCAACAAGATAAAAGTATGAAATGAGTGAAACATGATGAGTATGAAGACAAAGAGTTATCCTCTCTTCAATAAGAATAATCACATGCAGTGGAGAGAAAGAATACATTCCTTTCTGCAGCATCGTTTGTGGGAAGCTATAGATCTGGGATATGATGATATTGAAAAACTGGATGCTGCACAACTGATAAAAAGTGAGGATGCTAGAAACATGATTATTCAGTTGGTGGAGGATCAATTTATAAATGACATCAAGATTGAGACATCAGCGAAGCATATGTGGGAAGTGTTTCATCATATTCACTGTGATTTTATTGCACTGAACATAGTAGACTTATTTGAAGAGTTACCACACAAAAAGAGGGACAGTACTACCATGAGACAATATATGGACAAGGTTGACACAATAATGGACAAGCTGAAAGAAGCTGGAGTGTAGCTGGGGGATTTGGTTCAAGGAGCACTTTTGTTATGACGACTGCCAAGGGAAAAATACTGAGATATCACACTGCAGTTCCAAGTGGATGAGCCACTATTATCCATGTTCAATGTCAAAGCAGGAAGGGCAACAGAGAGGAAATTGAGAAGATGGAGGAAGGTATTGCCAAATGGGACGTGTTACAATTGATGTTAAAAAAGGGCATATGACAAAATACTGCAAGAATAAAGTGAAGTGTTTTGCTTGTGATCAATTTTGACATACACTGTGAATTGATCAAATAAAAGAGCAGAAAAGAAGAATCTGAGTGGAAAAGAAACTGGTATATTAGCTACAGATAATATGCAACAGGTGATAGATATGGAAGGAAAGGTGGTGAATGTAGAATTGTTACAAAAGAGAATGAGAGACCGAGCAAGTGACCGTGTAGTTAGGGTGAGCTTGCATTCAGGAGATAGTGGGTTCAACCCCCACTGTCGGTAGTCCTGAAGATGGTTTTCCATGGTTTCCCATTTTCACACCAGGCAAATGTTGAAGCTACACCTTGATTAAGGCCACAGCTGCTTCCTTCCCACTCCCAGCCCTTCCCTAAACCATCGTCGCCATAAGACCTATCCGTGTTGGTGCAACATAAAAAGAAAAAGAAAGAGAGAAAGCAGTCGAATGTACAGCATGCCATACAAATGTGCAAGTGATGTTAAATTGTGGCATGATAGGTTTGGTCATATGCATCAACAAGCCTTGTTGAAAATACCTATTTTAGATTTGGAAAAGGCCAATTGTTTTGAGAATTGTTTGGTATGTATTCAGGGAAAATTGTACAACAAGGGACAATGTAAATCCTGCGAGAGAAATGAAAGGGAACCTTTGGACATAATCCATACAGATGTCATCGGCAAAATTTGCCCATCATCACTCGGGGGGGGGGTCACAGTTTGTGTTTCCAGGTATGCAGAGGTTGAGTGTATGAAAAATAAGAGTGAAGTTCTTTCTGTATTCCAGAAATATCAAGTGAGGGCTGAGAACAACATGGTAGAGGGATATCTGCTATCGATTCAAATAATGGTACTGAGTATACAAATGAAAGACTTCATCATCATTTACAGAAATCTGGGATGAGATATTTGAGATCTGTACCACATAGCCCAGAGCAAAATCGTTGAGCTGAGAGGTATCATCACACCTTGTATGATACCTTAACCCTTAGAACTCACATGGCAGGCCATGCCTGACAACAAAATTATTCTGCAGAGATCCTATGTCAGGCAATGCCAGAGACAATTTTCTTCTCTGTATAACTCCTTTGTTGGGTCACATATGCATGAATCACAGACATATTAACCTACTGCCATCTTCTGATGACAATTTGAAGCCCTGTAATACTAAAATCTCTTTGAAATCAGGCTTTGTGGAGAATTAATTGAAGACCATGCAAGTTTGTAAACAGACATTGCTAAGAAACATGATGTTGTTCAAGTAGCATGAGAAGTAATTAGCAAGACTTTTAGACAAAAGTGATGTTGATTTCAGCTATAGAGGGGTCAATTTTTAATTAGGTGGTGACGAAGTTACTGCAGAATTAGGCTGCATTAGTTTATTCAGTGATGAAGACCCCAATAACAAGAAAATTATACAAAATGACAGTGGTGTACCTCTACTGATGGCCAGAAACATTACCGTGACTCGGACTTCGATATCAAATGAATCCCATTCACAGATATATCTAGTTATAAACTACAATATGGGACTAAACCTAAGAGTTAACTTTATTCTTTTCAGTTATTCATGACTGATGGCTTATTGATGGAAACTATGTGCAAAACTAACCGTTATGCTAATGTACACATTTAGAAGATTACACCCATAAAGGGTCTAAATGGTCGTTCCCACTTTATTTATTGTCATGCACAGAGGAGAAGTAAAGACTTCAGTTTTCAGTGACCGAGAAGTGAATGGATGACACGAGACAGTATTTTTCTGTAATGCATGTACAAGAATGCCTGATTACTTCCTGGCGAGTGTTTTGAGAAGTTCCACACAAAGCACAATTATCGATGAAAATGTGACTGAGATAATTTCAAGGTTAAAAATGCTGAACATTGTACCTGAGTATTGCATTATATCTGTATTATATTTATTGTGAATTTGATTTTTATAAATATACTGCCCATATGCTTTTGCAGTCATTTGCCCCTCTGTAAGCACATTTTTAAATGCAGCTGGAGAGGCAAGCAATGGAGGGCTAAGGTTTAAAGATGTTTGATAGTGCAATCAGAAGTACCTAAGAGAGCTTGGGGGAGCCAATCATAACAGTTGTATATGTGAGAAACACGTGTCCCTCATCAGCTCTAAATTTTCAAATGCCATTTGAGTTATGGTGGAGTAAGAATTTAGATACAGGTGAGGTTGCAAGATTTAAAGTATTTGGGTGTAAACCTGGGGCTGCCAGAGTCAATATAAATAAGATGGATTCCAGGGCTGAATCATGTATTATGTTAGGGTATGAGCTAAACACCAAAGATGGATATAGTATTCGAGTAAAATATATTTCCATTCAGGGATGGACTTAATACACCTGAATCAGTTGTATCTGAACCAACTGTGTTATTGGATGATGAAATGGGAGTAGATATAATGGATGTTCAAGGTACCTGATGTAGCAGACCATGGTATTTTTAAAGAAGAAGCTGTAATATATCGTGAAGTTCAAAATGTGGATGAGAGAGTAGCAGCTGAAAATCAAATCAAGGAAGGGATACGTAGGTCAGAGAGACAGAGGAAAGCCAAAACTTGTGGGTACTGTCATGTAGTAACAAATGATTATCAGGTACGGGTACCTAAGCCTGTTAATAAGGCAACGTCATGTGAAGATGCTAGGAAATGGAGGTGATGAAAAAAAAGGATGTATGGGATATTGTAGCAAGGCCAGAAAATGGGATGATTACAGGTTCAATATGGGTGTTTGCAGTTAAATACAATGCTGAGGGAAAAATTGAACATTATAAACTAAGACTTGTGGCACAAGGATTCAATATGAGTTATGCAGAGACATTTAGTCCTGTCATGAAAAGAAAAACTATAAGGTTACTTGTTGTGATTGCTGTGCAAAAATATTGGAGAGTTGAACACTTACATGTTACCAGTGCTTATCTTAATAGTCCAATAGGTCTAGATGTGTACATGGAACACATGCGTTGTTTGAAGTTGGAGACCCTGTCAGAAATGTCTATAAATCGAAAAAAAGTATTCATGGACTCCCAAATTCAAGTAAGGATTGGAATGTGCACATTGATAAAATTATGCAGAAACTAGTATTTGTACATTGTAAGAAAGAACCATGTGTATATGGGCTGTATGTTGATAATACCATTGTGATTGGAGACTCACAATCTGTGGTTCATGAAAAAGTTGAGTTGACCAAACCAAAGAATTGGCATTCATGATCTTGGTGAAGCAACTAGCATACTGTCTGTAAGAATAGAACAGTCTGGCAGTAGTGTGGCACTGTCTCAGTTGCATTATATTGACCTAGTGTTGAGTGAGTATTTAATGGAAGATTGCATCAGACCTGTATTGCCTGAGCTGTTGCCTAGAGAACTGAAGGGTGTACTTGCCATCAATGACGATGAAAGTTTTGATTCTAGCTTGTATAGAAGTGCTATAGAAAGTCTTCTATATCTTTCAAATAATTCTAGACCAGATATTTCATCTGCTATCAGTATTTTATGTCAAAAATTTGAGAATCCCACTAAACAAGACTGGAAGAATCTAAACCATATGCTTAGGTATCTATATGCTATGACAGATGTAAAATTGAATTTTTCTTTTGGTAATGAAACTGTCCAAATGCATTATGATGCTGATTGGGGCAAGACAGAGAATCTAGGAGAAGGTCTGTATGTGGATATTCAGTTATTCTTTCAGGAGGGTGTCATATCATGACATAGTAAGAAAATATGAGTATGGCAGAAGCAAGTAGAGAACATCTATTGCTCAATTATGAAATGAAATGGCGTATGGCTTTTAGTGCCGAGAGTGTCCATGGACATGTCCGGCTTGCCAGGTGCAGGTCTTTTGGTTTGACGCCCGTAGGCGACCTTCATGTTGTGATGAGGATGAAATGATGATGAAGACAACACATACACCCAGCCCCCCATGCCAGCGAATTTAACCAATGATGGTTAAAATTCCCGACCCTGCCCGGAATCGAACCCGGGACCCCTGTGACCAAAGGCCAGCACGCTAACCATTTAACCATGGAGCTGGACGGCTTAATGATATTCTTATTGAACTAGGACAAGAGAATATGACTGCTAGCCCATGTGAGATTTATTCTGATAATGCTTCTGCTATAAAGTTAATTTTAAATACCGATGTGAGTGACAGATCAAGCATTTATATATATTATGTTTCATGTTTGTAAAGAACTTGTTCACAAAAGTATTGTCAAGTTTAAGTACACACATCAAAAACAAGTTTTGCATAACCTTGCACTGTATCCTGTCACTACTTCGGCTAAGCTCAGGGTAAAAGCGCGTGATACGTTCGGAAATGGGCTATAAAAATCTCTAATTAACAACTTATACTAAAAGTATACAGACAGGAAATACTGATACATACCTACTGAATGAGAACTAAGGTGTATGGGTAAGATGGATTTATTTACTCCAAAAAACATGAATTCAGCACACAATTTATCAAAATAAAATTAAAATAAAAAATAAACTTGACCCAAAATCGGTCATAATAAGTGATCTGCACATAAACATATTTACACGCTAACAAAGTCATATAAAGAAAATACGGGTAGCAACCTGAAATATTATGAAAAAAAAATTACATGGGAGGTGGTTATTGTTACATAGTTTTGGATGGTGTGACTGCACCGTTAAATCCATAAGTCAGTTGCCCATGGGCTCGATTTAAAACCGTCCATTAGATGTGCATGTGATAATCGATACACTAGTATTTGGTTTGACTACTCATATATAAATTCCAAAATTTGGATACAAAGAAATATAACACTTGTTCAGGGCTGTCCCTAATTTCCCTTCCAAAATAACACTGATTCTAATAACGGGTCCGCACCAATTAACAAATGAATTAGGACAGAACCTACTTCTCTTAAGTTAGCCAGCAGGCTAGCATATCCCATTACACAACACTGGACAATGACATAAGCAAACAGCAAAACACACAACAAAATAACCTCCACAAAAATATAAACATAAAAATCACCTGTAAATAAATCACATACAAATACACATTGATATAGAATAGAGTCATCAGGATTCAATCTTGACATATGCAGACTCTGATGACTCCTGTCTCAACCAGAGACAAGGTCGCTCTTTCTTACCACATGGCCTGGGTGATCAGCTATATAACAACAAACATTTCAATAACTGGGGCAGGGAGTGGAGTTCATAGAACTAACAGCCTAATTCGTTAATACTTTCACTAGAAAGGAGAGCACAGCACACAGCTGAATGAAAGCTGCCTCCCTGGGGGCATGACAAACTTGTCGGGTCCAAGGCCGACTCTTTTCACAGCAGCAAGACACAAAGACTCTCTCACAATATATATGCACAGCCAGTGCAAATTCAAGCAAATCTCAGGCTGGCTCATTAACATATTGAATTACTTGCTACCAGTAACATCACAGCTTATACTGCCTTTCTCATATTCATTTAGCACCATCAATATCGCACAGCATTTCTAGCCTCTCTCATCACATACCAACGGTCCGATGCCCTTAAGTTCCTGAACTCGCCTGCCCCTAAAATAGAAGATCCTTCTCTATTTTCGACGGTGAATGAAAATATACCACACATCTCGTCACAGCTGAAATGTACATGCATCATACATAGAAATACATCCTATTCTAATGGTTGTCTCTAATCTGCTCCAAGAATCACGCAACGCTGATGGCGTGCAGCCTACTTAATAATTCAAAGACTTTACCCAACAGCTCTATCAGGATATCATCACACAAGGGAATACAACACACTAAATAAACACAGAAATAACACACATCTAACTACCCTATCTTTCACTTTTGTTCCCATCTGATTTAAATTATATACACTGAACTCAGGGCTAACACATGCATTACAACCCTGAACGTATTTACTCTTATTACAAAACTGAACAAAACAAATGCCTACTGGCTGACATTTAATTAACATTTAAAATACTTGAGAATCTCAATACTAGCTTTCGACTATCACATTATGCATGCTTAAAAAGACTTAGGACTTAACTTTGCAGCCACCTCTCCATCAGCGACGAATCACATGACCACTATGTCATGGTCGCCTTAGCCCATAACAACTGCAAACTTCACTGGCTGAATGGTTCTCCTCTCGAATCCTGGTGATGCCATGGTCATCTTCTTCCTTTTCTTGGAATTGTCTGCAATAGTATTGAAGTTTAGGACATCTGCTTCACCGCTTGGCGTGAATGTACACAAGATTTTGACCTTAGTTAGATTACAACTGGCTATAATCTACGCACAAATAATTAGTTCCGATTTGCGCGCCACTAATTTATGGGATCAAGCCCGGTCAAAATCAGTCCTTCTCAGCGGTAGTTATATGTATGGAATGCACACGTTAACTTGCGACTCGCGGATGCATATTCAAAGTTTTATTACTGGTGCGCTAATTCACAATTATTGAGCACTAGACTTATACAGCTCACGATTAAATGTAAACAGGCAAATTACAAATTACACCAGGCCGCACTTGGCATATAATTATTGTTAATAACATCGGAATAGAAAACACTATCTCTGAATTCTGCAAGTCTCTAACAATAGTAATTTACAGGTCTTTGTAAAGCACTATGCGTACATGATGATCACCTTAACTGGCACGGACTGAGGATATGAATCAGAATGAGAATGCTTCCCCCTCCATGCAGGGTTATATAGCCTTGCCATGACGCTACTGCCAAGGTGAATCCCCGACAAACATCGGCCACTTCTTTGTAACGGCCGATCAGGGGGCAATGGCATAGCCTGTAACTTCGCACTACTTTCAAATTAGCACAAGTAATCATTATTATTGCCTCCTGGCCTATGATAATTCTGTTCTCAATTTCGTATACAGTCAGACCTGTGGAATCTAGCTCAGTGGCGGATATTGGTTTAAATTCAAGTGATTCCATCCCTGGGATAGCGAAGTTTGTCAACCTGATACACTCTCCCCTCCAGCTCTCAGCGGTTGGACTAGCTGTTAAAGTAAGGGTCTGCATGACTGAATTCACGGCTAACAGCTCAATTTGAACTCAAGGAGTCCGTTCCTACCGGATCAATACGGGGTTCTCATAAGCTATGGCATGGCCCTCGAGGATTCCTGCCTTCATTCCTTGCGACTGAATAATATATTAAATAAAATTATGCCACAGTACTCTGATTAATACATTGAGGCATATCGTGATATGGTTCATCCTTGGTGCTAAGAGGTCCTGAAGCTTTACATACAAATGGAATAGAGACTTACACAAACAACATTTCAGCTCTCCTTATTGCTCATGAAAACCACACATTCCAAGTTGTACAATCATACAGCTAGCCTTTCTGAAGTTGAGGTCCAGATTGTAGCATACACCAGTACCTCTAATACTGAGTAGCATGTCCTCTAGCATTGATGCATGCTTGCATTCGTTGTGGCATACTATCCACTAGTTCATCAAGGCACTGATGGTCCAGATTGTCCCACTCCTCAATGGCTATTCGGCATAGATGTCTCAGATTGGTTGGTGGGTCATCTCATCCAAAATCAGCCCTTTTCAATGTATCCCAGGCATGTTCAATAGGGTTCATGCTGGCCACTCTAGTCGACCGATGTCATTATCATGAAGGAACTCATTAACAAGATGTGCACGATGAGGGTGAGAATTGTCGTCCACGAGGACGAATGCCTCTCCAAAATGCGGCTGATATGTTTCACTATAGGTCGGAGGATGTCATTTCTCTATTGTATAGCCACTTCGTCGCCTTCCATGACCACCAGTGGCGTACGTCAGCCCCACATAATGCCACCTCAAAATATCAAGGAACCACCACCTTGCTGCACTCACTGGACAGTGTGTCTAAGACATTCAGCCTGACCAGACTGCCTCCAAACACGTCTCCGACGATTGTCTGGTTGAAGTCATATGTGGCACTCATCTGTGAAGAGAACGTGATGCCAATTCTGACAAGTCCATTTAGCACGTTGTTGAGCCCATCTGTACCGTGCTGCATGGTGTCTAGGTTGGAAAGGTGGACCTCGGGAGTGAAGGTGCGCATCATGTAGCCTACTGCATACAGTTTGAATCGAAACACAACGTCGCGTGGCTGCACAAAACGCAATATTCAGCACAGTGGTGTTGCTTTAAGGGTTCCTCCGAGCTGAAATCCGTAAGTAGCAGTCATCCATTACAGTCGTGGTCCTTGGGCGGCCTGAGCGAGGCACGTTATCAACAGTTCCTGTATCTCTGTACCTCCTCCATGTCCGAGCAACACTGCTTTGGTTTACTCGGAGATGTTTCGAAACTTCCCTTGATAAGAGCCCCTCCTGACACAACATAACAATGCAGATACGATCAAACTGTGGTAGTGACCTTCTAGGCATGACAGAATTACAGATAACAGGAGCAGTGTACCTCCTTCCTGGTGGAATGACTGGAGCTGATCAGGTGTCATAAGCACTCCTTCTAATAGGCCCCGATATAGATGTTAATTCCCAATAATGGACCATTTATATTGGTATTAGGACCTGCTCATGCATGGGTGTTTACATTTTTGGTCAGGTTTAGTAATATCTAGGAACAGTCAAAGAGACTGTGTTCTTGATGCAATATAAACATTCAGTGTCATTCTTCCGGCGATCTTGGAACCGAGGTAATGCAACACTTTTTTGATGTGCATATATTCATTCTTCTGAGAATATAGCAAATTTGTTCATGTTGTTCGCAAAAGTATTGTCGAGGGTAAAGATTCAGAAATTCAAAAAGGAGCTTGGACTGTATTAGTTTGTTTGAAATGTATCAAAAGGTGGGGAGTGTTGGTATTAAGATATTTTTCATACTTATTTTGTACAGTTCTTGTTGTTTACAAATTCTTAGGTTATGTTATGCTCATTTTTGTGTGTGTCAAAGTTGGTATGTTTTCATCATTATTTTTACATACTGTAGATTTCATCCCTGTTGTTAGTCTTTTTTTCCTTCTTATTCTTATTCTTCTTTGTGGTGTGTTCTCACAAATGTGGGAAAGTAAAAGGATTTCATATCCAAAGTCATCCTCGTGATTATTATAACTTGTCCAGATATGATCATCAATAACTATAGAAAGAATCAAGAATGCAGTGGACAAAACATGACAGGTCAAATGAAAACGATACTATTTGCAGATGACATCGTCATTTATTATTATTATTATTATTATTATTATTATTATTATTATTATTATTATTATTATTATTATTATTATTATTATTATTATTCTGACTCCATGGCTAAATGGTTAGCGTTCTGGCCTTTGGTCACAGGGGTCCCGGGTTCGATTCCCGGCAGGGTCGGGAATTTTAACCATAATTGGTTAATTCCCCTGGCACGGGGACTAGGTGTACATGTAGTCTTCATCATCATTTCATCCTCATCACGACGCACAGGTCACCTACGGACATCAAATTGAAAGACCTGCACCAGGCCTCTCCGGAGGCCACACACCATTAATTAAAATTTATATTATTATTATTATTATTATTATTATTATTATTATTATTATTATTATTATTATTATTATTATTATTATTATTATTGTTGTTGTTGTTGTTGTTGTTGTTGTTGTTGTTGTTATTACTACCCTGTGAGTTAGAAGTTCCCTCAAACTTAGTGTTATTCAAATAGTAAGATTGTATATAATGTAAAGTGTTTCTATATATATATTCTGAGAATATAGCAGATTTGTTCATATTGCTCACAAAAGTATTGTTGAAGGTGAAGATTCAGAAATTCAAAAAGGATCTTGGACTGTATTAGTTTGTTTGAGATGTATCATAAGGCAGGGAGTGTTGGTATTAAAATTGTATTCATACATGTTTTGTGGATCTTTTGTATATATATGTATTGCTGAGAATTTTGTTTTACGGATTATGTGAGTTTTTGTTTACATTGCTGTATGAAAGTATTCTATTTTTGCATATTGGCTCACGTGTAACCTCTAAGATAAGGTGGTTTTAACTTTGTTTGTACTGTACACTATCAAAGGATAAACAAAGTTGTATTACACATTTGGTTCAGAAATACAGAATCTTGAAATATGCAAAGGAAGGACAGAAAGGAGTGGAGGAGGCTTGTAAACCACACCTGGGCGACTGGAGTGGGACATTGATGATTATGATGATGATGATGATAATTGCTGAGAATTAATAAATTAAGGTGAAATTTAACTGATGTCAGGTCAAATTGATGTAACCTAGAACTGAACCCAAGTCTCCAGCCTGTCCAATCCTTAGGAACACAACAACATGGACTTCACACAGTTGATCATAGAAGTGCCTCTGAATACCTGTGGGTACCTTGATATGAGTCTCAGGAACAAGCCATGGCAATAGGGATATCAAGAGGAAGGGGAAACAAGCAGTTTTTTCTTGTTCTTAAATGCCACAACCCTCTCTCCGCATGAAGTGGACTGTTCCACAAGACACCATTATCCTCTTTTCAAGAACCCATATTTCCTTCTTTCTGTTCACAATCTTGCAGTGCAGTCTTCAAAGTGTTCTTGCTAGTTGCTATGTGATGTGTGCAGTGTTTCCAGTGAAAAAATAATTTAGTAGTTTTATGCAGCATTTTAATAATGTGTAATCACAATGAAATGTGTCTGACACTGAGAAAAATATCTTGCGAACCATGAAGAGAAACTCACCTTCAGCCTTTTATGGTGCCGTTACTGATGAATTTGTGAAAAAGGAGAGACGACTGGATTTAACGTACAAATAACTTGGTAAGTTTTGAAGATAATGCCTAGAATAGATGAGGACTTACGTGTTTGTTGAAAGTTGTTGCTTGTTATCTACCGTTGTGTTGGTAACCACCCTTCTGTTGGCTCTGAGTCTCATACTGTAACTGTGCTGCGGAGGTGGTAGTGAACTTGGAGGGGAAGGAATGGGGGAATGTGGAAGGGAGGAGAGGATGGGTGGAGTTAACTGTGACGAAGCTGACAAAGGGGCGGAGTTATCACTTTTGCTGCAAGTAGACCTACTACCTGTAGGTATGGGTGGAGTATTAGAGTATGAAGAATTAAATATATTAGGTATCCTAACTTTATTTGAAGTAACTGTCTTTAATAATTTAGGCGTTAATTCACATAACATGGTTTACTCTTCGTGATGTCATTAAGATTCCGCTGGTCTAAATAGATATATAAACGCTGCAGTTCATTCAACATTTTTCCTTTTTCTATATTTCTAATTATCGCTAGGTCTTCCTCTATGGATTCAAATCGGTGACCAGTCTCCCTCATATGCAAACTCATCGCTGTGTATTTTCTATGTTTTTCTGCATTAACATGTTCCATGTATCTTGTCATAAAACTTCTCCCAGTTTGTCCAATATATGAAAAATTACACTGTTTACATTTGGGTCTGTATAATCCCGATCCCAAATAACGATTTTTGTCATAATTAACTTTTTATGATTAAAGAATATGGATTGGTTAGTATTAGCAGTTCTAAAAGCTATATTAAAATTATGTTTTTTGAATACATTAGTAATCTGGTGTATAGCTGGATTATTATAAGTGAATATAACATACTCAGTCTTTTTGATTTTGTCTGGTATCAGATTCGTGGATAACATGTTCTTAATTTTATTGATCAGTATATTGATCATTCCTATTTTGAAACCATTCTGTTTAGCAAGATTCCTAATATAATTCAATTCTTTCTTCAAATTCTTGGAGGAAAGCAATAAGAAGTCAGGTGACGAGGAGGCTATTGCTTCTGAGGAAATTCGAGGTAATGTTGAAAATAGAGAGTTGATGACCACGATGGTATGGTCTGAAATAAATAGCAGAAGTTCTTTTTTTTTTGATATTTGTTTTAAGTCACACCAACACAGATAGGTCTTATGGCGACGATAGGATAGGAAAAGGCCTAGGAATGGGAAGGAAGCGGCCGTGGCCTTAATTAAGGTACAGCCCCAGCATTTGCCTGGTGTGAAAGTGGGAAACCACGGAAAACCATCTTCAGGGCTGCCGACAGTGGGGTTCGAACCCACTATCTCCCGGATGAGCAGAAGTTTAGAAACACACCTGCACACAAAAAGGTCATGGAGGGATGAACCTAGATCTTTTTAATTTGCTGATGTCCAAAATGACCAAGCAAAGCGAGAATAGTAATAAACAAATGGCTCAGGGTACTAAAATAAATGTGTTAAGTGAATCGCTAAATATTAAGATGGACAATAAGGCACTAGAATTAACTAATCAAACAAGTAATTTAGAGAATAAGATAGCTACAAAGTGTACTGAAATCAGAGTAAAATCAATAGCAATTGGGATGAAATTAAGGAGATGGTAGACAAAGATTGGACAAGATCCAAAACACAGCAGTACTCTGACAGGATTAGAGAAGCTGCTTGCATGTAGAAAGTGAGCACAATGAAGGAAATGGAAGTCCTATTAGACAGTTTTGAAGCTTTAAATAATAGTGTAGGTGGTAACTGACCACACAGCAGAACAATATAGGGAGGTGGAAACATGTCAGATAATCATCAGAGGAGGGGGAAAAATTTGGATCCCACAAGCGGAGCTCAGCAGACGAATGGAAGAAATTTTAATAGTGATAGGTGTCATCAGAGCTATCAGGAGCCATCCAGAGATGGAAGGTAAGGAAATTTTATAAAGTCAGATAATGGGAGGTGTGAGAATTTTAATTATCACAGGAGTACTGGACGGAATTATCAGAGAGAGAAAGAAGGGGCAATTGTAAATGTAAGCCAAGAGGCGCAATCGAGTCAGAGAAATTTAAACGCTCAACGGACTGTTCTGGAAAGTCATGTAGACAGTCCGTCGTTCTAGAGACAGGCAAATAATGTAAATACACTGCTGGAAAAAAAATTAGTACACCCTCTTAGAGTTTTACAATTCAGTCAAGACTTATTGTTGAAACAGTGCATATGGAGTAATTTATTTATTTATTTATTCGTATCAGAAGCATACATTTTGCATAGCATAATGGTACTTAATGACATACATATCAAATAGTGTCTGCCCAGAATTTTGCCAAATCACGGGCATTAGGTGTTGCAGCCATCAAGTCCTCTATTGTGCAACTTAAAGGACACTTAGTACAGTTCATGAAATGGGCTGTGGTTTGGTCTTCACCACATTCGCATTGCCTGGATGTGCCAGGAAAGCCCCACTTTACCATATTGGTTCTTGATCTACCAACCCCAGTGCGAAGCCTGTTCAACGATTTCCAAGTAGACCAATGTTCCTCGTGTCCTGGGGGGAGATGTTCAATTGGTAGCATCCAATCAGCAAGTTGAGGATTTCTAGTTCTCCATAATCTCAACCTTGTGGATTGAGCAGATTCGTTTAAATCTTCGGTTGTATTCAGGCAACTCCTCCTAGACCTCAATCTTCGGTGGGCAGGTTCATATCCATTCAATGGGTGTGCACATGAGGTAAGTGCTTTAGTTCTCTCATTCATGGATGCAAATTCTCTTCTTATATCTGGTGGGGCGATTCCAGCCAAACAGTAGATTCTATCTCGTGGAGTAGGTCTCAAGCAGCCAGTAATGAGTCGACATGTTTCATTTAGAGAAATGTCAACTTGTTTAGCATGACTTGATCTGTACCAAACAGGGCAAGCGTACTCTGCAGTGGAGTAACACAGAGCCAGGGCTGTAGTTCTCAGCATCTTTGGATGTGTACCCCAATTGGTTCCAGACAACTTGCGAAGGATGTTGTTTCTAGCCGACACTTTCTGCTTGATGTTCATGCAGTGTTGTTTGTAGGTGAGAGCACGATCCAGTGTTACACCTAGATATTTAGGTGTTGGGCAGTGATCTAGTTGAGTATCTTCCCATACTACCTGCAATTTCCTTGACGCCTGTCTGTTCTTTAAATGGAGTAATGAAATGATTACATTTATAGAGCGTTCCAACCTTAAATTGCAGTACAGCGTAGATGGAGCGCGTTGTTGCGAAATCGACTCGTGAAGATCACGCTCGAGTATGACTCAAACAGGCGTCACAGTTCCACATTTTTTGTTTGTAATTTTGTAATTTTATGTTCATTCATTCATAAATTAATATTTTTAGGATGGTAAAATAAATACAACATACCTTAATCAGTGGCGTTGCTCTCGGACATTGGACGTACACCTATCATTTCTGCAAGGCCTGATGTTCCCGCTTTGGATGAACCGGGTTCGGGAGATGAACTTGAGGATTATCCGGACGATGAACAAAGTCGTATTAAAAACTTTTCATCGTCGACATCGTCCTGTAATTCGTCTGCTTTCCACAAATCTCTTTCATTTTTCTTTACTTCGTTCACGTAATTTGCCCAATTTCTTATGTTTTTATGGCATAAAAATATTAGTTCAGCATTTGGAACAAAACCATGTTCATTACCCACGTGGACTAAGGCAAATCACGGTCCTCGGCTTTTCGGTGGCCTAAGTCCCGAACTCGCCCCTTCATTGGCGGCCTGCTGTGCACTTTTCACTGCCGTATCCTTCCATTCTTTTGTCACTGTCTGCCCAATATTTACCCACGATTCATCTGTGTAAATCATAGTTTAATTTGTGCCCTCAAACGTTTTATCTCCCTGAGATATCTGTGCCTCCAATTAATAATTTCATTGGTTTCAATGAAAGCTGCTTTATTACCCCGTCTTAAATAACGGAATCCTATATCATGTAAGAAGCGATACAACATAGTTTTGGAAAATCGTGGCAAAGAATGTTCTCCATTTACCCGATTCAAAATCACTTTCAATGTCGGTGGTATATTAGCAAATAAAAGAGAGTGAACCACCTAACGCACTCCACATCGCACAATTTCATCATATTTAATTTTCCTTGCATTTTTCTAAGTAATAATAATAATAATAATAATAATAATAATTTTTCTGCCGTCCTTCTCTTTTTTGCTTTTTTTGCGGGAGTTCGCAAATGACCATGTATGTGTGACCATCCTTATAGCATAGATTGTTCTTTCAGAACAACCTGTAGCTTTGGCTGTTTCACTGACTGCGCTGCTTATATTCATAGTCTTTAAAAAATAATCCAGGACACTCATAATAATACTGCGTTCTTTTCCCATGAGATTACCTAAGGAAAGTTTCTTTTTTAATTTGACGATACATTGTACATCCTTCTGCACTTTTTCTTCGAACTAAGAACCCCCCGCACGAGCACGAGCACGAGCACGAACTGACAACTACACAGACTACACAAACACAACAAACACAATCCACTTGTCCTCAAGAACTATACATTTATCACTGAACTTGCCCGGCTCCATGGCTAAATGGTCAGCACGCTGGCCTTTGGTCCAGAGGACCCCGAGTTCGATTCCCGGCCGGGTCGGGGATTTTAACCTTCATTGTTTAATTCCAATGGCTCGGGGGCTGGGGGTGTGTGCCGTCTTCAGCATTAGAATTCATCACAGGTAGGGCCCCATTCTTGTAGACGCGCAGGTCGCTTATGCGGCGTCAACTCGAAAGACCTGCACTCGGCCTCTTCGGAGGCCACACGCCATTAAATATTATATATATCTTTATTTACTTTATTTATTTACTGATCTTTATTTAATCAATCTTATAATACTGATTAAATGAACACCACTGCACACGGCTGTCAGTATATTTAAAAGCTCAGCCAGCCGAGTCACTCGTGAAGCGTAAACAAACGAGACGTTCTCCCTGTCATAAATTAAGAGATAACGAGATAAGGACTCGAGGTATGATTTAAAAATAACTTCCATATCCGAAGACCATTTGCTTTGCTTTAACCACACCATGATCCTTCTGCACTTTTTCTTCTAAATTAGATCCCCAGGCACGAGCACGAACCACACACATGAAATACACTTTCCCTCAAGAATTGTACATATGTCACTGATATGTATTTAATCACTATTATACATACTACTGACGAAATGAGCACTGCACTGCATGCGACTGTCTGGAAATGTTAAAAGCGCATGTTTGGGGGATCACTACCGGTACTTCAGCCGATAAGTAATATTAAAGTCTTTGCTTCAGCCAGCCGAGTTACGCGCGAAACCAAAATTCAAGGAGATATTCTTCCTGTCACAAATTAAGAACTAAGCAAGATAGGAACTTCAGGATTGTTTTAAAAATAACTTCCATATCTGAAGACGATTTGCCTCACTTTGACCCCCCCCCATGCAAATTCAATAGGAAAGACGCTGGCCAGCGACTGACTTTCGTGCCTGCACATAAAATTCCCTGAACATGACTGAAAATAAACGTATATACTGCATTTTGTTATCATTTAAATTTAAAAATAAACTTATCTACATCGAGCTGAAATGTTTCTTTACCAGCAGGGAAAAAATTAGGAAAATAATGAATATACAATAGGAGTTCTGACACGATAAGTGCTATGCAATGAAGATTTTGCATTTGGCGAAATTTCCATTATATTACAATTTTCACACTAATTTTTTTTTTTTTTTTTTTTTTTTACATTTTTTTGTTAACGGCATCAAATGCGCCTTGAAATTCTGTACATAACACGATATTCACCCATTTTAACCGATAACATCTGATTTACGGATGTTTGGCAAACCCGCTGCATTAGAGTAGGACAGCGCTACCCGCAAAACATGGGAGAAGGAAAGAGACGGAATTATCCCATTACTGCTGTACTGCAATTTAAGGTTGGAACGCTCTATACAGATCAATAGCTCAAATGGTACTGAGGTACCAGGTGACGATCCATGCTGAAAGACCCATATCAATATGTGGTGTATCCTCCATGGGCAGCAACGCAGGTGCCGATTCTGGAATCCATTTGATCATACAGGCAAAAGAACGGGTCTTACAACATTCTGCAGGTACCGAGCGCTGGTCAGCGTTCCCTCCACAAACACCAAAGGTGAACGAGAGTTGGATTAATAAAATATGTGCATTAGAATTTAGGGCATAAACTTGTGTATACGGTGAGATTTGTTGAATGTTATCCTCTAATGTAGTCAGAAGCTGGTATGGTTGCACAATACACCTATTAATAGTAAGGAGTGTGGAAATGATGATGGATATCCACTGCCTAAGGGCAAGTTGGCACACGATACCATGGGGCTAACCATTCGGGTCGCATGTCAAAGCCATTCAGAAGCAGAAAATTTTCAAGTGCAGCGTCATCACTAGTGGGCTGGATTTTTAGGTTTTAACCTGTTTTTTTCCCTGTCAAATTAATTAACAAATTTCAAGATATATATTCGTTTCAGACTTCCCAAAGCCGAATATGTGAATTTCGTTGTACCTAAAAATACGTAAATGAGGGGTTGACACCTAAAATAACCTTAATAGCTGTTTGGCCTTCTTCAAATGAAGAATGCTATTTTCCCACTGAAACTTGTCGTAAAGTTATTTCCAACACTCCTATAAGCAGTAGGACGGAGATAGTTCGGGATACTAACATTAAATGGAGCACATCCCATACCTCCCATTGCAGATGTGACATTTGGTGACACCTTGATGCAGGTGATAGAAGGTCAGAAGGAGCATAACAGGTTGGCCTCCAGTCATCCACAGAGAATACAGCTGGCAGAAAGCATAGTGAATCGTTGTTGCAATACTTTATTAACTTTAATTGTTATATAGCGAAAAAATGCCTAAATCCCACTTATTGATAAAATGGATTGCTACAGATCAAGACTTGAAGTGGCTCGAAGTAGCCTACGCTGTGGCCTCCACGGTATGTACTGGCCATGCGTCTTGGTAGGTATGCTAGGTACCAACTGATGAGCCCAACCTAGAACACAGGGGTGAAACGCTGGCAACCAGAAATGAGTTAGCTGGAAAATTTATAATGTCCAATAACGAACCATTTATATTGGTATTATAAATTTATTCATTTGGGACAAATGTTTCAGATTCCCTATGGGAATCAACATCTATATCACATTACTCATTTGTCGATGAATTTTGGCTGCATTGCACCCGAGGTACGCTTTTCACCCCTCAGAATGAAGAAATTGAATGACAGCACGCACTTCACACTTGGCGGGAGACTCTATTGTCCTAGGC
Source organism: Anabrus simplex (assembly GCF_040414725.1). Taxonomy (NCBI): domain Eukaryota; kingdom Metazoa; phylum Arthropoda; class Insecta; order Orthoptera; family Tettigoniidae; genus Anabrus; species Anabrus simplex. Next base: position 311,459,597 of record NC_090266.1, read on the forward strand.
ATGTTCACGTGCTCACTGAGTGCTCAGAACTGACAAGTGCGACGTGATGTGGTCAACAGGTATACTAGAGACACTGCGCAACACATCTGCACAACGTTTCATCGGATTCTCACTGTGGTTTCAACTTTGCGGCTGACTGCAGGTTGGAAACAAAATAGCCCTTATAAATTAGCTTGTCAAGTGGACAATTACAAAGTGTCACCCAATAGAATGGCATATTATAGGGTAAATCGTGATGACCAAAATGTTGTCTTAGCTCATTAGACAACCACTAAATAATTCTCGAAAATTATTAAAGTATGATAATAATATAACACCAGGTAGCATGCAGGGAGCCTCTTCGGAGAAAGCCCTGCCCAGGGAGTGGCGCCCCTGGCTACGTGAGACCCAGAACACACTGACCCAGTGTGTATCATCTGGTAAGGGTCCTTGTTCAGGGTAACAAGTGAAGAACTGAACGGAATCTACAGTGGGGAAAATGGATTTTGGAATGGTGGAGATTATGGAAGAGGCAGCCCAGTATTCAGGGAATAGTATGAGTACACTATTCATCAGCAGTGTTTGTTTCCTATGTTCAAGAGCGTCTGCTCCCCATATAAGGGGTAGCCTGAATAATTGTTGGCAGTAGCTCTAAAATGCATTTGGGAGTGGCGACCCCATCGTAACAATAGCCTAAATTTCTGTGATGGTATACCATCAACCACGCCGACCTGGCAGTAGCTGGACAAGGAGAAATAAAATGATAAAATGATGATGAATAATATATCACTAACAGTACAATAGAAATGTTAGCTTAATTTGAATGAACTCAAATGTCAAGATATAAACTGCAACACCACGTATATAGGCCAACTGCAACACTGCATAGATAGGCCAAACATAACTTAATTTTGACACAAGATACATAGAACACAAAAATGAAATTAGATACAATCGACATTCTGCCTTTGGAAAGCATGTGCACAGCAACTCACACCAGGCCAGTGACAGATACAGAGACCTACAATTTTACATGTCAAAAATAAAAGCAAATACATACGCAATAAGAAGATATAAAAATTGATATCAAAGAATGAGTAATCTTTTTGAAACTATATTCACAACAACAATAATAATAATAATAACAATAATAATAATATTACGAGTACAGTTAAAAGATAGGCATTTACACCAGGGGAAATGGGATAAAAGAAAATTACTGGTAATCTTGCCAGCCCATTAAATACTCATTAAAGAACCCCCTAAAATAATAATAATAACAACAACAACAACAACAACAACAACAACAATAATAATAATAATAATAATAATAATAATAATAATGATGATGTCTACATTTTCCAAATTCGTACATTCATCATCACCAGTTGGTTCATTCCAAGCTATGTGTTATGTGTCAATGTCATACTTTCATAACGTGTGTACACCAGTTACACCATCTCGCATCATGATCATCCTCTGGTTTTCTCCACATACTTTCTTTCCATTCTGCAGCTCTGTTCTATTCTATCCTGGTGTCCTTCACTGCATTTATTTTATTTTATTAGTTTCTATTTTCTTCTACCACATTCGTTCCTCAGTCGTCTGATGTCCTCTCTTGACACTTCTCAAGCATACATGGTGTGATAGAACATCTTAATTGGAGTTTAATGTTGTCATCAGCTCCAGCTTGGAGCGCTGTGCCAACATACAGTGAGCCCCCTGGTGACGAACGAGCGTACCACTACAGATCTCCAACAGTAAAGCATTCTTAAATTCAAAAACTTATTATTGTAGAAGACTTCCTTGTGAACAGTCAAGATTTTCTTCTCAAGGCACGGAATAAAGTTCTCTGTGAAACGTAAAAAGTTTCACCTTGTTTTCTTAACACAGCATATCCATCATCATCATCATCATCATCATCATCATCATCATCTTCATTTCCCATTTCCAGCTTCCCGGGTTGGGTTGTGAATCAAGGACCTCCATTGCTGCATGTCTCTGCACCACTCTTCTCCTTTTTTAAGTACATCTTCTGGTTTTCCTCGCCTCTTCTCTATGCACACCCACACTGAATCTGTCCACCTCTTTTGGGGTCTTCCTCATGGTCTCTTTCCTGTCAACTTCTCTGAAAAAGCTTTTTTTGGCACACTCTCTTCTCTCATTCTCATCATATGCCCATACCACTTTAGCTTTGTTGTTTCTATCCTATCTTGAAGTTTCAAGGTTCCTGTCCTTTTCCTTATTTCTTCATTTCTAATTCTATCCTTTCTGGTCTTGCCCTGGATACCTGTTAGGCATTACATCTGCACTGCCTGTATTCTACTCTCCTCTCGTTTTGTTGTAGTCCACTATCCAGCTGCATAGGTTACTATGGGTTCATAATAGGTTGAATATAATATTTTTTACATTTCTTCAGGACATCTTGGTTCCACAAAATACCCCTTACACTTTGGTAGAAGCTGTTTGCTTGTTGTATTCTTTTCCCAATTTCCTTGGTTATCTTTCCATCTTCTGTGATCACACTTCCCAAGTACTTGAAACTATTAACCACTTCCAGAATTTTAACATTCAGTTTTATCGTTCCTCTCCCTTCCTTTCTTCCTTCCCCTTGTCATCACTATTGTTTTACTTTTCTCTGTGCTTACTTTCATCCCAAATTTTTCTATCTCTTAATTCCATTCATCTACTTGTTTTTGCACTTCCATTTCATCCTCACCCCATATCACTATATCATCTACAAACAACATGTATTTTGTTGCTTGTCTTCCCAATCTCTGTTTAATGTTCTTATGAATTTCATCCATGATTATGATGCATAGTATGGGGGATAGTACACTTCCCCATCAGAGACCAGTTTCAACTTTGTACCATTTTGTTTTTCCTATACTAATCTTCATACTACTAACACAATTTTTGTTCATAGCTTTTATCATTTGCACTTCCACTCTGTTAACTTGTTTTTTCCTTAATATGTTTCATACCAACTGTCAATGTCTGACTCGTTGGCTGAATGGTCAGCGTACTGGCCTTCAGTTCAGAGGGTCCCGGGTTCGATTCCCGGCCGGGTCGGGGATTTCAACCTTCATTGGTTAATTCCAATGGTCCGGGGGATGGGTGTTTGTGCTGTCCCCAACATCCCTGCAACTCACACACCACATATAATACTATCCTCCACCACAATAACACGCAGTTACCTACGCATCGCAGATGCCGCCCACCCTCATCAGAGGGTCTGTCTTACAAGGGCTGCACTCGGCTATAAATAGCCACACGAAATTAAATTAAAAGTATGTCATCTTTTTGCATCAATATCTGCCCTGTTTCAGTTTTTACAAATGTTGCATTTTTTTCCTATTTCATAAACTATTCTTCACCAAACCATAAAAAAAACCTTTTTACTTCCCTTTATATCCTCCTGTAAAGTTTCTGTGAAACTTTCCCAGCTCTTCCGTTTCTCCTCTTGTACTATTTTCTTACATACATTTTTGGCTTCTTTATATTTCTGCCAAGTCTCTGTACTATTGCTGCCTATCCACTTCCTCCAAGCCATCTGTTTCTCTTTAACTGCTTCCTTTACCCCGCTGTCTCACTAAGGAGTCTCTTTTCCTTTTTCCTCCCCAATAGTTTTCTCACAGGTGTTTACTGCACACTTTACAAAATCTCATGTGAAAAAAAAAAAAAAAAAAAAAAAAAACAAACCTGCCATCCTGGGCCCAATGTGTGGGAAGCCAGGCTCTGTCTGTCACAAGCCAGAACAAAGTGGGGAGTGATAAAGGAGTAACACCTCTTTAAAAAACCTTGGTCCAACTGGCCTGGCTGGCAGTGCCTTGTGAGGGTCCCTACCGGAGTTACGGTGAAGATAGTCAACGGTTTGGAAGGCGGAAGACGACAACCAAGTCCCAACAGCGGATAAAACGGATGAACTATCTTCATTTAGCAGTGTCTGTTCTTCAGTGAAGTTGCTGTGAAAGGTGTCTGACTCCAAAGGAGCAGCCTATTATTGAGCTCCAGGGCTTACAACCTTGGTTCTACTACTGGGAAGGAGTTTTCCGACCCATACTGATTTGAACAACCAAGCATCATGGAATGTCGTCACAAAAAGGACACTACTCCAGGTAGGACCTCGTTGAGGGAATCGACTGCTCCTAGGAGCGCGATCAGACCTGTGGATTCTGGGGAGCCCGAACCAAGATGCTTTGAGGACATTACTACACATACAAAATTCAAGACGAAACAGAAATACTACTTTTGGGATGCTGAATGTCAATTCACTTCTGAAAGTGGAAAAACACAAAGAATTGATGATGATGATGATGGGCAAATACAACATAACCATCTTAGCCAACCAAGAAACAAGATACCTAGATGAAGACATAATGGACATTGAGGGGTATAGGATGTATAAAGGCAAGAGGGCTATGAAAATACGTAAGAACATGCCTTTACTTGGCACAGCTTTTGTTGTTCATAAAAAGGTTGTCAGTTCAATCGTGGACTTCTTCAGCCCTTCTGAGAGACTTTCCATTCTAACTCTCAGCTGCAGTAACAAAGGATACACACTGATCAATGTGCATGCACCAATCTATGAGGACAACAGACATAATCCTGAGAAAGTCTAACAGTTTTGGGACCTTCTTGAAGAACAGTTGGAGAAAATACCATCTAAGAACATCAAGATCTTATTAGATGACTTTAACGCTCAGCTGGGAATAGAACCACAATTCAGATCAACAATTGGAAACTATCCTGCCCACAAAATGACTAATAGAAATGGTATAAGACTCGTCGTTCTGTGTCGTACCTTCAATCTTCAGATAATGTCAACATTCTACAAACACAAGCCAAGCAAACAAAAAACTTGGCGATCACTAGGCAATGTGTGTGGAGAGAAACAGATTGATCATGTAGCAATATCCAGGAGAGCAATTAAGGAAATAATGAACATTAAAGTGCAGAGAGGTGCCCAGTTCGATTCAGATCATTACCTCTCCAAGATCAAAATAAATTTCATTCCTCTCAATAAGGCCCTGAAACCAGGAAACACGATTTATAAATATGACCTTGGAAAGTTAAAAATCAATCACAATGTCTTAGAACAATACCACCAGCAACTGACACTTGAATCTCATAAATGGACGGACATCACCTCCAAGATCCAACAAGCAGCTAATACTGCAATCCTGACAGCTAAGAAGAAAAAGCATAGATGGTGGAATGATATCTGTGATGAAGTGCTGACCCAAAGAACAAATGCCTGGAAAAAGTGGAACTCGACCCAAAGATCTGAAAATTTCAATGTGTTCCGTGGAGCTCGAAAAGAAACAGCCAGAACTTTCCGAAGGGCCAAGCGACTATATGAGAAACAGCAGTTAGAACAGATCGATCAGGATCTCTGGAAAAACAATTCCAGACTTCTATCAAACATTCAAGGCTAATTTGAGAGGATACCAAGCCCCCAGCCTTTGTTTTAGAGATGAAAATGGAAAGCTGGACTTGACCAACAAAGAAAACTGTACGATCATGTCTCAGTACTTAGAAAACCTTCTTAATTGTGATGAACCAAAAGAAAGATTCCCTGTGTGTGACCCGATCCACAAACTACCCAACTCACCCCTCCTTGTAAGGAGGAGATCAAACAGATTTTAAACAGCTTAAAGAATAATAAGGCAGCTGGTGAAGATTCGAAGCTGGTGAATGATAAAACTCTAGATGTACTAGTCAAGCTTTTTGAAGATATCCGGAGAACTGGGATGATACCAACTGAATGGCTGACAGCACTAATCCACCCTCTGCACAAGAAAGGTGATAAAAAGAATGTCAACAACTATAGGGGCATCTCATTAGTATCTGTTCCCTATAGGATTCTCTCCAAAGCAGTTCAGAACAGAATAGAAGCTCATCTTGACCAACAGATTGGGGAATACCAGGCTGGCTTCAGAAAAAGCCATTCGTGCCCACAACAGATCTTTAACCTGAAGAGCTTCATCAGGTACAAGAAGACAGGAGGACACAGCTACGTGGTTGTGTTTGTTGACTTTCAGAAAGCATATGACTCCATTGACCGCGAGTCATTAATTAATATTTTGGAAGAGTTTGGAGTGGACAATACGTCAATAAATTTGATCAAACAAACTCTAATCAACACAGTGTCGAAAGTTAAATTTATGGGTGAGATCTCAGAACGGTTTACAATCAGAACGGATCTCAGACAGGGAGATGGACTATCCCCACTCCTCTTCAACTGTGTTTTGGTAAAAGTCATTCGAGAGTGGAGGAAGTTGTTAGACCAAGAAGAAACAAAGGAAGATCGGTTCAGACTTGGTCCTAAGCACAAAGGGGTGTACGTTAACTGCCTGGCCTTTGCGGATGATCTGGCCATTTTTGCTAACAACATAGATTCAGCAGTCAACAAGATCAATAGGTTGTCCGAAGTTGCTGAAAAGGTAGGACTCCAGATTTCTATTCCGAAGACAAAATATACGACAAACATCTGTGATGGATCTGAATGGATGATCACTAATCTTGGAAAAATCGGATGAGTCAAGAATTTCAGATATCTTGGTGAAGTCATCCAGCAGAATGGATTAGAAGTGGAAGCATTCAATGTCAGAATGAGGAAGTTAGACCAGGCATACCAAATGACAAAGAATATCTATAATAAAAAGTCAATGAGTATAGCAGCCAAGTTCCGACACTATAACACAGTTCTAAAACCTGAGGGATTATATGCGTCTGAAACTTTGACCTTAAGTAGTAAAGGTCAAGCTGACCGGCTGGAAAAAAGAGAGCGCAGGATACTAAGAAACATCCTAGGTAATAGATGGGTTGATGGACAATGGCGAATGAGACCAAATGAGGATTTGTACAGCAAGACAGAACCCCTCACAGCGTCAATTAAGAAGAGACGGCTACTATTTTACGGTCATTTCTTGAGGATGACTGATGATTGATTAACAAAAAGAACATGGAATTTTATTCAATCTAAAGCAACAAGGAGATGGTTCCAGGAATGCGAAAAAGATCTGAGTCAGATTGGTATTTCAGACAAAGAAATTCCTGACAGGAATACACTCAGAAGGTTGGTGAACAACTATCAAGGTTTCAAAATGGCATCAACTTCCAGAAGACGGAGAGGACCTTTGTCTGAAGAGCATAAACAGACACTCGTCGCTGGGCTCAGAAGATACTGGCAGGAAGTCAAAGCCAGAACAAAAACAAGACCTAGACACTAAAATGAAGTTGGTTGTTACCACGCAGTCCATAGAGGCTCAATTCTATGTATATTTTTTTTAAAAGAAAATAATTTGTAAAAGTACAGTTCATGGTAATAAGCAAAATCTCATTATTATCTAAGAACCTTCATCAATATTACAATTAAAACATTAATTGCTACAAATCTTAATCTTAACACTCAAAGTTTTACAATGTTCACAAAATGTTGCTGCAGCTGTTCTTGCCTTAATGCTGAAAACTCACTTTAAAAGTTTTTTATAAAATAATACCATTATTAGATGAATGAAGTCAAATGATGAAAACTTATTAAAAACTACGAAGTATGGTCTTGATTGCCTGAAGTTATTGAAGAACTTGTAGTCCAGCTATGATGATAAAACAATCTTCTCCTTCAAATTTTCAGCTATCTGTGTCTCATAACATATTAAAAATGTACTGTCCCTTTATATATGCTTCAGTAGATCAACCTCATTGTATGACAAATTCCAGCCCAATTTAAAACAACTGATTCACCCATCCCGTTGTGTCTTTGAAATGTGTGTGTGCCAGGTATACATTCTTCTGATTTCTAAATTAAGAAGAAAATCTTGGAAAGAACTTACATAATGTAGGAAGGTAGCACGTGTCATTTCACTCTCTGGCCAGGCGCATACTGATAGCAAGCCTGGGCGTGCAAGGGACTACTGGTGAGGATGGTAGGGGAGAACATCGAGGCTAGTGGTGGGGAAGGTAGGGGAGATAAACACACGAGTGAACAAACCCCTCTTAGGGAAGGTGGAAGTGGTGGGAGGAAGGACTAGTGGCTCGGGTAGAATGTTATTTGGCCTTTCTTTCTCTTATGCTTCGTCCCAACTGTCCAATATACTTTCTTCCAATACTGACATGTTAAGGAATATAACTTGGATTTACTATATTTATTATCAATGTAAATGTTATGTGAACTAGAAAAAGTATTATTATTATTATTATTATTATTATTATTATTATTATTATTATTATTATTATTATTATTATTATCATCATTCAGTTGTTTGTCCAACCCTTGTCCCGTTTCCCTACGGGGTCGAGTATGAGGTGAGATGAATCTGTCGTGGCAGGTTTTTATGACGTCAACCTCATCAGAGGAGTTAATGAGATGAAATGAATTACGTGATATATGATAGTAGGGAGAGGGTGAAACCCGGTGCCGGGACATAGCCTACTCCTGTCGAATAGCACCAAGGGATCTGCTCAAGGCTTAACGTCCGCCTCCAACGGATTAATCACCATCAACAGCGTCATACGCCCTCACTCCATATGAGCACTGTGGAAAGGTTTGGAATTTAATCCAGGCTTTTGACATGCAATCTAGTGATTAGAAATTGTATACCACCACCTCCCCTACTCTGCCAGCCAACATTCCGATGGTGAAATTTTTTTCGGCCAATGAGACTTGAACTGGCTAACCTCAGTGTCAGACCATTTAGACTTCAGCGCCTTAACGATCATGGCCACCAGGCGGGCTATTATTATTACCGTTCAGTATTTTTCAATGTTGTATTTTTAAAAGATTTTGGACAAGTCGTATGAATGTCTATTCTTCAAAATGTCTGGCTCCATAGCTAAATACCTAGTTAGCATGGTGGCCTTCGGACACAGGGGTCCCAGGTATGATTCCCGACAGGGTCAGGAATTTTAACAATAACTGGTTAATTCCGCTGGGTGTAAGTGTCGTCTTCATCATCATTTCATCCTCATCACGACGCGCAGGTTGCCTATGGATGTCAAATCAAAGGACCTGTATCTGGCAAGCCAAACCTGTTCTCGGACACTCAAGGCACTAAAAGAGATACGCCATTTCTTCTTCCAATTAGTAAATACTGCATATCTCTTTCTTTTCTTTTTTTGTTTCTCAAGAAGAGTTTTTGGCTTGGTAATAATCTTGTTCTTTATTTTATTAATGCAATTTCTTGAGCAACCACTGTCCTTAGTCATTTCATAAATTATTTCCATTACTTTTTCAAAACCTCTTTTTGACAGTGGGCTGTTAACCACCCTATGGAAAACCATCTTCAGGTATGCCAACAGTGGGATTTTAACCCAATATCTCCCTAATACTGGATACTGGCCCATTTAAGCGACTGCAGCCATAGAGCTCGGTATGATTATTTAACAAAGATTTTCTTATTTTAGAAATAAGAAAAATGTCTACCTGGCACACTGATCATATTTCAAAGACACTGCGGGATTGGTGAATCAGGTCTGTTTAAAGATTTGGCTAGAATTTGTCACAGAGTGAGGTCTACTGAAGGATATAAAAAAGGACAGTGCATTTTTAATATGTTATAAGACACAGATGGCCGAAAATTTGAAGGAGAATATTGTTTTATCATCGTAGCTGGACTACAAGTTCTTTAACAATTTCACGCATTCAAGACCATAGTTTTTAATAAATTCCAACATTTGACTTCATTCATACAATAATGGTGCATTGTGACATTTTATTAAAACTTTTAGAGTGACTTTTCAGCATTAAGGCAAGAAAGATGCAGCAACATTTAGTGAACACTAGCTGATGTACCCGTGCTTCGCTACGGGATTCTCAAAAAGACTGACTTGGTGGTTTTCCTAACTGAATTCAACATAGGTCATTACAAAAACATCAGTAGGAATGTAGCGATTGAAAGCAATGTTATCATATAAAATACTCGATCAAATGAAAAACCGCACACTTTCTCACTTTCAACGAACAGTACTATGGTGCCGATCTAAGAGTCCAAAGTTCGAGAGCTGCAATAACCAGGTCGCAGACTGCCGTGAACACTCCTCTGTCATTATTCCGTTAAATATGCACACTACTCATTCCAATCAGTGGCTCAGAGTAGGGATTGTATAGCTCGAATACTATGATGAACCAGTGTGTTACATACCAGATATATCAGAAAATGTATGAACCAGAGGAATGGCATGCTAAAGAAGAAAGTTATCTTACACCCCAGCTACTTCCCACCAATATACAGGCAGGCTGTTACAGTCCGTACGACCAGGCGAGTTGGCCGTGTGGTTAGGGGCGCGCAGCTGTGAGCTTGCATCCGGGAGATAGTGGATTCAGACCCCACTGCCGGCAACCCCGAAGATGGTATTCGGGAGATAGTGGGTTCGAGCTCCACTGTCGGCAGCCCTGACGATGGTTTTCCGTGGTTTCCCATTTTCACACCAGGCAAATGCCGGGACTGTACCTTAATTAAAGCCACGGCCGCTTCCTTCCACTTCCTAGACCTTTCCTATCCCATCGTCGCCATAAGACCTACCTGTGTCGGTGCGACGTCAGGCAAATTTAAAAAAACCTCGGTACACTGCAGTTATCCTATCTATCGGGGATAAGAGGAAACAGAAGACAAAAAGCACATCACAACAAACAATGGTCAATGTAATGTTATTGTTGATAAAGTTTATGAGCTTTCTATATTGCAGGCCTTCACATTAGTTTTCTTTCGACTCTGTGATATTAGGGTGTCTTACAAAATTATTTGTATTGTAGACTGTAGTTCCTTATTCTCAGACTTTACATACCGATTTTCACTAAATTCTGTTTACCCATTTTCTCGTGACTCGGCGCTGATATGGACTTAGTAACAAAAATCCAAATTCATGAATATCTCCGATTACATGCGGTACAGTAACAATGTATAAGACATAAGTGATTGGAAATTTAATAACTTCTTACATAACTACTACTAACTTACAACATAACTAAAGTTATGTTAGTTATGTAGTATTTATCGATACAACCACTAATAACATAAATAACTTATTTGGGAATTACATTTCAGACCTTCCCCTAAACTACCATTTCACTCAGCGTGAATAAAATAATTTGTAGCCTAGATTGCAGTGGTTCATCACCCGACATTATATACCAAATTTCATTAAATTCTCTTCAGCCGTTTTATCGTGATGCGTGTACATACATACATACATACATACATACATACATACATACATACATACATACAGACAGACAGACAGACAGATTATGGAAAAGTAAAAAATCCATTTCGTTGTTACTGTGGACATTACCGATACAGAGATACCATTCTTTCCAAATTCTGAGTAATGTGCAGACAAAACTCTTATTTTACATATATAGATTTATCGATACGACCACTAATAACATAAATAACTTATTTGAGAATTACATTTCAGGCCTTCCCCTAAACTACCATTTCACTCAGCGTGAATAAAATAATTTATAGCCGAGCTTGTAGTGGTTCATCACCTGACATTACATACCAATTTTCATTAAATTCTCTTCAGCCGTTTTCTATTGATGCGTGTACAATCATACAGACAGACAGACAGACAGACAGACAGACAGACAGACAGACAGACAGACAGACAGACAGACAGACAGACAGACAGACAGACAGACAGACAGACAGACAGACATTACGGAAAAGTAAAAAATGCATTTCCTTGTTACTGTGGACATGACAGATACAGAAATACCATTCATTTCAAATTCTGAGCAATGTACAGGCAAAACACTTATAATTTATATAGATTACATTTCAGGCCTTCCCCTAAACTACCATTTCACTCAGTGTGAATAACATTATTGATAGCCTAGATTATAGCGACTTATTCCCCGACTTTGTATACCAATTGTCATGAAGATATGACCACTAATAAAATTTATTACAGGGTCAGATAAAGCTTCGCCTACTCTAATTCTCTGAGTTCTATTTTCTAGAAATATAGCCACCCATTCAGTCACTCTTTTTTCTAGTCCAATTGCACTCATTTTTGCCAGTAGTCTTCCATGATCTAATTTGACAATTACATTTTAGGACTTCCCCTAAACTACCATTTTTCTCAGCGTGTATAGCCTATATTGTAGAGACTTATTTCCCATCTTTGTCTAGCGATTTTCATTAAGACACGACCACTAATAACATAAATATTTGAGAATTAAATTTCAGGCCTTCCCCTAAACTACCATTTCACTCAGCGTGATTAAAATAATTTATAGCCTAGATTGTAGCAGTTCATCACCCGACTTTACATTCCGATTTTCATTAAATTCTCTTCAGCCGTTTTCTCGTGATGCGTGTACATACAGACAGACAGACAGACATTACGGAAAAGTAAAAAAATGCATTTTCTTGTTACTGTGGACATGACCGATACAGAAATACCATTCTTTTCAAATTCTGAGCAATGTACAGACAAACCTCTTATTTTATATATCATCATCATCATCATCAGTCGGTTTACTCATTGCTGAGCGTCGTGACCTCATTTCTTCACTTTGTTAGTAACTGCATCCTTAACGAGATTTTTCCATGCTGAGCAGTCTTCAGCTCTTCTTAAGATATTGTGAAGAGGTAGACCAGTGATCTTCTTTGCTTGGTCTAACCATCTACTTGTTGTTCTGCCTCTTGGTCTGGTGCCTTCAATTTTGCCTTGCAGAATGGTCTTTTCTAAATTGTCTCCTTCTCTCCTCAAAATGCGTCCCAGGAACTGGAGGTAACTTTCACTAACGCGGGAAGATAAATGTTTTGTGATGCTCAGTTCTTCTATAATGGAGGCATTTGTTCTTCTTTCTGTCCATGGTATACGGAGCATTTTCCGCCAACACCACATCTCAAAGGCATCTATTCGGTTCTTGTCACTAGCCTTCACAGTCCAGGTCTCACAACCGTATAGGAAAACAGAGAACACCAGTGAATCCACCAATCTTATTTTCACTGGTTTGGATAATGCCCAGTTCTGCCAGATCTTTGTGAGTTTAACCATTGCAGCATGACCTAGGACTATCCGTCGTTTTATTTCTTCATCACAATTTCCCGTGTTACTGATTATGGAGCCCAGATATACACAATCATTCACCAACTCCAGATCTTTCAGACATCCTGTTATTTGGATTGGGATTTGACTTTGTCGGTTGATAACCATTAGTTTGGTCTTTTTCATGTTAATTTCTAGAACAAAATCCGAACTAATGATTGTCACTCTAGAGAGCAATTCATCAAGTTCTTGTCCACTTCCTGCAATGAGTGTAGTATCATCAGCAAAGCGTAAATTGTTGATTTTCCTACCACCGATTGAAATTCCACTATCCCAGCCATAGATTGTAAAACTTTTTAAGTGTTAAGATTAAGATTTGAAGCAATTAATGTTTTAATTGTAATCAATGATAAAGGATCACAGACAATAAAGCAATTTTGCTTATGATATTAATATCGCAGATGAAGAGAATGGCCATTTCTCGAAACATGTATGCTCGATGATTGGGTCATGACCCATCAAAAATTTAGTATCCTTATTTCCATGAACTGTACTTTTATGATTTATTACTATTATTATTATTGCTACATGCAAAAAGAAATTAAAGATACTGTCAAATAAAATAACTACACTACAATTCTAAACTGCGCTGAGATGTATCCCGATTACAATAGGTTACTTGAAACAACTGAAATGTAGTAAAAAATATTTATAAGAAAGTTTTTAATTCCTGCAAGCTAGCAGAAGTTACAACTTCCATTAAATGCTGAAAGATAAAGGATGTAAGGTGCAATATACGCCAGAGACATGAACAAACAGAGCTACAAATAGTGGAATAGAGGAATTAGTTGGTTAATTATTAGTTTGTTTCCTCGACCATATGTCAACAGGGCAAAAACTGAATATGAAAAGGCAGGAATAGTCACCAACAACGCAAAGACTGTTAACTATTTCAGCAGTGAAATATCGTATTGAACGTCTTTCTTTAAAGAAAATTTAAAAGTGTATCGTGTTGTATACATACATAAATCTTCTTGAGCAATATCAGCGGCGGCAATCACTGCGTGTGTTCGGGGTGTGGGAATCGAGTGGCGAGGACACGGACAAAATTGTCATCGAGCTAGCTGACAATATTGGAGTACATTTAACGCACGAGGACATAGACAGAAGTCACAGGGTAGGCGAGTACAGATAGCCACATCCGATAACAATGAAGTTCGTGTCATACCGCAAACGGAACAAACTGTTCAAATCTAAAAAGAAACTAAAAGGGTCGGGCAAAACAATCAGGGAAGACCTCGCGTCAATCAGGATGAAACTGTTGCAAGAAGCGATCACTAGATTTTCTGTGTCCAATTGTTGGACAATAGACGGTACAATTACTGTAAAAAACAATGGTGTGAAATATTGTGTGTCAAGCCGAGCGGAATTGGACAGCATTAAATAAACTGACAGACCGAAACTAACATAGCATTACACAATTTACAGTTTTAACTAACTTAGACACTAGACTATTCCAACTATTACTTTTAGATTATTTCTTCATTAGATTTACATATAATAACTAGGCAAGACAGTGTACAGGTTGGCAACTCAAAGTGAGAGTGCTGCACATGCTTCTATTTCAGCTGAGCGAAATCTCCACTCCCATAACTACCCAGCCCTGTAATACTAATCCCTTTACAAGTGCTTTTAACAACTTCCCAAATTCCTTATAGGTAGTACATGCTAATGTTCAAAGTCTAATTCCTCACTTCCACAAAATCTGTAACATAATTGCTAATGTAAACCCTCACATCGTGATGAACGGGGACACCTGGACAAAACCTTGGTTGTCAGAATCCCTCGTCTACCTCGAAAATTATACTTTGATCCAAAATGATCGCACAGGTAAAGCCAGCAGCGGAGTATTTATGTATATTAGGAATGACCTAAAATATAAAATAATCTACAAAACAATTAGTGAATACTGTGCAAGGCCTGAGTTCATGTTCATAGAAATTGAGGCTCTAGCTGAAAAGTGCTTACTGAGTGTAGTGTATCGCCCACCAAAGATTGGATACATCACCGACCTAGAGGATATCCTACTAGACCTCTTACCCAGGTATTAGCATGTTTTATTACTAGGTGACCTCATTACTGACATTCTTAACGACGGAATGACTGAGACTAAGTAACTAATCAATATATTTAAATCTTGTAACATGACGATTTTGCCACTTAATGCAACACATCACACAGCTATGACACATACATTACTGGACTTAATTGTAATACCATTATAAATGGTCTGTTATTGGACATTATGAATTTTCCAGCAAACTCATTCCTGTTGCCAGCATTTCGCTCCAGTGTGCTAAGTTGGGCTCATCAGTTGGGGCGAAACGCTGGCAACAGGAATGAATTAGCTGGAAAATGTATAATATCCAATAACAGACCATTTATATTGGTATTATATATTTACTCATTCGGGACAAATATTTCAGGTTCCCTATGGGAATCAACATCTATATCATGGATTTAATTGTGACGAATAACCCTGACAGGGTACTGACCCACGAGCAAATGTCTGCTTGTGGACTATCCAATCACGACTTAATTTATTTAGCTTATTGATTTAAATGCCCCAAGTATAGACCTAAATTAATTACATTCCGAGACCTAAAAAGTATAAATGACGAAGCCCTATTCGAAAATGCTGCAAGCATACCTTGGCATAATGTCCATATTTTAGATAATACAGATGATAAAGTAGAGTTCTTAAACAAACAACTCAATAAACACGTGCCGAAATGCACTGCTCGCGTAATGCCCTACGGCTCCATGGATGACTCAGAAAATACAAGACGTAATGACAGAGAGACAGAGCTTTCAGAAAATCTAAAACTAGCCAAGTACCAAATGATTTTGACCTGTGCAAGACCCTTCGTAACAGGACCCCACAGGCTGTAAGGAATGCTAAAATAAGACACTCACAGAACATTTTGCTAACCAAGAACATGACAACAATCTGGAAAACCGACTACTGTGACATAGTATACAGTAACCTTGCTTTCCATCAAGCTCCAAAAGGCACATAATGCATGTGTTCGATTTATTTCAGATATACCAAGGTTTAACCATATTTCTCCAGCATTTGATAGACTTTCATGGCTCCGGTTAAGAAAGTGACAAAATTTACACACTGTTTCTCTGTTACATCGTATACTGAACCTTAACACTCCTGAATACCTTGCCACAAAATTCCATTACCTAGCAACACCTTCTAGTATTCTTACCAGATCATCATCCACCTCAGTACTAAGGATTCCCATTCATCACTCAACTGGCGACAGTAGATCATTTGTAGTCACCACCAATCAAATTTGGAATTCCCTACCTGCTGAAATAAGGAGCGTGTCAAACCACCTTCGCTTTAAGAAACTCTGACAAATCTGGTTAATAAATAATAATCATTCATACCATATGTAGGATTAGATCATAGCTAAGTTATTAGGTTAATTAAAACATTTAATCGATATCTTACGATATTAAATTGACGATAATTTATTTAGTGTATATTTAACTCTTCAGAGCCTCGTGGCTCAGGCGGCATCATGCCGGCCTCGCACCACTGGGTTCCAAGGTTCAAATCCTGGTCACCCCATGTGAGATTTGTGCTGGACAAAGCAAAGGCGGGACAGGTTTTTCTCCGGGTACTCCGGTTTTCCCTGTCATATTTCATTCCAGTAACACTCTCCAATATAATTCCATTTCATCTCTCATTCATTAATCATTGCCCCACAGGAGTGTGACAGGCTTCGGCAGCCGGCACAATTCCCATCCTCGCCGCTAGATGGGGGCTTCATTCATTCCATCCCTGACCCGGTCGAATGACTAGAAACAGGCTGTGGATTTTCATTCATATTTAAATCTTCATGTAGGTGTATGTATGGTCAGACAGAAAAGCAGGCTTCATACCCTGAGTCCCGCCATATAAAGCAAGAAAAATAAATAAATAAATAAATAAATAAATAAATAAATAAATAAATAAATAAATAAATAAATAAATAAATAAATAAATAAATAAATAAATAAATAAATAAATAAACAAACAAACAAACAAATAAATAAATAAATAAATAAATAAATAAATAAATAAATAAATAAATAAATAAATAAATAAATAAATAAATAAAAAAATAAATTAATTTGTTATAGAGCCCGTCACAATTCTCGATTTGTAACTAATACCGTGGCCTCATTAATTTCTAAACCTCTTATCTTTAAACAATTCGAAACTGAGTCTGACCATTATCGTCCCAGTCTCCGTCTGCTTTTCTTACGTTCCATCACCGAGTTTATTATTCTCCTAGGTAACCTATCCTCCTCCATTCGCCTCACATGACCCCACCACCAAAACCGGTTCATGCTTACAGCCTCATCAATCGAGTTCATTCCTAACTTAGCCATTAACACCTCATTCCGAGTACCTTCCTGCCATTGTTCCTACCTGTCTGTACCAGCAATCATTCTCGCTACTTTCATGTTTGTCACTTCTGACTTATGAATAAATAAGATATCCTGAGTCCTCCCAGCTTTCGCTCCCGTAAAGCAAAGTTGGTCTGAAAACAGACCGATGTAAAGATAGTTTCGTCCGGGAGCTGATTTCCTTCTTACAGAATACTGTTGATCGTAACTGCGAGCTCACTGCATTAGGTTTCCTGCACCTTCATTAAATCGCACTTACGATATTACCATCCTGGGAGAACACACAACCTAAATACTTGAAATTATCTACCTGTTCCATCTTTGTATCACCAATCTGACATTCAATTCTGTTGAATTTCTTACTTACTGACATCTATTTAAGAATAACATCTATTTAGTCGCAAATGACTAATCTCATGTTTTAATCCGTATTGAAAACTGTTATTTGCAATAACAAAGTTTTATTATAATACACCTGTTGAATACATTATAATTATAATACAGTATACAATTATAATACAACAAAATACATTATAATTATAATATAATACATAATTATAATACATTTATAATGTATTGAACAGGTGGATTATAATAAAACTTTGTTGTTGCAAAAAAAAAAAAAAATTAGTCTTCGAAAGGCTAATTTTCATACCATACTCATTGCACCTATTTTCAAGTTCCAAGATATCAGACTTTCGGCACAATCTGCCATTAAGACCAAGTCGTCGGCATAGGCCAGACTGCTTACTACATTTCCACCCAACTGAATTCCTCCCTGCCACTTTACACCTTTCAGTAGATGGTCCATGTAAACAGTGAACAACAAAGGTGATAGATTACAGCCTTGTCTATCCACTGTAATTACCCTGAACCAAGAACTCATTCTACCATCAATTCTCACTGCAGCCCAATTGCCAACATAAATGCCTTTGATTGATTTTAATAATCTACCCTTAATTCCATAGTCCCCAGTGTGGTGAACATCTTTTCCCTTGGTACCCTGTCATATGCTTTCTCTAGATCTACAAAACATGAACACAACTGTCTACTTCTCTCCTAGCATTTTTCAGTTACCTGGCGCATACTCAAAATCTGACCCTGACAGCCCCTTTGCAGTCTGAAACCACACTGGTTTTCATCGAACTTCCTCTCAACCACTGACTGCATCTTCACTTCCAAGGTGCCAGTGAATACTTTGTCTGGTATACTAAGGGGTTTACTGTTCCAGATACTATTCAAATCACTAGAGTGTTAGTTACACTTAGGGAAATGGGGTTGACCAGGGAGCAGTGAAGACAGTATAGCAAGCATGAAGTCAAGTAAGGATGACATAAAATTGTTAGTGTTAAACTGTATTTTAAAGAAAGGAATAGATTTAAGTAATTTTATAGATATATTTACCTAAATATTGTAATAGGAATTGAATCATGTTGTTGTTTTAGTCATCAGTCCATAGACTGGTTGATGCAGCCCTCCACGCCACCCTATCATGAGCTAAACTTTTCATTTCTACGTAACTGATGCATTCTACATCTGCTCTAATCTGCTTGTCAAAGTCATACCTTGGTCTACCCCTACTATTCTTACCACCTACACTTCCCTCAAAAACCAACTGCGTAAGTTCTGGGTGTCTTAGGTTGTGTCCTATCATTCTATTTCTTCTCATCAAATTTAGCCAAATCAATCTCCTTTCACCAATTTGATTCAGTATCTCTTCATTTGTGATTCGATTTATCCATCTCACCTTCAGTATTCTTCTGTAACATCACATTTAAAAGCTTCTATCCTCCTTCTTTCTGAACTAGGTATCATCCATGTTTCACTTCTATACAATGCCACGCTCCAGACTAAATTCTTCAAAAACACTTTCTAATTCCTATATCAATATTCGAAGTGAGCAAATTTCTCTTCTTAAGAAAGGTCTTCTTTTCTTGTGCTAGTCTGCATTTTATTTCTTTCTTACTTCTGCCATCGTAGTTATTTCACTACCCAAGTAACAATATTCGGGGAGGAAGGGCTGATGATGCGCAATACACAGCCTCTCTCAGCCAAATGTCAAACCCAACCTTCTCGTGGTGCTCCCTGTTATCACAGATTGGGTCAATGGCGACCAAGTACCGGCGGTATAACCGAAGTATACACTGTTAAGAAGAGAAGACGAAATGCTCTTTCTTTAGTATATACACCAACATCTGTGTAAGGGCCAGTGCCTTGGCCTTGAGGTGGCAGCCCCACCAAGGCACTCGAGTTTATGGGCCAATAACTCGTAAGCTTTTAAATAAACCTATTAAAGAAACAGAGATGAGAAATAGCTAGACGGATAAAAAGCTGATGACTTTTGGCACGAAACAGGTAGTTGGAATGTTTGTACAATGAGAGAACCTGGGAAACTGAAACAGATCATCAGAGAAATGGAGAATAACGAACTGGATTTTCTTGGTTTAAGAGATCCGTATTGGAGGAGGCAAGTGAGGCAGGAAAGACCTGGAGAGAACTACGTCGGATGGCCCGCAGCAGAGTCCGCTGGCGAAAATTCATCAAAGCCCTATGCTCCTGAAGGAGCCACAGGAAATAAGTCAAGTAAGTCAAGTAACAATATTAATCTACTTCCTTTAAGCCATTATTTCCTAATCTAATATTTCCTGCATCACCTAACTTTGTTCGACGGCACTCCATTACTTTTGTTTTGGACTTATTTATTTTCATCTTGTACTCCTTAACCAAGACTCTGTACATACCATTCAGCAATGTCTCCAGATCTTTTGCAGTCTCGGATAAAATAACAATATCATCAACAAATCTCAGGGTTTAGATTTCCCAAATACCTCTTTGATTTCCTTTACGGCCTGTTCTATATAAACATTAGAAAGGGGGTGGGGGAGGGGGAACTGCAACCTTACCTCACTCTTTTCTGGATTGCTGCTACTTTTTCAAAGCCTCGATTAATATCACTGCAGACTTATTTTTATACACATTGTAGATAATTCTTCATTCTTGGTACCTGATCCCGATCACCTTCAGAATCAAAAAATAGCTTCGTCCAATCAACATTATCAAATTCCTTTTCTAGATCTACAAATGCCATGTATGTGGGCTTGTCCTTCTTAATTTGATCCTCTAACATCAGACGTAAAGTCACGATTGCTTCACATGTTCCTACATTTCTTCTGAAGCCAAATTGTTCTTCCAACTCACTTGTCTTTCCATTCTTCTGTAAATAATATGTGTTAAAATTTTGCAGGCATGAGATACTAAAGTAATGGTGTGGTAGTTTTCACACTTGTCAGCACCGGCTTTCTGCTTTTCTGCTGAAAATCAGATGGCACTTCTCCTGTCTCATACACCTTACACAATAAACTGAATAACCTCACCACACTGGTTTCTCCTAAGACAGTCAGTAATTCATAGGGAATGTCATCAATTCCAAGTGCTTTGTTCCTATTTAGGTCTCTCAAAGCTCTGTCAAATTCTGACCTCAAAATTGGGTCTCCCATTTCATCAGCATCAACAGACTCTTCTTGCTCCAGAACTATGTCATCTACGTCTTTACCTTGATACAACTGTTGGATATATTCTTGCCATCTTTCTGCCTTGTCTTCTTTCCCTAGAAGTGGTTTGCCATCTGAGCTCTCAATATTCATACACCTAGTTTTCCTTTCTCCAAACGTTTCCTTGATTTTCCTGTATGCAGCATCTATAAATGTATCTTTCCTAGGACCATACAGCCTTCAACATCCTTGCACTTCTCCTTGAGCCATTCTTCCTTAGCTGTCCTGCACTTCCTAACCACTTCATTCTTTAACCGCCTGTATTCCATTCTGCCCTCTTCATTTTTTGCATTCTTGTACTTTCATCGTTCATGAATCAGGTCTCCATTGTTATCCATTGATTCTTAGTTGATCTTTCCTTTCTTCCTAACATTTCTTCAGCAGCCCTACTCACCTGATTCTTCATGATTGTCCATTCTCCCTGTATTGTTTTTCCTTGGGCCTTTTCATTTAGTCCTTGTGCAACATGTTCCACGGAACAGTCCGTCACACTCTTTTTTTTTCAACTTGTTTAGATCCCATTTCCTTGCATTCCTTCCTTTCTTAAATTTCTTCAACTTCAGATAGCATTTCATGACCAACAAGTTGTGGTCAGAGTCCATGTCTGCTCCTGGGAAAGTTTTGTAATTCAGCACCCGGTTTCTGAATCTCTGCCTAATCATAACAAAATCTATTAGATACCTTCCAGTGACTTGAGGTCTCCTCCATGTATACAGCCGTCGTTTGTGGTATTTGAACCGAAGTATTAGCAAGGACTGAGTTACGATCCGTGCAGAATTCAACGAGCCGACTTTCTCTTTCATTCCTTTGTCCCAATCTGAATTCTCCTACTGTACGGCCTACCACTGCATTCCAATCTCCCATCACAATTAGATTCTTGTTACCTTTTACATATTGTTATAAATCCTCTATCTCTTCATATATTCTTTCGATTTCTTCATTATCTGCTGAACTAGTAGGCATATAGACCTGCACTATTGTGGTGGGCATTGGTTTGGTGTCTATCTTGAAAACAATAATCCTTTCACTATGCTGGTGATAGTAGCTTACCCGCTGCCCTATTTTCTTATTCATTATTAAACAAACTACTGCATTTTCCCTGTTTTTACGTGTTGATAATACTGTAGTCACCTTACCAAAAATCCTGCTCTTCCTGCCAACGTACTTCACTTATAGCAACTACATCTAACTTTAGTCTATCCATCTCCCTTTTCAGATTCTCTAACCTACCACAACGATTCAAACATCTAACATTCCACGTTCCGACTCGCAGAATGTCAGTATCCATATTTCTGATGATTGCCCCCTCTCGTGTAATCCCCACCCGGAGATCCGAATATTTTACCCGGGAGGAAGCCATCATCAGTACATCATTCATACAGAGAGAGCTGCAGATCTTCAGGAGTTAGTTATGGCTGTAGTTTCCTGTTGCTTTCAGCTGTGTAGCAGTATCAATACACCTAAGCCATATTGAGTATTATTACAAGGCCATATCAGTCAATCATCTAGACTGCCGCCCTTGCATCTTCCGAAAGGCTGCTACCTCTGTTTTGATGAACCATTCGTTAGTCTGGCCTGTCGACAGATACCCATTTGCACCTGCGGCTTGGCTATCTGCTTCATTGGGATAAGCAAGCCTCTCCTACCGCGGCAAGGTTACATGGTTTGCAGGGGAGGAACTCATTGCATCATATGGATGCGGAGATTTCCTCATGGAACTGGACTGTTAATTGTATAGACAGGTTAGGAATTATAGGAGGGGAAGTATTTATACTGGTGAAAGAAGAATTTGTAAACTATTAAAAAGTTAAAGATAACAAACATGAAATTCTAGGTATAAGACTCATCTCTAAAGACAACAGGCAACATGATGTTTTTGGAGTGTATGGACCTGGCAAAGCTGGCACTGATGCTGATGCAGAATTATTTGATAAGATAATCACCTATATGGGGAACGATGCACAAAGGAACATTTTTGTAACAGATGATATGAACTTGCCAAATGTTCACTGGGAAAGGAATGTGAACGATAGAAAGCATGACTAACAAATGGCAAATAAGTTATAATGGGAAGGACATCTGAATCAGAAAGTGGAATTTTTAAAATAATTTCTTCGGGGCATCGACCCATGTGAATCTTTTGGCCCTACTGGCACCATATTACACCATGTTACACCTGCGTGTAATTGGAATGGTGGTAGTGTGGAATGTTGTGTGTGAGGAAAGGAAGATTAAGGATGTCACAAACACCCAGTTCCCAGGCCAGGGATATTAATCATTACAATAAAAATCTCCTGACCTGGCTTGGAATCGAACTCAGGGCCGCCGGGTGGCAGGCAGACGCATTGCCCCCTATACCGCGGGGCTGGACAAGTGGAATTTACTTCATGTATTCTATGTACATCGACAATAACATTTTTAATAGGCATAATAACATGGAACAAGCCAATATGGGCCAGTGGTGCAGTTTTTAATTTTGACAGTTCTAGGAGAATTGGAAATGTGTTTTATATGACTATTCATTTTTTTGTGAGGTTTGCCAAGACTGCTGATGCACAATGACATGTAGCTGAGGAAGGTCTATACAAAGGGCACTAGGAATCTTTTGCAATGTGAGTGAATGCTTTAGACTTTTTCAAAATAATTTCCACCACATTCAATACACTTCTCCATACATCGAAACCAGTCACTGAACCAACTCTGCCACTTTTCTTCAGTTACATTTTCATACTCTTGATCCCATGCTGCCAGAAGCTCCTCGTCGGATGAAAAACGCTGCCCTTTCAGCTTCATCTTCACTTCTGGAAAGAGTGCGAAGTAACATGGGGCAAGATCAGGACTGTATGGAGGGTGATCAAGCACAGTCTACCCTGATCTGGCAAGAAAATCCATTGTTACATTAGCACGATGTGCTGGAGCATTGTCGTGATGCAAGAACCAAGTGCTGAGTCGTGACCTTGGACGGAGCTGCTTGAGAGCCTGGATGACCAGAGGCAGACAAGTCTCACTGTACCATTCTGCAGTAACTGTTCTTTGTGTTTCTAGCACAACCCAAGTCAGGTTGCCCTGTTTAGTGAAGAATACTGCACTCATCCTTTTCTTCACTGACCTTGACTTTCACATGGGATTTTGTTGGGATATCGTAATAATAAAGCCAAATTTTGTCACCTGTAACGATGCTATTGACATTACGTGAAGTCCCATTTTCAAACTGTTTTAGCATTTATCAGCACCATTTCACTCGATGTGCCCTTTGTTCCTCTGAAAGTGAATGGGGCACCTAAAGGGAAAAAACCTTTCGAACATTGGAGACGGTCGTGTAGAACTGAATGAATAGCTGATGCAGGGATGTGGAGGGGCTCTTCTACCTGCTGTTATGTCGACCGCCTCTCTTGCTGCAACATTTTCCTCACAGCTTCAATGTTTTCCTCAGTCACTGATTCAGGCGGTCGCCCAGAACAAGGATCGCCTTCAATCCCAAAATTTCCCCTCTGGAACTCTTTATACCAGCGGAAAATTGTTGTCCGATGTGGACAGTCTTTCCCCAGCACAGGAGTCATTTCCTCCAGGCACTGGTCAACAGTTAATCCACGAGCAAAATTGTAGCAGATAATTGCGCAATATTCACCTTTAGACCACACTGACATCTTAACTTGCTTTCAATCCCACTGCTTGGTAACAACTGGTGTGAAGGTCGCACCTTGCTGTCTTCTAGACCGGTTTTCACCCCTCTTTTCATCCCTCATCATAACAGGCGTGTCCAGCCAACCGTTTTTGCGTATTGCAAAACTTTCCTAGTGCCCTTTGTATTAGACTGAAACATATGCTATTTTAATTAGAGTTAACATTGTATTGTATTGAACAGGTGGAACAATAAACATTTTTCCAAAGAAAGAAAATAATTTATGTGAATTCTAATAATAAGTCAATATGGAACCAACATGAAGTTTATAAATTATAACAGAATTTGCCTTAAATGATACCGAATAGCACAAGGGACAAACACTGTTCATAATTCAGGCTAACCAAAATTTGTGTTAACCGATTAGACTTCCCATAAGAAATAATGTGTCAGGAACAAATATTTTTTCATGTTAACTGAGGTTCATTTTAAACAAGTTCATGCTAATGAGGTTTTGCTGCATTAACTAATTTTATTATTTTTTAATGCTTTCAGGAATATTTTTATTTATTCTTCATACATTATATTATAGTTATTTCTCATGGACATCCTGATTTAATATTACAGTAATTTAATAATGAGGAACTTCCTTTTTATTCCACTGTAGTAAGGTAATACGAATTAAAGCTACTAAACATTTCTTTCCTGATAAAACATAAAACAACTACTGCATTAATAATTACATTCGTGATTCTTCAAAATACCTAAAGTCAATCAAAAACACACCATCAATTTAAGTAATAAAGTCAGTGCAAAAGTAATAACATAAAAGTACTAAATAACAATGATACAATAAAAACAAAGCATGCTTACCTGAGTCAAAATCTCCTCCTCCAACAGCATCCAGGCCAATTGAAGGTCCATATTTGTCTGTGGAATAATAAAATAGATATTAATAAAATGCTCCAATCTCTAAACGTGAAGTTGCTAATAGTATTAGGTATACTGTACAGGTCATATGAACTTTAACTGCTCTGAAAAACTTAACAACATAATATTATTGTTTAACCAAGAAGAACTAATCTTTCTATTTATGGAAAGTACCATAAATATGAAGGATTTTTTTTTTCAACCTCCGGTAAGCTATAAAAAAGCATAACAAAATGATTTTATCATGAAAAGTTTAGTGGTTTCATACTTATTTAACGATTTAGGCATTTGTCATATTGTGAGACCAGCTTTCCAATGCCCTCTGTAAAGAAGTCTGCCACCAGTGAGGCAATGTTCAACTGGACAGCCTCCTGCTCCATAAAGTCCACCAGCAAGACACCTTTATGGTCCCAAAAAATGGTAGCCATTGTTTTGCTGTTGCTCAATATCAGTTTAAACATTTTTGGCTTGTTTGCTTAGACTGTTCTTTGATTTCTGGAGTGTCATACTGGACAAAGTTTCATCACTAGTAACGGTAGACTTTAAAAACTCTTTCCCCTCACTATGGTAATGTGTGAGAAACATTACAGCTGCGCCATTCGCTGAGTTTTGTAATCATCAATCAACACTGTTTGGACCCAACGTGAACAAAGTTTCCAGTATCCTAAGAGATGAGTCACAACTGTGTACAGAAAAGACCTTGAAATGTCTGGGATTGCTGTAGAAAGTTCACTGATCATAAACCTCCATTTGTGGCATACAAACAAAGAATTTCAGGAGGCTGTCCAGATGCACATTACATCACTGACTGCAGACTTCTTTGCAGAGGGCATCAAAAAGCTGGTGTCGTGTGGGCGGGTCCTGGGAGACGGAGGAAGCCTTGGGAGCTCGCCTTGTTCAAATGTTCGGTTGCTATCACGATGAGTGAGATGGAGGTGCACCCCACTGCTGCGTAATGTGTTGTAATAAAGGTTCTTGTCAAAGAGATGCACCTGAAATTCACAGTCATTTGCTCACTAAGTTTAGGATAAAATCACTTTCATGGATCAGAGTGAAACACTAGTGCAGCGAGTTCAGGAAAGGACATGAACATGTTGAAAACATGGCCCACCCTTGTCGCTCTTGCACCAACATCACGCCCCAGAACTTCCGAGTTGTTAGTGAACTCATTGAAGTGGATCCCCACCTCACAGTGCTTGGAAGTTTTCAAGAACTTCTCATAACCTATGGGAGTGCCCAATCAATCATCTAGCAGGAGTTCAGAATGTGAAAAATGTCGGCTCGTTGGGTTCTGCGATTAATGAAAGAAGAACAGAAAGCTATTTGAATCAAAATTTCTCAAATTCTTCTCGCGCATTATGAAGAAGAAGGTGATGCTTTGTTGGACAAAATCATCATATGTGATGAGACTTGGGTGCACCATTATAACCCCCAATTGAAGAGGGCCAGTATGGAGTGGAGAAGGAGTGGCAAGCGGGCACCGATTAACGGCAGGACAAGATTGTCTGCAGGTAAGGTCTTGTGCACAGTATTCTGGGACTTGAAAGGATTTTTAGTTGATTTCCTTCAAGAAAGATTGACCATTAATATTGTCTAATACTGAGACCTCCTCAGTGAAGTTCGAGGTGCCTTCCAGGCAAAAAGGAACAGCACTCCAATCAGAGATGTTCTGATTCACCATGACAATGCATGATCCCATATCGCAGCAGCAACACCACAAAAATTGGCCACGGTGAATTGGATGGCCCTTCTGCATCTGCCCGATAGTTCAGATCTCTCACCGTGTGATTTTCACATGTTTGGCTGGCTTTAAGAAGATCTTGGTGGACAGTGTTTGATAACTATGAGGAGGTGCAGGATATCATGCACAACTTTTTTTAATAGTGGCATCAAAAAATTGCCTAAATGTTGGAAGAAGTGCATGGATAAGAAAAATGTGCTTTTGAATTAACTTTGACGAATTAAACTTGCATTTCAGAAGTCCCATTTGATCCACCTAATAAGTTGCACGGTTTGTGAGTGACTACAAAAAGACATTGATAATGTTGTGAGATGGACAACAGACAATTGTATGATGGTAAATGGGATTATAAGTTTCACCAAGAGGAAAAGTCCTCTCAGTTTTAATTGCTGTTTTCATATTGTGATAGATTCTCATAGAAATCACTGTAAGTATCTAGTACCATAGACCGCAGCCAATTCCTTCCACCTCCTTAACCAATTTCATTCCCCATGTAAGGAAAGACATTAACTGAGGTAATCACATTAATGTTGTTGTAAATAAAGGTTACAGACCTCAGCGTATGATTTTGGGACTATTAAGGGATTGTAGTAAGGATGTAAAGGGGCGGGAGTACATGTTTTTTGTTTTTTTACAACTAGCTTTACGTTGCACCGACACAGACAGGTCTTATGGCGATGATGGGTTAGGAAAGGGCCAAGGAGTTGGAAGGAAGCGGCCATGGCCTAAATTAAGGTACAGCCCCAGCATTTGCCTGGTGTGAAAATGAGGAACCACGGAAAACCATCTTCAGGGCTGCCAACAGTGGGATTCGAACCCACTATCTCCCGAATGCAAGTTCACAGCTGCGTGCCCCTAACCACATGGCCAACCCGCTTGGTGTATAAGTCTCTGCTAAGAGCCCAAGTACAGTATGGTTCCAGTGTATGAGACCCACACCAGGATTACTTGATTGAGAACTGGAAAAGATCCAAAGGAATGCAACACAATATAATCTGGGTGATTCCCGACAAAAAAGAGGTGTTACAAAATATGTTGCAAACTATGGGCTGGGAAGACATGGGAATAACGACATGAGCTGCTCGACTAAGCGGTATGTTCTGAGCTGTCAGTAGGGAGATGCCATGGAATAACATTTGTAAACAAATAAGCTTGAGTGGGGCTTTTAAAAGTAGGAAAATCATAACATGAAGATAAAGTTGTAACTCAAGAGGAAAAATTGAGGCAAAGAGGTATTCATTTATAGGAAGAGGAATTAGGGAACGGAATAATTTATACAGGGGAATGTTTGATAAATTCCAAAGTTCTTTGAAATCACTTAAGAAAATACTAGGTACATAACTGATAGGGAATCTGCCACCATGGTGACAGCCCTAAATGCAGATCAATGATGATTGATTGAGACCCCACTGTCGGCTGTCCTGAGAATTGTTTTCTGCAGTTTCTCACTTTCACTATGAGGCAAAGACCAGGACAGTTGCCATTCATAGACTCCAGACAATTCCTTCCACCTCCTTAACCAATTTCATTCCCCATCATTCATTTCACCTTCATCAGCTCCTCAAGTGATATTGACAGCAGGAAGGGAATCTGGCCATCAAACATGCCATATACTGTAATTTTATCTCACCTCATCCCTCACTCCATATCAGGAAAAATGGGACTAAGAGGTAGACATGCATTGACAAGTCATCAATGCTGAACATTGGTGACATGGAAATATTGTTCAATAATCATGGTAATGAGTTAATTTGCAATGTTGGCAATTGTTTTTTGTCATGACCCATTTTAGAAGGTGAAAAGCCATTTGGTCATCAGCCTTTATTGATCACGAAGATACAGTAAATATACAATTTGGGTTTACCATATCAACAGGAGTGGTATCTTATTAGCTTCCCCTATTGCTTGTTGTTAAGTTGTTCAATAATCCCTCAGTGACAGGTAGAACAGCTAGTAAGGTGCACTGCAAACTGATAAGACCATTATGCTTTTCTGGTATACTGGGGCGGTAAACAGCCCAGCATTAAACCAATTAGGCAATGTAAACAAGAACACATTATATGTATTGGACGCAGAGCATAGCCCCAATACTGGTAAACTTTAATAACAGAATATATGCACTTACAGTACGATCTACTGTTGCAAAATGTAGAAAATTCCATCTTACTGTTCCAACTTTCAGTTTTTTTTTTTTTTTTTTTTTTTTTTTTTTGGCTATAGTAGCAGTGTGAGCTACCTTGTGCATTTTGTGTGTGTTAAAGTTTTTTAGGGTAAATTCATAATTGCCTTACTTCGAACAACGACAGATTATAGCCTGCCTACAAAAGTGAGGGAATTTCTTCCAACGAAATAAGAAGGTGCATGCCAAATCACCTGCATTGCTACATCATTTCATTAAAAAAATCAAGTTATTAGGAAGCTTGGATAAGTCTCATAAGATTCCGATATCAATGTCCACAAGTCTACATGATCAAGCATTGCCAGAGAGAGCAATATTTTTAAATACAAGTTTTTTTGCTATGTGTTTTACATTGCACCAACACAGTTACTACTGTCAAAATGGAATAGGGCAGGGCTAAGAGTGGAAAGGAAGCATCTCCTTAAATAAGGTACAGCCCCAGCATTTACCTGCTGTGAAAATTGGAAAACATGGAAAACCATCTTCAGGGCTGCAAAAAGTGGGGATTGCACCCACTATCTCGCGAATGTACGCTCACAGCTATGTGACCCAAACCGTACAGTCAACTTGGTTGGTAAAATATGAGAAGGAAAAAAAAAAGAAGCAGCCTCGCATATGGTAATGCATAAGGAGAGCAGAGTTAGGTAGGCTAGAGAGCATGTGAATTGGAAGGAAAAATGGAAATGTGTGATCTTCAATGATGAAAAGAAATATAATTTGGATGGCCCTGATTGTGATACTACTATATTTATTTAGCTTATGGTACAAGTTGAGAAAGAAAGAGCATGATGAAACAATAATTTACAAAATAAAATAAATATACAAAAAGTGAAAGAAAAACACAATACATAAATGGAGAAAGAGATATGTACAATACAGAAAAGAGAAAGAAATATCCAAAAAACAGAAATGAAGCACAATATAAACATATACATTAATTAGCAGATGAAAACCTGAACTAAACTAGGATGTCTAGTTCTTGCAGTTATTTAATAGCCATTGTTAATGCTCTCAGAAGGTTGTTGATAGTTCTGGAGAAAGCTCTGCACCTCAAGGTGATGTGTTGCATTGTCTGGAATTCTTCCTTGTAATCAGAACGTGGAGAAGGCCATAGGCCCCATGAATGCATCGCAGAGCCACTTCTTCCATGCTCAGTGTGCACTGTGTTTAGTGGGATCCATACCTTCATGGAAGGTTGAATCTAGGCGAGGGCTGCGTACGGTCAAAGATCATTCTCCATTCATCGGGGGCCTTTGCACTCCCTTGTTCATTCCAGGTTAGCAATCCAGTGTAATTTTCTTTCATCAGATTTTGAGCAAGCAGTAGGGGAGGGTGTCTAGATTTCATTTGATTTGATGTGTTTCTATAGATGTCTTGCTGAATTGGAAACGATATGTTGGCCTGTATTTTATTTGGTTCTTGGGCAAGACTGTTCATGAGCCGCAGACCTGGATGAAAGATGTGGCCAAGAACTGTAAGGCACTACAGTAGGGTTGTTTTTGTGATATCACTAATAATCCGTAATGTTTGATTCATGATGATGTCAGTTTTCTTTGTGTGCGTGCTGTTCATCCAGATGGAACATCAGTATTGACACTGTTTCTGGGATATTTAAAAGATAAACAATTAATAACAGAGGGGCTAATATGGAATCTTGCAGGAGCCTGTTTGCTGAAGGTACCGTTCATGACCACTTGAATTATTCTATCTTAAAATATGTGGTTTATTAGATTTGTAGTATTTTTGCACTGTAAGGTTTTTAGGAGTTTATACATTAATCCGTCCCTCCATACAGTGATATTATTGGAATGACCTTAGGAAAGAAGAATAGATATTTTCTAAGAGATATCAGGAAGGAAAGTTTCTGATAGTATCAGGTGGATTCGGTTATCTTAAAGAAGTCTTCTTTTTCCCTCAGGCCGTTTAAAACCACAGACTATCAGAAACTGCTTGAAGACCATATTTTATCAGGTGCAGAGGAGACTGGCACAGAGTCCTGGGTATTTTTGCAAGACAATCCATCATGTCAAGTCCATCAAGAAGTCATTGCAGGGCAAAGGTATTAGAAAAATTGAGTGGCCAGCCATTTCTCCAGACTTCAGCCTGGAAGGAAAGAAGGAAGGAAGGATTGAAGGAAGAAGTATGATAATGTCAAAGACATTAAGATATCTATAATATCTACATGGAGGAAGATTAAAATTTCTCTGCTACAGAATCTTGAGGAGGGTATGACTGGCCATATGCTTTGGTAGGAATGAAAAAGGCTCATTTACAGAGCTATATGATGAAATTGTTATGGAAGCTGCTGGGGTATGGGTGGTGCTCCCCCTCGTGTGTGCTTCTACAGTTGTAGGGGGCTAACCTTGGTTACCCTCTTCAATTGAAGATCCTCTTCGTGGTGAGGGGGACTAGTAGCTCCTTTCTTGCGATGCCGAATGGAGCCCTATTGGGTAACCGTTCGGCATACAAGGAGGAGGAAGCTAAAGCACCGCCCAACCCTAAGGTGTAACGCGACACGTGCCGATGGGGTGCATGGCACATGGGAGATGTGTCTTGAACGGAGCCTTCGAGATACTTGGCGCCCTCTCGAAGTAAGTAGCCTTACCCAGGTATGCGGGGCTCTGCCTGGGCAGACATATATTTCCCTAGCTACTCGTGGGACCTACATGAGTTCCGTAGCCACCCATAAACCGGAGAGCTCTTCTGGGGCCTCCGAGAGAAATACCAGCACAACAACAACCGAAGGGGACTCTTCGGAGATACCCTCGGACAGTTCGACTTCGACAGTTAGAGGGCTCACTCAAGAGGTGGGCAATCTACAGGTCCAGAAGAAGAAGAAGAAACAGCGCTCTGGCGCTGAAAAGAGGAGATACAAGAAGGCCTTAAAGGCCCGGGAGCAGGCCAAAGAGGGCCTAACTCCTGGGGCTGAGGGGACTTCTGCTACCACAACAGCGACAACAGTGGAGGGATCCAATGGGCACAAGAGGCGGGACCCTGAAAAGGGCTCTGCTTCTAGGGCACAGAGGACCCCACCCACTAAGATGCCAGCGGGGAAACGACTTCTGTCGGGGGCAACCCCAGAAGAAGACCGGCAGACCCGCAAGAGACCCAAGGTGGAGTACGCCAGGGTAGCTAAAGCTGGGATCAGGATGGCCATAGTACCTGTGGAATATCCTGACCAGCAGCTATCTGAGAAACAGGTGGAAGCTGTGGAAGAGGCTATCACCAATCTGATAGACGAGCTTCCGGAGCAGGGGCCCATTAAGCCTCAGTTCCTGGACTGCTATCTGTCAAGGGGTGCGGCCGTCATCATAGCAGAGAATAACGAAACTGTAGCATGGCTTTCTAGTCTTGTTACAGGTATACAACCGTGGGAAGGAGCCAGGCTCACAATTGTGGGCATGGACAAACTCCTATCCTACAAGAGAGTCATGGTCTGGATACCAGGACAACCAAAGGATAATAATGTCCTTTTGGGAAGAATGGCACGCCAGAACCATGGCTTAAATCCCACCAGCTGGAGGGTCTACGACCGCAAGGAGGAGAAGAGAGGTGTCCGCCTTGTGGTCAGCATGGACTCCAGGGATGTGGAGAAAGTGGTGGGGGGAAGAAGATCTTCTGCGGGGTGCATGTGGCTACCTTCACCTTGCTGGAGGGCAAGCGTGACAAGCAGAGGACCAACCCCACCACAGATAAAACCGAGACCAGCAGGGGCAAAGAGCTGGAGCCTGGACAGGAACCAGGGCCAGCCAAGCCCCAGGATCCATCGCGGGAGACGGAGCTGCACGTTCCGGAGACCGCATAAGGTAAAGTATTCTATGAAAGTACAAAATGATTACTTTCATACAAGCAAATATACAACATTGTATAGCGGCCTCTAGGGTACTTATTAGAAGTATCCAGAAAGGCGGGTTTTCGGGCGCCCTGATACAAGAACCCTGGCTTAGACAGGGGCATATCATGGGACTAAAATGTGCAGGTTTCACTCTATTCAGTGGAATAGCAGAGGAGAAGCCTAGAGCATGTATACTAGTTAAGGATCATAACGCTTGGGCTATACCGGGACTCATTACTAGAGACCTGGTAGCAGTCCTAATGAGATATGAAGAGGGCGGACAGCCAAGAGACTTGGTTGTCTGTTCTGCATATTTCCCAGGAGGCTCTGAATCTCCACCCCCGTCGGAGGAGTTCAAAAGACTGGTGATATACTGTAGGAAACAAGGATTAAACCTCGTAGTAGGATGTGATGCCAATGCTCATCATAGCATTTGGGGAAGCAAAAATACAAACCGAAGGGGAGAGCACCTCATAGAATTTCTATGTACAACTGATCTTGAGATCATGAATATTGGTGATACCCCTACCTTCATTAATAATAGGAGTGAAGGGATCATAGATCTTACCCTGGGTTCCATGGGAATCATGCAGGAATTTAAAGACTGGAAGGTCTCTTTGGAGCCTTCCCTGTCAGATCATAGACACATTGTGTTTTATATAGAGGGCTCCATCGAGATCCCGTCTTACAGAAACCCTAGACGAACCGATTGGACATCTTTTGGGGAGGACGTGAGGAGGGGACTGGAGGGAGGACTCTCAAACATAATTAAAAACAAAGAGGAGCTGGAGCTCAGTGTGAGTTTTCTCACACAGACACTGGTTACCTCTTATGAATTAAACTGCCCTATTGTTAAGGCAAAAAGAGTAACAGGAAGCTTCAAGTGGAATAGTTATCTTGAACACCTGAGGAGAAATACACGAAGGCTCTGGAATAAATACAGGGAACTTCAAGATCAAGAAAGCCTAGATTCTTACAAAGAATCACAAAGAAGGTACAAGTCAGAAGTCAAAAAGGCTTCTAGGAAATCTTGGAGACAATTTTGTGACTCCATTGAAAGTCAACATGAAGCGGCAAGGCTTCATAAAATTTTAACCTTGGATAGAAGGGCAAGGCTGGGCTCACTGGAGACTCCTTCTGGTGGATACACATCCACAGAGGGGGAGACCCTGAGCTTACTGCTTGATGCCCACTTTCCAGGTTCGGTAATCACGAATAGTGAGGTAAAATCGAGCGGATCCTTCAGACCCGATAAAAGTGGCTGGAGGGAAGCCGCAGAGATTGTTACCCCAAGAAGGGTTAAGTGGGCATTAGAATCCTTTGCCCCTTATAAAAGCCCAGGTGTGGATGGGATCTTCCCGGCGCTTCTTCAGGAGGCGGGGGGAGTCCTTATACCATACCTGGTCAGAATCTTTAGAGCCTGTCTCACTATGGGGTACGTGTACTCCTTGTGGCGTCAGGCGAAGGTGGTATATATACCAAAAACCCGGAAGGTCTTCATATACTAGACCTAAGGATTATAGACCCATTAGTCTAACGTCTTTTCTACTTAAGACCTTGGAAAGACTGGTGGATAGACATATCAGGGAGAAAGTATTAAGAGACTTTCCCCTACATTTTCATCAACATGCATATCAACCAGGGAAGTCGGTTGAGACGGCACTACACCAGCTGGTTTCTAGGCTGGAGAGTGCCTTGGATCAGCAACAACTTGCTATGGTTGTATTCCTAGATATAGAAGGGGCCTTTAACTATACATCTTGGGGCTCCATAGAACGTAGTCTAGAGAGAAGAGGAGTGAGCAGTATGCTCATAAAATGGATTATGGCCTCACTGCAGGGCCGTCAAGTTCTGTTTACCCTCAACGCTGTAATGTTGAGAGCTAATATAAACAGGGGGTGTCCACAGGGAGGAGTTTTATCACCAACATTGTGGTGTCTGGTAGTGGATGAACTACTTACCAGGTTAAATGTTGGAGGAATATACGCCCAAGGCTATGCAGACGACATAAGCCTGATGGCGGTAGGAAATTTCCCCAGTACGGTTTCCGAACTCGTACAGAGCTCTCTACGTAGGGTGGAAAGATGGTGCCACGAGACAGACTTGTCGGTTAATCCCGATAAGACGGAGCTCGTGGTATTTACCAGGAGGAGGAGGCTAGACGGACTGTCAGAGCCTTTCCTATTTGGGAACAAATTAGCTAAGACAACCTCGGTTAAGTACCTAGGAGTAATCCTTGAGGCAAGACTGAGTTGGAAGAAACATACAGATCATAAGGTGGATAAGGCTCGCAAGATTATGTGGACCTGTCGCAGGGCCATCTGGAAGACTTAGGGCCTAAGACCTAAGGTGGTCCAGTGGCTCTATATCTCCATTGTACGGCCCACGATCACCTATGCATCTATAGTCTGGTGGCCAGGCTCAGAGAGTAAAACTGTGAGCACCAAGTTAAACAGTGTCCAAAGACTTGTGTGTCTAGGAATAACAGGGGCACTGGATACTACACCATTATGTGCAATGGAGGCCATCCTAGGTTTTCCCCCCTTACATTTATATGTTAAGGTAATAGGGGGAATGAGTGCCTATCGCCTTTGGT
Organism: Anabrus simplex; assembly: GCF_040414725.1. Lineage (NCBI taxonomy): Eukaryota > Metazoa > Arthropoda > Insecta > Orthoptera > Tettigoniidae > Anabrus > Anabrus simplex. The sequence continues at coordinate 311,495,505 of NC_090266.1, forward strand.
CACTCGGAGGATGGTCCTTCAAAAACCCGAATAGAGGTCATGCCTCTATACTTACAAGGCTTCACCAGACTTGCCCTATGACAATGATGATTGAGGATCTGATGAAGCCTAGCTTTAATCTGAACCATAAATTTACAGTGGTGATACCCACAAGGGAGGAGTGGGCCGCGGATGCTGGGGCCCGTCTTAAGTCTGGGGGCTGTACATGGTACACAGATGGCTCGAGACAGGCACAGGCGCCGGGGTCTGGGGGCCTAAGACAAGGCTCTCCCTTCCTGTGGGTAAATATACTACTGTTTTCCAGGCTGAAGTATACGCAATACTAGCCTGTGTTGTAAATATATGGAATATGCCTGGACAAAGAAGACACATCACTATTTGTAGTGATAGCCAGGCAGCGCTAAAAGCACTATGTGCAGTTAAAACAACATCAAAACTGGTATGGGAATGCCAAAGGATGTTAGATCAGCTGTGTGAGCTTAGCTCAGTTACCCTATTATGGGTTCCTGGGCACACAGGTATCAGTGGAAATGAAGAAGCTGACAAACTAGCGAAACAGGGCTCAATGGGTTCCTTCACAGGACCAGAGCCCTTCCTGGGAGTGTCACTCCGAAGTGTAAGACTGGTAATATCCCAATGGATAAACCAATCTCATCTAGATATTTGGAAGAGGTTAACCATAGCAAGACAGGCACGCGAACTTATCAAAGGGCCTAGTCAAAGCTATAAAAAGGTCCTAATGAATTTGAATAGGACCAGAATGAGAATGGTAGTTAGACTGTTAACAGGCCACAATACCTTACAGCGACACCTACACATCATGAAAATCACCCAGGATCCGATGTGTAGAAGATGCGGCAAGGAGGAGGAGACCTCCGCACATGTGTTATGTCAGTGCGAGGCTTTTGCAAGCACTAGACATCGATACCTGGGCTCACATTTTGTGAGCCTGGAGGATATCAGGAATGCCAATATCCGGACACTGGTATCCTTTATAGGAGCACTAGGGCTGGATTAGGCAAACCCGTTTAAGGGGCACAAAGGGTCTTCATAGACCTACATGTGGAGCTCTGCGAAAACAGGGCTCACCCATTTCTTATCTATCTATCTATCTATGGGTGGTGCTGAGTAATGACATTGAGCACGACTAGTGCATCTGAGTGTTATGAAAGGTGTTGCTCACAGGGTCAGTCGTGCTGCAATAGCACTTTCTGACCCAGTGAGGAAAGCAATAGCAAACTACCTAACTCCTCGTCTTGCCTAGTACGCCTCATTTTGGTGCTGCCATTGGTTTTTGCGGTTTCCTTATAACTGCATAACCTTTGGTGGTGCTATTTGAGGATCCAACCAGCCTCTGGGCTGACGACAACACACATGATGAAATTATCTTATAATTTTACATCATTTCTTTTTCTATTGGCTTAACATCACACTAACACATCAAAGGGTTTTGGCGACAGAAGAATGGGAAAAGACTAGGATTGGGAAGGTAGTGGCCATGGCCTTAATTAAGGTACAGCCCCAGCATTTGAGTGGTATAAACAGCGTAAACCACAGAAAACCATTCGAATCCACCATCTCCCGAATGCAAGTCCACAGCTGCGCAACCCTAGCCACAAGGAGAACTCGCTTGGTAATTTTACAAATACAATTATTTTTGTTGTCAGATATATGCAAAATTAACCTGTAAGGACATGCGTATGAGTAAAAATTACCCAAGCAAATTTAAAATGTGTATTTCACTTATTTCTAATGTGCTCTTCAGGCCTCCCTTCTCAGTACCTTTCTAGTGAACTCTTCCAAATATCATGACCTTGAATCAGCTTTGTTAGTTCTGCTCATAGCGTGAGGGAAACATCGAATGGGTAAATTTCACCCATGCACACGCTCATACTTTTCATACACCTTCGTTGTTTGTGGTTAACTACTTTGTTTTTATGCACGAAGAGTGTAGTAATTATTGCTAAATACAGGTACTTCATAGCATATGTTCATTCTTTCAGAAAGTTTACACTAAATTTTATTGAATTTCAGGAAATGTGTCACCCTATGACGCAGAATGAAATTACACATATCTCTAGGTACAATCAGGAAGAACAATAGAGAAATTCCACCTGAACTTTTGAAAACCAAGGGAAAAGAAGTTTGTTCCTCCATGTTTAGATTCAATGAGCACCTAACACATAACGCTGTACTTGGATCTCACAAAGGAACATCTGGCATCAAGATATTGAATCTGCCAACAAATCTCCAAAGTTAAATTCAGTGGCTTGCTGGAAAAGCTAAGGAAATAAAAAGTACAGTCCTCAGAAAGCGTCAAGCAGGAAGATGCGAAGACTGTGGAAGTAAAAAAGGACACAAAAACCATAACTAGTTGTGTTGAGTGTGAAAAAATAATTTGCCGAGAATATGTGATGCCAGAGTGTGGAGAATGTGTGGAATAAGTGAACGACTAGTAGGAAGTAATGGACCAGGAGTGAAATGTGATCAAGTCTGTTCTTCGAACATCCTCTACAGTACTTACCCCCTGCTCTTCCCTCCATACCCAAAGGGTACTCAGCATATGTGACTCTTTTGATACAGAAAATGTGTGTCAAACAAAAACGATCAAATATGAAAAACTCAGCGATGTCAATGTATGTGTAAGCATATTGGGAACATGATATTTCAATGTCCATTCTTGTTATCCCAATTTGCACAGTGCTATAATTTCTCCAAAATTATTACAATTAATTTAGTACATAAATACACAGTTCCCCCACTGTCGACAGCCCTGAAGATGGTTTTCCGTGGTTTTCCATTTTCACACCAGGCAAATGTTGGGGCTGTACCTTAATTAAGGCCATGGTTGCTTCCTTCCCATTCCTAAGCCTTTCCTGTCCCATCATCACCATAAGACCTATCTGTGTCGGTGCGACGTAAAGCAAATAGAAAAAAATACACAGTTGAAAAAATTAGGGGAACATGTTTTGTAACGTCTAGTATGTAAACGTTAATTTGGTAGATGGGATTCCAATGGTCATACAGCATGCCCTGAGACCTAAGCTACTCAAGGTACATCAAATCGAAGTTATACTCCATCTGTAGGTGTAGCCATGCATTAAAATGTCAGGTGACCCCTCAAAACAAAGTGAATAGCAGTGTGTCTATGTGTCGTCATGAGGTACACAGACTACTGCACCCATTTGAGCAAGTTGTACGTAAGCCAGCACATCCATTGAGACATCTTAACGAGGTTCAGGTTGCAAGGGTCATCACTTTGATCCAGGAAGGATGGATTTTTTGTCGTGTTGGTGTGGATCTCAATGTCTCTCCGTCTGTTATTCAACGCTTGTGGAATTGCTACAATGAGACAGGCCAGTTCACAACGAGGGTTCAGCAAGGTAGTGGACGCATGACAATCCCACAGGATGACCAATATCCGACCATCTGTGCATTGCGGCATCGTTCAGCAACTGCCAGAGAACTGCAACAAGACCTCAGGAGGGTCACTGGAGTCATGGAGTCTAACAAGACAATAATGAACAGGTTAAGAGAAGTGTCCTTATGACCCAGATGTCCTGTTTGAGTGCCCCGTTTAACGTAGCAACATTGCGCAGCTCATCTTCTGTTTGCCTGTACCCATGTCAACTGGCAACTTTATCAACGGAGAACTGCGTTGTTCACAGACGAGTCCAGATTTCCCCTGATGCAGCGAGATGGACGTCAACGTGTATGGAGACGCCATGGTGAGAAGTACATGCCAAATGTTGTCCAGGAAGATGACCGATTCGGACAAGCTTCTGTGATGGTGTGGGGTGGTATCAGTATTGAAAGCTGTAAGGATCTTGTTGTCATCCGTGGTAATCTTACCACTGCAGGGTACATGGAGCAGATACTGCTACAACATGTGTTGGTTGCTGCATACGGTGTTGGCCCTGAATTCGTACTCATGCACAACAATGCCAGAGCTCATGTAGCTTGCATCACCAGAGCTGTCTTGCGAGAACTGGACATTCAAGAGATGGAATGGCCAGCAGTGGGTCCCGACCTTAATTTCATCGAGCATGTGTGGGATAGGCTTGACAGAAATGTTTGTGGGCATCCTGTTCCACCACAGGCTCTCCTAGACTTCGAACAGGCTCTCACTGAAGAATGGGACCTGATTCCGCAACGTGACCTCCGTCGACTTATACGGAACATACCATGTTGGTGCCAAGCTGTGATAAATGCTCGTGGAGGACATATACCATACTGAAGCTCTCCAACTGTGATAAAAATCTACCCTGGATGACTGTTATCACTTTGTTTTCGCCCCTATTTGGACATTTCCGTTTGTGTTCTGAAAATGAATGCGTACATCAATGTTCTTTTGTATACTTCGACGGTAAAGAATAAAGGTTTAGTTGGTAATATACCTGGGTGTGAGGTATTGTTTTGTGGAGCATGGCATACGTTCAAACACATATTCCCCTAATTTTTTTGAATGGTGTATATCATTATTTACATAGTTTCCAATCATTACAATTTAGAATTAAGGAGGACTTTTGCTTGTGGGTAATATTCACCCATCGCACGTCCTTGCATCTCGATAGATAATATTTCCGATAATTTGTAATTCTAAGTCCTTGGCATACTTTGTACATTACACCTTTGTTTATTCATCGAGTAAAAGTTAATAAGTTAATCAAATTCCTATATCCCAATTGCAATTCAAGTCCCCAGCATAGTTTTGACAGCAGTTTTTTCTTTTTTTAAAGAAATTATTGTAGGCAACCTCTTATTTTTCAGCATTAAAGGAGACTTTTATTCACTGTCCTGGGTAGTAGGGAAAATAATTGTAATCCTACAAGCTATAAAAATCATATAACCTCATTTCAGCGGAGAATTGTAGTGTAGATACGGTATATTAGATAGTATCTTGCCTGCTATATTCGTGTGTGTAACTTTTGTGTGTATCTATTAGAGCATAGTAGGATAAAATAGTACTAATAATAATCTGTCTACGCATTTAGCTTTGTTGATAATCTTTGAGTAGTTCTTGCAAATTTCAAACTTGCAATTTTCATTTCGGTTTGTGCTTCGTAATAACTAGAGCCCGGATTATATATAATTACATATTCTGTTCTCATATATATAGCTACAAGAAAAGCTACAATGTTGGCGAACCACACTAAAAGGACCATTATTCCAGGAGTTTCAAGTTACACATTTTTACATATTTCAATGCATAATAAATACTTTGATAAATATTACAAAGCAAAGCCATCTCCGTACAAGGCCATGAAGTCCCTTGGAAGGGTGGAAGGTAAAGGCTTCCACTATCCGTAACCTCAGCACTTGATGGGGTAGAGTGGTTAGCTCTACACCTGGCCGCCTTGGTCCCCAGGAATTAACCTCATACTCATTTTTTTGTGTAGGCTGAGCGGACATCAGGGCCATGTGCACCTCCGGAAGTGGAAATCTTGTTTCTTAAATTTTATGACTTCCTGACGGGAATTCGAAACCACGTCCTTCCAGGTGAACCGAGCAAGTCTTTATGTGAAGTTGAAAGGTCTTTTTCTATATATAAGAACATCCTAACAGATAGAAGGCAATCGATGACGGCAGAAAATTTGGAAAAATATTTAGTTAATAATTGCATCTCCAAATGAAATTAAAGGTTGAATAACATCTGACTTTTACCTTTTTTTCGGTTTTGTTTCCTTTTCTGTGTACAAGAATACATCAAATAAGATATTAAGTCACATATTTTTTATTTATTATATATTTAACTACATATTTTGTCAATTTTAGCTACACATTTATATACATATTTCTCATTTATATATTACATATAACCCAGACTGTGGTGATAACATATTGTAATTATGATACATCCGAACGTAGTTTAAAATTATTGTAGTGTATTGTAGTATCTCATTAGAAATTAGCATGCTTATTCTCTTATTACCGAGCTCGATAGCTACAGTCGCTTAAGTGCAGCCAGTATCCAATATTCGGGAGATAGTAGGTTTGAACCCCACTGTCGGCAGCCCTGAAGATGGTTTTCCGTGGTTTCCCGTTTTCACACCAGGCAAATGCTGGGGCTGTACCTTAATTAAGGCCACAGCCGCTTCCTTCCCACTCCTAGCCCTTTCCTGTCCCATCGTCGCCATAAGACCTATCTGTGTCGGTGCGACGTAAAACAACTAGCGAAAAAAATTCTATTATTGTAAAATATTTGTGTAGTATAGTAAAGGTATCCATAGAAACCCTCTTACTAGAATTCTGTTGTTGTAATTAGGATAGGCTTAACGGCAGATTTGATTTGTGAAATCTTGTGTATTCCTTTCGGAATTCGGTAATCAAAGGCAGTTTCTATCCTGTTACTGTGTTGTAAGGATAAAAATATAGTACAACTAAGTAGTATTGTAGTGTAGCAGTGTATTAATTACCTTATTGTCATGTGATCCATGTGTACAACCCTAGACAATATTTCTTTCCTTTCCTTTCCTTTCCTTTCCTTTCCTTTCCTTTCCTTTCCTTTCCTTTCCTTTCCTTTTTTTGTGCACAGATTAAGTTACCTTATTTTACCTCTTCTTTTCATTTTTCCGTAAAGAATGGCTAAGGAGTGCAAGTGTAGGAATTATGGATACGGCTAGGCATTAGAAGTATGAGGGAGCAGTTGGAGAGTTTGAGGGAGATAATTAGGATTCTCTCAGAACACAGGAAGGAAGGTAGGCCTCCCTCAAACAATGTACAGGATACAGTAGGTGTAAAAGAGAGATGGGAAGGAAATGGGGGAATTGTAGAAGACAGATGGTTTAATGTTCTAAGGAGAAGGAGACTGCAGGCTAAGGGCTTTATTCAGGATCAGAATTCAGGACAGGTGTCTGTCAGGAACTGGTAAGAGTCACTGCAGGTAGAACAACAGAGGGAAGATGAGGAACAGGAAATTGTTGCTGAGAAATGTGGAAGTAGGAGTAAGGGAAAAAGTAGGAAAGGAAAATGTGGAGTAGAGGATAGGAAAAGACAGGTGGAACAGGGTCATGGGAGGGAGAAAAGGGAGGAGGAAGTAGCTTCTGCATCTGTCAGGAAAGAGAGGGCTGACCAGGATGGGAGGGGATCAAATGAGGCTCTGGTCATGGGGGATTCCAGTGCTAGACATGTGGGAAAAGTGTGTGGAGAAAAGGGAACCAGGGTAGAGTGTTATCCAGGAATTAGGTTGAGGCAGATGTTGAGGAAAGTAAAAGAGAAGGAGGAGGGAAAGGACAAGGTGGTAGTGTTTCACATTAGTACCAACAATGTAAGGCAAGCAGGTATAAGTACCAACATAATTGGGGATGTGTGGGATCTGGTAAATGCAGCACAGGTGAAGTTTAAGGAAGGGGAGATTGTTATCAGTGGAATACTGTGTAAGAGGGATACTGACTGGAAGTTGATTTCGGATTTAAATGAGACAATGGAGTGGGTATGTGGGAAACTGGGGTGGGTAGGCGATAGGGATCTGCGCTCAGATGGCCTTCCACTTAAACCGCAGTGGTAGTATAAGTTAGGAAATTTGTTTAGAAGGGATATAGGGAGATACATTCAGGGAAACCGGGTGGTCAAGGGAGTGTTGATAAGGGTACAGGGATCTGGAAGTCAAGTAGGGATGACATAAAAATGTTAGTGTTGAACAGTAGAAGTATTGTAATGAAAGGAATAGAACTAAGTAATTTAATAAATATATACTTACAGATATAGTAATAGGAGTTGAATCATGGCTGAGAAATTATATAATGGATGCAGAAATTTTCTCACGGGACTGGAGTGTGTATCATAGACATAGGAAAATGTTTGGTGAAAGAAGAATTTGTAAGCTACGAAAAAGTTAAAAATGACAAACATGAAATTCTAGGTGTAGGGCTCATTTCTGAAGATTAGGCAACTTGATGTCTTTGGAGTGTACAGACCAGGAAAGGGTAGTGCTTATGCTGATTCAGTATTATCTGGTAAGACAATTAGCTCTGTGGGAAACTATATAGAAAGGAATGTGATTGTAGCGGGCGATCTCAATTTACCAAATGTCAATTGGGAAGGGAATACAAATGACAGGAAGCATGACCAACAAATGGCAAATAAGTTAATATGGGAAGGACAGCTGATACAGAAAGTGATGGAACCAACTAGAGGGAAGAATATTCTGGACGTGGTGCTGGTAAGACCAGATGAGCTCTTTAGAGAAACTGAAATAACAGATGGTATCAGTGATCACGAAGCCGTTTTTGTCGTAGTTAAAAATTAATGTGATAGAAAGGAAGATCTTAAAAGTAGGACTATTAAGCAGTACTATATGGCTGATAAAACTGGCTTAAGGAATTTATGGAAAGTAACTATGATCGCTGGAAAATAGTAAATAAAAATATAAACAGACTCTGGGATTGGTTTAAAGTAATTGTTGAGAAATGTGAAAATAGGTTTGTACCTTTAAAGGTGGTAAGGGATGGTAAAGACCCACTATATTATAACAGAGAAGTAGAGACGCTAAGAAGGAGGGGAAGATTGGAAAAAAATAGAGATAGAAATGGCTGTGGAAGTAAGGAGAAATTGAAGGATCTTACTAGGAAATTGAATCTAGCAAAGAAGGCAGCTAAGGTAAACATGATGGCAAGCATAATTGGCAGTCATACAAATTTTAGTGAAAAATGGAGGAGTATGTATAGGTACTTTAAGGCAGAAACAGGTTCCAAGAAGGACATTCCAGGAACCATTAATGAACAAGGGGAGTGTGTATGTGAGAATCTTCAAAAGGCAGAAGTATTCAGTCAGCAGTATGTAAAGATTGTTGGTTACAGGGATAATGTCCAGTTAAAGGAGGTGACTAATACTAAAGACGTAATGAAATTTACCCGTGATAATGACATTTACAATAAGATACAAAGGTTGAGAACTAGAAATGCGGCTGGAATTGATCAGATTTCTGGGGATATACTAAAGACAATGAGTTGGGATATAGTACCATATCTGAAGTACTTATATGATTATTGTTTGCATGAAGAAGTTATACCAAATGAATGGCGTGTTACTATAGTAGCCCCTGTGCATAAAGGAAAGGGCGATAGATACACTGACTGACAGAGCAAATGCAACACCAAGAAGGAGTGGTTCGAAAGGGATGAAAGTTGGGAAAAAACAGAGACGGCACGGACGAATAATTGATATTTATTTCAAACCGATATGCAGGTTACACAATGCGCACGGCATTGACTCAGTAGGATGTAGGACCACCGCGAGCGGCGATGCACGCAGAAACACGTCGAGGTACAGAGTCAATAAGAGCGCCGATGGTGTCCTGAGGGATGGTTCTCCATTCTCTGTCAACCATTTGCCACAGTTGGTCGTCCGTACGAGGCTGGGGCAGAGTTTGCAAACGGCGTCCAATGAGATCCCACACGTGTTTGATTGGTGAGAGATCCGGAGAGTACGCTGGCCACGGAAGCATCTATACACCTCGTAGAACCTGTTGGGAGATGCGAGCAGTGTGTGGGCGGGCATTATCCTGCTGAAACAGAGCACTGGGCAGCCCCTGAAGGTACGGGAGTGCCACCGGCCGCAGCACATGCTGCACGTAGCGGTGGGCATTTAACGTGTCTTGAATACGCACTAGAGGTGACGTGGAATCATACGCAATAGCGCCCCAAACCATGATGCCGCGTTGTCTAGCGGTAGGGCGCTCCACAGTTACTGCCGGATTTGACCTTTCTCCACGCTGACGCCACACTCGTCTGCGGTGACTATCACTGACAGAACAGAAGCGTGACTCATCGGAGAACACGACGTTCCGCCATTCCCTCATCCAAGTCGCTGTAGCCCGGCACCATGCCAGGCGTGCACGTCTATGCTGTGAAGTCAATGGTAGTCTTCTGAGCGGACGCCGGGAGTGCAGGCCTCCTTCAACCAATCGACGGGAAATTGTTCTGGTCGATATTGGAACAGCCAGGGTGTCCTGCACATGCTGAAGAATGGCGGTTGACATGGCGTGCGGGGCTGCCACCGCTTGGCGGCGGATGCGCCGATCCTCGCGTGCTGACGTCACTCGGGCTGCGCCTGGACCCCTCGCACATGCCACATGTTCCTGCGCCAACCATCTTCGCCACAGGCGCTGCACCGTGGACACATCCCTATGGGTATCGGCTGCGATTTGACGAAGCGACCAACCTGCCCTTCTCAGCCCGATCACCATACCCCTCGTAAAGTCGTCTGTCTGCTGGAAATGCCTCCGTTGACGGCGGCCTGGCATTCTTAGCTATACACGTGTCCTGTGGCACACGACAACACGTTCTACAATGACTGTCGGCTGAGAAATCACGGTACGAAGTGGGCCATTCGCCAACGCCGTGTCCCATTTATCGTTCACTACGTGCGCAGCACAGCGGCGCATTTCACATCATGAGCATACCTCAGTGACGTCAGTCTACCCTGCAATTGGCATAAAGTTCTGACCACTCCTTCCTGGTGTTGCATTTGCTCTGTCAGTCAGTGTATAAAGCTGAAAATTACAGGCCAGTCAGTTTGACATGCATTGCATGTAAGCTTTAGGAAAGCATTCTTTCTGATTATATTAGACATGTTTGCAAAATTAACAACTGGTTCGATAGAAGGCAGTTCGGGTTTAGGAAAGGTTATTCCAGTGAAGCTCAATTTGTAGGATTCCAGCAAGATATAGCAGATATCTTAGATTCAAAAGGTCAAATGGATTGTATCACGATTGGGCTGTCTACGGCATTTGATAGGGTGGATCATGGGAGAATACTGGCAAAAATGAGTTCAATAAGACTAGACAGAAGAGTGACTGAATGGGTGGCTACATTTCTAGAAAATAATTCTCAGAGAATTAGATTAGGCGAAGTTTTATTTGACCCTGTAATAATTACGAGGGGAATTCCTCAAGGCAGTTTTATTGGACTTTTACGTTTTCTTATATATATAAACTAGCAGTTACTCGCGGCTTTGCTCACATGTATTTCGTAATTTGATAAAAGTAATCGTTTCTCAGCACTGGAGTAAGACATTATCTGAAAATCCCTAAGTATAAAAACTCACCAAAGAATTGAGTTTCATTTACCCCAGATAATCTTTGTAAACCATGTTTGTGCTATTGCCTTTGTGGGTTAAGACATCCATGTGACATAGAAGTGTATATGTGAGAAACAGTCTTGTCTCAAGTCGAAAAAATATACATGTATCTTTACTTTTAAAGGAGATTCCAAATACCATTTTCCACGTCTGTAACATTTTCATTTTTTGAGATATAAGTATCGTCATCAAAAATAATTCAACTTAATTTTCACTTCCTTTCTCCCCCATTAAGTGCCTTTTCCGAAACCAAAAAGGTACGTGGTCCTGTATTTTTAAAGGACTTTCCAAGTGTGCCAAGTTTCTTGTCTGCAACATGTTAAGTTCTTGGCATATACCATAGATATACTGGTACTCATTTTAAAAATTCACCTGCTTTTTCAATTCTTTTCAGCCCCTTAAGTGGATTTTCCAAAAACAAAACAATGTGTGTTTCATTATTTTTGTGGAGATTCCAAATACCAGTTTTCACATCAGTACGTCTGTAACCTTCTGTTTTTGAGATATAAGTATTCTCATAAAAATAATTCAACTTCTTCTTCACTTCTTTCCACCCCCTCTCCATTAAGTGGACTTTCCGAAAACTGAAACTACATGCTTCTTTATTTTTAAAGGAAATTCAAAATACCAACTTTCCCGTCTGCAACAGCTTCTGCTTCTAAATACCATAAACAGAATTCAACTCCTTCTTTACTTATTTTCAAACCCCCTTAAGTCAATTTAAAAAAAGTGTTTCTTTATTTTTAAAGGAGATTCCAAATACCAATTTTCACGTCTGTAACATCTTTAGAGTTTGAGATATAAGTATCCTCATAAAAAGAATTCAATCCTTTTGCGACCCCCCCCCACCCCAAAGTTGATTTCCTCCCCTCCCACTCAATGCCTGTTTCTTTATTTTTAAAGGAGATTCCAAATACCAATTTTCATGTCTGTAACCTTCAGTTTTTGAAATATAAGTTTCTCCATAAAAATAATTCAACGTTTTTCAATTTCTTTCACACTCCCCTTAAGTGAATTTTCCAAAAACAAAAAATATGTGTTTCTTTATTTATAAAGGAGCTTCCAAATATCATTTATAATGAGTGTAACATCTTCAGTTTTTGAGATAAATGTACCCTCATAAAAATAATTCAACTCCTTCCCCCACCCCCTCACCCCAAATTGATTTTCCCTAAAAATTGCGTGATTCTTTATTCTTAAAAGATATTCCATTTACCAGTTTTCACGTCTGTAACATCTTTAGACTTTTTAGATATAAGTACCCTCATACAAATAATTCAATTAATTTCTCAATTCTTTCACCCCCATAAGTGGATATTCCGAAAAGAATACAATATGTGTTCCTTTATTTTTAAAGGAGACTCCAAATACTAATTTTTACATCTGCAACATCTTTAATTCTGAGATATAACCATCCTCATACAAAGAATTCAACTCATTTCTCAATTCTTTCACCCCACCTTAAGTAGATTTTCCAAAAACAAAGAAGTATCATTTCTTCATTTTTAAAGGAGACTGCAAAAAACAAATTTTACATCTGCAACATCTTCAGTTTTTGAGACATCACTATCCTAATAAGAATAATTCAACCCCCTTTTCAGTCATTTTACCCCCCTGCCCCTAAATGGTTTCTTTCAAAAACAAAAAAACCATGTTTCTTAATTTTTAAAAGAGATTAAAACTACCAATTTTCATATCTGTAGCATGTTAAGTTTTTGAGATGTTCTGTAGATATGCTCATTTTAAAAATTCACCCCCTTTTTCATTTTCCCTTCAGTGGATTTTCCAAAAACAAATTATCTGTGTTTCTTTACTTTTACAGGAGATTCCAAATACTAGTTTTCAAGACTGTAACATGTTATATGTTGGAGATATATTGTAGGCCTAGATATATTCTTTTCAAAATTCACCCTGTTTGTCACTCCCATTCACCCCCTATTCATTGGATTTTCAAAACAAACAAATTTCTTCATTTTTAAAGGAGATTCCAAATACCAATTTTCATGTCTGTAAACTTTTGAGTTTTTGAGATATATATATATATTCATTTTAAAATGTCACCCCTTTTTCACCCCCTCAGCGACAGAATATCCAAAAATCCACCCTAATATAAATGTATCCCCAAAATATTATTTCCTTATGTCCAGTAGTTTTGGCTCGGCAATGATGAATCAGTCAGTCAGAACATGTTAAGTTATACAGCGAGAATAATTTAAGTGTTCCGACTTCTTCTCGCATGCTGTGGGAAGTCCCGAGCGAGCGCCATATGGCTTCTGTCAACACGGCGAGATAAGAAGTGATCACTGCAATGCGCAGCTGTTTAGCACTCTGTCCCTCAGTTAGAAAATATTTGACTTTTAGGGTGTGTTGTGAGGTTATTATCATGATGGTTAAATGCACTATAGAGCAAAGAATATTTTTGGTCGAGTGTTATTTGCACAAGAAGAAGAAACCAGTTAAAAGGTGCCTTCGAAAATTCCGTAGACAATTTCCCGGTGCGACAGTACCATCAAAACGTTACGTGCATCAGCTCGTTTACAAGTGGCGTAGTACTGGTTCCGTAAGCAATAAGAAAAAGAAGTGAAGGAGAACAGCTCTCAGACAAGAGAGGTTAGAAGATATACAGGCAAGACTCCAGGTCAGTCCACATAAGTCGCTTCACAGATTAGCTTAGGAAAGTGGTAGTTCACCTTCTTCAGCACGTAATGCAACAAAATTGTTACGTTTATGATCTTATCGGACTCATTCAGTCCATGACATACTGCATACAGATTTCAATGCAAGAATATGATTTTGCGATTGGGTAATAAATAGTGTCCACGACGGTATTGTGGATCCGAACTTTCCTTTTATGAGCGATGAAGCCTGGTTTCATTTGAGTGGATATGTCAATTCACAGAAAATGGAATCTGGGATACAGACAACCCGTACATTTTACAGCCGAAACCTCTGCACGATGTGAAGGTGGGTGTGTGTTGTGCTATCGGTGCCCGATGAATTATCGGTCCGATATTTTTTCAGAACACGATTACTTCTGACCGTTATATTCACAACATTCTGGAACCATTTTTTGTCGAACTGACTGAAGAAGAGAAAAGGTACGGCTATTTCCAGCAGGATAGTGCAACGGCCCATACGGCGCGTGGCTCTATGCGACGGTTACGGGAAATGTTTGATGATGATCAGATCATCAGTAAAGGCTTATGGCCCCCTCGTTCGCCTGATTTAAGCACATGTGATTTTTACCTATGGGGAAATCTTAAAGGAAAAGTTTACAGGAATAATCCTCGAACTGCAGAAGAATTAAAAACTGAAATTAGGAACATTGTGCGTTCTATCGGTGTCCATGAATTACAAACTGTGTTTCGAAATCTCATTACAAGATGTGAAGCTTGCATTGCAGCTGAAGGAGATCACTTTCAGCATCGTCTGTAAATACTGGTGAGTTCAGTTTAATTTCCTAGTTGATTTATTTATTTATTTATTTATTTATATATTTATTTATTACTGGCAAATTAAGTTTAATTTCCTAGTTGATTTATTTATTTGTTTATTCATTTACTAATTTGTCCAGAGCATCTATGTAGCCGGCAAGTTCAGTTTCGTTCAGTTTCTATAGGCGTAATCATACCGCTTCTTTGAGCCGACTATGCCTGCTTGTCATGGCGGGCACTGCGCTCGCTGTCTCTGCTTCCCAGCGCGCCTAATCCTCGGCACTCCGCTCTGTACTATCAAATTAATCACCCTGTATATATAAATGATATGAGTAAAGAAGTGGAATCAGAGATAACACTTTTTGCAGATGATGTTATTCTGTATAGAGTAATAAATAAGTTACAAGATTGTGAGCAACTGCAAAACTACCTCAATAATGTTGTGAGATGGACAGTAGGCACTGGTATGATGATAAACAGGGTTAAAAGTCAGATTGTGAGTTTCACAAATAGGAAAAGTCCTCTCAGTTTTAATTACTGCGCTGATGGGGTGAAAGTTCCTTATGGGGATCATTGTAAGTACCTAGGTGTTAATATAAGGAAAGATCTTTATTGGGATAATCACATAAATGGGATTGTAAATAAAGGGTACAGATTTCTACACATGGTTATGAGGGTGTTTAGGGGTCATAAATATGGAGGAAACCTGCCCTGGGTTATGTGCGAAGTCCTCAACGGCATCTACGGTGGAGAAGATGAAATTCGGTACGGTGGAGATGGCGGAAGGGGCAAACCCGAAGCGCCTGTACTCCAGAGGAGCAGCTACAAAAGGCATCTGTCTCCATGTTAGGGGCGGCCTAAGTTTGAACGTGGCAGCAGGTATAAAATGCCTTGGGTGTGGCGAGCCCATCGTAACAATAGCCTATATGGATAAATTATAATCTATCAATTTCATGTTTGTATTGGTACTTGGTATTCACATTCTCAAAGAATGGGTACCGTCCACCTAATCAATATTGTATTATATTTTGTTACTATGTAGTACTGGTTTCGACCTTCACAGAGGTCATCCTCAGCTGGTCATAAGATCTAAAGCTAACTTAACATATAATTTAAAAACATTCCTAAATCTGTGTGGAAGTACGGTATCGTCATTCCCATTCCTAAGAAGAATTCTCCTAGTTTACCATCAGATTATCGTCCTATATCCATTCTCCCACCCCTTTCCAAAGGACTAGAACACTTCGTACACGAACAAGTCCTCACTTACTTGACTAACTACTCACTGCTTGACCCTTACCAATCTGGTTTCAAGAAAGGACACAGCACTACGACTGCTCTACTGAAAGTAACTGATGATATCTGGCAAGCAATGGACACTCGACAAGTCACTGTACTGGTTCTACTTGATTTTTCTAGTGCTTTTGATACTGTTGTTCCTCAACTGCTACTTTCAAAATTGGATTCATTAAATTTCAGCAACACGGCAATAAACGTTTTCGGTTCGTACCTCAAAAATCGCCGTCAGTGTGTCAAAGTAAATAATAGCAGATCTGAGTAGCTTAACAAACCCCTCGGTGTCCCCCATGGGTCTGTACTTGGACCATTGCTGTTTGCAATTTACTTACATGATGTTGCCAAATCGATTACACATTGCAAGTATCATCTTTATGCTGATGATCTGCAGATCTACTACCACTCAAGAATTGATAAAATTCAGAGTGCTGTACAACAAGTTAACGCAGATTTAAGTCTCATAAATACTTTTGCATTGAGTAACAATCTCAAAATTAATCCTCTTAAAACGCAAGCAATAATCATTGGTACAGATGTAAGGCTTTTCAGGCGTTTGCTCTATTAACCAGCGTTTCGTCTTAGGTCTGACACTAGACGATACGCTGGTTAATAGAGCAAACGCCTGAAAAGCCTTACATCTGATATGTTTTTGACATGCTCTATTGGTGAAAAATATCTAATTCCCTCCATGGGAATTTGGAATTTTCCAATCATTGGTACTTCGAAAAACTTACACGTCTTAAAACAATACGAAATTCCTCCTGTAGCATTAAACAATAACATTATTCCATATTGTGAAACAGTTATAAATCTTGGTGTGGTTATAAGCGAAACATTGAACTGGTCGCAACATGTAACAAAAGTGTGCCAAAAGATATATCAAAGCCTGCATCCCCTGAAGCGGTTTAAAAATATATTTCCTTGGTCCCTGAAAATAAAGCTCATTCAATCACTTTTGTTTCCAATTCTCGAATACTGTGATACAGTTTTTATTGATATCAATAATGAGCAAAGCATGAGACGGCAACATGCCCAAAATTCATGCATCAGGTATGCATTTGACATACGACCATATGCCCACGTATCCCCATACTATAGACAATTATCTTGGTTACAACTGAATGACAGACGTAGACTCCATGCAACTACTTTGGTTTATGAAGTGCTTTCTGAAAACACTCCTCCTTACCTATCCACCAGAGTTTGCTACCTTAGTTCCCTACACCTGTTCAATACCCGGTCAGGCTGTACGCTAGAAATTCTTGTGCATCGAACCGCAACCTACAACAGATCGTTCACGATCACCGCCACAAGTTGGTGGAATGAACTCCCCAATGACATCAGGGGAGCTAAATCTAAGACAAAATTTAAAATCTTTTGCCAGCGTCATCTTATAAGCACTTCCAGTCTTTCTTGAGTGTGAATGGGATGCATGAATGAGAGTGAATATGGTTGTTTATTGTAATGCGTTCCTGTTTATATTTTAGTTATACTTTACTCACTTTAGTTAGTTTAGTTAGTAATACTTTAGTTGCTTTAGTTATACATTAGGTTGTAAAGATTTCATATGTTTAAATTTTATGTAATAATTACTGTAGATTGTATATACATGAAGTGGTTAAGTGTAAGAAAGCGCCGGGAGCCCTAATTTTGCCACAATAAAGACGCTTTAATAATAATAATAATAATAATAATAATAATAATAATAATCACATGATATGAGTGATAACATTAAAATGTACAATAGATAAAATATACAATGATATAATGTGTCCTCTGGTTTAAAAAATAAGCATTGATATTCTATGACATGTCATGTATATGTTACATAAAATTCTGGTGTACTGTTCGTGATTAACAGATAATTTGGTAAAATACAATCTCTACACTTAAAATGTTTATAGCATTCTTGAGGTACACCTTGAAGTTTAATTCATATTGGTGAATCGTTGCATACGTTCATTGGTATGTTTGTACTAAGCATTCTAGAATATTCCAAGATATGGATGTGATATAAACTAATAACACATAGTACATTAAAATGCGATATTTTATAACATAAAACTTTCACAGTATTCTTGCGGTACACTTTTGAGTTATATTAATGTTGGTAAAGCATTATACGCATTCACAGGTATGTTTGTACCAAGCATTCTAGAATGTTCAATGATGTGAATTGTCTATCTTGTGAGTTCATATAGTAGAGAATGTTGGATGATTTACATCATAATATTGTGGGATGATGTAAGGATGTAAAGGAGAGGGCATATAAATCTCCGGTAAGACCCCAAATAGAGTATGGTTCCAACGTAAGGGACCTTCAACAGGATTACTTATTTCAAGAACAAAAAAAAATCCAAAGAAAAGCAGCTCGATTTGTTCTCGGTGATTTCCGACAAAAGAATAGTGTTACATAAATGTTGCAAAGTTTGGGCTGGGAAGAGCTGGGAGAAAGGAGACGATCTGCTCGACTAAGCGATATGTTAAAATTATAAAATTATTTTATTTATAACTACCTATTCAATACATTACAGTACACTCATTGAATTATAACATAATTATGAAGTGTCTAATATTGGGACATGTTTCATTCGAAATGGCGAACATCATCAGTCATTAATGCAACAAAAACTAGGTCAGGGCCCTGAGCTTAAAATATACAGAATGTTATTATCATATAAAAATATGAACCATGTCATAATAAAAAGTGATAATCAACAATCAATACAATAAAAACATTAGACTTGAGGTTGTAACAATATATGCAAGTTAAAAGCAAAATTTATCGTGGAGTACATTAACAGTGGCTATCAGTGGAATTAAAAACAATTATGAGGCCGCTGGAACATGACAATGGATATTGTGACATAAATATACGTCAATGTGTGAAGCGTGGATTAATATTGTGAGGATGAAGTTCCTTTGAATTCATAAGTAAGGGTTAAAATAGAGTTCATTGACTTGTCACAAGTCCAAGTTGAACTAGTCAGAGGCACATAACATTGAACAAATTAAATTTGATGTATAACTTGAACTTCAGCAGAAGCAAAATTCATAAGAGAAGTGCAATCTTGCTGTCAGAAAAATACCCGTTAAGCTAATTAATATATACACGCTAGCAAATAAAACTAAAGTTTATATAATAAACTCATTAAAGAGTAGCGATGAAACTTGTATGTGCGGAGAGTTTTAGCGATCCTTATAAGACAGAGAGCATGAGTTTGAATCCCCTGGGACTGGTATGAGATGTCTACTAGCGTTGTCTGCACGATACGTTCCAAGCTGTTAGTGGAGAGATGGCGTGGAACGACATTAGTAGACAAATAAATTTGAGTGGTGTTTTTAAAAGTAGGAAAGATCACAATATGAAGATAAAGCTGGAATTCAAGAGGACAAATTGGGGCAAATATTTATTTATAGGAAGGGGAGTTAGGGATTGAAATAGCTTACCAAGGGAGATGTTCGATAAATTTCCAGTTTCTTTGAAATCATTAAAGAAAATGCTAGGAAAACAACAGATAGGAATATGCCACCTGGGCAACTGCCCTAAATGCAGATCAGTAGTGAGTGATTCAATGATTGAAAAAAGTAAAATATTTAGAGATGTTTCACGGTCCAGCCTTTGCCTATCCTTGTAAAACGTACAACACATTCCAATTTGCACTTACTAGCTTATCCCTACCTAATCAAGTCAAGACTCTAGTTTGTTCCTTTACAATACCAGTACTTATATTATCCCTACCTAAGTAATTGATTGCATTATCGATAGATAAACACTACATGCAGTGAAATAGGAAAGTAAAATACTTAAACTAGATTAAAAGAAAAATCAAGCAATGAGTGAGATTCACTGAAATACATAAAGAAAGCAAATACCTTCAGCATGATAAACCATTTGGTAGTTTTAAACTTCAGTAGTTAGAATTAGATTAAAATGATCTACGCTTTGCAGAGAGGTTGGGTAGCATGTGATAAACGTTGGAATCTACATCATATTAATGGATCAGTGCTGAGAGCTTGAAAGGTAATCTGACTGACATAGAAAGTCAATATATTTTTATGCTATTTGCTGTAGTTCATTAGAAATTTCATTAAATAGTACAGTAGAATCTCGTTAATCCAAACTAATTGGGACTGGAGTCTGTTCGGATTACAAAATTGTCCGATTAACTGGAAAATATTTTCTAACAATAATGTTATTGTTTTTATGTACCGCTAACTACTTTTATGGCTTCGGGAGATGCCTAGGTGCCGGGATTTTCTCCCCCAGGAGTTCTTTTACGTGCCAGTAAATCTACTTACACGAGGCTGATGTATTTGAGCACCTTCAAATACCACCGGACTGAGCCAGGACCGAACCTGTCAAGTTGGGGTCACAAGGCCAGCGCCTCAACCGTCTGAGGAAAATAGTTTCTACAATACAGTACAGTACAGTACATACCGTAATTTGAAATGTCCATTCTTTAGCAGTTACATTAATAAAATACTGTATAGAATTACAGTAGGGTAGTTAAGAACCCGTAGAGGAGAAAACGACTAAAACTAGGTTAAAACTTGTCTCCTAAAAGTGCTAAAATACGGTAACGGGTTACACTTTTGCATTGTGCCCGGAATGCGAAGAGCAGCTCGTGATGTTTATTTAATAGTTCTGCTGCTCTCTCAGTGGTGGTGCTGCAGAACATGAACACATGACTCACTGCAGCACGCCACCGTTGTGAAGGTCTCTGGGTGATTCTGCCTCCTCAGTTAGCTGCTGGCTTTGTCTCAGCTTATTAGAAGCACTATACTGTGATAAATTTGATTAAGTTAAGGCTTGAAAATGGCAAACAAATGAAAGCACAGGTCTTGTACTCTTAAAGAAAAACCTGAAGTGCTGAAACGGTTGGATAAGGGTGGTAGTGCATCAAAATTATCTGTCGAGTTTAGTGTTGGAAAAGCTATGATTTCCGACTGGAAGACAGACCATTCTAAAACTGAACAGTTTTGTACAGCATCGTCAACAGACATACTTAAAATCTGCCAAATATCAAAAGTGTCCAAATTTGATAAACTTGATGAAGCGCTTTATTTATGGTTTTCACAGGAGAGGCAAAAAGGTACTCTGTTAAGTGGACCTCTTGTTCAAGAAAAGGCGCATCATTTAAATACATTATTGAATGGAGATGTTTCATTCAATGCCAGTACTGGATGGTTCGATAGATGGAAGAAAAGGCATGGAATACATTAGTTAACAATAATGGGAGAACAGTTATCAGGTGATCATGCCGCTGGAGATTACATCAGGGAATTTAATGACTTGGTAACATCAGGAAATTATTCACCGCAACAAGTATATAACGCCGATGAAACGGGCTTAAATTTCAAGGCCCTTCCCAGTAAAAACCTTGTGAATGCGGAGGAATCTCGTGCACCTAGGTTTAAGATGAGTAAGGAACGTGTTACTGTATTAGCATGTAGTAATGCTGCAGGAACAAATAAATTGCCCCTAATGGTTATTGGCAAATCAGAAAAACCAAGGGCATTTAAAAACTGTAACATGAACACTCTTCCAGTTTTTAAAAAATTTTTTTTGCTAGGGGCTTTACGTCGCACCGACACAGATAGGTCTTATGGCGATGATGGGATAGGAAAGGCCTAGGAGTTGGAAGGAAGCGGCCGTGGCCTTAATTAAGGTACAGCCCCAGCATTTGCCTGGTGTGAAAATGGGAAACCACGGAAAACCATTTTCAGGGCTGCCAAGAGTGGGATTCGAACCTACTATCTCCCGGATGCAAGCTCACAGCTGCGCGCCTCTACGCGCACGGCCAACTCGCCCGGTCTCTTCCAATTTACTACAGAAATCAAAGAAAGGCATGGATGGATGCACAACATTTCAAGGAATGGTTTGAAAAACAGTTGGTTCCCTCAGTAAAAAGTTTTAGTGTAAAAAGTGGTTTGCCTTCTCGACCTTCTCTGTACTTAAATGTGGAAAAATGTGTATCGATGTCGTTCACCACAAGGTAAACTCCCGTCCACTACACTTACAAGCTAGGTGACAGTGATTTATGATCAGTTTGCGAGATGAAAGACCTCAGGGTTTTATTCGACCACGAGCTTACTTTCAATTCGCATATACTGAAAGTGGTAGCTGAGTTATACAAGAGCCTAGGATTCATTATCAGGAATATAAAACCCTTTAGTAACACACAAACTTGCATTCATCTGTTCAATACCATATTAAGACCAAAAGTAGAATATGCCAGCATAGTATGGAGCCCTAGGGGTCAATCATATGCTATCTGATTGAAAAATTGCAAAAAAAGATTTTTAAAACACTTACAATATTAAAAAATTGGATCCTATCCTCGTATGGTACCCTATAGAGATATCCTTTTAAATTTCGGAATGGAGAGTTTAGAAATTCACAGACGGAACGATGCAGTAAAATTTCTTTTCAAATTGTAAACTAAGCTATTGATAATCTTGAATTACTGTCTCTCCTAAATTTCCATGTACCTCGCTTCAATTCCAGAAATAACATAACATTTTTAAATTAAAAAACCAGGACGTGTGCCCATGATAACTTGCCGGTAAATAGGCTCTGTAGTATCTTATATAGTGCCATTCAGAAAAATAATGGTCTTGACTTCAGTCTGCCATTGTGCAAGTTTGTAACTGAACTTCATCGCGCAATTTAATGAAGTCCTACAGGAGTGTGACAGGCTTCGGCAGCCGGCACAATTCCCATCCTCGCCGCTAGATGGGGGCTTCATTCATTCCATCCCTGACCCGGTCGAATGACTAGAAACAGGCTGTGGATTTTCATTCATATTTAAATCTTCATGTAGGTGTATGTATGGTCAGACAGAAAAGCAGGCTTCATAGCCTGAGTCCCGCCATGTAAAGCAAGAAAAATAAATAAATAAATAAATAAATAAATAAATAAATAAATAAATAAATAAATAAATAAATAAAACAAACAAACAAACAAACAAACAAACAAACAAATAAATAAATAAATAAATAAATAAATAAATAAATAACATATAGGTTCTGGGAAAAGGACATTGAAGTATGGTTTCCCCATTAAAATGTGAGGTTATCGAATTCAACCATTGAAATGAAACCACAAATTTTATTTGATACTAACAAAATATATTCTTTAAATTGATAATTGCCCTTAATTGAGAATGCTCCATCGCACTCAGCAGTGAGTGAATTAACTTGTGGTGAAATAAGAGCAATTTTCTTGCCTTCTAATGTTACGCCGATACTGCAGCTAATGGACCGGGCGTTCTGCAAAATGTAAAACTTGTGTATAAACGGAAACTTCTCAGGTACATGATTGAGAATGACAGTTCACTTACTATTCTTCAAAAACTGAAGAACGTGAATGGAAAGGACGTGGTTTACTGGGCAGCAGAGACATGGGAGGGTGTCAGTGAGCAGTTCATGGGGAAAATGTGGAAGAAATTGTGGCCGAGTCTCGCATTCATCGAGAGTCCAGCAGAAGCATCTGCAAATGTCACTCTCCCTGAAATCATTCAACAACTTCCTGGCTGTGAGGAAGCCAATGAAAGTGACATTAGCGAGTGGATGGAAGCTAACTGTCATCAATTACATACAGACCAAGAAATTGTAGCTGTGGTGGAGAAAGAATCGGGAGTTGGTGAGGAACAGAGTGACGATGAAGGAGACCACAATGAACAACTAGTGTCACATTCAGATGCCACGACCGCCTTAGAACTTGCCACACTACGTCGAGCGATACTCCGCTGCTACGCACACTGATGTGATATTTAAGAGATGCTGGTTTAACACTGCATCTTCGAGAAGGTTCCAATCACTATGGTAAAAGAAACTAACAGACTTTGTAAAGATAAACAACCAGTGGTTGATGGTTTATGATGTGTAATTATATTTACATTAACTTATTCTAGTAAAATATGACTAATAAAATGCAAGTAAATCTTAATTCTATAATATGTTCTTTCATTTAAATAAGGAGAATTTATAAAAAAAAATGAATATTTCAGTTCGGATTAACCGGATTTTCGAATTAACGGGGTTCGGATTAACGGGACTCTACTGTATAGAGTAGAATATAGCTGAAAAGAGAAAGAGACTATTTTATATGTTATTAAGATAATTTACACATTTTTAAACAAGCAAGCTTGTAGTTTCACATGACTGTTGATATCATGATCACAGCCACAGAACCTCCAGTTCTACATGGAATCTGACCCATTTTATTTTAAAAATTCCATGTGCATTGGCAGGTGTCTCAACAGTGGCTGCCTTGGTCAAAAGCCAGTGACTATGCTACTCAGCTATCACACCCCTAACACATAAATAACATTTTGAAGCGCTTTCTACAGTGTGGACACAATTGTTCTCAGTAAATGACTCCCAGATCATGAAATTTTGAAGTATATTATCCAACATTGCAAACAGAAAGGCATTTCTGGTTTTGTAATGCATGGCATATAAACTGTCTCCGATTACTGAAAAAGAAGGGTGTGAGATATAACATGTGTGCTTATTTCATATTTTTCTACAGCATTAAGGCTGGCGTCCTTAACTGCCTATGTAGTGAACTTTCCCGGTTGTGGTGATGCCTGCATGGTTGAGTCCTGTGCCCTACAAGAGTATGGGAAATTCAGATTAAATGTTTTGTTTGTGAAGTCTGATGTGTTCAGACTACATGGTTCTGAAATTTTGGCTGGTCAGTCAAATGTAGAATTTGGCCCACTTACTGCATTTTAGTTTGTAAACACTAAGCAAACTAATGGTTGAGACTGGTTTATACATAACTCACTTCTGCATAATTCCGTTTTATACGTAAATTTCTATAGGTCCCAGAAAAATATAACTTAAACGCATGTTAATATAACTTAAAAAATATGTTAATTAAACCTAATTTGTATGTAAACAATTTGTACATAATTAGGTGTCATCATCATCATCATCATCATCATTGTCCCACTCCAGTCACTCGGGTGTGGTTAACAAGCCTCCTCTACTCCTTTCTGACCTTCCACATTTCCTGCTCCATTACTTCCGCCACATCCAATCCAGCTTCTCTAATGTCCTACCAAATCTGATCTATCCACCTTCTTCTCGGTCTTCCAACTGGTCTCTTTTCCTTAACTTCTCTTTCCAATTCCTTTCTTGCTACCCATTCCTCTCCCATTCTTTTTACATGTCTGAACCATCTCAGTCTTGCTTCCTGTATCTTCTGTATTAACGGTTCTATATTTAGCTCTTCTCTGATTTAAATATTTTAAATTCTATCTCTTCTTGTCTTTTTAAACAATGTTCTTAAAAATGTCATTTCTACTGCTTGGATCTTACTATCTTGTCTCTTATTAGTTACCAGTGTTTCTAGTCCGTATATTACAATTGATATGAAATATTGTTTATATAATGTTAATTTTGTTCTCTTGGGTACTTTGTCATCCCATAAAAATTTTTTTTTTTTTCAACTCAATCAATACTGATCTGCATTTAGGGCAGTCGCCCAGGTGGCAGATTCCCTATCTGTTGCTTTCCTAGCCTTTTCCGAAATGATTTCAAAGAAATTGGAAATTTATTGAACATCTCCCTTGGTAAGTTATTCCAATCCCTAACTCCCCTTCCTATAAATGAATATTTGCCCCAGTTTGTCCTCTTGAATTCCAACTTTATCTTCATATTGTGATCATTCCTACTTTTATAAACGTCATTCAAACTTATTTGTCTACTAATGTCATTCCACGCCATCTCTCCGCTGACAGCTCGGAACATACCACTTAGTCGAGCAGCTCTTCTTCTTTCTCTCAATTCTTCCCAACCCAAACATTGCAACATTTTTGTAACGCTACTCTTTTGTCGGAAATCACCCAGAACAAATTGAGCTGCTTTTCTATGGATTTTTTCCAGTTCTTGAATCAGGTAATCCTGGTGAGGGTCCCATACACTGGAACCATACTCTAGTTGGGGTCTTACCAGAGACTTATATGCCCTCTCCTTTACATCCTTACTACAACCCCTAAACACCCTCATAACCATGTGCAGAGATCTGTACCCTTTATTTACAATCCCATTTATGTGATTACCCCAATGAAGATCTTTCCTTATATTAACACCTAGATACTTACAATGATCCCCAAAAGGAACTTTCACCCCATCACCGCAGTAATTAAAACTGAGAGGACTTTTCCTATTTGTGAAACTCACAACCTGACTTTTAACCCCGTTTATCAACATACCATTGCCTGCTGTCCATCTCACAACATTTTCGAGGTCACGTTGCAGTTGCTCACAATCTTGTAACTTATTTATCACTCTATAGAGAATAACATCATCCGCAAAAAGCCTTACCTCCGATTCCACTCCTTTACTCATATCATTTATATATATAAGAAAACATAAAGGTCCGATAACACTGCCCTGAGGAACTCCCCTCTCAACTATTACAGGGTCAGACAAAGCTTCACCTACTCTAACTCTCTGCGATCTATTTTCTAGAAATATAGCAACCCATTCAGTCACTCTTTTGTCTAGTCCAATTGAACTCATTTTTGCCAGTAGTCTCCCATGATCCACCCTATCAAATGCTTTAGACATGTCAATCGCGATACAGTCCATTTGACCTCCAGAATCCAAGATATCTGCTATATCTTGCTGGAATCCTACAAGTTGAGCTTCAGTGGAATAACCTTTCCTAAAACCGAATTGCCTTCTATCGAACCAGTTATTAATTTCACAAACATGTCTAATATAATCAGAAAGAATGCCTTCCCAAAGCTTACATACAATGCATGTCAAACTTACTGGCCTGTAATTTACAGCTTTATGTCTATCACCCTTTCCTTTATACACAGGGGCTACTATAGCAACTCTCCATTCATCTGGTATAGCTCCTTCGGCCAAACAATAATCAAATAAGTACTTCATATATAGTACTATATCCCAACCCATTGTCTTTAGTATATCCCCAGAAATCTGATCAATTCCAGCCGCTTTTCTAGTTTTCAACTTTTGTATCTTATTGTAAATGTCATTGTTATCATATGTAAATTTTATTACTTCTTTGGCCTTAGTCTCTTCCTCTATCTCGACATTATCCTTGTAACCAACAATCTTTACATACTGCTGACTGAATACTTCTGCCTTTTGAAGATCCTCACATACACACTCCCCTTGTTCATTAATTATTCCTGGAATGTCCTTCTTGGAACCTGTTTCTGCCTTAAAATACCTATACATACCCTTCCATTTTTCACTAAAATTTGTATGACTGCCAATTATGCTTGCCATCATGTTATCCTTAGCTGCCTTCTTTGCTAGATTCAATTTTCTAGTAAGTTCCTTCAATTTCTCCTTACTTCCACAGCCATTTCTAACTCTATTTCTTTCCAGTCTGCACCTCCTTCTTAGTCTCTTTATTTCTCTATTATAATAAGGTGGGTCTTTACCATTCCTTACCACCCTTAAAGGTACAAACCTGTTTTTGCATTCCTCAACAATTTCTTTAAACCCATCCCAGAGTCTGTTTACATTTTTCCACCGATCATAGTTACTTTTTAGAAACTGCCTCATACCTGCTTTATCAGCCATATGGTACTGCCTAACAGTCCTACTTTTAAGACCTTCCTTTCTATCACATTTATTTTTAACTACCACAAAAACAGCTTCATGATCACTAATACCATCTATTACTTCAGTTTCCCTATAGAGCTCATCTGGTTTTATCAGCACCACATCCAAAATATTTTTCCCTCTGGTTGGTTCCATCACTTTCTGAATCAGCTGTCCTTCCCATATTAACTTATTTGCCATTTGTTGGTCATGCTTCCTGTCGTTCGCATTTCCTTCCCAATTGACATCTGGCAAATTCAGATCTCCCGCTACAATCACATTTCTTTCCATGTCGTTTCCCACATAGCTGACTATCCTATCAAATAATTCCAAATCCGCATCAGTGCTACCCTTTCCCGATCTGTACACTCCAAATATATCAAGTTGCCTATTATCTTTAGAAATGAGCCTTACACCTAGAATTTCATGTGTCTCATCTTTAACTTTTTCGTAGCTTACAAATTCTTCTTTCACCTCTCTGACTTGATGATAAAATGTTGTACCTTTACTTAGTCTGTTATTAATTTCAGGGTTGATTTCATTACTTCCATTAATAATGCTACTCAGATATGTAAACTGTTCTACATACTCTAACCGTTCTCCGTCTATGTTCACTTGGCTTCTCTTTTTCTCTTTTCCACAGTGCATGACTACAATTTTCGTTTTACTAATTACCATTCCAAACTCCTTCAGATTTTCATTCCAAATGTCCAGTCTCCTTTGTACTTCATTTTCTCCCTTTCCCCAAATCACCATATCATCTGCAAATACCTAAGCATTCACTTCATCACTACTGATACTCTATTTTACACATTTTATGATTTCATCCATCAATATAATACACAATAATGGCGACAGTGCACTTCCTTGCTTGAGACTTTTTTTTGTATAAAATGTTTCAGAGTCAGCACTCCCCACTTGTACAATCCTTTTCCTCTCATGATACAACATTTTTATCTTATTAATTAATAATTTTGGTACATTCCTTTTCAGTAGGCATTCACATACATGTTTTCTCTTAACAGTATCATAAGCTTTTTCCAAATCCAAAACTATGAAGATGATTTCCTTGTTCCTTTCCAGATGTTTTTCCATTATCTTTCGCACTGTAAACATAAAGTTTATTGTTGATCTATTCAGTCTAAAGCCATATTATTCTTCCTCTAACTGTGTTTCTATTATATCCCTCAGTCTTTTGCCTATGACTTTCTCCATTATTTTTAATTTTTAGCCCATGTGATAATAGGGTTATACCCCTATAATTTTCACATTTCTTCCAATTTCCTTTTTGAACAGTGGTACAATGCTTCCTTGTTGCCAAATTTCAGGTATCCTTTCATCCTTCCATATGGCCTTGAGGGTTCTGTATAGCCACTGTAGTCCAATGCTTCCTGCTGCCTTAATCATATCAGCATTGAATTCGTCTTTTCCACTTGCTTTACCTTTGGTCATTGCTTTCACTGCCCTTTTAAGTTCCAACCATGTTATCAGGTTCTCTTCTTTTGCTCTGTTTATTATTTCGATTTTCTTATCTCCTTCTTCCTCCGAGCAGTCATCCACATTGTAAAGTTTTTCAAATACTTTGCCATCACCTTCTGAAGACCCTTTTCATCATCCATCTTGTCTCTCTAATGCCTTGATTTTTTCTTGATTTATTCTTTTTGATTTTATTACTCTGTATAATAGTTTCTGATTTCCTCGACTCTCTTGCTCAATTTTGTTGGTAAACTCTCCCCAACATTTCTCCTTTTCTTCCTTGAATCTCCTCTTTACTTGTAGTTTCAATCTTTTGTATTCCACATGTAACCTTTCTATCTTATTCCTTTCTTTTGTTTCTTTTTTTATTTTGTCTGTTCACCACCTTGTCTCCTTTCCCTTAATCTTTGCTTTTGTTTTCCCACATACCTGAATTGCTGCTCCCACAAATGTCTGTCTTAAATTGTCCCACTCTTCTTCTCCACTTAGTATTTCCGTATTAGGCAACTTGCTTTTTATGCAATCTTGGAACGCCATTCTTTTATCCTCCTCCTCCAATTCCCAAATCCTGATCTTTGGTTTCTTCTTCAATACAATTTTAGGGATTTTTACTTGTCTTAATTCCATAATTAATAATCTATGATCACCTTCCATACTTCCACTGGGGATTATCTTCATATTCATGACGTATCTTCCCCATTCTCGGTCTGTTATTATAAAATCGTTGAGTGTTCCGTACTGTCCATCCCAACTACATCAGCTGATATTATGGCTGTTCCTCTTCATAAACCATGTGTTCTTTATTATCAGGTTATTTCTGATTGAAAAGTCCAACAGTTTCTCTCCATCTTCATTTCTATCGCCATACCCATGTGGGCCCAGAACATTCTCATACCCCATTCTATCAGTTCCCACATGAGCATTCAGATCTCCCATTATCATGACCCCAACCCCAACAATATGTGTTCCCAGTTCATTGAGGAACTCTCCTTTTTCTTCCACGCTATATCCTGTCTGTGGAGCATACACCTGTACAATCTTCAGTAGTTCGTTGCTTACATGTATGTGCATTATTATAATTCTTTCATTTACATACTCAACTTCAGCTATTGGTTCAAAGTTCTGATTCCCTACAAATCCCACTCCATTTCTTTTCTCTATACTGTTACCTAATTTGGTGTAAAACATACTAATTTTCATTAAGTGCAATTTATTTGTACGTAACAAAGTTAAAATAATGTCACCAATGTATGCATTTCCTCTGATCAAAACACAGGTGAGTTAGAAATGTGATCCATTAGAGTCGGCTTTGTTGGCGGTGAAACTTTACCTGCAGATGTCTGAGCGATGCAATGCGGTAGTGTAACAAAGGTCATGGGAAGTGACGGCACAGCTTTAAATGAATTATTCATGGAATACAGTTGATTTCCACATAACAGGGTTTAAATAATGCTGTACACACACAAATTTCCTGATGTAATAGAGGTAAGTGAGAAATGTAACCATTGAAGTTGGCATTGTTGGTGGCTGGACATGAACTGCAGATCTCAGAGGGATGTGGTGCGGTGGCTATAGTGAAGGTCATGGGAAGTGACCAAGTGGCATACAGCTACAGCAGAAAGACTATCAGACACATGTTTGGGACACAGAACATGCTTCCATTTTAACTGTAAGCAGGTTATTTAAACAAGACAAATTAAAATGATGCCACAACAGCTGACATTTGCCATACTGAGTAATAGAACCTGCAGTACTATCAGTAGACTCTGTGCGTTGCTGTCAGTTGGCCATGGAGAACAGAAAGAGGAAAAGTTACATGCTGGATGAGAAAGAAAAAATTATGCGAGAAGTGGAAAATAATCCACATAAAACTTAAAACTGAAATAGTTGGAGATCTAGGAATTGCTTATACAGTACCACACTGCACAGACGTTAGTAAAAGAAAATCTATTTCAGATGAATGTTTGAAAGTTGGGTGTAAAACCAACAATGTTGATTAATAAAACTGTAAGCCTGATATATTAAAAGAACCATGAGTACAAATTATGTTGCTAACTTTCACAATGGCAGAAAATGAAATCCCAACACCAGGAAGACATTAGTTTAGGTCAGGTATGGCGAACCTATGACAAGCATGCCACTAGGCGACACATGATTACGACTTCTGTGTCACGCCACACAACATACTCAATATTTTAATGTTTTTTAACATGTAATAAATAGGTCAAAAATTTTGCTACATAGCATATTTCACCAGGATGAGTGGCTCAGATGGTTAACTCACTGGCCTTCTGACCCCAACCTGGCAGGTTCGATCCTAGCTCAGTCCGGTGCAAGTGCCCAAATACATTAGCCTCGTATCGCTAGATTTACTGGCATGTAAAAGAACGCCTGTGTGACAAAATTCCATCACCATGGCATCTCTGAAAACTGTAAAGGTAGTTAGCGGGATGTAAAGCAAAAATAACATTATTATTATTAGCACATTTCAACATTACGCTTTAATAAAAGAAGTATGTCACAATTAATTTTTTGGAAGTATTTATTACAAATTTTATTAGGTTAAAGCAAAAATATATCTTATACCTAATATATACATGTTTGTATAAGTGTAATTTTCAGTACTACCGGGCGAGTTGGCCGTGCGCGTTGAGGCGCGCGGCTGTGAGCTTGCATCCGGGAGATAGTAGGTTCGAATCCCACTATCGGCAGCCCTGAAGATGGTTTTCCGTGATTTCCCATTTTCACACCAGGCAAATGCTGGGGCTGTACCTTAATTAAGGCCACGGCCGATTCCTTCCAACTCCTAGGCCTTTCCTATCCCATCATCGCCATAAGACCTATCTGTGTCGGTACGACGTAAAGCAACTAGCAAAAAAAAAAAAAATTTCAGTACTATTTGCAAAATAACACCTTGAAAACATTCAGTCAAATGGATTTATATGTAATGCGTTCTAATACTTAAACGAAGTCAAATGAGGGGATTTCATGGTGATTTTAAAGGAAAGGAACTGATGGCACATTAGACAGTAAAAAATAATAAACAAGATCTTAACTGACACACTAGTTGGAAAATGTTTGCCATCCCTGTTTTAGATGTACGCAATTTAGGCTATGCAATTGTCTAGAGAACATATTTATTTGATTAAAGCTTCCAGGTCACAGGTTCAGGTATGCGCGAGAAGACATGTGTCGTCCCATAATGTCCCATACGTGCTCCATGGGCAAAAGATCCGGTGATCTCGCAGGCCAAGGCATCTGGCTGACATCCCGTTCAGTACTTTGGATAGCAGCAGTGGTATGAGTATGAGCTTTATCCTATTGGATAACACCCCCTTGGTTACTGCAAATGAATGGCAGCACAACCGGTTCAGTCAACAGTCTGATGTACAAGTCCACTGTCAAGGTTTATGGGATAACGACGAAAGTGCTCCTGCTGTTAAAGGAAGTCACTCCCCAGACCATAACTCCTGGTGTAGGTTCAGTATATTGATGCCACAGACACCCTGGTTCCAAGTACTCACATGGCTTCCTTCTTACTGAACTACAGCCATCTCTGGCACCAGGACAGATAGGGCTCGCATCTGAGAATGCAGCAGATCTCCCCTCCACCCTCCAATGATATCTAGCTTGACACCACTGAAGTCGCAGATGGCAGTGATTCGGAGTTTGCGGCATGAGTGCTACAGGACGTCTGGCTCGGAGCTGTCCCTCAAGTAATCAATTTGTTACAGTTTACTGTTTCACTGTGGTTCCAATTAAAGCCCTAATGGCTGTTCCGGATGCAGTACAATCCACCAGAGCCATGCGGCGAATATGGCAGTCTCCTCCCCCCTCCCCTTCTGTATTGGCCTGTGTGCGGCTGGACTCCAGCCTGCTTAAGACAGTGTCTTGCCTTTCTGTGACCTATACATGCAATTCAGGTTCAACTGTACGTCCCCCGAGTTGAGATGTAATTGAATTAAAGTAATCTAATTGTAATTGTAACAAATACTGTACTTTTTTAGTAATTTTTACTTGTTTACTCATAATTTAACTCTTGAAATAAAATTGTAATCGTCACATTCTAGTAATCGATATGCATTGCATCAAGAGTTTGGCAATGTTCGAGTCCCAGCATTCACAAGGCATTAGACCAAGGGTGGTAGAAACAATACAGCCAAGGAAACATAGGGATACTGTAATACCACAATTGATACAATATTTTAGTATGAACATTCAAAACTAATATTGATATCAATAGTATTGTTCAACACTGACAGCACTGTGCAAGCAATTTCAAATTTGGAGATAACAAAAGAGCAGTAATAATTAAACAATCAATAAAACCTTCAAAATTCTATTATTATTGTGAACAGTAGAATACCAACATACAATAAAAATATAAATAACCTAGCAGGATGTTCACAGGCCAGGTCACTTAAGTGCGGCCAGTATCCAGTATTCGGAAGATACTGGGTTCGAACACCTGAAGCCCTGAAGATGGTTTTCCGTGTTTTCCCATTTTCACACCAGGAAAATGCTGGGGCTGTACCTTAATTAAGGTTACGGCGCCTTCTTCCCAGTCTTAGCCCTTTCCTGCCCCACCTATCTGTGTCAGTGCGACGTAAAGCCAATAGAAAAAAAAAAATCTGTTTCTACTTAGTGTTATCGTATAAGCTGTTATTTTTAAGTCATTGGTAACAAAATGAGGTTCAATCAATCAATCAATCAATCAATCAATCAATCAATCAATCAATCAATCAATCAATACTGATCTGCATTTAGGGCAGTCAACCAGGTGGCAGATTCCCTATCTGTTGTTTTCTAGCCTTTTCTTAAATGATTGCAAAGAAATTGGAAATTTATTGAACATCTCCCTTTGTAAGTTATTCCAATCCCTAACTCCCCTTCCTATAAATGAATATTTGCCCCATTTTATCCTCTTGAATTCCAACTTTATCTTCATATTGTGATCTTTCCTACTTTTAAAGCCGCCACTCAAACTTATTCATCTACTAATGTCATTCCACGCCATCTCTCCGCTGACAGCTCGGAACATACCACTTAATGTAAAAAGTCTCAAACAGATTTATTAAAAACCACCATTCCAATACTTTACAATCTTTAAGTTAAAGATACAAACGTTACATAGATGTTAAAATGGGACATGTTTCGCTTAAGCTTTGTAAGCATCTTCAGCCACACTTAATCTAAAGCTAAGTCAGGGCCCTGAACTGGGTTCCTCATTAAAGTATAATACATGTATTAATACAAGATAAAACAGTCATAAAAATCTAGTGTGTGGAGAAAGCAATGCTTAAATGCAACTAAACTTCAATAATAAGCTTGTCGTAGTATTATAGTACAAGTTGATTATTTGTAGACTGAGACATAGTCATAATAATCTAACATACAATTGGATTGTACAAATTTGTCGATATTAATGAAGCGTGGATTAATTAAAATATTGAAAAATAAATCTTCGAACGTTGTTGAATGAGAATCAGGTACGTAGAATTACAGTAGAGTTGTTAACTCCAAGTGGTTGCTTAATAAGGTGAAAAGGCGCTTGAAGCATCAGTGTGTAAAAGTGTTGTCTCTTTCGTGGAATAATCTTTGTAGTAGATTGTAGTCATGAGCTGTCTTGTGTAGATTCAACAAATAGGGTGTTCAATAAAGCCTTTGATGTGGGAGAATTCGCAATGTGACGCGTGTCGAAGACTGAAATGTATAGGAAAAATAAATGTCAGTTTTGGAAACATAGAGAACATTCTACTACCCTTTATGTTGACAGAGAGGTGACTAGCCTTGTTGGTTGTTTGAGATGATCTGGCAGTCGTTATTCTGCTGCTACGTGTATTGTAGGGGTGTGTCTGTGAAGGCGGAGAATGAGTCGAGAGAGGAAGGGGTAGGCGGAGCAATGAGGACATTAGATTAGGCGGAGGGTATGTAGAGTGAATCGGTGACTTGGAAGTGGCTACTATTGCGGTAGGGAAGTTGTTAGCGTGTTTATAATTAAATATTTTCATGAAATTATTGGTATTTATATTAAAGGCAGTGAGTAAATTAGAGATTTGTTCAATTAATGGACTATTTGTGTCGAGAACATCATTTACATTACTATTAATGTTATAATGCTGATCCAAAAAAATGTAGGCGTTTTCGAACTCGGTCATCAGTTTACTCTTGTTGACGCATTTTATAATATGAAGGTCTTATTCAATCGTGGTAAAGTTATGGCCAGTATCCTTCATATGATTGCTCATAGAAAATTTTCTATGTTTTGAGGCATTGTAGTGTTCCAAATATCTAGTTTTGAAACTGCGTCCGGTTTGTTCTATGTACGTAAAAGTACATTGGGCACATTTGAGTCTATAGATTCCGGAATTCGAAAATTTATTATGTATTCAATTTACAGTATTGGAGTTAAAACATATATTACGATTCGTGTTTCAAGTTTTATACACAATTTTGACGTCATATTTCTTCAACGGGTTGGTTATGCGATACATAATAAAGGTAAAGGCAGCAAAACTTTTTTTTTTTTTTTTTTTGGTTTTTGTTTTTCAGGGGTTAATTTTGAAGCGGTTCTTAGTTTGATTTTACCTATAATTTTATTGACCATATCAGGTTTGTAGTCATTAAGTTCAGCTAAAACTTTAATATAACCAAATTCTTTTTTTCTATTAGCATTAGAAAGTGGGATTTTTAGAGCTCTGTGAATTAAGCTGTAGAAAGTTGCCTGCTTATGAGAATGTGGGTGTAGAGAATCATTCTTTATAGTCAATGGAGCAGACAAAGGTTTCCTATAAATTTGGAATATAAATTTATCGTTAGCCCTTGTTAAATTTAAATCCAAGAAATTCAAAGAATTATTGGATTCATCTTTTTTAGTGAATTTGATATTATTGTCAAGGTCACTGAGGTACTTTAACATATTATCACTGTTAATTTGATATTTATCGATGATAGCAATTGTATCATCTACAAATCTCAGCCACAATTGAAGACCATTGATTCTGTTAATTATCTTATTAGTTTCTAAGTTGTCCATGAAAATATTGGCAAGGATACCCGAAATTGGGACGCCCATTGGAAGGCCCTTTTGATGGAAGATTTTATTGTTAAATGTGAAAAAGTTATTGTTTAGAACAAATTTCAGTAGATTGATGAATTCTTCTATTTCAAATTTACTTAAGTTATTCTGTTTTGAAAGATTAGTTTTAATGATATTGACAGTTTCATTTATAGGTATATTCGAATACATGTTGACAATGTCATATGAAACCATTATATGATTGTGTTGTAACTTAGAGGGCTTTTCGCAAAAATCAATGGAATTTTTGACATAGGCATGATTATTAAATTTAAAGTGTTTATTCAAGAAACTGTGTAAGAATTTTGAGACGTTGTAGGTGGGGCTGTTTCTACAGTTTATGATATTGCACACGGGTACTTCGTTTTCATGAATTTTTGGTAAGGCTTTGGCCATTGGTAGCTTAGGATTCATTAATATAAGTATGTGACATTCGTGTTCTTGTAAAAGAAAGGACAAATTTTAAAAGAAATTCTTTAAACCTTGTTGGATTTTAGGGATAGGTATATGTGTTAGCAGAAAAGAAGATTATTCCATGAAAGAGACACAACACTTCTACACACTGATGCTTCAAGCGCATTTGATCTTATTATGCAACTACTGTACTTGGAGTTAACAACTCTACTGTAATTCTACGTACCTGATTCTCATTCAACAACATTTAAAGATTTATTTTTCGATATTTTAATTAATCCCCCCCCCCACGGCACTTAACGCCCTAGAAAGGGCCTTGGCCTGCTCAGCGACCGCTCCTCAGCCTGAAGGCCTGCAGATTACGAGGGGTCTTGTCAGCACGATGCATCCTCTCGGCCGTTATTCTGGCCTTTCGAGACCGGGGCCGCCATCCCACCGTCAGATAGCTCCTCAATTCTAATCACATAGGCTGAATGGACCTCGAACCAGCCCTTAAGTCGAGAGGAAAATCCCTGACCTGGCCAGGAATCGAACCCGGGGCCTCCGGACGAGAGCCAGGCATGCTACCCCTACACCACGGAGCTGGCATTTTAATTAATCCACACTTCATTAATATCAACAAATTTGTACAATCCAACTGTATGTTAGATTATTATGACTATGTCTCATTCTACAAATAATCAACTTGCAATATTTTTAGACAAACATTAATATCCATTCCGTGTACATATAATACTATGACAAGCTTATTACTGAATTTTAGTTACACTTAAGCATCGCTTTCTCCACAGACTAGATTTTTATGACTGTTTTATCTTGTATTAATACATGTATTATACTCTAATGAGGAACCCAGTTCAGGGCCCAGACTTAGCTTTAGATTAAGTGTGGCTGAAGATGCTTACAAAGCTTAAGCAAAACATGTCCCATTTTAACATCTATGTAACATATGTATCTTAAACTTAAAGATTGTAAAGTATTGGAATGGTAGTTTTTAATAAATTTGTTTGAAACTTTTTACATTCAGTACTCCAATGCGGTTATCATAATGAGATTCATAACATGTAACATAACACTTAGTCGAGCAGCTTGTCTTCTTACTCCCAATTCTTCCCAGCCCAAACTTTGAAACATTTTTTTAATGCTACTCTTTTGCCGGAAATCACCCAGAACAAATCGAGCTGCTTTTCTTTGGATTTTTTCCAGTTCTTAAATCAGGTAATCCTGGTGAGGGTCCCATGCACTGGAACCATACTCCAGTTGGTGTCTTACCAGAGATTTATATGCCCTCTCCATACCTGCCAACTTCACAAAACCAAAAATCAGGAGATTTTGATATGAAAATCAGGAAAAATCAGGAGATACAATTGATCAAAACTGCTTATTCTACATGTCTTGCACAATACAGTACTACAATATATTTATAATACTTATTGTCTCAAAGCCCGATTGTAGCTATACGAGGCTACAAGGCTAAAAATTACACATCTCTATTCCCTCACAGAAAGTATGTGAGTGAGATGATCGGTCCCTGATAAGCCTGCTGAAAATAGTATGAACGCATGTGTGAATCAGTCATGCACTTAGATGCCATTAGGCTACTTAGCAAATGCATAGATTAATATATTGCACCAAGCGCCCGCGCGATTATGCAAAGCGCAATGCTATTTGGATCAAATAATTAGCTGATGAACCCGTGCTTTGCTACGGAAGTCTCAGAAAGACTGTCCTTATAGTTTTCCCAACTAAAGTCAACATAGGTCATTACAATGACGCCAGTATGAATGTTGCGATAAAAAGCAATGTTGTCATACGAAATATTCGATAAAATGAAAACAGCACATTTTCTCACTTTTAGCGAAATGCACTACGGTGTCGATCTAACAGTTCAAAAGTTTCAGAGCTAGAATGACCAGGCTGCAGACAGCCGCGAATACTCCTGTGTAATCATTCCGTTTAAGTGTGCACACTGCTCATTCCAATCACTGCCTCAGAGTAGGGATTGAGTAGCTGGAATACTATGCTGATCCAGTGTGTTATGTACCAGTAGTATCAGAAAATTTATGAACCAGAGGAATGGCATGCTAAAGAAGAGAGAGATCTAACTCCCCACTCCCCAGCTACTTCCCACCAATATTCACGCAGGCTGTTATACTCAATACGCAGCAGTAATCCTATCATTCGAAGATAAATGGCAGCAGAATACACAAAGCACATCACAACAAACAATGCTCAATGTAATGTTATTGCTGATCAATTTTATGAACTTTCCATATTGGAGGCCTTCACACTTAGTTTTCTTCCAAATCTGTGATTTAGAGCATCTAATGTCAAGTGAGTCCTCCTTTCTTTCATGACAACCTCGTGTGTTATTTAAGCAATTGTTCCTTCATGACTTTTTTCTCATTCTTATTCTTCACAATTTAATCAACATCACTACCAATATTATTGTAGTCGGTACAGTAAAACGTAATAACACATAAATAGTCGGAAATTGTATTCTCTGTAACTTTTGTTATGTAGTACTTTTCAATATGACCAGTAAGATAGGTAATTAAAAATTAAATTTTTGGCACCTTCCCCTAAACTACCATTTTGAACAGAGTGAATAAAATTATTTATAACGTAGACTGTAATTCCTTATTCCGCGACTTTACATAAAATTCTGTTCACCCATTTTAACGT
The DNA here is from genome assembly GCF_040414725.1 of Anabrus simplex. NCBI lineage: Eukaryota > Metazoa > Arthropoda > Insecta > Orthoptera > Tettigoniidae > Anabrus > Anabrus simplex. Next base: position 311,534,568 of record NC_090266.1, read on the forward strand.
ATCCCGGCGCTGATATGGACTTAGCAAAAAAATCTGAATCCATGAATATCTCTATCATCATAGCCGGTACGGTAAAAATGTTTAAGACGTAAATGATAGGAAATTTTATAATATATAACTTTAGTTATGTAGTATTTATCGATAGGGCTAATAATAACATAAATATTTGAGAATTAAATTTTCGGCCTTCCCCTAAACGCCATTTCACTCAGCGTGAATAAAATTATTTATGGCCTAGATTGTAGCGACTTATTCCCCGACGTTATATACCGATTTTCATTAAATTCTCTTCAGCCGTTTTCTCTCGTGATGAGCGTGCGTACGCACGCACGTACAGACAGACAGACAGACAGACAGACAGACAGACAGACAGACAGACAGACAGACAGACAGACAGACAGACAGACAGACAGACAGACAGACAGACAGACAGACAGAAATTACGGAAAATTAAAACGTGCATATCCCCTTGTTACTATGGATGGTTGCGACCGGTACGCAAATATCATTCTTTTTAAATTCTGAGCAATGTACGGACAAAACTCTTGTTTTATTTATATTGAGATAAATAAAAATTAGTCTGAATTGTCTCCAAATGGCTCGTAAAATCTCTAGAAAAGTCACTAGTAGTTATCATTGAAATTCTGTCATTAAATTACTAAGAAACACTCAATATCTAGCGACGAGTCTCTAGAATCGACCAGACTGATGTGAACGAACACCAACATAGAACGCGAGAACGAGAGATTGACAATCGATACACGCGTCGCGATATAAAGGTTTCAATCAAGCACGGCCGACTGGATACCTCGCTGCGCTCCTTATACCGGCCTTGACAATCGCTTGTGAAGCCCAGCATAAAGCTGTAATTGGAAAGTTTCACCATAATGCCGCTGGAGCGCTGGCCTACTACCCATTGACAGGATGCTGTATACCGCAAATTGCTGCATTTCCAGTTTTATTTTTTGGTTTTGCTGTCGTAAATGTTAGCAATGTGTTCACAATGAGGTGCTTGTTGGCTTGATAATGAAATCTGATAGTTATGCGCTAGTAAGTTTATTTTTTATTGTGTAGTGTGGTGATTATATTTTTTTAAATTGTGTTTAAAAATCTTGGAATTTGAGACATTCTTGTGCAACTTTTCGTACGTCGAGCAGAAATTTTATGGAAGCAAGAACAAAGTGATTTCTCGCTGTAACTTCGTCCTGAACAAGGATTTTAATTTATGTGCTAATTCGTTTTTTAATGGTGTGTTGATTTGCTTTTCTTTAACTGTGTTAGGAAATATTCGAATATATATTGCTGTGTGCCTTTTTTGTATTCCGAACAGAAAAAAAAAAGCAAAGGGACACTATCATTTTACGAATTCTCTGTAGACCAGGACAAAACTACGTCTTAGTTTTCCGTTTCTATGTCGGGTATTTACCTTCGTTCTTTCTTTCTCTTTTCTTACTCTGTTTACCCCTCCAGCGTTGGCTTTTCTCTCGGACTCAGTGAGGGATCCCACCTCTACCACCTCCAAGGGTAGTATCGTGGAGCGTGAGACTGCGGGTCGGGGGATACAACTGGGAAGGATGACCAGTACCTCTCCCAGGCGGCCGCAACTTCTATGCTGAACAGGGGCCTTGTCGGGGATGGGAAGATTGGAAGGCATATCCAAGGAAGAGGGAAGGCATCAGCCGTGGCCTTAAGTTAGTTACCATCCCGGCATTTGCTTGGAGGAGAAGTGGGAAACTATGGGAAACCACTTCGAGGATGTCTGAGGTGGGAATCGATACCACCCTCTACACAGTTGACCTCCCAAGGCTGTGTGGACCCCGTTCCAGTCTTCGTACGACTTTTGAAATTTCGTGGCAGGGCCAGGAATCGAACCCGGGCCTCCGTGAGTGGCCGCTAATCATTTTTACCCATGAATTTTCTTTCATAGAATAATCCTTTAGGCTGTGTCGTATTTGCCATATGACAGCAACACAACACATTTTTGTTCAAGATAATCTGAACTTTAACATTTAAACATTGACAAGTAAGAATCACTACTGCTATGACGGTAAGGCCAGCGTATGAAGTGTTGTTACCTGAGCAATGGGGCCGATGACCTAGATGTTAGGCCCCTTTAGACAACAAGCATCATCATCATCGAGCAGAGAACAGTTTACATTTTATTTACTCAAAATACTTTTCTCTCACTGAATTTTTATTTAAAATTCTTCTTCTTTCGCTATTTGTTTTACGTCGCACCGACACAGATAGGTATTATGACGCCAATGGAATAGGAAAGGGCTAGCAGTGGGAAGGAATCGGCCATGGCCTTAATTGAGGTACAGCCTGATGTGAAAATGGGAAACCACGGAAAACCGTCTCCAGAGCTGCCGACAATGGGGTTCGAACCCACTATCTCCCGGATGCAAGCTCACAGCTCCACGCCGCGTGGCCAACTTGTTCCACCCTACTGCATTTCAAGTAAAATTTATTTTCTGAATTTAACATGGCCAGCTTGCCCGGTATTTAATATTCTAGTGAAAGGTATGAATGAAATATAATCTGAAACTATATATATTGAAATTAACATTTAAACATGTTTGAGTCAAAATATTTATGTTCTGCATACAACGAATATGGAAAAAGTAAGACTCTTATGTTTTGTCCAGCCCCCTTCCTGAGAGCAGCGCTTGAAGAATTTTAAAACTCTAATTGAACAATGACTCTTAATCTCGATATTAACATCAGAAGACAAAAGCATTGTGGTAAGTTCTCCTATGTATCTAAATGCCATGATAACAAAAACGATTACTATTATTCCTCACAATTAAGGAACGTCAGTTGGACTACTCCATCCTCCGCAGTTTCATTTCACGACGTTGTTTTGGCACATATCAATGAAAGTAGCCTTTAGGATTAATCATTTTAACAATATTAGTCAATGTAACATACTATTTTATTCCCTAAATTAAGATACATCGGCAATCAGAGTCAATATCAGAACGTCAGCTGGACTAAGTCATCTCCCCGCAGTTTCATTTCACGACATCATTTTGGCAAATATCAACGAAAGTAACCTTTAAGATTAATCATTTTAACAGTATTAACCCATGTAATATTCTCCATAGCTCTAAATTACGATAAATCGGCAACCAAAGTCAATATATTTTCCATAAAGAAGTATGCATTTCTACCGCAAATAGGTCGGCCACCAGCGCCACGTGTCGAGTTGTGTAACTACTCCGATTACAGTTCGTGGACCCGATTGTCAAGGCCGGTAAGGAGCTAGCTAGAGCGACGCATCAAGTCGGCCGTGAATCAAGACCGACTCCAATCCTTGTCTTGTTTCAATAAACATCGTACATTCGCGAAATTTCTCGCATTCATAAACGTCGATGTTTCGTTTGAAAGCGGCCAATGAGTGAAGGACTTCCGGCCACTGGCGTAAAAAGCTGAAACGGCGGGATTTGAAAATAAATGTTTGAAGTTCACAAAAAAAAAAGAAGCTAAAATCGGGAGAAATAATAGAATAATCGGGGGACGGGAAAAACTGTCGAAAATCGGGAGTCTCCCACCTAAATCGGTAAAGTTGGTAGGTATGCCTCTCCTTTACATCCTTACTACAACCCCTAAACACCCTCATAACCATGTGCAAAGATCTGTACCCTTTATTTACAATTCCATTTTCGTGATAACCCCAATGAAGATCTTTCCTTATATTAACACCTAGATACTTACAATGATCCCCAAAAGGAACTTTCACCCCATCAACGCAGTAATTAAAACTGAGAGGACTTTTCCTATTTGTTAAACTCACAACCTGACTTTTAACCCCGTTTATCAACATACCATTGCCTGCTGTCCATCTCAGAACATTATCGAGGTCTCGATGCAGTTACTCACAATCTTGGTACTTATTTATTACTCTATACAGAATATCATCATCCGCAAAAAGCCTTACCTCTGATTCTAATTGTTTACTCATTTAGGCCTATATATATATGAAAATATAAAGGTCCAATAAAACTGCCTTGAGGAATTCCCCTCTTAATTATTACAGGTTCAGATAAAGCTTCGCCTACTCCAATTCTCTGAGATCTATTTTCTAGAAATATAGCAACCCATTCACTCACTCTTTTGTCTAGTCCAATTGAACTCATTTTTGCCAGTAGTCTCCCATGATCCACCGTACTAAATGCTTTAGACAGGTCAATCGCGATACAGTCCATTTGACCTCCTGAATCCAAGATATCTGCTATATCTTTCTGGAATCCTACAAGTTGAGCTTCAGTGGAATAACCTTTCCTAAAACCGAACTACCTTCTATCCAACCAGTTATCAATTTTGCAAATATGTCTAGTATAATCAGAAAGAATGCCTTCTCAAAGCTTACATACAATGCATGTCAAACTTACTGGCCTGTAATTTTCAGCTTTATGTCTATCACCCTTTCCTTTATACACAGGGGCTACTACAGCAACTCTCCATTCATCTGGTATAGCTCCTTCCACCAAACCATAATCAAGTAAGTACTTTAGGTATGGTACTATATCCTAACCCATTGTCTTTTGTATATCCCCAGAAATCTTATCAATTCCAGCTGCTTTTCTAGTTTTCAACTTTGTGTTTTATTGTAAATGTCATTGTTATCATATGTAAATTTTAATACTTCTTTAGCATTAGTCTCCTCTTCTATCTGGACATTATCCTTGTAACCAACAATCTTTACATACTGCTGACTGAATACTTCTGCCTTTTGAAGATCCTCACATACACACTTCCCTTGTTCATTAATTATTCCTGCAATGTCCTTCTTGGAACCTGTTTCTGTCTTAAAATACCTGTACATACCCTTCCATTTTTCACTAAAATATGTATGACTGCCAATTATGCTTGCCATCATGTTTACCTTAGCTGCCTTCTTTGCTAGATTCAATTTCCCAGTAACTTAATAACTTCGTGAATTAATTTCCAAAGGACTCTTTGTTCACTACATTAGTGGTCAATCCACCTGGAGCAACAACCTGAACAGCGCTTGGCCAGTAGTTGCTCTGGAATATGTCCTTTGACACGGAAAGCCTTATTCCTTGGGGATCCATTAGAGTTACAAAGAAAATGAGTATGACATTCTTTTTGGTGGAAGCCTGAATTTTAAGTCACATGCTTTGCTTTATTAGGACTCACTATTTGCCCATTATTTTGTTTTTTTAAAGGATAAAACAAGCTAAATTCTAAAAGCCACAAAAAACAAAAATTAAGGGCAAAAATAATTTTGGAAGTCCCAAGGTTACATATTTAGACTCACTTAGTGATGATAGCCACTTAATGCCTCTTATGCTAAACAAACACGCAGAATGAAGTAATATATTTTTCCTTGTAAGCTTTGGTATCATTCCAGCCACATGCGAAAGAAATGGCACTGATTTCTTTAAGACTGTCGTTCTGTGAAATAATTGTAATTTTATCGATTACTTGTTGAAAAAATTAGTTTTACTTGTAACTGAGTAAAAATTTCTCAGATAGCTGTCCATCTCAATTACATTTCTTCTGTACTCTTCCCATGACAGTATTGTCCCCTTCAAATTTGACCTACAATGAAAATTTATTGTATGTGGAAATGGGATATTATCATTCTTTCATTGAGGGTGATATATTATAAGTTTATGCCAACACAGTCGTGTCTTCTTATAGAGAACTGGTTTGGACAGGCAGGGAGCGCAGTATTGATATTTCAATCAACCGGCCAGCTGAATCATGTGACCTACTGGGAAACTTTCAAGGTCGCTCTAATTGGCAGCGCCTGTGGAATATTCTGGAGACAGTAATATCTAGAATTATGTGAACCTATCAGGTGGAAGTACGATGTTCAATTACGAAACGATATAGAGACGCACCCACCCGGAGTAAATGCTTAAATACCTGTGTTTTAAGAATAAACACTCTCTTATCTCTTATCTTCTGGTAGTCGTCGAGTGAAGCAGATTTTCAACAACTAAGTTACGTACTGTTCTTCGATACTTTCCACTTGGTTGTGTTTGAGAACACAGTGTAAAGTTTTTTTGTCAGTTTCAGCTCTTATCCAGTCAAGAGAGAAGAGGACCTCTACATGTTCGATAATTTTCTCCAGGATTTTTCACTCATCGTCCGAAGGAGCAATCTACAGGATTATGGAAATCAACTCTGCTGTCAACATGAAGAACTAAGATGTAGGCATTATCTAACATGGGGAGATAGCGACTGGAAGCAGATTGCCATGTAAGCAGATCACCATGTGAGCAGATTCAGTAACCGACGGAGAGATCCACTTTCATCAGAAATTTAAGTACCATTTTATAATGATTTTTCTGTCCTTCTTTGTAGAAATAATACTTATTCATTAATGGTAGTATTTCTATTAGATTAGAAAATTTTAACAATATTTCCATTCTTCTTTCCTATGGGAAATGGTAGTGTTGTTACGTTGTGAGTGTATGATTTGTTGGACTCTATTAGTGTAGTTAAACTGTGTGTCTTCTAATATGATTCTGAATGTCCCTCCGACAGCTTGGAGTGCTATTTAAAAATCATAGACCTCACCGATAAAGATGATTGTTTTTTGAGAGTATTTTCGAATGTCTGAACTCGTGTGGGACAAATTTACGTCACATTTAACATGCTGAATTTCAGAGTAAATTTCATCCCATGTATTTCATTAGATTTTATGCGGGCTAGTGTCATCAGATTCAGTGTCAAATTCAGATTTTTGTGAAAATGATATCCAGCAAAAATAATAATAAATTTTTAAATCGGGTTAAACTAAATGTTAATGGTCATGAGTTATAAATGTTACTTGTTCTTATTGTGTAATGTTTGATGTGTGCTCTATTAAGTGGAATATGAGCCTGGAATACGGAGAATCCTGAGGGATTAATTATATAGTTTATTTGAGAAGTATGTGTCTAGTGAACCATGCCTTCTGCAAATTTTGGAGCACGTGTTGAATGATGTGAGTAAGATTTAAAAGTAATAATAATTTTATCGTGACTCGTGAACCACAGGTTCAATGGTGTTAATGTTTAACCTATATTTATGTGCAGGTTAGTTGTCGACAATTCTTCTGAATATTGAACCACTGATATTCTTGATGATCAACGTTGTGAGAACTCTGCTATTTCTGAATAAGTGATTTCCCATATTAAATCACATTTCTGTGAGGGTCGTGAGTGATACTTACCCGATACTGTCATCTTAAAATTCCATGAGTAAGAGAATAAAAATCAGAATTTAATAGTTAAATTCCAGAATCTGATTGTAATATATGTAAGTAATAATCATGTATCATTTGTGTGATTAAGGAGTGAGAGTAGTAGTTAATTACATTTTTCTGTGATTTATTGAAATGTGGTTCTGACCTGGCCACATGTTCACCATGTTGGGCCCAGGTTATTTCCAGCGTTGTTTGTGATGATTTATTTTGAGATGGTTAAAACCTTTAGTAAGTTTCATTTAAAATTTACGTAAAAGTAACATTAAGGTACCAGCCAAAAATGAATAAGTGCGTAATATTTCAATCATATGGCCAAGGTACCCAAAATTTTTTAAAGATTGTTAATTTCATTTCGAGGCATCAGATAACGTGATTCGATTAATGTCACATATTATTCAGAGCAGTTTAGGAGTAGTTTCATGGAAATAACAATTTTTGTGAATGTATTTAATGGTGATAAAGTCTTAAATAGACATGCTTCAGTAAATTTATATAATAAAATATTTCAAAAGTATAGTTCAGTGGAACTCACACTAGATAAACGTAATAATGTTAATGGAATTTATCCACGAGAAGGATGACATGTTATAATATTTCTGATAGTATTTGTGAATGTTAATGACGCCACAATTAATTCATTTCTTCATAAAATGTAAACTTTCTTTGTGTGAATGTAGACGCTATCACGATAGCATACAGTCTAGGATAGCCTAGGATGGCACAGGATAATTTACGAGCCCTGGAAAGATTATTGCTATTTAATTTTCTTGTAATTTGTTAATAATCCAACCATTATTAAGAGAAGGTTCTCCCAGCATAATTTTATTTCTTTATTCAAGCCAGATGTGGGCTAATGAATATTTATTGTATATTTCAGTTAATTTCAAGTTCCGATATGAGTGGAGAACGAAGATGTAACAAATCAGGCAACTTATGGAGAAGAATTTTGAACAAAATCCATCAAGATTTATTTGTTAATTTTGTGCTTTTTTGAGTGCTAGTTTTAATAAATGTCAAACCTGTTGTTTTAAATGTTTATTTTTATTGTCGTCAGTCCTTGCATCTTACCTACCCTTTAAAAACAAGCAAGGCCCGACAGCGAACTGTCCACGACTGAGCCGACCGGGAATAAAGGGGGCAGTATGTCTCCATGTTGGCTGCTATTTATGGATTGAATTCTGCATATGGTAGTGGTTTAACACACACTAACTCATGGAAGGTATTTTGGTGACACAAGGATTGTCAACGGCATTAGGATGTGGAAGGCAATGGGAAACCACTGCATTAAAGATCCTGAAGGATATCTCTTTGAGTTCATATGGCATGGCTCTGTTCAACATAAAATTATAAAATTATCCGGAGTTTCTATTCCCCCATTCGGATCTCCAGGGGGGAATGCTTTGAACGCTGCTGTGACTAGAAAGCCCAACAGTTTTGGAAAGATCAAAGTGTATGACAACAAAGTTCAAATTGCTACATGGAATGTACACAGCTTATATATGACAGGGACACTTGCAAATGTGGAAGCAGAAAGATGCAGGCTTAAAACTGACATTCTTGGATTAAGTGAAGTAAGATGGCCTGGATCAGGGATTCAGATTATGAGAAGGATTCTTGTACTTTGTACTTTTCAGGGGGAAATGATATTAACCACAGGTATGGAGTTGGCGTGATTGTGTCATCAATGATTGCAAAATCAGTTTTAGATTTCGTTCCAATTAGTGATCGAGTAATGTTAGTAAGGTTGCAAACATCACACCGACCTATGAATATCATCCAGGTTCATGCACCAACTTCAGACAAAGATGATGAAGAGATAGAATCATTCTATGATACCTTGAATGAAGCACTGAAACTTACAAAGAAAGGAGAGAAACCACTGGTCATGGGCGATTTCAACTCAAAGATTGGCCTCGGTGCTGAAGGTGATATTGTAGGGAGCTATGGTCTTGTTGAACGAAATACAAGGGGAGACAGATTGGTGCAGTTTTGCACAGAACATGAAGTTTTCATTTCTAATACCTTTTTCAAACTTCACCCTAGGAGGCTATACACAAGGACTTCACCCGCAGATAATGAAGAAAAGACTGTCAGAAATCAGATCGATTTTATTTTAGTAAAACAAGAGTTGAAGAAATTCGTGAAATCAATAAAAACCTATCCTTGTGCCGACATTAACAGTGACCATAACCCAGTAGTAATGGACTTTAAAATGCAATGCTTTAGAAACGCTACAGGGTGTGTTGAAATATCAAGACGCACAGACATCAAAAAATTGGTCAGTTCTGATATCAGAACTAGTGTTGGTGCTGCTCTGGAGAAAAAGATGGAAGCAATAAAAGAGTCTCAACATATAGAAGTAAAATCCATATGGAACTCAATAAGAGATAGCATAACTCAAGTCCAGGAAAATAACATTGGATACGTCAACAGCAACAAAAAGCAAAACTGGATGACTGATGAAATCCTGGAGCTTATGAATAAATATAATAAATATAAATAAATATAAATATCAACAAGATCTGGGAAAACTGGAAAAAAGTATTTTTTGAATGTGTCTATCAAGTTGTGTCGAAAATTTCCATCTCTAATAAGCGAAAAACGCCATGGATCACTAAAGAGATAGCATCGGGTATTCGAAAGAGAAATTGTTTATACAGGAAATGGAAGGAAAACCCAATTGACAGTAGGTGGGAGAAGTACAGACTGGCTAGGAACAAACTCAAATCATTAATCCGTGATGCCTACAGTTCATATATCCACAGCCTTAGTTCCAATAATAAAGAGCTATGGGCTTTCAGCAGAAGCAAAAGCAGCGACAGTGCTCCATCTGTCTTCAAGTACAATGGACTATCAGTTTCCTTTCCCCAAGAAATAGCAGACACATTTAACAGTAAATTTAAAAATAACTTCACCACTGCTGACAAGGATGAAGACATGTTCACTACAAGGACAAACCCCCCCCCGTTTCCGCCCCTAACTAGCTTGTACTTCACTACTAACGAGGTCGCAACAAGTCTTCGGAGAACTAGACTTCATGCTGCAAACGGCCCAGATAACGTGCTGGCCAGAATTCTCCACTGCTGTGCAGAAGCATTAGCACCTTCTCTTTGTGCAATATTTAACATCTCAATGAATAGTGGGACTGTTCCAGAAGAATGGAAGAAAGCAAATGTCGTTCCCGTATTCAAAGACGGTGACAGAGAAAATGTAGACAACTATCGCCCAGTCTCTATTACATCTGGTTTATGGAAATGCATGAAACGCCTTATTGTTAAACATGTGCTGAATTTTCTGAATGAGAGAAACCTGTTGAATGAAAACCAACATGGATTCCTCCCTGGGAAATCCTGTACTACACTTTTAACAACAGTAATTGATGAGTGGCAACATTCCCTTGACCAGTCTAATATATCCCAAGTGGACTGCGTAACTCTTGACTGGAGTAAGGCCTTTGATCAGGTACCTCATCAACGACTGTTGTTAAAACTTAACAAGTATGGCATTCAAGGCAAACTGCAGGCATGGTTCCGATCATTCCTGGTAGGTCGGACGCAGAGTGTTGTGTTCAGTAGGGCCAGGTCAGAACAAACTTTAGTCACCTCGGGTGTGATTCAAGGTAGTGTGATAGGACCGCTTCTGTACACGATATTTACGCTGGATCTGCCAGGTTGTGTATTGTCTTCTATGGCACAGTATGCTGATGACACCATCATTTACAGAGCCATTCGCAATGAGAACGACGCAAATAAGTTACAGTCAGATCTGGATAGTGTGGCTCTGTTGTGCAAAATATATAGAATGTCTATAAATGTACAGAAATGTAAATATATACGCTTAACTAGAGCAAGATCACAGTTACAACACCAAATTTCACTGTGTGGTAAAAACCTGATGCCCTGCACCTCAATAAAATTGCTTGGCATTCACATTTGCAGCAATTTAAAATGGAACAAGCATGTAGAGGAAATTAGGTGCAAAGCATACAGAATCCTGGGATTCATCTGCAGATCTCTACTGGGAGTCAGAAAGAAAGCAGTCCAGACAGCCTATTTGTCCTTAGTACGGCCAATACTGTTGTACGGGCTGCCTTCCTGGGACCCTACTACAGTGGAGAACATGATGAAACTAGAGGGAGTTCAACACCGAGCAGAACGACTAATTACTAAACACGGTCATTTAAATACAGCCAGGTCACTGCCCCCCATAACAACCCTCTGTAAACAAATAGATATTGCTTTCCTGAGAAAAAACCTCGCAGGTAACATTCATATAAACCCTTTCAACCGCTTACAGCTGAACTATCGTTCCGCTCAAAGAGGTCGAGGTGTGTCCCTTTTCCCTCCATTTGCAAGAACAGTATCATATAAAAGTGGCTTCTTTAATTGTTCTGCTTGGCTGTGGAATGAACTCCCACCTCAGATAAAAGAACTACCTCCAGAGAAATTTTGTAAAGAGGTAAAAAAAGGATGTATATATAATGAAACCTTCTGTACATAATATAATTTTTCCACTGTGGGAATGTTCAGAGAGAGAGAGAGAGAGAGAGAGAGAGAGAGAGAGAGAGAGAGAGAGAGAGAGAGAGAGAGAGAGAGAGAGAGAGAGAGAGAGAGTGTGTGTGTGTGTGTGTGTGTGTGTGTGTGTGTGTGTGTGTGTGTGTGTGTGTGTGTGTGTGTCGAATTACTTGAATGTTGAACAGGTTTTTGTGGGTATTATGTAAATATGCCTTGTAAATATGGTAACTGTATATAAGCACACTATGTAGAATGTAATTGTATATTTGAATATTGTAATTTTAAGTGGACCGGGCGAGTTGGCCGTGCGCGTTGAGGCGCGCGGCTGTGAGCTTGCATCCGGGAGATAGTAGGTTCGAATCCCACTATCGGCAGCCCTGAAGATGGTTTTCCGTGGTTTCCCATTTTCGCACCAGGCAAATGCTGGGGCTGTACCTTAATTAAGGCCACGGCCGCTTCCTTCCAACTCCTAGGCCTTTCCTATCCCATCGTCGCCATAAGACCTATCTGTGTCGGTGCGACGTAAAGCCCCTAGAAAAAAAAAAAAAAAAAAAAAATTTTAAGTGGTGATGGAGGCACTTTTGTGTATGTGGGGCTATGCCCTTTCTCCATCCACCATCCATAAATTGTACCTACAATTAATGGAAAATAAATAATAATAATAAGAAGGAAATATAAAGACCCCGTTAAATACAAAAATCTACACAAAGATACGTAGAAAATGCAGAGAAGCACAGGAATCCTGGATGTCTGACAAATGCAAGGAAATCGAGGAATTTCAGGAGAAACATGATCACTTCAACCTACATAAAAAGGTGAAAGAACTGAGTGGACTACAAAGGAAGCGATGCGGACAAATATTAAGGAATACAAACAATGAGATTATTTTAGGAGTTGAAAAGAAACTTAAAAGATGGAAGGAATACATCGAATATCTCTTCAAAGATGGCACAGATGATCCTCCACCGCCTGTCGAAAGAATCAATGAAGCCAGTCTTGAAATAACAAACAGTGAAGTATTGAATGCCGTTAAACTTCAGACGAATGGTAAAGCCACTGGTCTAGACAGAATTTACGCTGAAGTTGTTAAAGTTATAGCTGAACAGGACTCAACCGGCCTGTCTACTAACATTGTTGTTCAACATTATCTATACATTAGGAAAGATACCTTCTGACTGGCTGAGATCAACTTTCATACCAATACCAAAGTAGCAGAACTCCTCCCAGTGTGATGATTACCGTATGATTAGTTTGATGTCCCATGTACTCAAAATATTTCTGCGAATCATACACGCCCGGATTTACAAGAAATGTGAATCTCATATGGATCAGACCCAGTTTGGTTTCCGAAATGTTGTCGGCACATGTGAAGCACTCTTCTCCTTAAATGTACTAGTAAAGAGGTGCAGGGACATGAATGTCGATGTATATGCTTGTTTCATTGACTACAAAAAAGCCTTCGAGTGTGAAACATGAAAAGATGGTAGAGATATTAAGATCGACTGGTATTGACCAAAGCAATTTACGCATTATCAGCGCACTGTACTGGAATCAAATCACAGATGTCAAAAATTGACCAAAGAACATCAGAAGCGACTACAATCAGAAAAGGTGTTTGTCAAGGATCTGTGCTATCACCTCTCTTGTTCAACATTTATTCTGAAACAATATTTAGGGAAGTGTTGCTGGAAGAAAACAGCAGGATAGTTATAAATGGACAGGCAATTAACAATATCAGGTATACAGATGATACTGTTGTCATAGCAAATGAATTACCTGTGCTCCAATGCATGATAGACAAGTTAGTCCAGTGCAGTGAAGAGTTTGGCCTGTTTGTCAATGCTTCCAAGACCAAAGTTGTAGTCTTCTCTAAAAGAAAAATCCAAGCAACCCTGTCAATAAAAGGCAATAGCATTGAACAAGTATCCTTGTTCAAATACTTGGGCACTGTGCTAGTTGAAGAATGTGATTCCAAGAGAGAGCTAAAATCTGGAATAGAACAGGCCAGGAGACAATTTTTTAGCATGAAACAGCTATTTACAAGATCGGATCTAAGTCTGCAATTGAGAATACGAATGATTCGGTGCTATGTGTTTTCCATTTTTCTCTTTGGATTTGAAAGCTGGACCCTTGACCAAAATCTAGAAAAAAGAATTTATGCTTTTGAAATGTATCTATATCGCCACCTACTCCGAATACCTTGGGTGCTGAAAATTTCAAATGACAAAGTCCTTCATCGCATGAAGAAACAAAAAGAACTATTACTTAAAAAAAAAAAAAAAGGAAAACCCAATATCTAGGGCACATTATGAGAGGCGAGAAGTACCAGCTATTACAACTCATCATTGAAGGTAAGATACAGGGGAAAAGGTCTGTAGGCAGGAGGAGGAATTCATGGCTGAAAGACATTCAAAGATGACACAACTGCACTTCAGAAGATGCCTTCCATGCTGCAACATCACGTACGGAGGGACCACCAACCTCCGCTAGGAGAAGGCGCCTCAAGAAGAAGAAGAAGAAGAAGGATGGGAAAGGGGTAGGCCTGGGAAGGTAGCGGGTATAGCTTTAATTAAGGTACAACGTCAGCATTTGCGAGGTGCAAAAATGGAAAACGACCGAAAACCATGTTCAGGCCTGCTGACAGTGAGGTGTGAACCCACCATAACCCAAATGTAAGCTAATAGCTATGTGATTCAGACCATGCAGTTAACTTGCACAGTGATTGAATTCTGCTAAGGTTCCATTATTTGTAACGGATTCTCTCTCCTACCCTAATATTCTCGATTTTGAACTAGTATATATAGCCTATGCACAGTGGGCTTTCTGTACATCCAGAATTTATGTTTCAGGATGCCCTTTTTGGCAATAAAAACCTAAAAAGTTGACGAATCTCTTAAAAACATATATTCTGCGATGTCCTATTCAATTTTCCATAGTGTACTGATATTAGTGTGCACCATTTATTGTCTGATGTTCCCCTTCTAGAAAAGGATAAGATCTATTAATGGTGTCAGTTGAAGACATCATTTTTGTTGTTGTTTAGGATATGTGAGCCCATTGAGAACCCTTCAGGTTGAAAAAATTATTGTTGTCAAATGTGAAACATTTTGTTTTGTGATGATGCTTACAATATTGACGATTTCTGTTGTTTGGTCTCTTCGTGTGATTTCTCCCTCCTAACGTGCTTTTCTGTGTGTCTAATGTTTTTGCAAGAAGTATGCATGTGTACAGGATAAAATTATGCCAAAAGCTAATGTGCTCACATTTGTGGACTTCAAAGAACTCATTAAATAGACAGTGACTGGCACAACATCCAAGGTCAAGTTCAAAGGGATCCTATTGGAAAATTTTGGGATTCTCACAGGGGTCACACAGGGAGATGGACTATCTCCCCTTCTATTCAATTGTTAGAGAGTGGCGCCGCAAAATTCAATGAATAAGTGGTATACAAATGGGATGCAAGAACAAAGGAACTGGAGTTGACCATTTAGCCTTTGCGGATGACACTGTGGTTCCGTCAGAGTCAATAGAACAAAACTGCCGAACTTCAGGAAAAAACAAGTATGGCAGGCCTACGGATCTCCTTCAAGAAGACACAATATATGACCAACATCAAAACAGCACCCAGATGGATGACAGTTGAGAGACAAAAAATTCAGAAAGTGGAAAAATTCAAATATCTGGGGGAGTGGATAGGCAATAACCTGTCATAAAGAGAGGCACTGTTATCAAGAATCAACAAGATGAACTTGGCATATAAACTAAATACGAACACTTACAAGAAAAAGAATATCTCGAGCAATGCAAAGCTCAGACACTACCAGACAGTGATCTGTCCAGAGGCTTTATATGTAGCTGAAAGATTGGTCAAGTAGTTGGAACTAGTGAAAAGAAAGATTCTGAGGAAGATACTGGGACCCCAAAGAACAGAGAATGGATCAAACAGAAAGAAAGGAAACCAAGAATTATATCTCAAGATGGAAAATATCTCATATACCACCTGGAAGAGGAGAGCCATGTTCTTCAGACATATCTACAGAATGAACCCCGGAAGACTGACCAATCAGATAATAAGATTTTTGAGATCAGGAAAACTAAAGTGCACTAGTACCAGGAGATTAAGAAGGACCTGGAAGAAATGGGAATAGAAGGAATGGAAATCAGCAACAGGGATGCTTACAAGTCGAGGATCAAGGCCACGAAGAGGTTTCAAGAAAAAGTTAGATCCTGTACCCAAGCACCATGGCCAGAAGAAAGGAGGAGAATGCAGAGTGAAAGGATGAAAGAGTACTGGACGAAGGTTAAAGCCCAGAAACAGATGAAGGTGAATTTGAATTAACGTGGTCCATAGTCAGCCAAAACGAAAGAGGAAGATGAGGATCAAAATCTTTAATTTTCTTTAAGCTTGTTCCTGAGTCATGTCAGAAGAGGTTATGGGTTGGGATATAGTGCCATACCTGAAATACTTACTTGATTAAGGTTTGCATGAAGGAGAGATACCAAATGAATGGAGAGTTGCAATAGTAGCCCCAGAGTACAAGCGAAAGGGTGACAAAACATAGAGCATATAATTACAGGCCAGTCAGTTTGACATGTGTTGTTTGCAAGCTATGGGAAAGAATTATTTCTGATTACATTATATATGTTTGCAAAATTATTAACTGGTTTGATAGAAGACAGTTCGGGATTAGGAAAAGTTATTCCAGTGAAGCTCAACTTGCAGGATTCCAGCAAGATATAGCATATGTTTTAGATTCAGGAGGTCAAATGGACTGTATCGCTAGTGACTCATCCAAGGCCTTTGATAGGGTAGGTTATGGGAGATTACTGACAAAAATGAGGGCTATTGACCTAGACAAATGAGTGGTTGAATGGGTGGCTACATTTCTAGAATATAGAACTCAGAGAATTAGGGTAGGTGAAACTTTATCTGTCCCTGTAATAATTAAGAGGGGAATTCCTCAAGGCAGTATTATTGGACCTTTAAGTTTTCTTATATATATCAATGATATGTGTAAAGAAGTGGAATCAGAGATAAGGCCATTTGCAGATGATGATGTACTGTATAGAGTAGTAAATGAGTTGCAGGATTGTGAGCGAATGCAGGGGGACCAAGACAATATTGTGAGATGGACAGCAGACAATGGTATGATGGTAAATGGAATGAAAAGTCAGGTTGTAAGTTGCACCAAGAGGAGAAGTCCTCTCAGTTTTAATTACTGTGTTGATGGGGTGAAAGTACCTCATGGGGAAGATTGTAAGTACCTATGTGTTAATAGGAGGCATGTGTTTAAAGTAAGTACCATTCTGATATAGAAGAAAAAGTAATGCAATTTTTTTAAACAAGTCTGTTTTTACACGTAAGCCTGTACCTTAAACTACTTCTCAACAAAAATTCCTGGCATATTAAGGCACTTGTCATATCGTGAAGCCAGCTTCTGAATTCCACCCGCATAGTAATCTGCCGCCTGATGTGCCAGCCACTGCCGGGCGGTCCTTTTTAGGTCATCATCATCGTCATCATGGCGTTGATTTCCTAAATGCTTTTTCAGGCGCAGGAATAAGTGGTAGTCACTAGACACTAGGTCACGACACTACGGAGGATGATCAAATTGTCCCCAATCGTTTGACGTGATGAGGTCTCGGGTTCAATTAGCCATGTGAGATCGCACATTGTCATGAAGCAAAAGAATCCCCTTGTGAGCATGACAAGTCATTTGTTTTGGATTGCGTGAGCACAACTTCCGATAATCTAAGCATCCTGACACAATTTCATAAAGAACACTTCTTGAAATTTCACGCAACTCATTACTTAATGACGAAATCTTAAAGCATCTGTTTTCTCGAACCTTTGCATCAACTTTTTGCACCAAGTCTTTAGTACTGACAGGCAGTCGCCCACTACACTTCTCGCCACAGACATTAGTACAGCCTTCTTTAAATGTTCTAACCCATTTTCTTACCATTCCTTTGTACACAGCGTGTTCTCCATATACTTCACTAATCTGCTGATGAATTTCAACACCTTTCATGCCTTTTCCATTTAAAAATCGAATCACAGTGTGTACGTCACACTTGGTGGGATCGTTAATTGTCAGAGGCATTTTCAATACACACAAACAAATGTAAACATGGGTGAATGCTTCCATAATGGCATTTGTGGCAAATCTATAGATGTGCATACTGAGCGCGCATGCTCTAAACAAGATCGAAGTGCTGCAGCAGCCATATTTAAAAACAGTACTTACTTTAAAAACATGCTTCATATAAGGGATAATCATATTAATGAGGTTGTTAAGAAAAGTTCAGATCTCTTCTCATGGTTATAACAGTATTTAGGGGTTGTAGTAAGGCTATAAAGGAGAGGACATATAAATCTCTCATAAGACCCCACTTAAAGTATGGTTCCAGTGTATAGAACCCACACCAGGACTACTTGAACCTAGAACTGGAAAAGACCCAAAGGACAGCAGCAGCAACAGCACGATTTGTTCTGGGCAATATTCGACAAAGGAGTACTGTAACGAAAATGTTGCAAACTTCGGGCTGAGAGACGAGATGCTCAATTTTGTGGTATGTTTCGAGCTGTCAGTGGAGAGATGGTGTGGAATGACTTTAGTAGACGAATAAACTTGAGCAGAGCTTTTAAAAGTATGAAAGGTCATAATATGAAGATAAAGATGGAACACAACCAGACAAATTGGGGCAAATATTCATTTACAGGATGGAGATTAAGGGATTGGAATAAATTATCAAGGGAAATGTTTGATACATTTCCAAGTTCTTTGAAAAGTTTAAGCTAAGTAAACAATTCATAAGAAATCTGCCACTGGGTGACAGGTCTAAATGCTGATCATGATTGATTGATTGATTGATTGATTGACTGATTAAAGAGTTTCAGAATTGCCCATGATGTCAATCTTGAAATAAACACTGATGTTGTGACTGTGGAAACATTCCTACTCAGTTTATAGTGACAAGCTAATAAGACAGCGCAGGTTTAGCCAAAAGCTAAGCACAGCAAAGCTGTTTGTGTGTGTTTGTTTGTTTTTTAAAGGGGCCTAACAGCTAGGTCATTGGCAGCAAAGTGAAGTTATCTCTGTACAGGCCATGAAGGCCCTGGGAGGGTTGGAAGATAAAGGCTTCCATTATCTGTAACCGTGGCATTTGGTGGGGTAGAGTGGTAGCTCTATGCCCAGCCACCTTTGCCCCCAGGAATTACTTATTTTTGGTGTAGGCTGAGTGAACCACAGGGTCATGTGCACCTTCGGAAGAGGAAATCTTGTTTCTTAAATTTTTTTACTTCCTGATGGGAAATCAAACCCATGTCCTTCTGGGTGAACTGACCAAGCCTTTACCGCCTCTGCCAGGCAATCCCTGCAGTTTTAACCAGGTGGCAGAATTTATCTCTAAAGGAAACATATCTACCGTACATTGTAAAACCTCAAGGACTTCCTATCTTTCCTGTCAGGTTTTCACGAACCATGGCAGTGACATGGTTCACATCCCCATAGTACTTAAACTTGACAGAAGAATTGAGAGAATCATTCATAGAAAGATAAGGCCTCTAATTGAAGCAAGTATATCTGAAAAAGAATATGGATTCAGAAACGGTGAATTGATTTTGGACCTAATATTTGAACTTTGCCGATTGAGGAATATATATTATATATACTATATGTATAATATATATTATACTAGCAAGATACCCGTGCTTCGCTACGGTTTTATACTGAAATTTAGAATTGAATGCTTATTGTTTTATATATAATCCACCGAAATTCGCGATCTGACTCGTTTTCTGAGAGAATCCGCCAAAATTCGTGATCTGACTCGTTTTCTAATAGATTATGGCAAGTTTCCTCCCATTTTTCAATCTTTCTATCCAGCAATCGATTTTGTACTTCCCGAGCTAAGTCCAGGTATTCTACCCGGTCAGTTGAGTCCCTAAATCTTTGCCATCTTTTCCTATAAGCATTTTTAATATGGATCAAATACTTCAGGAGATCCGGCGTGGTGTCGTCTTGGGTGCCTTGGCGATACTGAACCTGCGGCCGGACTGCATTCTTAGTCATTATCCGTCCAGGACCCGTTTCCAGCGCGGTCCGCACATTTGACGACGGTCCAGAACATTATTATTATTATTATTATTATTATTATTATTATTATTATTATTATTATTATAGATGTTCTGAACCCCACAGCAAGATGCAAGACCGCTACTTGGCGGTAAATTACATCTGCTGCCATTGTCATTCTTGATAATGTGACCAGCACCATTGTCGCGCGTAGGCAAGTGTGTGGGATTTCTGGCCATACGAATGACATACTTCCGTGCATTATTGACCATATTATGGAGGTGAAAAATTAGACGGTCAATCTCATTCCTATCGTTTATGTCAAATGTGTTCAAATTTTTATTTATATGCCAGGAGAATCTACTGTAATCTAAGAACGATCTCCGAAGAAAAAGATGGCTCTTGAAAACGAACCCAGGAAAGATTAAAAATGATCGGTTTATGATCAGAATAAATACATCGAAAATCTACAGCCTGTTTCCAGTCATTCTACAGGGTCAGGAATGGAAAGAATAAAGCCCCCATCTAGCGGCGACAATAGGAATTGTGCCGGCAGCCGAAACCTGTCGCACTCCTCTGGGGCAATGATTAATGGATGACAAATGAAATGAAATTATATTGGACAGTGTTGCTGGAATGAATGATGACAGGGAAAACTGGAGTATCCGGAGAAAAACCTGCCTGCCTCCGTTTTCTCCAGCACGAATGTCACATGGAGAGACCGGGATTTGAACCACGGAACCCAGCTGTGAGAGGCAGGCGCACTACCGCCTAAGCAACGGAGGCTCCTTATAAATACATTATGAACAGTAAAATCAATTGTTCTCACCTCCTTTTACACCCCACCGCCGTTTAGTTTATTCCCCCCCCCCAAAAAAAAAACTAAAAGAAGGCGTGTCTCTTTATGTTAAAGGAAATTCCAAACACTAATGTTCACGTCTATTACCTTCAGTTTTGAGATTGAAATAATTCACTTTTTTTCACTTTCACACTCCACCCCCCCACCCCTTAGTGAATTTTCCGTCAAAAAATACTTGTTTCTTTAATAGTAAAGGATCTCCTAAATATCAATTATCACGACTGTAACTCTGTAACTTCTTCAGTTTTTTATTTATGTGTCCTCATGAAAGGAATTCAACTTCTTTTCACTCCCGCCCCCAAGATGATTTGCCCCCCAAAACACGTTTTTA
Organism: Anabrus simplex; assembly: GCF_040414725.1. Taxonomy (NCBI): domain Eukaryota; kingdom Metazoa; phylum Arthropoda; class Insecta; order Orthoptera; family Tettigoniidae; genus Anabrus; species Anabrus simplex. Next base: position 311,555,575 of record NC_090266.1, read on the forward strand.
TTTGTTTTTAAAGGAGATCCAAATACCAATTTTCACGTCCGTAGGCCCTAACAACTTTAGTTTTTAATAGATGTAAGTATTCTCATACAATTAAGTCAATTAATTTTTCAATTCTTTCACCTCCCCCCCCCCCAATTCATTGGATTTTCCGAGAATACGTGTTTCTTTACTTTGAAAGCAGATTCCAAATATCAAATTTCACTGTCTGTAACATCTTCATTTTTGAGATAACAGTAGCCTAATTAAAAGAATTCAACACCCTTTTTAGTTGCTCCCCCCCCCCTCCACCCAAGGGGTATTTCTGAAAACTAAAAATATACGTTCCTTTACTTTTAATAGAGATAAAAAATACCATTTTTCACTTCTATAACATGTTCAGGGTTTTTTGGAGATATACTGTATAAATTCTCATTTTAAAATTTCACCCCCTTTTTAGTTCCTCTTAAGAGGAGTTTCCAAAAACAAATCACCTATGTTTCTTTACATTTACAGGAGATTCCAAATACCACTTTTTACGTCTGTATCATTCTATGTTTCTCAGATATTCTGTAGATATAGTCTTTCAAAAAATTCACCCCAGTATGTCACTCCTGTTTAACCGCCATTAATTGGAATTTCAAAAAAAATACGTGTTTCTTTATTTTCAAAGGAGAACCCATATACAAATTTTCAGTTCTGTAATATCTTCAGTTTCTGAGATATATGTATCCTCATTAAAGGCATTCAACCCATTATTCACCCTTTTACACCCCTCCTATTCGGATTTACAGAAAACAAAGAATACGTGTTCCTTTATTTTTAAAGGAGATTCTAAATATACATTTTTACATGTGCAAACTTTTAGTTTTGAGATATAGATACACTCATTTTAAAAATTCACCCCCCTTTCCCCCTCCCATGAACAGGATTTTCCAAAAACAAAAAAATACGTGTTTCTTTATTTTTAAAAGAGATCAAAAGTACCAATTTTCAGGTCTGTAATATCTACAGTTTCTGAGATATAAGTACCGGTACCCTGATTAAAGGTATTCAACCCCTTTTTCACCCGTCCTATTGGGATTTTCTGAAAAAAAATACATGTTTCTTTATTTTTAATGATGATTCTAAATACCAATTTTTACATCTGTAAACTTTCAAAGTTTCGAGATATTGACACACTCATTTTAAAAATTCATCCCCCTTTTCACCCCCCCCATCCCCCCATCAATTGGATTTTCCAAAAACAAAAAAATATGTGTTTCCTTATTTTTAAAAGGAGATCCAAAACACCAATTTTCAGGTCTATAATATCTTCAGTTTCTGAGATATAAGTACCGGTATCCTGATTACAGGTATTCAACCCCTTTTTCACCCTTTTAACCCGTTCTGTTGGGATTTTCCGAAAACAAAAAAATACGTGTTTGTTTATTTTTAATGAAGTTTCTAAATACCAATTTTTACATCTGTAAACTTTCAAAGTTTTGGGATATAGATACGCTCATTTTAAAAATTCACCCCCCTTTACCCCCTCCCATTAATTGGATTTTCCAAAAACAAAAAAATACGTGTTTCTTACTTTTTTAAAGAGGTCAAAAGTACCAATTTTCAGGTCTGTAATATCTTCAGTTTCTGAGATGTAAGTACCGGTATCCTGATTAAAGGCATTCAACCCCTTTTTCACCCGTCCTATTGGGATTTTCTAAAAACAAAAAAATACGTATTTCCTTATTTTCGAAGAAGATTCTAAATACCGATTTTTACATTTGTAAACTTTTAAAGTTTTGAGATATAGATACACTCATTTTAAAATTTCACACCCTCTTTTCACCCCCTTAGCAACGGAATATCCAAAAATCCTCTTTTAGCGAGCACCTACATCTTAATATGAATGTATCCCCAAAATTTCATTTCATTATGACCAGTAGTTTTGGCTCGGTGATGATGAATCAGTCAGTCAGTCAGTCAGTCAGTCAGTCAGTCAGTCAGTCAGTCAGTCAGTCAGTCAGTCAGTCAGTCAGTCAGTCAGTCAGGACAAGCTATTTTATATATATGGATTAAGTACTCAGCCTTCTTAGGACCCGACATCCCTTCATTTTTTTCCAGTAAGTTTTCATGTGCTGGCTTATCTGTTGTCTTTGTTCAGAAGAGAACTTCCTCTTCTTCTCCCTTTTCTGAATGAATGAGCTTGCAATCACCCATTTTTGCAGGATCATTGTAAGTACCTAGGTGTTAATATAAGAAAAGACCTTCAATGGGGTAATCACATAAATATGATTGTTAATAAAGGGTACAGATCTCTGCACGTGGTTATGAGGGTATTTAGGGGTCGCAGTATGGATGTAAAGGAGAGGGCATATAAGTCTCTGGTAAGACCCCAACTAGAGTATGGTTCCAGTGTATGGGATCCTCACCAGGATTACTTGATTCAAGAACTGGAAAAAATCCAAAGAAAAGCAGCTCGATTTGTTCTGGGTGATTTCCTACAAAAGAGTAGCGTTACAAAAATGTTGCAAAGTTTGGGCTGGGAAGACTCAAGAGAAAGGAGACAAGCTGCTCGATTAACTGGTATGTTACAAGTAACTAATCTCATTTTGTTCCGTATTGAAGATACAATAAGTAAACTCTTTCAAGATTAAAAATATTGTGTCCACCTATTCAATACAAATATATATTTTTAGTGGTTAAATTCTACATGAATTAAACACACCAGTTAGGGTCATGTTTTGCCCTAGTTATGGGCATCTTCAGCCTATATTAAACTTAAGGTCAAGAATTAAAACTATAACATTGGAACTTATAGTAAACTAACTTAATACTAAATACAATTGTCTTATGCTATTTACATAGTTTACAATATGTACAATATGTGCATTAACTTTGCTAGAATTTATGAACAATGAATTAACTTATTTTATTATGACTAGACTTCCAATTGTGGATTGGATTGATCACAGTGTGAATTGGGGTTTCTCAAATTGTGTTGACCAGAATTTATCACTGCGTGAGTTGGGGTTTCTTCAACTGTTATGGTCGTCTGAATCGTAAGAACTTTTACAAACCGGAATCTTGGTTAAAATCGTTGTCTTGTCGACATTAGCTGTTAGTTGTGTCTGACACAACCGGAACAATTGGTCCCAGCTAACGTCGACAAGACAATCACAGACAACTCATGTTCCTCCCAGATTAAATATGCACCAATGGGAAGTTTATCAACAAGAATGACGGAATTTTCCAAATATTTTTATCCGATAAGCAACGAATGAAATCAACAATATGTATCCTACTTACACACTTTAATCTTAAAACATAACCATGCTTCTTTCTAAAGGAATATTCAAACTGTTTCAAACCCTAACATGAACGACTTTAACCAAGGTTCCGGTATTGTTAAAATTCTTACGACTCAGGCGACCATAACAGTTGAAGAAACCCTAACTCACGCAGTGATAAATTCTGGTCAATGCAATTTGAGAAACCCCAATTCACACTGTGATCAATCCAATCCACAACTGGAAGTCTAGTCATAATAAAATAGGTTAATTCATTGTTCATAAATTCTGGCAAAGTTAATGCACATATTGTAAACTATTGTAAACTATGTAAATAGCATAAGACAATTGTATTTAGTATTAAGTTAGTTTACTATAAGTTCCAGTGTTATAGTTTTAATTCTTGACCTTAAGTTTAATATAGGGTGAAGATGCCCATAACTAGGGTGAAACATGTCCCTGGTGTGTTTAATTCATGTAGAATTTAACCACTAAAAATATATATCTATTGAATAGGTGGACACAATATTTTTAATCTTGAAAGAGTTTATTTAAGTGGTATGTTCCGAGCTGTCAGTGGAGAGGTGGCGTGGGAGGACATCAGTAGATGAATAAGTTTGAGTGGTGTCTTTAAAAGTAGGAAAGATCACAATATGAAGATAAAGTTTGAATTCAAGAAGGCAAATTGGGGCAAATATTTGTTTATAGGAAGGGGAGTTAGGGATTGGAATAACTTACCAAGGGAAATGTTCGATAATTTTCCAATTTCTTTGCAATCATTTAAGAAAAGGCTAGGAAAACAACAGATAGGGAATCTGCCACCTGGGCGACTGCCGTAAATGCAGATCAGCAGTGATTGATTGATTGATTGATTGACTGATTGATTGATTGATTGATTGACTGATACTGTTTCTGCATGAGGTCCTGTTGTGTACTGTCAGATTGTTTGACGTTTTCTCTGATTCTGCCAATGTATCTGGTGTATCTATGGTTCAGATGGAGTTTCTCACAGTACATCAATATCATTTTGGCCAGTCTAGCTGAATCCATGTGCTTTATACGTCTGTAGAACTTCAGATGCAGTTTCCATATGATATCAGTGAGTTCATTGTATTGATATATATATTTCCATATTGTTCCTGATCCTCCACTCATCATTGTGGTTCTTTTTGAGTCCCATTTTTCTGTGCTATCGTCAGAGCCAGGGTCCCTGCATGTTGCAACTTAAGTACTGTCCAAGTGCTTGGGAAACTGAAACTCAAGACTCTTTCTGCTCAGAGGAAAGTAGCCAACCTAAAGCTGCTATGCAAAACAGCTAATGGTCTATTTAGGTCTCCAGATTTAGTTTCCTTATTCCCCCTCCACGTCCCATCCCGTAGTACCAAAATGAAGACCCTATTCCATATTCCTTACTCTCGGCTTTCTCTCACCCAAAGGTCCCTTTCTGTAAGTATTCCAGCTATGTTTAATAACTTATCTATGAACATGAACCTAGATATCTTCGTAACGGTTCCTTCCTTCTGTCATGATATTTCTCATATAACTTAATTTTCCTTCTTGTTCTTTCTTGTTCTGCTCCTGTATTTACTGAAAATGTATTTTCCTTTGTTAATGTCGTTGTTTATGTAAATATGTATTATATATGGTTGTACAGTTTTATTGTGTAATTTGTGTCCTTTGTAAATATTTATATATCTTTCATTTTAGATTAATATCTAGTGTACATAGCTCGGATCTTTGTAATTTGGTGTTATGCTGTTGCTGATCCTGAATAAATAAATAAATAAAAAATCAATATTATTTTCAGCATGTATTGGCGTTTTCTAAGCTCTAGTGTACCGAACAGGCCTTTCTGGTCTAGAACTAGTATCTATGCAGTGTACAGTACTATTGGCCTGATAACTGTATACCAAACAATTTGGTATTCAAATAGCATTCAATGGTACATGCAGAAACCGAATTTGGATGGTAATAAAAAGCTTTGATATAGGAAAAAGCATGGTGGAAAATTATTAACAACATCTACAAGAAAACTACTAGTAATGTCAAAATATCATTAGGAATGACAAACAGTTTCTGAATAAGGCACACAGAGCCTCTACTTATCACAGTGAAATCCAGAAGAGAGTCCATTGCAGTGATGAAGAAAGAATGAGGGTCATGCTTTTACTGGATGATACTTGCGCATGTGGAGATCCAGAAAAATTAAGAGAAAGTTAATACAACAATGTCTGGACAAATGAAGGAAAGGAGTATAGCCCCCATAGCATATATAAGAGAAAGTGCTATCACTTCTCTGTACGCCCGCACACTTGCTATTGTCAACAGCAGGCACCACAGCATCTGGCTGAAACTGTAGAGTGGCGGTCGCTATCCGATTTAGTTGCTAATATCTCCTATTGCGCGTGAAAGTTAAGTTTATTTTTAACATTTGTGGATCAGTAATTTTTTTTAAATTTTAATTTCGTGTGGCTATTTCTAGCCAAGTGCAGCCCTTGTAAGGCAGACCCTCCCATTGAGGGTGGGCGGCATCTGCCATGTATAGGTAACTGTGTGTTACTGTGGTGGCGGATAGTGTTATGTGTGGTGTGTGAGTTGCAGGGATGTTGGGGACAGCACAAACACCCAGCCCCCGGGCCATTGGAATTAACCAATGAAGGTTAAAATCCCCGACTCGGCCGCGAATCGAACCCAGGACCCTCTGAACCGAAGGCCAGTACGATGACCATTCAGCCAACGAGTTGGACGGATCAGTAATGTTCAAGTGATATTCCCCTGATTGAAAATAATGCTTGACACCTCCAGAAAGAATAAATCAAAGGCAATCTGAAGGTCACTGTTGTGCTGCTTATGCATTTTGAACAGCTGAATTTTTCGCAAATACAAGCTCACCACTCAAAAGTCTCCAGACTTTTCCATATTAATGGTGCTGAATATATTTTACCTCTATAACTTTCCTCAAGGAGGCTAGATTTGGCAACATACCACTCATGCTGACAACACTAGGTATGGTACTTTGGCAGCTAAATGATTAATTATTTCATGCTGTTTGCTCTTTCATTGTTAGTCAACACTGTACTGTATTTCAATGTTTCTATATTCTGTGAGTACATTATTATTTATATAATGGACACATGCTTTAATGTTTTATAGGGCTGTACCTTGGGTTACAAGGACAGTAATGAGGTAAGACATTTTTTCTTTTTGGGTGAAAAACTGACATAATTTTGAAGCGGACAAATGCTATTCGCCAGAAGAACATAAATCTCATTGCAATGTTCTGTGCGAGATGTTTATTTTCATGACAAGTACATTATTAAGACTGATAAATTTGTGATTAATAGCAAAGAGAAGGAACTTACCAACTGAAATGGATGTCATGGACCTTAAGGATGAGGAAGAGGATAAAATTTAATCTCCTGGTGAGGGAGAGTACTGAGAATGAATCCACAGTAATAATGTGTGTGTGCACAATCATGTTATCTATGCAGTGGGAGTAGAAGATTATTACTCTATACTTTTACCGGTTTTGATCTTAAAATGTAATTTAGAGAAACCTCTAAAGCTCATTAAAACTCTAGGTCATTGTTTTGGAAAAACTGCTTGTGCTTGTCAGCCTGTCCCTCTTCGTTGCAGAGTATATAGTATGTGTATGTATGTTGGGTAGTCAGCCCGAAGGCTGGTTTGATCCTCTGTAGCTCCGCCAACAGCTGTCCATAAACAGCCTAGGCGTCACTGAAGAGGCGTACTAGCCGAGCCAGCCGTTGCTATTACATATCAGTCTGCCAAGCCCGCTGAAATGCATGCACCAACCGACCCTATGAGTGATATTTTCACACCATTCATAACAGGGACTGGCTGCATAAGGAATGGTATTACTAGCATCACTCGTACCTCAGTCACTTTCATATTGTCAAAGAGAAGGATGGGACTGAGACAGGTCAATGAAAGTAACAAATTTTATATAGACCATACCAGAAGACATAGTGCACTGTAAACACTACATCTTGCCAGCAAAGGCATATATAGTATGTATACTGTACTTTTTTTAACGTCTAGAGCAGAATTTAACATCTTGGAATGTGTTTATGTATATACTAGCGGAGTACCCAGCGTTGACAGGATAATTATATTTTTTGTCCACCCCTCATGTTGTTCCCCACATTCTGAGGTGCATAAATGGGCACGACTCTCCCTATCAGTGGCTTGTCGTGACCTAATCACTTCCTTGTTCTCTGTGGCCCTTTCCAGTTTCATATTGTTTTGTATTATTGATGACCTTGATTTGATCACTTCCTTCTGGTATAAAAGAAAGCCAATTATTGGCTTTCAATACTGTAGGCCTTCAAATCTAGTTTTCGTTTGACTGTGATATTAGGACATGCAATGTAAAGGAAGCCGTTCTTCCTCCTCTCATTACGTTTTTTCATTACTTTTTTCTAATTTCGATAGTCATCTTTACAATTTTCCTTGCCGATATGCGCTGATGAGGATGTGCTTTTTCACCTTCAGACAATCATGACATAAGCACCACCATCGCCATTTAACACAACTGAAAAATATTTCCATGTTAGTGATGCTCAGCGTTGACATGGAGTAAGCAACAAAAGTCTAAATTATGAATATCTCTGTTATCATAGCTGGTATGATAAAACTGTACAAGAAATAAATGATAAGGTAATTGTACTCTCTAAAACTACTGCTATACAGTATTTGATGTAGATGTTGATTCCCATAGGGAATCAGAAATAATTGTTCCGAATGAGTAAATTTATAATACCAATATAAATGGTCCGTTATTGGACATTATAAATTTTCCAGCTAACTCATTCCTGGTTGCCAGTGTTTCGCCCCCGTGTGCTAGGCTGGGCTCATCAGTTGGTACCTAGCACACCTACCAAGATGCTGGATAGTGTATACCGTGGAGGCCACTGCGTAGGCTAATTGTAGCCACCGGCAGTGCCAATGCACTATGAGAGACATTCTCATTATCAAAAATTGATGCCTGCTTGGCCATCAGATGATGAGGATGTTGATTCCCATAGGGAATCAGAAATAATTGTTCCGAATGAGTAAATTTATAATACCAATATAAATGGTCCGTTATAGCACACGGGGGCGAAACGCTGGCAACCAGGAATGAGTTAGCTGGAAAATTTATAATGTCCAATAACGGACCATTTATATTGGTATTATAAATTTACTCATTCGGAACAATTATTTCTGATTCCCTATGGGAATCAACATCTACATCATCTGATGGCCAAGCAGGCATCAATTTTTGATAATGAGAATGTCTCTCATAGTGCATTGGCACTGCCGGTGGCTACAATTAGCCTACGCAGTGGCCTCCACGGTATAAACTATCCAGCGTCTTGGTAGGTGTGCTAGGTACCAACTGATGAGCCCAGCCTAGCACACGGGGGCAAAACGCTGGCAACCAGGAATGAGTTAGCTGGAAAATTTATAATGTCCAATAACGGACCATTTATATTGGTATTATACAGTATTTATCGACAGGACCACTAATAACAACGTTATTTGAAAATTACATTCTATGCCATCCCCTAAACTACCATTTCACACAGTATGAATAAAATTATTTATAGCCTAGACTGTATTGCCTTATTCCCCAACTTTATATGCTGATTTTCATTCAATTCTGTATAGCCGTTTTTTTTTTTTTTTGCTAGGGGTTTTACGTCGCACCGACACAGATAGGTCTTATGGCGACGATGGGATAGGAATGGCCTAGGAGTTGGAAGGAAGCGGCCGTGGCCTTAATTAAGGTACAGCCCCAGCATTTGCCTGGTGTGAAAATGGGAAACCACGGAAAACCATCTTCAGGGCTGCCGATAGTGGGATTCGAACCTACTATAGCCGTTTTCTTGTGGCTCGGCGTTAATGTGGACTATGCATCAAAAATTTAAATTCATTAATATTTCTGTTATCAAAGCCGGTATGGTAAAATTGCATAAGACCTAAGTGATCATAAATTGTATTATCTATAACATTTGTTATGTAGTGCTTATCGATAGGACCAATAATAACACAGATATTTGAGAAATACATTTTAGGCCTTCCCCTAAACTACCATTTCAACCAGTCTGAATAAAATAATTTACGGCCTAGTTTGTATTGCTCTATTCCCCGACAGAGCATACTGATTTTCATTAAATTCTGTTCATCTATTCTCTAGTTTCTCATGATGGGTGTACGTACAGACAGATGAACAAAAAATTAAAAATTGCATTTCTTTCCTACTGTAGACACAACCGATGCAGAAATACTACTCTTTTTTTTAAATTCTGAGCAATGATCAGACAAAACTTTTATTTTATATATATATTACATTGGTGAGAAAATTACCTAGGGTGCTGCACAAACATAACATCTTTTTGTACCTTTTTACATTGCAGAGCGTAATATTTTGATCGACTAGAGAACCACTAAAACAAGCACAGTATTTACACTTTCTCTTCTATAGGCTATGATGGCCCCATCCGTGGTCAGCAAAGAGTGAGGTGATGGCAGTACAAAGAAAACAATCAGCAGCACACATCGAACAGGAAGGGGGGTAAAACAACTTGGGACAATGTACGTTCAAATACTATGGCAGTGTAAATCATCAACAGCATCATCATAATCAGCAGCAGCAGTATTATATTAACTTGCTGGCAAGTATAATAATTTTCTTCTGAGAGCATAAGTGTTGCCGATTCTTAGATGGCTGAATAGACCAAATTCTAGAATTGCAAGCTCTGTTGCAATGCTGGCAAATCAAATCTACCGAAGCTCCTGGTTGTTGTAGTCTGGCAGTTATTTCTCTTTTGATATTCTCATTCTTTTATACCACCTTGCTGTTCAAAAGCCCTTGCTGACAGTAGACTGGCCAATTAAATATTACATCTTTCCAGTTGACTGATGTTAATTTGGCCCTTTTGCATATTAGGCTTTAGAACATCCTTATGTCATTTTTGCTATCATCCCCTATTATGCCATCCAACCTTTAATTATAATGGCGTGTAGACTCCGGAGAAGCCTGATGCAGATCTTTCAAGTAGATGCCTTATAGGCAACCTGATCCTTTAATCAAGAATAAATAAATTACATCGGAAGTTATGTGTTACGCATTTGAGCAACATGACTGATCCATCAAAGTTGATATTTGATAATCATTACCACAATGATTGTGGTATTGGCCTCTTCCATGACACTGATGTTCATTGGAGTCCTGACATTTCTAGTATAGCTTTAATACAGTGATGGCAGTACTTTTCCAGACACTTGAAGTGTCTTCTGTAAGTATTCCATGCCTTGTCTCCATAAGTAAGTTTTACTATTACTATGGTATTGTAAATGTTAAGGTTGGAAGGATGGTTTGAACAATGCAGTCATAGTTGTTGAAGACCCTTTTGAGGAGACTACTAAATGCCACTGAAGCAATACTGTATTTCAGTGCCTATGTTAGCATTAGTTAAGAACTGGCTACCAAGGAAATTGTTAGATGATGTGTATGGTCTCAACATTGACCATGGTGGAAGGAGCTGCTTCATTGGAATTTGGTGCCAGATAATAAAGAACTTCCATTAATGTTGAGTTCTGATCCAATAATAGTATTTCCTTTTTTACTCACAGCTGTTTTATTGCCTTGCATATTCTCTCTAGTTCATTCTTTCACTGCATGCCATTTCCTAGCAAAATACTCAGCAACCTCTTGTACGGAAGAATCACAATCAAAATTTGTGTACCTCTTCCCATACTGTGGTCTTACATATTACAATAATTCTTGTCTTATTATTTTGCATACATTTTCCCAATGCACACTTTGCCAATAAACTTGCATAGTGCTATTATGTTAGTTTGCAAGTCATCCTCTTTGTAGGCTAGAACAACACTGTCATCTGTGTACTGGAATTCGGTAACTGAGGTTGAGGATACTTCGGTCTTGGCTCACAGAATGCTAGGATAACATAATCCACTTTCAAATCCACACACTAGTTCCATGTCCAGAGGAAGTCTTCCCTCCCCAAGATGCAGTATAGTACCAACAAATAAACAGAAATAAGTCAAAGCAATTACACATCCCTGCTTCACAATCATTGTGATCTCAAAGGACTGTCCTCGTCCACTGTTGCTAAGAAGAGAAGCATTCAATGCTATTGGGTTGTTATCTAAGTATTTTGATATACAGTTTAAACTGGTTTATACGTAACCCAGTTGAATGTAGTTCTGATTTGTGCATAGTTTTACGTAAGACTTGACTAATTACAAGTAATGAAAATCACTTGACTAATATGCCACTTAACTACATATTATACTATCTCACTGAATTATGTATAACTAACTTTTACATAATTCTCCTTTATAAGTTGGTAATTTCTGAAAGAGTGATTGAGTTGTGTGTATTTATTTTGGGCTTTTATTTATTTTTACAGTATTCTCCATGCCAATGATAGTTAGGATATATATCAACAAACAGAAAGATTTCAAGTGATACAGCGAGAAATAAGTCGAGCGCAAATCACACAAACACAAACATATATGAGTCAAGCAGTTTCCTTTCGACAGTGTATGAGACTGCATTATTGGCCTTGCAGACCTGTGATGTGTCTTTTCACAGGGTGCAGACCGAACTGATAGCCCAAACAATCACATAGCCTGCTGCCGCACCACACCATTCAGTATCCAGCTGCCAACACTTTTGGATTTTTCCTCTTAGCGACGACTTGTGAAGCCTCAGGACAGCTGTGTATTGTGCAGACTCTACCTCTGGATGAAAGTGCAGAGTTTGGCACTGGCTAAACAATGTGTTCACCTCAAAACATTTCAGTTTCAGTTTCTGCACAGCTACTACAGGTGATAGAAAGAGAATAAGTTACTCAATAGAGAATAAAGTTAGGTTCATACCGAAAGTGGAGGGAAATCTTGCATAAACTGAAAGCTAAAACAGCGATGAAACTAAACATAAAGTACACTACTTTATGTCCTCTCATTGCAAAGAGGGAGAAAATCCTGTAGGAATTTCATAAACTGGGATCAAAGTCTGCAAAACACAGTTTCTACAAGACGGGAAGTTTACAGACATGGAAAAGGCAGTTTACAACTGGTTTCAACAATAGCTTGCTGTCAATCTAACAATTAGTGGCAACATGCTAAAATCAAAAGTCATAGAATTAGCTAAAATGATGAACATAACAGATGATTTTAAGGCATCCAAGGTTGGCTTCAGGGTTTTAAGAAATGCCATGTTATAACAGGATGGATGATTTGTGCATAATCAAAAGTCATCAATGATATAAGAGTGCAGCACTGGATGAAGGAGATTCTGCCATAACTTATTCTCGATTATACACCCAATAACATGTAGAATGGTGATGAAACTGGACTGTTTTATAATGTGTTACCAAGTGCAACACTTGCGGAGAAATGAGACCATTGACATGGAGGGAAGGGGAGTAACGTCTCGGCAACTGTTCTGCTTGCTACAAATTCTGATCGTTTGCATGAACATCGATCCCTGGTTATAGCAAAGTCAAAGAATCCAAACTGCTTCAAAAATGTCAAAAATTACCTACGGATTAATATGCAAAAAAGAAACTGTGGTTGACAATGGCTTTGATAGAAAAATGGCTTAAAAAATTAGACACAACAATGAATAAAAAAAGTTGTTCTTATGGATTGTTGTGCTGCTCATCCAACTCAGATATCTCTACAGAATGTTCAAGTGGCATTCCCTCCAGCTAATTGTACCAGTGTGCTTCAGCCACTAGAGTTCGGCATTACTGCCAACTTCAAAGTCCATGAGAAGAGAATGTTGGTATTTCATGCAATTGTTGAGACAAATGCAGAAAAAAACTATCCAACGATCAACATTCTTGAGGTAACTATGAACTTAATTTTCCTTATTTTATACAATCATAAGCTTATATCTGCCATATGTTTGTAATCTGATTTCACTTGTTTTGTTACAAGAAATGAAATTCATATTTCAAGGTCGTATTGATAATATCTCAATTAAAATATAAAGTTATATCGTATCCAATACTAAGAAAAAAAAACATGGCACAACAACCCCGAAGGGCCATGGCCTACCAAGCAACCGCTGCTCAGACTGAAGGCCTGCAGATTGTGAGGTGCCAAGTGGTCACCACGATATATTGTATCGAATAGATTGGAACGTAATATTTTAATTATGATTAGTTTTGATTACACATCATCACAGGCCTTGAATTTCATTTCAACTGCATAGAAACAGGTATCCCTCTTCAACCATCAATTTTTTTTTGCAAAGCAGGCCTTATAAAAGACAAAGAAGAGAAGAAGAAGATGATGAAGATGAAGAGAATTCCAAAGATGAAAATGACACACCGATCACTGATGAAGATGTTAATTAAGATTGCATCCTTGCCGTTTATGGAGAGCAAGGTGGTGATGAAATTGTCGATGAAGTGTGTGTGCACAGAAACGAGGATGACTTTGGGGCCCAAGAAGAAGAAGAAGAAGAAGAAGAATAAGAAGAAGAAGGAAATTCTACACTCTCCATACTGCCTTTTGGTGATGTGAATAGTGCAATCAATTTTGTGTAAGCGCGTTCTGTGCAGTCATAGGTGAATGGTGAAACAGCATTAACGTCACTGAATGATTTTCAGAAAGAGGTGTATTCTCTCCATGCTCAAAGTGCAAAACAGAGCATAATCTCTGACTTTTTCTGTGCAACAAAAATGAGTCAAGTGTGAACAAGAATTACGTGAAACATTAGTGAAGCTTGTATAGTTTGATTTGCCTCAGCATTGTAATTGTTCAAATGGGTCTACACAAGAACAAAGCAAAAATACATTTTATGAGTGCTTACTGTATTTATATTTCAATTACTGTACACAAAATACCCCTCAAAAATTATCCCTGGTTTGTGCATAGTTCTGGGTTATACATAGTTAAACCCCATCCCCTTTAACTATGTACAACCCTGTCTCAATTGTTTTTCAGTGGACACGCAACTAAAGCTAGAACTCTCCAAAGAGCTTTTCGATTTACAGAATCAAAGGCCTTCATAATACCTATTCATATTATGTAAAGAAGACGGTTTTGTTCTTTCGATATCTTTGACAGTGAAAACCATATCATTTTGGCCTTGGTTGGGCCTAAAACCACACTGGGTTTCAGGTAGGAACTTATCCGTGAGTGGTAGCATACGGTTATATAAGATTCTTTTAAAAATTTTGCCAGCAACAGAAAGCAGTGATATCCTTCACTACTAGCTGCATTGAGACTTGGATCCCTTTATTTGCCCTGGCTATTCAATTGACTTGTGTTTTCTGTTTATTCTCTTTCACACTGCCTGTACAGTTCTTGGCACAAAAACTCAATGACCTCCTGTACGGATGAATCAGCATCAAAATTTGTATACCTCTTCCCATGCTGTGGTCTTATGTAATTAAGCATTTCTTGTCTCATTCTTCAACATACATTTGCTAGAGGATTTAAAACTAAATTTTCTGTTAACTTTGGCAATACCTTTAGGTTGAGTAGATATTTCATCTACATCACCATTTTCATTTTCATGAACATTCTTGCTGACCTCAGATAAATATCTGATGTGCCTCAATCTTTTGCCTACTCTTATGCAACTTCATGTTATCTTGTGTAGGGCTAATATGTTCAACTATATCTATTACTTGATATTCAGGTACTCATTATTGTTAAACAACCTGCAGCTGTTGCAGGAAGACTATGTGGGAAACGGCATGGAAAGGAATATGATTGTAGCAGGAGATCTGAATTTACCAAATGTCAATTGGGAAGGTAATTGACAGGAAGCATGACAAACAAATGGAAAATAAGTTAATATGGGAAGGACAGCTGATTCAGAAAGTGATGGAACCAACTAGAGGGAAGAATATCCTGGACGTGGTGCTGGTAAAACCAGATGAACTCTATAGAGAAACAGAAGTAATAGACTGGTATTAGTGATCATGAAGCTGTTTTTATCAGAGTTAAATAGTAAGTGTGATAGAAAGGAAGGGCTTAAAAGTAGGACTATTAGGCAGTAAAAAGTAAATATGATCGGCAGAAAACGAAAATAAAAATGTAAACAGACTCTGGGATGGATTTAAAGCAATTGTTGAGGAATGTGAAAACAGGTTTGTACCTTTAAAGGTGGTAAGGAATTGTAAAGACCCACCTTATTATAATAGAGAAATAAAGAGACTAAGAACGAGGTGAGAATTGGAAAGAAATAGAATTAGAAATGGCTGTGGAAGTAAGGAGAAATTGAAGGATCCTACCAGGAAACTGAATCCAGCAAAAGGGTCAGCTAAGGATAACATGATGGCAAGCACAACTGGCAGTCATACAAATTTTAGTGAAAAATGGAAGGGTATGTATAGGTACTTTAAAGCAGAAACAGGTTCCAAGAAGGACATTCCAGGAATCGTTAATGAACAAGGGGAATGTGAATGTGAGGATCTTCAAAAGGTAGATGTATTCAGTCAGCAGTATGTAAAGATTGTTGGTTACAAGGATAATGTCCAGACACAGGAAGGGACTAATGCTAAAAAAAGTATTAAAATTTACATATGATAACAATGACATTTACAATAAGACACAAAAGATGAAAACTAGAAAGGCGGCTGGAATTGATAAGATTTCTGGGGATATACTAAAGACAATGAGTTGGGATGTAGTACCATATGATTATTGTTTGCATGAAGGAGCTATACCAAATGAATGGAGAGTTGCTATAGCAGTCCCTGTGTATAAAGGAAAGGGTGACAGACATAAAGCTGAAAATTACAGGCCTGTAACTTTGACATGTGTTGCATGTAAGCTTTGCAAAGGCATTCTTTCTGATTATATTAGACATGTTTGTGAAATTAATAACTGGTTCGATAGAAGGCAGTTTGGGTTTAGGAAAGGTTATTCCACTGAAGCTCAACTTGTAGGATTCTAGGAAGATATAGCAGATATCTTGGATTCAGGTGGTCAAATGGACTGTACCGCAATTGGCTGTATAAAGCAATTGATAGGGTGGATCAAGGGAGACTACTAGCAAAAATCAGTGCAATTGGACTAGACAAAAGAGTGACTGAATGGGCTGCTATATTTCTAGAAAATAGATCTCAGAGAATTTGAGTAGGGAAAGCTTTATCTGACCCTGTAATTATTATGATGGGAATTCCTCAAGGCAGTATTATTGGCCCTTTATGTTTTGTTATATATATAAATGATTTGAGTAAAGGAGTGGAATCAGAGGTAAGGCTTTTTGCAGATGATGTTACTCTGTATAGAGTAATAAATAGGTTACAAGATTGTGAGCAACTGCAAAATGACCTCAATAATGTTGTGAGATGGACTGAAGGCAATGGTATGATGATAAACGGGGTTGAAAGTCAGGCTGTGAGTTTCACAAATAGGAAAATTCCTCTCTGTTTCTCCCATAATGACAGTAGTGTTCCCCTTATCTGCCTTAGTGATAATTAGTTGATTCTCCTTGATTTTCTTCTTAAGTTCAATAATGTTTGTTCTTTCTGCAAAACTTGCGTTAGTTTTATTGAAATCGGGAGAGGTGAATATTTTATTTGAAAGTCTTTTTATGTCCGCCATTATGGAAAAAACAGATTATACTGCAAAATAAAAAAACTTTTTCAAAGATAGCTCTTTTTCGGTAATCAGTAAGGACCCAACTCAACTAATTCAGTGGCAACTTAAACAAACATTTAAGAACGCGTCTTTTTTTTCTTTAACTGATAAGGAAAAGTTAAAGCTTATTAATATGAACCCAGGCTTACCAACTGCGAAAGCACTGCTGAAGATCCAAAAGACCGGTGTCCCCATACGCCCTATAATAAATTATAGGCCAAGCCCCTAATACAAACTTGCCCAATTCATCCAACAATTTCTCAAAAATCACTTCACATTTTCTTCTGTTAAATCCATTAAGAATACCTCAGAACTAATCAAGAAACTAGACAGATTTGACCTGCAACCATACCACACATTGCATTCTTTCGACATTATCAACATGCACCCAAGTATAAAAATGAGCAAGCTTTGTTCTATCATTGAATATAATGTAAATACCAACATTCATTTAAGCAAACTCAAAATCTCTGATTTTATGCCTGTTTTGATATTAATAGATAATAATTATTTCACATTTGACAACGCCGTTTATAAGCAAAATGGCTTGGCTATGGGGCCACCGGCCTTGGCATTTTGGGAGAAATATACCTAGATTTTCTGGAGCACAATGCTATTGAAAATAATGAAAAGTTTAATATCATTAAGTTCTGGACCAGATTTGTGAATGATACTTTTGTCATCATCGATGAACATTCTACTGATGCACCAAACTCTCATTTAAACCTTAATAACATAGATTTTCATATCAAATTTACATAAGAATCGGAAATTAACGGCTCTATCAACTTCTTAGATTTAACGACCATTAGGCTCTCTTCTTCATTCTCATATAAAATTTACAGGAAAACCACCCATACAATAACAAAAACAAGATTCAATACAACCCCATTCTCACAAATGTGCTACATACAACAACGTTCAAAGTCCCAATGTTAAAAGCAGACCGTTACAAGGAACTGACGTACGATAGCTAGATTTAATGGTTATAACGAAACTTTCATTGAACGCATGATCAATAAGTTCAGACATCGTTCAAAATCAAATTTAATCAAAGATAAATCTAAACCCAAGTTATTTTTGACTTTCACTTTTAATAAAAAAAATTTACAGTGTCACTAATATATTTAAGAAACACAACGTTAATATTTCTTTCTGCAGTAACAACAGTAATACGGATATTCTTCACAATTCCAACTTAGTCAACAGATATAACCCTTTTACAAAATCAGGTGTTTACAGGTTTCGGTGCAACGACTGTAACAATTTGTATATTGGACAAACTGGTAGGAATTTTAAGATTAGGTATGCAGAACATCTTAATGCAATCAGGTATAACAGATTTTCGGCAGTAGGTCAGCACATTCATGATTATAAACACAAATTTAATAGAATAGGTCGTGACTTTACGATATTGGACATGTTGAGTAAAGGTCACTGTATCAATCAATCAATACTGATCTGCATTTAGGGCAGTCGCCCAGGTGGCAGATTCCCTATCTGTTGTTTTCCTAGCCTTTTCCTAAATGAATTCAAAGAAATTGGAAATTTATTGAACATCTCCCTTGGTAAGTTATTCCAATCCCTAACTCCCCTTCCTATAAATGAATATTTGCCCCAGTTTGTCCTCTTGAATTCCAACTTTATCTTCATATTGTGATCTTTCCTACTTTTATAAACGCCACTCAAACTTATTCGTCTACTAATGTCATTCCACACCATCTCTCCACTGACAGCCCGGAACATACCACTCATTACATGTAACTAATCTCATTTTTAGGCCCGTATTGAACTATGCTATGATATATTAACAATTTGTTGGTTATTTTGATCCACCTTTTCAATAATTTGTATTGAAATTTGTATTTGTATTGAAAAGGTGGATCAAAATAACCAACAAATTGTTAATATATCATAACATACCACTTAGTCGAGCAGCCCTCCTTCTTTCTCTCAATTCTACCCAGCCCAAACTTTGCAACATTTTTGTAATGCTATTCTTTTGTTGGAAATCACCCAGAACAAATCGAGCTGCTTTTCTTTGGATTTTTTCCAGTTCTTGAATTAGGTAATCCTGGTGAGGGTCCCATACACTGGAACCATACTCTAGTTGGGGTCTTACCAGACTTATATGCCCTCTCCTTTACATCCTTACTACAACCCCTAAACACGCTCATAACCATGTGCAGAGATCTGTACCCTTTATTTACAATCCCATTTATGTGATTACCCCAATAAAGATCTTTCCTTATATTAACACCTAGATACTTACAATGATCTCCAAAAGGAACTTTCACCCCATCAATGCAGTAATTAAAACTGAGAGGACTTTTCCTATTTGTGAAACTCACAACCTGACTTTTAACCCCGTTTATCAACATACCATTGCCTGCTGTCCATCTCACAACATTTTCGAGGTCACTTTGCAGTTGCTCACAATCTTGTAACTTATTTATTACTCTATAGAGAATCCTTAGAGGTCCCTTGCTAAATACCATGGGAATCTGCTATGTACATTTAGACCAATATTTTAACCCAAATTTGAACTTGAATGACATTATTTCCGAAAAGCCTATAATCTTATTTGATGTCCTTATTTCAGTTTTCAATAGTGTTAAACTTCCCAAACACAGTTAGTTCTTTCAGATTATATGCAACACATTATTCTTCCCTACCATGCCCGCCTGACTCTGCCCCATTCATCACCCCTCTCCCCCTCCATCCTGACCCACTCCTTCCCCTCCTTTAATCTTGTTCTATGCTTCCAGCAAGCCCCAGCTCTTTATTCCTCTCTAGACTACATATACACAACAGGCTGATCGAGGTGAGTCCCTTACTAAAGTTTATAATTTCTTCCCCCTTTTCCATCATTTTATTCTAATTTAAAACTTTTCTTTTTCATACTTCAGGTCCCGCATTGGAATGAGAACTTTCTGGTTTTACAACAACTTTACTACCACGTCTATTACAAGATCCACTTGCTTAATTACATCACAACTTAGTGTTTCACCTTATGAAAACTAATGAAGTTTGCATATTTTTTCTTATTGTCAATGTTCTACGGAGGAACAACATTTTAAATAAGTTTTTAGATGACAACATTCAAAACTTGTCGTGTGGTTAATAACATAACACCATACTCAAGGCTATAAACTTTACAAAGTGATCGAGACTTTTTTAAATACTTGTTAATATTTTTTCACCTTCATTTTACAATTTGACCAACAAATCCTTAACTTGAAAATATTTTAAGAATCATTTTCCTTTGAAGCACCATCACACTTTGTATTTTATCTAACCAATGTTATTTCACTATTAAGGGTCTATAGTTTGTATTTCAACATTTGTATATCTTTGTTCATTCACCCAATCTGGCTGATGATGGTGTCCAAGACATCGAAACCAGTACCAAATAAATAACTTTGTGATTTTGAATTAGCAACATACTTTGTATTGCTAAAGGTGGATCAATTGCACTCTTCTTTATTGTATGGTAATCTCCTTTCAATATGGAACAAAGATGAAGTTTTTAATATTAAATGTTGAACATTCTCAACTAATTCGATACATATATTTAAAAGTTTTAAGCCTCCGATACTACTGAGTTTTAACAGGGTTCATGACTCAAATTTTAAGTAGTATAACACAAAAAACATACTAACAATTGAGTTAGAAAAAACGAAGAAAATTATGAGACATTTTAGCCAAATCTTATTGTTGTTGGGATATTTCCGTGTTTGGAACATCAGTGTTAATAAAACCAATGTCATTTCCAATTTTAGCACTGTTATTTTAATTGTTAACCCTTTCATTGTGTATATAAATGTCACTCTGTTAATGTATTTTACTACTTGGTATCAAGATTACAATTAAGTACAAATTAGTAATCAGTAAATTTAATAATGATATGACTTAACCTTGAGCAAGATATAAAGGCTGAGGATGCTTGGTAGATGAGCAAAACATCTCCCTGTTAAAGTAGTATTGTTGTTGGGAATGCACTTTGAAAACCATAAAACACGGGTACAATTCCACAATAATCGAACACATTTATTTTAATACACATATATACATGGAAGCCATCTTGCGAACAACAAAAAAGATCCCAAACTAAAGCTTGAAGTGTGTTTCTTTGCTTATTTTAAAGCTCTCAAAAACAAATCTCAGGAGTAACAAGAATCAAAGAGGTTACACTAACTGATCTCACACAACATATTCCCACCTAAGTCAAATGAATGTTAACATGAATTGACTTACACCCTTTATGCACAAATTGCCACTTCCATAAAATAGTCCTGAAACAATTACAAAATGATAAAATTCAATAATATAAACACAAATAAATATGTTGACACATATCACAAATTTAACACTTCTGGCTTGTGAATCAATCGTCCTAGATGAGTTATTTTCACTGTCTGCTTTGAAACTTGAGGACCATCTTCAGGAGGAGTAGAAGAGTCACATGCTCTCGCCTCGTGATTATCCTTTATATTTTCCTCACTTGGAACAGTCTTTCCTTAGGTGGTTTCGGATTTCCTGGGTATCCTCAGGTGGTTGAAACTCGAGTTCTAGTGGGTATATTCTTTGAACTGGCCTTATAAGCTCGCCTGAAGCAGTGACGACACGAACTACTCTAACATTGCCATCCTTTCCCTTAACAAGCTCGACAACTCGTCCCAATGGCCAATCCATTCTTCCAGTGTCATCATTGCCAACCAAAATAATTTCTCCCAGTTTGAGATCATGTGGCTTATCCTTGCTGGCGAATAACTTCAACTGACCTAAATACTCAGTACGAAATCTTTCTCTAAGATTCTTTTTCAACTGAAGGCGATACTGCAGTCTTTTCCGAAGATCAGTTGCTTCGAAAAGGTCATACTCAGGTACTCCTACTTCTTCTATGTCGTGTAGAAACATGTTTGGAGTTAGAGCAGCCAGATCTGATGGGTTGTCAGACAAATAGGTTAATGGCCGAGAATTTATGACGGTTTCGCAGTCACAGAGGATTGTCTGCATCTCTTCATAGTTGACAGATGATCGACCAAGCACTCGACGGAGAAGAGTTTTGAGCATTCCTACTAGTCGTTCCCACCAACTTCCCCACCATGGCGAAGCTGGAGGATTAAAACGCCAATCTATCTTCCGCGCTGAACTGTATTGTGAGATTGCATTCCAGTCCAGTTTATGACAAGAGTTCTTAAATCCAACAAAATTTGTTCCCTGGTCACTGTAGACAATGACAGGTCTTCCTTGTTTGCTGCAGAAACGTCTGAAAGCTTGTAGAAAGCTATCTGTTGATAACAAAGACACCAGTTCCAATCGAACTGCACGGTAAACTCCGCAAGTGAATAAGCAAACCCATGCCTTCTTCGAGGTTCCATCATCGGCTTTGATGTAGAGAGGACCAGCAAAATCAACTCCAGTAACTTCAAAAATTCTTGCGTCACGCTCTCTACTCTCAGGTAAAGGTGAAGGATGAGCTGCCAACTTCTTTGAACTATGACGTTTACAAATCATGCAGGAGTTAATAACAGCTCTAATTGTTTGTCTACCTCCTAGAATCCAATACTGTTGCCTCAGAATTGACAAAAGTATCTGCGTACCAGCATGACAGTTGCTAAGATGGGCGTCCATAATCAGTAGCTGAACGACTGGGTGATCAGCCTTTGGGAGCACAATGGGATGACAAAAGTCCCTGACATCATCCCGGTTTGATATCTTGGTCATCAAACGAATCAATCCCTGTTTGTCAACAAACGGAAGTAAGCTCTTTAGTTTGGAATTGAAAACTTCTATGAACACTTCCTCCTGCACCCACCGTAAAATCTTCCTTTCTGCCGTGACAAATTCCTCACTTGTCAGGTCACGATGTATGCGTTGAGCTTTGCTGATGCGACAGTTGGTCAGAAAGCGCAACATCCAGCCTACCATCCTTACAATTTTCTTGTACTGAGAAAAGTGTCGGTAATACCAATCTTTACTGATGTCTTCTGAATTACTTGATATCAATGAAACGACATTCTTCCTTCTCTCCGAATTTATCTCTTCCTCATTATAAGAAAAGTCAGCTTGTGGCCAGCAGTCTGGATTTTCTCTCAACCAATCAGGGCCTTCCCACCAACGGCATTGTATCAACTTCTTCACAGAACATCCACGTGATGGAAGATCTGATGGGTTTTCTTTTCCAGGAACATGTCGCCATTCACAACCAACTGACAGTTCTCTTATCTCTTGAATCCGGTTCATGACAAAAGCATCCCATGCTTCACTTCGCTGAATCCAAGCGAGAACAGTTGAAGCATCTGTCCAAAAAATTGCCTTAATATCGGGAATACAATAATCCTTTACAATCGATGCATATAATCTCGTTGCTATTGAAGCTGCTAAAAGTTCTAACCTGGGAATGGTCAATCCCTTGCCTGATTTTCCAGTTGGTGCAACTCTTGACTTGGCAGCCACCAAGTGAACACTCACTTCACCCCCTTGCTCAACACGCAGGAATACAGTTGCTGCATATGATGTCTGACAGGCATCTGAAAAAATGTGAAGTGTCCAGGAGTCGTCTGGGCTGTTGCAGTTAGACAACCAACGAGGAATCTTGACTTGAGCTAAAAGAGGAACTTCTTCAAGCCAACTCAAGAATTTCATTTTGATCTCTTCATTGACTTCTTCATCCCATGTCAAACCTTCCCTCCAAGTCTGTTGAAGCAACAAGTTTGGTATTAATGCTACACTACATGTGACACCCACCGGATCAAAAATTCTATGGGCAGCACTCAAAATAACTCTCTTTGTTATTTTCTCGAAGCTAATCGAAAGAAGGTTATCTATGTTGATTGCTAAGGAATCGTCGGACTTGTTCCATAGGAGTCCTAACACACTGGTAGGTCCGGAAACGTCATTACTTCCGGTCAACTCCCACCCTCGAAGACAAAATTGCCGTTCCCTCATGACACCTGAAGCTACATCAATAAACTGTTTAGCTTGTTCTTCATCGTCCAAACTGGCAAGGCAATTATCAACATAGAAGCTATGGGTAAGAAGTTCCACAAATGACTTGGGCCATGGTGACTTCCCTTCCTCACACAGTACTAATGTATTTTCAAGGTGAAGTTTGATGCATGATTCTAATAGAAAAGGACTTGGAGAGACTCCAAATACAACACGACAATGTCTGTATGTCTTGAGACTTCCATTTCTGTCTAACCACAAGAATCTCAAAAAATGTCTGTCTCTCTCGTGAATGCTGATCTGGAGAAAAGCTCTCCTTATGTCTCCAACAACTCCCACCTTCTTCAGTCGGAAACGAGCCAATACGGAAGGTATTTTCTCAATTAAATTAGGGCCTTTCCCAAGACATTGATTGAGGCTGGGCTGTTCATTTTCTTTAGACGAGGCATCGAACACGGGGCGCACTGGTGTTGTTGATCCAGGTTTCACAACGTGACGATGAGGCAAATAGTGGCAATGAACATCCATTTCCTGAGGAGGCACCTCTTCTATCACCCCTTCCCTCAGCCAATCATCTAGTACTTCCTGATAAGCATCATAGTAACCTTCAGTCTTCAATCTCTTAACAGTAGACATCAGTCTCTTCAGTGATAATTGGTAATTATCAGGCAGTGGAGGATGGTTCTCAACCCATGGGAGGTGAACTTCCAACCGCTCTTCTTCATTGACTGATACTGTATCAAGGAAATGTTGCTGTGCTGTGTAGTAGACTCAATCTCAGATCTGCTGCGTTTCTCAGATGGATCACTAATCCCTAAAGTATCCAGAGTCCACAAATCTGTGATGGTGGCTTCTCTTGTTAGCATAGCAGTCACCACCATAGCCATACTTTCCTCATTCCTATGTTCTGAAGGTACTTTGCCCATTAAAATCCATCCCAAACGAGTTTCCATGGCTACTAGTCCAGTACTTAGTATCTTGTGGCCTCCTGTAAACAATTTGACTGCAACATCAGCTCCAATTAATATTTCTATTGGTCCATAAGATTCAATGTCACTCAAAACAATGTCCTGACTACTTAGTTCTTCAATCCAAGGACCTTGATGTACTGAAGGTATGGCACCACAAATTCTTGTTTGGTCTAATGCTTCAAAGTGACAGTTGTAGCTACCATCCAGACTAGAGAGATAAATAGTATACACACAATGATGGTATACTCCAGTGGTTGTACCTCCAAATAGCGAGTGTTGGATATTTTCCTGTCTGCCAGTTTGATATCCCATTTCTGTGGCTGTACTCTTCAAAATGTAGGAACGTTGTGATGCTGAATCAATTAATGCTCTTACAGTCCGCTCAACTCCTTGGCCCCGAACCTTGACAACTAGTGTTTGCATCAGCACTCCACAATGGTTCGACAAACTAGCTAAAGCCTCATCTTTCTGGACTTGCGCACTAGAAGCCATCTTGTCTCCTGTTGAGTTCGGTCTCTCTACGGCTGAGTCTACCTGGGTTTGTGGCAACTTATCACACATAACCACAAAGTGTCCTCGACCACAAATGATGCACCTAGGCCTATTTCTCAGAGGCGTATCCTGGATTCCCCACGGAGGCATGCAACTAGTAACCATGCAGTAACACAATGTAATTAGTAAATTCCAATTCTAATCATCCTAATTACACTTAGGTGAAGTCGATCCTGCAATTCTTTTTTCAGAATTCCTTGTTGAAGTCACTGTAGAATTCCTCACGTGTTTTCAACTCAACAAGATTATCCTTCTCTATAGACATCATACCTAATGCAGAGGGATGACTCACTTTAAGAATTGTGGACGAAGGATTTTATTCGCTTTAGGGCAGAGAAAGAGCGTTCTGCAGATGATATAGCGGGAATAGTTGTAACCAATGTGCACAATTTATAAAGCTCAGGAAGACCACTGTAAGTATCAGTGGTCAATACGAACTTCCGGATTTAAACCGCAGTCATATCTTTGAAGTGTTCAGAAGTGAACATTGCCCTCAATTCGGATTTAAGTCGTACTGTATCAAAATATTTCCCGTAGAATTCCATCAATTTACTGAATTGCTCTTTAGGAAACTCGCCAGAAGAAAATGAAAATTTCTTACAATCATTGTGTGGTGCCCCAAAAATCGTACGAAATATTTCAGGTTAGAACTATGCCCTGTAAAGTTCAGTTATCTAAGGTTCAATATTGTGCGAAATTCTATCAAAGAATGATCGTTCTTACTGATATACCTGCCGCGTGTCAGTACTTCTTCGACAGCATTCTCAGCAATATATTCAGACGCAACGGTGATATAGCCTGGTAATTGCATATATTATCAAATAGATTTTTTATTTTTATTTGTAGTGATTTAAGGCATATGAAAACTCCCCATTTTATTTGATGAAATGTATGTGTTTATATGCTCAACCGTTTAATACAAAATAATATTTCATACAATCATTTTTTTTTAAACTTCGCTCCAGCTCGAAAGTCTAAGGTGTAAGATAAAATACTTCGTCCAGTGGAGCGTTATCTGGAAAAGTGCCCATAACACTGGCAGCATTTCCTCGCTGGATAGCAAGACCTATCCGCTGTCTCAGGAATTGTATCCTGCGTTATAAAAGTTTTTATTCCAGCTTAAATGCCCTAACTTATCTGTTAGATTAGCCTATACATTGTGTTCATTAGAATGTAATATTTTTCTCCACATTAACAAAAAGTATAAATATTAATATGTGTGTTATTTCTTATTTGTTTAGGCAAGAAAGCCAATAATACTGTAAATTGAATATTCCTATTTGCTGAGTGTATGTTGGGTATTTTCCTGAACTTGGGCAGCTGCTAGATTTCGTGTTGCCAACTATCATGAAGTCACTAATTGGGATAAAATGTCAATACATGAAATTTTTGGAACTAGGTCTACATGGGATAATGTTGAAGGATTAAGTGGATGAATAACTACAACATACCTAATTAAAATGAGAAGAATATGCAGCTGAGGTTCCTGTTTACGCAAGGCCTTTTCATGGAATTAATAATTATGTATAACAGGTCTTCCTAACACTTTCAAGAGAGTTTATGGCATCTGTTATGCATCTCTATTTTCACCAAGTTCAGATGACTAGAAGGACCTTCTACCTTTGAATTTATTAACAGCAACAGCATCTAAATCCAAACATCCTCCACACAGCTTTGGGCTGGCTATCGTCGTTAAGGCCAGTCTTGGAAAATGGAGCAGCTCATCTCGCCAGGGGGTAATCCGTGCTTCGCACTCGACGTTGCCTTGGACATTCCGCCTTTCTTCAAAGCTGTTAGCAGTTGGCCGAGGGTAGCGGGTGAATGGTGACAAAGATTGAAGTGCAGTGACGTCATGCGGAGGGTTTCAGAACTACGTCTGCCACCGAATGCAATTTTAAGATTGAATGCGTTACGCCCGTAAATTCTACATTTGCTCTCTCATTCTTTCTACGGTAGAGTAGATGGCGAGACTACAACAGCGCCACACGTAGTCAAGCAACGGAACTAATGCAAGTTGAGCGGAACTTTTGAACTTCTGAGAGATGAAATTAATAATACTTGACTTGAAACAGCCTAAAATCGTACTTCAGACAGTTCTTCGCGCTATCGTAACGCATGCAATGAATGCCTTGCATGCAAGGAAAATACGCCCCTGCTATTTCTACATTTCTTCGCTGGATGTCCGACCTTGAGACAAGAAAAACAGCATCTTTTAGTCTCAAGTGCAAGACGACGTTCTTGCAAAGTCATCTTCTGGGCCTTAATACAGTCTTGAGACTTGTGATTCGATGAACAAAATACACACCCTGCTGTTTCTCTACCAGATGTAGTAAGGAGACCTGCTGCTGTGGGAATGTTCTCATTCGGATTAGTGGTGTAATTCAAGCTCTTTTCCTTCTTCTTTGGACCTCCCTTGACAGCTACCGAAGACAAAACACCAAACCCTGACATAGCCAAAGTAATCTTCTGTTCCTGTTCTACTTCACATCTAAGAAATTGCATCAAACTGTCTAAACGATTCTTGGAATTCACACACTGGTCACCGACACTAGCGCCCCCTGGTTCAACAGCTGAATTTGAAGAAGACTGGCCAATGAGCACGATTGAAGAAGTTCTCTCCCAAGTTCTTAGAATGTCCTCAGGCAAACATGATTCTACTAGTGGTAAAAGCATGGAATTACACTTGTCCGTTGTGACACCTAAGGTTCCTAGGGCTCCTATGTGGCTCTGAAGCTTATCATAGAGGGATGATAAACACACCTTATTAGGGCTCACAGCATTCTGTAAGATTAAACTTAAGAACTCCCTAATGTACACTTCTACCAGCAAATCATCCTTCCCATAGCGTGCTTTGAGACTTGATATTGCTTTACAATAATTTTCTCCGGTAGCAGGAAAGCTCTCAACTAAATCTCTTGCTCTGGATCCAGAAGTGGTGGCCTGTATGAGGTACTGGAATTTATCACTAGGGTCTAAAAGAGGGTCCTCATCTATTTTCTTAAATTGTGACCAGAAAGGAAGCCAATCTTTTAGTTCACCTCCGAACTTTTTCAATTCCAACAAAGGCAGTTTGTATGAACGCTTAACTTGGAGTGACGAGTTAGAATTAACTGATACTGCAGTAGCTTCTGAGTTCCGGTCTTCATTTAATAATTTCGTAACAACAGTCTTAACCTTATAAAATTTGAACTTATACTCGTCAGCCATACTGATTTCTTTGTCTAACTCTTCATCCCTAACCTCCACGCTCTCAATCATATTAGTGAAGATAAGAGTATCCATACCTGTTAATTCATGAAATTTCGTTTCTAATAGATCCATATGTGCATTAATACTTTCCGTATCTTTCTCCGGCATCTGTAGTAACGCGTCGAACTCATAGTAGATCTTGGTTATTGATCGCCGTAATACCGCTCTTGATTTCTTTGTCACAGATATATTCACTTCCATGCTTGAAATACTACGTATGAAACTGTATATATGATTATATAACTGTCTAATATCCTGTCACGGTCGCCAAATGTTGGGAATGCACTTCGAAAACGATAAAACACGGGTACAATTCCACAATAATCGAACATATTTATTTTAATACACATATATACATGGAAGCCATCTTGCGAACAACAAAAAAGATCCCAAACTAAAGCTTGAAGTGTGTTTCTTTGCTTATTTTAAAGCTCTCAAAAACACATCTCAGGAGTAACAAGAATCAAAGAGGTTACACTAACTGATCTCACACAACAATTGTAGTAGAAAGAACTTCTGGTGACAAAAATTAATTATATATTGAATAGGTGGAAAACAAAACTAAAAAGTTTATGCAATTTATATCAAGTTTCAATACGGGTTTAAACATGAGAATAGTTACATGCAATAAGTGGTATGTTCCGAGCTGTCAACAGAGAGATGGCGTGGAATGACATTAGTAGATGAACAAGTTTGAGTGGTGTCTTCAAAAGTAGGAAAGGCCACAATATGAAGATAAAATTGGAATTCAAGAGAACAAATTGAGGAAAATGTTTGTTTATAGGAAGGGGAGTTAAGGATTGGAATAACTTATCAAGAGAGATGTTCAATAAATATTCAATTTCTTTGAAATCATTTAAGAAAAGGCTAGGAAAACAACAGATACGGAATCTGCCACCTGGGCGACTGTCCTAAATGCAATCAGATTGATTGATTGAACAATAAATAATTATCAATTAACATCATCATAAAATAGAAGTGTACCTTTTTATTAGCAATTATGAATAAACCACCACCAAGAAATCTCTATGAGAATGTACTTCTTCCTTTCAGTCATGCTTGCATTTAGGGATTTCACAATTTTGAAACAAATGTTTTTTGTAACAGGAAGTGTAGAGCACAATTACTAAATGATGGCACAAGACCTTAGTTGTGCACTAAATGAGTTTAGTATGCTGACAAGTTCATGTTAGACAGCATGTGTGAGAAGGGAGGAACATTCACTTTGCTAGTTGCTACCACAGGGTTCACACTGGCTGTTAGCAACTACGTTAGAATGACAAGGCTTCGTTTCACTCTCAGTAGCTCAGCAGTAGTTACACTCTCTACTACCTTCCTTCCCCTCCTTTCCCCTAGAAGTTACAGAAACCATCAGATAGTAATCACACTCTACTTTTGTAAATTCTCTTCATTTAATTACCTTTTCCCTTCTGATATTCCTCAATAGAAAAGATGGTTATGTAGCTGTACTTCCTCATAAAACAATAATCACCACCATATTCAAAAGTCAAATCCAGAATCTCCTAAGTTAAACTCGGGAAGGACTTGTGGTGTTATATTGTACCAGTGTGCATTATTATCGATTTTATCTTAATTATTTATAATAATAATAATAATAATAATAATAATAATAATAATAATAATAATAATGTTATTTTGTTTTACATCCCACTAACTACTTTTACAGTTTCCAGAGATGGTGGAGGTACCGGAATTTTTTCCTACAGGAGTTCTTTTAAGTGCTAGTAAATCTACCGACACGAGGCTGATGTATTTGAGCACCTTCAAATAGCACCAGACTGAGCCAGGATCGAACCTGCCAGGTTGGGGTCAGAAGGCTCACGACAACAATGCACATCAAATGAAAGACGGACCATTTAAGAATCATTCAGTACAATTAACATGCATGTGTTGTGTGTCACGTTTTATCAACCATGCTCTGATTTTATGCGATCTTAATACAAAGCAACAATGGCTGCTCATCCGAGGTAAGTAGCATTACTGACTGAACAAGAAAGTGTACATGAACTTTTGAATGCATGAACTGTGTTCATAATAGATGAAAGGAATGTCAAAAATATCGACGAATGCCATAACTCCCCATTATTTAAATATGGGAGGAGAAGAATTATGCTGGTACTGTACGATCCCACACGTCCTTTACAGTACCATTTCATGTTGTTCTGTTACGTCTTCATTTTTATACTATGAAGTGAATTATTACAAAAGATAGGTTTCATAAATGTACAAGTACAACCTATATCGATTTTTGTTATGAATTTCAAGAGCTACATTGTGTTCAGAAATTCAAGCATAGTAACTTGGTAATTAGTTTCCCTCTCCAGCAGTCTCTCCTTGGAGGAAGTATTACATACACTGGAAGATAATATCAAAGACCTATGGAACATATATACTGAGCTACCGGATATGATATACATTCTGAAGAGGACTCTGCAGAGGAGGAGGAAAGGGGTTTAATAGACAATCTCACATGATGGCAGTTGCATGCACTAACTGAAATAGCTTTCAGCCACAAATGTGTGAAGCAGGGTGCTGCTCGAAAGAGAATTTCTTGCCAAGTAGAAGGCCTAAAAATGTCTCAAGTCCTCTGAACATGGACCCAGGAAGATCCCCAAACTGAATCCTTACTGTTTCCCAATCTGAACTACTACTTACTCCAGGATAAGTCAGTCAGTGAGATAGTGGAATGCTTCCGTGACAATGAGTAAAATCCTATGAACGGAACAATAGGTTAGTTGTTGAAGTTAACTCCACAGAGCAGACCTTTGTAATGTGTAGGAACAATATTCCCCTTGCATGCTCGAAGCAGAAAACTAAATGCTCTTCAATTTTATGAACATTAGTAAGTGTACTCTCATTTAAAATTTTGAGTGCCTATATTTTTCTGTAAATATATTTTCAGGTCTTTTTCATCCAGAAACTGAACTTGCTGATTGATATAATTGTTTCCATTCATAATCATGATGACATTTTGTGCGGGATGTTGCTGCATTAAATAACTGACGGAGAGACATTGAGACCCACAGCAACACAACGAAAAGTCCATCCTTCTTGAATTAAAGTGGCAGCCCTTGCACTTGAACCTCGTTAAGATGTCCCATGGCATGTGCTGGTTTACGTACAACGTGCTCAAATGACCGCAGTAGTTTGTGTACCTCACGACAACACACGGACTATTCACCTTGTTTTGAGGGGTAACCTGACAGTCTGCCCTGTGGCTAAATGATTAGGATGCTGGCCTTTGGTCACAGGGATCCCGGGTTCCGGGTTTGATTCCTGGCAAGGTCGAGAATTTTAACCATCATTGGTTAATTTCGCAGGCAAGGGGGCTGGGTGTATGTGTCGTCTCCATCACCATTTCAACCTCATCAAAACGCGCAGGTCGCCCACGGGAGTCAAATCAAAAGAACTGCATCTGGCGAGCCAAAGTTGTCCTCGGACACTTTTGGCACTAAAAGCCATACGCCATTTCATTCTTTACCTGACAGTTTAATGCATGGCTACACCTACAGATGGAGTATAACTTTGATTTGACATACCCTGAGTAGCCAAGGTGTCAAGGTATGCTGTACGACCATTGGAATCCCATGTACCAAATTAACATTTACATACCAAGCGTTACAAAACATGTTCGCCTAACATTTTGGAACTGTGTATTTAGAATATTCAACAATGTCCCATTTTTCTTTCAGTAAATCAGTGTGCCATACCTAAGATATGTATATATTAAATACTTTATTTTCTGGTCATAATATTTCTTACAAAGACCAAAGAGACAAAAATGTTCCATGTAGAAAATATACATCGTTTTTAAAATAAAACAGCTGAGCTTGATTAATAATTGATACTTTAATAATACAATAATGACATTTTTGTTACCTACTGAAGATAGGTCTCCCATGATATTAAACTTATTACTAGAGCCCGGAAGTTAGGCAAAATACCTTTTTTATCTGACTGGATATACTGAAGAATCAGATAGAGATAAATATGTTCTCATGTATTTATCTGACTGGATATACTGAAGAATCAGATAGAGATAAATATGTTCTCATGTATTTAGGAAGTGTAGAGACAATTTTTAATTTGCCTTTTTTTGCCTATTTTGGCTTCCGTTGCCTATTTTAAGATATAAAGCCTTTTTTTTTTCATTTTTGATCATTATGCAATTTTTTATCTGCGATTTACACATTTTAAAAAGCACATAATGAATTTCCGTACATCGGAGACAAAAAAGGTTGCACATATTAAATTACATATTGCCGTCACAAATATCTATTTAGTATTGTTCCCTGTAAATCATTTATTTGTTTTCAGCCATTCGAAAGATTTTCTCAACCCATTCATTTAACCTCTGTAAATAGCAGAACCTTCATTACTGAAAGGAATGCACAAGCATAATGAATACCAGGAAAAAGAGTTGCTTTACGTAGCACCGACACAGATAGGTCTTTTGGCGACGATGGGACAGGAAAGGGCTAGGAGTGGGAAGGAAGCGGCCGTGGCCTTAATTAAGGTACAGCCCCAGCATTTGCCTGGTGTGAAAATGGGAAACCACGGAAAACCATTTTCAGGGCTCTTTAGAAGTGTGTGCGCATGCGTTTTGTATTCAGGAATCATCCAAGGCAAATATTTTTGCACTGCAAGTTGTGTGGTTAAGCTTATTTTTAATATGTATAACTTTGCTTTCTCAACGATGCATGTGTTTCTACATTCGTCCCTGTTTTTATCTCCTCGTAAGATGTGTATTATTTAACATAACACCTTGTGTAAAAAACTGGGTTATATGAAGGAGTTATATCATGTTCAAAATCATGCTTTCACGTCTCTGCACAATATTTAAAATGAAATTTTACCGTTGGCCTTTATAGCTATTGTTGAGAGTGAAGGAGAATTTCCTGTTTTGTATGTTTATCAGGAACTCAAAGGAGACTTCATTAGTTAGTCAAAACATAGAAAAATGAGAACTCTTAAGGTTTCACTTTACTTTGTCCTGCCTGCTGGCTCTTCAGAAATGTGTGCACGTGTGTTTTATATTCAGGAATCATTCAAGAAGAACACTTTCGCACTGCAAGATGTGTGGTTAAGGTTATTTTTTTAATATGTATAACTTTTGTTTTCTCAACGATTCATTTGTTTCTATACTTGTCCCTGTTTTTATCTCCTTGTAAGATGTGTATTGTTTAATGTAATGCCTTGTGTAATATAAATGCCTAAATGCTTGCCTATTCCCTCATTTTGGCTGATGATGACGCAAATCAGCGTTGAAACTAGTTCCAAGTACAAATACATGTTATAAATAAACTATAACATTTTTGTATTGAAAAGGTGGACCATTTTAAGTTTTCCTATCATCCTTTTCTCAGTTCAATACGGACAAATATGAAATTCCTAGGTTTAAATAAATTTGCTCTGTCAGTCAGTGTATATGAATGGCATTCTTCAAGAGCGTAATGACCACAAAGGGAAATGGAAAAAGCTGTATTCATATATCAGGAATCAAAAAGGAAATGGAATCCAAATTCCTACAATGGTGGGAGAAGGGGGTGAACACTATTTAACAGATACTGAGAAAGCAAACCTATTTAGTAGGGAATTTAGAGATTCAGTAGATGATTGTCAGGAGTTGGACACCGAAACAGAAGTTACAGAGGGACAGACACAGAGGGAAACAAGAAGCTTCTCGTTCACAAATGAAGATATTTTCAGAGAAATCCAACTGCTTCAGCAAGGAAAAGCAGCAGGAAGTGATCAAATTACTGGGGAGGTGATAAAGACAATGGGGTGGTACATAGTGCCTTATTTACGATTTCTCTTTGACTATGTCATAAATAATAGCGTAATACCAAAGGAATGGAAGGAATCTATAATAATACCAATTTATAAAGGAAAGGGTGATAAAAGGAAACCAGAGAACTACAGACCAATCAGCCTGACCAGTATAGTTTGTAAAATACTGGAGAGTTTAATATCAAAGTACATCAGAGGGATATGTGATGATAAAAATTGATTCATGAGGAGCCAGTATGGATTTAGAAAGAAATTTTCTTGTGAGGCACAACTGGTGGGATTTCAGCAGGACATATCAGATCAATTGGATTCAGGAGGCCAGTTAGATTGCATAGCCATAGATCTTTCCAAAGCCTTTGATAGAGTGGAACATGGAATATTATTAAAGAAATTGGAGGGAATAGGATTGGACGTAAGGGTTACACGTTGGGTAAAAACATTTCTAAATTCAAGGGTTCAGAAAGTCAAAGTAGGAATTAATGTATCGCAGGAAGAGAAAGTTTGGAAGGGAATTGCACAGGGTAGTATAATCGGTCCGTTACTTTTCTTAATATACGTAAATGATTTAGGGAACAATATAACATCAAAAATAAGATTGTATGCAGATGACATAATTGTTTACAGGGAAATAAATACCACTGAGGATTGTTCAGAATTACAAAGGGACCTTGAGAATATCCAACAATGGGTTGAAGAGAATAACATGAAAGTTAATGGAGGCAAATCAACTGTTACAACATTTACAAACAGGAGTTTTAAAACTGAATTTGAATATACTTTGGATGGGGTAGTTATCCCAAAAGATGGCAAGTGCAAATACTTAGGTGTAAGATTTGAAAGTAATTTGCATTGGAAGGGTCATGTGGATGACATTGTTGGGAAAGCATACAGATCGTTACATGTCATAATGAGGCTACTTAAAGGATGCAACAAAGAATTAAAAGAGAAAAGTTACTTAAGTATGGTTTGTCCATTATTGGAATATGCAAACAGTGTTTGGGATCCTCACCAAGAATATCTAATAAAAGAAATAGATAGTGTGCAGAGGAAAGCAGCAAGATTTGTAACAGGGGATATCAGGAGAAAGAGTAGTGTATCAGAAATGTTAAAGAAACTAGGGTGGGAAACTTTAAGTAAGAGAAGGGAGAAAACTAGACTTATAGGTTTATATAGAGCCTATACAGGAGAAGCAGCATGGGGAGATATCCGTGAGAGGCTTCAGTTGGAAAATAATTATATCGGCAGGACTGACCACAAATATAAAATTAGAAGGAATTTTAGCAGAAGTGATTGGGGTAAATTTTCATTCACTGGGAAGGGTGTGAAGGAGTGGAACAGTTTACCACGGGTAGTGTTTGATCCTTTTCCAAAATCTGTACAGATATTCAAGAAGAGAATAAACAGCAACAGAGAAAAATAAATGAAATGTTAGAGGGCATTTGACCAGTGCAGGTTAATGTAAATAAAGAATGTGTGTGAATAAATTAATTCCATCCCCTGGTCTAAGGAGTTTGGACAGCCAAAGTAGGGGACTGCCTGTAGGGGTGAAGTACAGTGGGGACTTCGAGGGCCCTGGGACCGCTACGGTAGCTGTGAAGGCCCTTCAGGAACTCTGAAAAGTGGTGGCAAAAGGGGCTCTGGTTAAGACGCAGCAGGTCGTTATGCTACTTAGGTTCCAGAATGGGTAAAGAAAAGAAAAAGTAAATAAATGCAATGTAAATTTTAATCTTATACCAGTTGTACAGTATCATTTGAAGTAATTCCACATACTGTATATCAGATGACTATATTTGTAAGTAGTACAGGAGATATTATAAGTAGAATTTTGTAAACAACGTAAATTTATTAAGGATGAGCTGTGTGTTTAATAGAAAAAATTGTTAGTGTAAATTATATAATATTGTATTATAGGAAAATTTTATTCTCTTGTTAATTTAATACTTAGTGCTTGACAATAATGTATTTTAGTGTACCATTTGCCACCGAGGTAAACACCTCATTTGCAAATAAAGAGATTTTGATTTGATTTTTTTTTTGAAATCTAGGGTAGAAAGTGCAGCAGACTTGAAGTACAAGAAAATGTCCATATTTTATGGATGAGACAATGGTAAAATGGGGCGGGCAATATTCATTGTGTTGATTTCCACAGTGGAACCTACCAGGTTGCAACAGCAGTATACAGTGAAACCTCTTCAGATGACCATTGCTTTAACCAGAACCCCCTTTTCCGTGACCATTTTCCTCCGAAAATTTTTTATTATACCATTAGTCTAATGTATTTTTTATCTCTGCAAGATCACAACCCATTCTCCTGACCAATGATCACATGTTTTTTTTTGTTTTTTTGTAGCCACTTCAAGATACCCACCTCTGGCTCGCAACCCCAAGTTGCAAACCACATGCAAAGCATCAATTCACTTTTCTCAGATAGGCCTATACGGGAAACTGCATGGACAGGTGTACAATGATGACAATGATTATCAGCCAATAAGCTACTGTACTTTGTATTACAATCGTAAGAATTCACTAGTGATTGTTCTGTCTTTAAAGGGAGTGCACATTGTTATATCAAGGAGAAATATGCAAGTTCTTTCTCTGGAAGAAAGGATTTCCATAATTATAAAGAAAGTGAAAAAGGACAATTGCAACATGATTTAGCAAATCAATTTAATTTCAGGAAAAGTGAAATTCAAAATACAGTTTCAAATCAATGGATTTCAACAATGAAATTCATGAGGAAGGAGAATTCTTGAGGTACTGTTCCTATACATATAATGTAGATTACATCAGATATAATTGTAGAGTGGAAAAGCTAAAGGAGCTACATACCAACATGTAAGAAAATTAATTGTACCTGGCTAACCAAGCTATGTGCCCAGGCTAAAGGCCAGCTACTGAGTTAAGTGCCTTCTTTAGTCCAAAAGATAGCGCTAAGTGTATGTTCCAACATCTCTTACAATAGGTCTACTAATAGAGCTAGGTTCCTGCTTGAAGTGACACATACACCATCACTATGGACTTGCAAAAAGTGTTCCAAATTCACAAGTTAACACACTCTGCTATGTAATATTCTTGGCAGTTAGGATATTATAATTTGGCATTCACATTTCTGATACATCTGATATACCAGTGTGTCTATAGCATGAAGGCCAATCTTCAAATGGAGGTAATCAAATGGCTTCTACCCATGAGAAACACCTCACCTACAAAGAAAAAATTTGCATTTGGAGTGATAATTGCTGTGGTCAGATCTAGAACAGAATGCTTGAACAGGGACTTGAGAAAAGTGGAAGTGTGCAAAGGACCAGGTGCTGGAAGATCTAAGGAAGAGCTGCAACACCTTCAAGACCATTCCACGTTTTAGATAAGGATGGAAAGTTTCTTGACTTTGAAAAGACAGCAAGCAAAACCATAGACTCTTCGAAGTTCGAAGTTCAAGATATCAGAAATATCATGGCTGGGGGAGAGAAAAGACAATTCTGGTGTTGTTTTGTTGAAAGAAAATTTCAGTGAACATACGGGGGTGGTGACATGCTGTGTTTTCAAGAGAGCTATTACAATGGAAAATATTCTACAAAAGGAATTGGAAAATACCTTGCCAGATACCACTCCACTTCTGGAGGCAAAAATTAAAAAAATTAAAAAATGGATCTGCGGTCTATGATTAACTTTGCTGATGATGAAAATCAAGACTTTTACCACAGAATCAGTGCTTGATTACACTAAACTGATCCAGAATGTGTTGGAGTTCGCCCGCCCTTCAGAACAGCAGGCTCGTACCCCTAAAATAATTATGACAACAATTCGCAGATGCTGTGTTTGGAATCTCTTTGTAAAGTCATTAACTTCACAGGTAAAGCTATTGTCAGAAGTCTACTTAAAACTCAACAATTTGAAGAACCAATGAAAGTGGTTGCTGTGGATGCCTTAAAGAAAACATTGAAGGAGATTCTTGATACACTGAAAGGCAATCTTCAGGACAGAGCAATGGGAGATCCTGCTTGCAGCATGGCTGACCTTTTTTTTTTTTTTTTTTTGCAGGTAGAATGTGATCTCTCAGGCAGCTAAAGGAGATAAACTGAAGGCTCTGTTATGAAAATATCAACTCTGAGAGGAATTTCTGCTCAAGGTGGGAAAGGTGTATACTGAAAACTTAAAAAATCTGATAAGAAGAACACAGAAATCTCAACGGAGGACTTCTGTGAGGTAATGCGTGAAGACCACGTATCTTTTGTGAATGCCTCTGATATGATGGATCTTGTTTTGCTTTATACCACCTTATAAGTTTTTTCCACCAATAATGAAGCATTTTGTTCAACTCTTTCTAGGGCCCCTAATGATGAGAGATTTAACACTTTACACATGCTCAATGTTATGGGGAAAAAAATGATTAAGTGTCACTAACCCCTTGAATGAATGATGGAAGAAATACAGTATATAGGTGTAAGGTGTATATAGCACTAGATGTGGCTCAAGAGAAATTAGGACAGGGTTAAAACTGCAACTTTTTGTTCAGGTGTACGAACATTGTTTTAGTAGAATATCTCATGTGTTACGGTTCATAAACTTATTATACTCAAGGATTTCAGAGGAAGAGCATGGTAGCTAAGTGATGTACTCCTCAACGGTGCACAAGCATTTCAAATACATCTGAATTTTCAAAAGGGAAAGTCACATCTCTATGGTTTGAATTCCGCGTAAAATTCTAGGACCTGTTGTTAATGATCACAAAATTAACTATTGTATAAAACTTCAAACTTGCTTGTTTATAGCTGGACCAACGATCACAATGTCTCTGACTTATGAATCAAAATAACCTGCAGATTATGGACATAGCTGTATGGACAGATGGACTTATTTTTATCCATCTTGTAAATTTCATGTAATTCATGAAAGCTGCAGCAATCTAAAATGAAGGAACTGTGGCCTTTGGAATTCAGATTGTACCAAGTCTACTTCTAACCACTGTCACACATTATTTTTTGAATAACTAGAATATGGTTTGAGATTTTTTCAATTTTCTTTTAGTATGTTATAAACACACATTACACACCATTTGTAGTTGTAAGTCTTCAAAGAGTCCACTGTTAGCATGCACACAGTCTACGAGTCTGTTTGCTCAGTCATCCATTGCAGAATGGGCGATATCAATTGGGAAATCTGCCACTGCTGCCACCAAGAAACGCTTCAAACTTTCAAGCATAGGGCATCTTTTCTTGCAGACCATTCCTTCTAGCACTGACAACAGTTTGAAATCCAGGCAATTGAGATTGGGGCTATCAGAAGACCATTCAGCAGTGGAGATACTGGTACATGGCCTGCAACCACTGTTGGGACATCCTTGCTATAATGAGCTGGTTCAGAATATTGCTGGAAGGCTCAGGACACATTTTTTAATGTGGTGTTCCTTAGGTCCTTTACAAGCAAGTCCAGAACTGTTTCCACATACACTCCGGCACTTGGTTTTACGCCTTTAAAAAAATGAAGCCTGGTGGGGCCCTCATAGAACACCCCCCAACAAACCATGACTGAGGAGGGGTGGTAACTTCTCTGGACCTTATAAACTCAGTCATGAGCTTCTCAAGAACTTGCCAAATATACCCTAATATCCTAGTGATTGAAGCTCTCTTCAATGGTGAAGATGTCCAGCCCTGCGATGTAGGGGGCAACGTGTCCGCCTGTCACCCGGTGGCCCCGCGTTTGATCTGGCCGGATCAGGGTTTTTTTAATTGTAATGGGACTGGGTGTTTGTGACGTCCTTAATCTCCTTTCCTTACACACAACATTCCACACTACTGCCATTCCAATTACACACAGGTTCATACAATATGGTGCCAGCAGGGCAACAGTTCCACATGGGTCAACGGCCTGAACAAATAGCTTTTTTTTTTTTTTTTAAGTGAAGATTTTTCTCATTGGTGATACTGTCCGTTCTGCAATAGATAGCTCTGTGTGTGTGTGTGTGCGTGCGTGCGTGCGTGTGTAAAATACACTGAAAATCTCAAAACATATTCAAGTTATTCAAAAAATAGTTTGTGACAATATTTACGGCTAGTAGTTAAGAAAAAAATTAAAACCATGACCTATGTTTGGAAGGGGATTATAATGCATAAAATGCTTTGTAATGTTATATACCAAGAGTCCTAAGTTCCAGAGAGTAGTCTAGACTAACAATTTGATTATATCAGAAGTTAATTTATTCATGATGATGTAACTCAACATCAGTAAATCAAATATTAGAATGCAACACTACAAACTTATTTATAGAACTATATATTAAATGGCTTCCCCTGTGAACCATGTGACCTTTCCTCGGTGGGGAGGCTTGCGCATCCAAATGAAGCAGGCAGCTGAGCCATATCGGATGGGTATCTGTCAAGAGACCACACTAACGAATGGTTCATCGAAAGGGGGGTAGCAGCCTTTTGGAAGTTCCAAAGTCTAGATGACTGGCTCATATGGCCTTGTAATAATACTCAACATGGCTTAACTGTGTTGATACTGCTATACGGCTGAAAGCAAAGGGAAACTATAGCTGTAACTAACTCCCAAGGACATATGCGGCTCTCTCTGTATGAATGATATACTGATGATGGCTTCCTCCCAGGTAAAATAGTCCCCCATCCGGATCTCTGAGTGGTGACTACACGAGAGGGGGCAAACATCAGGAAGATGTATACTGACATTTTGCGAGTTGGAGCGTGGAATGTTAGAAGTTTGAATTGTTGTAATAGGCTAGAGAAAATGAAAAGGGAGACGGATAGACTAAAATTGGTATCAGTGAAGTACAATGCCAGGAAGAGCAGGATTTTTATGAGGTGACTTCAGAATTATCAATACAAAATCAAACAGGGGAAATGCAGGAGTCGCTTTAATAATGAATAAGAAAATGGGGCAGCAGGTAAGCTACTACAACCAGCATAGTGAAAGGATTGTTGTCAAGATAGCCACCAAACTAATGCTCACCACAATACTAGTTTAGCGGATGATGAGGAAATCGAAAGAATATATGAAGAGATAGAAGATTTAATATAATATGTAAAAGGTGACAAGAATCTAATTGTGATGGGAGAGTGGAATGCAGTGGCAGGCCAAGGAATAGAAGGCAATACAGTAGAAGAATTTGGATTGGGACAAAAGAATGAAAGAGGAAGTCGGCTGGTTGAATTCTGCACCAATCATAATTTAGTCCTTGTTAATACTTGGTTCAAACACCAGAAACACCGGCTGTATACGTCAATGAGACCTGGAGACAATGGGAGGTATAAAATAGATTTCATTATGATTAGGCAGAGATTCAAAAACCAGGTGCTGGATTGCAAAACTTTTCCAGGAGCAAACGTGGACTCTGATCACAACTTGTTGGTCATAAAATGCCATCTGAAGTTAAAGAAATTGAAGAAAAGAAGGAATTCAAGGAGATGGTATCTAGACAATTTGAAAGAAAAAAGATTGAGGGATTGTTTCAAAAGGAACATGTTGCACAAGGCCTAAATGGAAAAGCTGAAGGAAACACAACAGGGGAAGAATGGACAGTCGTGAAGACTGAGGTCAGTAGGGCTGCTGAAGAAATGTTACGAAGAAAGGAAAGATCAACCAAGAATCTGATATCTGTTCATGGCGCAACAGTGAACGATGAAAATACAAAAATGTAAAAAATAAAGAGGGCAGAAAAGAATACAACTGATTAAAGAATGAAGTGGAAGCGCAGAACAGCTAAAGAAGAATAGCTGAATGTGAAGTGCAAGGATGTTGAAGGCTGCATGGTCCCAGGAAAGGTACATGCTGAATACAGAAAAATCAAGGAAACCTTTGGAGAAAGGAAAACTAGGTGTATGAATATTAAGAGCTCAGATGGAAAACCATTTCTAGGGAAAGAAGACAAGGCAGATAGATGGCAGGATCATATCCAACAGTTGTATCAAGGTAAAGACGTAGATGACATGGTTCTGGAGCAAGAAGCGGCTTTACTTATGACATGGGAGTCCCAATTTTGAGGTCAGAATTTGACAGAGCTTTGAGAGACCTAAGTAGGAACAAGGCACCGGGAATTGATGACATACCCTCAGAATTACTGACTGCCTTAGGAGGAGCCAGCATGGCAAGGTTATTCCATTTAGTGTGTAAAATGTATGAAACAGGAGAAGTGCCATCCGATTTTTGGCAGAAAAGAAAGAAGAAAGCCAATGCTGACAAGTGTGAAAACGAACGCACCATTAATTTAGTATCTCATGCCTGCAAACTTTTGACACGTATTATTTACAGAAGAATGGAAAGACAAGTTCATAGTGAGTTGAGAGAAGATCAATTTGGCTTCAGAAGAAGTATAGGAACATGAAGCAATCCTGACTTTATGTCTGATCTTAGAGGATCGAATTAAAGGGACAAGCCCACACATGTGGCGTTCGTAGATCTAGAAAAGACATTCAGTAATGTTGATTGGAGCAAGCTATTTGAGATTTTGAAGGTGATCGGGATCACACACCGAGAACGAAGAATTATCTACAATCTGTATAAAAATCAGTCTGCAGTACTAAGAGTCATGGGCTTTGAAAAAGAAGCAGCAATCCAGAAAGGAGTGAGGCAAGGCTGCAGTTTGTCCCCCTCACCTCCTTTTCAATGCTCGCATAGAACAGGCAGTAAAGGAAAGCAAAGAAGAATTTGGAAAGGGAATTATAATCCAAGGAGAGGAAATCAAAATCTTGAGATTTGCTGATGATATTGTTATTTTATCAGAGACTGCAGAAGATCTGGAGAAATTGCTGAATGGTATGGATGGAGTCTTGGGTAAGGAGTACAGATGAAAATAAATAAGTCCAAAACAAAAGTAATGGAGTGCAGTCGAATGAAGTCAGGTAACACAGGTAATATTAGATTAGTAAATGA
This sequence comes from Anabrus simplex, assembly GCF_040414725.1. Classification (NCBI taxonomy): domain Eukaryota; kingdom Metazoa; phylum Arthropoda; class Insecta; order Orthoptera; family Tettigoniidae; genus Anabrus; species Anabrus simplex. The sequence continues at coordinate 311,598,887 of NC_090266.1, forward strand.
AGTCTTAAGGGAAGTAGATGAATATAGTTACTTGGGTAGTAAAATAACTAACGTGGGCAGAAGTAAGGAAGACAGAAAATGCAGACTAGCATAAGCAAGGGAGGCCATTCTTAAGAAAATTGCTCCCTTTGAATATTGATATAGGAATTAGAAAGTTGGTTTTGAAGAATTTGTCTGGAGCATGGCATCATATGCAAGTGAAATATGGATGATAATTAGTTCAGAAAGAATGAGAAGAGAAGCTTTTGAAATGTGGTGTTACAGAAGAATATTGAAGGTGAGGTGTATAGATCGAATTATGAATGTAGAGATATTGAATCAAATTGGTGACTACAGATAGATTTGGCTAAATTTGATGAGAAGAAGAGATAGAATGATAGGATGCACCCTGAGACACCCAGGACTTGTTCAATTGGTTTTTGAGGGAAGTGTAGTGGGGTAAGAACGGTAGGGGTTGATCAGGGTATGAATATGGCAAGCAGATTAGAGCAGATGCAGGATGCAGCAGTTACATAGGAATGAAAAGATTAGTACAGTATAGGGTGGCATGGAGGTCTGCATCAAACCAGTCTATGGACTGATGACTAAAACAACAACAGCAACAACAACATATTAAATGATCATCAGGTAAAGCTTCAGTACATATAGACTCACCAAATGACAAAAACTTGTAGCTCAAAGTAATTATCTCTTAAAACAGAGTTAACTCAAACTGCCATGTGACTAGAGTCGCACCAGGAAGAAAACCTGTTTATAATTTGTAAGTAGCTTTCCTGCATGTTAATTCCTCAACTACAATTGAAGTCCTCTTGAATTTATACCGTATTTACGTGAATAATCCCCGCATATTTAAAAAATACTGAGATTTTTATTTGCGTCAAGGATGGCAACATGATTCCGGCTCACTTAGTTTTGTGATGTTGGCATTAGTTCGCCACTAACGGGGATATAACAAATGCCTAGCAACTGAAAGGAAGTAAATGTACGAACTATTGCAAATATATATGAATCTGAACGTGGTTGCTATGATGGGAAACTTGCGTAGTTGTGCGTGGGCACAGTGTTGCCAATTCAGCAAATTTTCTGCCAGATCTGGATGCTTTTAATGTTAAATTAGCAGGTGAAAATCAAGGACAGCAGCTAGTGGGTTGTAACTTATGAATAGCTGGAATCTAGCCGGAAAAATCATTGCTATTAAATACGATTCGATTTATCAGTATAGTAGGCCTACAGACAACCCAAAATATGTATTAGTAAGCAAGACTGTATATTTTAATGCTGTATGTGTACGTTCAGTCCTCAGTCCTACGGCTGGTTGGATCCTCAACAGCTCCGCCATCAGCTGTCATAGATGGCCTAGGCATCACTGAAAAGGCGTACTAGGGACATGAGGAGTGAGGTCGTTTCCCGTTGCTTTCCTCACCGAGCCAGGTGTTGCGATTACATATCACTCTGCCAAGCCCACTGAAATGCATGCACCAACCGACCCTATGAGCAGCACTTTCACACCCTTCATAGCAGGGACTGGCTGCATAAGGAATGGCATTACTAGCACCGCTCATACCTCGGTCACTTTCATATTGTCAAATATAAAGGAACCGAGCTCAATAGCTGCAGTCGCTTAAGTGCGGCCAGTATCCAGTATTCAGGAGATAGTGGGTTCGAACCCCACTGTCGACAGCCCTGAAGATGGTTTCCCGTGGTTTCCCATTTTCACACCAGGCAAATGCTGGGGCTATACCTTAATTAAGGCCAAGGCCGCTTCCTTCACACTCATAGCCCTTTCCTATCCCACTGTCGCCATAAGACCTAACTGTGTCGGTGCAACATAAGGCATATTTAAAAAAAAAAATTGGTACGCAGCAGTAATCCTATCTATCGGAGATGAGTGGCAACAGAAGACAAAGCACATCACAACAAACAATGGTCAATGTAATGTTATTGTTGATTAATTTTATGTCCTTTCTGTATTGTAGGCCTTCACATTTATTTTCTTTTCACTCTGTGATATTAGGGAGTCTTATAGAATTATTCATAGCGTAGACTGTAGTTCCTTATTCTCCGACTTTACATACCGATTTTCATTAAATCCTGTCTACCCATTTTCACATGACTCGGCGCTGATAAGGACTTAGTAACAAAAATCCAAATTCATGAATATTTCAGATCGTAGCGAGTATGGTAACAATGTATAAGACATAAATGTTCGGAAATATAACACTACATAACTTAAATGATGTTTAACTTTAGTTATGTAGTTTAACTTTATTGATACGACCACGAATAACATAATTATTCGGGAATGAAATTTTAGGCCTACCCCTAAACTAACATTTCATTCAGCATGAATAAAATTATTTATGGCCTAGATTATAGCGACTTATTCCCCGACTTTGCATACCGATTTTCATTGAGATAGGACCACTAATAACATAAATATTTGGGAATTCTATTGTAGCCCTTCCCCTAAACTATCATTTTTCTCAGCGTGAATACAATTACTTATAGCCTAGATTGTAGTGACTTATTTCTCAACTTCCCCTACTAATTTTCGTTAAGATACGACCATTAATAACAATCATTTGAGAATTAAATTTTAGGCCTTCGCCTAAACTACCATTTCACTCAGCATGAGTAAAATTATTTACAGCATAGATCATAGCGACTTATTCCCCGACTTTGTATACCGATTTTCATTAAGATTTGACCATTAATAACATAAATATCTGAGAATTAAATTTAGGCCTTCCCCTAAACTACCATTTCAGTCAGCGTGAATACAATTATTTATGGCCTAGATTGCAGTGGCTTATTACCCGACTTTGTATACCAATTTTCATTAAATTCTCTTCAGCCGTTTTCTCGTGATGTGTATACATACAGACAAAAATTACAGAAAAGTAAAAAGTGCATTTCCTTGTTATTGTGGGCATGACTGATACAAAAATATTATCCTTTTTTAAATTCTGTGCAATGTACAGACAAAACTCTTATTTTATTTACGGTATGTAGATTTTACATCTTATGGCCTATATTGGACCACTCTCGTCAATTATACAAAGGATTTCTTGATTTCCTATCAGCCCAATATTTTTTCATTCTGAGAGATGCTGCCTCCCTTTGTTCTGTTGAAAATACCCTCCCACAAGACCTTTTATTGATCTTGGTCTGTAGCCTGGTGTGTGTCTCTTGAAGTAGGTATCTTAATTTTTTTGTTTTTCTTTTGAGATCGTCTATTGGTATTTGTAGTTCTTTAATATCCTCCTTAATTTCCGCGATCCATTTAATCTTGGTCTAGCTATTCCATAATATTTCAATTAATCTTCTGGTAATTCTGGTGTCAGATGTTCTGATAAGATGTCCAAAGAATGATTATGTTTTTTCCTAATCGTGCCCAATACTGGTTCAATTTCCTTTTAAACCGTATAATTTGATGTTATTCTCCATTGTCCATTAACTTGATACTGTTTATTTATGCATGTTCTAATTATTTTCCTTTCTGTCTAAAGTATTTTGTCTGTTTCAGCTGTATTAGTAGTTTTAGTATGTTGTATTTATTTATGAACAAACAGGCTTCCAGCCACAATACATGTTCAAAAAGCAGTAAGTCTATTGAAAATAATATTAATAATTATAGTAATAATAATAGTAATAACAATAACAATAATAATAATAATAATAATAATAATAATAATAATAAAAATGATGATGATGATGATGATAATAATAATAATAATAATAATAATAATAATAATAATAATAATAATAATAATAATAGGCCTAAATAATAACTAAAATAATAACAGTTAACTGTCACCGACTCATGGTTCCAGCAAACTCATCACGTGTCCTTATGTGCTCAGCAATTTGCGTCACATTCATTGTTCCCTGACCTACTCCCGATCAATACCAAAACAACGACAGTCAGCAATTACATTCCAACCAGCCATATCACAAACAAAAATTCCCTTACCTTTATGAAATCACGTATCATTTACTCAACTCCACCCACTTAACTATGTACTCAACACAATACTCCCCTTCCCATTAATTTTATCATACTATCTCCATCCATTGCATATCATCCGATTATTAAACACGCTTCCCATAGACATACATCACTATTCCAAACACGTACCCCCTTGTCCACCCTCTAACTCTCCCTCTTTCATTCTGCTCTCACAGGACCTTTTTACTGCACATAAATACCCTTTCAACTCGCCCCCGCTTTCCCACTGCTTTATAATCCATCTTAAAATAGACTGCTCATCCCCTCTTCCCAATAGTTTCTGATGCTCAGCACTCAGTAATCTATCTCTTATCTTACTCGTTTCTACATAGTCACTTAATAAGTGAAAATCGTCATTCACTGCCCCGCGAAGTATACACATTGTCCTGTCCCTCCCTTGTAACCATCCTTTATTCCTAAGCAATCCCATAAACCACCACATCATCCCATACCTTTTTGACCTGTCAACGAATCTAGTATTTATCCCTGCTACCTCCTCTATTTTAATAAAAACAGTCAGCGAATTTCTCAGTCTACTTCCCCCAATAATTTCTGCCTATGAATGTCTCTAATCCTCCTTACAAGCATCCTCGTCCCTCTAACTTCTGTCTTCGTCCAAATCTCCCCCCACAGATGCCCTAATCCGATCATCTCCAAATAACCCTTAATTTTTTCTAGCCATCCGCCCTTATACATGCTCTTACGTTGCTGTTCATACGCTGCCTGTAAAACCCTCCCACCTTCCTGTCTTTTTAAAATCATCCAGTATCTAACTATTCTTTTCACACCCTCAGATTCCAAACCCTCCCCACACATTAATTCCACCCCTGCATTTGCTGTGCACCCCGGCAGACCCATTACTATCTTACCAAAACTACTCATAATACGTCTTAATTCCCCTCTTTTCTCATCCAACCCCCAAACTTCTGCGCCATACAATACCCTCCAGAAAATCACCGATCTTAACACTAGCCTCAAGACATTATAACTAATACCCGGGTATTTAGCAATCAAGTTTCTGACTGAGGCAAGGGCTGCTAATCCTCTGTTTTTCACCCTACTAATCTGATTGTTCCAGGTTCCTTTACTGTTAATAATAACTCCTAAATATTCCAACTTCCTTACTTGTTCCAACCTTTCTCCCTGCAGGACCCATTTCCCTTCTATCTTTCTTCCTTTGTTTACCTGGGCTACTAATATTTTAGATTTATTCCCATTAATCCTCAATCCCCATTTCCTCGCAAACAGCGACACTGCATTTAACGCTCTCTGCATCCCTCCTGGAGTTAGAGTCATCAATATCATGTCATCAGCAAATATCAGTCCCGGTACCTCCAGGCCATTAATTACCGGCACGGCCCAATTTCTTGCCCCGTGCCCCTCCAAAATATCATTAATAAATAAAATAAACAATATTGGCGATAACTTGCACCCTTGCTTTAAACCCACCTTGGACTCTAAGGGTCTACTCAGTCTCTCGTCTCCCAATTTTACACAAAACCTGACAACCCTATATATTCCCTCCACTGCCCTCAACATCTTTTCCGAAACCCCCAGCCTGCCTAATTTCTCTAATAGAGCCTCTCTATTCACCTTATCAAACACTTTTTCAAAATCTATTGCTGCCACATAAACTGTACTTCTAGCCAGGCTCTTATACTTTCCTAAAACAGTCTTTACTATCATTATATTATCCACTATTCTTTTCTTTTTCCTAAATCCCCCTTGGAAATCTGTCAATATTTCATTTTCTTCAGTCCACTCGCTTAACCTGTTCGCCAACACCCCAGTGTATATTTTACTTAAGGAGTCTAACAGAGATATTCCTCTATAATTGTTCAAACTGTTCCTACTACCCTTACCCTTATATATTGGACATACAATTCCTATTTCCCATTCCTTCGGGTACTTACCTCCCTCATAGATCTTATCGAATAGTTTAACCATGCCCTCTATCATTGTCTCATTTTTGCTAATTTCTTTCCAAAACTTATTATTTATCCCATTACATCCCCCGACCGACTTTCCCCTAACTCTGCTTATCACACTCAAGATTTCTTCCCTTGTAATTTCCTTGTCCAGTTCATAAATTGCCACTCTCCTATTCCTCCAAATTACTTCTTCCCCCTTCTCCCCTAGTAATTCACCGAAGTACCTCACCCATTGAACTTCCTCAATGCTCGTTCTCTCTATATTCCTTCCACCCTTAATTATTCTATTAATCTTTTCCCATACTTTCTCAATGTTGTTAGTCTTACAATCCTTATTTATAGCTTCAATTTGTTCCTCCAACCACGCCTTTTTTACCTCACAAATTTTCTTCTTATACTCCTTCCTCAATTTGCAGAAAATCTCCCTTTCTGCGCTCCCACCTTTCTTTCTGTACTCTCCTAACGCACCCAGCACCCTCCTCCGCACTCCTTCACACTCTCTATTAAACCATTCTTCACCCTCTTTCTTATTTCTCTTTCTACATTCTGCCTTCTGCGCTATCATCTTTATTGGATGTAGCAGCAATTCCACGGCTTTATCAATATCATTCTCCTCTATCACATCTTCCTACCCATATTTCAGAAGTTGTACTTCCTCTTTTGCTACCCTATTCCAATCCCGTCCCACTTTATCTGACCATTTATACTTATTATTTCCAGTCCCTTGTTTATCCTTCGTCTCAGCTTCCTTCCTTATACACTTCTCTTCCCCCCTTTTCAACATAACCCACACTGGGAAATGGTGTGATTCAATCCAGTCTCCTATTTCCATTCTTACAATATCCTCCATCACTCCTTCCGAGCTTAAAACCATATCTATCACACTACCTCCCTTCTCGGTAACATAAGTCAATTTCCCCGTACCATCCATCCATCCGTCCGTCCGTCCGTCCGTCCGTCCGTCCGTCCGTCCGTCCGTCCGTCCATTCATTCAGAATATACAAATTCCCCACAGCGCACATCTCTAGGAGCTTCTCCCCATAATTTTATCCTCACTCCTTCTACTTTTCAACATACACATTCCATCCTCCCTACTATATACTGGGCTCTGTTCCCCTATTCTCGCATTCCAATCTCTGAATAACAACATAACCTCTTCTCCTGCAAACTTTCCTCTTATTCTACTAATATCCACCAATAACTCTTTAAAAAAATACTTATTTGCATATGCTAAACTACTAGGATGGCAATAAACGAACGCTAGATTTATTTTCTTCCTCCTTCCTTCCACCCCTCCCATATTCAATCTTAACCATATAGTTTCTTTCATATCTGTCTCTATATCCTCTACCATTTCACTAATTTCTTCCCTAATTAATACTATTATCCCTCCTGGTGTGCGTCCCTTATTCCTCTCCTTTCTTCTATATTTATATTTTATCACAAACCCCTTCCATGAGATCTCCCTCCCTGTTTCCAGCCAAGTCTCCAAGAGTGCCACAACATTGAAACTTTCTATTACTTCCCAAACTTTCTTATTTCCTAATTTGTTCATTAGCCCCTCAATATTCACACATCCTATTTTCCAATATAGTTATAACTTTCCCTCCCTCCCTTCTAAGTCTCCCCCTCCATTCTTGCTCTTTGTAGTTATCGACCTCTCATCCCTTGTCTCCACTCCTCCTTTTTTAACCAACCTATACCATTCCATGTCCTCCGTATCCTCCATCCCTTTATGTACTTTTCCCCAGAGGTCTTTTAAACTCCTACTTCTTCCTTTACTCATAATTGCTTTACCTTCCTGTCGATCAGTCTTCTCGTGTCCTTTCTTGCTCACTGAACCACTACACTCTGCTCTCACCCTCACTCACCCCTTCACTATTTTGATCTTCTGTATCCACACTGCACTGTCCGTTCTCTTCTGAGATGATCTCCTCTCCTTCCACGTATCCCCTCTTCTTTGTTACTTCTTTCTTCGTTCCATCTTGCCTTGTCATCTCTCCTCCCTCGGAAATAACGCATTCGTCCATCTCCTTTAGCTTCGTCACTGAGTGCTCCCTAACCCATCGTCCGTTTGTCACCACCAACCTCTGACCTCTTATTCGTGCCTTTAGCCCGTTTCTCGCTCTTCATAGGTGTCTGCTAAAGATCTTCATATTTTCACTTCCTTCCTTTCCCATGTGTCTTTTCACCCCTACTTTCTGGCCCTGTAAATTATTACTGTTACCTAACACAATTTCTGCCATTAGGGTAGAGAAAATTTTTAACCTAATTGGCCTCTGCCCTTTAGTTTTTCCAACTCTCTCTACATCGTCTATGTCTATTTCACTGAAGTTTATCTTCATCCTATCCCGTATGACTTCTACCACCTTGGATATCAGGTCCATCTTGCCCTCCCTCTCACCTTCCTCCACACCATATATAAATATGGCTTTCTTCAATCTCTCCTGCCTGTACCCCTCCGCTTCTCTCTTCATCTTCATCACCTCCTCTTCCAGATGTTTCACTTTCCCTCTTAATAACTCGATTTCCTTCTCATTATTGTCCACTCTCCTGCTCGATTCCTCCGTCTTCGTTTCTAGCCATTTCTTCATGTTCCCTAACTCCTTTCTCTGTTCCTCCATCATGTCCTTTATTTCCTGCACCTTATCCCATTGACACTTTTCTTGTATTACCTCACTCACTACCACCTTCAGTGCTGCCAAGTCCTCCATGCTAAATTTTCCGCTGGTATTTGGGCCTGGGTTTAATTCCACCCCCCCAATAACCAGTAGCACCGCTATCACTGTCACTACCAGCACCGCTTCACTCATTTTTACTCCTTCTTTTCTTACCACCAGTCCATTTTTGGTCTCCTCCTTCTGCTTCGCCTGCCATTTCCCAATCGCGGCCCAGTACTGCTCAATACCGACCATGTTCGCGGCACGCACTGCACCACGCGACCTTGCTCCTCGGCTGCTCGAGCTAGACTGACCGTATTAGTAGTTTTAAAAATGGCTTCACTAGAATAAGTTATTTCTGGCTGTGTGACTGTTTTATAATGTCTTAATTTTGCTGCTATTGATACACCTTTTTTTATTGTAAGTAGTCTTGGTAATATAATTAGCTTTGTTTAATTAATTTATTATGTTATGCAAAGCTGGTTTCTCATTATGATAAGTTATGATTTCTCCTGAATACTTAAATTTAATAACAATTTTGATTTCTTGCCCATCAATTATTATTTTATTTACCAGTGGGGGGTGTGTAAACATGATCTCAGATTTTTCAAAGGATACTGTAAGATCTATTTTAAGTGCTATTTTCTGTAGAGATTTAATTTGGTGTCAAGATTCCTGAATATTGTGGGACAATAGAGCAAGGTCATCAGCAAATCCTGAACAGTTTAAACTTAAATTTTGTTTGGAGTTTCCAACTTTTATGTTCTTTGCTTTGACCTTGTACCATTCCTTTATTATAAATTCTAATGCATAATTAAATAGTAATGGTGATAAAAACAGTCTCCTTGTCTTAAACCTGTTTTAATCAAATATGGTTCAGAAACCTCTGCTCTAAACTTTTCTTTTGATATGGTATTAGTTAAAGTAAGTTCTATCTGTTTAATTAATTGAGGATGGAGTCCAAAATTCCATAAAATTGTTAACACTGAAGGCCTTCTTAATGTCAACAAATGTTATTACTATACCTCGGATTTGTAGGTGGTAATAGGTTAGAATGCAAAGTAATTTTGTTTGTAGGAGGTGTCATGCAACCTGTTGTACCATAATGTAGGAAGAGTAGCATAAATTTTAGGAGTTCTATATGCTGTAACCCTAATATTTATGGAAATCTCATAGCATAACTGGTGTACAGTATAGGGAATACTTCTTACTGTCTTAAGTAAGTTTGCATTCTAACCTATCAGCACCTAATAATCCGGACTCTAGGCTTGTTCTGTTTTCTGCAGTATGCCATTATTAATTTTAGTGATGATCTGTTCAACAAAACTTCTCGAGGGTCTAATGCCTCCTTGGTATTCTCCTAACTCTTTTTCTAGTTGATCTTGAATTCTTCCATATAAGATCTTGGAAAAAATCTTGTGTGTGCACTCCAAAATAGACAATCATCTATAATTATCCAGATTACTCTTATCTCCTTTTTTATGAAGAGGGTGTATTAAGGCTGTTGTCCAATGTTCTGGAAACTATTCAGTGATCCAAATTTTCGTTAAAGCCATGTGTAAGGAAATCCGAACCGTATTACTTGATATTTCCACATCTCTACAAAAACGTGGTTCTCTCTGCATGCCTTAAATTTTTTAAGTTCTTTCAGTGCTCTTTCTAATTCTTGAAATGTTGGAGGGTCTGTGTTATTAAATTTGGTTTTTATTGGAGTATTTGTATTAATTTTTTCGTTAGGTTCTTCACAGTTCAAAAGTTTACTGAACGCTTTTGCCATAATATCAGTATTTTCACTACTGCTATGTGCCATTTTTCCGTTTTCATCTTTCAACATTAATGTAGGAGGAGCATATTTCTGTAGGTATATTATAACAACTTATTTTTCATCCACCTTCATCATAGCTGAACTGGAGAATATTCCTTCAGATTGCATAAAAAGGCATGTCACAGTATGTGTTTATCCTGGATAAATGTTCAATATGCCACATAAATTCAAACCACACATTTATCTGGCTGTTGTAGTAGAGGCCCATAGCTTTTAAAACAATTTGCAATCAACTTAACAAAATAATCGGTTCTTAAAATTCTCATAGCAAAACTGTACAAAAATTGTCTGGCAAAGAAATATTTTGTACCTTTTACATTCTTGAATCTTTGTAATCCTACCACCTGCACAGTATCTTCATTCTATTTCAAAGAAGAGGATTTTGAAACAAAGTCATCTTCTGCAACTCTTCGCATTTGCTGAAAAGGTGCCTAGAATGGGCACATGGAGGAATACCTTTGTTTAATTTTAAGAGGAGTGATGTATGTTTTAGGATAATTTGGATGTTTTTGGAAGTACAGGAGAGGTAACAAATTACCTCAAACAAGCATCAGTGGAGGTACTGGTCTGCTGTACTAGAACTGAAGAAGTTCATCTTCATCATTTTTTTGTTTTTTTGTTTTTGTTTTTGCTATTTGCTTAACATCGCACCGACATAGATATGTCTTACGGTGATGATGGGGTAGGAAAGGCCTAGTTATTGGAAGAAAGCGGCTGTGGCCTTATTTAAGGTACAGCCCTGGCATTTGCCTGATCTGAAAATGAGAAACCACGGAAAATCATCTTCAGGACTGCCGAGAGTGGGGCTCGAACCCATTATCTCCCGATTAATGGATACTGGCCGCACATAAGCCATGCAATGTATATCAATAACTAAAAAGTAATAATTACAATTTTATTCCTTGAAGTAAATTCTAAGTAAAAATGGCATTTTGTATAAAGTAACAATTACAAGTACAAATTATTAAATAGGTATTCATTACTCCAGTAATTCGATTACTTTTACTCAATTACTTCTCAACTCTCTTCATAACGTATAATGTACATACATACATACATACATACATACATACATACATACATACATTAAATACAGCAAAATATGGTGGACTAAACCAAAGTATGCAAGGAAAAAATTGAGTACGGTATTACAACTAACTATTCCTTCAATACCACTGTATACTGAAGACAACTATTGTGATTGCATTTGAGTGCATTATTTTTTCTTCTCATCAAAGAAAGTCGAGGGCAATTGCTGAGGAATACATTTTTTTTCTTTGCTAGTTGGTTAACGTCGCACCAACACAGATAGGTCTTATGGCGACGATGGGACGGGAAAGGGCTAGGAGTTGGAAGGAAGCGGCCGTGGCCTTAATTAAGGTACAGCCCCAGCATTTGCCTGATGTGAAAATGGGAAACCATGGAAAACCATTTTCGGGGCTGCCGACAGTGGGGTTCGAACCTACTATCTCCCGAATACTGAATACTGGCCGCACTTAAGTGCCTGCAGCTATCGAGCTCGGTGGAATTCAAATTAATTAGTCCCTTGGAAGCAGCAGACTGAAGGACAGCAGGATTTCAAAACACCTCTACTTAAAGCAGTTCAAACATCTTCTTCTTCTGCCGCTTTTCTTCCACACCTGTGAGGTAAGGTGTGCGAACTGTGTCGCACAAGTGTATTTGGTCCTGTTTTATGACCAGATGCTCATCATGACACCAAAACTACATGGAGGGATATGATCACTATTACGTGTTTCTGTTGTGGTTGGTAGTGTGGTGTTTTTTCTGATGATGATGATGATGATGATGATGATGATGATGATGATGATGATGCTTGTCATTTAAACGGGCCTAACATCTAGGTCATCGGCCCATAATGGTACGAAATGAGACGAAATGTAATGACAAATTAAAAGTCCAAAATCCTCCACTGACCAGAATTCAAAACATGAGGACGAAGAATGAATGCATGGATATGAATTCAAAACAATCAGTGGATCCGATTCGCAATGCCTCACATTCACAGAAACTGACGTAAAACAATAGTATTACTGACCAAGGGACTCCTTCTATAGCATAATACTGAACTGATGATGCTTGTAGTCTAAAGGAGTCCAAAATCCAAGTTATCAGCCCCTCATAATAGTACTTATCGCTAGGAAAGTAGAACCATTTGGCATGTGGCGGTACTAATCAAAAGTAGTGTAGACTCGCGGTATTCCACACATTATAGTATTACTCACAGGTAATGAAATTCGCACATATTATACAGACCTATGGTGTTTCGCACGTTGCGGTGCCATTTACAGTTAACTCAAACCTATGGTGTTCACCACATACGTGTAATAACCACAGGGACTTGCACTATCCCATGGTGTTCCTCATATAATGGGTACTAATCATAGGCAAGCCAGAACCATAGTGTCAGTCCTAAAGTGGTTCTAATCACAGGTACTGTTGCTACTAATCACGAACCTATTCTGTACCTAACACAGTGGTACTACACGCAAGTAAAAGCATGGTGTTCCCCGCGTAGTGGTACTAATCACAAGTAGTTTCATGGTTCTAATACAATCATCCCTTGGTCGCCCCTTTTAGTCGCCTCTTACAACAGGCAGGGGATACCGTGGGTGTATTCTTCGTCTGTGTTCCCACCCACAGTGGAGGTGTGTTGTCTGAATAGGAAGAGGGGTCACTGGAACAAACACCAACACCCAGCCCCGAGCCAGAAGAATTAATTAAGACACGATTAAAATCCACTACAAGTAACTAATCTCATTTTGTTCCATATTGAAGACACAATAAGTAAACTCTTTCAAGATTAAAATTATTGTGTCCACCTTTTCAATATAAATATATATTTTAGTGATAAATTCTACATGAATTAAAACCACCAGTTAGGGACATGTTTCACCCTAGTTATGGGCATCTTCAGCCTATATTAATCTTAAGGTCAAGAATTAAAACTATAAACATTGGAACTTATAGTAAACTAACTAAAACCGGAAGCTACATATGCAGCAGAAACACTCTTTTACCTGAATAAACAATCAAAGACTGACAGACTTCAGAAAATTGAAAGGAGGATTGGAAGAACCTGTATCAACAAAAAATATCAGAAAGATGGACAGTGGCGGTTAATACCTAACAAAGTCGTGTACAAAGAGCTAGAACCCATTACAGATACTATGCGTAAGAGGAGACTGGGATTCTTTGGACATATCATGAGGATGCAGGACTCGAGACTTCTGAAACAACTAGTACAACACAATCTCGTCTCAAAAAATACCACAACAGGATGTAAATGGATCAGAGAAGTAAGAGAGGATCTGAAGGAAATAGGCCTTACAACAGAAGACACCAAAAATAAGATAAAATTGAATACAAAACTCAAGAATACAAACCTCCGCTTTACCCTTACACAAAACAAACCAACAACATGCACATTTTCAACTGAGGAAAGGGCACGAAGATCGGAGCGTCTGAAGAAGTACTGGGAGGACCGCAAAGTCCGAACAATCCCTTCAAAGAGACCTGAACGACGGACTGACTAAAGTGATCCTATGTGGTCATAAAAGAAGAAGAAGAAGAAGAAGAAGAAGAAGAAGAAGAAACTAACTTAATACTAAATAGAATTGTCTTATGCTTTTTACATAGTTTACAATATGTACATTAACTTTGCCAGAATTTATGAACAATGAATTAACTTATTTTATAATGACTAGACATCCAATTGTAGATTGGATTGATCACAGTGTGAATTGGGGTTTCTCAAATTGTATTGACTAGAATTTATCACTGCGTGAGTTGGGGTTTCTTCAACTGTTATGGTCGCCTGAGTCGTAAGAATTGTTACAAAACCGGAATCTTGGTTAGTCGTCGTTCATGTTAGGGTTTGAATCAGTTTGAATATTCCTTTAAAAAGAAGCATGGTTATGTTTTAAGACTGAAGCGTATATGTTGGAAACATATGGTTGATATCATTCATTGCTTATCGGATAAAAATACGGAAAATTACATCATTCTTGTTGATTAACTTCCCATTAGCGTATTGTTCAATCTGGGAGGAATATGAGTTGTCTATAACTGGACAAGAGAAAAAACGGGGAATTAGAATGATGAATGTGTAATCTAGTACGATAATAATTGCAGAGTGAGTGTTTATCATATGAACTCACTTGTCTCGTCGACGTTAGCTGGGACCAATTGTTCCGGTTGTGTCTGAACGGATAAGCTTGCTACTCCTAGTGTAGTATTGATGCTGTAGCGGAGGGGTGGAGCGTGGTGGGAAAGGGGCATAAGTTTCAAATCGTGCGTATGTATTGTTGCCTGAGAGGCGTTATTTGAATTGGATTGGGTGGGCCTAGCATTAGGCATGGCTATTGGAGCGCATGCGTTCTGTGATTTAAACATACTGGGAACTTTATTCTGATTTACGGCCTGGATTAACCTCGGAGTAGTTTCATATAACGGATTTTTGTTATCGATGACATCGTTAAGATTATTATTTTTGTTATAAGTTTGATCCAAATAAATGTACAAGTTTTCCGTTTCGTTCCATAACTTCCCCCTTGCCTAGGCCTTTAATGACCGTCAATAGAAAATGATGAAAGATGAAACAGGTCGCTGGGGCTTCCGGAGTAGGCATGCAGAGGGCAGCGCATGATGACATGGTCCATGGTCTGCTCCTCCTCACTGCATTCACACATTGGAGAATCCAGCCAACCCCACTTATGGCGTAAGAAATTGCAGCGTCCATGCCCAGTTCTCAATCTGTTGAGGCGACACCATAGTTTTCTTGGGAGGTCGAATCCCTTCATTTTCTGGGTTGGATTTAGGTCATGAGCATTTGTTCCAGATGTTGAAATTGACCACTCATCCCACCAGCTCTCGTTTAGATTAAAATTATCCCTCAAGAGTCGGCCGGCGAGTATACTTGCTGGTCTCCTAGAACGAAGTCGTCGTGGAAATGGGTAACAAAATTCCTGGTGAACTGGTAATGAGGGAGATGACCAGATCATCTTTGCTTCTCTCAGCAGAGCCTCCTTTCTCCTCAGGTGGGGTGGTGGGATATGACTAAGAATGGGTAACCAGTGGCGAGGTGTTGACTTTACAGTACCAGTTATGCAGCGCATGGTGTCATTCAGCTTAGTATCCACTTTATGCACATGTGCACTTTCCAGCCATACCGGGGCACAGTATTCTGCTGCAGAGTAGACAAGACTGATTCCCGTTAATCCTAAGCACTCAGCTGAGGCTCCCCAGGAACTGCCACAAAGCTTGTGCAGGATGTTATTCCTTGTAGCGATTTTGTGAGAGAGCTTGGTGAGATGTTCTTTGTAGCTCAGGGTTCTGTCCAGTGTGACTCCTAGATATTTTGGGAACAGCTTGTACTTTAGTTTTTCACCAAGGAATAGAACAGATGGCTCGTAGTTTGCGAGTCGGTTGCTGAGATGAAAAGTTTTGGAATGAAACTTGTCTATGACAGAGAAGTGTGCTGTCACATCCGTTATTCATAATGGTTATGGAAGAAAGTGTGAAGGAGACAAAGGTAAAATACAGGGTCAGGGAGGTGAAGGCCATGCTGTGTGGGGAGCAAACACAGGAAGTACAAGGGCACTTTGACATGATAAGCAAAATTATTGAAAATTGTCGAACGGAAATCAGCATGGAAAAGAGATGACTAAAGGAGAAGGAGATGGGAAAGGAATTACTAAATTTAAGGGACAATACCTTGAAATTATGGAGAGGTTCAAGTATTTGGGAGGCAAACTGATGCATGATGCAGGGTTGGACACTGATACCACTAAAATTATTCAACAGGGTAATGCACTCTACCTGACTGTGAGAAGCCTGTTGTGGAGGAAGGAAGTATCAATGAAGTGTAAAGAGGAGATGTACAAGATGTACTACCACCCAATACTGGCTTATGAACATGAGACCTGGACACTGATAAAAAAGGACAGGAGAATAAAATCCAGGCTAGTGAAATGCAACTTTTAAGAAGTATGATACGAAAGACAAGACTGGACAAGTAAGAAGTAAGGGTGTCAGGAATGAAATCAGAGTGGAAAAACTTTACAACAGACCGGGGAGGTACAAATGAAGATGGTTTGGACATATTAACAGGATGGTAGAGGGAAGGATGCCAGAGAAAATGATGGAGACCCGTATAAGAGGAAGGGCAAGAGGGAGAACCAGAAAAAAAAAACTATCAAGAATAGTATAATTAGAAGAAACCTGGACTGAAACACAGTTAAGGAGGAACAATAGTGTTTGAGAGAGGAAAATGGGAAGGTGCCATATACATCCCAACCCAGCGGGAGGCAGACGAGGAAAATAAATTATGGCGATTGTTTAACGGTTTTTTTGTTGTTGTAATATCTGAAGCAATCTCTTTTCAGTTTCAAGTCAATTCATAACTGTTAGGCTCTTCAGTCTGCCAAAACTTGAAAGAGAAAACATATGGTAACAGTATAACACTTGCAAAACAAAAAAACTCAATTAAAATAGAGTGACATATTTTGTTCTTGAAAGAAAATCATCAGATTCTATCATACATACATACATACATACATACATACATACATATATAATCATTATAGACTGTTATGCCTTTCAGCGTTCAGTCTGCAAGCCTCTGAGAATTTACTAAACGTCGCCACAATCCTTGATTTGCAACTAGTGTTGTGGCCTCATTTAGTTCCAAACCTCTTATCTTTAAATCGTTAGAAACCAAGTCTAACCATCGTCGTCTTGGTCTCCCTCTACTTCTCTTACCCTCCATAACAGAGTCCATTATTCTCCTAGGTAACCTATCCTCCTCCATTCGCCTCTCATGACCCCACCACCGAAGCCAGTTTATGCGTACAGCTTCATACATCAAGTTCATTCCTAAGTTAGCCTTTATCTCCTCATTCCGAGTACCCTCCTGCCATTGTTCCCACCTGTTTGCACCAGCAATCAGGAGAAAAATAATATATTAAATAATTTGATGCTACAGGGTATGTTCCCTCTTTATTCTTGCTACTTTCATGTCTGTTACTTCTAACTTATGAATAAGATATCCTGAGTCCACCCAGCTTTCGCTCCCGTAAAGCAAAGTTGGTCTGAAAACAGACCGATGTAAAGATAGTTTCGTCTGGGAGCTGACTTCCTTCTTACAAAATACTGCTGATCGCAACTGCGAGCTCACTGCATTAGCTTTACTACACCTTGATTCAATCTCACTCACTATATTACCATCCTGGGAGAACAAACAACCTAAATACTTGAAATTATCGACCTGTTCTAGCTTTGTATCACCAATCTGACATTCAATTCTGTTGAATTTCTTACCTACTGACATCAATTTAGTCTTCGAGAGGCTAATTTTCATACCATACTCATTGCACCTATTTTCAAGTTCTAAGATATTTGACTGCAGGCTTTCGGCACAGTCTGCCATTAAGACCAAGTCGTCAGCATAGGCCAAACTGCTTACTACATTTCCACCTAACTGAATCCCTCCCTGCCATTTTATACCTTTCAGCAGATGATCCATGTAAACTACGAACAGCAAAGGTGAAAGATTACAGCCTTGTCTAACTCCTGTAAGTACCCTGAACCAAGAACTCATTCTACCATAAATTCTCACTGAAGCCCAATTGTCAACATAAATGCCTTTGATTGATTTTAAAAATCTACCTTTAATTCCATAGTCCCCCAGTATGGCGAACATCTTTTCCCTCGGTACCCTGTCATATGCTTTCTCTAGATCTACGAAACATAAACACAACTGCCTATTCCTCTCGTAGCATTTTTCAATTACCTGGCGCATACTGAAAATCTGATCCTGACAGCCTCTCTGTGGTCTGAAACCACACTGGTTTTCATCCAACTTCCTCTCAACGACTGATCGCACCCTCCCTTCCAAGATGCCAGTGAATACTTTGCCTGGTATACTAATCAATGAGATACCTCGATAGTTGTTGCAATCCGTGTTCTTCCTTTGCTTATAGATAGGTGCAATTACTGCTTTTGTCCAATCTGAAGGTACCTTACCAACACTCCACGCCAATTTTACTACTCTATGAAGCGATTTCATCCCTGCCTTCCCACTATACTTCACCATTTCAGGTCTAATTTCATCTATTCCTGCTGCCTTTTGACAATGGAGTTTATTTACTATCCTTTCCACTTCCTCAAGCATAATTTCACCAACATCATTTTCCTCCTCCCCATGAGCTTGGCTGTTTGCAACACCACCAGGATGATTTCCTTTTACATTGAGAAGATGTTCAAAATATTCCCTCCACCTCTCCAGTGATCCCCCGGGGATCTATTATGAGTTCACCTGAATTACTCAAAACACTGTTCATTTCCTTTTTCCCTCCCTTCCTAAGATTTTTTATTACTGTCCAGAAAGGTTTCCCTGCTGCTTGACCTAGCCTTTCCAGGTTATTACCAAAATCTTCCCATGACTTCTTTTTGGATTCAACAACTATTTGTTTCGCTCTGTTTCTTTCATCTACGTACCAATCCCTGTCTGCCTCGGCCTTTGTTTGGAGCCATTTCTTATAAGCCTTCTTTTTACGTTTACAGGCTGCTCTCACTTCATCATTCCACCAAGATGTTCGCCTTTTCCCATCTTTACACACAGTTGTTCCTAGGCATTCCCTTGCTGTTTCTACTACAGCATCCCTGTATGCCACCCATTCACTTTCTATATCCTGAACCTGCTTACTGTCTACTGTTCGAAACTTCTCACTAATCATATCCATGTACTTCTGTCTAATTTCCTCGTCCTGGAGATTTTCTACCCTTATTCGTTTGCAGACAGATTTCACTTTCTCTACCCTCACTTTCTCTACCCTAGGCCTAGAGATACTTAGTTCACTACAGATCAGATAGTGGTCTGTATCATCGAAAAATCCCTGAAAAACTCTTTAAACTCAAATATTTGGAAATAAATATTTATGTTTATTTCTGTTTAAATAATTAGGAACTTGAAATCTGGAACTTATCTTAACAATGTCCTCCTTTGTCTCTACTTCAACATTTACTGGTGTGGGTCAAAATGGCTTTTAGTGTCGGAACTGTCTTAGGACATGTTCGGCTCACCTGGTGCAGGTCTTTCAATATGACGCACGTTGGTGACCTGCACATCTAGATGTGTGATGATGATAATGATGTAGGGAGAGGTTGAAATCCGGTGTCGGCACATAGCCTACTCCTGTCAAATAACACCAAGGGGGTTAGCTCATGGTTTAACGCCACCATCGATGGACAGATTGACATCAACAGCATATTCCTTCACTCCATACGAACCCTGTGAACACTTTAACAACCATACTTACCAGCTTGTAGAATGGTAATTTTGATCTTAGTGGGTGTTGCATATCTCACAAGTTTTCTGACTAGGTAGTAAATATGTGCAGTTCTCAGTACTCTACCAGTGATTTCGGCAGAAGTTCGATTATATTTCACACCCATGCTGCCTAGATATTAAAAACTTAATCTCACCAGTATTGTTCCATCTACAGTAAAATAACAATACCATGTGGCTATTATTAGCGAGGTCCAGCCCTTCTAACGCAGTCCCTCCGACGATGGTGTGCGGCATCTGCCAACTGTAGGAAATTGTGTGTTAGTATGGTGGAGGGTAGTATTATGTGTAGTGTGAGAGTTGCAGCAATGTTGGGGACAGCACAAATACCCAGGTCCAAGACAAGAGAATCTACTGCTGTCAATTAAAATCCTGCAACATCACCAACAATCGAACCTGGGGGACTCCAAGGTCTGAAGGCCAAGGTGCTGACCAGTCAGCCATAGAGCCGGACCCATCTAAGGCAATTTTGTTCTGTATGTTTTGTCTACTGATAGATAACATTAGTGGTTAGGTCAAATTGTTAAAGTATTACAGGTAGTGTTTCGCAAATCCGAGTCTCCATTAAATTCAAGCATTACTTGAATTTTTCTTTCCACAAATTTAAAATTAAATTTCTACCGCATTTCATTCCTTGCTTATTCCCGCCGGTGATTGTATTGTGGCTCCCGTCTACTGAGATCATGTGCCTGAAACTAAACTTTTTGAGAAAGAAGGGTATGCCTATTAAATAAGTTTTATTGCTGGGTCACATCCAGATGAATAGGAACTAGTATGTGATGGAATTCAGGTTTTATTTTTGCGCCCTAACATACTATGTTTGATACAACCTATGGATCAGGACATTTTGGAATGTCTGTTTTTTAAAAAAGAAGGAAAAGTAGTATTTGCACCACCTGCTACATTTACTCTTGGAAGCAACAGAATGTGCAGAAAACATCATGAACTTCTTCAAACAGATAACCATGAGGGAAGTAGTGTATTGGTCGGCAGAATCATGGGACGAAGTAAAGCCAGAGACACTCACGAAATCATGGAAGATGATTTTATGAAGTGTTGAGTCTGCTGACAGTAACTCCAATGACAGCAGTGATGATGGCACACCAAACTTGTCAGATTGAATCTCACAGATACCTGGATGTAAAGATGCTAGTGAAATTGAAGTTATTGAGTGGATGAAGAGTGATGAACAGTATGAACTTACGGATGCATTAATGAAACAACTGAAAATAGAGAGGGAGAATTTTTAGTAGAGATGGTGCCAAATATGCCTCATAGTGAGGGTGTCACTGTGTTGGAGGTGGCACTACGCTACGTAGAACAAAAACCATGACAGCTCCCACCGACACCCTGCTCTTCCAAGCAATTTTGTGACATTATTGGCACAAAAACGATGCAACATTCAGAAACAGATATCAATTAAGGACTTTTAAAAAAAATAACCTTAATACATGCCATAGCACTGTAAGAAATAACAATTCAGGACCTCAGCTTCAATCATTGCCAATTTTTTCATTGCTCACAATTTTTCCTGCACTGCTCTGTGTAAGTTATTCCAATCTGAGGTACCCCCCCCCCCCCCCAATTACCTCGGATTTATAGAGACTCTACTGTATGGCATTTCCTGTTCAGCAATGGGAAGAACATTGCATTCATTGTTATTGAGCAGTTTCACCTCATTACATTCATTAAATGATGAATAAAAGAAATGACAGTGCACTACTTAGTTCTACACTTTATCTAGTCACAAACCACTCTAAGTATGCACAACTCATTTGGACACAACTTTGGTAGTGCTCGTATATCATTTTGACTTTATTTATTAACAACGGTGGTATAATTCTATGGCATTCCCATAATCTATTCCTTTGGTGGTGTACCTCATAATGGCACCGTGAAGTGCTCGACCTGAGTGTGTTGCTCCGATGAACATGTGACTTATTTAGGTAAACTCTGTGTTTTAGACATATCTACTGCTGTCAAACTGACGAACGGTCAAAGACTTGATATAAATCCAAGAAGTGTGATCAAGCGAAATAAATAACTAGAAGGATTGCTGTCATTAAGTCGAGATGTTCTAGACTTCACAAGTGAAGTCAAGACAAGGCCTGCTGCATACCGCATATCTCAACAACAAACTTCATGACTATAGCTCCAACGGAGGATGATTACTACTTCAGTATTGCGCATCGGCAATACAAACAATGCTAGTGTATGATGAATTGAAGTGCAGTGCAATGGATTTGTGATAATGGGTTTGCTATACATGTGAAGTGAGAATGTTAGTCATTTGGAGTGCTTATAAATAGTGCCTTATAAAGTGGAGCTGTCGTTAAGTCGAGGTGAACTAGAACTCCACAAGTGAAGTCAAGACAAGGCTCGATGCATATTTCAACAACCACCTTTATGATTATAGCTCCAACGAAAGATGATAGTTACTTCAGTATTGCGCACTGGCGATACAGACAGTGCTAGTGTACGATGAATTGAAGTGCAGTGCAATGGATTCATGATAATGGGTTTGCTATACATGTGAAGTGAGAATATTCGTCATTTGTAGTGCTTTTAAATAATTCCTTATAAAGTGGAGCAATACGATGGTTTTAATGTGGGCATTAACATTGTAAAACTGCGTCTACTCCCTAATTATTTATCGGTTTTCCTCTCAAAATTGCACATTGTATCCCACTCTCACAAAAGGACATACACTTGCAACGAATGACAAAGTATCTTTTACCAGTGTTCCAAATAAGTCCTTTACTTATAACTCACTTTTCAGAAGGGACATTTGCTTGCAACGAATGCCAAAGTGTATTCTCCTCTGAACAATTGTGAAACTCCATGGACAGCAAAAAAATGCATTCTCAGAGAATCTACAAAAGTGACAGAAAGGAATATTGTCATGCATGTTGGAGACAGTGCACCAAAGATGCTAACACAGTAGAATGCAACAGGTGCAAAGAAAAGACACATGACAACTGTACCGGTCTCATTGGTCAGGAAGTAAAAGACCTAGAAAGAAAAAATTGCAAGATAATATGGTTGTGTGAAATATGCAAACCATAGGCATTGGATATGAATTAATCAGATGGTGTGATAATAACCTCTCTGGTAGAGAAGATAGAGTAGTACTTATCAAAATACATTAAGGAAAACATGCAAGAAAATACTAAAATTATCCACGTGATATTATCAAAGAAGGTTGGACAAGGGGGAAATGAAAAGGAAAGTGAGGTAAGGGAGGAGAAGGATCCCTTAGGTAACTGTAAAACGGTGCATGAAAATTCTGTCAGGAAAACTGTAGCAGCTGATGAGGAGAAAATACGTGAGGAAGGAGAGGTCACAAAGCTAGAGAAGATACATATAAATTATTTAACCAAACAGGGTTAAACGATGAGTCCACTGAAATAACCTTAACACTATGCTTGGATATTAGTCAAACAACCAAATTAGACACCTCTGTAAGAAAGCAAAATACAGGAGAGCAAGTTCAAGAAACAGAATATAACACAGCAGGGAACGGACCCATTACAGCACCTATGCCAGTTGTGAAGAGAACAGCCAAATAATCTCAGAGCACTATAGGACAGAGACAGGAAGCAACACATCCGATGGCAGCCAGTCGTAGAGAGCGAAATACAACGAGGACCGTCATGCCACCACCAGTGGAAGCGACCAGTCCTAAAGAGAGAAGTTCAACAAAAACAACCACACCCCTACCGGCGGATGAAGAAATTAAAGACGACGACGGAAATGAAGGCTATGCTTTAGTCCAGAGGAGAGGATGCAGGGAACCACAAGAGATGAGAGGGAACAATGCACGATCATTCGTGATAGGCATGATGTGCCCAACAGGTTCGGGGCTCCGAGCAGGAGATAGATCCGCATGGTTTTATGTGGGAAAAGTCCATTAAGATACCACAAAGGAGAAAACCATTCGACACCTCCATGAACAGGGAATAACAGGAGAGATATTAGAGTGCGATGAGCTGGAAACAAAGGGTCGCCTAAAGGCCTTCAGACTCGGGGCGCCTCTTTGTTGCCACGAACAAGCCCTACAGCCAGACCGGTGGCCAGCGGGAGTGCTGGTGAGACAGTACATTTTTCGGAGCAAGAAACACGAAGGCGCCCGGCTGTAACATCAATCTCACTAAACTCAAAATAAAGACACTAAACTGGAATGTTGAAGGTCTTAGTACAGAATTAGCTCACATTCCAGATAATTTCTTCAAGCCTTACGATATAGTGTTCCTGATGGAAACCTTCCTTACAAAAGACTGGAACACAATAAACACCCATTACGCGATCAAATCTATGGCGGAGCAAGGCCCAAAGGACAGACTGAAATTTTCTTGCCCTTCTCAATTTCCCACAAATCTAGACACTCCCTAGTAGTAAGGACCACCATCTGCATTCTTATATGTGTGTACTTTTAACTGGAGCTCACAGCAGTAAATATCATAGACTAAATATGTCAGTGCTTGGATACTACCACCCAGGATGACCCAGTCGTACTGGCAGGGGACCTGAACTGCCGTGAAGACACCCCTTCACAAAAAATGACAGATGTCTTGAACTACCTGGGAGAGGAAGGCTTCGCACTTGTAAATAACAAAGCAAGTCACACTTACTTCTCTCATAACGGTGCAAGCACCATCAACCTCATATTTGTGAACTCCAAACTTAAACTACTAGAACAAAACATCATCCCAGAAGTGGAAAGGAAGCACCTGCCAGTAGAAACGTTGCTACAAGTAAAGAATACAGTAAAAAAGAGACCGAAAAACCCAATGAAGCTAAGCAGAATGGCAGATATATCAGCACTTGGCAGCACAATAACAATATTGCTACAAGGAGAGAATCTCAATGAAGCAACATCATGGACAGAAGGACTCATCCTAAAGACCACTCAGACAGTAGACAACACAAAACGCAGAGCTAAACCATGGTTCAACAAGGAATGTTATGAAGCCAGGGGGAAACCCATCAATGCCATGCATAAAGCCAGAATAATTCAATAAGTGGATGACTTAGACTGCTATGGTAAGCTGAGGAGAGAGTACAAAATCAAGATTAAGGAAGTGCAACGAACATTCTGGGAGGAAGAGGAAAAACGTTTAACAGAAACAGCAAGGCAGAGACTGTACCAGGCTTTTCAGCCGAAGCAACCGAAATCCCCACGGAACATACCAACAAAGGTTTGGGAAAGACATCTAAGCTCAATCCTTCAGACTAACGACACATACCCGCCGGCAGCAAGCCCGACAGTGAATCAACCCCCTACGCAGGAGATTAAATTTTTCACAGAAGATGAAATAATCCATACAATTATGAGTACAAAGAACAATAAAGCATGTAGACCAGACAACATTTACAATGAGCAACTGAAAACTACGCTTCCTGCCCTAGCGACTCCATTCACAGCACTCCTTAATGAGTGCCTGAAACGAGGAACTATACTGGATAAGTGGAAACACTCAAAGGTGATAATGCTGTACAAGGGAAAAGGTAACACAGCTGACCCAAATGCGTATAGGGGCATTATGCTGGAGAACACCCTGCTCAAGATCCTTACAACACTATTCTGTAAGAGGCTTCGAGATATTATCGATGAGAAACTCCCAAATTCGCAGTTTGGTTTCAGATGTGGGAGATCAACTACACAAGCTATACACTGTCTCCAAGCTGATACAGAAATGGCCTTAGCAAACCGTGGGGTAAAGCTTCATGCAATCTTCAAAGATTACACCAAGGCATTCGACGCAATCAACAGATCCATTCTAATGAAGAAGCTGGAAACTGCCTTAGGCTCAAGACATTACCTGCTACCCATCATCAGAGGCCTTCTCATTAATAAATGAGTAGAAATACACGATGGCATAGATAAATCGAGCCTGATACAACAAACTGTTGGCGTACTGCAGGGGGACCCACTAAGCCCTTTACTCTTCATTGTAGCCACAGCAGACATCGTCGAGACAATAAAACACGACAATGTAAACCTTCTGATGTATGTGGATGACATGGCATTGACCTCGACCTCAACTTGCAGAAAACCTTCAACCAGTTGGTGGACTGGGCACAAGAAAACGACCTGGCATTGAATGAAGGGAAGACAGTTTCCATGACCTTCAGAAGAGGGGGAGGACCCAGCACTTTCTACATTGGCGAGACACCACTAAAGTCAGTCACCAGCTTCTCGTACCTGGGAGTTACACAGGGAACCAGATTCACACATCACATAAACAACAGAGTTAGCACCTTGACGAGAGTCATAAGTGACATCAAGTCAATAGGTAAACTCTCTCTGGAAACATATGGACACATCTGAAGAAGATAAACCACGAAACGATAGAGAAGCTGAAGGCAAGATACTTGAAAAGGGTGCTCTCTCTCTCTCTCTCTCTCCAAATACACACCTCCTCAGCTCGTGTATGAATTGACCAGAGAACCCTTCTTTATAGAAAAGCTACGACTGAAGCTCTTACTACCAGTAACGTTAGCCTACCAGGACTTACTGAGAGAACTGCACGAGAAGAAACGCAAGATATGGGAGGAATCCTATGTTACTGACGCTATGACAAGCCGTGAATGGATGCATGGAGGACAAGAAATCCACCACACAGTGACAAAACTCTCAGTGCATGGATTTCACCACAAGCTGTGCAACATACAGAGTTTTCACGTGGCCGGCACCAACTGTACATGCACTAAGTGTGGCGACCAATGTGAGAGATACCACGTGTTAAACTGTAAGATGAGAATAGAGTCGCCAGTGAAATTCTGTAGTGAATAAGACATGTAAATAAGATTTGTAAATTCATGTACTTCACACACTAAATGGCCAGTTCGGCTGCAATAAACATGGTATAATCTATCCCTTTGTACCAACTTTTTTCAATATCTAAGAAAACAAAGATAAACCTTTTTTCCATTCTCCAAGAATTTCTCCATAATCATCCTAACAGTAAATATTACATCAATTGTTTCCCTGTTGCATATCTCTTTGCCCAGTCTTCAACATCTTGACTTTATCAACTAACAATGTTTGTACATTTCCTTTAGTAGAGACTGTGCCAAATAGGTCTCATAGGGAGGGTTATTATCTATTCCAGCCAATCCCCAACTGTGGTCCGCAGACCCCTGGGGGGCTGCGATGATATTCCAAGGGGTCCACAACAATAACATAAGTTAAAGAGCGAAATTATATTATACACACAGGTTATAGGAACAAATAATATCAATCGTATTTCATTATTATTTACGTCTTAAATGGAAGAAAATTGTTTTAGGGTAAATAAAGAGTGAGATTTTGTGACAATTAACAAACATTATTATTTAAACAGAAATATACTGTATACAGTACATAGGCTTACATACATTAGAGTATCTATTGCAATTTACTATGTCAATGTGCTTTAGTATGTCTTTGGTTTGTGAAGTCTTTCTGCAATTGAAGTTCTTTGCTTTGCTTGATTATTATTTTGTGAAATTTTCCGATTCTTGCCATTTGCCATTTTTGTAAAATACATGTATTGTCCTCACTAAAAAAGGTTATTATATCCTCGACACTTTTTCACCTCCAATTTTTGCTGTGAGCTGCCCACACTAGTCACGGCCGACAAAGATATTCAGAATTCACATACATAGTAGTCGACATTTGTTCGTGCCAGCCCTGGACTTCAAGAGGAAGATAATAAAGGACGATACAATGAACTGCAATGCCACAGAAGGAAGTCGTGTCTGCAGCAAAATAGTCGTATGTACATACATATACACAGCTGGAAAACTGATACAGTAGTGCAAAAACATTGTAAATATGACGACAAATACCTGGAACTGGGATATACTGTGTTGATTGTTGGATATGATGCGAAGCCCCAGTGTGTGTCATGTGGTAATGTTTCTTTAAAGGAGGGTATGAAATCATCGAAACTAAAAAGAATTCTCCAAACCATGCATGGCAGTACAGCTGACAAGCCAATCGACTACTTTTGCAATAAACTCACTGAACTTCATGAAATAAAGAAAGTACTCAAGGACAGTGTTACGGGAGGCAAGGGGTGTATAGTTTTAGCATCATATCAAGTTTCCTTTTTAGTTGCAAAACATGGCCAATCACACACGAGTACCATTGGAGAGGAGCAGGAAAAAAACAACAAAAAAACCTTGTAGTAAAAGCTGTACTGGTGAAAAGCATTCAAAACAATTGGGTGCTATATCATTGTTGATAAAACCGTCAAGAGAAGAATAGAAGAAATGACAGCAAATGTGCGAGATACATTGTTGGAACAAGTGAAAACTGACGAATGCTACGCATTGCAGTGCGATGAAAGCACGATATTTGTAACAATGCAAAATTATTAACTTTCATTCGAAATGAATTTGAAAACACGATCAATAAGAATTTGCTGTTTTGTTCAACATTACCCACGCATGCAAATTCCGAATGCATCTCAGGTCTTCAACACATCTGTGTCTTAAAACGGACTTGACTTTTGACGGTAATAGGGCCTTATCCGGAAAATAAAACGACATAGTTGCACATGTGAAAACTGTTGCCCCTCGTATAACGTGGACTTGTTGCATCCACCGTGAAGCACTAGCAACTTGCAACATGCCCACAGAATTGAATGTTGTGCTGAAAGAAACTGTGAAAGCCAGGCCTGTAACTTCCATGTTAATTTCTGTGCTATGCAAGGAGATTGGGAGTGACCATGAACAATTACTACTGCATACAAAGATTAGGTGGTTGTCGAGAAGAAAATTTTTGACCCGCTTGTTTGACCTGGGAAATGTTAGGATATTGGAAGATGCAACTTCAAAGACCTCTTCAATGATTTATTGTGGCTTGCGAGATTTGCTTATTTAGCAGATATAGTCACTCGAATGAAATGAATTCAAGTCTGCAAGAACACAAGTTACACTCTTCACAGTGCAAGACAAAATAGGTGGAATAAAAAAGAAAATCAGTATATGGGGATGTCAAATCAACAAAAATGAATTTGATTCTTTCCAAATACTTCTATGATTTCCTGTCTGCAAATGAAGAAATACTACCAGAGAGTGTAAGCGATGTCATGGTGAAATATCTGGAATGGCTAGGATCTACACTCAGACAATATTTTCCGCCTCTAGTTAATAAAATCTCGTGAATCAGAAACCCCTCCTTGGAAACTGATCATGAACTACCTGCCCGTGAGGAAGATCAACTAGCCGAAGTATCTTGTCACTCATCTTTGAAGACCCTGTATCACAACTCCACGCCTCCAATTGATTTCTGAATCCATGCATGTCCCTTATAACTTGAAACTTCTAGAAAGGCAATACTGCATTTAATGCTTTTCACAACATACCTGTGTGAGCATACCTTTTCTGCTTTCACAGAAGCAGAGCCAATGCAGAGGCTGATATTTGGCTTCGAATGACTACGCTTGAACTTGACACAAAAGCTTGGTCTCTGGAAAAGAGCACCATCCATCTGTCCCTTTGAACCAACAACTGTACCAAGTGAATTTTCTCAAGTAAGTTTCCAGATCCAGACTGTTGTAATTATTAGAGAAGTGTCACACTGTTGTATAATTTATAATTTATATTCATTTAGAAATTGTATTTATGTAAATTAAATATTAAATTTTACAAAGAAGTATATTTTAGACCCTATTATATGAATGATATTAAATGTGGAAAAATTACAAAATTCTGTTTTGTTTTATTTTGGTCTTATGTTCTGTGGCTAGGGGGTACTTGGGACATGCATGTGATATGCTGAGGGGGCCTCAGGCACAAAAAAGCTTGGGAAACCCTGATCTATTCCTTTGTATCAACCTTCTTGATACCTAGTAAAACAAAGATAGAATCTTTCCCTTTCTCCCAGCATTTCTCCATAACAAGCCTAAAATCAAACATTAGGTCATTGATTTACCTGTCACTTCTACTGCAGTCTCTGTACTCCTGCATTTTTGATCATGCTGCATTTAATTAGGTTACTCCTGCTACATTTGCTTTATTCATGTTCTTGAGGACATCCATAACAAAGATGTCTCATTGTCCTGGGTTTACTCTGGCTTAATGATTTGCTTCAATTAATGCACTACTGGATGAGTTGGCTGTGCGGTTAGGGGTGAGCAGCTGTGAGCTCGCATCCGGGAGATAGTGGGTTCAAACCCCACTGGCGGCATCCCTGAAGATGGATTTCCATGGTTTCCCATTTTCACACCAGGCAAATGCTGGGGCTATACCTTAACTGAGGCCACGGCCACTTCCTTCCCACTCCTAGGCCTTTCCTATCCCATCGTCGGCATGAGATCTATCTGTGTCGGTGCAACATAAAACAAAATGAAAAAAAATCATGCACAACTTCATTTTGTTGCCTTTCCACGTGATGGCTTCATCTCCCCTCTATAGCGCCTTCATATGCTTGTAGGTACTTCTTTTATTTGTTGCTAGTTGATACAGTAATCTTTAGTTGCTCCTACAATCCTCTTTCAGCTTCTGTACTTTTTAATCTTAGGACTCATCTACTTGTTAACCCATGTGTTCCTGATAAAGAAATTGCTTCTTAGACACAAATTAAGATGATACCTTCTTGGTTCATGTACATATAGCCATAAGGTCAGACACGCTTTCATATCCTATCAGTACCGAGATTTCCCATCACAATTACACTATTTCCCTCTGCATACTCTTTCAGATTCCCAATGAAAGCATCTTTTTCCTCTTGGCTACATTCAGTCTGTGGTGTATACACACGCTTGAGCTACAGTCAGAGTTGTCTTCTTGGCAATGTTTCGATGTAGCTTAATAAATGTTCACTTACTTTATATCTGATGCAGCATCAATGATCTTGCATCACAATAATTTTGTATTAAAACAGGTCACACACATCACACACTTTTCAAAACAACTTTGGGCCTTTTCCTTTCCAAGTAGTTTCATTCAGTTCTAGGATCTCTGATCTCCTTTCCTTCCAGTAAATCTAAGATTTCCTCACATGTAGCAAGCAATTATTGTCATGGTATTTAAGATGGTTTTTCTTAATTTTCCTCCATCCAATAATTTTCCCTTAGTAAACTTCTGTTTCACTTTAGGCTCAAATACTGTCTCCCCAGTAACACTGCCCAAAGTGCATAAAATTACAATAATAGACCAGGGGCCAAGGGTTCAGTTCTTGAGACAGGTTTTTGCAGGCCAGGTTTCACTGGAATGGTGATTAGAGCATCAAATGTTATTGGGTGCATCTACTCACGCAAATCTGTTACTTCCTTTATGACACAAAAAAGCCCTTGTTCCTTCCCTTTCCAGGAACTAACAAAAGAAGCAAATGACTGCTATTTTCAGCAGGATGGGGCACGAGTTCACAAAGCTAGAAAATCTCTTTCTGAACATAGTGAGGTGTTTTTCAAGTCCACATGACTTATCTTTGGGATAATTATAAGGGAAAGTAATGTGATGGTAATTCTCACACGTTGGAAATGATAGAAAACCAAATCTGCCATGTCACAGTATTTACTGGGAGAGAAAAAATGAAGCACCTTCAAGACATTTTTCAAAAGATGTCTAAATTGCACAAAGATAGTTGATAGTTCCAACAACTTTTATATGGTAAGCTAATGAATTTTATTAGTCATGTTCTTTATATTTTCATTCACCCTTGCATAATATATGACACAAAATTATTGCCAAGTATTGTCATATCATATGTCTATCTTTGTTGTAAGCTGACCACCTTGATTTGCTGCAAGTAGTTCTCCCCTAGTGCTACCCACAGCAAACTGCATTTCCCAGCGATTGTCCTGTACTGTATTTTGCGCATAAATGCGCAACCTACATAGTGACTATTGAATTACGGGAAAGATTATTTTAGTGTACTGAGCAGAGTTGGCTACACAATCCAGCTCACATAGCCGTATACTTGCATATGCGAGATAGTGGGTTCGAACTCCACTGTT
Source organism: Anabrus simplex (assembly GCF_040414725.1). NCBI lineage: Eukaryota > Metazoa > Arthropoda > Insecta > Orthoptera > Tettigoniidae > Anabrus > Anabrus simplex. Next base: position 311,630,630 of record NC_090266.1, read on the forward strand.
GACAGCCCTGAAGACAGTTCTGCATTATTTCCCATTTTCACACCAGCAAATGCTGGGGTTGTACCTAAATTAAAGCCGTGGTCACTTCCATCCCAATCTTAGTACAGTCCTGTTTTGTCCCTCCGTTGCCATACTGAATGGTTGTAATGAAAGAGAGTAATAAAATGAAGTATCATTAACGAAGACAACGAGCATATTGGTATAGCTCAAATACGAGTCTAAGAAAGAAAGTGTCAGCATAATAGACCACAGACATTAAATTTCATATATTTAGTTGTCGAGATCAGGAAAATTGTCAACAGATATAGATTATAAATAGTTATGAATTTAACACGGCTAAAATCATGAAAAATGAAAACAAATCTAACATGGCTAAAGCCATGAAAAATAAACAGAATTCTAACATAGATAAAACCACTGAAATAAACAAAGAGAATGAAGATTTAATCAAGCCCGCCAGTGTTGTCTTGCATACATGTTGCTAGCTACACAGTATCCAATAACTTAAACAATGGCAATGAACACCATAAAGAGTCTGCATGGTTCAGGCAGCATCGCACTGGCCTCCCACTGCTGGGTTCTGTGGTTCAAATCACGGTCACATGTGAAATTTGTGCTGGACAAAGCAGAGGCAGGACAGGTTTTTCTCCAGGTACTCCAGGTTTTCCCTACCATCTTTCATTCCAGCAAAACACTCCAATATAATTTCATCTGCAAGTCATTAATCATTGCCTGAGAGGAGTGCGATAGGCTTCAGCAGCCAGCACAGTTCCAATCCTCACCGCTAGATGGGGGCTACATTCATTCCATTCCCGACACGGTTGTTGTTGATGATGATGATGATGATGATGATGATGCTTGCTGTTTAAAGGGCCTAACATCTAGGTCATCGGCCCCTAATGGTGCGAAATGAGACTAAATGGAATGACAAATTAAAAGTCCAAAATCCTCCACTGACCAGAATTCAAAACGTGAGGATAAAGAATGAATGGATGGATATGAATTTAAAACGAGTGGATCCCACACACGTCTCGCATTCACAGAAACTGACGTGAAATAATAGTATTACTGACCAAGGGACTGCGTCTATAGCATAATACTGAACCGATGATGCTTTTAGTACAAAGGGGTCCAAAATCAAAGTCATCGGCCCCACATAATTGTACTTATCGCTAGGAAAGTAGAACCATGGTATTTGTCATGCTGCGGTACTAATCAAAAGTAGCGTACACTCGCGGTATTCCACACATTATGGTACTACTCACAGGTAATGAAATTCGCACATGTAATACAGACCTACAGGGTTTCACACATTATGGCGCCATTTACAGGCAACGCAAACCTATGGTGTTCATCACGTAAGTGTACTAACCACAGGGACTCGCACTATCCCTTGGTGTTCCTCATATAGTGGGTACTAATCATAGCCAAGCCAGAACCATGGTGTCACTCATCCCATGGTATCGCTCATATAGTGCTACCAATCACAGGTCCTGTAAAAGCTGGCAACGTACTCTTTTGCTACTAAGCACAAACCTATTTGGTACCGAACATAATGGTACTACATGCAAGTAAAAGCGACCCATGGTGTTCCCGCGTAGTGGTACTAATCACAAGTAGTTTCATGGTTGTAATACTATCATCCCTTGGTCGCCCCTTTTAGTCGCCTCTTACAACAGGCAGGGGATACCGTGGGTGTATTCTTCGTCTGAGTCCCCCACCCACAGGCGGTTGTGTGTTTGGTCCGCGAGAGGTATTTTATTTTCCTCTCAAGTCCGCCGGCAAGCCGGTTAGGACCCCTCTATCCGACACCTGGGAGTTTCACCTCTCCCCCTGCTATGCCAGCGTAGGTGGTTTGTGGCCTGACACGGTTGAAACTGGAAAAAGGCTGTGGATTTTCATTTTCATGACAGAAGGAATACCACTTCCATAATGAATGGCAAAGGAGGACCCAGTGATGAAATTTGACAATGTGACACAGAGAGACTGGGAAACCTATGTAAAACACTCAAAAGGGCCATAACAACACATTATGAAACAAATTGGACCTGGCTAAATATTACATATCTAGTATTATATATATGTGCAAAACTCTAATAGCAAAGAATACTAAAGGACCTGAATATGACAGTGATAGCTATTACAATTGATTTTCTCGACATATTTCTGTATTCTTACTAAAACAACAATACTGTAAGACATACTACTGGGGTATGTTTGATAATATGGTCTTTGCATGTTTTTTGCACCAAAATGGGCTAGTGGAATGAGCTGTTGACCTAGTACTGCTTTTTATAAGTCATTGACTGTGACTAAAGCAACTTCCCCGTTGGACCAAGTAAAGTGGGAGGTGTAGGGTACGTCGAAGATACAACTAGAATTGGTATTAGAAGGTAAGAGAAACAGAAAGAGATTTACGAGACAGAGGTTAAACTCGACATCAACAGTTTCAAGGAAAGGTGTAAGAAGCAGAAAAGCCCATATTAGATATAAATAAAGAAGAGTGAAATATTCAGTTTATACAGATACTTGCAGGCCCCACGGTCTAGAGGTAGCATGACAACTTCTTACTTGGATGGCCTCGTTTCAATTCACAGCCAGATGAGAGAATTTTACATGGATACGAGAGCTGGTTCGGGGTCTACTCAGGCTATGTGATTGCAATTTAGGAGCTATCCACCGGTGAGATGACTGCCCTGGCCTAGAAAGCCAAGAATAATGGCTGAGGGGATTTGTCACACCAACCACGTGGAATGCCTAATCTGCAGGACTTCAGCCTGAGCAACAGTCACTTGGTAGGCTAAGGCCCATCAGGGCTGTAGCGACACGAGGGGGGTATACATTGAGTGGCCGAAAGTCACAAGAAGAGGTGTCCCATTAGAAAATGTGCTGTGTACGACCCCTGAGCATTGCGGCTAACTGCGCCGTAGCTGATCAGTCTGTTGCAGGCAGACACCAGTGTTCTGAAGATGGCAACACATCCCGAGTTAACTGACTTGGAACGTGAGATGATCATCGGCACATGGGTCATAGCATTGCAGAGATTACATGCAAATTCGGGTTTCCAAGGTCAACAGTGTTGAGGGTGGATCTTCAATATTGCAGAGAGAATGTTACCACCCACGTAAATGACCGCACGGGAAGACCACAGGTGGAAAATTCTAAATTCCCATGGAGGTAATTAGATATTTTTCACCAATAGACCATGTCAAAAATGTCAAAAACATATCAGATATAAGGCTTTTCTGGCGTTTGCTCTATTAACCAGCGTTTCGTCTTAGGTCTGACACTAGACTCATCAGGGTGGGATGTGTCAGACCCTACCCACTGATTTTATTATTTATTATTAGAAAGCTCTTAGGCCGTATACAATGTATATGCGTATAAGAAAATTGAATGTTTAGTGGTATGTATAGAAATACGTAACGGAAAAGTAGGAGGATAACTAGTTAGGATACACAGTTATGCAGATATTTACAGAATACGATAACAAAATGATGAATGTACAACAAAAAGAACATATTTGCATCGTATCGTAGTGGACCAAGAGTTCATATAGTCCATAGGGCGATGTCAATGCATTGACAACATAAGCACTGTACTAGTCAAGTTCACAACATAGCGAGTAGGAAATGAACAGAACGTGCACTGACAATTGCTACAAATAACAGACGAAATTGCAAAAATAATGGAAAGACAACACTGAATATAAAGAATATGGAATAGAATTCAGTAGAATAACATTCACGAACACCAATTGCTAGCCTAAGCAAGTCCACATAACGTGAATAAAAAACATGCCGGAGGTAGAATGTTAATCGGCACGAATAAGTGCACTGAGAAAAACAAACAGAAATTAGAATCACATACACCCCAGCGTCAGTGGGTAGGGTCCGACACATCCCACTCTGATGAGTCTAGTGTCAGACCTAAGACGAAACGCTGGTTAATAGAGCAAACACCTGAAAAGCCTTACATCTGATATGTTTTTGACATTTTTGACATGCTCTATTCGTGAAAAATGTCTAATTCCCTCCATGAGAATTTAGAATTTTCAATTTAGAATTGCTAGGCGGCCAATAATTCCACTGTGGAGATTTATCTCCTGTATGCAGTTATCAGACTGTGCCTCTTATAAGGGCTTCTGATAAGTTCACCTGCATACACCCCAGCGTCAGTGGGTAGGGTCCGACACATCCCACTCTGGTGAGTCTAGTGTCAGACCTAAGACAAAACGCTGGTTAATAAAGCAAACGCTTGAAAAGCCTTACATCTGATATGTTTCTGACATTTAAGACAACAGGTGTTTAACAAACGGACACCACGTTGCTTTTGCAGAAAAATACTGGGCGCTCGACAGGCTACTGTAAGTCAGATCACCGCCCAGTTGAATCTTGGGAGTCAGGACCCCATTTCTACCAGGACTGTAAGGAGGCACCTGCATCGCATAGGCTTTACCAGTCAATGACCAACTCGGGTCCCTTTGCTGACACCTTGACACAAAGCTCAACAACGTGCATGGGCCCACGAACATCGGCAATGGACCATGGAACAGTGGTGGCGTGTGGTATGGTCTGATGAATCCCGGTTCCAATAGTACAGAGTTAACGGGTACATGGGTGTGTGGCGTATGTCCCATAAAGCTATAGATCCTGTGTGACAAGAAGGTTGCGTCCTGGCTGGAGGTGGCTCAGTTCAGGTCTGAGCAGAATTCTCATGGTCACAATTAGGCCCCATTGTCCGGCTGCAGGGAGCGTTGACAGGTGCATGTTATGTGGACATTCTTTCAGACCATCCCTTCCTGACCCTAGAGTACCTCGATGATGATGGTTGTTATTTAAAGGAGCCTAACATCTTAGTCATCGGCCCATAATGGTACGAAATGTAATGACAATTTAACCCCTAATGGTACGAAATGTAATGACAATTTAAAAGTCCAAAATCCTCCACTGACCAGAATTCAAAACGTGAGGATGAAGAATGAATGGATGGATATGAATTTAAAACAATCAGTGGATCCGACCCGCAATGCCCCACATTCCCAGAAACTAGCATTAAACAATAGTATTACTGACCATGGGACTGCTTCTAAAGCACAATACTGAATCAATGATGCTTGTAGTCTAAAGGGATCCAAATTATAGGTCATCAGCCCCTCATAATGGTACTTATCACTAGGAAAGTAGAACCATGGTATTTGTCATGTTGCGGTACTAATCAAGAGTAGTGTAGACTCACGGTATTCCAAACATTATGGTACTACTCACAGGTAATGTAATGCGCACATGTAACGCAGACCTATGGTGTTTCTCACACTGCGGCGCCATTTACAGGCAACACAAAACCTATGGTTCCGCACATAAGTGTACTAACCACAGGGACTTGTATTATCCCATGGTGTTCCTCACATAGTGGGTACTAATCACAGGCAAAGTAGACCCATGGTGTTGCTCATATAATGGTACTAATCACAGGTACTGTAAAAACCCAGACGGAAGCACACACTGTCACTACTAATCACAAACCTATTGTGCCTCTTATGACAGGCAGGCGATATCGTGGATGTATTCTTCGTCTGAACCCCCCACCCACAGCGGGTACTATCTTGATGGAGAGGCAATGTTTCAACAGGACAATGCGCCATGTCACCGCTCTGTGGTGGCATGTAGGTGGTTGCAAGAGCACTCCAGCCATGCATTGGCTTTCCAGATCCCCAATCTTAATCCAATCCAGCATTTATGGGATGCTGTTGATGCTGGTGTACGCTTCATGAACCCTGTACCAACTACACAAGATCAATTGTGGGTAGCAGTGCAAGATGCGTGGGTCCAGATCCCTCCAGAACAATTCCAACACCTTGTAGAGAGGATGCCTCGCCGTATTGCTGCCGTTTTTAGGACTCGCGGAGGAGCAACACTTATTAACATCACATTCAGGGTCTTCTAGTAATGGGGAGAAGCAGTTCATCTCTGGGAACTAGTTCATTCACTCTCGCTCCAAGAAAGAACTACTTCACGAACTACTTCGCGAGCTTTCCACGAGGAAGTACACAAAGTGGACAAACAGGTAGCATGCAGGTGCACTTCTCTCTAACATTCGTAGATGCTACAGAGATGAACATTCCTGTTACTGGTAATGTCAGTTCGCACTCTCTCCCCCTGCCCCCAAACCTTCTGGAATGTAAGTGTAGGAAAAATAATATTTCTCTTCGAAGATAATAAAAATTTCTGTTAGATATTGTCGACAGTTTTATACTTGATAATGAGATGTTTTAAACGCTGATCTATTATCGCAAGAGAACCCTTTTCTTGATGGTGATTTCATCGCCTGACTGAAACTTCTTTTTCTCGCTGGTGGCGCTAAACGTCAGGCCCCAACCCTCGTGGGCCTTTGTTTGTATACTGCTTTTGGAGATAAAGTTTGTGAAGTAGTGCTGTAATTTACGGAAGTTTCTGTTAGTGATAATGATTGTTTTGCGTGTGGAATTCATTTTATTCTCGTAGTGCATTAGTGTTGGAATTAGGTGTAGGCTACATTTTATTAGTTCAGTAGTAAGTGCAGTAGTTTTATATCCTGTACATAGGTTAGCCATATTACTTTCCTCAATTTCATTCATATTGTTTTCGCAGTAACAGATAACATACACTATTAGGTTATATCCTAGTTTATACTTGGTCAAGCATTCCTTATGGCTACTCCTTCCAAAAAAAGTAGCCAATTTTGGGGCTACTTTACTGATCTAGGCAATAATAAGGCAAAGTGTAAATTTTGCTCTAAAGTGATATCCTACAAAGGAGGGAACATTTTTAATTTAAATCGTCATGTCCGAACAGTCCATCCCACCGTGTCATTGTCTGCTCAACGTTTGGCCCCTCCGCGCCCAGAGTCTCCGGACGATCCAAATGCTCATCAGGCAACCTCCTCATCTTCGGACTCTTCAAGTACCATCACTCCTACAAGCATAACATCAATAATGGCTACGACAATGGCAACAACAACAACAACACCGCCACATGTGACTCTTGGAAACAGTGCTATTTCTGCATATTTTCCCAAGCCCCTCTCTAACAGAAGAAGTCAGGAACTCTATTTTTTGCTACTGAAACTAATAGTGAACAATTATTTACCATTTCAGATAGTAGAGAGTGAGGACCTGCAGAGGTTCATTTCTAAATTAAATAGTGCCTACAAAATGCAGAGTCGTAAGAATTTAAGTAATACACTACTCCCCAAGTTGTACACTATGACAAAAGAAAAAGTGAGCAAAGATGTGCAGTCAGCAATTTATGTTGCAGTCACCACGGACAGCTGGACATCTTCCAACGAGAGCTATGTTTCAGCGACGTGCCACTATTTAGATGCCGACCTCAAACTGAACTCTTCATTGCTGGAGTGCATTAAGTACGACCAACATCATACAGCAGCCAACTTAGCTGATAATTTAAGAAGAGTCTCTGAGGAGTGGGGAACTGAAAAGAAAATTGTTGCAGTTGTCACTAACAACGCGCCTAATGTTGTAGCCGCTGTGCGACTAACAGGGTGGAAACACATCCCCTGCTTCGCGCATACGCTGAACTTAATTGCTCAGTGTGGTCTTCAGGTAATAAAAGATCTGCTGAGTAAGGTGAAGTCCCCAAGCTTGTGAGAAACTGAAGGCTATGCAGAAACAACTCGGAGAGGCAAGTCTTCGCTTGAAGCAGGATGTGGTCACCAGGTGGAACTCCACATATAATATGTTAAGAGAGAATTAAATCAGTAAAAAAATCTTTAATGTCCGTGATGGCCATCAACTACCCCGAACTTCAAAATCTGTCAAACGAGGACATCACTGTTATTCAGCAGGTTTGTGAATTATTGAAAGCATTCAGAAATTAGCAGTGAGAAGCAGGTCACGCTCTCTAAAATCCTACTTATGCAACGGGGTCTCAAGAAATGGTGCAGTTGTTTCAGCAACAATCCAGTTGTCGACAACCAAGTGAGACTGATGGCGGACAGTCTCATGGAAGTGTTAGACAAACGATTTAGAGGGGGTGAGGAAAACAATTTATTTTCTCAGGCCACACTTCTCGACCCACGATTCAAAAAACTAGGGTTTTCTGAAGTTAGGTGTTTTGAACGGGCAAAGCAATCGCTCATTGCTTACTGCGAAAAGCACCGGCCTTCAGCAAATACGTCACCAGTTTTACCAGAGCAAGTACCGGTAAACCAAGTCACAGGCTCTTCCACTTGGGACGATTTCGACGATAGTGCGTTGAAATTGGTTGGTCACTCAAACCCTGCAACTGCAGCAATTGTTGAGGTGGATAAATACCTCCAAGAACCCCTTCTATCATGACATTAAAATCCCTTGTACTGGTGGCCAGAAAGGTGCCGAGTGTAACCAACCCTGTTCGCAATGGCAAAATCCTGATTGTGCGTTGTCGCTACGTCTGTTCCATCGGAAAGAATTTTTTCGAAGGTCGAGCAGACAATTCTTATTAAATAATAAACTTCCTATGATATAAGCTAGGAGAATAGTAATTATCAATAAAATAAAAAGTGTATGATCATGAAAAAAAATTAATTGTTCTATTAAAGGGGAGGCACTGTTTTGTAGATTGAAATTCGATCAGGTTGCCATGTTCTAATAAAAGGATAAACTTTATATGTAGAGCTTAAATCTACTGCACTACTCTGCCATATTAGAAGTAAGTTAGTACATGGAACCCAATTAACTTACAGCCCAGCCTTGCTTTGAGTTTTAGGATTTGTTTTCCTCTTCACTATCTGTGGATTAACAGGAGTAGTATTAGCTAATTCCTCGATTGATATTACTTTACATTATACATACTATGTTGTTGCCCATTTCCACTATGTTCGAGACAAGCGGACTCGACTTACTGGGCAAAATGTTGAACAGATGTTGTTCTTAAACTCAACTTTGTAACATTTCATTAAGACAATGTGTTCCCAAACGGGATGATTGTGTAAATAATTCTAGGTTTAATTTTGCGTGTATGTGTGTGTGCTTAAATACTGTGCAATACCAGTTTACTGCTGTGAATAATAACATAACGGTACTGCTTCACAATGAACTACCGGAGTCATGGGAGTCACCACTTAAGACAGGTAAGATTTTCCCTTAAGAGCTAAGTTATCTATTACAGGTCAGTTTTCGCTGAACTATGAAGTAACTAACCTTTTTGTATTACTTGAGAGTTCTAAGAAACGTTCGTTATCATTATTTACAGTTCATGAGTGAGCTGTGATATGTTTGTTCTCCTGAAGCTTCCTGCTGCTATAGTTTCGCGAAGTAGTTCCGTAAACAGTCCATTCACTTCGTTCGTAAAGTCCTTTGGTCTCTATATGCAGTTCGCGAAGTAGTTCTCGAGGGACAAGTAAACACGTCACAGTTCATTTGTGATGTTCTTTGGTCTGTATATACAGTTCGTGAAGTAGTTCTCGAGAGATGAGTAAACACTTCACAGTTCGTGGGAGTGAAGTAGTTCCCGAGAACTAGTTCGCTCGCGAACTACCCATCTCCAGTGTCTTCCTATAACTTGTGGCCACTCAGTGTACATAGACACTTTCTAATTGAATGCTGAAACGTGGAAGCCTCTATAATGAAAAATAATAATACTTTAGTGATTGCAGTGATGATAATGATGACGCACTGGTTTCACATCCACTGATCGAGTTGGCTGTACGGTTAGGGTCATGGAGCTCTGAACTTGCTTTCAGTGGGTGGTGGGTTCAAATCCCACCGTTCACAGCCCTGAAGATGGTTTTCCATGGTTTCCCTTTTCCACACCAGGCTGTACTTTAGTTAAGGCTATGGCCGCTACTTTCAAAATCCTATCCCTTACCCATCCTTGTGTTGCTGAAAACCTTTGAAGTGTTAGTGCAAAATTAAACCACTAGCAAGTCAATGTGTCATGTGCCACTAACTACTTCTACAGTTTTCGTAGACGATGAGCCAGAATTATGTCACACAGGAGTTCCTTTACGTGCCAGTAAATCTAAAAACGCAATGCTTAAGTACTTGAGCGCCTTCAAATACCACAGGACTGAGCCAGCATCAAACCGCCAACCTGAGCTCAGAATGCTGGTGCTCTAACTGTCTGATCTGTTCACCCTGCCTATAATGAAAATAAATTTCTATTTGTACACATTTACATACTCACTCAACATTAATATTTTGATCATACTTTGAAAGCATGTAAATTCAAAATTAGAGCTGACTATATTGACACTATACATGATAATTAAAATAATGGGGAAAAAAAAAAAAAAAGTAATTCATGTTTATCTGTTCACACTAGATATACAGTACATACTTACTAAATTCCTTAGTACAGTGAGGAGGTAAATAATTAAGCATCTGTCAATACTGTATATAGAAAATTTATTTTCAATTACAGAAATAACTACAATTTTTTTATTTTTTGAGCCAGGAATTCCTCTCCATACATAGAAACGTATAAAATACTAAATGTCAAATTCTTAATGTAACATAATTGTAAACTATGCACAAGAAGTATGCTCAAAATCTCTGGAAGAACTGAGCCACCACGAACACCTCCAAATTCTTCCCATCAGATGAAACCTGAAAATAAACAAGCAGCAAATATAGACACATAAGAGACTTAATTTTTTTAATATATAAATATATATAGCTCTTAGTTGGGAGCAGGGAAGTACACGAGAACGCAGAGATGATATATCTACCAGAAGAAAAGAAATGCTTTGAATTATTTTAAAAATATTCCATATGCACATTCTAGTGTGTGCGCGCATCTGCACGCTAGAATGCTTTGAAATTTTTAAAATATCAATACTGGTAACATTTTTTAGGCTTAAGCAATGTTTTACATTACAACAAATGAATTTTTGTTTTGTACTGAATTACAATTCTTAGATAAAAATATATATTCCACAAGGACACTTTGAATATATCATACATCCACCTATTCAATACCGCACACAACTATTCAGTTATAATAATAGTCGATTTAATGTTAAATTAGGACATGTTTCGATCCTTGTATGGACCATCTTCAGCTCTGGCGAGCTGAACATGTCCTCGGACACTCCCGGCACTAAAAGCCATACACTATTTCATTTCATGGAGTTAACACTAGAGTTCTGGCACAGGGCTACCTCCAGATCTTAGAGCTGAGCTAGGGCTACCTCCATGTCTCGTAGCTGTGCTAGGACTACTGAACAAGATGCCCACTATTTATTTCTCTTATGGGACTAAATGTAGGGAGACGACACAGGGGTCAAACAATAAACCATAACTGCTCTGCTCTGCTCATCTCTCTTTGAGTTGATGAATGAATCTCAGTTTTACGGACAGCTGTTCTTCGCTGTTTATAATTTCACCCATTTTATGCTAGTATTAAGATTGAATGTCGTCCTTCGTTGAGAAAATGTGTAGAAGGTACAGTTTTATGGCTGACTATATTTCTGTATTTGGAATTATACATGAAGTTCTAAGTTTTACAGTTATATGTCCTTCTCTATTTGCGTTTATTAACCTAACAAGTAGGAACTTCCAACTTCCACTTCCGCCTCTACCTCCATCAATACCTCTATTATCTCTTCCTCTTCTACCACTGCCTCTACCTTTACTTCCTCTTCTGGCTCATCTTCCTCCCCCTCTTTCTTTTAAAAGTAGGAAAGATCACAATATGAAGATGAAGTTGGAATTCAAGAGGACAAATTCTGGCAAATATTCATTTATAGGAAGGGGAGTTAGGGATTGGAATAACTTACCAAAGGAGATGTTCAATAAATTTCCAATTTCTTTGAAATCATTTAAGAAAAGGCTAGGAAAACAACAGATAGGGAATCTGCCACCTGGGCGACTGCCCTAAATGCAGATCAGTATTCATTGATAACATCAAAGGTGCAAATTAAAATTAAAAGAGTACAAAGACATTAAAATCAAAAATCAAATATACAAATTCATTTAAAACATCTTCTAAATACACCAGGTTGCATTTAAAAAGAGGATAAAAACCAATTCTTTTGGTGTTCACCAAAAAAGCAAAATTAACCCTTAATCGGGCGCGTAGGGGTCTAAACGACCGACCTCTAAAAGTTTTGGTCAGGGAATTCGTCTGAAAGTCAGCTATGCCCCCCTCCTCCAGACTATCTCCCCCAAGAGATCATCTAGCCACCTGATAGGGTGGCCCCTCCTCAGACACCCTGTAGACAGGAAAGTAGATGTTCGAGTAAGTCGGCGGTCTTTTACACTGATGCGCCCGTTAGTGTAACTTGTGCCTCGGTCATTGTGACAAGTACGCGCCCGGCTGTTTTTTACTACATTCGTTTAGTTTCGTGTGCATATACATCTCAATATGGATCCTGCTGAAGAGGAAGGGATCCGATTACTGATAGTGTGTGTTGAAAAGGAAGAAAGTGAAAGAATAACTGCATTTGTGAAAGACAAGAGACAAAGCAGTAGGATGCCTATTGGAAGAAGTTGACGAGGCAGCAGAAGATACTTCCAGACAGCAGCAACAAAGTGATGATGATGGTGAAACCGACAATCTTCAGGTTACTGACCGTGATACAAATAGTGAGCTATCTGGTGATGACGGATGCGGTGCTGGTGTTTCTGAAGTGAATTTGACAGGCAAGGGCGGTAAGACAGAATGGTGTGCGCACCCAACATTCGCAAGGACTGGTCGTGGACCTGGTCATAATATTGTAACATGCCTTACAAGGCCTAAAGGTTTAGCCAGGAATGTTAAAACTCCAATTGAAACTTGGGAGCTATTTTTTCCAGACGATATTGTACAAAAGATTGTCGACTATACAAATATTTGGTTAAAACAATGACAATAATTCTTCAGTGTGTTCACATAAAGAAAATAGTACAAAATTGAACTTAAATATGAACTCAAATATACGTAAAATATTGTATAACACAAAGGTGGTTGTTATGCTGTAAAATAAGAAGTTTTTATCATTTGAAATACAAATATTTCTGAAAAAACAGTGTTGTAATTTATGATTATTTATGCAGAAATATTACAGTGACAATGGATGAAGGGGAGGATAAATATATATCTAGTTCGGACAGCTTCCATTTTACAAACCAGAAAAAATAAATAGAACGGAAAGTTATTTTTCAAAGCTTTCAAAATTTATTTGTAAATCAACTCAATTTTCAACAAGTTTTTATTTTTCTAATGCGGTCATTGAGTACGTAAAAATGTTTTAAATATTATCTAAATAAAAGTAAACTTACTTGCAACAGTATTAAACTTCAACATTTTAATTAGATTCCAAGGCCGTACAATAAATTATGAAAATAATCGCTGCGGTCAAAAAGACCATGCGCGCTCGAGAGCGTTCGACGGAAGAGCGCGCCCGATTGAGGGTTAACATACATACGTACATTATCATTATAGACCGTTATGCCTTTCAGAATTCAGTCTGCATGCCTCTGTGAATTTACTAAGCGTTGCCGCAATCCTCTATTTGCAACTAGTGCTGTGGCCTCCTTTAGTTCTATACCTCTTATCTTTAAATCGTTAGAAACCGAGTCTAACCATCATTGTCTTGGTCTCCCTCTACTTCCTTACCCGCCATAACAGAGTCCATTATTCTCCTAGGTAACCTATCCTCCTCCATTCGCCTCACATGACCCCACCACCGAAGCCTGTACAGACAAAATTAAAACTAAAACACACTGACATATTTAGAACATCCTATAAAATTCATACTGTATGCATCTAAAAAGAGGATTTAATAACTGATAATTTTGATGTTCTCTAAAAAGCAGTAGGATCAATGGTGAAGAAACAGAGGCTAAAATGTGTCTTTGTTTAGACAAATATAATGGTCATTATGTAATGCTACAAGCTGGGTTTCCAATTAATGAAAATCCACAGTCTGTTTCCAGTCATTCAATCGGGTCAGAAATGGGTTTCCAATATGGAACAAAATTATGAGAACCTTGTTTGAAAAGTACAAATAAATTTATAACAGCAATCTGAAAAGAGGAAAGAAAATGAATGGAATATAATTTCAAAAGGGGGTTAATAATTGATTAAAACTGCTCATTGATTATCTGCCTGCCTTGAAGCATATACACTCAAGTGTTGTAGACATCTGTATCTGTGAGTGTAGGCATGTGATTGCCTCGTGACAATCCCATCGGGGGTGAGTGGAGGTGTGGGGGAGGGATGACACTGATGGGGACGAAAGAAAACTGACTACACTTATCTTTCTAGACTTCAAAAGTGTGTTTGACACTGTAAATATAGACACATTGTTAGCCAGGTTACAAAAACTTCACATGGCTCATTCTGCTATTCAGCTCTTGGGCTCATACTTCAAAAATAAACTACAGCGAGTTGTTATTTATTTCTTTATTTATTTATTTATTTATTTATTTATTTATTGCCGGTTTACAACAGGGTAGAAAACCCCAATTATAGTAAACCTAAAATACTTTAAAGTACTTATTAAATTACATTGACTAAGTCTTCGATGTTAATAACTAAAAATACAATTCTTAATAACTAAATTATTCATTCAATTACATTGATAAAAGTCTTATACCTTAATAACTAAAAATACAATTCTTAGTAACTATATTATTCATTCAATTATTCGGTACCTACAATAACTTTCTGACAGCTTTCAGTGGGATGTTAATTCTTTGTGTTGTGGCAGTGTAGCTGCAAAACGTTTTATGAATACAGATATTGACATGTCGAAGTCCAAGTTTTGTCTATATTAACAGCTTCATTATAGTTGCTACATAACCTATGAGTGGTGAATGGTTGTGGGCGGCCATCAGAGCTCTTTCAGTCCTAAACGTACTGCCTTCTCTTGAGTGCAGCGAGGTATGCGAAAATTCAGTAGGGACAGTAAATACATTTCATCTATTTTATTGTATACTCTTTCGATTAACTTAATATATTTATCAAACCTTGGATTCCATACAACGCTAGCATATTCCAATTTAGTTCGTACAAAGGCATTATAGAGCATTATGATTGAATTTGTCTTCCTGACCAGTTTTGTGTTTCGTATAACAAATCTCAACACCCGGTAGGCCTCACCTGTCACCCTGTTTACAAGAGCTGTGAAAGGAAGACCCTTGTCAAGCCGGACGCCAGAGTCACTGACTTGGTCAACTTCCTGCAGGGTGTTTGGACCCAGCTTGTATGGAAAGATAGCTTTATTCTTTTTCGGGCGAATGACAGTTATACATTTTGAGACGTTAAATTTCAGTTTGTTCATATGACTCCATATCGGAATACCATCAAGATCTTATTGTAGTAAGAGGCAGTCTTGTGTTGAGCTAACTGGTCTGAATATTTTGAAGTCATCGGCATAAAGGAGACAATTGGAATTTCTTACATATTTAGGCAAATCATTTATGAAATCAAAAAAATAATTGGGCCCAGGTTTGAACCCTGAACGATTCATGAATTTACATTGTATTCCATAGAGGAATTTCCAAGATACGGATCATATTGTTTTCTATCAGATAGATAAGTACTAAAAAATTTGAGCATATCTCACGAGAAGCCAAATCTACTCAATTTATTTAACAATATATCATGATCCACGCTGTCAAATGCCTTTTCAAAATCTGTGAAAACAATGCCCATTCCCCCTCCCCATTATCTAATTGTTTCGATATATCTTGACACAGATTGACCAGATTTGTAACTGTAGATCTCCTAGATACAAACCCATGTTGGTGGTCAGATATTAGTGATCCAATGTGTAAGATAATTTTATCATGAATAACAAAGTCGAAAATTTTTGCAAAAGCTGACAGGATACACACTGGTCGATGGATTTTAATTAACAGCTGATCACCTGATTTTAGTATGGGGAAAACCCGAAACTTTTTCCAAACATCAGGAAAAGTTTGTGTTTTAAGAACAAGATTTGCTTTACCCCTATTTCAAGCAATCTGCTTTACTAACCTAGTTTTCTTTCTTTTTTAGGCTTCACTATCTATATTGAGCTGAAACAATTTTAATTTAAATTCAACCTCATTCAACCACCCAACTTAAGGCGTACCGGCTAAACACAAATATCAGATGTACTTTCCAACCATACATTATACTGGACCTTGACTTATATCTCCATTGATATTAACAGAAGTGTGGACATTAATAATTTTATTTCATCATCATATACAGTAGAGTCTCGCTCAACTGACCTTCGCTTATCCGACATTCCGTGTTATCCGTAGGCTTAATTTGAACTTTAGGTGGAGGCAATTCTGGGACACCCAGTGTGGAGGGTGCGACCGTGGGACAAGCACTGGCAGTCATGTGGTAGGACTGGGTTTTCATCAAGGACAGGTGCGGAAATTTACTTTAAACAAATAAATAACATGTTGTAAAAATCTTATATGACATACTTAGTATTGAATAGGTTGAACTTTTCCTCAAATCCAATTGTGAAAATATAATGGCTTCCTAAGAATTTCCGCACACCCCTTTATGATATATGGAGGTATCTGACCTGCAGATGACTTCAGCTTTAATTTTCTCAATGCTCTGTCAATATCTTCCATTGCTATTTTATCAATGTGTAAAGTTTCTGAGTCACTAGTTTTATCTGTGGGAATATCGTACAGAGCAGTGTGTTGAGAATAGACTGACTTGAAATATCTAGCAAACCCATCCACAGCTGATTCACCACTCTGCCTTGTCGGTACACTTTGTATCCAGTGCTACAGACCTCACTCTCATATATACTATCTTCAAGCCATGTTTCACCTAATATACACATATCTACATTACTAGATAATAAACTTTCATTAAAAGAGTCTAATTTGGTTCTCATTCCTCGCATATTCTGATAGTAAATATTTATGAAATTTTAGCTCACCCTCTACAGTTTTTCAAGGTTCTCGATACAATTAATGATCACTATTGGTAAACCCTGACTTTTCCGCATTTTAATAGTTCCATTTCTCACCCATAGGGAAGCGTACTGTTTCTCCCTCCTCTTCTGACGGGCAGCAGCTAGAAGCTTCCTCTTCTCCAGAACCAGACTTTGATTCACGTACACAATGGAGTCCCCAGGGAGTCCAATATGATCCGTACAGAGATTCCTCTTCACCCGGCAACGTTCGATGAATTTCTCCTTGTCGAAGAGCTGCACGAATTTCACCACAATTGCTCTATGTTCTTGGCTGGGTTGTTCAGGATGTCGATGGCACGCGTCAACCATCTCGTCCAGAGCTTTCCTAACCTGCTTTACAGTTTCTAGCACGTTTTCAGTCGCGCACTCAGGAACACCCTGTATTTTGAGTGTGTTCCTTCTGGAATACTGTTCTTCCTCTAAAAAACAGTTCTCCAGAGCCTTCAATTTGGCACGCATATTGATATTCTCCTGTGTTAAAAATTAAATTTTAGCCAAACACTGAGCTATATCACCCTGCTGTTTCTTCAGAAGGCTGGCCCTACCATCAAGTTTAGTGTGACACACTTCTAATGAATTGACTAGGTCTATTTCCCTCTGGTCCTGTACCGTTTTCATTTCCTTCATTTCTTCTCTAAACTTGTTAATAAGTTTGATCACATGAGCAATTGATGGAGATGTTTCTTTGTTGCAATGTTTACACGATTCATCACTCCTTCCATTGATACTGAAGCACTTCACGTGGTACCAGTTTTTATACGTTTCACACTGTACTTTGGCTCCTTTCCCTAGCTCCTTCTTACATTCCGCGCACAAGCCCATGGCGACTATGAGGTAGCTCCTTCACTTCTTTTCACAAATATAACGTAACTAACTTACCACTTTTCAATATTTATACTTCTGACAATCTTCAAAACCCACCAGGTTTTGAAACAGTTAAGAGTTAACGTATTATTTCCTGTTGTACACACTTTTGAGGAACGCGTGGTTCCTCTCTGCCGCCATCGCTGACGACTACAAAATGGAGGACTAAGCTACTGATGTTCCCCAAGGGTCTATTCTTGGACCTCTTTATTCTTAATCTATATAAATGACATTTCTTCTCATCTGAATGACTGCAACTATCACCTCTATGACGACGATCTTCAGGTATACTCACACTTCAAAGTCTCCGACATTGACAAAGCAATCCACCAAATTAACTAGACTTTAAATTCAATTAGCTCATATGCAAAAGAGAACTAATTAACCCGAACAAAACACAAACAATCTTAATAGGACGATCTAGGCTTTTAAATACGCTAAACACCACACAACAGCCTACTCTCATGATCTGTGGTGAAGGCATACCTTTTCAGAAGTCTAAAAAACCTACGCATTGTCATGAATGACACATTAAACTGGAATGACCATATAATAAGTGTCTGCAAGAAGGTATATGCATCCCTTCAACGCCTAAAAATGAAACAATCCACTCCTCTACATAGCATGAAAATAAAACATATTCAAACTGTCACTTTTCCAAACATTTAATACTGTGATGTTGTATTAACCAAACTGTAGAACAAACTATGAAAGTCCAAAGGGCAATGAACTCTTGCATATGATTTATATTTTCTTTGAACTTTAGCACGCATATATTCCCCTTATTGTGAGAAGCTATCCTAGCTGAAAATCGATTAACTAAGAAATCTACATACTGCTACACAAATTTTTCGACTTCTGAACGAATCTACACCTGAATATCTATCCTCACATTTTAACTTCCTTTCATCTATCCATGGACACAATACCAGATCGACTTCTACCCTTATGATACCAGTTAATCACTCTCCTATATATAGCCACTCATTCCAAGTGTTTGGGGCAAGGCTATGGAACACACTCCCTCTCAGTATACGTAACAGCGCTTCAATAGTCTCATTTAAATGGTCTTATCAAGATTTCCTCTTAAATACGTGATCATCTTGTATGAATGTTAGTGTGTATGTGCGCAAGTATGATTTAGAGCTATTGTTAGGTGATGTAGATATATAACATTAATCATTCAAATTTAAGAATATGTTATAACATCACTCCATTAATTGTTCATGGTGTGAGTTACTGTATTAACATCCTAGTTCGTGAACCATGGACAACGGCTGAGTGGCCTAGTAAGTGGTCCTGAGAGTCGGGATACCAGTTGCTATGGAATGGGAGTGGGCATCTCGGACATATTCTGAGTCATAGCCCTCTTTGTGCTCAGACGGCTAGGAATATACAATCCACCGTGGTCCCTGACCCATCAAAGGAGAGATTCAACATACAACCATACGCCCATGTATCCCCATTCTATACACAATTATCTTGGTTACGACTGAATGACAGACGTAGACTCCACGCAACTACTTTGGTGTATCAAGTGCTTTCTGAAAACACTCCTCCTTACCTATCCACCAGATTTCGCTACCTTAGTTCCCTGCACCTGTTCAATACCCGGTCAGGGTGTACGCTAGAAATTCCTGTGCATCGAACCGCAACCTACAACAGATCGTTCACTATCACCGCCACGAGCTGGTGGAATGAACTCCCCAATGACATCAGGGAAGCTAAATCTAAGACAAAATTTAAAATCCTTTGCCAGCGTCATCTTTTAAGCACTTCCAGTCTTTCTTGAGTGTGAATGGGATGCATGAATGAGAGTGAATATGGTTGTTTATTGCAATGTGTTCCTGTATATAATTTAGTTATACTTTACTCACCTTAGTTTAGTTAGTGATACTTTAGTTGCTTTAGTTATACTTTAGATTGTAAAGATTTCATATGTTTAAATTTTATGTAAAATATACATTGTATATACATGAAGTGGTTAAGTGTAAGAAAGGGCCGGGAGCCCTAACTTCGCCACAATAAAGACGCTTTAATAATAATAATAATAATAATAATAATAATAATAATAATAATAATAATAATAATAATAATAATAATCCTCACTTGGAATATATGCAAGTACGGTAGCATCCTGCTTCATGAATTTACCGAGCTCAGAACATTTTAACCAAGCCCCAGACCTATGGGAGTAACAGAGACCCACCCCTATTTGACAGGTGAGGGACTCCTTGGAAACAACTTGAACAAAATGGATCGATGGGTAGCTATCAATATTAATGGGGCTTATGGGAGAAAGAATGTAGAACTGGCTGAGTCAGCAAAGAGCATGCATCTGGATGTGCTAGGAGTAAGTAATATTCGGTTAAGGGGAGATAACGAAGAAAAGATAGGAGATAATCAAGTGTACTTGACGGGTGTTAGAAAGGGAAGGGCAGAGTCTGAGGTAGGGCTGTTGATCAGTAATACCATTGCACACAACATAGTTTCTGTCAGGCACGTAAATGAGCGAATGATGTAGGCAGATTTGGCAGTTGGAGGAGTTAGGACGAGAATTGTCTCCGTGTATTCACCATGTGAGGGTGCAGATGAGGATGAAGTTGACAAGTTTTATGAAGCATTGAGTGACATTGTAGTCAGGGTCAACAGCAAGGATAGGATAGTGCTAATGGGCAATTTCAAAGCGAGAGTTGAAAACAGAACTGAATGATACGAAAGGGTGATTGGTAAATGTGGGGAAGATATGGAGGCTAATGGGAATGGGAAGTATTTGCTGGACTTCTGTGCTAGTATGGGTTAAGCAATTATGAATACATTCTTCAAGCATAAGGCTATTCACTGCTACACATGGGAGGCTAGGGGTACCACATCCTTAAGACTATTATATCTTAACTGACTTTAAATTCAGGAAGTCTGTTAGGAATGTATGAGTTTTCCGGGGATTTTTCGGTGATACAGACCACTATCTGATCTGTAGTGAAGTAAGTTATCTCTAGGCCAACGATAGGGAAAGTGAAATCTGTCTGCAAACGAATAAGGATAGAAAATCTCCAGGACGAGGAAATTAGATAGAAGTACATGGATATGATCAGTAAGACGCTTCGAACAGTAGACAGTAAGCAGGTTCAGGATATAGAAAGAGAATGGGTGGCATACAGGGATGGTGTAATAGAAACAGCAAGAGAATGCCCAGGAACAACTGCGAGTAAAGATGGGTAAAAGTGAACAATTTGGTGCAATGATGAAGTGAGAGCAGCTTGTAAACTTAAAAAGAAGGCTTATCAGGAATGGCTTCAAACAAGAACTGATGCAGACTGGGAATTATACGTAGATGAAAGAAACTGAGCGAAACAAATAGTCATTGAACCCAAAAAGAAGTCGTGGGAAGATTTTGGTAATAATCTGGAAAGGCTAGGTCAAGCAGCAGGGAAACCTTTCTGGACAGTAATAAAGAATCTTAGGAAGGGAAGAAAGAGGAAATGAACACTGTTTTGGGTAAATCAGGTGAACTCATAATAGATACCAGGGAATCACTGGAGAGGTAGAGGGAATATTTTGAACATCTTCTCAACGTAAAATGAAATCCTCCCGTTGGTGTTGCGAACAGCCAAGCTCGTGGGGAGGAGGAAAATTATGTTGGTGATATTACGCTTCAGGAAGTGGAAAGGATGGTAAATAAACTCCACTGTCATGAAGCAGCAGGAATAGATGAAATTAGACCTGAAATGGTGAAGTATAGTGGGAAGGCAGGGATGAAATGGCTTCATAGAGTAGTAAGATTAGCATGGAGTGTTGGTAGGGTACTTTCAGAGTGGACGAAAGCAGTAATTGCACCTATCTCTAAGCAAGGGAACAGGCAGTGTGGTTTCAGACCACAGAGGGGGTGTCAGGATCAAATTTTCAGTATATTCCAGGTAACTGAAAAATGTTACGAGAGGAATAGACAATTCTATTTATGCTTCATAGATCTATAGAAAGCATACGGCAGGGTACCGAGGGAAAAGATGTTCACCATACTGGGGGACAGTGGGATCAAGGGTAGATTATAAAAGCAATAAAAGGCATTTATGTTGACAATTGGGTGCAGTGAGAAGTGATGGTAGAATGAGTTCTTGGTTCAGGGTACTTACAGCAGTTAGACAAGGCTGTAATCTTTCACCTTTGTTGTTCGTAGTTTACATGGATCATCTGCTGAAAGGTATAAAGTGGCAGGGAGGGATTCAGTTAGGTGGAAATGTAGTATGCAGTCTGGCCTATGCTGACGACTTGGTCTTAATGGCAGATTGTGCCGAAAGCCTGCAGTCTAATATCTTGCAACTTGAAAATAGGTACAATGAGTATAGTAGGAAAATTAGCCTTTCGAAGACTAAATTAATGTCAGTAGGTAAGAAATTCAACAGAATTGAATGTCAGATTTGTGATACAAAGCTGGAACAGGTAGATAATTTCAAGTACTTAGGTTGTGTGTTCTCCCAGAATGGTATTATAGTGAGATTGGATCAAAGTGTAGTAAAGCTAATGCAGTGAGCTCGCAGTTGCGATCAACAGAAGGAAGTCAGCTCCTGGACGAAACTATCTTTACATCGGTCTGTTTTCAGACCAACTTTGCTTTATGGGAGCGAAAGCTGGGTTGACTCAGGATATCTTATTCACAAGTTAGAAGTAACGGACATGAAAGTAGCGAGAATGATTGCTGGTATGAACAGGTGGAAACAATGGCAGGAGGGTACTTGGAATGAGGAGATAAAGGCTAAGTTAGGTATAAACTCGATGGATGAGACTGAACGCATAAACCAGCCTCAGTGGTGGGGTCATGTGAGGCAAATGGAGGAGGATAGGTTACCTAGGAGAATAATGGACCCTGCTAAGGAAGGTAAGACAAGTAGAGGGAGACCAATACGACGATCGTTAGACTCAGTTTCTTACAATTTAAAGATAAGAGGTATAGAACTAAATGAGGCCACAACATTAGTTGCAAATATAGGATTGTGGTGTCGTTTATTAAATTCGCAGATGCTTGCAGACTGAATGCCAAAAGGCATAACGGTCTATAATGATGATGTATGTATGTATGTATGTATGTATGTATGTATGTATGTATGTTACTCCATTATTTTAGGTAGTTTCTAGAGACTGTTAAGAATGTTATTTTTCCAAATCATGTGACTATGTACTGTATATTTTGGTTAAGTATAAGAGAGGGCCGTGAGCCTTAACTTCGCCACATACAAAGGCATAAAATAAATAAATACATAAATAAATAAACAGTTACAGTTGTAACTAGATCAAAAAGCAATGTTAAATTTATATTTTTTACAAATGTTTGTGATTTTATGTAATCACCCTTCTGTATACAGCCACTCATTCCAAGTGTCTGGGGCAAGACTGTGGAACACTCCCTGTCAGTATGTGTAGTAACACTTCAAAAGGCTCATTTATTTTCCTTTCTTCCCAGACTCGTCTCAACATAATACAAATTACAGGATTCATGGTACATAACCTCTGATTGTGATTCATTCCTCTCATTTGAGGTTAAACAGTGTTACTACACTGAATTAGTGTAGTAACAGGATTGTTTTTGAATCTCGTCAACATCATTTCTGCGAGAACCATTCTTTACAGCTATGGTATTAACTTCTTTTTCATAATCGTTAACCGAAAGACTGACGCTGACGGCTCTATAAACCATGCTACAGAAGGAAGCTTTTTTATGGGTGTTCGGATAAAATCAATTGTTACTGATCACATTAATTGTCTGAGAGGGTTCCCTGTAAATATTGGGCCGACTGCAGAAATGATGACTAGTTTGAAGCCTTAGGCATCGTCTACCTAAACAACATCTAAATCAAACACTATCTTCCATTGCATAAACAATGTTCAGCCGGTGTTTAACTAGACATCGTTTTAAGTTTCAATACTGGTTTGACAATGGAGATAGAACTATCTTTCATGCAACTCTTTGCTTATCGTAACCAATAAAATTCGTCAGTGCGGGCGCCGAACGCCAACGAAAACCAAGATAAAGTCGAGGTGATAGCCGACTTACTGGAAGAGGCCTTTACGCCCAATGACGAACCCTCAGACCCCGCCTTCATTAGGCAAAAAGAGGCCAAGGTAACGGAATTCCTAGCAAACGCACCTAAGCCCGAGGTTAAGAAGACTAATATCCACGAAATTAAGTGGATAATATATCACCTAAACCCGAAGAAGGCACCCGGCCCTGACGAGATTCAGAACATAATACCCAAAAAGCTACCTCCGAAAGCCCTCGCACTACTCACTAAAATATACAATGCAATGTTCCAATTGCAGTAGAACACTGGAAAAAGGCGAGAATCCTTGTATTTGGCAAACCAGGCAAGGACAAATCTAACCCTAATAATTACAGGCCCATCAGCCTCCTGGACGCCCTCAGCAAAGTATTCGAGAAAATACTGCTGAAGAGGCTAATAGCACATATCAAGGAAAGAGGAATCATTCGAAATGAACAATTCGGTTTCAGGAACGGCCACTCCGCCCCGCAACTGCTTACCCGGGTCCTAGAACAAGCGACAATCGGACTAAACAAGCGGAGGGACACAGGCACGGTATTCCTTGATATCCAGAAGGCATTCGATAAAGTCTGGCACGAAGGCCTATTAGCGAAATTAATAGACCTCGAATTCCACCCAGGGTACATAAGATTAATGAAATCATACGTGGAAGGCCGAGAGTTCCAAGTAGATGTTCATAACACACTGTCAAGCACGCGACCGATCAGGGTGGGCGTAGCCCAAGGGTCACTAATAGGGCCAATCCTGTTCATCCTATTTACGAATGACATGCCGACAGCGGAACTCACTACTATGCACCTCTACGCGGATGACACTGCTACACTGATCTCTATACATGGATCGCTGATGGCAGCTCTCCGCTGCAGGAGAAAGTACGCCAAGTTGAGCGCGCGGTTCGCCATGTTGGCGTACCCATCCTAGAGCTCTCCTTATGGGGAAGCAATGATAATAAAGTCAATTTTAAATAGCAATTATTGGCGCGTTGGAATAATTAAAAATATAGGGACATGTTCACTCAAAGCATAAGGACATTGGGATCACTGACACGTCGTTCCGAGGTCAGTAAATCTCCGGGATAGCAATAAAAATGAGTGTATAATAACGGCCGACTAATATTAACTTAGGTGCTGAATACATGCAATTAGCGATCGGTAACACAATACGAGTGAAAATCAGTTTCTGGAAACATTGCTGTAAATTGTATACATGTATGTCACGAAATTATGCATTCTTAAAATTATGTACCTATAAACGTAGCTCACTATACAGGCCTAGATTCGACATACCATAATCGGTGCTTGATAATGAATTCCTGTTTCCATGAAATAACGCGCAGTTTATCAAATTAAAATATAATTGAAGCAAATGTACACATTCATAAAACCAGCAAATATTCAAAACTTGCCACATTACCTGCAGCTTAATTTACTATTACAGACCTCTTTAATTAAATTCAGCTACCAAAGCAATATTGATGGTCATCATCAGAAATATGTAACACCCGTTAAATGAGCCCCAAATACCATAACTAGTATAATGGGATAGCCTAAAACACCCACCACACTTTGCCTTCTCCCACCACTCCAGCGTCTGAAACCCATAATTATTACTGATGTAAATAAGGTCTACAATTCCTCCAGACTTCATTTTCTAAGATTGTTATAATGTCACGTCAATTATTTCATCAAAACCATCAGTTTAATTATGACAAATAAATAAAAATATAAGTAAATCTTTACTTGCAGTTAATGTTCAGTAAAATTGAAAACAGTTGGCTATACATTATTTCTAAGGCGTGCAGTTTGTCAATTTTTATCTAAACAGTCTTCCTCAACGTGATGGGAGCAGAGAACAGCTGTTTTAGAAGGCTCCCAAGTCTCCCGCCTGATACTCCTAATCCATGATCTTAGATGTTCGGGTTTCGAGATAGGAAACCTAGAAAAATTGCCATTTTGCTCCCAGAATATGCGAAATAAGATACAATAACCTAAAACTCAAAACACTACCCTAGGAAGATTATTATGTACAGTATAAAACTCGCCGATGAAATGATTTCTCCTTCTGCTGATCGTTTCTGTTTGTACATCCATAAGCTGAACACTGCGGTATGTTAATACACGGTAGGATGTTTCTTCATTCGGATTTCACATAAATACATGCACATTTAAATTTAATTTTGTAATTTACAAGCAGTGTCCACCTCTGTGGTGTAGTGGTTAGTGTGATTAGCTGCCACCCCCAGAGGCCCGGGTTCGATTCCCGGCTCTGCCACGAAATTTGAAAAGTGGTATGAGGGCTGGAACGGGGTCCACTCAGCCTCGGGAGGTCAACTGAGTAGAGGGGGGTTCGATTCCCTCCTCAGCCATCCTGGAAGTGGTTTTCCGTGGTTTCCCACTTCTCCTCCAGGCAAATGACGGGATGGTACCTAACTTAAGGCCAAGGCCGCTTCCTTCCCTCTTCCTTGTCTCTATCCCTTCCAAACTTCCCATCCCCCAACAAAGCCCCTGTTCAGCATAACAGGTGAAGCCGCCTGTGCGAGGTACTGGCCATACTCCCCAGTTGTATCCCCAACCGAAAGTCTGAATCTCCAGGACACTGCCCTTGAGGCGGCAGAGGTGGGATCCCTCGCTGAGTCCGAGGGAAAACCAAACCTGGAGGATAAACAGATTACGAACGAACGAATTTACAAGCATACTACAAGGCAACAAACCTAAATTCATAAAATACACTACTATTTCTTTTGAAATAACACAGCACAGAACACCCGTGGAACTACAATCAAGGGGGTTGGCGTCACTGAACTAAGCATAAACAAAGCAAGTCCGCTCCTCGTGGTCTATTCAACGGGTCTACTGCACGGTGCGCTCGCTGCCATCTTACTACACCAGTCATCTTCTATTCGGCTTACTGCTACCCAAGCCACCAGCCATCCATGTATTGAGATCAGGGCACTGCTATCACAGTTCAACACCCTCAGCTAGCATGCACCCGCAAGAGACTACAAGTAGCACTGCGAACCGTCGAACCCTGGCTAACCAAATGGCGTATCAAGGTCAACGTTGACAAATGCCAAGCTGTGATGTTCACTAGGAAGAACAGACGCACACACAGGCCAGCCAATATAAAACCGCTCAAACTATTCAATTGAGATATACCATGGCACGACAAGGTCAAATTTCTAGTAGTAGTCCTAGATAGAAAACTAACCATGCTATATCACATTAAAGAGATCCAGCGGAAAACACACGCACGACTGTCACAGCTCTATCCCATACTGAATAAAAGATCCAGTATTAACAAGAGGGTAGCAATCAACATGTACAAGGCCCTAATTAGGCCAATAATAACGTACGCAGCCCCCGCCTGGGGCTACACTGCTATGACGAACCTGGATAAGCCGGAACTAATACAAAACAAATGCATTCGATAGTGATGGGTCAGCGACGGAATCGAGTAGAATCGAGTAATGTGCCAAGACCATCTACAATAATGTATTGTAGTTGGTCTTGAATGTGCTCTTAGAATCGGTATACTCGACTTCAGACTCGAGTCCAAACATATAGTGTCGCTATCTGTGGACATGTCTTAGAACTATAATCTATTGTACTGGATTGCACGGCATTCAGGGTCACTCACAGAATGTTTTTGTGATATTGATTGCATTATGTTTGCTGCTGATGATTGGTTTTATTGAGTCATCGGTCGTCAATAATTTGATTGTTACGATAATTATTATCATCATAGGCAAAATATTTATGACTTACTAACACACCGTCAACTTGAAAGAGACACGTAGGACTGAAGACGAGCGTGGGATGGGGACAATTTCCACACTGTGGTGGGGACCTTTTCTAATGTCGATAACGGCAGCGTTCTATTATTATTGTTATTATTATTATTACTGTGCAGCTTGGAAGTAGCCACCAGGGATTTGTTGATAGCTATGAAATATTATTCCCGCGACGTCCTTGTAGGAAAACGTGTAATGATATTGTGCGAAATAATGACAATATTACTGCCAGAGAATTTATTGCAAACATACATGTGCTGTAGTATCACTTATTGTTATTGTCCGGAATGGTCAGAGTACTAGCCTTCAGATCAGAGGGTCCCGGGTTCGATTCCCGGCCGGTTCGGGGATTTTAATTGCTTCTGATTAATTCTCCTGGCTCGGGGACTGGGTATTTTTGTCCGTCCCAACACTCTCCTCTTCATATTCACACAACACAGTACACCACAAATCACCACAGAAACACGCAGTTCGGTAAGGGGCGCGGTTTTGAGCTTGCATCCGGGAGATAGTGGATTCGAATCCCACTGTCGGCAGCCCTGAAGATGGCTTTCCGTGAGTTCCCACTTTCACACCAGGCAAATGCCGGGGCTATACCTTAATTAGGGCCACAGCCGCTTCCTTCCACTTCCTACGCCTTTCCTATCCCATCGTCGCCGTAAGACCTATCTGTGTCGGTGCGACGTAAAGCAAAAAAAGAGTGCTGCTTACATCCCGCCGCTAACCTTCGACCTTCGCTCAACTTCTAAAGACTACACTCGGTTTTGTTCCTTTGCACTGTCATTTGTTGCAATGATAAATGTCAAAACGGAGGGTGTATTTTGTTAATTGTGTTCATTGTTTAGCTAGCTAGAACAGAACGACGATCTGTCTGATGATTTGCTTCGTGTACATACATCACATTCCGGACGCCTAATACCCTACATTATATTTGCCGAAAGTATGATGTAAGTATAAACTATTCACCTGTCCCCTTAGACGATTGTAGGCATACCGTGACAGTGAAAAAAATGAAATGGCGTATGGCTTTTAGTGCCGGGAGATCTCAAGACGGGTTCGGCTCGCCAGGTGCAGGTCTTTTGATTTGAGGCCCGTAGGCGACCTGCGCGTCGTGATGAGGATGAAATGATGAAGCAACACATACACCCAGCCTCCGTGCCAAGGAAATTAACCAATGATGGTTAAAATTCCCGACCCTGCCGGGAATCGAACCCGGGACGACCATATCCAACACACTAACCATTTAGCCATGGAGCCGGACACCGTGACAGTGATTTTAAATAATAATAATAATAATAATAATAATAATAATAATAATAATAATAATAATAATAATAATAATAATAATAATAATAATGAGTTGGATCCCTTCCTTTTTCCTCTCTGATTAGTGTTATATAGAGGATGGTTGTCTAGTTGTACTTCCTCCTTAAACAATAGTCACCACCATCACCACCTTTACGTCCAACTACGTACATTTTTATGGTTTTCGGAGATGCCGAGGTGCCGGAATTTAGTCACGCAGGAGTTCTTTCATATGCCTGCAATTCTACTGATACGAGGCTGACGTATCTGAGCACCTTCAAATACCACCGGACTAAACCAGTATCGAACCTGCCAAGTTGGGCTGAAGGCCAGATAAGCTATGCTATCATTATTAGAATATAGGGCATATTCAGTGGAGTGGGTGAGAGACGCCGTGAACGGATATTTTCATACTTTATTATGCGTATATAGTTGTAGTATAATTTTTCGCAAGTCATCATCAAATTCAGATTATTTATTTTGCTCACTCGTTAAGAATATTTATATCGTACCGGTCCATCTCAATCCCATAAAACCTCGGCGACCACTTGTACATACGCTCCATCCATCCAAGAGCGGGCGAGAAAGCGAACGTGTGACGTCATGCTGTCATCGAGTCTTCGCAAGCGAAACGAGCCCGAGCCTGGACTCGAAAGAGTCGAGTACCGCGATTCCAGGCATCACTCGCGCACATCAGTAGCATTCGAGCAGCGGCTAGACTCCCGTACGACACGCCAATACGCCAACTACGCTCAATCGCGAAAGTCAGCTCGATAAGGCAACATGTACGAAAACAAACACTCCGAATGTACACGAAGTCATGGGGTAGTAAGGTCAACCCACTTGTCAGTGGAATAGGACGCTATGACGTCGACCTATACACAAAATACCACACGCCGAAACACATTCTGTTCAGCCACAGGGTTAGGAGGCCGGGGGCCCAAAACCGCCCTCGCTCTTAAGCTGACACCAACCTACTACACCGCTCCAATGAATACTACGCACACAAACCACACTGCAAACACTGTATATATATGTACATATGTCTACCTCTATCCTAGATTATGTTAACCGTACTATTACTATTGTTATGCTGTTATGTTGTTACGTTGCAGATATAGCCACCACAGGGAATCAAGCGAGGGAGGACTAAGAGAAGAAATACATCATGACGAAAGCATCTCAGCCATAATAAGGGACGACCCAATCCACCCCCGCCCCCTGCCAACGACAAGGGAGTGGACAGATAACCCACCCCTGATAATACCATTCAATATTTTTTCATTATACGATTTACTTGTTTTACAGGACACGAGAGCGGAAGAAAGCGGCCCGCACTCTAAAGTTTTAAATATATATATATGTGTGTGTGTGTGTACAAATTGTTGCAGAGACAAGTGTGTTCCAACAACACCGCACAGAGGGACATCGACAGGCGGAAGAAGATAGCCCCTTGCATCAAGTAAGGCTTGGCTTTAATTCCCCCCCTCTCCAAAAGGGGACTTGGCACCAGGGGCTGCTGGCAGCTGGGCAATGGGACGAACCTGTGGCCCAGAGCCCAGACGCTAGCAAACCCGAGCCGCACCAGGCAGTGACAAGAAGGACTGATCCCCATAATAACATAAAGTGGCAAGGAAATGGTTATGTTTGCATGACACATATTCCTAACTAACACAACCTCTGGTCTATCTCCAGCCCACATCCTTGCATGTGCTATCAAAAGAAGTCAGGTTTTACATGCAGGCTCTCTTCTTTCTACCTATGTGGTTTTTCCCTGACCCTTCAATACCATATCTTAATACTACCCAACCAACACAATCTCGCCTGGTAGCGTGTCCGACATGGAAACAGGCAGATACTGCTTTGTATCACCTCCCACTCTACCCAGCTATCTCTTTCTTCTTAGAAATTAATAGCATGTCGGAGGCCATGTCGATTGAGTCGATGGTCACGGCGGGGGAGCGGGCTACGAAGGGAAGATGAAACAATAGTAATGTGTAACCGAATGTGTTGTAGCTTGCATTCTGGAAATCTTAGGTTCGAAACGCATCATCAGCAGCCCTGAAGATTGCTTTTCGTAGTTTCCCTATTTTTACATCAAGCAAATACTAGGGCTGTTATTATGGCCACGGCTCCTCTTCCCCAGTCCTCTTTAAACAATAATCACCACCATCAGCACCACTTGCCTTTTCCTATCTCATAGTTGCCGAAAACTTATCTGAATTAGCACGACGATTATATACACGGTTATTCACCTAACATGTTACACGGAAATAACTTCTAAACCATTAAAGATATCGGCATTCTGTTTTCATATTCTTAAATGGTATCCAGGATCTCGTAAAATAACGCGCTACTTAGTCTCATGGGGTGATTAATACCCGAGATATTGATACTAACTCCATATTTTTAATGGAATGGCATAAATTCATACACCTGGCCTAAAAGTTCAACTGCGTACAAGTTCAAATCTGTCAGTATTTTCAAAATCGGACAATTACTTTTTGAGATATAAATATGAACAGCATGCGCGGTTTTGCATGCCGCATCTGACGGCGTGAAGTCGGGCAAAGACATATTGACGCACAAGTACTGTAGTTTCCTGGGAGTGAGTTCAGCCACAGAACGGATACCAGGCATGTACTGTAAACATGTGATGTACCGTAACATACCCTGTGTGTGCAAAGTTATTGTATGACTGGCAAACACATAATGGGGAAGGGAGATTGAAGTTGTTTTGCTTTGTTTTGTTTTGACATTCATGTGTAATAAATTGCGCTCAGTTTAGCGTCTTTTCCCACGGATGGGAATGAGAAGGATTTGGAAAGGACGTCGGCCGTGGCCTATCCCAAAGGCACCTATCCGGCAATTGCCTGGTGTTGAACATGGGACACCTTGAAAATCACTTTCAGGTTGGGCGAGGCAGGACTCGAACCTGCGCTCTCCCGAATGCACGCTACTGCAGTCGCGCTTGAGCTCCTTGGAGATCAATGCGTATAAAATATATAAATAATAGTGTTGCTGTCATCTCACCACGATCAGCTCTGAACATCCCACATAATAAGTCGAGCTGTTTGTCTCCTAACATCTAACCTATCCTACTACACACACGCACAAGCAAACGGGGCTACATGACCACGCTGTCAAAGCCCGGAAATGAAATAACAACAAACAGCCACTCTTCTCCATAGCCTGTCGAGTTTCTTAATCACGTGTGGCGGCTAGCGTTAGTAACTGTCGCCGCGGTGGTCCTGGTTCAATTCCCGGCTCTGATAAGCAATTTAATTCTGGTTGGAGGACTGGAACGGGGTACACTCAGCCTCGTGAGGTAAAACGGGGAAAAGGCGGGTTCGGTACCCATCTCAGCTATCCTGGAAGTGTGTGCGTGGTTTCCCACCGCTACTCCAGGCAAATGTCGGAATGGTTGCTTACTTAACGACAACGGCCGCCTCCGTCCAAATTCCTCGCCGGAATTACAAAAACAGTACAGTACTACAGATACCACAAGAACACAGGTTATCAGACACATTCTAACAGACATATCGCACGCACACACACACACACGGGGCTACACGACGACAACTATTCTCTGTACCCCTTCGAGTGTCTTAATCACGTACGTCTGGAGAGGAACCCGAATAATAAGATGCATTACTGGATTACTGGAAGTGCGACCGTATAAGCATTACTGTTCTGGAGTAAACGTACGTACTCTGGAGAGGAACCCGAATAATAAGATGCATTACTGGAAGTGCGACCGTATAAGCATTACTGTTCTGGAGTAAACGTAGTTTGAAAATGTGGATGTTGTCATGCAATCGCTACTATCTTTTTTTTGCTAGTTGCTTTATGTCGCGCCGACACAGATAGGTCTTATGGCGACGATCGCATAGGAAAGGCCTAAGAGTTGGAAGGAAGCGGCCGTGGCCTTAATTAAGGTACAGGCCAAGCATTTGCCTGGCGTGAAAATGGGACACCACCGAAAACCATCTTCAGGGCTGCCGACAGTGGGATAGCTTTCGTTATGTTCCTTTCAAGGCAAAGTACTTACTTTATTCCTTTTAAACACATCAACCCTACCTGTCCTGTCATGAGTTCGCCTATGATACACACTTTTCAAACCCATTACATGTGTACGAGGTGCTTACATGCCTGCTATCCATTCTGAGGCTGAACTCACTCCCACGAAACTGCTTGCGCGTCAATATATCCTGGCCCGACTTCACGCCGTCAGATGAGGCATGCAAAACCGCGCATGCTGTTTTTATTCATATATCAAAAAGGAATTGTCCGATTTTGAAAATACTTGCATATTTGAACTTGTGCGTAGTTGAACTTTTAAACGAGCTGTATGAATTTGTGCCGTTCTATTTAAAAATTTGGAGTTATCAATATCTCGGCTATTAATCACCCCATGAGATTAAGTAGCACATTATTTTACAAGACCCTGGGTACCATTTACGAATATGAAAACAAAATGCCGATATCTTTAATCGTTTAGAAGTTATTTCCGTGTAACACCTTAGGTGAATAATCCTGTATATAAGAACCCCATTCAACCTACTTTTATGTTTTCACTATAATGTGTGCTTACTTGGCAGTAAATGTAAGTGAATCACTCCCGGTTGATGTATGTGACAACCCTCTGACAATTGGGACAAGTAATTCTGACATGTACTGTATCTAGTCAAAGTGACCTATAATTCCATGGAATATTACCCCATGTATAATAAAATATGTCGGTTGCCAAGAATTGTATTCAAGTAGACAGTTACCCGACTGTCCTTTTGTCAGTCTCAAGAAACAAGTGTCTTGAAATACGAAATCTTATTTTAAGCTCTACCTTCCCGTATATTTCAAATGAATTGCTGCGATTTCGCAGGGAGCGACCCACAGAGAGGACGCCGGACTAACCTTTCTTCCCAGAAATGTCTCAACAAAGTACAGTATGTGTGTTATTCGTACAGGCTTCAGTTTCTTATGAAGACTCGTATATTCACATTAACGACTGAAAAATTGAAATAAAACGTACGGGTAAAAACACAGTTTGTCAATGATAATTCGTTAGTGAAAACAATACTTATTTCCATACAGGCAAGAATATTTTATATGAATGTGCCGGCATCGACAAATGCGTGTACCAGTTGTATTCGTGCACATGGACAGGATGATGCCCACTGTGTGTTTGCGATGCACGGAAAAGTCTCAGTGACGGCATACGTCTGCTCAACTGCGTTACTCTCCTTCCTAGTGTATCTGTGGTGGACATGGGTACAGAGCTTAAGAACACTGTACATAAACCGGCACTTAAAGGATTTTCATTACGAAAAAATTGGGCAGCTAGTCAATAGAACACATTCTACGGTGCAATATGTGGTTGATAAACTTAAATACAACGGCACTGTTAAGAACAAGCCAAGGAAACTCCACGAGAAAGTGTTAAACCGAAAGGGAAGAACGATTTGTTGTTCGGCTGATAAAGACAGATTCCAAATTAAGTGCACCATTATTGAGACAATTCACGGAGGAACGATCTGGAAAGAATATCAGCAACTCCACCATCCGTCGGATCCTGTATCGGCAAGGGTACTATGGAAGAATCCCTCGGAAAAGGCCATATGTAAGTAGAAAAAACAGACGTCTTAGACTGCCATTCGCAAAGGAGCATATAAATAAGGAAAACGAATTCTGCAATGATATCTGGTCTGATGAGACAAAAATAAACCTATTTGAGTCAAATGGCATCCACAGAATATGGAGAAAAATTGTTACGGACAATGATGTGGCGAATACACTCCCAACTGTAAAATATGGTGGCCTGTATGTAATGCTTTGGGGCTGTATGTCGGCCAGAAGTGTGGGTAACATACATTTCATTGACGGAATAATGAACAAGGAGGGCTATAATGCAATCCTGGGGGAAAACGTGAAGCAGGGTGCGGAAAAAATGGCGATGCCACTTGCTTATATGTTCCAGCATGATAATGACCCAAAACACACTGCTGATATTAATAAGATATGGTTGATCTGGAACATTCCTAAGCAGCTTAGAACACCTCCCCAGTCTCCGGATTTAAATCCCATCGAACATCTTTTGACTACGTTGAAGAGGAATCTACGTAGGCAACGTGTTCGTACGAAGGAGGAACTTAAAAGTGTGATTCTTCAGGAATGACAGAAAATCAGCCCGGACATGTGCAAAAAATTAGTGTATTCTATGCGGCGACGATATCAGGCAGTTATAAAGGCTAGGGGACATTCTACTAGATATTAACATGTTCCAGGAACCTTTCATTTTTTGTTTATTTCAAGTGTTCAATTTGCTTGTACGAATAGAAAAGATATAAGATTATGGACGCGCTATTCTTAATTAGAAAATGTATGTTTTGTTAACATGGTTGCAAACAAATACAGTAGATATATGTTTTATGAAGGCTTTGTTGAATATATGTTCAGTGAATAAAATCCTTTTCAGTTTATCATTTTCTGGCAGTGCGTTTAAGTACTAAAGCAAACAGCCCGTACGAATAGAACTGGTATATACTGTAATACAAATTACATGTTTCATGGTACATAACCTCTGATTGTGATTCACTCCTCTCATCTGAGGTTAAACAGTGTTCTCGGCAGTGTTTAAACATGGCCGGTTGAAAACCGTTTTAGACAGTGTCTAAGTAATAAATAACGTCTTTGCCAACGAGCTTCTCTGCAATGCGGAAGCCATACTTAGGCATTGTTTAACCACAGACATCGTCAAAACACAGTTTCTGCAATCGGCCCATTGTATTTATGAGGATGATTGTTTCTAGTAACTAAGATCCAAACAATTAATGATTTATCAAACTCAGATTGAAGGCTAAACTTAATTTGGGGGTGTAAACTATCAAGTTGCTCCAGTATCTTATTACCAGGGTTAGGCTTTTTAGAAGCGAACCTTTTTTTGTTAGGGTAAATTAAACCTGTTCGGTAAGACATCACAATGTGATATTTTGTTTCTAGTTGCAAAAAGAGGCATTTTTCACACACCTTTCTCACTTTTTTGGGACCTTTATCCTTATTTTTCCAACCATGCCCATAATACCCTTTTTCCCCCTGTTTCTTTTAAGGTTAATTCCAAATCATTCTGTAAGATTTCTAATCAATATAAAATATTTAAATTTCAATTAACGTCTCCTCAGCATGCTGTGTATGTGCGAATAGTAACCCTACCTCTTTCAGTAAACACCACGCGGGAGTTGAAAGCACACCTGCAACAATGGAAAATATTTGCATGTTCGAAAAAGTCTCTTCCTCTCGCTTTACCGCTATAATGCAATTGACAATGAGTGATTCTATCCTACCAGAATCAGTAGCCTGCTGTTCGTGAATGTGAGTTTGTTACTGTGAGAGATGTCATGTTCACATGGAGGCGGAGGCTGACGACGCGGAGATGTCAGCCACCGCACCCACGTAGTTCGGAGAATTGAGACTGGGTTCCGCTCGAAGCTACTAGAAATTGCTGAGACTGCAGTTCCAGCATGAATGAAAACATTCAAGTAACTGTTGCAGTGTTATGAGAGAGTGTGGACAGCAAGTGAGTGCAAGAGTGAGTTGTGTGATAGTCTCATTGAGTTAGGAAGTGAACTGGTGTTAGCACTTTGTTACACTACTAAACGAGTGTACTACTAAATTTTACCATGCCAAAGGTGTCCAGTGCCCGATTTATTGCTCTGGCTCTGGAATTCAAACAAGACTTCATAGACACTGATGTAACTGTTATGCGAATCAAGAATATTGTTAGATGAAAAACACCAGCGAGATCGCATCAAACAACACATTTCCAGCTCTAAACATCAAATGAATAAGACTCTTCGGACAAAAAAATCACGGCAATCTCTATTACGAAATGCATTTCAACAGCGTTCTTCAAAAAGAGGGAATTAAACACTGATTTGTGTGCAGCTCTTACACAAGCAGGAATTCCACTCAATAAGGTGAACCATCCAGCCTTCAAGGGATTTCCTGAAAAAAAAAAAAGCGAATGCCCTATGACAGTACTTCACGAAAAAATATATATGGAGCCCGTTTACCAAGAAACCATACAAAGAATCAAGGAGAAATTGCAATGTGGTAATCACTATGGATGAAACCATAATCAATGGAATGATATGTTTTGAACATTTTAGTTTTTCCCTTAGCAGGGGAGAAGGCTAAGCCCATGTTGTTAAAAATGTATGAGCTGCAGAAAGCCAATGCCAGTACAGTAATACAATCAATTATGGACTTCTGCCAAAAACTCTGACCTACTGGTATAGAGTTTGAAAAACTTCCTTTTGTGGTTACGGACCAAACTCCACACATGGTTTCAGCTGTTAACCAACTGAAACCTTTATTTCCTAAGTTGAAGAATGTGACATGCCTGGTTCATGCCTTTCACAGGGTTTGTGAATCTGTAAGGAATCAATGAATCAATCTGTCCCCGCCCAGGAGAAGATTCTACTGAAAGCTCTGAGTCGTGTTGTTGCCTACAGGGAAACAACTGGCCTGCCTCTTTCAAATCTCCTGGTCATTACTCGCTGGAGATCGTGGATTGGGTGTGCTGCTATGTTGTGTGAGAATTTTGACAAAATTAGAGAGTTTGTAATTGCTTTGCATCCATCTGACGCAAGTGTAATTTCCAAGGCACAGCTACTTCTATTACCGAAGAAAGTACATAATTTGCAGACAGGACTATATTGCGTCCATAGTTACAAGCACCTGACTGCAGTTATTAAATGATTAGAAGAACAAGGTCTGGAAAAGGAAAAACAATGGGATATATTTACTCCCGTGAGGGAGCAATTAGATGGCTTCGCCAAAGACAAACTTGAGTCTAGTCTTCAGAAGAATCCAGACATTGAGGAATTCGCTTCATCTGTAGAGTTGGCATTCCGAGTGAATACAAGGTTTGCCCCACTGACTTCTGTGGATGTCGAAAGAACCTTTGGCATCTACAAAGACATTTTATCTCCTAATAGAAACAGACTTACTTTTAAAAATATAGACACGCTTAATGTCTTGAAGTACAACAGCTTCATGTTCTTTTCCTTCTTTGATGAGTGATAATTTGATGTACTTGTTTGTCATTCAATGAACTAGAATAGAGGAAAGATAAATCATTGAATTAGTTGAATAAACCAGCACTTTTTGGTCCCTTTTTTAATATCTTATTTGAGCACCTTTCCCCTTCCTTTTTTCATCTGTAATTTGCACCTAAAAATCCTAACCCTGCTTACTATCATAGGCGACACGTTCACCATGATGACAAAAACAGTTTACATATTTGATCAATGATGGATGTCATTAATTTTGTTAATTATTTCAGATTTCTCAAAACTGCATATGAAAATTTCAGCAAGGATTTAAGAAGTGGAGAAAACCTTGGGGAGAGTCTTTTCTCGATATATGAAGTTATAAAAAGAAGAAGAATAATAACCGTTATCAAGACCGAATTCTAAAATTTCCAAAAATTGGTCGTATGCATGAACAAATATCTATTTTATATTTCCTATATACTGAGAAAAACTGCAATAAAGAGGATAGTTGCCCCGGGACATAGCTGCGCGGGAGAAATTAACATAGACTTTGTTCCGTAAACCAACACATTAGAAGTGCACACGCTCACTCACTAGCACATAATGGATATATGCAGAGGAGAACAGTGTTATTTTAAAGTCAATTTTACTGCTTTTGCCTTCTCTTAATGTTTTAGTTGGTACAAATACTATTCCTTTAAATATAAATCTTTGTTGAACTCGTTTCTTTACAGTGGTGAAGATTATTTTAGCAAGTAACTATGGTGCTCTTCCTTCTGGTACTTCAATACAGTAAAGAACCTCGTTATAATTATCTGGTACATAACACTATCCTCCATCACAATAACACACAATTACCTACACATGGCAGATGCCACCCACCCTCATCAGAGGGTCTGCCATAGAAGGGCTGCATTCGGCTAGAAATAGCCACACGGAATTATTATTATTATTATTATTATTATTATTATTATTATTTGGTTACAAAAGAATGGCAAAATTTGAAAATGTATCAGAGATATATTCAAACTGATGTATACAGAAAATAACAGCAACATTTTGAGTTACATTTCTCAACTTACTTGTAGCTTATAATTCAAAAATAATGTTATTTGAAAGAAAAACTTCAATGAACTCCGATTTCTCTGCTCAGAGTGGCTGTTTTTGGGTTTAAATGGAAGCTAATTATGATACTCCTCCTTCAAGTATTTAGCCATAACTCGCAGATCCTTCCCCCCCCCCCCCTTCATAATCAGCAGGTCATCTGCATATAAAAGAACAAGATCAAAAATTGAAAATGTCTCACCAGTTATGGCATTTCTTTGTGTCTCAACTGAATAATATTGGAATGGTATTGCTGTAATTTGCAATATTCTGACGTACATGCCACTAGGCTCACCTTCAGTAAATTTCATCAACGTAGCCTCTGTTATTCTTCATGATGCCCTTGTCAATTGTTCAAAACTTCTGAAGACATTCCTGTCCACCTCTACAATTTCTAAGTTTCTGATATAAAGACTCTCTTAACACACACTTTCATTAAGAAGGAACATGGACCATAGAAAAAAAATTTGTTTTTCAATTAATACAAGGTTTCTGTCGCATGGAAGGAAGCTGTGTCCCTAACAGAGAAATTTTTTATGGACATCAAAAAATCATGAGGTATCAAATTTCCTGAAGAGTGTGAGATTTAGCCAGTTATTATTTTGTCATATGCATCGATTGGATCACACAGTAAGTTTTCTGCTCTATGAACTGCTAAGTTGAAAAGATTCAGTGCTGTTTTTAATAAACATGATTCTATTTCTGTTGATCCTCTCTTCCCAACTGCTTCATTGCAGAGATAGAAAGTTACTTTATTTTGTCCCATATCACGTATGGCAAAATTTTAGGTAAACAGCTAGTGTTGGCAGGACGGGGATGAATGCGTGAGTGAAGGGCAGAACAGAACTTGTTGTAGATTGACACAAAGCACAGTTACAATTTAATTCCTTGTGGTAATTTTGCCATCGTTGTGCATGGATTTATATGCTTGATAAGCTTTGAAATGGTGCAGCATGCTATCAGTCTGTATTTTCAGTCACAGTATTTACAGGTGTCACTTAGTAGAGCCTATTTTCAGATCCATTTTATAAAAGTTTGATTGATTTTACGGAAGGCTTATTTCAGCCTTGGGGTGCTTTGCTTTAACGGCTCTGTACATTTTAGCTAAGGTTAAATCAAGTGACAGGAATGGTTTCTCAGTTTTGTCTAGAATACGAGGGTGGTTTTAAAAGTCCGGGCAAAGTCCGAGAGATGGCACCACCAGCACATATCGAGGTCATGTTTAGTTAGTAGCATCTCTTGAATGAACGCACACCAAGTTTCAGCTATATTGGTCTATTTCTTTGTGTTTGGCATTCGTGTGAATCAAGAAAGTTGAGTGATTTTCAAGAAATGGACGAAAAAGAATTTCGTGTGGTGATTAAATATTACTTTATGAAAGGCAAAACGCCTCAGGAGACTAAAGAGAAGCTTGATAAACATTATGGTGTCGCTGCACCTTCGATTATAACAGTTTATAAGTGGTTTCAAAATTTTTGGACTGGCCATATAGGCACAAGTGATGCTGAACGTTCTGGATGGCCTGTGGAGGGTACGAATCCAGGTCCCATTACTGAAATTCAGACTTAATTACAAACTGCCTTTACATTTTATAATATAGTATATTTGCAGAGTAATTTAAATTAAAAATTTATTCGTGTCATGACAAAACGCATCTTCCAGAATGTCCAGGGGCAGCTTTCTGCACATTCACTCACTTCAGTATGTCTACAATGTGCTTCATATTGCTAAGGTAGAGTGAAATCGTAATTCTTTTGTGTTTAGCGTTCTAATGAACGCCACAATACTACATAGAAAACAAAATCAGCGAACACTGGTGAAGCTGACAGTTGGCAGATGGGCTTATATAATTGATTCGTATGCACTAAACAATATTGTCACTGTCGATGAAACTGCATTTTTTTTAACGCTGAGCCCAAACGGACTTATGGTTTTAAAGGAGAGGTACATCGTACAAGGGTGGGTCGTTGTACTGAGTTGCAATGCACACGGAAGCGAGAAACTTCCTCCCCTTGTCATAGGGAAGTTCGATAAGCCATGATGTTTTAAGAGCACCGGGTACTTTCCGTGCAAGTACAGGACATCTAAAATGCATACAGTACAGAAATCTAATGAATAAAGCACTTGCACAGGGGAGCCAGCATCTATTTCTCCTAGTGTTTTATTCATGTTTCTTTTCTGTCTTTCTTTCGTTGCCAGCGAGTTATCCAAGTACATTATTTGAATACTGTAAATGCACCCTGTTTATTTTTATCCATGGCATTTGAAAGGTTTAAACTATGAATCAAGGTTAATTGCATGCAGTAACGGGCCTTGGAATATTTTATGACGTGGCAAGAGTTGGTATTTCTGAATTATGAGTTGGCGGTTAATCCGAAATCACGTAATTTGAAGTTCAATTTTTGCATCCCTAAGACTTTGAATTAATGAGGTTTTACTGTATACCTATACCCAAGGTGGCTATCTCTCAATATATTTATTTGCAAGTAGCACTTGATTTTTTCCTTATGTAATTTTCCTTTCTTTGCAAGTTTAATTTTGAAATGTTATTCATGTTGATTATATTTAACCTCTTCATTTGAATATCAGTAACTTGAAACTCAGGATCTTTAAAATAATTCAGAAAGGAATATAATGTTTCGGTCTTCACAAAGTTACATTGATTCTTATAAGCCAAAGTATGAATGATCAAAATAATTTCAATCTCTAATATATGATGGAGAGACAATTATCTAAACATTGTTATATTACTATTATTATGGTGTTATATCAAGAAGATATTCTGTGGTGGTGCAATTACCTAAAGTCATGCAAAATAACTTAGTGTCTTCTCATTATAACATATGTCAAATGATAGATTTGAGACCCAGGTAGTTGAAGTTGAGGATATTAGGTTGAAGTCATCATAACTATTCATATGTGTTGTATGAGATGTGTATGTAGGAAATGCGACATTTTATGAAGTGAAGAATCATATGGAGGTTTATAATTGTCAGATATACCGGGCGAGTTGGCCGTGCGCGTAGAGGCGCGCGGCTGTATGGTTGCATCCGGGAGATAGTAGGTTCGAATCCCACTATCGGCAGCCCTGAAAATGGTTTTCCGTGGTTTCCCATTTTCACACCAGGCAAATGCTGGGGCTGTACCTTAAGGCCACGGCCGCTTCCTTCCAACTCCTAGGCCTTTCCTATCCCATCGTCGCCATAAGACCTATCTGTGTCGGTGCGACGTAAAGCCCCTAGAAAAAAAAAAAATTGTCAGATATGCGAAGATAGTCTTCATAATCAAAGTGAGAATGACATGTTGCGTATTAATGATGCAATTTGATTTATATGGGAAGTAGTCTTCATATTATTAGTGAATAAGATATGGAGATAATTGAAAGAGTAAAAAATAAATATATTTGTGGTACATCACAAGTGAGTTACAGTAGTGGATGGCAGTGTAATGAGCATAAGAAATCCTCATGAAATTTTCTTGGTAGGCAGACCCATAAATGGTTCTTAATAAATGTTGGAGAAACTAAATGGTAAATGACTGATAAATATTTTCAAAACATGTGCGTGGAATGAGAATGCATACTGATTATCCACACATTGAAATACAGTGAATAATTAGGTGAAGTCAGGTATTTGGGAAGTGCAAGTCATATTTACATTAACTGTAATACCCTGATCTTTTGCAGGCAACTCATCATTGAGTGAGAGATTTATGTTTTTATTTCAGAGCTCCTGAGAAGATACTGATTTCAGACATATGAAATCAACGTTGAGGTCCTTTTCACTTGTTTTAGGTAATCAATGTTGTCATGGTAGGTGGTGGTATATTTTTCATGTCACTGATATATTTTAAATGTTGTATAATAGGATAATTATTGTTTTTGTTTTCTTTCTTGAAAAGAGTGAATCAGAATTACAGGAACAGCCACATTTAACCTATCTTATATAAAAGGGATAAACTGATTGTTTTTTCTCATGATTTATGAATGAATTAATATAAACATGAATTGTAACACCGGTCATGTTTTTGGTACTTATGTTTTGAGAATATTTAATCCAATATTCCATTTTAAAAATTCAATTTCTGGATAATTTAAAGTAGTGATGGGTTGCGAGTGGAATAGCGAAGAATCGATTCCATAAGCCTTGGGAATCGGGTTACCCGATTCCGGAATCGATTACGAGGAGTTAGTAGCACCATCTGTGATGCAGATACGGAAACACGTGCAGCGCGAATGTGTTCTGTAACGTGAGGTCGTTTTGTTTTATAACCAGGTCACTCTCCAAGCCATGCCTGATCTCATTATAGAGTTCTGGACTTATATACTTCAATATGACTGTAATTTGATCACAACATATGATTCTCTGTTTGATACTGATCACATTGTATGGATTACTGACATAAATAAACAAAACTTGTACGGGGATTATGACATAATATATTAGTACTACTATTTATCAAAAATACACTTGTCTTAAAGAGACAACCTTACCTACTGTTATCAGTGATGAAAAAAC
Source organism: Anabrus simplex (assembly GCF_040414725.1). Taxonomy (NCBI): domain Eukaryota; kingdom Metazoa; phylum Arthropoda; class Insecta; order Orthoptera; family Tettigoniidae; genus Anabrus; species Anabrus simplex. Next base: position 311,674,215 of record NC_090266.1, read on the forward strand.
AAAAATAGTAATTCTGACAAGTTTCTCATAATAATATTTAGCAGTAGTATGAAATGTTGTTCTTCTTTCTTTCTTTCTTTCTTAATCTGCTTACCCTCCAGGGTTGGTTTTCCCCCGGACTCACCGAGGGATCCCACCCCTACTGCCTCAAGGGCAGTGTCCTGGAGCGTGAGACATTGGGTTGGGGGATAAAACTGGGGAGGATGACCAGTATCTTGCCCAGGTGGCCTCGCCTGCTATGCTGAACAGGGGCCTTGCGGGGGGATGGGAAGATTGGAAGGGATAGACAAGGAAGAGGGAAGGAAGTGGCCGTGGCCTTAAGTTAGGTACCACCCCGGCATTTGCCTGGAGGAGAAGTGGGAAACCATGGAAAAGCACTTCCAGGATGGCGGAGGTGGGAATTGAACCCACCTCTACTCAGTTGACCTCACGAGGCTGAGTGAAGCCTGTTCCAGCCTTCGTATAACTTTTCAAATTTCGTGACAGAGCCGGGAATCGAATCTGGGCCTCCGGGGGTGGCAGCTAATCACACTGGCCATTACACCACAGAGGCAAACTCTTCTGCTTTTTCTACCACTTAACCCACGCTGTGGGGTCGTGGATGAAAACTGTATCGCACATGTTGATTTGGCCCTGTTTTACAACAGGATGCCCTTAAAGACTCCAACCCTATCTGGAGGAATGTAATCACTATTGGGTGTTTCTATGGTGGTTGGTAATATGTTGTCTGAATATGAAGAGGAAAATGTTGGGACAAACACCCAGTCCCCGGGCCGAAATAACTAATCGGACGCGATTAAAATACCCCACCCAGCCGGGAATCGAACCCAGTACCCTCTGAACCGAAAGCCTCAACGATGACCATTCAGCCAATGAGTCAGACAGTAGCACGAAATGTTCATTGTAAATTAAATGTAACGGAAGACAGGTATGCTACTAAACAAGTTGTGCACTTAAAAAATGTGACTTAATTCCACAGACTTTATACTAGCTACTTTTGAAAACCACATTCAAAAAATACAGTATAGGCCTGAGCATACATAACAATGTTGATTGCTACACCCAGTAGCAAACTGTGAAATGTGATTTCCAGACAACCACAAGAAATTGTTCTTTCATTATTATGTAGTATAATTCATTCATGAGACAACCAATAAGACACTTCACTGTATACAAAAGAAATATCAAGTATTGCACGTTCGAATTTGCCCCATGTATATATGGAAGACTCACTCTAGTGAGTACGCTCAGCACACTCTGGTGACATCATCGGGAACCGATTCCTTGCATGCGACATTGAGTGCGAACCCGGAGTCGTAGGAACCGATTCTTGCGATTCCAGGCGTCATTTGCGCACATCACTAATTTAAAGTAATTTGGCGTTGATCATGATTTCCCAACCTGGATAGACGTATTTTATTGACTACTAATTTTTATTTTTAAAACTTAGCCAGTATCAACATACTGAAGGATAACATTCTTTATAATATACCTACTAAGTAATAATCTAAAGAGAGAATACCATGATTTGATTTCCTAGTGTTGTAGCACATTGTATCTTAATGTTTATATACAGGCACAGTATACGTTGTTTTTAGAAAATTCCTATCTCAAGCGTATCAATGATTTCAACCACTTATTCTTGGTCACATTTACTTAAACTTCATTTCGACATTAGTTCACATTATTGAATCAAAAAAGAAGAAAATATCGCGTCCAACATCCCTATCCTTCAGAATAAATTATTCTTCTTCTCAACAAAATTCTTGAAAATGTTAATTCATCAATATTATGCAAGAACAAATTAAATTCTGTAAAACAATTCTGTTAGGATGGTTAGGTCAAATTTGCATGTACCACCCGTTTTGCTTGTATTATCTTTATGTGACCTAGAGAGCCAGATTTGGGATCATCATTATTTAATAATGTGATTTGCTTCACGTCCCACTAACTACTTTTACGGTGTTCGGAGATGCCGAGGTGCCAGAATTTTGTTCCGCACAAGTTCTTTTACGTGCCAGTAAATCTACCGGCACGAGGCTAATGTACTGTATTTGAGCACCTCCAAATACCACTAGAATAAGCCAGGATCGAACCTGCCAAATTGGGGTCAGAAAGCCAGCGCCTTAACTGTCCGAGCCACTCAGCCTGGCTATCATTATTTAAATAAAATCATGTTTTCTTTAAAAACGATGTATTACGTCTTTTTATTTGCTGAATCCTTTTGTTATTTTCCCTTAGATATATGTTAAGTTATATTTCTTTCTTTATTTGAAAGTACACAGGTTTTCCACCCAATTAAGTATCTTCTTTAACATTCGTTATCAAACTATATCTATGAAGTTAAAGTTTAACAAAAGAATAGAGTTGAAATGAACATGAAACAAAATAAAACAATATGAATATTGACACTGTAAATGATACCACTTACACTTTGAAGAAAAAAAAAATGAAAAATGCAGTATGAAATCACACAGTAATACTAAACAAAAACAATACAAGAACAAATAAACTTAAAACACAAATGAGTACACTGGCAAATATGATGAATACCAGGAAGAAAGAACTATCATACAATTACAAATTGCAAAGTCAGGCTTTTAGTTTCTTTTTGAATTTATTATCCGATTCAGTGAATATATCGACTGCTTTCGTTACAGTATTATAAAGCGTTGTCATTTTGATGAGAGGTAAATTTGACTGATGCAATATTTTTGACATTTAAACGTGAAATTATTGGTGCTGATGCGATCTTATTTGCGGAACATGGAATGAAATTCGGTTTAACAGGTACAAAGAAATGAATCATCCTATTACAATTTTTCTTAGAATTTGTATAGAAATTAAGGACCGTCTGGTTTTCACTGATGGAAATTGAAATATATTCCTCAGTAACTGGGTCAGTGTTGAAAGGACAAAAAAATATTAAAAAATTTTGAAATAAAGATAACTTTAGGAACTTGTTTTGTACAATTTCAATAGCATTCACTAGTTGCTTTGTATACAGGCTCCAAATTATTACAGAATATGCCAAAATGTTCCTTACTAAGGTAACAATTTATTCAGTACAGAGGGCTGGGCAAAAGGTCTTGAATTTCTTATATAAAAGCCTAGCATTTGGTTATCATTCTTTGTTATTGTACTGATATGATCGTTGAAAGTTAGCTTACCGTCAAAAATTATACTAAGGTCCTTAAACGTTAAAACCTTATCCAACTTCAAAGACCTTCTTCCTGGTAAATGTAATGTATTTACATTTACTAACATTCAAAGACAAATTATTAATATCACACCAAGAAATTATATTATGAATGTTCTTTTGCAACTGGTCTTTGTGGTCGCTAATTTATTTGTAAAGTTTCAAATTATCTGCAAAAAGTAAACAGAGTGGCAAATATTGTCTCGTAAATCATTGATCACAATTAAAAACAAAAAGATTAGAACCTTGCAGTACCCCAGGACTGATAAAATTATCTGAAATTTCATTGTTAAAAGAAACAAACTGCTGTTGATTTTTAAAATATGAATAGATTAAATGCAACAACCATTTACATAAACAAAATTTATAGATTTTGTAACTAAAATTCTATGGTAGACTTTATCGAATGCTGAAGAAAGAAAAATTATCAATTAAATAAAAATAGGACTTAAAAGGCATCCTTCCAATTTCATGATGCACAGAAGTTGTGCGACATCATAATTGTTGGCGCTCAACAAGAACTGTGCCGCCTTATGCATGACAGTTGGGTAGGTCCTGTTCTCTGTGCCTTGTGCACATCTTTCTACAGTACTGTACTGAGCTCAGTTGTATTTTTTATTTTATTTTTCATTATAGTTTATTTTATATTATCTGCATTTTTAATTTATTTTACATGGACATGGATAAAAAACTAAATTATTTAGATCTAACAATCATCAGACAACCTGGTTCATTGAGCTACAAGATTTTTAGAAAACCAACGCAAACCGCTAACGCAATCCATCAAGATTTCATACACCCACATGCCCATAAATATGCAACACACCACAGTACGGTACACCGTGCCTTTAGCATCCCGATGTCTAAAAAAAGAACTTAAAAATGAATTAAACACCATTCACAGTATAGCTAAATTTAAGAGCTCCTTTATTGAGAAAATCATTAATAAACGAACACCAACCTTCAACCACTTTAACAAAAGAAAAACACACCAATTTTTAAAAATCTACTTTTACATTTAATAATAAACTAGTCTACCAAATCCTGAACATAATTAAAAAGCATGACATCAAAATAGCCTTCAAAACTTCTAACAGAAACAAACACAGATATTTGACACAATACCAGTTCTATTAATCATAGCAGTAAGTTCACCAAGTCAGGTGTTTATAGGCTCAATTGTAATAATTGCTATTTTTTTTCTATTTGCTTTATGTGGCACCGACACAGATAGGTCTTATGGCGACGATGGGACAGGGAAGGGCTAGGAGTGGGAAGGAAGCGGCCGTGGCCTTAATGAAAGTACAGCCCCAGCATTTGCCTGGTGTGAAAAAGAGAAACCACGGAAAACCATCTTCAGGGCTGCCGACAGTGGGGTTCGAACCTACTATCTCCCGAATACTGGATACTGGCCGCACTTAAGCGACTGCAGCTATCGAGCTCGGTTGTAATAATTGTAAGATATGTTATGTTGGTCAGACAGGTACGAGCTTCCATACAAGATACCTAGAGCATACTGGCCCTAAAGTATAACATATTTTTGGCCATGGGACAGCACATGGGTGATACTAACCATAAGTTCACTAATATCAACCAAGACATGAAAATTCTCGAAGTCATACAAAAAGGCCCCCTGCTCAATATTACAGAAAATTGCTTTATCCACCTGGAACTGTTTTTCAATCCTAACTTCAATCTAAATGAAATTTCAGAGAAATCAAACATTTTATTTGACCTTATAATTCCTATTTTTAGTAATTATGTCTCGGATATAAATAATTCTTTCTTTTATAATCTCTTTAAATTTCCCTCTCAGCAACAGTCTTTCTCTCCGCATCTTTCAGCCCCACCTTAGACACCCTTTCTCTCATTCTCCCCTCCCAACACACTACCCTTCCCTTCTCTGTACCCCCACCCCTCCTCTCCCTATCTACTCCTCATTTTACATGTCTTGCCTGCTTCCTCTAGCAAGTCAGTGCTTGTTCTACATTAGACATTAGAGGTGAGTCTCATAAATAATTTTTCTATTGTATGTTTATTCAATCCTAATTCTGGCTTTCATTTCCAGATTTACTTCTTTGCCCGAGGTCCTAAGTCAACTTAAAGACACATTATGACAAGACCATAACCATAATTTTTGTTATTACATGTATTTTAATGTTATAATTAGTCCTACAACACTGTCTTTGTCTGGTATACATATGTTTTAGTCATCACATAATCTGTTCAATTTTATTTGGGTGAAGAAGGCCATCACTACTGTAGTCCTAAGACTGATGTAATATTATTTACTTGATATACTGTATTGAAAAGGTGGACCACTTGTCAATTTATTTCATATTATCGTTACAAATATCTTGGTAGATTTACTGGAACATAAAGGAACTCCTGGGGAAAAAAAATCCAGCACATCTCCGAAAACTGCAGAAGTAAGAGGGACATAAAACCATAATGTTTTAAATTATAAATCTAAAATAACTCAAGCAGGATTCCTACAAGTTGAGTCCCACTGGAATAACATTTCTGAAACCCGAACTGCTGTCTATCAACAAGTTAGTAATTTTGCAAATGTGTCTAATATAATAAAAAAGGATGCTTTCCCAGAGTTTACATGCAACCAATGCCAAGCAGACTGGGACGTAATTATCCGCCTTTTATCACCCTATCCTTTGCAAACTGGGGTACAATAGCTACTCTCCATTCATTTGGTATAGCTCCTTCATGCAGACTGTAATCAAGTATATATTTCAGATACAGCACTATATCCCAAAAATTGTCTTTGATACATCCCCAGAAATATTATAAATTCAAGCTGATTTTCTAGCTTTCAACTATTGTTTCTTTTATTATTACAATATATTAGAATCATCCCATATTGACGGTTTTCACTTTACAAAGGTGAAAAAATTGGTGTGTCGTCCAAATTCAATACATCATATATTCCATCATTAGACGGAATAAACAAATTCAAAAATGTTTCGGCTCGTTTGAGCCATCTTCAGTGAAAAATGAGGGGGCGGGGGGGTTTCAAATAATTTACATAATACAAGTTTTAAAAAAGCCAAAAAACATAATGAAGGAACAAATGAAAAAACAAAAGAGAGCCTAGATGGAAACATGTTTGAATTTGTTTACTCCATCTAATGATGGAATATGAGTCGTGTAGTTTCAAAAACCCCTATCTCCAAGAAAATAAATTTTTCAGGAAGGGCAAAAAACTGCCATGACTGCATTTTACACTCCTTTTTAACATTTTCTTTACTTTTGCTTTAATTAGCTCATATTGAACAAAATACACAAAATGTATGCAATTTCATCTCTACATTTTTGTACTAGGGCAATATTTATCTAGAACATAGGGGGTTTTGAAAGTCACAGGTGGACATGGCGGGGTTTGAAAGTAAACATAGATATTGCAAACATACCCTTACTGTCTAATGCTCAAAGGAACTTTGTTTACTTCACTTACTAACATCTATGTAGCACACTGAGATGTAAAACGTATTGAAAACATGAAATACAGTATAAAATGTTTAAATGTTTAAATGTTCATTGAGATGGAATGGTTTTGTCTCTGAAGAATAAAGCATAATCATATTATTGCAATCTAATACAACAAGGATACGGAATCATCTCTTGGTCACAGTATTCTTCTTCCTCTTGCTCTTCTGTCATACTGCAACGATGTTCAGCCTGTCATGTTTCCAGCGAAACATAAAACTGGAGATCTGCAAGCTCCCTCCATCTAGCCCCATAATGTTTCTCAACCAATCTGCACACATCCTTCACTTTTGCATTTTTTAATGGAACATTGCCTTTTTCGATTAACTGTGGAACCAGTACAGAAAAGGTTTCGCCTCTCTTTAACACACTCTTTGGCTGGCCAAATGTGCAACGGTAAGCAACTTCCCCTTGTACCAATATATTGCTTTTCTTCCTTTTTAGACAAATTCTTTTCGTAGGACTGAACTGAAAATGCCACGAGCCGACAGGTTTCAAAACATGTCGAACAGCAGTCTTCCAGTCAAATATTGGTACTTCACAACCAGGCTGGAGAAGCTTCCCATGTCCACTGAAAATATTGTTGTATACCTCTGGCTTAACTTCTCTTTTTCGAACAACTTTCTCTATACGTGCAAACACCCTGTCGGGTGGTAAAAACGAATGACCAACTACAGGAAAGTAAATTTCAACTTATTTCATATTCACTGGTGCATATAGAAGCCACTTACTAACCATACCCACAAGAATACTGTTTTTATTTTGTCCGCCGCATCCATCTGCAAATAGGCGTACAGTTTTTTTTGTGATAGGTCAATGCTGTTGAGAGCATGAAACAAACAACATGCAATTTCATTTGCACCTCTACGAAAGTCAGCTTCATTCCATGAATAGATCATCACATTTTTGTGCGTCAGTGACGTCTTAGAGCTTCCAAACACTACAGTGAAGTTGTACACATTTATTTGCCTGCTGAAGTAAGCACTTTGGTCATTTAGCTTGGGCAATAGCATGTTCTTCTGACAATCAAAGGAAACAGACTGAATAGACTCATATTCTTCTCTTAAATATTCGTAGAATGCACTGTATTTTAACTTGTGGACTCATTTCTTGGTCTGCAGGGCAACTTTTGCATGTTCTGATGTGCAATTTTTTAGTTCCTCGTCAAGTTGTGAGCAAGTTGAGCAATCATCAGTCTTCGGACTTCCGAAACCAATATTATACTTACGATTCAAGATCTTCCTGAAGAAGGCGTGCTTTGCCTGCAATTCAGGTTCAACAGTGGTATTGTATTGTCTCCACATTTCTTTGATATTTAGTTCACATGGCAGGTACATACGTGCCGCTGACTTGGTACGGCAATAGTGCGGCTCTTTAGCACGATACGATTCAATAAATTTACAGATGGGCTCACGTTTTGGTTTACTGGCATAGCTTCTTCTGTCTCCCCCTCTTCTCTCCACAGGCATTCCCCCAGATTCAAAATGACGCTTTAGTACCCCTTGAATTCTGTCCTTCTTCAATAGGAGAGCTCCCATAAATGCTTCTCGGCAAACTGGTGCCATCGTTCCATCCCGTTTCCGAATAGTGTACTTGAATGTGTGAGCTTTTCCGGACCTGATACTGTTACCCGGCCTGCGTCTCGCCGCTGGTATGCAAGAAACATGCTTGATAATGAAACTATCCTGCTGCAGTTTTGATGCTGTAGAGTAGAATACCGAATGAAACTTCACATCCAACAAAGAAATTTTTCCGCACTGGCAGGCCTTGGATTTATGGCCGCACATTGGTGTGACAGGAGGTCCAGCCGAGGAGTACCTGTGTAATAAATACCCTTTTCACTTACGAGAATATGTATGTTTACTAAAATATCATAGGTATTTATGAATGGCCTGCATCGAAAATGAAAGGGAAGTTCGCTTCTCAACGTGACCATAGAATGTAATATCAGAAGCTGCACAAAGCCACAATGATACGGGCTTTCAGGAATCGAACGTGCACTGGCCGAGATTCGAACTGCGGCCATTTTTGTGACAGGAGAACGACCGATCCGGCACAACACCGTGCGCCGACTTCATGCAGCAATACATGTTTTCTAAAGCTTATTCTAAAAGTGCAGTTTCTGATACAGTTCTACAATTGTGCTCACAAGAGAGGAACGTAATAACATAATGTTACTATAATAAAACATACCTTGATATTTTTGCTTCCTTGCATTTCCACTGCTGTTCGTTACGTAATTTCTTCCTACCCTTGCCAGGGCTACACTTCTCAATACATTTATGAGGTGAATCCATTAGTAATAGACAATACACGACACTGTGTCAACACAAATGCTTCCTCACTGTCGCGCCAAGAGCTCCTCACGCGCCTAACACATGGTTACGTATTGCCTTCCTATTGGCCGGCGGAGATGGCGGGTTATGTTATCTATCGCCGAGCGCAAGGCGTTGGAGATGGCGGAATATGAAAATAACCCCGTACTTTGACACTGAATTTCGAACTGTTAGAGCGGGTTTTGATGCGTACTAATAGTATACAGCGGTGGACATGCCCACAGCAAAATCAAATCAATCTTAATCTCCATTTTCGTGAAAATTGGAGATAGGGGTTTTTGAAACTACACGATTCATATATCGTCCCTGCTCTGGCAAACTAGCGAAACTGACAAACTAAGGAATCTGTAGTTCTGAAGTTCTGGTCTAGATTTTGTTATTTATATATTGTCTACCCTCTGACAAAGTCTCACATCTGCAGCTCATTCTGTATGCCTAACACATAAAACCAATAATTAAATATAAAAATTGATTTGACATGAGTAATCACAACTTCTTTCAGCTCTCCTAACCTTTTGACAATTTTCAGATTCGTTAGTTTGCCAGAGCAGGGACGATATGATGTATTGAATTAAGACGACACAGTCATTTGTTTCTTTTGGAAATGTCTTTTAATCACTTTTTAAATATAACGGTTAGGTTCTTCAGTCTGCCAAAACTATAAAGGAGTAAAAACCGTTAGTGACCATTATTATCCTAATAGCGCCTCACACAGCTTGTCAAACGGGCCTACAACGCCATAGAACCAATCTATAACAACAATAACTCAACAGCCTCATCAAACTTCCAAAATACTCTTCAATAGTATAAATTATTAAAATCAACGTTTTATAAAATATATTGTCATCGAAGAAGAACACAACAGCTCTCAACCTTCACGTCAAAAAACCAAATCAACGTTGAGAATTTCCACCCATCATCATCTCTGCAACTTCCTTGATGACTTAATACAAATTAGGCCAACTATGAACATCTGGTGAACTTCTTGTCAACGCAATCTTGCCGAATAAATCTAAAATAACCTACGAACTGTTGACCAATAAATATCACGGACAAATGCATGCCAACGTCAAGTAACTTTTGTCAAGCAATTGGAATGTTTTTCCTTCATATTTTTTATACTAAGCTTTATATTTTGACATATCTTTTTACCATATATTAGCAGTTATTGCCCTATACTTTAAACTTTGACTACGGCTTTAAGCCATCAACTGTCATTTATAGTCACATGACGCCTTCATTTTTAAATGTACTGCTTATGAATCTACCAGTTTTTATGTATCAATTGATTGTATTATATATTCTTATTGAACTGATTTCATATGCCTTCCACTATGTATTAGACATCTATTAATGACTACGGCTTTAAGCCGTACAATCATACGACGTCCCAATCAACAAAGAACTACATATGTGTTTATCATTTTATTAGATCTTTAGTTATTTCATTGAACATTTTATATGTACTACCTATGAATCCACTAGTTTTTAGTATCAATTGAATGTAATGTATATTCTCATAGAACTGATATTTTATGCCTTCCACTATGTATTAGACATCTATTAATGACTACGGCTTCAAGCCACCTTCTTTTACTATAGTACAATCAAACAAGTCCTATTCAACAAAGAACTACATATGTTTTTATCAATATATTAGATTTTTAGTTACTTCATGAACATGTTTATAACAAACGTAAATCTTACCTCTCTTATAATCATCAAACACATTTTTGAATATCTTTAACCAGATGCCTGGTAAAATAATAAGGTTTATGATAATGACTGAGGATGCCTCACAGTAGGAAACGAAACATGTCTCATCTGAATAATGTTTTAAAGTAAATGCCAACATCTTGTAATGTATTGAATAGGTGGAAATAAACAAAAAATATTATCCTATATACAGTTTATTAAATGGTATGTTCCAAGCTGTCAGCGGAGAGATGGCGTGGAATGACATTAGTATACGAATAGGTTTGAATGGCGTTTATAAAAGTAGGAAAGATCATGATATGAAGATAAAGTTGGAATTCAAGAGGACAAACTGGGGCAAATATTCATTTATAGGAAGGGGAGTTAGGGATTAGAATAACTTACCAAGGGAGATGTTCAATAAATTTCCAATTTCTTTGAAATCATTTCGGAAAAGGCTAGGAAAGCAACAGATAGGGAATCTGCCACCTGGGTGACTGCCCTAAATGCAGATCAGTATTGATTGATTGACCCCTGCTTTATCTCTTTATTTCTCTGGTATAATATACCGGGTATTTTCCACTCCTTACCACATTTGAAGGTAGGCCTACACACATCAATATTTGCTTTGAACCCATTCCATAGGCTGTTTGCCTTTTACTACCATTTTCTGCTGTTAAAAAGTAATTTCTAAGAACTCCCCAATCTCTCTCTTATCAACCAAATGATACTGCCTAATAGTCCTACTTTTACAGCCTTCCCTTCTATTGCATTTATTAAGCTTTGTGATCTCTTATACCATCGATCACTTCAGTTTCTCTACAAAGCTCATCTGGTTTTATCAGCACTATGACTAGAAACGTTTTCCCTCTAGTTGGTTCCATCACTTACTGTTTCAGCTGACCTTTGCAGGAGAACTTATTTAGCATTAGTTGTTCCTGCTTTCTGTCATTCGCATTCCCTTCCCAGTTAACATTTGGTAAGTTCAGATCACATGCTACAATAATGTTTCTTTCCGTATTGTTTACCACATAGATGATTATCTCATCAAATAATTCCCTGTCAGGGCAGACCTTTAATCTTGACTGGTGTTCTGACACACTACTGAAGCTGTGGAGGACAATACAAAACAAAATGAGGAAAGCTGAGACCACGCATAACGTTCTTGCATGATAACAAACAGCCCCATACAGCAAGGAACCTGTAGGCTTTTCTGCAGCAATTCAGATGGGACATTATGCCCATCCCCCATACCAACCCAATCCTGTGTCCAGTGACTTTGATCTCTTCCTCCAACTGAGGAGATTTCTGACAGGACATCATTAAGACAGCGACGCTGCACTTCAGATGGTGGTTACAAAGTGTTTTAGGTCTTTGGTGGCAGACTCATACCACGCAGGTGTTCAAATGTTGATGCCACAATGTGACAAGTGGTTTTTTCCAATCTGTTTTACGTCTCACTGACACAGATAGGTTTTATGGCAACTATGGGATAGGAAAGGCCTAGGAGTGGGAGGGAAGCAGCCGTGGCCTTAATGAAGGTACAGGTACTTCAGTACATATGTTGAAACAGAAACTAGGGGTAAAATATCTATGTGAAGTTCAACCTTAATAAGTCAGGTACATTATAGTTACATCTAACATTATTCAAAATATTTCTCTGAAACAAACACAGCCTACTTTGTTCAGAAACATAGTTTTTTTAAACTACTGTTCAACACTAAATCACGAGGTCCATTGAAAATATTCCAACAAATGCACATTTTGTTCAATGTGCAGCTGATTTTATAAAATCTTGATGATGAATTATTATTCATAAGATGGCTGCATAATTCCTAAAAGCAAATGTGTGTCGAATTATCAAAGAATATAGGGAAGCTCACTGGAACCTGAAATGAGACTTAGTTTGATCTCTCGCACAGAATCATCATGGGCTAACAATACTAATATTTGTACTTCATGGCCTTGTTTCCCTCTGTACCTTACGTTCATAATACGACAAAATGTACCTCCTCCACATCTTGACAGGTAGAGGAAAAAATATGAATATTCGACAATCATGCAACATGAAGAATACAAAGTAACTTTGCATAATATTTCATCTTTAAATTAGTCTACAATGAAAACAATTTCCCCTTTCTTCAATTACACTCAAGTTACAATGTTTTTCCAAACAGAGTCATGAAATAACATCAGCTTCCCTCGAAAATTAATTATTCGGCAATAAAGCAAGCACTTTGTCACAATTTGTTCAGTGAACAACGATAAAGAATAGAAGTAGAACATGCCGGTTTTCTAATTTTATCCTTAACATGATTCAGATTTATTTCTCTCCCATCAATAATACCACACTTCGATTCAAAATAATAACTGGCACAGAAAAGTGCACGAGAGAAAAAATTGTTCTGGCATTATGAAATTTTGCAATGTAATTTTGCATGCTTTTCTGTTACGAGATTTTAACATTCGACCAATGGATGTCTCTAGGATAGTATCAGAATTAGGAGTTTTAGCTGACAGATGTAATGATAGCTCAAATGTTCAATCCTGCAATCAAGCACTTCTTGAATCTTAGTCAAGTTATGAGGTTTTGCTCTCCATGCAACAATAAGTACTGATTATCATGCAATTCCATCAAATTAGCCCAACCATCTAAGTAATACTGTAATAGCTATGCAGTTGTTTCCAAAATGTGTACTCCCAACTTGTTTCCATATATTGATTCACCAAAAACTATTCTTGCCACTTGTTTATAGAAGCAATGTCTTGCATTTTTTGTCTATGCTATTGCCTGCACATTGATAGAATACCCTGAATCCACCCAGATTTTCATCCTCTACAGCACCCTGCTTGACACACTAATACAGTGATTTCATGGTCTACAGAGTAATTTCATTCCAGGAAAATGCATCAGATCACAATTATTGACATATTAGCTCAGCCATTTAAGTAATAATAGCTATGCAGTTGTTTGCACAAGTTTTGTGACACAATGATTAATTTCCCTCACTATACAGTCATTCTAGAATATACACAATGTAGGCTAACTACTTAGAATGATCCAGTTCTATCCGCATCACTTTGTAATTGAAATTATCAATTTTCATATCATATGTCTGATTGAAATTATATGGCCTGACCTCACAAGTAAAAACCTAACAACCTTGAAAAGAGTTGAAGCATACTTCCTAAAAAGAGCTTCAGGTGTATCCAAATCAACAAGATCTCGCCTAACATATGTACTAGCTAGAGTCTTTGAAAACAACCTTCATGCTCCCATCTACTATAGCAGCAGAACAAGAATTACAAAGTTTAAGGGACTGCCACCTAGAAATCTGGCCAGAGTTCTACAGCACGGATGCGATGATCGATAGGACCTGGATGTCAGCAAACTTCGAGATGAGACACGTACTAACGAGACTGTCTGTGCATGGCTTCCATCGTCACCTCTGCAGAAACAAGATGTACCACAATCCGGTGTAGACTTGTATATGCCAACTGTGTGAAAAAACGTGTGATCGTTATCACATTGTACTGTGCACAAAGCGAACAAAAACCATAAGTGAATACGCAAAACTAAATATTAATAGAAATAATATTTAAATCATTTCTTTTGTTGTACTCTGCACATTTGTGTGCACTTCCAATAATAAATATCATATGCCTGACATTTCCATCATACGTACCACCAGCATACAGTCTCAATATTTTACACACATTTCCATTACAATCTCTGCTTACACAATTTCAAATAAATGGAATCTTATTCTGCCACTTTAAGGCACAAATATGTAATTAATGGCGAAATTTGTAGCTTTACCTTAATCCTGCAAGTAGTTCAAAATAAGATCTTGTTGTACAACTGAAATTCACTATAGCCTTTTAATCAACACCTTTGCCTTATGGAAATCTACAAAAAATAAACCTTACTGTGTATACTTATGATGGGTATTTTCCATTTCCTGGGTGTGTACTAAAGTTTCCGGCTCGTCTGTGGTCTAAAAATGTACTGGATTTCTTAAAATCTATACTATTGTCTATCCATGACTGCAGCCCATTTCCTTCTACAATTCCTAGAACATTCAGACTGATGGTTTTGTTTTCCCCCTTAAAACAATAATCACCACCACAATGTCTAGAATATTAATAAACAAAATACCAAAATATCTATTCCTTCCCACATCCTATCTTGTAGATAAATGGAATTACTATTTTCATTGAATCACAGGGTGCTGCATCATAATCCTACATTAGAGGAGCATATTTCCAAAACATCCTTTCTCCACCTTTTGAGGAAATGGACTTAATGGGTACCTTGATAATCTTCATTCCTTTCTCAATTGAAATGAAACACATGAATAAAAAAATAGTCAAGCACTAAAATCAAGTTTTGAGATAATCAACGAAAAGTGCTTAACATGAATGATATAGTTAGGACTGGCAAAATGTGGTACATGCAAAATATATATTCACAGCTTTTATAATGAATACACTACTTTATTCAATTTGAATTAATTTTGGTATAGAAGGTTACATAACTTAAAAAATTTGAAACAGTGTATGTTCCAATGTGCAAACATTTACAAAACTATTCAAGTGCTGGCTGCATAAAGTTCTTCATTTTACTAGGAAAATTTTATTTTATACCATCATTACCAGGTTTGGTTTCAGTTAAGCCCTCTTGTCCTTCATTTTTGCCACTTCATGCAATGTGGCAGTTTTAGGAGAAATTTCTGAAGTCCTCATAAAATGATCTATTTTCACTTTTTATGTACGACATCATTCCCTGTTTGAAGCCTTTATATCTCTTTGCCAAAATGTACAGTTCTTTGAACTTCCATTTCATTTAGTGTCAACTGAACTTGCAGTATTCCCCAGCGTTCAGCTGTCAGCCTGATGCACTGTGCTTTTGAAATGTGCATATGTTGTGCTAATGTATCTGTCAGCAGCTGACTGAAAATTAAAGAAGTCGTCTTCTTGCATAAGAGTCACTACAAAAGGGTAAGACAGTTTGGTTTTCCACAATGAGATGTACTAAATCACTCGGGACTTCACGCACTTTTACCTTTTTGCATTTCACAATGAGCGCAAATTCACGGTCACATGACATGAATGAATGGCCTTTCAATAAGAACCCCTGTTCTAATTTCACTAATATAACACTTTATGTTAAGGTAAACCCTCAGGAAGATCAGCATTTCAGTTTTGTTTTGCCCGTAGCAGTTGTCACTCCACATTATAAGCTGCTTCTTTCCAGTGAGTTTACCTGTCAATGCTTTGTACACACATGAAGCAATTTCATTTCCATCTCTACCATCCTAATGTCTCATGTTAAAGGAACTTTAGAGAGTTTGATTGTCCTTGATATGTATACAGAAAATGAAATTGGATTGTTAGTGGAAATAGTACATTTCAGAGCGTCATAAAGACGGAAGGAAAATCAATTTTTGCAAATCAATTGCAGCCATGCAGATTTTGGATTACGGCTCTTGTTACTTAATCAAGTCTTCTTTCATTTTGTAAGCATTGAACTTTTTGGTGGTGCAGCTCAAGTCTAAATTTCTTCTTCTTCTGCTTCTTCTTCTTCTTCTTCTTCTTCTTCTTCTTCTTCTTCTTCTTCGTAGCAGGATCACTTATTTCAGCTTTGAGATCATCACAAGTTGAAAATGTGTCTCTCCTCAAATGGTGGAATTTTAGTTGGGGAAATTGCTGCTTTAAGACCCGAGCGTAAAAATGGCACGGTTTTTAGTTTTCATGAAGGTTTTAAAATTCTTTTAACAGAAAGCGGACATTCACGTCTTCGGTTAAATATTCATACTGTAATGCTTTTTCTCCAGAGTAGTGGGTTTCTTACCTTGGTAGTGTGTTAATGTGATCGGCAACCAAACTTACATCTTCTACTGAAAATTCTCAATGCTTTTTTCTTGTTACCTCGACATTCATCACAGCTGATTAAACCAAACTTCTTGAACTGTATCAACGTCCAGTCTCCTAATACAGTATATTAACCCAAGGTCCTCCCAAAAGGCTTCCCCCTTTGCCCTCTATCAGGTAGTATATAACACACTGTTGCTTCCCTTTTGTTAGTTAACACCTGTGGATCAACATCTACCACATCCAGCTGAAGTTTCGTCACTCTCATTAATAATTTCTATTAACATCACTAAGCTACCTGATTAAAAAACTATCTTACCTGGCAATTAGGTGGCTGTCTTGTTGATTGTCTTTTTTATATTTTTTGCCATCACTTCTTAGTCTGTTTCTTTCACTTTGAGTGCTACTTTCTCCTCTCATCCTATGCTTATTTACTGGCTTTCTATCCATTACAAACTACACAAGTTAGTATATGTTACTAATACCTATAACAAGAAGAACAGCACATTTCAACACTCATATATATTTTAGCCTAAATAGGCTAATACGTCCCAGAAAGACATTTCTTTCGGTGGGATAAAAGGGTATATTCCACTGTTCTGGCGTTTGCTCGCTATCTGATCATCATGTATAGGGGATGACACATTTGCCATTTTCTTGGATTTTTTTCAAATTACTTGCAACTGCTCTGGCACTTGGACCAGAATTTATGTTACTGCCGAACATGCATGTAACGTTATTTTCCATTAACTATGTTTTCAATTTTTTGGTGCAACCTGTTATTTACTTACATGCTATAATTGATACCTTAAGATATTAAACTGCAGATAATTTAGTGTATATTTAACTCTTCATGCAGGTGTATGTATTGTCGGACAGAATAGCAGGCTTCATAGCCTGAGTCCCGCCACATAAAACAAGACAATAAATAATAATAATAATAATAATAATAATAATAATAATAATAATAATAATAATAATAATAATGCTTCAAATATCCTTTTAACAAGCACAAAAATAAGTTAAATATGAGCTATGCTTCATGGTGTGGGTTACTATAGTCACGACCTTGTTTGTGAACCATGGCCTAGTAAGTGGTCCTGAGAGTCGGGATATCAGTTGCTATGGAATGTGAATAGGCATCTCGGACATATTCTGAGTCATATCCCTCCTTGTGCTCAGGTGGATAGGAATATACAATCCACCAATGGTCCCTAACCCATTAGAGGAAAGATCCTCACTTGGACTATGCTTAAGTTGGGTAGCATCCTGCTTCACAAACTTACGAAGCTCAGAACATTTTAAGCCAGCCTTGGGCCTATGGGAGTAACGGAGTCCCACTCCTATTTGACAGGCGAGGGACTCGTTGGAAACAACTTGCCAAACGAAATTAAATTTGATGGAGAGCTATCAATATTTATAGGGCATATGGAAGAAAGTAGAAATGGCTGAGTCAGCAAAGGGGTTGCATCTGGATGTGCTAGGAGTAAATGATACCCAGGTAAGGGGAGATAACAAGGAAGAGATAGATTATAAAGTGTACTTGACGGGCATCAAAAATGGAAGGGCAGAGTATGGGGTAGGACTGTTCATCACGAATACTCTTGCATAGTTTCTGTTAGGCATGTAAATGAGCGAATGATGTGGGCAGATTTGACAGCTGGACGAATCAGGACAAGAATTGTCTCAGTGTATTCACCATGTGAGGGTGCAAATGAGGGTGAAGTTGACAAGTTTTATGAAGCATTCAGTGACATCAAAGTCAGGCTCAACAGCAAAGATAGAATAGTGCTAATGGGCGATTTCAATGCAAGAGTTGGAAATCTAACTGAAGGATATGAAAGGGCGATTGGTAAATATGGAAGCTAATGGGAATGGGAAGCATTTGCTGGACTTCTGTGCTAGTATGGGTTTAGCAGTTACGAATACATTCTACAAGCATAAGGCTATTCACCGCTACATATGGGAGGCTAGGGGTACCAGATCCATAATACACTATATCTTAACCAACTTCGAATTCAGGAAATCTGTTAGGAATGTACAGGTTTTTCAGGGATTTTTTGATGATACAGACCACTATCTGATATGTAGTGAACTAAGTATCTCTAGCCCTAGGACGGAGAAAGATAAATCTGTCTGCAAACACAAGGGTAGAAAACCTCCAGGACGAGGAAATTAGACAGAACTACATGGATATGATTAGTGATAAGTTCCGAACTAAGGACAGTAAGCAGGTTCAGGA
Source organism: Anabrus simplex (assembly GCF_040414725.1). NCBI lineage: Eukaryota > Metazoa > Arthropoda > Insecta > Orthoptera > Tettigoniidae > Anabrus > Anabrus simplex. The sequence goes on from NC_090266.1 coordinate 311,693,062, forward strand.
TATAGAAACAGAACAGGTGGCATACCGGGATGCAGTAGTAGAAACAGCAAGGGAATGCCTAGGAACAACTGTGTGTAAAGATGGGAAAAAGCGAATATCTTGGTGGAATGATGAAGTGAGAGCAGCTTGTAAACGTAAAAAGAAGGCTTATCAGAAATGGCTCCAAACAAGGGCTGATGCAGACAGGGAATTGTACACTGACTGACAGAGCAAATGCAACACCTAAGAGGAGTGGTTCGAAAGGGATGAAAGTTGGGGAAAAAACAGAGACGGCACGGACGAATAATTGATGTTTATTTCAAACCGATATGCAGGTTACACAATGCGCACGGCATCAACTCAGTAGGATGTAGGACCACCGCAAGCGGCGATGCACGCAGAAACACGTCGAGGTACAGAGTCAATAAGAGTGCGGATGGTGTCCTGAGGGATGGTTCTCCATTCTCTGTCAACCATTTGCCACAGTTGGTCGTCCGTACGAGGCTGGGGCAGAGTTTGCAAACGGCGTCCAATGAGATCCCACACGTATTCGATTGGTGAGAGATCCGGAGAGTACGCTGGCCACGGAAGCATCTGTACACCTCGTAAAGCCTGTTGGGAGATGCGAGCAGTGTGTGGGCGGGCATTATCCTGCTGAAACAGAGCACTGGGCAGCCCCTGAAGGTACGGGAGTGCCACCGGCCGCAGCACATGCTGCACGTAGCGGTGGGCATTTAACGTGCCTTGAATACGCACTAGAGGTGACGTGGAATCATACGCAATAGCGCCCCAAACCATGATGCCGCGTTGTCTAGCGGTAGGGCGCTCCACAGTTACTGCCGGATTTGACCTTTCTCCACGCCGACGCCACACTCGTCTGCGGTGACTATCACTGACAGAACAGAAGCGTGACTCATCGGAGAACACGACGTTCCGCCATTCCCTCATCCAAGTCGCTCTAGCCCGGCACCATGCCAGGCGTGCACGTCTATGCTGTGGAGTCAATGGTAGTCTTCTGAGTGGACGCCGGGAGTGCAGGCCTCCTTCAACCAATCGACGGGAAATTGTTCTGGTCGATATTGGAACAGCCAGGGTGTCTTGCACATGCTGAAGAATGGCGGTTGACGTGGCGTGCGGGGCTGCCACCGCTTGGCGGCGGATGCGCCGATCCTCGCGTGCTGACGTCACTCGGGCTGCGCCTGGACCCCTCGCACGTGCCACATGTCCCTGCGCCATCTTCGCCACAGGCGCTGCACCTTGGACACATCCCTATGGGTATCGGCTGCGATTTGACGAAGCGACCAACCTGCCCTTCTCAGCCCGATCACCATACCCCTCGTAAAGTCGTCTGTCTGCTGGAAATGCCTCCGTTGATGGCGGCCTGGCATTCTTAGCTATACACGTGTCCTGTGGCACACGACAACACGTTCTACAATGACTGTCGGCTGAGAAATCACTGTACGAAGTGGGCCATTCGCCAACGCCGTGTCCCATTTATCGTTCGTTACGTGCGCAGCACAGCGGCGCATTTCACATCATGAGCATACCTCAGTGACGTCAGTCTACCCTGCAATTGGCATAAAGTTCTGACCACTCCTTCTTGGTGTTGCATTTGCTCTGTCAGTCAGTGTATATAGATGAAACAGAGTGAAATAAATAGTTGCTGAATCCAAAAAGAAGTAGTGGGAAGATTTTGGTAATAACCTGGAAAGGCTAGGTGAAGCAGCAACGAAAATTTCTGGACAGTAATAAAGAATCTTAGGAAGGGAGGGAAAAAGGAAATGAACAGTGTTTTGGGTAATTCAGGTGAAGTCATAATAGATCCCAGGGAATCAATGGACAGGTGGAGGGAATATTTTATAATCTTAATGTACAAGGAAATCTTCCTGGTGGTGTCGAGAACAACAAAGCCCATGGGGAAGAGGAAGGGATGGTAAATAGACTCCATTGTCATAAAGCAGCAGGAATATTATGAAATTAGACCTGGAATGGTGAAGTATAGTGGAAAGGCAAGGATGAAATGGCTTCATCGAGTAATAAGATTAACATGGAATGTTGGTAAGGTACATTCAGATTGGACAAAAGGAGTAACTGCACCTATCTATAAGCAAGGGAACAGGAAGGATTGCAACTACTATCAAGGTATTTCATTGATTAGTATACCAGGCAAAGTATTCACTGGCATCTTGGAAGGGAGGGTACAATCAAGTGTCTGAGAGGAAGTGGGATGAAAATCAGTGTGGTTTCAGACCGCAGAGGGACTGTCAGGATCAGATTTTCAGTATGCACCAGGTAGTTCAAAAATGCTACGAGACAAACAGATAGCTGTGTGTGTTTCGTACATCTAGAGAAAACATGACAGGGTAATGAGGGAAAAAATGTTCGCCATTCTGGGGGACTATGGGATTAAGGGTAGATTATTAAAATCAATCAAAAGAATTTATGTTGACAATTGGGCTTCAGTGAGAATTGATAGTAGAATGATTTCTTGGTTCAGGGTACTTAAGGGGATATACTAGTCTGTAATCTTTCACATTTGTTGTTCGTAGTTTACATGGATCATCTGAACTGAATGTCAGACTGGTGATACAAAGCTGGAACAGGTAGATAATTTCAAGTATTTAGGATATGTGTTCTCCCAAGATGGTAATAGTGAGATTGAATCAAGGTGTAGTAAAGCTAATGCAGTGAGCTCGCAGTTACGATCAACAGTATTCTGTCAGAAAGACGTCAGCTTCGAGACGAAACTATCTTTACTTCGGTCTGTTTTCAGACAAACTTTTGTTTATGGAAGCGAAAGCTGGATGGACTCAGGATATCTTGTTCATAAGTTAGAAGTAACAGATGTGAAAGTAGCAAGAATGATCGCTGGTAGAAACAGGTGAGAACAATGGCAGGGGGTACTTAGAATGAGAAGATTAAGGCTAAGTTAGGATTGAACTCCATGGATGAAGCTGTACATATAAACCGGCTTCGATGGTGGGGTCATGTGAGGCGAATAGAGGAGGATAGGTAACCTAGGAGAATAATGGACTCTGTTATGGTGGGTAAGAGAAGTAGCGGGAAACCACGACGATGATGGTTAGACTCTGTTTCTAATGATTTAAAGATAAGAGGTATAGAACTAAATGAGGCCTCAGCACTAGTTGCAAAAAGGAGGATTGTGGCGATGTATAGTAAATTCACCGAGGCTTGCAGACTGAACGCTGAAAGGAATAATTTTCTATAATGATTATGTATGTATGTATGTATGTATGTATGTATGTATGTATGTATGTATGAGCTATGTTTCCAATGTGTCTCTTCTCCATGCCACTATGGCTGGCTGGCTGGCTGGAATGCATCACAATTATATTTATAAAATGGTTCTCCTATATACTGCATAACAAAGACTTAATATATTTCCAAGGCTGTCTCTTATCCTCCAATGCAACTAGATTTATAAGAAATGCAACTCAACCATTTTATGCAACTTCATTCAAATATGTTGGAAATTGTGTAGTGGCAATACTGGCACACAAAGGAAAAAACAACGATTATGCACAGCACGAAAATTACACGTGATGTAAATAATTATAGTAATACAAGTTAATGCTCACCTGAGTGGTCATGGACACCTTTTGATTCTAATTTTATACCAACAAAAATCCCTTTCATGAGTAAATGTGGCCCAACTAGTGAAACTACAAGTGTTTTGGAATATTTTTATTTTTTTTCGATGAAGAGATAGTGGACCATATTGTTAGAGAGACCAACAGACATGCAGAACAAAAGATTCAGGAATGCAGTCCCTTGAATAAAAGATCGCGAATGAGACATTGGAAAGAAGTGACTAGGGAAGACATGTACGTAGTTCTCAGCTTGTTCATGCTTATGGGTATAATTCAGAAGCCAACACTCAAATCATATTTCACTAGGGATCCGTTTCTTGAAACCTCAATTTTCCCTCAGACTATGAAACTGGATAGGTTTGAATTATCTTGAAATTTCTTCATTTTATTGACAATAGTACAAACGCCACATTCACAGGGCCATCCAAACTTCTCAAAATTGCACCAATCATTAACACGCTAAATTTACGATTTCAAAATTCGTACCTGCCACAGGACAGTATATCAGTATCGATGAGTCCCTCAAGTTGTAGAAAGGTATATTACGTTTCAAGCACTACATTCCTCTGAAAGCAGTAAAATTTGGCATCAAAACATTTGAGCTCTGTGAGTCAAACACTGGCTATTTATGGCACTTCTTTGTGTGGACTGGCGGTGGCAGTGATGTAAAAAAAAAAAATCTCTTGAAGATAACTTGAAGAGGATCAAAATTGTAGTAGAACTTGTCACTCCACTTCAGAACAAAGGCATACCACCTTCTTCATGGACAACTACTACGATTCTCCATATTTAGCATTATGGCCTGGAAAATCGTGCCACTAATGTTGTAGGGACCTTGAGGTTAAAGAGGAAAAAATGTACCAGTTATCATAAAGAAGGCTAAACTGAAGAAAGGGGAGTGTCTTGCTGCACATTCCAACAATGTTGTGGTGCTGAAATGGAAACACAAAAGGGATGTAGCCATGATTCCTACAGTGCATGACATTGATTTTGAACCAACAACAACAAGAGCAGTAGAAAAAGGGATTTTAAAGTCAGTTGTTGTTTACAACAAGGCTAAGGGAGGCATAGATTTGAAAGATCAGAAATTACAGCCATACATGCTAGAGAGAAAGTGACGCACTAAGTGGTACATAAAATTTTTGAAGCGACTCCTGAACGTAGCAGTGCACAATGCCTACATAATTTATAATTCACAGAATTCCCATGTAGACCCTCTAACGTACAGGCTAGATTTAGTGAAGGTCCTCATTCAGACCTACCAGCTACAAATTCCCACAACGCCATCTCCTGGCAGACCTTCAATCAATCCTCCACCAAGAAGACTTCTCGAGAAAATCACTCCAACAGAGAAGGCAAAACCCCAAAGGAGGTGTGTGTGTGTGGTTTGTACAAGGAACAACAAGAGAAAGGAGAGCATCTACAGGTGTCCTGAATGTCAAGTTGGACTGTGTTTTGAAACATGTTTAAAAAAATTCCACACCCAACTGGATTTCTAAGAAGGTAATTAGGCATTTTTGTACTTTGCATGCAATGAGCCACCTTTTTGTGCATAGATACATCGGCATGATATGAACTGCATATTCACTTAATTTGAACAAAATCAGACAAGTTGTTTAAAAGTTATAGCAATGTTTTTGACAGCATGTAAAATTGAGATATTTTTCTAAAATTTATTACCACTGTAGGGTAAAACTTGGCCAACTTTTAATACCGACTTGAAGGGTTAACAGTTGCTGCCATAGTGGAATTTCAAAACTGTCTTCAGTGAAGTGAAGAGAGCATACATGAAATAATAATAATAATAATAATAATAATAATAATAATAATAATAATAATAATAATAATAATAATAATAATGTTCACTCGTAAATGCTACCTGGTTTGTCTATTCATTTCTATAATTATATAATATTTGCAGTCCGAAAATGTGGGTAGGGCTATTCCAATGTTTCAACTTTAATGAGAAATAATTTAACTAATATTTTACTGCTATGCAGCTTAATTGCCATGTTACAACAAACGTTCTACTTTTAGAAATGACAACTTGCCGTGCTTTAAATTAAACTTGTCCTCCCTTCGACAATCACTCGCCCACGAGCTCACTACATCTTTGTCCTGTGGAAATCCAGATATCTTGTATGTGACCATTTTGTTTTCTTGGAATGGTTGTTGGAACCATACATAGCATAACCAAGCAATGCATCACATGTTCCTTTTACGCACACAACTACCAACATAAACATATCTCAATCGACTGCGAATTAGACGTGCATTTCTCCCGTTGGACACTTATTGATCCCACTTCATAGAGTTCGAGGAAGAAAAAAATGTGAACTCCAAAAGACAGAGACAATAATTCAACCTGATGATTATTAGAAAATCTTTAATAATCATGAAACTGTTTGCAAACAAGTGGATGACCACAATTCATGACTGGATAAAATCTCACAGACGTACTTGAAGAAACCTAACCAGTACCACTTCAGGTTCAAGACAACAAAGCGGTTCATTGTAAGTTTAGTCTGTTACCAAATGGCTCCATTCTTCTCAGAGGTGAGCCACACCGTAACAATAATGCAAGAGCAGCAAGGAAATTCCTCAAGCATGATATTTCCATATTTCTCCGAATCGGAGACGACGTTTCTTACTCAGAATCTCATGTGATAAATCGAGGGTCTCATCTTGCATTTGCCCTAACAGCAATGAACACCACTGGCAGCTACCACAGGAACTAGTCTGCTTCTCTTCACCCCCACGCACGTATATAACTCTACCTTCAACTTCCACGTCTTTATCAGGCCTACTGGCTACATCGCTAGCCGCAGCAACCGGTTGTACAGTGCCTCTGCATAACGTCACTGGTTCTTGGGAAATAGTGAAGAGAGAATGGCAGGAGACAGGCTCACAGCATGAACGACTGGGCAAATGGATTAAAAAATGTCCCTGTATTAGCCTCTACAAAAATGTTTCTCAAATCGGCAGAATGGGAACAAGTATTGCTGGCATATTTTCAATGGGCTCACATCGATGTTATGATGCTAATTTTAAGTTAAAGTTATTAAACATGCAGAAATAAAGAATAATTGTGCAGCTGCAAGAAAATACGGCATAACTAAAGCCAATATTCCACGTTAGAGTGAAGACAAAGAAAGCCTAAAAAAGGGGTTCTGTACAAGAAAGGCATTCATGTGATTTCACAAAGGGCTTTTTAAGATTGATTTAATTTTTTGAAGTAAAATGTGGGGGTCATCTTGCATTCAGAGTCTTCTTGGATTCGGAGAAATACAGTAATTTTCCTGATTTTCATCTTCCGATCATTCCAACAAACAATCAAACAATTTTATGGGAAGAAACTGCTCAGGTTGCACCTTAGTGATAAATGGGAGGCAAGGCACAACCTTCAGTTCTAGCGAAGACATTGTTAATGGAGACACTTACGAAGCTCCATCTGAGGCTGGAGATGAGTGGGGATGCTGGAATATGTGGACACTGTTTAACCCTCTTCAAAGACATTTAAAGTTTTTAAATCACCTGAGAACCTATAATTCAATTAATTTTCACTTCAAGAGTCAGAACTGATGCCTTAGAAATTCTTGAACTTATTTCCACTTTAATCATGCTGGATACTGGTACAGATTACTTTTAATGTTGAAACTGCCGTTTCTGCATGGTTAATAATAAACATGTCAACTGTATTTCTAAAACGTCTCTTATCCTTCAAAATGTCTCTCCTCCAACCAATTTATATTAATATCTGATGAACGGCATGGTACTGAATACATACTTTGATTGCAGGGAACTATGGAAACCATAATAATTCACCCGAAAAAGGTTCGAGGGAGGCAAACTCAAAATTCAAGTTTCTATACGATGGAGAACAGATGGAAATATGCTCCTCAAATTTTAGTACTCTATAGCAGGGCTGAGTGGTTCAGGCGATGGGTCAGATACGGCTCAGTCTGACAGTATTTCGAGGGATTAAAATACGCCAGCCTTGCACCTACAGATTTACCAGCACGAAAAAGATCTTCTGTGGAACAGGAATTACAGCACCTCAGTGAGTACAAAAACTGCAAATTGCAGTTTGCAGTTAGTAACATATAAAACCAACAAGATTAATATTCTACCACTTTTCCCACATCCTACTAGGGTCGTAGATGCGAACGGTTACAAATCATAAACTTCATTGAGACACTGACATATTCAATAATATAATTATTATAATTTATTTTCTACCTGGTCAATATTATAGTATTGTGACGAGTTGGCGGGGTAGTAGTGTAAATTAACACTAGGCTGGTAGCTTCTACACTAAAATTTATTAAATAATGCTAATTATCACTTACACCTTGGTAGACAGTCAGGATTCCCCAACTACACAATCCTCTAGATCTCTTTCCTGACATTTTTTTTTTTACCATCCATGCTACGACACTTTCTACTGTTCTTTCTTTTCTTCTCTCTGTTTTTCCAATTACGGAGTCTAAGAGTAAACGGGCAGACCAGATGGTGACGTCGCTAGACTCTCTCAAATTCCAACATGGCGGACACGGTAACCATTACACTACTCTCCCCTTAAGGCTGCTCGTCCTGAGCTGTTCCACGATACGGTGCCAGGCAATTCAGGTGAACAAACATCATCTTCCCTCGGTGAGGCTGCCGGATCCAGTGGACAATATTGTTGATCCAAGGTTATGAATTTCATTATTGGTTCCGTTTTGAATTAAGAGTACATGTAATTTAATTGGCAAAGTTTTAATCCACCTACTCAATACTATACAATAATTGTAATGCCTATGTATACATTACAATGTATTAGGAGACTAGTTTCGACCCTGTGCGAGTCATCATCAGCCTAAATAAGGTACACTTTTTATTTGTTGATATCCAGGAACAATATTTTGTTGTAAATTGATAAAATGAATCAAATGAGCAAAATGTGTAACGTGATAACATGTATATAAAATGGTGAAATGCCTGAAATTATATGTGAGATAAAATTGTATCTTGGTACTGATCAATAGATAGTGAAATGTTCAAGTTTACATACTGCAGTGAGACTATAAATATAGTACCACATGGATTACTTACAATAATGGTTGAAATATTGCACTTTATATATACATTAAAATTGCCTAGTGATAAGGTATAAAATGCTGGTCTGAATATAAAGTCCAGATGCTTCTAGTGAATTCTATCGTTCCATTACGTCTTCTGTCAAATATTGTATATATGTTATGTATAACATTGGCGCAGAGGGTATCAAGCTTGCTTAAAGTCCAGGATTTATGATTCAGAAAATGTATGCAGGCTGAATATAAGCGACTTCCTATCGTACAAATAATTCTGCATATGATGAGAGGTGAAATTCCCAACCCAAGATGGAAACAATGGAATTTGATGATGAGAACAGAAAATTAAATTAACGCAAGGTTCTTTAAGGAAGGGACGAAAATGACGAAAAAGAAAAAGAGCACTCACCTTACGCGGCAATGTGATCGACCTGACCGGTGGTGTGCAACTGTGTGAAGGCTGTATCGGGAATGGCAAGGAAAGCAGGAGGGGAAGAGGTTGGTAAGGGGAGGAGCTACCACGCAGAGTGGGTAGCGTGAGGTACGGTGTGAATGGAGGAACGGGAAGTAGGGGAGGAACTTAAGGCGGGACCGAAGAATGCGGGAGGGATGCAATTGTCTCAACGACAGACCTTTAACTTTAAGAATGATTTCTGATTGCGTAAATTGTTTTTCCTGAGAAAAGTAATAAATAAATCAAATAAAATATTGAATTTTTCCACGATTTCATTAAGGTTGTAGTTAGCACTGAAATACTGGTCCAGATGTATGTAGAATTTCTTGATTATATTAAGAAGAGGACCCTTGTTAGCTATTTCCAGGATGTTCATATCTTGTTGAATATTTGTGAAATTATGATTGTAGTCGACCATGTGTTGGCCGATAGCCAAAAATTTACTGTATTTAACTGCAATGATGAGTTCAGAATATCTTATATTAAACTTCCTTGAGCATACCAAAATTGACAACAGAATTTGATAATATTCACTTCTGGGCCAGATAAGTTGATGTCTTCGCAATCATAGATGAAAAATCAAATGAGCTCCCAACACCCTTCTTGGGCTCAATAGTATTGATTCCCATATCAAGTTCACATTAGACTCGGAAATAGATCAAAAGATCAACTTCCTAGATCTATCACAAGACATTCAGACTCTAACTTATAAAATTTTTAGAAAACCCACCCAATCCGACCTACTATTCATCAAGATTCAACCCACCCCCAGTCCCATAAAAGAGCGACATATAATAGCTTAGTTCATCGAGCGTTCAGCAAACCTATGGCCAAGAAGGATCCCTCTATTGAACTGAATACCATCCACAGTATTGCAAAATTCAACAGCTTCGATAATCACTTCATAGAAAGTATAATCAATAAATATAAATTTCGTCCTAAAACAACACTCGAGAAAGAATGACCTAAATACAAATCTTTCTCTGCCTTCCCTGTCAACAATGAAATTCATAAGATCAGTAAAATTTAAAAAAATAAAGGTGTAAAAATAGCATTCAAAAACAGTAATAACAGTATGCACATTCTACATAACATGTCACACATCAACAAGATCAATAGTCACACAAAATCAGGTGTTTACAGACTCAAATGTAACTTGTGTACTAATATTTCTTATGTAGGCCGAACTGGGAGAAGTTTTATTATAAGATATTCTGAACACATGAATGCAGTTAAATGCAATAAATTTTGAGGCTGGTGTGCAAGAATTTAGCCCAGGCTATTTGTATATATATTATAGTTAGATGTGATAGAGGGGAGAGATGCTAAGAGTTACGTAGTTATTTGATTTGCTTGTATAATGTATTCTGGTTTATTTCATGTGATTTTTATTTGGGTAAAAGTCCTTATTTTCAAGCAGGCTAAATGCCTTCTGCGTTGGTTATATTTACGTCAGTTTTAATATAAGATATTCTGAACACATCAACGGAGCTAAATACAATAAATTTTCGGCTATCGGCCAACACATGGTCGACTACAATAATTATTTCATGAATATCTTTTTTTCTTTTTTTGCTAGGGGCTTTACGTCGCGCCGACACAAATAGGTCTTATGGCGACGATGGGATAGGAAGGGCCTAGGAGTTGGAAGGAAGCGGCCGTGGCCTTAATTAAGGTACAGCCCCAGCATTTGCCTGGTGTGAAAATGGGAAACCACGGAAAACCATTTTCAGGGCTGCCGATAGTGGGATTCGAACCTACTATCTCCCGGATACAAGCTCACAGCCGCGCGCCTCTACGCGCACGGCCAGCTCGCCCGGTTTCATGAATATCAAACAAGATATGGTCATCCTGGAAATAGCTAAGAAGGGTCCTCTTCTTAATATACCGATTCGATCACCATGTCTCCAATTGTACACATTGATTTCCTTCACGTTTCATGGAGAAAATGGCACTTTCTTGTAATTTCGTAAATGTTGTCTCTGCACAGACATATCTAGCCATCCAGTGTTGTAGGATGTGCTGCTCTCTGCGAGAAACTTGACGAAGCAGAAGATATTGTAAACAGGCATGGCAGAAGGTACACACAAGACAGCTGGTAAGTTGCTGAATTTTATCTAATTTCACGACTTAGGAGCTGCAAGTAATTATGAAAGCTTAAAAACTGTTAATTAGAAACATGTACATTCGGTATTATGGAGAAGAAATGTATGCAAATCACCTTTACTTGAAGTAGATCATGTTACAAATAGGTCGTCTACAAATGTAGACAGTATGCCTGCATGGAACAAATAAACAGAGAACTAAACCAAGTTACTGAGGTTTCGTAAAGCTATTTTCAGTATTGTTGAGGATGCATTATGATGACATGAGTGATAATAAAGTGAGTATTACTCAAAATAGTTCCTACTTTTCCTGAATTAGTACATAACATAGGACAAAATGGCATTGCTTTTTCACAGTTCTCTTAGCTGATGCAATACTGAAGCTGCTGGATAATGGACATGTTTCCGATAAAGAGGGTTGTGATAGTGATGAAGAGGAATGAGATGATTTTTTTTGGCCAACTGCCAGCTCCAGGTACATTTAACATTACTCACTATTGTTGTTGTTGTCTTTTTCTCTGAAATAATAGTAGGCCTCATGTACTCAATTACTACATTTTTTCCAGGAGGTGATACGTTAGATGAAATACGCGATGAAGGTGATGATGAAACACCAACACCTCAGGAAAATTGCGTACTAGTTGAAGAGGAGTTGAGGTGGAGTTGACAAGTTAAGACTTCCTTATAAGCCTTTACAGAATCTGCATCAAGACAAGGAAATGGACTCTCAAGATGATATTTCATGGTATAGATATGGCTATCACCAATAGCTGGCTGGAATATCAAGCAGATGATACAAGATTAGGACTTCCTATGAAACAAACATTAGACCTTCTCCATTTTCATCTGAGAATTGCAGAAGCCCTGGTGAAGCAAGCAAAAAATGTAGTGGGAAAAAAGACGGGTCGTCCTGGTACAGGCAGTGAAAATACTGATTCCTCAACAACGAAACACCAAGGTGTAGAAGTTCGTCCTTCAGAGGAAGTCTGTTATGATAATGTAGACCACATGCCAGTCCACAGTGATGCAACATTACCCGGTAGACGCAAGAACACAGACTGCAAAGGGAAGTCACGTTGGCACTGCCAGAAACGCATCTAACTTTGTCTCAACAAGGAAAGGAACTGCTTCACCGATTTCCATCACAAAAACTAAGGAACTCTGAGTAAATAGATTTCTTCTATGTGTTAGTGGCATAACTGAATAATGTGCATTCAAGGAGATATACTCTCGCTAATTTCAATGACAAATTTTTGTAGCAGGAATTATTGCAGCAGGAATACATGAAATTAGACCTGAAATAGTGAAGTATAGTGGGAAGGCAGGGATGAAATGGCTTCATAGAATAGTAAAATTAGCGTGGAGTGTTGGTAAGGTACCTTCAGATTGGACAAAAGCAGTAATTACACCTATCTATAAGCAAAGGGAACAGGAAGGATTGCAACAACTATCGAGGTATCTCATTGATTAGGATACCAGGCAAAGTATTCACTGGCATCTTGGAAGCGAGGGTGCGATCAGTCGTTGAGAGGAAGTTGGATGAAAACCAGTGTGGTTTCAGACCACAGAGAGGCTGTCAGGACCAGATTTTCAGTATGCGGCAGGTAATTCAAAAATGCTATGAGAGGAATAGGCAGTTGTGTTTATGTTTCGTACATCTAGAGAAAGCATATGACAGGGTACCGAGGGAAAAGATTTTCACTATACTGGGGGACTATGGAATTCAAGGTAGATTATTAAAATCAATCAAAGGCATTTATTTTGACAATTGGGCTTCAGTGAGAATCGATGGTAGAATGAGTTCTTGGTTCAGGGTACTTACAGGAGTTAGACAAGGCTGTAATCTTTCACCTTTGCTGTTCGTAGTTTACATGGATCATCTGCTGAAAGGTATAAAATGGGGAGGGAGGGATTCAGTTAGGTGGAAATATAGTAAGCAGTTTGGCCTATGCTGACGACTTGGTCTTAATGGCAGACTGCCGAAAGCCTGCAGTCTAATATCTTGGAACTTGACAATAGGTGCAATGAGTATGGTATGAAAATTAGCCTCTCGAAGACTAAATTGATGTCAGTAGGTAAGAAATTCAACAGAATCGAATGTCAGATTGGTGATACAAAGCTAGAACAGGTCGATAATTTCAAGTATTTAGGTTGTGTGTTTTCCCAGGATGGTAATATAGTAAGCGAGATTGAATCAAGGTGTAGTAAAGCTAATGCAGTGAGCTCGCAGTTGCGATCAGCAGTATTCTGTAAGAAGGAAGTCAGCTCCCAGACAAAACTATCTTTACATCGGTCTGTTTTCAGACCAACTTTGCTTTACGGGAGCGAAAGCTGGGTGGACTCAGGATATCTTATTCATAAGTCAGAAGTAACAGACATGAAAGTAGCAAGAATGATTGCTGGTACAAACAGGTGGGAACAATGCACGAGGGTACTCGGAATGAGGAGATAAAGGCTAATTTAGGAATGAACTTGATGGATGAAGCTGTACGCATAAACCGGCTTCGGTGGTGGAGTCATGTGAGGCGAATGGAGGAGGATAGGTTACCTAGGAGAATGATGGACTCTGCTACGGAGGGTAAGAGAAGTAGAGGGAGACGAAGACGACGATGGTTAGACTCGGTTTCTAACGATTTAAAGATAAGAGGTATAGAACTAAATGAGGCCACAGCACTAGTTGCAAATCGAGGATTGTGGCGACGTTTAGTAAATTCTCAGAGGCTTGTAGACTGAACGCTGAAAGGCATAACAGTCTATAATGATAATGTATGTATGTATGTATGTATGTATGTATTCATTGTAGTTGAATTATTGTAGTAATTTCTTGTGTGTATAGCCAAATATACACATTATTAGACAAACAATATTAAAATATATAGTTTACATTTTCATTCTGTGCAGACTTCTAGAAGTAGTGCCCTTTTATTGTAAGAAACACACGTTTTACCAATAACAATTCATACACTGTATATATAAAAGAACTGATTGTATAATTACCATTGAGCAACTTTGTCTACATTTGTACACATGCTGTATTTTCAAAAATACCAAAATAAAATTATGAATTTTTTGTATACAGACTTTTGTTAACCTGTACACACCTCTAAAACGGAAAAAATCTTTTTTCCTCCAGTGTAAATAATTCGTGATCGAAAGGGTTAATATAATCGAGAAATTCTACATACATCTGGACCAGTATTACAATGCTAACCACAAACTTAATGTGATCACGGAAAAATACAATGTTTGATTTGATTTATTTATTACTTTTCTCAGGAAAAACGATTTAGATTTAGCCGGTCAGAAATCATTCTTAAAGTTAATTAAAGGTCTTCTGTCGAGAAAATTACCATCACTCCCGCATCCTTTGGCCCTGCCTTAAGTTCCTCCCCTACTCCCCGTCCCTCCATTTACATCTTACCCCACGCTACCCGCTCCACCTGGTAGCTCCTCCACTTACCAACCTCTTCCCCTCCTGCTTTCCTTGCCATTTCCAACACAGTCTTCACCCAGTTGCACACTACCAGTCAGGTCGATCACATTGCCGCGCAAAGTAAGTACTCCTTTTTTCCTTCATTTTCCTCCCTTTCTTAAAGAACCTCGCATTAATTTAATTTTCCATTCACATCATCAGGTTCCATTGGTTCCATCTTGGATTGGGATTTTCACCTCTCATTATATGCAGAACTCTTTGTACGATAAGAAGTCGCTTATCTTCAGCCTGCATACATTTTCTGAATCATAAATACTGTACCTTAAGCAAGATAGATACTCTCTGCGCCAATATTGTACATAACATATTGAACCCATGACCTTTGTGCCCTAAGAATTTTAAGTACGAAAAGTTACTAACACGACATGACATGACATTACAAAATGGCGCCTGCCGGTCGTGTTGCTCCTCAAGCTGTTGAGAATTTTCAGAAATGTAATAGTTTAATGGAAAGTAGTGAGTGCATAGAATTTAACGACGGGAAGAAGAAGGTGTCAAATACCAGTGGAAGTGTGGATCAGGTCATAGGCCAAAGGAAAAATAATTCGCGAAGTGTTTGTGTATGTGACGCACGCATCGTGCATGCGGAAGCGGGAAAGTGTGTTGACTGTGTTAATTTATTATCCGAATTGGCCTCAAGGGATGAAATTATTCGAATGTTAAGGGAAGACATTGAAAGTATTAAACGTAATAGACCTAGTTTAAATGGTGTGACTGAAGTGCAAACTGAGACATGGTCGGAAGTAAGTACGAGGTGTTGTAACAGTAGGCCTAAAACTAATCATGATCAGAGCGTAGGCCTAGGTATTGAATTAAGGAATAAGTTCCAGGTCCTTGAATCAATTACCTCCAGTGAAGAAGAATGTGTAAAGATTAATAACATTCCAGCTATTACAAGGAAGCCTGCACTGGGGTTGAAGAAGAAAGAATGTAAGGTAGTTGTGTACGGGGATAGCCATGGTCGGGGTATTGCTGTCTAACTTGGTGATATGCTACCGGAGACTGAAGTTGTAGGTTTTGTCAAGCCAGGTGCTCTGTTCAAAGAGGTTCTTCAGTCAGATATGGAAGAGATGAGAACACTTAATGAGAATGACATACGTGGTTATTATGGCAGGGATGAATGATATTGCTAGAAATGAAGCATCAAATGTGATTTCTGGGGTGAAGAAAGCACTTTGCAAATTAAAGACCACCAATGTAATATTATGTAATATTCCACATCGACATGATTTAATTGAATGGTCTTGTGTAAATAAGTTAGTTGATGATACAAACAGGCGGCTACAGAAAATTGTCAAATGCTTTCAAAATACAGAAATAATTGATATGAGCAATATGGATTGAGGATATTTCACAAATCATGGCATGCATCTTAGCAGAAGAGGGAAAAAGCAGCTATGTAATATGATAACAAAGAAAATACAACAGACTCCAGGAACAACCATCATGACTAATGCCATACCACTGCTGTTCGATAAAGATGAGGAAGCTGCAGAACATTTGCAGGTAATGAAAGTAAGAAGAGTTGAGGAAGTAGTTGAGGTGAGTGCTACCACTAAAGAAGGATGCCTAGGAGAAGAAAATCAGCTGAAAGGGATTAATGTGATTCTACCACAATCATCAGAGACAGCAATACCAGAAAGCACCGAGTACTCAGGGAAAACTTGTGAGGAAACCATTGAGATCGTCAGTACCAGTCAGTTGGATGAACGAGGAGAGGAGTTACTGGAGAAGTTGGATGTTGGAGCACCATCAGGACGAACTGAAGGAGGGCAAGCTAAACAACCAGAAATAAGAACGTCAAGTAGGACAAGGAAACGACCAGTATTACTAGAGCAGGATTTTTTAAGGTAAAAGCTAGCAATAGTTATAATTTAAAGGGAGAGCTAAATTTGTTCCACCAGAATGTTCAATCTTTAAGAAATAAAATTCTAAGTATGGAGGTTCTGTTGGCAGATAACCTACAAGGGTATGATGTTTTATGCTTAACTGAACATTGGATGATAGGGGATGAGATTTCAAAATTTGTATTAGAAGGTTATGCTCTTGTAAGTAAGTTTTGTAGAAAGAAAATGAAGTGTGGAGGTTCATGTATATATGTGAATAATAATATCAAATGTAAGCAGTTGGATAAATTTGAACATCTGAATGTAGAGGAGCATTTCGAGGCTAGCTTTATTGAACTAGTGGATTATAAGTTAATACTCATATGCATTTATAGAAATCCTTCTAGTAATGTTGAACCTTTTTATAATAATAATAATAATAATAATAATATTGAAATTATTTTAGATGGCCTACAGAATAAGAACAAAAATGTAATAATCATGGGTGATTATAGTTTGTAAAATTCTGGAGAGTTTAATATCGAAGTACATCAGAGGGATATGTGATGATAAAAATTGGTTCATGAGGAGCCAGTATGGATTTAGAAAGAAATTTTCTTGTGAGGCATAACTGGTGGGATTTCAGCAGGACATATCAGATCAGTTGGATTCAGGAGGTCAGTTAGATTGCATAGCCATAGATCTTTCCAAAGCCTTTGATAGAGTGGAACATGGAATATTATTAAAGAAATTGGAGGGAATAGGATTGGACGTAAGGGTTACACGTTGGATAAAAGCATTTCTAAATTCAAGGGTTCAGAAAGTCAAAGTAGGAAATAATGTATCGCAGGAAGAGAAAGATTGGAAGGGAATTGCACAGGGTAGTATAATCGGTCCGTTACTTTTCTTAATATACGCAAATGATTTAGGGAACAATATAACATCAAAAATAAGATTGTATGCAGATGACATAATTGTTTATAGAGAAATAAACAACATTGAGGATTGTTCAGAATTACAAAGGGACCTTGAATGTATCCAACAATGGGTTGAAGAAAATAATATGAAGGTTAATGGAGGCAAATCAACTGTTACAACTTTTACAAACAGGAGCTTTGAAACTGAATTTGAATATACTTTGGATGAGGTAGTTATCCCAAAAGATGGCAAGTGCAAATACTTAGGTGTGAGATTTGAAAGTAATTTGCACTGGAAGGGTCATATTGATGACATTGTTGGTAAAGCATACAGATCATTACATGTCATAATGAGGCTACTTAAAGGATGCAACAAAGAATTAAAAGAAAAAGTTACTTGAGTATGGTTCGTCCATTATTGGAATATGCAAACAGTGTTTGGGATCCTCACCATGAATACCTAATAAAAGAAATAGATAGTGTGCAGAGGAAAGCAGCAAGATTTGTAACAGGGGATTTCAGGAGAAAGAGTAGTGTATCAGAAATGTTAAAGGAACTTGGGTGGGAAACTTTAAGTAAGAGAAGGGAGAAAACTAGACTTACAGGATTATATAGAGCCTATACAGGAGAAGCAGCATGGGGAGATATCCGTGAGAGGCTTCAGTTGGAAAATAATTATATCGGCAGGACTGACCACAAATATAAAATTAGAAGGAATTTTAGCAGAAGCGATTGGGGTAAATTTTCATTCATTGGGAAGGGTGTGAAGGAGTGGAACAGTTTACCAGGGGTAGTGTTTGATCCTTTTCCAAAATCTGTACAGATATTCAAGAAGAGAATAAACAGCAACAGAGAAAATAAATGAAGTGTTAGAGGGCATTCGACCGGTGCAGGTTATTGTAAATAAAAAAATGTGTGTGAATAAATTAATTCCATCCCCTGGTCTAAGGAGTTTGGACAGCCAAAGTAGGGGACTGCCTGTAGGGGTGAAGTACAGTGGGGACTTCGAGGGCCCTGGGACCGCTACGGTAGCTGTGAAGGCCCTTCAGGAACTCTGAAAAGTGGTGGCAAAAGGGGCTCTGGTTAAGACGCAGCAGGTCGTTATGCTACTTAGGATCCAGAACGGGTAAAAAAAAAAAATAGTAAATAAATAAATGCAATGTAAATATTAATGTTATACCAGTTTTATAGTATCATTTGAAGCAATTCCACATACTGTATATCAGTTGACTATATTTGTAAGTAGTACAGGAGATATTATAATTAGAATTTTGTAAACAATATAAATTTATTGAGGATGAGCTGTGTGTTTAATAGAAAACATTGTTAGAGTAAATTGTATAATATTGTATTATAGGAAAAATTTTCTTCTGTTGTTAATTTAATATTTAGTGCTTGTCAATAATGTATTTTAGTGTACCATTTGCCACCGAGGTAGACACCTCATTTGCAAATAGAGAGATTTTGATTTGATTTGATTTGGGTGACTTCAATGTAGATTTTTTAGGGAATAATGGTGGGCGAGATAAGCAAAGGCTAGAAATGTTGTTTTCCTTATACGGTCTAAAGGCAGTTGTAAATCAACCAACTAGAATATCTGGGGATACAAAGTCAGCAGCAGATCAAGTTGTATTGAATGAGGAAATGTGAAACTATGAAACAGAAGTTTATGATACAGGTTTTTCAGATCATTTTGCTCAAATTGTGCATCTAAATTTTAGGGTAATAGGAAACCATAATTTAAAAAATATCAATGTAATTTACAGGGAAACTAGAATGTGCAACAAAGAAAATATTTCATATTTTAACCAGTTATTGGCCAAGGAAACTTGGGAGAGTGTATATAGAAATAACTCAACTAATGAGGCCTTCAGTGAGTTTTTAGGTTTGTTCGATTATTATTATCATCAAGTGGCAATACCAGTCAAAAGGGTAATTGTAAAGAATTATAGGAATGGGTGGATTACAACAGGAATTAGAAATTGAAGTATACGATTAAGGTTTTTAAGCAAATGTGTGAAAGGGAGTAACACCTCATCTGAATTGAAGGATTATTATAAGAAATATAAGAACATATATCAAGGAGTTTTGAAGGCTGCCAAAAGATTGCATAATGAGAATGAGCTAAAACAGGTCTAAATGTATGTGGAACATTATAAAAAGGGAGAAAGGTACTCTAGTTCCATTAAAAAATAATATTACTCTTACAAATGCAGGGGAAGAAGTCAGTGATCCAGAAGAAGTTGCAGAAATATTTACTAACTATTTTCTAGAAGCAGTTTTGAGGTTAACGGAAAATTTTTAAACATCAGTGACAAGAACAAACTTTAATACAGTTCACAGGAATGTATCATCCATGTTTCTTACTCCTGTGACTGAGCAAGAGATAGATAAGATAATAAAACAGATGGGTAAAAAGAAGTCTTCTGGTTTAGATGGTTATTCAAACTACCTTATTAAATGCTGTTACCAATATATAATCAAGCCTCTCTGTTACTTGATAAATTTGTCACTAACCACTGGTAAATTTCCAGATAAATTCAAGGTAACCAAAGTTGTTCCGATACATAAAAAGGGTAGTGAAGAAGATGCTGGTAACTATAGACCTGTCTGCCTCCCCTCTGTATTCTCCAAAATACTGGAAAGAATTATGTACGATAGACTGTTATCATTCTTGGAGAAGCATAATATATTAGCTGGTTGCCAGAATGGCTTTCGTAAAAATAGATCAACTACCACAGCATCCATTAACTTTATTGAACGGATATATGACACACTAGATGGGAAGGGTGCATGTTTAGGTATTTTCTTGGACTTAACAAAAGCTTTTGATATAATTGACCACAGCTTGCTTTTAGAAAAGTTATACATGTATGGACTTCGGGGAATGGCCTATGACTGGTTCAAATCATTTTTAGGGGATAGAAGACAGATTGTTGAAATATCATATACCGGTACTGATTTGAGCAAAAATGTAATTAAGAATGTGTATTCCTGTGCCAGAAACATAGATCATGGTGTTCCACAGGGGTCAGTTTTAGGACTATTATTATTTTTAGTATTTATTAATGATATCGTCCAAATTGTCGATGATATTCAAGGAGTGCAATTAACTTTGTTTGCAGATGATATTACAGTTTTTGTAGCTGATGAAAGCTCTGAACGGTTAGAACTGAAGGCAGGCAATATAGTGAGTAATATCCTGAGCTGGCTTGAAGATAATAAATTAATTTTAAGCAAACAGGAAAAACTTCTGTGATTAGATTTCACCATAAGATTAATTTAAATATGGAAATTAGTCCAATA
Source organism: Anabrus simplex (assembly GCF_040414725.1). Classification (NCBI taxonomy): domain Eukaryota; kingdom Metazoa; phylum Arthropoda; class Insecta; order Orthoptera; family Tettigoniidae; genus Anabrus; species Anabrus simplex. Next base: position 311,713,828 of record NC_090266.1, read on the forward strand.
TCATTTGGAGAGACCATAATTGAGTACTCATCATCAACAAAGTTTCTTGGCTTGTGGATGGATGAATCATTAACCTGGGAAAAACATACAGAGTTTATAGGGAAAAAATTTAGTAGAATTTATTTCATGATAATATCTTTGAAAAATAATTTTAATTTAAAAGCTTGCCAAATTATGTATTTTGCATATGTCCATCCCATACTAACCTATGGAATCATTTACTGGGGGAATTCACGATATAGCGAAGTCATCTTTAAGTTACAAAAGAAAATAATTAGAGGAACGGCCGGTGTCGGCAGGAGGACAAGCTGCAAGAAATACTTTAAACTTTATTTTATTTTACCATTGCCTAGCCTTTATATCTTCCATACACTTGTATATATGAAGGACAATGTAAACAGCTACACCATAAACTCTGATGTACATAGGTATAATACTAGAAATAGACACAGTCTGCACATAGAACCACACAAAACTAAGCTATATGAATCAAGTTTGAGTTATGCAGGAGTACATTTATTTAATAAATTACCAGACTACATTAAGCAGATAAAACCATGTTCAAAATTTAAGAAAGAATTATTCAAATTTGTTTCTAACCATTGTTTTTATTCTATTGAAGAATACTTAGCTCTTGAAAATTAACTTATGTATCACTTTTTTTTTTTTTTTTTTAAATCTGTGCCTCTTTACCACATTGTATATTTCTCTTTATTTATCATGGCATGTATATTACTGTTTTATCCTTTGTTACTGTAAATATGATTATTGACGTGTCCCATATCACTGTATGATCAGTTGGACGAAATACATTACAATACAATACAATACTACATTTCTGAATATTTCTTGATATCACGGGAGTGACACGTGGCGAGGGGGTAGCTACTTTCGGTCCCACGCTCTGGGATATGTGACGTCATCCGCACGTGTCGTACGTGGAAGGATACAGCAGAAAGTTTGAGACTGCTAAGCCATTTCGGTGGATTATTTCAGAAAAGTAGTGCCTATCAAATGAGGTCATCTAACCAGTTAAATTAATAAATATAAATTTTAAATGTTCAGGATCACTATTGCTAGTGAGTTAGCAAATACATGGTTACATCCAAAACTCTTTTAAATACGGTTCATTTAAGTCAGAAAGATTAAGCAAATTTTCTTGGCGGCAAAGGGAAAATGCCTGGAGAGAGGGGGTAATGGCTATAAATACAGAGGGGACGCCATGATGAAACCCCTGCATTGTGTTATTGAATCTTGCGCGAGAGAGTTGTTCTGTAAATCAAGCGACAAAAGTAGACTAAGTCCGACGAACAGATTTTGGCCGATGTGGCTGGGGTCTTGAATCCAAATGGATTTCGTTTGAGCAAAGGTAGTCTTATAAAAAGAACGGTTAAGATATTGCAGAAGAAGTATAAAGCTGTAAAATATTTTTGTGTTGTAAAAAGTAATTCGTGTGCGGGCAGTAACTACCATCAGTCGAGTGCGATCAACGGAGACACGGGTGAAGGGTATTTCTTTTTTTTTAATGTTTTATTTCCAGGAAAATAAATAAATATTATGATGTACAGCCAGAAATGTACAATGGCTAGATAAAGCGACGGAAGGTCATTGGTGATCCGAAGGATGGAATCTGACGTCGATTTAAGGTAGGTGCCTTGCCATCTTACCACCTACTATGTCTTGTTTTGTGATGTCAAACTTACGTGCATTTGAAATGGGTTCTTATGACGCAGTTGGTCACCCCTATGTTTTTTTGGCGAATGTCAAAATATGATGAAAGGTCATTTGTTTTATTTTCTGCTTGAATAAATTTAAAATATTGTGAGTGCCGTGTGACATGTAAAAGTTATTAGTGAGGGCTTTGAAGTGATATCACGTCCAGAGTAGATCGTCAATTTCCGTGAATTTATTGCCTATACTTTTGTGATGTTGAGATAATTTTATCTGACGTAAAATTTTTCTGTTTGAATTTCGACGTAAATAATGTAAGAAATTCATGGTTAGCCATTTTCAATCGAGTGGAAGCGCGCTGTCGGGTTGAGAATATAGAGTGGTGAATTTTGTCACGGAGTGCAACGTTATTCTTTGTCCATTTAATCTGTGTCTGACAATAACAAAATGGTAGAATGTTGATATTCATTTTGTGAAATACAGTTCTGGAAATACGAGATCATTATGCGAAGTGTTCATTATTAATGTATTTGTACGTATTATGCAACGTGGATTCCAAGTATTTTTATTCCAGTCTTGTTTGTTAGTGAGAGCCGTCGAATGGAGACGAGAGTTCAGAGTTGTCGTATGAGTTGAGATGGGATTTGTGAATCAGGTAATTGGAAGCCTATAAATGTTCCGGAATATGTACAAGCCCGTGGAATATTTTGTGTAATGTTCGGGATGGAAAGTAGAATGCGAGAATTCATGCCGGTATTAATATGCGACGTGTACAATTATAGTAGGGAATTTTGAAGTATAATCTATGTACACTTTGCTGGTCAAAAATATCGTATTTGTTTAATTGTCGGCGAAGTTTAAAGGTTTCATTCTGAGAGGCCAGTCAGGCAGGACGAACAGATGTTTCATATCACAGCAAAGCGAGGGTCGCGTCTCAATGCCGTCAGCTGATAGGAGTTTGCAGCTCGAATAACGGAACATGCAGAGTGTGTTACGCATTGACACGAGATCGCATTTCTTGGCAGTAGATATCAATGATTACGGAATCTAGTTGAAATTTTCATCCGGGAATAATGTGTATGTTATTAGATACTGTAAATTTGTTTAACTGAGACTGTGATGTACATTTGAGACCACGAACTTAGAGTATAATGAGCAAGGTTAGCCAATTTCAGGGTTGTCCAAAATATAGAGCGATGGTAATGATGACTGTTTTGTTTGTGAGGGGTGCACAAAGCTTCATGGAAGTGATATGACAAAGATATGACATCGTAATCGGTTAACATTGTACGGCGAGTTACTTATGGTTTTGTACTTAATTATCAGGGTTATCCAAGTAGTAATAATGGTTAGAATTAAATTAAATTAAAGCGCGATGTCACGAAACAAGATAAATACTGGAAGTAAGTGATGTAAATTTTTTCCAGCTACCGACGATATACATCCAACATGATTTAAAATGAATTACGTCAAGACTTATGTAGGGACTTGTGAAAGAAACCATTCGTCCGCGGAGATAGAATTTGTTGTTCATTAAGATTTCTTTAAATCATTTAAATTCATTTAATTATTAAATACTGTGGAAACGTATTTTGAAATAACTTTAAATCAAGCGAATGACTTGAAGATGCATTCTAGAAATCTTAGTTTATTTTTCTAGGGAATATGTAAATGTTAACGTAACGATTAAGGGGACATATCCGAAGGTAATGGGTTTTACTGCCACAAAGTATTGTGAGCATTGTTGTTGTTGCATTATTTGACTTTGATTGATGGAACAGTAAATGTGCAGGAGTTAGTAAAGTAGAAACCTTGGTCATCAACCGATGTAACTTAATTGTGTTTAGCTTTCAGCTTAGAAACTTGGATGGTCATCGGGTCATCAACCTCAGTGACTTAGAGTAGGGCCATATGCCACTGTAGCATCATTTTCCTCGCAGTCATCATCCACAATGACTTTAAAGTAACTTAGTTTAGATGTCGGTCCATGACATAGTCGGAGGTCACATCGATTCAATTAAGGGTCCATGCCGTATAACCACTGTGTGGCACACACCGATTGGACTGCCTTAATTATACCCAGAGTCCAGAGTTCGTGTTACGAGGACTGGACCATAAAGAATCACTATGATGGTACATGTAGTCTGGCATGGAAGCCGAATCTAAGGATTTCCAGACTTTCTTTTCTTTAATAATTGAGACAATGGTTTCTAGTAAGGATGCCCATCAGGCAGTTATGTCAAAGGCTCACACCAGTGTACTGACCTTCTGTGCAAAATGATTGTGGTGTCCAGTAGACACAATTGTATTTCAAATGATACCGATGATAAAATGATTTACTCTTCAGAGATTACTTGAATAAATAGGAATATTTTTTCTAAACAGACCTTTCATTTGAATAAATAGATTAGAATTACTGAACCCTACCTTCACCTCAGCAAGTGAAAAAGAACCCGATACGACCCAAGAGACAGATCTCATGAACTTTTGCTGATAGGTAAGGAAGGTAGGCATCCTTCAGTGTGGACCAAAGGGTTCAATATACTCAATATTTGACAGAAGACATAATGGAACGATAGAATTCACTAGAAGCATCTGGACTTTATATTCAGACCGACATTTTATACCTTATCACTAAGCAATTTTAATGTATATATAAAGTGCAATATTTCAACCATTATTGTAAATAATCGATGTGGTACCATATTTATAGTCTCGCTGCAATATGTAAACTTGAACATTTCACTATCTATTGATCAGTACTATGATATAATTTTATCTCGCATAACATTTCATGCATTTCACCATTTTATACACGTTATCACATAACACATTTTGCTCATTTGATTCATTTTATCAATTTACGACAAAAAATTGTTCCTGGATATCAACAAATAAAAAGTGTACCTTATTTAGGCTGATGATGACCCACACAGCGTTGAAACTAGTCCCCTAATACATTGTAATGTATACATAGGCATTACAATTATTGTATAGCATTGAGTAGGTGGATTAAAACTTTGTCAATTCAATTATATAAACATCGTTGATCCTGGTGACAATTGTATATGGGCTTTCCCATTGAGGCTGCAGTTTAGGCGACTTCCATTTGGTCCGCACCGTACGGTACAGCCACATACTGTCACCTTCCTGGAAACCCGCAGAGTTCGCCAGAATGTTGTAACAGGCTTTTATCCGGTCGCTGGCTACCTTTAGATGATGTCGGGCATAATAGTGGATGTCGTTGAGCTGATCCACCATTATCATCAAGAAGAATGGGACTCTCTCGTCCCAGTCCCTCTGGTACACCGATACCATCTTCCCGAGATGTTCCTCGACAGTTTTCATAAAACGCTCCACCATGCCATCTGACTGAGGGTGGAGAGGCGTCGTACGAGTCTTCTGTACTCCTAAGCGCTGCAGAACCTCTTGCATCAGCCTGGACTGAAAGTTTCTACCTTGGTCGCTATGAAGCTCCCTCGGGACACCGAAACGGCAGAATTTCTTGACCAAAACGTCGGCCTATGTTGTTGCCTCTTGGTTCGGGATGGCGTAGACCTTTGGCTACTTTGTGAAGTAGACCATGGCCAGGCGTAAGTAATGGTTCCCGGCGTCAGATTCGGGGAATGGTCCCGCAACATCAATGGTGATCCTTTCGAAAGGGGCTCCAACGTTGTACTGCATCATCTGGCCCCTACTCCTGGTACGTGGGCAACGGCTTGCCACGTACGTGTCGCACAGCCGGCATATACTCTCAACATCGTTCCTCAGCTGCACTCAGTAGTAATGCTGTCAGGCACGATCTAGGGTCTTATTCACTCCCAAGTGGCCAGCATTAGTGCCCGCATGCAACTCAGTCAGCACATCTTTTCTCATGCTTCTGGGAATTATCAGCTGGGCAATGTGCTTCTTTCCATCGGTCGATTCCCACAAGCAGGCAAGTACCCCGTCACTAACCATGAGAGACGGCCATTGAGCCCCGTGCGCCTTATAGATTGGACTGCGTTCGGCTATGTCCTTCCATTCCAGCCTCTGCCCCGACTCTACTTCCCGCAAGATCATCCCGATGTCGTCAACCTTCAGATGCTCCCTTCTGAGGGCGTTTGGATCCCATCCTTTAACGATGGTGGCCCTCACCGCCCAGACGTCCACGATGCCCGCCTGTCTCTCCACTTTCTGGCAGTGTGCACAGTTCTCAAGGCACGGTCTTCTGGATAGAGCGTCGGTGTTGCAGTGCTTCCTTCCTTGTCGGTGCTTAGTGGTGAAGTCGTACTCCTAAAGGCGTTGTACCCAGCGAGCTGTCTGTCCCCCTAGGTTTCTGAAGCTTAGGAGCCAGGTCAATGTAGAGTGGTCAGTGCGCAGGTGGAAAGGCTGTCCATACAGATAATTGTGGAAGTGCTCCAAGGTCTTCATGATCAGCAATTCCTGAGATGTCACGCAGTAATTTCTCTCAGCTTTTAACGTCGTCTTGCTGAAATAGGTGATCACCTTCTCCTGGCCGTCTTGCACTTATGACAGCATTCCACCAATTCCCACGTCGCTGGCGTCGGTGTCTACGATGAACTTCTCCCCAGGCTTTGGGTATCGTAGGATGGGTGCCATACACAGGGACTCCTTCAGTGTCCAGAAGGCATCCTCCGCCTAATTTGACTATCGGTGAGCCGCGTAAAGGGGCTTTGAGATGTCTGCATAGCCAGCTATAAATCTGCGGTAGAACGTGCAAAGGCCAAGGAAACTCCCCGTTCTTGCTTGCCCTTTGGTGCCGGATAGTCCCTTGACAGCTCTTAACTCCTCCGCATCCGTGGCTACTCCCTCACGATGTGGTTCAGGTAGAAAACATCCTTCTGCAACAGGTGGCATTTCCCGGGATTTAACTTTAGGTTAGACCCACGTAGCCTCTTTAACTATCTACACAGGTTCACAACGTGTTCTCTGAATGTGCGTCCCACAGTAATTATATCGTCCAGATACACGAGGCAGGCGTCGTGAGTTAGCCCCTTCAATGCAGACTTGATCAGTTGCTCGAAGGTCGCCGGCGCATTGCAGAGGCCGAAGGGCATAACGGTAAACTGGTAGAGCCCGTGGCCAGTTGAGAACGCGGTCTTCTCTTTGTCTTCCAGATGGAGTGCCACTTACCAGTACCCAGACTTCAGATCCAAAGTCGAAAACCACTGGGCTCCAGAAAACGTGTTCAGTTTGTAATCTATCCGAGGTAACAGGAAACAGTCCTTCTTCGCGATATTGTTCAACTTGCGGTAATCGACGCAAAAGTGGAGCACATCGTTCTTTTTCTTCACCAGGACCCCTGGTGATGACCATGGGCTGTTCGACTGCTCGATGACTCCCCGTTGCTTCATGCCACCCAGCATCTGGTCGATTTCCGCCCTTTTTGCCAGGGTTACCCTACGAGGTGGCTGTCAGATTGGAGAGGCATAACCGGTGTTAATGCGATGCTACAGTATCCGTCTTTCTGTAGCCGCCTCCGGTAGCAGTGAAGATGTGCCTAAACTCGAGGATTGGTTCCTTAATCTCCCTGAGTTGTCTCGCCTCCGAATATTTCCGGGCGTCGGATATAATCATCCGGAGGTTATCTGATCCTTCGCCCGCTTCCAGGGCCTGGGTGTCTTCGTCATCCACTGGCACGACGCACGTAACTCGTTCACAAGTCCCAAGCTCGGTCCCGCTGGGTATCCTCTGCTGATGCAACGTCTAATTCAGTATGCGTACCGGCACGCAGCTTCGTGCCAGAACGAGCGCCCTGGCTGTCCTTGATCGGCCGTCCGGGATCCACGAGCACACCGTCCCCTTGTACGGGTAGCTCTAACCATGCCGTAACCATCACCTCGCTGTTGGCTGGTATCACTTCGTCGCTGGCCAACGTTAATTGTGCTACTTGAGTTTGCGTCTCTGGGCGTCAGAGCATTATCTCTTGTTTCCCGAGCCATAACACACGTCGTCCCACATCGACAGTCGCCTCGCATGCCCGTAGCGTGTCTAGGCCCAGGATAACCTCATCTGTGACAGCGGCGACAAAGGCTCAGGCTTGTATGCGTCGTCCCAGTGTCAGTTGAAGTAGCGCCTCCTTCAGGACAGGGATGGCGTTTCCTCAGGCCGTTCGCAGCACGCAGGGACGGTTGGGTTCCCTCTCTGGCTGTCCCTCAGCAAAGTCAGGCCTGGCGATGGTTAATGCCACCCCGGTGTATATCGTGACCCAGTACGGCCTGTCTCCGAGCCACCCGTCGGCGATCAAGCTATCGTTGCTCCGCTCGGTGATCACATTTAGCATGAAACGAGGGGAAGGTAATAACGGTGCCGACAAGCCCCTCTCCTTGTCGGTCCTCATTCGTTTCCCGGATCAGGGGTAGGCTCCATATAGCAGTTCCTCCAAAAGTGGCCACGCTTGCCGCAGTTCCAACAAGAATCAAGAATCTTTATTTGCCACTGACCATGTACAATGATGAAATAGGCTTTGTCAACTGATAATGATTTAGTACTTAATATTACTAAGGCTAAATGAACATAAACCTTTTATTAAAACTTAATACTAACACTATGCATTTCTAAGAATTCAGAGGTATTATAAAATGGATTTACTATTAACCAATCATACATTTTTCTTTTAAAATTACTTAAAGGAGTGGACCGTGCAGAATGTGGTAATTTATTAAATAATCTTAAACAATTGATTTTATGTGAGTGAGCAGTTTTTGACAGCCTGTGAATTGAGATGTCAATGTCTACTTTGCCCTGATTGTCATGAAGGTGAATGTTTTCCTAGTACTGAATTCATTTATGTTGTTTCTAACACATATCAAAGATATGTTAATATACAAATTTATAATTGTCAGAATTTTAAGCTTAATGAAGAGAGGTCGACAATGGTCAATTGCACCAGCCCTACACATTTTTCGAACAACCTTTTTCTGTATTACAAGGATATTATATACATAAGAAGAATGCCGCCATAATAACAGTCCATAAGTAATGTGTGACTGGAAGAGACCAAAATATGCCAACTTTAGGTAGTCATTGCTAACTAAATCCTTCAATTTCCATATCAAATAGGCCACTCATGAGATATATATATATATATATATATATATTTTTTTTACAAACATGATCAATGTGTGTTTCCCAGTTCAATTTGGCATCAATATGAAAACCCAAAAGTTTGACTGACTGACTTTCAATATCTTTGGATAATCCCAGTGTGAGAAATTGAGTTTTATCCTATTGCACAACAGCCTATTGAATGAAAACCAATGCATTGCAGTTGCACAAGCTTCCTGTGACATCTGATGCAAACCTGAGATGCTCTGGTGTTTTGTAATTAATGTTGTATCGTCCGCATACGATATAAGAGCATGACATGACATTTGACATTTTGCGGTAAATCCTTGACTGCTAGAATGAATAAAAATGGACCGAGGACAGAGCCCTGTGGCACACCAGTTGTAACTTTCTTCAAAGTGGAATACCTATTTTTAATTGAGACAAACTGATATCTGTTATTTAAGTATGACTTAATTATGTTCAGTGAGGGATATTCGACACCATACGTCTCAAATTTTGCAAGTAAAATTTCATGATTAATACAATCAAAAGCTTCACTTAGATCACATAACACCAAAGAGATCTCCTGCTTGTTTTCAAAAGCTGTTAATATCTAATTAACAATTTCAAGAATAGCAGTAGTAGTACATTTACCTTGTCGAAACCCAAACTTACAGTCGGATAGGAGATTGTAAGTTTCAAAATAGTTGCCAAGTTGATTATACATAAGTGATTCAAATATTTTAGAAATTATTGGAACAATTGAGACTGCACAATAGTTCTGAAGAAATTCTTTGTCCCCACTTTTAAATACTGGAATAACTTCACAAATTTTAAGTAGATCAGGAAAAACTCTAAACACGTATTAAAAATAAAAGCTACAGGTTCAGAATCATCATCATCATATCATCATCATCATCATCATCATTTCTTCGCTCCAGCAAGCCGGGTGCGGTTGTGTACGAGCCTCCTCCAGTTTGTTCTATCCATCCACAGATGCTGCTCATATATGCGATACATCTCTAATTTCAAGGTCCTTTCTTTATCTGTTTTTCCCAAACATCACGAGGTCTTCCTCTTGGTCTCTTCCCAGCAACATTGTGGTCAAAGTATGTTCGAGGAGTCCTGTGAGGGTTCATTCTTTTCATGTGACCATACCATTGCAATCTCTTCACTTCTAGGTTCAGAAATCAAATGTATTATTCTTTTGATGATATAACTGATACTCTTAGAGTCTGATAATTTTACGCTAACTTTACTTACTTCATCAGATGTGATTTCAACCCAATGGAAAGTGTTTCGGCAGAAGGTTGATTGTGAAGAAAGTCGCCCACAGCTGTACCTGTTGCCTTAATTTGATCTCAGATTTCTTTTACAAAGTTTAAGAAATAATTATTCGGTTCTTCCGGATCGAGAAATGTGTCTTGAGTTCGATTAGGGATGTTTTCTTGTACTATAAACCTCCCATGCCGCCTTGCATTTGTTGGGTGCATTCTCAATATATTTTTCACAAGCTGAAGTTTTGGCATGGGTAAGTTTTCTTTTATGTAACTTTTTACAATTAAGCTTTATACACACCATTCTGCTCGGTTTTTATAAATTCTCTACAGCAAAAGCATTCTCTATACTGAGTCAATTCATCAGTATGGTTTTTATAAATTCTCTACAGCAAAAGCATTCTTTCTCTATACTGAGTCAATTCATCAGTATATCAGTTCAACTTCTTGCTTTTAAGTTTACCATTACGACTGATTTTTACCAGTGGTGAACATATATGCCAAAATTCAACCAATTTATCTAAAAAGTTTCCAAATACAGTTACAATACCATTTTCTCCCATTTGAAATTCAAATAAAAAGCCCCAGTTAATTTGTTTCAGATTTTCAATAAATATGTTAATATAACCATTACCCTGACTTTTTACCCACATCAGAACAGGTTCATCATTGTAAATTATGTCAGGCTGCAAAAGCCCCCAACCAACAAGTGTAAGTTTATACAAATCTCTCGAAAAATTTAAAATAATATTATCCAAGCATGCATTATTACGTGTAGGTAGCTTGTTTGTGCAAGTTAAATTTAGAGTTCTTAGTAAATTCAGAAAAGCCTCCGTGGCTCAGACGGCAGCGCGTCGGCCTCTCACCGCTGGATACCGTGGTTCAAATCCCGGTCACTCCATGTGAGATTTGTGCTGGACAAAGCGGAGGCGGGACAGGTTTTTCTCCGGGTACTCCGGTTTTCCCTGTCATCTTTCATTCCAGCAACACTCTCCATTCTCATTTCATAGCAGCTATCATTCATTAATAAATCACTTTGGGAGTGGCGACCCCATCGTACTAACAGCCTATATCTGTTTCATTCATTACATCCCTGACCCGGTCAATGACTGGAAAACAGGTTATAGGTTTTCATTTTCATTTCAGTAAATTCAGAAAATTTCTAGAAATCTGCACATCTAAATATATCATCTCTATGTTACAATCCCCACAAACAGCAAGTTTGACCTTAAACGTCAAATTTTTTTCCATTACTAATTCAAAATTCTTAAGAAATACATAAGCATGAGCATTTGGAGATCTATACAAACTAACAATTATCAAATTCTGCTGCTGCTTGTTGTTTAAAGGAGCCTAACATCGAGGTCATCGACCCCTAATGGTACGAAATGAGACGAAATGGAAACGACAAATTAAAAAGTCCAAAATTCTCCACTGACCAGAATTCAAAACGTGAGGACGAAGAATGAATGGATGGATATGAATTTAAAACAATCAGTGGATGCGACCCACAATGCCTTACATTTACAGAAACTGGCGGAAAACAATAGAATTTCTGACCAAAGGACTGCTGCTATAGCATAACACTGAATCGATGATGCTTGCAGTCTAAAGGGGTTCCAAAATCCATGTTATTTGTCATGTTGCGGTACTAATCAAAAGTAGCAGACTCTCGCGGTATTCCACACAATATGGTACTACTCACAGGTTACGAGATTCGACATATAATCCAGACCTATGGTTTTTCTCACATTGCGGCGCCATTTACAGGCAACGCAACCCTATGGTGTTCATCACATAAGAGTACTAACCGCACGGACCTGCACTATTCCGTGGTGTTCCTCGTATAGTGGATACTAATCACATGCAAGGCAGAACCATGGTAGCTATCATCCCATGGTCCTGCTCTTATGGTGGTACTAATCACAGGTATTGCAAAAGCCGACCACACAGTGCTCCCGTGTGCTACTAATCACAAACTTATTTGGTACCTAATATAGTGGTACTATGCGCAAGTAAAAGCGACCCATGGTGTTCTCCACGTGGTGGTACTAATCACAAGTAATTTCATGGTTCCAAGACAATCATCACTTGGTCGCCCCTTTTAGTCGCCTCTTACGACAGGCAGGGGTACCGTGGGTGTATTCTTCGTCTGCGTCCCCCACCCACAGGGGGTTGTGTGTTTGGTCCGCGAGAGGTATTTTATTTTCCTCAAGTCCGCCGGCAAGCCTGTTAGGACCCCCCTATCCGCCACCTGGGACGCGCACGTGGGAGTATCGCCTCTCCCCCTGCTACGCCAGCGTATTAGGTTCGTGGTATCAAATTCAGATCAACGAGCTTCACACAACTAAATTCTCCCTTTAATTCCACACAATATTGGATTAAATAAATTTTTACAAATTTAAAACACTCTCCAACTAAAATCCCAGCTCCCACATTTTTCTTTTTATTCCCAGAAAACATATCTGCAACAGTATATCCACGGGGCACAAAATATTGTACTTTATTTTCAGAAAGCCAATGCTCCGATACACATATCACATCAACTTTCTCGGCTTGGCAAAAGTGTTCTAATTCTAACAACTTATTTCTAATGCATTGGATATTCACTTGCAATAAATTGAGAGATTTACCCTTCCTATCCTTTTCGATGCCATTTACCTCTCAGCAACTACTTTTTGTATCACTCATTACTGGTGGAGATTTCTGACCTGATATTTCATGTACTGGTATTTTATGAATTGTAGAATAACATACCTGAGTTCGGCTACTTACTAAACTATCTCAGATAATGGTTTGATTTGGTGACCGATCTGATTCGGTCACAGATGCCAGTTTTGGTTTACATGGCCTCTTAAAATTCATAACATTTTCCAGTTGACTGAGCCAGCTTGAAGAACGGTGATCTCGTTGGTGCGTCGGCATCTCGGCGGTGGCGTGCGTTGTTCTCCTGTAACGGGGTGGGTCCCCGGTGCGTCCTCGCTTCTCACATTCTTGGGGACGGTCACACTGTTCCCTTCACCGCCTCCACCCTCTCAGGGCCTCTCTGAGGTTATGCTCCCCGCTGAGCATCAGCTTTTGACGGATCTCAGCGTCGCGGAGCCAATCAATGAATGTATAGGCTGCCTCCTGCTGAATGAGGTCCTGAGGCAGCCCATCCAGAGCCTTGTGGGCTACCTGTTCCACATCTTACGCGAATTCCTGCAGCGTCTCATTAGTGTGCTGGGTATTCTTCCTCAGCTGGACTCTGTAGGCGGCTGCCAGCTGGTAGTCACCGTATCGGCTGTCGATCGTTCTAACAATCTCCTCGTAGGTGGCACCTGGCTGGAGGCTGTGTAGCACTACCGCTCCTGTTCCTTGCAGTCCGGCAATTAGGCCCTTTCTTCTGATGTCCAACCGTTGTGCCCGCACAGGGTCTCGAATTGGGTCCGGAAGGTCCTCCACGATGTGGTCCCGTTGAAGCGCAGGAGTTTTACCTTCCCGGCGCTAGAGCCGTTGTCGTGGCTAGTGGTCCTAGCACGAGTCTCCATGGCCGTCACTCTCATACGAAGGGCGCTTACTTCCTCTTTCAGGTCTCGAACCGCTGACTCCACAACCTGCGGTACTTCTTTGATCTGTTTTTCAACCAGTTCCTGTACGTCCTGCATAATGTCACTATTTGATTTTCTTTAGAGAGAGCGCACTTCCTGTTCTAATTTACTTTGTCCACCATACCTGCCAACTTTTAGAAACAAAAAGTAGGAAGACTTTTTAATTCTTGGATTTCATCACACATATTCTACCATGGTCTAGGTGAAAAAAGGTCAGGATAAAAGGCATACATATCTACAGTTACAATGCAAAATGACCATTAAGTTTAAAATCCTAAAACTAAGAAAACCTAACAATATGCCTAATCATTCTCATGTATACATTTATGTCGCACCGGCACACACAACAAAATGTATAATACCGTATTTTCTCGCATAATTAATGCACTTTTTGATGAAAAAATACAGGCGAAAACTTCGGATGCGTACATTATTCAAGGAATTCAGATATTTAAAAATGACTTACAACTCATTTACATTTAAAAGATACATCAAATATAATATAAACACAATTGGTTTAACTCATTTGTGGTTATCGTCATCTGGCGTATAATTCCGGCGTGAGATATTTTCTGCAGTCAAATAAGTTACCGGTACATCAGGTAAGTTGGACACGTGGGTTTGAAGTAGGGACACTGGAAAATACCTGAAGTAAAATAAACATGAACTAACAGAAGTACAATTCATGTAATGTTGTAAGAAAGATATACCAGCAAATAAAAGAAAACTGTCCAACACAAGAAGGGCCGGGCATTGAAGGAGGGACCCTAATAGATTACTCCAAACCGTCTGTATCCAATCTTGTACTTGTAATGGTGTGAATAACAATGTGGATCACTTGCGGAAATTTTGCTTTAGGCAATGTTTTTCGTTTTAGAACAATGTAAGGTACAAGCTTTCTGCCATCAGCTGTTACAGCAAGCATTGCAGTACATCATCGTGTTTCGCTTCTGGTAGAACATACGATAACACGCAATGTTCCTTTCCTATAGATTGCTCGACTTTGTGACATATGGAAACTGACAGGCGTCTGACCTGCGGTTCCTATTTGAGAGATCAAATATTCTTTCACTTTGTGCTTCTCAATCACAAAGCGATGAAAATGGTTGAAATCATTCGTCATATTTTGGCATAATATTGTTCTTCGAAGAGAAAATCCATTTCTCTTCATATAATTAATCAAGCCTCGGCTAACCTTCAAATCCGAGACACTGATTCTATGTGCAGCGGCTATTTCTCATTCTTTAAAATACAGCATTTTGTGAGAAACGGCTTATCCAACATTGCGTAAGAAATTCATATTTAAGCGGATCCTCCTCAACTTGTGGAGACTTGCCACTTTTTGGTCTGCGAAATGCTTTGCAAGATTTGTTGGTCCTTGAAGTGCACTTCTCTGTTACCGCGGCAGCGCACGTTGCTTCTGGACACTGAATACTAGCTGTCCGCTGCCTGATTCCCGTACGTATCGGAGTAACCGTTCACCACGAGTTTGTATGATGGAGTATTACTCGAGGTTATATTGGTCAAAAATAGGAAGAAGTAAAAATAAATCAGAAAATAGCAAGACGAGTTAAAAAACGGAAAGTTTCTGGGTAAATCGGAAGGGTTGGCAGGTATGGTCCACCCTTAAGTTCTTTCTATTCCAGTTTCAGTTCGCTCTTGATTTCGTCCTCTTTGGGTGAGAGTTCGGTAAAGTTATTGAAGAGAGGCTGAAATGGTTCGCTATCCATTTTACTATTTGCTAGAGATTGCTAGTTACAAAATTACTGCTACCAGTCGATCCCGATTCTGACACCAGTTGTAGCGAGTTGGTGGGGTAGTAAGGTAAATTAACACTAGACTGGTAGCTTCTACACTAAAATTTACTAACTAATGCTAATTAACACTTACATCTCGGTACACAGGATTCCCGACTACACACTTCTCCAGATCTCTTTCTTTTTTTACCATCCACGCTATGACACTTTCTACTGGGTTTTTTCTTCTCTCTGTTTTTCTGATCATGGAGTCAAAAGAGTAAACGGCCGGACAAGATGGTGGCATCGCCAGACTATCTCAAATTCCAACATGATGGACATGGTAACCATTACACTATGTTTCTACTTTTTACTGAAGCAGCAGTTAAAAATAGTTCGTGTACAACATATTTCAGGCCACTGAACTACCCTCAGCTACGGATCATTTAACAATGGCGAACTATGTTGCTCATGAACACAAACGCCCAGTCCCCGAGTCAGAGGAATTAACCCGATGTGATAATAATCCCTGATCCAACCAGGAATAGAACCCAGAAGTTTCTCAACCGAAAACTTCAATACTGACTATTCAGCCAAGGAGCCGGACAGTAACATTTAAAAAATTATTATTTTTATTACTTCCATATATTTTAGCCATGTACTATGTCTTCTGGTATGGGCTACAATAAATGTATTCGTTTCTTTGACCTATCTTAGTCTCATCCTTGGCTATGATGACATGAAAGTGACCGAGGTATGAGCGATGCTAGTAATGCCATTCCTTATGCAGCCAGTGCAGATTATGAATGGTGTGAAAATTACAATAACAATGTTTTATTATAAACCACCTATTCAATACATTACAATGTTATTACATTTAAAATTTCACCATTAATATAAAGTTCTAAGCGGGGCACGTTTCGCTTCCTTACAGAGGACCGTCAGCCAATCTAGAATCTCAAAAGTTGGTTTATGTTTACAACTAATGACTTAAAAACTATTTCTACATTTTACAGTCTTAAACTTACTTTAATAATATCATAGAAGGCAGAATCATTGGTAGCGTGCCTTATTAATTAGAACTTAATAGTGGAAAAGTTGATAAAAATACATTCATTTAAAATTATGGTAGAATAAGTTTGTTCTCAAATATTTACAAACATTTGGTATGTCTAAAATCTTGAAGAATGACTTGTGAATCAATCTTACGAACTTATGATTAGGTCATAGATATTTAAAGTTTAAAACATGAGATTGGGCTAAAAGTTTATGTTCTCCTTTGAGGATAAGAGTCTATGAAATTCTAAGATTTTGTCATCTTGTTGATGGTAACATGTGACAGGTTAAGCTTTAGTCTTTACGAAGTTTGAACTTTTGCTGTCATTTGACACCGGTGGTGTTGATTGAATATGTATTTGCTGACATTAATGACCAAAGCTTTGAAGCAACGAATTAAAATGGAGCATGGTTAAAAGGGACGTGATTCGACGAACAATGTAGCTACAAGTTGTTAAATAGGCTATCACTTGTTGGCATGTCTGTACCAAGAAAAATAGATTCGTGTAAGTGTCGAATGTTGTGTCACTAGTTGAGTGAGCACTTAAGGAAACTTAACTTACACCTCCAATTACTGCTTGTCTGTCTAGTGTTGTGTAAAGTTGCGTAAAAACTGCCTGTTCCATGTGTTTGCTCCTTGTGTTGTACAAGTGATTGAATCACAAGTTATTCTTCAAGATTTTAGACATACCAAATGTTTGTAAATATTTGAGAGCAAAATTATTCTACCATAATTTTAAACGAATGTATTTTTAT
Organism: Anabrus simplex; assembly: GCF_040414725.1. Lineage (NCBI taxonomy): Eukaryota > Metazoa > Arthropoda > Insecta > Orthoptera > Tettigoniidae > Anabrus > Anabrus simplex. The sequence goes on from NC_090266.1 coordinate 311,730,967, forward strand.
CAACTTTTCCGCTATTAAGTTCTAGTTAATAATGTATGTTACCAATGATTCTGCCTTCTATGATATTATTAAAATAACTTTAGGATTATAAAATGTACAAATAGTTTTTAAGTAATTAGTTGTAAACATACACCAACCTTTGAGATTCTAGATTGGCTGATGATGCTCTGTAAGGGAGCGAAACATTTCCCGCTTATAACTTTATATTAACTGTGAAACTCTAAATGTAATAACATTTTGATGTACTGAATAGGTGGTTCATAATAAAACACTGTTTACTGTAATTAAACAGACTTTAAATATGGATTAAAACATGAGGTTAGTTACTTGTAATGGGGCCGATGACCTTCGATGTTAGGCCCCTTAAAACAACAAGCATCATCATCATCATCATCAGTTACTTGTAATGGTGTGAAAATGTCGCTCATGGGGTCGGTTGGTGCATGCATTTCAGTGAGCTTGACAGACAGACATGTAATAGCAACTTCTGGCTTGGTGATGAAAGCAATGGGAAACTACCTCTTTCCTCATTTCCCTACTATGCTTCTTCAATGAAGCCTAGGCCGTCTATGACAACTGTTGAGGATCAAACCAGCCTCTGGACCGGGCAAGTTGGCCGTGCGGTTAGGGGCGCGTATCTGTGAGCCCGCATCCAGAGATAGTGGGTTCGAACCCCACTGTCGGCAGCCCTGAAGATGGTTTTCCATGGTTTCCCATTTTCACACCAGGCAAATGCTGGGGCTGTACCTTAATTAAAGCCACGGCCGCTTCCTTCCCATTCCTAGGCCTTTCTTGTCCCATCGTTGCCATAAGACCTATCTGTGTTGGTGCGACGTAAAGCAAATAGCAACAACAAACCAGCCTTCGGGCTGAATACCCAAAATATTTTAGCAATTCTCCTATGTCACTTAATTTGCTCGATGGCAACAGGTTAATGAACTCCCATCATGTTTTAACCACAGTTCTGTTTCCATCCTTTAATACTCTTCTGTATTGATATGAGGGTCAGTTCACTAAATTTAATCAGATTAACTGAACTGAAGGCAATCACCATGCATGCAAGTCTACATGTAGTTGTACACAACTGTAGATGTGGAGGTCATAGCTATCGGACGTCCATTTTTACAAGGAATCTGAATCACAGGGACAAGATGTTTAAATGTAACAATCTGAAGTGCATTAATTGGCCAAGAGTCAAACTGGTGGCACCTTCGTGAAAAGTCAGGGATGATGATATTCAACTTTCATGTAATTTAATAGCAAAAGTTAATTATTACTGAAGATAGCTTCAAGTTTTTACGTATTCATGACAGTTTCCCAACCACTTGTTTTTCTATCGGAGTAATATAGTAAACTTCAAATCATAAGGTGCATGCAGAAACTCATGCAGGTCAACGTTCATATTTTTAGCAAGTCCTACTAAAAATAAGGAACCAAATACTGTTCATAATGTACATTTCCCAACATAAAAAGTGATCAGCTAAATATTTTTTAAGTCCCCAAGTAAACTGAAAGAATCAGATTATTACAAGGATTTCTTTGTTGCTTAATACAGGGAGATTTATCTACACAATGTTTAAGATGAATGCTTTTTTATGCATTTAGAACAAGTTCAAATGATAATATTCACAACAAATTGCTCTTAAAGCTGCTGGTCATGCTCCTAACATAATGGAATAGTCTGTCTGTGAAGTCTTTAGCCTGGAGGCTGGTTGGATACTCAAAAAGCACCACCAAAGGTTATGCACTTTTAGGCAGTATGCAAGTTTATAGGTCGAGTGTGTATTAAACGAATATGGTATATTTAAGTTGTAGACTAGGAAAGTACACAATGTTCGATGCCACTTCTTTTATACTCTGTTTATGTGTTACAAATGGACAGATAGGACAAACAACAAAAGGAACGCAAAACAGGTTGAACATGAAGGCACAACAGTATGTGAAGAGGGAGCAAAAGGAGGAGGAGACAAGGATAAACATGAAAACACAGGACAAGGACAATCTCCACATTTACGTACTGCTACCTTTCCACCCCACACCATTTGCCGCATAGAACCTAATGACAGCATGATAATCCCTAAAAAAAAAAATCGGGATACTGCCATATAGCACCATACGCCAAAGCGCCTGATGGAAAGGGACCTTTTTAGTCTAGAGTCAAATGCCACCTCATCAGGAAGGAACAAAAAAATTCAGAATGATGGGTGAGCAAATGCTCTTCCGACCGTGCAAGGGTCTACTGCACCCTTCCGTTCCAAAGAATCAAACCACCGACCTCCCAAGGCCATGGTACGTTCGCGGCAGAAGATCAAAGAAAAATAACACATAGCTAGCTTAAAGGCATAAATGAACGGAAGGAAACCTGGGATACAATGTTATTCGGCAAAATGACAGGCAGGCAAAAATTTAAATACCTATTTATTGAGCCTTGATAAATTAAATTAATTAAAGGTTGATCCTGAATATTTATAGTATATTAATATTGAATATGCAATGTCCAATGGACTAAATACAAATTATAAAGTGTCAAAAATTTTATTTCTCCTTTACTTCTTTCTTCTTCCCGACATGATGATAAATATTACATCATAATTTGTATAACATACTTTTCAAATAAAAAAAATCAGAAATATCCTTACAAATGCGACGGTTATCATTAGTAACTTTCTTCACTATCAGAAGGAGCAATTATTTATACAACAAATTAAATTGAAGATAACTTGAAGTGGTCACCTAAAAATTAATTATATTACAAAAATAAACAAAGAATAAATGAATGCTAGTCGTTATAATCCTAATCAAAATAAAATGACTGATGTTGGGTCCAGAAATCGAACCCACATCCCAATGGATCCAATGACAAATATTACGAAAAATAAACTCGATTTGTCATCCACATAAAGAGTAAAACACGACTAAAAGAATGTATAAAAAGGAAAATATGTACACAATATGAAAATAAACAATAACAATATATACATGCAATTGGCTGTATATATAAAAAAAAATGTGACAACAAAAATCCATGGTTGCCCCTGAACTCGAACCAATGATATCGAAGATGGCGTCGACAAACGGGACTAATAAAACTGCCTTTCTTAATTAATCATATGGTCAACAAATAAATGAAAATACTGGCGTTCCAGTTAGTTAAATATTATTATAAGATCATACATGAAAAAGTCAAAGAACCCTTTAAACAATAATCGGTGTCATACAGCTTTCATTCTAAGCGGAATAGCTCGAACAATACAACATACGGTAACCCTCTACAAGAGCCAAACCCTTTTCACTCTCCCCTCATCGTAAATCTCTGGACGTCAAAGCGCGGCTAATAATGGCTCGGTGTGGCAGGAATATCCTTTCAACATCTCAAGGTGAAAGCAAATCGTTTCCCTTGGAACACATATTTGTTAAATAATCTTATTTCATTATATATTCTCATATCATATTTCCAAAGCTCCACTGGCTTATAAATTCACTGTCCTGCCACAATTATATAATACAATATCAATCCACTGTTCATTGTCTCATATTCACATCCCTTAACTCAGAATGACCAGCTTCGATTCCATCCGATTACAGAATACAGCCTAGGTTTTTCCTACATTTTAAAATCAAATCAATAAAATCAAATATGGATTTTAAACATATCCATAAGGATATTCTCATATTCAGAAAGGGAAATTATTCGACATTAAAAGAAAACGCTAATCTCAATAGGGAGGCGTTTGTTCGATGTCTAGGCATGTCACAAGTTACGCATATAATTAATACAGCCGTCTATAAATATATCATCATGCGAATTACATGAAAATAAGAGTGCCTTGCTATCCTAATGTTAACAGTCGATAATCCATTTTTACAAGCATAATCACCATGCATTATGATAATAAGCTTGGATATCACGTAAATAAATTATACAAAATTACGGCTCGGCTCAGTGCCAAAAACAAATCCACTATCTATTACATTTACCTAATCTAAGCACTCTGACTAACTAATATTTTATCATCACGTCAAATACATGCATTACGTTAATTATATATATATTTAAGCCCATGGAATAGACTATTAATTCCATGAAATGAACATAAATGAATATGAAGACCACTCACAAGTTCTCTTTCTAATTAAAAAGAAATACATGCAATTTACATGTCTAACCTAACTTACGTGATCTGCATAATGAATAACCGCGCATTTAAAAAAAATTATTTCATTTTAGTACTTATCATCATGTCGTAACAATCCAAGGTTCGGGTCCCGGGTAAGACCCTGATTCTTTCCTTTTAAGCTTCCATGGTGTTGACGTTGGTCACGGGTTCATGTCCGTTGCTATTCCCGCTGAGCACGTTCATATTCCAATGGTTATCTTCTACACTTATAACACTTTTTATGAGATTAAGACTTGTTGCGTCACTTTAACACAAAACAGACAATTATTACAATATAATGAAAATACTCGTTGCATCACTTAAAAAGTTACAATTATACCGTTCTGGCGATCACATAACTTCAACTTTTTTTAAAATACTATTGTTTGTAGACAATTACAATAGTCTCGAAGATATAAACTGTACATTTACAGTCTGAAACACTAAATAGATCAGAACACCATCAAACCGTGGTTCTGCTTTGGATCCTTCGCGTGAAGTGGATCGGTTGTCATCATCGCGGTTCCTTTTATAAACTTTCCCCCTTCCATGCAAGAGACAATGGATAGTCCCCACTACTTTCTTTTAATTAATAGTTCCACGTGTCGTATGACATCGGTAATACTCTCAAACGTGTGACTCAGATTCTTAAGTAGTCTGGTTATGTGCGGAACCTGAAATGTTCGGCCATTTATTCAAAATTAATTATCAAAATAATGCCCCAACAATGTCTTCCATGAGGGTGCTGCGTACAAGGGACGCTTAGCGCGTTATATAATGCAACGATTGCGTATTCTTCCATACGTTAATATATTATAAAGAATTAGAATTTTGACAGATGTCTATAATTAAATCATATAACATCCCGAGGTTTCTCATATTAAATATTATGCATGTCTCGAAATCTCATCAAAATAATGCGATTCGCGAGCTGGCAACATCGTGTTCGGCCATTTTTTCAACGGGTGACGGTATCATTATCGATTTTTCTGGCTTGAGATTTTCTTCCCTCTCTCTCTATCTGTGTATCCTTTTAGTTAAGACGGAGTGGTGTTTAGCAAGTTACAAAGGTTGTGTAAGCATGTGCAACCTAATGCAACTTTTTGTAACAAGTACGAGGGAGCTTTACAAAGGTTTTTCACTGCCAAATAATTAATAAATAAATATGTACATGACCGATAAGGTCACAGTACACTGCCATCTTCAAATACCGCATTTACTCATGTATTAGACACCCTTGGCTTTTCGAGACATAGAATTTGGAAGGAAAAAAAATCTTGCATAAAAGACCCCCCAGAGTAATTTATCAGAGAAAAACGATACTATAATCTATTAATTTCACGTCCGTATTGATGTTTGACACACACACAATAATAAACATGGAAACCTTCCACCTAATCAATACTTTATTTAGTCTTATCAACATAAGGACTGTTTTGACCTTCTCTGAGGTCATCCTCATCAGGTCTTATAGTCTAATATTGACATAACATATAATTACAAAACATCACTAAACCTAGTAAAGAATGTCATATGATATGGATAGTAGTGTTATAAGTAGTAGTTGTTCTCCTCATGGTTTGAAATGATCGTCTAATTTGACATGCTCTGCATTTGCGACTTAAAGCTTTACTATTCTACTTATAAATAATATAATTTGTTAAAATACAATGTTCACAAACTTTAAAATGTTCATATCATTCTTGCGCTCCACATTAAAATTTTGATCTATATTGATAAAATGTTTTGTAAATACACTGGTGAGTTTATACAAATGTTCTGGTATGTTCATCAGTGTGGGTTGTTGGTCTTGAGACCAGTTTTTATGTTACTTAATTGTATAAATGAATGGATGAAAACCATAACGGTTTAAGTAGCATTTTGGTCATTCAGAGAAAAAGACATTTGAACATCTTAACACTCATATAAAGCATGCATGCTATTTGTAGTTATACCACCCATCACTGGAGCGCAGAATATTATCACTATCACTTGTATCTCTTTGCTGGTGAAAAGATACATCCTCCCAGAGTTAGATCCTGCACGTAACTCTCTGTTTTTTTTTAAATGTCACTTATACCGTTATGGTTTTTCATCCATTCATATATAATCTACTGTATTATCTAATATTAACTTAACTGTCAGTATAAAATATTGCTATGTCAGTAAAAGATGTCATATGATATGAATAATGGAATTGTAATATTAAATATGTTAGTGTTTTCCTGGAAAGTTCACATGACCTGCATTTGTGACTTAAAACTTCACTATTATACTCATAAGTAACACTTGATTTGTCTACTACAATGTTCTTGAACTAGGAAGTGTTCCATAGCGTTCTTGCAATTCACTTTAAAACTTTTGATCTGTGTTGATAAAACTTTTAAATACACAGGTGAGTTTATGCAATGTTCTAGTATGTTTGTCAGTGTGGGTTGATGATCCTGAGATGTGCATTTCTCAGTTTTTATGCTACTTAATTGCCTTAAAATATCGTGACGTACTATTTTGTTCCATTTTATGGCTCAGTGTGTGGCATTAATAAGTGCGAATGCTCCCTCTTCATAGTTGTGTTGTTGGACATGTCAATTATCTGTGTGAACAGAAAGAAAAACGAAGGGTAAGAATTTCTATCTTGCCAATTTTGATTGTCTATTAAACGTATGGAATAGGTGTGTGTGTGTGTGTGTGTGTGTGTGTGTACTTACTGCTGCTGTTAGCTTCTCGGTGTATGCTGTTCAGGAGCACGTCATGCACTGCTCCATGTACGTCCGGGGATGGTGCTTGTGGCTATGGAGGGAAAGGGTAGAGGGGCAGAAGGAGCGGTTGTTAAGGGAGGTGGGGTAGAGTGGGGCGTGTCTTCTGGCGGTTCCTTGATGTGTATTGGGTTTTTTGTTGACTTTTTAGGTAAGTGTTTTTTAAGGAAGGGATGACTCTGTTGAAAAGGATATTTACCTTATGTGTGATTTCATTAAGGTGCACGACGTGCTCCCTAACAGCATACACTGGGAAGCTAACAGCAGCAGTAAGTACACACACACACCTATTCCACACGTTTAATAGATATTCAAAATTGGAAGGATAGAAATTCTTACCCTTTGCTTTTCTTTCTGTACACACAGATAACTGACATGTCCAACAACACAACTATGAAGAGGGAGCATTCGCACTTATTAATGCAACACACTGAGCCATAAAATGGAACAAAATAATACGTCATGATATTTTAATGCAATTAAGTAGCATAAAAACTGAGGAAAGCACATCTCAGGATCATCAACCCACACTGATGAACATACTAGAACATTGCATAAACTCACCTGTGTATTTATATAACGTTTTATCAACACAGATCAAAAGCTTTGAAGTGAATTGCAAGAATGCTATGGAACATTTCCAAGTTTAAGAACATTGTACTAGAAAAGTCAAGCGTTATTTATGAGTATAATAGTGAAGTTTTAGGTCGCAAATGCAGGTAAGGTGAACTTCGACAATTGTTTTAAACCAAGGAAAACCCTAACACATTTAATATTACAATACCATTTATTCATACCATATGGCATGTTTTACTGATCTAGCAATGTTTTATATTGACAGTTATGTTAATACTAGATAATACGGTATGATATATTAATACAATTAAGTAACACAACCCACAATGATGAACATACCAGAACATTTGTATAAAGTCACCAGTGTATTTACATAACGTTTTATTAATACAGATCGAAAGTTTAATGTGGAGCACAAGAATGATATGAACATTTTAAAGTTTGTGAACATTGTATTTTAACAAATTATATGTTATTTATAAATATAATAGTAAAGCTTTAAGTCGCAAATGCAGAGCATGTCAAATTCAACAACTGTTTCAAACCATGAGGAAATCACAAACATATTAACATTATAACACTACTATCCATATCATATGACATTCTTTACTAGATTTAGTGATGTTCAGTAATTATGTCAATATTAGACTACGATCAGCTCAGGATGACCTCGAAGAAGGTCGAAACCCGTCCTGTATGCTATTAAGACTAAATAAAGTATTGATTAGGTGGAAGGTTCCCATCTTTACAATTGTGTATAGAGAAGAACGATTCCGGTTCGAAGCGGCTATAAGCCTTATGCAGCGCTAATGATATCAAACACAAATTTGTGAATGGTTTCATCCGTACGACCCACGCAAAGAAAACATGCGTCGTAGTCCTGCGGTACATCTGTTTTGTAGTTTAAAAAATGTCCGCCTCCGTAGCATAGCACTCTTCTAGCTCTGACGCCGTCGCAAAAGGAGGTGAATAGTTTCGTGTCCCACCTGCGCACTGCAAGCACACATCAGTCATGTATATATGTCTGTGTTTTGTAGTTAAGAGTGTCCGCCAGCGTAATGGTTAACAAAATTACTGTAGCATTCGTTTTCGAGAGGCTGATTTAGATTCCCGGTACCATATTGCCAGAGATTTATGAATGGCAGGAAGGTTCATTTGGGGTAAAAATGGTACATGCAACTGCCTTCCACTTGGGGGCCAGCCTAAAAAAAGAGCTCCACCACCTCGGGATGAGGAAACAAGTTTAGTTAAGAAATATTCATGGTTGTTGCTAAGCCTACTAAAATAGGCAGGCGAGATCATTAACGAAGTGATCGTTTAATCTTGTAACTCGGACCAATAGGTATAGGGATTTTTGGGAAAGAAGTAGGTTTAAAACACGATAAAAAGAATCCAATAACAAATATTTTACTCGACAACGTACCTAACAAATAATAATAATAATAATAATAATAATAATAATAATAATAATAATAATAATAATAATAATAATAATAATAATAATAATAATAATAATAATTTTTTAATGCCCCACTTACTTTCAAGGATTTTCGGAGATGCAAAACAAAGCATACTAGGGTATGCGTTAATAATAAATGGGAGACAACGAACGTACAAAATCAAACATTATGATAATAAAGAGCATTACCGCCACACCTGTAGATATCTATAAATCCAGCAAACTTTCCTGTTATATATTTTTCATTTTTCTGTCGTGGAACTTTCAGCACTATCCGGGCAATAGCATACCTAACCTAAACAATGGGGTCTTTCTTATCTCATTTACAGCTGTTTAGGTAAATCCTGAATGATAAATGTAGAGAACAAGCATGAAATATACTTAAAAATAAGTGTCTGGCTTTCAACAGCCGCAATTATCAAAAGAACGCTTCCAGTCACTATGTATTACATTCGGAAATACAACTCATAACATACGCTAGTATTTGGTTGGTGGTTTAGCACGCTTTCAACAACATGGCTTTATTCAGAAAGAGTGGCTTCTGCTACACATGCGCCAGCTGGGTATATCAGAGCATCTCCAGAAACCATTTGGGAATAGCTTCACACAGTTTGGACTCTATAGTCGGGAACAAAACTATTTTTAAAAGGTTCAAAAAGACGGGACCTCGAATGCTCTTGGTCTCGATTGCAGCGCAGGGCTGACGAGATGGCAGTGAAGATAGACAGTGATCAGGTTACCTGAGTGGTAGGCCTACTGCTAAACTGACAGAAAAAAATGACTGGCCATCAATATTGCATAACATGACGATAATGTACGATACCGTTATCCCTTATCTCAACGGGTTTGGGTATTAAGTGAGAAGAATATTTGTAGCTAGTTCTTACGACCATACGCCCTTCCTAACGTCGACCTCATCAGAGGAATTAATGAGATGAAACGAATGATGTGATATGAGTAACTAAAACCGACCATATTTACTTTAACTTATATGTAGGCCTAAAAGTCGTGTTCGTTATTTATCGACTTTTTACATTTAGAAATGCTGCCTTCGAACGAAAAGAGCTAGTATCAGTAAAATACATTCATAGGTATGTTAAAGAATAGTGTAGAATGTTTACATGTACAATTTATAGCCTAGAAGTCATGTGTTCACTGCTCAAAATTTGACGTTATCTCATACTGGATCCCCGTTTACAATTTTTGGTTGTAAAAGGGGGGGAAAAGTGGTCTAATACGCGAGTAAATACCATAAATGGGCTCCCCCCTCATCAATCCCAGTTTTTCTACATCCACCAAGTCAAGATGTGGAGATTGTCCTTGTCCTTTGTGCTTTCATATTTGTCATCTTCTGTTCCTGTTGCTCATTCCTCACACACTGACCTGCATTTATGTTTGTCCTATTTTGTGTTCCTGTTCTAGTTCCTCCTATCTATATATGACTTCATTTGACACTTGTTTGCTGCTTTCCAGTACTTATGTGTCTCAAACTATACTGAAGAGTCCTCCATATCAGTTCCAGCAAGGTTAAGAGATGTTTCATAATGCATACATGATGATTTTTTAAACATACACTGATAATTAAAAAAGAAATGAATATATACTATGTTAAAATATCATTGTCCTTTACTAATATAACAGAAACATAATGGGAACAACCTCAGCCACTCTCTTTTTCAGTTGTTACAGTACTTAAGGAGGCTCAATTACAATGACATGTCTTTCCCATTTAAATTACTATAAGAAATATGTCACAAATAAGCAGGGTGGATTCTCTTTTAAAGTCAAGATTTACCTTTTAAGGATGCTTTGATTTATAAAATAAAAATAATTCCTTACCTTACTGCACTGAATTCATGGAATTCTTCCTTAGAGGTAGTACACAATTACGTGTTGTAGCTGGCAATGTTTTGAAGTTAAACAGTGTTTTACACCCAAGAAAATCCTGAAGACAATATCTGAAAAACCAACGCAATTACTTTTGTTACTGAATGTATCATCATTAACGGCTAAATATAATCGAACAAGATCAAATACAATAAAATGCACACATGATTCAATATATGAAATTGTTGTAAAAGAGATCTACCTAAATAATTAACCCCCACTTTGTAAAAGATGATGACGACGATGATGGTGATAATAAAACTGGTTTTACACCCTACTTATAACTTTTACGGTTTTCAGAGATGCTGAGCTGATGGCATTTTGTCCCACAGGAGATATTTTACATACCAGTAAATCTACAAACATGAGGCTGGCCTTCTGAGCACCTTCAAATACCACTGGACTGATCCGGGATTGAACCCGGCAATTTGAGATCAGACAGCCAGCCAGCTCTTCTATAGTCTGAGCCACTCAGCCTGGCCATTCCAAAGAAGTCAGTTTTCTCATCACAGTAAAGGAGTAATGATACTCATAACTTTGTACATTTTACAATTAGATATACCAAACGTTTTCACTTTAAGTGGCTTCTCAACCATAAAAGATATCTTTATTTTCTTTTCAGAGAGATGTGGGTGTACAAGACTTAATTTCAGGCTATTAAAAAATAGAACTATAATAATTTCAAACACAAAAGTGTCTTGGTTATCAGCATTTAGAGGTGTGATTACTTTTGAAACCAGAGAAGTACTGTACTCAGTTAAGCAGCAGGTAGCAAACAGTCGAAACTCCAGTCATATGCCAGACAAAGCCTATTTCATGAGAGTCACGAGTTGCCAAACATACCTGTTACTTTTTGTTGTCACAAATACAGCACATGGGTTCTTTCAGTGATTAACACATGCTCACAAAATAAATCATTATGGACTATATCATGAGAGTACAAGGATAACATTCAATTTTTGATGCATTTGCTTTTTTCAATTCATGATGACATTGTTCTCCTAGTACACTTACTGGAACAACACAACATTTCGAAGAGGCATCACTAAAGTTTCAAACACTCACCACTGATCTGCATTCAGGGCAGGTGCCCAGGTGGCAGATTCAATATCTGTTGTTTACCTGGTCTTATCTTAAATAATTTCAAAGAATTTAGGCCAAAGCTTGCATGCAACACATGTCTAACTGACCAGCCTGTAATTATCAGCCTTAAGTTTATCACCATTTCCTTTATACAAAGGGGCTACTATAGCAACTCTCCAGTCAAATGGTATGCCTCCTTCATGCAGAAAGTAATGAATAAGTACTTCAGATATGGTATTGTATCCGAATCCACTGCCTTTAGTGTATCCCCCCAGAAATCTTATCAATTCAAGCTGCTTATCTAGTTCTCAACTTTTCTATCTTAATGTAAATGCCTCTGATATTTAATTAAAATTTCAATATTTTGTTAGTATATTTTTTTGCAACTTGCTTTACGTTGCACCAAGTCTTATGGCGACGATGGAATAGGAAAGGCCTAGGAGTGTGTAGGAAGCAAGCGTGGCCTTAAGTAACGTACAGCCCCAGCATTTGCGTGGTGTGAAAATGGGAAAGCACAAAAATCCTCCTTCAAGGCTGCTGACAGTGAGATTCGAACCCACTATCTCCCGGACACAAGCTCACAGCTCCAAACCACATGGCCAACTCGCCTAGTTTTATTAGTTTAAACCCACCTCCTCTACCTGGACATTATCCTTGTAACTAGCATTCTTTACATACTGCTGACAGTACTATTGCCTTGTGCAAGTCCTGACATATACAGTCCCCTTGTTCATTAATGACCCCTGGGATTTGTTTACTGGAACATGTTTCTTCCTTAAAGTACACATGTACATTCCTTTCCACTTTTCACTATAATTTGTATGACTGCCAATTATGCCTGCCATCATGTTATCCTTAAAATAATTCTTTGCTAGGTGCATTTGCCCAGCAAGTTCCTACAGTTTCTCCTTGCTTCCACAACCATTTCTAACTAAATTTTTCCAACCTATATCTTAGTATCCTTACATCTCAGTTATTATAAAGCAGGTATTTACTATTCCTTACCACCTTCAAAGCTACATATCTGTTTTCACATTTCTCAACCACCAAGCCAGTTGCCACACAATTTGAGTCACATAGCTATCAGCTTGCATTTGGGAGATAGTAGGTTCGAACCCAACTGTCGGCCGCCCTGAAGATGGTTTTCTGTGGTTTCCGCATTATCACACGGCAAATGTTGGGGCTGTACCTTAATTAAGGCCACAGTCGCTTCCTTCCTACTGTATTTCTAGCCAAATCCTATACCATCGTCGCCATAAGACCTATCTGTGTTGGTGCGACATAAAGCAAAATTGTAAAAAGAAAAGTTTTTAAACCCAAGTGGCACTGGGTGTGTGATATATTAAGTGAAGTGACAAACAAAAACATATTCATGCGCGTAATATTCACAATTCTTCTGGACTATACTGGAGGTCAGTAACATTAATAACTCAGGAAACCATAAAAATCAAGTCTGATCAGTACTCAAACAATTAGAACTAAATAAATAAGATAAATAACATCATGGTGTTCGTGTGCTGCCCGTGTGGCAGGAAAATAAAAAACAATCAACAGGCTGTAGGTTGTCATGGTAAATGCAAACATTGGTTCCACGTAACGTGTAAAAAATGAACCAAGAAACTCTCCAAATTTTACGCAAGAAAGAACAATTCCAATGGTCGTGCAAATGTGAAGACTGCATTGCACAACTTAACATAAAAAAGGTTATGGCGAACTTCTCCAAACAACTTGAAGAGTTCCTCAAAGTACTAAGGGAAGAAAACAAAAAATTGGGGAAATTAGCAACCTTACATTCCAAAAAATATGATGACCTTAAAATGAATTAGACACTTTGAGGAATGATTGAAAAATGCGGAAATCACAACAACGCCAGCCGTGAACGAGCTGGAAGACTTGAAGCAGTATCAACACAAAAAAACTGAGTCGTATGCGCGAACAAACGTCTATGTTACATTCCCTATATATTGAGAAAAACGGCAATAAAGATGATTGTTGACCGCGGGACATGGCTACGCGAGAGAATGTAACAGACTTTTGTTCCGTAAACCAACAAGTTGGAAGTGCACGCCCTCACTCATTCACACATAATGTAGGCATACAGAGGAGAATAGTGTTATTATAAACTTTTAGCCTAATTATAATGATTTGGTGCATACAACGTCTTTCCACTCACTGGAGTCACTTTTCCTTTTCCTGCACCTGTTTTTCGTCAACTTGTGTACACTGCTTGGGGTCAACAGTACATTACGATCACTACTATCGTCTGATCGCACGATTATGGTTTTGATGAGCAACTAAATAAACTCAGTAATATAAGACTGAACAAACCAGAACAATCTCTGCACTAGAATGTGTTCATTACATTGCATTCAACTCGTGACATTGTCGAGCAATCGTGTGGGAAACGACGTAACATAGATGTTTGTTCAATTATTTTGCAAGTGCATTTCACTTCACAATTTTCAGAATACTATATAGCCATCTGTTGAGATATGCTCAAACTACCTGCAAATACAGATACAGGACACATCGTAGATGTTTGTTCCGTGAATATCTTAAATGCCACAAAAATGTAACAAGACGTTTGTTCGCGCATACGACTCAATTTACTAGGGTATGGAGTTCCTGCTGAAAAGGATGAAAAAGTGTTCCAGAAAGTAACTGAACTGTGAAAATGGGAAACCACGGAAAACCATCTTCAGGGCTGCCAACAGTGGGGTTTGAAGCCACTATCTCCCGGATTCAAGCTCATAGCTGCGCGCCCCTAACCACACGGCCAACTCGCCTGGTAAATAACTTAAGGCTATATAACATGTAATAAATAACAAATGCCCAACTAGAGTATCGAAAACAATTTCCACATTAATTGATCACATACTGGCCACAAACAGTAGTAAAAAATGTAATGTATTCAATATAACAAGTAACTGAAGTGATCACTACCTACTGGTATGTGAAATTTCTAGTGAAATATCAGTTCCAGAAGTACCAATAATCAAAGATAGAGGTAAGCAGTTTGTAAATTACAACAAATTAAATCAGCATATACTAGAAAATAAATTTAACTGTGAGGAAATGGACATAAAAACCTATTATAGGAAATTTATCGAGTATATTAGCAAGGGAATTGAAACCAGCTTAATTTCATAAAATGAAAGAACTTCAAAGAGATTCCCCTAAAACCTTGGGATACCCAAGAATTACTAACACTTATTCACATCAAAGACTCACTATCTTTGAAAAGCAAAGCAAAAAGCCCCTCTGCAGAAGTAATTAGAGAATTTAAAAAAATCAATAATGGAATAACCAAATTAACTCTAGATGAACATAGATTACAGAATTGCAAAAGCTAAAAAGAAACATGCAGTGTTAAATACGAAGCTTTGACATAAACATGGAATCAGCCATCTGGTGGAAAATTATGTCAGCATTTCAAACACAGAGAACATATTCAATAATCTAAATGAACTATATGTTAATGTACCTGAATATATAAGAAAAGGCCTTCCTGAAGGTGAGCAAGTTCATGGCAGCACAACAGCTGAAAATCAAACTAATAGTATTTTCATGGCTCCAACCAATGAATGTAGTGCGCTCAAAATTATCACTTCTCTAAAGAATAAAAATCATTTAACAGAAGATAAAATAACCAATGCCATGTTAAAAACCTGTTTTGAACATTTAGTGCCATATTATTGTGGAAATTATTAACCATTCTCAGTGGAGAAATACCCACATTAGTTAAATGTGTCAGAATTGTACCCATCTTTAAATTAGGAGATAATACAAATCCATCTAATTACAGGCCAATTAGTATATTATCTGCAATTGGAAAACTCACAGAAATGGTTGTAAAAATGAGATCGGTAAATTGTCTATGTAAAACTAATTACTTTTCGATAATCAATATAGGTTTCTCCCGAAGAGAGGAACTCGTAATGCCATATTTGATACAGTGATAGATGTTCAGATGACCTTACATTAAAATAAATTAGCAGCAGGGCTACTCATAGATCCTAAGCAAAGCATTTGACCTGTTTGACAACAAAATACTTCTGAAAAAGCTAAAAATGGCAGGAATTAGGGGCTTTGCACAAAAATGTTTCCAAATTTATTGATCAAACCGAACACAATACGTAATGATTAAAGATACTTAAACGTTCTAAGCAACACACTAAAACGGGAGTATCGCAGGGCTCGGTACTATGTCCTATTCTATTTTTTATCTTAATAACATACAATCTTTAACACTAAAGGGAAAATGTAAATTATTTGACGATGATATCCTAGTAACTTATAAAGGACTAAGCGAAACACAAATTATGGAAGATAAAACTTGTGACTTGAACAAGTTATCGGACTGGGCTTTATCTAAAAAAATGATCATAAATATGACTAAAACAAAATACTTAATCTTTCATAAAACAGCCCATAAGATCACAGTGGCTGAAACTGTTACCCTACAGAACCAAGTAATAGAGTCAACTCAGCTATGTATCTTAGTATACCGGTAGTATTAGACTCAAAACTTTTATGGAAAAGCTATACTGATTGTGTAATCAGCAAAAATACCCCTTTGTTAGGTATAATGCTCAGATTAAGATACAGTAATTTTTCTCACCAACAATTTAAGTGTATATATTATGCAATGATACACCCACAACTAACATACATAAGCTTAATTTGGGGAAGATCTAGGAAAGATTACTTTATTAATTTGGAAATCTTTCAAAACAGAGCCATCAAAATTATGTATGGATTCCCCTTCCTCAAATCATCACATGAAGCTTTTTTAAAGTCAAATATTCTGCCATTCCATAAGCAAATTGCATTTTACCTTATGTATAAGCTGGACAGAAAATTAACCCACTCTGCTGTTAACTTCTCCCATTTTAGTGAAATTCATACATATGAAACTAGCAAACTCAGTAAAGTATGGAGTGAAAGGCATAGAATCATCAATGGGATCTTTTGTAATTAATTAATTCATTAATAAATAAATAAATAAATAAATAAATAAATAAATAAATAAATAAATAAATAAATAAATAAATAAATAAATAGCCCACAGACTGTTTACACTTTCATTTGACATTTTCCACCTATCATCATTACTCCCATCATATCAACCAAGTGTTAGTGCCTAATAGTCCTAATTTTAAAACCTTCCTTTCCAGCAAATTTATTTTAACTACAATGAACACAGTTTTTCGATCACTTATACAATCTATTAATTCAATTCCTCTATAGAGCTTATCTGGTTTTACCAGTACCATGGCCAGAATATTATTTCTTCTAGTTTGTGCTATAACCTTCTGAGATGGCTGTCATTCCCAGATTTACTTATTTGCCATTTGTGAGTCATGCTTCCTGACCTTCGCATTACGTCTCCAATTGATATTTGATAAACTGAGATCACTTGCTAAAATCACATTAGTTTTGTTGTCGTTGCCTACACAATCAGCAGATTATCAAATAAGTAGGCAACATCATCAGCACCAACCTTTCCAGGTCAGTACAAACAAAAAACATCCAGTTGTTTATTATCTTGGGAGATGAGCCTTACACCTAGAATTTCATGTTTCTCATCCGTAACTTTTTTTTCAAGTTGCTTTACGTCGCACTGACAAAGATAGGTCATATGGCGAAGATAGGACAGGAAAAGGCTAGGAGTGAGAAGGAAGCAGCCGTGGCCTTAATTAAGGTACAGCCCCAGCATTTGCCTGGTGTGAAAATGGGAAACAACGGAATAACTTTTTTTAAATAGCGTACAAATTCTTCTTTTACCAAAATTAATACTCCCCATCCTACTGTTCGCGTTCTGTCACTACGACAAACAATCCAGTTGATATAGATGTTGATTCCCATAAGGAATCTGAAATATTTGTCCTGAATGAGCAAATTTATAATACCAATATAAATGGTCCGTTATTGGACATCATAAATTTTCCAGCTAGCTCATTCTTGGTTGCCAGCGTTTCGCCCTCGTGTGCTAGGGTGGGCTCATCAGTTGGTACCTAGCACACCTACCAATACGCTGGCTAGTGCATACCGTGGAGGCCACTGCGTAGGCTAACTGGAGCCACCGGCAGTGTCAATGCACTAAGAGACTTTGTCTCATCACTAAAAATTGATGCCTGCTTGGCCATCAGATGATATGAGCTAGCTGGAAAATATCATCTGATGGCCAAGCAGGCATCAATTTTTAGTGATGAGACAAAGTCTCTTAGTGCATTGACACTGCCGGTGGCTCCAGTTAGCCTACGCAGTGGCCTCCACGGTATGCACTAGCCAGCGTATTGGTAGGTGTGCTAGGTACCAACTGATGAGCCCACCCTAGCACACGAAGGCGAAACGCTGGCAACCAAGAATGAGCTAGCTGGAAAATTTATAATGTCCAATAACGGACCATTTATATTAAACAATCCAGTTCCGTGAAAACCTTTTCACATCCATAAGGTCACTTGTCAGCCATGATTCAACTCCTATTACAATATCTGGTAAATAGATATCTATTACACTACTGAATTCTATTCCTTTCTTTGCAATAATTTTACAGTTCAACACCAACATTTTTATGTCATCCTTAATTCACTTCCAGATCCCTGTACTCTTGTTACCCAGTTTCCCTGAATGTACCACCCTGTAACAATTCTTAAACAAACATCCTAACTTACACGTACCACTGCGACTGAAATGAAGGCCATCTGAGCGCAGTGACTTCACACGATACACTTCCAGGCACAAAAAGCTAAGCGGATTCTAGTACAGATGAATAAGTTGGAAACTCTGTACACCTCGTCCCATGCTCTGGCCTCTTGTAATGAAATATTTGTCTTCCTATTTAATATATAGTTACCCAATACACACATTTTCAATGAACTAGTATAGTTCTATTATGTTAGGAAAATGGGAAGTAACACTTATGGGGATTATTGAACTCGTTCTAAAATCAAAGTAGTTCACCCTATTACTGGTAATGTGTTGATAAACCTGTATGTATTCACTAGTCAATAAATCTCCATGATAATATTCTCCTTCCTTTTGGTTGTACTTGGGAACTTCTTAATTGATCAATCTTAATGTAGGGAAGTGTACGTATACTGTACATGTTCACCTCATTTCATACCAGAACTCCATACATTAAACTTATTTTTCATTTCATGGTTTCTTTGCAGAAAGTTACATTAAAAATTAACATTACCTAGTGATTAACATTGCACTAACATATCAAAGGTTTTCAGCAAACCAAGGCCTCAATTACGGTGATAAAATGAGAAACCACAGACAACCATCTTCAGGGCTACAGATGGTAGTATTCAAAAACATCATCGCCTGAATGCTGCCTCACAGCTACACTATCTGAACCATATGGTTTTTCTGCTACTGACAGGTACTTACTTCTTTAACTAAAACTTAATAGCCAAACAGTGCCTTTATGTGCATACGTAAGAGAATTCTAAAAAAACTTATGTAGGCCTGCATGTGACAGGAAAGAGTAGTGGATTTGTTTACCACATTACAATCCACATGCTATCACTCCAATGTGGCCTCCTGGCTGGTAAGTATTGCAGCAACTTATAAATCTCATATTTTGTCCTGTATTGGCTCAACACAACTAAGGTTATGTTACAAGGAGATTCCTACCTTCCAATACATGTTAGTTTCTTATAGCTACTTTATTATTTACATAACGTAATCCAGCTTAATCTCTGAGTATAATACTAAATAGAACATGTTTCGTTCCAATTATGGAACATCTTCAGCTAAAAGATTTAACAAAAATTGACAAGAAAAATATAACACTTATGATTATGATTGTTGCAAAAATTTAACCCAACATGAACGAACATTTTATCTCATCATCATTATCATAATCATCATAAGTGTTTTATATATCTTGTCAATTATTGTTACATCTTTTAGCTGAAAATGTTCCATAATTGGAACAAAACATGTTCTATTTAGTATTATACTCGGAGATTACGCTGGATTGAGCCTCCGTGCCTCAGACGGCAGCGCGTCGGCCTCTCGCTGCTGGATACCGTGGTTCAAATCCCGGTCACTCCATGTGAGATTTGTGCTGGACAAAACGAGGCGAACAGGTTTTTCTCCGGGTGCTCCAGTTTTCCCTGTCATCTTTCATTCCAGCAACACTCTCCATTCTCATTTCATAGCATCTATCAGCCATTAATAAATCACTTTAGGAGTGGCGACCCCATCATACTAATAGCCTATATCTGCTTCATTCATTCCATCCCTGACCCGGTCAATGACTGGAAAACAGGTTGTAGGTTTTCATTTTCATTATGCTGGATTATGTTATATAAATAATAAACTGACAAGTATTGGAAGGTGGGAATCTCCTTGTAACATAACTTTAGTAGTATTGCAGCAAGCCTCAGATCCAATTTGAAAATAATTACAACACTGAAGGCAGATAGGCACGACAGATATATACATGGTAGAAAATACATGGTTCGATTTAAGGAGAGACAGTTAGTGTCCCTATCCCAATGATTAAGAACATGACTTGAAATCAATTAATAACATTTACTTTTGTGAAAACAGAATGCCCATATCCTGAACAGCTCAGAAGATACTTAATGTGACCATTGTAAGTCAATCCCCCTGTATATGTTTCTGTATAAGAGAAAATGTGCTTTTAATATCTAGCTCCAAGGAAAAATAAATGGAAGAGAAAATAGTAAAGATGATGATGATGCTTGTTGTTCTAAGGGGCCTAACATTAAAGGTCATCGGCCCCTAATGGAACGAGATGGACGATATGATATGTGATAGTTAAAATTTAAAAATGTCTCCACTGACTAGAGTTACAAAATGGTAATGAAGAAAAATGAGTATGCCATCAAAACAATCAGTGTATCCAATTTGCAATGCCTTATTTTCTAATAAAATAAGAGAAAATACAGGAAACAAAGGAATAAGGCATTGCCTGGTAGTACAGATATATATATATATATATATATATATATACTTAATTTACGTTAGACGTTAAAATAACGCATTCAAATACGCAACACAAACTAAACTGAAGTCGATGGGATAAAAGTGCAATTGACACAAACACACTAGGACAAAGGTCATAATTACACACGATAAAACAGACCACTATCCCTCATTAAGCGGATGACGAGGTCTGCTGACTGCTCGTCATCTCGCAAGATAAGGGAAATTGTACTCGGGAGGTTAAGACTACGGCGCAGATCGACTAGGTCTACACACTCCGCAAGGATGTGTACCACGGTAAGATGATCGCCGCAAGTACACACTGGAGGGGGTTCTCCTTTCAATAGATGGGAATGAGTAAGAATACCGTGGCCGATCCGAAAACGACATAATACCACTGCTTCCCTCCGAGAGGTCTGAAGAAGTCCTTCATACCTTCGTAGTACCTTTAAACGCTCTCAGCTTATTTGGAAGAGGAGTGGCCTGCCACTCCATCTCCCAATGGGACATAACCAAATGTCTCAGCTGCGAGCGAATAGCACTTGCTGGAACCTTGAATGGCAACGGGGGCAGTGTAACTGCCTCCTTGGTAGCCTTATCTGCTAACTCGTTTCCCTCTACACCCATGTGGCCTGGGAGCCACAGAAATGTTATTCTGGTGCCGGCATCCGAACACCCGGCCAGATGGTCCTGGATCCGCTGCACCAGAGGGTGCCGAAGGAAACAGGTATCAAGAGACTGTAGCGAGTTCATGGAGTCAGTACACACAATTAAGTGTCAGCGCTCACTGGACAGTGCGTACCACAGAGCTTCACAGATAGCATAGAGCTCTGCAGTGTACACACTACAGGTTTCCAGGAGAGCAAAAAAGAAACCTATCAGTGTCAACAACGAACCCACAGCCCACTTTAGAGTCTGCGCTCGAACCATCTGTGTAAACGACGACCAAGTGTGGATACCGGCCAACAACGGACAGGAAGAGCCTCCGATAAATCGAAGGATCAGTGTTTTCCTTCGGGTCAGTGTGCAGATCCAGGATTATTTCAGGACATCGTAACCATAACCAAAGGTAATGAAACAATCTGTGACTGCTACCAAGCGTATTACAGCCGGCTGCGTTGCTCGAGGACAAGCAGCGTACAGCAAACGGTTGCCAAGGATAGCTTGGATGAAGAGGGATCTGTTGCAAATTAGCAGCATATGAAAGAAGCATTTGCTGGCGCCTCAGGTGTAAAGGCGGCACACCTGACTCAGCGGGCAGGCTAGCTATGGGGCTTGTACGAAAAGCTCCCGTCGCCAACGTAACCTCTCTATGGTGGATGCTTTTCAGCTTCTCAAGGACGCTTGGTCTTGCTGAGCCATATGCTGCACTGCCGTAGTCTAGCCGGGATAAAATATGAGCCCTATAGAATCGTAGGAGCACCGTGCGGTCAGCACCCCTATTAGTGCTGCTAAGAAACTCATGATATTCAGATTCTTAGTGCATTGCACTTTCAACTGCCGCACGGGTGGCTCCCACGATAATTTGCTATCGAAAAGGAGACCAAGAAATCGGTATCAACAACTGGAAGAATGACATTTCCTAAATAAAGCTCAGGTTGTGGATGAAGAGTACGGAACCAACAAAAGTGGACAACAGAGGACTTTGCGCTGAAAAACCGAAAGCTTTGTTCTACGGCCCACTGTTCCACTCTCCTAATAGCTTGCTGTAATTGTCGCTCTGCTACTGCCATGTTACGCGAGTCCACATAGAGCAACGGTATTACTGCTGAACCAGCAGCAGCAACAATACCGTTTATGGCAATCGCGAACAGAGTGACACTAAGGACCGATCCCTGTGGAACACCATTTTCCTTAACGTGGTATTGCGAATATGTCCTCCCTACTCGGACACGGAATAGATGGAGGGACAAAAAATTTGCAATAAATACCAGCAAGTGATCTTGGAATCTCCACTGATGCAGGACTATAATAATTTCGTGTGGCTATCTATAGCCGAGTGCAGCCCTTGTAAGGCAGACCCTCCGATGAGGGTGGGCGGCATCTGCCATTTGTAGGTAACTGCGTGTTATTGTGGTGGAGGATAGTGTTATGTGTGGTGTGTAAGTTGCAGGGATGTTGGGGACAGCACAAACACCCAGCCCCCGGACCACTGGAATTAACCAATGAAGGTTAAAATCTCCGACCCGGCCGGGAATCGAACCCGAGACCCTCTGAACCGAAGGCCAGTATGCTGACCATTCGGCCAACAAGTCAGACGATGCAGGACTGAAAGGATACCGTATCACCATGTGGTGTCATAGGCCTTTTCTAAGTCAAAGAAAACCGCTACAAAATGTTGTTTGCGGGGAAACGCATCCTCTCCAGGCGTACCAAGTGGTTAGTGGTCGAGCGAGCGGCTCGAAAACAACATTGGTACTCGGACAAGAGTCCTTGTTTCTCCAGACACCACACAAGTCGGCGATTTACTGTCCTCTCAGCCCTCTCGCCACTGAGACGGAAAATCACCCTCTATCCAGATTCAGTTGAACACACGAAGGAGATATAGTAGATTATCATCACTAAGGTGTTTCAACATCTGGTTATGGATGTCTCGTCCAGGAGACATCTCCTTGCAAAGCGCTAAGGTGCTGCTGAGTTCCCACTCTGTAAAAAGCACGTAGTCCTCACAAGCTTGAGTGGCAAAACTAAGTTGACAACGTTCTGCCTCCCACTTCAGAACGAGGAAATCACTATGGTAATTCCTGGAGCCAGATACATCAGCGAAATGACTAGCTAGATGGTTAACAATCGAGAGTGTGTCAGTGACGATACTGCCTGCAATGGAAATTCCTGGTACAGAAGTTGATTCTTGGATACCCGAAATACGTCGAAGCTTAGTCCACACTTGAGATGATGGAGTATGTGACATCATAGACGACACTCATCTCTCCCATGAAGCCTTCTTACTTTGGCGAATAAGAACTCTCGCTTTAGCGTGGAGTTTCTTAAATTTCACCAAGTTGGCCACAGTAGGCTGTCTATGGTAACGTTTATGAGCACGATGGAATTCTTTGATAGCTGCTGCTATTTCTCCGCTCTACCAAGGAACGAGTTTTCAGTGAGGAGTCCCCAAGAAGAACGGAATGGACTCCTCAGCAGCAGCAAGAAAAACTTGGGTGATGTAAGTATTTTCCTTGCCGACGGTCTGTCTGATATCGTTGTTAAAGACAGCTAGTGATGTGTACTTTGACCAATCAGCTTGTTCACGAATCCATCAACAGGGAGCCTTGACGGATTTTTGTTTCAACAAAGTAAGGATGATGGGAAAATGGTCACTGTCGCAGAGATCATTGGGTGTATTCCACCGAAACAGCGGAACCAACGTTCGGCTGCATAGACTTACGTCTATGCAAGAATGTGCGCCATAATGTACACTGAAATGTGCTAGTTCCCCTGTGTTCAAAATACATGAATCCAGCTCTGTTACTAATCTTTCTAGCTCTCGTCCCCGAGGGCAAGGCGTCTCAGAGCCCCATATGGGATGATAGGCATTAAAATCACCCAATATCACCCAATAAGAGGGAGGTGGAAGCTGATATATAAGATCAGTGACATCATTTATGTTAAGAGGCTGGCCTGGTGGAAAAATAAAACGTTACACACTGTTGCTATGCAGGGCAGCGGTACCTGCACAGCAATTGCTTCCAGTGGGGTCCTTAGTGGGACCTCTTCACTATAAGTATTAGAACAGACAAAAGTACCCACGCCACCAGACGCCCGGTGGGCATAATATCGTTCTGTCGAGTATAGTCTGAAACTTCTCAAGACCGTACGATGACCTGGTCTGAAGTTTGTCTCCTGAATACAGAATATACTCGCTGCGTACTCACTAATGAGCTGATGTAGCTCAGCAAGATGCCTGTCATAACTGTTACAATCCCACTGTAACAGTGCCATAGTGTGTGTGTGTGTGTGTGTGTGTGCTTCTGAGGTTTAGGTTAGAAGCAGCATAATGCTACCTAACCTACACTCACAACCCCATCCGAAGACTGAGATAAATGTTCCATGTTTATCACCTCATCACCAGACGAGGTGATGCATGCCTTGAATTTTTTTGACGTAGTCCGGGGGCGGAGTTTCTTTCTATGAGGTGAGTGCGCAGGTTTTCCAGGAGGAAGATCTGTTGGCGCAGAATTCAGGCCCTCAAGGTGGAGGGCATGAGGCCCCATTCGTAGGAGAAGTGGAAGAACGCCTGGTAGGGGTGATCTTCTTCCCCGCCGTCGATTCTTGTTTAGACGGGCTGGGAGGTGATTTCCCAGCCCTGGTCGACGATGCCGCCTCCGCTGGCTTAGGCGCGGCTTTCGCCGACGTTGTCTTCTTCCCTTTCTGTGCCAGCGTAGGTTTCTTAGCCGGCACAGGCTTATTGGTGGTCGAAGGCCGGGATGGACCTGCCTTCGAGCTCGTTCTCTTTACAGCGTTGCTCCTGCGACTGCCGCCTTGGGTGCAGCGATCCACTGGATAGGAGTTCCAGTGGAAAATGACAAACCTGGGAGAGACTGTGCTATCATGCTTAAGTCTAGTGTCTTGGCCGGCGCATTCAGATAATTAAGCTTACGGCGCGCATCCTGGTAGGAAAGACCATCCAGGGTCTTGATCTCCTTGATCTTCTTTTCACTCAGATAGGTCGGACAGTTCCGATCTCGAGGAGAATGAAGACCAGAGCAGTTAGTGCACTTGTATGGAGGTGTGCACTCCTCCGCGCCGTGAGCTGCTTTCCCACATGTACCACACACAGACTGATTCGAATGACGAGATACCATGTTTCCGAATCTCTGGCATTGATGGCATCGCATAGGAGGCGGAATGTACAGCCTCAAATCGCAACGATAGGTTGTTACCTTGACTTTCTCTGGCAACACTGACAATTTGAAGGAGACTATGAACGCACCTGAGGCAACGTCTTCACCGTTGACTTTGCGTGTGATACGCCAGACGTGGGTCACGCCACGGTGCTTCATGTCTTCCATCAATTCATCGTCAATATTTAGAAAGAGATCACGGAGGAAAATAACTCCACGAACCACATTCAAGATTTTGTGCTCTTCGACTTTGACGGGGAAGTGGCCAAACTGGTCGTACTTAAGCAACCGAAATGCTTGGAGCAGAGTGCTCGTCTTTAGAAGCAAACCACCATTGCGCATTTTCTTAAGGTCCTCAAGTTCACCGTATACACCTTCAATGTGGCGACTAAATAGAATCAATTTGACCAGCTTGAAATCGTGCCCGTCTGTTCTGGTAGTAACCAAGAACCTACGGAAGCTGGAACACAGATTAATACGCTGCGATTAGGGAATCAAATGTTAAAAACTTGGGTAGCGAACTACCGGAGGTGGCAGGCGGATGTGGTTTCGACGCCATGCCCGAAATCAACCTCCCCAAATGCCACCCACTCCAATCAAGGGTCTCTGTAGCCGAACCAAGCAGCCAAGGCAATACCCAACTGGTCACAGCCGTTACTGCCCGGGGTCCGATGTTGGACGATGCCTAATACGGGAGGACTGAGGCAATGAGCACAAGTACTCCCTTCCTCCAGTCACCCGCAATAACATGAACCCCATAGTGTGTACAGTGCTAAGTGTAAGTAAAAATAAATAAGAATAATTAATAAGGAAATGTCCTTCTGGCATTCGGCTGTGTGGGGACCTGTGTTGTCAGGCAGATACTACTGCCCGGGTACATGACTCTCCCACCAGCCGCTTCCTGGGTGGTTACTGAAACGGGCTTTCGAGCGTAGCCGCACACGTAGGAGGCCCATCTCCGAGCAGCACGCAGATGAAAAATTTTTAAATGGTCTAAAACTGACCCTCGGAAAAACAATAAAAAAATAAAGAGGGGACCATGGCCACATGACCCTTTTAGTCGCCTTCTACGACAGGCAGGGATTACCGGTGGATGTATTCAGCCTTTCCCATCCATAGGAGGTCCAACACAATATATCAAACCGCAATCCATTTCCGCGCCTAGGTCGCCCCTTTTAGTTGCCTCTTACGACAAGCAGGGGTTACCGCGGGTGTATTCTACATGTATGCCCCCCACAGGAGGTAGTGTGTTTGGTCCGCGAATGGTATTTCATTTCCCTCAAGTCCGCCGGTAAACCGGTTAGTACCCCCCATCCGCCACCTGCGAGTATCACCTCTCGCCCTGCTATGCCAGCGTAGTAGGTTTGTGGAAAACAGTAAAGATAAGATTTAAAAAACATGGGATTGCAATTCTTGATACTAAACAAGTGATCTGAAGTTTATCTTTTATTTAGAGGCATTTAGTAATTTACACGCGAGATTGCACAATTTTTTTTTTTTTTTTTTTTGGCACTGACACAGATATGTCTTATGGCGACGATGGGACAGGAAAGGGGTAGGACTGGGAAGGAAGCAGCCGTGGCCTTAATTAAGGTAGAGCCCCAGCATTTGCCTGGTGTGAAAATGGGAAACCACGGAAAACCATCTTCAGGGCTGCCGACAGTGGGGTTCGAACCTACTATCTCCCGAATACTGGATACTGGCCGCACTTAGGAGACTGCAGCTATCGAGCTCGGTACAAAATATTTTAAAAATATTTTGAAAGGATCTATTCCGTAATGGTTGATGTATGGCAGACCCAAATGAAAATAATACAAAGAACATTTTTGAGGGAGAAATGTCAAGCAAAAAATAAAAGCACTCAGATAGGCATAGAGCATAAAAGCAGGTTCTTGAAAACAGTTATGCAAATCAACCATATTATTTACCCTGGATTTTGAATTTGTTATTCTTCAGAGTTAAATAGTCACCTAATTATCTAACAATAAATTAAGTCACAGTAATTTGGGTTTCATTAACTGTAACTTACACATAACATGTGTTACTGAACTCTTATCAGCAGTATAGTATACATAACTTTGAAGTTTTTGAATGTCTTGAAATACAACACTATGAACACTAACATTCCTGTGAGGCAGCTACATCTGAAATTAAGCCAGTGCATGTTGAATTTAAGAAATGTAACATCACATCCCTGTGGATTGAATTCCATGTAAATCTGGATGACTTGCTGCTATGATCACATTACTGACAGAGTGATGTAAAACTACAAGTTTGCTTACTATGTTACAGTGTTCTAAGCATTATAATTTGTGTTTCATCAGACTGAAAATCTTCAAAGTTATATTAACTGAGTCTACACTAAAACATAATGGCTTCCTTATTAATAAACTAATAACAGCAATTCTAGAATGTACATTTTCTAAAATAACTTCTTCAAGTATCTTCAATGCAAGGGAACAATGACTAGCATCCCCTAGGAGGGTATAGGAACTATGATTAGCCTTTACGAAGTATTTCAAAATTACCTGGCGAGTAATATTTGAAGTAGGTTAGAGCCAAACTGTAAGTAATGCACAAAAAATGTTGAAGGATCAACATGAAAACAAAGAAAGAGGCACGGATTAAAAACACACACACTTAAGAATGGCAGTTTACATTAAGCAAATCTTTTACACAGTATTACTCCATAATTGTCATTTTGAAACTAAATTGGTGAAAACATTAAAAAGGAAATCTGAATTTTCAGTTATGACTATGAAAATGTCATAAAAGAAGAGTCTTGCAAGCGTTGTCGTCCTTCCTGCATGCCGCATATCGGTAAATGAGTGTGTGGTCACTGCCACACCGTTCCCGTATGCCCATCGAAATCCCACGAACTCTGACGAATGAATAAACAGATAGAAAACGAGATGTAAAAACAGTCAAACTTACCCCATTACCCTGTAGACAAGCATTTAAGCATGTGATGCTATTTCGATTCAATTCAGCTGCAATATTTTGGTGGGAATGGTATTTTTCAGCTCATTAACAGTAAGGTGGAAGGCTTACTTCTATACACTATCTTTAAAACTACCCCAAAAAATGAAGTCGTTAAATTGGGAGAGCGAGCTGGCCATAAACTTGCAGTAATTACTTTGTACCCAAAAACATCACACACAGCATTCATTGAATTACGAATGGTATGTGCTGTGGTCATAAAAAAAATGTGATCTTGCCGCGATGGGGAGGCTTGTGTCTCTTATCGAAGCAGATTGCCGAGCTGCAGGTGCAACCATATCAGATGGTATCTGTCAAGAGACCAGACTAACGAATAGTTCAGTGAAAGGGGGTAGCAGCCTTTTGGAAGTGGAAAGGGTGGCAGTCTAGATGATTGCCTGATACAGTCTTGTAATAATTCTTAACATGGCTTTGTTGTGTTGATACTGCTACACAGCTGAAAACAACGGGAAATTACAGCCATAACTAATTCCTGAAGACATGTAGCTCTCGCTGTATGAATAAGGTACTGATGATGGCTTCCTCTTGAGTAAAATATTCCAGAGATAAAATAGTCCCCCAATGGGATCTCCGGGTGGGGACTACACGAGAGGGGGCAATCACCAGGAAGATGGATACTGACATTCTGCGAGTTGGAGCATAGAATATTAGGGAACTGAATCTAGAGAAGAAGTCTGCTAAGCATAATTAGCAGTCATTCAAATTTTTGTGAAAAATGGAAAGGTATGTACAGTTTCTTTAAGGCAGAAACAGAATCCAAGGAGGACATTCCAGGAATTAGCAAATTACAAGGGGAGGGTGAATGTGAGGATCTACAGTCAACAGTATGTAAAGATTGTTGGTTACAAGGATAATGTCCAGATAGAGGAGGTGACTAATATGAGCAAATTATAGAAATTTACCTATGGTAACAAAGACATTTACAATAAGATACAAAAGTTGAAAACTAGAATAGCAGCTGGAATTCATAAAATTTCTGGTAGATAGACTAAAGACAATGGTTTGGGATACTGTACTATATCTGAAGTACTTATCTGATTACTGTATGCATGAAGGAGATATATCAAATGCTATAGTAGGCCCTCAGGGTCGTACAAAAACCCTTATACAGATGTTCAACACATGTATAGTTACACATCAAATCAACCCTGTATAATTGTTGCATATTTTTCTTACTAATAAACGTGGTATACAGATTGTATTACTATACTGCACGTATATACTCATTCCAAGCTATAGGAATCTCTTCCTGCAGTTCACCACCGACCTATTTCTTCATGTATATTATCGCCTTTGCTGGTTATATGTATATAAATCTTAATGTTATTGGTTGAAATAGGTTAATATCCAGTTATGTACAGAATTTTGAGCTGCATCTAATGATGTTAACAAAATTAATATTAAAAAGTAATTTAGTGCAAAAATGTTCATATAACAGAAAGTTATGTGAAATAAAAAATTAGTCATCGTACGGAACCCACCATGTCACAACTCCCATTTCATCTTCATTATGTTCATAATTTTTTCACTGCTGGTAAAAAAACATTTCGGCTCAAAGTAGGTAAGTTTGATTTTAAATTTGAAAAAAAAAATTCAGTATGAGTCTTTCTTTACAGTCATGTTCAGAAATTTGTATGTGCACGCATGCACAACAGCAATCATTAATTTACAAATACTGAACGAGACACGTGTTTATTACACGCATTGCAAAAATGTAAACACATGAACATACTTCAGAAACCAGAAATTTACATATTACAAAAGCAGAATACGGAGAATAATTTAAATGAACACATGGCAGAAGAAAACCCAATTTCATGTTTTTATCCGTATTGAACTTACTATTAGTATTTACAATTCTTGTATTTATTATTCACACCAATTCAATACATAAAATGTTTACTGTCCTAAAGGGACATTCCAATACAATCGTTAATTGGTACATGTTTCGCTCATTGTATCGAGCATCTTCAGTCATCTTTTATACGATTGTCTCAAGGTTAAGTCAATCATTAAGTCCTATTTACAATAATGTTGCACATTAAAAATGTTTTACACAATAAAATATAGTCACGGTTAAAGAGTAAACAAGAAAAATTGACAATTAAAATGTCTCATTAATGGACTAGACATTAATTACAAAATATTGATAAAATGTTGTCACTACTTAAAAAGTAAACAAGAGAATTTGACAATTAAAATGTATCTTTAAAGGACTAGACGTTAAAATATTGATGTCATAGTAAATATGCCAATTAAATTGGAAGATTTGGCTAATTCTCGTTTGATTCTTGATTTTTCCAACCATTGTTAGTGTATTTATCGAAGTTTCAATTTTCATACGAAAACAGTAAAAGTTAAAAGGTTAAACTTGCGGTCCCATTAAACCAAGCTTAATAACAAACTGACTAGTAAATACAGGCTGACTCAAATCAGTTGAAGATTGTGATGACTACAACTATGATGCATACAACAGAGTATAAACATCCAATGAATCATCCCTTAATAATGGCCTAGATCTCGTCTAAAGAAAACACATCAATCAATCAATACTGATCTGCATTTAGGGCAGTCGCCCAGGTGGCAGATTCCCTATCTGTTGCTTTCCTAGCCTTTTCCGAAATGATTTCAAAGAAATTGGAAATTTATTGAACATCTCCCTTGGTAAGTTATTCCAATCCCTAACTCCCCTTCCTATAAATGAATATTTGCCCCAGTTTGTCCTCTTGAATTCCAACTTTATCTTCATATTGTGATCTTTCCTACTTTTATAGACGCCATTCAAATCTATTCGTCTACTAATGTCATTCCACGCCATCTCTCCGCTGACAGCTCGGAACATACCACTTAGTCGAGCAGCTCTTCTTTTTTCTCTCAATTCTTCCCAACCCAAACATTGCAACATTTTTGTAACGCTACTCTTTTGTCGGAAATCACCCAGAACAAATCGAGCTGCTTTTCTTTGGATTTTTTCCCGTTCTTGAATCAGGTAATCCTGGTGAGGGTCCCATACACTGGAACCATACTCTAGTTGGGGTCTTACCAGAGACTTATATGCACTCTCCTTTACATTCTTACTACAACCCCTAAATACCCTCATAACCATGTGCAGAGATCGGTACCCTTTAGTTACAATCCCATTTATGTGATTACCCCAGTGAAGATCTTTCCTTATGTTAACACCTAGATACTTACAATGATCCCCAAAAGGAACTTTCACCCCATCAACGCAGTAATTAAAACAGAGAGGACTTTTCCTATATGTGAAACTCACAACCTGACTTTTAGACCCGTTTATCAACATACCATTGCCTGCTGTCCATCGGAAAAATACCGCAAGTTTAACCTTTTAACTTTTACAATTTTCATATGAACATTGAAACTTCGATAAATATACTAACAGTGTTTGGAAAAATCAAGAATCAAACTAGAATTAGCGAAATCTTCCAATTTAAGCGGCATATTTACTATGACTTGGACATCAATATTATGTTATTAACGTCTAGTCCATTAATGAGACATCTTAATTGGTATTTTTCTTGTTTACTCTAAGTGTGATGACATTTTATTGTGTAAAATATTTTTAATGTGCGATGTTTTTGTAAATAGGACTTAATGAATGACTTAACCTTGAGACAATTGTATAAAAGATGGCTGAAGATGCTCGATACAGCAAGCGAAACATGTACCAATTAACGATTGTATTGTAATGTCCCTTAGGACAATAAACATTTTATGTAATGAATTGGTGTGAATAATAAATACAAGAATTGTAAATTCTAGAAGAAAACCCATTATTTAAATTGGCAATTCAATATGCCAGAAAAAGAAAAGAAAAAAGGACAAGGAGAAAAGGAAGGCAGATGTAATTCGTTACTACACCTCCCCTCCAGTGATGTATGCTCCTCCTACTCGCTCCCTCCCAATGTCCAACCCGCTCGCCCAGTTGCTCAACAGTCTGCTCCCTCAGTTGAAACTGCATACTCTGCATTCAATGTAAGTTGCACTCATTTTACGCTTCAGGTTCTTACTTCCTTGGGAGATACAGTAGAGCAATTACATTAGTTTATTTAATCCTTCTTACAGAAAAGGAGCTTTCATTTTACCCTGGCAGGCTAATCGTTTACTACGGTCAGTATCCTCCTGTTTGGAAGTGCTTTGGCTATGATTAGTGTTGACGAAGCAGGGGCATATGGATCTTCTTTCAACACTTCTCAAAAGCGTAACAAGAGACAAGTGAAGAGTGTTTGTAACATAATTTGTGTTTAAATTTTATTAGATATAGTTTGTATAGTTATGTTAGGTAGTAATAGTAATATAACAAGTCAGATATGCCTAAGTAATTTTAAGGAGCTGAACAAGATAATCCTTCCATATTTATGAAACATGTACTCGTGTAATAATGTGTGTGTTAGACAATAAATATGGTACTTTAATGTATTCACAAGGCAGATCTATAAAAACAATATTAATAACTGGTTTGAAAGAAGACAGTTCAGGTTTAGGAAAGGTTATTCCCCTGAAGCCAAACTTGTAGATTCCAGCAAGATATAGCGGATATAAAATATGCCCGATAATATTGCTAAGGAGGTTCTGAAACTGGGAGGTGGAGCTATTCTATGCTATTTGGAAGTACTATTTACTGCGTCTCTCAACAATAAGAAAATTCCAGATGTGTGGAAGAAAGCAACAGTAGACCCGATTTTTAAAGGGGGTTAGAGACTGCTAATGGACAACTATAGACCCTTTAACCTTAAGTCCATCGTATGCTAACAAATGGAAAACCCCATTTTAGAATATATAAGGGAACAATGAGTGAGAAGTTCATGGATTAAGGGTTGTCAACATGGTTTTAGAAAAGGTTTCTCCTGTGAAAGCCAGATGTTGTCGCTCATTCAAAATATTAATACCAATATAATGGTCCGTTATTGTGCTTTTAGCACACGAGGGCGAAGCGCAGGCAACCAAGAATGAGTTAGCTGGAAAATTTATAATGTCCAATAACGGACCATTATATTGGTATTATAAATTTACTCATTCAGGACAAATATTTTAGGTTCCCTATGGGAATCAACATCTACACCATTCAAAATATTAGCGAGTCATGAAACATAGGTGTGCAAGTTGATGCTATTGTATATGATTTTGCTAAAGCATTTGATGTAGTACCACATAACATTCTCATTCAAAAATTGGAGAAAATAAACACTGATAAAAGGGTGGTTCTGTGGATCCGGGAATTTTTGACAGACTGCACGCAGAGGGTAAAGGTGGGAAGTAAATCCTCCGACAAAGTTTCTGCAATGTCTGTAGAAGTACAGGGTAGTAAAGGCCACTCCTATTTACGCTTTTATGAATGATCTGCTGAACGAAATTCAAAGTGAATGCAGATTGTTTGCTGAAAACTGCAAAATATACAGAAAAATGCAGATGCTGGCAATAATAGGTTATTACAGGCCGATCTAAATATAATACATAAGTGGGCACTCTTATAACAAAATGAAAAATATTCTTGAAAATACAATC
This sequence comes from Anabrus simplex, assembly GCF_040414725.1. NCBI lineage: Eukaryota > Metazoa > Arthropoda > Insecta > Orthoptera > Tettigoniidae > Anabrus > Anabrus simplex. The sequence goes on from NC_090266.1 coordinate 311,765,222, forward strand.
TCATTAGAATGGGAAAGAAACACAGGCAAGGGGACTTTCACTATTGTCTTGGAATGGACACACTCGTAGAGTGTGACCCATGCAAGTACCCAGGAATCCACGTCAAGAGAGTTCTAAAAATGCGACACCAACGTAGGAAGTGTAATTTCTAAAGCATACAAGTCCTTACACTTTGTGATGAGGGTGCTAAAGGGCAGAAGTTCCAAAATGAAGGCGCAGGGCTACACATCACTCATTAGGACAGTCCTGGAATATGGAGTAGCTGTATGCAATCTATCCCAAATAGGACTCATTATGGAATTTGAGATGGTACAGCGAAAGACTGCAAGATTCGTCCTTAATGATTTCAATCCCAGAAGTAATGTGACAAGTATGATAAGAAACTTGGTTGGGAGACACAGGGGACTAGAAAATACTAGGTAAAAACAGAACGAGAATCTGCCACCTGGGTGACTGCCGTAAATGCAGATCAGTGGTGACTAATGGTTAGAAGTTTGAATCATTGTGGTAGGTCAGTGAATCTGACAAAGGAGATGGATGGACTAAAGTTAGATGTAGCTGTTGCAAGTGAAGAACGCTGGGACGAAGAGCAAGATTTTTGGTCAGCAACTACAGAATTGTCAACACAAAATGCAGGAATTTATTTAATAATGAATGAGAAAATATGGCAGCAGGTAAGCTACTATGACCAGCATAGTGAAAGGATTATATTTGTTGAGATAGACACCAAAACCAATGTCCACCACACTAGTGCAGATCTATATGCCTACTAGTTCAGCAGATAATGAAGAAATCGAAAGATATGAACAGATAGAAGATTTATAACAATATGTAAAAGGTGACAAGAATCTAATTGTGATGGGAGACTGGAATGCAGTGGTAGAAAAATGAAGAGAAGGTTATACAGTAGGAGAATTCAGATTGGGACAAAGGATTGAAGGAAGAAGTCTGCTGGTTGAATTGTGCACCAATCATAATACAGTCCTCGCTAATACTTGCGTGGACTCCAATCACAACTTGCTGATTATGAAATGCCATATAAAGTTGAAGAAATTGATGAAAGGAAGGAGTGCAAGGAGATGCGATCTAGACAAGATGAAAGAAAAGAATGTGAGGGATTGTCTCAAGGAACAAGTTGCACAAGGACTAAAACAGGCCGAAGGAAACATAGGCTAATAGAGGAAGAGGAAGAAAGAACAGTTATCAAGAATTAGGTCAGTTTTTTTTTTTAATTTCGCTATATGTCGCATCGACAGAGGTAGGTCTCTCAGCAACGACAGGATAGAAAAGGACCAGGAGAGGGAAGGCAGCAAAGCCTAATGCGAAAACAGGAAACGACAGAAAACCATATTCAGGGCTGCCAGCAGTGCAAGAAACAACCTCTCTCCCGGATGCAAGCTCACGGATGTGCGCTCCTAACTGCATGGCCAACTTGCCTGGTAAGAATGAGGTCAATAAGACTGCTGAAGAAATGTTAGCAAGGAAGGAAAGATCAACTAAGGATCAAGAGATAGAAGGCAGTTTGGGTTTAGGCAAGGTTATTCCAGTGAAGCTCAGCTTGTAGGATTCTAGCAAGATATCGCAAATATCCTGGATTCAGGAGGTCAAATGGACTGTATCGCGATTGACCTATCTAAGGCATCTGATAGGGTAGATCATGGGAGACTACTGGCAAAAATGAGTGCAATTGGACTTTACAAAAGAGTGACTGAATGGGTGGCTATGTTTCTAGAATATACAAACTCAGAGAATTAGAGTAGGCAAAGCTTTATCTGACCCTGTAAAAATTAAGAGGGGAATTCCTCAAGGCAGTATTATTGGATGTTTATGTTTTCTTATATATATCAATCATGTGTAAGGAAGTGGAATTGGAGATAAGGCTTTTTGCAGATGATGTTATTCTGTACAGAGTAATAAATAAGTTACAAGATTGTGAGCAACTGCAAAATGACCTCGATAATGTTGTGAGATGGACAGTAGGCAATAGGATGATGATAAACGGGGTTAATAGGTTGTGACTTTCACAAATAGGAAAAGTCCTCTCAGTTTTAATTACTGCGTTGATGGGGAGAAAGTTCCTTTTGGGGATCATTGTAAGTACCTAGGTGTTAATGAAAGGAAAGATCTTCATTGGGGTAATCACATAAATATGAATGTAAATAAAGGGTACAGATCTCTGCACATGGTTATGAGGGTGTTTAGGGGTTGCAGTAAGGATGTAAATGAGAGAGCATATAAGTCTCCGGTAAGATCCCAACTAGAGTATGGTTCAAGTGTATGGGACCCTCACCAGGATTACTTGATTCAAGAACTAGAAAAAATCTAAAGAAAAGCAGCTTGATTTGTTCTGGGTGATTTCCAACAAAAGGGTAGCGTTACAAAAATGTTTCAAAGTTTGGGCTGGGAAGACTTGGAAGAAAGGAGATGAGCTGTTCGACTAAGTGGTATGTTTACAGCAATTATAATAAGTATTTCTTATCCACCTATTGAATACAAATCACCTTTATTGGTGTTTATACTTTCATACATTTAATTCTTAAAGAATTAACTAGGTGTATGAATATTAAGAGGTTGCATGGAAAATACTTCTATAGAAAGAGGATAAGGCAGAAAGATGGCAAGAACATATTGAACAGTTGTATCAAGGTAAAGACGTAGATGATACGGTTCTGGAACTAGAAGAGACTGTTGATGCTGATGAAAAGGGAGACCCAATCTTGAGGTCAGATTTCACCAGAACTCAGAGAAACCTAACAGGAATAACGCACCTGGAATTGATGATATTCTCTCTGAATTACTGACTGCCTTAGGAGAAACCAGCATGGCGAGGATATTCCATTTAGTGTGCAAGATCAATTATACAGGAGAAGTTAAGTGCCATCCGATTTTTGGCAGAATGTTGTAATACCTATTTGCAAGAAAGCCAGTGCTGACAAAAAATGTTAAAACTACAGCACGATTAGTTTAGTATCTCACGCCTGCAAAAGTTTAACACGTATTATTTACAGAAGAATGGAAAGGCAAGTGTGAAACTGAATAGGGAGAAGATCAAATTGGCTTCAGAAGAAATGCAGGGACATGTGAAACAATCCTAACTTTGACGCAAGTGTGAAACTGGTATAACTCGAAAACAATAGTCTTTCACCCATCGGTAAATAATGCAAATATCCAGCTTGAATTATGATGATTATTATTACTATTAATTTAAGATTACGATTATTATTATGACTTGTGATGTACATCCACTTATTAGTATCATTATTAGTTTACGATCACATTATTTGTGAGGTTATGTCATGAAACTTTTGTTGTATATACTGTAGATATTTGTATGAGTTTAGTTAATGCAAGAACCTGTAAATAATTTATTATTACCTGTATTAATGATTTTTAATCCACTACAGAATTGTTAAACACACTGTAACATCCAGAATGGCACTGTGTAGACAAGAACTCAGTAGAATATTCTATACATTATACCTGGGCCTTAAGCACTCTAGAATTTTGAGAAAATGTATCTTTCTAGAAGCCTGGCCAGGAACATATAGAGATGGTCTTGGTGGTAGAGACAGTTATTACAGTTGGAGTTAAGGTTTAAAAGAAATATACTTGTGACTACTTGTTGTAGGTGACATGCTTGTAAGCAGTCAACTGTTTCAACTGTGTTTTAAGGTTGCAACCTCCATGTGGCGTGTGCTTAGTGGTACACATTTGTTAAAGATGGCGGTTTGTGATGTGTGTATTTTGTTTGTGACAACAACTGATTAGGTTATGTGTATGTTTATGTGAAGTTAAGGTGAAATAATTTAAATGGCAAGGTTATTCCATTTACTGTGCAAGATGAATGATACAAGGGAAGTGAAGTGCCATCTGATTTTTGGCAGAATGTTGTAATACCTATTCGCAAGAAAGCCGGTGCTGACAAGTGTTAAAAGTATAGCACGATTAGTTTAGTATCTCACGCCTGCAAAAGTTTAACACGTATTATTTACAGAAGAATGGAAAGACAAATCAAAACTGAGTAGGGAAAAGATCAAATTGGCTTCAGAAGAAATGCAGGGACACGTGAAACAATCCTAACTTCACATCTGATCTTGAGGTCCGAATTAAGAAGGCCAAGCCCATGTACATGGCATTTGTTGATCTAGAAAAGACATTCGATAATGTTTGATTGGAGCAAGCTGCTATTTGAGATTCTGAAGGTGATCAGGATGAGATACCGAGAATGAGGAAATTTACAATCTGTATAAAAGTAAGTCTGCAGCGATAAGAATCGAGGGCTATGAAAAAGAAAAATCAATCCAGAAGGGAGTGAGGCAACGCTGCAATTTGTTCCCCTTCTTTCCCATGTTTACATAGAATAGGTGGTAAAGGAAATCAAGAGGAATTTGGAAAGGGAATCATGATCCAATGAGACTAAATCAAAACTCTGAGATTGCAGATGATATTATTATATTATCTTATCTTATCCGAGACTGCAGAAGATCTGGAGAAATTGCTGAATGGTATCGACAGAGTTTTGGGGAAGGAGTACAAGATGAAAATAATTAAGTCCAAAACAACAGTAATGGAGTGAAGTACAATGAAGCCAGGTGATGCCAGAAATATTAGATAAGGAAATCTAATCTTTAAGCAGTGTTCTCCCTAGGACCTTTTTATTGGGTGCACCGCCCTGCCATATATACCAGCCACACGGCTAACATAACCTAGATATGTGCTAGTTACATAATATTATGCATATTTGAGTCACTAGCCGGCCCCATGGTGTAGGGGTAGCGTGCCTGCCTCTTACCCGGAGGCCCCAGGTTCGATTCCCGACCAGGTCAGGGATTTTTACCTGGACCTTAGGGCTGGTTCAAGGTCCATTCAGCCAACTTGAGTAGAATTGAGGAGCTATCCGACTGTAAGATAGCGGACTCGGTCTAGAAAGCCCAGAATAACGGCCGAGAGGATTCGTCGTGCTGACCACAGAACACCTCGTAATCTGCAAGCCTTCGGGCTGAGCAGAGGCCGCTTGGTAGGTCACAGCCCTTCAAAGGCTGTATTGTCATGGGGTTTGGTTTGGTTGATTTGAGTCACTGGGTACTCCAAATTAAAATATGAATACTGTAAAACCTTTAATTTATATGATAAATCTTTATTATTGTCAGCATAATTGCATCCGTTACATCGGAGTTTAAATGTTTAGCTGGACTATAATGTAGTATTGTGCGTAAGTGGTATCTGATTTGGCGTCGAATTGCATGCGAGCGCTCGATTCCGGGGGACGTCACAAACCCAGACGGCACTCCACAGCAACCGACTGGTGAGCCCCAGTGTTACATGATTATGAACGAGCAGTAGAACACACTGTTATGTTTTGTTCATAAAAATAATTCAGTTTTGCAGTTGATTTGCAGTTTTGTTTACCTATCTGAATTAATGCTCTGAGGGGAATAAATATTGAAGTTTTATCATATTCATTTTTATGTGTAGTATTCCCTGTCTGGTTACCGATCGCTGGCACCCGGCTGACGAAAATTTCTGGGAAGGGCACTGCTTTAAGGAAGTAGACGACTACTGTAACTTGGGTAGTAAGATAACTAACGATGGCAGAGGTACGGATGAAATAAAATGCAGACTAACATAAGCAAGGAAGGCCCTTCTTAAGGAAGGAAATCTTCACACTTAGAACATTGATATAGGAATTAGCACAATGTTTTTGAAGAATTTCTTCTGGAACCTGGCATTGTATGGAAGCGCAACGTGGACAATAACTAGCTCAGAAAGAAAGAGAATTGAAGCTTTTCAAATGTGGTGTTACAGAAAAATGCTGAAGGTGTGACGGATGGATCGAATCTTGAATGAAAAGACACTGAATTAATTTCATGAGAAGAGAATGATTTGGATAAATTTATTACAAGTAATATATGACATGTTTAGCCTGTATTGTCTACTTTCACCACTTTAAAAAACATTGAAAAGTTTCACCTTTACACTACTTGCAAAAGTTTTTATCCTAAAAGTTTAGTTATAGGTGCATGTTCCGTCCCTCTTTGGGACATTTTCAGGCTAGCGAAGAACGAAAGTAAAATAGTAAAATTAGCATAACAAAAATAAAGGTGTTATATTCATGTCTACAGCAACTCAAATTTACATGGTCTTAGGGTGCCTTATGACAAACTGTTAACGTGAAATCCATTTGAAACATCTCATCATTGTTCATCTTCAAAATAATCTTATGTTTGCTGACACACAGGTAAAGAGAGAAAAATTATGACTAGTAGTTCTGTCTTCGTTCTATGCTGCTATTCATAAAATGTGTTCCATTAGTGGTTTAATGGATAATAAACAGCGTGTGGTAAAATTAGGCTGTTAACACAGCGAGAGCTTTTCATGGGGTGCCCTTATATGTTGAAAAACCGGGCTTGGGTCGTATGATTTCAATCTTGGCGTTATCAAGAATGAAAATAGGTTACTGTTAGTCAGAAATTGTGTAAACGTAAACAAGATTGGATCGTAAAAGAGAATATAAGGCCTATCTGAGTACTTACATTCCTTCCCGGTCGTTATGTGTCTTGGCAGACAAGCTGTATGCCGTATACAGACTGTTGTCTATTGCTGGCTGGAGGTAGCGACCAAAAAGTAGGGGAAGACTTGAGAGGGTCAAAGGGAAAGCTGAGTGGGAGAAGAAGTAGGGCGGGCTTGTGTTCTCGTTGGGATTTCTTTAAGGAATGTATTAATTTTTACTTCTTTGGAAAGGATGTTGAGATTCTCCGATATTTAATTCCATTACCATTGGGGTTTGTTTATTGGTCAATGTTAATGAAGATATTTTCGTAAATATTGAGTAAAGTACCTGTATCAGCTATCTGGAGGATGGAAACGCATTATTCTATTATAGAAAAATAAAGGTTCAAGTCCAACATCCGGAGCTCATGGCGAAAAATCTATTGTGATTTTTGGCGTGTGTGTTCCTGGTAACGAATAAGAAAATTAAGTACGGTTTGGGCTATATAACTGGCTTGGCATTCTAAGCAATTTAGCTTGTATACTCTGGAGTTCATGTATATATTATTGTTACTGTGAATGCTTAGATGATTGTGAAGAATAGTGGAATTGTTATCAGCTGTTCTGAAAGCTATGTTAATTTTTTTTTTTTTTTTTTTTTTTTTTTTTTAAGATGTTCATAATTTGATAGATCTTATTGTTGAAGGTGAAGGTGATTGAACTTTTTCTTCCTTTTTGGAATCTTTGAGTAGCTTGGTAGAAGGTTTGTTTTGATGATGATGATGATGATGATATTTGCTTTACGTCCCACTAACTACTCTTTTACGGTTTTCGGAGACGCCGAGGTGCCGGAATTTTGTCCCGCATGAGTTCTTTTATGTGCCAGTAAATCTATAAATCTACTGACACGAGACTGACGTATTTGAGCACCTTCAAATACCACCGGACTGAGCAAGGATCGAACCTGCCAAGTTGGGGTCAGAAGGCCAGCGCCTCAACCATCTGAGCCAGTCAGCCCGGTGAAGGTTTGTTTTTGACTGATAATTCTGTCGACAAAACTCTTTAAAACCATTCCTGTCAGCTATGGTATAAATTATATCCATTTATTTCTTAAACTTTACTTCGGAGATTGGGATATTGAAGGCTCTGTGGATTAAGCTAAGAAATGCTCCTCTTTTTGGGGCTCCAGAATGAAACAAGTCATGTTTAAGTATGTTGATACTTCGTGCAGGTTTCCTGAATATTTTGAAAGAAAGTTTGTCGTCGTGTCTAGTTGACCCTTTCGCTTTCAAGCTCTCAGCTGATGGATGTGTGAAACCTGTCAGCCACATTTACCCCACTATGCACCCACTTCTTTTAAAATTACATGGAGGGCACACCAATAAAGATACCACCATTAAAGTGTGTAAACTTATAGAGTATATACTGTATATCACTTATCACTGCAAGTGAGCCATGTATCTAAACCAGAAGGGTTCAATTTAAAAAAATTAACGAATGTGGAAACAAAGTTATAAGTTTCAGATTTTGAATGTTTTGAAGTAATTCTGAGAAATGGTGTTCACTGCAAAAGTTTGTGATTGATATTAGTAGAACTAGCACGGTAAATATCAAGATTCTATGTGCATTAGATACAAGAATAGATTAAATTGTATAAAGTGAAGTATCATTGTATAAAGTCTGCCATTTTTGCATAAAATACACATTTCTTACTGGAGGTGCTGGATTATCATCATCGTCATCATCATCATCATTATCGTCATCTTCATCTACACTCTCTGATTCGGACAAAGGAACATCACTTGAATAATTGTCAAGATATTCCGTGATATCATCATCAGCTAAATGAACTCTCTTCGCCATGTCGCGCGTGATAAATAACTAGGCCTAAGCAAAATGATTTATATCCGACTACAGCACTTCACTAACAATACACACCTAATTTGTGTACCTAAGAAAACTATTTAAATAATGAACTAGCAAGTAAGCTAAATATAATGCCTATGATACTGCTGAATTTGACTATGTAATCAGTACCATCAACAAAAACAGAGAGAAATGTTCGCATGTTTGCTGCCAACCACGACGTAAACAAGACACTGAATTCCAGTGAGCATGTTTTTAACTAAGGATATTGATAAATACGGAGAGTCAGCAGCTCCCACAGAGTATAACGAGAGTTAAAACTGTGCTCTTCTTATTCCGTCCAAAATGCTGCTATATGGCATGTAAAGAACGAAATAATAACAATAAAGTCCAGAAACAATGGATCGTTACCATGACAGTTTTCACAGGAACTGTGGGTACCGACAGATCAGTTACCTTGTAAGCAGAAGGCTTAACATTAAATCCAAAATATTAATCGAATTGTTGATTTCCGAACCAGTGTAAATTTAATATATTTGTCTATCTCATTTAAAAAATCTGAGATTGATACACCATTCATTTCTGTTTCATCGACTATAGCGAAAGCATAGTCAACAACTCCGGCCCAGTAAAAGATTACTTTAATGTCATTGAGAATTCTGTATTTTCCAAGTGGTCTATGTATATTTCTGCCAGTATACCTGAAGCAGGAGCTCTCATAGGTAGACATTCTTGCTCATTAACTGTGCTGTTAAAAGAAAAATAATTAGTGGATAAAATGAACTTCAGGACAGTTGTAAACTTGTCAACTTCATGTCTACCTAATTTACTGTGTTTAAAAAGATGATTTTGAATTAAGTTTATAGTTTCCTTAACAGGTATATTAGAGTACATGTTTTTAAAGCCAAACAATGAAAGCATTGCATGGTGGGGTTGCAGCTCTAATTTCACTGAGGTTTGGCACAGTTCTATGGAATTCTTGACGGATCTACTATTGGAAAATTTATGTTTCTTTAGAAAGTTATGAACAAAAGTTGAAGTTTTGTAGGTAGAACTATTTTCAAAAGTGATAATAGGTCTAACAGGAATGCCTTCCTTACGAATTTTAGGCAAAGATCGTGCTGGAGGGATACCGGGATTCATGATTATAAGCTTACGGGGGTTTCTTGCTCATTTAGGATGAAACATGTATTCTTCAGTACTTGCTTTAACCCATTCACATACCATTTAATTGAACTAATTTATGCCTTGGTGTACCATTTATTTTCATTACTTTACATGATATTATCACCAACACTGAAAAAGCATGCTTTCCAACAACCTAATGAGAGGAAATATCCAAACTACTGTCAGATGTACTTTTTAAAGTCTTTATGCATTTGGTAGATCATAAAACAGCCATCTACGTGCAGCGCCACCTTAGACCGGTGACATTCAAGTGAAGATTCCTTACTCAGACCCCATGTCACACAGATTTTTCATCTCCATGATGGGGTAACGTTCTTCGTTGTTGGGGGTATTTTGGTAGGAAAGTGTTCCCAGCGCTTCCCCTGAAGTCTCTGTGATGTATACCCCGGGATTGAGCATCGTCGTTTCGGATAGTTAGGCAAGGTCACACTTGGCAACAGCTGTTCGGCCAAATTGATCCAGAAGCTGGTAAAGCCTACTAGCTTCTTGTCAGGGTTGAGGATGCGATGAATGATGTTGGAATTCAGAAGTGTCATATCTAGGATGTAGAAGTATATATTTTTGTATCCTTTTACATACTTCCTCATCAAAGGGAATGATGCGAGTCTCTGGTCATGGGAATCAGCACCACCCATTGCACAGTTGTAACAACAAGATTGGGCCTGAACTACTTCTTGCCATCATACTTTACCATTTCAAGGTAATCTGGCCTTAATTTCATCCACAGATACAGGAAGCCAGTGCTCTTTTTCATATGTCATTACGCTATTTATATTTCTGGCAGCTGATACAAGACATTTACTTGCACAAGCATCTGTCTCTTTGATTAGATGTTCCCAATAGTCTGCTGTTAGAAATTCGTTCACAACTTGCAGTACTTTCGGGCATTGTCCTAGGCACCTTTGAACAACACTATTTCACCAGTTGCGATGCATAAATTGCACTCTGAAGTATTACTTAGGTGCTCCCAGTTCCATTCCCTATTGTGTAAAATATGATTAGAAGTCGTTGGTATGGCATCAGATGTAGGCCTAAAATCCAGTGACACATTTGACAGCAAAACAGTACTTTGTTCACCCCTACCAGCGCTCACGTCACTGTAAAATGAACTACTTTCACTTCTAAATTCTTTGTCGCTTATTTCTATATCAAAGTCGCTCTCTTGTAAAAATTCCCTTATAATCGCTTCGCCACTCATCTTGGAGGCAGCCATGATTTTGCTTATGATGAGGTTGCTAAGGTACAGGTTATTCTTTCCAGGGAATAACTGCACAGAAGTGTTTATCGAGTACATCAATGGAATAAAACAGTGCTTCCATCTGTCAAGAGGTTACCTTTCTAATACCAAATCCTTTCACAAAGGAAACCGGCTTGGAGCAGGTCTGGAAATAAACACTACGCACGGACGGAGAAATCCGTCTTTGTACCGGAGTGCAGTCGAGAGCCAGGATGGGGAGATCCATCAAAGTACGTCAAGTGGTTAACTTTTTTGGGGATATTATTGATTGGATCATTTTAAATATCTTTGAAGGTGGTGTTTGAAAAAACTTGTTTGGTTCTCTCAATGAACTCTTGTTCCTTCACGATTATGGTAGTGTTTCCTATAACATCCTTGGTAATAATTATTATTATAATTACTAACTGCTATGCCAAAGAGCCAGCCGCTGCCTGTTGCTGTGCGTCAGAGGAGAGAAAGGAAGGGAGAGGAAGTGGGAGACAGAAGTAATGGACGACACACCACACATCCTGAACAAAGTCCAAAGGTCACTACTACACCGTTGTGAACTATGCATCAAAGTAGAAGGGGTGCATATTCAATATCTACTGTAATCTAACCATTGGGTGTATTGTTTTCTTCGTTAGGAGGTATTTGATTCCATTTACTGTGTTGTGAGTGAGGGAAAACACAATTGCGGGGCAAGAATGTAGCATCTTCGGTCATGTTAAATAATAAAGAATGTAACTGCGCGCCCAAGCAACAAGAGGAGAAACGATCTAGTGCATTCCTTGACTGACAAACCTGTCTTAATTACAGTGTGTTCTTGTACTGTGTGTGCAGTTACGGCTGTTTAATAAAGGAACTGGGGATATTGCCTGTAGGAGACAAGACAAATCCTGTGCGAGTCGAACTTGTCCATACGCATGGAGCATTATCCCTGTCTCTATCATACACCCCACTTCCTCTCCCTACCCTTCTCTCTCTTCCCTAAAGCGCAATAGTGGTAGAGCTCTGGCATAGCAAATACGGCAAGTTCATTAAGATGTTTAATGTCAAAAATTTCATTTTTGGTCCGTATTGAAACGAAATTTACAATCAAAGATAAAGGTAGGGTTTTCCACCTGTTCAATACTACAGAATAGTGAAATTATTGAAATATCACATTTTTGTTGTCATTTTTGGTACCAGTTTCGGCAACTTTATTTGCCATCATCAGCGTAGGAGATTGTTGCAGGACATTTTCATAGCTACATTAAAATATTTATAACATATGTATGTACATAAACAGAACCTTCTAAAATAAGTTTTGTTATTTACAATTGCATATATACTGTAAAAGATAAACTGCACATCCGAAAGTAAAAAAAGCAACCTCACTTTCTCGAAAAGGAAAGATTCTCAGCCAATCCGATTGCACCATCGTTCGTAACATAATACGAAGAGCATCCTCAATTATTTTGTCCGTAATGTTCTGATACATCCTGTATGTAATAGGTATTAAGTTTTAAAAAATAATAATGGGTCTACCAGAATGTATGTGGAGTTAGAATTATATGTGAAGATCTAAGTATACAAGTATACAATAACATGTTGGTTAAATGAAGAGCAGGAAATGGAAGGTAAATAATGAATTTCGCTTGCCAACATGTGATGAAACATTTAAATGATAGTTACTAGCTAAGCAAAGTAAGAAGGATGCCAGACAGAATAGGAATGGAAGACTGTTGGGATAGAGGGATCAAAAATGAAGAAAAGAAGCTGAGTAAGAAAGTAACTATTAGATTGAAAGACAGTGAGAAGCAGATGATCATGGCAGAATGTAAAACCAAAAGAACATACAGTAATTAGAATTCTACACAATTATTCAAAATTCGTGAAAATTTACGAATAGAGAAACAAGAGGTTATGTATGGTGGCTAATGAGTATATATAAGAACAAGGGTCAAAGAGAGAAACATGAGAAAAATCAATGTATATTATGTGGAGAAGCAATGGAATAGTCACGTCTATGAGTAGGTAGTGTCCTCATCAAAATTGTGCTTTCTGTGCACATAATTTGGTGTTTTTTAATAGCCAGTGACATTCCTACTTGTGTTATTTTGAAGATATTAGTGGGAACAGATTCTGAATTTTACAGCCAAGTGTTGCGGCAAGCTCAAGTCGTCGTCGTCATGCTTTATTTTCCTTCCAATTAGTTTAGTATCTCATGCCTGCAAAATTTGAACATGGATTATTTACAGAAAAAGGGAAAGACAAGTTGAAGCAGAGTTGGGAGAAGATCAATTTGGCTTCAGAAGAAATGTAGGAACACGTGAAGCAATCCTGAAATTACGTCTGATCTCAGAGGATTGAATTAAGAAGGACAAACCCACATACATGGCGTTCGTAGATCTAGAAAAGGTATTCAATAATATTGATTGGACCAAGCTATTTAAGATTCTGAAGGCGACTGGGATTCAATACTGAGAACGAAGAATTATCTACAATCTGTATAAAAATCTGTCTGCAGTCATAAGAATCGAGGGCTTTGAAAAAGAAGCAGCAATCCAGAAAGGAGTGAGGCAAGGCTGCAGTTTGCCCCCCATCCATTTCAATAAAGCAGTGACGCGTGGTGAAGAGGAGTACAGCTTGGTGAAGAGGAGTTCCTCTTCACCACGCGTCACAGCTTTGCGCTTGAGGTCCTACATTGAACTGCTAACATCTTAAGGACCTTGGTTCAAAAAATGGTCTCCACCTCACACATAATGTTACAACATTAAAACACTAGACCACAGGGAACAACACAGCCGTGATGTAACACTCGCTTCACAGCTCTCAGAGAAACATTTTACGTAAATTGAATATTGTACTTCTAGTCAATAAGTGATCTCATTTAATGAAAAAAGTGACTTAAAAGTCAAACCCTTGACTACCAAGTTCAACGTGGACTTAAATGTTTTAAAGTGTTGTAAGTATTCTTAAAAACTAAGTTGAGTTCTTAATTAGTATTTGTATGATCAGATTGCTATTTTAATTCACCTTCCATGTGTTGTTCTGATAATGACTGTCAAATTCTGAACTTGTGATTGAAAACCTATTCACTATTTTATTTCCTATTTTACTCACATTTAAGCATAATGTTATATTTTGTATATTGTGTATGTTTGTATATATGTACATACGCTTGTTCTCACATTTTGGCTGAAGATGATGCTAAACAGCGTTGTAACTAGTCCCAAGTAAATATGTTGTAATATAACCATTATAACATTAATTTGTATTGAAAAGGTGGACCCTTTAAGTTACCTCTCTTATGTTCTCAGTTCACGACGGTTATAAGATGAATTTAAATAAAGGAGGCATGCGAAAGAAAACCGCCCTAGTTCCTGTCAGAAGATAAAGAGTTAAGGAGGATTGGAATACGGATAAATAAAGTCCTCTGAACAAGAGAGAGGCAGGAATACGGAATATGAAAGGGTGGATTTATGCTGGTTTTACAAGTTGGGACATGTAGGGAAACGAAGGGCGAGAGTTCAGGAGTACGAAATAAACTGTTAACAGGGTTATATAAGAATCTAAGTTCGGCTACTTTCCTGAGAGTAGCTAATGGGCAAAGGTTTAACTTATCCAGTATCTGATTGTTGCTCAAGTTTCGACAAACAGATATTCTGGCTCTACCAATGGCACAGAAAAGTGACTGCATGCGGTCAGTGTGTTTCAGATTAGTGGGTGAAGAGGTAAACCATAATCTGGCTCGTCTAAAAGTGACTCTTCACATCTAAAGTTACTGCAGGTATAAAATGACAGGAGTTAGTCGGCTAGGAGCGAGGTCCAGGGAATCATTAGACCGACAGGATGAAATATTTAGAACACTGCGAGCCCCCTATCACACAACTGGGAATATTTAATACCAGATGTAATAATAATTAGGTAAACCTTGTAAACGATATACAAAAGTTTTGTATTGTACCGGGAAATAGTTATGGGGCCAGAGCATGGAAAGGATCTCAGGTAGTGTGTGGTTGCGACTAGAGTCAGTACAGAGAAGGATGATTTCGCAGGGCGAATAATAGATGGTAATTAAAATTTTTGACAATATTTATTGATAATCTCAAGCAAATCACCCTGCTTCTCCTTCATCAAAATTAAATTTTCAATTGATCTCTTCAAAATACAATTACGTAAATGAAATATATGAGCTGCTGTAATCAGATACATACACTCGATGTTAATAATGTTCAAAATATATATCAGTTTCCTAAGATCTCAATACACACTAAAGTTCATCTAGGATCTCTCATATAAACTCAAATTCCAGATAACACTCTGATCATAGAACTTCATTCAACCACTTGTTAATTTACCAATATTTTTAAATTGCAAATTAAGTCCATCACTTGTGGTGAAAACCTAATGTTTTTCTAAAATTAAACATAATATTATCTTACACTTGCTTAGCAATCTTATAGTTCAAATTAAATATTTCAATCACTTGCTGAAGAAATCCTACAGTTCATCTAAGCAAATTATACAAGACTGTTAAATAGTGCACTTGTTATATGACAAGCCCTACAGTTCATCTAGTTATTGTGAAATGATTTCAGTTTACACAACTTCAAAGAGAAACCTAAAGTTCATTGAAATATGACTTGAAGTCTCCTACGATTTCTACAAGCAGAATTCACACGATTGAAAATTACGAAGCACTTTTCATTTGATCAACTGAGCGACTGAGTGCATTATTAAAAGGTCAGTTATTGTCCAAGTGTAATTACTCAATTAAGAATAGGTAAAATACACTTATATCACCTGTAGCCCTGCAGCTCGGTGACAGGAACCTCTGCAGCGGACAGTCTGAACTCAAACTCAGCACCAGCAGCATTCCATGTTCCATCCACGACGACATCACATTTAATCCCTCGTAGACACCACGATTAATCCCAATCCCTCGTAGATACCACGATTAATCCCTCGCTGGATACCACGAATGTCCCTCGAAGACACCACGAATAATCTCACGCTGGATATGACGTTCTACGTAGTGTGATATTACGACCCTTCGCCAAGATTTCCGGTGTTTTTAAAAAGAAATGTTGAAACACGGGAAAGTTCAATTGGCACTATACAGCGAGTTCTAGGACTATTAATTATCATTAATGAGTTGCGTTTCACACTGACATAAGTCCGAATGCACAGTTTGCACTCGCCTTTTGTACTATGGCATTAAATACGTGACTTGGAATAGCATAGTCGATGTCACAGTTCGAGCTATAAGTCAAGTTACTGTAGTAATAAAATGATATCGCTTCTGCAGTCGAAAGCACAGTCTTTCACCACACAGTTTATAAGACATGAAATGAGACACTAGCACAGTTCATAATAATCACAAATTATGTCGAAATTCAGTATAACTATCACAGTCCGTTAAATACTTGAATAAATGCAATTAAGGTCACTTCTAGAAAAGTCTCTTGAATCCTAATATTCACTGCTTAAGAAGTTTTTATGAAAGAGTTCTCATAATAAGAGTTCGTATGGCTTAATTTCAACATAAAATGTCCTTAATATTCAGTTCTTTTCTTATGGCACTAATCGAATGTTCAACGAAAAACGTGAAATTTAGCCACACACAGTCCTATTAAGTACTGAATATTTGAGTGGAATAGTACTTCAAATAGCTCACAATCGTAATCGTATGTGAGAAATGCGTCTCATAATTAATTAAATTGTCACTAATTGTAAGTGTAATTTATCACGCACAATTTCCTAGTGTGCTTGTCACTGTAAATGATCACGACAGATTTCAAATATATGGGAAATTAACAAAGTCCATAATACTGTCGAATGGTAAATTGAACACTGGTATTCTCATTTCTACCTAAATGCACAGTCTCTATTGCAAGATCACTTGTTCAAGAAATTCATAAATTTCAGACGACGAAACTCTGTTTGATAGAACTTTATAACATCTCACACGTCCATGACGCGGTTGAAACTGCACTTACTACGATCTCGCACAAATTCATACTTATAGAATATGACTTATACATCTCACGCGAAGCGTGACGGAGCAGTTTGACTTCTAGCCATGACCGAGTTGTAGATTTTAACTGACTATACCCTTGAGTCGTTGACCTATTTACTGTATATTCTGCTAGAAACGAGCTCACTGGGTCAGGTGACAGAGGGGTGGTTATGCTTTCTAAACTCAACTCGTCTTCTAAATTACTAGGTTGATTGATCTCAAATTTTCAACATTGTACATTTGAGATAAGGGCTACACGTTTGTGTATGTCTCGTTTTTATCTCAAAAACATATCAGATGGAAGGCTTTTCAAGCGTTTACTCTATTAACCAGCATTTCGTCTTAGGTCTGACACTAGACTCATCAGAGTGGGATGTGTCAGACCCTATCCACTGACGCTGGGATGTATGCTGGCAGACTTATCAGAAGCCCTTATAAGAGGCAGTCTAGTGTCAGACCTAAGACAAAACACTGGTTAATAGAGCAAACGCCTGAAAAGCCTTCCATCCGATATGTTTTTGACATTTTTGACATGCTCTATTGGTGAAAAATATCTAATTCCCTCCATGGGAATTTAGAATTTTCCATTCGATTTTATCTGTCGAGTCGTTTAGAAGTTATAAAAATAATTTTGAGACATTTCCATGGGGAGGTGAGATACATGTGCTGCTGACGTCACTTGACCTTGTTCCCCTCTCTTGCTGTCTCCCTCATACTTACAAGGAGCAGTAGAGACGAGAACATTCCCAAAGACAGCTGTTCCTTATGTCACAACTCAGCCATTCTTTCATGATAAAAAACTTGATAACCTGATGTTGTGTCATACCCACTCAGCCCACAGATGTGTGACAGTATTATAACGTGGCGGGTCACTTTAATAGTAATATAAATAAATGATATTTCACTGTTTCTCAATAAACAATATCCCATGGGCGCCAGCCTTCAAGCTTATGGCCTGAAAACGATAGTTGATAATTAATAATAATACGTCATGAGACTCAAAGAACTCCCAGGGGTAGGGTGACGGGACACTAACCATTAAGTACACTAACTTGGAATTTAAGGATCATTAATAATCATTTCATACAATACAAATTAAAACAGCTATTTATTAGGATGAAAAACGTGACGTAACGGCGTATTAACGAAATCTGAACTTACGGAAATAAAAGAAAAATTGAATGAAATTAACTCTAAGAAAATGAACTGTTGCGCGAAGACTTGCAGTAACTTATGCCTTTAGCTTACCATATGTAGACTCTGTTATCTTGAAGCTGATAGTGGGTGGATCTCTCGTACCGGCTGCGTCATCTGTTGTTGGATTCCAGTCCTACTTCTGCTTTTCCTGGCTTTAACACTTCCCACTGTACTCCTTACATAAAGTCGTAATGAGTCCTAATTTTAAATGCAAAACCACCATGGGTTATGTTCATGGAGAGAATACACTTGTATTCTTCCGTATAACGGAACAGTAGCATAGCTAAATTCATAATAAAAGCTCTCCTTCCCTGTACTAGTCAAAACCGGTCTCCCGTTGACTATACCTCTCATCATTGAGATAACAAGTCCCAATGAGAGTAACTTTTGAGTAGTATCCTACGGTACTACTCAGATGCGAAGTGAACTAAGTTAAAATCTTCTCCGATGTGCAGACGTAGAATTGTAGTAAGAGTGTCTTCCAAGAGTATCTCAGTGTCTATGAGTGAGAATAAGAATGTCCTCTCCAGGTCTTGTCTTCGACGTATATAGGTTCGAAAGTCTCCTTTCATCAACCATATCACATGGTCCAGTAAGATTCGAGGTCTCATCCCTTCTCCTATGTATTGCTGTGAATCCATCACGTTGCTTCATTACGTTCATTCACATAGGCTGAACTTTCCCGCTGAAATAAAGCGTCAGGTAGCGAAGTTCGAAAAGTGGGCGTTCATAATGTATCAACTGTCTCTTCATGAGGTGGAGAGGGTAAGGTCTCTCGTAACCTTGATGACGTACTTTTCCTGGAAATGGGCTGAAATTAGCCTGCTGACTCTGGTCACCTCACAGCGGCTATTGGAAAATTTACTGTAAGCTATTAATAGGAATGATGTTGAAATACTTTACCCAATATGTGGTTCATTCAGAATACATTATAGCCACGATACAAAGAAATGAAATGATGATGTGAAATGGATGATTAAAACCCTACATATATACACATATATATACATATTAATTTAAAAATGACCTATCAGTGATTAAATATATACATCTTATCAATTAAGTAGACAGTTCAATAATTTATCACATGCTGTGATGTTCCAAACATCACAATGTGCCAGGGCCTCTGCCTTCCTGGTACAGTATACTGGATTACTTTGCTTTGAGATGTGAGAGAGATTGTTACGGGGGAAATTTTGACACATTTAGTTTGTTGTGGCAGTAAATTATTATCAGCAAATTTATCAAATAGTAAAGGTAACTTTGACGGCGCTCATCTGTCACGCAGCGACATTTAGGATTTGTGGTTTACTTATTAGATGGGATCTGTTCTTGCTATCTTATACACCATTATGTTATCTGAGTTGTACAGCAGTGGTTTGTTAAATTCTAGTGAGAGCAGCTAGACTCATACGTACTTTAATTTAGTTTGTTAGGGGACCACACGGATATTGTTGCAAATGATCGTTAATATTTTAGGGTTAAAAGGACGTAATGAAGCAGAAATATTTTGTTATGTCATTATTCCATATCTTGTAAATAGCAAAGAATCAACACCCAGTTCAATGGAAAGATCACTGGTTTTTAAAGACAGTTAAGTCTGCAATGACAGTCTTTAGTTTATAAAATATTGTTCAGTCCGTGATAACAGTGCATTAGTTAATTTCCAGTGATGTTCATAATGTAAGTTTAGTCTGCGAAAGTCAGCATTGAGTTTACTTTCATGGTGATCACTATTTAATTCATTACAGAAGTTAGACGGTTAGTTAAGTCTGCAATTACAGTGTCTGGTCTCTTTGCGGTGAATATCATTATTTAAATTTAGATATTCAGTTCAGTCTGCAATGAGCAGAGCCTATTTTATTTGCAGTGATCTTCATTAGTCCAGTTACAAATTCAGTACATTCTGCAATGATAGTGCTTTAGTTAAATTTTATTGATGATTATTACAAATTCAGTTCAGTCTGCAATGATAGTTCTTTGTTGTATTAATAGTGTTGATTATTGAAGTAAGTGTTCAGTCTTCTACCACAGTACTGGTAATGATTATTCTAATCAACAATGTTTGTCACATTTCAATGAGGACCGTTTGTTTAAAATCCGTTCATGTTAGTTGCTATTGTCAGTGTCGCGATGTTTTATTAGTTCGCAGTCATCATTGGTACTTTCTTTGTTTATTTTCTTTTGTTGGCACTGCTCATAAGCGGTTGCATTAAATAAATTTAATTATTATTCAAGGAGATGATAAGATGTATGTGTTTAATTGTATATTTACTAAAGATCATTTATTATAAACAAACATAACCTGAAAGATATTTTGTGTGTTAACTTAAATGTAAATTCAAGTCCTTTATTAATGAATATGGTAGTTAAGTGGAATAGTCTTTCTAATATTTAATTTAAATAACTATTTAAGTAATTTCATTAGCTTGTTGCCTAGTTGTGACCCAACATGGTGCGATCATTTATTATATTGAGAGATCAGAATTGCCAACATTGAATTTGGAGCACCATGCCTTTCCTAGGAGCCTGTCAAATGGGAGTGAGACCTTGTTACTCACATAGGTCAGAGGCTTGGTTAAAATTTTCTGAGTGTGCTGCATGATTTTTAACAATTTTTTTTTTTTTACAATCTGCTTTACGTCGCTTTGACACAGAAGGGTCCTATGGTGATGATGGGACAGGAAAGGGCTAAGAGTGGGAAGGAAGCAACCTTGGCCTTAACTAAGGTACAGCCCCAGCACTTGCCTGGTGTCAAAATCTGAAACTACAGAGAACCATCTCCCAGGTTGCCGACAGTGGTATTCGAACCCACTATCTCCTGAGTGCAAGCTATGTGACCCGAACCTCGCGGCCACATGTTCGGTGTGAAACTGCTGTTAAGAAGGATGCAACCCTCAGTTATACATGGTCCCAGTGAGGATCTCTCCTGTAACAGGCTAGGGACCATGGTGGCTTGCACAGTCCTCCCAATGTAAAGACAAGGAGGGTCATGACCCAGAAGAGTGTGTCCAAGATGCCCACTCCCATTCCATAGCAACTGGTACCCCAACCCTCAGGACCACTTACTAGGCCACTCAGCCATTGCCCACAGTTCACGAACTAGGAATTGACTACAGTAACCTCCACCACGAACCATCCTTATTTAATATACAAATCAATTCAATGTTTATGTGAGAACCATCGGTCCATCAGTGTTTATTAAACATCTGGTCCACTGGTTGAATTATGCGTATTTATTTGTAAGATGGTATTCCACATTGTTACATACACTGATATTCAGAGAAGGGAAGGGAACAACAGAGCTAGTTTCTACAATACTCATGGGACAAGTGATGTTTTAACTCCATAGCCAAACATGAGTAGATCAACGGTTTAGAGCAATACTATCTTAACTAGCATTTTTCAGATTTACCTAAAGCAAATTAATAGTTCCTATGTATGTCAGAAATCACCCTGAAGAAATTTTTAGGTGTCAGTACTGCCTAGAACAGTGACAGTCATAAGTCTCCAGGGTGATTCCTGGCATACATAGTTAAAATAGTATTGCTCCGAACCGTCGAGTTCTAGTTGGAGTGTGATATCTGTAGCATACCTGCACTTTTAGAAACCAAAAATAGGAAGAATTTTTTATTCCTGGATTTCACCACGGTCTAGGTGAAAAAAAGTCAAGATAAAAGGCATACATATCTAGAGTTACAATGCGAATTGACCGTTAAATTTCAAATCTTAAACTACCAAAACATAAAAATGGTTACAAGAAAATGTACCTTATCATTATCATTTATGACACTTAAACGAATAATAATATTTATGTCACACCGACACACGCAACAAAATGCATAATATCGTATTTTCTCGCGTAATTAACGCACTTTTTGACGAAAAATACAGGCGAAAACTTCGGATGCGTAAATTATTCAAGGAATTAAGATATTTACAATTCATTTACATTTAAAAGAGGCATCAAATATAATATCAAAACACAACTGGTTCAACTCGTTTGCGGTTATCGTCATTTGGCGTAAAATTCCGGAGTGAGATTTTTCCTGAAAATTCAATTAGGGTACATCAGGTAAGTTAGACACGTGGGATTACCGACTGGAAAATATTCTTCCCATTACGAGCTGACAATACGACCTGGAGTGAAAACATGAACTAATAAAAGTACAATTCATGTAATGCCATAACAATGACATACCGGCCAAAAAACTGTCCAACACGAAAAGGGCCGGGCATCGAAGGAGGGACCCTGCTACATTACCCCAAACCATTTGTATCCAATCTTGTACGAGTGACGTGTCCATCCATCCTTCTTCTTGAATACGAACGTGGATCACTCGCGGAAATTTTGCTTTGGGCACTGTTTTTCGTTTTAGATCAATGTAAGGTGTAAGCTTTCTGAGATCAGCTGTTATAGCAAGCATTGCAATACACCGTTGTTTTTTGCTTCCGGTAGCGCGTACGATAACACTGTATGATCCTTTCTTATCGATTGTTCGACTTTGTGGCATATGGAAACTGATTGGCGTCTGATCTGCGGTTTCTATAAGGGAGCTCAAATATTCCTCGCTTTACGCTTCTCAATCACAAAACGATGAAAATGGTTTAAATCATTCGTCATTTTTTGGCATGATGATGTTCTTCGCTGAAGAGGAAGTCCATTTCTCTTCATAAAATGAATCAAGACTCGGCTAATCTTCAAATCCGAGACACTGATTCCATGTGCAGCGGTTATTTCACATTCTTTAAAATACTGCATTTCGTGAGAAATTGCTTATCCAACATTGCATCACAAAATCATATATTTAAGCAGATCCTTCTCTACTTGCGGAAACTTGCCGCTTTTTGGTCCGCAAAATGCTTTGCGAGGCATGTTGGCCGCTTGACGTGCACTTCTGTTACCACGGTAGCGCACGTTTCATTTGGGCATTGAATACTCGCTGCCCTCTTCCCGTATGTTTCGGTGTAACTGATCACCGCGAGTTAGTATGATGCAGTATTACTCGAATACTGTGGACTGACAATTTTGAGATCACAGACTGTCCCGTACCCAAAACACTCGTAAAACTAGTGCCGGCTAATAACAGCACGTTGCCCTGTATTTGGAATGCCCGCTTTCGCAATAGGAAGCCTGCTACTTGAGTAGTTGACATCTTTATTTCGAAACGCATCAGGAGCTGCGTGATGGATGTTCGAAGTTGTGGGAGCGTCAAATACGTGAACATTTGTTTTTGTCCACTTTGGACCCAAAAATATTGGGATGCGTAAATTATGCAAGGGCGTTAATTACGCGAAAGAATATGGTAGTTTCTTTATCAGACGGTAAAATGAACGGAAATTTATAGGTATCTCTGAACACTTGGAGATAATGTTTGTTATATTTTTGGCCTTAACGAGAAAATAAACCACCTGAAACTGTCACCGACACAACCCACTTAAAAACATTCAACTCATTAAAATGATGCACTTAAATACGCGAAACTACCACATACAAAACAATTCTATATGTCCCATACATTATTAACATACGACTTTGGCAGTGGGGGAAAGCATACAAATGCAAGAAAAAAAGGGGCCTAAAACTCCGACGAAACTACGCACAGAAACGATCTTAACAGCGCGCGATCAACAATAATAAACTCATTCTTTCATCCCGATTAACTGAGTCGCTAGCGCGCGCCAGCCTGTCTTGCTTGCAGGACAATTGCCGCCCCGAATCCCCAGCTGTATAAGGCTGATTCTCCACGAGCAGGTAAAACGCCGCTGTTCGCCCGCCTGAACGCTCAAACTTTTTGCCTATTCTACACGAGCAGTTGATTTGACGCCTGTAAACAGCACCAAAAACGCTGGCGACACGCGCAGCCATTCTCCACCAGCGATAAACACGCCATACTATAACGATGGATGTACTATAAATAGGTTGCGTTTTCGGAGCTGTTCAACTACAGTTATTAGCAATATTAAAAAAGAAACCTGGTAAGAAAAGACGTTGGTGGACTCACCCTGCGTTATCGAATCGGCTCACCGCTGGGCAATTTCATTTAACGTTTTGCGAACAAAGGAGCTATCCGGAAATGTTTTTTCCAATATTATAGAATGTCACTTGCTTCATTCGATGAGCTGTTTGAACTTATTAAGGTGCATATTACTAAACGAGTGAAATGGTAGTTTATGGGGAGTCCTGAAATTTAATTCTCAAATATTTAAATTATTAGTGGTCTTATCGATAAATATTACAAAATTCAAGCTATGTAGAATTAAATGTCCGATCATTTTTGTCTCATACATGTTTACCGTACCGGCTATGATAAGAGACATTCATTGATTTGTATTTTTGTTGCTAAGTCCATATCAACGCCGAATCAGGAGAAAATGGATTAACATAATATAATGAAAATCGGTACATAGAGTCGGGGAATAAGAAACTACAGTCTAAGCTATAAACAATTTTATTCACCCTGGATGAAATTGCAGTTTTGGAAAAGGCACCTAAAATGCATTTTTTACATACCTACAATAAGTTATTGGTCCTATCGAAGAGTACTGCATAACAAAAATTAGAGAGAATACAATTTCCAATCATTTAGCCTATGCTTTATTGCCAGCGGCCGTAGCCGTGTTGAATCACCGGATTCCGTGAGATCTCTGAAGTTAGGCAACATTGGGCGTGGTCAAGATTTGGATGGGTTGCCACACGCTGTTGGCGGGGGGTAAGGGGATGGAGGAGCGGAAAAGAACTGACCACCCTACCGCACGTAAAATCCGGCTCAGGCACACCTCTGCGGAGGTTCCGGCCTGCCTTCGGGAAGAATACACCCTTACCTTTATGTTTTATTCAGTTTTACCGCACCGACTATGATAAGAGTGGTATTTCAGAGTCGGAAGAAAACTAAATGTGAAGGCTTACAATATCGAAAGCGCATAACATAAAACTACAAGAACATTATATTGACCATTGTTTGTTTGTTTGCTTGTTGTGATGTTCTTTGTATCTTATGCTACCACTCAACTCTGATAGATGGGATCACTGCTGTGTACAGAGTATAACAGCCTGACTGAATATTGGCAGGAAATAGCTGGGGAGTTAGAAAACGTTCTTCTGTAGCGTTCCATTCCTCTGGTTCATCCATTTCCTGATACTGCTAGTACGTAGCACATTGGTTCATTATAGTATTCCAGCTATTCGATCCCTACTCTAACGCGCTATTTTGATTGAGCAGTGTGCACATTTAAGACAGAGGCTCATTTAGTAGTAGCAGTAGTAGTAGTAGTAGTAGCAGTAGTATGATCTGGTCTAGAATTACAATTTAGCTCTACTCCAAATTATAGCGCCACGATTCACTAAATAATTCAAAATTCAACCCTGAAAAGATCCGTTTCTTAAGAAAAGCTTCTTCCGATTCACTTTCATTAAATCTATATTCATTTTATTCCAAATTAGCAGTAAAGAGGGGCTTTCTCCCCTGGTTTTCAGGAAGAATTTACCTCCAAGTCGGATAGATTTTTTCGCCGCCAGTGGAGTGAATTGAGATTTTCCGACTCATCGGGTACTCTTAGCAAAACAGATTATTAAAAGAGCATAATTTTTTCCCCGGGACTCTCCACTATTTGAGTCCTCGCCCGCTGACAAAAAGACGAAGAGTCTTCACGAATCACGATTGTCTGCAGCTTGGTCATTCCAGCTCTGAAAATTTGGATTGTTAGATCGGAAGCGCAGTACTGTTCGTTAAAAGGAGAAAATGCGTGGTTTTTCATTTGATCGAGAATTTCATATGGAAACATTGCTTTTTAATCATGTCATTCCTACTGACATCATTGCAATGACCTATGTTCATTTCAGTTGGGAAAATGACTAAGACAGTCTTTCTGAGGATGTGAACGGGCAGGTGGAGATTGAGTGTCTGCTATTATAATGCTCCCCAACTTGATTGTGACTGATGGTAGGCAAGCGGGCCTACCGTCAAATAGATATTCCATAATCCAGTCTTCATATGAGAAAAGACGTTTGGTGACTTCCCCGTCGCGTTTCCAGGGTAACGTTAAGACCTATGGAATTTAATACAATCTTGCTCACAACGTGTGCACTACCTAAACTAAAATTCTGTATACAACGTAGAATTCCGTAGCGAAGCATAGGTACATCAGCTAGTAAAGAATATACTACACTTCAGGCGGTTCCTATCGTGCGACAGAGGCGGGTGAACTGCTCACTGCCGCCATGTGGAGTATGATTCGCTGTTCTACCGCTAGCGGGAATGACGCCTCTCCTGGCGTTAGACCCGCCTGCCCGCTCATGGACGCGTCCACCCGCGGCGTGCAAACCGCCCGTGTAGACAACTCGACAAATATCCCATGGTTCTGTTCCGCAAGCGGGTTTGTAGCGGGCGAACAGCGGCATTTTACCTGCTCGTGGAGAATCAGCCTAAAGCGGACACGCTGCTGTGGTGAGCGGGAAACACGATACACGAAGGCGCAGGACGAAATACTCACGAAATAAAGCATCAAATAAATACTCTTGAAAATGAGGTTTCGTAAATTACACAAACACATAAGAATTTATAGTAGGGGAAGAGTATTGGCCGTACTAGAAGTTATATTGGTCAAAAATAGGAAGAAGTAAAAATAAATCGGAAAATCGGAAGACGAGTTAAAAACCGGAAAGTTTCCGGGTAAATCGGAAGGGTTGGCAGGTATGCTGTAGTTATCAGAATTACCACCTGAACAACTGAAAGTTACAACATTCAAGGAGATAATAATAATAATAATAATAATAATAATAATAATAATAATAATAATAATAATCTCCTCTTATAACATTATATCGGAAAAATACCCAAAACAAACGACAAAAGAATGCAAACCAACCTTGATCTTTGGTATCCACAGTGAAGATTTCAGGATAATTACGGATTTAAAGCTATGTCCACATCATGCAGCACATTTGATGTCATCATGCAACACATTTGATGTCATCAGTGCAGAATGCCTGTCCAATATATCAACAGCAAGGTTGCATTGGAAGACTGGCAGTACAAATTCAGGTAAGTGGCCCCAGGCTTCAACCATACACATCCCTAAAGAAAATGATCACGTCATTCTAAGCAGGTTTAGGGTAAAAAATAATTCCTTTATTTACCTATTTAGAACAAGCTTAAGATGACTGATAATAAAATGCATAATTAAACATATAATAATACACTGGCAGAAAAATCCAAGCACCATGAAATAAGGTATGTAGAATATGGAAATTTTGGCAATATATTTGTCGAGGTAACATATTTAATTGATTAAAGGTACAAGACCACAGGTTAATATCCGCACGAGAAAAGCCGTCACAAATGTGCCATGCTGCTCCATCAATAATCTGTGTAATCGCCTGACTGCTGAATGCAGGCATGCAAATATGTATGCACCATGTCGTACACGTGCCGGATGTCAGCTTGTGGGATGGAGTTCCATGCCTGTTGCACTTGATCGGTCAATACAGGAACAGTTAATGCCAGTTGTGGATGATGCTGGAGTTGTCATCCAATGATATCCCATGTGTGTTCCATTGGAGACAGATCAGGGGATTGAGTAGGCCAAGGCAACATGTCGACACTCTGTAGAGCAAGTTCGGTTACAATAGGAGCATGGGGACGTGCATTATCCGGTTGGAAAACACCCCGGGAATACTGTTCATGAATGGCAGCACAACAAGTCAAATCACCAGATGGACATACACATTTGCAGTCAGGATGCGTGGGATAACCACGAGAGTGCTCCCACTGTCATAGGAAATTGCTCCCCAGACCAGAACTCCCGGTGTAGGTCAAGTCAAAGCCGCCTCTTCCTAACCAACACACGACCATCGCTAGCCCCAAGGGAGAACCGGCTTTGAGAGCACAATGGACCCCCACTCCATCCTCCAATGAACTCTCGCTTGACACCACTGAAGTCACAGACGGCGGTGGTTTGGGTTAAGTGGAATGCATGCCACAAGGCATCTGGCTCGGACCTGTCCTTCAAGTAATCGACTGCAAACAGTTTCTCGCGGCACTGTGGCACTAACTGTCGCTCGAATTGCTGCTACAGATGCAGTTGGCTCCGCCACACGGACGTCCAGAGCCCGGTCTTCTTGTGAGCATACCTTCTCATGACCACTGCTGCCAGTACCCAAGCACAGTGGAGACGTTGCTGCCACAATGTTCTGCAATAGCCCTATTATGTGGCCTCGTTCAACCGCAATGAGCTGTTGTCGATACTGGCCTCTTCGTCTTAAAAGCATTCTTGACCCACTCACTCTGTCCAATCTCACAGGTAACTAACACTCCTGCACAGTGTAGCCTGTATTTAAAGTGAACCTGATGTGAAACATCATGGGGCCGCTACTAGTGCAAGCCAATAAGATTTGCAGGAAGTTTAAATCAACGTAATCTTTCAGATGTATAAACACGTGCACCAAAGTTCATTAATCTAGCACAACCATTTCTTGATGTTTGGATATTTTTTTCTGGCAGTGTAATAATAATAATAATAATAATAATAATAATAATAATAATAATAATAACCACCACCATCCAGTACAATGAGAATCAAGTAATACACTGTAATTGAAGTATCTTTACTGCATCCTTCCATTAATACATCTCTCATACCTCCCATTTGGAATAAGATTGGAACATGAAATTAAACGCAGATAGTTTTTCATACATCATAAAATTATAACAACACATAAGATGATAATTTCTTAGCTGAAAGGGTCTAATATTTCCAAGTATGAATGACAGGAGATAAGTGGAAAACCTCGCAAGCCAGAAATTCGTCCCATAAAAGTAGATTCACTCTGAAATTAAAAGGGCAAACAACTAGCATCCCAGTCTCATACAATTCCACTGAGCAGAAATAAATTGGATATCTTTATAGACTTAGAAAGCCATCATTAAAGCCTGAAAAATTAAACTAGGTGATTTTCATTTATCAATATACTAGAGTTTCAAATGATGAAAAACTAAGTTGAAGATCAGTTTAAAATGATTCATCTCTAGCACAATAGATTAACAAGTTAAAAACATCTAAACTTATGCTGTAACTTCCGTGTTGTCCTAACACGGGAAGTAACAGGTAAGACACGTCGAAAGCTATTCTGTATTCTTTTTGACACAATCGTTCTACTATATGAGGACAATGTGCGGAAAATCAGCTTCAAGATGTAACTACAAGTCTCGGATACCAAGTGGCGAATCTCGCATATAGATCAACGGGAAGTAACACATCGTACATGTACACGTTGGTAGGAGTGGACAGCCCTGATGCCCCTAGTACGCAAGGCCAGTGATAAGCAAAACAACACGCGCTAGTCAGTTTCGAGGGTTTCACTGCATACAGCAAATAACAGTTTCGATGGTTGTTTTAAAGAAAGCAAGTGATTGAAAATGAGTTCCTCAGAGGATGTTGTTTTAAATCCTATTAACGTAGCAGAGCTTGTAACAAGTTATTTCTGACAAGTTTTTTTTCTTTCTGGAGAAATTAGCTTGAAACAATATGAAATGGGGGAATCTCTCATTGATTTGATGGAAAAATAATCGTAAAGGAATGGAACCTATTGAGGTTTCTCTTGACGTACACAGAGGAGACAGTGAAAGCAACTAAAAATAAAGCGATTCCGTTTGTCAAAATCTTTTGCAGATTGCAAGCAAAGTTCTGGGTCCGAGACTGAACTAGAGTATGACTAGCTGGAATCTAGTGATGCTATGAGTTTGTCAGCATGCAAACCATCCAGTTCTAGTTATGTTCCTAGTCCCGTAAATAGTGCGTGAGAAAACACCAGTATAGAGTAGAAAAGGAGGGCTGTAAATTTTGGCTTAACGAAGGAGGTAAAACGTGATCATCACTTTCACATATCCACAAATAATTTATTTTAGTTAAGTCAGAGCGATATCTTTACTTGTGAAGAAGCAGTTTGAAAATACGGGAATGTCGGCAAATCCATGTAAAAAATGATGTATGAAAAACTTATTCCTGTTTCCAAGAGGCAAGAAGGGGAAGGCAAAATGTAAGTAATGAAGATTTATGACTGTGGGCTTTGGAAATTGCACGTAAACTATCTATCGAAAAAGTAATTTCTCCGTCACTCGTGTCTGGATCAGCCGTTACAAGAAACAACACAGAAAAGGGAGTAGGAAAATTACAAAATTTGTATCCCATTCGCATATTTAGGACGAAAAACAAAAGAATAAGGCTGAAAAACAATTTTTGGAGAGGGCTCGAGAGCAATTTCTCCATTACACAATGGCCTCTATCTACAACACTGATCAAAGCGGGTTCAAGCGCAAAATGCAACTGAAAAGGACTGTTTTTGTAGTGAGAAACACAGACACACTTAAGCCCAATCGGTTAATTTACTCACACATTCATACACTATAAAGCCAACAATCAGTATGGACGGGGTTCATCATTCCCTAAATTACTTATTGCACTGCCGGACTGACCGGAACCTTCGGTCCTCTGGTTTAAAAAAAAGTGTTTTAAACCAGATAACATCATTGCCATTCCCACAAAATCAGCAAAAATGGAGAAAACAGAACTGAAAACATGGTTTAGAGAAGCCTTCTCCACGTTCTCTGAAGACAACTGTGCCCTGCTTTTTTGATTCGTGGACCACATACAGTGACAGAACTTGTCTTGAAGACATCCCTCCATTCAAAACAATAGAACTCCTCCCGATTCCTCCAGGTACCACGGACATAATTCAACCATAAGACAAATTCTTTCTTTCGGCAGTGGAAAGCATTTTACTGCCGATTACCACAAATTCAAACTTCTCGTAATGATGTTAAAGTTGAGGTTCACCACAGTTTTCTTCTCCACGATTTTGAAATATGATAAAATATTCATGGTTTGCAGTGAATTACACAACAGAACGACCTACCAAATTTGTAGTACCCGCTAAATATTGTTTGGGGAAGAAGAAAGAAAGGTATGAAGAACAGTGTGACAATGAATTTATAATTCCTAGCGGTTGGTGTACAAAAATCTTTGACCGAGCTTGATAGCTGCAGCCGCTTAATTGCGGCCAGTATCCAGTATTCGGAGGATAGCAGGTTCGAACCCCACTGTCGGCAGCCCTGAAAATGGTTTTCCGTGGTTTCCCATTTTCACACCAGGCAAATGCTGGGTCTGTACCTTAATTAAGGCCACGGCCGCTTCCTTCCAACTTCTAGCCCTTCCCTGTCCCATCGTCGTCGTAAGACCTATCTGTGTCGGTGCAACGAAAAAGCAACTAGCAAAAAAAAATAATAATAAATCTTTGATCATCATTAGGGAGTAGATTTTTATGTAATTACATATTTTTTTGTGTAAGTTTTAACGCAAGGTTCAAAGTTCATTATTCCTATTGTGCATCCCCAAGTGTAAAAACTGAATCTTATTTCACATAAAAACACACATTTTTCACATTTTAAAAATTTAAATACATATTTTAAGAAAATCTATAATAAGCACATTAATCGGCAATATTTGTTGATCAATAAAATTTTAAATGCTTCCGTGTTATAAAATAATGCTCCTATTCTCATTTTACGATTACTGATTTGTTTTTAACAGTGTATTTAACATCATGTATCTGAAAGTTTCGGCTATTTAGAGACTTCCCTCCAGAAGTCCTACAACTTGCTGGTCACTGGCTACGTCGTTACATTTAGACAGTGATTTGATTTGCTGCACAAGTTGTTTCCTTGCATGATGTCATTCGAACTCGCTTTTATGAATAAGCCCACTCAGGTTTTGTTTATAGAACATCAACGAAAGGCAATCACGGAGAGATAACGTGATGTAATTCCGTTATGACATGGGAGACTTGGAAGAATATTGCCCCACCATTAGGTGGTGGAATTTACTCACTCCTAAGAGTAAGGTTAGCTGTTCGGGTCCACACATTATTCCCATGGTCGCGTGATTTTGTATGGATCTCTAAAAAATATATTTCCTTCAGTGTCCGCTGCTATTATCTTTATTGAAACAGAGATTCTCCGTAAATGCGTGTGTCGTAACCTGCAAAATAATGCCAAAAGAGAAGTCTAGTACAAGGTCACGTCTTCAACAATATATAGTGGAATTTAAAAGCATTTTTGTGAGGGACTCCTTGGAAACAACTTGGCGAACGAAATGGAATTCGATGGGGAGCTATCAATATTAATGGGGCTTACGGAAGAAAGAAAGTAGAACTGGCTGAGTCAGCAAAGAGGATGCATCTGGATGTGCAAGGAGTGATATTCGGGTAAGGGGAGATAACGAGGAAGATATAGGAGATTATAAAGTGTACTTGACGGGTGTTGGAAAGGGAAGGGCAGAGTCTGGGGTAGGGCTCTTTATCAGGAATACCATTGCAGGGAACATAGTTTCTGTTAGGCACATAAATGAGCGAATGATGTGGGTAGATCTGTCAGTGGGAGGAATTAGGACAAGAATTGTCTCCGTGTATTCACCATGTGAGGGTGCAGATGAGGATGAAGTTGACAAGTTTTATGAAGCACTGAGTGACATTGTGGTCAGGGTCAACAGCAAGGATAGAATAGTGCTAATGGGCGATTTCAATGCGAGAGTTGGGAATAGAACTGAAGGATACGAAAGGGTGATTGGTAAATGTGGGGAAGATATGGAAGCTAATGGGAATGGGAAGCGTTTGCTGGACTTCTGTGCTAGTATGGGTTTAGCTGTTATGAATACATTCTTCAAGCATAAGGCTATTCACTGCTACACATGGGAGGCTAGGGGTACCAGATCCATAATAGACTATATCTTAACAGACTTCGAATTCAAGAAATCTGTTAGGAATGTACGAGTTTTCCGCGGATTTTTCGATGATACAGACCACTATCTGATCTGTAGTGAACTAAGTATCTCCAGGCCTAGGGTAGAGAAAGTGAAATCTGTCTGCAAACGAATAAGGGTAGAAAATCTCCAGGACGAGCAAGTTAGACGGAAGTACATGGATATGATTAGTGAGAAGTTTCGAACAGTAGATAGTAAGCAGGGTCAGGATATAGAAAGTGAATGGGTGGCATACAGGGATGCTGTAGTAGAAACAGCAAGGGAATGCCTAGGAACAACTGTGTGTAAAGATGGGAAAAGGCGAACATCTTGGTGGAATGATGAAGTGAGAGCAGCTTGTAAACGTAAAAAGAAGGCTTATCAAAAACGGCTCCAAACAAGGGCCGAGGCAGACAGGGATTTGTACGTAGATGAAAGAAACAGAGCAAAACAAATAGTTGTTGAAACCAAAAAGAAGTCCTGGGAAGATTTTGGTAACAACTTGGAAAGGCTAGGTCAAGCAGCAGGGAAACCTTTCTGGACAGTAATAAAGAATCTTGGGAAGGGACGGAAAAAGGAAATGAACAGTGTTTTGAGTAATTCAGGTGAACTCATAATAGATCACAGGGAATCACTGGAGAGGTGGCGGGAATATTTTGAACATTTTCTCAATGTAAAAGGAAATCATCCTGGTGGTGTTGTGAACAGCCAAGCAAATGGGGAGGAGGAAAATGATGTTGGTGAAATTATGCTTGAGGAAGTGGAAAGGATGGTAAATAAACTCCATTGTCATAAGGCAGCAGGAACAGATGAAATTAGACCTGAAATGGTGAAGTATAGTGGGAAGGCAGGGATGAAATGGCTTCATAGAGTAGTAAAATTAGCATGGAGTGTTGGTAAGGTACCTTCAGATTGGGCAAAAGCAGTAATTGCACCTATCTATAAGCAAGGGAACAGGAAGGATTGCAACAACTATCGAGGTATCTCATTGATTAGTATACCAGGCAAAGTATTCACTGGCATCTTGGAAGGGAAGGTGCGATCAGTCGTTGAGAGGAAGCTGGATGAAAACCAGTGTGGTTACAGACCACAGAGAGGCTGTCAGGATCAGGAGGCTGTCAGGATCAGATTTTCAGTATGCGCCAGGTAACTGAAAAATGCTATGAGAGGAATAGGCAGTTGTGTTTATGTTTTGTAAACCTAGAGAGAGCTTATGACAGGGTACCGAGGGAAAAGATGTTCGCTATACTTGGGGACTATGGAATTAAAGGTAGATTATTAAAAGCAATCGAAGGCATTTATGTTGACAATTGGCCTTCAGTGAGAATTGATGGTAGAATGAGTTCTTGGTTCAGGGTACTTACAGGGGTTAGACAAGGCTGTAATCTTTCACCTTTGCTGTTCGTAGTTTACATGGATCATCTGCTGAAAGGTATAAAATGGCAGGGAGGGATTCAATTAGGTGGAAATATAGTAAGCAGTCTGGCCTATGCTGACGATTTGGTCCTAATGGCAGATTGTGCCGAAAGCCTACAGTCTAATAATCTGGGAACTAGAAAATAGGTGCAATGAGTATGGTATGAAAATTAGCCTCTCGAAGACTAAAGTGATGTCAGTAGGTAAGAAATTCAACAGAATCGAATGTCAGATTGGTGATACAAAGCTAGAACAGGTCGATAATTTCAAGTATTTAGGTTGTGTGTTCTCCCAGGATGGTAATATACTAAGTGAGATTGAATCAAGGTGTAGTAAAGCTAATGCAGTGAGCTCGCATCTGCGATCAGCAGTATTCTGTAAGAAGGAAGTGAGCTCCCAGACGAAACTATCTTTACATCGGTCTGTTTTCAGACCAACTTTGCTTTACGGGAGCGAAAGCTGGGTGGACTCAGGATATCTTATTCATAAGTTAGAAGTAACAGACATGAAAGTAGCAAGAATGATTGCTGATACAAACGGGTGGGAACAATGGCAGGAGGGTACTCGGAATGAGGAGATAAAGGCTAATTTAAGAATGAACTCGATGGATGAAGCTGTACGCATAAACCGGCTTCGGTGGTGGGGTCATGTGAGGCGAATGGAGGAGGATAGGTTTCCTAGGAGAATAATGGACTCAGCTATGGAGGGCAAGAGAAGTAGAGGTAGACCAAGACGACGATGGTTAGACTCAGTTTCTAACGATTTAAAGGTAAGAGGTATAGAACTAAATGAGGCCACAACACTAGTGTTCTTGTGTAAAACTATAGACATACTTGAAAAATCCACTAACCTGTTGTCCAAAACAGTGAAGGAAGTGCGCGCTGTTGAAAATAAGTTAGATTCACTCCCGGGACTGTTAAAGGTCAAATATCAAAATTTGTTCAGAAAAAACAGAGGATTTCAAACAATGTGCCAAATTTCTAATGTATTAGAGGGGGCCCATGTTGGCGAAATTGATGGCGTTAGTGTTGGTGACATTCCTCTCTTTAACTATGCACGTCTGACTTCATGTGATGTGGAGCGATCGTTTTCGCAGTATATGGCGTTCTTTAGAGATAATCGGCATGCATTTGTAATGGACAATTTGGAGATGACCTTTGTTGTTCACTGCATACCACGAACTGGTACCATTTTTTCGAAGATGATAGGTGGCTTTTGCCATATTTAAACAAAACATTACCTTTAAAAAATAACCATTCATAATATCTACTCTGGCATTTCAAAAATTAATATACCATACTGCACGTTTCCATACACAGGCACCAATTTGCCGTAAGGAGCATGTTTGGTAGCACCATATTCTAATACAAAACATTATACTTATTTACTTCTTGAGCGCGAGTAGTTATGTGATATTTGAAGGAAAATAATTTTAATTTGTAATCATATTTTAAAGTTTTTCAGCACATAAAAAAATATTTTTCATATTTTTAGCACATAAAAATCCGCTCCCTAGTTATTATCACGGCATTTAAACCAGTCATTTCTGCTATACTTTTGTGAGTGACTGAGAAATGAGTGAACCAATAGAGTTTCAGAGAGGGTTCAGAGACTGCAAGCACATTCGCCACACCACGCCACACCACGCTACAACTCCAAGCTGGCTCTGGGATAAACAATGTTGAATAAGGATAAAGGGTTTCCACCTGTTCAATACAATTCTAACACTTATAATTCTTCCACTCCCCTTTACTCAATACTCCCTACTACCACTCCCCTCAACCCCATTCTGGAACATGCTGCTCCTAGCATACAATCAACAGCAAGCAGCAGTCCCACACAGGACTGCACATGAGCTGCCTGGGCAAGAGAGAGGGACAAAAACCAGGGGAGAGGTACTCAAGACTCCGTAAAAACCTCTTTTACCTTAGAATTTGCACATGGACCACATGATTTGTCTGGCTACACAACCCGGAAATTCCACTTAAGGGAAACAAGCCCTGTTCAATCAACCACATACATACGCACACAAGCATCAATTAACTTGAGATAAGATTAATCTAATTCAAGGTATTATACACACTTTTAGAACACTGTGCTCTTCACATCGATTTTTTATCTTGAGAATCAAAACTCAATGGAACTTTTATCATCTAGTGAAATGAAATGGCGTATGGCTTTTAGTGCAAGGAGTGTCCGAGGACAAGTTCAGCTCATCAGATGCAGGTCTTTTGATCTGACACCGGAAGGTGACCTGCGCGTCGTGATGAGGATGAAATGATGATGAAGACGACACATACACCCAGCCCCCGTGCCAGCAAAATTAACCAATTATAAGTGTTGAGCCGTCAAAGTTTATTTGTCTCTGCCTGTGCTTTTTTCCAGATGAAGTGATCTTGAAGTGGCATTGCTACCACTGGTCTGTCTGTCGGATCATTGGTCTCACAGTACATTTTCCACATTTTTGACACTCCACTTTGAGTAACTGCCATAGTGGGTAATACTGCAGGTTGTGTAGGTCCATCCTGAATCAATGGCAAATTTCTGGCTCCATTAAATTGGGAAATACACATTGCACAGGAAATGTAAACACTAGCTGAAGTTCGTACTGCAATGTATACATTTGCTACCCATCTTCACTTGAAATTGTATAGTTCACCCCAGGGTCAACACATCGTAAGCAGCGACATTTGCTGTATCGTAAACAAGCAATTGAATTACTTGTGTGTATACAGGACTCTCTACCACTTACAACAAGACTACATATGCCCTACAACATGATGTGCTTAATCCCACAATATTCCAAAGTTTTTTGAGATGTATAAAATGATCTCAGAATTGGGAATGGCAAGAACAGTTTTATAAAAAGCAAAGTTTGTTCAATACAACTCAGATTTAAAAAGGGGTACAACAGTTTCAATGACACAACCAACAATAATACCAGTAGGGGCAGTATTTCAAGAAACTAGATTTTTTTTTTTATTGCTTTACGTCGCACTGACACAGATTGGTCTCAGGGCAATGATGGGATAGGAAAGGCCTACGAGTGGGAAGGAAGCAGCCGTGGCCTTAATTAAGGTACAGCGTCAGCAACTGCCTGTTGTGAAAAAAGTAAAGCTCGGAAAACCATCTACAGCGCTGCCAACGGTGGGATTCAAAGCCACTATTTCCCAAATGCAAGCTGACAGGGTATCTATAGATTTCAACAAACCATTTTCACGACTTTTGCATGACTTTCAATGATTATTTCCTAAAATATTTCATGAATCGATCAAAACAAGCAATAATGAATTGGGAAGAAGAAATGCCTACAACTCGACCTTTTGGCACTTTCAATGAGCGTTCTCACTCACATTCTTTCTAATTAGTTTTATTTGTTTATTTTGTAATACATTTAGGAGGGTAACTACACAGAAGGATTGCACTTCCAATGATACACAAAAAATTACCTACCTATATTTATTAATTCATTTTAAATTAGGGGTGTCACTATGCTATTTACAGCATCCAGAAGTCTTAGACATGAAAACATGTTAATTTTTATACAAAAGTCTTACACTTTCAACCATATATGACAAAATATGTGGTTTAGGAAGAATAATACCAAGTCTAGTACACGGCATAGTTGGGGTAATAGAAGCACGAAGACAGTAATTGATTATGATGTAGATTTATATTTCCATACGGAACCTGAAATATTTGTCCCGAATGAGTGAATGCAGGAAAATTCATAATTCCACAACTCTAATTAGTTCTGGGATTGTGTCAATATTGTGGGTGATCAAAATCAGCCATTGTCAACCTGTCCTACGAATGTTCAATGCTGTTCGTGTCTGGTGAATCAGCTGGCCAATTCACACAGTTGATTTCCTGATTTTAAAGCAAACAGAGGGTGGCTTTGTCAGTTCATGAAAAGGAACAATCCTTCTCTTCGAAGGACATCTCTATACCAGCGACTTCCGAAGGCCCACAGTGAAAAAAATCTTACTTTTCCACAGATTTGTAATTAGGAAGCAGCATAAGTACAATTACCTGCTATCGCAAATAAGAAATGCAGATTAAACTCAGATTTCCTTTGACATGCTGGATGGGTATCTGTCAAGAGACCAGACTAACGAACGGTTCATCGAAAGGGGGGTAGCAGCCTTTCGGAAGTTGCAAGGGCGGCAAGTCTGGATGATTAACTGGTACGACCTTGTAATAATACTCAACATGGCTTAGCTGTGTTGATACTGATACACGGCTGAAAGCAACGGGAAACCAAGGACATGCAGCTCTCTCCGTATGAATGATGTACTGATGATTGCTTCCTCCCGGGTAAAATGTTCCGGAGGTAAAATAGTCCCCCATTCGGATCGCCGGGTGGGGATTACACGAGAGCGGGAAATCACCAGAAAGATGGATACTAACATTCGAGTCGGAGCATGGAATGTTAGAAGTTCGAATCGTTGTGGTAGGTTAGAGAATCGGCGAGATGGATAGACTAAAGTTAGATGTAGTTGGTATAAGTGAAGTACGTTGGCAGGAAGAGCAGGAGTTTTGGTCAGGCGACTACAGAATTATCAACACAAAATCGAACAGGGGAAATGCAGGAGTTGGTGTAATAATGAACAAGAAAATAGGGCAGTGGGTAAGCTACTACGACCAGCATAATGGAAGGATTATTGTCAAGATGGGCACCAAACCAATGCCCAACACAATAAGGCAGGTCTATATGCCTACTAATTCAGCAGATGATGAAGAAATCGAAAGAATATATGAAGAGATAGATACAATATGTACAAGGTGACGCAAATATAATTGTGATGGGAGACTGGAATGCAGTGGTAGGTCAAGGAATAGAAGGTAATACAGCAAGAGAATTCAGATTGGGACAAAGGAATGAAAGAGGAAGTCAGCTGGTTGAATTTTGCACTGATCATAATTTATTCCTTGCTAAAACTTGGTTTAAACAGCACAAACGACGGCTGTATACGTGAACTAGACGTGGAGACACTGGAAGGTATCAAACAGACTTTATTATGATTAGGCAGAGATTCAAAAATCAGTTGTTGGATTGCAGGACTTTCCCAGGAGAAGATGTAGACTCTGACCACAACTTGTTGGTCACAAAATGCCATCTGAAGTTGAAAAAAGTGGAGAAAAAAATGCAAGGAGATGGGATCTAAACAAATTGAAAGAAAAGAGTGTGAGGAACGGTTTCAAGAAACATGTTGCACAAAGACTAAATAGGGCTGCTGAAGAAATTTTAGGAAGAAAAGAAAGATCAACTAAGAATCAATGGATAACTCAGGAGATACCAAACTTGATTGATGAACGACAAAAATACAAGAATGCTAGAAATGAAGAGGGCAGAAAAGAATACAGAAAGTACAGGACAGCTACAGAAGAGTGGCTGAGGAGAAGCGCAAAGACGACGAAGGTTGTATGGTCCTAGGAAAGGTACATGGTGCATACAAAAAAATTAAGGAAACTTTTGAAGAAAGAAAATTATGAATATTAAAGAGCTCAGATGGAAAACCACTTCTAGGTAAAGAAGACAAGGCAGAAAGATGGCAGAAACATATCCAAGTTATATCAAGGTAAAGATGTACATGATATGGTTCCGGAACAAGAAGAAGCTGTTGATGCTGACGAAATGGAAGACCCAATTCTGAGGTCAGAATTTGACACAGCTTTGAGAGACATAAATAGGAACAAGGAACTTGGAATTGATGACATTCCCTCTGATTACCGACTGCCTTAGGAGAAACCAGCATGGCGAGGTTATTCCATTTAGTGTGTAAGATTTATGAGACAGGAGAAGTGCCATCCGATTTTTGGCAAAATGTTGTTATACCTAATTCCAGGAAAGATAGTGCCAACAAATGTGAAAATTACCGCACCATTCATTTAGTATCTCATGCCTGCAAAATGTTAACACGTATTATTTACAGAAGAATGGAAAGACAAGTTGAAACCGAGTTGGGAGAAGATCACTTTGGCTTCAGAAGAAATGTAGGAACATGAGAACTTTGCGCTGAATTGGCGAGAGGAGTTCGATTTGGCTAAACTTGGCTAGAAGGAATAGAATGATAGGACACATCTTAATACACTCAGGAATTGTGCCAAAAAAAAGGCGTATGGCTTTTAGTGCCGGGAGTGACCGAGGACAAGTTCGGCTCGCCAGACGCATGTCTTTTGATTTGATGCCCGCAAGCAACCTGTGCGTCGTGATGAGATTGAAATGATGATGAAGACTACACATACACCCATCCCCTGTGCCAGAAAAATTAACCAATTAAGGTTAAAATTTCCAACGCTGTTGGGAATCAAACCCGGGATCCCTGTTACCAAAGGCCAGCACGCTAACCATTTAGCCATGGAGCCGGACAGTAATTGTGCAGTAGGTTTTTGAGGGAAGTGTAGGCGGTACGAACGGTGGGGGTAGCCCAAGGTAGAGGTTTAGGATGCAGCAGTCACGTAGAAATGGAAAGGTTAGCACTGGATAGAGGGGAGGGGAGGACCGCATCAAACCAGTCTATGGACCGATGACTAAAACACCAACAACATCCTGAAGCACTACAATTACCTAAAAAAGGGAGCACCCAGCATAGTCATGAAGACTACTGGGGCAGAGAAGCTTCGTTGCACAGTTATGCTGGCAGTTATTGCGGATGGGCAAAAACTTCCTCCCTATGTAATTTTCTATCAAAAGACAATTCTTCAAGGGAAATTTCCTTCTGGTGTGCACATCCGTGTTCAGGAGAAAGGATGGATGGTGGCGGATCTCGTGAAGAATTGCTTGCATGTTGTATGGGGAAAACAGCCTGGCAATCTCTTAAACCACAGGTCTCTCCTGGTTTTGGACAGTTTCTGTGGCCATGTTGTTGTTGATGTTTGCCATGAAATGGCCATTCAGAGGACTGATGCTGCAATGATTCCTGGTGGCTTGACCATCAGCCTTGCAGCCAACAAGCCATTAAAAGGTAACGCGCGGCAGGTATAATCTGAATGGATGGCGGGAGTATCTCATACTCTCATGCCTACCGGGAAGATAAAGAGGTCTTCACTAGAATTAATATGCGAGTGGATTGTTCGTACATGGGGACTGATTTCACAAGACATTATTGTGAAAAGTTTCAAGAAAACTGGCATTTCCAATGAACTAGAAGGAACTGAAGATAACTGCATTTGGGAGATGGAAGAGAATGGCAGTAATTCACTGCAGACTTCGGAAGAAAGCGACCATGAATGGCGTATTTCTTTGAAGTGAAATATGTATTAGCGTAGGCAATTTTGCAGATTTTACCGTAATATAGTATTCCAATTTATTTCATGTATCTAGCTCCTATCTTCATTG
This sequence comes from Anabrus simplex, assembly GCF_040414725.1. Lineage (NCBI taxonomy): Eukaryota > Metazoa > Arthropoda > Insecta > Orthoptera > Tettigoniidae > Anabrus > Anabrus simplex. The sequence goes on from NC_090266.1 coordinate 311,806,736, forward strand.
AATTCTCGCGTGACATTAAAAGACGATGGTATCCATATAATTATTACTAGGGAATGTATTATTGCCTTCAATTTTTATTAAAATTAATTGTGTTATACATATTATTTTAGTAATGAATAAATGTTGTCACCTTGTAATTAATATTATAATTATTATTTATTATTATTCATTATTGTTATTTTGTAATTACATATAATATACAAAGTTTATTCCACCTACTCAATACTGTACAGTAATTGCAATGTTTATAAATACATTACAATATATTATCAAGGTACTAGTTTCGACCCTATATGGGTCATCATCAGCCTAACTAAGATACACCTATGGATTTGAAAGTCCTAAGACAGAATTACATTGTGGAAATAAGATTTAAAAGTATGAACTGTGTATGTGATGCGATAATGTACATATAAAATGGTGGATTGATGAACTGTTATAGATAAAATAATGTACTTATCAGTGACAAATAAAATTTTAAGATTTACGTCAATTACAATTAGACTGTAAGAATAGTTATCATACAATTATTACAATCATGATTAAAATAACAATAATAATAAAATAATAATAGTAATAATAATGCTTGATGTTTTAAGGGGCCTAACATCGAAGGTCATCGGCCCCAATAATAATAATAATAATAATAATAATAATAATAATAATAATAATAATTGTATGATAACTGTTCTTACAGTGTAATTGTAATTGACGTAAATCTTAAAATTTTATTTGTCACGGATAAGTACATTATTTTATCTATAACAGCTCATCAATCCACCATTTTATATGTACATTACCGCATCACATACACACTTCATTCTTTTAAATCTTATTTCCACAATGTAATTCTGTCTTAGGACTTCAGCAAATCCATAAGTTTGTCTTAGGCTGATGATGACCCATATAGGGTCAAAACTAGTACCTTGATAATATATTGTAATGTATTTATAAACATTGCAATTACTGTACAGTATTGAGTAGGTGGAATAAACTTTGTATATTATATGTAATCTAAATTAAATACGGAACCAATAATGAAGTTTATAACCTTGAATTTTGTAATTATGTTTGATTTTTCATATCCATTCTTAATTTTGATTCGCATAATTGTCCCTCCCTGCTTTAGAGGTTGAAAAATGTAACATGAAAAAAAAAAAAAAGGGGTGGATTATGTAATATGGTATATATTTCAATCAGGAAAGTAAAAGTTATTTCGAAGACTAAAAAATGAATAAGGAATGTCAGTATGATGACCAGATTTTTATCTCAATCTTGCAACCTTTATTTCACACTGGTTATTTGGATCTCAAAACTGTTACATAAGATCAACTATTGCATATTCACAGTAACCTCCAAAATATGACACAGTTTGGATCTGTATGTTTACCTTCAGAAAGATGCACACAGTTTGAAAAATCCAGTTCATAGAAGATATTTTGAGTACAATGAACCATGAGATTTGACATGTTACTTCTGCACAACAAACAAGTCTATGCCAAACAATTCCTTAGATGTTCACTTTCTTGTATAACATTAAGGCAAACATATTGTTTATACATTCATCCTTTTATTTATCAAGGTTCCCATTCATAAATTGAATCTGTTGAAGTATCTTAAGAATGGAGCACACAAACAACTTCATGCTTTGCTGTAGGGTAAGATGCAGTTCGAGTAAATCAGCATATTTTTTTTCCTTTCAATTTTACTTCAGGGTCGCACTGACACAGGTCTTATAACGAAGATTGGATACAAAATGCCTGGGAGTGGGAAGGAAGCGGCTGTGGCCTGTGGCCTTATTTAAGGTACAGCCCCAGCATTTGCCTGCAGTAAAAATTGGAAACCATGGAAAACTATCTTCAGGGCTGCCGATAGTGGGGTCCGAAACCACTATCTCTCGGATGAAGCTCACAGCTGCACACCTCTTACCGAATAGCCACGGTAAATATGTCGAAATAACATGGTCCAAAATATCTTGTCACTGTTAATGTACATAGGTGGAAATTGAAAAAACAGTGATAATAACGTTACTGGTTATACATCCCACTAACTACTTTTACAGTTTTTCGAAATGCTGGGGTGCTAGATTTTTGTCCCACACGAGTTCTCTTAATGTGCCAGTAAATCTATAGCACGCAACAAAAACAAAATCGGAGTGCCTTTGTACAGTTACATAACGGAAGTCTCACAGTGAATTTGTGATCAGCAGGTTGATCATAGAGGCAAATTACCGTAAGACTGGAGTGAGCTGTTTGGACCATGTACAATGTTTTATGTGATGGCAATACAAAGGTATTCATATAAAGCATCCTGGTTGAGATTGTCACATGAAAGTACGCTTCTGATAATCACTGCACCCAGCATGACTGCAACTTCAAATGACAGAACACAGCAGTGTACACATCAACGAGCATCTGACCATACCATCTGAAATGGTCTTCTAGGGATAGATCACTCATCATGAATTCCAATGGGTAGACTACCTTACACCCATGCCCACTATAGAACATGCATATAGTGATGTTGACAATGGCGTCGTTGGACAGAGTTGCAGTATTCTGTGGTATGTGGTAATCTAAGCTGCTTTACCCAAGCAACGGACATAGGTAGATCCAAAATAGATTTCAAAAGGGGCATCTGGTATAGTGTATCTTTCCCGGATACATGGGGCTATCTTTACGATCATCGTGAGGGGAGCTCGGATTAGCAACAGTTCAACATCACTATCAACAGGACAGTCACAGAATACATGCAACAGATCACTTATAGTTATGAATTTCATTGGGTTCCGTACTGAAGTGGGATTACAGTAAATTAAAATTCTTTCAAGGTCCACCTATTCAATACAATGACATTTTATTGTGATTGGATCACATGTCAAATGGTACTAGTTTCAGCATCTATGTGCCATCATCAGCTGTAAGTACAAATTAAACAATTATATACATATGCCTAAAACATCTCAAACACATTTTAACACATTCTAAAATACATTTCTGTAATGATACATGAGATAAGTTAAAATTATGTTACAATTGATTGCTGTAATATAAAATTCTTAAAATTCCGGCAATTCGTTATATAGTCCAGTCTGTGTACATCCGGGATGAGTGAATTTGTGCTGTTTTTTGCTGTCTATATGGATGACACTTATTCACTTGATACTAGGTAGTTCCAGGGAAGTTTAATTTGATCATGGAAGATCACAGCAGTTCATCTAGTGTCCGAGGGTTGTTCGCATAAACTACATTTTTTAAGATTCCCCACAAATAAAAATCACATGCCGTTAAATCTGGGCTACGAAGGGGCCACAGATTTTTACTTATGATCCTCATACCAAACACGCTTCAGTAAGGAGATAACAACCTTTACGCCTTTTTATTGTTTACTGAACCTGTAGGTTTGAATCTCTTGGCCAGTTGTTTTATTGTCCTAGCACAAGATTTTCTGCACTTAATGTATCGTGCAAATATACACGTTTACGTAATGAATATTTCACATACATTACAGCACTGTACACAATCACAATAAAACACTATACAATATGACATACAGCACGCAATAGCTTCATTGAACACCCTACTATCTCGGAGTTCAGCTCTCAGCAACTGCAGAAGTGCTGGAAACTGCGTGCGCCAGCGGCCGGTAGCGACCTGTCATCGGCGGCAAAGTTTGAGAGATAAAGTCCCTGCCAAGCATAAATAAAGACCTGTATAATCAGAAACAATGCCTTCCCAGAGCTTGCATGCAATGCATGTCAAACTTACTGGCCTGAAATTTTCAGCTTTATGCCTATCATCCTTTCCTTTATACACAGGGGTTACTATAGCAACTTTCCATTCATTTGGTATAGCTCCTTCATGGGAACAATAATCAGATAAGTACCTCAAGATATGGTACTCTATCCCAGGTTCTTTTCTGTTTTAACTTTGACGAAAAGTAGATTGAGGGTAAGTATTTCTGATTGTAATTTTAAAAACAGTCTCAAAATTGCTGTCAGCTGATCCCTTGTTGCAGACATTACTGGTATAATTGCAAAGTAAAAGGGAAAGAGGAGATACAGGGGATAAACTGTCTGTTCAAACCAAATTTGAAGATGATTGTTTTTCATTGTTTAGACCGTTTTTGTACCGATAACTCTATCCCCTTGAACTGAGTGTCACCATGCATAAACATTTCGCAGTGTAAACGAAACAGAGGGGAAGGTGAGGTATGGGGAGATAGGCAGAGCGAGCGAGACAGACATAGGTAAAGAGAGAGAGTGCAATTGCTCAAAATCGAGGAGTGGGGGTTTGCACTTCTGTCAACCTAGCGAAGTAGTCTTTTGCACCTTGCGCAGCGCAATGCACTGGCACACGCACCCTCAGAGCCCCGGCCTTAGCAGAACAGTCAACACCTCAGCAAAACTACGAGTGATGGTACAATGATACTATACTAATGCCCATATCAAATTGAAACCCAGCCCCATTTCTGGCAAATACTGTGACATTCATATGGATGCCAATTGTGTAATTTTATTACCAATAATTCTGCACTGAATTACAACTCATTGTCATTATTCCTAATGAGTGTTGCTTTTCCAATTTCTGCCAGTGAAATTGGAAAGGTTGATTAGTGGTATAACTGTGTTTTTACATAGACGTTTCACGCCCCATTATGTGAGAAATCGAACCAAATATGACATATTAGTTTGGTATTAAGTCTCCATTATACTCTAGGATATTCTTCTTTTCAGGCCTTATTCTCAATTATCTACAATTACTAGTCACTTCTGTAACTTGAAATCTGGAACTTTTTTTTTTTTTAATTTTAAGTTTCAGTTTGAGCTCTTGAACAAAGTGGCAGTAAAAACATGCAATAATAGCCAAGCAGTATTTCTTGAAAAATTTCCAGTTTTCTGAAAAGCTAAGCGGTTCTATCATTTATCGTGATATTTCACTGAATCAACTGGGTGAGAGAATGTTGTAGTATTTTCAAATATTAATAGAATTTTTTTTTGACATACAAAAGAAAAGGATATCACACGAACTGAATCAAGTGAAGTACTTCTGCTAAGTTATGAATGTTCTGATAAAGAGAACTAATCTACAATTGGGTATAACTGTGGTTATGTAATAGCTTATGAATCAAAGTATTGATTTTTGCAGAAAACAAACGAAAAAAAAAATCCTACTTTGAAAATGTGGCTGATACCTTCACAGCACTATCCTTTAATGTGAAAATTCTGCACAACTTCTCACAGAGTCATGCTTACTGCTTCACGTAAAGAGTTTCAGACGAAACTATTCTCATCTCTGTGCACTTTCTGCATTGATCTCTTTACAGGCTGTGTTACTGCATTCTCTGTATTGATGAGTGTAACTTACTGGGGGCATGACTAAAAAAATAATAATCAGCAATTATCTGAGTTGAGAAACCACCCAGAATTTGGTTCCAACTGAGGAAGGAGATCACAAAAAAATGCTGAAGTATCCATTGCCTCACATTGGCCAAGTTTTCACATGATGAGCTACCAACTAATGACTGAGAAATGAAAATCTTTCAAGAAGGGATAATTGTAATATTTGAAACACTTCTGCATAACAGGGATTTTGGGGAGTAAGAAAATTCAATTGAAAAAGATGCATCTTTATGGTTATCAAGACCAAGTCTTTTAATATGGTAAATACAGATGCTGTAAGTCAAACAGCATACCAGTACCTGTTCTGAATGATGAAAAAACCACACACACACACACACACACACACACACACACACACACACACACACACACACACACACACACACACACACACACACACACACACACACACTCTCTCTCTCTCTCTCTCTCTCTCTCTCTCTCTCTCTCTCTCTCTCTCTCTCTCTCTCTCTCTCTCTCTTTCTTACAGTCAGAATTCCCAATATTTACCACAATAGTCAGTATTAGAATTGGATTTGGGGAGCAATTACACAACCCAGCATTTGTACCTTTATTCTTTGCGGCAAAAGGTGTGGTAGGTTATCGTAACTAATTTTCGGTCGCTGAACATGAATCCGTTGTCCATTTCTGTGTATCACGTCACATTTCCTTGCAATAGGTATATCAAAATATGACCTGAATATTGCATATAAAACGTACTGACAAATGTTATAATTTTGAAAATATTTATCATTTTTATTATTATTATTTATATTTTATAATAGTTGAACATGGTCTTTAATTATTATATACAATGAATAATTATCGAGCATAATATTAGAATGAAATATTTAGCACCGGCTGTAATATACTACTGATTTACACAAAAACTAACAATTCTGAGGCAATGACACATCAGCAATTTATTTTGACAATACAGTGTGATTTACAAGCAAAAATACAACTTTTATTCAGTATCTTTATGAATTCATGAATATGAGAGAAAAAAATTAGCAGTCCTAGATGCCCCTCCCCCCAAAACAGGCGAATTGGCCGTGCGGTTAGGGGCGTGCAGCTGTGATAGTGGGTGCGAATTCCACTGTTGGCAACCCTGAAGATGGTTTTCCGTGGTTTCCCACTGTCTCACCAGGCAAATGCTGGGGCTTACCTTAACGCCACGGCTGCTTCCTTTCCATTCCTAGGTCTTTCCTGTCTCGTCGTCGCCATAAAACCTATCTGTGACAGTGTGAAGTAAAGCAAACAGCTCCTAGATGTCCCCATGGGACGAAAACTTGGCTGCCAAGCGCCTGACCGCATCATGTTTGTCTTCCGTTTTCAAACACCAGCAGTAGTCGACCATCATTGGTACATCCCACCTCCCCATGTATCTTCTTTCCGCCTCATTCAAGTCCTGGTGAATCCTCTCTCCCATCTCTTCACTACCAGCCCCAAGATTTTCCAGAAATTGGTAGAGATGAGAATGAGGGAAATGCAGTTTCAGACTCATTCTACACCCAAACTCTTTAATGTGGTCCAACATAGTTTTCACTATTGTTTTGTACTGTTCATCCTTTTACATTTCCTAGGAACTTCGTCATGACATCCCTTATTGAAATCCATGCAGCAAGTTCTATGACATTCATCGCCTGTTCAAAGTTTCTGTCTTTCAGAAGCTTTCTAATTTGTGATCCATTAAAAATGTCTTCCTTGACCTTTGCAACAGATAAATTTCCGGCTCCATGGCTAAATGGTTAGCGTGCTGGCCTTTGGTCACAGGGGTCCCGGGTTCGATTCCCGGCAGGGTCAGGAAATTTTAACTATATTTGATTAATTTCGTTGGCATGGGGACTGGGTGTATGTGTCGTCTTCATCATCATTTCATCCTCATCACAACACACGACGCTTACGGGCGTCAAATCGAAAGACCTGCATCTGGCGAGCAGAACTTTTCCTCGGACACTCCCGGCACTAAAAGCCATACGCCATTTCCATTTCACCAGATAAATGTGGAAAATTGCTTGCAATGTACTTGACACAGGAACTTTCTTTTGTCCAAGGTCTTAACAAATGGCTTCATGATTCTCAGTTTGATGTGTAATGGTGGCAAAATAGTATTTTGTGGGTCAACTACGGCAGCATTTGTAACTTTTTTTTTTTCACCATGTGTCAAAACTTGTCTCTTGGGCTAGGAAGGTATAGACCAGTATTTTTCCCTAGCTCTACTGTCCCTTTCACATAAATAACAAGGGAATTTAGTGAAGCCTGCTTATTGTCCTATTAGAATACTACAAACCTGCAAGTCACTACCACACACCCCAACTGTGCTCATGATATTTGATTTTATCTAAAACAGTTTGAACTGCTATATAATTTGGTTTTGTTTGTTTGTTTGTGAAATGTAATGTCTCACAGGAATCGAAACTAGTTTCTGTTATGAAGTACTGTAGTACAGCCTTTAAGCTGCTCCTAGAAGAATCCACAATCAATCTCCATTCTTCAGGATTGTAATCCTTCCTGGCTGTTCTATTAATCCTGCAATGTCACAGCCGTTCGTCAGATCATCATCTTCCTTGAAATACTGCCTGAACTCCTTATCTCTATGTCTAGCCCATAGGTGCTTCCAGGCGCAATAGGATCTTTTTCTTTCAATCGTGATCCTAGCAGTTCACTTTTTTCCTTCGTGAGACCAAGGTCTTGTATCAGATCACTCAAACAATTGTGGACTTGCTGCATCTGTGGCTGGTGAAAATTCAATATCAACTTGCTCGTCATCGAAATCTGAGGAACTGCCAGAGTCAGGTAAAGTGGTAGGAGGTGAAGGTATTGGAATTTCCAGTCCACGAGGAACAGGTCTCATCACCAACTTTAAATTCGGGTACACAATACTGTCCTTGTTTCTATTATTGAACCATCCTACTTTACACAGGCAAAAGTAACAGTCACTGCTGTGGTCCTTGGGCTCACGCCAAACCATCCCTATCCCAAATGGAAGAGGCTTGCTTTTCCCAATGCTCCAATGTCAGAGGTTTTCAAGGCACGTTTTACTAATTACGTGGGCAACCCACTCCTAATTTTACCTTAAAATATGCATAATATAAACGTTTCATCAACGCAGTTATTGGGGTACTCTGTCTCTTCATGATATAACACCCACACACCAAACAGAATTTGTCTTTCTTATTCACACGTCATCTTCTAATTCCCAACACACATACCATTTTTGCAACACGGCACTAAAAAAGGTCAAGACTTCTGCCAAACTCATGATGCGACTGACTGTCACAGGACTTCACTGCATTGCTGCAACCACAAGCTAAAAATAGACTCTTAAGCAGCACTGAGCCTCAATGACACATTTTCAGACAGTAAATGGCAATTAACACCAAAAATAGAGGCGTTACAAAAGAAGCAAGACATTTATATCAGGAGACCTTACAGTATTTAGTTAAAATCACTTATATGCTTTGCTGCAAAATTCATGCTGGGTTGTGTTATAGATTTATTGATCAGTGTTCGGCTATTATTAAAGCATACTATAATGAACCAAGTACTTATAAAATCAACAAGATACACATCACAGCATTTGAACATTACAGAATTAATAAAATTTTAAAAGGCAATAATTTTACTTTAGGTTCAGAGATACCATGAATATCCACATGACGACTCAATCTGGAACAGCTATGTAGTCTGTCTGTGCTTCAATCAGCACTCTTGAATTACACACATTTTACAGCTTCTGATCTACTGCACATCATAGCACTTCATGTTGTAAGATTGTAACAATATGACAGGAACCGAGTAAATTCTCAGTAGCACTTTTGAAAAAAATACTAGGGTTGGAACGTTAATAGTAGTAGCTATTTATTTAGCAAAAGTGGTGCATTTGTGAAGCATCTACAGTCCTTCAGTGGAATCACCTGCATTGTCTACAACTTGTCAGTGATGTGGGAATCATAGAATCCCAGTAGCATGACCTGTTCTGATGATGTCCCTGATGGAGCAATCTACTGCCTGCAGAATCTTGGGAACAGTCCAGAAGCGAATGTCATATAAAGTTGATCCTTCATGTCTGGGATTAAATCATAATGGTAGGAGTGTAAGTCCAGTGAATATGGTGCATGGAAAATTACTTCTCAATCCCAGCAACCATATAAATTGGCTACACGGTCTGCTCACAAATATAAAGATAGGAAGCTTCCACCTAATCAATACTTTAGTCTTATTAATGTACAGGATATGCCTTTGCTGGTGAGATGTAGTGTTTACAGTGCACTATGTCTTCTGGTATGGGCTATATCACATTTGTTACTTTCATTGACCTGTCTCAGTCTCATGCTTGGCTTTGACAATATGAAAGTGACTGAGGTATGGGTGATGCTACTAATACCATTGCTTATGCAGCCAGTCCCTGTTATGAATGGTGTAAAAATATCGCTCATAGGGTCGGTTGGTGCATGCATTTCAGTGGACTTGGCAGACTGATATGTAATAGTAACGGCTGGCTCGGTGAGGAAAGCAACAGGAAACTACCTCACTCCTCATTTCCCTAGTACGCCTCATCAGTGACGCCTAGGCTATTTATGACAGCTGTTGGCGGAGCTGCAGAGGATCAAACCAGCCTTCAGGCTGAATACCCAACATACACAATGTACAGGACCGGTTTCAACCTTTTTAGAGGCAATTCTCGGCTGGTCATATATTTTAAAGTTAACGTAACTTAAAATTAAAACATAACTAAATTCAATGAAGAGTGTCACATGATATGAAAAGTGTTATAGTATCAACATTACAGTTTCTTCCACATGCTATAAAACAATCTAGTTAAATGACATGAATATGAGACTTAAATTCTAATATTTTATATATGGATAAAATATATTTGGTTAAAATACAATGTTCTTGAGCTTAGAATGCTCACTGTGTACTTGCAGTCCACACTACAACTTTAGAGCCGAGTTGGTAAAACATATGTGATTACACAGGCGAGTTCATACGACGTTCTCGTATTTTTATACTTATGCTACTAAATTACACTTATAGGCCTATAACCAAACATATTATCGACTATTAACATGACTGAGTAAACACATTGCTGGATGCAGTGATAAAATTTATGTGATATGATTGATGGTGGTTGGACTTATGTTTAAATATTCATGAAGTTCACTGTCTGCATATGTGATATAAAACTTCATCAATATACAAGTGAATAAATCCTAATCTATCGGGCACAATATTCTTCAGTTTGAGATTGTTCCATGGCATTCATGCGATTCACATTAAAGCTTTTATCTGTGCTGGAAAGCATTATGTTGAATTTATGTAAAATTATAGTGTGGGTTGTTGATCTTTCGACGTGCTTTCCTGAGTTTTGTGCTAACTACTTTCATTAAAATATTGTAACGTTGTCTTATTCCATTTTTGTGACACAATGTGCAGCGTTTAATTAGTGTGAAAGCTCCCTCTTCACAGTTATGTTGTTGGACATGTCAATGATCTGCAAGAATAGAAAGAAGAGTGATGTGCAAGAAATTTTCGTCTGCTAATTTGGAATGTCTGTTGAACGTGGAATAAGTGTATGTGTACTTGCTACCACCGTTGACTTCTCGATGTTTGCTACTTGAGAGCATGTCGTGCACTGCTTCGTATACGTCTGAGGCTGGTGCTTGTGGCTATGGAGTGGAGGGTTGGAGGGGAGGGAGGAGCGGCTGTTAAGGGAGTTGGGGTAGAGCGGGACGTCTCTTCTGGCGTTTCCTCAATGTGCATTGGGTTCTGTTTGACACTTCTTATATAAGCTTTTTTTATGGGAGGGGGATAACTGTACTGAAGAAGATGCTGACTATCTGTGATTTCATTTAGGTTGAAATTTGGATTGGCGTATTGATTTAAAATGATATCAAATTCTTCCATTATATTGAGTAACGGGCCCTTGGGGTTTACACTTAGAATCTGCATGTCAATTTTGATACTTGTAAATTTATGTTTGTAATCTTCAATATGTTGACCTACGGCTGAAAAGTGATTATGTTTTATGGCATTAAATGTGCTCATAGTAGCGGATTTGAAAGTTTCCTCCAGTATGTCCAATATAACTGGCTTCATAACTGTCACACTTTATATGATACACTCCTAAATGATTGTATTTATTGTTGTAATTGATCGATTTGGTATTATGTAAAAGGTTGGTGTTATTATGTGTGGTTCTGTACGCTATTTTTAGGTTTCGTCTTTTAAAAATGTTAGTTATGGGATATATATGGGTGTTATTAAAAGTGAAAAGTACGTAATCTTTCTTGGATTTGTTCGGTCTGGTCAGTTTTGATTTAGGTTGATGTTCTATCTTTTGAATAATTTTGTTGATCAATTCTTTCTTGTATCCATTTTGTTTGGCTATTTCGTGGATCAGATTTAGTTCATTGTTTTGTTCTTCTTGTGTTAGTGGTATGTTGAACGCTCTATATATCATACTATGATATGCTGCTTTTTTGTGTGCGTTAGGATGGATAGAATCTATTTTTATTGTATTAGAAGTATGTGTAGGTTTTCTATATATTTTGTATGTTAGGTGCATACTTTCATGCCTGGTTATAGATGTGTCTAGGTAATTTAAGGTATGATTATTTTCTGTCTCCATTGTGAATTTTGTGTGTGGGTCTATTTTGTTTAATTGTTCTAATAAATTGATTTTGTTGGTGAATCTATTGTCTATTAAAACGAAAATGTCTACGAATCTGCACCAGAAGATAATGTTGTCTTTTGTTGATTTCTTGATGCTCTAGGTGATCTAAGTAAATCTCTGCTAATATACCTGATGTTGGAGATCCCATTGGTAAACCTTGTTGTTGGTAGACAGTGCCATGAAATTTGAAATAGTTATTGTTAATGGCAAATTTATGAATTCTTCTATTTCAAGAGTGCTTAATTTACTGTGATTTTTTAAAGTTGGTTTCTATTAAATTTATTGTTTTTTGTGGATGTATATTAGGATACATATTTGTTATATCGTATGATGTTTTTATAATATTGCAAAATTCTACTGAGTTCCATACTGTTTTTTGACTAAAAATACACTATGATTTTTAAGAAATGTTTGAATGAATTGTGACTGACAATTTATAAATTGGACTCGACCTGTAGTTTACAATGGGTCTCATCGGTACGTTTTCTTTATGAATTTTGGGATAAGCTTTTGCGGTCGGTTATTTAGGGTTCATTATGATGAGTTTTGCGGTTTCTTGTTCATTCAAAAGAAAGTTAGTGTTTTTCAATAAAAACAATAATTTTTTGGCTGTTGGTAGTTGGGTCTTTATGTTTAATTTGGAAGGTATTATCTAGGAAACAATGTTTAGTTTTTGCTAAATATCTGTTTTTGTCAACAACAACAACAACAGTGGTATTGCCTTTATCTGCTTTTGTTATTAGTAAGTTGTTCTGCTTGATTTTCTCTTTGAGTTTTTTTATTTGTGTTTTGTTAATTAAGTTTTTGTTGTTGCTATTGCTGCTGATTCTGTTAATGTATTGTGGTAGTATTTTTTAAAATTTTGTGTCTGACTACATCACGTTGTTCGTGAGGAATTCTGTTCAGGGCGTTTTAAGTTTCCGCAATAATAGTAGTAATATTCTGGAAGGTTAAAGTATTTCCCCAATTATGTTTGGGTCCCTTACTCAGTTTAATGGATTCTGTTTCATCAAAATTCGTGTCTGTTAGATTTTTCATGGGTGGATAAAATGTGTGTGTGTGTGTGTTGCTTTCGCTAGGTCTAATGGAGAAGTTACTGTTGGGAATTTTGTCTTGTGTACTTTGGTTCTTTGACTGTCTAAGTGTGTTTAATTTCCTATTTAGTGTATTCTGTTTTTGAATGGCTATGTCTTAGTTTTTCTTTAGTCATTTGTTGGAAGTTGTCTCAGTAACTACGTGGTAGATCATGGGAATCTCTTAAATGTGTTTCATAAAGTTTAGTATTGAGATATTTTTTTCTGTAGAGAAACTTTATTTCTTCTCTTAACCAAATTTTGTTTGTCTTTGATTTTCAAGTTTTGATATTTATAGGCAGTTTGTTTTGCCTGGTTGGCTACGATATCAATCTATTCGTTTCATGTCCATATTGATATTTGATACTCACAAATATAAAGATAGGAGGCTTCCAACTAATCAATACTTTAGTCTTATTAATGTACAGGACCGGTTTCGACCTTCTTAGAGGTCATCCTCAGCCGGTCAGTGTAATTTAGTAGCATAAGTATAAAAATACGAGAACGTCATATGAACTCACCTGTGTGATCACATATGTTTTACCAACTCCGCTCTAAAGTTTTAGTGCAGACTGCAAGTACACAGTAAACATTCTAAGCTCAAGAACATTGTATTTTAACCAAATATATTATATCCATGTATAGAATATTAGAATTTAAGTCTCATATTCAGGTCATTTAACTCGACAATTGTTTTATAGCCATGAGGAAGAAACTGTAATATTGATACTATAACACTTTTATTCATATCAAGTGACACTCTTCACTGAATTTCGTGATGTTTTAATTACATTAGAATATATGACCACCTCACCCCTGTTCTGCATGATAATGGCATCCCCTTCACATGCCTACAAAGACGAATGGCATTGCCTTGCTGTGTGGCCATGGGCACATTGAACTGTCAGCCAACTTTGCTGTTCCTATTTCGTGAACATGGCAAATACATCACACACAACAGTTTAGAATGCCAACACACACAAGACTGACATCATCTCTCTGCAGTATGTACAATGCATCAGAAGAAAGAGTCCATTTACCGTGAGGTAGCTTAGACACAGACTAACATGCAGCAGAAGTAACCATAATTAATTCAATTACGTCTCAGACCCATAGCAGTGTCGCCACTATTAATGTTCCAACCCATCTATATAAAAACCTAATTCTGATTAACAGAAGATTCTAAATATCAGAGCATAGGTACTATTAAAAAAAAAAAATACTTACCTATATGTATAAACCAGACTGTTTTCAAGAATAAAGAGCATCAACAAAATCTCCAAAGGAACAAAAAACAGGATACTTCCAGTGTACCATGCATTGCAAGCTGATAGATGGCAGAAATGAGTAATGATGATGGTAACGTGCCATGCAAATTAGAGAAAATAACCAACATGATGCCAAAGAAGAATGATGCAGATTACAATGGATTACGACTATTTCACTACCAATATTAAAAGGAAATAAATAAGTTTGTTGGAGCAATTCCATCTATTTACGAATGGCCATCATCAATAATACAAATATAAATGGTCCGTTATTGGACATTATAAATTTTCCAGCTAACTCATTCCTGATTGCCAGCGTTTCGCCCTCGTGTGCTAGATTGGGCTCATCAGTTGGTACCTAGCACACCTACCAATATAAATGGTTAATAACGGACCATTTATATTGGTATTATAAATTTACTCATTCGGGACAAGTATCTCAGATTCCGTATGGGAATCAACATCTATATCATCTGATAGCCTAGCAGGCATCAATTTTTGGTAAAGAAACAAAGTCTCTCATAGTGCATTGGCACTGCCGGTGGCTCCAAGTAGCATACGCAGTGGCCTCTACGGTATGCACCAGCCAGCGTCTTGGTGGGTGTGCTAGGTACCAACTGATGAGCCCAACCTAGCACATGAGGGCGAAACGCTGGCAATCAGGAATGAGTTAGCTGGAAAATTTATAATGTCCAATAACGGACGATTTATATTGGTATTATAAATTTACTCATTCGGGACAAATATTTCAGATTCCCTATGGGAATCAACATCTATATCACATGGCCATCATCAGTCAAAAAGGTAATTTATATTTATTTATTTATTTATTTAATTTCAACACAGCGATGATGTTTGTATAACTCATCAGAATTGTTAAAATCACTCAATAATGAATTTCAACACTGAAAAATTATACAGATATTATAGTCTTAAATGAAGTTTTTCATATAACGTATAGAGGACACGCACAAATGGAAAGCTCTATGAATAGCAATATATCACATACATACTCGCTGACATACGAGCTCTTACACCAACAAGCAATCATAAAAACTGAATGACAATTTGTCCAGATAATGGGAGAGATGACTGAACTACACATGATTTTTAGGAACTGTGCCACTAATTCTGGTGTAACACTAGAGCCCTGCAGTACTATGCCATATTCCTCAGTGGGGAAATCCTCCTTTGATCTGCCTTAGTTCCCAGTTCCCAAACTTCATGATGAATGTTACGAACCATATAGATGGTAGATAAGAGCATCCATGGATACAACCATGCCTATTTTGTCACGTCCTCACTGCTCCAACACCCTTCCTGGTACAGACAGCATAGTCTAAGGTGTAGCCAATATTACAAGATGACTATTCAGCAACCTGCAGTAAGATCTCTACATCAGTGAGTTGTTCCTCACTGGAGTATATTAGACTGCACACAGCATTCATTTCACAGTTGTTAATGTGATCAATGGGTACCTGCAGCTCAACTGCAACAAGCAGCACAATTACAGCAGTTGTGTGTGCCATTAAGAGACTTACGTAACTGCACTATTATGAGTTTATTTTTTACATTCATTAACTAATTGAATGGATGAAAACCATAATGGTATAAGTAGCATTTTGGTCATTCAGAGAAGAAGGCATTTAAACATCATCACCACTCATATAAAGCATGCTATTTGTAGTTATACCACCCATCACTAGAGCGCAGAACATTACCGCTATCACTTGTATCTCTTTGCCGGTGAAAGGATACATCCTCCCGGAGTTACATCCTGCACTTATCTCATTTTTTTTTTTTTTTAATGTCACTTATGGTTTTCATCCATTCAATTTATTTATTTATTTATTTATTTATTTGTTGAGTGTACAGAAGACTGAACTTAGCTATGATAAAATAACCATACAATATACAATACAGACTTTAAGCTTACTGTTCTGTCTAAAGATTCAACCACTTTCAGAGCATAAAAAATTCATAACATTAACTACGACTATATTTCTGAACAACTGAAATAGATATTCATGCATAATATTTAGTGTGGAACATTCAGAAAAATAGGTTGAAAAATAGGTTAACCCTTAGCACTCACGCGGCGGGCCATGCCCGACAACGAGAATATCCCGCATAGGTCCTATGTCGGGTATGACATTCTTCCCTATATAACTCCTTTGTCGGGTTACGCGTGCATGAATTACAGGTACAGAAAGGTACTGCAAACATTCGACGAAAATTTGAAGCCACGTATAGCTGTAATCTCTTTGAAATCAGGCTTTGTGCAGATTCTTTGCATACCATGTGAGTTTGTAAACAAATATTGCTTAGCAACATGGCATCGTTCGAGCAGCGTGAGAAAGAAATCACCAGACTTTTAGGTGAAAGTGACGTTTATTTCAGCGATAGTGGGAGCGATTTTCAATTAAATGGTGAGAAAGATATTGCGGAATGAGATTGTGTTGGTGAGTGTAGTGATAAAAATCCCGATAATGAGAAAATTATGCTGAATGGCAATGCTGGTACCGCTTCTGATGGATGGAGCAAATACCGCGACACTGACTTGCATTTCAAAAGCTCATACACAGGTACGTCAGGTTATAAACAACCGCATGGTTGAATGAACTTGACTTTTTCCAATTATTACCTTTGACTGATGAGTTGTTGTCGGAAATTGTGCGCGAGACTAACCGGTATGCTAGTGTAAACCTTCAAAAGGTTATGCCCCTCACACGAGTCCATTAAGGGGTCGTGGATAGATGTTACTTTTCCTGAATTCAAAGCATTTTTAGGTACAATCCTAAATATGGCAATGAACAGTAAGCCTAAATTACGATGCGAGAGTGGTTCTTTCAGCAATACCTGCAGAAAAAAGCCTGGATTACATCCCAGCGAGTGTTTTGGGACGTTTCACACAATGCACTATTACAGACAAAAAGTGACTGTATGAGATAATTTTAGGTTTGAAAATGCTGAAAATTGCACCTGAATACTGTATTATACTTGTATTATATTTATTTTGTGTTTGCTTTAGCTGATTTTTATAAATATGCAGTCAATATGTTTGTGCTCTCTGTTATCCCTCTGCAAGCAGATTCTTAAATGGAGCTGGAGTGGCAGCAGTGTTCAGAAAAAAAAGAGGGCTAAGGGTTAATAGGCACAGTAACATGTAAATCTCTCTCTAGATTTCTCCAGAATGCATTATGAAATTACAACTGTCTTTTTGTGGTATACGAGATCTAATGTAATAAGAAAATCACCATTTATCAACCGACTACCATATTGCAATAAACACTTGAGAGAATAATGCAGTAACATTCCATTTATTTATTTACTTATTTTTGCTAGTGGTATAACGTTGCACTAACACACTGAAGGTTTTTGGTGATGCAAGGATGGAAAAGGGTTAGAATTGAAAAGGAAGCAGTAGTGGTCTCATGATACAGCTCCAGCATTTGCCTGGTGAAAAATGGGAAACCATAGAAAACCATCTTCAGGGCTGCCGACTATGCGTTCTATATAATCAAATATTATAAAATAAAAATTCACCTTTCCACAACAATCTCTTGACTATTTCTCTCTACATTAAATCCACATTAATTCCATACTAACTACGGGACATGGTTTGTCCTGTTTCAGGACATCCTCAGCCGTGATTCCTTGTTACAGTTTAAAATGTTTAAAAAACGTAAAGAACAGGTTCCATAAAACATTTCACAACTAACATCACTTACTTATAATAACTTTATTAATGGGTATAGTAAAATTCTAAAGAGTTTTGTGATTCTTATCTTCTTCTTGTATGTGACGTATATTGTTCAATGAGAAACATGATCTTACTGAAAAGATGTACGTATAGGCTGTCTTAATATATGCAACCAGTTTTTAAACCTTAAAAATCATCTTTTTTACTCCAGAAATTGTAACTTACAGAATTCAGTCTACCGAGACTTATTTTGCCTTATCTGTAATATATGTTATTTTATTCCGTTCATAATATGTGTTATACTTCAAGATGTTAGAAGTAATTTCAGTGGACCAACTTTACACCATGCGATGTGTTTAGATGTGTTTTGTATATAGGAAATTTTGTAAAAAGTACATTAAAGGGTAATGTACGGAAACTTTTTTTTTACCTGTACATGTAAAGATGGGACAAAGCGAAGATCTTGGTTGAATGATGAAGCGACTTTTTTTGCTAGCGACTTTTACGTCGCACAGCCACAGATGGTCTTATGGCGATGAGATAGGAAAGCCACAGGAGTTGGAAGGAACCAGCCGTGGCCTAAATTAAGGTACAGCCCCGGCATTCGCCTGGTATGAAAATGATAAACCACGGAAAACCATCTTCAGGGCCCCCGACAGTGGGATTCGAACCCACTATCTCCTGGATGCAAGCTCACAGCCGCGTGCCCCTAACCGCATGGCCAACTCACCCAGTAAGATGAAGTGAGAGCAGCTTGTTAACGTCAAAAGGTGTACCAGAAATGGCTCCAACCAAGGACTGATGCAGACAGGGATT
Source organism: Anabrus simplex (assembly GCF_040414725.1). NCBI lineage: Eukaryota > Metazoa > Arthropoda > Insecta > Orthoptera > Tettigoniidae > Anabrus > Anabrus simplex. The sequence goes on from NC_090266.1 coordinate 311,825,679, forward strand.
GTACGTAGATGAAAGAAACAAAGCGAAACAAACAATTGTTGAATCCAAATAGAAGTAGTGGGAAGATTTGGTAATAACCTGGAAAGGTCAGATCAAGCAGCAGTGAAACCTTTCTGGACAGTAATCAAGAATCTTAGGAAGGGAGGGAAAAAAGGAAATGAATAATGTTTTGTGTAATTCATTTAACGTCAAAAATTTCATTATTGGTCCATATTGAAACAAGATTTTCAAACAAAGATAAGGGTAGGGCTTTCCACCTGTTCAATACTATAAAAAATGTGAAATATTTAAAACGTCACATTTTTATTGTCATTTGGCACTGGTTTTGACAATTTTATTTGCGATCATCAGCCTAGGATGAAGTAACAAGGACATTTAACTAGTTACATTAGAATATTTATGATACAGGTGTATGTATTATCGGCACACTTTATCTTGGTGCATTTGTGTACGGGGGTGAGGAGTAAGGAGGGAGCTGTCCCGGTTCTGATAGTGCTGCCAACTGAATGAAAATGAAATCTGAATTGAATCGAGAATTTGATCGATCGATATGAAGTTTCAAAATCGTTATTATCTTAAGCCAACAACTATGTCACATACACATTATATAACATTTCTCGATGCGAATCTTGTTCCTAGCATGAATTCTATAGTTTGGCTTTGCTGTGTAAACAACAACAGTACTAGTACGTAAGGTGTACGCCAGATGTCGCACAACGATGCTTAAGCGATTCATAGTTTGTGTTTCAAAGGTTGCCAGTACGAATCTCGAAGATTGCCGAGGTCGATCAATTCAGCACTAGGGTGTAAATGTACGAAGATAAAGTGTGTCGATAATACAAACACTTCTAAAATAAGCTTGTTATTTACAATTGCATCATATCATAAAATATTTGGATAGATGAAAAACAAAGACTATATATCTCCTTATGAGGTTCTAGAAAAAACATAAATGTTCTACAGTTCTGTACATGTTTAAATATTTCATTGCAGCGACTGTTCCAGCGTATACATTGGGCAAACAGGGAGATTCTTCAAAATCAGATATAACGAACACGTTAATGCTATCAAATACAAAAGATTCTCGGCAATAGGACAGCATACACACACTACAAACACAGTTTCTACGGCACCAACAATGATATAGACATCGTCAAAATAATGAATAAAGGTCTTCTATTAGACCTAATGGAGCAATGCTTCATTCTTTTGGAATAATACTACAACCCTAATTTTAATTTTAATGATCTATCCGAAAAGCCTACAATCTTATTTGACATACTTATTTCAGTTATTAACAATCTTAAAATTCCAAAAGATCAATCAATATATAAAACAGTATGCAACACGCTGGCTTACTATCCCTACCAGAATCCATGCCCCCCCTCCAACCTGTGTTCTATTAGTGAGACCTCCCCTTCCCATGACACGCCCCGATTCCCCGCTGAAGCTCGTGGCTTGCTGCCTGACAATCTGCTCGGCAGTTCCTCTTTAACTCCTTGCCCGTGAACGTGGTGCTTGAGGTGAGTTTCCATCTTCTATTTGCCTAGCACTTTTCTTGGTCCCTGTTTTCGCCACACTAACACAAAGTTCAAATTTTTCTTTTAGGTCCGGTTGATTAGAGATCTTTCCAGATTCACGATTATGCACCTGAAAACAGTGTATTTTCACGAAATCTCGCCTGTCAACTTGCGGCCTCAAGTTTACCTCACATTATCGAATATAATACAGAAGTATAGGACTAAAGCTATTGACACGCTACTAAGTCAAGCTGTTTCAGTGAATCCACCAAAGATATATACCATTAAATCTTTCAATTTAACAACTAAACAATCCAAGCAATATACAGTAGATGGTTCATTGATCACAATCCATGAGGAAATGTTTTTTTACACAAATTGGTTAATAAAATGGTCTTCTACCTATTTACACTGTATAACAATACTCAAGAACAAAATTAGCTGATAGTGTATTCTTGCAAAGATTTCTCATGACAGACGGTTTAAAAAGGTTTTATATATCGCATCAAGGCCAGTTGTATATTTTTAACAGCTATTAAGATATAATTAAAAAAGAAAATTTCATCTGAAACCTGGTGCTATAATTAATTTTAAACATAGTCACACACATTTAACAATACCAGGAGGGATACATGCACAGAACTGTATATAGAACATTTTATTTAGTTTGTTTTTCAACTATCCAAATGTTTTATGATATTATACAATTGTAAATTACAAGCTTATTTTAGAAGTGTTTGTACATACCTATAATATAAATATTCTAATGTAACCAGTTAAATGTACTTGTTACTTCATCCTAGGCTGATGATGGCAAATAAAATTGCCGAAACCGGTACCAAATGACAATAAAAATGTGACGTTTAATTATTTCACATTTTTTATAGTATTGATCAGGTGGAAAACCCTACCCTAATCTTTGTTTGTGTAATTCAGGTGAACTCATAATGGACCACAGGGAATCGCTGGACAGGTAGTAGGAATATTTCGATAATCTAAAAGGAAATCTTCCTGGTGACCTCATGAACAACTGAGCTCATGGAGAGGAGGACAATGATGTTGGTGAAATTATGCTTGAAGTGAAAAGGATGGTAAATATACTCCATTGTCATAGAGCAGAAGGAATAGATGTAATGGTAAAATATGGAGGGAAGGCAGGTTTGAAAAGGGTTCATAGAGTAATAAGATTAGCATGGACTCTTAGTATGATACCTTCTGATTGGTCAAAAGCAGTAATTGCACCTACCGGTATCTATAAGCAAGGGACAGGAAGGATTGCAACAAATATCGAGGTATCTCATTGATTAGTACACCAGGCAAAGTATTCACTGGCACATTGGAAGGGAGGGTGCGATTAGTGGTTGAAAGGAAGTTGGATGAAAACCAGTGTGGTTTCAGACCTCAGAATCAGATTTCCAGTATGCGCCAGGTAACTGAAAAATGCTACGAGAGAAATACACAGTCATGTTTATGTTTTGTAGATCTAGAAAAAACATACGACAGAGTACAGAGGGAAAAGATGTTCGCTGTACTGGTGAACTATGAGATTAAAGGGTAGATTATTAAAATCTATAAGAGGCATTTATGTTGACAATTGGGATGCAGTACGAATTGATGGTAGAATTAGTTCTTGGTTCAAGGTACCTACAGGGGTTAGACAAGGCTGTAATCTTACACCTTTGTTATCCATAGTTTATATGGATCATCTGCTGAAAGGTATAAAGTGGCAGAGGGGGATTCAGATAGGTGGATATATATTAAACAGTCTGGCCTGAGTGTTGGTAGATTGTTCTGGCCTGAGTGTTAATGGTAGATTGTCCCAAAATCCTTCAGTCTAACATCTTGGAACTTGAAAATAGGTGCAATGAGTATGGTATGAAAATGATCCTTTCCAATAGTAAACTGATGTCAATACATAAGAAATCCAAGAGAAATGAATGTCAGATTGGGGGTACAAAGTTGGAACAGGTAGATAATTTCAAGTATTTAGGTTGTGTGTTCTCTCAGGATGGTGGTATAGAAAAAGAGATTGACTCTAGGTGCAGTGAAACTAATGCAGTGAGCCTGCAGTTGCGATCAACAGTATTTTGTAACAAGGAACTCAGCTCCCAGTCAAAGTACCTTTAAATCTGTCTGTATTCAGACTAACTTCGCTTTACAGAAAAGAAGGCTGGGTGGACTCAGGATATCTTTCTTTATATATTTATACATATGCCATCAACATAGACATTCTCCATTCATGTTGTTTGAGTCATCAGTCCATAGACTGGTTTGATGCAGCCATCTATGCCACCCTATCCTGTGCTAAACTTTTCATTTCTACGTAACTATTGCATAATACATCTGCTCTAATCTGCTCGTCATATTCATACCTTGGTCTAGCCGTACCGCTCTTACCACCTAAACTTCCTTCAAAAACCAACTGAACAAGTCCTGGGTGTCTTACGATGTGTCCTATCACTCTACCTCTTCTTCTGGTCAAATTTAGCCAAATCGATCTCCTCTCACCAATTTGATTCAGTATCTCCTCATTCGTGATTTGATCTATCCATCTCGCCTTCAGCATTCTTCTGCAACATCACATTTCAAAAGCTTCTACAGTAGAAGTCTGATAGTCCAGCACGTTCGGGACCGGCCCAGTGCCGGATTACCGAAAATGCCGGACTATCGGGCGGTACCTCTTACTACGATACAGGTTAAGGCGTACAGCGAAAAAGCTGTAACATGGTGTTTTGCAGTAAAATGTTGATCAGCAGAATCATTAAATTAATAACTTTAGCTCAAAATTGGGCAGCACCAAATTTTTAATTCAACTCATTCAGTTTACATACACATACTGTACAATAGTTTAGTGTGACTTAAAAAAATACTGAATATCTTTTTGTTTTCGGGATCGCTGTCGCTTGGTATAAGAGTTATTTCTGATGATACGTAAATCAATAAGTTCAGTGGCATTATAATTAGTATTAAACTCAGCAAAAGTGATGAATTTATTTAGGGACTCTGCGGCTAGATCGCAAGAAAAAATACTGTAGCGAAAAGTGCTCGCAATCAAAACAATGAACTGAACCTGTGTGTGGCAACAGCCAACAATGCCGATTGTATGTAACAGTAGCAGACACGTAGTGGACACTTCCAGGTGGTTTCGAACCACGCCGTGAGCTTTAACTGTCACAAATGTAAATAATAATAATAATAATAACAATAACAACAACACAAAAAAATCCCGGAATGGTGCCGGATCATCGGGTGTTCCGGACTGTTGGATGGCGGACTAATGGAATTTTACTGTATTCTCTTTCTTTCTGTGCTAGTTATCGTCCATGTTTCACTTCCATACAATGTTACACTCCACACAAAAGTCTTCAAAAACATCTAATTCCCATATCAATGTTTGTAGTGAGCAAATTTTGTTTCTTAATAAAGCTCTTCCTTGCTTGTAGTAGGCTGCATTTTATGTCCTCTTACTTCTGCCATCGTTAGAAATTTTATTACCCAAGAAACAATATTAATCTCCTTCCTTTAAGACTTCATTTCCTAATCTAATATTTCCTGTATCACCAGCCTTTGTTCGACTGCACTCCATTACTTTTGTTTTGGACTTATTTATTTTCATCTTGTACTCCTTACCCAAGACTTTGTCCATACCAATCAGCAGCTTCAAGATCTTCTGCAGTCTCAGATCAAATAACAATATCATCGGCAAATCTCAAGGTTTTGATTTCCACTCCTTGGATTGTGATTCCCTTTCTAAATTCCTCTTTGATTTCCTTTACTGCCTGTTCTATGTAACCACCGAAAAGGAGGGGGACAAACTGCAGCTTTGCCTCAGTCCTTTCTGGATTGCTGCTTCTTTTTCAAAGCCCTCAATTTGTACCACTTCAGACTGATTTTTATACAGATTGTAGATAATTCTTCGTTCTCGGTATCTGATCCCGATCACCTTCAGAATCTCAAATACCTTGCTCCAATCAAAATTATCGAATGCCTTTTCTAGATCTATGAATGCCATGTACGTGGGCTTGTCCTTCTTGATTCGATCCTCTAAGATCAGACGTAAAGTCTGGATTGCTTCACATGTTCCTACATTTCTTCTGAAGCCAAATTGATCTTCTCCCCACTCAGCTTCAACTGGTTTTTCCATTCTTCTGTAAATAATGTGTGTTAAAATTTTGCAGGCACAAGATACTAAACTAATGGTGCAATAGTTTTCACACCTGTCAGCACCGGCTTTCTTGGGAATATGTATAACAACATTCTGCCGAAAATCACATGGGACTTCTCCTGTCTCATACAACTTACACACTAAATGGAAAAACCTTGCCATGCTGGTTTCTCCTACAGCAGTCAGTAATTCAGAGGGAATGTCATCAATTCCAGGTGCCTTGTTCCCATTTAGGTCGCTCACAGCTCTGTCAAACTCTGACCTCAAAATTGGGTCTCCCATTTCATCAGCATCAACAGCCTCTTCTTGTTCCAGAACAAAATTATCTACACCTTCACCTTGATACAACTGTTGGATATGTTCTTGCCATCTTTTGCTTTGTCTTCTTTCCCTAGAAGTGGCTTTCCATCTGAGCTCTTAATATTCATACACCTAGATTTTCTTTCTCCAAAGGTTTCCTTGATTTTCCTGTATGCAGCACCTACCTTTCCTAGGACCATACAACCTTCGACATGCTTGCACTTCTCCTTCAGCCAGTCTTCCTTAGCTACCTTGCACTTTCTATCCACTTCATTCTTTAATCGCCTGTATTCTTTTCTGTCGTCTTCATCTGTAGCATTCTTGTATTTTCGTCATTCATCAATCAGCTCCAGTATCTCCTGAGTTATCCACTGATTCTTAGTTGATCTTTCCTTCCTTCCTTCCTTCCTTCCTAACATTTCTTCAGCAGCCCTACTGACTTCATTTTTCATGACTATCCACTCTTCCTCTATTGTGTTTCCTTCAACCTTTCATTTAGTCCTTTAGCAAATTGTTCCTTGAAACAATCCCTCACACTCTTTTCTTTCAACTTGTCTAGATCCCATCTTTTTGCTTTCTTTCCTTTCTTCAATTTCTTCAACTTCAGATGGCATTTCATGACCAACAAGTTGTGATCAGAGTCCACGTCGGCTCCTGCGAAAGTTTTGCCATCCAACACCTGGTTTCTGAATCTCTGCCTAATCATAATGAAGTCTATTTGATAACTTCCAGTGTCTCCAGGTCTCATTCACATATACTGCCATCATTTGTGGTGCTTGAACCAAGTATTGGGAAGGAGTAAATTATGATCAGTGCCGAAATCAACCAGCCGACTTCCTCTTTCGTTCCTTTGTCTCAATCCAAATTCTCGTACTGTATTTACCTTCTCTTCCTTGACCTACCACTGCATTCCAGTCTCCCATCACAATTAGATTCTCGTCACCTTTTAGATATTGTATTAAATCTTCTATCTCTTCTTATATTTCCTCATCATCTGCCAAACTAGTAGGCATATAGACCTGTACTATTGTGGTGGGCATTGGTTTGGTGTCTATCTTGACGACAATAGTTCTTTCACTATGCTGGTCGTAGTAGCTTACCCGCTGCCCTATTTTATAGGTGGATTTTATGAAACATAGTGCACATTATAAAGAACAGAATATGTAAAACAAACAAGAAAATATTAATCAAAATATGCAAAAATAAGAGAAAGGAAAAAAACCATGAGAATACAATAAATTCAGCACCCGGCGCACTTGTTACCTTTACATCAGTCTATTTCAAACCAAGTTTGCTTTACGGAAGCGAAAGCCGGGTGGACTCAGGATATCTTATTTGTAAGTTAGAAGTAACAGATCTAACAGTATCGAGAATGATTGTTGGTACACACCGGTGGGAACAATGGCAGGAGGTTACTCAGAATGAGGAGAGAAAGGATAAGTTACGAATGAACTCTATGGGTGAAGCTGTAAGCATAAACAGACTTCAGTGTTGGGTCATGTGATGCGAATGGAGGAGGATAGGTTACCTACGAGAATAATGGATTGTGTTATGGAGGGTAAAAGAAGTAAAGGGAGAAAAAGGAATGGTTAGACCCAGTTTCTAATGATTTGAAGGTTAAGACGTATAGAACTAAATGAGGTTACATAACAAGTTACAAACAAGAGGACTGTGGCAGTGTTTAGGGAATTCGCAGAGGCTTGCTGACTGAATGCTGAAAGGCATAATGGTATATCATGAAGATGTATGTATGTATGTATGTATGTATGTATGTATGTATGTATGTACAATATGTATCAATTAAAACATTTCTTGTACTCTGGCATATTGTGAATACACAAAAGTGCCATAGCAACATATATGTGCCAATTAATCAGTTGAACTAGGAATCCCTCTCTGAAATTCCGGACACACACACAATTATTTTGCCCAACTCTGCAAAGAAAGAAAATTCCAAACATTGTGGGAGTTTTTTTATTTTATTTTTACAATTGGCTTTACGTCGCACCGACACGGATAGGTCTTATAGCGACGATGGGATAGGAAAGGGCTAGGAGCGGGAAGGAAGCGGCCGTGGCCTTAATTAAGGAACAGCCCCAACATTTGCCTGGTGTGAAAATGGAAAACCAGAGAGAACCATCTTCAAGGTTGCCGAAAGTGGGGTTCGAACCCACTATCTACCAGATGCAAGCTCACAACTGTGCGCCCCTAACTGCATAGACAACTCGCCCGGTTCAAACATTGTTGGAAATTACCCAATTCACCAGAGAACTAAAGGCTCATTCCACGCTCAGGTGTGTGATGAACGTACTTGTACATACAAAGAAAGGTATCATAATTTGAGTCAATTGAGGTACAATCAAGTTTTATTAAATAAATGTTAAGTTTGAGACAGCAAAAATTAACAGAGAATATACCCTACATAACTTCCTGTACATGTTAACTTATTTTTTTAATGATCATGTATGTGACAAAAAAAAGTAATATCTAACATAGATTCTTTTTCAATATTCTGTGAATTGTACAGTTCATAGATGTAATTTTTTTACAAACAAATTAAGGATGAACAAAGAAATACTGGTACATCAAATTAACAAATTATTTATTTTTACAGATTAATTCTGTTAAAATGGTGCTGGTCACGTATGTGACACCATATGAATATTTTACGACTCTTCAGTCTAATGTCTGCTCACTGCTAAATAAGCAGACATGATTCCCAGAGGATCTGATGACATGAGCCTTCTCGATATCTGGAGCTTCTTTAGCTTGGTTCTACTCAATCTGCACCTTATCTGCATCCATCTGCATCATAGGTATTACAACTACATTTGGAACTACTTTTGCAGCTACTGTAGCAAAGTCTGCTGCATTCTGAACAATGGCTCGTCTTCCCACAACTTCAGCATACACACAAAATTATTCAATGCCACCCACACCATCTAGAACTCCCTTCCCATGGGACGTTGCTGAATACTTCCATTCAACACTTGAAAATTGTTTGTGTGATCTGGACACACTGTAGAGCAGATAACAAATGAACTTGTTTTTAAATTCGCTTGATAAACCATCACTCCAAATGATCAGTTTTGGTTTACCTGCTCGAAACTTGACCACTTCAATGACCTTTAAGATAAATGCAGACATAGACTGCTTAGTTTTACCCTTTGTACCGCTCACAAGATAACACTGTGTTTTTTGTTCTTTTTCAAAAAGAGCAGCAGTGAATAGGGTTACACTCTGCCTACTGAAGAGTGCTGATTGTAATTCAGCTTATCATTCACACAAATAATTCATAGCAAAATATACCTGTAATACAACAGTATCACTTTGATGTATATTGGTCTGGAATGCTGCAGCTTGAGTTCGTTTAATGTATGCATGGTGCTGGAAACTTTTTAAAGTCCGAGAGAACCCTGTCAATTAATTCTCCCATGCACCCTTTACGAGTTTCCTTATGTAATCGCTTGTTCTCTGTCATCACCCATTCAATCCACTGCACATCTACATTATCTAACCCTCTTTGCACAATAAATTTTTCAAGCAGTTGTCCACTACTACACTCAATGCATTTCATTTTCCAATAGTCTGAGTCAGAATTACACATCATCTTCTCCCAGAAACCATCGTTATATGCAATTCCTAACCCTTTCAACATCAAAATGAAATTCTCGTGTGTCTTATCCTTGCATTGCTCAGTAGGAGTGTCTTTCATGAGAAGAACATTTTGAGGTCTAAGATTACAAAATTTGCAGTAGCCAATGTTCACATTACGATATTCTTTGAATAAAGCATGTGTTTCCTTCATGTGCACTGTAAGATAATACTTTTGAACACATTTCCTAATACCATTTTCCAATATGGTCATTTCATCATGGATACTTGGAGCAGTATATACCATGTCCAATCGACACAAGAATGTCACCAACAATTCTCCCGTGTTCACTAGGGTCATTGGAACTTTGTTCTTTTTTTTCTGCAGCTTTAAACCTACCTTTTCTGCTAAGCTACCCACAACTGCCAACTGTTTCTGTGGTGATGATGGCAACGCTCAAGTTTTCTTCCCTGCCTTCCCCAGAGTTTGTGGAATCCTGTAAGAGAAGTCTGAGGGACAGAAGTTCTGGGGAGTTCAAAACGAGATTGTTCTTGTTCTTGTTGTTAGCTCTACATCTCCTCTGTCGTTCCCTTGATGCTTCAGTATGTTTCTTCCTCTCTTTCCTTGTGATAGTTGATGACTTTATTTGCTGTAATAATTTCTGTTGATGTCTTTCTTCATAAAACTAGCATCATGTTTTTTTTTCTGGTAATACTTTCTCTGGTTGGTAGCTTTCCTTGCTCTCTTATCATTGTCCATATTTCAATTTTGAAACATAGAAGTAGTCACCTAGATGTTCGTAGATAGACTGTATAGACACTTTGAGACACACAGATACAGATTCACCACGTGCTATGAACAGGAAGTAGACTCTCTATATATCAATATGTCTAACATGAAGTGTGTATTGTTGCCATCTAGTGGGAACGTTAGAAAATAAGAAATTGATAACATGTCACATGTGACTCTTCCGTAAGTCACAAGCGTGATCATTAAGTCAAATACATGACCATTAAAAAATGCAATAATAAATGGCATTTATTTTTTCTACAAATTAATGAAATATCCCATTTTACTTTTGCAAACAACATTTGGAGATTGCCATTCAAATATTATGGCTTGGGCGGGAAAATAGAATGTATTTGGTAATGTTTGTGACTCCCAAAAAGATCCCAAGTATTGTGTCATTCAGTGCCTTCTCAGAACTCTACCAGTTATGTTATGGTATATTATTATTATTGAGAATATATTCAAATCAGAAAATAAATAAACAATAGTCACTTTAAATTAAAATCATATAGAATAGAATTACACCTACTGACCATTATTTAAACATCATACTTCGGAATGTATGTACTACATTTGAAAGATTCAATTTATCTCAAGATCTCAACTTTTGAGACAAAAAGAGAAGTCACAACTTCTTCACTGAAAAGCAAGTGTTTGATAGTAAATTTTAAAGAATTTTTTTTTTTTTTTTTTTGCACCTTGGTTTCAAAATCTGTGGGAATGAGCCTAAATATTATGGAGAGACACTTGCAGAACTCAGTAATGTATGTAACATAGTTATGTCAACTGCATTCAAACACCTACCCTGAAAGCAGAAAACTTGGACATCCCTAAACTCCAAACTAGGCAAGCGTCAGGTCGATCACACTGCTACTGCAAGGAGAGCACAAGATCCAAACTGTGAAAGTTCTGAGGAGTGAAAACCTTGATCCTATTCCATTACCTTTCCAAGATAAACTTAAACTCCTTCGAAGAATCACCAGGAGGGCCCAACCGCAAAAGATCAATAGGTTTAACACACAAGACATCCTCGCTGAAACAGCTAAGGAGACAATCTCACAAACAAAACCAAAGAAACATGCATTGCAGACCAGTAAACGTGATGTGGCAATAAGGGAAAGACAATTTTCCTGGCAAAGATGGAACATGCTAAAGAACATAGGTAATTGGGAGAAGTTCCTAGATGCAAGAACAACCACTGCAAGAACTGTCCATAAGGTAAAGCATGCCTTTGACAAGAACCAGCTAGGACAAATCAAGCAAGACTCTGAGACAAACAACACCCATGATTTCTATGGGACTCCCAAACAGAACCTCACAAAATACACTCTACCAAGCCTGGGGATTCAAGGATCCCAATGGAAAAATTGATCACAATGACAACTGCCAAATCCTGGCTAATTAGTCCCTGCTCAATTGGAAAGCCCAAGCATCAACACTCCTTAAAGCCAGTATATCCCTTCACCCACATTCACTTCCAACACAAGAAGTCAAACAGATCATCCAGTCACTAAAAAACAACACTGCATCAGGCGAGGAATCTATAATCACTGAACTATGGAAGAATGCTGGTAACAAGGCTATTGATAAGTTAACTAAGATAATATGCAATATTTGGGAGCCTGAGAAACTTCCCGATTGCTGGACCTCAGCCCTGATTCAACCTTTTCATATGAAAGATGACAGACTGCACATAAACCTTTACAGTTGCATCCCACTTCTCATAATAATCTACAAGATCCTCTTGAAAGCTCTTCAAACTAGGGTAGGACAACAACTGGATCCCCTAATGGAGAGTACCATGCTGGCTTTAGAAAAAGGACGTTCATATGCTGAACAGATAATGAATCTCAAATCTGTCCTTGCATATATCAAGCTTATAACTTTATTAATTCAGCCTATTTGGAATCCTAAAAGAACTGGACATGGACAACAAAACAAGTGCAATCATAAAGTTGACCAACTAGCATTTGCAGATGGTCTCTCAAAATTATTATAAGGTTGGTTAGTATTCAAATAACAAGCAGAAAAGAGTAATGATTTCCCTAAATAACGCCAAAACTCAGTCATTTGCTGAAAAACTCACTGGAGCATTTTTAGGCCCCTGACCATTTGTAGAGGTCTTTAGCAGTCTCACTAAAACTCACAAAATGTAACTTTTTTTACATTTTTACTTTTTAATTTTTCAATAATATAGTTCTTTCAGTTATGAATCTCATTTCCCTGTAGCAGTTAACAATCATGTTACCTTTCAAATAACAATGTGTTGTGCATTAAACCCAGTGTATGTTTCCTCAGAGCCATTAGGTAAAATTCATAAAAGTGCTTACTCTACACTCCAAATTCTGGAGCGGCCACTTAATCCAGTATGCTAAACAGTATAAGTGTGAGTGTGCATTCACCATTCAAAGCTCTGGGTTGTGTAGTTCGAAAAGAAATCGTACAAAATAATTTTGCTTCAAGAGCTCTCTTTTGCCACAAATATACAATCTGATGGAAAATGAATGTGTAAACCCCTTAGCTTGAGTTTAGTCATAGCATGGACAGAGTCTACTTAAATTTGAGTGTACCCTATTACCAAATACTTGTGCTCTATGTCAATTATTATTATTATTATTATTATTATTATTATTATTATTATTATTATTGTACAATCTTCCTGTAACTGCTGCAGGTTCCCCAAGGACAAAGAGTACCTTAACAACAATAATGGATACAGACAAAGTAGATGCATGAGATAGTATGAGGTTACATATAGGAAAATGTGTGACACGCATCAAACATTTTACAAAGGTGAAAAAATGAGTGTATCCTCCTAATTCAATACATCATATATTCCATCATTAGACGGAGTAATCAAATTCAAACATGTTTCGGCTCGTATGAGCCATCTTCAGTGCAAAAGGGGGGAAGGGTTGAAATAATTTACATAATACAAGCTAAAAAATGCCAAAAAACATAATGAAGGAACAAATTGAAAAACAAAAAAGAGCCTAGAAGGAAACAAAATTGGCATAATATAAAATATTTACATCATCATGTGGAGCAAAAAACAACTCACTGCGACAAAATTCAGTTAACAGGGGTTCATACAAAAACATAATTGAAGCTAAAAGCTGTGTTAACCTAGGAAGAAAGTTTGTTTTCATTTCATATCCCAAATCCATGTATTCGCTGGAGTATACTGTTTAAATAGGATTACACATTTGCCTTTATGCTCTTTCTTGCTCCAGTTGTCACAAGCTCTTCTCAATTTGAGTCAAACTTCCCTTGTACCTATGAAACTATGCCTTCTCTCTCGAATAGATTCTGTTTCTGCTACATTAAATGCAAGGCTCAAGCTTATTTTTTGACATAAGTTTCTCGCTAAGTGTAAAAAAACGTTACTGCAAGATTTCAAAATTTTGCATGCATTAATATGTTGCAGATATATTTCCCATGATGCACAAAATACACAGAGACCTTTAAATTTCATTTCAGCACACACATCACTCGGGACATCCACGGGTTGCTGCAAAATTTCCTTTAATGCCATAATATCGGCGTCATTTATAAATATGACTGGAATCTTTTGTGGTGGTACTGTCTGAAATTTATATACCAAACTGGGACAGACTAACATGTTTATGTTTACAAATTTTTGATCGGAATGCAAAAGCTGTGAAGAAATGAGGAGCTCTAGGGTGGTTTTCAGCTTATTTAGGACCTCAAGAAACTGAAAAGTAATTTCATTGGAGAAATTTACACTCAAATACTTAACAGATACTCCTTTCTTCAGACACTGTTTTTCATCTGCAGTGAATAGTTTTTCTTCTGATAGGTGACCATGTTTGATGCACATTCATTTACATTTTCCAATATTGATGTTAAGTCCAATTTCTTGCAATTGATGTATGGCTACATGAGCAAGTAATAAAGCTGACTCAGAATCTTTTCCAATAATAAGTACATCATCAGCAAAACTTAGTACCGTTAGCTGAATGATAAGTGTTAACTCTGCTGTTAAGGAGACTTAACACATAATTTAACAAAATGGTTGTAACATCAAGAATTTATTAATAATAATTAATTTAATGTTATTTGCTTTACATCCCACTAAGTACATTTATGGTCTTCAGAGATGCTGAGGTGCTGGACTATAGTCCCGCAGGAGTTCTTTTACGTGCCAGTAAGTCTACCGACATGGGGCTGTCGTATTTGAGCACCTTCAAATACCACCGGACTGAGCCAGGATCGAACCTGCCAAGTTGGGGTTAGAAGGCCTGCGCCTTAACCGTCCGAGCCACTCAGCCCGGCCAAGAATTTTTAACTCTAACAAATTGTTAATACTTGTGTTAAATTAACCTGGCAGCAGCCCTGTGTTAAACCTCTTAACAGCTGCTAAAATTAAAAAACGGAGGCATGTAGAAGACGTAAGTTTGAAGCTTTACTGCTGTATGAAGACCATTTATAAACTGAAGAAGGCAAAGGACGACCCATACTAAGAAATAACGACTCTTTAGAGTTGTCAGAAGAAAGATTTCTAATTGAATCAGTCATTTAAGAAAGGGCACATGTCTACAAATGTAACTATTCTGGAGGAGCAAAAAAATTACTTAAAAGCCAGCCTCGCTATTTACTTTAAATATACGTGTTTTGACCATTAATGTTGATCTTTGTGGCTAGGTTACTTGATAAAATATGGAGTAAAGATGAAGGACTTTATGGAAATAGGCAGATAAAAAAAATGAACATGTGCCCTTTCTATAATGATGGCTGTACTAAAATCAGTTTTGCAGCAAAAACACATTGTCTAATCAGATAATTTGGATGCACTGTGTCATTGTTCTACAGTAATAATCATTTGAATGATGACAGTCAATCAAAATAATTTTCAATTACACGAAAAAATGGTCACGCAAGTATTTCATCGAAGAAGTCTTTGTATGCCCCGGAATGGACACTTCTAGACGCTTTAGATCATTCATATTATTCCTGTCAATGGGAACTGGTTCTTTGTTGCCTAGTTTGTTAGGAAGCTAAACGCTGCTGTCTACCTTCAAATGGAAGGTGCGTCCAATAAGGGTGATGATAAACTGTTTTGTTTGAACGGTTAATGGATCTTCGGCAGAGTAAAGGAAGTGCACGAATGATTCTGGCTGGAAACGAATTTTCTAGCTGGTAGGCACTCCCGTTCTTTCAGATACATTGACAGTCCTCCCCTCTTATATAATTTTTGCCACCATTCAGTGAAGTTCTTTCACCTTTCATATGCGTTTTACAGCCACCAGAACACCCAGAAACTGCATTTTCTTATGCCATAATCGTGGCAATCGAAGTTGGTAAACAAATGAAGGTGTACTCAGCTGATTGACCAACGAGCAGCTGTTCCTTCTTATAAGCATCAAAATCATTCAATAAGGGGCACTTCTCCAGGGACATGTGCCCTTTCATAAATGACTTCCAAACCACACACAAATCAGCCTTTAATATAAGCATGTTCCTGGTTCGATAAATGTCGTTCCTTTTGTGGAAAGATGCACCCGGACGAGAAGAATGCTAATCTGCAATTTAAAAAAAAATTGACAATTTGGACATGTGCCCTTTCTTAAATGACTGATTCAAGCCATAATGAACAAGGTACTAGACGATATTGCAAATAGGTTATAGTCTCCAACGGATTGAAACTTATCAGTCTCTCCAGTGCAGCAGTTGCTTGTAGATTTTACAAGGAGGGGTCAGACCCTGATTCCAATCTATTTCAACAAGCTTAATGTACCTGATGGGGGACACTCAGCAGTAACTCGTGTATATGGGTTTAGGTCAATGCGCTTTCGTTTTCGAAAGAAAAGAGAATAAATGTCATGAGGCAGGATCTGCTTCGGACCACGCGGAGGTGATAGAACACTAAAATGCAAACACATTTTACTTAAACTTGTCAGGTACGCAACCTAATAATTTCCGAAAAAAATTTGAATGCCCCGATTCTAATTAAACGCGTATATACTTGAGTTGCAACCCAGACAAGTGGAGCAGTGGCCGAGTGGTCATCATACTTGTCTACCAACCGCAAATACGCGAGTTCGAGTACCACCATAGCCATACTTTTTTATACAAATTAAATTATTTCAGGGAATGTGAAGGTAAAAATGTGAATAAAAATAATAATCACATTGCAGTGGAACTTTATTTTCTACTTCAAATTAATAAACATATATATGTATTATATTATAAAATATATTATAATATTGTATATATATGTATTATACACACATACATACAGAGAAAGAGATTAAGCAGCAACTGTGAGAACGTTCAGGCCTATATTAATTTCAGGTAGAAAATAAAATGTACTGAAATTTGAATAATATTTTTGTTCCAATTTTTAAATAACATTCCCTCAAGTATTAATTTATTTTGTACAACAATTCTAGCCGCGACGAGACTCGAACTCGCATCTGTGAGGTTCGCAGACAAGTACGTTGACCACTATGCCACCACTCCGTTCGACTCTCATGTAACTCCCAAGTACATATGCCTTGCATTGGAATCGGGGATTCATCATTTTTTTTAGAAGTTATTAGGCTGCGGACCTGATATGTTTAAGTAAAATTTGTTCGCCTTTTAGTGTTCTACCACCTCCACTTTGTCCAAAGCGGATTCTGTGTAAGGACATCTGACCTCATTTTTTTCGAAAACGAAAGCATATTGACTTACACAAGTTACTGTTGAGTGTCTCCCCGTAGGTACGTTGAAGCTCGGTGAAATCGGTTGACGGCAGGGTCTAGCCTCTACTTGTTAAATATTATGCTCGAGACACTTTTCATGCAATTGTGGGCGACTATGTTCACGAGTGCAAGAAAAGAGTGTGTAGAATCCTGCAAAAAATTCCTGCTGCCATTGCAGCATTAAAAGGGCATTACATAATTTTCCCTACAATAAAAGAATGCCCAAAAATCATTCAAAACATACCAATTATCATATTTTCCCAGTGATGTAGGAGCCTTAGATTACACTCCTATAACAATAGGCTATATCGAATGTTGTGATATACAGTAGACCCTCAATTACACGTTCCCGGAAACTACGTTTTCCCATATTATTTGTTCAAATTAAGTGGTCCCGTGAGCATCCTAATTAAATCACGCTGTAAAAATCCCGTATTATCCGTTCCTTGAAGAAACGATTTCCCGGATCAACCGTCCAGAAATTTGAGTCCTATCAATGCTAAATCCTCGATCACGCGTTTTTCAAGAAACTGTATCTCACTAAAGGACGGCTACGGCATACTTACAGATCTTGGTGTTAACGTCTCGTCATTGCGGTACCGGTAATTTGAGGAAGTACTGTACTGGAAAAGCGATTGGCGGCGAACTTGCATTAGGGACCATCTTAGCATCGCATTCCGGTGGTATTGCAAGTAATGAATCTCATTCCGTATTGACGGTTATCACTTTACAAAATAAATTATTTATAAAACAAGACCCGCCCTTCCATCAACACCCTCCTTCCATGAATCACAATGTCCCTCCCTGCCCCTCCCCCTCCATTACCCCTCCCAACAACATCGACACAGATACACAGTAAGCCACACACAGGCTTAGTTGTCAATGTGACTTGAGACCGACAAGGTCATCTCCATTCGAGACGACAACTTTTAGTTACAAGTAAGTGATATGAGTTTTCTTTTCGTACATCATTTTTAACTTGTTCTTCATCCACTCATATATTCTTTTTTTCTCATTACAGATGTTATACACATTTTATTCATAGTATTGACGGTCTCACTACACTCCTCAGCATAGTGTTTTTATTTAACAGTCAGCAAGATCTATTAGACGAGAGGGCTTTGTACCTCAATGTGTTTTTAACTCACTAATCATGATCGCTGTCACTTCACATCATCACGATTTTTAATTTGTTTGTATATTATGTAATCATTGTTATACTAGTGAAGATGGCCTTGAGATTAGGCTGAAACATGTATAGACTTTGCTTCATCTAACAGATGACTTGACTTGTATTGATAGGATTTTATAAATATTCCGGTGGTATTGTTTAGAGAATCTGTGGAAATCACAAAGCAGAGAGTGTCCGCAACAACTGGAAGGAAACAGAGTGCATTTCTTCGACAGCTCTACTTGAACACGAAACGAATTTCGTCAAATGTTCGTACTTGCAAAACGTCTAGATTATGTCCAGGGTTAGACGTTTATTTTTTTGCTCTTTTCGAGCGTATCGCCGAACAGCTTTTCGGCATTTCCCTCACGGCACTGTATAGTCACTGGGCTTGGCAGGAATCAAAACTTCTTAAGTAACACAAATTTACAGTAGTATTTTAATATTATCGTACACGATTATGTTATCGAGACCAGGACAGATATTGCACCTTACATAAAGCCATGGGAGGTTTTGAGATTGCCTATTACTGTTTTCGTCCTAATATAAGACTGGGAATTTCACGTTTTTGTGTTAAAATGTTGTGAAAACCGCAGTAGTTTTATTTGCGCACGTTATATTTAAAGCTTTGTATCATTTCGCACTCGTACCGACTTGTACAGCAAGCGCGCTTTCCAGCTGAGCTCAAGGTCGCGAATCGTAATTTCGGAAGTGTTAATGATATTTTTTCTCTTTCCAATTTGATTATGATTAGTGATGGGCAGAATTGAATATAATGCATTTGAGAACTTGAACATCGATACGTACATTCGAAACCATATTCTCGAGTTCAACATAACCTTGAAAAGCCGATGTAGGCCTAATTTACGCAGTACAAGATTTCCATAGACTGGCTACGAACAGTATATCGGTGACCAAATTACAATGGAAGATATAAAAAGAGGATTTCGCCATCATGTTGGGTGCTTTTGTATCTAATGTGCTTTATTTTATTAGATAGAGAATTAAAAACTACTTGTGGTCGATTGTTGTTTGGCTTGTCTTTACGGGTACCGTTTTAGATTTTTCGAAGAGTTTGGCTCAGGCTAATCAAAGTCGCTGAACTGAAAGAAGTTTTCAGAGGAAACTGACGAAGTTTGCTGGGTAAAACTGAATGTAAAGTTTTGGGATTTTTAAGTCGCGTACCGGTAATTAATGTTTCAAGGCGGCCCTGCGGTCTAACTTGCCTGCCACTCACCTGGAGGGCCCGGGTTCGATTACCGGCCAGGTCAGCCACTTTTACCTCGATATGAGGGCTGGTTCCAGGTTCACTCATTCTACGATTACCTTTAATTGAGGAGCTGTTAAATGGTGAGATGGCGGCCCCCAGTCCAGAGCACCCGGAATAATGGCTGAGAGAATTCATTACACTGACCATGCATCACCTCGTAATCTGCACGCCTTCGGACCGATGGCGGTCGCTTGGTAGGCGGAAGGCCCGTTGGGGCTATACTCTGGTTTGGTTTAGGGGTGTTTGTAAGATTATGTAAGTATACATATTTAATTTTTGAGATGTTTAGCCAAATTGTTGATGGTTCATTCATTCCCGGATTTCCCGGTTTCCCGTGTTGTAGGTTTTTTTCCGTGGTCCCTCCAAAAACGGAGAATTGAGGTTCCACTGTAACAGTCCGTTATTTAATTTTTTTTAAGCACACTCGCATAATTTTAAATTAAAACTATTAAAACTATAACAACATTTTTCTCGCATTCGTCATAATAACGCTTTTGTTGCCTCTTACTTGACATGTTTACGTCTTAGTGGTCTCCGCTAACCATAACCTATAATAATGTCAACCATCTGTCTGTGTGACAAAATACTATTTCAACACACCACTATGAGCGCTTTATGTAAAGAAACAAAAGACGATCACTGCCAAACGCGTTCAAAAATCTTACGGAAATGTGTTAATTTGTCTGTAACAATTGTTTCGTAACAAATGTTGGAAATGTGTTCGTGAAACAGAGCAGTTTTAAAAAAAGTGTTAAATTAATAACAATTGTTATTTAACATTTAAGTGAAATTGTTTCGTAACAAATGTTGGAAATGTGTTCGTGAAACAGAGTAGTTTTAAAAAAAGTGTTAAATTAATAACAATTGTTATTTAACATTTAAGTGAAATTTAACACAGAGTTGAAGAAACCCGGCCTTAGAGCTTCATGATCTGGACTCAATTGAAGGCCATGTTGGATAGATATTGAAGTTTTGATTAAGGTCATCCAGAATGATTGATGGTGAGATTATACAGGATTGGCGACAGAGGAGAATCTTGCATAACTCCCCTAGTTATCAAGAGAGGTCTTTTTTTGTTTCCCTGCGTCTGAATTTGTGTGACATTTTCTGTTTGCAAATTCATGATTAAATTTGAAAGTTTGGTTGGAATTTTTAACGCCTTTAGTGTCTCATTTAAATAAGCATAACCAGCGTTGTCAAAGGCTTTCTGTATATCTAAGAATATAGTAGTCAGATTGGCTTGTTTGTTTTTGGCTTCACGGAGAAGAGAGTGGAGTATCGCAGTGTTAACACGCATTCCAGGGGAGTTGATAAATCCTCGCTGACTGGGGTTTAAAACAATATGTTCACGGAGATGCCTGTCAAGCGCCCGCTCAATGATTATCACTGAATAGATTGTGATAGGTCTCCAATTCTTTTTTTTTTTTGCTAGTTGCTTTACGTCGCACCGACACAGATAGGTCTTATGGCGACGATGGGACAGGAAATGGCTAGGAGTGGGAAGGAAGCGGCCGTGGCCTTAATTAAGGTACAGCCCCAGCATTTGCCTGGTGTGAAAATGGGAAACCACGGAAAACCATTTTCAGGGCTGCCGATAGTGGGGTTCGAACCTACTATCTCCCGAATACTGGATACTGGCCGCAATTAAGCGACTGCAGCTATCGAGCTCGGTGGTCTCCAATTCTTAATATTGAGTGTATCTTCACCTTTATGGATTAAAACAGTCCTGGCCTTACTGAACATACGTGTGGCAATACGAGATATTATGTCGACTGCAATACTGTCTTTGATAACTCTAACAAGGACATGGAATGGACCAGGTGAAGTGTCTACGGCTATATGATAAACAACAAAATTGGTTTCATCTGGGCTTATAGTGTCATTAAATAAAATGTCTATTTGTTCCCTGTCAATATCACATGTATGAGATGGGTATTCGGATCGAATCATTTTTTTTTTTTTTTTTTTTTTTTTTTTGCTAGTGGCTTTACGTCGCACCAACACAGATAGGTCTTATGGCGACGAGAATCATGTCATTAGGTTGTCTGAGAATTTCTGAGAAATGATGGAATATTTCATCCGAAAAATTTTACAATTTTCAGCGATGGAATTTAAGAGAGAGATCTAATAACTAATAAGCAAGGCATTTGCAAGCAGAATAATTTTGTTTTGATATCCACATCTCTTGCTCCAAATGATTGCTTTTTTGGCATCCATACAATTTTTATTCAAACAGTCAATCAAGCAAGAAACAAAATTTAACGCAAAAAGTTCACCTTCACACTTGGCCCAACAGTAACAAGCACAATGGCTGGAGGATAAATAATAACTTGTGTAATTGTGCACACACAGCTTTATCATATAATACAAAGTACTAACCTTTACGTTAAGCCACAATTTGATGGACTGTAGGTCTACTGTTAGCACTTTCGTATTCTCATCTTCATTTTGACACATTTCCTTAGCCCTTCTTTTCTCAGCTCTTGCCTCTTCCTTTTCCAAATTGTCTTTTGCTATTCTTCTTCCTCTAAATTGCCTGCCTGGTAAGAACACCATACATCACAATGATCCTTTCGTCAGTTGATGGACAGCAACGTTCTCTTGGTCTGCTAAGATGTAAAACGTATGAAGGCTTAACCTTTACATTGCTGCGCTCGTGATATTGAGAGCATGGAGAATGACCGCTAATCTGCTGCGCTCATAATATTTATGAACCATCTCTCTGCAGTAGATAGAAAGTTGTGTAACGACCATCCAT
Organism: Anabrus simplex; assembly: GCF_040414725.1. Classification (NCBI taxonomy): domain Eukaryota; kingdom Metazoa; phylum Arthropoda; class Insecta; order Orthoptera; family Tettigoniidae; genus Anabrus; species Anabrus simplex. The sequence continues at coordinate 311,847,954 of NC_090266.1, forward strand.
TGATTCATTCATGAGTTATTACTACAAATACGACACTCAGCTTCAATAGCTGTGGGATGTCCAGTGCACAAGCTGGCAGAGGGGACCGCATCTAGGATGAGTAAGCTTTGTGGCCACCAGCAAAGAGCGGAATCGTGCCGAATATGAGGTTATAACAGTTTTATGCACTTTAGAATCTGAAGATGAATATTTTTATTTAAGTGATTTTGAGAATAATTATGATAGTAATGACAATGACGATAATTAATGTGCAGACGTTGACCAAAGAAGAGCAAAAAGCCAACAAAAAGAAGCCTCACCTAGACTCTGATTCTCCAATGGCAAGGTAATGAGTAAGGGGCAGTTTTTTTTTTTTTTTTTTTTTTGCAAGTTGCTTTACGTCGCACCGACACAGATAAGGTGACGATAGTGGGGGTGGGGATTTTAATGACTTCATATTTTTTTGCTTGAAAAGTCATATTTTGGACAAATTTAGGACATTGGTCATATTTCTGTTTGATGCGCAATAAAGTCACATTTCCTGTCTTATTCTAACAATTTTCATTCTGAGTGAATTTTTGTGTCAAACTATTTAGCGAGGGAATCTTGCTGTAATAGTTAGGGGGTCTATTTGTGGACTGAATATTACTCTGTATGCAGGAATGCACGCATAGCAGGAAACTGGAATTATGAACAAGGGATCTTCTTGGAACTTCTTAATGAAGAGCACAAAGTGATTGACAATACCCAGGAGAAAGGCATACTGGGGTGCATGTGTAGGTAATGAACTGGTATTTCTATTTCCTAGAAAATAGAGGATTGTCTGGCTTGTTCTGAGACCACTTCTTCAGTGTAATTTCAACATGCCTAAACAGAAGTGCTCAGAGAATGTGAAATTAAGGCAGTTTGTTAAGGAATTTGGAGAGCAGAATTTTAGTAGTGATGGTGTTATTTTATATTGTAAACTGTGTGAAGTGAAGGTATGTGCTCAGAAACATTTTAATGTGCAACAACACTGCACTACAAATAAATATTACAAGGGCATTAAAAATCTTCTGTGGCAGAGAATAGGCAGCGTTTGCTTTTTGAAAGGACCTCATGTGCAGCTATTGTTCCGTCAGACAACAGATCAGAATTCTGGAAGGATCTCTGCAGCATGATGGTTACTTCAAATATTCCCTTGAAAAAATTGAACAGTACCAGCTTCAAGTCCTCCTTAGAGAAGTATATCAGTCAACCTATTCTCTAGGAATTAACTTTGAGAAAATTTTATATCTCGAGTCTCTATGAAGATGCTTTAATGAAGATCTGTTTGTTTATCGTGATTAATACTTTTTACTGCAAAATTCAGATATACTTTTACTCAAATTGGGCAGCCCCAGTGGCGGCTCGTGGCTGTAAAGTATGGTGAAGAGTTATAACCCTTTCAGTTTCGAGCAACAGATTTAGGAGCTACGTGGTGTTTTTTGTTGTTTTGTAATCGTACCTCACACCTGTGACCGGCGGAGGGTCGTCCAGCACGTGACCAAAAATGTATACAGAGCGGAGCGCTGTGTAACGTCACAGCGCGGCAACCATGTGGATGCCTTTGCTATACAATGCGAAGTAGAGATAAGATCTGGCTGGGAGACTAACAATTATGGAAGCGCGGCACCCTCGGAAAGAGTTGGACATTTTGTTGTGTTTCTATTTACGATACACAACTGTTTACTGACGCTAAAAACCGAAGTGTTGTTCTTAATAACTGAACTCGCCTATTTTTTGTACATCATGTCGATCCTCCGGTCCTTTAAAGCTGCAAACTTGACAGTAATGTCTTCAAACATGGTAGTTTGTTCATTAACTGCAGAAATAGTTCTTTCTGAATAGCAATATTCCCCAAATAAATTCTCTTCTGAAATTTCACTTCTAAGGTATTTTTTATACGTTTTAGGCAAGAAAAGATTCTTTCCACTGATGCAGTAGTAAATGAGATGGACAGAATAAGGGAGAAAAATTTATAAGCATCCGTAAAAATGTCTATCTTCGTGAAGCATTGGGAACATCTTTTCAGTAGAAACATGTCTGTACCTTTCATCGGCATACAAAATAGAGAGTTCGTTTCTTAAGCAATGCACCTTGGGAAACACAGATCCAAAGAAATTTTGCACGTTTTCAAGAGAGCTAGAAGGAAAGCATGTGTTGTATTCTTCGAATTTTGTGTTATCGGCGAAGCAAACAAATTTAATTTTTTCACAATTGCGAAATCTCTCATAAATTTCCATTTAATGATATCCAAAATTTCAAAATATAAAACTCGATACATCTGAACACAGTCAACCTGAGTAAGGGTGCTATACTCTCGGGTTTGGCGCATATCTGTCATTTTGCTGGCCTTTTCAAATAAATTAGAAAATGCTCATTGGTCCTCTTGTTTCTTAGAAGATCACATGTTGTTCTTATTTTTGATAAACAATAGTTCAATCCAATGACTTGTTTTGCAAAATATCAAAGAATATCAGTTAACCAAAAAATATCATGAAACCCTATTGCCAGAAGATTGAATTCAAAATTGTTTATGTCGTGAAGAAAGCCTCTGGCAAGTAGAAAGCATTTGTCAGCGGACTGTTCACTGGTAACTAAATTTTCGAAACCTTCTTTCAGCTTTTCCCAGTCGTCCACAATTACACTCAATAATTTTGAGTTCAAGCTCCAGCGGACAGGAGTGATGGTTGGAATGCGTGGTCCCGATACAGCAGAAATGGCGTAAGTTATCTTCACCGAGTGATGGAAAAAGGATGGTATTCCAGAAATTGCTGAAAAAAAATATACAACACTTTCGTATTGTTTTACAACTCTGTTGCAAGACCAAATTTAATCGGTGCGCCAAACAGTGTACAAATATTGCAAGAGGAGCTTTCTCTTTCATCTTTCTCTGGAGTCCATTTAAATGGCCAGACATCACGCTAGCACCATCGTAACACTGTCCTACTAATTTGTGCTTGTAATTGAATGGTCCCAAAATTTTGTCCAATAAAGCAAACAAAGCATCTGAGGATCTGTCCACATTTAGATTATGGAAACCTAAGAAACATTCCACTATAGCCCCCTCAGCATTAACAAACCTCACAATTACACACAGACACCTGTGTGATATCTGTCGTATCGTCCACCTGAACAGAAGAAAAAAAAAATCAGATCTCGTCAATTCTGTTCTTATGAAATCGTCAATGTATTCTGAAATGCACTCGATTAACTCATTTTGAATACTCTTTGATTCGTCACTAAACACACTTTTTAATCTTAGAATACTGGTTTTGTATTTCTGCAGGGCCCCTTCATACCAGCAATGTTAACAACTCCTTAAAATTACCCCGATTTATTGAATTTAATGTTTCGTCATGACCACGAAAAGCTAGTTCTTGCTTACTTAAATAGAGCACTGCATCAATTACCAACTGAAGGAAAAGCCTACTTAAACGTACATTTTCACTGAACTATACAAATACAGTCTAGCATTTTCCTTCAGGGCATCAGAGATCGTACCTTGGTTTCTTTCCAAAGTTTCAAATCAAGCTGGCATTTTATATGTTCTGCAGAGTCTGAGTACTTATGTAAAGAACGTGTTATGTTCAAAAGGGCTGAAAATCCTTCTTTATTCCCAATGTAATTTTTATTGCTAAAAAGCAAGCAGGGCCAACAAAACAACTTCTGTATAGCTGGAGAGGAGCACAACCATGGAAATTTCTTAAACCATGATCGTTTGAAATTAAGATTGTAAGATTTTCTGGAATGTTTCAATTCTTTTGAAACACAAATTTGCAGTGATTCAGTAGGGCGACCAAAACGTAGAACTACATTCTGATCTTTGTTTCTCCAACGTGAAAATGGTGTTTCTAATAAAATACACACTATGTCAAACAGGATACATGTTTAAATAAAACAACACAACACTACGAATGAACCACGATGCGCAAGTTCTCGTACTTCACACAGGATGACGCAGGGAATACTAAACATTCCATTCTCCCGGCAACTTCACTTGCACATTCCGCTGTGAGGAAAGTACGTGGGTGACGTCACGGTTGTCATGGCAACCGCCAAGGCCAAGCGGTATGGGGGAAGTAGAGCCAGCTGCAGAATCTCTCGTCTTCACTCAATCTCATGCGCTGTACTGTGGGCGACAGCTGGCGCTTTTGTGAGTTCCCCTGGTTCTTATCAAGTGATGCGAGCTCTTAGTGCTCCAAACGCCATACAAAAAACCATTTTCTTTCCGTAAAATCAACAAATGTCATAAGAAAAATAAATTTTTAAAAAATTCATTACTTCACCTACTTCACCTGAAAAGCCACCCCTGGGCAGCCCTGAAGTTAAAGTGATCAGCTTAGGACCTTCCATGGTCAGTGTTAACAATTCAAGACAAGAAATGAAGATCATCTCCGGTTTTCCTATGTTAACTTCGACTTTTACATACCCATGTCTATTAAAAATATTTCAGCGTGGAGCTTTTACAAAAGAGACTATCTCAACAAAGAAAAAGGTTCATGATTTCCTTCCACGGGATATGCACTTGTCTTTGTAAATGTCAAATAGCTGTTGCTATTAATAACCACTTATTACTAGAAATTTGTGGTGTTCTTCCTGCAATAGTGAGCTGGAAGGTTTAGAAGATCCTTCAGCAAACTAACCACTATCAGATTTCTTCCCAGTATACTTGGTGGTGTGTTTCATAAATCACTGCTGACAGGGTGCTCCTCACACTGCACATCCCCTGTGCCCAGGCATTTCCTGAACAACTCAATGCTAAAGAACATGTATAGAATCAAATGAGCCTGGCTTCACTAACCTTGTACTGATTATCATGAAATTTACTGGAGACCTTCTTCAGAAGTCCTAGTAATATTTTCTGGTGTGGTAGGTTGTGTAGCAATGACCTCAGTGAAGGGGCACAAAGCAGCTTTTACATGTGTACCTCATTTCAAACCTTTTGTGTTTTTCTAATAATTAATTAATTTTATTTGCCTTACGCCCCACTAACTATTTTTTTGGTCTTCGTAGACGCCGAGGTGCCGGAATTTAGTCCCGCAGGAGTTCTTTTACGTGCCAGTAAATCTACCGACATGAGGCTGTCGTATTTGAGCACCTTCAAATACCACCAGACTGAGCCAGGATCGAACCTGCCAAGTTGGGGTTAGAAGGCCAGCGCCATAACCGTCTGAGCCACTCAGCCTGGCTGTGTTTTACTGGAACACACACTGCACACTCTTTTAGGATTTGTTTTCTCTCCTGTAGCTGGAATTTCCATGAGGACATAATCTTCCTGGTGGGTGCTTTCTTGGGGCCCTCTTGAACAAGTTTGAAGAAGGGGAAGGTTAAGGATCAGCAACACCTTTCTTGCTATTTGCTTTACGTCACACCGACACAGATAGGTCTTATGGCGACGATGGTACAGAAATGGGCTAGGTGTGGGAAGGAAGCGGCTGTGGCCTTAATTAAGGTACAGCCCCAGCATTTGCCTGGTGTGAAAATGGGAAACCACGGAAAACCATCTTCAGGGCTGCTGACAGTGGTGTTTGAACCCACTATCTCCCAGATGCGAGCTCACAGCTGCGCGCCCCCAATCGTACGGCCAACTCGCCCGGTCTAAAACCTTGTAACCCCTTGCTTAACTGTAATTTTCCACATAATAAAAAAATTGTTTCACAGGCAAGGAAAGTAACTGAAGAGAATCACTTTCTAGATATTCTGATAGTTGAAGCTTGTCAAGGTATTAAAAGAGATATTAATCAAATCAAAAACAGTAAAGTAAAAACAGTAGCATCCAGCTTGTTGGCTGAATGGTCAGCGTTGAGGCCTTCGGTTCAGAGGGTCCCGGGTTCGATTCCCGGTCGGGTCGGGGATTTTAAATAGCTCCCGATGGTATCACCACCCTGACGAAGGCAAAATACTTTTTGCCGGGTGTTTTGGAGGCTTGCATGTTCAAATGATCCTTAGAGCTATGCCGGCGGGAGCATATGCTCCTGGTGGGCCACCCAAGCTGGACAGGTCTAAGGTGATGATCCAGACTAAGAGTGATAACCTGGTCCTCCAGGTTGGGGGTTGGTACATGGGACTAACAACTCCACTACCACAAAACTACATATTGTTCAGAAAACAAATCGAGATAACCTGATGGTCCCAAACTTACGATGACTAAAGCGCGCTAAATAGCAACGATACTGATATATTGGAACATGGAATGTGAGAAGTATCTTTCAGGCCGGGGCTAGTGGAAAATTGAAGGAGGAATTACTTAAATATCAGATAGATGTGGCAGCATTACAGGAGATAAGATGGAAGACAATCGAGGTGACAGATCTACAGCACTATATTTTGTTCAATAGTGGGGAGGAATAAAATAGAATAGGAACAGGGTTTATCGTCAAGAAATCGGTCAGTCATAATGTGATTGAATATGAAGCAATACGCCCCAGACTATGCCGGTTAAGATTGAGAGGGAGATTTGCCAACATATCACTAATTAGTGTCCATGCCCCAACAGAGGATGCCGAAGAGGAAGAGAAAGAACAGTTCTATGAAAAAATGGAGCAAGTATATGACAAGTTGCCCAAGTATGATGTTAAAGTTGTCCTAGGGGATTATAATGCAAAACTAGGCAAAGAGAAAGGAAACCACCCAGTGGCAGGATATCACAGTAAACACCAAGAATCCAATGAAAACGGGTGGAAATTGATTGACTTTGCCTTTAGCAAGGAGCTGGAGATTAAGAGCACATGTTTTCCCCATAAGGAGATCCATAAAGAGACATGGATATCACCGGATGGTCTGACAAAGAACCAGATAGACCATGTGCTGACAGATGCGCGATATGCCTCCAATATAATGGATGTGAGAAGCATGCATGGTGCAGACAATGATTCAGATCACATACTGGTGAGGATCAAGTTCCGAGAAAGACTGGCAATTAAACCCAGGGACAGAGCTGAGCAGAGGAAGATCTATAATCTAGAACTGTTAAGGGATGAGAAGAAGGAAGAAGAGTATAGAGACCGGCTGCAGAGAAAGCTACAGATGGGCAGAAACGGAGATGTAGACATCAACACAATGTGGGAGGAAACCAAGCTAGCAATAAATACAATGGCGCAGGAAGTACTTGGAGAGAGAAGGAAACAGAGTAGAAATAAATGGTATGACGAAGAAGTGAATAAGGTTCTGGAAGAGAGAAATCTTGCCCGACAAAGAATGCTACAGAGACCCACTCAAAATAACATGGCAGTTTTTAAAGAGAAACAGAGAATAGCAAAGACATTGATAAGAAACAAGAAAAGAATAGAAGAAAGGGATAGAGTGGATGAGATGCAGAAGAATTTTGAAAACGAACAAGGTAGAAAATTCTTCTATGGGGTTGGACAAGTAAAGAAGGGATATCAACCCAGAGTGAATATGCTTAAGGATGAGACTGATAGACTCATTGTTGGGAAAGAACAAATTCTGGAAAAATGGGCAAAACATTTTGAAACATTAATTTCCATCAGACCAATAAATGAAGAAAGAGAAGGATCAGGCCATATGGAAACTTCAGAGAGAGATGAGGAGGGTGAATATGGAGATGAGTGTGGGGGGAGGAGAGGAGTGAGGAGAATGGAGATGAGGATGAAGACAATATGGGATCACCATCGACTGAAGAAATAAGAGAAATTATAAAACAATTGAAGAGCATTAAAGCCCCAGGGAATGACCTCATAACAGCAGAAATGTTGGTGAAGAAAATACATGAGATAATTAAAAGGGTATGGGAAACAGGTACAATGCCGGAGGACTGGACACTAGCTAATATATGTCCTATACATAAGAAGGGGTCATGCATGCAAGAATTATCGAGGTATATCCTTACTGAGTATAAAGAGAGTTAGTAGTAGAGCAGAAAGAATTACAGGGGAGTACGAAGCTGGTTTCAGACCTGGAAGATCGACGATGGACCATATTTTCACCATGAGAATAACTCTGGAAAAGACATATGAATACAACATTCGACTAGGACATCTTCTTATAGATTTTAAACAAGCCTATGACAAAGTTAAGAGATCGACATTGTGGGAAATAATGAAGGAGTTTAAATTCCCACAAAAGTTTATAAAATTGACTAACATGACCCTGGAGAACAGCAGAAGTCAAGTAAAAGTGCAGGGAAGTCTGACAAGATCTTTCAGAACCAAAGAAGGCCTAAGGCAAGGAGACCCCTTATCACCAATGTTATTTAATCTAATGTTGGAGAAAGCTGTAACATCAGTAACTACTAATCCGGGTTGTAATATTTACAATAGACTGATCCAAATTTCGGCTTATGCAGATGATGTGGTGATATCTGCTAGAAGTAACGAGGGACTTACAACTGCCTTGAGGGAGCTGAAAGATGCGGCTGGGTCCTTGGGCTTGGAGATAAGCGAGGCTAAATCTAAATATATGGTATCGGAGAGAAATGGAAGGAACACTGAAAAACTCCAAGTGGATGGTTACACCTTTGAAGCAGTAGATAGCTTCACATATCTTGGCTCAGTAATAACATCAGAAATTAAAGTTGAGACATATATTGTAAATCAAATTAAGGCTGCCAACAGATCCTACAGGGCACTGTATCCCCTCTGAGACGTAAAAACTTAAGCAGGAAATTAAAACTGACTCTCGACAAAACAATAATTAAACCAGTGCTTATGTATGGGAGTGAGGCATGGGTATTCACTGAGGCCACAGAGAGGAGATTAAATGTGTGGGAAAGGAAAGTACTGAGGAAGATATTTGAACCAGTGAAGGAGGGAGATTTATTGAGAATCAGAACAAATGAAGAAATAAAATTATTGTATAAGGAGCCAGACTTGGTGAAATCTATCAAAATGAGATGAACTGGATGGTTGGGGCATGTACAACGGATGGATGAGGGAAGACTTTCAAAGAAAGCTCTGACAGGACACCCTGGGGGCAGGAAAAGGAGAGGTCAACCCCGGATGAGATGGCTGGAGGATGTAGAGACTGATCTGAGGACCGTCTGGAGTCAGGAGGTGGCGTAGGCGTGCTGAAGACCGGGACGACTGGAGAGCTGTGGTCAAGGAGGCCAAGGTCCTTAAAGGACCGTAGAGCCATGGAGTAAGTAAGTAATTAAAATTTGCACACACTGACTTTGAGAAATACTGAATACTGAGCCAGGAATTTTCTACCTCTGATTCACAAATTTAAAAAAAAATGTTTACCCCTCTCTTTATGTATCAATAGGTTATAACAATTTCTCTTCATGTAAGTGACTGCAACAGTCAATTCAACAGTGCATATTTGCGACACCTTGATCACCAGCCCTGCTTACAGGTTTCTGTAAAAACTACAGTATCTGGTAGCCTGCATTAGGTACTTTCTAAGATTGGGATAGGTGCACCAGGACTTGTAAGAAGGCATTTTTCTTCACATTTGGAAGAAGAGAGTGAGAAACGCAAGAAATTACCACTGCTATAGATGTCGATTCCCGGCCAGGTCAGGGATTTTTATATGGACCTGAGCGCTGGTTCAAAGTCCACTCAGCCTACGTGATTGGAATTGAGGAGCTATCTGACGGTGAGATGGCGGCCCCGGTCTAAAAACCCAAGAATAACGGCCGAAGGGATTCACCGTGCTGACCACACGACACCTTGTAATATGCAGGCCTTCGGGCTGAGCAGCGGTCGCTTGGTAGGCCGAGGCCCTTCAAAGGCTGTAGTGCCATGGGGTTTGGTTTTTTGGTTTTTTTGGTAAGCTCATGTCTATTTATTTAGTTAATACTAGGGCAAAAGTGGTGCATTTGTGAAGCGTCTACAGTCTTTCAGGGAAATCACCTGCATTGTCTACAACTTGTCAGTGATGTGGAAATCATAGAATCCCAATAGCATGACCTGTTCTGATGATGTCCCTGATGGAGCAATCTACTGCCTGCAGAATCTAGGGAACAGTCCAGAAGCGAATGTCGAAGTTGATCCTTCATGTCTGGGATTAAATCATAATGATAAGAATGTAAGTCCAGTGAATATGGTGAATGGAAAAGTACTTCTCAATCCCAGCAACCATACAAATTGGCTACACGGTCTGCTCACAAATATAAAGATAGGAAGCTTCCACCTAATCAATTCTTTAGTCTTATTAATGTACAGGACCGGTTTAAACCTTTTTAGAGGCCATCCTCAGCTGGTCATATATTCTAAAGTTAATGTAACTTAAAACTAAAATACAACTAAATTCAATGAAGAGTGTCACATGATATGAAACGTGTTATAGTAGCAATATTATAGTTTCTTCCACATGCTATAAAACAATCTAGTTAAATGACCTGAATATGAGACTTAAATTCTAATATTTTATACATTTATCTTCATTCAAGCAGAAGAGTCCAGAATTCAATCTTAAGATCTGCGAATGCTAAATCATTTCAGTACTATTGCACAGCATACTTCAGAATTCGGCTATCACATTATAGCTTTCCGTATATCAGTTTCCCAACCCCTATTTCATTTTGGGGCATCCTAGAAATTCTTCACTAAAACCTTCAGGAACCCTGGTTATCCTACAATAGTTGAATATTCACACTTCTGCATTTAGAGATAATTCTGCAACACAATATCTACTTATCTAATAGTTTTCAGAGATTCCCATAATTGAATATGATGGCACTAAAAAAAAATTGGCGCGAAAGAGAAAATAATATTTTTCCACCTTATTAATACACCGTTAAGAAAGACTTTATAATAAATAATGGAAAGATATTTCTTATACAACCAGAATGTGTTTCAGTTCCCGTTGGACAATCAACAATAAAAAATAAAAATAATATCAACTGGCTAATAAGTAAATTAACAAGAGACATTCTAAAATTTAATTAGAAAAATATGATACATGAAAGAGATGGTGTGTTGCAAATTTTTTTTTAAAAAGTCCATTTGTGAGCCTTAATGCTAAATACACACTGCATTATTACAGAATGTTATTACACATTGCAGCGCGATGATTTTCAACCCACTTTTTGTGAGTCTTAATGCTAAACACACACTGTTGTTACATACTTATTATCTTGTTAAAAGGAATTATTATTATTCTACTGTTGAAATGGACCAATATGCGAGTTAAGTAAGGGAACTCCTCTTATTTCATCTGGGGTGGACTCGCATTTAACAGTGGATGGAGGTTATGTGGTAGTGTCTAACATGGAAAAAAATCACTCATTCAGATTGATCCATTGTTTTTATTGCCTGAAGGAGTCTAAAACGAAAGATTTTTTAAAAAAATTAGTGCAGATAAACAGGGGTTGAACTATCACAAAATACTATCTTTGAGGTTAGTCTTGACATCTAAATCACTAGTACGGAGCTCGATAGCTGCAGCTGCTCAAGTGCGGCCAGTATCCAGTATTCGGGAGATAGTGGGTTCGAACCCCGTCAGCAGCCCTGAAGATGGTTTTCCATTGTTTCCCCATTTTCACACCAGACCTTTCCAGTCCCATCATTGCCATACGACCTATCTGTGTCGGTGCGACATAAAGCAACTTCTAAAATTTTTTTTTAAAACTTCACTTAGTGCCTCTTCTGTATCCCCTCTTTCACTTCACGAATACACTGACACAATTCTAGTCCCAGCTTCCGTAACCATCAAATCTACTATGCCCTACATCTTATATCTTCCTCCTATTTGATGCTGGCACGTAAAATATTTCAGACAAGACATTGACGTTTACCTCATAAAATTAATTAAAAATCAAGCATAAATGCCGAAGAGAGATATGCTTTACTCTTCCATCTAGTAGGCCTACAGTACAATGGAATATTGAAACCGATGAGCAGGCAACCAGACAGGCAACCAGCCTGCACTCAGTAGCTGCGGCCAAATGATTGTTGCTTTTGTTACTGTTATTATTCCCACGAGAACATTATGACGGCCACTAACGACAACATGTGTCGGTTATATGATCCTAATGGCAATCGGCACTGTGCCACTGGTTCTGGGCCAACCAGTGTAAAATTGGCTACCGGCCACAATGATTTAGATGAACAGGCATTTTGTGTGAAGTAGGTGACTTGAAATATCACTGTCAACCTCCAGTTAAGAAGAATGTTAAGTCTAGGAACCTAGAATGTTGCGAACTAAATGAAGTAGGAAAATTCTGTATTGTCAAGAGAAAACTAGCTGTTGAAAACATCTTAGTATGTCAACTATCTGAAAAACATTGGAAGGGATAGGGGTAACTACACAACCAATGAAAGAGAGGTCTACGTATCAGGTTCAGACTATTTCAAAGAATGGGTTGCAGCTATGCCAAACAAGTAAATCTCACGTCATGTTAAAGAATATTTACCCATTACAGATCAGATTACAAAATTAGCTTTCAACTCCCTACCATCAGGATTCATTGTGCTGACCACAAGACACCTTGTAATCTGCAGGCCTTCAGGCTGAGCAGCGGTCGCTTGGTAGGCCAAGGCCCTTCAAGGGCTGTAGTGCCATGGGGTTCGGTTTTTTTTTTTTTTGGTAAGCTCACGTCCATGTATGCAGATTTATTACATTTTTCAGCATTAATTTTCAGTTTTCATCAAGCTACACAGCCGTAGTGCAAATCCAAAGCATTTTGAATGCCACTGCAATAACTGGAGTTCACTATGCTTTTGAAGATTTTTAGATCATCTGCATATAATACTATGGAAAATGGGGTGTTCTTAATTTCCATCTATGAAATCATCTACAAAAAGAGAAAACAGCAGAGATGATACATTTCGTCCTTGTGGGATGCCAGACGAGACATTCAAACATGAAGAGACAGAGCCAGGAAGCAAGTCTTGCTGTTGACGATTGAGAAGGTAGTTTTTTATGAGAGTTAAAAGACTGGGACAGTTTGTATATGAGCAATTATAGTGTATGGAGTGAAATTCTCTAGTCAGGTAAATGACATCCAATTGGGTCTTGTTAGTGATGGCAGAGGTAGCAAATTGGTTGAAGACAGACAGGTTCATCAGGAATGATTTACCCTCCATACACATGTTTTTCATCTGACAAGATGATTACAATGAACATCATATTTGTTCTTTAAACGGGCCTAACAGCTAGGAAAATGGCCCCTAATGGCACGAGGTGCAACAAAATGACAATATTTAAAACTCCAAAATGTATCCACTCACTAGAATCTAAAACGAATGATGATGAAAGGAAGACCATGAATCCAGATCAGTTAGTGGATCCAATTCACAAGTCATTTATAGAGATGATGCTTGTTCTGCAAAGGGGTCCAAAATCCTGGTAACCAGCCCCTCATAATAGTTATCACTGGTAAAGCAGAACCGTGATGTTCCTCTTATAGTGGTACTAATCACAGGTAACGTACACTCATAGGGTTTCCCGCATGTTTGTACTAATCACAGGCAATGTAGACCCATGGTATGTCACACACAACGGCACCACTCACAGGTAGAGATGAAAATTATGTTAATATCATTATAATGTTTTTGTAAACAAATGATTTTTAGTATTGAGAAGGTGGAACATTAATAAATTTGTATCTACTTTAAGTACAGGTAGAGATGGTCGATAAATCATAGCCTGTTACTTTTTCTGTCACCGATATATCAGATACGCTGTCACGGAAGTATCTGTGACAAAATATTAAGTTGTGTACATGGATCACGTTCACAGAGGTATGTTACCTGCTGTAGCTCAAGATCTATATCCGTTTCTCATTAACCACTTATCTACGGCGATATTAAAGGTGTTGAATCATACATTTTATCATAGTGTATTTATAAGCACAGTAGACAGAACACCAGTCTAGCAACTCTATATGTCAATAGCTAGCTTGTTTCATATGTAACGCGAGTCAAACTGATTAGTCCTCAGCTGGCAAATGAGGAATGTTTGAATACATGATTTTTTCTTTCTTTCGAGAAGTACTTATCCCATTTTCAAAATAATTACGGTGCTGAATTAGCAATGTTTGTAGATTTCGAGCTACGTGTACAAAATAGTGTGGTACCGTTTTTAAAATGCTAAGTTTGTACCATGATCCCAGAAAATATTAACGTCATGACTAAGAACTTACTTTAAAAAGTCTGATTATTAGCCCTTCAGTACCATTACTGAATGTGAAAACAAAATGTCAATATCTTATAACCATTCAAAAGTTATTTGAGATGAACAACTTTGCTGAATAGCCCTCTCTCTATATGGGAGGAATCTTTGTGTTAAGTTCATAAATATATTATTTTTAGTCTTTTTATTTTTAATCCTACATTATGTACTGTAAATATTTGGTATCCTGGAGACACAACAGGGTAATCACATTCCGCTTGTTAATTTATTGCGCATCATGTTATCAGCTTTTTCCTTTATGCCTTACTGAAACTTTTAATTATAAATATGAATATCATTTTTCCCACTTCTAATATCCCGAATCTTCCGAAAAATACACATCAACTACAAGTATTTCTATACTGGCCGCCCGTGACCAAAAAGTGACCGTGATGAATATTGGTTTGGAGCATACATAACAGGACTTCCTTGATAAATTAAGCAGATATGCGATAACTGAAAAAGGCTTTACACAATAAAACTTGTTTAACGTAACACAGGCAAGAAATAATAAATATAATACACACTGCGAATCATATGCTAGTTCAACTTTTTAGCCTTTTTAGCTTCCTGCAAAAAGCCTTGAGAAAATATTTTGTCATAAGAGGACCAGAAGTCCTGGTCTTCAAAATAGAAATAGACTCCAAAGATTCATTGGACAAGGATGATCTGAACTCTGTTCTATTTTACTTAACAAGGCTAATAACATGTTCACATTCTGCATTGCTATAGGATATGGTGAGAATAGACAGCATTACTCTAGAAATTTGGTTATACTTAAGAAGTCCATCGCCTGCATGAATTCTTGATATTTATGCCCAACTGGAATCACTGCCGCATCTTGATTTGCAGCCAAAGTATCATCTACCTGAAGAGCTGTGAACTGCCTCTGAAGCTCACTCACCACCTCATCTGTAGTTTTATTCTCTTCCATGCATAACACGACAGGAAATTCTCCAAGAACAAACGAATGGAAGAAAACTATGCATCTTCAATTTTGTCTAAATATGCAACTTGAGCCTGCTTTAACACATCATCCTTGAGTGGAAACTTGTTGACGATGTGGTCACAGGCAGTACAAAAGTAGAGTCTCACTGATGAAAAGAAAAGGGATTTATCTATGTCCTGGAGATCATTCACGATGTTCAAAGTCTGAATGCCAATAACTACCTCATCATCACGTCCTCGATTTTGAATCAAGTTGTACTCAACTTCAAGCAATGAGGAGCTTTTGACAATTATGGGCTTAAACTTGGTAAACAACTGCTTTATCAAATCCATTACAAGTTCTAAAAAAAAGTGAATTTGTGGGAAAGAAGTCTGAAGGGCAACAATGAATTTGTCAAATACAGGAATAGTCACATGAAGGAAAGTGCAAAAGGCCTTGTTCAAGTGTTGTAGCAGGTCTTACTTTTTAGGATGGGTTTGTCACACTTGGAGGAATATGCTATTCTTTTAGGGGCATGTGAAGTAGCAGAATCAAGAATTCTCTTCTTCTGATACTCTTCGGATCCACCTTGTTCAACTCTAGGTATTATGAAAGATGTCAAGCTTGTGGGAATGTTTTTGGTACATAATATTAGTTCCTCCTTGAAGAAAGAAAGAAATGGATCCCATTGGTCCAGTAGTCTATCCAAACATCTGCTTAAAGATAACTACCTAGTACATACATGCATCAGAATTTTATTTGCCTCTTTATTGTGCAAGTTCTGAAATTTCTGAAGGCGTTCTTTTCTTGTGACACTCTTCTCTAAGAAATAAAATATTTTGAAAAGGATCTCATCCACTGTAAGTGGTAATCTTCCAGTACCTTTTTCAGCTCTAGATTAACCAGGTGGCAAATACGACCTATGATGGCAATACCTGTTTGAACTTCCTTCAGAATTGCTGAAACCCCATTTTTGAGTCCTATCATAACAGGAGTATTGTCGGAGCAGAAAGCCACACAGTTTTCAATTGGTATGTTATGAGTAGGACCCGGATTTCCAGGTTTTAACCTAGTTTTTTCCTCGCTATTTAATTCACAAATTTCAATATCTTCGTTCGTTTCACACTTCCTGGAGCAGAATATGTGAATTTCATTGCACTTAAAAAAACCTAAATGGAGTTGACATCTAAAATAACCTAAATAGCTGTTTTACCTTCTTCAAATAAAGAATGCTATTTCCCCATTGAAATGCATTGAAAAATATTTCCACTGCGATTACAAGCAGTAGGACGGAGATAATTCAGGTTACTATTGTTAATTGCAGCACGTCCCATGCTTCCCACTACACATGACACCTGATGGCTCCTTGATGCACCTGATAGGTCAGGAGGAGCGTAAACAGTTTCGCCTCCAGTCGACCACAGAGAGTACATGATAAAGATGTTGATTCCCATAGGGAACTTGATAGCTGGAAAATTTGTAATGTCCAATAGCGGACCAACTATATTGGTATCACAGAGATTACAGCTGGCAGAGTGTGTGGTGAATGGTTCCTGCAGTATTTTTTAACCGTAATTGTTGTATAGCATAACAATGCCTGAATCGCACTTATTGAGAAAATGGATTGACACAGATGGGCACTTCACTACGGATTGTCGAGTAGTCTTCTGTCAGGTATGCTCCAAAGAAGTAAGTTTCCCGTAACTAACCTAAAACCTGAACTGCAATACCCTAGCTTGCTACTGAAGAGTACTTAGAATTTGGATTCTTCATTTCAGGTTAAATGTGAGCAGATATCCCATCTTGAGCAGCATAAATCTGCAGCTGCTCACATGGCTAGTGTAGCGAGGAGAAATAAGTCCAGCAGCAACAGTAAGTAAACGTTTATTTCTTCCACAGTTGGCAGGCCTGAAGATAACCTTAACTTTTGCGTATGTCAGGCGTTGGTGTCTGCAAACGCCCCCATGGAACGTGCTAAATAATCTGATCATGATAACCTTCTTTGGAGACATCAGTGGCTGTAGTATACCTAATGAATCCACTTTAAAGAAGAATTATTTGGATCCTGTTTACCAGAAGACATTAGATGAAATAAGAGAAGATGTAGGCAATCACTTTATTGTTGTTCTGTCGAAACATCTGACAGTTGCGGTCGCTTCATTGTGAATGTGATAGTAGGTAAGCTGGATCAAAATGAACCAGGTAACCCTCATCTAATTCTTTGTAAATAAATAGATCAAACTAACAACAGCACAATAGCCTGCACAGTGAGGGGTGCTTTACGCATATTGTGGCCAGCAGAGAATCAAGATAGTAAGAGTCTTTTGTTAGTGGCAGACAGTGCTGCCTACATGTTGAAGGCAGGGCAGGTTCTACAGTCCTTCTACCCGAGCATGCTACACATTACTTCAGTGACGTGAACAGCGTGGTTTCTTCAGTCAAGAAAGTTTTCTTAGAAGCCCCAACACGTATACAGTTGTTCAAAGAGAAAAAACCGGCAACACCTCTTCCACCTGAGCCGATACTTACCCGCTGGGGAACTTGACTGTCTGCTGCTATTTACTATGCTGAGCACCTAGAAAGAATTTAAAATGTCGTCAATGACTTGGATGAAACAGAACCTTCCTGCATCGCCAAGGCCAAGAAATCGCTCGAGTGCCTGACCCTCGTCACTTCCCTAGCATATATTAAGACACATTTTTGTTTTATACCAGAAAGTATTCTCCAGTTGAAAAGTGTAAACTTGCCACTCAAAGATTCCCTGGATATCATTGGCAATGTTTCCAGAAGAGAAATACCTGGGCCATTGGGAGTGGCATGTTCTTCAAAGCTGTAGAAGATTCTTCAACACAATCTTGGTTTTGAAAATATGAAAGTCATCAATTCAGTATTATAGGGAGAAAAGTATTCAGGAAAATTACCCCTACTGTGCTAGCATCTATGTACTACGCTCCAAGGACGTCATGTTCCGTTGAAATAACTTTTCCGTCATATAAGAATGTGTTACGTGACAACAGGAAAATATTTACACCAGACAATCTGAGTATATACGTTGTTATCTACTGCAATGCCAAAAAAATCTTACAAAGGAAAGGGTGTTTTTATGAATATGAATATGACAATGTAAACTTTTGTGAAATAAGTACATAAATTATGCAGAACTACGAAAACAGAAAATTATTGCTGCCTGTACTGATCCTGGAGGCAAAACCTAAAATAACCTATTTTAAGAATACAAGAAACCTAAAATGAAGGTTTATGCCACCTAAAAATCCGGACCCTAGTTATGAGAATTCAGCTGTGATAACATCAGGTTACCTATGTTAGTCCTGTCGAATCCCTGTCTAACGCTGGTATGGAAAGTACAGTGCTCACTACTTTTTCCCGCAGAATATCATAGAATGTAACAAGAATAGGATACAACCTGGCATTCGTATCATTGCTTCCCTCCGTTGCCAAAGAAACTGGTCCGTTTGGAAGGCACTTAACAACTTCAGATGATGCACTTTTTCCCATTTTATTTACAAAGCGTGTAGTTTCCTTGCGACCGAAGCTATATTTTCTTTGCAACTTCTGATGTGGGAAACATCAGAAATAAAGCACCAGTATGATCAGCTGCACGTAAGGGCACACTATATTCCACCAAAAAGAAAGTAAACAGACACTCTGCCCTAATTACGACACTGTCAACGTTTCCAGACTTTGCAAAAAAGGTGTTGATTTTCTTGTTATCTTCCTTCGATTCAACATAACTCATGTGTTTACCGGACTTTACAGGATTACTTAAATGGTTTTTTCCACCATGTGCAATATTAATATCACACCCACACACTGTGCAAAAGGCAAATTATTCTCCCTTTCCTGATTTTAGTATACACGGAAAACCAACAGAATAAGATTCTTTAAATGTCTGGAAGTACTTTTTTATGTAGATTTATCCATGAATCCTAAATAGGAATATAGCATATGAAAATGTCCGAGAACAAATGTTTCGATATCTATTGAAACATCGAAATGAACCTGGATCACTGAACGTCACATACAATTACAACATGAACACTCAAGGCAGTTGAACACTTCTTTAAAACATGTCAAAGCATACAAAATCTTAAACCATTAAATGAACACGACACCAACCTTGTGAACAAAGAATATGCATATATGTGGACCAAATGTAATTAGTCCAAGGAATACCGGAAAATGCTAAGCACAAAGTTATAACACAAAAACTCGAACACTTTATTAAAATATGTCATAACCTCAAAAGGTCAAAACATTCAAGGAACGCCAAATTCGTGAACAAACAACACCACTCGTGGTCCAAGAATATGGGTTAAATCACAACAAGTGAACGGAGCGGAACAAAGAATTTGCGGAGTAGAGCCTGTCGACACCTAAGATTCACATGGAAGACCTGTTATCCCGGCTTTAAATTCAATTCCAATGATGACTCAAACATCACCGGTTAAAAGTACCAATCATATCAAAGAATGAGTTATCGACTATCGCGGACTTGCCTTTGACCCACGCAAACAATCGAATGCATGGAAGTGGGGTGATTATCAGTTCAAATTTTTGTCCGCGAAGTTGTAAAATGATGCAAAACCGTAAAATGCTGCAATTTCCATAAATTTGAAGGATAAACCATAAAACTTGGCAGGTATGTGGAACTAATGAAAGGCACCAGCCAAATCCGTGGTGTTTCTCACATAGTAGTACTAATCACAGGCAACGTAAACCCATAGTATTGCTCATAAAGTTGTAATACTCATAGGTAGGTAACGTAGACCCATTCTGAACACAGTGGAACCGACCAGTGGAATGCACATGATGATACTTATCACAAGCAACGCCCAGGCCCGTAATGTTTCTTGCATAATGGTACTGCTCCTACGTAACGTAGAGCCATGATTTTCCTCGCAATGTGGTCCTAGTCGCATGTAATGTCGACCCATGGTGTTCCGCACATAACGGTACTAATCACTAGTCATCCCATGGTTCAAATGTCATCATCCCTCTTATGACAGGTAGGGAATACTGTGGATGTATTCTTAGTCTGCATCCCCCACCCACAGGGGGTCATCTGTCAAGAAAGGAGCTGTGAAATACATCAGGCAGGAGTATAAAATATTTTCAAAGACAGCTACGAGGATAAATGTGATCAAAATGGGCGTGAGTGAGGAGAGCTTGTCACCGGATTTATGAAGGGTACTACATTAGCCTGTTTCCAAGAGTCAGGAAAATATCCAGAATTAAAGTACTGATTGAGAGTAAGACAGAGGAAAGCATAAAGATGTACTATTTTTGACAAAAATTGCACTTAATTCATCAGGGCAAGTGGTTCAGGCGATACCGTGATACTTGCTAATGAGTGACAACATGCTTCTTGTACAGATCAAAAGGTAAATTTAGAATCAGTCAGAGTTTTGGAGAAGGTTAAATGAAAGTATGCAATGAAGTGGTGTAACCTCATTTCGTATGGAATTGGTATATTATTTTCGTTCATATCTGGAATTCTAGGAGCTCTTTTTTGTGAAGATATGAGGGTTCAAAATCATTTAGCGTTCGTTCTTAAATTTCCTCCTAGTGACGCTACATAACTTGTGCCATCCTCTCACTCGGAAGCCCGGATTCGGTTCCCAGCCAGGTCATTAATTTTTTCCTGAACCTGAGGGCTGGTTCATGGTCCACTCTGCCTACTTGATTACAACTGAGCAGCTATCTGCAGTGAGAATTAGAACAGTTATAAATTCATTTTACAAATCTTTTCATACTGTACTTGCCCAGTCTTGGGCACAAACGCTGCAACAAGCTACCTGCCAAGTTCTGCCTTTGTTTCCTGCAACACCATCTGGTAGCATATAAGAGAACCACTTCTGTAAACAGTCAGCATTGATCTCCAAAGTGATTCTGTTGCATCCAGTGTCTTGTAATCATGTAATGGGTCAACTATAACAATCATGTTACAGTAATAACACTGCATAAGATATGAACACAGCCTTCAGATATCTTTGGGAGAACATCTAACTGCCCTCACTCAGGCCATCCAAGGTCTGCTAGGACATTAAAACCTCAGCAGTGCCTTGAAAGGAAGATTTCAATGAAATACTTTCCGCGGTGGGGGAGGAAAGTAACGGCACGAGAGATGAACGTTTGAAGACAATGTCTAGGATGCAGAGAAGTGACCTTTTTCTGAAAGCACTTTGTCACAGCAACAGCAACAATGTCCACCCACTAACGCCTTTCTGATTAAAGACCCAACGAAGAAAGTGCCAGGTTTCGATCTTCCTCGACATGAGTGGTCAAAACTCAACCGTTTCAGAACAGGCCACGGCAGGTGCCGATATATGATGAAAAAGTGGGGATATTGTGAAAGTGCTGCGTGTGAGTGTGGTGCTGAGAAGCAGACATTGCTTCATGTTGTTGAGAGCTGTCCACTGTCAGCATTTAAGGACGGTTTACGGACTCTGCATGAATTGACACCAAGTGCAGTGGACTGGATGTCGAAGCTGGACATTCTAGTTTAAGTACCTCTATATTTTAATGTGTATGTTAATTGTATATTTTTACAGATTATGCTTGTAAATGCCATACGATAATAATAAATAACAGCAACAGGCACTTCCTAACCACAAAATTGAAGAAACAGAGTTTGGTCAAATACCAAGCCCTACTTATGCAGTATGCACAAAATGGTCAAAGCAAAATTCTCTGTAAGGGTGAGGAAGTTTTACAACTGAAGAACGCTTGAACCGCTGTCATGTGTATGTCCCAGACAAAGTCACAGCTCATTGGGTAGCTACAAAATTCTAGAGAGCTCAGACAGGTGTAGAGATATTTGCTAAATTGTACCAAAACACAGTGTTCTGTTCTGCTGTAAAGCCCTGTTCATAGAGCAGAATTGGAGATTTCAACAGGACTCTGCTTCAGTAAACAAGGCCCAGACCCCTCACCGATGGTTGCGAGCAAATACTGACCGGCCATCTGAAAGTCTAGATCTCAATCCTTTTGGATTGAAAATTGTGGTCAGTGCTTGAGGAAATAGGGGCTGCCTGGCCAAGGCGGTAAAGGCATGCTCAGTTCGCCTGGAAGGATGTGGGTTCGAATCCCCGTCAGAAAGTCGTAAAATTTAAGAAACAAGATTTTCACTTCCGCAGGTGCACATGGCCCTAAGGTTCACTCAGCCTAGACCAAAAATGAGTACCAGGTTAATTCCTGGGGGCAAAGGCGGCTGGGCGTAGAGCTAACCACTCAACCCCATCAAGAGCTGGGTGTACCGCAAATACCAACTAAATGCTGCAAATTTAAATTAATCGAACAACTGCTATTAAATTTATCTATGATAAATTAGCGCCAAATATACGGCATAGCCTTTTGCATATCCAAAAGCAACTACCAGCATGGCGGACTCCCTTCTGTATCCAGCCATACGCCGTATTCCACTTGCGTGTCTGTGTCAGCCGTGTCATGGGGGGAAACGCACAAGTTTCTGGTAAAATTTTTGCAAAATTTTAAATACTTGATACAGTATATCGAAAACCTAAAACTAATACACATCTCATCAGATAACTTAAATAACTTATTCTCTGAAATCGCAAATATTTTTCTTACAAATAATGACCGAGAGAGGAACGCAAAAGCGCACCGTATCGGTAGCTCACAAACCCCTTATCTCTTTCTCCGGAGATAGGTGGCTCGTACGGATGTCCAGGATAACAACTCTGGTTGTAGCCTTTCTGTGGCCATTGAAATTTCATCATAGTCACAGAATCAGACAGGAATGTGGGTCCATGTGATACAGGACTGATAGCTGATTTCGGGTTTAGATATGCAATGCTTTGAATACTTTTCTTGTTATGGCTCTGAAGTTTTTTTTTGCTAGTTGCTTTACGTCGCACCAACACAGATAGGTCTTATGGCGACGATGGGACAGGAAAGGGCTAGGAGTGGGAAGGAAGCGGCCGTGGCCTTAATTAAGGTACAGCCCCAGCATTTGCCTGGTGTGAAAATGGTAAACCACGGAAAACCATTTTCAGGGCTGCCGACAGGCTTTGAAGTTAATGAGCAGTCAGATGTCATGACAGTCGAAGTGAGGTCAAGTGTAAACGAGATGTTCCTTTAATACTCTTGAGAGGATGTTCCAAGATCTTGTAAGTAGTAAATTATGCACCACAAATACTTTTCTGGAAATTATGATTATGTGCTGCTTTCACGAAAAGCATTTGTTATGATTAACATTAGATTAATACTAGACCCCATTTTTTGTTTAAGATAGCTAAGAGTACAGCAATGGGAACGCAGAAGAGAAATTGTAATGACAATCCTCGATTTAGAAAAGGCATACGAGAACAACCCTGGAATGAAGGTATGGAAAGTAATTATGGAATGAAAATAAGCATGGAGAATATCAAGACAATGGTACTGAACAGAGGAAAAAGATAAAGGGAACATTGCAGGAACTATGGGACAATACCTTGAAACTGTGTAAAGCTTTAAACTACCTGGGAAGTGAACTGATGCAGGACTGCACATTGAGGTTAGTAAAAGGATAAAACAGGGAAATGAATTTTACTACACTATGAGAAACTTGATCTGGAAGAAAGAAGTGCCTGAGAAGTGTAAAGAGCTGATCTGTAAGATGTACTGTGGCCCCATACTGACACACTCAGCCAAGACCTGGACACTGACTAAAAGTCGTGAGAGTAAAATACAGGCCAGCGAGATCAAGTTTTAAGAAGTATGATCAGGAGCATATAGTAAGGGCTGGGCCGTTTCTTTGATGCAAGTGCTACCAGCTTATGACTGCCTGTCTGAGGCTGAGACATCACAAGCCAGACAAGCTGTGGTGCCGGCAGCTGGTAACTAGCTGCGACTTGTTCTGTTCATATCCAGTTCGGCGCAAACACTATACCATGAAGTGCTGAAGTTTTGTAATCTTTTATTTGTAGATATTTATAAGGCATGAACTGTGAGTGAGTTTTGTTTAGAAGTGTTTTGCTAGTTGCTTTACGTCGCACCGACACAGATAGGTCTTATGGCGACGATGGGATAGGAAAGGCCTAGGAGTTGGAAGGAAGCGGCCGTGGCCTTAATTAAGGTACAGCCCCAGCATTTGCCTGGTGTGAAAATGGGAAACCACGGAAAACCATCTTCAGGGCTGCCGACAGTGGGGCTCGAACCCACGGTCTCCCGGATGCAAGCTCACAGCCACGCGCCTCTACGCGCACGGCCAACTCGCCCGGTGTTTAGAAGTGTTGCTGCCATTCATTTCTTCTGAAAGGTAGAATGAGTTGTATAGTAGCTACGAGTAAAAAATTAATCTGAAGACACAAAAAAATCTGGGATAGACTTTATCACAGGTTCCCAAAGGTTCCTATGACTTGCAAAATTTGGTTGACTAAATGTAAACAACTGGACTCTGTTAATTGGAAAATGCATATGTATGTAGAGAACACCTTTCTACCTCTGATTATGAAAATGACTTCAAAAATAGTTTGTTACGATACCTCTAAGGAAAATACTTAAATAAAGTACTATTGCATCTCTGAAACTACCAGGTTACACAGAACAACAGGATATGAGTAACTCAAATTCAGCTCTGTTACTCGAAGTAAGAAAAGCTCTTGTAGCTTCATCAAAAAGAACAGAAAATGTAAGCAAAAAAGAAACCATGCACAGAATTAGAAGAAACTTCTACAGATATATGCAATCAAGAAGTTTTTTTTTTTACAATTGGCTTTACAATGCACCGACAGACAGGTCTTACGGCGACGACAGGATAGGAAAGGGGTAGGCGTTAGAAGGAGCAGTCGTGGCCTTAATTAAGATACAGCCCCAGCATTTGCCGGGTGACAAAATGGGAAACTACGGAAAACCATCTTCAGGGCTGCTGACAGTGGGGTTCGAGCTCACTATCTCCCGAATGCAAGCCGATAGCTATGTGCAAGAATTAAATTAGGGCTGTGTTCATTGTATTCATTACGACCAACAGCTCGAAGAAAATGAATCATTAAAGAAAGCTCACCCTCTGAAAACAAACCTGAATGTTTCAAAAGAACAACAAAAACATTGTAAAATAATTAGTGATAAAAACTGGAATTATTGCAAACGCATTCAGAAGTATATTGATAAGGCACAAGAATTAAAAACAGGACTATGCATTGTTATGAAAATAACTAAGAAAACCTGTTGGACGAACTGGCTCATCCGACTGTTCACACCTATGCAGATGAGGTCACTGGCACGTAGAAGAAAAATTACTCGATGGACAAGCGAAGACATTTCCCATTCAGTAATGATAAGGGCCTTATTTCCAAAAGCCTACGACTTCTGGAAGGACAAGTCTTGATTCCCTTTGCCTTCATCCACACCTTTAAGCAGGTGGTGCGCTAAGTTTTGTCCCTGTATTCTTGATAAATGTACTGAAGTTGGTGTCAAAATGTAGTGAAAATTTATCCACAGCAGAAACTTGGTGTTCTTACCTTCGATGAAATGCACATAAACAGCAAGGTTCTTTATGATGTTCAAATGGATCAAATTCTTGGTCCCCATTCGAAAGTTCAGGTAGCATTAATCAGAGGACTGTGTGCAAAATGGAAACAGCCTGTGTATTTTGATTTCAATAAGACTATGACTCCATTATTTTTAAGGTCATCACTGCTGTAGAATCTTTAGGAATTAACCCCTTCCCAACATCAACCACTTATAAGGTCATTATTCGCAAGTTGCGTGAACCACTTATAAGCGTCATCCAAGTTCGTGTGTTTATTACAGATTGTATCAACCACTTATAAGCATCAGTAATGTATAGATACTTCTGACATCTACTGGCCTTATTTCGCAACAAAGTACTACATTAGGACGAGAATTGTCTCAGTGTGTTTACAATATGAGTGTGCAGGTGAGGATTAAGTTGACAAAATCTATGAAGCATTGAGTGACATCGTAAAATGACAACTATTAGTAGTATGTGTTATTATGATCTGATGATTATAATAATGTACACTAATTTTTTTACAAAAGGTATTTTATGAAAATGAAAACCTACAACCTGTTTTCCAGTCATTGGCGGGTCAGGGATGGAATGAATGAAGCAGATATAGGCTATTAGTACGATGGGGTCACCACTCCCAAAGTGATTTATTAATGACTGATAGATGCTATGAAATGAGAATGGAGAGCGTTGCTAGAATGAAACATGACAGGGAAAACCGGAGTACCCGGAGAAAAACCTGTCCCGCCTCCGCTTTGTCCAGCACAAATCTTACATGAAGTGACCGGGATTTGAACCACGGTATCCAGCGGTGAGAGGCCGGCGCGCTGCCGTCTGAGCCACGGAGGCTCTCCAAAAGGTATTTTATATCACAGCATATAAATAGTTACAACCAACATTCAAAACCACATGGTAAACAACTGCTAGCAATATGGAAAACATATCTGATCACTGTTTTCTGATGAATTTACATCATCTTCCAGGATTTCAGTGTAATCAGGATCCATTAAACTATCAGCTCTGTCAATAATATACTCATCTTCAGTGTTTACCATAAATGACATTCTGTTTAGAAGAAAGCACAGCTTTAAGAACTTGATCTGCCATCTTGGAAATGTGGATTATAGTTTCTTTTTGCAGAGACATGTGGCTTGTTTGGAAAATGAAGCTGAATTATGCTGCCATCACTCATAAAATAACCAACTTCTTCAAAAGAAAGAAACTTCATGCAGGATATAACTGTTTTTACATTGACATCCAACCATTTCTTCTGGGTTCTTCAACTTTTTTGTCAGGCAATGTATTTCAGTTCTTCTGTTCATGAGAAATTGTGAAGAATATAACAGTTGAAACAAACAAGTATTTCTTACACAAATAATGCCACCATCTCCAAATTCAAGGCTAAAGAAGCGGGGGGGGGGGGGAACCACGCCTGAGGAATTGTACATCTTTTTCGCCGTGACAATTCGTATGCCAAGAACGAAAAAACTTAAAACTTCTTGGATACTGGTAGACCGATCCTGTAATAATGACCGCCGGGCTGAGTAGCTCAGACAATTGAGGCACTGGCCTTCTGACCCCAACATGAAAGTAGCGAGAATGATTGCTGGTACAAACAGGTGGGAACAATGGTGGGAGGGTGCTCAGAATGAGGAGATAAAGGCTAATTTAGGCATGAACTCGAATGAAGCTGTGCGCATAAACCGGCTTTGGTGGTGGGGTCATGTGAGGCGAATGGAGGAGGATAGGTTACCTAGGAAAATATTGGACTCTGTTATGGAGGGTAAGAGAAGTAGAGGTAGACCAAGACAAAGGTGCTTAGACTCAGTTTCTAACAATTTAACGATAAGAGATATAGAACTAAATGAGGCCACAGCACTAGTTGCAAATAGAGGATTGTGGTGTCATTTAGTAAATTCATAGAGGCGTGCAGACTGAACGTTGAAAGGCATAACGGTCTATAATGATAATGTAATGCAATACAATGTGAATTTTAATATTTTTAGTTATATAACTTGTGTTGTGTAAAAGAATCATCTCAAACATTGGTCAGCGGAAATGAAGAGACTTCTAATTGGTGAAAATAACAAAGAATATTATTGGTGAATATGAAGGTCGAGGATAAATTCTGTAACCTGATTGATTACCTTGGTGCTTGCACCATTTCTTGCTTCTCGATCTCTTCCGCTCCTTCGTGGGAGCGAAGGTTGCCTCCGCATCTTTTGTTCTTGACTAGCCTAGTGAGCGGTCGTGCTCAGTCCCGTTATGGGATGCCTGTCTCGGGGTAAGAACTATTTTTTCTTGTTTTTTCGGACATTAACGTCATTTAAATGTAATTATTTCTTTTAGTGCACAGGAGTTTATCTGCAGGATTTACATTCACCATTAAATTATGGAAATGACTCAGCTTTTCAGCATGCACAATTTAATCTTTTGAGGCAATTCCCTTTTCTTTTTTTAACCCTGTGTAACGAGTGGAGAGAGGCTATAAAGATGACTGCAAATGTTTCTGCGGTGCGTTTGGGGCCAGGCAGATCCCTGGACAACAACCTCTATCGGCATTGCCACGGAGAGAAAGAAACTCTTGGTCATGTCCTAGGATTCTGCACACGCAGGGAGCTCCTAAGAAACACGCGGCACCACCAGATCAGATCCCTCATTGCCGAAGAAGTGAGAAAGAAGGAATTCAATGTACATGAGGAGATACACGGACTGGCCATAAACGGTAGTTCGCAGAGAATTGACATCATAGCCTTTCAAGACAGCAGCTCTCAAGGATTCACATTAGATCAGACTGTCAGCTTCGAGCACCATAGTGGTCAGCCAGAGAAGGTTAATCCAGAAAACATTAACTAATACAAACCCAATATCCCTTATTACAAATCTAAACACCACCTACAGGAAATCAAAATAATAGGGATAATGGTCGGAGCTCACGGTACCATACCTCGTCACATTGTCGCCACATGGAAGCGCTTCCAACTCCCACCAATGAAGCTCATCCCCGAAATTGCGACCCTCGTCCTCCGAGGCTCCATCAAGATCCTGACACATCACCTCTACAGCTACAGCTCTGAAATGCCACACTAATTATACTGTTCCTTTATAATTTAGATTCTTCAATTAATAGATCTGTACAGAAATTTGATATGCTTTACCCTGTCCTTAGTGGCGGCCTGTAAATACAGGAGGTTGTTCCTAAATAAATGGAAATGTATATACAGTATAACATATAATTTAACTTTTCCTTGGGTTTGCCTCTCGTAGTTCTGCTTGACTTAACACAAGCAAGTTAAATCTATGCTCTTTACCAGAAGTGTTTTTAATACTGATGCAAGTTTATTGTGCCTCTGTGTTAAGATTTTACAGTATTTCTTTTTTATTTTATTTTGTGTAATGGGGATTAGCCCTCGTTTAAAACAACATACATAACACTAGCCAACATGATTTTGCGGCAAAATAGAAAATATGTCATTCTTATGGAAATTGCTGCCCTGATTCCGAAAATGATGCTACTTTTTTTCCTATTACGTCTAGTTTTGACGCAATTCGGTGTTTTAGTATCTGCATGAATTCATAAGATGTAATGTTGAGAGATGTTCTCGTGCAACTTTTTTTAGAATACAATTATGTGATTTGATTTGTTATTGTTTTCATTTTATTATAGGTTTATTGCTGTCTAAATTTTCATTTTGTAGTTGGGGATTTCCTAGTAAATTCATAACAAACTCCCCCAGATACGCAATAGACTGCGAGGTATGTAGGATTGAAGATAAGACAGTTAAGAGTTTGTCTTTCATCTTAGACCACTTGAATAATCAGATGTGTTAAAGGCCCCAGCCTTTATGCAATGTTTATGATGGACTGATAAAGCAGTTTCCTTTCAAAGATAACAGTCCGAAAGTATTATACTCAAGAAGATGAACTTGTATTTTGTACGGATGTTTCAAATCTTCTACGTCGATTGGGAGAGAAAGAGTATGATCCTATTAACTGGCGTGTTTTTATTGACTCTTCCAAAATAAGTTTAAAGGCTGTTTTGCTTCATAATACAAATGTTCTGGCATCCGTCCACTGGCACTCTCCACAAAAATGTCTGAAACATACAAGACCTTAAAGTTGGTGCTTGAAAAAATTAAATATGAGCATGGGTGGCAAATTTGCAGTGATTTGAAGATCATTGGATTGTTGCTGAGACAACAAAAAGGCTATACAAAATTTCCCTGTTTCCTATGCGAATGGGATAGCAGGGCACGGGATAAACATTGGGATACAGTGAATTGGACAGAAAGGGAAAAACTACAACCAGAATCCAAAAATGTCTTGAATGTAAGTCTTATTGACCGTGAAAAAATTCTACTTCCACCCTTGCACATCAAATTTGGATTGATGAAACTGTATGTCGAGGCATTAGATAAAAGTAGCCTAGGCTTCCAATATTTATCCACTAAATTTCCCTCATTATTAGATGCAAAAATCAAAGAAGGCGTATTTGATGGACCACAGATTCGTAAACAGATGAAGGATAAAATGTTCACAGACACGGTGACCAAAATTGAGAAAGAGGCATGGAACGCATTCAAAGATGTAGTGACTAAATTCCTTGGCAACATTAAAGGCCCTCAATACAAAGAAATTCTAAGGGAAATGTTGGTAAAGTTTAAGGAACTCTGTTGTAATATGAGCCTTAAGCTTCATTTCTTAGCTTCGCATCTGGATTATTTCCCTATAAATTTAGTAGCTGTCAGTGAAGAACAAGGTGAAAGGTTTCACCAGGATCTCAAAGGTGCAGAACGACGCTATCAGGGTCGTTGGGATGTGAATATGATGGCCGATTACTGTTGGTCGATTGCACGAGACGACCCTTCTAGAGATCATTGAAGAACTTAAAAAACCCGGAAATTCCACGGAAAACGGGAAAAGACTGAGGTGTGAATCTAACCTGCACATAATGTAAGTAACAAAACTATGAAACCATGAAATTTTTATTCAAGGTAAGGTTATATTAATATAAAAGCAACTGTACAGTCGAAACTAAATAGGCGCTTTATGCTTCCGTTTCACGAATTTCAATATACATTAAAAATATAATACACACTATCTACTTGCTTACAAAGCAGCATTTGTGTGTATTCAATGCATGAAAAATATGATTACGTTTTGCAAGCTGAAATTTATATTAATATATCAAATTTAATCAATACTATAGTAATCGCCACGTAAGGAAATACCCCAGAAAGTAAATATCGCCGCCCGATGCTCTTCTTTTCTCTTTTTTGTAATGGCTGATCACTGCTGCCAACCTGCCTGGTTACATATTAAAATCACCAGACATACCATAAAAAACTAACCTCAATGTAAACACCGATAATGAATGTTTCCCTACCCTGGTAAATGATAAAAGATAAGATGAAATAAATCAAGATAATTATGAATATCTCGTCGATTTCCACGCTCAATGAGGAATTAAGGAAATAAGCACACTTTCTCACTCAAATTATCTGTCTTTATTTTGATATACAGTAGGCGTACTATAACCATATTCTTGAAAAGCGGGGCATGTTAAACGATGCAGTTTATTTAAGAAGTCTTTGCAGTGTGATTTTCGAAAGTTCCAGACATCCAATGACTTCCCTTTCTTTTGCGCGAACATTTCCTTCTCTCTTCAATACCGGTAACCAGTAAGGAGAGAGATTATTGGGCATATTTTCAGCCTGCAGGCTGGTTATATCTTCAAGCTTATCAGGAAACATATAGGAATACTAATGTGCCAAGCTCCGTGAACGGAATTTAGGTCAGCTTTCAAGTTCACTGCGGATTTGAAAATAATAATGTTACAAGTTCTACTGCCAAAATTTCGTCCCGCAAGAGTTATTTCATGTACCGGTAGATCTAGACATGAGACTGGCGTATTTGAGCACTTTCATCATTTCACACAAACAATGTTTATTAAATGCATTATCCGAACATGCCACAATTCTACTTACCTGGTATTAGCCAAATATATTTACAATCCCACAGAAAAAGAAAATATACTTTAAATATTCTCGCAAATATATCACTAGTGACTTTAACGGCGATGCGGTGGCAACACGCAATTCACGCTAGAGCAGTGATTGAACGTTGCCAACGTGCCAGATTAACGGTAAATGTAAGACGTCGTATCGGCAAGTAGGGTCCCTAAACTGTATGGTTACCGACACTGAAAAAGACCCAACAGCAAGAAAAGTAACTATAAATCAGTACCTTAATATTACAGGGGAGAAAGGGTAAGGTTGCACCCTTAGGGTACGTCCTTACACGGAGAGGACTATAAGTATCAACAATTTTACGTAAGAACAAAATAATATTTTGTAAAATTGCCACCAAACCAGACGGGATTCGCCAAAACTATTTTTTTTCCCTCGAATTCTGCGTTAAGAAATTCATAAAACACACCTAGTTTTGTTTTTACCGCACAAAAAATGTTTTATTTTGCAGGCTAGTGTAACTGTACGTTTTGAAAGTAAGTTAACATTTTTCTTTGTACATAGCACATATCTGCAGACGCAGTTAAAACTTCAAGTCATGTAGATGAATTTCTTTAGTTCCTTAATGATTTTTGGTTCGTCCTATTAATTTTTTTTGTTTCTTTCAATAAAATGCCAAAGGCAATTACCATGTTTTAATTCTTCATCCATGACGAATATGTTCCATTAGCCCGTGGGTCTATGCCGTTTTCCACATCCTTCTTGTAGTTGTCGTGTTTCCCAACCTGTTGTTTACATTTTATGCTTTTTCGAGTCTATGAACCTAGAGTTTTTTCTAATGTTTTTTTACTGTGTTTTTAAATTCATAAAATTTATCATAAATCTTATATTATTTTATCATCGTTATTATGTTTGTGTAACGGAAATGTCACAGGTATCATAGCTCGTTATCAGTATAGTAGCATGATGGGGCAATAGCACAAATTAAGCCCGATCAGAAAGCTTTGTACCTGGCTTACAGAAGCGCTGCCCAGTGCTGTCTGGCTTATGGCGTCATGCATCGCTTCAGTGAGGTGATACATTCCAGGCCTTACTATACAGTCCCAAGCATGATATGAAGGACAGGAAAGGATACAGCGGGAAATTATGTCAGGAAGGAAACTAGAGTGGAAAAGATTTCCAATAAAATAGAGGGAGATAAACTGAGATGGTTTGGACGTTAAGATGGTAGAAGAGGGAAGAATACCAAAGAGGAGAAACACTTTCCTTTCAAGAAACATATATACATCAGCCAGTCAATTGCATAACATGTAAAATTACTTCACAGAACAAAGTTTGATGTGAGATCATCCACACAACTACATTAATTGAAAATTTTGAGAATTTGTTAAAATTCGAAGACAGTCATGAATTACTGTGTTTGTACGAAAGTTAAGTTTGTGATATTTGATTTTTTTTTTTTAAACCATCTGAATGAAGCAAAAATTCTAGATTTTCTTCTGATAGAAGGTATTTGAAAATTTTGGCTGTAAGCAGGAGTCAATACATCTGCAAAAATTTAGCTGGTGTAGTCTTCAGTTTTCCTTCT
The DNA here is from genome assembly GCF_040414725.1 of Anabrus simplex. Classification (NCBI taxonomy): domain Eukaryota; kingdom Metazoa; phylum Arthropoda; class Insecta; order Orthoptera; family Tettigoniidae; genus Anabrus; species Anabrus simplex. Next base: position 311,881,010 of record NC_090266.1, read on the forward strand.
TTAAGCACGTTAGTAAACCACATCCTCATCATATTCTATCATCGTCAAGCTGGGAAAAGGAATTGATAGTTACTACAACAAATCATAATGCTAAAGGAACCTCAGTATATTCAGAGTGAACTGTACACATACAATCCCAAGTTAGGGTTATGCTGTGCAAGACGGCTGACAGAAAGAAAATGTCATAGAACATAGTGCTACAGAGGAAAGTGATGGCCAAGGAGAAGCTTCCAACTGAAGTCATGCTTAAAAACCAAGAAAAGGCTTAGATAACCAATGATTTTATTATAGATTAAGTAAAAACTGAGAAAGAGAAGGTCTAGCACAGTAACTTGTGCAGTATCCGTGTGCTTGACATATTCAAGTCTTTTCATTCCTGAAGTTAATGTAAAATAACAAAGTTTTATTATGAATCCACCTGTTCAATACATTATCATGTTGTCACATTTAAAATATCTTCATTAGTTAAAAAGTTATATGTGGGACATGTTTCGCTCCTTTACAGAGCATCATCAGCCAAATCTGAATCTCGAATAATTGTTATGTACATAAATAATGACTGAAGAACTATTAGACCATTTTTCACAAACTTAAAACTTACTCTATTAGAATATCATAAAATACAAAATCTTTGTTTTACATGCCTTAATTACATGTGCTTAATAGGAAGATACCTTAAAATTGTGGAAGAAAGAGTACTAAAATATTAAATAAAATTAAATAAAATATATATATATATCTATATATATATCATGTCTGAAATCTTAGAAAGACGTGAAAATCAATCTTAGGTGCTAAATTTGAAGATTTTTTTGGCAATGAGATCTGGTAAAATAGTTATTTATCCCTTGTGGATAAGAGTCTATAAAGATTCAAATTTATCGTCAATTTGACGATTGAACTTGTGACAGGTTGAATGTTGGTCTTCAAGAAATTTAAATGCTTTTTGTCATTTGACCTCGGCGAATGCTGTTTAATAGATATGCTCTTATAAATGTCAGTGACCGTCGTTGAACTAATGGATTTGATAAGGCATGATTGAAAAGGACGTAAATCAACGCTCGTATTTAAAAGTTGTTGCTTGGTTTATCTTGTTGAATGTCCTTCTAATTGCTGTGTCAGTTTGGTGTTATTCGAGGTTATGTGGTGACTGCCTGTTCTGTGTCTACTCCTTGTAGGCAGTCATATTTTAAATGTGACAACATTATAATGTATTGAACAGGTGGATTCATAATAAAACTTTGTTATTGTATATCAACAAATTTCAATACGGATTAAAACATGAGATTAGTCATTTCCTGAAGTTAACCGTAAATATAAATACTACTCCTGTTATTATTCCTAGAATTGATAATGATGCTTGTTGTTTAAAGAGGCCTATCATCTAGGTCATCGGCCTCTAATGGCATGAGATGAAACAAAATGTAACAATAATTAAAATTTATCCACTAACTAGACTTCGAAAGATACTGATGAAGAAAATTATGAAGTTAAAAGAATCAGTGGATCTAATTTGCAATGCCTTATTTTTACACAAAATGATTTCAAAATAGATTAAAATGTATTAAAATGCAATTGGGCATTGCCTTTGAAATGAAACCATTATTTTCTACAAATTAAAATTTAAAAAAAAAAACCTCAAAAATATTAAGACAGACTAAAAAAGAACTAATAGAATAAAAAAGTAGTAAAAACAAATAGAAAATTAACTTTTAAACTTGATAAAACAGGCTACTATCCCTCCACTGTCATTGAACATAGTGCTGGACAAGGTCTATCGACTGCTCGTCATCTCGTAGAATGACTGAGATGGTACTAGGAAGTTTTAGACTAAGGCGCAGATGGACCAGATCCGTGCACTCCGTATGGATGTGTACCCTGGTCAAATGGCAGCCACAAGTACACACCAGGGGGCTTCTCCCTTCAGTAAGTAGGTGTGTGTTGCTATACACTGACCAATCCGAAGACAACAAAATATCACTGCTTCTCTCTGAGAAGCCCCAAGGAAAGTTTTCTGTACATTTGTAGTTACTTTAATTGCTCTCAGCTTATTTGAGAGAGGGGTGGCCTCCCTCTCCATCTCCCAATAGCACATTGCGTAATGTCTCAGCTGAGAATGAATATCACTGGCTGGAACCTTGTAAGAAAACGGTGGCAATGTGTCCGCATCCTTGGCGGCCGTATAACTCATTTCACATTACACCCATGTGGCTTGGGAGCCACAAGAATGCGATTCTGGTGCTAGCATTCCAATACCCGGCCAGCAAGTCCTGGATCCGCTGCAACAGAGGGTGCCGAGAGAAACAAGCAATTATAATGAGCTCAAGGAGTTTGCACGCAGCAGACAGGGCCGGTATTCATTGGACAGCATGTACCGCAGAGCTCCAAGAATAGCATAGAGCTCTGCTGTGTACAAACTGCAGGTTTCCGGTAGAGGAAAAAGAACCTCTTTTTATCAATAATGGACGCACAGCCTACTTTCGCTTCTGCCCTCAAACCATTTGTGTAAACAACTACCGATTCTAGATACTGGCCTACAACAGACAGGAGGAACGTCTGATAAATGGAGAGGTCTACATTCACTTTTGGGCCGGTATGCAGATCCAGGATTTTTTCAGGTTGTCGTATTAACTAGAGATACCTTATTTGGTCATCCAACAAGACAAGGAACTGAAAGTACATCAAACAATCTGTGACTACTAACCAAGTGTATACCAACCAGCTGCGTTGCTCGTGGATAAGCAGCATAAAGCCAAATGTGTCCATTGTGGAATACAAAAGGATAGTTTGGGTGAAGTGGCATCTGTCGCTAACTCCCAGCACAGGACAATGGAGTTTGTTGGCGCCTCAAGTGTAGAGGCGGCACACCAGATTCAGTGAGTAGGCTAGCAATGGGGCTTGTACAGAAAACTCCCGTTGCCAACCTTACTCCACTGTGATGGATGCTATTCAGTTTCAAGAGGATGCTTTGTCTTCCTAATCCATATGCCGCACTGCAGTAGTCTAACTTGGATAAAATACGTGCTCTATAAAAACATAGGAGCACCATGCAGTCAGCCCCTCACATAGCGCCACTAAGAAACTTGAATATATTCAGTTTCTTAACGTATTTCATGTTTGACGCACATGTGGCTCCCACAATAAGTAAATATCGAAAAGAAGCCCAAGAAATCAGTATGTGTCAATTGCAGGAAGAGCAACACCCCCTATATAAAGCTCAGGATGGAGGTGAAAACTGTGTTTACAGAAGAAGTGAATAACAGAGGTCTTTGCAGTTGAAAACCGAAACCCATGTTCAAAGGTCCACTGTTCCACTCTTCTAATAGCTTGCTGTAATTGTCACTCTGTAACTGCCATACTTTGTGAGCCCAACTTAGTACACTGGGCCAAAACACTGGGAACAAGTAATAAGATAGCTGGAAAATTTATAATGTCCAATAATGGACCAACTACATATTGGTATCATAAATTTACTCATTCCGGAAAAATATTTCAAGTTCCCTATGGGAATCAACATCTATATCATATCAATTTGAGGGTTATAATTGTTTACATGCAATGTAGTGAACAACTGACAATACAAGAAAACATCTCAGTTTCTGAAGTTCTGGTTAGTGCTCTGCTTACTGCCCTAGGAAAGGAAAAAAAATGCTGAACATAGGCTATTATGTTTCATAAAATCAACTAAGTTAAAAAACAAATAATAATGTTATTGCTTTTACGTTCCACTAACTACTTTTACGGTTTTCGGATATGCTGGGGTGCCGGAAGTTTATCCTGGAAGAGTTTAACGTGCCAGTAAATCTGACACGAGACCGACGTATTTCAGCACTTTCAAATATCACAGGACTAAGCCGGGATCGAACCCGTCAACTTGAGGTCAGGAGACCAGCGCCCTACCGCCTAAGCTACCCAGCCTGGCACATTAAAGAGATCAGCATACTTTTTTTTAAATTTCACATGATGCAGTTACCCAATTATTTTCAAAATAATAACAGGTAAACTACTAAATTTGATAAGCTACATGTGAAGTACAGGAACATCAACAAGTGTAAAAAGTTACTCACATAAAGGACGTGCAATGAGTGGTTATATCAATAAAACTTGAGTAAAATGACAACTGTTAGTAGTATGTGTTGTTATGATTTGATGATTATAATAATGTATACTCATTTTTTTACAAACAGTATTTTATATCACAGCATATAAATAGTTACAACCAACATTCAAAACCACAGGGTAAACAACTGCTAGCAATATGTAAAACATATCTGATCACTGTTTTCTGATGAATTTACATCATCTTTCAGGATTTCAATGTAATCGTGCTAGGGGCTTTACGTCGCACCGACACAGATAGGTCTTATGGCGACGATGGGATAGGAAAGGCCTAGGAGTTGGAAGGAAGCGGCCGTGGCCTTAATTAAGGTACAGCCCCAGCATTTGCCTGGTGTGAAAATGGGAAACCACGGAAAACCATCTTCAGGGCTGCCGATAGTGGGATTCAAACCTACTATCTCCCGGATGCAAGCTCACAGCCGCGCGCCTCTACGCGCACGGCCAACTCGCCCGGTTTCAATGTAATCAGGATCCATTAAACTATCAGCTCTGTCAATAATATACTCATCTTCAGTGTTTACCATAAATGACATTCTGTTTAGAAGAACGCACAGCTTTAAGACCTTGATCTGCCATCTTGGAAATGTGGATTATAGTTTCTTTTTGCAGAGACATGTGGCTTGTTATGAAAATGAAGCTGAATTATGCTGCCATCACTCATAAAATCAACTAACTTCTTCAAAAGAAAGAAACTTCATGCAGGATATAACTGTTTTTACATTGACATCCAACCATTTCTTCTGGGTTCTTCAACTTTTTCGTCAGGCAGTGCATTTCCGTTCTTTTCACGAGAAATTATGAAGAATACATACCTGCCAACTTTACAAAACGAAAAATCAGGAGATTTTGATATGAAAATCAGGAAAAATCAGGAGATACAATTGATCAAAACTGCTTATTCTACATGTCTTACAGTACTACAATATATTCATAACACTTATTGTCTCAAAGCCCGATTGTAGCTATACGAGGCTACAAGGCTAAAAATTACACATCTCTATCCCCTCATCTACAGTATCGATCTAAAAGTTAAAAGTTTCAGAGCTAGAATGACCAGGCTGCAGACAGCCGCGAACACTCCTGTGTAATTATTCCGTTTAAGTGCGCACACTGCTCATTCCAATCACTGCCTCAGAGTAGGGATTGAATACCTGGAATACTATGATGATCCAGTGTGTTACATACCAGTAGTATCAGAAAATTTATGAACCAGAGGAATGGCATGCTAAAGAAGAGAAATCTAACTCCCCACTCCCCAGCTACTTCCCACCAATATTCAGGCAGGCTGTTATACTCAATACACAGCAGTAACCCATCTATTGGAGATAAATGGCAGCAGAATACACAAAGCACATCACAACAAACAATGGTCAATGTAATGTTATCATTGATCAATTTTATGAGCTTTCTATATTGGAGGCCTTCACACTTAGTTTTCTTCCAAATCTGTGATTTAGAGCATCTAATGTCAAGTGAGTCCTTTCTTTCATGACAACCTCTTGTGTTATTTAAGTAATCGTTCCTTCATGACTTTTTTCTCATTCTTATAATTATCTTCACAATTTAATCACCATCACCACCAATATTATTGTAGTCTGTATGGTAAAAGTGAGTAAGACATAAATAATCGGAAATTGTATTCTCTATGACTTTTGTTATGTAGTACTTTTCAGTATGACCAGTAAGAGAGGTAATTAAAAATAAAATTTTTGGCACCTTCCCCTAAACTACCATTTCGAACAGAGTGAATAAAATTATTTATAGCGTAGACTGTAATTTCTTATTCCTCGACTTTACATAAAATTCTGTTCACGCATTTTCACGTACCTCGGCGCTGATATGGACGACTTAGCAAGAAAAAAAAATCTTAATCCAAATCCATGAATATCTCTATCATCATAGCCGGTACGGTAAAAATGTATAAAACGTAAATGATACGAAAGTTTATAATATATAACTTTAGTTTTGTAGTATTTATCGATAGGGCCAATAATAACAAAAATATTTGAGAATTAAATTTTAGGCCTTCCCCTAAACTACCATTTCGCTCAGCGAGAATAAAATTATTTATGGCCCAGATTGTAGCGACTTATTCCCCGACGTTATATACCGATTTTCATGAAATTCTCTTCAGCCGTTTTCTCGTGATGACCGTGCATACATGCATACAGACAGACAGACATAGAAATTACTGAAAATTAAAACGTGCATATCCCCTTGTTACTATGGTCGCGACCGGTACGGAAATAAAATTCTTTTAAATTCTGAGCAATGTACAGACAAAACCCTCGTTTTATTTATATTGAGACAAATAAAAATTAGTCGGAATTGTCTCCAAATGGCTCGTAAAATCTCTAGAAAAGTCACTAGTAGTTATCATTGAAATTCTGTCACTAAATTACTAAGAAACGCTCAATATCTAGCTACTAGTCTAGAATCGACCAAAGAGAATGGAATCGACTAGACTGATGTGAACGAACACCAACATAGAACGCGAGAACGAGAGATTGACAATCGATACACGCGTCACGATATAAAGATTTCAATAAACATCGCACATTCGCGAACATTTCTCGCATTAATAAACGTCGATGTTTCGTTTGAAAGCGGCCAATGAGCAAAGGACTTCCGGCCATTGGCGTAAAAAAAAAAAAAAAAAAAAAAAAAAAAAAAAAAAAAAAAAAAAAAAAAGCTGAAACGGCGAGATTTGAAAACAAATGTTAGAAGTTCATCAAAAAATAAGCTAAAATCGGGAGAAATAATAGAATAATCGGGAGGTGGGAAAAACTGTCGAAAATCGGGAGTCTCCCGCCTAAATCGGGAAAGTTGGCAGGTATGAGAATATAACAGTTGAAACAAACAAGTATTTCTTACACAAACAATGCCATCTCCAAATTCAAGGCTACAGAAGCGGAGGGAAACCACGCCTGAAGAATTGTACATCGTTTTCGCTGTGACAATGCATATGCCAAGAATGGGTGCCTCAGACAGTTGAGACACTGGCCTCAACGTGGCAGGTTTGATCCTGGCTCAGTTTGGTGGTATTTGAAGATGCTCAAATACGTCAGCCTCATGTCAATAAATTTACTGGCACGTAAAAGATCTCCTGCGGGACTAAATTCTGGTACCTCGGTGTCTCCGAAAACCATAAAAGTAGTTAGTGGGACGTAAGGCAAATAACATTATTTATTAATAATGACCCCAGAGTTCTTGGATTTCATGCCTAGAGACAGGTACCCTGATTATTGCAGTTGTTACATTTCAATGGCAACAACAGTCAGCCTGAAGGTGACTGGCTGTATGAAACAAAGCCTGTAACTGATGAACTCTGAAACAAGATCAAAGAAATGTTCACCCCAAAAACATTTGCATTGATGAAAGTTTGATGCCTTCCAAATGTAGGTTTTCATTCTTTCAGTTTATCCCATCAAAGAGAAATAGAATTGGAATAAAGTCATTTGATATGTGCAATAGTGCTGGATTTTATTGTTTATACAGGGTCAACTACAGAAATAACTTCTGAACGTGATTTTGGGGTATCAAGCGCAATCATGATGCTAATTTAAAGTTACTCGCAAAAAGGACACACACTTCGGATAGATAACTGGTATTCAAGTCAACTGTATGATCACCTACACAAAAATGAAACAAAAACATGTGGTACCATCAGGAAAAACAGGAGGGGTATGCCGAAATTTGATGATTGCTGTTTAAAGGAGCCTAACATCTAAGGTCATTAGCCCATGCCGAAATTTACTAAACTTTTTTTAATACACAATTTGCTTAACGTCGTACCGAGATAGATAGGTCTTATGGCGACGATGGAGTAGTAAAGGCCTATGAATGGGAAGGAAGCAGCCATGGCCTTAATTACGGTACAGCCTCAGTATTTGCTTGGTGTGAAAATGGGAAACCATGGAAAACCATCTTCAGGGCAGCAGACAGTGGAGTCCGAACCCACTATCTCCCAGATGCAAGCTCGCAGCTGCACACCCCTAATCGCATGGCCAACTCGCCCGGTACACATAACAATTGAAGGGTTGCGTCAGAGATATTCACAAGCCACACTCTGAGCAATTTATGTTTTATTAATGGTAGTGTTGCTTTTCAACAGATGTCTCCATACACTTATCGTTGGGTGTCATCTGGTGGCAAGTTAAGATATTATAAGCCAATGTTGTTATCTGTTGCCCTGCTTGGCTCACAAATCTCCTGAAGATACAGTCACAACCCACCAGAAAATGGTGGGAGCAAAGAGAAAACTCAGTTTCATTATGAGGGAAATCAACATTTAGGCTATGTTCAAGGCCTTCGAGATAGTGATAATGGCAATTTGACCTACAGTGGAAGTTCATGGAATCCTGAAAGAAGTGAATGGGAGTCAGAATTGTAGCAGGTAGGGCAATTTTGGATTTATTTTGGTTTAACCTAAACCTCAAGTGGCTTATAACTATGTCTAGGAAAATATACTTCAGCTTCCATTAAGTGCTTATAAATATTAATTTTTAATCATTTTCACTCATATTCTGCTAAAGAGAAATTTAAAAAGTTTAAGCTATATATTCACTGTTGTTCACCTGTCGTATGACTAAAAAAGAGATAAAAGTTCCGATATTGTGGCTTGTGTATCTCTCTGTTAAATAGGTCTATACCGGGTGGTCCACCAGCCCCCTTGCGATCTAGTTTTATATATCTCCTCACATTTGCTACAATTTTGAAAAACATCGGCCGCCCTCCCTAAACCGGGGTAATCTAACAAGATATGTGTTTACAGGCTAGAAGACGGCAGGAATCGTGAGCACCAATATTAATTCATTATGGGTACCTCGAATGAACCCGTAAAATGAGTACGCAGAACACAAACTTTAAAACAGGAGGCGGACGCAGAGACCAGGAGCACAGTACTGTATAGGCTGGGAATTTGGCACCGTAGGTGTCACAGTAGGTCACATGGCAAGCGGGCGAGGAGATATGTGATAGTGGACACTGCTCGAGGTAGGAGGTTCAAATCCTACATAAGAATTTTTTAACAGTCAGTTGCCTGGGATGTGGTGAGGTTGCATACTTGATAGCTTCCAAGAACTGATTTGTTTATTTGACCCTGTAAAAGACCGTATGTATCGCTGCATTGGACGAGGATGAGGAGATGATGGTCTGTGGCTAGATAGCTACGTCATACATGTTCCAAGTTTCGTATACCACACGTAGGGCAAAGTATGCCCAATTGGAACGATAACTTAAGATGGCAGGTTAAGTACTGTATGTAGCTGCATGAACTCCCGTCCTTCAAAGCAATTCACAACACAAAGTTTATTCACTGCCTCGAAATGTATTCCAGCGACGAGTATGTGGATATGTTACTTATCTATGGAGAAGCTAGACAGAATGCATATCGGTACGGCGCCTATACCTAGTAAAACTTGTTCAAGATTAAAATTATTGTGTCCACCTATTAAATACAAATATAGGACACAATTTTTATTTTGAAAGAGTTTTATTTATTCTATCTTCAATACGGAACAAAATGAGATTAGTTATGTGTAGCCTGTACCAAGATCGCTGTCTGGATAGACAACAACTGACGGGCATGACATTTCCGAGTGTAGAAAGACGCCTGCAGGATACTGCGTCCCTGGGAAGGACACGGCCTGTTCGAGACCATCCTGTGGCATCTGCTGACAATGAAGAGGTCGTGTCTGGCATTATCCGGCGTAACCCTCATACAAGCACATGGACCATTGCACAGGAGACGAACATCAGCCGAGCGCCTGTTATGCGGATATTGCATACCCACCGGTTGCACCAGTACCATCTGCACTTACACCAGGAGCTCCATGGTAATGATTTCGATGCCCGTGTGGCGCTCTGTCAATGGATCCTACAGCATGTGGACACTGATCCTGCTTTTCTAGCGACTCTTAATTACGGACGAAGCACGATTCCACAACAATGAAACCATTCATTGCCATAATATGCATTACTGGAGTGTGGATAATCCAAATTGAGTGCCACAGACAGTTTTTCAGGTACAGTGGGGCATGAATGTATGGTGTCGAATCATGGGTGATCACCTCATCGGTCCCCATTTCTTTGAGGGCCATTTGACCAGCCAAAGCTATCTGCGGTTTCTCCAAGATAACTCACAACGTTTTTGGAATATGTGGTTTCAATGTGACGCGGCGGTGGTCGTCTGGAACCATCTCTGTGCGACGTATCCTGATAAATGGATGGGAAAGGCAGGACCTCTCCCCTAGCCCGCCAGATCGCCCGAACTTACACCCCTGGATTTTTATTTGTGGGGCCATGTAAAACAACTGGTGTATGCACAGGAGCCGGCCAGTCCTTGTCACCTTGGACAGCTCATCACCAAGGCATGCAGATCCGTTTTGCCAGAGATATTGCAACGGGCCAGACGGTCCTTACAACACCGCGCGCAACTCTGTATCGACCACGGAGGACGTCAGTTCGAGCAGGCGATGTGTCAAACGACGTGGATAACTGAAATCCTGTCGCATGTTCCCTAGCCTCTATCAACCCAGCTCCATACCAACAGCCCTCTCCACAGCCAAATAAACAAATCAGTCTGAAAAATACCGGTATAAGTATACGACCTTGCCACATCCCAGGCAACTAACTGGCTTTTAAAAAAAAACTTTCACGGAACTTGAACCTTCTAACCCTCTAGCACTGTCAACTATCACACATCCTATCGCGTGCTAGCCATGCGAGCTATTGCGACACTTGACCTATGACGCCCATTTCCCTCCCTATACCGGTAACAGACCACCATTTCCACATTACCGTCCAACCCAGCACCATACCAAATGCAACGATACATACGTTTTTTTACCGGGTCAAATAAACAAATCAGTATTTGGAAGCTACCAAGTATGCAACCTTGCCACATCCGAGGCAACTGGCTATTAAAAAAAATTCTTATGTGGGATTCGAACCTCCTACCTCGAGCACTGTCCACTATCACGTATCTCCCGCCCGCTTGCCATGTGACCTACTGCGACACTTGACCTACGGCGCCCACTTCCGAGCCTATACAGTACCGTGCTCCCGGTCTGTGCATCCACCCCATTTTAAAGTGCATATTCTGCGTATCTGTACTAATTTTACAGGTTCATTCGAGGTACTCATAATGAATTAACAGTAACGCTCATGATTCCTGCTGTCTTCTAACCCGTAAAAACCCATCTCGTTACATTACGCCGGTTTAGGGAGAGGGATGGATGTCTCAGAATAGTAGTAAATGTGAAGGGATGTATAAAACTGGATTGTAAGGGGGCTGGTGTACCACCCGGTATAATTTGTTTAGTGACAGTGTACTTCAAAATCAAGAGAAAATGAAATAACCCCTTCCAAACGCAACAAAACCAGGAAAAAGAACAGAAATATCGAAATGTTTTCATGCTCGAAGTGCAAAAGGTGAAGAAATGAGCGAAGAGCGTATTTATCTGATAAAACTAATCGAAAGGTTGAATTATGTAGTTGGCATGGGGAAACCCTGTTCTTGTCCTAAGCAATGTTTTGAAAAAATGCAAGACAAGGAAACCATTTTCGATGCATTTTGGGATCTGGCCTCTTTTAATACATAAAATGCATATCTAATGGGACTCACAAAAATGACTGAAGTAATGAGAAGGTAAGATATTACTGGATTGTTTTAGGGACTTGAAATACACATACCCAATTTATCAACACAAATTTAAGATATGAACTACTCTGTACCGTCAGTATTTTAGGGTTATCCTCTTGTTATTCATATGGGCAATTAACTTTTCTTTCAGATATCCCAAAGAAAGAAAACGTGAAACATCAAGCAGGGAAATTTCATTCCGGTACCATGTTCACATTAGAGGGTTGTTCATAGAAATCTGTAAACAGGCATTTCCAAGTGGTCATGGTTTACACAATCGAACGGGCAGAGTTTGCAATCTACAAAAAATGCTCAAAAGTGGCTCTTCAACTCCAAAACAAGATGAAAGAGGTGACAATACTTTTCAATAAAACATAATTGAGTCGCCCAGTTGCAAAACCCGTTATGTCCATTTTTTTCTGAAAAGGAGTTCTCACCACCATTGTATGCAGCTCATGAAAATACACAGTCCAGAAATGTAATACATGAGCAAAGTCCATTTAATCCATTACATTTAAATGTGACAAATAATGGAACTGCTGCAGAAGTCGTTATGTCCAGCATGTGTTATGCAGCAAAGCTTGTTATATCCCAGAACCCTGTAAGAGGATCATACTTACATGAACAAAATCAGGCAACTGTGTGATAAGAGGTGAAGTAAACTATAACAGCAATTGCGGTGAAGCGAAAAGCATACTGAAGCATGGGAAACCCTTTTCTGCTATTGTGCCAGTACCAGTGGAGGAAGGGGTTCCTCCTAAGAAAGAAAATGCTTGATGATGCTTGTTGTTTTAAGGGGCCTAACATCGAAGGTCATCGGCCCTAAGAAAGAAAAGCTCAACGACCTGAACACATTGCTGACCACGCGAAAGAGTGGATCAGGAACGATGACCTCACATTCTACAAGACACTGTTTGACCAGTGCTAAATTTTAAACAGTGAAATGCCAGACTATGACACTGATGTGGGAGATTTTGTCGAGGACAATAACGGATTGTTAATATAACTGTACGAAATGTTAAAGAACTTATATAACGTTTTGAATGAATGATGATTTCTTGATGTAAGCATAAAACCAAAGAGCGGGGATTCGATATTAAAACACTATATACTAACCTTAAAATAATTTCCATTCATGATATTTTTGTAGTGTAATACTTTCAAATGCAGCTGATAAAACATGTTCTCCATAAATCTGCACACTATTCCATATACTACAGCACATAACTTTTATCTCCACAAAACTGCTGCAAAACTCGTTATGTCCAAAGGTTTTTTGCAAAAAAAAACATGGGTTCTATTAAGTTATATTTTGCAGAGATTTTGCGGTATGACGAAGATGAATGCTTACTGTCTAATTACAAAATTTCAACCTCCTTTCTTTGTTGCATAACAAATGACAGGTTTTTTTTGTGCTTCCTGAAAAATTTGTTTGTCTGCACATAATGGGTTTTGCAACTGGACGACTCAATTATTATTGGTTACTTTGCATTATGCTTTAAATCTGCTTGGTGACTGCTGACGTCACAGGATGAAATACATATACAATAAATGTAATTTTCGGGAAAGACAAATATAACTGGTTGGTTTAATATTACTTTAGATATGCTTTCAGGTGAAAATGCATTTCAAAATAAATTTTATTAATATTGGAATGATCAACAGAGTATATAATAATAAAATAATAATCTTATTTTCTTGCAAGTAACCATGGCAATCATCCTCAGGCATATAAAGACAGCAAACAAGGCGTCAGAGATTTTCCTAACAGCATTCCAAAATATACTAATCACTACAGTAGGTCACAGAATCCAAGCAAACAGTACTTCGATTGTGACATGAATGTTTCTAAACTCCACAGAGAATATCTTGACTATTGTAAGGAGAAGAATATAAATATTGTATCTCAAAAAAAAAAAATTTGAGGAATGTTCAAAACGGAATTCTACAGAGTGCTTAAACTCCCAAAATCTGGCACATGCGGGAAGTATGACCACATTGTAAAGCGGTTAGAGGATGCTAAAGCTTCAGGTGCTTCTGAAGACGAAATACGGAAAATTGAGGTGGAAAGAAAATTGGATCACAGTAAGGTCGATACGAGACAGAGTAAGATAAAACAGCTTAGCGAGTTGGCAAAGAAAGACAGCAACAATCATGTGATTTCACTCGATTTTCAGCACACACTGCCTACACCTGAACTATCAGCACTAGCTGCATTTTACTGTAGGAGGGTCCGGACTTATAACTTTGGGATTCACGACTGCTGCAGTGGTGTTGGTTACATGTTCCTTTGGAGCGAAGATACAGCTAAAAGAGGGTCAGATGAAGAGAGAAGGTGTATTCTGAAATATCTGGAGATTACTAATCTATTGGGCTATTATTTACACATTATAAGCAACAGCTGCAAGGGACATAATAAGAACTGGACAACAGTTGCTTTAGAGAGAGCACTTGTGGAAAGTAAATGATCTAAGAGAAAAACACATTGGTATCCACAACTAGGACACACAAGATTGCCATGCAACAGGGATCTGGGCATTAGAGAAAAGCACACCACACATTCCACCAATATTTATGATGGTGACGATTGGGCCCGTGTTATTTCTGAGTCTTCTACCAAATCACCCTTTGTGGTAACAAAAATGAAGAGTGAAGACTTTAAGGATATTGAATGTCTGAAGAGCAGTATCGTCAAGAAAAGTGATAGTGATAACTCTCCTGTTCTTTTCTCACAGGCAGTCTGCATCACGTTCAATGAAAATGACCCCTTTCATATAAAAATTGCACAGTACTATTATCAGTTTGATGAACGGGAGATAAATATCAGGCACAAAGGAAGATGATCTGATCCAAGCTTGTTCAAACTTCCAGAGAAATACAGCATCACTTTTCAACTACATTCCAATTTCCAATCAAAGTTTTTTCCAGGCACTTGAAGCCGATGACCGTGATGGAAACTGTGTGGAAGACTTTGATTAAGATCATTAAATGGAAAACTATGATGCTTAAAATTAAGTTATGTGTTGCTATGATCAGTAAATGTAGAACAGTTTATTTATGTTGACTTAACATCAAACTACGATTCTTAAATTTATGTGATGAATTAAGATAAATGTAAAATTATGATATCAAACTTTGTGTGTTGTAATATATGTTGTATTAGAAAACTTAAAGCCTAATTTTAAAAGCCACAGTATATAAAATAATAGCATCTTTAAAAAGGTTATGAATTTATATACCCATGAAATAGGGAGAGAGAAGTACATCAGATATACAGTAATCATAAGCCACACTGAAAAGCGCAATGCTGAAAATTAAATAATATACAACTATTACAATTCACTGTACATTGGCTCTAACCACTTAAACTCTTGAATAAGAAACTATTCATATTAATATTAGACAATAATAAAGTATTTCCTGATTTTAGGATTTTATAAAACTTTGAAAATGCTCTCCTGTAAAAAAGCATATTTGTGGCTTATGACTATCTCTGATGCAACACTTAAAGAGCAAAGACAAATTGAATCACGAGCAACACATAAAATTACTGTCATCAGGTGGTTCGATCATAGGGAATTTTGTATGTTGACCATAGGAGTCCTGTGGCAGGCCAGTAGTAATTCAACCATGAGCCACACCTTTTGGATGGGCAAGATGTCACGCGAATGTGCAGGCCAGGAAAGCAATTTCATATGGTGCAAGAGGAGCCAACCTTTGAAGTGGATTATCAGTAATCCCATTTTTAACTCACGCACCGCCCCCCACTCAAAACAGTTAACGAGTCAAATCTAAACCACCCTGTTTGCCCTTTCCAACAGCAATCTACAGTATTCTGAAGCATATCATATTACACAATAAAATTTGCTCATTACCAGTTCTGTGATAAATTCCTTGTAGCTTGTTTCACATCCAGCAGCTGCTTTTCAGTGTAGGTTTCCTTGAAAAATACTTCCTTCTGAGATGACATTTTCGTCTTCAGAACCGTAAGCAATTCCAGTGTAGATGTACTTAACAGAGATGCCAACTTTCAAGAAAGGTAATTCGTAATGCAGCCGTTAGGGCAGGGGGGGGGGGGGGGGGGGGGTCATACAATTATTTTCTTTTCATAATCTTACTAACTTACATATCATTTAATTTAAAGCTTGTAGTTCCTGTTTGGTACACGTACACTGGTGACATGCTTTTTCTTTTCATATCATGTGCATCCTCTGCACTAACAGAGCACTTAAAAGTTCGGAGTTCATATTAGCACGAAATTCAGTCTTCTTCATCATGCACATCCGAAACATCGCGGCTACACACACTACAAAACACATGTGAATGAGAATTTGAGGAATGCATTAAACAAGGCCATTCTTCCGAGTATACCTCCCTAAATTTTTCAACTATATTTATTACTAGCGTCATTAATCACGGTAACGTAATCACACGTATTTTCCTGAACAAGAAATCGCTTCATTACTTCAAATCTTTCGCATTTCGTAACACACGATTAGCATATATCTTAGAAGAGCAATATATGTAAATTTGGCAACCAAAATCGCAATAAATACATCTTCAACAGTCACGCACACAGTATTCACAATTAAACGGAGTTTGTCACCACTTTACCGCCAAAACAAAGACAAAAGAACTCGCATACTTGCATGGAAGTCTGATTATGTGATGAACAAAGACGAGAACTCCGCAAGATATACCACTTCACACGTACCTATATTTCCGGAACTGGAAGCACACACTGCGTTCGGTGCGTGAAAACTCAAAATATTCTTAAACGAGGGACAGGAAAGGGGTATAAATTATTACTGAGAAATCCGAAAATAATATTCTGAGAATTCAAGCCGCCTTGTGTATCCTTTTGAACACTTCATACACTTAGATTTAAAAATCAACAAAAAATCGTAATTTGTGGTGTGCGATTCGTACAGGCGTAATTATGATTGGTAATTCTTAATTATTACGATTAAATCATAATAGTTGGCATCTCTGACTTAATGTAGACCTGAATTGTCTGATTTTTCCTAACAACACCGAAAACTTCTGTGGGAGGTACACTTAATACTGCAAATACAACATAACTTAAGGTTTTGTACTTAATTTGTCCACTTTCATTTTTAAGCTCTGCAATGTTATGCCAGTTCACATCAATGTTAGGTCCATGTACAATATTTAGGGAAAGTATCACACTGGTGAACTGCAAAGTCCTCTTCAAGTTTGTCATGTTCAATTTCCTCGACAATCTTGGGAATCTTCAAACAAAATATTCAAGAGATGAATAGGAAACCTTCATTCCGAGAGAAACGTCTACAAGTTCGGCATGATGAAGAATTTCATCATCAAGGGGAAATTTCCTGATAATGTAACTGCAAGCTGGCATATAAAACTTACAGAATTATGAAACATCTCTTCATCACAGTCATTATCTTTCACGTTTATCTTTTGCTCCAATTACCAAATCCTCATTGGCTTTCTGGTATTTTCTCCTCTTGAATTCAACACTCAAAAGGGAGGTAGATTCTGACTGAACAGAACATGGCTGAACAAAATCTGACCAATAGGTGAATTAAAAGACCAGTAAGTTTCCTCCTAAGAAGATGTATGGCTGGAGCATCTTGTTGCAGAAATAAATTCACCAAGTTAAAGACAGGAAGTGTACTCTGAAGAAAGTAGCAGAACATTTTTGTGTGTGGGTCTTATAAGAAAAATGTTACAGTTTCAAACTGCTTGGTGGTCTCATTTTTATTCTGCGGCTCACTAAAGAACATTAGTGTCAAAGCTTCCCACTGCTCAAGAACTCTATTAATAGACTGAAGAAGTGAGAGCCAACGGGTACTGACATATTTCAAAATTTTATGACCCTCTGTGCATGGAAGTCTGATTATGTGACGAACAAAGACGAGAACTCCGCAAGATATACCACTTCACAGGTACCTATATTTCCGGAACTGGAAGCACACATTGCGTTCGGCGCGTGAAAACTCAAAATATTCTTAAACGAGGGACAGGAAAGGAGTTTCGCCTTTTAAAACTCTTACCAAGATAGTAATATAACTGAACCAATAAGTTATCAACACTGACTGGTAATTGAGCTGCTGGTTTTTGTGCATATATGTGTATAAGATGACATGAACAACCCAGGACATAAACAGAAGAATGCGTATCCTTCACAAATTTGGCAACACCTTTACTTGCCCCTATCACTGTCCGATTAAAATGAAATGCAATTTTCCCATGGAATGGCTAAAGAATACAATTCACTACTAATAACAGAGGAAATTCCCTCGCCTGTGTTGTCAGTACTCTCTAACAACGACAATAGAAGAGTTGATATCTGGCCTCTCCGAGCATTAAAGAAAGCTACAACTATAGGATAATGTTTAACTGAATTTGAATCCGTACTATCATCAGTAGCCAAAGAAAAAAGCATTTTTTGCAAAAGTTTACTGATTTCCTTTTCTGCCTCAGAGGCCGTGTATTGAACTAAAGCAGAGGTTTTAGTTCTAATAATAATGTTATTTGCTTTACGCCCTCATATATACTTTTATGGTTTTCGGAGATGCCGAGATGCCAGAATTTAGTCCCGCAGGAGTTTTTACGTGCCAGTAAATCTGCCGACATGAGGCTGATGTATCTGAGCACCTTCAAATACCACCGGACTGTGCCAGGATCGAACCTGCCAAGTTGGGGTCAGAAGGCCAGCGTCTCAACCGTCTGAGCCACTCAGCCCGGCAGGTTTTTAGTTCTTGCACAACCATACTTCTGAGATATTTTAGAGTTGGGGAACATTGATCTAAATAAATTCCAGCGTGGTCTGAAACTGATAACGAAATATTATGCTCCAAAAGAAGTGATGTGGACAGCAATTCGGCATTTGTCACCGCAGTGTCAATACTTTTTACGAAGAACGATGAAACAGGCGGGTTTTGTAATTTTGATTTACCGTATGAGTGATGTTTCTTGGATTCTATGTGTCTTCTGCAATCATCTCGTCCACCATGAGCCACAAAGAAATCACATGAACACACACTGTAGAACATGTGGTTTTCACCAACATGTGAAGCAATTAGGCATGGCCAATTGTTTGTGTAACCATCTCAATATTTCTGTAACACCGCTGTCTTCTTAGAAGATGCAATTTGACAATTGCTCTGCTTCATTTTACAAAACCAATCACTTTTTTTTGAATCAACGACCAGGATAATTAGAAATGAAACATGCTATATATACCATATAGTGTAAAACAAAAGCTAAAGGTTTCACCTATTCAATACTATTGTTGTAACCTTAAAGTTACATATATTTGTACTGACATATTTCAAAAATTCTGTGACCCCTCCCCCCCCCCCCCCCCCCCCCGCGCCACAAAAAGCTTGAGATACTTTCAGAGTGTTTTGCCTTTTAGAACTCTTATCAAGATAGTAATATAACTGAACCAAAAAGTTCTCTACATTGACTGGTAATTGGGCTGGTGCTTTTTGTGCACATATGTGTATTTTTTTTTTTTTTTTTTTTTTTTTTTTTTTTTTTTTTTTTTTGCTAGGGGCTTTACGTCGCACCGACACAGATAGGTCTTATGGCGACGACATATGTGTATTAGATGACATGATCAACCTGGGACATAAACAGAAGAATACCTGTCCTTCACAAATTTGGCAAGACCTTTATTTGCCCCCTTCTTTGATTTGCATTTTTTCAAATTGGAGGAAAGCTGAGAACTTGCACGGGACATGTGATTGTGATAAGTGTTTTTCAAATCTTTACTTTCTTGCATTGAATATCATGCTTGCTTCATAAATTTTATCTATATTCATGTCTTGGCTTAAATTTGATATTGACTGATGATGGGCTCTGGTGAGACCGAAACTAGTTTCAACAAATATATGTAACATTTTTAAGGTTACAAGAAATAGTATTCAATAGGTGGAAATGTTTAGCTTTTATTTCACACTATATTGCTCTTTAATACAGATCAATATGAAATTTATTACCTATGACTAAATATACCACTCATGTCTACGCACAAAACAAAGAGCCGAACGCGTGGACTAGAGAACAGTAGAGCAAGGAGTAGAGCCTACTTCACAGCCGACTTGAGTCATTCTAGCTAAGAGAGCAGCGTATATGTAGCTGGCTGTGATTTCACAATGCTTATGGGAAACAAAAGGATGTGACGACCAAGTAACTGCCAAATATGTTTAATTGCCAAGTTGCAAACATTGAAACGAGGAGGGTTGACCAGTAATGCTCTAAGGTATTGAACATTTTTTGACTTCTTTCCAGTTTTTTGTAGAAATTGTGATAATGTTGCTTTTCCATTTAACTTCCCCTTTGACCGTAATTGCGAAGTGAAATCTGTAATAGCTGGCACCTCTGTGGTGGTCATCCAGAAAAAGACAATGTGCCACATGCAGTCGTGCCAATCCTGAAGATAGCTGATAAGTGGCTACATCAATGTGATGTAACGGTTACTGGTCAGCGTACCAGCAATTAGAAATAAGCATGAGCGAGAGTGGAATTCATCTCATACCATAAAACCAGGTGCAGGCCAATTTGATTGTGCATAATGCCGAACTTTGCCAGGCGTGTAATACAGACACAGATGCAACTATTGTGGTGCTGCAAGCAGAGGTGAGATTCATTGGACAAGATGAAAGCACATCAATCATCCCTTCTGGAACAATGTGCCATGCAGTAATGGACACCTGGTCATGATGGCCTGTTGCTGCTGACTATTGACGCATCATGCATGCAGATAAAGATCAATGTGCAACATGTCTCAAATCCCAAGCGAGGGTGTTTGATGTGGCTGCACGGTCCGTAATCACCACGCACACCAGATGTGTATCCTCATGCTCATTAGTGCAACAGGGCCATTGGCTTCCTGCACATTGCTCAGCCTGTCCCTCCTCGACTCACTGATCCTATATCCATTTCACTGTGGTTGCATTTCTTCCAATGCAAGAAACAAATTTTGTGATAGAATAATTCACAATCCCCATAGGTCAAGATTCTTCTGTGGTCAAAATCCTTTATGGTTGTAGTGTTCATCAAGGCATGCCAATACCTTCTGTCTACATAAACGGCAGGGAAACTATGCCACTACCTCTCTGCAGGTCTCCAACCTCCATTTATATATTGCTTACCAGCATCGCCATTGGCGCATGTGCTGTGTCACTCAAATGAACAACAAATTGCATCATTTTCCTACGCTATTCTATGGATGTCCATCTCCGTAGCGTGTTATTAGCTGGCATCCTTGGGGTCCCGGGTCTGATTCCCGGTACTGCCAGAAATTTAAGAATGCCAGAAGGGCGGGTATGTGGTTGAAATGGTACATGCAGCTCACATCCATTGGGAGGTGTGCCTGAAAAGAGCTGCACCATCTCTGGATGAGGACACGAGTTTACTTACTCTATGCATTCCCCCAATGTGGGTTCCTCATGCAAGTTGTCCTTCGTGTTGCAATTTTAATGGCCAATGGTGTATGACTTGACCTATCATCCATTAGGAGTACCTGAACATTGTTTTACAAATTCTTATGCAATAGACTAAGAAAGTCAAAATACAGTATGGATCCTTAAATCCTTATGTTATTTAACACATCAGACACAAAGCCCAGGTGTGCATCAGGGTGGGATAACAGCATAGACTGACCACACCTGAGAACAGTTCAGGACCACATCTTGTCAACACCCCCTGAGTCACAGAAACTATAACAATTGCAACAATTTCTACCATACGCTCCTGTCCTCTGTCGTTTTCTTGAACTTATAGCAGCTTATTTATGTGTACGCTGGCTTCTAAACTCCATGCTTCCATCTGCTCAAAGCCTGTACTTTCAGTTTTGTTTTTATCATGCAATGTGTTTAGCCTGTGATTTACAATTTGTTTCTGCTATCCTGAGTGAAACTTCAAATGAAACTGGAATTGTAGAGGAATTAGAAGAGATACTTGATGGCATTGGATCAGAAGAAGAGGATTCAAATGAGACTGCCATCACATCTTTTTTCTCTGAAAATTTGGGAAGTGAAAGGTATTTGATATATCTTGATGCAATGCAATTTTTTAATCTGTAAAACAGACACTTAATTTTTTGATGATATAAATTTCACAATTGCAACATACCTACTAATTTTAATACTTTTTTTTAAAACTCATTGTGTCTCATTTTACTACGTAATTCAGCTTTTCCTCAAGAGATGGCAGAGTGGGTTACATTTGTGATTTGTGTAGGGACTCTTTCTTTGCAATGTTATATGCTCTTTGCTAATATATATCGATAGTGTGCTTGGTAATATTAGTTTGAAGTGGGCTATCTCTAGCTTTGAGATTCGCTTGTTAAAAAGATGGCTGCCAGTATAGAACTAATATTTACTGATATATAACCCCTTTTAGGAAGTAATGATGATTAGGAATGTAATTTTTTCAGTGAAATTAGTAGTAATATTAGTACTAGTGTGAGCAACGCTCCTGAAGAACAAAGAGATGTGGAAAACGAAGAGGAATTGCAAAGAGTAGACTGTGTTACAGCTCAGCAGGCGGACTGAGTACGGTCCCGTGATGCTAATAAAATAAAATGTTTTACTGTATTCCTTGTTCCACAGTTTGTGGTATGAAAACCTTTTGTTTTCATGTATATTTAAATCATAAATGATCTTGTAAGTAAAAAATTTCTGATGATATGAAGCGACACTATATTTCCTCCAAAATAATGCCAGCACCAATGCAGTTTCAATCCAACCAATATGCAGGGCTCGATGGGTTAAAACCAGGGGTAGAAGAAAATAGAAATAATTCAGTAGCCAGCCCCTTTTCATCAGGAGCCAGCACATTTTTCACAAATATACATTATGAACACCACAGGTTAGACTAGGATAAAGCTACGTATTATTTTTGAAATGTGACCTTAAGTAGTATAGTCTCCTTTCATATAAGAATGTAAATTTATATTTTAAGATATACTAACCCAAATAATCACCAGTCACCTTCAAGGGCAGCATCTTTTAAAATTACACTACATGTGCCTGTTTGATTTCCCACCAGTAACATTCAACATGCTTAACAATGCAAACAAACCTTCAAAATCAGTGTAGGGTCTGTTTTTTTTTTGTTTTTTTTAGCATTCATTTTCTTGACGCACCTCGCTAAAAGTGCACATTCAGGATTTTTCATGAAACTTTCAGCCTCCTGCCGGCCCCACGGTGTAGTGGTAGCGTGCCTGCCTCTTACCCGGAGGCCCCGGGTTCGATTTCCGGCCAGGTTACGGATTTTGACCTGGATCTGAGGGCTGGTTTGAGGTCCACTCAGCCTACATGATTACAGTTGAGGAGCTATCTGACGGTGAGATGGCGACCCCGGTCAAGAAAACCAAGGATAACGGCCGAGAGGATTCGTCGTGCTAACCGCACGACACCTCATAATCTCCAGGCCTCCGGGCTGAGCAGCGGTCGCTTGGTAGGCCAAGGCACTTTAGGGCTGCTGCGCCAATTTTTCAGCCTCCTAACATTTCGAATGAGGATAGAATTTTTCGTTTGTTTTAAACATTTCCAGTTTAAATGGTCCTGAAAATCCGGATACACCTTTAGAATGTTTGTCGGCAATACTACGAAAGTTAATGCATAATTTACACTTCGCAATTCCTTCTTCATAGCACAGCCACGGTAGTCATTCAAGCTACGATTCTCTGCATTGTGTATCATTCTCATACTTCTCTGAATCAGTAACATTCAGCTTGCTTAACAATGTAACCAAACCTTCAATATCAGTGTAGGGTCTGTTATTTTTTGCAATATAATAAGATGCCATGAACAATGCATTCATATGCTGTAACATTAGCATTCATTTTCTTTACGCACTTCGCTGAAAGTGCTGAAATTTCCGTTTGCCTGAAAATTGAAATTTCGACGTATTTTTTATGTTTGACCTATCATTGTCTTGAACACCATAAATTTCACGCTGGTCATTGTCGTCCTGAACTCTACAGTCGGCACTTCCATCAAGTGTTTTCTCACATTCACGCCCTTTTGTATCACTTTGTGTTACATTTACGGGCCCTACTTATGAAGAAATCTGAAAGAAGACACTGTTACTCACATCAGTCAATTTGTGCGGTTTTGTTCGTTTCATTTTGCCGATATTCTCAAGTATAGCATAGAAACGTAAAATACACCAGCGGTAAATGGCTTCCGAATTCGCGAGCTTCGATGTCTGATGCTCCGTTGCAAATTTTCCGTAAACGCACAGGAATAAACACAACCGTATTTATAAAGTGCAAACCGTTCAATACCAAGATGCTGTAATTAAATTAAAAGTATAAATATTGTTCGGTGAAAATACAAGAATTGATAAACACGTCATTCCATATGTTCTAAATGCAAAGAATGAATTCCACGGGAATTTATCAGCACTGCTTAGGCGGCAATAGTTGAGGAATGGCTAGTCACGGGAAGGATGGCGGTAATGTAGTGTTTGTGGAATTATTTCACTTAGTAGTTCTCTGCATTTCTCCACAACTCTGGTCTGATCTTTGTACTCGGCTACCGATAGCTGATCATCTGTAATGGAACTCGATGTCCACATGTAAGGATACTTGTTGGACGAGTTACACCGATATCTCCCATGACCGCGCAGAACTGAAACGTCCAGTTCCAAGGTACGAAGACCAATTACAGAATTCAAGACTGCCAGAAGCACAGAAAATGTTTATTGCACATATTAAAATATATGAGGTACAGAAAACAACGTGAAACACCACACGCCTTGTTACTTTGTAAAGCGGTGGGAACGTACATGTAAGGGAACTCCGGATTTCATAAAATAAATTTTCAAAACCGAATTTGAAAATTTAGGCGCCAGGTAAAAATTTTCAGGCGCCATGGCGACTGGGCGCCCGGTATTTTTCGACCCCTGGTTAAAACCTTCAAAATATGGCAGTGTCTTCACCAATGCCACCTGGTGTTCAATGTGTTAAGAATGGCTAATAAACTTCTTGTAACACAATATACAAGAGTTTGAAAAAAAAAAAAAAAAAAAACTTTCATTGCTTTATGGAGGTCAGTCAGCAAGTTTCTGAATGAACTAAGAATTTCCATGATTCTCTATGGACTAAAAACATAAAATCTCTTCCATTCCTGGGCATCTTAAATTGAAATCATAAAATATGTCTAAATTTCATATTCTACAATCCTCATCCCTTTGCCTCAAATTTCCCATCATTTAACTTCATCCATTAATTTAGTATCCTGTAACTTCATCTACGCATTTAGCATCATTCAATTTGTATTCAACCTTCATTTCTTTAATATCTATGATTCTAATTGCTTTAATTTTATTACAGAATGTCACTTCTGGAAAGAAGAAAGAATGGTTAGTACAAATAGGTACAATCAATATGTCTCAAATGGATGAAAAATATGCTGATTTGTACAGTAATTTATTCAAAACAATTATGTAACAAAATCTACTTTGACTCAGTTGATGAATAAATACAGGGCGAACACTTTATAGAGATAATTATGTATTCAAGGAGAATACTGATAAGCAAGACAAGCACATCTGGATGTAACATTTACTTACATAGGTGAGCAAACAAACACTTTCTCAATTATTTCAGTCTAAATGTAACCACATTATTCTAGATATGTACAATACAAAATCACTCCAAAATATCAGTACCTTAGGAAATGAGGTCAGGTCTATTAAGGTAACAAGTTAAGACACTTCATGTCATTCCCATGATAGGTGTTGATGCCAACAAACAACACACAAAGCGATCATACAGTACAATGACATAATGAAGAAGAGTGGACAGCATACGTAATACTATTTGCTTTACGTCGCACTGACACAGATAGGTCTCATGGTGATGATGGGACAGGAAAGGCCTAAAAATTGGAAGGAAGCGGCCGTGGCCTTAAGTAAGGTACAGCCCCAGCATTTGCCTGGTGTGAAAATGGGAAACCACGGAAAACAATCTTCAGGGCTACCGACAGTAGGATTCGAACCCACTACCTCCTGGATGCGAGCTCACAGCTGCGCGCCCCTAACCGCACGGCCAACTCGCCCGGTACACAAGTAATGGAAATATGCAGCCCAAGTCTTGAACTTTGCAATCCTAAAATCTAGAGAAACCCGAGAATATTTATCAAACATGGGAATGGATGCAACCACTATGTTGTCTCAAAATATACAAGTCCCACGGTTTTATGTCCAAGCACTGCATTTCATGCACCAACTAGAAAGCTACAAACTTGCGGCCAGATGTAAACAGCATTTGTAAGAATGTTTGTGGGCACACAACCTGGATTTGTACTTTATCTATTAACAAGTATGCTTAGAAGAAAATGCTAAAGCGAGGTCCCCAGATATACTCTGTGGCAGCTACGGAGCAATACAGTAACACTGATAGGTTTTCAGCAATGCTGGGGACATGAGAAAGTTGGGGAAACCGTGCGATGGCCTTGATGAAGAGGGACACTGATGAGAAAATTGGAAACAGAAAAATTTCTTTTGGGATATCAACAGTGTTGTTTGAACCTACTGTCTCCAAAAGCAAGCTTACAGCAAATGTCAGTTTAGAGAGGTCAAGACTTAAGGAGCTCCCATATTGAGTCTAAGCGAGTGTAACCCAAGGCAAGCGCATTTGAATTTAGAAGATTTAGGTACTAAACACTGAAATAAAAACAAACTAACAACAATTTTTCATATAGAATTTAATTGGGCATCTATTGTTCACGTATACATAACAGTGTAACTCTTAAATGACATGAATACATCAACGGCTATTTGAACAGGAAGATAATTAATGGAACCTAAATTTCATTTTTTCAGAAACAGGAATCAGCAGTAAGTGCTTATATAACTTATAGCCTTTTCCTTCTATAAAACTTGTTCTTACTGTGTTTATTATTAACCCAATGAGTGCTTCGCCCACCTATAGACTGTCTGACACGGACGGTCCATCTATAGACTGTGCACGAGACCTTTAATTTTTTTTTACTTTCCCGGTTCGCTTCTGAGTGCCAATTCGATCTCTGGCATGTTCTGCGAACTGTTGAGCATTACATAAAACTAACTGATCACGGCTTATAGCTTCAGGGAGTAACTTACAGAGCTTTATGTAGATGTTTGTAGAGCTCATATGTGAGGTACACGAGCATAGCGGAACTACAAGCTAGTTGCTCTTGCAGCAATGTTATTCCGGATCACAGAATCTTTCAGTTATTAACCACAGTGGAAAGTGATGATGAATTTAACGAACTGGTAAGTGATTTTGAAAGTGAGAGTGATACAGAGTGCCAAAAATATTGTAGGTGAGAAAGAAACAGAGCCTCCTCCTAAACGAAAGAAGAAAAACATGGCGAATTCCAGAGCTATTTGATCACTAGTTTCATGACGAACGGATGACATTTTTCCGCCAAACTTTCAAGTAACTGTGACAGACTCTGGGAGCCAAGTAGCGTTTGATGACAACCCCAAAATCATTGATTTTTTAAAAACTTTTTTCCCCAGTGGATTTGGTACTGTTGGTTGTTGATGAAACAAATCAGTATCACAAACAACTGGTGGAAAACACTGAGCTGTCACCACATTCCAGGTTTAGGAAGTATTTTAAAATATCAACTATGTACTTTTAAGGAGTTACATGTATTAGTTGCCTACAAATTTTAGGAAATAATTTTATTTGGGCTCCTTACTTTGTATAAAGATGAAGTACGTGGGGGCACAAAAAGTGTAATTTTGTTTTCTCTCAAAATAATATTGAACATAAGCGTAGGATTTTCCATTTGCATTTAGATTTATAAAGAACCAACATTTATAAACACTTTAAGCTAATCAACCCACTGATAAGTTAAAAATTGAGGCTTCTGCATTTTTTAAGATACGAATGAAAAAACTCAGCACTGAGGTACCAAACAGTCAACTGCTAACTCAGCATTTAAAAGGTTAAGATTATATGTCAAAATACCGTAACATCATTGACAGAAACAGAACGT
The DNA here is from genome assembly GCF_040414725.1 of Anabrus simplex. NCBI lineage: Eukaryota > Metazoa > Arthropoda > Insecta > Orthoptera > Tettigoniidae > Anabrus > Anabrus simplex. Next base: position 311,908,772 of record NC_090266.1, read on the forward strand.
AGAAATATGTAAGGTACTTGTTATATTATTAATACATGAAATCCTGTAAAGTACTTTTAAGACAATTGCAGTAAATTACCTTCAGCATTTCCTTTATTAAGAAAGTATTTACAAGTACTGCACTTCTAAAAAGTTACTTCAGCATGCTGACAAGCATCCTGAGTTGAGTGCTTTGAGTTATGTTTACTAACCGTTTTTACCCATTCATGTAGTAAATTCTTTGGGTTCTGAGGCAAAAATGCTCTTCACATATACAAGAGTGATGTTCTGAGTTACTGTAACTAGTTTATGGATAACATATTCAGCTAAATAGTACAAAGTGATGGTGGTGATTATTGTTTTAAGAGGAAGTACAACGGGGCAACCATCCGCTAGCAACACTAATCAGAGGGAAAAGAAGGAAAACGACACTTTGAAATATGAAGGTATCGGCCAAAGAAAGAGGAACAGCATGAAGTTCGTGAAAATGAAAGACTCCCTAGAGTTCAACTGCACTAATACTATCGGGGTCAGAAAAGAACAAGATTTGACCAAGGGAGGTCAGATAGGATAGAAAAAGTAGGGAGCCTGGTACAAGTAATTGAAAGCAAGGTTAGGACTCGGCTAAGGGCCCCGTGGTCGCCAACCCACGGTTTCAAGTTATGAGTCCCTGGGGCCCCTTTTAGTTGCCTCTTACGGCAGGCAGGGGATACTGTGCATGTATTCTACCGCCCCTACCAAATGGTACAAAGCAGACATCTGTATTATGTTAACATTATTTGTAGGGCTATAGTCTTCAATTGGCTTTTAACAAGAAAACAATTCAAGGTAATACTCATCATCTTCAGAAGGAGAATAAGAATAAGTCAGAGCCAGTGGCTGTGCACTTTGGTTCAGTAGCTATCAACTTGCATTCGGAAGATAATGGGTCGAAACCCTTGTTAGCAATCCTGAAGATGGTTTTCCATGGTTTCCCCATTGTTCACACCAGGCAAATGCTGGGGCTGTTTCTTAATTACGGCCACAGTCATTTCCTTCCCACTCCTAGCCCTTTCCTATCCCTTGTCACTATAAGACAAATCTGTGTCGGTGGGACGTAAAGCAGATTGTAAAAAAAGATGAATATGTAGGCATTATGTGAATATTGAGCTACACTTATCATTCGAATCATGTCTCACTTTTATAGGAGTGGCAGATAACTGCGAACCTATTTGTATAGGCTTTCATAATCTTTACCGCGTGTGGGTGACGGTGGTAGAATAACACCTCTCCGTATCATCCCTTTTTTCCCCCCACTTATTCTACTTGTGCCAGGCTCCTCACTTTTAAATTTTCCCAAACGACCTCCCTTGAATAGTTACCTCGAAAAAGAAAACAAAAATAGTATTGATATACAGTTCCTATTACCTTTGTTGCTTCTTTTTAAAAAATCTTTGTTTGGAAACTTTTCTGAAAAAAGACTTGAGTGGATTAGGAACATTTTTGCAATGGAATTCCACTTGAGGGTTTCTGTCCATCTACCCTCTTTTGTTCAAACCGCAATTAATCAAAGAGATGTCTGTCTGTTAGGTTATCAGCCCAGAGGCTGGTAGGATCCTCAAATAGCACCACCAAAGGTTATGCGGTTATAAGGAAACCGCAAAAACCAATGGCAGCACAAAAATGAGGCATACTAGGCAGGACAAGGAGTGAGGTAGTTTGCCATTGCTTTCCTCACTGGGTCAGAAAGTGCTATTGCAGCAGGACTGACCCTATGAGCAACAACTTTCACAACACTCAGGGGCACTAGTCATGCTCTGAATGTCATTACTCAACACCACCCATACTCCATCATCATCATCATCATCATCATCATCATCATCATCATCATCATCATCATTTCTTCCCTCCAGCAAGCCGGGTGCAGTTGTGTACGAGCCTCCTCCAGTTTGTTCTATACATCTACAGATGCTGCTCATATATGTGACACCAGTTCGCATCTCTAATTTCAAGGTCCTTCATTATCTGTTTTTTCCAAACATCACGAGTTCTTCCTCTTGGTCTCTTCCCAGGAACATTGTGGTCAAAGTATGTTCGAGGAGTCCTGTGAGGGTTCATTCTTTTCATGTGACCATACCATTGCAATCTCTTCACTTCTAGAGTCTCCAGCAAGCTTCTTTCCAATCCAAGCTGTTGTCGGATATCCACATTCCTTATTTTATCCATTTTTGTTTTTTGTCGACAAGAACGGAAAAACTTCATTTCTCTTGCCTGAAGAAGACTCTTTGTTGGTCCAGTAAGTGTTGCTGCTTCCAGGCCATACGTCAGTATAGGTACTAGATATATTTTGTACAAGCTGATCTTGGAAACTAACGGAAATGTTTCATCTCAAAGTATTTGACGTACAGCGTGATAGAATTTGGAAGCTTTCTGTATTCTGTTACAAATCTCTTGATGTATGACAGAACACTACCTAAATACTGGAAGTTGTCTACAATATCCATCTCCTCACCTCCAATTCTTAGATGAACAGTTGGAGAGTTTCTACTCATCACAAAGCCAACTGTCTTCGTTCTGCTAATTTTGAGACCAAAGGTTGTAAAAGCTTCATGCCAGAGATCTAGTCTAGTTTGTACTTCCGCTTCTGTCTCACCCCATACTATTACATCATCAGCAAAAACCAGGGCATTAGTTGTTGGATCCTTTCTCTTAATCGCTTTCAAAACTTCATCCATTATGATTATGAAGAAAAGTGGTGAAAGACAACTTCCTTGCTGGACTCCACTCTTCGTTTCAAACAACCCGACCTTCCATCCTGGACCTGGACACAACACTTGGTTTCATCATATAATTATTGTACTCATGCTATGATGTCATCGGGCACTTTCTTATGTCTCAAACATTCCCATATATGCCTGCGTGGTACATGGTCATATGCTTTCTCGATGTCCAGAAAAACAGTTATAAGTGTTGCAGCTTCCATATTGTCACAGCCATGGATGAGACTGGGACTTTGGTGAAAGCTACACTTTACTCTGGCCTGTACCAAGAGATGGATACAAAAGTACTGTATCCTTCAAAGTGATATCAGAAGAAAATACATGATGGAGCCCATAAATAAAAAAATCGTTCATATAAACATATGATTCTTCAGGTATAATTTCATTGTTATAACCTCGAACAAGACAGAATTATAAGTGGGTTGCCATTTACCATGCCTGCAATTTTGTACCGTATCCATTCGTTCATTCATTCATTCATTTATTTAGCTTCCATAGACTGTACAATTACATATTTTGAAATATGCCAACAGTATAGGAGTTGTCAAGTGATTTCGTAATACTAACAATAATATATGCACAACAATGAACATTTTGAAAAAGAAGAACAGAAACACCACATACCTCAATGTTAGGACAGCACATCTTAATTTTTTTAAATAATATTAATAACCAATATTTACAAGACAAAATAAAAATATATTGGTGTGGTGTTAATAATGTGAACATAGTCAATGTGACATTAACATATTTTTAAGGCTATATACTAGATTACAAGTTAATAAGTAGTAGCATCATTACCAGCACTTCATCATGTATTCTTCTGTACTGTAGAAGCAGCTACTCAGCAGGAGATTTTTTAAAGCTGTGGTAAATGAACTGACGGGACTAATATCTTTAATCGTATTTGGAAGCTTATTATACAATCTGATTCCAACAGAGTCTACATGTCTCAAGGCAATGGTTTTACTCTTGTGTTCGATAAAAATATTATTTCTTGTTCGCGTCTGGTAATTGTGATTGTCAAAATTCTTTCTGAAGTGATCAATATTTTTTTTCACGTGTAGAATGCATTGCATGATGTATATACTTGGTACTGGGAGTATCCTTAGTCTCTTAAATAATGGTCTGCAATGATCTAACCTGTTACGTCTCAATATAATTCTGATAGCTCGTTTCTGTATTCGAAAAATAACATCAAGATTTGATTTGTAACAGCCCCAGAGACCAATAGCATAAGTGATGACAGAATGGAAATATCCAAAATATGCCATTCTAACATATTCTTCACTACAACTATTAGACAAAATCCTTAAGGCGAAACAAACAGAACTCAGAGACTTCCCTATTTTTTTAATATGACAATCCCATCTTAATTTTTCATCTATATGGACACCTAAAAATTTTGTGGTCAACGTATTTTCAATTGCATTTGCATTTAATATAAGGTTGTGTTTTTTTGCAGTTTTGTCATGGTAGTTAGATGCCTTGAATTCCATGTATTGGGTCTTTTTAAAGTTTAATGTTAATTTGTTTTTCCTGAACCATGATTCTAACCTAGACAGGACTGTATTTGCTGTAGTTTCTATAGATGTAGGGTCAGGATTATTAATAATTATGTTTGTATCATCAGCATACAGAACTGCTGTTTCTACTTGATTATTGTGAGGAAGATCATTCACATAGATCAAGAAAAGAACAGGCCCCAAAATACTACCCTGCGGAATACCTAAGTCTATGCTTTTTACCTGAGAGTGATATGTCTCATTATGCCCTTTACTGTTACAATGTGTAATTTCAACAAACTGGGATCGTTTATTCAGGTATGATCTAAACCAGTCATTAACAATTCCTCTAACTCCAATCTGATATAATTTGTGCAACAATATTTCATGATCAACAGTATCAAATGCCTTTGAAAGGTCAAGAAATAGTCCTATCACAGTTTCATCATTATCAAGAGCATTTACGACCAACTGTGTAAAATGTGATAAAGCAGACAAAGTACTTCTGCCAGCTCTGAACCCATGTTGTGCATTATTTAACAAGTTATATTTGATTAAAAATTTAGTAAGCCGATCTTTCATAGCACATTCAAATATTTTTGAAATAACAGTAAGTATTGATATTGGTCTGTAGTTATGTAAATCTTGTAAGTTTCCACTTTTAAAGACTGGGATAACTAGCTATTTTTAGGAGATTAGGGAACTGACCACTAGAAAATGATTCATTGATGAGATAAGTTAAAGGCTGTACCAGATAGGGAGCACATTTTTTAATGAGTTTTGTGGGAACTTCATCTACACCTGTGGAAGTTTTGTTCTTCAAAGATTGTATGATTTAAAAAACTCCCAGTTCTGTTACTGGAGTTAACTGCATAGAGTTTTGCACAAAGGTTGGGAGTTCTGGTAATACATCTGATTTATTTGCATTTTCAAGTTTGTATTGTGGGGATAGAAAGAAATCATTTATATAATTAGCCAAATGATGAGGGTCATTCATTTGTATTCCCTTATTTTTTATGGCAGCAACTTTATTTCCAACTGCATGTCTGTTGGTTTCTCCCTTGATTACCTTCCATATGGTTCGTGATTTATTGCACGACTAACTTTCTTGTTATTGTGCATCATCTTAGCCATCCTAAGAACTCTTCGATAGACTGATTTGTAGTTTTTAACATACTTACAAAAAACCTGGTCACAACTCTGCTGTGCTAATCTACTTAGTAATTTACATTTTTGACTTGAGATCCACTGAGCCCACCATTGCATATCACTGGAAAGTGAAACACACTAATCCTGCCAGTTGTATTTTGACAATTTGTTGTAGCGCAGTACCCCATTTAAACTTTTCTTTAAACTGCAAATATGTTTCACATTATTACATCAGGCTTGCCCACATCATAACAATGCTTAAGACTCAATATGGTAGTCACCACGACCTTTCTTACAGCCATTTATATGAACCATGCATGTACCCAAGTTGCAAAACTGATAAAACTTTCATTTAAAGAAAGAAAAAGCCCTATCCCATGTTTAATAACCATATCCAACAACTTGACACAATTTAAGACAGTGCCTGACAATTTCTTGCATTTGATATTTATTCACACTACTAACATTACATGCTAGGTGGACACACAGTACACAAAGATATATGAGGTGGACACAAAGATATATGAAGTAACTTTATATGCAGTTCTGTATTTCTCCTCTACCTGTACATTAAGTTTGATCATCAAAATTCTCAAGCCACAATATCCATTATATATATACTGTATATTTAACTCTAACTTCTAAGAAGATCATCAAGGAGTGATGATCCATTGTTTAGTGAAAGGCAGGAGTTAAAAAAAAAAAAAGCGTTGATATATTAACCATAAAATAACTGCTGTAGAGGATATATTGTTCCAAGAACCTATGATGAATACTGATCTGAGCAACATGCATGCAGTCTTACAGTGGCAGACACACATAACGAAAGCTCAACAAAACAGGTTCCAATTAATTCCTCCTTAATATGTACATAGGCTGTTCAATAAGGAAGTTTGATGATAAAACTTTCATTTAAAAAAAGAAAAAGCCCCATCCCATGTTAAATAACCATATCCAACAACTTGACACAATTTAGGACAGTGACTCTGACAATGTAACTTATCCTTTCACCTTGTTCTTACAACACCAAATCTCCATTTCAGTTAATCCTAAAACAAATAACCACAATGATGAAAATGAACTTGGGATGACTGTTTTATGGGGGAGAAGTACTTATCATCCTCAATTTTTTTCACATCGAAAGAAGATAGGAATTGAAGAGCAAAGGTGAAAGAAATAGATTAACATTCCCTATTTCTAATGATCAGAGATTCAAGAAATCACCAGCAGTTGTGGAAAAAATGTGAAAAAATAACTTTAAAAATATTTCATGTAGTCAATATATATCATCACTTTTCCACAAGAGCTAGACTTATTTATTGAACATTCTTTGCAATTTCTAACTAGCAATGTATGCTAGTGCAATCTTCAGGTTATGTATATTCTATGGAAATATGAAAAATAAAATTGTTACAAAATTATAAGCAAACTGTATGGAAAGATGCAACATATTGCTACTGAACACATTAGCTACTTAACATCAAAATTTGGATTGTTTGAGGAAGCGATTTCTTAAACATCCATATTTTGGCAAGACAATTCTCTATTTCAAGAATCGCAGTTTAGACAGATAGGTTCACGAAAGGATCTTGACTTACAAGTATGGAAGAGATCCTGGGCAGAGGGAGTCGATCTAGGAACAAAAGGCACCATCTTCTTCGTCCACCACTGAATGTTCAGACTGAACTACAGAAACCGCTTCCAGCACAATCATCAAACTGAAATAAAAAATTTTACAAACTCCTTGGGAAGTTGTAAAATTAAAAAGATTTTATTCCTTAATATATTAATGAGATGTTTCGAACAGGACTCTCAAAATTATGCAATATGCAAGAACGTAAATATCATTTATGCCCTGGAATTATGAACATCAATCCATAACCAAATATGACTTAACATGCACTGGGGGAAAAAACAAGAAAAACTATAGTCTGTTTTTTTGAGTTGATGGATTCTTCTCACCTTGTAGGACAGGCAAGAGAATGGACAATTCCTCTCACCCCAAGTGGACAGCTACAGGGAGGGTGAAAATAAACAGCTTGTATAATTGTACTTCATGCCAGTTGTGAAGAAGATTCATTTTTCAGTCTAAACATCCCAGAGACTACAACGAGGAAATGGATAGCAATAAATTCTTGAAGTAGTTCAAAGACCAGTCTTTTACTGTGGTGCACAATGAGCTATCATTCACATGAATTAGACAAAGTATCTACAACAAATAGCTCTAAAGCATGAATGCATACGTGGTTACGAAAAGAAAAACATTGTTTGATGAGCACAGGGTTAAGCCTAAATTATATGAAAACGTACACTGTATAAACAGCAATTCAGAACGTACAAACAGATAAAATAGCAAAGGAAATTGGACATAGTGTAATTAGATAACCTACGTACCATTGTGAATTTAACCCTAACAAGCTTATACGAGCACAAGTAACAACACACTGTACGAAAAAGGAATGCAAAATTTACCACAAGACACGTTAGAAACATTTCAAGATATGGTACGTTCAATTACTACTGATATAGATGTTGATTACCATAGGGAACCTGAAATATTTGTCCAGAATGAGCAAATTTATAATACCAATATAGTTGGTCCGTTATTGGACACTATAAATTTTCCAGCTAATTCATTCCTGGTTGCCAGCGTTTTGCCCCAGTGTGCTAAGTTGGGCCCATCAGTTGGTAAATAGCACACATACCAAGACACATGGCTAGTGGATACCATGGAGGCCACTGCGTAGGCTACTGGAGCCACCAGCAGTGCCAATGCACTACGAGAGACTGTCTCATTTTCAAAAACTGATGCCTGCCTGGCAATCAGACTGCACACTGAACCGGACAAAGCATCTACATCAGATAGCTCTAAAGCATGAATGCATAAGTGGTTACAAAAAAAAAAACATTGTCTGATGAGCACATAGTTAAGCCTAAATTATATGAACTCATACACTATACAAACCGCAATTCAGAACGTACAAACAGATATAACTACAAAAGAAATTGGACATAGTGTAATTTGATTACCTCTGTACCACACTGACACAAAACGCTGGAAACCAGGAATGAGTTAGCTGGAAAATTTATAATGTCAAAAAACGAAGGAACTATATTGGTATTACAATTACTACTGAGCGGTGGAAAGATGCATGCCAGAACATGAGAAAACTGGAGGATTTCCATTGGGAATGAGACCGGCTAACTGACTAAATCACTGATCAGTTCATCAAAAACTTGGCTGCTGAATCTGATCAGGATACTGTCGACACAAAAGATGAACACCCGTCCACTTCATTGTAGCACTCAGAATAAGGCAATGTAAATATTATATAGTAGATATATATTTAGTTTTAGCTTATTTTGTGTGACTAGTGGATATAATATGAACATTATAATCCGGGAGATCATTTAAGGATCATTATGATTAATCATAAACAAGCTGCGATTGTCTCATTTTCAAGCCCTTTGTGTTCACAGAAACAAGATTGTAAAATCTTATGTTAGTATATTTCTGCATTATTTAGTAATTTGATCATTCTATACAGGCCGGCAGTAATTGTTTAAATTTATTCAAGAATAAGATATCAAATTCGCTATTAAGAAGGCAGAATTGCTACTGCTACTAACAATACATTTTGAGATTCCAGGTAGCTTTTATTCCTCCATTACCATGTCATGCGACTGGTTTAAACAGGGAAACAGGAAGAGTCCATCAACTCACCAAACGGACTATAACCATTTTAACCAAGGATTTACATGAAATACGAAAAACACATTATTTGAAGTGAAATAATGCATGAGAAAACTAGTTTTGTCGGAGTAAATTTATTGTTGAAATCTCCATTAAAAGAAATAAACGTCATATCTTCAGTGAGTAACAAGCACTCTCATTCTCTTTCTTGCTAATCCTTGAAGTTGATGAAAGTTGCTGCTTAAAGGGGCATAACAACTAGGTCATCAGCCCCTGCTAATCCTAATCTACATGATAGTTTAATGGCTAACTCACTCTTCTAGATCTAGAAATGCCTTACTGTGTACAAAGAATCTGACTTACCTGATTATACAATTTCAGTTCCCTTTCCAGCATGATACCCAAGTACAATAAAGTACAGTATTTTTTAAATTCGCTGGTGTTGAGAAGAAGGGGATAAACAGTGTGTGACATTGAAGTGCACCACAGTGTATAGTAAATCTCACTATTCCAAAGGAGTGATCTGGTATTAATTGTTGCTAAACACACTTTCCTAAATGAGTGGGAAGGTGGTTTACTAGGAATAAGACATTACCAGTTATTAGGCCCATCCACATGTCAATGCAAAAAGTGTTTGATAACATATTATTGAGAGGTCTCGTGGTAGATTTTGCTGTTAATAATTTAAAGCTAGATTTAAAATTTATTTGTCTGGCTATGCTGATGAGCAGAAACATAAATATGACTATTCCCATTTCACACAACACTCTGATTTAAATAGGAAGATTTTGTTGTTTAATCAATCAATCAATCCTGATCTGCATTTAGGGCACTCGCCCAGGTGGCAGATTCCCTAACTGTTGCTCTCCTAGCCTTTTCCTAAATGATTTCAAAGAAATTGGAAATTTATTGAACGTCTCCCTTGGTAATTTATTCCAATCCCTAACTCCCCTTCCTATAAATGAATATTTGCCCCAGTTTGTCCTCTTGAATTCCAACTTTATCTTCATATTGTGATCTTTCCTACTTTTATAAACGCCATTCAAACTTACTCGTCTGTCATTCCACGCCAACTCTCCGCTGACAGCTCGGAACATACCACTTATGATATAGATGTTGATTCCCATAGGGAATCTGAAATATTTGTCCTGAATGAGCAAATTTATAATACCAATATAAATGGTCCGTTATTGGACATTATAAATTTTCCAGCTAGCTCACTCTTGGTTGCCAGCGTTTCGCCCTCGTGTGCTAGGGTGGGCTCATCAGTTGGTACCTAGCACACCTACCAATACGCTGGCTAGTGCATACCGTGGAGGCCACTGCGTAGGCTAACTGGAGCCACCGGCAGTGCCAATGCACTAAGAGACTTTGTCTCATCACTAAAAATTGATGCCTGCTTGGCCATCAGATGATATAGATGTTGATTCCCATAGGGAATCTGAAATATTTGTCCTGAATGAGCAAATTTATAATACCAATATAAATGGTCCGTTATTGGACATTATAAATTTTCCAGCTAGCTCACTCTTGGTTGCCAGCGTTTCGCCCTCGTGTGCTAGGGTGGGCTCATCAGTTGGTACCTAGCACACCTACCAATACGCTGGCTAGTGCATACCGTGGAGGCCACTGCGTAGGCTAACTGGAGCCACCGGCAGTGCCAATGCACTAAGAGACTTTGTCTCATCACTAAAAATTGATGCCTGCTTGGCCATCAGATGATATAGATGTTGATTCCCATAGGGAATCTGAAATATTTGTCCTGAATGAGCAAATTTATAATACCAATATAAATGGTCCGTTATTGGACATTATAAATTTTCCAGCTAGCTCACTCTTGGTTGCCAGCGTTTCGCCCTCGTGTTCTAGGGTGGGCTCATCAGTTGGTACCTAGCACACCTACCAATACGCTGGCTAGTGCATACCGTGGAGGCCACTGCGTAGGCCCACCCTAGCACACGAGGGCGAAACGCTGGCAACCAAGAGTGAGCTAGCTGGAAAATTTATAATGTCCAATAACGGACCATTTATATTGGTATTATAAATTTGCTCATTCAGGACAAATATTTCAGATTCCCTATGGGAATCAACATCTATATCATCTGATGGCCAAGCAGGCATCAATTTTTAGTGATGAGACAAAGTCTCTTAGTGCATTGGCACTGCCGGTGGCTCCAGTTAGCCTACGCAGTGGCCTCCACGGTATGCACTAGCCAGCGTATTGGTAGGTGTGCTAGGTACCAACTGATGAGCCCACCCTAGCACACGAGGGCGAAACGCTGGCAACCAAGAGTGAGCTAGCTGGAAAATTTATAATGTCCAATAACGGACCATTTATATTGGTATTATAAATTTGCTCATTCAGGACAAATATTTCAGATTCCCTATGGGAATCAACATCTATATCATCTGATGGCCAAGCAGGCATCAATTTTTAGTGATGAGACAAAGTCTCTTAGTGCATTGGCACTGCCGGTGGCTCCAGTTAGCCTACGCAGTGGCCTCCACGGTATGCACTAGCCAGCGTATTGGTAGGTGTGCTAGGTACCAACTGATGAGCCCACCCTAGCACACGAGGGCGAAACGCTGGCAACCAAGAGTGAGCTAGCTGGAAAATTTATAATGTCCAATAACGGACCATTTATATTGGTATTACATACCACTTAGTCGAGCAGCTCTTCTTCTTTCTCTCAATTCTTCCCAACCCAAACATTGCAACATTTTTGTAACACTACTCTTTTGTCGGAAATCACCCAGAACAAATCGAGCTGCTTTTCTTTGGATTTTTTCCAGTTCTTGAATCAGGTAATCCTGGTGAAGGTCCCATACACTGGAACCATACTCTAGTTGGGGTCTTACCAGAGACTTATATGCCCTCTCCTTTACATCCTTACTACAACCCCTAAACACCCTCATAACCATGTGCAGAGATCTGTACCCTTTATTTACAATCCCATTTATGTGATTACCCCAATGAAGATCTTTCCTTAGATTTGTCCTCGAAAGTCTCTTCAAACTTTACGAAATATTAATATATCAAGAATGTCTTTAGCAATGTTAACGAAAAACAAAAATATCACAAAAAAAATTAGTGTTATGGAATTAATAAATCAGACTGATTACCCATCAATGTTTAAATTCAATTAAGCAATCAAATGCTTTTTAATCAGTTGCTCAAACCAGTTAAATTTCACCGTGGGGTGAAGGAAACTTCACTGGTCTATGAATCCTGGTTATTCCTCGTTCACTGGCAGGAAAAGATTTGATAGTCATTCTTCAAAACACGGACTTATCAGCACAAATGAGTTTTACGTCGACATAAGCAGTTGCAAATGATGCAATTTATAATTGGAAGGAGCTGATCTTGCACCTAGCAGGCACTTTTGTAAGTAACAAACCACCTCCAGAAATACAAATGTCAACAATATGTACAGGGACAGGACAAACTTAAACGACCTACCCCCTCCCATCGCCCCCTGAATGCCATAAGAGGTCAACATTCCTAGCAGATAATTTTGTCTTTGTCGGTATTTTCTCCAATAAATAGACAAGAAGGGGCCTGGTATTAAGAGTTTTCCAGAAAATGAGGACGTTTGAGCTTGTCACAAAGGACAGGTCCAATTTGGCAGAGCAACCTAATTCTGTTTCTTGGAAAGGGATAGGGACAGGGACTGGACAGTCGTGGGTTGAACTAAAAAAAAGCTAGTACTGTATCTTCCTCTGTCTACAATGAGAAATTCTCCTCCAGCAAAGAAATTCTCAACTGACTTGGAACAGTTTTCTTTCATATATATTATGCAGGATTGTTAAATGCTTAGAGTTTAGTGTGTTGTAGATTGAAAAAATGAGCTTTAAACTGCTGTGTGAGAAACTTGGCATTGGGTTTAAATTAAATTAACATGTGTAAAGGTGACTGATCAAAAAATAGAGTTTTGTAAGGAACACACAAAATCCTTCAGTCATAGTGGAAGCACAAGCAGACATGTTCATCCTTACCAAAGCAGATCTACCGTGTCTACTGATGTTGCTATTCCCAACACATCTCGGTCAACGCTGGAACATCTTATAGTGAAACCTACATCCCCTGTAACAAAAAAACCCCACGGCACAACACCCTGAAGGGCCGTGACTTACAAAGCTCAGCCCTGAAGACCTCCAAATTACAAGGTGATGCATGGTAAGCATGAAAAATCCTTTCAGCATTCCTGGTTTTCAAGACCGGGATAAAAGAAACAGCATCGACTAATAAAATAGTTGAATGTGCAAGATAGTTGGCAGGTCAACATCGACTAAGATCATGATCACGAAGTGGTTTTACACACAGCTCTTGCTTGGAACCCATACAACCTCTCTTGTAGAGATGCAGTAACAAAGAGGAATTGTAGAGATGCAGTAACAAAGAGGAATTGTTAACGTATACTACTGATGTTGCTACTCCTAAGACATCTCAGTCAACTCTGAAACATGTTATAGTGAAACCTGCATTGTCTGTAACAAAAAAATTGTTATGTTCATATTGAAGAGTCTCTTGGAAACTAAAGATTTTAGCCATGCATAGAAATATGTAACCTTGGAGGTAGTAAATATGTGACAAGTGTTGCACTGTCAGCAGTAACGTACTTAAAGTCTTTAAATTCTGCTGGCGTCAATTCAGGGTAAGTAGTCAGATTTTAAAAATTTATAGCAGAAGATTTGATGGGGAGAGTAAGTAAGTGGTGTAATTAACACATCTTTCAGGAAACTACAGACCTTGAACCTAGATTTAAATATCTGAAATGCATTCAATAATATAGGGAATGTGTGGACAAAAATTTCTGACAAGAGGTGTGAGCAACAAACCACCTCCTGAGAGAATCATGTGCATCAAGACTAGGAAAGTGACTTTACTTCGAGAGTGCAGGTGATGGAAGAAGATTGAACAGACTGAAGTCAGTACAAAACTAATATTTCAACATCCTTTCCAACAGACAGCGAAGTTTGCAAATCTTAGCAGGAACTAGAGGATGATTGCAGACCCTCAACACTGGTGGAAAACACATTCTACCCAGTTTCCACATCTCGCAGCCATAGCAAAGAAGTTGCTTTGTATAACAGGTACATCAGTTCCCAGTGAACAAATTTATAGAGATGCTGGAAATATTGCTACATAGAAAAGAGTGCCCATTTATTTCCAAGTATGTCAACGTCCTGATGTGTTTGAAGACTCAGTTTAATGAGATGGAATTAGGTAAGTGGAAGTTAGTTTTCCAAATCAGTGCCAACTGCCACTTGAGATTTTGTGCGACATTCAAATAATAATAATAATAATAATAATAATAATAATAATAATAATAATAATAATAATAATAATAATAATAATAATAATAATAATAATCTATAAATCAATCACTACTTATCTGCATTTAGGACAGTTGCTCAGATAGCAGATTCCCTATCTGTTTTCCAAGCCTCTTCTTAAATTATTTCAAAAGATTTGGAAATTTATTGAATACCTCCCTTGTTAAGTTATTCCAATCCGTAACTCCCCTTCCTATAAATGAATGTGTGCCCGCCCCAATTTGTCCTCTTGAATTCCAACTTTCTCTTCATATTGTGATCTTTCCTACTTTTATAGACACCACTCAAACTTATTCGTCTTCTAATGTCATTCCACAATATCTCTCTACTGACAGCTCGAAACATACTACTTAGTCAAGCACAAGCAGCTCATCCCCTTTCCCCCAAGTCTTCATGGCTCAACCTTTTGCAATATTTTCATGAGGCTACTCTTTTGTTGGATATCCAGAACAAATCAAGCCGCTTTTCATTGGATTTTTCCAATATTCGAATCAAGTAATTCTGGTGAGGATCTAGTAGGGGTCGTACCAGACTTATATGCCCTCTCCTTTACATCCTTATTACAACCCCCAAACACCCTCATAAAAATGTGCAGAGATCTGTACCCTTTATTTACAATCGCATTTATGTGACTACCCCAATGAAGATCTTTCCTTATATTATCACCTAGGAACTTACAATGATTCCCGTAAGGAACTTGCAGCACATCAACACAGTAATTAAAACAGGGAGGACTTCTATTTCTGAAACGCACAATGTGACTTTTAACCCAGTTTACCATCATACACACACAACTTTTAACTTATTTATTACTCTATACAGAATAACATCATCTGCAAAAAGCCTTGTCTCTGATTTCACTTCTTTACTCATATCATTTTGGGACAATTGCACTCCTTTTGCCAATACTCTCCCATGATCCACCCTATCAAATGCCTTAGACAGGTCAATTGCGATACAATCCATTTGATCCCCTGAATCCAAGATATCTGATATAACTTGCTGGAATCCTACAAGTTGAGCTTCAGTGGAATAACCGTTCCTAAACCCGAACTGCCCTCTATCGAACCAGTTATTAATTTTGCAAACCTGTCTAATACAATCAGAAAGAATGCTTTCCCAAAGCTAACATGCAATGTATGTCGAACTAACTGGCCTGTAATTTTCAGCTTTACGACTATCACCCTTTCATTTGTACACAGGGGTTACTATAGCAACGCTCCATTCATTTGGTATAGCTCCTTCATACTCCTTTCTGCCTTTTGAAGATACTCACATACAAACTCCCCTTGTTCATTAATGATTTCTGGAATGTCCAAGGAACCTGTTTATATAATAATGTGACTTCCGCCATTTTAATGTGTGCGGCATCGGGATGAGCAAGCTACCTGTCTCCAACGGGGGAGGAGGGTGTGCAACATCACCGACTTACGACCCTGCCCTCTTACCACTGCAAGCAACCGGTCAGAGATGAGTTATGTGCACACTGGCCAGCTACCACTCCTGTCATCACTCCCTCCCTTCTGGCAGTATGAGAAGCAGCCAGAAAGGTGTAACACTATAGCAAGTTACACTAAAGTAGATTTGTTGATTTCTTCCCTGAAGGTAATTTCCCTATAGTGAATAAAAAGACCCCAAATTCAGGAAGAAATACATCTGCTGGCAAAAAGTGGCAGTTGAAAAAAAAAAATTTTAATATAAACTATGATGTAATCTTAGAAATAACATAGCTGCAATTGTACTAAACTTGAAGGTTAGACTTGTGAACGTGCAACATGCAAATTCACGCTGTTTAAACCAATTTTGACATAATGACCCACTATCATAAAGAGCCTACACTTTTTCTGGTATTGTCAATAAATTTAAATTTTTACCCAAAAATCTTCACTTAAAATTATGCTAATGCGCACAACTGAAGTTCACACTAACAGTAACAGAAACGAACACTTGCCATCCAGTATGTCCCCCTTCGCCAATAATTATGGCCTGCATCCTGTTGAGCAAGATCTCAATGAAGGTTCTTGATGTGTGCCTGGTCGATACCAATCCATTCCTCTTGAAGTGCTAATATCTCCAGAATAGGATTATGGCCTCGGATTAATCTATCCAGCTTATCATAGAGATGTTCTACAAAATTAAATCAGGGCTGCATGCTCGCCAGCTGAGCCAAACAATCTCCAAGGCATCTATACACTGCCGTAGGCAACGCACTACATGCGGATGAACACTGTTGTGCACGATTACGAATTTGTCTAAAATAAATGGAACAATGGGCACGGCCTGTTCAGCAAGAATCTCGATGTAGCAATAACCGTTGAGGTTTCCATTCTCAGTTAATACCAACTCTGTTCACGCCTCCATGGAGAAGCCGTTTCACACTATCCCAGAACCTTCGCCAAATGACATCTTTACAGAGAATGTACATTCTGCATACCAGTTTATAAAGATCTCTTTTCTTACCATCTGGAGATCTCAGGGAGAACCCGTACTCATCAGAACATTTGGTTCCACTGCTGCATGGTCCACTGGGTGTGCTGCCAAGACTGGCGGGTCGGTGCTGTCTGGTCAGATCTGGCTCAATAGCTGATCGTTGTACATGTCACAGTCAATTCCGAGCTTCAATCACATTTGTAAGGCGATCTCTAAGAACCTGGCTGAAGTCTTCCTTTTTCTGCCTGATCCAGATCTTCTGGAGTAACTACGCATTTCTCAAAATTGTTTCACTGCCTCTTGCAGTAGGTGGATGGTGTGCCTGTGGTAGCAGCTGTGTAAAGGAAGCTGCATTTAACAGCAATTAAAGCAAGGGCTTTGGAAACTTTTTTGGACATCGAGCATATTTTCAACTAGAAAAGACACATCAACCATTGCTGACAGTTGTTATGCTTTCTGCACGGGAGGCAAAAAAAGCAATAAAAGACTATGTAGCAGACGTTCAACACGGAAAAAACACTTGCTCATGGAAAGACGTATTGTTGTGCAATAAAAGTATAGATAAGAAGGGGCCATGCATTCTTATCACCAGATAATACTGCCAATAAAACCAATGATCAACATGCATTACTCGAATCTAAATTATGTTTAGACTTGAATATAACTAAATTAAACAGAATTACATATTTTATTTTTTGCTGGTCAGTCTATATCTGTAAATCCTGCTACCCTCTAAATCTATTTGTAGAAGCAGTGAAAATGAAAGTGGATTCTGCACAGTCAAATTATCCTGTTTTTAAAGATATGTGCAGGCTTGGTAAAATGTTAAGTGGTGACTGAAATGTAATATTACACTTGGACTTCACTCCAGAAGCCATTGTAAAAATAAATAACAGTCCCACAGTTTCTCAGAAACAATAGGTGATGGTTCATGTTTCAACACTTAAATGAAGTTTTCATTACTCATTGTTCTGGCATTATAAAACATCCTTATTATTACTCCTTACTTCAGAAAGCTAATTTGTAGATGTAGTGAAAAGTATCCTGTTTCCAAAGACACGTGCAAGCTTGGTGCAGTGGTAAGCGGTGACTCAGATGTAATATTACACTTGGACTTCACTCCAGAAGACATTGTAAAAAAAATAACTGCCCCACAGGTTTGTAAGAAACAAATGGTGATGGTTCATGTTTAGACATTTAAAAGAAATCTTCATTACTCATTGTTTTTGCAATGCAAGACATGATAGTTATTTTTACTTATTGCTTCAGAAACAGAAATAGGCTGATGAACTCAATTCCAGGCTGCTCGCATCATCATAATCATCAGAAACAAAGGTTTAACTTCTGTCCCAAAATTGACCTTTTAAAAGTCAATTTCAAATTAAATTTGCGACACTACTAAACATCTAGTGTTTGCGGTCCTTTTGTTTCAGTACCGAGCAAGTTGGCTAAGTAGTATGCATAGCGTAGATGTAAGGTCTTGTTCGGGAGATAATGGGTTCAAACTCCATCAACGGCAAACCTGAAGATGTTGCTTTGAAATACTTAAAAGTGACATGTTTTCATAAATTAGTATTGTGGACTTACGTTTTCTAATTTATTGTTATGCTTGTACACTTCACAAAAATGTTTTTTTTTAGTTTTTTTTTTTTACAACTGATTATATACCAGCAGAATACTGTGTAGGAGAGATACTGACTGGGGGGGGGGGGGGGTGATTGAGGATTTAAATGAGACTATAGAGTGGCTATGTGGGAAACTGGGAGTGAGATTTCTAGATATTAATGGGTGGTAACGAGATAGGGATCTGCACTCAGATAGCCTACCCTTAAACTGCAGTGGTACATATAAGTTAGGAAATTTCTTTGGAAGGGGTATAGGGAGGTATTTTCAGGGAAACGGGGTGGTCTAGGGAGCGGTGATATGGGTACAGGGATCTGGAAGTCAAGTAGGGATTACATAAAAATGTTAGTGTTGAACTGTAGAAATATTGTAAAATAAGGAATAGAATTAAGTAATTTAATAGATATATATTTATGAGATATTGTAATAGGAGTTGAATCATGGCTGAGAAATGATATAATGCATGCAGAAATATTCCCACGGAACTGAGGTGTGTATCGTACAAATAGGATAGGAATGGTAGAACGGGGAGTATTCATTCTAGTGAAAGAAAACTTTGTAAGCTACAAAAAAGTTAAATATGACAAACATGAAATTCTAGGTGTAAGGCTCAATTCAAAAGATAATAGGCAACTTGATCTCTTTCGAGTGTACAGACCGGGAAAGGGTAGCGCTGACGCTGATTCAGAATTACTTGATAAGATAATCAGCTATGTGGGAAACGACACAGAAAGGAATGCGATTGTAGCGGAGATCTGAATTTATCAAATGTCAACTGGGAAGGTAATGCGAACGACAGGAAGCATGACCAACAAATGGAAAATAAGAAGTTAACATGGGAAGGACAGCTGATTCAGGAAGTGATGGAACCAACTAGGGGGGAGAATATCCTGAACGTGGTGCTGGTAAAACCAGATGCGCTCTATACAGAAACCGAAGTAACAGATGGTATTAGTAATCGTGAAGCTGTTTTTGTCGTAGTTAAAAATAAATGTCATAGAAAGGAAGGTCTTAAAAGTAGGACTATTAGGCAGTGGCTGATAACGCAGGCATGCAGGAGTTTTTAAAAAGTGACTATGATTGGTGGAAAACTGTAAAAAATGTAAACAGACTCTGGGATGGGTTTAAAGCAATTGTTGGAGAATGTGAAAACAGGTTTGTACCTTTAAAGGTGGTAAGGAATGGGAAACACCCACCTTATTATAACAGAGAAATAGAGAATAAGGAGGTGCGGATTGGAAAGAAAGAGAGTTAGAAATGGCTGTGGAAGTAAGGAGAAATTGAAGGAACTTACTAGGAAACAGAATCTAGCAAAGAAGTCAGCTAAGAATAATATGATGGCAAGCATAATAGGCAGTCATACAAATTTTAGTGAAAAATGGAAGAGTATGTATAGGTACTTTAAGGCAGAAACAGGTTCCGAAAGGGACATTCCAGGAATCGTTAATGAACAAGGGGAGTGTATATGTGAGGATCTTCAAAAGACAGAAGTATTCAGTCAGCAGTATGTAAAGATTCTTGGTTACAAGGATAATGTCCAGATAGAGGAGGTGACTAATGCTAAACAATTATTAAAATGTACATATAACAACGACATTTACAGTACAATAACATACAAACATTGAAAATCAGAAAAGCAGTTGGAATTGATAAGATTTCTAGGGATATACTAAAGACAATGGGTTGGGATACAGTACAATATCTTACCGGGTGAGGTGGCCGTGCGTGTAGAGGCGCGCGGCTGTGAGCTTGCATCCGGGAAGATAGTAGTTTCGAATCCCACTATCGGCAGCCCTGAAAATGGTTTTCCGTGGTTTCCCATTTTCACACCAGGCAAATGCTGGGGCTGTACCTTAATTAAGGCCACAGCCGCTTCCTTCCAACTCCTAGGCCTTTCCTATCCCATCGTCGCCATAAGACCTATCTGTGTCGGTGCGACGTAAAGCCCCTAGCAAAAAAAAAAAGTACCATATCTTAAGGTACTTACTTGATTATTGTTTGCATGAAGGAGCTATACCAAATGAATGGAAAGTTGCTATAGTAAACCCCTGTATATAAAGGAATAGGTGATACATAAAGCTGAAAATAAAGCAATGCATATAAGCTTTGTTTCTGATTATATTAAACAGGTTTGTCAAATTACTAACTGGTTCGATAGAAGGTAATTCGGGTTTAGGAAAGATTATTCAACTGAAGCTCAACTTGTAGGATTCCAGCAAGATATAGCAGGTATCTTCGATTCAGGAGGTCAAAGGGACTGTATCCGCGATTGACCTGTCTAAAGCATTTGATAGGGTGGATCGTGGGAGACTGTACTGTTTGAGTCATCAGTCCAAAGACTGGTTTGATGCAGCCCTCCATGCCACCCTATCCAGCGCTAACCTTTTCATCTCTACGTAACTATTACATCCTACACCTGCTCTAATCTGCTTGTCATATTCATATCTTGGTCTGCCCCTACCGTTCTTACCACCTACACTTCCTTCAAAAACCAACTGAACAAGTCCTGGGTGTCTTAAGATGTGTCCTATCATTCTACCTCTTCTTCTCATCAAATTTAGCGAAATACTGGCAAAAATTAGTGCAATTGGACTAGACAAAGGGTAGTGTTTCACGTTGGTACTAACAACGTAAGACAAGCAGGTATAAGTACCAACATAGTTGGGGATGTGTGGGATGTGGTAAATGCAGCACGGATGAAGTTTAAGCAAGCGGAGATTGTTATCAGTGGAATACAGTGTAGGAGGGATACTGACTGGAAGGTGATTGGGGATTTAAATGAGACTATGGGGTGGGTATGTGGGAAACAGGGAGTGAAATTTCTAGATCCTAATGGGTGGGTAGGAGATAGGGATCTGCGCTCAGATGGCCTTCACTTAAACCTCAGTGGTACATATAAGTTAGGAAATTTGTTTAGAAGGGTTATAGGGAAGTACATTCAGGGAAACAGGGTGCACTAGGCAGCGGTGTTAAGGGAACAGGGAACTGGAAATCAAGTAGGGATGACATAAAACTGTTAGTGCTCAACTGTAGAAGTATTGTAAAGAAAGGAATAGAATTAAGTAATTTAATAGATATATATACTTACCAGATATTGTAATAGGAGTTGAATCATACCTGAGAAATGATATAATGGATGCAGAAATACTCTCACGGAGCTGGAGGGTGTATCGTAGAGATAGGAAAGTTAGGAGGGGGAGTATTCATTCTCGTGAAAGAAGAATTTGTAAGCTACGAAAAAGTTAAAGATGACAAGCACGAAATTCTAGGGGTAAGGCTCATTTCTAAAGATAATAGGCAACTAGATGTCTTTGGAGTGTACAGACCAGGAAAGGGTAGCGCAGATGCCGATTCAGAATTATTTTATAAGATAATCAGCTATGTGGGAAACGATAAGGAAAGGAACGTAACTAGCGGGTGATCTCAATTTACCAAATGTCAATTGGGAAGGTAATGCGAACGACGGGAAGCATGACCAACAAATGGCAAATAAGTTAATATGGGAAGGGCACGTGATTCAGAAAGTGATTGAACCAACTAGAGGGAAGAATATTGTAATGGTTGTCGAGTCCGCCATGCTAACTCGCTACGCGCCGGGGCCGTCACCCATCGCCCCACCCCCCTTACGCTCGAGCGCGCCAATCCGAAAGCAACACTCAAGCGCTGGGCCGGCCCTTCTCACTTCTATCTGCGGTCACGCCGCAGCGAACTACGGAAACGACTGGAAGACTAATCTGGAGTCTTCTATTTCGCGAGATCCCTCGATCCATCGAACATCCGGACTATTCCAGAAGGGCTGGCGCAGGTATAAAAGAGCAGTTACTTGCCTACAGAGTTAGTCAGTGAGAATTGGTGAGCGAGAGTTAGAGAGTGAGTGAGCGGAGAGCGCAGTCAGTGGTAGCCTGGGCTGAGATGTCAGCCTGATCGAGTATCAGCCTGTTGGAGCCAAGGACTCGTGCCTGTTCCCCTGACGTGTGTGTGTGTGTGTGTGTGTGTGTCCCTTGAGGCTGGCTGCTGGAAGAGAACCTGGAGTGTTCTGGAGCGGCGAAGAAGGGAACACTAGGAGACGACTTGTGTAGACCGCGAACGGGGTTCGATGGACAGTGAACAGAGGATACTATCCCGACCTGCGAGGCTGACATGTAGGCTGTGGACCGTGACAGCGCTAACGAGTGTGACTGAGTGGCTGAGAGAGTGTACTGCAAATAATCGATGACTGTGTGTATGTGTGTGTGTCATTGTAGATGGAACATAAGAGAAACTAAGAGAGAGAGCGTGAAACGTCTGTAAGTGTATGACCGTGTACGTGTGTAAGTTGTAAGCTCGGCTATCGTCTCTGTGTGTGTGTGTGTGTGTAAATCTGTAGTTGTAGTGCTTAGTTAATAAATCTTAGAAATAGGTTGCTACCAGGTGCTGTACGTATTTAATTACCCCGCCAACACGTTACAATATTCTGGATGTGGTGCTGGTAAAACCAGATGCGCTCTATAGAGAAACCGAAGTAATAGATGGTATTAATGATCACGAAGCTGTTTTTGTGGTAATTAAAAATAAATGTGAAAGAAAGGAAGAGATTAAAATTAGGACTGTTAGGCAGTACCATATGGCTGATAAAACAGGCATGAGGGAGTTTTTAATAAGCAACTATGATCGGTGGAAAACGGTAAATAAAAATGTAAACAGACTCTGGGATGGGTTTAAAGCAATTGTTGAGGAATGTGAAAATAGGTTTGTACCTTTAAAGGTGGTAAGGAATGGTAAAGATCCACTATATTATAACATGGGAGTAAAGAGACTAAGAAGGAGGTGCAGGTTGGAAAGAAATAGAGTTAGAAATGGCTGTGGAAGTAAGGAGAAATTGAAGGAACTTACTACGAAATTCAATCTAGCAAAGAAGTCAGCTAAGGATAACATGATGGCAAGCATAATTGGTGGCCACACTAATTTTAGTGAAAAATGGAAGAGTATGTATAGGTACTTTAAGGCAGAAACAGATTCCATGAAGGACATTTCAGGAATAATTAATAAGAGGGGAGTGTGTATGTGAGGATCTTCAAAAGGCAGAAGTATTCAGTCAGCAGTATGTAAAGATTGTTGGTTACAAGGATAATGTCCAGATAGAGGAGGTGACTAATACTAAAGAAGTATTAAAATTTACCTATGACAGCAATGACATTTACAGTAAGATACAAAAGTTGAAAACTAGAAAAACAGCTAGAATTGATAAGGTTTCGGGGGATATACTATAGACAATGGGTTGGGATATAGTACCATATCTGAAGTACTTGTTTCATTTTTGTTTGCATGAAGGAACTTTACCAAATGAATGGAGAGGTACTATAGGGGCCCCAGGATATAAAGGAAAGGGTGATAGGCATAAAGCTGAAAATTACAGGCCAGTCAGTTTGACATGCATTGTATATAAGCTTTGGGAAAGCATTCTTTCTGATTATATAGAACATGTTTGCAAAATTAATAAATGGTTTGACAGAAGGCAGTTTCGGTTTAGGAAAGGTTATTCTACTGAAGCCCAACTTGTAGGATTCCAGCAAGATATAGCAGATATCCTGGATTCAGGAGGTCAATAGGACTGTATTGCAATTGACTTATCTAAGGCATTTGATAGGGTAGATCATGGGAGACTACTGGCAAAAATGAGTGCATTTGGACTTGACAAAAGAGTGACTGAATGGGTGGCTCTGTTTCTAGAAAATAGACTTCAGAAAATTAGAGTAAGTGAAGCTTTATCTGTCCCTGTAAAAATTAAGAGGGGAATTCCTCAAGGCAGTATTATTGGACCTTTATGTTTTCTTATATATATATCAATGATATGTGTAAAGAAGTGGAATCAGAGATAAGGCTGTTTGCAGACGATGTTATTCTGTACAGAGTAATAAATGGGTTACAAGATTGTGAGCAACTGCAAAATGACCTCGATAATGTTGTGAGATGGACAGTAGGTAATGGTATGATGATAAACTGGGATAAAAGTCAGGTTGTGAGTTTCACAAATAGGAAAAGTCCTCTCAGTTTTGATTACTGCGTTGATGGGGTGAAAGTTCCCTTTGAGGATCATTGTAAATACCTAGGTATAAATATAAAGAAAGATCTTCATTGGGGTAATCACATAAGTATGATTGTAAATAAAGGGTACAGATCTCTGCACATGGTTATGAGAGTATTTAGGGGTTGTAGTAAGGATGAAAAGGAGAGAGCATATTTGTCTCTGGTGAGACCTCAACTTGAGTATGGTTCCAGTGTATGGGACCCTTACCAGGATTACTTGATTCAGGAACTGGAAAAAATCCAAAGAAAAGTAGGTCGATTTGTTCCGGGTGATTTCCGACAAAAGAGTAACGTTACAAAAATGTTGCAAAGTTTGGGCTGGGAAGACTTGGGAGAAAGGAGACGAGCTGCTCGACTAAGTGGTATGTTCAACAACAATAAAGGTGTTTTAATTTAATCCACCTATTCAATACTTTTATTTTCACTTATAGTGGTTACATAAATAGACTCACAGTTAAATGGGACATGTTTCGCCCTCAATTAAGGGCATCTTCAGCCTAAAAACAATCATCAAGAGTACAACTAATATTAAAAGTGGAAGCTAAAAGTTTAGCCAGTTATTAAAATTCGGGACATAAAAATGTAAAAAATGATGCAATATATAAAGATGCTAATGGAACCACTGTCAATGATTAAACTATAATCTTGTCGGAGACTAAAACTTCTTCCATTAAAATTCAAATTAAAAGAGTTAATTTAAAATGTTAGTGGAAAACCAAAGTGGTAATAATATAAAGCCAACGACAAGAGGGAGTGAACACAAGAATAAACATGATTGTCATAAATACAATATATCCAAGGCCGCTGATGAAATTTGTCAGCATGAAGTGAGACAGATGGATCAGTTGAAAAATTGTAAGTGGCCCTTACCACCAGTAGGTAATACTATTGGGTGAAACCTTGCCAGGAAATGTCAGTAGATACTGAAAATAATGTTTTATGTTAAAGTTGTTATTTGTTACCTACTGTTGTGTTGGTTGCTGCCCTTCTGTTGGCTCAGAGCCAACATAAACCAACATAAAACATTATTTTCAGTATCTACTGACATTTCCTGGCAAGGTTTCAGCCAATAGATTTGCCCACCGGTGCTAAGGGCCACTTACAATTTTTCAACTGATGCTTCTGTCTCACTTCATGCTGACGAATTTCATCAGCGGCCTTGGACATATTGTATTTATGACAATCATGTTTATGCTTGTGTTCAAGTCCTCATGTCGTTGGCTTTATATTATTACCACTTTGGTTTTCCACTAACATTTTAAATGAACTGTTTTAATTTGAATTTTAATGGAAGAAGTTTTAGTCTCTGACAAGATTATAATTTAATCATTGACAGTGTTTCCATTAGCATCTTTATATATTGTATCATTTTTTACATTTTTATGTCCCGAATTTTAATAACTGGCTAAACTTTTAGCTTCCACTTTTAATATTAGTTGTACTCTTGATTGTCTTTAGGCTGAAGATGCCCTTAATTGAGGGCGAAACATGTCCCATTTAACTGTGAGTCTATTTATGTAACCATTGTAAGTGAAAATAGAAGTATTGAATAGGTGGATTAAATGAATTTTTTTTGCTAGTTGCTTTACGTCGCACCAACACAGATAGGTCTTATGGCGACGATGGGACAGAGAAGGGCTAGGAGTGGGAAGAAAGCGGCCATGGCCTTAACCCTTTCCCGCCCACATTTTCAGTCCGCGTATCGCCAGATTTCAACCTATTATTTAGGAAAAATTGAAGCAAAGCACACTGTTTCAGAAAAAGTTAAATATAATAAAAACTATTGATCACAATGTATTAAAATTTTCAATAATATTAGAAAGCATACCATCACATCCATTTCCATATTCATTGAGTCATAAGGTTGTTGGTTCAAACCTCCACCTCCCTAATTGTGATACTCGACACATTCTCATGTTGTATGAATCCCTCTAAACCAATAACAACGTGATTCTGGAAGTGGAATGTATACTGTATATCAGCTTCTATTTCCCCTGAGCAAGTGTCTTCACATTCTATACCTACGTTTCCGGAATGTGCCTCTTTGAATGGTGCATTGAATATTTATATACAAGCGGCTATCTCACTAAATAGTTTGTCTCCTCCTAACATAAGTCAAAAATAATATATATTTCTCGTAATACTGTTTCGAAATTATGGACAGGTTCAACATCATCCATATAATCATTCGGAGTAACGAAACGAAATATTTGTGTTACCTGAAATACCGCGGCATCGCAATCGGGTTCGAATTCTCGATATCCGTTTTCACTTATATCACTGTTATCACTAAAATTATCTTCGTTGATACGTTATTCCCTCACTAAAAATTCACCTCCACCCCTACTGAACGATTATGTGTACCTTTCTTCGCCTATATTCTGCTCATTTACAATATCCGCAGTATTCAATCCCGCCATGTCTACGAAAGAAACAGCGGAACCGCGCTCGCGGAAGTTCAAGACCGTTTCCTAGGCGACGTCAAGACAGATTATCGCTCTTCTTTAATTTTGTAAGCCTTGTAGATCGTACTGCGTGTTCATAAATGCCTCATAAACACATCAAAGCCGAAGAAAATAAAAAACTATTGCATAGCTCGCGTAAGTCTGCAGATAATGCAGCCAGGCGCTTTCGGGCGATAAGGACCGGAAAGCAAAGTGAAGAGTCGGGCGCTAAGGGATAATTAAGGTACAGCCCCAGCATTTGCCTGGTGTGAAAATGGGAAACCACGGAAAACCATTTTCAGAGCTGCCGAGAGTGGGCTTCGAACCTACTATCTTCCGAATACTGGATGCACATAAGCGACTGCAGCTATCGAGCTCGGTGGGATTAAATTAAAACACCTTTATTGTTGTTGAACTGTAAATTTTCAATAGGACCAAAAATGAGATTTATAACATGTAATAAGTGGTATGTTCCGAGCTGTCAGTGGAGAGATGGCGTGTGAGGATATCAGTAGACGAATAAGTTTGGATGGTGTCTTTAAAAGTAGGAAAGATCACAATATGAAGATAAAGTTGGAATTCAAGAGGACAAATTGGGGCAAATATTCGTTTATAGGAATGGGAGTTAAGGGATTGGAATAACTTACCAAGGGAGATGTTCAATTTCCAATTTCTTTGCAATCATTTAAGGAAAGGCTAGGAAAACAACAGATAGGGAATCTGCCACCTGCCCTAAATGCAGATCAGTAGTGATTAATTGACTGAATGGGTTGCTATATTTCTAGAAAATAGATCTCAGAGAATTAGTCACAGGTGAATATCTGACCCTGTAATAATTAAGAGGGGAATTCCTCAGGGCAGTATTATTGGACCTTTATGTTTTCTTATATATATAATCAGTAAAGAAGTGGAATCAGAAATAAGGCTTTTTGCAGATGTTTGAAATCATTTAACAAGAGTCTAGGAAAACAAACTACACATAGGTAATCTGCCACCTGGGCAACTGTCCTAAATGCAGATCAGTATTTATTGATTGATGTTTTTCTATGGCTTCCCATTTTTATACCAGGGAAATGCCAGGACTGTACCTTAATTAAGGCTGCGGCCACTACCTTCCCAATCCTAACCATTCCCCCAAACCAGCGTCTGTGTTGTTTTTGAACACTGAAATCCTCAATAGCAATCTTGAGACATCACCTCTATGCTCCATCCACTTAATTACATCAATCGAAGTAATTTATCTGCTGCTTCTTTGTTTTCTGTATATTATCAATGTAATGATTGTCTTTTTTTACTCTGTATTCTGTACAAAATTTATATTGTATGATATTCTTTGTTGGTTTGGCAACGTCGCGTTATTTGAGGAAGAATAAATATATCATTATTATTAATGCACAAAGAATTTTAACTCTTATATTTTGATGAAAATAACTACAGCACATACCGGGTGATCCATTTGAGATGTAATATAAGTAAACCAGTATACTTGAGGTAAATGTATATTACTCTGAGCAGTTTGTTGCAATATGAAAGATGGAAGTTTTGGAAGAGTAGAATTTCCATACTACAGCCATGTGGCTGGTCAAGCCACAACAGCATGCGGAGTGTGTTATGCGGTACGCAAATTTTTTTTTTTAGTGTTGCACAGACCCAGTGATTTTCTAGATATTACATCGCTTCATATAGAGATATTGTGAAATGGTAAAATATGTTCCAAGCCAATTGTCTGCCTATGTCTCACTCAGGTGGAGGAGTGCCTGACAGAAAAAGTGAGAAAGACATTCAGCAAGCCATGATTCACTATCCATGGAAGTTGCCATGTCACTTGTCAGCAGAGACTCGTATTCCATACAGTACATGTCAAAAGATAGTCAAGACAGTACTTCAAAATGTATTCATACCACAATCAGCGCCAGCAGGCATTTGTACAGCGTGAACACATAACGTGTCTCAAGTTTACAAACGTGTGAGTGGGGCATAGTAGATGATCAATGGTTATGTCGGTAGAAGTTCACGGACGAAGCTAAAGCTGCATTTATCATGAGTGGCAGAGGCAAAACACACAATGTTATCATTTGGGGAACTGGAACAAGCAAGATCTAAAGGCAACATGGGGTACAGACTGACCCACAAGAAAATCTACAGCCCAATTCCTTTTTGCAGAGGAAATTGCGCTGACAATTAACTGGATATACCTGGGGGTTTGTACTCCCTCAATTAGAGCAAGTTGGGCATGGACACCATTGTATTGCAACAGAATGGTGCTCAACCATACTGGGCTTTCACAGCATGGGAATGTTAGGCTATAATTTCAACAATTGCTAGTGCAGCCGTGGTGGACTCATCCCATGACCAGCAAATAGCCCTGACGTAATGCCACCAAAATTTTCAGTGTGGGGTACGCCAAGTCACTAGTATATGGATAAAGACCACAGAATGAAGAAAACCTAAAACAGCAAATCACAACGGCCTTTGCACATGAACATCCAGAGATGCGGCACACCACCTGTGTGCAAGATATGATCACAGCCACATCTGCAGTGACTATCACGTTGAGTGTTAATGTGCTGGAACACGAAACTGGTAAGACACCTACATATGTATAGTTTCTGCAAAAAAAAAAAGAACGAGTGCATTTAATATTTTATCAGATGTAACTTTAATTATTATCCAAAGATAATTCACCCTATGTAGATACAAAAATTCTGCTAGTTGCTTTACGTCGCACTGACACAGATAGGTCTTATGGCGACGATGGGACAGGAAAGGGCTAGTAGTGGGAAGGAAGCGGCCGTGGCCTTAATTAAGGTACAGCTCCAGCATTTGCCTTGTGTGAAAATGGGAAACCACAGAAAACCATTTTCAGGGCTGCCGATAGTGGGGTTCGAACCTACTATCTCCCGAATACTGGATACTGGCCGCACTTAAGCGACTGCAGCTATCGAGCTCGATATCTATAGGTTCAGGCAAGCTGTTTAAAGTCACAGTCATCCCTCTAACACATCGAAGGTTTTCGGAGATGGGAGGATGGAAAAGGTCTAGCATTGGGAAGACAGTGACCCTGGCCTTAAGGTACACCAAGCTTTTGCATAGTGTGAAAATGGGAAGCCATGGACAACTATCTTCAGGACTGCCAAGGGCAGAATTCGAACCCATCATCTAAATGAAGTTCACGGTTACGTGGCCCTAATATCATGATCAACTCCCACAGTAACTATAGCTTGAACTATTTCTGAGAAAAGTGTATCTGCGAGGAACTAATAGAGTACCATGAGATCTTTCCTTTCCTGAGCAACTGTACATACCACAAAACAGGCAACACATACATATACTAGCAAGATACCAGTACTTCACTACAGCTTTAAAATGAAAGTTATTATTCAAGTCATTTTGGTGAGTCCACTGTCAGCAAAGCCTGTAAAATATGGGCTCAGTTTGTACATCAAACAGTTTTGGGGGAATGGTTATTTATTTTATAATCTACCACTCACCTGAACCCAGTACGCAATAATTTACATGTTTTAAACCATATCTGACTTAACATCTAGGACGTAAAAGCAACCAACCTGTGAAATTTTTATTTTGTACGTCGAACAGTAATGGAGGAATAAATACATTTTTAAGGGATGAATATTTTGAAATATGTATTAACATCTAGTATATAGAAGACAACCCTTCATAAAAAAGTTATGTTCGTGCCTGAAACGATTTCGAAAGTAGTAGTAGTAGTAGTAATAATAATAATAATAATAATAATAATAATAATAATAATAATAATAATGTTATTTGCTTTACGTCCCACTAACTACCTTTTCGGTCTTCAGAGACGCCGAGGTGCCGGAATTTAGTCCCGCGGGAGTTTTTACGTGCCAGTAAATCTACCGACACGAGGCTGACTTATTTGAGCACCTTCAAATACCACCGGACTGAGCCAGGATCGAACCTGCCACGTTGGGGTCAGAAGGCCAGCGCCTTAACCGTCTGAGCCACCAGCCCGGCCGAATACGAGAGAATGGATATTGTGTTTTAGAGAGTCAACTACCATCTAAAACTCTTAGGGGAGAAATGTTTTGAAGTATACGGTATTTTACACCTAGGACATAAAAGAAGACCCTTCTCGTAAAATTACAACTTTGTATGCCATACGGTTTTGGAGGGAGGAATAATTTACTTTATGGAGTTAACTTCGTATGACACTTTAGCAGTGGAACTTTTAAAATATTTCCTACTTCACACCCAGGATTTTAAATAAAACTTTTCATGACTGCAACATCTTCAGTTTTTGAGATATAAGTATCCACGTTTTTTTCCGAAAACAAACTAATACGTGTAATTTTTAAAAGAGACTAAAAATACCAATTTTCACATCCGTAACGAGTTATGTTTTTAATATATATACTGTATATAGGCTCATTTTAAAAATTTACCCCCTTTAACTCTTTTCCCCTTAAGTGGATTTTCAGAAAACAAATTATGTGTGTTCCTTTACTTTTACAGGAGATTCCAAATACCAATTTTCACGTCTAACATGTTATGTGGGTGTCGAAGGGGTAATATGTGGTCCTGTGGGTACACTTCTTGCTTAGGGAAGTGTACTAGCAAAACACAGGAAATGCCATTTATTCCCACCAAGTCCAATACATGCACGTCCATGTCGTAGCCTCTGGGCAACGGGTACATTTTTAAGGTACACGGCTAAGTCATGTAAGGGCGGAAAGAGAGTTCCCGACGCTTAAATGGGGACTAATCAGCTAAGGGAGACAACCCTACCAGAAAACATCGGTCCTCCAGGATTGCTAGGAGTTGGAGCAAGGCTAACAACCTTGCTCAGGAAAACAAAAAGTTGCGAAGCCTCAGAATATGCCTCGGAATGGTGGATTTAATAGTTGACGAACTAAGCTAAAAGAAATGGACCATGCAATTGGTACATGGAACGTACGCACACTTCTACGAGTCGGAGCATTGAAGATATTGACGCAGAAAGTACATGTCAACAAAGTGGACATAGCAGCCATCCAAGAAACAAGATGGTCAGGAAGAGATGAGATTTGGTATACCAAAACCCACACAATATTTAATAATGGGAAGTCAAGGAAGGCACAAGAAGGAGGAAAAGCATTTATAGTACGAACACGAGCCAAAGGTGATGTACTACAGTTTTTGGCAGTAAATGAAAGATTGGCAACACTGCATGTTAAAATGTGATTCTATAATCTAACAATCGTAAATGTATATGCACCAATGGAAGACAAGGAACAGATAGTCAAGGATCAGTTCTATTCTGATCTGGAACGAGTGCTAGATTCAATCCCATCAAACGACGCTAAGATGATAATAGGGGACCTAAATGAACAAATTGGGAAGGAGGAGATATATCAATGAATAATAGGGATCCATAGTTTACACAACAATACTCATGATAATGGACAGAGATTGCTTGACCTTGCTACCAGCAGAAACATGAAAGTGGTGTCAACTTGTTTCCCTCATAAAGAGGTACACAAGCAAACATGGATATGGCCAGATGTAAAGACCTGTAATCAAATAGACCACGTAGTGATGGAGAAAAGATGGGCATCCAATATAATGGATATCAGATCATACAGAGGAACAATTTGTGGCTCCGACCACTTTCTAGTTAAGGCAATTGTAAGGTGTCTCATGGGGAAAAAAATGGCAGTTCTGGTAGAGAAATATAAAAAGGACCAAACAGCAACGGTCGAAACCAAATGGGTTGCTCTGAAGGAAAGCATTAATGCCGTGGCAAAAGACGCACTAGATATTGCACCCAAAAGGAACACAAAGGAATGGTTAGAGGAGGAATGCCTAAAATCCAAAGAAGAAAGAGAAGGCATATAAAGCATACTTAGAGAGACCAAAAAGGGTAAAGAAACAAGAGGTTGAAAATCAGAGTAAAGAAGGAACGTATGTTGAAGAAAGAAGAGAAGAAAATTAAATGAGAAAATGACTAGAATAGTGGAGAAATTTAAGGAAGATAACAGCTACATGCATACCTGCCAACTTTCGAAAAGAGAAATCTGGAAGATCTTTAAGCGGAAATTTTTTAACAACACACGCATGCGCAACAGTCTTAAGATATAATGAAAAGGGACAGCAGGGGGGGGGGGGGGAGAGGAGATTATGAACAACAATAATAATACAAGTCAAATACAGTAGAACCTCAATGCATCATTCCCGGAACTATCATTTTCCTGTATTCATCGTTGAATTTATTCGGTCCGACAAATGTTCCATATGAACCAATGTTAAATTTCCCCGCATATATAGTATCTCGAACTATCGTTTTATCCCATTTATCACCGAAAAATTATTTGTCCTTGGTCACAATTTTCTCGCATTGATCAATCGCACGTAAGAAAAATATACGCAGAAGTTTTTTTGAATTTAAAGGGACTGCTCAATATAACAGCGGCAACCTGTTGCACGAGAATGTACAAGCGATTCGGAGTTGCTAGTCCTAAACAAGGATTTTGTAGGCTTTAGTGCTGTGCGCAGGTTATTCACGTGCAACCTCACTACGAGCCTCATGGTGCCAACGCTTCTCCTCGACCCACTAACCAACCCCTAGAAGTATTCTTATTTGCAAGAATTAAAATGTACACAGCGTAAAACTCAAATTTGCCACTATTTTCTGTGTTGTATAGGCTGGCTAGGGCTGCTACTTCGTTGAAAAAAAAAAGAAAATCGCGCAGTGCACCAGATACGTTTTAATTAGTCACAGGGTGATTAATCGCATCGTACCTTGTGGAGTGTGTGGGATGCTAGAGGCCTGTTGACCGCTTCGTTGCCCTCTGCCCAATAGTCTTGTTACAAGCCGGACCTACCCAAGCCAGACCAATAATCTTTTCTCCTAGCCTAGTCTTTTAACTAGTTCCTACGTTGGCAGCTTCACACAAGCCGTTGCGACATTGTTCGAGACGCGCCGCGTTGAATTTCTAACCTCTGTGACATCGTCCGAGCTGAGCTGTGGGAGCCGCGCCATGTTGGGTATCTAACCTAACTTTCACGAAGGGTCTACGGAATCTCTTCCTAAATACAGGTTATCACCATAATGTCCATGTATATCTTTAATTTGCAATAAGAGAACTGAACGTAAAGGTTTTCAATTATTACGAAATGTGTAAAGTGACTGTACAGATAAGAAATGTGTTCCACCTATCAATACTTATTTATTGTAAATGGATTTACATTAGTACCGGTTTCAGCCTATAATGTGTAAAGTGAAACGAAACGGCGTAAAAGTCACGCTTTTCATTTTTATCTCGTAGGCCTATACCATGGTTGCAATATTTTGATACCGTTATGTATAATATGGGCTAAATGGTTAGCACGTGTTGGCCTTTGGTTCAAGGGGTCTGGATTACGTCGAGGATTTTAACTTTCCTTGGTTAATTCCAACGGTTCCGGGGCTGTGTTTGCCGAATTAAACATTAGAATTCATCTTAGGTAGGGCCGCATTTTCATATGCGCGTAGATTGTCTATTATGCGACAACTCGAAAGACTTGCACCCGGCTCCGGAGGCCATGCGCTATTGTTGTTTTTATAATAATCATATTTACATAACGAAAAATGTCCAAATACAGTACCCGTATTTTATTATTTTGCTCTCCCCTATTTTCAAAATTGCCCGCATTTATAGTTTTCCCGCATCTGTAGTAATTTTCCCCCTGCCCCCTGAAAAACGATGCATCGAGGTTTTACTGTATATGTTATAAACACCCCTGAAATTAAATACACAATGTTACATCTTGATGAGTGCTCATCTGTTTTCACTTAACACTGGGAACACTTTCCGTGATCGTATAAAACAAGGAAATTAAGCAGAATATGCCTCCAAAAAGACTGATATTGTTTCTTAGTTGAACTCATTACGAACACCACTAAAAATATTAAATCGCTTAGAAATTCGTCACACATTTCCACGAGTTTCAGAACTACTGCCAATGTTACACACGCACACAAACAAAGCCTTTCAGTTGCTACAAAGCACGTCACAGTTACTAAAGTTGTTTTATATAAATTCATAGCCTGCTACTTTTCACGGATTTTTTTTTCTTCAAAATCGCAGCCTGCTACTGGTTTGGGAACATCTCACTGAATGAAGTAGCAGTTGAGGTCGAACATCTGACAAAAGCAGGTGATAATCAATAACATGATTACTGATACATTTACTGGTCAAATTCCAAACACTGCATCTCGTATTACCAGCTATTATCGAAAGTCAAACAAATCCGATTTGACTGCAGAAAGCGAAACCAAGTGCGGATATTCAAAATCCGTACAATAACATTCATCCATACAACCGTAAAAACACACTCAAAATCCGTACATTGTATGGAAAAACCGGAATACTTGGCAGGTATGTATGGCTTACAGAGAAGTTAAGTGAAAGAAGGATTCAAGGCAAGAACAAACATGTGTAAGGATGGAGATGGACAGCTTTTGGGAGATAAAGAAGGGATCCAAGATAGATGGAAGGAATATTTCCAACACCTACTGAATCCAGTAGAAATGGAAGGGAAAGCACCAACTACTTCAAGGAATAACAATGAGACAAATGAATCGAAAGTCACAGCACCCTCTATGCAAGAAGTGATAGAAGCCTACAGCAACTGAAAAACAATAAAGCACCAGGTATTGATGGAATCCCTGCAGAGTTGTGGAAATACGGAGGAACTACACTGCGAGAAGCTATATGCGATCTAATTGCGAGTGTGTGGAATACAGAAGAAATGCCTGAAGAAGAGGGATAAGTTCGTATGTAGCAATTATAGAGGGATTACACTGCTGTGTACAGTATATAAGCTGTTCACCTCCATCCTGAAGAAGAGATTAGAACTCCTGGCGGAAGAAATTCTAGGAGAAAACTAGGCAGGGTTCAGGAAGGGAAGATATTTACTGTGAAACAAGTGTTGGAGAAGTGTTGGGAACGGGGCAATGATGTGGTACAGATGTTTATCGACATTAGCCGGAAAATTTATAATGTTCAATAACGGACCATTTATATTGGTATTATAAAGGCAACCAGGAATGAGTTAGCTGGAAATTTTATAATGGCCAATAACGGACCGTTTATATTGGTATTAAAAATTTACTCATTCGGGACAAATATTTCAGGTTCCCTATGGGAATCAACATCTATATCATCTGATGGCCAAGCAGGCATCAATTGTTGATAATGAGACAAAGTCTCTCATCGTGTATTGGCAATGCCGGTGGCTCCGAGTAGCATTCGCAGTGGCCTCCACGATATGCAGTAGCCATGCGTCTTGGTGGGTGTACTACGTACCGACTGATGAGCCCAACTCGGCACACGGAGGCAAAAAGCTGGCAACCAGAAATGAGTTAGCTGGAAAATTTATAATGTCCAATAACGGACCATTTATATTGGTATTATTTTCAACAAGGATACGACTCTATTGACAGGCATAAATTACCAAGATACCAGAAAAGGTGGTGCGACTAGTGCAATTATCTACGATAAATAAAATGGCGAGAGTGAAAATTCAGACTGAAGTAGGCAGCTTCTTCGAAGTGAATCAGGGACTGAAGCAAGGAAATGGCTTGGCACCAATTCTATTTAACCTGGCACTAGAATCAGTGATTAGAAAGTCAAGGGTGGACACCAGTGGAACACTTGTATACAAAACAGCTGAACTAGTTGGATATGCTGATGACAATTTGATGGAAAGAACAACAAGGACAGTTAAAGAAGTATTTGAAGACTTGAGTAGAGAAGACAAAGAGATTGGACTTAAGATCAATGAACAAAAGATTAAAGTAATGGTGCAGGTTCAGAGAAGGAAGTATACAGATGACCAACTTGTCCCTGAAGGATCCAATGTGGAGGTGATGGAATGAGGAAATGGTAGATATACAGACAAGAATTCAAGCTGCCAATAGAGCATACTTCACAGTACTACCTCTTTTCAGAAGTAGAGATATAAACCAGAGCCTAAAAGTTATGCTATACAAAACCCTCATTCGCAGTATAGTGATGTATGGAAGTGATATGTGGAACCCTCCCAAAGAAAGCCATGGAGAATATAAGATTCCTTTCAAAGGAAAATCCTGAGAATTTATGGACCTGTATGCGTACAAGGGGAATGGAGAATTAGATATAACAAAGAATTATATTCCCTGTATGTGGAGGCATCCCTGTTGCATGCCATTCGAATTAAGAGACTTAAATGGGCAGGTCATCTAATTAGGATGGAAGAACACTGAATCACAAAGAAGGTATTCTTAGGAGACTTTGGAGGAGGAAGGCCTGTGGAAAGGCCACTTAACAGATGGTGTACATCACAATGCAGCACACATCCCCAAGATCTGGAATTGGAGAGTTGCTGCACAAGATCAACAAGTTTGGCAGAGAGCAACTGGGGGGGGGGGCCATGACCGAAAACGGGCCGTCGCGCCATAGGTAAGGTAATATTACGTTCTTGAGATACACTTATTTTAAAAATTCACCCCCTTTGGCACTCCTGTTCAGCAGCCCTTAAGTAGATTTTCCAAAAACAAAAAAATACAGATTTCTTTAAAGGAGGTTCCAAATACCAATTTTCATGACTGTAACATCTTCAGTTTTTGAAGTATCCACATAGAAGGTATTCAACCCCCTTTTCACCTTTTATTTTCACGAGTTCAGTTTTCGAGATATAGATACACTCATTTTAAAAATTCACCCCCCCCCCCTTTTCACTCCCTTAGCAATGGAATATCCAAAAGTCCTCCCTTAGTGAACACCTACATTGTAATATGAATGTATATCCGAAATTTCATTTCTTTACGTCCAGTAGTTTTGGCTCGGTGATGATGAATCAGTCAGCCAGTCGTCAGTCAGGACAAGTTATTAAATATTTATAGATATATTTACGTATTCATCATAGACTGTCATGCCTATCAGCATTCAGTCTGCAAACTTCTGTGAATTTACTAAACGCCACCACAATCTTCTATATATAACTAGTTCTGTGACCTTCAAACAATCTAAACAGTTGTCTTGGTAACCCAATACTTCTCCTACCTTCCACGACTAAGTCCATTATTTTCCTATTATTATGACCCCACCACTGAAGCCAGTTTAGGTGTACAGCTTCATCACTGGTGTCCATTCCTAACTTAGTCTTTTCCTCCTCATTCCGAGTACCCTACTGCTATTAAACCCCCATGTTCCTACAAGCGATCATTCTCGCTACATTCATGTCTGTTACTTCTAATTTATTAATAAGGTAACTGGAATCCACCCAGCTTTCACTCCCGTAAAGCAAAGCTGGGCTGTAAAATGACCGGCGTAAAGACAGTTTCGTCTGCGAGCTGTCTGACTTCTTACAGAATACAGCTGATCGCAACTACGAACTCACAGCATTACCTTTGCTGCACAATCTCACTACCATCCTAGGAGAATACAAATCCTAAGTACACAAGAACCTCGTTTATCTGGTCCTCATTAACCTGGATCTCCGGTTTATCCGGACTGAAAATAAAAAAAATTTATTTTTGCTTGTACAGTATTTCTTTTACGACGTCGAATCTTCTTGAATGTCTTTTCAGCCAAGGGCAGTTAAGGACAGGATTTGGAAGTAACTCGGCCACAGTCTATCAAAGGTACTGTCCCGGCGTTCGCCTGGAATTGAGAATGGGAATCTGTGGAAAACCATTCCCAGGACAGCCGAGGTGGGATTCGAACCCACGCTCTTCTGAATGCAAAACACAACTATTTCACCGATGGTGAATTCAAAAATGAAACCGGCACTCCATCAGAAGAAACAATGACTCATGGAGAGGCAAAAAAGCAGCTGGACAAACTGATGGTCTATTTAGAATCCTTGTTTGAAACCACACCGGCAGAACTGTTGTTAGTGGTCACG
This sequence comes from Anabrus simplex, assembly GCF_040414725.1. NCBI lineage: Eukaryota > Metazoa > Arthropoda > Insecta > Orthoptera > Tettigoniidae > Anabrus > Anabrus simplex. The sequence goes on from NC_090266.1 coordinate 311,947,650, forward strand.
CTGCGCACAAACGCTATACAAATCTAAAACAGAAAAAACTTGCTCATTATTTTAGAGCATAAAACAGTCAAATGTAAGAGAAGTGTTCTTGTATTTTTTTGTACAATTGAAAAAAGTATTACTGCAAAACTTATATTAATAGATAATATAACAGGTACTGTATTTGTTTTTTTAGTTTTTTCAGATTATCCGGATTTTTGATCATCCAGATCAGTTCTGGTCCCACTTAATCTGGATAAATGAGGTCCTTGTGTACTTCAAATTATCTACATGTTCCAACTTGGAATTCCCAACCTGACATTCAATTCTCTTATGATTTTTAACCTACAGACATCACTTTAGTCTTGGCAAGGATAATTTTCATATCATACTCATTGCACCTATTCTCAAGTTCAAAGATATTAGACTGCAAACTTTCAGCACAATCTGCCATTAACACCAAGTCGCCAGCATAGGCCGAACTGCTTACTACAATTCCCCATAAGTGAATAACTCCCTGCCACTTTATACTTTCAGTAGATCATCCATGTAAACTATGAACAGCAACCGTAAGATTACAGCCTTGTCTAACCCCTGTAGGTAACTTGAGCCACAAACTCTTTCTACCATCAATCCTCACCACAGCTCAATTTTCAACGGAAATGTCTTTGATTGCTTTTAATAATCTACACTTAATCCCAGCACTTTTCAATTACGTCGCGTATACTGAAAATCTGATCCCGACAGCTCCTCTGTTGCCTAAAACGACACTGGTTTTCATCAAAGCTTCCCAATCAATGATCGTACCCTCTCTTCCAAAATGCCAGTGAACACCTTGCCTGGTATACTGATGAATGAAATACCTTAAGAGTTGTTGCAATCCTTCCTGTTCCCTTGCTTACAGATAGGTACAATTACTGCTTTCGTCGAACCAGAATGTACCTTACTAACATTCCATGATAATCTCATTACTCTATGAAGCCATTTCATCCCTGCCTTCCCAATATATTTCACCATTTCATGTCTAATTTCACAATTCCTGCAGCTCTATGAGAATGGAGTTTATTTACCATCCTTTCTAATTCCTCAAGCATAATTTCAATATCATTGTCCTCGCCATGAGCTCAGGTGATAGAGACATTACCAGAAAAACATCATTTAACTGAGCGAGTTGGCTGTGCAGGTGAGGGCGCGCAGCTGTGAGCTTGCATTTGGGGGATAAAGGGTTCAAACTCAACTTCCAGCAGTCCTGAAGATGGTTTTCCGTTGTTTCCCCATTTACACACCAGGCAAGTGCTGAGGCTGTTCCATAAATAAGGCCAGAGCTGCTTCCTTCCCACTCCTAGCCTTTTCCTATCCCATTGTCGCCATAAGACATAAATGTGTCAGTGTGACGTAAAGAAACTTGTAGAATATATATACAATATAACCCCGATTTTGGGTGACCTCAATTTAACATAAACCCGCATTTAACAGAAGAAATTTCCATCCCGAAAATTATTCCATAAGAGCAATGCTATTTTATATTTGATTTAACGTAATTCACAATAAGGCAAGGACCAGCATTTAGCGTTAAGGAAATGTTAAAATTCTCAAATATTTATTTCTATTTGTTTCGGTTATGGGACATTAAGAACCTTTGAAAAAGAAGCCATTAGCTTGCTAATGATGATTCAAGGCAGAGGAGGAAATTAGAGCTCTGGCACTTAGGGCTAAAGTGAGATGTCGGACTTAGATGTACATCTGACCATGGCCATGTAGCAGAAGAGAACCCCCGTTTTAAAGACAATGTTGTTATAACCTTCGAAAATTCCTATAATAATCTGTGAAGTATCATTCGGTTAAAATGAGAACCCTTTTACTAATTCATCCGTTATTACGGGCAAATTTGGGTGCGTTAGTTTGTTCCGTTATCGATATTAATCTTCTTCTACTTCTGTGAATCTGTCTTGAGACAGGTATCAACTGGACAGCCTCCATGATTGTCCTGAGCATTTTGCTTCAGTTGTTCATAGCTTCTCGCTTGTTTGACATCTGGTAACATTCCAAAGCTTCTTCTTCCTTTTCTTCCATCTATTTTCCTTCCATCACCCTCTGTTGAAGACAATTTCTACATAGTATGTGACCCCACCAGGATATTTTCCTCTTCCTTATCGTTTTCAACAGGTGTCTCTTCTATCCTACTTTTCTTAGCATATGACTTCATCACTTCTCACTTTATCTGTTCACTTTTTCCATTCTTCTCCACAGCCATATTTCAAAACTCTCCAAATACTTTGTTTCATTCTTTCTTTCTTTCTTAATGTCCATGTTTCAGCTCCATACGACACTACACTCCACAAAAAACACTTTGCAAACCTCTTTCTTAAATAAATAGGGATTGCCTTAGATATCAAAAGCCCTCTCACCTTTCCGAAGGCTTGTTTTCCCATAGATATTCTGCTTCTTATTTCCTCTGTACAGCTCCATACGCACTGCCAAATACAGCATACGACTACTCTAGCGTTTATATAGAATGCGATTGATCATCTTCCGTATCGATTCCTCGCTACGCACAAGTGAGACGATCTTGAGCGAGCCTGAGGTCCCCTCAGCTCCTCACAACTCCAAGTCCCAAACGCATGTAAACAAACATCAGGATAATATGTTTTCGTAATAAGTGCAATGCCAGCAGTTGTTAACTCCTCACAAATAAAGGCTGAAGTAAACGATTGCCTAATTTTAATACTATGTACTGAAATTAAATAACAATGTAATACTTCTCCTTCTCAAGATACAGTGGTGTAAATAACAAATTTCAGAGGTTAGGTTATATACTTTCGCGTCTTGTTAAATTTAAGAAAGGCTGTTCTCATGTAAATTTATAGTGAAAATATTATTCTACAGGGAGCTTGAATTTTTTTCATAATACGTGCGCATTAAACCTAGGTTAGGTGACGCCGTTTGCAGTAAAAAAATGGAAATGTTTGCCAAAAGCCTCTGGAGTGATGCTATTACAATTAAAAAGAATGAAACTGAATTTTCATGTTCAGACTATTGGAATTAGAAAATGTGTGCCAATGAATAAGCCGCTGCTTGGAAAACATCAGCAAAAATGTTTAAACAAACCGATTGCTGTTGCATACCGATTTTAATGTATTTTCGTGCAAGTTTGGTGCCTTTCCCGATTTTTATGAAAAATCGGGTACAACGTTATAAGAACAACCTTAAACCAAACCGGTTTTGCATTCACCAACAAAAATCTGTCAAAATGAAGCACAAACTGTAACTACAATACATTGTGTAGGGTAGATATCTCCCTGTTTTATTGCTGTCAACTGTGTAAATAATGTATGATGGTGCAATTTATGTTAATACAGGCTCTGAAAAAGGTGTGCTTTCTACTGAAACCTCAATGTAAGGTAAACCCCCATTTAAGGTTAAAAAATCAGATCCCTGTAAAATGTTAAATAGGGGTTCTACTGCATATATATTTTATTTCTTTTAAAGACTTCCTTTTACACTGGAAAGATTTTCAAAATATTCCTTCTACCTGTCCAGTGAATGTCTGGGATATATTATGAGTTAATCTGATTTACCCAAAACACCATTCACTTCCTTTTTCTCTCCCTTTCTAAGATTTTTTTATTACTGTCCAGAAAGGTTTATCTGATGCTTGACCTAGCCTTTCAAGTTATTATAGAAATCTCCCCATGACTACTTTCTGGATTCAACAATTATTTGTTTTACTCTGCTTCTTTCACCTATGTACAATTCCTTATCTGAATCAGGCCTTGTTTGGAGCCATTTCTCATACACCATTTTACATTTACAAGCTGCTCTCACTGCATCATTCCACCGAGATATTCATTTTTTCCCATCTTCACACAAGTTGTTCCGAGAAATTCCCTTGCTGTTTTCACTACAACATCCCTGTATAACGCCCATTCTCTTTCTACATTCTGAGCCTGCTCACAGTATTATTTGGTACTTTTTCACAAATCATATTCATGGACTTCTGCTTAATTTGCTCGCCCTGAAGATTTTCTACTCATATCCATCTGCAGACAGATTTCACTTTGTCTATTCTTGGCCTAGAGTTACTTAGTTCACTACAGATCAGATAGTGGTCTGTATCATCAAAAAATCTTCAAATGTCCACACATTCCTAATAAATTTCCTGAATTCAAAGACTGCTATGATATAGTCTATTATGGATCTATCGTTGCCATAAGACCTATCTGTGTCGGTGTGACATAAAGCCACTAGCAAAAAAAGAATCTGGAGCCTCTACCCTCCCATGTGTAACAGTCAATACCCTTATGCTTGAAGCACAAACTGTAACTAAAATACATTGTGTAGGGTAGATATCTCCCTGTTTTATTGCTGTCACTGTGTAAATAATGTATGATGGTACAATTTATGTTAATACAGGCTCTGAAAAAGGTGTGCTTTCTACTGAAACCTCAATGTAAGGTAAACCTATTAGCTTCCGTATGTTCCACATATTTACCTACCACCCTCTCATATCCTTCAGTTCTATTTCCAACTCTCACTTTGAAATTGCCCAGGGGCCGATGACCTTAGATGTTAGGCCCCTTTAAACAACAAGCAGGAAATCGCCCATTAGCACTATCCTATCCTTGCCATTTTCCCTTACTATGGTATCACTCAATACTTCATAAAACTTGTCAACTTCATCCACATCTGCACCCCCACATGGTGGGGAGACTAAGACAATTCTCATCCTAATTCCCTACACAAATCTGCCCGCATATTTTGCTAATTTACGTGCATAACAAACTATGTTGCATGCAACATTTTGTTTGCCAAGTTTCCAAGTGAGGATCTCTCCTCTAACAAGTTAGGGACCACGGTGGTTCGTAGAGTTGTAGTCGTCTGAGCACCAGAAGGGTCCATGACGCTGAAAGTTTCTGAGATGTCCACTCTCAATATACAGCAATTGGTATTCCGAATCTTGGGATCAATTACTAGGCCACTCAGCCGTTGCCTATGGTTCACAAACTAGGACATAAATACAGTATACCACAGGTAATAAATCTGATCATTTTCTTGTACATAACAATTTGCTTTCCTGACATCTAACAGATCCCCTGTATATTTTTAAAAATATTTAATTATTAGGGCTCGGATGTTTATGGAAAGTTATATTATGTTCTTTGCCTTTATTTTCCATGCCTGACTGTGTTTTAATGCAAATCAGGCAATTGCCACAATTAAGTGGTTATTATTCATCTTATAAATGCACATTTTCATTTTTTTAACATTAGGTCATATTTGGAATATTTTTTGTAAAACTGTCATATTTTGGTCATGTTTCACCGTTTTGGCAACAGCTGTAGCTACGCAATCATCTTCAACTTACCGGACACAAATTAGTGTTCACAAAATCAGCACCTCAAGTCACATCTGCAATTACTGGAAGTGGAATACAAAGGAGTATGAGATGAAGTTCATCCCTCATCCTAACTACTGTACTCAGCAAGCTGGTCACCCTGGTAGCGAAAGAAATAGCGCTGCAAAATCCAACCCAGCAATGGGCTAATTACTTCTAGCGAAGTTCAGAGTTTTCGAAGGAACTTTCTGAGATAATCATGTCTGTAAACATTCTTATGAACATAGTGAACAACCCCCATTTTAGGAATTTCTTTGATAAATTCACAAAGAAATCAGTTCCTACAGAATCAACATTGCGCAAAATCTATTTGCCATGTTGCTACGAAGACACACTAAATCAAAATACGGCACAGTGTAGCAGACAATAAGATTTCGATATCAACTACTGAGATGACTGACACTACAGGCAAATATATAGGAAATATAATTATTGGAACACTATGTCCAGGGGACATATTTCTATTAACATCAGAAGTTTTAGAGAGAGAAAATCACAACAATTGCAATTCTTTTTGATAATGCAATGAAAAGTACGTGGGAGAATGAAATTAAGTCAGACAGCGTTATTATCTTTGTTACAGACGCTATAGTAACAAAGAAGACCATACTGCCAGCAATTCAACGCTGAGTGTTTGATGGCGGTAAGTAACCCTACTTCCTTACGGAGCCAACAGCTTTGGGTGGTTGAGCGTCTTTAGGTGGGGCGATAGCCCCCTCAGTGGAGGTAATTTCACTGGAAGCCATCAAGCTCTTTTTTCTGGCTCAACGGCAAAACGGACAGAGGAAAAACGTTCACTATTCAGTTCCCAAAGTTCGTGGATGAAGAGGAGGTCAAGCCAGATAGTGGCTGAAGGCGCATCTCTACTATATTTTGAATCTGCTGCAATCCATTGTAGACCCAGTGTTCAACCCTGAAAGTCTCATTTCATGTATGCCTCAGGAACTAGCTCTGAGATCACAGTGCAGTTACTCCCAGCAAGTTGGGATCCAACAAATTCATGCCAGTGACACTTTTTCCTGCTATTTTCCCTCAGTCTTTGAAGTCTAACGGTGATGGGATAAGGACAGTAGGAGCAGGTTTTGGGTGAAACTGGGAGCTTCTAGTCTGGACTTGAACATTGGCGGCAGATTTGTGACAGTCATCTTTCCTAGACCTGTGACTAATCAGGCATTCAGTCCTGCTTTTGTGTCAGGGCAGGCTATTTAGGAGTACCCTTGCTCAGCCCATATGTGGAAGGCCCCAGAAAATGTGGGCTAAACTTACGTAGTCACACTTTTTTGCCTGGCTGAGCAGACTCATCCATCAGGGGTCCACCCACCCTTGCGGTGGGAAAAATTATGTTAATCAATTACAATTGGAATGTGGAGTATCAGAACACTTCTGGATATAAGTAACGATAGACGTGAAAGAAGAACAGCTCGTCACTCACAAGCTCGCTAGATCCAACATCGATGTTGCCACCTTCTCACGCTACATTTTCCCCACAGCCGATTTTCACCCCAATTCTGGCATTGAAATCAATAAGTTTGTCCTTAGGTGGTAGCTTGCTGTTAAGTGATTCTGAGTGGCAGATCAGAAGTTTGTGATCTGTCCAGTAGTCATCAATATTTCTTGTGGTCTTGGTGATCAGAATGTCTATCACATTGCCATAATGTAGTCAAGATGCCAGTGCTTTGAGCTTGGGAGCATCCACGTGGTCTTAAAATGTGCGAACTCAGAGCAGCTAGCATCCAATCCTAAGACCACAAATAACATGGAACAAGAATGGTCAATTTGACAGAAAAGTTATTGATGCATTGTGTTCGGTTTGCTGTGAAAACAGAACTGGTAAATGCCCTCCAGTTCAGTTCCACAGCAGTCAGTAAATGGCTCATGACTCTCAGTACACCACTTGCAGGGGATATTTTCATCATTCTCATATTTTTTTATGCTTTCACTCTAGATGCTGATGAAGATGTTAGGAACGAGTTTTATCATGAGCTGAGCACACTTAACAGCAAGCTACCACCTAAGGACAAACTTATTGCTAGGTGATTTCAATGCCAGAATTGGGGTGAAAATCGGCTGTGGGAAAATGTAGCGTGAGAATTGTGAAATTCAACACCAAAGAGTTATTGCTTCTTGGCCTATGTGCTGAGCATGAAATGTTTGTCACCAATACTCACTTCCAGCTACCTGAACATTTTAAGACCATGTGGATGCTCCCAAGCTCAAAGCACTGGCATCTTGACTACATTATGGCAATGTGATAAAGACATTCTGATCACCAAGACCACAAGAAATATTGATGACTACTGGACAGATCACAAACTTCTGATCTGCCACTCAGAATCTCTTTTTGCACTATAAATTGCCCCTGCATCGCTCAAAGTTTGTCCAGAAGGAAGTTTGACATCAGTAAATCTTCAAACACATCCATTGCTACACAGTTCTAGTGCGAACTTAGAGCAGCTAGCATCCAATCCTAAGACCACAAATAACATGGAACAAGAATGGTCAACAATTTGAACAGTTCTCCCTGAGTCAACTAAAGAATCTATTGGTTTTGAAGGAAAGAAGGGTTAAGACTGGTTAGAGGACAACAAGGCAGAAATTTGCTACCACCTTTACTGATAGCAAGGACATCCTTCAGCATTGCGAGTAACATTTCACCACCCTTTCAAATTGCAATTCTACTACAGCTGAGGACTTCCTGTAAGATCACAATGGCCCCTGCAGCCATGGATAGCAATGCCACCACCATACCAGAAATTCTGTGAGGCTCTTAACAAATTCAGAAAGGCATCTGGGCCTGACAACATTCTACTGGAGCTGATTCAAGAGGTAGGCTTATCCTTAAAGACAAACTGTTCACACTACAGATGGGCGAAGTGACATTGCTGACTGTTTTAAAATATTCAATATGGCACAGCAAATTGCTCTGAAGCAGAGTGTCTACATACAGCACACTTCTGTCTCAGACTGCAAAAGAAACATCATTCCTATACTCAGTTCCTGGACTGTGTTTCACGATGGCATGGTGAAGCAATGTGCTGAAACAGGTGCACTTCTGTCTCGACTGCAAGAGAAGCATTGTTTAGTGATGGCATGCTGAAACATGAACCACGCTTCATAGCTAAGCTCAATTCACTGAATACACTGCTTGACGTTCTGACAATAAAATATGAGGTTCATGAAATATTTAAATAGCAAATGTAAGTGCAGTATTATAAATAGATGCACAGTATAATAGTACCGGTCTATAGCAATAAACTGAGTATGCTTCTTCACAAAGCGCTTACAGTGATAAAAGGAATCAGTTTTACTGTTAAAAACACACTAAAAACAGTAACAAATCTGAATAATTATAAAATGATTAATGAGATTTAAGAAGAGTTCAAAACATGTAATCTATGCACAACAACAAACTTAACCAAATCAAGTTACCAAAGTATGGCTTGTAAAATAGTAGCCTAAGTAAGTGAACTTATTTGAATAATTAAAGAATGAGTAGTGAAATCTAAAGAGAGTCCAAAATCTGAATTTTACATATATTAACAAGCAACCTACACTAGTTAGAAAAATGGTTAACAGACTAAATGAAATAATCTGAATTATTATAAAATGAGTAATTAACTCTAAGAGGAGTCCAAGGTCGGTATTATACGTACAGTAACATAATTGACCTAATCGAGATTAAAAATCTACAGTAGAACCTCATTAATCTGGACTTAGCTTAATCCGGACAGCCATTTAATTCAAGTAGTTGTCATGAAGGAAGTAGGACAACAATGAGCACAACATAACTCATACATACATTCATGCATCTTTATTAATAGACCGAGTCCAGCACCATGACTAAATGGTTAGCGTGCTGGCTTTGGTCACAGGGGTCGGGAAATTGAACCAAAATTGGTTAATTTCACTGGCACGGGGGCTGGGTGTATGTGTCGCCTTCATCATCATTTCAATGCGCAGGTTGTCTACGGGCGTCAAATCAAAAGACCTGCATCTGGCGAGCCGAACCCATCCTGGGATCTTCCAGCACTAAAAGCCATACCCCATTTCATTTCTATCAACATTGATTAAATCGTGGAAGACAATTTTAATAAGTGAAGAGGTTGAACCAGATATGGCTGGATTGGAAACAAAGGATTTTCACAACACCCTCCAACAAGATGCTAAAAATTCAGCAACACTGGAAGACAATGAGTTGTGGCTAGAAGCAGATGAAGATGATCCAGGTTATCACATTTTAACAAAGGAGGAAATCGTTCAAAGCGTGATCAATGCAGAAAGCTCTTAGAAGGATGAATACGACCAGGATCAAGCAGGCGATATTAACCCTCAGCCAAAACTTAATGAAATTAAAGGCCATCTAAACATTGTCATTAAATAGGCTGAAGACAACAACAATGAAACCATATCTGCACATTATGACCATTCTACGTGAGTTAATTATTTAATTGTATTAATGTCAAAGCAAGACAACAAAAGATCAGCAATTTCTTACAAACCAGTAAGCGGGTCAAGTGAGGTCAATGAAGGTGTACCTTGATTGCCATGTTCTAATTCTGTCCTGCACTAGTTATTCTGTATGGCCTAAGACTGTAGGCTTACTGGGTTACATCTTGTATACAAAATAACCTTTGTATTTCTTAAAATTAAAATACTGTACTGTACATGTTCTTTTTACCGAAGTGTTTAAATACAGTATGTACTTTGACTCAATTCATGAGTTATTTTGTTTAGTCCAGATTTTCATTGATTCAGATAATCTAGAGCCTCAAATAGTCTGGATTAATGAGGTTCTACTCAAATATAAGCTTTTAAAAAAATTTGAAACCTTTGCACTTCACAAACAGTATGACCCTGCTTTGAGAACAATAATGTCCTTTTTCTGTGTAAAACAAACACCTTACATTGCGGAGTACATTGTTCTTTAGTAACATGACTCGCAATTCGGAATATGAAGAGAATATTGAGTGTCGGCTCATATTTGGGGCAATGTAACACGAGTGTTTCTATTGAGGAAAGGGGATAAATTAAGCAGCGTCACTGTTTCGAAACATAGGTTTTGCTGATATATACGGAACGACTTGAGTTTCTGTTCACACGACACGACACACAAAGCAATCTGACTGCTTCAAAACAGTAGATGTGTCGAGGCATCGAGACAGCTGACTGCACCGGCTCAGTGTTCCGAAGCATTCATACACTAGCCAACTCTACTTCATACTAATCATTTTGGTCTGGGAAGCTCGGCAAGCACCAGGTGAGGAATTCTACTATTATTATCAGCATATTCAAGAAAGGTGATCGCAGTAAATACTTGCTGCCATAGCTGGCGAACTTCTTGCGAGAATTCTACTTAACAGTCTCCAGGCTGTCTCCGAGAAGATTCTCCCCGAGTCTCAGTGTAGTTTCCGTGCCTCAAGACGCACAATTGCATGATGATCTGTACAAGCAACTCCAAGAAAAAAGCTATTTGCTTTACATTGCACCGACATAGATATGTCTTATGGCGACGATGGGATAGGGAATGCCTAGGACGTGGAAGGAAGCGGCCGTGGCCTTAATTAAGGTACAGCCCCGGCATTTGCCTGGTGTGAAAATGGGAAACCAAGGAAAACCATCTTCAGGGCTGCCGACAGTGGGGCTCGAACCCACTATCTCCCAATTACAGGATACTGGCCGCACTTAAGCAACTGCAGCTATCGAGCTCGGTCCAAGAAAAATGCAGAGAACAAAAGCAACCTCTCTAGTTAATGTTTTATGATCTGGAAAAGTCTTTTGACTCTGCCCTGAGGCCTGCTCTGTGGGCTGTGTTTAGACGTTTTGATTGCCCTGAACACTTTGTTGGATTCGAACCCCACTTTTGGCAGCCCTGAAGATGGTTTTCCGTGGTTTCCCATTTTCACACAAGGCAAATGCTGGGGCTGTACGATAAATAAGGCTACGGCCACTTCCTTCCCACTCCTAACCGTTTCCCATCCCATCGTCGCCGTAAGACATATGTGTCGGTGCGACGTAAAGCAACTTGTATAATAAAAAAAAATTTTAAAAAATCACTTTCTTGGCCTAGTTCGAGCATTCCTAACAGGTTCTCCAACAGAAAAACATCTCTGCTGCTTTTTCTATCAAACATGGCCTAGAACAAGTCTGTGTGCTTGCTCAAATGCTCTTTGCTCTGTACGTGGCTGCTATGCTTTACGATTCATAATGTACCAACACCTCTGGCACTTATTTAAGACAGGACCTCTCAAGCGTCCAAAATCACACGCATGGAAATCAAGGTGCAGAGACTCCGTGCACAGTGCATTGGTCCGACTCGGCTCAACTCGGATGGTATAGCGTGCTGAGAGCGACGAAGTGTTCGGTGATAGACGGCTTGTTTATCAGTGAAACAGGTAAGTGCAAAACAACAACATAATAATCGAGCAACCAGTTTTGAAGAAAGCAAAGACTTCCAAAAGTCCATTTCAATCGAACTGGGAACTTCAGTATTTTTTTTGTCAGTCGTAACGATAAACCCAAATGCTTAATCCGTGGGACAATAATTATGTGATAAGTTAATCAAAAAGATCTATTTTCCAATACAAGGGCTTTGCTCAAATTCTATGAGAATTTGTCGAAGAAAGATTTTCCCAAGCAGCATCGAGAAGCAGCTAAGATTATTTCTATGTTTGGTTCCACATGCTATGTGAAAGATTTTTTTTTCCTGTTTTGACTTGTACAAAAACTAGATTGCGTAAGAATAGGCCTATTTCTGACTGTAATGTAAAGAAGGCTCTCAGAATTGCTGTCAGCTGGTCCCTTGTTCCACGCATAACTGGTATCATTGCAACAATAAAGGAAAAGAAGAGCTAGAAGATAAATTGTCTGCTTAAACCAAACTGAAAAAGTGCTTTAACACCGGTAACATTGTCCCATACACCAGTGTCACCGCTGACTGCACATAAACATTTCGCAGTGAGGGGTGAATCAGCGGGGAAGGTGGAGAAGGCGAAGACAGGCCGAACGGGTGAGACAGGTGTAGGGGAAGTGAAGTGGGGGTTTGCACTCTAGTCAATCTAGTGAAGTCGTCTCCTGTACCTTGCGCCGCGCATGCACTCAGAGGCCCTGATTTAAGATATCGTTTTGATGGAAGTCTCTTCAACTTGACAAGACTTTGTTCACTTGCTTAACTCATGTGACAAGAATAATTGAACTGCAGTATGTTCATGGCACAGCATCACCTGCTTTTACTCCTGAGGATCTGTAACAGTCAATCAATAGTTTCTAGAGTGCATATGATTTTTTTTGTATTTGCTTTACGTCGCACCAACACAGATAGGTCTTATGGCGACTATAGGACAGTGAAGGCCTAGGAATGGAAAGGAAGCGGCCGTGGCCTTAATTAAGGTACAGCCCCAGTATTTGCCTGGTGTGAAAATGGGAAACCACGGAAAACAATCTTCAGGGCTGCCGACAGTGGGATTCGAACCCACTATCTCCAAGATGCGAGCTCACAGCCGTCCGCCCCTAACCGCACGGCCAACTCACCCGGTATACGACTGTTTTGGCCTCATCACAAATGCCCAGGGACTAGCCTTGCCGAGTTCAATATCTCTGTCTGAGACATCCTTCTGGAACAGGTAGATGACTTAATTTCATGGGAGTATCCTGTCTAAACGATGTACCTCAGAAGAGTATGTGGAAAAGAGACTCCATGCTGCTCATTTGACATTTGGTTGGCTATCCAAGTGGGTTTTTAAGAATGAAGACCTAACAGTTCATACCAAACTCCTGGTGTATAAAGCAATGATCATCACATCGCTGCTCTATGGATGTGAAACCTGGCCCCCCCGTACTGCCGTGACATCAAGAAACTTGAACGTTTTCATCAGCAGAAACTTTGTTCAATCTTAAATATCAAATGGGAGAACCATGTCTCCAATCTTGCAGTTCTTAGGAATGCATGCATGAACAGTGTAGAAACCTCTATCATTGGCCATCAGTTGCAGTGGACTGGGCATGTGTGGAGTACGAGCGACACCAGGTCTCCTTGCCAATTCCTCTACGGTGAACTTCCCTCACACACAAGACTCCGTGGTGCCCCTTTGAAACATTATGAAGACCAGCTTAAACAAATCATGAAGGTCGCAAACATCAACCCTCAAGCCTGAAATATACTTGCCAAGAATTGCTCACTTTGGTGCCAAACCACCTCTACTGCTGTTGAACTGTTTGAACAGGAGCGTAGCAGGTATTAAGAGGTTAAACGACAGTTATGCACACACTGTCAGAAGCAACACCGTCCTCCCCAATCCATCGAGTGCAATCTGTGTGTACGCGAGATTCATGCTAGAATTGGCTTGTTCAGTCCTCAAAAGTACAAGCCTATCGGCACAGAGTGCTATGTATGCTTGAAAACGAGTAACAGCCAACAACACCTGATGCTGCTCCATGTATGGTAAAAACTGCGCTAGACCTCAAGATGTTTTATACAAAAATGATTCACCACACCTTCCTTGTACACACTCTGCACAGAGTTTCAGAAGAAATTCGTCAACATTTTCCTGAAGCCTATAGGCACCGTGCGTGTCGCTCTAGCGGCCGGGCGGAGAACACCACATGAGGCAGACTCCAGACTCGCAGTAGCTGTTCTGTTCTGACTGAGCGTGTAGTTAACTCTGATGATAATGGCAGAGAAAAGGAGATCAAGTAAACGCAATTGTTGTGTTGTCAGATGTTCCAATACTTACGCAAATACGGGAAGTGAAGTACAATTTTATTGTTTTCCAAAACGAGCGATAGAAATGGACCGAAGGAGGCGATGGATACAAGCGGTTAACCGAACGAAGTAAGTAGGCTTACACATATGTACTGCACATGTTTGCAATAAGTTCAACTGATCCGATTTACTTAAATTTTGGTTTTAATTTTTAGGACTGATGGATCACTTTGGCAACCTACGACTTACTCAAGAATATGTAGTGGAAACAGAAGATCTGGACACCCACGAAGTCCAGCCTATGTTCTGACAATATTTCTGGACGAATACAAGGAGAGGAATGTGTCGCCGGGACCCAGCTTACAGCGCTTTCACAGATAACTCAAGCAATTAAAAAAGGAAGAATCAGATGGAAAATTTTCAAGTACAATTTGCCCAAGTAACATTACCAAGGACGCATCCGTGGGAACAGATGCATCTGATTTTCATTGTTCAGACTTCATGTTTTCTTGTTCAATAAATGAAAACGACGTAAATACACAAGCATGTATTCCACCTAATTTTGATCTGGGAGGTGACATTACGAAACATGATAAAATATGTGGAACGGAAGACATCAAGGGTCCAAGTTTCTAAGGCTACAGTTCCATAAGGAACAATACACAAATGCATGATTTAACAGGTGTGAACTTCAAAGTCTTTGCCTTGCTGCTTGCGTTACTACCAAACTGTAACGTTTCGAAATTATGTAAAGAAACCAGATTATTGATTTTCCTACTGAAAATGAAAACCGGACTGTCCTATTCTTTGAGAGTACTATTCGGTGTTCACAGGACAATAATTTCACGTATTTTTATGACCGTGTTTATGCAACTGGCACTGCGTACGAAATATTTCATATTCTGGCCTAGTAAGGAAAGTGTTCAAGAAACAATGCCTCCAGCATTTAAGAGAAATTACGGTAATTGTCCAGTCATTATTGACTGCACAGAATTTAGGGTTGAATAGCTTCCCCAAGTAGATCAGAGTGTGTATTTCTATTCTCAATACAAGGGTTGCTACACTGCAAAAGTTTTAATTGCAATCACGCCTAGTGGTATGATCGCCTTTAAATCTAAATATTACGGTGGAAGAGCTAGCGACTCAGTCATAACAACCAACAGTGGTTGATTAACTTTCCTTCAACCTGGCGATGAGGTCATGGCTGATAAAGGATTTTCTGGCATCAAAACTAACTTATCTGGCCGCGGTGTCGTAATCGTGACACCACCGTTCTTACATGACGGGAGATTAACAGCTGGGGAGTCGAGAGTACTTACAATATTGCGAGTGTTAGAATTCACGTACAAAGGTGTATTCAAAGAATCAAAATATACAATATATTACAGAAATTTTCAACATAACTTTTTCCACACGTGCGAATGTGTTGCGTGTTAACGAATTTGCAACCTCCAATAATTGAAGAATAGTTTGATAATTGTTCTACCATCAGCTTGTTTTATATATTTTTGTTTACATCTTTATCTGTTCAATGTTCAACAAGCATGAATTGACAAATAAATACTTAATTATTATTAGGAATACCGCTAATTTTTGGCAAGTAATTATTGAAATAGTACTTTGTCATTTCAGTGAGACATGCCTCGAAATACTTATTGTCCTGATTAATAGGTATTGTCAACTGTTGTGCTTTACTATACACATATAGATCACATTTTGCCAAGCCAGTTACGTACATCACATCAGTATTTGCATTTATGTGTAATATGTAATTATGACTTGTCTTTAACTGTGTGCAATTTTGCTCGTCAAAGTAAAGATAACGTTCTCGTACATTTCCTGACTCATCTACTATTGGTTTAGCTTTACAGGAAGATGGACACAACTTCTAATACTCTGTCAGCTACATTTCCTTTGAGAACTATGCCATCTGGAGATCCATAAATCCAAGGTTGTTTCTTTTGGATTATTAACCCGGATCGAATAACACGAACACCAAATTAACTTCCATAGCATTCTATTGCTTCATTTTCCATTTCACTTCCGTAAGAAAGATTGTTCAAGCAGCTCCGCCAGTTGGAGATTCAGTTACAAAAGCGAGAGCTAAAATATCAAAGTTATGTCGCCTAGTTTTGATCCGATGTGCTTTAGTGCTAGTAGATATTCTTAGCTTCCTTTCTTGAAACCATTGAGGGCTTCCTGATTGAGATAGTGTCCAGGGAGATTTTAATTATATGATCTGTATCACCCTGCACTTTGCTGGTAAAAAACAATCGTCACTCACAGTTTGAAAGGTGTATTTGTCTGGCAAGCGCACGTCGTTAGAGACTTGTAAATGTAATAGCTGTGTCACAATTTCCTCACATTCTTCTCTCTCCACATCGTTCACTAGCCTGTCTATCAATGAGGTGACTACAGCCCTGCGCGATTGTTCGATTTCAGTACTTGCTTCTGCTCAAAGCATTTTACGAAGACTGCAAGGGATGTGTTTTAAAATATCATCAGTTAATTCGAGGGGGGGAAGAGATGTCTCCAAAGTCTTTTCACCGAACAGTTCTTCTACGCGTTTGCCTTTTCTGTATTTTTCTGTTGACGTTTTCGGGCTCGGTTTTCCCCATTGTTGCGGACAATCTGTTTTGGAGACAACACTTTCATTATTTATATAATACACTACCGCAGCTACGCGTTTGCAAGTTCCTCTGGCACTGGCAGGGCAGGAACATTCGCTGGTAGACATTACGATTCTGTTCAACCTGAACATAAAATAAAAATGCGTAGAACTTAGCAAACAAGCATTAAGTAATCCTTATTAAATAAACTTTATAAATTGTGACCAAACTACACCTTGCCTACCTCAAGTTTCACGATATAAGGCGGCAAAGTGACAGACGTTTGTCGGGTGACTTTTCCTGTGATATATCCTAAACCATTCGAAATTAAATCTTCAATGCCGTTCACGTGGCCACTGACAACAAGGTTTATTCCTTTATTGCATGATGATTCATTTAGATCCCCGAATTGAATCGCTTTAAACCCGCAACTTGTTCGAATGTCACACATGTTGAACCGAGACTCACGCATTACGCCTCACCCCTTGTTTCAGAATGCACCACTATGTAGCGCTAGTAGTAGCATTTCGATCTATCTGCACGGTGCCTATAAATTAACATTTAATGTTGTTTAATCTTTGTTTGTAAAAGCTCCACTGCAGTGTGCGACCTTCGAAGAGCTAGCTCCTTAGACACCACTTCCTCCACAGTTGGAATAGCTTCCCCTTGTTGTGTTTGTTAATACAACCTGTGACAAAGTTAGGTGAACGATGTAAGAACGGTCAATCCAGCAACACTGGTGAGACACACCGCTGCACCTGCGCAGCAGCAGGTTTTGACCACCTGCTCCCAACATTGTTCAGTTGAACATCGTGTGTGTGCCGTGTAAGACGTGTTTGACACAGTGCGTGCAGTTGGTTCTGAACTGCAAACAGGAACATGAACGTCCAAAACAACAATGTACAGTTTTGTTTTAAGACTGGCAAGACATCGAAAGAAATGCATGCGATGGTACGTGTTTATGAAGATCAAGCACTGTCCTTGAAGTGTGTGTACGAGTAGTTCGCCCGTTCTCGAGGAGGCTGAGAAAGCGTTTCTGACAAACCTCGTAGCGGAAGACCGGCGACCGCCGTCAGTGAAGAAAACATTGCAAAGATGAGGACATTAATCACGAACGATCGGCAATTAACTGTGCGCATGATAGCGGATGAACTGCAGATTAACCGTGAATCTGTGCGACAAATCATTACCCACAAGTTAGGGAGGGGGAAAACATGTTCTTGTCTTGTGCCACATCACTCGACTGACGATCGGAAGCAAGCACGTTTAGAGGCTTCACAGGATTTTGTCAAAACGGCGGATGCGACACCAAATTTCTTGAACTGTATTGTCACCGAGGATGAAACCAGGTGTCTCAGGTACGACCCTGAAACGAAACGGCAAAGCATGGAATGGCATTTCCGGGATCCCCTCATCGGAAAAAGGACAGAGCCGAAAAGTCACGCATCAAAACGATGCTCATAACCTTTTTCGATAGTCAAGGCATTATCCACACGGAATGTCTGCCTGAGGGAACGACGCAGAATGCTGCACGGTACATTGAAATTTTGACCCGTTTCATGAAACATCTACTCAGGGTACGACCCCAGTACGCACAACAAGGTTCATTGTTCTTTGTCCATGACAACGCTTGCCCACACACAGCCAATATCGTTAAAGAGTTCATGGCAAAAATGGGGATGGTGCAACTTGAACACCCCCCAAACTCGCCAGATCTCAGACTCCAGACTTCTTCCTATTCCCACAACTCAAACTCGCTTTGAAAGGAAAGAGATTTGACGATATTCCTGACATCCAATGAAACATGACAAAGGTTTTGAACACCATCCCAAAGGAAGCCTTCTTGCAAAATTTCCAGGACATGTATCGCCGATCTCAGCAGTGCATAGTTATGGGAGGGGACTATTTTGAAGGACAGTAAGGTCACTGTCGTGCATTGTTCATCTATGTTGATAGTACAGGACTATTCACCGAACTTTATTGTCACAGGTTGTATATAGTTGTTACTTCTGGTTTGCAGATTGTGTTTTAGATTGTCCCTTCATTGTTTGTGAGGTTGAATGGTTGTGTTAACTGTGCTGGATCGACTGACGCTTAGAAGCTTAGTAATCAAAGAAGAAAAAAAAAAATCAGATATAACAGCATTCTTTTATTAAGCCAACAACGGTTTCGAATAAGAACGCCAGATTCTACAACTAAATAATAATAATAATAATATTATTATTACATTAGACATCATCTTCTGGCTTTTCAAACTTATCATAATCCAAGACACACTCGAATGGAGGGCGGTACAAGATACAGAAACTAATAATGCTATTTACTTTACGTCCCACTAACTACTTTTTTAAGGTCTTCGGAGAGGCCGAGGTGCCGGAATTTAGTCCCGCAGGAGTTCTTTAACGTGCCAGTAAATCTACCGACACGGGGCTGTAGGATACAGAAACTAACTAGCAACTAACATCATTACAAGAAGTTAAGACAAAAGTTTTATATCAAGATACGGAACAAAGTGATGAAGTTTTTAACCAGAGTTTCCATTAGTAATCATCATAAAGTACAACTTACTCAAGTTCTTTCTTGTAAAGCTCAAAAATAAACAGAGTTTTAATCATTGGACATTCATATTAAGCCGAAGATAAGATTGTCAACAATTTTTAATCTTTAATTTAAAGAACTCGCTAACGGTTTCCTTTTAACAAATTTCAGCTGCGATCTTAGGATTTTTCATATTTTTACATATTTGGAGTATCTAATAGTCAAACAAGGACATTAAAAATGGACTTTTTAACCATAATACTTTATAAAATAGGAACTATGTAGTATTTTGAACATAACCAGGATCCTGGTTAATGACTGTGAGGAGTGAGTTAATTGGCTGATGATGCCCAGCAAATAGAGCAAAACATGTACCACAAATGATAGTTATAATAAGGATTAAGTCCTAGTTATAACAACATTAACTTGTATTGAATAGGTGGATTTATTTTTAATTTGAAATTGTATGATTTATACATTATTCAATATGGATTAAGAATGAGATTTATTACATGCAAAACTTCTAGTGATCGGAAAATCAATGAAGCCTCGCTGTTTCTCGGGTCTGAAGTCATTAATAATAATATTATTGGCTTTACGTCCCACTAACTACTTTTATGGTTTTCGGAGATGCAGAGGTGCTGGAATTTAGTCCCGCAGAGTTCTTTTACCTGCCAGTAAATCTACTGACATGAGTCAGACGTATTTGAGCACCTGCAAATGCCACCGGACTGAGCCAGGATCGAACCTGCCAAGTTGTGGTCAGAAGGCCAGCGCCTCAATCATCTGAGCCATTCAGCCCGGCCTGAAAGTCATTACCAGTGACGAATGAAAGTAAATGGAAGTTGTGGATGACAAGCTCCATTTATGAATCTTGACTGCATTGTACTGACAAGAAGTTTCAATGTGAAGGGAAGAAAAATCCTCCTTTTTGTAGAAACGGCCGCACTCATCCAAGGTGATCACTCACGCGTTAAAGGCAGTCCACATAGTCTTCTTGCCACCAAACTGAATATCCAAACTACATCAGATGGACCATGAGTGATTAAAATCCTGAAGCATTACTATAGGAAGAGGGCTGTACAGAGAAGTCTGAGAGGAACTGAATCCGAGGAGTCATTACTGGACATCAATCTACTACAGTCGATAAAAAACCTGAGTAAATCATGGGTAGGTGTGAAGCAGGAAACAACTGTAAAGTGCTTCCACAAGGCAGGATTTTTGAAAGATGACTCAGGCGCTGCAGAACACGAGGTGGAGGAAGTCGCACCCGTTCCTGAAGAATGAGAAAAGTACCAGCGGTTTGTTAACTGTGAAGCTCATTTTGAGGCTTACATAAACGTGGACTCTGACGTTATAGGGGCGGAGCATCCTACACTACCGCCAATGCTGTTACCTAAGAAGATGAAGATGACTTTGATGATGGTCAACAAGAAGAGTTGCAAGAATTGGAGCTGCCCTCTCCTGTACAGTCAGCAGACCAGGCGTTAATTGCAGTGGTTATTCTTCAAGCCTACGTACAAAGTCAAATGTAAATGAAAGTGTTTTCACAGCAATAACTATGTGGAAGAAAAGAAGCTTAGCAGTAAAAAAAAATGAAAAAAAGGGACTTTTCCCCAAAGATGTTAACGGATGTATGTTGTCTTAAAAAGTGCTGTAATTAAAGTTATACCATAAAATATGAGTTACTGTTAAATAATGTATCCATTATCAGGCCATAGATATGTATGATTCAATAATTCAATAAGTTATGCTCAATGATTCAATATGGTCAAAAACAGAATTTCTGTTTATCTCAATATTTCGATAACTCGAAATGAACTTTACCACCTGAGGTGATTAGAAATATCTAGCTTCCACTGTATTTATATTCATTTTAAGCTTTAACAAAAATCCTGAACACAAGGGACTATGGGCTAATACAAATTTATGAAACAACAGGTATTAAAATAAACTCCACTCCCCTTTTTCCTCCACCAGCGAATTTTTTTACGTGCTCCGGTTTGAATACCATTTATTAGATCACAATTGTGAAAATCTACTCTGCAACAAGAGGGCTCCGTGAACTTTTTTCAACTAAAGAGAATATTCGGGTTAAAAATATTAGTAGAAAATGTAACCCGTATTTCTAGCCCTATATATTCCAATCCATTAAAGGTATTTAAGATGAGTGGAAAACTGAACAGTATATTCCTGAATGTCCACATAAAGAGATATTACTCTGAAGGAACCCTGTGATAAATTAAAACTAGAACTCTGTTACTGTTACTACATATTTTACATTATCTGGAACAATCAATGAAAGAATGTGCAGTTCTTTACAAAATATTTCATAGTGGTACCTACAAGAGCTCATTACCAAAATCTTATTTCCACTAAACACAACATCCCATACCGAAACAGAAATCAAATCTCTTTCAAGAATGTATTATATTATACCTTATCAATGATAGAATCTTGTCAGTATCAATGTAGCAATCATCTCTGTTTCCACTAGTTAGCCATTACATGCACATGTATGTCTTATGAAAAACTTGGCATTAAAGGAGTATTTATTATGTTTAATATAATGTAGAAATTAACTCCATAGCTGGATCAGTCTCTCTCTATTTATATACTTATTTGCACTATATACTGTATTTATCCATGACAATTTACTTGTGTATCTAAGTGTAAATACCCGGATGCTGGATCGTACATACCCTAATGACAAATTTAAATGTGTGTAGTCTTATAAGACTACTATGAAAATGGCTAAAAAGAACAAGAAATATCTAATCAATATTTCAACAGTGTTTCAAAATGTAAAGCAGACGTAAAATGTAAAAAGGGAGATAAATATTAATGGAAGACAATTTCTAGACTATGGATCTGCAGCTAAATATAACTAGAGTTCTTATTGAGCTGAATCTGTCAACTGTTAGTTGCACCATATATTCTTCTCCCTTTTCATTCAATGCAGGATCAATAAATCCTAGCTTTTATTTGAAACTTTGTCATTAATATTTAATTATTCAAACCATATTCCACTCACGTGATAAAGGACTCCCATTTTACAAACTGTACTCAGCAAAACTTGCTTGTAAATCAGGGCCGAGAACATCCACAAGAGACCAAAAAGCAATTTATATCAACGGCTTCAATCATGTCAATGGCACGCCAATATCCAAGCAAGGATCATCTTGCTGCCACATGTTAACATAATGGATAAAGCTGCTACTTGTGTAACCTGGAATTGATCCTACAATGATTATAGCATATCATATAACAAGAAGTTGCAAATGATAAGCACCTGAAGAACTAAGTCTGTCACTTACCTCAAAGAGCTGGATCAATTGTTGATCTTCTTGACAATTCCACAGCTTCATAAATACTGGCCACCAATTAACAAAACTAGCTGGAACTTGCTTTCGAACAGGACTGACACAAAAAAAAGAATAAGGACGATTACATGTCAGCATAGCGCAAGAATGAAATGCTCGTTCTACCCCAGACCTGAGATCGCCAGTCCATCACTGCATTTATTATTTGACCTGCTCTGCTCTTCATTTGTACAAGAGGTCGCTTGTTCTATCTTCAATTTTCCAACCAGTTTCCCAAATTAAACAATAATGTGAAAGACAGAATAAAATATTTAACTTCCACAACTCTGCTTCACAAGTACACTGAGAGAATAGACCTTTTGGAATGAGTAACATACAATATTATTTGGTTGTTTTGTGCTTATTTTGTGCATTATGCTAGCAGCAGTCAGCCTAAACTCAGTCATTATGACGCAAACAGACGAGCTGCCCTGAAATTAACAGGAATAAAGAGGGAATACCAAAGATTAATATTAAAATCTACTGCCCTGCTTTGCAGACTTCTCTCATGCCAGTTATTCAAATTCGATATGAGTTAAAATTCATCACCAGACACCTGCAGAAGTCAAAAGTATCATAAAAAATATAAAAGGCTGTGACAACACCAAAGACAGAAAACTAAAACATCGCTGTCCTAAAATTTGCATAACATAAAGCATTTTCCAGATTAAGATTAATGTGCACATTTTGTTTGCAAGGCATAATTTCATGGATGCAGTTCAATTTTTGATCTTTCAATAATCGTCTCATATACTGTGAACCTTCAACAAATAGGTATATAAGAATGGACATCTCAAAAAGTAAACCTAGTTCCTCAGGTGTTATTGTGGCTGCAATGTTAAGTAAACTTCAAATGTAATTCTAAAATTGAAGTGCATTATTCAGTCAATTGCAGTGAATTTCAGTAAAGAGCACAATTATGCTCTAATATCTCACACTTAGAAAATGAGGGATACCTTGAGCTGTTGAAGTCTGATTTGAACAATGCCCTACTTCCCAGTGATTGGCATTAAGTGCACAAGAATCCTTTAGGAATTAAAACATTTTTCATTGTCTGCAGTGGTATGTCTAAAGGTCAACATTATATGAAACTATAAAGTATTCAAATTTGATTCTAGTATTCTCCAAACTTCAACCTACACCTTGTTACTTTCCCGTCAACAACTATGACAATTTAATTAAGGCAGGTCATTTAGAGTCTCTGGCATGGAAATATATTAAATTCACACAATGTGTAGAAGAAATACCAGCAACACATTTTCAAATACTGTAAATCTAGTTCTACCAGATTTTAAATATCCCAAGTTGTGAACCTACTGTAAATCCCTATTACAATGTAAGTGTTATTCCTCACAAGATTAACAACAAATGTAGGCCTACTTCACAAACTTGGGTGTAGGAAATCAAATAATGTAGGTAAATTCATATGTATTCAATACATATAGACATACATGTACATGCCGACATGACAAATGGCTTCCATTCACAAGAGTTGGCAGCACAATCGATGTACAATATGTCATCCAACAATTTTGTGAACCTACCCTGTCCAACTTTTCATTTACTACTATCCACATCACTAGGCAACTGAAAAAGGTATTTTAATTCATTCTGATATCCAACAACTCTTTAATAAGTGCCATTACCACGAAGTTACTGTACTTATCGTTTTTGTTCTTGTTCATGAATAATACCCAAAGCTGAAAATCTAAGACTATTCACCACTCTAGAATAACTGGTAAATGTGACAACAAACATCAAGAGACTCAATGTCCTGAGGATCTCTAACTTGGCTTAATTAAATGCAAATTATTCAAAGCTGATGGAAATGCTATTCTCAAAATCCAACCCACAAATAGTGTAGGAAATCAAATACATCAACAAATTTTATTTTGCTGACACAGAATCAATGTACCAGTAATTATAAGAATTAAGGAAAAACCCAAACTTAGCTCCATATCAAGTACACGATCCAGAGTTTGAAATAACATACATATCAACCGCCAAAATCATAATGCTCCCAAAATCTTCAACTCTGCTTACACTGTAGTGTGTGTGTGTGTGTGTGTGTGTGTGCGCGCGCGCGCGTGCGCACATGTGTGTATGTATATATATGTTGACCAGAAAGTTCTAAGCTTTCTTAACAGACATGTCTAGAGTATTCTGTCTATATTCATACAGTCAGCAAATGACATTCTGAAACCTTCAAGGCAACATTTAACTGCCCCATTCAGCACAAAGTTCGGTCACAACCACATGACGATACACATTCATTATTGGCATGCAATGCTATTCTTATGTTACGAATAGGGAGTCACAGTTGTGTACAAGCATTTCTTAAGTACATGGTATATATGCGTGAGTCAAAGATTCAAAAGTGTTTTGCAAAATTTTAAACCAACAATCAGCTTAGCAAATGTATACTGCCATGGAAGTCTTTCAGCCTCACAAGTAAACACTACGACTAGCAAAAAATTAATTCAGGAATTGACAGAGACTCTGAAATCAATCAGTGAAGGCTAAGTATACTATCTAGAGATGTTTGGGTCCCCCCAGTACCTGTAGAGAGGAAAGAAAAAGAAAAAAAATGCAGACAACGAATGACTGAACCCTAAAATTCAACATTAAAGAAAAAGAATGGTATCTAAAAGGGAAAAACAGAGCATCCATAATAAAGAAATAAATATGAAGTAAGCTAAATATTCGATATTCATTACTGTGAAGCTAATTCTACATAGATGATAAAATTATACAATATTGCAAACAAGAAGTTACCCCTAATGAACATAAAATAAGTTTACGTTCTATTAAGATAAATTCCCTGCCTTCGAACCCCTTGAAGAGGAATTTTGAAGTTACCTCAAGATTGATTGAAATCATGGAGGAAAACAGAGGATACTTTGATGAATGAAGATTTTCTTAAACTTACAACATTTATTTCATTTCCATCCAGAAGAATGGTCACAATAACCTGGACAACCCAACAAACCTATGATATTTTGTTGGTTTACAAGCAGTTGAATAAGACCTTGCAATAAAACAGTGGAGATAAAGATCTTAGAAAAGTAACATTCAACTATATTTAGCAATATTTTGTTGGGGGGGAGGGGCGTTGTCTCTAAAGCATTACACCCATCTTACTACAATGAAGTATTAATCCTTACAGAGATTCGCTTTAACATACCTCACTCATTCAATCAAAGAACCCACAGCACCCAAGAAGACTTCACACAATAGTAGATGCAGACAATGACAACATAGATTGCAGAGAATCTTTGAGCAACACATGAACACAGCATCATAAACAAATGGTAATGAATCATTAAACATACTGCATCTCTCTTCATCACAGTATCAACCTAACACTGCATTTCCTATACCTGAATTCATAATGATGAAATGTGACCATTTAGTTCTGCTGCATGCTGGTTAACACCGGAAGTATAATGCGAAGTCTCCATTAGTTATTCACCATCCACTGTACGTGGATTTATCAGTTATCCTAAAAAATTTGTTTACAGCATTTGAACAGGAATATTCAGGGTTTGTATGTTTTAAAGCAGAAAAATGTAACACTGTTAACAAAAAAAAAAAAAAAAAAAAAAAAATACATTGGGACCAGAAAATTATAAATGACTATCTCTAATGACAAGTTAATAAGAATACCAAAAAGATATACATTTTGAAGACACCAGCAGTGATTTTTTTCTAATTTATATGAAATAATAAGTATGGCAAACATATAGAGAGTATACCTATACTAGGCAGTGTACATGTAAGAAGAAAAAAATGTTGAAAACCTAGATATATTAAATTCTCTTTAAAAATGCCAACAGATAAATGATAATCAACTCTTGGAGTAACAATCAGGATGACTTGCTAAGAAGCTACCCATCTAAATTACAGTAGCTTACTCATAGAAACAATGAACTTCCACCCACAA
Organism: Anabrus simplex; assembly: GCF_040414725.1. NCBI lineage: Eukaryota > Metazoa > Arthropoda > Insecta > Orthoptera > Tettigoniidae > Anabrus > Anabrus simplex. Next base: position 311,974,174 of record NC_090266.1, read on the forward strand.
TGAACTCCAGGTATTTTTCTATTAAGCATCAGTTCTGCCATATGTTCAAGCTCTTACTTCAGTCCACGTCTAAGATTTGAAGCTCACGCTGCTAAAGGATAATTAATGCCTTTTAATACACCCATCCATGTGTAACTTCCAAATCATGACTACAGTTAAGCAACTGATACATACAGTAATGGATTCCATTTTGCCTGGTGTATATTGTGTTTCTTTTAATAACTATGTATACGAGAACATCCTGTAATACAACAATAAAAGAACAATGCTGGGGATAAATCGTTGAAACTGACAAGCTGTAACACACATTTGAGGAGTTTATTCAAAAGGTGCTATTTCCATTATGAGAAAGTTGTGGGAAAATGCAAGAAACATACAATAAAAGGCACATACCAATGATCAGGTATGTACAACTTTTAAGGAATTACATTTTATGATTCAGGATTGCTCATGGCATTTGATATTATTCAGTTACTGCAATATTTGGACTAAATGCTATTGTTTTGTGGACGTGGAAATAGCACCTTTTGAACAGACGCTCCTCATTTTTCCCTTCTAGGCATACAATGTACATTAAACCCTTGGCTTACCTAACCATCGAACGATGGGGTACGCTACCTTGGACTCGAATTACGTACCCGCCGAACCAATGTGGCAATAAGTGCCCTGTGTTAACGACGAAACAGTGAAGTAAATGATTATAAATTCAACAGATGACATTAAAATGCTTCTTTATATTACAAGGAAGTCTCTTAACGCTCTATTTACATTATCTTTCGGTGAATAACCGCTGTATTTGAAGATAGCTGAACAGCTGATGTCGCGATTATCCTGTCAGTAAAGATGAGCGCGCAAAGCTATAACCGAGCAGGAAGTTGTGGATATCTTACTAGATAGTGATTGTGATGAAGATATATCTTAAAGTTCTTCTAGTGAATGTAGTGATGGCACTTTATCTGTGCTTAGTGAAGTTAGTGATAATGATACGAGTGTTGAAGCAGACGTAAAGATTGCGACTGTAAATGTTCCCGCGCACCGTAACAAAATGGAAAGTAGAAGGGCGAAAGTGGAAATCTATGTGTCCATTACAAGATATTCCTACTAAAGTGTAATTTACGGGAATTACTGGAGTAAGTCTTATTTTTCGAAACATTGAACTTACAGCTAAAAAAAAATTCTAGATCAATTTCTCGGTGATGACTATTGGCAAAGCACGTGTGAAGAGACAAACAGATATGCGTTACTAGGTTAGTTTATTTCCTATAGTATATTTTTTTCACTGTAATGTAGCAAATTTCATTGAAATAGTTATTTGTACTGCGTTATTTCCTACAGTATATTTTTTCACTGTAATGTAGCAAATTTCATTGAAATAGTTATTTGTAGTGCGTTATTTCCTACAGTATTTTTTTTCACTATAATGTAGCATGTGATGAGACAAACAGATATGAGTTACTAGACGAGTTTATTTCCTACAGTATATTTTTTCGCTGTAATGTAGCAAATTTCATTGAAACAGATATTTCTACTGCACTGGCCTTTGGAGAACACGGCAGCTGTTGCCCGGCTCGTGGACTGAAGATGACTGGAGAACAGTAACGGCAGTTTTGGTTCTTTGTTAGGTGCTACTACTCGATGCAGCTCCCTACTTGTCTTCACGATGCACGGTTAACGCCGTTCCAAGATTCCTCGTATTTCTAAACGATTGTCGGTGCCAAGAATCGAACCCAGGTTGCCTTAATGAGACAGTAGAATTCTAGACCAGAAAAGCAGTAGGGGTCTGTTTAATTCCGAGTATTTATGTACCGGTTTCACATTATTTGAACAAATAGTTGCGGAGATACTAATATTTAAATACACCCGAGTAAGAACCTCATTTGCATCAGAATTCAAATGGTAAATCGAAGGTTCCGAACACACGTTTATATAGTAAACAAAAGGGTTAACTTTCAGCAAAATAAGAACACACAGTCATTGAGGATGCACCATCCACATGAGACATATACAGAATGTCTCTCATAGTATAGATGATACATTCATATGATAGTATTTTACATCCATTAAAAACTGAAATGCATATATCTACTAGTTTTCCTCTTGAAATAGTCCCAATTACTCACATCAAGAACACTTCCACTGGCATTAACTGTAAAACATCTAAGAACAGGTTGTTTCTTTAATTTGTGGTTTATTTGTACAATTTCATTACACATTAAAACAATACACATAATACTTTTAGAAGAAAATAAAGTCATCCGTGTTAATTCTTATATACATTATAAAATATTATAGATAATTACTATTAAATTTCTGATGAGAATATGGAATTGATAAAATGAACAAGGTTCACTACATAAATGCCATCAGTATTACAATGTAAGTAGAGACCACTGCAAGCACTAGGTCAAAGGAAGAATTTCGTCTAACCAACATGAAAACTTTGAAACTCTTCATAGCTTCCAACGTACAGTATTTTTACGTCATTCTGTGACCGTCAACCCTCTTGAAGGCCCCCTTCCAAATTTCCAGGAAGGGATGTTTGAGTTGGTGTGGAGAACTACCAGCCAACATGTGGGCATGTACCAATCTTGCTTCTATGGTCTCCTTCGTCTGGTATGTCTTGAATTTTCTGGAAGGCTAAACTAGAAAAACTAGTCATACCCCAAAGATACTAGAACTTCATCACCAATAAACAAAAGGGTAGAAATTCAGTATGCACAACATTAGTTTTAGAGCATCGTAATGACTTGATATGTTACAAATCTTACGTGGAATACCTTGTAGAGGAGAGATGTGTTCACTGCGACAGCCAAGAACCCACCCGCCGTCCCCCAGAAGTATTTTTACTTTTATAACCTAATACAATTTATCCCGCGCCATTGTTCAACGCTTAACCACGCAGCAGCATTTCCATTGGGCAGGACACAATCAGATATGTCACTCCCAGCAATGAAGTATAAAATGAATTCTGTTACCAACCCATGCACAATAAATACACAACTGCTCGATCATAGTCCAATAGCTTCGTCACTAGTCGGATCTAACTTTCTTTTTTGCTATTTGCTTTACGTCACACCGGCACAGATAGGTCTTATGGAGACGATGGGACAGGAAAGGCCTAGGAGTGTGAAGAAAGCAGCTGTGGCCTTAATTAAGGTACAGCCCCAGCATTTGCCTGGTGTGAAAATAGGAAACCACGTAAAACCATTTTCAGGGCTGCTGACAGTGGGATTCAAACCCACTATCTCCTGAATGCAAGCTCACAGCTGCGCGCCCTTAACCACATGGCCAACTTGCCCGGTAGGACCTAACGTATCCAGATCAATAGCTTTGTCATTAGCCGGACCTAACCAATCCAGACCATTGGCTTTGTCACTAACTGCTATCACCATACGAAATGCTAGAGGCCTAAAGCCGCTTCACGGCCCTAACCTGGGGGCTTACGCCTCCAGACACCCCCCCCTCCCCCCTTGCTTGATCCAGACCAATGGCTTTGTCACTAACCGGACCTAACGAATCCAGACGGATGGCTTAGCCACTAGCCAGACCTAACAAATCCAGACCAATGGCTTTGTCACTAGCTGGACCTAACGAATCCAGACCAATGGCTCTGTCACTAGCCAGACCTAGCAAATCCAGACCAATGTCTTTGTCACTAACCGGACCTAACCAAGAGATTTGTAAATTCACAAGTAGCGCCGCTGCACTAGGACTAGTTCTTTAGATGAACAGTTGGCGCCCTGTCCACCACACTATGACGACCATTGCGAGAAGTGAGTGAGATTACATGTAATTAATCTCATGATTAGACCCGTATTGAAATTTGCTATAAATGCTTACAATATAGTGATTATTTTAATCCACCTATTCAATACAAATTGGTTTTGTGTTGCTAGTTCATAATACTACAACACGAATTTACAGGTGACATGTTTCGCTTTATTTACAAGCATCTTCAGCCTACATAATTGTCTCAAGGTTAAGACCTGTCATATTTGGATTGTTTTTACAAATTTTTTGCTCGAGTATAAATTTACGTTTAGTAATAATATGTAAAAAAACAGGAATTATGTACACATTAAAAGTATGACAATACGAATTACAATGTTGAATTGAAGTAACCCTTAATTCTAAAATACATTGACGTCCAAAACATAGCAACTACAATTTAAAAATTCGGTTAAAATTGTTTTCACAATTACAATGTTGAATTGGAGTAACCCTTAATTCTAAAATACATTGACGCCCAAAACATAGTAACTACAATTTGAAAATTTGGCTAAAATTGTTTTCACAATGCTGTGGTTGATTGAATCAACTGTAATATGGCTTTAAATTTGAGTCATAAATATAAACTGAAGGTTAAAATATAGGAGCCACTTTTTCTAAAATCCATTGATTTCTGGAACACAGTAACTTCCGATATTGAGAATTTGGTTAATAATTGTGATCTCCAATGCAATTATTTAAACAACTATGATTTGACTCCATGTGTAATTTGAGTCAAAATTGATATTCTAAAAATTAAAATCTTGGAACCGTTGGAGACCAGCTTCTAGAATTTTCATGGCTTGCTGCAGTTTGGTGATTTGATCACTGAAAGTATTAGAATAATTAGTTCTTGTTTATTGTGACTTGAATGTCATTGGTAGCAGATTGTATTAATGTAGGGGGGGCTTCTATCCAAATCTTGAATAGCTGTTTATGTTTCTTTCGAGGTAATAGAATGAGTGAAGCATCCCTTTGACTTTTATATTGTAATTTCAGTATCGCAGCATATCTCACGATTTCTATTTCAAACTTTAAGAATACAATTTGTTTAATATCAGGTGCAGTTAATTGTTTTATTTCATGGTAACAATTATTGTTACCTTTACTTGTAGCTGGCGCTCATCACTAATTATTAGAATTTCAGTTTTTTGTATGTCTAATCAATCAGTTAATTACAAGGTGATTGCCCAACAGCAGGGCATATTTTATGTGGAAACCCGAGGGTCATCAAAACACAGATGGGATAGGAAAGGGCTAGGAGTAGGAAGTTATTTTTTGCTAGTGGCTTTACGTTGCACCAACAGAGATAGGTCTTATGGCGACGATGGGATAGGGAAGGCCTAGAAATTGGAAGGAAGCAGCCATGGCCTTAAGTAACAGTCCCAACATTGGCCTGGTGTAAAAATGGGAAGCAACGGAAAACCACCTTCAAAGCTGCCGACAATGGGGATCGAACCCACTATCTGCCAAATGCAAGCTCACAGCTGCACGTCCCTAACCGTACGGCCAACTCACTCGGTAAAATTACCTCGAACATCCCGGAAACTTGCAGTCTGATGCCCAATGAACCATAAGAAAATTTGAACCTATAGTGGAAAAACAAAACTAATTATTACTATCATCTTTCATTCTTTCCTAATCTGTTTACCAACCAGGGTTGGTTTTTCCCTCCCTCCGACTCATCTCTTACCGCCTCACGGGCAGTGTCCTGGAGCGGGAGACATTGGGTTGGGGGATACAACTGGGAAGGAGGAATTAGCCTATTATTGTTATTATTAGGCTTGCAGACTGAACACTAAAAGGCATAACAGTCTATGATGATGATGCATATTATTATTATTATTATTATTATTATTATTATTATTATTATTGCAGCTGCAGACAAATCTGACTCAGTGCAAAAAGTTTTCCATATTCGCCAGACTGATGTTTGTACTGGTCATTTACACCACATCTTTCTGAAATATTCTCAATTTCCCTACTGATGCGAAAATGCTCCTTGATTGTTTCATTTTCATAGCAAGGCACTGATTTTTCTAGAGAGAGAGAGAATTTTGGTTATTAAATGTTTATTTCACTACATGTAACTTTCAAACATACCTGCAAACAAGTAAAAAAAACTTGACTAAATAATGTTCATTTTTCACTTTTGGGATATTATACTGTATCTACAGATCATCTTCACATCGGAATCTCCTTGAATAATGTCATCATTGTTCTTTGAATTTAACGTGTCATATGCTCCTGCCAGCTATTGATAAGCATCAGCTGCTCACAGCTATGGACCACAATGCACAGCTCACCGTTATTTTGGTGTGCTGCCCATGTCTCTGATGAACAGTTCTTGTTCTGGATCACATACTGCTTTGCCAGTCAGCAAAATGGTTCATCAACGGTTTACAATCTGTTGGAACAGCCGAATGCGAGTCCGTGTTTGAGTTTGACGTTAGTTGGAATGCTTTTTCCTTACTGCACATGCGTCAGACAGTTTGCAAACTGTTTCTGATCATGTCGGAACAAACCTATAGTAAGCCGTAGGGTTAAGCACTAAAAATACTTAAGTTGTGTGTGAACATGTATATATGATGCTGGATTCAGAATGTTAAACTAGTAATATTTATTGTAATGTTTACTTTCCATGAAATTGCTTGTTGTAACAGTTGTTGTTGGGTAATTATGTTTTAAGTTTATTATCACACTACTGTAAGTGATCATTGCCACCAGCATATTTCCCAACCGCAATGTCTTATGGCGAAGATGGGATGGGAAAGGCCATAGGAGTGGGAAGGAATCGGCCGTGGCCTTACTTAAGGAACAGCCCCAGCATTTGCCTGGTGTGAAAGTGGGAAACCACGGAAAACAATCTTCAGGGCTGCCAACAATGAGGCTCGAACCCACTATCTCCCAGATGCAAGCTCACAGCTGCACGCCCCTAACCGCATGGCCAACTCGCCTGGTCGATGTATTTGTTAATAATAATAATAATAATAATAATAATAATAATAATAATAACAACCATTGCAGTAGAAATGTGTCTGGATACACCATTTCATTTGGATGGTGAGCTGGTCCATTGTAGCCTGTCTGTTGGCCTTCATACACTGTCGTAGTTGACATTAACCTCAGAAATCAATGACGTAGTTCTTCCACTCATGATACACCTTTACCACATAACTACGTGAACAGTTCACAAAAGTTGCTGTTTCTAAAATGCCCTTGGAACGAGCTGATGGTCATCCCCTTTTGCAACTCTGTTCGATTGCTTTCCTAACCCCTGACAGCAAGCAGTGCAATGGGTATAGCAAGCCTGTCTGTCGCATTATATAGGTAACCACTTCATCAGTCCACATCATGGGTCATATGTCGTGGGCTACGTCCAGATGGCATTTCTAGCAGGTGGTCATAATTTCATTCGACTGTGTGTGTGTGCGCATGTATGCACGCGCACCAGGCAAATACTGGAGACCTTAATTAAGGCCACAGACGCTAACTTCCCAATCCTAGTCCTTTCCCATCCTTGCGTTGCCGAAAACTTTCTATGTGATAGTGCAAAGTTAAACCACTAGCGAAAAAAAATAATTAATGATCGGGCATGAAACAGTTAGTTAGCGTGCAATGATTTAACACACCAAAAGGTTTAAAATTTGTTATTTTTAGAAGTAAATTTATAATTTTGTCTGTACTCTTCAACTTTTTGCCTCATACTCGGTATTTATATTAGGTCAGGTACAGAAAATTCCAAAAATGAGTTCAGTTAAATTTTTGTCTGTCTGTCCAAATCACAGGAAAATTGCTAAACTAAACTTCCCTAAACTAGTTATTTAGGTTCAGGGATAATCGGGGTTTGCAGTAGGCTATATATTACCTGATTAGTATACAGTGGTATAAGAATATCAAGAGTGCAAAAACAGGAAATATCAAAGTCCTTTGTTAATATTAGCTCAAAAGAAGTTCTGTAAAAAAAATCCAATATGTTATGTAATATGACTTTCTTGCACAAGAGGAATAATAATTGAGGTATTAACGATTATTACATTTTTCACAACAAATATTCAAGTGTCCAGAAATATTAGGGTTTTGTTTTTTGTTTTGCTAGTGGTTTCATGGAACACTAACACATTGAAGGTTTCTTCAATGCAAGGCTAGGAAAGGGCTAGGATTGGGAAAGTGGCAGCTGTGGCCTTAATTATGGTACAACCCCCAACGTTTGCCTAGTGTGAAAATGGGAAACAACGGACAACCCTCTTCATCAGGGCTGCCGAAGGTGGATTTTTTTTTTCCAATTTGCTTTACGGCGCACTGACAATTTTTTTACAAGTTGTTTCACATCGCACCGACACAGATGGTTCTTATGATGACAATGGGATAGGAAAGGGCTAGGAGTGGGAAGGAAGTGGCCATGGCCTTGAATAAGGTACAGCCTTATTTGCCTGGTGTGAAAATGGAAAAGGATCTTCAGGGCTGCCGACACTGGGGTTCGAACCCACTATCTCCCGAATGCAAGTACATTGCTGCGTGACCCTAACCACATTAGTCCCTATTAATAAGGAAAATAGTGAGGAAGACTATGGAAATGAGAAAAGAACACAGAGGATTGATCATTCAAAGAAGTAGGGGAAAAAAGAAGTCATAAGAGTGGTGGTGATGGTGTGTTGAATGGCCTAATATTGGCAAGCTAGAAGAAAACAAAATAGTGTATGATGGCCAATAATGTACTAAGCTCCTAAAACTTACCAACAGTAACATTACTCAGATGACCTTTCATTATTACTTGAGGTGTGATTTGTCCCTGCTCTTGCCACTCATCTCCGTTAAGAGGGCATTACTGCTGCAATTGCAAAAGTTAAACCCATCAACAACAGGTACAAAGCAGCTAGTCTGTATATAATACTTTGTGCATTTTCATTGATTCCTGATGTGTTTTCTTGGAATGTGAAGGTCTCAACTTCACTGAGAGAATGATCAATCGGTGTTTAAAATAATATTTTTGTTTCAGCCCTTAATCATAATCATGAACTTTTCTGTTCAACTAAGAGGAAACTTCACATTCTTGCAGTTAAAAAACAAAACCCACGACTCCTAACCAATCAAAATAATTTTCCGACATTCTCATAATAAACAAATTGTTGCAGGACTCGAACAGCGACACTGGTACTAACGTTACAAACAAATTCCAATTATTTTCAGAGAAATTAAAATCCACAGCTGGACAGTGTATAAAATATATTCGAGAGTTCAAAACTACATCTGCATCACAAGTAACACAAAATACACACAGGACTGAAATGAATCAGTTGCTCAACCTGTTAGCACATACCAGTACCACCCAAGAACTATGAGGAACTTAGATTATATAACAACACTTACTTGAAATCCTTGAATAACAAAGATCTATTTGTCCCTCGAATTCAATAAAATTCTAGTTGATCCATTACAAAAGTAGTGTGAGTTAAAAAATACTTTATGCCTTTAGCTGTAGGTCTGTAGCTTCTACCATCAGGTAGAGCAATTACATAGCCTATCAAATGAAATGAAATTATTCCTCCATTTAATCCATAGTCAGTGCAGAAAAGGAAACCAAAGAACTACATAAAACTGTTCAAATATTAAAATACTTCTAGCGTAGGCATCATCTGCAGAAACTATGTCCTTGAGATATGCATTAAGTCTACAAGTATGCAACGTTATTAATAGTCCTTGAAGTGCAAGAAAATATGTAACAGTATCTATTAGAAAAGTAAACAAGAGTGAAACACTTCCACAATGGAGCACAAAATTACCTAACAGGTCTCCAATTTTCAGGTGCACCATATTTAAGGACCCATCTTCAATCAAAAATCTACATACATCTCACTAAATTCATGTCTATTATTTATTAAGTTCTTGATATAAATTATTTACCTTATAAAAAATGGTGTTTCAAAAATTTCAACCAGTTCAATTCATACAATATCTGATATCTTGAATCATATAAATCTTGAAATGAAATTTCACTAGTAGGCTACAGACAAGCTATATTTCTGTTTGGCAGTTAAGCCAGCCTACCCGCTTTGGAGAAAATCCTTTGCGTTGATATAATAAATCTCTACAAACTAAGACTTGCTGTTAACATGTGTACAAACTAATACTTATGTTAACATAGGATCATTTAAATGCACTCACCAGAACAACTCTCATGAAAACCATAATTGAGAAGAAAAGATTTAAACATAGATCAGCTCATTAAAAATTAAAAAAAAGATTTTAATTAAATTAAGATATTTCCCACATTAAACTGCCACAAATAACTGTAAATCAATCTAAGATCCTTCGAAATCTCGCACGCACGCACGCACACACACACACACACACACACACACACACACACACACCCACCCATTCCTAACCTGTCACGATACAAAAATAATACACGAGACGAAAGAGCGAGAAACAAATATGTGTACACTGAGAACTGTAAATCTACCAGACAAAAGTCTCTTCTTACACTGGATTCACAACAACGAGTTGCACTTGTGACAGAACAGAAGGGACGTTTCAGTTGAACCTTAAACCTTGAAGAACACACCTCTATCCTTGCCAAACCTTTCTACGACAAACTCACTAATGGCAATTATTAAAACTACACTGCAGTGAAGATGCCACAAACAAACAACATCGAGGAGAGTAAGAAATGATTGTGAGTAAGAAATGATTGTAGGTTTGAATTAAGACGGGCTCACACGCCATCTTGATTCACCTGAACCAACACAAAACCACCTAACTCATAACCAAAACGAATAATTCAACAAATGAAGCATAAAATAAAACCGGCGTCCATATGGAAAACACTTGATCAGTTCTTACTTTGCCCCTGCGGCTGGTCATCTCCACTCTCTCGGTCCGACATATCCTCTTGAAGTGCGGGTTAACCCTCGTTTCTACCGTAAGAATTTTGCATACGCCGATAATAAAGCTTCGTGTCACTTCAAAACAAGTAGTCCTTCGCTATTCTAGCCTTCCTAAAACACTACTATATAATAATTCTTGTATACAAACAAATTCAATCGCTTTTGGTATCATATGCCAGAGGTTTATAATCAAATCACGATAAATTTACATCGAACACGGTGCAGTACATCGATGTCACAGACTGGAAACGTTCTAACATTCCTCTGCTTACAACAGAAGTTCCAAAGACAGACGACAGCGTTCAGACTTGATATCAACCAAAGAGGTATCAACTGAACTGTCTCTCGTTTCTCATCTGTGGTTCTGCCAGGTACAATATCAAAGAATCAAAACTAATCTCAACAGAAAACTACGCTTTTTTCTTTACAAAGAAAAGGACAGTTTTATTTTCTTATCGTTATAATCATATCCTCCCGGTAGTTAATATCACCCTAGATATTCCCAAACAATAGCCTGCTGATGTATTTCCCACGTTCGGAAACATGACTTGACCCACATTGGCAATATAAATTCAACAATTCAATGAAAGTAAAATAAATTTACATTCAATGTCATTTGCCTTTATTTACAGCCCTTAGATTCTATTTTTACCTTATAAATTATACGCTATTAACAGGCGGGGCGAGCCTGTGAGCCGGGCTAACATAATGTTACGAATACAACTCCATCTGTTTCATTACCTACTCTAATTTATTTCTGGATGACCTAATAAATGCACACACACATTTTCAAACACAAACAATTCCAACCAGTCATTAATGGCCACACTTACTAATTACAAGTCTATTTATAAATCTCTCTACCTTACGGCACAGCAACGGTGCAGCCCGTTCCTTTACCTGGCACACTAATCCTTACTTTCACTTTCCCCCCAAGTCCAGTCACCTCCTACACCCACTGTGCGTAGACAGCTGGATCTGAACACAGTGCCCCTGGCTATACAACACACGACGACAGTCCCATGCAGTGAACAACTCAACAGTATTCAACAGCAGGACGATACTCACAACGGCGAAAATTAACACAGGTCCATTTATCTTCGCACTCACGATAGCGCGTTTCCTCGCTGGCTCACGGCGTTTTACAGTCCACAGAATTACACGAACACACAGTACAGCCTACCGTTCGGTCGCCTCCAGCTACACACTTACTGGTCTATCAGACACTACAACAGCTCCTGGTTCAGACCTCGGTAGGACACAGGCGACAGCCAACACCTCTGTAGCTCTCAGCCCAGCCACCGAACCCCAACTCACTGTGCGTCACACTGGCTCCACCTTGGAGCCAAACTCTCACACCTCCCACACGGAGTCCAAATCTGACTGAATGTCCGCGGTTTGCCTACCTTTTTATAGCTAGCGTGATTTGATCCAGAAATTTCATGATGTCACTATAGGCATAACATTCGCGTTGAACCTCACAGAAACTCACAGGTAAGCTGGCCGCCGAGAACAATACACGGAAAGGCCGGGCCCACCACACAGACCGGCTGGGAGATTCCAGGCCGTCTGAGTCACCAGCCCCTTCCTGGAAGTAAGGAAAGGAGCTACCACAGAGCTGGCACGTAACACTAATCTAAAACGAACGATCAACTAATATGACTACAAAATATTACGGCACATAAAAAGCGTTTACTTATTATCGCATTATTACCATAACGAATATATATTCGTCATGCTATAACCATAAAGACTAATTCTTTTCCGCACAAATAAAACATTAATTAACGAAAGCTTCGCATCTCTCGAGCGATGACGATATGTCTACTGAGCGCTCTGAGAAGCTGGAATTCAGTCGGGGCTTGCTTGCGGATTCCATGCATTCGGAATTACGGCACACGACACAGAGCTGACCATGCTGGCTAGTAGGCTCGCACGTGTGCGCCAGTCCAGAAACTAAAGAGTATTATAGGTACACATAAGAGTAGTGCTATAAGGAAGGCACTGGCACCGTGCTTTGATACCGGTGCCAGAGACCGCACAATAGCAAATACAGTAGAGACAGGACGAATACAAATTCATAGTGTGACGACTTCTGCTGGTTGATATGTTCCTACACTACGCGGCGCTGTTGTAGATAGAAGGTGATCAGCTGTCTCCGAACTTGTGATTCTAAATGAGATCTGATGTGACTTAATTCGGAATTTATCGTTTAAATAAATGATTAAAACCGTGTGTTAATTATTGTGATGTTTTAGGAGTGTGTATTCTGATTGCTGACCGATGACTGTGTTTATGTGCTATCTGTGTTTCGTTCAAATTAAGATATAGTGTTCCTTGTTTTGAAAGTAATAAGTGAAAAATACGTAGGAAATATTTTGCATTTAGTACCGTAATGATTTAATGGCATTACTTCGGAAATTGGTTCGTCAGTATCTTAACGAATGTCTCAAACGTGTATGTGTCTATATAGCTTAGTGATATTTCATTAATTGACCCCGAAATCAAACTGAGTTGCAATTATCAATTATAACCTTACAACCCATGTTCAACTGTTAGTGTACATGCTACGTAATATAAACATATTATAACTCTGCAGGCACCCATATTGATTGTTACGTACCAGTATGGCATACACATTTAATTCCTATATAACTACTTAAAAATATATTAACATGCTTAGCTTAATGCATCTTGCCAGTTCTTCACCCCATCAGTCAGTTAACTAGACACCTTTGATATTTTCCGGGTATGTTTTGCGATCGTACGAGCTTGCATTTCTTTCCTTACTTCTTTTATTCGGAAATAAAACCGACATCGTATTGTAATAGAAAATTAATTTTGGTATCATGTTCTGAGCAATGTTCAGTACAGCATCCATGTCCATGAGTAACAGTAATTGGAGGTAAACTATCCAGGCATTCTTGAAATATTTCTCCCCATAATGCTTCTTGTACCCTAAAATTTCTCACAACATCCTCTACAAGAGAAAACATAAATAATTAATTCGATGGGTAAATGGGATAGTTGGGTGAGTTATTATATTCTGCTAGACTTGTTAGGACTGAAAACGGACTGCATTTTGCCTCCTCTGTATTGTCCGAGGAAAAGTTGGCTCGCCAGATGCTGGTATTCGGATATTACTCACGTAGGCGACCTGCACGTCGTGATGAGGATGAAAAGATGACGCATACACCCAAACCTCGTGCCAGCGAAATTAACCAATTCTGGTTAATTCCCTGCCGGGAATCGAACCCGGGACCACTGTGGCCAAAGACCAGCACGCTAACCATTTAGTCATGGAACCGGACTCCTCTGTATTGTTTTTGCAGAGAACCAATACATGCTGTAAAATCTGTCACTTTGCTTGCATGTTTAACAATATCCCCCACAGAAGTGATGAATAACATTTATTTTCGAACTGGTGAAAGGAATTATTTGTTCATGTCCCCAACTTGATAATAGTGGCTGATCAAAGGTAAGTTTGCTGTAATTTTTTCCTGAGCTGTAGTTATGATTTTGGCATTCTCTTTGACAACAGCTTTTGCCATGGCTCTAATCTGACTGAAAAATGTTGTTAAGGGTACTATCAGTTAAAGGCAGATCTTGACGTGGGATAGGCTTCGATCGCTTTGAGAATAGATTGGGATCTTTTGGGTGTGAATAATGCCGTTGTTCATACGAACGTTTATCGTAACCCGACTTGCAACCCGGTACATAGCAAGTTATAGGCAAATTCACATGCGTCAGTAAAGTGATGCAAATGCTTAATCTTTTTCACTTTTCAATTCACGAAAAGTTAACACCAGATATTTTGCACGTATAAAACTGAAGAACGTATAAAACAACCGAAAAAAGACCACAAACTGTTTACACACTTCCACATTAAGCCGATAAAAAACGCGCGTACTTCGACTTTTTTCGACAGCAGCACTGCAGGTGGGGGAGAACATGTACACCGTGCCACCGTGATTCAGAGGGAGTCGTCACACTATTCATTTCGATTCGTCCTGGTAGAGACAATACGCGACCAAGACCGACTACAATATATCAGACCTTAATGTTACTATCGATTGGGAGGAAAATGGTGACTTCGTGGGCGAGCTTTTGAGACATGTTGTTGGTTGATATCTGTGTTTACATTCTGTTAAAGAGTGTTATTTTGATCGAGTTATTGAAGTATAAAGTATATGTTTGGTAAAATAGTAATCTATAACGGTTTATCAGTATGGTGTTTTGTTAGAAATTTATATGATGGTATTTTTAATGTATAATAGTGTTTATATTGCCGTGCTGTAACATAGCACAAAATGGGTCGTTCCTGCTGCGTTCGTGGTTGTAGATCTAATTATACCGTTGCTGAAGCTTTTAAATTCCCTGAAGATAGGTCTCTACAGGAGAAATGGATAAGGAATATTCACCCGGAAAATTTGGAAGTCAAAGACCAAACTATCGTAGGCTATGTGTGTAACCAAAATTTGTGGTTAGGGAAGATCTCTTTCCAACCGATAATGGTGAGCCTATTCGTTTTTGTTTTCTTATTCAGTCGGAGTAATTTCATGTAAGTTGACGATAAGTATTACTTTCTATGTAGAATATAAGTGTGCGAGTGTATTTATATGGGTCAGTGGTCACTAAGATCTGTAATTATACGCAGTCATGTGAGAATATGTTTGTTTTGATCGTGTTGTGAACCGGATTTAAATCGAACTATGGCAACGCCTCTCATACATCTATTCTTAAGTTCGATAAGGAATGAAACATTAAGAGAGAAGTGGATCAGGAACATACATCGTGAATATTTCTACAAAACAGTAGTGTGCATATGTCATCTGACAGTAAGTCTGAGATTAGGGAAAACTATTTTTCTAATTCTAAATGGTGGACCTATTCGTATTCTTCTACAAAAAAAAATCATTTAGATAGTGATAATTGATATGGTGTCTATGTGCTTCAAAGTATCGTGTGATTTAGATGCAATTGTATTTTGAAAGAATCTCTGCTTGCCTGCAGGAACATTTGGCTAGATCTTGGTGTATAACAAAACTTATACTGTGACAGATGGAGCAATCTGTACACTGTTACACAGAAGAAATAGTGACTTGCAGGGATGGTGGTGGTGGTGATTATTGTTTTAAGAGGAAGTACAACTAGGCAACCATCCTCTATATAACGCTAATCACAGAGAAAGAATGGAGGGGGTCCGACACTTCGAAAAATGAAGGTATCGGCCGAAGGAAGACAAGGGGGCACGAAGGGCATGAAAACGAAAGACTCCCTAGGAATCCATACGTAATACCGTTGAGGTCTGAAAAGAACAAGTGTTGACCAAGGGAGGTCGGATAGGATAGATGAAGGTGAGGAGCCTGGCACAAGTGGAAGCAATGCCAGGACTCAGCTGAGGGCCCCGTGGTCACCAACCCACGCTCCAAAGTTCAGAGCCCCTGGGGCCCCTTTTAGTCGCCTCTTACAACAGACAGGGGATACCGTGGGTGTTATTCTACCGCCCCCACCCACAGTGGGGACTTGCAGGGATTAGCTTTGTTTGTAAGTCAAGGGTTTTATTGTACCAATACCTTCCGATTCATGCTGTGGATATCTGCTATCAAGCAGTCTACACCAAATTGTAGCTCGTCCATGTAGGTTAAAGACATCATTGTTTAAGAGTCAATAGAGTTGTTTTACACATGTTCTTCAATGGGGAAAATCCTATTATATCTTTAGTGTTTGAACGCTTCATTTCTAAGTTTACCATCATTGTTGGAAATGCTACTATATCATATGTCAACATACGATTTAAGAGTTTCCAGTAAGGAAGGCTTAACATCACCGGGGCTGTTCATTGAGCTGGCGTAATCATTTCGGGTGTACTTCATTTTCATCGAGTGCTGAACATTAGAAATTGTCCACCACTTCGAAACTAAGGCAACACGTTATGTTTCATAGTTCTTATGAGAGTGAATAAATTGAGGAATTTCGAACCTTAAATTATTTTTAAACATTCCAAATGATATTATAAATATCATTTTAACAGTTTTATAATGTATTTTCCACCTATCCAGCGAAGTGTAATCTAAGAGAAAACGTTATTTGACTAAGTGAAGTTTCGAAATAATCAGCTTGTTGTTTTCTTTGCTGTGGGGTTGTCCATCTATTCTAGCACAATATGTGTGATTCTAGGTATTTATATGTGATGAGTACTTGTTCGCGAAGCGTTTTCATCGGTGCAACAGTGATTTTCCCTATGATGTTACATTTATCATGTTAAATTACCTACCACCGTTTGCAAAATATGTACGTGATCTTTTCGTAATTTCTGGCTGATTGAACCAGATATTGTGTAGCTCTTTCAGTGGTATCAACACAATAATTTAATGTGACGCCGGGCTGAGTGGCTCCGACGGTTGAAGCTCTGGCCTTCTGACCCCAACTTGGCGGGTTTGATTCCGGCTCAGTTCGGTAGTATTTGAAGGTGCTCAAATACGTCAGCCTCGTGTTAGTAAATTTACTGGCAGGTAAAACAACTCCCGCGGTACTAAATTCCGACATCTCCGAAAATCGTGAGTTGGTTTATCGTCGAAATGAAGTTATTGCGTGCTACCCTAACTTTCATCAGTCGGCAGCTACTGCGCCCACGACGTCCACCATCTTGGTTTTGATATTACGGTCTGATATATTGTAGTCGGTCTTGTACGCGACATTCAGCGAGATATCGAGGGACAGCTATTAGAGCTCGCTCTGGCGGATGGAACTGTGAACAACTGCTTCTGTCATAAGAGCACGTGTATTTGTGTGTTAAGTTTTTGGTGTTATTTATGCGTTTTCAGTGAGTTAACATAGCGTGTGTCATTCCTTGATATCTCCTCAACATGAGGGGAAAGGTATGTGCTGTGTTTGGCTGCAGTAACTATGAAGTAGAGAAGATTGCGCGGTCTTTCTTTCGTTTCCGTCGTGACAAGAAAATGTAAGTAATATTGTGTTTGCATATATATTCTTCCAGTGACAAAGAGATTTTTTAGTACTTCATAATCTACTGACCTGCTCGACCCATACTTTAAATGGCTTAAAATATAATACGCATATTTTATTTTATAGTGCAGCAGTTAACCTTCAATACCGATGTGTTGATGAAGGTGTGATCTGTGGGTTTTGAAATATCACAGAAGTGATTTTGATAAGCTTTACAAGAAAGAAGGGACGTTACACTTATATAAGAATTATAAGATCTGTTCACATCATTTCCACGCCAGCGACTTTAAAAATCCTGAACAAAATATGGGTGACTTAAGAAATGTACACATTTAGTTAGGACAAGAACACACATCAATCCAGTCTGCTTTTCCATGAATATATCAAGCAGTATGGCGGGCACTGGCGGCTGGCACTATTGACGAACGAAGCACTATTGCTGTGGCCACGTGACTGCCTCGTGCCAACGGCACGGCATGTACAGACCAGTGCTTCTCAGATCGGTGCCGGTGTCAGAGTCTGTGCCAGGACAGAGCGCTTCTACAGTAGATACCTACTGGTCACCCCGTCCTACCAAGTGCTGCCGGACCGTGCCACACTATGCTTTAATCTCTTTCATTATATTATCGATTGTCTTGAATTCAGTGTCAATGGCAGGTAGACAAAAATCTTGCCCTCTGTGGAGATATTTCAGTCCAGATGATGAAGACCAGTATATAGCAGTGTGAAATATTTGTAAATCTTGTATATCTTTCAAATCGACGATTACATGTTTAAAACGGCATATGCTTCGTCGTACCTGGAAGACTGTTTAATAGCTAGGCAGGCAGATCCATTCAAATGGTGGTTGGGAAGAAAGCTTTAGTATCCCAACCTTTACTATTTAGCTGTGCGGAAGTTGTGTGTTGTAGCAACATCCGCGTCTGCCGAAGGTGTGTTTTCGAAAGCTGGTCAAGTTTTTACTAACAGACTGTCAGCGAATGAATTGAAAAAAAACATACTGTTCTTGAATGTGAACGGAAGATTTATTTGAGGGTTATTTTGTAGTATTTTGCATGCAAGATTTGACCAACAGATGAAACAGACTGTCAGCGAATAAAGTGAAAAAATACTGTCCTTGAATGTGAATGGAAAACTAATTTGATGGCTATTTTGTAGAATTTTGCATGTAAATGTTAATATAAATGACGGTATATCTATGTGTAGTTCCTTCTTTGTCAATACATGAGGCATACATATTGTATACGAGTCCAATGAATAAGTAGTCATTGTGGCACGGAAAGTGCCGCGGCACCGCTGTTTTGGCATTGTAACGCGTTTGGCACTGGCACGGTGCACACCAGTGTCAGCAGAGGCACTGGAATTTGCATCACTACATAAGAGCATGGTTCGGCGATCATGGTTCCTAAAATTGGTTCGCGAACCAAGTTCTCATCTGTTTCGCTACACACACTTAACAATAATTGCTTGGAGTGTTCAGTAGTGATTGTTATCAGTAGTAGCGATTGGGAATAAGAATTTCCCCAAAATCTATAGCGAACAAAAAAAATTAACCAGGTCTGGTGGATATTTATTTTTTATATTTATTTATTGGTTATAGAATGTCCCAGTGAGCTAGTGGCTCAAAGAGCGACTGCCCTTTACAATCACAGCTTGGCAGCTTTAAGTTTCATTTAACAGATAAGGCATAGGCCTACATATATAACAAGGAATATTTACAATTATTGATTTACATCATCATATCATTATTTTACATGGAAAAAAGAAGATTTTAAAAATAAACTAAACTTAGGTGGAAAAATAGGTACACAGTGGTTATCGATTTATTCTCCAACATACTGCTCAAGGAAATACCTGCCGACTTCTTTATTAAATTTGTACAACTTATTGATTTGTTTTAATTTGGGAGGTAGATTGTTAAAGGCTGTGCTTGCTGAAAAAGAAATGCCTTTAACACCATATTTGGTAGTGTTAGTGGAATCTTTGTAAAACTGGTTTGCTGATCTTGTGTTATGGGTGTGAATGTCCTTGCTGTATCGTAGTTCTGTATTAACAGAAATCATATTATTTTTATACCTGAACATAAATAAAGCTTGAGAGTATTTAATCTGGCATTGTACTGGTAATATTTTTGTTTCCTGAAAAACTTCCACAGATGTTTTTAGAAAATCATATCCATACATAATTTTTAAAGCTCTCTTTTGGAGTACTTCTAGTCCCTTTATAGCTTCCTGTGTACAATTTCCCCATATTATATTCATGTACATAAGGTGCATATAGCGGGTAGGGGGAGGTGACAGCTAACATGAAAAAAGACATAAAATGGTAAGTTTTTACGCTCTCTGATGAAATTTCGACAGAGACGTAAAGGTCGACAGCCTATACCTGTATGTTTGGTTTTAAGTAGCGGTGATAAGAAGATCCCCACCACCGCAAGAAAAAATGGCCCCTTCGATACCTGATAAGCAAAAAGACAAGCTTATTTCGTAGTACAAGTTTGTGTATTACTACAATAATCAACTACGAAAATAATAATAAGTTACACCATTCAGTTGTCAATTACGAAATAATTTTTTTGCAAATTACTTTACGCGGCACCAACACAGAAGGGTCTTATGGCGACGATGGGACAGGATAGTGCTAGTAGTGGGAAAAAGCGGCCGTGACCTCATTGAAGGTACAACCCCAGCATTTTCCTTGTGTGAAAGCGGAAAAACATATTTTAGAACTGCCGATGGTGGGGTTGGAATCCACTCTCTTCCGAATACTGGCTACTGGTGGCACTTTAACGACTGCAGCTATCGAACTCAGTCATAAAGAATTAAAATAATACACTTATGTGGTACAAAGACCCACAAACAAGAAATGCATATTCCAATTATAGCAACCAAAACACGCTGACCGTCACAATATTTATTTATTTATTTATTTATTTATTTATTTATTTATTTATTTATTTATTTATTTATTTATTTATTTATTTATTTATTTATTTATTTATTTATTTATTTATTTATTTATTCAGGATCAGCAACAGCATAACACCGAATTACAAAGATCCAAGCTATGTATAATAGATATGAATCTAAAATTAAGGATATTTACAAAGGACACAAATGTACACAATAAAAACTGTACAGTCATACATAATACATATTTACATAAACAACGATATTAAGAAAGAAAGATACACTTAAAGTAAATACAGGAACAGAACGGGAAAGAACAAGAAGGAAAATTAAGTTATATGAGAAATATCATGACAGAAGGAAGAAAACGTTACGAAGATGTCTAGGTTCTTGTTGATAGATATTGTATTAAACATTGCTAGAATACGTACAAAAATCTACCTTTGGGTCAGAGAAAGCCGGGAGTAAGGAATATGGAATAGGGTCTTCATTCTGTACTACGGGATGGGACGTGGAGAAGAAATAAGGAAGCAAAATCTGGAGATCTAAATAGACCATTAGCTGCTTTGTATAGGAGCTTTACGTCCGCTACATTCCTCCGAGCAGAAAGAGTCTTGAGGTTCGGTTTCCCAAGCATTTGGATAGTGCTTAGGTTGCGATATGCAGGGACCCTGGCTCTGACGACAGCACAGAAAAAAGGTTGTACACGGTCAAGGTGGCTAAGGTTTGAAGAAGCAGAAATGGACCAGACCGGAGAGGCGTATTCAACAATAGGTAAGATACAGGAAACGTAGAAAGCTCTGAGGGCATTTACATCTGTGATGTCAGAAAACCTGTATGGTAAACCAAGGAGTGACATAGCACGTGAGGTAACCCTGTTTATGTGCAAGACAAACAACAATTTACTGTCAAAATGCACTCCTAAGCCTTTTTGATTGTCAAAAGGAACAATCGGTTGGTTCAGTAGGTGATATTTTTTTAGAACAGGGGATTTAAGAAGTGTGAACGAAATGGTGAAACAATTGGAGGGGTAGGTTTAAGACGCCATGTAGTACACCAACCTGACAGTGAATCAAGTGCATTTCACAATTGGATTGTATCTGTAGGAGAATCGATCTGCTTGAAGATTTTACAATCATCTGCAAAGAGAAGAATTTCACGTGAATGGTGGGAAACGGTATCGATAAGGTCATCAGTAAACAGGGCAAAAAGAAGGGGACCTAGGACACTACCCTGCGGGACACCAGAAAGCGTGGTGGTGGGAGAAGAACTCAATCCATCATGAACCACGTACCGTAGTCTTTCATTCAGAAAGCTATTAATTAGAGCTAGGAGTCTCCCATGCACGTTAAACCGTTCAGAAATTTTGTGTGCAAGAAGCGTGTGATCCACGGTATCGAAGGCCTTCGCGATGTCGATATAGCATATATCAAGTTGAGAGCCCGCGTGGATGGCAGACGTGGCATGATGGAGGAGGATAGCCAAGTTAGCTACGCAGGAGCTTCCAGGAAGGAAACCATGCTGCTGAGGGGATATATATGGAATTGTAAACGCAACCAAATGCTGGTGGATGATCATTTCACAAATGATTGATAAAGCAGGTAATATAGAGACCGGGGGATAATTTGCGATATCCGACCTCTGTCTACCTTTAAGAACGGTTGTGATATAAGCAAGTTTCTAGGAGTTCGGAAAGTAGCCGACTGAGAAGCACCGATTGAATATCACACTAATAGGGTATGACAGATTTACTGCTGTATTCTTAAGGAACATTGGACTGAGACCATCAGGACCAGTGGGTTTATTTTCTGACAAAGACGAAAGTAGGGAGTACATTTCAGATTCAGTGGCAAAAATATTACTGAGGCTATGGGAAGGAACAGGTTTGATTTTAGGAAAAACAGCATACTGCACAGGATTAACAAAATTAGAGATAAAATATTCATTGAATATTTCAGGTATATCTGATCCATTGGCTACCGAATGGTCCCAGGTTACTACTTCCGGTATTCGTTTGTTGTCTCTTCTGTTATTTATAAGTGACCAGAAACTTTTACTGTGTGTCATACTTCAAGGCAGGCTCCGTTAATATATTCTGAGTAATCACGCTTTAATAAATACTTGTGGTGTTTGCGAAGGTCAAAGGATATTTTATAATTTCTCTCGGAGGGCGCATTCTTCTATTGTCTCCAGGCTACGGATTTTTTACTTCAGCACTTTTAGTATCACTCTTCTTCCATGGGGGGAATTTTCTGGACATCGAACGAGTAGGAATGAGGTCATGGATCACAGCAAGCGTCCAATCATAAAATAAGTCCACCGCATCTTGAATTTCACCCACATGCAACAAATGCCATGGTAAAAGGGACAGGGTACGATTCGCAGTCTGCCAGTCAATTTTACGTCACACAGGCACAGAGCTCCTAAGGACAGGTCGATGATATCCCGGAGCACGGGGAGGGGTGAGAGTGAAAATTGTTTCAACGGACTTGTGGTTGGAGTTAAAAATATTTTGTCCCAAAGAAAGAGATGAAGCCTCGTTATAGGAAAGCAGGTAGTCAAGAAGACTATTTCCGCAGGTGTTTTCCAAGACATGCCGTTTGAAGTTCAGTCCAGTAATATAGTGGTTCATTTAAGGGGTGTGAGGGAGGAGATGGAGAGTTTGAGGGAGATAATTAGGATTCTCACAGAAGACAGGAAGGAAGGTAGGCCTCCCTCAAACAATGTACAGGTTACGGTGGGTGTACAAGAGGGAGAGGAAGGAAAGGGGGGAGTTGTAGAAGACAGGTGGTCTAATGTTCTAAGAGGAAGGAGATTGCAGGCTAAGGGCTCTTTTCAGGATCAGAATTCAGGACAGGTGTCTGTGCGAAATCGGTACGAGCCAATCCAGGTACAGCAACAGAGGGAAGATTAGGAACAGGGAACTGTTGCTGAGATGTGTGGAAGTAAGAGGAAGGGAAAAGGTAGGGAAGGGAAATGTAGGGTAGCGAATAGGAAAAGACAGGTGGAAAAGGGTCATGGAAGGAGAAAAAGGGGGAGGAAGTAGCTTCTGCAGCGATCAGGAAAGATAGGGCTGACCAGGAGGGGAGGGGATCAAATGAGGTGGGTAAGGTTGAGGCTCTGGTCATGGGGGATTCCATCGTTAGACATGTGGGGAAAGTGTGTGGAGGAAAGGGAAACGGGGTAGAGTGTTATCCAGGAATTAGGTTTAGGCAGATGTTGAGGAAAGTATAAGCGAGGGAGGAGGGGAAGGAGAAGGTGGAAGTGTTTCAAGTTAGTACCAACAACGTAAGGCAAGCTGATATAAGTACCAAACTAGTTGGGGATGTGTGGGATCTGGTAAATTCAGCACGGATGAAGTTTAAGCAAGCGGAGATTGTTATCAGTGGAATACTGTGTAGGAGGGATACTGACTGGAGGGTGAATGGGGATTTAAATGAGACTATGAGTGGAGTGGGTATGTGGGAAAACTGGTTATGAAATTTCTAGATCCTAATGGGTGGGTAGGTGATAGGGATATGCGCTCAGATGGCTTTCACTTAAACCGCAGTGCTATGGTATAAGTTAGAATATTTGTTTGGAAGGGTAATAGGGAGGTACGTTCAGGGAAACGGGGTTGTCTAGCGAGCGGTGATAAGGGTACAGAGATCTGGAAGTCAAGTAAGGATAACATCAAAGTGTTAGTGTTGAACAGGAGAAGTATTGTAAAGAAAGGAATAGAATGAAGTAGTTTAATAGATATATATTTACCAGATATTTTAATAGGAGTTGAATCATGGCTGAGAAATGATATAATGGATGCAGAAATTTTCTCACGTAACTGGAGAGGGTATGGTAGAGATAGGACAGGAATGGTGGGAGGTGGAGTATTCATTCTGGTGAAAGAAGATTTTGTAAGCTACGAAAAGGTTAACATGAGAAACATGAAATTCTAGGTGTAACGCTCTTTTCTAAAGATAATAGGCAACTTGATGTCTTTGGAGTGTACAGATCGGGAAAGGGTAGCGCAGATGCTGATTCAGAATTATTTGATAAGATAATCAGCTATATGGGAAACGACATGGAAAGGAATGTGATTGTAGCGAGGGATCTGAATTTACCAAATGTTAATTGGGAATGAAATGCGAACGACAGGAAGCATGACCAACAAATGGCAAATAAGCTAATATGGAAAGGACAGCTGATTCACAAAGTGATGGAACCAACTTGAGGGAAAAATATACTGGACGTTGTGCTGGTAAAACCAGATGAGCTCTATAGAGAAACCGAAGTAATGGATGGCATCAGTGATGATGAAGCTGTTTTTGTCGTAGTTAAAAATAAATGTGTTAGAAAGGAAGGTCGTAAAAGTAGGACTATCAGGCCGTACCAAATGGCTGACAAAGCAGGCATGAGGCAGTTATTAAAAAGTAAATATGTTCGGTGGAAAGCGGTAAATAAAAATGTAAACAGACTCCTGGATGGGTTTAAAGCAATTGCTGAGGAATGTGAAAGCAGGTTTGTACCTTAAAAGATGGTAAGAAATGGTAAAGACCCACTTTATTATAAAAGAGAAATAAAGGGACTAAGAAGGAGGTGCAAACTGGAAAGAAATAGAGTCACAAATGGCTGTGGAAGTAAGGAGAAATTGAAGGAACTTACTAGCAAATCGAATCTAGCAAAGAAGGCAGCTAAGGATAACATGATGGCAAGCATAATTGGCAGTCACTAAAATTCTAGTGATAAATGGAAATGTATGCATAGTTATTTTAAGGCTGAGACAGGTTCCAAGGAGTACATTCCAGGAATAATTAATGAACGAGGGTGTGTGTATGTGAGGATCTTCAAAAGGCAGAAGTATTCAGTCAGCAGTATAAAGATTATCGGTTACAAGGATAATGTCCAGATAGAGGAGGAGACTAAAGAAGTATTAAAATTTACATATGATAACAATGACATTTACAATAAGATACAAGAGTTGAAAACTAGAAAATCGCCTGGAATTTATAAGATTTCTGGGGTTATAATAAAGACAATGGGTTGGGGTATAGTACCATATCTGAAGTACTTACTTGATTATTATTTGGTTGAAGGAGCTATACGAATTGAACGGCGAGTTGCTATAGTAGCCCCTGTGTAAAAAGGAAAGGGTGAAAGACATAAAGCTGAAAATTACAGGCCAGTAAGTTTGACATGCGTTGCATGTAAGCATTTTGTAGGCATTCTTTCTCATTATATTAGACATGTTTTTGAAATTAACAACCGGTTCGATAAAAGGCAGGTCGGTCTTAGGAACGGTTATTCCACTGAAGCTCAACTTGTAGGATTCCATCAAGATATAGCAGATATCTTGGATTCTGGAGGACAAATGGACTGTATAACATTTGACCTGTCTAAAGCATTTGATAGGGTGGATCATGGGAGACTACGGGCAAAAATGAGTGCAATTGGACTAGACAAAAATGACTGAATGGGTTGCTATATTTCTAGAAAATAGATATCAAAGAATTATAGTGGGCGAAGCTTTATTTGACCCTGTAATAATTAAGAGGGGAATTCCTCAAGGCAATATTATTGTACCGTTATGTTTTTTTATATAATAAATGATGTGAGTAAACAAGTGTAATCAGAGGTAGGGCTTTTTGCAGATGATGTAATTCTGGATAGAGTAATCAATAAGTAACAAGATTGTGAGCAACTGCAACGTGACCTCGATAATGTTGTGAGATGGACAGCAGGCAATGGTATGTTGATAAAGTGGGTTAAAAGTCAGGTTGTGTGTTTCACAAATAGGAAAAGTCCTCTCAGTTTTCATTACTGCGTTGATGGGTTGAAAGTTCCTTTTGGGGATCATTGTAAGTATCTAGGTGTTAATATAAGGAAAGATCTTCATTGGATTAATCACATAAATGGTGTGCAGATGGTTATGAGGGTGTTTATGGGTGGCATAAGGATGTAAAAGAGAGGGCAAATCAGTTTCTGGTAAGATCCCAACTAGAGTATGGTTAAAGTGTATCGGAGCAGGATTATCTGATTCAAGAACTGGAAAAATCCAAAGTAAAGCAGCTCGATTTGTTCTGGGAGATTTTCGACGAAAGAGTAGCGTTACAAAAATGTTGGAAAGTTTGGGCTGGGAAGAACTGGGAGAAAGAAGACGAGCTGCTCGACTAAATGCTATGTTCCGAGCTGTCAGCGGAGAGATGGCGTGGAATGACATTAGTAGACGATTAAGTTTGAGAGGCATCCTTAAGAGTAGGAAAGATCACAGTATGAAAATAAAGTTGGAATTCAAGACGACAAATTGGGTCAAATATTATTTTATAGGAAGGGGAGTTAGGGATTGGAATAACTTAACAACGGAGATGTTCGGTTAATTTCCAATTTCTTTGAACTCATTTAAATGCAGGTCAGGATTGATTGATTGATTGATTGATTGGTTGATTGATTGATTGATTGATTGATTGATTGATTGATTGATTGATTGATTGATTGATTGATTGATTGATTGATTGATTGATTGATTGATTGATTGATTGATTGATTGATTGATAAATGTAAGATACTGTAAAGACCCTAAGCTACTCGTAAAACGTTTGCAACTGCTAAGGTTCTGGTTACACACTGCATAAAGCAGACATCTTTGAAATAGTACAAGAAATACGTCCTGCGGGTATTATTAAGTAATGGATCTTCAAAGCAATGACGTCGCCTGTAAGCCATCGCTCTTTACAGTACAGCAACCGTAACACTTCCATATATATTACTTGTATTTCCGAATAATCCTAAGCCTTCTTTCTGCAACATAGTGTAAATAATAATCTTACAAACTATTTAGTAAAGCTTTCAGACCGTTAACTCCGCCTCTAGCTGTAGAGCCAGTCGCAGGCTTGGATAAAGGAGGAGAGACATTCTAATTTAAATGAGACTATGGAGTGGGGATGTGGGAAACTGGGAGTGAAATTTCTAGATCCTAATGGGTGGGTAGGAGATAGGGATCTGCGCTCGGATGGCCTTCATTTTAACCGCAGTGGTACGTATAAGTTAGGAAATTTGTTTGGAAGGGTAATAGGGAGGTACATTCAGGGAAACGGGATGGCCTAGGGAGCGGTGATAAGGGAACAGGGAACTGGAAATCAAGTAGGGATGACATAAAATTTTTAGTGTTGAACTGCAGAAGTATTGTAAAAAAGGAATAGAATTAAGTAATTTAATAGATATATATTTACCAGATATTGTAATAGGAGTTGAATCATGGCTTAGAAATGATATAATGGATGCAGAAATTTTCTCACGGCACTGGAGTGTGTATAGTAGAGATAGGATAGGAAAGGTGGGAGGGGGAGATTTCATTCTCGTGAAAGAAGAATTTTTAAGCTACGAAAAAGTTAAAGATGAGACACATGAAATTCTAGGTGTAAGGCTCATTTCTAAAGATAATAGGCAACTTGATATATTTGGAGTGTACAGATCGGGAAAGGGTAGCACTGATGCGGATTCGGAATTATTTGATAGGATAGTCAGCTATGTGGGAAACGACATGGAAAGAAATGTGATTGTAGCGGGAGATCTGAATTTGCCAGATGTAAATTGGGAATGAAATGCGAATATCAGGAAGCATGACCAACAAATGGCAAATAAGTTAATATGGGAAGGACAGCTGATTCAGAAAGTGATGGAACCAACCAGAGGGAAAAATATCCTGGATGTGGTGCTGATAAAACCAGATGAGCTCTATAGGGAAACTGAAGTAATAGATGGTATTAGTGATCATGAAGCTGTTTTTGTGGTAGTTAAAAATAAATGCGATAGAAAGGAAGGTCTTAAAAGTAGGACTGTTAGGCAGTACCATATGGCTGATAAGGCAGGTATGAGGCAGTTTCTAAAAAGTAACTATGATCGGTGGAAAACGGTAAATAAAAATGTAAACAGACTCTGGGATGGGTTTAAAGAAATTGTTGAGGAATGCGAAAACAGGTTTGTACCTTTAAGGGTGGTAAAGAATGGTAAAGACCCACCTTATTACAATAGAGTAATAAAGAGACTAAGAAGGAGGTGCAGACTGGAAAGAAATAGAGTTAGAAATGGCTGTGGAAGTAAGGAGAAATTGAAGGAACTTACTAGGAAATTGAACCTAGCAAAGATGGCAGCTAAGGATAACATGATGGCAAGCATAATTGGCAGTCACTAAAATTCTAGTGATAAATGGAAATGTATGCATAGTTATTTTAAGGCTGAGACAGGTTCCAAGGAGGACATTCCAGGAATAATTAATGAACGAGGGTGTGTGTATGTGAGGATCTTCAAAAGGCAGAAGTATTCAGTCAGCAGTATGTAAAGATTGTTGGTTACAAGGATAATGTCGAGATAGAGGAAGAGACTAAGGCCAAAGAAGTAATAAAATTTACATATGATAACAATGACATTTACAATAAGATAC
Organism: Anabrus simplex; assembly: GCF_040414725.1. Classification (NCBI taxonomy): domain Eukaryota; kingdom Metazoa; phylum Arthropoda; class Insecta; order Orthoptera; family Tettigoniidae; genus Anabrus; species Anabrus simplex. The sequence goes on from NC_090266.1 coordinate 312,003,126, forward strand.
AAAATTTGAAAACTAGAAAAGCGGCTGGAATTGATCAGATTTCTGGGGATATACTAAAGACAATGGATTGGAATATAGTACCATATCTGAAGTACTTATTTGATTATTGTTTGGTCGAAGGAGCTATACCAGATGAATGGAGAGTTGCTATAGTAGCCCCTGTGTATAAAGGAAGGGGTGATAGACATAAAGCTGAAAATTACAGGCCAGTAAGTTTGACATGCATTGTATGTAAGCTTTGGGAAGGCATTCTTTCTGATTATATTAGACATGTTTGTGAAATTAATAACTGGTTCGATAGAAGGCAATTCGGTTTTAGGAAAGGTTATTCCACTGAAGCTCAACTTGTAGGATTCCAGCAAGATATAGCAGATATCTTGGATTCTGGAGGTCAAATGGACTGTATCGCGATTGACATGTCTAAAGCATTTGATAGGGTGGATCATGGGAGACTACTGGCAAAAATGAGTGCAATTGGACTAGACAAAAGAGTGACTGAATGGGTTGCTATATTTCTAGAAAATAGATCTCAGAGAGTTAGAGTAGGTGAAGCTTTGTCTGACCCTGTAATAGTTGAGAGGGGAGTTCCTCAGGGCAGTGTTATCGGACTTTTATTCTTTCTTATATATATAAATGATATGAGTAAAGGAGTGGAATCGGAGGTAAGGCTTTTTGCGGATGATGTTATTCTCTATAGAGTGATAAATAAGTTACAAGATTGTGAGCAACTGCAACGTGACCTCGAAAATGTTGTGAGATGGACAGCAGGCAATGGTATGTTGATAAACGGGGCTAAAAGTCAGGTTGTGAGTTTCACAAATAGGAAAAGTCCTCTCAGTTTTAATTACTGCGTTGATGGGGTGAAAGTTCCTTTTGGGGATCATTGTAAGTATCTAGGTGTTAATATAAGGAAAGATCTTCACTGGGGTAATCACATAAATGGGATTGTAAATAAAGGGTAAATATCTCTGCACATGGTTATGAGGGTGTTTAGGGGTTGTAGTAAGGATGTAAAGGAGAGTGCATATAAGTCTCTGGTAAGACCCCAACTAGAGTATGGTTCCAGTGTATGGGACCCTCACCAGGATTACCTGATTCAAGAACTGGAAATAATCCAAAGAAAATCAGCTCGATTTGTTCTGGGTGATTTCCGACAAAAGAGTAGCGTTACAAAAATGTTGCAAAGTTTGGGAAGAATTGAGAGAAAGAAGAAGAGCTGCTCGACTAAGTGGTATGTTCCGAGCTGTCAGCGGAGAGATGGCGTGGAATGACATTAGTAGACGAATAGGTTTGAATGGCGTTTATAAAAGTAGGAAGGATCACAATATGAAGATAAAGTTGGAATTCAAGGGGACAATTGGGGCAAATATTCATTTATAGGAAGGGGAGTTAATTATTGGAATAACTTACCAAGGGAGATGTTCAATAAACTTCCAATTTCTTTGAAATCATTTCGGAAAAGGCTAGGAAAGCAACAGATAGGGAATCTGCCACCTGGGCGACTGCCCTAAATGCAGATCAGTATTGATTGATCAGTATTCGAACGCAAGCTCACATATAAAGAACTTAGAGCTTCTAGCAAATTTCGTTCTTAGATTTTCTGACAAGTACTAGAACCCACGTAATTCTGCGTGAACAGAGCCCTCAAACATTGTTCACAAACAACAATTTTGCGACTCAACGAAGCTACTGAGTAGCACGAACTGTTTTATATTCTGAACACAAAGTTTTAACCTCGAAGTGATCCAAGCAATATTTTAAGCTACTATACGCAGTCTTACCTAGACAGTTAACAGAAGCAGATGTGCTGAGTCGGGTGTCCCGGTAGAGAGGGAGTGGAGTGCAAGCGGTGCGTGGAAGAAGGAATACGGGAATGAAGAGGAAGATGATTGGTGTCGATCAATATCGGGCAGTTATCGGAAGGTGTAAGGGGCGAGGGAAGAAGGAAACAGCCAGGAGCGAAGGAGATAAAGTGGAATCAAGATTGAAGGTTGAGATGATATTGGTGGCAACGGTGATTATGCTACTGCTAGTCATAGGGGGTGTGGAAGTAAACCCCGGACCGACCCAATGGCAACATGAGCTGGGAAGATGTGGAGGTAATAAGGAGGGTGGTTTGGGAGGGTGTGGAAGAAGTATGCCCATTTGAGCAAATTAAAAATATGATGAAGGAACAAGTGAAAGAATTTGAGAATATGAGGCGATGGATACAGGGAAAAGCATACGAAACGACGACCAAAGTAGGAATCAAGGAGAGAGAAATAGCGTCACTCAAGGAGAAAATAAGGGACATGGGGGAAGAGGTGGTGAAGCTGAAGGCTGTAATAGAAAGCAGCTGCCAAGAACGCAGGAAGAAATGCATATGTATATATGGAGTGCCGGATGAAAAAGGAAAGGACAAAGTGCTGACAATATACAAGGTTGTGGATCTCATAAAAAAAGAATGAAAATTAACTTCAGTGAAGTTAATATAGACGATGTAGAGAGGATAGGTAAAGCACAGGGCAACAGGCAGATAAAAGTGAAGTTGTTTTCCACCCTGATGGCGAAAATAGTGGTAAGAGGCGCGGATAACCTACGGAGTACAAAAATCTGGATTAAAAGTGACATGGGAAGAGAAGGGGTGAGGAATATAAATACCCTAAAAACATTTAGTCCGGGCCAAACTTCAAGGGTTAAGAGCTTACATTAAGGGTCAACAACTAGTGGTAACCAATGGCCGCTGGACCAGGTTTTGGACAGTGACGAAACTATGGGATTTGGAAGAGAATATGAAGAGAGAAGAAGAAATGGGGAAGAGAATGGAAGAAAGGCAAGTTATGGACAGCCGTGTTAGAGAAGACGGACATGGTGATAAAGTAATAACTAAGGGAAACAGGAAGTTAAGCAAGGAAAGGCAGGGAGGTGAGCATGCAGAAAGTGCGATCGTACATAGTGAAAAGGAAAGTGCAGTCGACAACAGGCGAGTATATGGAGGCTTAGGGATACAGCTATGGACATAGACAGAAAAGAGGAAAGGCGGAGAGACGAATGCAGTGAAAGAAGAGATGGGCAGAGAGAAGAGTAAAGAGAAGCAGAAACCAGGCAGAGAATAGACCTGTATATGAGCAAAGGAGGCGAGTGCAATGAAGGAAGAGATGTGCAGAGTGAAGAGGAAAGAGCAGCGGAAACCAGGCAGAGGATAGAGCTGTTTATGAGCAAAGGAAGAAGCAGAAGGTCAAGGGCCATGTGGGAAATGATGAAAAATGAAGAGGGCAGAGTCACGAGAATTAAAAACTCCAATAAATTAGTAAGTAAATAAGGGAAAAGTGATTGAAGATATGGGGGTATTATGGGGAAAGGTATTAAAATAGTTTTTAGATCGTATGTGTCTGAATTTTAGGAAATTATAGTGGAGGGAAATTTTGATATAGTCGATATAAAAGTAGGATATTTTAAGTGAATGTATCGTTATGTTAATTGCAATTGTGACATCTGTGGCAAAGGTTGTAGTGAAGTTGTGCTGCATAATATATCTAACTAAATGCAAGAAGTATGCTTCTGTTGTGATTTCTATTGGATGTTTATGGCTTATTTTGATGTGCTGACCTAGTGTTGGTGTTATTTAGTAGTTTTACGATCTCTATTTGCTGTTATTAGGGTTATATTTGTGTAAGTTTTACGCCCTAAGTGACAGCCATATTGGATTTCCCACAATCATTCCATAGATAACACTAGATAGAACAGCAATTTATTATATCTATCTATAGTCTCGTGCCCTAAGTGTCAGCCATCTTGTCCGATTCAACATAATTGCCATAGAAACTACAATTCATATAGGAACTTCACACTACATATCCGGTGTTACCTAGACCACAGAATCTGTTAAGATATATGGAGTAGACCGTACAGCTAGTGTCTCAACGCCGAATATTGGGCGGCGGGAAATAACCCGACCAACCTGAAAGGCCAACCGCTTCGGGCGGTTGAACCTTTAGGGAGGGATATGGCCCTCAGTGCAAGAAATGCAACCGGAATCCATAATGACGGAGGGCAGCAGCTTCGCCATTAGTACACGTTGGCGTCAGCCAAGATATCGGCTGATACGGTGATGTGACACACATTTGGGAGCGTAACCATAGTGGTTTAAGCGGTATCAAAACTGCGCGAGGAAGGCAACGGGAAACCACCTCGTATTTAATCCCCAGGAAAATCTTTAGCATGACTGGAAAACATGAAACTAAGGCCCCCAGTCCCCGGCAGCCCTTCAGTGGGTGCTAAGAATCTCCGGGCCAGTCATGAGAAGGATAGCAATGTGGAATGTTCGCAGCTTGTTTCAAAGTGGAAAGACTCATAACGCCATCAGAGAGATGGAGAGACTCAAGATCGACGTTCTTGGCATTAGCGAAATGCGTTGGCCTCATTCAGGAAAGAGTGTGCTCAGTGGTTATCAGGTTACTATTCTGGTAATGACGATCCTCGCCATCTTAATGGCGTGGGATTCATTGTACATCGAGATATCAGTAAGTCTGTGAAAAAATGTATACCAGTATCAGATAGGGTATGTTTATTACAGCTTAATGCACGACCAATTTTAGTGAATATCATCCAAGTATATGCTCCAACATGTGATGCGTCAGACGTTGATGTCGAAGATTTTTACACGAAAATCGAAGCAGCCCTGTCATATACCAAACCATCTGAGATAAACATTGTGATGGGCCAAGAGCAGAGCCTTATTATAGCAAACACGTATTTCCAGCTACCTCCACGTCGCCTCTATACGTGGACCTCTAATGCTGACAACAGTATTAGGAACCAGATTGATTACATCACAATTAACAAGCGGTTCAGAAATTCCATCAAATGTGTGAAAACATACCCAGGTTCTGATATCAACTCAGACCATAGCCTACTGTTTGCTTTCATGAATCTCAGGCTGAAGAAATATCATTTAAAGGGGAGTTTTAGTCGGATTGAGATTCAGAAGCATCAAGATCAAGCACTGAAGGATGAAGTTCAGTCAGCTCTACGTGTAAAACTTGTGGAAGTTCAAAACAGCGTTAATATAAGTGATGTTGAAGGCACTTGGAATTACATCAAATGTGCAATTAACGACGTAAGTCAAGTAAAATTAATGAATGCTGGAAGAAGGAAAAACAAGCCGTAGATGACAGAAGAAATCCTGAAACTATTGGACCAGAGGAGGTCTTTTAAAAACAAAGATCCTGTAAAGTACAAAAGTTTGCAGAATTTAATACGACAAAGAATAAGGTATGCAAAAGATCAACAACTCTCTGAGGAATGCAACGAAATAGAATTAATGAATTCCAAATATGATTTTTTCAAGAAAGTGAAACAAGTAACTGGTGCATATAACAGGACGGGTAGTGGAGTCCTCCTTAATAAGAATGGGTACATCTTAGCGAGCACAGAAGAGAAACTGAAGGAATGGATGGAATATGTACAAAATCTCTTCTTGGATCGCAGAAATGTGGATCATGGTGCTTGTGCAGACGATGGTGTGGATATCACACGTGCAGTAATAGAATATGCCATAAGAACAGCGAAGAATGGAAAGGCTCCAGGCCCTGATGAGATGTATGCTGAGATACTCAAACTTCTTGAGAAAGAAAAACCTCTTTCATTCACCGCAGGGGAACCATTCCTCGAGACTGGCTCAAATCGAATTTCGTAATATTGCCTAAGAGAGCCAATGTAAAATTCTGCAATGAATATAGAACATTTAGTTTGATGAGCCACGTTCTGAAAGTATTCCTAAAAGTCTTGCATGCGAGAATTTATCATAAGTGTGAGGAGAATATCGGAACCTCGCAGTTTGGCTTCAGACAAGGTTTTGGTACTAGAGAGGCATTATTAAGTCTGCAGGTATTAGTCCAACGGTGCCGAGATGTCAATGTCGATGTTTTTGCTTGTTTCATCGATTACGAAAAGGCTTTCGATACAGTCCGCCATGATGAACTTATGAACATTCTTCCGGAATTAGGACTTGATGGACGGGACATTCGTATTATTGGTAATCTCTACTGGAACCAGTGTGCTGGAACAAGAGTTGATGGTCGTGTCTCGGAAGAAGTCTCAATTATGAAAGGAGTTCGCCAAGGCTGTATTCTTTCCCCCATGCTTTTCAACATCTATTCAGGAAAGATTTTTCGAGATGCTCTTTACGGAAAGACTCAAGGAATTGTGGTTAATGTTTTCATCATAAATAACATCAGGTACGCCGATGACACTGTGCTACTTGCAACCAATCTCCAGGATCTACAGGAATTACTTAATGCTGTCACTGAAGGCAGCAGCGCAATGGGCTTGAAGCTTAATGTAAAGAAGACCAAGTGGATGGTTATAAGTAGGGAAGAAGATGTCATTCGAGGTAATCTCACAACAACGAAGGAACAGATCGCGAGAGTGGCAACATTTAAATACCTGGGATGTCACATCAATGATGACTGGGACCTTACTCACGAGATCCGAAGCAGATTTGAGCAGGCCAGATTTTCTTTTCAGAGACTTAGGAAACTTTTGACAAGCCGTGACCTCTCCATTAAACTACGGCCACGACTACTCCGGTGCTACGTTTTCAGCATTCTGTTGTACAGCGTTGAGGCATGGATACTAATTGAGACCCTGTGCAAGAGATTGCAAGCATTTGAAATGTGGACGTACCGAAGGATGCTGAAGATACCTTGGACAGCTAAAATGACCAATATAGACGTTTTGCACCGTATGAGCAAAGAACCAGAAATTCTCACTACCATCAAGAGAAGGAAACTAGAATACTTTGGTCATATGATGCGGAACTCTAAATGCCACCTTCTGCAAGTAATACTCCAAGGGAAAATTAACGGAAAGCGTGGTCCGGGGAGAAGTAGGACATCATGGCTCGGCAACTTGAGCCAGTGGTTTGGGGTGACAAAGCTTACTCGGTTCAGATCAGCTATGAACAAACAACAGATCATGCTACTGATCGCCAACGTTCTGCGAGGACATGGCACATGAAGAAGAAGAAGAAGAAGAAGAAGAAGAAGAATTGTATGGCAATTATGAGTGAGTTATCATCAGGTTAATGATGGGATTTTATGATATTTTAAGTGAATGTTTCTCCATGTCAATTGAAATTGTACGGCAATTATTAGTGAGTTACTAGCAAGTTAAGCTTTAATGTATGTGTAGAAAGTGGTGGGTGGATGTAACTGGGGTGGTGCGAGGAAGTAATACGTGATTGTGAGGAAAAATGATGGTGAAAAAGTTGTGAATTAAGAGGTCAAATCGATGGTATATAGTCAGTGAAGTGAAGGGTTGAAATTAATATGTGATTATGGTTGTATATGTTTGAATGGCAAGATATTCATAGTGGAGACAGATTTTTTATATAGTCGAGATGGTAAGTGGTAGAGTGTTTATGTTAGTTGTATAACAGGAGTAAATTCATGATGGAGACGTATTGTGATTTGAAAGAGATAGATTTGGTGGTGTAGTTGAGATAGAGTGATTAAATTATAGATATGGTATGGTAAGTATTAAAGGAGTAAGAGGTGGTGGTATAATTCAATGTGGAGGTTAATTAAGAGATGGTGTACGTAGAACGTAAGGAATGATGATATTGAAGGAAGGGTGAAAAGGATATAGTTGGAAGGTGAGAGTTTTGTTGATAAATATGATTATGTAGTGAGCAACGAGAGGTAACGCGAAAGTTGAAAGTTTGAGATAATGGAGTGATTGTTAATAAGGAAATAAGAGTGATTACATTTATGTTTGTGAGTTGTACAAGAGGAAGCAAGTGAATGGTGGAATTGTATTGTTATATGTAAGGGGTTGATTTGGTAGTCTGTGAATGTGATTATTATGAAGTTTGGTGCTGCAATGAAGGACAGCTGCGAGATGGTTGGAATTTGTTCTGTGAGTGGTTAGAGGTACTGTTAAGTAGCTAAATCAGGTAGGTGGGAGTGTGTTTGTTAATGGTATTTGAGTAAGGAGTGAATAAGTTATTCAGTATGTAATGTAATATGGAGTTTGGGTCATTACGGCCTGGAAGTGTTTCCGGTTTGATAAGAGGAAAAATTGAGTTAAGTGGTAAGACGTTGGAGATTGAGGTCATAAGGAATAACGAGAGGTAACTTAAAGTAGATGGATATGGTAATTTGACTGGAAGTGGAGTGTGATTAGTTTGGAGATCAGAAAGGTATAGTGCACCTAGTGGTTCTGTTTGGTTTTGCTAGAGGTGTTTATTCAATTTCTTGGCAATAGGTTGGTTATGGATATAATCAATGTGTTGGTGGTTAGTATATGCAAAGTGTGGGTGACGGAAGCAGAATAAGCACCAAGTAGAAACAGGAAGGTAACGTAGGCCACTACTAAACAATGAAGCAATGTGATGACTATGCAGCAAGCGACAATAGTATGTGTGAGGAGAGGTTGGAGTGGAATGTAATACCTTGCTGTGTCAGTCAGAAGAAGTGAGGGAGGATATTGTCCCCCACATTGGCGGCCTTGTAACTAGAGGATGATGTGCCGTTCGGTACGATTCATTTTATTTGCCATTTTAATTTACTTAATTTTGCCTTCTTGCCTTGTTTTCATTTATTGCTGTATTAACATGGCTATCGGTTCTCCTTGAGGGAGGTGTCCGTGGGCCAAATGGCAGCAGGTATGTTATTTTATTTATTTTATGAGAATTATTCTATGTGTATGTCAGTATAAAAGCTGTCTAGGTTAGTCATTATTATCTTTCTCCATTCATAGGAAGCAATACTGTAGATCGGGAGAGAAATAAAGATGATTATGGTCATGATTATGTAAGCTACTATAAGCCTCTAGAGTGCAATTAAGCCCATGGCCCTTTGGCCTTAGCATTTTGCCCTTCAGCAATTTTGCTCTATAGCCCTTTTGCACTTCGGCCACTCTGCCCTTTAGCCCTTTTCTCTTTAGCCAACTAACCTTTTGTTCCTTTGCCTTCAGTCACTTTGCCCTTTGCCAGATCTCGCAATAGCCGTTTTGCCCTGTAGCCACTCTTCCCTTTCGACCTTTTTCCCTTTATCGCTGTGCCCTTTGGCCATTCTGCTCGTTAGACCTTTTTCCTTTAATAAATAATTCCTTTTTCCTACAGCCATACTGCCCTTTAGCCCTTTAGAAATTCTGCCCCTTAGCCCTTTCTCCTTTGGCTATTCTGCCCTTTAGCTTTTTTGCCCTTTAGCCATTCTGCCCTTTTTGCCTTTAACGATTCTGTCCTTTAGACCTTTAGCCCTATACCTCTTTTCCCCTTTAGCCAATCTGCGCTTTAGACCTTTACCCTTTAGCTTTTTCCCATTGCCCATTTGCCCTTTATGCGGTCGCTAGCTCCATGACCTAAGATCAGCTTTCAACGTTATGCCCCTGTGAGTATAGTATATGTATTAATCTATACACCATCACCCTAGTTCCATGTGTATCCACAATCTTGTTTTCAAGTCCAGCTTCCACCAATCTCAGCATCAAAGCTCCCCAAAGTTACCCTGGACCATGTCACATCTTGTCTAGTTAGATTAAGCCTGGGATCGAATCTCAAACATGAGTCTGTAACGCCCTTGTAAAGTGAAGGCTGAAGTCAATTCCGTGCCTGTTAGTTTGAGCTAGCACTCTTATCTATTATCACGTCGGCAGTTAGGTTAAGTTAGCACTTTTTGGCATCAAACTTGAGTCTGTGAAGCTAACACCCTTGTAAGGTTAAGGCTAGGGTGAAATCCAAGACTTGTGAAGTTAACATTGGGGTCGAATCCGTGCTTTTTAGGTTAGGATTACAGTCAGGAAGAGGAGGTAATCATACGCTACTGAGGTTATGAGGAGGAGGAGGAGGAGGAATGACCCTGCAGTTATTCACATTCGAGCCCCAAAAATGCTTTCCAACTATTACGCCTATATGAATAAAGTATAAAGTTCATGTATTCATCCTTACATCGTCTCCCTAGAAACAGGTAATAATACGCTACTAAGTTTAAGAGTAGGTGGAGGAGGAATGACTCTACAGTCACTCAGATTCGAGCCCCAAAGATGCTTCCCAAATTTTTGCCCCTATGAATAAAGCACATGTATTAAGTCTTTTGCCATCTTCCTAGTCCTATCAGTACAATGTGTAGCCGCCATCTTGTTCCAAGTTCAGCTCCAGGCCCCTGAGGTTGCCATCCAATTTTCACCCTATGAATAAAGCGTATGTACTAAGTCTTACACCACCTCCGCTGTGCTATTAGTTCAACGTGTAGCCGGTATCTTGTTCAAGATTCCAAGTTCAGCTCCAGTTCTCCTGAGGATACCGTCCGACGTTATGTTCCTATGAATAAAGCATATGCTTTAAGTTTTACACCATCCACCCATTCCTATTAATACAGCTCTTAGCCGCCAAGCTCGTGTAGGGAAGGGCAACCGGTTAGGTTAACGCCTGGTCAGTGTACGGTTGAGTCTGCACAATTAGCTAGGGCGTAAAGTTATGCCCGATCTGATTGTGGGACGGGCAATCGGCAAAAGTTTAAACGTACGCATTTTTCCACACTCAGACCGGACAATGACATGTACGAGCCCCTGGCTAAAAGCAAGAAAAGCTACATTCGCAAATTGTTGCTAGGTTAGTAACATTTGCTGCTTCCAGAAAGAATTCTGATTAGATATGACTTTGTTCGCTTCATTATACATCTTCAGTATTGCTTTTTCTGTAGCGGATTGAGCTGTTGAGTTTCACTAGTTTTCGGTCAAAGAAAAAATCTAGTATACGTTATGCCCCTATGAATAAAGCACATGTATTAAGCCTTACACCATTTCCCTGGTCAAATTTGTAGCCGCCATCTTGTTCTGAGTTCAGCTTCAAACGTTACAACCCCTCCAGGCGTAAGGGTTAAGGTTAAACCTGCACTCTAAGCCAGGGTGTAAGGAAGTGCGACCAGTTAGGTTTTCGCCTTGTCAACGTAACGTTAGGCCTGCACTTTTAGCCAGGGTGTAGGGAAGGGCAACCGGTTAGGTTTTCGCTTGGTCAGCGTAAGTTTGATCCTTACTGTTAGCAAGGGTGTGAGTTAGGTTAGGTTAAGAGTGGTCAGCGAAACGTTAGACCTGCACTTTTAAGTAGTTATCCCGGGGTATCTAATTTGAAGTCTTTTAAGTTAAGCTTATATTCTTATGCGGTTAGCCTGCTAGGTTAGGTTGGGGTAGATTAATTTGACGCGTGGTCAGCGTAACGTTAAGCAGGCAGTTTTATGCGGTTAGCCGCGGTGTTGAACTGTGAGTATCTTAGGTTAAGCTACTACTCTTAGGATTCGAACTGGGGCCTGTACTGTTAACGCTCTTAGATTTGGGGCCGAACCTGAGGGACGTAAGATTAAGGCTGGACACGTAGCCAGCTTAAGGTCATGTGAGTTTAAGAGCGCGCTGTTAGCTAGCAGCGCTAACTGCGCTGTAACGTCACCCAACGGATCAGTCCTCACCTAGGGGCCTCCGGATAACGGATGCGGCCGAGCCCCCCCCCCAAAATACTGCTGACATTGAATGGTGGTGGTGGTGATTAGTGTCTAAGGAGGAAGTACAACTAAGCAACCATCCACTATTAACATTAATCACAGGGAAAACATGGAAGGATCCGGCTATTATAAACATGAAGGAATCAGTCAAAGATAGACAAGTGACACAAAGGGCGAGAAAATGAAAGACTCCCTTGGCCTCGAATGATCTAATGCCGTCGAGGTCGGAAAAGAACAAGAGTTGATAAATGAAGACAATGACTGGGCGCAGAAGCGAGCTGGCCGAATCTCTCTAGCTCTGACGGGTAGATATAACCTGTATCAGTAGACAAAGTGGTTAAGTGCGAAAAACTGACATTTGTGAAGTATTAATCCTCTTGTACTATGCCACAATATATTTCCAAATTGGCATGGCAATTACCGTCTCCGGAAGATTGTGATATAAATCACCTATATAGACCGTATATACGATCGCTTGATTGACATCCGAGTTGTCACCGAGTCAACAGTAGTACGCATCGTCTCTTGCTATGCACCACAGGTACGAAGCCCATTACAGAAAAAAGATGGATTTGGACAGAAACGGGCTCATGTTGTGCCCTTATGACCACAGCATGTATGGTGATAATCTTCTTCCAAGTTCTGCCACGGCTATCTGAGAAAGAAACATGACTTACCACCACGTAGATTATCTTCTCAGTGTACAGACCATCCGGTTGATTCCTCTTGTAAGGGCTGGTATAGGGGTGTCAAAACTGAACTACGGGTCAAACTAACTAAATAAATCAATTTGTAATCCCAAGACTGAGTAAAATTAAATGAAATAAACTATATTAATCAAAACCAATAAGCTGAAGTTAAGTTAAAATGAAATTTAACAAACATACATACATACATACATACATACATACATACATACATACATACATACATACATACATACATACATACATACATACATACATACATACATACATACATACATTATCATTATAGACTGTTATGCCTTTCAGCGTTCAGTCTGCAAGCCTCTGTGAATTTACTATACGTCGCCACAATCCTCGATTTGCAACTAGTGTTGTGGCCTCATTTATTTCTATACCCCTTATATTTAAATCGTTAGAAGCCGAGTCTAACCATCGTCGTCTTATTCTTCCTCTACTTATCTTACCCTCCATAACAGACTCCATTATTCTCCTAGGTAACCTATCCTCCTCCATTCGCTTCACATGACCCCACCACCGAAGCCGGTTTATACGTACAGCTTCATCCATCGAGTTCATTCCTAAATTAGCCTTTATATCCTCATTCCGAGTACCCTCCTGCCATTGTTCTCACCTGTTTGTACAAGCAATCATTCTTGCTACTTTCATGTCTGTTACTTCTACTGTAACTTATGAATAAGATATCCTGAGTCCACCCAGCTTTCGCTCCCGTAAAGCAATGTTGGTCTGAAAACAGACCGATGTAATGATAGTTTCGTCTGGGAGCTGACTTCCTTCTGACAGAATACTGTTGATCGCAACTGCGAGCTCACTGCATTAGCTTTACGACAGCTTGATTCAATCTCACTTAGTATATTACCATCCTGGGAGAACACACAACCTAAATACTAGAAATTTTCGACCTGTTCTAGCCTTGTATCACAAATCTGACATTCAATTTTGTTGAATTTCTTACCTACTGACATCAATTTAGTCTTCGATGAAAATTGAATATAAATTAAGTTGAATAAAATAAACTAAAATTAAGTAATAATTATAACATTTGTGACATAACCCAATGACATAATATAAGCTGAGATAAAAATGAATGAGTTACATTATGAAAAACAAGATCAGTAGTAAACTACTTAAATGTCCTCAAGATTGTCGAAAAGTGACCAATTACCTTAACTGAAATAATATCTCAAGATCCTCCAACTGTGCTAAATGTTAAAATTATCCAAAAACCTTTTATTGTTAATCACACAATAATTAACTCACTGTTTCCAACAGTATATTACTTGATCAAAATCTGTAAACGTGCGGGCTAAGTCTCAACAAGGGACCAAGAACACACACATACACTGTCGCATTAACATTGCTTCATCCCAACGTGGTCTTACATGTTTAAAATAATTATTATTATTAGCCATGATTCAAAACATATTGCCTATGGTGGGTCAGTGGTCAACTGAGCCTCCTCTCCAAATTAGACTCATTACACTTTTACCGCTGATTGTGTAAACACACACATCTGTTTACCTGTCCTTATACATCATTAACATAACCACATAAGTTTTAACCTGACAATTAGTTTTGCGGCGTTTACACTTGTTTGTACGTGAACATTCCCATTGTTTGTTGACCTGACATTATTACACATAAATTATTGTGACATTTAAAATTTGTGAGTTTTTAGAGATGTTTTGCGTTGCCGTGCGAAGGTGTAAATATAATGCCGCCATTTTACTGACTGAGACTAACGTGCTGTCCATTCTGCCTAATTCTATCGCCTATTTAACTATAAACTATAAGCAAATGAATATTTACAAAAATTAATATCACCTTAGCAAATGTAGAGTTCCACAAAATGGGGAAAGTGGTTCAAAAATAATTCAAATTAACTACGATCTACTACATAACTTAACGCTCACGATCTTCCAAGCTGATTTAAATAATCATGAAATCCAGATTTCAGATTGTCACAAGTGACACAAATGTCAGCAAAAATATTCGATAATTAGCATCCTTAAATTTATTCCTGATTATTATATATGCAAGTGTGTACATTGAAGATTGGTGTTTACCATATTAAAAATTAACCAAATATTTTAATTTTAATTAGGGGATTACCATGGTTAATCACATGCAAATATTTATTTAAAGTATACGGTGTCTCACAACAGTAATAGCATTTAACGTTGATATTATTATCAGTGATTCTTTTCATGTCGCCAATCACTTCAAATTTACGAAGCATTTATCTACTTCCACAATTATATGATATCTTTATATTTCACAAAACAATACCAATGTGTTATGCACTGCCATCTCGCTAATAACACTAGCCAACATGCTTTTGCAGTAAAATAGAAAAGATGTCATTCTTATGGAAATCGCTGCCCTGATTCCGAAAATGATGCTATTTTTTCCTATCACGTCTAGTTTTGACGCAATTCGGTGTTTTAGTATCTGCATGAATTCGTAAGATGTAATGTTGAGAAATAATCAGACGTGTTAAAAGCCTCAGCCCTTATGCAATGTTAATGATGGACTGATAAATCAGTTTCCTTTCAAAGATAACAGTCCGAAAGTATTATACTCAAGAAGATGAACTTGTATTTTGTAGGGATGTTTCAAATCTTCTACGTCGATTGGGAGAGAAAGAGTATGATCCTAGTAACTGGCGTGTTTTTATTGACTCTTCCAAAATAAGTTTAAAGGCTGTTTAGCTTCATAATACAAATGTTCTGGCAGGCTAGTGTAATTTGCTCATATATGGGTCCAGTATATTCACTTAATTCCTGATTATCCCTGTTCGTCGATTGCGCCTTTAAAATCCATTTCTCTCATTTATCATCGTAGATTATGCTCCTAACAATAGAGCTATTAACATTCATCATCATTCGTCCTTTACCAAAAGACCCTTTTTATTATTCATCGCGGGGCATGTATGTCCAGCCATCACTGGCTCATATCCATATTCAATTATTTCACTATAACTGTCTTTCACATCAAAGACAGGATTCATTTCACATATTTCAGGGATAGCATACTATAACCGTTTAATGGCACTCAGATCAGCTATAGAGTCATTGAAGGTTATATTAAAGAAGAGATAAACGAAAATTACTCGGAAATATACGTCGAGCAGTTACACGTCCAGTTGTTACAAGTCTAACTGTGTCTGTTAGCCGAGATAACTCGCTCCTTTGGATACAGAATGAGGACTGAGATTCATAAGCTCAGAACCACGTAGTCATCGGATACTTACAGTCAGAAAATATCATTTAACGTATAAGCAAAAGCCAGTAAATGAAGTTTACATTCCAGCGGCAGGATAAAGCAAGTCTAATATGTGACATTCAGGTCCAGCAACGACATATGCGGCGAGGGCCATGATATAAACGATGCAAGTTCAGTGATAAAGACGGCGCTGATGAGACAATCGATTGTATACGTCATGAAGAGATGAGTAAATGGTGAAGAGTTTCTTTGTATAACTTCCTAATTAGAAAAGTGACATTATCATAGAGTACATTCCTCAGATGTCAAAAACGTATGGATAGGAAATTATAAACTAACGATCTTGTCAAGAATTATGAAATGCGAACCAATATTGTTAATATAATAATTTTAATGGGATTTTGTTTCATGAACAATGGATTGTAAAAATTGAGATTGAAGGTCGACAAAGAACTAATTAACACAAGAGATAATTGGAAGTGTGTATTTGAAGTTATATTCAAAAGAAATATTGGGAGGATATAGTAGAAATAAGAATAATAAGGTCCAATATTCACTATCAGAATCAAGGCGAGTATTTTAAGTTAATGTTGAGATTGTATGACACATATATCATTGCACTAATTCCGCCTATACATGTTTCAGGTCCAAATGCTCACGATGGTTGAAGATTGTCTCTGTAATGTCCAGATCAGATCTAATATGTGGGCTTAAACAGGATTAGTGCCCTGACAGGCCCGGGTTGATGTTGGAATGAATAACGGAATGGAGGGATAGAGAAGAATGTCATGAAGCCATCAATGATGAGTACGCAAGATATTGTCTTTCTTTATTCTATCACGTAGAACTCATAGCACTAGAGTAGATTTCTCTCTTATTCGTCATGAGGTGACATACTGTAATT
This sequence comes from Anabrus simplex, assembly GCF_040414725.1. Lineage (NCBI taxonomy): Eukaryota > Metazoa > Arthropoda > Insecta > Orthoptera > Tettigoniidae > Anabrus > Anabrus simplex. The sequence goes on from NC_090266.1 coordinate 312,019,457, forward strand.
AAGACAACTTGAGTAACCAAATATGATCGACTCAAACATTCAGTGATATCCGTAATTGTGGCTAAGTTTAATAAGGAGATATTGGAGTTATTTGTCCCGTGCAATGTTCAACTTGTAGAATATGCATTTCATCGTAAATTATCCCGAGATTTCTTTGTGACTGTCGTGGATATAAGGAAATGTTTCCTTCATAATTAAAATTATATACTTGTACTGCATAGATGACCTTGTGAAGTGATGAGATTTTAATGTCGAATTTAAGGTCTTTTTATGTGATATTTTTCGTACAGGCGTGCGTTGTGCAGATGCGAGGGTTTCGTCAGATTAATACCATGATGATTATGTAATGTTTGCGATGATGGAATGGTTCTTCGGATAAAGATGCTTATGAATTTCTTCGGGATGGATAATTATGAATAGGTATGGTGTGCATGAAGGTATTGAATTATAAATGATAGGACCGCCGATAAAGTGTTTATATGGTAAATGAGTTTGCTGTGATATATGATTGGTTGGAGATAGGTATTACGAGAGTGGAATATAGTCTTCGAGATTTTCATTGAATTTAAGGTTGAGAATGATTGATTAATGTGTTCATCATGCGAAGTTAAGTGACCCCAGAGCTAGATAAGTAAGAAGGGTTGATGGTAGTGTTTTCACGTAATTTTCCCGAAGATTATATGTATTGAGACATGCTTACGGCCATCAAAATATTAATTTATGCCACGACACGATGCGAAAATTAAACATTTGAACGGATACTTACTGATAGGAGATCTTCGACGATACATGACGTTGATATGGATGTAGTGAGGCATCATACTTAAGCAAAGTTGTTGTCACCTGAAGCAGTGCATGACCTGTATTCATATGAGTAGTTGCTTTATAGTATGGATTTCCGTAGGTAATAGTAGATCTTCACAATTTTCAGGAGAAAAATTCCGGCGAAGCCAGATGCTGTTGACTCATTTCCAGAACTTCTTATTTATTGTATCATGTTTGTATCAGCTAGATATTGCACAATTCAGGCGTGGCAGATATGAGTTTCCCAGAGATGCTGCACCTGTTCGACTGTATTTATTATTAAATCTGTTGCAGTGTCTTTGAATGATATATGATCATTTATTTAAGAATGGCTGCGTTGGACATAGGATATTAGGAAACTCAAGTTGATAGGTAATTAGTTAATTTACGAGAGAAGCTTTTATAATGATAGAATGTAGAAGGATAAAGTCTTGGATCAGTGAGTGGTAAAGACGAGTGAAATGATTGACTCTTTTCTCATTTTTATTATATGATTGACGGATAATTAATGGTAACAGAATATTTTTATGGATTGTGGTACTAAGCCTTCAGCAAGTTCCACGTTTGATGTTATTAGAAGTTAATGTTGAATTTAAATTAATATTTTCCAACGTGTGATTGATTACGTAATAGTATCAACCAACAAAGCATTCAATCTCGATTTTATTTTCATATTTTCCAGTCATATTGTGATGTAAGATTATTTTATTTAATTCTATTCACTTTGATTAATTAAACTGGAAAATCCTTCCAAGAAAGTAACATTCTCGATATCTTCATTTATTAAATTAGGAATTATCTTAGCCTTACATGATTAAGTAAATAATTCCTTGCTATGATCATAAGAGCCTAAAGTTAAGTAGAAAATGAGATCCAACCGGTGCTCGTTGAATGTCCATGCCATAAGTGGAGACTCGTGTATCTCCGCTGACTCCAGCCGAGGCGTATTCACATTATATCCGAACCTCTAATTGAAATGAACCACGGACGGTTAGAATGCACTCAACACTTATATCAGTTTCTCTGGCTTTCCATTGGACCTGTCTGTCATCCACGTCAGTATTTTGCGAGTTAACAATGCCTATTTTAAAAAGCCTGTATCATAGCCATTACATCTACACGTATAATTGCCATCACAATGTTGTATTCTAATCGACAACTACAATTTACCTGGAGTGTTTTAATTTATTTCCATTTAAGTTCCGAAATTCTCATTATTATTATTATTATTATTATTATTATTATTATTATTATTATTATTATTATTATTATTATTATTATTATTATTATTTATTATTATTATTATTATTATTATTATTATTATTATTATTATTATTATTATTATTATTATTGTTGTTATTATTATTAGGATGCTAACTCGACGGTAGATAAAATTATGCATTATGCTTTAACACAGAAATGAGAGATTATCCGTGTATACCAAAATTTACATGGGAAATTTACACATGCATTTTTTATTACTTTTATTATTGATAGATCGAGCTTATAACAATCAGACTCCGATCGTCAATCTGACTGCGTTAATCTATAGCAGAAACACATGATTATCATAACAAAATCTTCACACGTCTGGTATTACTATGGGTTTGTCCGGTACGTGAACTTTACTAATTACAAATACACTACATGAAGCCAATATTGGACAACGCGTTAATCTACAGTCTACATTCATTTACATAATACATTTGGCATTTCTTTACCTTGTATTGCTGGCTGCGACTGCCTCCTCTGGACCTTGTTAATCCATATTTAGCACTTCATTACGATATATTCGTAGCACTCGATAAATAAACATTTTAACACTTGTGTCAAGTAGACACCTTTCAGGGGTTCTGAAACCTCCACGTCCACATGCTCCGCAGAGGCCTCCTCCACACACAGGCCTCCTCCACACACAGGCCCTCCGCAGAGGCTTCATCCGCATTGAATGCGCTGGGTAAGACTGCATGCTTAACCATAAACCGCCGTCTTGGAGGGGCTTAACCTTACTTTTTACGCGTAAGAGAGCAAGCCTAACCTCATGGAGGGGCCTAACCTCAGTTTTACGATGAGATGCCCCTCTTGACGCCTAAGAGAGCAAGCTTAACATGATATCCGCCATCTTGGAGGGGCGTAAACTTACTTTTACCCGCAAGACCGCAAGCTTAATCTCATGAAGGGTCCTAACCTCGGTTTTACGGCCGGATGCTCTTCCCGACGCCATCTTGTGTAGTAGGGCAATGGGTATTCTCGAGACGTTATTTTGAGTAGTACAGCAATGGAGATTAGCATAAGAGAGCACACCTAACCGCATGGAGGAGCCTAACCTCAGTGTTACGGCCGAATCCCCTTCACGAAGCCAATTCCACAAGATGGCGGCTATACACGGCTTCATATGAGACGGCTTAAGGACGCTTGGGCAAGATGGCTGCTGCTGTTGGGGGATTCCCTAGGGGTGCTTGCACAAATGGCGGCCGCAAGATTGCGGCTATACACAGCTCCTTATGAAACGGCCTAGGGACGCTTGCGCAAGACGGCGGCTATACATTAGCTCTTATGAGACGGCCTAGGGGTGCTTGCACAAGATGGCGGTTATTCATGTTTCCTTATGAGACTGCCTAGGGACGCTTGCGCAAGATAGTGGCTTTACACAGGCTCTTATGCAGAAAGCTAGATTAGAGGCTACTGCACAAGATGGCGGCTGCTGTTATGAAGATCGTTATACACGCGGTGGAATACAATTTGTAATTCCACGTGTTCTTGTTTTGTAAACAAAGCCACATGCTTTCTGACAGCTGTCAGCGGACATCTTTAAACAATGGCGGCTATACATAGGCTGTTATGGCCTCCTCCTCCTCCTCCTCCTACTACTCCTCCTCCTCTGTCTAGGCATACCTTTATTGAACAAGTTTAGACATGCATCGCGAAGGCTAGTGTGAGCACGTGGTTTTAACCTGCTGCGATGACAGAAGTATAATTGGATGGTTCGGGCGCCACCGCCACCGCAGGCTCCCAGAGGCCACCTCCACCACCACCACAGCCGCTGCTCTCCTCCTGTTTTTACATGAGATTTTAAATTGTAAGAACCTATTTTACGGCCAGATGCCCTCCCTGACGCGAGAATCGGTTTTATAGCCGGTTGCCCTTCCTGACGCTGAAAGACTACGATTTAGCTAGTTACCCTTCCTGATGTAACAAGACTAGGATTTATTTTTTTCAGACTGCACTTGGCTGGAAATAGCCACACGAAATTATTATATAGAAAGAGAATTACGAGCTCCTACAGTTTGGTTTAGTGTGCTTGCCTCTCACCCAGTAATCTCGGGTTCGATTCTCTTGGGATTAAAAATATGTTTTACAGCCGAGTGCCCCCTCCTGACGCAAGAGTTTAAATCGCAAGAATCTGTGTCAAAAAAGCATGTTGATTTGTTTCCAAACAAGAGCACGTAGAATTTGCCGCCACTACATTTCAAACTAAAGATTGCAGCACTGTTCTCTCTAGAATAAAGATGGCGGATGATAGCAGTCAGAAAGGCATATAGGTTTGTAAAGCACGTGGAATTTACCACCACCACATTTCAAAGGTAAGTAGCTAAAGAGGGCAGCACGGTGATTAAAGATGGCGGATGACAGCTGTCAAAAAAGCATGTTGATTTGTTTCCAAACAAGAGCACATGGAATTTGCCGCCACCATATTTCAAACTAAAGATTGCAGCACTGTTCTCTCTAGATTAAAGATGGCGGATGACAGCTGTCAGAAAAGCATATAGGTTTGTAAAGCACGTGGAATTTACCGCCACTAAAGAGGACAGCACTGCGCTCTATGGATTAAAGATGGCTGGTGACAGCTGTCAAAAAATTCACGTGGCTTTGTTTATCTCACGCTAGTGAGGTTAAGTTGGTAGCACTAAGGTTTAGGCCCGTTAAGATGGCAGCACTGCGGATGACAGGTGACGAATTTGCAGCTACTGCCCACATGTCAAAGAATAAAGATACCAGCACGATGCTCTCTTGGCAGCTTTTCAAATTGTCCGCCACCACAGAGTGCAGCGCGGCGCTCTGTAGATTAAAGATGGCGAATGTAGAATTTGTCACCACCACATAGAGTGCGGCACTGCGCTCTCTTGATTAAAGATGGCGGATGACAGCTGACGGAATTGCCCGCAAGAGTGCGGTACGGTGCTCTGTAGTTTAATGATGGCGGATGACAGCTGACGCAAGAGTGTGGCACGGTGCTCTGTAGTTTAAAGATGGCGGATGACAGCTGACGCAAGAGGGCAGCACGGTGTTCTGTGGTTTAAAGATGGTGGATGACAGCGCATAGGTTCGTTTCCAAACAAGAGAATGTAGAATTTTTCAAATTGCCGCCACCACATTTCAAAGGTATCTAGCTAAAGAGTGCTGCACTGAGGTTTGTGATGCAAGATGGCGGATGACAGCTGTCAGAAAAAAGCACGTGAGTTTGTAGAGTACGTGGAATTTGCCGCCACCACAAAGAGGGCAGCACTGTCCTCAAAGATGGCTGCTGTCACGTGGAATTGTCTACCACCACATTGCAAAGGTATCTAGCTAAAGAGGGCAGCACTGAGGTTTGCGATGCAAGATGGCTGCTGTCAAAAAGCATTTTTCAAATTATCCGCCACCACATTTCAAAGGTAAGTAGCTAAAGAGGGCAGCACTGTGCTCTATATATTCAAGATGGCGGATGTCAGCTGCACGTGGATTTGTTTATCTCACGCTAGTGAGGTTAAGTTGGTAGCACTAAGGTTTAGGCCCGCCAAGATGGCAGCACTGCGGATGACAGGTGACGAATTTGCAGCTACTGCGATAAAGAGGGCAGCACAGTGCTCTGTGGTTTAAAGATGGCGGATGACAGCTGTCAAAAAAGAACGTGGCTGTCAAAAAACACGTGGATTTATTTATCTCGCGCTAGTTAGGTTAAGTTGGTACTACTGAGGTTTAGGTCCGTCAAGATGGCAGTACTGAGGTTAGCGATGCGTTGTTGTCTGTCAAAAAGCACGTGACTGTCAAAAAACACGTGGATTTGTTTATCTCGCGCGAGTTAGGTTAAGTTGGTACCACTGAGGTTTAGGCCCGTCAAGATGGCAGTACTGAGGTTAGCGATGCGTTGTTGTCGATGATAGCTGTCAAAAAGCACGTGGCTTTGTTTACAAATTCAAATTTCCCGCGGGTGGTGGAGGAGACCTCTGGGAGGCCTCTGGCTGTGGTGGTGGTGGAGGAGTCCTCTAGGAGGCCTCTGGCTGTGGTGGTGGTGGAGGTGGCCTCTGGGAGCCTGCGGTGGCGGTGGCGCCCGAACCATCCAATTATACTACTGATGACGTCATCATAGTTGTGCATGTGTAGACTTGATCGTTGACTGAAACTTTGGTCTTCAAGATACAGTGATAGAGAGTAGAGCGCAAACATGACGACAACATTAATAGTTGATGTACAAGTCCTTAAATTAACGGCAAAAAATGTGTGTTGAAAGAGGTGGCTGTGTTAGATTGCAGTGTGTTGTGGGCACTAAAACTTGTTAGTTTCGTAGTTATTCCACCTTTCCCTTACTGTTTTCAAACAGACGAAGATAAAGAGGAGATTCAATGGATCGAAAAAATTAGGATTTCAGTGGGAAGAAAAAGGAATACTTTATCGTTTCCTATCATTAATGATGAGTGCACATTTGTCAAGAGCAGATCATACTTTTTAAAGGGTTGTGAAAAGCAGGAATGGTTGCGTGAGTATCTACCATCATCGTGTGAAATTATCGACATACATGAATTAGGGTGTCCATCATTTAAAACTCTTCCGAAGAAGCATAGTGGAGAAACAAGTAAACAGTCTTTATAACATGTGTGCATGCTATTTGATTGCTTGTGTTGCAGTGCATGCCGGGAGGTGAACAACATATGTAAACTGCAGTGTCGAAATAACGTTAGTGTGAAAGAGACAGTGTCGTACATGTCAACAGAATAAACTGTATCACAGACCTAAAACTAACGGGTTGTCTTCGCTTATAAACACTTATCATGGCTGCGAAAAGGGTAAACAAGAAGAAGTGAAGAAACGTGCTGGGAGAAAGGTAAGGAAGCATGCTCGCCATGGGCTCATCAATAAAGTGATTGATCTTCCCTTCGAGCTTCATCTTCCTAGTCACCAGTACTGCGGCTCTAGAACACGATTTGACGTTGGCTTTGTACGTGGTGTTCCTGAAATTAATATGTTAGATGCTGCCTGCTGCCCGCTTATCGACAAAACAATCCTAAACTAAGACGTGTAGCTGTTAAAAATCTGCTTCGTAAAGCTATGCTGCGTGTGTCGTCACTTAGTGCTTCAGTTGCTGAGAAGATAGCAGCACTTGTTGTTGTCGGTACAATAAAAGGAAAACTGATACTACGTAGTGGTAAAGACAGTAAAATAAAGAAAAGACAAAACAGATTTACTTGGAGAAAAAATGTAATACATTCTAAAATAAATATGAATTGTCAAAACATATTACAGGTGTTTTTAATATTAATACTACAGCATGTCCTAGTAATAATATTAACTTAGAAGAAAGGAGAGGTAGAGGATCCAGAATTAAAAACACACACAATATTTAAAGTATATCCTCTTTATTAATCCATGAATTAAAGCTGTTATTAAAACCAAGCCATTTAACATAAAGTTTATTCCCACGACGTCGAATAACACGTTTAACTAAATAGTGATAATGATATTTTGCTTTCTGCACTTCTTCGATGTAGAATCCTCCTTCAATAGGCTGTGCTCTGAGATCGCGAAGTAAATACGTAACTGGATTAGTAAGCTTAACACTCCTGATTGGAAAAATTTCAGTGCTCCAGTTGGGAGTGTGTCCTTTTGCAAAGATAGACTTGTGTTTGATAATGCGAACAAAATCCCCTTCCTTAAAGCGATAGCGGCGTGGATCAGCTGTTTTAATTACAAGATGAATAGCATCTATCGTCGCGGCCACGAAATTAGGCGGGTGAGGAAAACTGCGCTGTCGTCAGATATGGGAACAGCGAAGCGACAGATGGTCGAGTGTCTCTTAATTCCGGGCACGGATTGCCAACGCTGAGCGTGCAGTGCTGTCTAACTGAAGCCCATCCGCTCCAGCCCACCTTACCCGAGTCATTCCCTGTCATTCAGCTGTTGAGCTCGCACCGTAAGTGCAGTTACAGATGGATAGTGAATGTGAATTGATTTGGGCTCAAGTCAAGAGAGAAATGGCAGAGAGGAACAAGACATTCGAAATAAAGGACGTAGAAAAACTTACGTCAGAAGCTATCGACCGTGTGACTACTGCATATTGGAAGAGGGCTTCAATCGCGCGGAAAATCCTCAAACAGACTATTGGGCCAAGGAAATATTAAGGGACGAAGGAATGGAGTCATTCATCATCAGTGTAAAAGACGAATCGACAGATAGTGAGATGAGTGATGACAGTGACTAAGAAATCTTAGACTGTCTTGAAGCTAGAAACCAATTCTTAATTCATTGTGAATTAATATAAACCTATTCTTTAAAGTAGTTCTTTTTCTATACTACTCAGTACAATATACAGTATTTAAAGATATAATTAAATAAAACTGATACACATTCATATATAATCCGAAAGTATTTACGGCGTCCTGCAGCCTGTGCTGGCGCGCGCGCCCCGAAATGCCTCAGGTAGCGACATTTACATGATCGCTTTTCGGGCCATTTTCCAGGAAAATTACAAGACTCACGGAAATATGTTTCGGATAATAAATACAACTCAGTCTCTTTTTTACATTTTCCCACAGACAAAATTTTATTGACTGAAGAAATAAAAACTTGGCCGCTTACTGAAATTTTCAATACATGATTCTACAGATTTAAAATTACTCGTTCAAGATTTTATTTTTAATAATTATTTAAAGTGGTTTATATGGAAAATAGTTATACCACTGAAATCAGCAGTCTTTTCTGAAGCTTGTAGTATAATTTGTTTTGAAGCATTATATAAAGTAACATCAGGAACTTGAGAGAGAACAACATGCCTCGCGCTGCGAAATGATGTGTTCAGTTAGGCATTTCTTCTCCAGTTGCTACATAACCTAGGCAACAGCGTAATTTATCTGACCCGCCTAATTTGGTGGCCGCGACAATAGGTGAGGTGTATTCCTTGTAACAAGGCGTGGCTATGTTCCTATAGTGCGATGAGGTGTATCGTTGTAGGTAGATGTAAGTATAGGTTACAGATCAATCCAACGATATGAACATTGTGCTGTAAATTCTCGCCACATCATTGTTTTGAGTGTACGATTAAAGAGTTCTACAACACTTGCCTTGAGATTGCTGAACGTAGAGTAGTGTTGAATGCCAAGTAACTTCAGGTAAGAATAAATATCCTTGTTGTAAAACTCTTTACCTTGATCAATTTGAAATGCCTTGGGCAGCCTTTCGATTCTTCAACAATATGTTTAAATGCTTCCTTAACTTGAGATGCTGTCTTAGAACTCACAGGTTAGGCAAAAGCAAACTTCGAGTTCACATCGATAACAGTAAGTAGATACTGATACCCCTTATTGCTAGAGGCAAATGGTATCATTTCTACTAAGTCTGCTTGCCAGAGACCATCCTTTCCTCGTGTAATAACGCGTCTGCGACAGTAGGTGTGACGTGTCGGTTTATGTAACTCATGAGCGATGTTTACCTGTGCAGGCGAGATCTTTTGACGAGCAATTACAAAATAACACCGGCATGTTGTAATTCTCTCTCTATTTCTAGAATTTCTGATTCATGACCTGTGTGATCAGCATCTTGCGATGCTCTTAAAAGTTGTAATCGTTCAACGAGTAAGTTTGTGTCATTCCAGTATGTTACGTCTACATACTGCAACAAAGGCTTATAGATAACACCAAGACCACGTGCAGTCGGAAACAGCTTAGAAATAAACTCATGATACTTGTAACTCTTATTTGCAATTACAGCTTCTGTTCTCTTGTAATTACTTCGTGTTGCGTCAGTAGCAAATATTATTGCTTTATATTTTTTAAGATCATCTTGTAAAATTATATCCTTGTCATGTATTTGTAAGGAAAGAAGTTCTAAGAGTCCTTTCGCAGGTTTGTAGGTAACAACATTCACAATAAGTTTGTTGCTATTAATCTTAACATTTGAATTTCCTCTCCAGAAACAGTCATCTTCGTAGCGAATACCGTAGGTGGTGTCAGTTTTGTCCTGTAAACTTTTTTCTATATAAGGTGCAAAGAATGTTCGATAGGTTTTTTTTGAATAAAAGTTCTAAACTGATTACGATACTCTGGTATGATCATAACCTCAGACAAAAGTGGTAGATCTTGAGACGGTGTAGTAGGTGTTTCAGCAATAACATCAGTAGTTAAAAACTCAACACGCTTAAATGGTGAAGTATCGTTAAGGTCTTCTTCCTTATCCTCTTCTTGATCTATATCTTGCTTCTCCTCTTCCTCATCTTGCTTCTCTTATTTATGCTTCTCTTCTTCTTCATGCTTCTCTTTATCATATGATGTTTGCATAGAAGCAAAATTTGAAGTAGACTGCGGCAATGAAGTAAAATAAAAATTTCTTTGAGTGGTGTACTTAATTGCGTTTTTCAAAATAAATCCCTGTCTGCTTGAATACGTTTTCGTAGAAAATTGTTTCGAGGTTGGATGATATGTTTTGTAATCTCCTTGCTAGATGTTAACATGATGATTGTTTTTGATCAAGTAGTCACTGTAATTCTATGTTAATGCATATAAAATCATCGAAACCCATGCGATATCCTCCATGCTGAACATCACTTTTTTATCACTAACTAAAAAGCTGTAACGATGTGATGACCAATATGTAGCACACATACGTTTAAAGCTATTGAATGTAATATCAGTGTTAACATGATCATAATACACATGTCGCATGTTGCGCTCACCTTGCCGAAAAATCACAATAACATTCGCGTTGTCGCGTATCAACTGCTTAGGCACGCGAGGATGGATTTGGCATAAATAGATGCAATCTACATATTTATGTCGTCCCATACTAAAGAATGCACGAATAACGTTTTGCTGTTCTGTTGTGACATTGTGAAAGATCATAAAAGAATTAGGAAGCACATCGTCCGGTGATGGTACTTGCTCATGTGAATTAAATTCAAAATAGTTTATTCCATCTTTAACCAGATCGTGCATTACAGTTTGTAGAATACTATATAACAGTTGATAGAGTGACTTTTGGAAAACGTAAATATTCTCGAATCATATGCCATTTAAAGAAGTAATGAGTGTAAGTAAAGGATTTGTTTTCTTGCATCCCGACGGGCGTGATATAATACATCGAACAGTAAAAGGAAACAACGTTCCATGACGTCTTCTTGTAGTTGTACTAGAACTAGGTAAGAGATGTGGCACAATGTCGCTAACAGGTAAATGGTGAAGTATCGTTAAGGTCTTCTTCCTTATCCTCTTCTTGATCTATATCTTGTACGTTGTCTTGCTGCTTTTTAACCTTCATGATAACTGAATCACAAAGTAGGCAATAGTAATATATATATTGAACGAACCAAGAGGTAACGGTTAGTTTATCATTTGCTCTTGACGAGTAAAGTCGTGTACAGAATAGTGAAACAACGATATCCAAACGATGTGAAGAAGAAGAAAAAAGAAAAAACCGTCGTATGGAAATATGTTATAAAGGCTGCACAAAAAGCTATTCGAGGGAACACAGTCCGTGTGAAGCTATTACTAAGGCGCTACGCGCAGCAAGAGGGAGAATTTCTCCAAAGTACGGAGCAATGTTTAGTAAACGTACACGAATTATTCCAGTACCAAAACGAGGAGGATTTCTTCCTGCGCTGTTTGCTGGCCTAGCAGCTTTAGTGTCATTGCTGGGTGGTGCTAGTGCTGTAGCAAAAACTGTTAAGGCTGTAGAAGGAGCGAAACGACAGTTGAAAGAGAGTGAACGTCATAACAAGACGATGCAGGGAATTGCATTACGATGCAAAGGTGTACACATGAAGCTAGCATCATACAAAAAGGGCTTGGCATCTACAATTCTCCAAAAAATTCTACTGAGTGTATTGCCACATCGATCTCTGACGCATTGAAGAAGATTTTACGTTTGCTAAACAAATAGGAATTCGTTATTTTTGAGGTGTGTATATGCGCGATCAACTACCAGCGTGCCCACGTGAACGTGAATGTGCCGTAATTAACTTGGACAACCGTCACGGACCTGGACCTCATTACGTTGCTTATGTAAAACGTAATTATAAAGTATGGTATTTCGATACCTATGGAGAATTACCTCCTCCCTTTGAGCTCATACGTTATTTCGGAAGCAGTGCAGACATTGTTTATAACAAAAACCGCGTGCAAAATAATTATACGTGCATGTGCGGACGATTATGTCTTATGTTCTTATATCAACCTCAGACAGTAGAGAAAGAGCATTCGTATGCACGTGATGATTAACAGTGAAAGAACATTTGCTGTATGTGAAGGACCTGAAACAACCGTCTATTTTAATCCGCTGTTCGAACTTGGCTATCAGCTACATAGTCTTGGACTAGTATCGTTAGAAAGCTACAATGAAATGTATAAGGTGCGTGATGGCGTAAACAAGTTCTATTACGATGAGTATGTGCTAACGCTACTCTCAGGCAGTTATTCAGTAGACGATATTCATGACTATATTGAAAGTACGTTAATTGATAAGTTTGGAGAAGAGAGTTTTATAATCATAATTACAAGTTCTCAATCACTGTCAGCAACATTACGCATAAATGTGTTATTGGATCATGATTTAAGATTGACTTCAAATCACAACCTGATTCGATTGGACCATCGCTTGGGTTTTCATCAAGGGAGCTCCTACCGAACGTACGTTACGAGTCTAATCAACCTATAACACTCTTCGCTGATTATCATGTGAAAATTACTTGTAATATTATTACAGACTTGAATAGTAATCTACAAACTTCGCACGTCCTGCACGACTTTATTATTACAGAGGAACGTGGATATTCTAGAGAAACCAGCAGTAGTTCTTTATCATCCAATGTCTGTAAAACACATTAGTAACACCACTCTTAGGCTTGTAAATAAACATAACCAGCTTATTCATTTAGATCGGCACGCGTACGTAGCTTACAAACTGAATTTCAAACCAGTATGAAAAACATCTATAAAACACGGTGTACATTCCGAAGACATACTACATGCTTGCGAAGACTCATCGGGTTAACAGATAACCAGAAGCAGATACTCCAAGATTTAGGTTATACGCTACAACAACAAAATGGAAGAAATGCTAGACATTATGAATACCGTAGAAACTCGTGAAGGTGTAGTATGAAGTGAGCTTCATTCCTATCAACCTTTTAGGTTTGGATTAAATAACAAAGATGAAATTCACTTTATTATTAATCAGCAAGATGCATACAACTTACCACACGAAAGCTACCTCTATATTGAAGGACGACTAGATAAGTCAGATGAAAGTGGATCAAGCACATCACAACTAAACAACCATTCTCTAGCTTTTCCCTTTTCTGAAGCGCGATATGAAGTAAATTATGTCGAAATAGATAGAACGAAGAATGTTGGTATTACAAGTGCAATGAATCTCTACCCTTTTTTTGTGACGAAGAAAGTATTCTTTTGCGGACGGCAGGATGGTGTCCAAAGGCTACTAACTACTGGATGATTAATGATGGTGGAACTTTTACGGGAATGTTATCACTGAAACATATTTTTGGCTTCGCAGAAGACTTTACACGTATTATAATCAACACAAAACAAGAGCTTATTCTGATCCTTGATCGAAGTGATTGCAATTGTCTCAAAGCAGCAGAAACACCAGTGGAATCGAAAATTACACCTCATCGTATATTGTGGAGGATACCACACGCAACCTTATCTGATCGTGAAAAACTTCAATATCTCAAGATTGTAGAAAATGGTTCACCATTACCTATACGTTTTCTAAGTTGGGAGCTGCAAGAATATCCTGTGTTACCACCCACAAACAAGCATATCTGGCTGTTAAAACATCACGTTTTACTGAGAAGCCCTTGTATATTATTTTTGAATTTCAAACCAATCGTAAATTCAATCACGAAAAGATAGCTCACTGTCTGATCACTGTAAATTCTGACATCTTAGACTAGCTTTCAGAAAATTTAAAACTAGCCAAATACCAAACGATTTTGGCCTGTGCAAGACCCTTCGTAACAGAACCACACAGGCCGTAAGGAATGCTAAAATAAGACACTCACAGAACATTTTGCTAACACGAAACACGACAACAATCTGGAAAACCGTTAAAAATGGGCATAGGCGAAAATAAAATACATACTGCTGACGTTAAAATATCACTGGATGATTTAAACCAATACTTTACTACAAGACCCGTTAACATTGACGAGACAACAAAAGAACAGACGATTAACAAAATTCTACACAATGGCAATACTAACAATGGAGGAGAACAGTTATATTTTTCCCTCGTAACTCCTGCAGAAGTAAGACAAATTGCACGATCAATAAAGACAACTGCGACAGGATGTGACGAGATTGTTCCACAGTTACTGTTAAAAACTCTAGATGTAATCCTACCCACTCTAACCCACATCATAAATACCTCACTGATAACCTTCCCTTTGGAAATATGCAATTGTTCGCCCACTCCCCAAGACCAACAATCCCGTGGAACCCAAAGACTTTCGATCCATTTGCATTTTACCATTTCTATCCAAAATTTTGGAGAAAATAGTTCACAGACAAATAACCGCATATTTAAATAACAATAAGCTTCTTGACAAATACCAGTCTGGTTTTAGAAGCAATCATAGCACAACTACTGCACTGCTTAAAGTTACAAACGACATAGGAGTAGCTATGGATAAGGGAGAAGTTACTGTTTTAACTCTTCTAGACCTTAGTAAGGCCTTTGACTGCATTGACACGGACATACTAATAGCAAAATTACGTGCTCTTAATTTCTCACAAAGCACACTATCCTGGATGTATTCCTATCTCTCTGATCGCCGGCAGTGTGTATCTACAGGTGAAAATTTCTCTTCATGGCAATCTGTAGAGACTGAAATACAACAGGGGTCAGTGCTAGCGCCTCTCCTATTTTCGATCTTCATTTCAGGACTAACACAAGTAATTAAACATTGTCAATATCATGTGTACGCAGACGACATACAGATATATACACATGCACATACTCGTGACTTACCGACTGCAATAAATAATATGAACGACGACCTAGGAAGGATATGTAGGTGGACCGATGTCCTTGCACTAATAATCAATGCCGAAAAATCGCAGTGTATTCTTTTAGCTACCCGAAAAACCCACGCACGACTTACAGACATCCATACCCACTCAGTAACATTAAGAGGCTCTCAGTTACAATTCAAAGAAACAGTTAAAAACTTAGGGAAGATAATGGATAAAAACCTTAGTTGGAACGATCATGTAACAGGTACATGTCAACGAGTGTTTTATTCCTTACATTCCCTTAAAAAATTCAGAGATTTACTCCCCCAAAATGTAAGAAATCTGCTTATCCAAAGTATGGTAATGCCAATATTCGACTACTGTGACGTAGTATACAGTATCCTGAATGCCTCACTTTCCATCAAGCTCCAAAAGGCACATAACGCATGCGTTCGATTTGTTTCAGATATACCAAGATTTAGCCATATTTCTCCCGCATTTGCTAGGCTTTCATGGCTACGCTTAAGAGAGCGACGAAATTTACACACTCTTTCCCTGTTACATCGTATACTGAACCTTAACACACCTGAATACCTTGCCACACAATTCCATTACCTAGCATCTCCTTCTAGTATTTCTACCAGATCATCATCCACCTCAGTACTAAGCATTCCCATTCACCGCTCAACTGGCTACAGTAGATCATTTATAGTCGCCGCCAGCCGAATTTGGAATTCCCTACCTGCTGAAATTAGGAGCGTGTCAAACCACCTCCGCTTTAAGAAACTCTGTCGAACCTGGTTAATAAATAATAATAATTTCTTATAACATAGTAGGATTAGATCATAGCTAAGTATTAGATTAATTAAAACATTTAATTGCTACCTTAAGATATTAAACTGTAGACAATTTAGTGTATATTTAACTCTTCATGTAGGTGTATGTATGGTCGGACAGAATAGCAGGCTTCATAGCCTGAGTCCCGCCATATAAAACAAGACAATAAATAAATAAATAAATAAATAAATAAATAAATAAATAAATAAATAAATAAATAAATAAATAAATAAATAAATAAATAAATAAATATCTCAACGGAATTACGTATCCCTAAGAAAACATAGACATTAACTTTGAGAAAAATAAATTTGGGATGCTCTATAACATGTTTTGTAAATTCCAATCATCGTATTATCAGAAAGAAGATCGTCCGCTATTTTCGCCTCAAGAATTTAAAAATAAAGCACCGATTGCAATTATAGACTGCGCTTATCATGAAGAATCTATAAAAGAATCTCCTGTTGACATTCCTTTAGAATTTGAAACATCTGAAAACATTCCTGCTACCCCAGCAGCCTATTGTCTTATCATTCATATGAGAGACGTTACTTACTATCCGCTAACGAATATTGTTACTAGACTATAAATAAGGATAGACCTTTATCAAGTACATTAGTGTGTGCTTCGACATCGTACGCTATGTAACAGAAAGTGTACAAGAAACGAAACTGTACATGTGCTTGCTGTTTGCACGCTCATGCGCACATAGTATTTATTTCACACGAGAAAGTGAGGCTATCAAGATGTTCTATAAACATAGAACTTCATATGAGATGCCAAAACATCTTATTCAATACTTACCGCCAGGATTTTTATCTACGTATGCAGTCTTAGCCAGCGAAGTCAATCCGGAGGAGGCCTCTGCGGAGCGTATGGAGGTGGAGGTTCTTTAATCCATAGAAACTCAGATCTCGTTATCAGCGGCGCAGGACCGTTTTCTATTTAAAACATCTTCGTAACAGGTAGTCACGTACTTCTTGCGAAGTGTTGTTGCATTCTCAATGTGCTGATTAGTGTATTTCTTAAAAAATGCTGAAGTGCTGATTATTAACTTTTCCAGTGGTATATCAACAGACATCATCATCGTACATTAATCCTTGTTAAAATCTGAAGCTTTGCTTGTCATAGACCGTGACGAAATTCTCTGGAACTAGCAGCCGTTGCCGGTTCTTTGATGTAATATTTTGAGCCAAATTGTTTTATGTTTTGTTGTACTGCAGTGCGTTCAACATTAAACCGCTTTCTAGCTTCTATTTTAATTTCGCCCAGATCACAGAACAGAACTGTGCCATCTGTACTTGAATGATTATCTCCAAACTACCACACAAATACTCGTAATTTTTCACTTATTGAAACGTTAGTTTTTGGCATAATGAACTCAGAGTATTCGCGATAGCACACACAGCGAAATCTGTCCAGTAAATATCCAGTAACTAACTGTCCAGTCTATCAGCCCTTTCCCATTTTACACCACCGTGAAGACAATTCTACCTGTTAAATTTATTTACAGAAGGGGTTGACCTAGGCACAGGACGGAACAATAGCCATCCTCAACTGTCCTTATGCTTCTTTTGCATCTGTCGCTGTCTACTCATCTGTCTCTTTGTATACAGCTTACCCTCCTAATTCACATAGATATATACTTCTAAGAAAGATAGTTGTAAGAAATTATAGACAACAGTTAGATGTGAAAAATGCGTCTTCGAGACAACTGCAAGCAGGTATGAGAAAATGGAAGGAAAAAGGCAAAACATGACAAAAGTACGAAAATTCTCGGGGGAATATGACCAAAATATGAAAAAATACCGGAAAATTACAAAAACTTTAAAAAGCCAAAATATGAATTTATATGACCTGTGAAAAATGCATAATTTTAGTCACCATATATAGAAACATGCTTAGAGTGTATTTCTCATGGAAATATTTTAAAGTAAAAATTGATATTTCATAAACATCCGTTCTCTGGTGATGTTACTATCTTCGCCAACTACCTCCCAATTCCTCTCATGTCCTCTGCCACACCATAAATTTATTTCAGTGGTAGGTTAGCGCACGTGCAGAAGCATAAGATTGTCTCATCAAACCAACGTGCCGTCGATAAAGGTAGTAGAAAACAGATGCAATACATGCCATCCGGTTGCTGGCCGAGGGGCAAAGAGAGAAGATAAGAACGGTGCATATGGCCTTTCTAGATTTATAAAAAGGTATTTGACCGTGTTCTTCTGAACTCATCTGGTATTTGCTCCGTACGCATGGTCTTGTGTCCCAGAGAAATATGTCCGTTCGGTTCACCCCCCTACCACAACACTGTAAGCATTGTCCACTGTGCAGCTGGCATCACAGCACCATTTGATATTCGAGTGGAAGTCCACCAAGGATCCGCACTTTCTCCACTCCTGTTCATCCTGTGTATAGACCCAGTAACCACGGACCTGGAAACACCTCATCCATGGACTATTCTCTATGCACATGACGTTAAGCTGATTAGAGACTGACGAAAGAGGCTTAATGAATTGGTCACCCAGTGGAAAACATGGCTGGAAACTTTCGGATTGCTCCTAAACATCGCAAAACTGACTACCTTGATTGTGGCACCCAGAAAATGGGACA
Source organism: Anabrus simplex (assembly GCF_040414725.1). Lineage (NCBI taxonomy): Eukaryota > Metazoa > Arthropoda > Insecta > Orthoptera > Tettigoniidae > Anabrus > Anabrus simplex. The sequence continues at coordinate 312,037,930 of NC_090266.1, forward strand.
ATATCGATCGACGACATTCCGGTGCTGCAACTGCGTTCCGTAATCTTGGCTCCCACATGACAGCTGACGGTGACCTATTTGTAGACGGTCGATCTCTAGTTAAAACCGCCCGGTCATGGTGTCCTTTGCGACAGCAAGTTCCTACAGAGTTTCAAATCGAAGATCTACCTCACAGTCGTTCCCCCAGTGAAACTGTATGGTGTGGAATATTCACTGGCGATAAAGAGACACGAGCAGACCCTGCACGTAACGGCGATACGCATGCTCTGGGAGTGACGCGACTAGATCACACTAAGAACTAAGACACTCTTAGAGTTCCCTCAATTCCCGACAAAATGAGAGGCACAAATGAGGTGGTATGGTCACGTGGCCTACGCTGTCGCAGAATCTATAGCGAAGCGAGCACTTCCGTTCAGCCAAGATGGACAAAAGCCTCGCGGCCGACCTGCAAAGCGGTGCATGTATTGTATGAGTGAGGGGATGAGAGCTGCATGTCTTGCGGACGCTAAAGACCGGGAGAAATTGAGGGCGAAATCCAAACAGCCAGACCCCAATTAAGATGAGTAGAATTCCAGGAATAAGATGATGAATTAGAGAAATCGACTACTTCCACCAATCTTCAACCTACGAACTTCGGATCAGTGGTGAACAGCCTACCACTAATTTAGTGAACTGCCGGGTTGGGTGAATCCCAACTAACATCGAGAAAGAGGAACGTGCCGGCTGGGAAGTTTTGTCATGCAACTCCGAGGGGATGATTAATTAAAAAATGGAGCATCACTAAAATGAAAGGAAAATGTGGAAACCGGAGAACCCGATTGTGCCGTGAGGAAAGTTTTCTCTCCTCCCCCTTCGCCTTATTTCATCTGTAGTCTTCGTTTGTGATTGTGCTTGCAAGCTGTGTTTTAACTGCGTTCTTATTTGTACGTGGTACATTGTATAATGTATTCTTTGGATTGCCCTTTTCTTCTTTAAATAAAGTCTGTTCCTCATCTCCTTATGGCTTCAGTGTAAAGTGAAGATTCTTCCCGCCCTGGGGAATTTACCCGCCTTAAGTTGGCTATCTTCCTCTTGGCTCCACGTTCTGGTGAGAAACACCCCGCCTCTTTTGGTGGGCCAATCAGTGGCGGGACACCTTGCGCGAGCCCTTCCCCGCTCCTGCCGCAGCATCGAACCGAGCACTCACCAGACGTGGAGGTACGACTTATAGAATTTTCCCCTTGTGTAGCTCGATATGAGGAGTTTGAGGAAGCGGATCGCAATCTTTAAGCTATGTATATGTTGAGTAGGTGTAAAGCCCCAGTTAACGATAATTTTTAAAAGAGTTCTCGCCCCGTGCATGCTTCACGCTTAGATTTATATTACGGTCTTACGACCTGTGTATTACTTAGCTATGATGTCTCTTGAATATGGGCAGATCATTTTTAATTGTTGTTTGTAAATTTTAATGTTGCCCAAAGTCCTACCTTTTAGAAGTTTAAAGGATCTCTGTAAATAAGTGTAGTTACTGAGTATGTGAAAGTACCAGAATGTTTTAGTAAACCGGGCGAATATTACGATATTTATATTTCTAGTTGTGTTGAATTTTCTTTGGAGGCATATGCATTAGCGCTGCATTGCTAAGTTTGAGATTATTCTGGCGTGACCCAGAACTCTCTGGTACTATCCCGGAAATCTTGGATACCAAGATACACTACAGTTTGGTGTTTGTGAGAACGCGATGTCTTATGCTTTTAGGGCTAGACCCAGTGATTAAGGTATAACATGTTAACTAGTAAATTGTACTAGGTACACGTGTTCAAACTATTTTAGTAAGTTAAACTATTTTAGTAAGTTGGCTTTTTCTCCTTTTAAATGGGACATGTCCCTGTGCTGCTTGAAAAATTGTGTAGAGAAGTAATGCCAAGGGTTCCCTTTATGTAATAAATTTGATCTGGCAAACTTAATGTGCCTTTACTCCCCATTCCCTAGGCCCACTGCATCTTCCTATAAAAGCTACCGGGTACAATCCCAGTACACTGGCGATAACCTGTCCTACCTCCACTGTATCCATAACAAATATTACATGTAGTCCCCAGGCTCGAACCAAGAACCAGCGACAAAAGGCACGAAGGGGCCACCATAGTGTAATGAAAATACATAGTGAAATTTGAACAATCAAATCACACCTCACAATTAAATTAATTAACACCTTTCTTAGGCGATACATATCAGGCGTAGTTTGATCTTCTTCAATTATACACAGTTCAAAAAAGTTAGGGGAACATGATTTGAACGTATGCCATGCTCCACAAAACTATACCTGACATCTAGGTATGCTACCAACGAAACCTTTATTCTTTGCTGTTGAAGTATACAAAAGAACATCGATGGATTCGCGTTCATTTTCAGAACACAAATCGAAATGTCCAAAAAGGGGCGAAAACAAAGTAAAAACAGTCATCCAGGGTGGATTTTGATCACAGTTGGACAGCTTCAGTATGGTGTATGTCCTCCACGAGCATTTATCACAGCTTGGAAACTACCTGGCATGCTCCGTATAAGTCGACGGGGGTCACGTTGCTGTATCAAGTCCGATTCTTCAATGAGAGCCTGTTCGAGGTCCTGCAGAGTCCGTGAAGGAAGGGGACCCCCACAAACGCTTCCTCAAGCCTATCCCACACATGCTTGATGGGATTAAGTTCGGGACCCACTGCTGGCCACTCCATCCTTTAAATATCCAGGTCTCGCAAGACAGCTCTGGTGATGCGAGCTACATTGTCGTGAATGAGTACGAATTCAGGGCTAACACCGTATGCAGCAACCAACTCACGCTGTAGCAGTATCTGCTCGATGTACCCCGCAGCGGTAAGATTACCACGTACGACGACAAGATCCGTACGGCCATCAATACTGATGTCACTCCACACCATCCGAATCGGTCGCCTTCCTGAACAATACTTGGAATGTAGTGCTCACCACGGGTCTCCATACACGTTGACGTCCATCAAGCTGTGTCAGGGGAAATCTGGACTCGTCTGTGATCAACAGAGGGCTCCATTGGCGAAGTTGCCTGTTGACGTGGGTACGGGCAAACAGAAGGCGAGCTTGCGGCGTTAAACGGGAAACTCGAACAGGACATCTGGGCCGTAAGGACATTTTTCTTAACCTGTTCTTTACTGTCTGGTCAGGCGCCGAGACTCCAGTGATCGTCCTGAAGTCTTGTTGCAGTTATCTGGCAGCTGCTGAACGACGCCGCAACGCACAGATATCAGATATCGGTCATCCTGTGGGGTTGCAATGCGTCCACGACCTTGTAATGGTAATTAGTAATTTATTGAAACTTACAGGCTTTTACGACCAGATACATGTTCACAATGCCAGATTATATAAAACAGAAAGTACTATTAAACCTAATGAAACTGAACAATTATAAACAGAACTAAAACACGCCAACTATATCTACCATGAAGTCCCTTACATGGGCGGATGACCAGTCCACATCTAATGGCCAAACTTACAACCCTATAATCTTACCACTAACTTTGTGGCCACCCACACGGGCGGGATACCAGTTTCCGTGCAAGGCACCACCCTTAAACTAAATCTACTAAGCTGCTAATAACATGGGCGGATGACCAGTTCACATGTTAGAGCACCCCCACATCTAAATTAGCCCTATAATAAAACAGAAAGAACCATTAAAACTAACGAGACTGAACAATTATAAACAGAACTAAAACACACCAACTATATCTACTAAGCGGGACTCACTTGGGCGGATGACCAGTCCACATATAATGGCCAACCCTACAACCTATAATCGTACCACTAACTTGGTGACACCCTACACGGGCTGGATACCAGTCTCCGTGCAAACCACCACCCCTAAATTAAATCTACTAAGCTGCCACTAACATGGGCGGATGACCAGTCAACATGTTAGGGCACCCCCTACATCTAAAATAACCCTATAATCCTAAGCTTAATTTGTTGGCCCCTACACGGGCGAGAAACCTGTCCACGTGTAAGGCGCCACTCCTACAACTACTGTCCGGCCGTGTCATCCCCCTGGTGAGAAAATGAGCCACCCTCCCAAGGATGACATGCCCGGCCCTACACGTGGGCCCAAAACGGAAAGACCCCAACATCTCCTACAAGCTGACAGAGCAAATTTCTCACCATTCCATTTGTGGCCGGCCACATGAGGCGGAAATCCATCTACTCACATGCCCCGCCACCCTCACTCCTCTCTCGACATATGTCTCTGTCATTCTATTCCAGACTATCTGCATACATTTGGAATAAGCCCTTCTTTTCCCGTCCTCTTACTAACCGAGTTGTACAGTCCAAGATATCTCTACCGTAACTACATGTAGTTACCTCGGCTTTCTTTACATTTTTCCCAAATACCTCTAATAATATTAAATAATTTTGTTATTTTTCCAGGTTTCTTCCATTCTCTGTTTAATAGCCTAGCGAGTGTGTAAAGTTCATGTTCATTTAGGATTTTATCCAACACTTTCCTATCTATATATTTCTCTCTAATATTTCTCGTTTCTTTACGTTCCTTAATCAGATGTGCCACTTCGATATGTGAATTGCAAAAAATACATTTATTTTCTTCATTTTTATCTTAAATCTTTATGTTTATAAACACCCATCAACCACCAGATTACTTCTCTCATATCCCTTTTTGTTAACATTTGTGGCCTTATAGTCATATTTTCACTTATTTTACAAAATTCTGTCCGTGTTCCCCTTCTGTTGCATTATGACCTTATTATTTGTCTTTCTATATCTTTCACTCTTTGAACGACCATCTTATGCAATCTCCTGTCATCCCTTGATGCATTTCTTTCCCAGTAAGATCCCATTCTTATGTATTCTGAAAGCTTCTTCACCCTTATCCACCCAGTAACCATCGTTTAGATAATTTCATTTGGTGCTGATAAGCTATGCCTAAAATGTCACCACCTCCCCCCGTTTTTAATCTCAACCAATACTTGACTATTCGTTTCGCAATATTAGCCCGTATACTCACCCCTTCACACATCATTCTTACTCCACTGTTTGCAGTACAGTTTGGCAATCCCATAATTATTTTGGAAAATTTATTAACGATTACCTCTAAAGCTAAAATTCCATGATCTATTCCCCAAACTTCTGATCCATATAATACCTTAGCTTTGACTAATGAATTAAATACGTTCTTCTGGACTTTGTATTCTAACCAAAGCACTTACGCCCTTCAGTTTTGATATATTTATTTGATCTGACCATCTACCATTGCTGCTTATAATCGTCCCTAAGTACTGGAATTTTTAATCCACCTCAAATTTTGTCTAACCCGTCCACCACTGTTCACTCTTAGAAAGTTTGACACCCCTTTTACAAATCATTACTCTGGTTTTCTGTGGATTAACCTTTAAATTCCACTCTTTACAGCAGTTTCCTATCACATTAATACTATGTTGCATCTTGTTGGGTGTTAATGCGAGTAGAATGGTATCGTCCGCAAAGATTAGACCTGGAATTTCTTGAAACTCAAGACATGGAGAAGCTCCAATCTCAAATCTTTCGAGTGGAAAATATAATTAATAAACAAAAATAAAATAGGAGACAGATTACACCCTTGTTTAAGACCCAATTTTGAAGTTATCTCTCCCACTATTACACCATCATTGATTTCGACAGTACATTTAAATTCCGAAAATATGTTATGAATTGCTCTTATAATTTTACCCGATACTCCGATCTGCACCAACTTGTGAATGTTAGCTCTTCTACTCACCGAATCGAACGCTTTCTCTAAATCTATTACAGTGTTGTACAATTGTCCTCCTTCTTCTTGATATATATTTATCTATTATTGTTTTAACTGCCATTATATTGTCACTTGTCCTCATTCCCTTTCTGAATCCTGCTTGAAATCTCGACAGGATCGATCACTCCTCCGCCCAATTCATTAACCTTTTTGCCAATATGCGTGTGTATATATTGCTTAAAGAATCCGGCAAAGTTACCCCTCTATAATTACTTAGGTTAGATATTTCTCCACGTTTCTTATATACAGGACAGATGATTCCTTCTTGCCATGATTTAGGAAATCTTGCAATCTCAAAAATCTTGTTAAATATTTTGACTATACAAATACTTGCAAGGATAAAGCTGGTTTTGCCCGCTTCCTTCCAAAATTCAATGTTTATACCCAAAATTTCTCCTGATTTCCCCTTTCGCCCTTTCTCTAATAATTCCTTCACTTCGTTGGCTGAAATGTCCTTATCTACTGTAAGTTAGGCAGGGTGCACCCCAATCCCCTCGAGAATCCCATCTACTCTACATCCTGTTTCCAACGAGCCTCACCACTTAACGATTTACTAAATTATTCTATCCATTCTCCATGACTTATATTTACCTGTGTTATATTTTTCTGTCTCTACAAATTTGACTTATTCTATACCAAACTTTCTTAACATCATTATTCTTAGCATCTCTATTTAAGTTATCGGTTTGTTTCTTCTGTCACAAATCTTTAGTTATTACCTATAATTCTTTGTACTCTTTTCTTACGCTACAGAATGCAGTTCTTGATTCACGCCCACCTATTTTTCTGAATGTGTCTAGTGCTTTCATTAATTCGGCCTTTTTCTTATGCATTCATCATTGTATCACACACTATTTCCTTGTATGCTTAACTCCCGAACCCGCATCTTATGTCCTGCCATCAGTACTGTGTTTTCTATTAGCTTTATTGCGTCGTCTATTTTGTTTCCTTCAATCGCGATCTTAATTCCTGTCTTGATAATTTCAAAAGATTTCCCTTTGAAATGTTCCTTGAATTCTGTGCTAATGTCTTCTTTCCATATATACTTGGCCACTAATCTCTCGTTAATTTTATTTTGATAATACCCCCCACTATTCTCTTCCGTATATTTATAATTATGTGTAAGTGATGCGATTCTCCCCAACCTTTAACATTTATCCACTTAATGAGTGGTAAGGTCTCCTTAGAACATAATACTAGATCAATAGCACTACCACCCGTTTCTGTTATACACGATAAATTACTCCTTTCATCTCCTGGCCACCACCCATTTAAAATATAGAGTTCTTCTGCTCCACATAGTTTTAATCACTTTTCTCTATAGTTATCATAAACTTTATCTTGACTAGTTCTTTTTTCAATTCTTATTTCCTCAGCCATTTCATAATAAACTGGTTTGAAGTCTGCAATCCTCGCATTGAAGTCCCCCACTATTACAATACCTACCGTATGTTCTCATGTATATTATTTAACCTATATATTTCTAATGCTAACTCTGTGAAAAATTACTTGTTTGCCAATGTCGAGCCTTCGAGAGGATTGTATACAAAACCGAGGTATAGATTCTTCCGTTTTAATCTTATTTTAATCCAAAGTATTTCTTCTATTCTGATTCTATTATTTCAATTTTCTCCTTTACTTCTTCCCTTATCAAGGTTAGTATGCCACCGGGATATTTACCTTTACGATCATTCCTGCCTCTTGAATTCCTATACATTTCAAAACCTTCAATATGTATTTCATATCCCGGTGGTATCCAACTCTCAACAAAGGTAATGATATGCATTTCTGCCATTAATAATGTCACCCTTTCATTTCCTAACTTGTTAAAAAACCTTCTATATCGACCGTACCAATATTCAATTCTAGCTGTTTCTTACTTTTACCCTCAGACAAATTACTTGTCTTACTTCTAGTCACTATCTTTCCCTCCAGTTCTATAATACTGCCCTCTGGTTAACTAATGATTTCTTTGCCTATATTGTATTTCTGTCCTTTGCCCTTCTTAGCCCAGAAGTCCATTACAATCAAGGATATACCTCTCCCCGCCAACTTCTTGCTTCTTTCATTTGATGGGCCACTGCTCCCCAGAATCATATCGACTCGACAGTCAGCTGGTTGTCCATACCTCTCTACTGTGCGTTCGTCACTCTGTTGTATTCTGTTCTCCTGTAGAGTATGACGGTCGTTGTTGTCATCAGATTGTACATTGTCAGCCATCGTACAGGTAGCTGACTGGCAAATTCCTTGCTCTACAGAACGTTGCACTTCCTGAAGTGATGAACTCAACTGCATATCCATTTCTCGTAGCTATGCAATTGACCAAATACGCGACCATTTACTGTCACCTACTATAAAACGTTTGCCTCTTATTTATGCTTTTAGTCCATATTTACTAGCTTTTACTAGATGAAATCGTAATACTCCCTGTTCCTCTCTTTATCCATGTCTCTTCTCATTCAATCTTTCTCCTCCTATGTTCTCGCGTTTAGGAAGAATTTGTTCGCCTTCAGAGCCGAGATCAGCTTAACTTTAATAGGTATTTTACCTTTGACTCTCCCCAGCCTGTGAATTTCATCAATGCCTTCTTCCTCACAATTTATCTTTATATGGTTATTTATTATGTCCAACACTTTACTCGTTAGATCATTCAAATCCTCCTTTTCATTCTCCGATATGCCGTACATGACAATATTTTTCCTCTTAGCGTCCTGAATTGACATTTTCTGTTGCCACTTGAAATTCTCCCATTCCCTTTCGATCCCCTTCACTTTCGTCTTCAATGTTTGTATTTCCCTAGAGTTTTCTACCACCTTATTTGTCATAATTATTATCTCTTCTTTTATACAGTCTTTCATTTCTACCATATAATTTCTCAGCTCACGAATTGTTCAATTTGGCAAGCCTCTCTGACTATTTCCCTAATCTTTTCCATGTCCTCCCAACTCATTGCTCCCGTTGGTCCAGGGTTCACTTCTACGCCTCCTATTATCAGAAGAATTGCCACTACTGCTGCCACCATTATAGTTATCACGAGCCCAGATTGTCGTAGGTTCATCTTACCACATGCCGTACATACACTCTTTACTCGCCCGTGCCATCGCCCTATGGCCGCGCGATACTGCTCTACATCAATATTCATTCTTCTCACTCAACACTCACTATACAATGCAACCTCTCATTTCGTTAGCTCAATTACAACTCGAACGCTGAAATATAGCTACAGCACCTTGTGCTTCCATCCCGCCGCTGACACCTGAATAATTTAAATTGCAGTCAACAGATGTCTGGTGGGCTTTTAGGGCTTCAGTATTGTTGCGAAAGTTTTCACACGTCTGACAGTATTTCGTAAACATCTCCACAGAACATTGCCGGCATCTACACTTGTCACGTAAACTAAACCATTCAAACTAGTGTGCCTTCTCTTTTGCCAGCTACCGTCAACTGCCACGCTAAGATATATTGACCCCTCATTACCCTACACTGCTTCACTGACAGCCTCAATCATAGATTTCTCTGCGCAACATCTAATTACCTCATTTATGATGCCATTAAATTTTCTGAACTTAGTTGGCGGTTTCTGCAATTTCCTAACAGCACCTGTTGATTCACCCTTCCCTATGCAGCGCAAACCGTGCACAAACCTCACATTCTTTTCGTAGCCTGTCATAGTCCGTTAGATGTAGGAAAACATACTAGGTGCTACATTCCGAGCATTCTAACAATAATTTAGCAACTAAGCCTTCTCTCTGCCAAAACTGTTCATAGCATGTTGTACTGCTTTCTGTTCCACAATATTTACAACTTAGGAAACTAGCCAAAGCGGCATAAATCACACCTAAATCAATAATTCGGTTTACACTCGTCAGTTTGTCACTACGTGTTGTGTTATTATTGACAAATTCACTGCTTTCAAAGATTTTTTCTTTGAAGAACCAGGGGTACTTACGGAGGAGCATGCTCCTACAGGTGAGACTTCTAACCTCACACTTCCTTAACTAACACTTGTACAGTATTTGCACTATTTTCACTAACATTATCATTTGTATCGGCACCTCTATTTATAGATGTGACTTTTCCCCTACCAGACCTCATTTTCGACCTTTTCAACTTTTACAAATTTATATTTGTCAAGGCATTTTTAAGACTTGTTTACAACAGATTTTCATACGAGGGAAAACAATGAACAGAAGAGCGGTAATATGGGAGACAGGCTAGCCACAACACATATGAACACAAAAAAGTATTCCCTTTGGTGATCAACAACATTACTTTCACCACAGAAATTAGAATATCAGAGTACATTTAAGCATTTAAACTCAAACTGAAAAGGGCACGAAGAGTGTCAATTTGTCATTTAATTGTATTTGAGGGCAGTAGGAATGATTGTGGTTAATCCTATTACTCATACATAATTAAATACGCTTCAAAATGTAAAAATCCACAAAAATCTTGAAATTTTGAACCAGAGGGGGGTACCACCTCCCCTTAATAAGTATCTCGTTCCAATACGAATCCATAACAAAATGTTTGGGATTCCTTCAAAATGTTTAACATTTTGACAGCACCCTGGGAAATTTTGCATTTACAGAATACCTTTAATTTCAATCTACAGTCTTGAGTCGTATTAGGCACTTAGCGTCGCGAGCATTAGAAAAAAGGAAGAAAATATCATAATGGAAACAAATAATAAAATCGGGCGTGTTTACAATTTTACATGATTCTTAATGTTGTGATCATAAATCACGGGACCAATAATTTTAATCCTCCCATGCTCCTACTTTCGGGAGACCGTGGATTCGACTCCTAAAATCCTTTTCCATGATTCCCCATTTTCTCACCGTGTATCTTAATTAAGACCAATATCACCACCTTTCCAGCACTGGTCCTCTCCTTTCGCATCGTCGGCGAAATCTGCAGTTGATAGTGCGCCGTTAAACACGTGGCAAAAATAATGTAGCATGCACTGCAATCCGTAAAAATAAGCTTACCTCCCTGGAAACAAGAAATACCAAAGGGCCGTCGCAAGGGAGGGGCAAGCAAGGGTATTCTACAGGCTATGACCTATTATGTTATGAGGGGGGCGTGGTTTGAAAATCTGTTTAGTGATTAAGAGGGCATCATAACAGATATTTTCCAAAACTCAAATCGTTACGTGGACAAAAAAATAAATTGACACCAGGGTTTGTGCCTTTGTACATTTGTGTTATCTCCCTTACTCTCTTCCCTCGGCTTGAAGGTCAAGTTGCCGGTGCTGTTAACTCTTGCCATTTATATTGAACCAGCGACAGGCCTACCTATTGTCATTTCATTTTGTAACGTCACAGTGTGTGTCCTGTTGCTAAGTAAATTGTACATTCATTACAATTCACAGTGATTAGTTGCGTACTGTATTACCATATGACCCTAGAAACGGATGTTCTCTTCTTTAATGTCTGTAATATTTACAAAAATCATCAGATAATTTGGAGGGGTAGAATAAAGCCGACTGACGTCCCTCCCGGGGCGAGCCTCGCTCATACAGGCCCAGTTTCTTCAACGAATGTTAAGTGTTAACTCTGCTGTTAAGGAGACTTAACACATAATTTAACAAAATGGTCGTCTCATCAAGGATTGTTAGCTCTGTTAATGCTTGTGTTAAATTAACCTGGCAGCAGCCCTGTGTTAAATCTCTTAACAACTGCTAAAATTTCAAAATGGAGACATGTAAAAGACGTAAGTTTGAAACTTTACTGCTGTATGAAGACTATTTATAAACTGAAGAAGGCAAAGGACGACCCATACTGAGAAATAACTACATTCTAGTGTTGTCAGAAGATATATTTCTAATTACCAAAACCATAATGGACAAGATACTAGACGATATTGAAGATAGGTAGGAGTTTCTAATAGTGAGGACAAATATTATGAGGCAGGATCCGCTTCGGACCGCATGGAGGTGATAGAACACTAAAATGCGAACACATTTTTTTCAAACTTGTCAGGTCTGCAACCTAATAATTTGCGAAAAATGTATGAATCCCCAGATTCTAATGCAAAACCTATATACTTGAAGATTTGCCATCTCGGCAAGTGAATCGGTGGCCGAGTGGTGCAGTAGTGCTGTGCCTGCGGTAGAGGAAGAACGTGTTACTTGTCCGCTTGCGCTTGAACAGCATACGACAGTAATCAGTGAAGTGTAATACTCTGTAGTATAGGGACAGTGTTAAGTGAACAACCCTTCTGGGTTTAACTCTAGTGAAAGAAAGATATAACAGGGAAATGTCAACATATCAACGGAAAAACACCGTACGCTGTTTGTGGGATGGTCAGAGTCCCCGACCTTCACCTATGGAAATTCATCGGTGGATTGCTGACACACTCAGGTTAACCGTCGACCAAGTGGAAGCTATTCAAGTGAATGCCCAGGAGCGAGCCATGTACATTAACGTAATCAGTGATTCCATTTATCAGAAATGCTTACAAACTTTTCAGGATCCTGTACAATTTTGCTATGAATCTGGGGAAAGTTGTTATGTCAAGATCACTCCAGCTGACTTGAATTTGACTACGGTTCGTGTTTTCAATGTTCCCTTGGAAGATCCCTCTGAAATATTCCGATCAGTGTTCAGTAAATATGGAACCGTCAGTGAAGTGCGTAAAGAACAGTGTTCGTCTTCTTATATGTTTCCTGTTAATAATGGCATTCGCGCAGTAACTATGGCTATTAAGAAACCGATTCCCTCAAAAGAAATTTTTGGTGGCCACCCCGGTTATATCTCGTATAATGGACAGGTACAAACATGTCTCATATGTAATGAAACGACCCATTTACGTAACAACTGTCCGAACCGAATGGTTCCACTAGCAGCCAGTTGAAAACATTCGCGTAGTGTACTATATTCTGGGGCAGTCACTGGCGCTAACCCCGAACAGAACACACTCCCCCCGAGCATACAGCCTTCAGTTGACCTTGGGTGGGGATACCGCACTAGCCTCAAGCGAACATATGGAAACGGAGCTCATAGCTGATATGCAGCTATACCAACACCGGACGAGGAAAAAATTACGGATGCCCCTTCCTTACTCATAACATCTGACGAACACTTTCCAGAACTAGTAAATACACAACAACCCTCAGGAACACAAAGCATAGAACTGAATGATGACAGTGAGACGAACGAGGCTGAAGACTCGCGGCCCGTCATTGCCAATAAGAAAATGGAAATACATAATTCATCCTCAGCTGCAGTTCTTAATAAGGCTTCTGAATCAATACGTGAAACACTTGTAGGTACTAAAAAAACAACAAAATAGTTCAACGTCCCACCGAGACCCGAGGACAGCAGCACGTGTCGATATCCAGCTCTCGAACAGTAGCAAGAAGAAAGACCCGCTTCATCTCACCCCATGTTAGCTAGATACTTCTTGACTTACAAGTTAGGACGGATTATCACCTCGGTTCAGTGTCTTGTGTAAAATGACGTTGTTCCTATTGCTGATGGCTCAACTACTGACAGTAGCCAGTGTGAACCAAATACTTTAATATTACTTATTTAGACTCACAGAGTGCGCTGATGCTAAGCGGAATATTGAACACTTTCGCGCATCGCCATGTTGCGGGCGCTTCAGCTTCGAATGAATGGCTAGCACGTGGTGATGTTTACAGACCCTTGCATGTTTTCGATTTGAACCATGCCTGTTTGTGTGTCTGGGTTGGTTTTATATGTGACGGAGTGATAATATATTGTCAAATATTTTCAAGAAATGTGGGAGCTGATACATCACGTTAGTTAAACTGATCGGCAATATTAGGCCTAAGGTTAGGCATTACCTGTGGAATGGAGAGATATTCACGAGGGTGAATTCGTGTGCAGCCTTCATTTGTACAGACTGCTATCAGAAGGGATCTGGTATTTCTTTTCACATGTGAGTAGAAATTGAACAGTTAAAAAATAAGTTTCATTTACCATAATCGAGAACTAAACAGGTTATAGGGTGGTTGATTCGGAGAACGTATTGACATGAAATATAGAATATTTAGGCTTCTTTTTGTTGTTTTCCTTTTACCAATTCATTGGGGATAATTGTTTAGAACTAAAAAGCTGTTCTGAAAAAAACTACATATTTTTCATACAAACTGTGTAGCGGTATTATAAATTTTATAAACCTGGGCCTAGAATCCGTAAGATATGATTGATACAACTTGATAAAACCTTCTAATATTAGAGTAAGGTATTGCTTCAAATTATCAATTATCTGAAAAATGATTTCTTAGTCCGTACGTCTTAATTTCTCCAATTTTTCCCACTTGCTTTATAATAAAATAATACAATTGTTAATACGCTATTCCAGAAAAATATGACAATATAAAGTTTAAACAAAGCTCATTACAATCTTGACAATCTGCATTAGAAAAAGCTAATCAAATTAACTTTTCACTATGACATTAATCTTTTTTGTTTGCAAGTGCTTTAATTTCAGTTACATTTTATTTTGTGTCTGCAGTAAATCATGGTGCTCATATTAGAGAAAAATTAGAACGCACATTCAATTTTTATGTGCTCAGATAATATTAATTCAGAATGAGTTGGTAAAAGCAGTAATATTTAAGAAGATAATATTATTAGGAGGGTTTTACATCTAAAATGATAACATTCTTACTTAAGCCCAACCGGGCGAGTTCGCCGTGCGGTTAGGACCGCGCAGCTGTGAGCTTGCATGCGGGATATAGTGGGTTCGAACCCCACTGTCGGCAGTCCTGAAGGTGGTTTTCCGTGGTTTCCCGTTTTCACACCAGGCAAATGCTGGGGCTGTACTTTTAATTAAGCCCACGGGCTGTTCCTTCCCATCGCTAGGCCTTTCCTATCCCATCGTTACCATAAGACCTATCTGTACCGGTGCGACGTAAAGCAAATTGTAGAAAATAAACCTTAAGCCTAAACCACGCAGAAAAACTCAAACTAACCCTAGACATTGATTTCATTTTAAGAAATACACAATAGAAGACTAGCACCACTGTAACGAATCTCAGGCAGCACTGACCTAAATCCAAATCACACAAACATGATTATTAACTTCTACTCAACCAATTAGGTTTTTTTCATATCCAAACCAAACCAAACCCCATGGCACAACAGGCCCGAAAGTTCATGGCCTACCAAGCGACCGCTGCTCAGCTTGAAGGCTTGCAGATTACGAGGTGTCATGTGGTCAGCACGGCGAATCCTCTCGGCCGTTATGTCACCGTCAGATGGCTCCGCAATTGTAATCACGTATGCTGAGTGGACCTCGAACCAGCACTTATATCCAGGTACAAATCTCTGACCTGGCTGGGCATTGAACCTGAAGCCTCCGGGTAAGAAGTAGACACGCTACTCCTACACCGCAGAGCTGGCATTTCATATTCAGAAAATGATAAAACATTTATCTGATGGTTTTAGAAAGATTTTGCAGTCATGTACTTTATATTGTTCAGGTAATTGAGTAAAATTTGCTGTAATGACTTATCTGAGAGGAATAAGAAGCTATGTACCTTTCATAGAAAGATTTTAATTCACAGGTTTGCTTTTTTGTTGATATTGAAGATTATTGTTATCGGTACAGGAGTTTGTAAATATTTAATTTATGTGTTCTCCAGTCTGCTGAGAGACAGGTAATTTTTATCTCATGACATGCAATCAAACTTAAGTTGTAGACCGCTTTTTGAACATGTCCTCATATTTTCAATAAAGGTAAATAATTGTTGATCCTAGGTTTCTCAAGAGACAGATTGCCACGTGATTCTCGTCCTTTGAGTCTGGCCTTCTTGCCATACGTACAATGTTCAAACACATCAGTTACAAACATGACCCTTATATGAAAGTGAGCGACATGATCATTTTCGAGGTACCACTAGTGTTTTATAGTAGTGTATTTTTCAGTCTTCCTATTCAGCCTGTTAAAGGTTTCTTTCTTTAGATACGCCACATATAGGCTATCCAAAGGATTTGTGTAGATTGTTCAGTTTTTATGCAGAGGTATATTTTAATATTACCACAGTCTTGATATTATGCATATTTATTGCGTGTGTACACGGTAGTCGGTGTAGGCAGTCATTAATTTTATAAGACGAATGTTTTCATGTGTGCGAAATGTAAGTTAAAGCATGAATTCCATACGATCTCCGCGTCAAGCTGAGGAGCGCCCGCAACATGGCGGTACGCGCATGGACATGTCTTCCCCAGTCACACGCTTCTGCGCAGCCAGCGGTGTGGGACCTTGGTGTAAACATTAATGTTATACAATGCAACCTCAAGTTTCAATGTTTGGAACGATTTATCCGTGCTACTGATGTTGACGTCGCCTTCCTAAAAGAAGTTGCCCTTCCGGTGTTACCCATTTCCTCATATTATAACCAGTATATAAATATAGGCAATGCTAACAGGGGAACAGGGTTCTTAAACCGACATGATCTGGACATCGAAGATGTGCAGTGTCACTATTCTGGAAGAATCATATCTGGACAAATTAATGATACTACCCTAATAAATATTTATGCACCATCAGGGAACCACAACCGTGTTCAACGCAAGACATTATTTCAAAGAGATCTACATCCACACCTGCATAGTATAAAAGAGAAAATAATCGTTGCCGGGGATTTCAATTGTGTCCAGCGTTTAGAGGACTCAACGGGGCGCAATTACACGCCGAACCCTGCCTTACATGATCTCCTAACCTCCTTGAACCTGACTGATGTTGTGGATGAATTGAATGTGCCCCTTCCTCACTATACCTATATCCAGTACAACTCTTCCTCACGCATTGACCGCATGTATGTCTCACGAGCACTCATTCAACCTAGGAATTATGAGGTGATACCTGTTAGCTTCACTAACCATCACGCAGTCGTAAATCAAATACAGTACCCACATAAAGTATATTATATAGGGAGATGATACTGGAAAATGAACAGCTCACTACTTAAGGATGACCAGGGTGCGGACACATTTCTGCGCCACTGGAGTACATGGATACTTCAGAAGTGTAAATATAGTGATTGTCCAGAATGGTGGGATCGGCTCGTCAAACATGGGATAAGACGAATTTTCAAAAACATTGCGTGTCACAAGGCCCAAGAGAGACGCGATACCACTGAGTTTTATTATACCGTCCTCCGACAGCTACAGAAGAGGAATAATGCTGGTGAACAAAATTACGATGAGATTAAGGACATTAAAGACAAACTGTTGAAAGTGCAGCAGCGGACCCTAACACAAATCAACGTGAGACTGAAGGATCACACGGGCCTACCCGATGAAGTTGTCATTGTCTATCACATAGCACGTGCACAGCGAGAGCAACAACGCCGGTACATTAATAAAATACAATCGCCTGATGGAAGTGAGATTACGTCACCGGAAGATATACGGAGAGAAATTTCTTCATTCTATCAACAGTTATACGCCAGGGAATCTTATGATATAAGCAAGGTCAATACATTACTTCAATCTTGTAACCCCGAACTTACTCCGGAAAGCAAAGAACTGCTTAGCATGGAAATTACTGATGGTGAAATTCAAGCTATCATAACAAATCTTCCTTCTAATCGCTCTCCAGGAATCGACGGGGTCCCCTATGAATTTTACAAACATTACTGGCATATTATTGGAAAGGAATTCTGTGATGTTATTCGCACTATCTTCAACCGTCGTGTCCTATGAAAATCTCAACATGAAGGTATTATAGTTCTCATCCCAAAAAAGACATTACTTCTTCGGGTGGAGGACTTCCGGAAGGTTTCATTGTTATGCAGTGATTATAAAATATTAGCCAGAATGTTATCCCGTCGTCTGAAGACTGTCCTGTCAGATGTAATTGGAAATGAACAGTGTTGCAGTGTTCCCGAACGTACCATTCTGACAAATCTGCGAACTCTACGTGATATCCATTTGAAAGTCCAATCCCAGCCAAGTGACCAAATAAGCTTGTTGAACAAAGATCTTGATAAAGCATTTCACCGTGTTAGCCATCAATATCTATACCAAGTTTTAAAGCATTTTCAATTCCCTGATATAGTGATTGAGTATTATCCGCGCACTTTTTAGTGATAGATTTTTGTACTCGTTGAAGAAGTAAGAAGGGTTCCGTTAATACTGCCAACTGAATGGAAATGAAATCTGAATTGAATCGATAATATGATCGATCGATATGAATTTTATAAACCTTTATTATTTTAAGCAAACAACTGTGTCACACACACAATATTTAATACTATATAACATTTCCCGTTGCGAAACGTGTTCCTAGCATGAATTCTATAGTTTGGCTTTGCTGTGTAAACAACAACAGTACGAGTACTTAAAGTGTACGCCAGATGGCGCACAGCGATGATAAGCGATTCTTAGTTTGTGTTTCAAAGGTTGCCAATACGAATCTCGAAGATAACCAAAGTCGACCGCTTCAGCACTAGGGTGTAAATCTATCACTAAAAAGTGCGCAGATAATACATTCGAATGATCAATTTCAATTCTATATCTCGAGTACTTGTCAACGGATACTTTTCAAGTTTGATACCGATAGAGAGATCTGTACGACAGGGGTGCTCACTATCCATGCTACTCTTTGTCATAGGACTGGAACCATTCATTCGGACACTTCAACCACAGCTACAAGGATACAGAGTAAATACCTATACATTTTCATTGTGTGTTTACGCTGATGACATATCGATGTTAATCCGATGTGCCAATGACATTGATCATCTTGCTATAGCTCTCCGCACCTACAGCGCCGCTTCAGGAGCGAAATCCAATCCCAAAAAAGACTACTTTACTTCACTTCAATGGAGGGTCAGGAATCATTCCAAGGAACTGGTTTCGTATGGTTGATGAGGTGAAGATCCTTGGTATTAAATGGAAGAAATGTGTGCTCGATACTTTGGAAACCAACTGGGTTACAGTTATTGCCAACGTTAGGGCTGTCATGATGGAATTTCGTCAAAGGAATTTGAATTTAACTCAGCGGTTTGTGGTGATAAACATTTATATGCTATCAAAGGTTTGGTATTTAGCTCAAGTGTTCCCGCTACCTACAAAATTTGAAGGTCAACTCTCAAAATATATTGGTTGGTTCAAATGGCAAGGCCAGCTATTTCGAGTACAACGAAACCAACTGTATCTTCCATATAGGCTCGGTGGTTTAGGACTAATAGCACATGGAACGAAATGCCAAGCACTACTTAAAAAAAAGACATATCTGTTTTGTTACAGTCGGACACCTTCTCGAACGCACTGTACAAAGATATCTGGAGATTAACTGACGGTAACACCAGACCTCTGCCAAAAATATTCCGAGATCATCATCTGAAACTCCAACAGTTTGTAAATGAACTACAGCCAGGAACGAATGCTACCACCAAGACCATTTACAGTATGATACGCCGGGCTGTGAACTTCACCCCACGGATTGAATCCACAGTACTCTACACCCACTGGCCTACGGTCTGGGCAAACTTTAGTCGTATGAAACTCTCGTCTCACGCACGTTCTCAAATCTTCCTATTTCTAAACAATCTGGTACCAACAGCACAACGTCGACACAAAATACAACTGGAACACTCGCCATGGTGTACGGTGTGTGGTCAAACGGATACAGCGATACACCGACTAACAACATGCACAAATGCAGTGCACACATGGAGAAGGTGTAAACGGCAGGTGTGTCGCCTCATGAACATGGCCCTGGGAGACATCGACGACGGGAAGCTGATTCGCCTGTCCGTGACGGCCTTCCCCAAGATAAAACAGCAAGCGATTGTGTGGATAATGGGACAGTACATTGCTTACATGTTCGACAGTGTTGATGGTGTTATACTCCCGGCTCTCTTGTACCACATGAAGAAAGAGCGATGGAAACTCAGTGAAAGTGGACAGCTGGAAGATAGGTATGGTCCCTATTTGAACTGTATTGAATTATAACAATGTTCCTTGCGTATCCTTTTTGTTATTGTGATCCTCTCAGTTCTTAGGTTCAGTTGTTTCCTTCGCAAGTATACGAACACTTCATTTTTTTTATCTGACATTATGTGAGAGGATATGTGAAACTGCTTAGAACTGCTTAAACTATCATACGTCCTGGGTTTTTGGTTCACATTTATTACATGTGTACAATGTAAATGGCGAAACGTAGAATAAACTACTTTAAAAAAAATGGTCATCGAACTTGTCTCCCAATCGCGACGACTTGAGTTCGAGTCCCGCCATAGACATACCTTTTTTATACATATTAAATCATTGTTTCAGGGAATGTGAAGGTATAATGCGATTAAAATGAAAAATCAAATTGCAGTGGAACTTTATTTCGTATCGTATCGTAATCTGTCTACCCTCCGGGGTCGGTATTTCCCTCGGACTCTGCGAGGGATCCCACCTCTACCGCCTCAAGGGCAGTGTCCTGGAACTTCAGACTCTGGGTCGGGGTGATACAACTGGGGAGGATGACCAGCACCTCGCCCAGGTGGCCTCACCTGCTATGCTGAACAGGTGCCTGGTGGGGAATGGGAAGAATGGAAGGGATAGACAAGGAAGAGGGAAGGAAGCGGCCGTGGCTTTAAGTTAGGTACCATCCCAGCATTTGCGTGGAAGAGAAGTGCGGAAACCACGGAAAACCGCTTCAAGGATGGCTGAGGTATGAATCGAACCCACCTCTAATCAGTTGACCTCTCGAGGCTGAATGGACCCCGTTCCAGCCCTCGTACCTCTTTTCAAATTTCGTGGCAGAGCCGGGAATCGACCCCGGGGCTCCAGGGGTGGCAGCTAATCACACTAATCACTACACCACAGAGGCGGACATATTAATTTATTTTGTTCAAAAACCATAGCAGCGACGAGACTCGAATTCACGTCTACGAGGTTCGCCGAGAAGTACGGTGACCACTTGGCCATCACTCCATTCCGCTGTGATGTAAGGCCCAAGTGTATATACCTTGCATTGGAATCGGAGATTCATCAATTTATCACACCTGACATATTTAAGTAAAATTTATTCGCATTTTAGTGTTCTATCACCTTCACTTTGTCCGAAGCGGATTCTGTGTAATGACATCTGACCCCTTCTTTTCGAAACCGTAAGCGTGTTGACTAAACCCTTATACACGAGTTACCGTTGAGTGTCTCCCCACAGGTACACTGAAGCTCGGTGAAATCGGTTGACCGCAGGGTCTGGCTTCTACTTGTTAGATATTATGCTTGAGACACTTTTCATATAATTGTAGGCGACTATGTTCACAAATGCAAGAAAAGGTGTGTAGAATCCTGCAAAGAATTCCTGCTGCCACTGCAACATTAACAAGGCTTTACATTATTTTCCCCGCAATAAAATAATGCCAGAAAACCATTCAAAACACATCAGTTATCACATTTTCCCGGTGATAAGTATATAAGAATAGGATATATCGAATGTTGTGATATAACAGTCCGTTCTTTCATTTTTTAAGCACATTCGCATAATTTTAATTTAAAATTAAATGAAATAAAAACTCGCATTCATTATAACGTTTTTGTTGCTCTTACTTAACATGTTTACGTGTGACCGGTCACAGCTAACCATAACCTATAATAATGTCAACCATGAGTCTGTGTGAAAAATACTATTTCAACACACCACTAGGAGCGCTTTATGTAAAGAAACAAAAGACGCTCACTACCAAACGCGTTCAGAAATCTCACTGAAATGTGTTACTTTGTCACTAACAATTGTTTCGTAACAAATGTTGGAAATCTGTTCGTGAAACAGGGTACTTTTAAACAAAGTGTTAAATTAATAACAATTGTTAGTTAACATTTGCGAAGTAAAATTTAACATACAGTTGAAGAAACCGGGCCATAGTGTTGAGGGAGGGAGGGAGGGAGCATCGGCCGGATTGTCGGCAGAGGCGATGGGCCGCCACGAGAGGGAAACCCCTTTCTGTGCACATTATTGACCAATTCTATGCACAAGGCCTACAAGAAACGGTTGGAGTGCAGAACAGCTCCGAGCCCGGTCGCAAGTATGTAATGGGTGACGGAGCTGTTTGTGAATACAATAAGCGAGGTACATGATACAAAGGTAAAATATGTTAAGAAGTGATGAGCCACGACATCAGCATCTGCGGTCTCCGCGACGTTGATCCGAGTCCTCTTCTGGAAGGCCTAAGCACAGGCCTGACGAAAATTGGGGGCACAATGTACGATCCACCTGGGCGTCGCATCTGGGTAAGGACAATCTCGTGGGCGCTGGGCAGCATCAACGCCGCCTAGTTAACAAAGCCTTCCAGCTCAACCATGACGTCACTGCTTGTAGGCGAACGCTGCCTACCTGACAACTGAGAGGGCCAATAATCAAATCCAGTTTCGTATCGGAAAAGGCCGCCACCACTTGTATTATTCTTCATAAAAAATAAAATGCAATAACAATATTTACGGAAATAATTTAAAGTTAGCAATTGTTGGTTAGCATTTCAAAATTCAGGAATACAATTTTAATTATGCTGATTTATTACATCGTAGTGGTATTTCTACGCTAATCCAACAATCCGTCTGTACAGTCTAAATTGTACAGTATAGTAGTACGGTATATTTATTCTTCCATCAAATGAAATACATGTACACATAGTTCATGAGTCGGTTAGTACCAAAACTCAGTGTCCATGTTAAAGTGAGCCCAGAAAAATGTAAAAGCTGTTATCAGTATTAATATCACTATCAAACATATGAAAATGTGTATTAAGATAAAGTGAATACCTGTGATTGAAATAATAACAATGACAATAATGTAGGATTTCACTAGAATTAAATAATGATAAATGTTTGTTGGACGTGTTGAGTTTTGGTGCATACTGCAATGGACACTGTTTGGAATGGAATCTGAGGGAGGCTGCAGACTTAATATATCTGAATATTCTTATTTACACGTTAAGTTCAAAAGAGGTGTTATTTCATGATAATGCTACATTTTACAATGGAAAAATGGGAAGATTTTCATCTTCAATAATTACTTCAAGAGTAAGAGTAAACTAATTTTGTCGTCTTGGAGAACACTTTCAAATAGCATTGTTTTCAATCATTATCTCATCTTCCTCCTCCTTTTGCTCTTCATGTTATTGGAAGGTCAGTTGTCCAGAATTTGCCAGTTCCGTGTAGAAACTGGGATCTGAATTAATCACTACCACTATGTTTTTGAGTAGATTAAGAACGTCATTGACTTTTGTAAATTTAGGTCAAGCACAATGCTGAATTGGATCGCTAAATATTTGGTTTATGTTCTTGCCTCTTCTCAAAAACAACTTTCGGTTCCCCCAAGTTAGTGAAATACGTGGTACTATGGTTAAGTCCTTTAGAGGATACTTGTTTCTGTCGTGTTGTCAAATGGAGGTTACGTGCTTCCAGGGTTTACGAAGTTATCACGAACTGATTCTAGGAGTACGCATCATCGCAGGAAGCCACAAGACTAATGTAAAGGTGATATGAACACATGCATATGTTTTGAAAGAAACCTCTCCCTGTATCCACTCCAAAGGTGTACCGCACAAGTCTGCGTCTTACCTCTCATGGTCCTGAAGCTAGCCTTAATTGCTTTCATTTCCTGGTACAATATATACACTGGGTGGCCCTCAAGCCCCGTACTATCTACTTATAAGAGTCCCGCATGCAAAAATGACGATTTGGATGCCTGATCACTGGTCTACAAAGGAGCGCCAACATGCTTTATTTCAGATAAGAAATCATGGCAATCACTTTAATACACACGTTCTGCAAGAGGGTGCATTTGTAAAAATGCCCAAAATGCAGTAAATAAAGTTCAAAAACTTCCATCAACTTTATTCAGGTGTACACCCCACTACCGAAGTAGGTGATGACGAAAACGAAGAGTTTAAGCACAGCTAAAACGTGCCATCAAGAAAATACCAAACAGGGAAGTACTCATAATTCAGCGAGTCTTTAACACAAATATTGAGGATACTACTAAGGATAGACATTTGATATACACTGACTGACAGAGCAAATGCAACACCAAGAAGGAGTGGTCAGAACTTTATGCCAATTGCAGGGTAGACTGACGTCACTGAGGTATGCTCATGATGTGAAATGCGCCGCTGTGCTGCGCACGTACCGAACGATAAATGGGACACGGCGTTGGCGAATGGCCCATTTCGTACCGTGATTTCTCAGCCGACAGTCATTGTAGAACGTGTTGTCGTGTGCCACAGGACACGTGAATAGCTAAGAATGCCAGGCCGCCGTCAACGGAGGCATTTCCAGCAGACAGACGACTTTACGAGGGGTATGGTGATCGGGCTGAGAAGGGCAGGTTGGTCGCTTCGTCAAATCGCAGCCGATACCCATAGGGATATGTGCACGGTGCAGCGCCTGTGGCGAAGATGGTTGGCGCAGGGACATGTAGCACGTGCGAGGGGTCCAGGCGCAGCTCGAGTGACGTCAGCACGCGAGGATCGGCGCATCCGCCGCCAAGCGGTGGCAGCCCCGCACGCCACATCAACAGCCATTCTTCAGCATGTGCAAGACACCCTGGCTGTTCCAATATTGACCAGAACAATTTCCCGTCGATTGGTTGAAGGAGGCCTGCACTCCCGGCGTCCGGTCAGAAGACTACCATTGACTCCACAGCATAGACGTGCACGCCTGGCATGGTGCCGGGCTAGAGCGACTTGGATGAGAGAATGGCGGAACGTCACGCTTCTGTTCTGTCAGTGATAGTCACCGCAGACGAGTGTGGCGTCGGCGTGGATAAAGGTCAAATCCGGCAGTAACTGTGGAGCGCCCTACCGCTAGACAACGCGGCATCATGGTTTGGGGCGCTATTGCGTATGATTCCACGTCACCTCTAGTGCGTATTCAAGGCACGTTAAATGCCCACCGCTACGTGCAGCATGTGCTGCGGCCGGTGGCACTCCCGTACCTTCAGGGGCTGCCCAATGCTCTGTTTCAGCAGGATAATGCCCGCCCACACACTGCTCGCATCTCCCAACAGGCTCTACGAGGTGTACAGTTGCTTCCGTGGCCAGCGTACTCTCCGGATCTCTCACCAATCGAACACGTGTGGGATCTCATTGGACGCCGTTTGCAAACTCTGCCCCAGCCTCGTACGGACGACCAACTGTGGCAAATGGTTGACAGAGAATGGAGAACCATCCCTCAGGACACCATCCGCACTCTTATTGACTCTGTACCTCGACGTGTTTCTGCGAGCATCGCCGCTCGCGGTGGTACTACATCCTACTGAGTCGATGCCGTGCGCATTGTGTAACCTGCATATCGGTTTGAAATAAACATCAATTATTCTTCCGTGCCGACTCTGTTTTTTCCCCAACTTTCATCCCTTTCGAACTACTCCTCCTTGGTGTTGTATTTGCTCTGTCAGTCAGTGTATTTCGTTGAATCATATTTCTTAAATGGAAAAAATGAAAGAGTGCGGGTACTGGAATTCTGTGCTGACATTATACTCTCTTTAAGCATCAAGCAAGACGAATTTATACGTGGATTTCGCCTGGTCAGAGATTTATAAACCAAACTGTTATCTTACTAGTCAGACGACGTTGGAGATCAACTGTTCTAGATTGAAAAATTTTTCTAGGGGCATATTATGGTAGCGATCATAATATGTCAGTCCTGAAAATACGTATCAAACACCAGACCATCATGTGATGGGCATGTAGGTCATACGGGTCACACATCCATTCAATAATTGGAGAAAGAATAAGACAAAACAACGTGAATATCGTTCAGATGGTTTTGAATCAGTGTCTCATATTTGAGATAGAATTATGGAAATTATCTACTCATCCACCATAGAATCGGCCACCTGAAAAACAACCTTGACTATCGCACACTAGAGTTCATTGAAGAGAGAAGAACTTTAAAAGAAAAATGATGTCCAAGCCGCTTTATATGAACAAAAGTATAAGGTCCTATATCAGGATATACAGCTAAATTGATGAAGAAATAGGTCACAATTTATAAGCAAAGTGTGTGGAGATATAGTGCATCATCAAAGTTCCAACAAAACACGAGAACTATTCAAGAAAGTTTAAACTCGGATGTTTAAACGCTGCACGTGGGCGGTAGATGATGAAGATGACAAACTCATTGGAAAAAAGAATGTAGTCACTGATAGGTGGAAACAATATTGTGAAAATGTTACAGCCCGACTGTTAAAACAACGCCTCACGTGTACATGAGTACCTTGAAATGGAACCTGAAATTCTAGGCGGCGAATTTGAGAATGCCAATAAACACCTATTTAACAACAAAGCCAAAGCGTCAAAGTTGTAGCCACCTGCAAAACAACATTGGATGTCGCACGCTACACTGCAGCTCATTGAAGTTTACAGAAAATTGTCAACTAAACAGCTCTACAGTTACAAAAGTACAAGGTCCTAAATCAGGATGTACAGCGAAATTTTAAAAATCACAGTAGATATGATTAAAGAGATGTGGGAGGATGGCACAAACGTGATTCATTCATTGTATAATGGAATATGGAATCTTGGAGAATCGCCGAAAGTTTGGACATCCGTTTTCAAGCCGCTCGCAAGAAAGTCTCGGTCAGAAACTGCTCTAACTTCTTCACTATTACACTGATATCACATGCCTATCTGTGTTTGTGCTACGTAAAGCCACTTGCAAAAACTTCTTCTATATATCTTCAGTCAGTGGCTAAAACCTGGCACATAACCTTAGTTATCCCGGGAACATGACGGATTTGCCTCGGTAAAGGATCACGTGAGGAGATGTTCAACCTGTGGCAACTAATCGATAAAGCTTGAGGGTTTTGTATCCGTGTCTTCATCTGCTTCCTCGACGATGGAAATGTCTTCGACTGCGTTGATTTGGAAAAGCTGTGACACGTTCTAGATCAATGTGGTGCTCCGCCTCATCTTATATCACTGATGAAATTACTGTCTGACTGCAACACTGCCACTATAAAGGCAGTTGGTGAGATTTCACAATACTTCAGTGTGCCCCGTTGCGTCAGACAATAGTATATGTTTTCAGCTCAATAATACAAACTGTGAGTGAGATTTGTAGATCCTAATGGGTGGGTAGGGAAATAGGAATCTACGCTCAGATGGCCTTCACTTGAACTGCAACAGTGCATATAAGACTGGAGGTTTGCTTGAAAGATTTATAGGGAGGTACATTCAAGGGATCATACTGGAGCAGGGAGCGGAAATATCAATTCAAATAAGAATGAAATGATTTTTTTAGTGTTTAATCAGGACGAACAGAAATGAATAGTGTGACGATCTCCTCTGAATCACATGTTAACAGACAGGGTGTACATATTTTCGCCACCTTCAGCCCTGCTGTCGATAGAAAGTCCAAGTACTCGCGCTTTTTGTCGTCCTAATGTGGAAATGAGTAAAGAGTCTGTGGTCTTTCTCGGTAGTTTTATACGTTCTACAGCTTTATAGTCCAAATATCTGGTGTTAACTTTCCGTGAAATGAAAAGTGAAAAAAATACGCATTTGAGAAGAAGGACGTACACTTTGACATATGCTTCAGTTTACTACCGCATGAGAATACGCCTACATCTTGCTATGTCCCGGGTCGCAAGTCGGGTTACTATATACATTCGAATGAAAAACGGCATTTGTCATCCCCAAAAGATCCCACCCTGTTCTCGAAGTGGTCCAAGGCTATCCCACGTCAATACCTGCCTTTAAGTGATAAAAGTCGTATACGTTATGGTCAGGAACTTCTACTCGAAGCATAGATATTGAAAATTAAATCCCCGAAATTTTACAGGCATTTTAGACAGAATGACCTTCTACCACAGCCATCACCATCACATCTTCGCAGTCCGTTGAAAGGCCGGAAGTGTTTTTTACGGTATCAGTCATCATTCAGTCAGTGCCATTTCCTAAGTCTTTAACACTTATGATGATGATGACAACAACAGGTTAGGAATATTAATATTTGATGAAGTTAAACTAAAAGAAGAAATGCAGTCTAATGGCACTTCCTTAGAAGTAGATGAATACTTGAACATTTGATGATCTCTCACCAGAAGATCAAGAAGCAAATAATGCAAATCATGCCCTAGTGTTTATGTTTGTACCATACTTAAAGCACTGGGTACAACCTATTGCAATATATGCCAGTCGCAATTCCACACCCGGTGACATACTGTCAAAAATAACAAACCATGTTTTTATTCAACTAGACAATACTGGGATTCACATTGTTGGATTTGTGTGCGATGGGAGTCAGACAAACAAGTTTTTAAAATTTGTTTTACGTCGCACCGACACACATAGGTCTTTTTGCGACGATAGGATAGGTCTAGGAGTGGGAAGGAAACGGCCGTGGCCTTAATTAAGGTACATCCCCAGCATTTGTTTCGTGTGAAAATTGGAAACCACGGAAAACTATTTTCAGGGCTGCCGACAGTGGGATTCGAACCCATTATCTGCCGGATGCAAGCTCACGGCTGCGTGCCCCTAACCGCACGGCCAACTCGACCGGTCAGACAAACAAGAAAGCTTGGCAAAATCTTGATATCAGTATTAAACTAAATTACTTCAGTGTTAGCATTCCCAATACTGTGAGCTCCTCCAGAAAGCTTTGGGCATTTTCAGATGCAGTTCATATCCTGAAATGCATTAGAAACTATTTTCTTGTCAAAAGGATTTCTACCTATAAATGCTACAGTATGCTTTAACTACTAGAGGCTACATTATGAAAATGTTACCGTCCAGGATTCTGCTGGTTTACGGGTATGTCAAAAAATAAACTCATCGCATATCAATCCTAACAGTTTTCAGAAAATGAATGTTCGCTTGGCGTTCAAGTTATTCAGTTGGGCTATGGCAAATGCAATTCTTTTTTATAGTCAGTCACACCAATGGTTTTTAAGGAAGTGATGCCACAGAAATTTTACCGAGGGACCACGTTGATGTTTTTGATGTATTGGATGTGTAAAATCCCAACGAAGCAGTATATCCTTATTGTCAGAAATTTTATCGTTTGTGTGAAATGAGTAAGATATTAAAGCACCAAATAATACATTCGCCTTAAAGAGTACTCTTCAATCCATGCGTGTGACACTTAAAAGCACAATAGAACTTACACAGGATTTGTGGAGCCGTGTTTTTTCTTACGTGCTTACAGGCAAATTCAACCAAGACCACTTGAAAAGGCACTTTGGTATCCTACGATCCATAAGCTGTGATGATCTTCCTGCTACAGTGGACATTTTGCATCTGCAGGTGTTACAATCTGTGTATGTCCCAATAAGCAATGCTCTACCTAAAGAAGGTAATTGCCAGTCTGAAGTTGAAGTGCCCTTAACATCACTTTTCATCAGTCATACTAGTGCCACGGCAACATCTGTAGTCAAAGAGAATGCCAAAATCATAAGTATATCTCAGAAAAATATTTACAACAAGCTTACTTTTATTCAGCCAGCCTTATCAAGTTGGGAAGATG
The DNA here is from genome assembly GCF_040414725.1 of Anabrus simplex. NCBI lineage: Eukaryota > Metazoa > Arthropoda > Insecta > Orthoptera > Tettigoniidae > Anabrus > Anabrus simplex. Next base: position 312,067,186 of record NC_090266.1, read on the forward strand.
AACAAATATTTCCTTTCACCAGTTCAAAAATTAATGTTATTCATCACTTTTGTGGGTATATTGTTAAACATGCAAGCATAGTGACAGACTGTACATCATGTATTGGGTCTCTCTCTCTCCAAAACAATACAGAGGAGGCAAAATGCAGTCCGTTTTCAGCCCTAATAATTCTACAAGGTTATCGAAACTCATCCAACTATCTCACTTACCCATCGAATGAAATATTATTGATGTTTTCTCATGTAGAGGAAGTTTTTGTGGCAAAACTTAGTGTATAAGAAGCTTTTAGTGGGAAATATTTCATGCAGCTTGGATAGTTTACCTCTAATTACTGTTTCTCATGGACTTAGGTGCTGTACTGAAAATGCTCAGGATTTGGTACCAAAAGTAACTTTTCCATTACATACGATGCCGATTTTATTTGCGAATAAAAAGAAGTAAGGAAAGAAATGCAAATTTGTACGACCGCTAAGCGTAACGGATGTCCAAGGTGTCCAGTTAACTGACTGATGGGGTGACGTGCTGGAAAGATTCATGAAGCTGAACATGTTAAGATATAAATTAACTTACGTAGTTATGTAGGAATCACATATATATATGACAGGCAGGTAAGTAACGATCATGTGGGTGCCTGCAGAGTTTCAATACGTTTATATTACGTAGCATGTACTCTAACTGTTGAACATGTGTTTTAAACATATAATTGATAATTGGAACTGAGTTTGATTTCGTTGTGAATTAATGAATGATCACTTGCTTCTACAGGCACATATACGTTTGGGTATTCATTAAGATACTGACGAACCAATTTCAGAAGTAATGTCATTAAATTATTACTAAATGGAAATATTTCCTACGTATTTTTCACATCCCTCCAGTACTAACATGATAAATCATAGCGTCAGTGCTAACATCGGTCTATAAGCCCGACTTTATAAAGATGCATATTTCTTATGTTTTAAAGCAAGAAAATCATTTATTAAAGAGAAACTAAACTACAAAAATTGATTATTAAGCCTCGTATTGTTACGTGTACAATCGACCGGAATGTTTAGAATTCTAGCATCAAAAAAGCAGTCCCAGATATTTACAATAGAAGTCGAATTTCTTGCCGCTCCTTTCACTCCAGGCAAATGAGTTACGAGATTCACTGAGCGAGTTCTCACATTTTGAGGAGGAATATGCATTTTCCACATCGTGACACCTTCTTTTCCAATGAAGTGCGGAACATTACGTTGTCGTTTTTGTTGTGTAGAAGTTCCATTATCAATATCTTGCTCATTCTGTATCTCCTCCATGTCCTGTTCCGATTCCGAGTCTTCTTCACGACATTCAAGGTGATCTTCCTCCACAAAATCTTCAAAATCTTCTGCGACCACGACATTCTCTTCAGATTCCAATAGAAATTTCAGCACGTACTCTTGTTCACGTTCGTAATTCGCGTTTAATTTCCAGCAGAAGGTAGCACGAGTAGGCCTACTAACTTCGGTCTGTGAGACCAAAATAAAAGAATTCTTGCTAAGAACTTGAGCCAGGCATTTAACATTCACGCAACATTAAGTAAACTGACCGATTTGAAGGTACCAATGAGCAAAGCGTACGCGAAGCATATACACTAAAGCTATAAGTGAATAATTGGGCGGTCGGTTTCGGAGACCGGATGTTAGTAGTGGATGGTTAAGTTGTTATGTAGGAATCACATATATATAAATGCAGACAGGTACGAAACGATCATGTGGGTGTCTGCAGAGTTTCAATACGTTTATGTAGCATGTACTCTAACTTTTGAACATCTTTCTATCCAGCAACATACCTTCAACGAGCGGCTCAAGCATCTAGAAACATACGATGATCCAGACCAAACGGTGATGGAGCCACACAACCAGCTCCAGCCACCGCAGAACGAGCAGTGACCAGCAACGCCAGTACCTCAACTCAACGTGTGGCGCCAATTTCGACCACAGGAATTTACGGCCGGATGGACGATCCCGACGCAACCAAGGTTATGCAGATCGCAAATTTTCTCCAAAAACAATATCTGCTAACCCCGTCGGGATGGGACAAACACGATATCGACACTGTGCTCTGGGGGCTGTCAGCTTGGCCGCAACTCCACAGGGCACAATGCAGCTACTTTGCCACACGGGCCAACCGCTTGTACGTGGCCGTCAACAAGGGTTGGTCACACGCCATCCAACTAGACGCCGCCACATCGGAGACGCTAGCTTGGATGCCGGAGGGGTTCACCTTTTAGCCGACGCCTCGCCCAGCACCGGTCAGCCGGGGCAGAGGACGAGGACGGGGCCGCGGCGCACGAGGGGCGAAGGCAGCATCAGCAGCAACATAACAAGGACTGGGGAGAGGAACAACCCCAGTGGCATCAGGACCCCGTCCCCGTCGCCAGCGGAAATCCTCTATCGATCCACAACTGGCCTTGCAGACCCAGCGGACACTCCAGACCTGGTTGTGAACGAGGGACAACAACAGGACCACACCAACCGCAGGGAGCCGCGGATCAGGCTATTTTGTGTGTGAGTGTGGCCTGTTTCATACTGTTCTTTCTTTTATGTATTGTTATTTCTTTCATGTTACTTTTGTATGATTTCAGACCTCGTTCTTGAATTGTATTTTCTATATATAAAAATTTATAATAAAGCACGGATGGGTTCACCCTTCAGGGATCTCGTCGCTGCCCTCCTTCTTCGGCTTGCGGGCTTCGCCCCGTGCTGCTCTGGCCTACAAGCACACTTTCAGAAGGTATAAAAAGCGGGGGCCAGGGCAGCTCGGGGACAGTCGTGAGCCGGAGAGGGAGGCAGCAACTAATAATTGACAATTGCAACTGAGTTTGATTTCGTTAAGAATTAATGAATGATCACTTACCTCTACAGGCACATATACGTTTGAGATATTCATTAAGATACTGACGAACCAATTTCAGAAGTAATGTCATTAAATTATTGCTAAATGTAAAATATTTCCTACGTATTTTTCACATATTACTTTCGAAACATGGAACACTATATCTTAATTTCCACGAAACACAGATCGCGCATAAACACAGTCAGGGGTCAGTAAACAGAATGCACATTACTGAAATATCACAATTGTGACGCACGCTTTTAAATCATTTATGTAAAAGGTAAATTCCGAATGAAGTCACATCAGATCTCATCTAGAATCACATGTTCAGGGACAGATGATCACTATCTATCTACACCAGCTCAGCGTAGTGTAGGAAAGTATCAAACACCAGAAGTCGTCACACTATGCATTTCTGTTCGTCCTGGTTTAACTGTAAGTGTATTGCAAAGAAAGTAATAGAATTAAATCTTTTGATAGATATATATATTCCCAGGTATTGTAATAGGAATTGAATCATGGCTGAGAAGTGTGTGTGTGTGTGTGTGTGAAAATTTACTCACGTCTCTGGGGTGCTTATCATTGATAAAGGTTAGGAACTATAGGAAGGAGAGTAATTATATTGGTGAAATAAGAATTTGTCAGCTACGAGAAAGTTAAGAAACAGGAACATGAAATTCTTAGATGTAAGTCTCATCTCTAAAGATAATAGGCAAATTGTCCGTCTCTATGGCTAAATGGTTAGTGTGCTGGCCTTTGGTCACAGGGGTCCCGGGCTCGATCCCGGCAGGGTCGGGAATTTTAAGCATTATTGTTTAATTTCGCTGGCACTGGCGCTGGGTGTATGTGTTGTCCTCATCATGATTTCATCCTCATCATGACGCGCAGGTCGCCTACGGGAGTGAAATCAGAAGACCTGTACCTGGCGAGCCGAACACGTCTTCGGACATTCCGGCACTTAAAGCCATATGCCATTTCATCGGCAAATACGTGTTTTTGGGTCGTACATACATGGCAAGGCTGGACCTGACGCTGATGCAGAATTATTCGATAAGATATTCAGCTATGTGAGGAGCGACACAGAATGGAACGTTATAGTAGCGGATGATCTGAACTTGCCAAATTATAACTGGGAAGGGAAGGCGAACGATAGAATGCATGACAATCAAATGGAGAAAAGTGTTTACGGGAAGGACAGGTGAATCAGAAAGTGATGGAACCAACTAGAGGGAAAGTATTCTAGAAGTGGCGCTAATAAATCCAGGTGAGTTCTATAGGGAAACAGAAGTGATAGATAGTATAAGTGATCATGAAGCTGTCTTGTCAGAGTTAATCATAAATGTCTAAGAAAGGAATGTTGTAAAAGTAGGAATGCTAGGCAATACCATATGGCTGATAAGAGGGGAATGGAGAAATTTTAAAAAGCAATTATGGTCAGTGAAAAATGACAATAAAAATGTAAACAGCCTATGCTATGGATTTAAAATAGGTCTTTAGTTGTGTGAAAACAGATATGTACCTTGAAAAAGTAATCAGGAATAGCAACGACCATTATATTAGAACAGGGAAGTGCATAGATCAAGAACGAAGTGCAGATTAGAAGGAAATAGGGTTATGAATGGGTGCGAGACTAAGGAGAAATTGAATGAGCTCACTAGGAAATTGAATTCAGCGAAAAAGACAACTAAGAATAACATGATGGGAAAAATTATTGGCGACCATTGGAATTTTGGGGAGCAATGAAATGACATTCCAGGGATCATTAATGAACAAGGGGATGTACTGTATATGCGAGGAATTACGGAAGGCAGAAGTATTCAGTCAGAAATATATAAAGGTAGTTATAGATAGGTATTTATTTCAATAATGAATTCCAACGTGCCAAAGGCTCAAACAGAGGAACTGTACAATGAATAATATATTCAATGGCGGATCTACAAACTCTGATACTTACAATGATATAATCAGGTGACTTAAACAGTAAAAGTGGAGACATCAATACAGAAAGTGAAAAAATAAAAATAAAATATCATTCTATAGTTCCTTAATTATACTTAGATACTTAAACTATTCAGTACTACAAGTGAGTAAAAATGCAACAGGGTTGACAAAGCGGGGCGGGTGGCTCTTTTAAACATTACCTATTTATATTTATATTTCATCTACGAAGTATATATTCCATAGATTTTCCTTTGCCTTTCGTTTGAAAGTTATTAAAGTAGGGGCAATTTTTTACGTCAGCATGAAGTTGGTTGTATGCTTGAATTGCTGAGAATTTACAACTGTTTTTCACATATTTTGAAGAGTGGATGTGATACAAGGCCAAATCATCTGCATGTCTAGTTTGGTAACTGTGGTTGTCTGAATTAGTTTTTAAAGTAGTGTTGTGAAAAATTAAGTTTCTTTTTATTTTATACATTAGTACGACAGAATTAAGCTCTGTAATTATGCTGAGAGATAGAATTTTAGTCTGAGTGTACAGGTCGTTTACTGGGTTGTATAATGGTAAATTAAATATGTTCCTTATTGCTCTGTTTTGCATCACCGTTAGTTCATTCAGGGAAGACTTTATACAATGTGACCAAATTACAAATAAGTACTGCAAGTGGCTATGTACTAGTGAATAATACATTTGTAGGAGGAGGTGTTTAGGGATTAAATATCGAAGTCTTTTTAGTAACCCAGCAACTGGGCGATTTTCTTAGTCATGCATTCAATATGTTCATTCCAGGCCAGGTTCTCATCAATGATTAATCCAAGATATTTCACTTTATTTACATTTGCTATTTCCGTACCATTTATGAGTAATTTGTCACTATTTGAGTGTAGGATTTTCTGTTTTGATATAAGTATGTATTTAGTTTTCTTCAGATTCATTGTCTATTTGTTACACTGGTACCAGTGTAAGAGAGTGAGTATGCCCTGCTGCATGTTTTCTAAAACTGTGTACTTACTTTTGACCGTATAGAATATATTGGTGTCATCAGCGTATAATGTGATATAGCCATTTAGATTACAAGACGAAATATCATTTATACAAATGAGAAATAAAATAGTACCTAGTATGGAACCTTGTGGGACACCAGGGTTTACTTACTTGGCAGAGCTCGAGTAATTATTCACGGTAACAATTTGCTTTCGTCCTGTTAAGTAATTTCGAAACCAATTCAGGGCAAGGCCACGAATTCCAGCCTTTTCTAATTTTCTTAAAATAATACTATGATCAACAGTATCAAAAGCTTTGGTAAGATCAATGAATAAGCCTGCTGCAACGTTGTTGTTGTTTACGGCGGATTGTAACATTGTAATGAGATATACAGATATACGAGGAATATACATACTAAGAAGTTTGGAACAAAGTATAAATGGGGTGCTTAGTGTTGTAAAAATTATACACTCATGGATATCAGTAGTCCTCGTACTAAAGAATACAATGTAAAATGACACATATAAGAATATAAAAATATATACAAGTATGTACAAAATATGGAGAGTAAAAAGTGATACTCTTTATATGCCGAGTCGGCTTGACACTGATCAGCTTAAGCAGAGAAATTAGGCAATTTGGTGTATTAAAGCTGTGTTGACCGGCAGCATTGTTGATTGTTGGACTTAAAGTTATTTTTTAATTTCTGGTTAAGCTGATCAGTGTCAAGCCGACTTGGCATATAAAGAGTATCACTTTTTACTCTCCAGACTTTGTACATACTTGTATATATTTTTATATTCCTATATGTGTCATTTTACATTGTATTCTTTAGTACGAGGACTATTGATATCCATGAGTGTATGATTTTTACAACACCAAGCACCCCATTTATACTTTGTTCCAAACTTCTTAGTATGTATATTCCTCGTATAATTATTAATTATTACTCACCTGTACCATACTGACATTTTTCATTTCATTACCACACTTCACATTATAAATTAAAATCCATAAGATTCTTACCGTTAAAATAACACGTTTTAGGATTCGACAAGAGTTGTTTATTCGTTAATATGGCTGATGATGACCCCTAGGTGGGTCGAAACTAGTTCCATGTAATTAAAAATATTGTAAATACATATTAGTATTGAATAGGTGGAAACCTTTACTGTGTTATTATTCATATGTTATGCCCATTGTTATATCAAGACATTAGTAAGCATCAGAAGGAAGACCCGGAATTGAAATTGATCATCAATGATATCAAAGCTGGTAAAATTGTAAAACCCTACAGTATGCGTAATGGTGTCTTGTATTGTAAGGCACGTAATGACAAGAAGTAGAAAATTGTATATCCTCAAATCTTGATTCCTGTTGTTTTTCAGTACTATCATAATTCTGCTATTGGTGGCCATCTTGTTATCTTCAAAACTCATCAAAACTCGTCAAAAGATCAGACATTTCTTCATTTGGAAGGGCATGGATTTTCAAATTGCTGAGATGGTAAAATCTTGTCATGTGTGTGTGCGATTAGCAAACCGGCGTTGAACACCTAAATTCGTATGTTAGCATCATCCCAAGCTTCCTCCCCCATGGTAAGACTATTTGTAGACTTCGTGAGTCCGTTACCCCGTTCGAGGCGAAGCTCCAGATTCATACTTGTGGGTGTAGACGGATATTCTCGTTTTTCCTGGACCTTCTCGGCTCGTTCAACTATCGCTCCTACTGTTATAAAATGTTTGAACTCCATCTTTATTTCTTTTGGCCCACCTAAATTTCTGGTAACGGATAATGCTAAGCACTTCTCATGTTATCTGTCCAAGAAATTCTGTTTCGACCTGTCTTCTTCACATGTCACGACATCTCCCTATCATCCTGCCCAATCATATGCTGAGAGAGTGAATCGGAATCTTATGTCTGCGTTGATTCCATTCCATCATAAGGATTATCAAAATTGGGATTCCTCTCTACATTGGTTAACATATGCCTTAAATTCCGCTGTTCATGAGTCTCATATGCAAACCCCTACGTCACTTATGTTCTCTTTCACTCCATTTTCCCCCATTTCTAATTTGCTGAGGATTGATGAGTTGCTTCCTGAGAAAAAAGATCCTGAGGGGATTAAAAGAGTGTGGAAGAAAGCCAAAGATAGATTAAAGGTTCCCTATGCGAACGTGGAGAAGTAATATAACAAGGACCGTCGACCTACTGACCTGGCTGTTTGTGACGAAGTCTTTATCAAGACTCATTACCAAATGAGGCAGTTGATAAATTCACTCGTAAGCTTGCTCCCCGTTTTCATGGTCCTTGTACTAGTCTTGAGTTTTTGACCCCTGTTTCTGTGTTGGTGAATGACCCTCAGGCTAAAAGAATCCGTCGTATTCATATCAGCCATGTGAAACACGCTTAAATTGTTAAATTATGTCAGATGTAAAATTGTATGCTCTAGTTGTAGGACCTGATATGTGCAGACCTTTAATGTATTATTTTATGTGTATGACTTTAATGGCTTAAGTAATTCAATGTAACCAGTGATGGTTACGGGCTCCTTATCACGCCGTGTAATAATTTTGTGGTTTGGTAACTGTTATGGTAGCCCTTGGCAAATTGTAAAACATTATTCCATGCTGTGTGCACGTATTTTCTCATAAAAAATTCTGAGATGAAACCTCATGTCACTGTAAGTGTTGGTACTTACTATTGCCCCGTGATTTTTCTAAAACCTTATTGTTACTTCGGGTCGTGAGAGCCCAGTTTGTATTAAATGTACCCCAAAATGTATGTGACCGGACCATTTTGAATTCCTTAGTATATGTGTGGTGTACTTGTTCCCCCGTTATCTGCTTCCTCGTTCATGTTGCAGCTTGTGCGCACATTCCCCATCCTGAAGCTGCTGTTTTTTGGAGCACCCGAGGACTGGTACATCGCAGAATGTCATTGGAGCTCAACATTTTGTGCTGCTGTTTGCAAGTCATGTGCCTGTTTTCCACCTGGTGCGTTGTACGCTGTCCTTATTGGCCATTTGAACACCGTCTTCTTGCACACTGAACAGTCCGTGCTATGCCTTGCGTTGATCCTTCGATGTCATCTAATTCCAAGTAAGACTGTTCCAAAGGTTATTCTCTATGTATGAATGGAAACATACTCGACGTCGAGAAACTCTGATACTAAACTTGTGACGCTTAAATCAGTTAATGACTTAACTGGTGCACTTACGCCAATCTCTTTGAACGCTCTGGTACCCTGTGACTGAGTGGTACCTTTTCAAGTGCATATGACTGAACGCTACCTGCCTCATCTCGGCCCCTGTGGTCCTCTTTAAGGAGGGGGTGGGACTGAAGCGTTATCTAACAAATACGGTACGCTAGTTATGTCATATAATTTGAACAATCAACTGTCTACGCGACATATATTTAAATGGTGTCTCTCGTCGGCACTTGTAATTTGTGTGAAATATGTCATTCTGTTATGGACCTTGTATTCGCGGCCTAGTGATTGTACGGAGCTGTGATATTATCACGATTATATGAGACTGGAATTCTACTATATTTGAAGTATTGGATGAATAAATCTTCGTATCTCGTGGACTCTGATAAATTGTGCCTAAGCACTGTGAATTCCTTGCCTATTAGTCATCTACTCTGTCTATACGTAGAGAAGTGAACCTTTCGTCACATAGTTTTACTGTGTGTTATTATTACTAAGGGTATAATTGCACTGCGGACAGCTACACGTACCCTTACGCTATCTATGAGACTGCATTGCTACTGTAGTGTGTGTTTGGACAGCGCCCACCAGGGCGAGTATCAGCCTAGTCCAGGTCGCTCCTAGCGGGGAGCTTGGAAGTGCACGAGTCTACGCTTTGTGGTGTTTGAAGAGAGGCGTTACCTCACAGCTATGGATTACATTACCACTGCCAATACTATGCGTCTGCAGACTAGTATAGGGTGATGCCCTTAAAACTTCCCATCTGGGGAATTATGGTTTTTAAAGTATACATTTGTTCTATAGTACTTATTGTGTAAATATGTAGTTGTAAGAATGTGAATATCTTAAGTTTATTTCTTACTGGTGAGTTGTAGTGATAGTTCGGAACACGGTTGCCTTATCTAGGCACATATGGATTAAAGTAAGTACGCTGTATCATTTTCCTTGTGCTAATATTTCTTTGTGTAAGTTGTTATATGATCGTGCGTGTGTCCTTTGTGATTTTTAAATATATCTTAGTTTTGTGGTAAGGCGTCATGTTTCAAGTGCTTTCTGTATTTGTAACGAAGTAGGCCATTATTGCCTAGGTAATTTCTAAATTCTTCTTCGCCTTGATTGAAAGTTGATTTTCCCTTCGGTTTATTTGTTTCTTGTATTTTTGCGAGTGATTGTGGCCTTTGTTTGTCGCGTGTGCTGTTCCTATTTTGAATATCCTTATAATTTAACTGTCGTGGTGTGTGCTTTGTACACGTTCCGGCGTGTGATATTGTCGTGATTCTCATCTAAATTTTTCGTACATCTTTCGGTGTGTTTTGGCATTTCTTTTGCCCATGTTCGAACTAACACTACGCTTACACTACTTTCTAATGATTTTCTTTTTTCATTTTATTATTCATTTCGTTTATCTAAAAAAATTCCCTCTCTGGGAATATTTATTTGGGTTTAGTTAGTTAATTTTCATCCCTATTGCGGGTTTTTAATGAGATCCTTGTTCTAATTATTTTGTAAACCTTCATTTATGTTAAAGATGGTCAACAATGCCATTGTAACGTTTTCATTTTAATCGAGGGCTTAGACAACCCGAGTGCGAAATATGGAGCATGGTCCTTATCTTATCGCTCCTGATTATGATTGTTATGTTATCTCTTCGTGCCGGATGGTTACGTAACTTATTATTATCATTATTGGGGAGGTTGTGAGTTGTCGCTGGCGCGATAAGTGCATCTTGTGGATTGCTCCGTGAATGTTATTATGACTGGTTTCCTTCTGACACTGCGATTTTATTTTTTTGGTCTCGGTGATGTTATATGAACTGGTTCTATCCTGTAAATTATGCTTCGGTGTTTTTATTTATTGTCTCTCCTTAATATGACATTGTGGTCTTAAATTTTGTTTTTTTCTGGGTCGTATTTTCTGGGTGTGTCTGCTGTGGGGACATTATATCTGTATTTGCTGTGTTCTGTGTTTATGGTGATATGTCGGGTTTCTTCATTAATATGTGGTTTGGTGGAATCTTATTTTCCACTGGGGTGCTGTCAAAAGCTCTCGATTTACAATCCAAATACTTCCGTTTTCTGTATTATATTTTAAATTCATTAATATTAATATACTTCAAACATGTGCCTATTAATGGTAATTGTTAAGCTGATGCATCAGTATATATATATATATATATATATTGGGAACAGAAAGGTACTATTTATTAGGGATATTATTTTATTTACAAGAATTTTCATTTTACTTCTTAATGTTGTGTTTTTAGCAAGTTTAATGATTCCTCTGAGTTATTTAATTTCTTCAAATTTGATGTATAGTGGTAATCATTATTTATTAATTATATTTTTATTTCTATTTTATGGTAATTTGGTGTCACTTTGATGTTGCAATGCCTCGTAGTTCATCGATCCCCTCCTCTCTCCTTCCATTATGGATTGGTTCCAGTACTCTTCCTTGTTTTGTTGTGTTATTATCTGATTTGTTATGGATTATTGGTCTTTTAATATTTGTCTTATGTGCACACGTCCCTATGACGCACGTCATTTATTTCCATTGTTAGGGGGTGTTGCATGAGTCGTCACTTACAACTGCTCAAATACGTTCTCAACATACAGATATATTGTTCTCATCGTACAATATCGTGTAAATTCCAAGTGGTTTGGGATTACCCGTGCGTTCACCTACTCGTGAGATCCTTAAGACAAGACGCCGCTGCTCCTGTTGTTACTTGGTTTAACTCCCAGTGTTGATTGTCAACAGTTGCTTTTTGGTTCTATTCGTGAGAAAAAATTAATTAATGATAGTTCAGGATCCTTAACACCATAGTGCTTAAGTTAGAAATTAGTACATCATATCATACTGTATCAAACGCTATGCTATGATCAATAAATATGGCACCAGTAATTGTGTGGGGCTCAAAATTAATTATTATTTGAGAGATAACACATTCTACAGCTTTAGTGGCTGATTTGCCTGCCATGAAACCAAACTAGGAAGCATTCATTTTGTTATTGTTCTCAAAGTATTCTAAAATTTGTATGTTCATACAATGCTCTATTATTTTTGATAAGACTGGAACAAGTGCTACCGGTCGGAAGCAGTTTGGACAATTTCTATCCCCCTTGTTATAACTGGATCTATTATTATAAACTTCAGACATTCTGGATAAACCGCTTCCTTGAATAGCCAGTTTATGAGTGTAGTTAGCGTGAGTACTATTAAATCAATCATTTGTTTTAAAAAGGAGTTGCAGAAATCATAATAGTCTTCTGTTCAGAATTACTAAGTTCCGTAACTATTCTTTTAACATCACCCGGTGTAATCAACACTACACATATTTGTAAGTTGTAATTTATGACATTTCTACCAGACTTGCACAATTAAATAATTAATGTTGGATGAAGTCGTAGAATTGAATTAATAAGCTCAAATGCTAAACATTGAAGGTAGCTTATTGCCAGGGGAGTTAATATAAAACTAGCAATCGCCGAAAATAGGTAGTGAATGAAGATTATTTTATGCTGTAGGAAGTAGTTTCAAAGACAGTGCGGTAAGAGAGACTCATAGAAGCCACATTTTCGTACAAATAGATGGGAAGACGTTAGCCAGTAATACACATTGCTGAAAGGAAAGTTGTCAAGGGCACATTCCGAGGACAGTCCAGTTTAGGAGCCAGGGCCATGACTCGAGGAATTGTTGGAATTGCAGAGTGTGATAATGCCTGAGCAGCTGAACAGGAAAGGATTATTTCGGCGATAGTTATAATTTATTCCCGAGACAAACGTCATTTATAATTGTAAAATTAATGTAATTTTGTGTAAAATAGTATAAGCTTCAGAATAGCGTGTGACAAATTGATGCGTGTGAATAATGAATTAAAAATGCATTTTACTGGAGTATTCTACGGTTTTTGTACCATGCTTACGGCCTGAGTCATGGCCTAACTTTGATATGGATACAAGGACTGACTGAATGCAGTAATCAAACGATGACAAACCCAATGTAGAAGAAACGTTGAATTTATATTTGTTGTAATTAATGTGGCCGAGATCCGTGCGTTGTCCGCATGTAGGGTAGTATGATATAGAATTCATACGAGGAGGATTATATGATTAGTTATATGAAGTAGAAATTGAGTTCAGATATCTAATAATAGTAATAATGATAATATACCAAGTGGATGATTGGAGCAGTCAGGTATAGCTCGATCGGAATTTCAGTGTTTTAATCAAGTATAAAGGATGAAATGAGATTACGAGTATCCGTGTCATTTTGATATTTGTTTCTAATAATCAGAAGTATCCGACATCTATCTTTGTAAATACACTGACTGACAGAGCAAATGCAACACCAAGAAGGAGTGGTCAGAACTTTATGCCAATTGCAGGGTAGACTGACGTCACTGAGGTATGCTCATGATGTGAAATGCGCCGCTGTGCTGCGCACGTAGCGAACGATAAATGGGACACGGCGTTGGCGAATGGCCCACTTCGTACCGTGATTTCTCAGCCGACAGTCATTGTAGAACGTGATGTCCTGTGCCACAGGACACGTGTATAGCTAAGAATCCCAGGCCGCCGTCAACGGAGGCATTTCCAGCAGACAGACGACTTTACGAGGGGTATGGTGATCGGGCTGAGAAGGGCAGGTTGGTCGCTTCGTCAAATCGCAGCCGATACCCATAGGGATGTGTCCACGGTGCAGCGCCTGTGGCGAAGATGGTTGGCGCAGGGACATGTAGCACGTGCGAGGGGTCCAGGCGCAGCCCGAGTGACGTCAGCACGCGAGGATCGGCGCATCCGCCGCCAAGCGGTGGCAGCCCCGCACGCCGCGTCAACCGCCATTCTTCAGCATGTGCAAGACACCCTGGCTGTTCCAATATCGACCAGAACAATTTCCCGTCGATTGGTTGAAGGAGGCCTGCACTCCCGGCGTCCGCTCAGAAGACTACCATTGACTCCACAGCATAGACGTGCACGCCTGGCATGGTGCCGGGCTAGAGCGACTTGGATGAGGGAATGGCGGAACGTCGTGTTCTCCGATTAGTCACGCTTCTGTTCTGTCAGTGATAGTCACCGCAGACGAGTGTGGCGTCGGCGTGGAGAAAGGTCAAATCCGGCAGTAACTGTGGAGCGCCCTACCGCTAGACAACGCGGCATCATGGTTTGGGGCGCTATTGCGTATGATTCCACGTCACCTCTAGTGCGTATTCAAGGCACGTTAAATGCCCACCGCTACGTGCAGCATGTGCTGCGGCCGGTGGCACTCCCGTACCTTCAGGGGCTGCCCAATGCTCTGTTTCAGCAGGATAATGCCCGCCCACACACTGCTGGCATCTCCCAACAGGCTCTACGAGGTGTACAGATGCTTCCGTGGCCAGCGTACTCTCCGGATCTCTCACCAATCGAACACGTGTGGGATCTCATTGGACGCCGTTTGCAAACTCTGCCCCAGCCTCGTACGGACGACCAACTGTGGCAAATGGTTGACAGAGAATGGAGAACCATCCCTCAGGACACCATCCGCACTCTTATTGACTCTGTACCTCGACGTGTTTCTGCGTGCATCGCCGCTCGCGGTGGTCCTACATCCTACTGAGTCGATGCCGTGCGCATTGTGTAACCTGCATATCGGTTTGAAATACACATCAAGTATTCGTCCGTGCCGTCTCTGTTTTTTCCCCAACTTTCATCCCTTTCGAACCACTCCTTCTTGGTGTTGCATTTGCTCTGTCAGTCAGTGTATAACCTTCAATTCTGGGGAAAATATACGACCATATAATGATTACAATAATAATAATAATAATAATAATAACAATAATAATAAAGTTATGACGAACGAATAAATAGTGTAAATGACCGATTATTTGGGTGGAATAATAACAATAATAATACCGGTAGTTGTGAACGAAGAATAATTTAGCTGAGGTAGCTTATGATTTTCTGGTAATAAAACTATAATTTGTGGGCATAGTGAATCTATGAGAGAAGGGATTATAATAATAATTTTTCAGAATTTATAACGAAAGATTTGTATTTTATCAGCGATTTTGTAAGGTAGAAGCAAAATCTA
This sequence comes from Anabrus simplex, assembly GCF_040414725.1. Taxonomy (NCBI): domain Eukaryota; kingdom Metazoa; phylum Arthropoda; class Insecta; order Orthoptera; family Tettigoniidae; genus Anabrus; species Anabrus simplex. The sequence goes on from NC_090266.1 coordinate 312,082,250, forward strand.
TTGTGTCGGCAATCACATTCTAATTATAGTAAAACTAATGCCGTGTTGGTATACTAGGTATTTCGTTGCTAACTTGCAAGAGATAAAAAAGATGTTATACAATAAAGAGGTCCGATTTGAAGATTGAATGCAAAATCACAATTATGAAATTATGCCCCGAGTGTAATTAATAGATGAAACGCGCGAGAAGAGGCCGGAAGGCCATGTCGTGAAGAAAATAAATTAGAATCATCTTTAAGGAATAGGAAGACGACGTGATAACTGAAGATAATTAGCTCGATGAATTGGAGCACATATCTATGTGGATAAAATAAAAAATGTTATAAATGGTGTCAAATACCCAAACAATTATCAGGGATAACATGATATAAAGAAGAATGACAGATGAAGTCACCATTCCAAAGAAGAAGGTGCTCGTATACATTTATGTGGGAATAGTGGGCCAGTGAATGTACATAAGCAAATATAGCAATAGGATAGGAACAACGTAATGTTTATTAAATTATTCAATCATGAGCCAAATGTAATAAATTTTTTGGATGGTAACAATTTATGGATTGACTGCCTAATGGGATATGAACAATGTAATGTTTATCGAATGATTCAATCATGAGCCGAATGTAATAACAATTTTGGAGGGTAAATTATATGGATTAATATTTATAAAATGATTCAGTCATGAACCGAATGTAATAAAATTTTGGATGGTAAAAAATTATTGATTGATTTCCTACAGTAGAACCTCAGTGAGTAAACTGAAACGAAAATTGTAACCTTGTGAGCCCCAGCATTAAAAACTGTGATTTGATTTGTGCTTTTATTGACGTGGTAAATTGTGCTATTTGTCATTGACCAGGAGTGTAAAGATTTAATTATGTAGCTGCTATTAAAATACTCATAAAATATGGCGGAGATATGAGGTACTGGTGTATTTAGTGAGATATAGTACAGAGTCACTAAAGATGCTGAGATCTCTCATAACAGCACATAACAGAAATTTGGTAATCAGAATGCTTGTTAAGTGTTAAGTGTGATTGGCTGTATGCCAGTTAAATTGTGCTATTTGTCGTTTACCAGGAGTGAAAATATTTAATTTTAATGATGCTACTAACACACTCATGAAATATGGTGGAGACATGAGCTACTGCTATATTTAGTGAGATATGGTACAGAGTCACTAAAGATGCTAGTTAATATAACAACGTTATTTTATTTCATACGGCGGTAGTAAGATTGTGTCGCAGATTTGTATTCGAATCAAAGTAGGAAGGTGCATGAAAATCAAATATGTTGTAAATTCAGTGTAAGATATTACATTTCAGGTTAATGTGATCTTGTTTATTTATTTTATATTATGGACACTATGTTAACAGTGTTGTGTATATATGTGTATAATTCCAATGGTGATTTGATCCTTTAATTTAGTAGTATTAAGGAAGGCAACCCGGCGGTCATCATCATTAAATTGCAACAAATTTCTTCACCTAATTGAAAGACATCGCAAGTAAATCGCAACAACAAAAAAACTGTACCTAGTAAAGATATCATGTCATTGAACCGACCTTGGTAAATGCACTTAATGTCAAAAATAAATGTCGCGAATTTGCGTGATAATGTATGCTGATACCTGTCACAACAGCGCATAACATAAAGGTGGTAATTAGAACGGTTGTTAAGTGTGATCAGCGGTAAAATTTCTACATGTGTCGAAAGGCGAGTTCAATTTATCAATGGCAGAAAAATGTAAATGTAAATTCTTAAGTGTCCAATTACTGTCACAGTCAAAAACTTAAAATTATATTTCATGGCTGTTAAATGGTATTAATCTTTAATTTCTGTTTAAATATAAAGATGGCCATGAAAGGCAACAACAAGCCATTTGCTGACGGTGTGTGTGTAGAATAATACTAAAACTAATTATGATTAGATATGAGAGTATGTGTTCATCAGCAAAATGGTTTCACATAGCTAACAGTCTGCAATGCTAGGCTACCTAAATATTTCTAATTAATTGAATTGTAGCCGTAAAAGACTATGTTCCACTGAAAATCTTTGGTTATGACGGATTAGTTTGGTTAAGAATTTTGAAAATGTGGAACATTTTTTAAACATTTATTGGAGATTAATTAATGATTTAATTTAAGTTCGTTTTGAGTCATTGTTACGTATAGGTAGGTGATGGTTCGTTTAGACTTTGGTTTGCTTTTAGGATTATTTTTACTCCAGAGTCATTTTTAAGTATTATTTGCGCTCTTTTGAGCAGAAGTCATTTCACTTCAGCTAGAACCGACTTCTGTTAAGTTTAATTTTGTTTGATTTCATTTTTTAAAATTTATGTCAAAAATTTATTTTCTCTAAAATCAGCCTAGACTACGCCATTGTAGATTTGGTCGATCCATCGTAGTTGTTTGACGACCTCATGGCCTTAAATCAAGGAACAAGGACGTATCGCCCCTGAGGTTAGTTTCTTCGTGCTAGGTGAATAGTTTTTCATGAGCCGAGGCAAGTCTACAAGAGGATCACCGCCACACATGCAGTCAAAGGCGTACAATATATACACATAAATGATCGGAATAATTATCTGAAATCACAGATAAGGCTATTTGCGGATGATGTTACACTGTATAGGGTAGTAAACGGGTTGCATTCTTGTGATCCACTGCAGCGGGACATCAACAATAATGGGAGACGGGCAGCAGACAATCGTATGGATGAAAAGTCAAACTGTAAGTTTCATCGTGTAGATTTTAGATGCAGTTAGAAATGACAGTAAATGGAAACTGATAGGGATTCCATTAACCCAGCATAATAGAGGACGTTTGGGAGTATGACTCCTGTAGCTAACGGTTATCCGAACTTGGGAGTCAGAGAGTGATTTTAGACAGTAGATTTACCTATATGAAAATATATTGGAAGAATTGTAGGAGCAGAGTGAGATATAGGGAGGCGAATGAAAAGGGAAACGGCTCTTAGTGGCGATCCGTAAGGCTGGTGAGCGTTATTTCAGCTGAGATTTTTGAGGTAGATACTGGGTCTTTTGAGTAAGCATGCATTTTTTATGTTATCCTCTTCTGCTACTGGATTCTATAAAGAAGATGGGAGAGAGGCAATATAGGGTGAATATGTGAATGTTTGCCAGGAGATTGGTGGCCTGTAAAAGGTGTTTCGCCCCCAGATTTCAGGTTAACTGCGTCGAGGGGAAGGGGGTTCAACTATTCAGGCATATTGCAGTGAAGCAGAAGTAGGACTTAGATTACTTTTCTTGATACCTTCTTTGTTTTTGTATTTTATAAAGTATATTTACTCCAGCGATAATGATATGACTGGGAGAATTCTGAATGGATCAGGGGGAAACAAACGTACTATACTATACTGTACTTGTAAGTTTCACCAAGAGTAAAATTCCTCTGAGATATGATTATTGTGTTGATGGAGTGATAGTACCTCATGGGCAACAATGTATGTTCCTAGATGTTAATGTAAGGAAATAAATGCATTGCGGTAATCATATTAACGGGTTTTTAAGAAATATTACAGATCTTTTCACATGATTATGAAAAGTACTAAGTGATTGTAGTAAGGTTGTATAAAATATACTTACTCCCGTGACGATGATATGAGTACAGTATGGCTCTAGTCTCTGAGATACTCGCGAGGACTACTTGATACAAGAACCGGAAAATACAAAGGAAAGCAGCACGATTTGTTCAGAGTGATTTCCGAGAAAGGAGTAGTCTTACGGAAATATTTGCAAACGTCGGGCTGGGAAGACATGGGAGCAAGGAATCGAGATGTACAACTATGTGGTATGTTTCGGGCTGTCAGTGGCGAGTTTGTGCGGAATGACATAAGTAGACGAATAATGTTGAATGGAGATTTTAAAAGTAGGAGAGATCATAATGTGAAGATTAAGTTGGAATTCAAGAGGTCAGATTTGGGAAAATTATCATTCATAGGATGAGGAGTAAGGTACTGGAATAAATGATGAAGTGAATAATTCAATTCATTTCCAAGTTGGTTGATAATATTCAAGAAAATATTAGGTAAACAAATGATATGGGATCTTCCGCCTGAATGCAGATCATTGATTGATTGGTTGATTGATTGATTGATTGATTGATTGATTGATTGATTGATTGATTGATTGATTGATTGATTGATTGATTGATTGATTGATTGATTTGTCTGCTGCAAGTATATTATAAGGAAGGCATCTGATGTTTGGGTTTGAGGCATCTCAAATGGAGGGGAAAAAATTAACAATTTTCGGTATGCAGATGAAACCACCCTGCTTGCCAACATTGAGAAAGTGCTTCAGATACGCTAACAACAGTGAAGTAAGTTAGTTTTTAGTATGAACTGGTGCTGAATCTCAGTAAGTCCAAACTAATGGTGATTGATGGTGCTGTACAGGTCATGCTCACAGTTCGCTTAAGAAGAAGGATACAGTGCACAACTGCGTATACCTTGGGTCAACTATCAGTGATACGAGAAGTTCCGAGAAAGAGCTGAGGAGAAAGATTTTGCTAAGACCAGTAACTATGATCTACAAGAACACGGTAATTAATAATAATACAAAAATTCATCACGCGAAATGCTGTTATTCTTTGTTTTCGTGTGTGGCTCTGAAAATTGGACCGTAAAGTCTTCGGACAGAAAATGCTGAAATGACTTTGAAATGAGGTGCTGGCTTAAAATGCTACATGTGCGTTGGACCGCATGAAGAACCAATGCGTCCATATTTCAGGAGCTTAAGACTTTAAAGCGACTTTCTTCTAGTATCATTGAAAGAATACTTCAAATATTTGGACGCATTGCAAGACAACCTGGAGTAAATATAGAGAAGTTAATCATGGGCTAGAATGTTGAGGGGAGTAGACCACGGCGAAGGACTTCAACCAGAGGCATTTTATAGTTGAAGACAATGCCAGAAATGTAGTAATATTTGAGCCGTTGCCTAGAGAGAGAAAAAAAAACTGGACTTGGAACTGGCCTCAGATTTGCTGCTGGGTTTTACATCACAGTGTGGGTGATATGAAAGTGGGTGTACCTTTGGGTGAGGTGCTGCGTCATGTGGATAGTGTGTGCTGCGCTCTGTTGGGCGAAGTAAAAAGTAGTGGAAATGGGTGGTAAATGTTAACAGCATCGAGGCTTATGGAAACTTTGGAGAGCCCAAATTCTTTGATGTAAACGGGCTGGAAGCTTGCGAGGTCTGCTCAAGTTATCAACGAGACGCTTATAATAATAATAATGATTTCTCGTATGGCTACGAGAGTTGGACTATAAAGGATTTGAACAAAGAATCAACAGAAAAAGCTTCGATGGCTTCGAAATGTGGCGCTGGATTAGAATGCTACGAGTGCCTTGGACCGCATGAAGAACCAATGCGTCCATATTTCAGGAAGTTAAGATTGTAGGACGCCTTTCTTCTCGTATTGTTATTATTATTACTCTTATTATTTTCAATGTGTGTATGTGTGTATTCCGTCTGTGTTTGCTGCACTTGGTAGGTGATGTGTGTATCCTGCGAAATATACAATTACGGGATGCGTTTTAACCTTTTATGGGGCAGAAGTCCGGGGGTTGATCAAAAATTCTGAAACTTTGTAACATGTGTCTCTGCCAATCTTGAAACCCAATTCAGTAAAAAATATCAGAAAAAGTTAGGTGTAGGTAGGTTTAATGAGGTGTCCGACACATTGGCTGAACGGTCAGCATACTGGCCTTCGGTTCGGTGGGTCCCGGGTTCGATTCCCGGCCAGGTCGGGGATTTTAACCTTAATTGGTTAATTTCAATGGCACGGGGACTGGGTGTATGTGCTGTCTTCATCATCATTTCATCCTCATCACGATGCGCAGGTCGCCTACGCGAGTCAAATAGAAAGACCTGCATCTGGCGAGCCGCGCCCGTCCTGGGATATCCCGGCACTAAAAGCCATACGACATTTCATTTCATGAGGTGATAAATTAGTATACCAATGCCCATTTAGATAAGGCGACGAAACGAACGGCGGGCAGTGGTATAATAATTGACCACCACGCTTAAATTTTGATACATCCCAGATAACGCGTGCTAACACATAAAGAAGATCAGATTTAATTATAAAATCATCAAAATTTTAAATTCAGCACACTGACAACATCATTAGGACAAAATGCCTATAATTAAAATACGGCGAAGTAAAATATTGTAGTAATTCAAGTGTCTTACTGACTCTCGTGAAACGGTCTGAAGCAACCTTTACATAGAGCCTCATCCCATGTTTTTCATATAAAATTGCTACGCTTTTACCCTTCTTTTGTGCTGCAATACGCGCATCTGCGGTAAGTCCCAATCTCAGGAATGTGAGCACCAGCATTACACAACCTGATAGTTTTGTCAACGGTGGAAGCACCATATGGATGGTTCCTCTTTCTGGCCTTCCTAGTGGATGACATAAATCCGGTCTTCTTCTTGCTTGTAAATTTACCAATTAGCTCATTGGCTAGCTTGGATCGGAACTGTAGGTGGGGAAAGAACTTTCTTTGTCCTCCCTTTTCCGTCTCAAACTTATAAATTATGAAACTGTGAACAATGCAACGAGGTAATACAATACCTTCACCCACCATCGCCTACTGTTCCATTAAATGTCGTAGAATGCTGCATTCTGCTGGTCGGCTAAATCTATACCTCACATATATGTATTATATTCAACAATGCTTTCTGTGCAGTCAACCATTTCACGCTCGCCAGAACAAGGAAGATCCAAATTTTAGTGATTTTTACAAATTCTGGGCTTCAAGCCCATCCCTTCAAAATTTCTGAGCTCCCAGCTCAAATTTACAAAGAGCACAATTTACAAAGAGCACAAATTTACCGAGCTCGATAGCTGCAGTCGCTTAATTGCGGCCAGTATCCAGTATTAGGGAGATAGTAGGTTCGAACCCCACTATCGGCAGCCCTGAAAATGGTTTTCCGTGGTTTCCCATTTTTACACCAGGCAAATGCTGGGGCTGTACCTTAATTAAGGCCACGCCGATTCCTTCCCACTCCTAGCCCTATCCTGTCCCATCGTCGTCATAAGACCTATCTGAGTCGGTGTGACGTAAAGCAACTAGCAAAAAAAGCACAAATTTATTCAAGGGCAGAAATCCCCTAATCCATGTAGCTCTTTCTCCCGAAATACAATTTCTATCCTTATTGAGGCACTCTTTACAATTACAAAATTTGAAAGCTCTCGGTTCCGTACTGGCTAATCAAGGCAACATTACATCAATCTCGGGTCTCTCCTACCACCATTTGCAAATGGAACTTATTTTTTCAGGGGTATTAAATACCCAACCTACTGGGCCTTCGTGGAATAAGAATAACAGGTTAAATTAATGGCCCGAACACAAAATGAATGGAGGCGTATACTTGTGCTCTTAGATATGAACACTAAAAAACTAAGGGGCTCTAGGCCGATGAAACAGGGGCAATTCCAAAACTACTGAGGTGACTCGTATAGAAATTACTTTACCACATTACAGAATGGAAAACAGTTATAAAACGTAGTCACCTCAAACCAAGATGAAGGGGCGTTCGAGAGGGCAATTCACTCTCTATCCCCGATTTACAGTTAAAGATTTAATGAAGTTTTTACGTTAGCCGGAAGAAAGTTACATTTTAGAAAAGTTGTTACATACTAAAGAGTCGGACCTTTCCCTCGGGTTAAACTGCGGAGTTAGCAGGAAAGAATAAGGTTATGTGGCCATTACCTTGTAGATGTTCTAGTTGCCGACGAAAGAGGCCGCCCGCCTCCTGCTTAACACACACACTCAGATAGACGTCGATCAATTGGCCAAGAAACGTGATAAGCCGCAGTTTATAAACCCTCAGGGAAGGTTCGAGATCATTCAAGACTCTCAATTTAATTGGTCAATTTCAAAGTTACACTCAGAATTGAACAAGAAGCCTGTGATAGGTTGAAAATTAATTACAGAAATTTGGGATTGGCTAGATTCAAAACTGGCGGAAAGAAAAGGTAAATATTGCCAACTCAAAAATAAATGAACATCAATCAGTTACAAAAACCTAGAAATACAAAACTTCTTTAAATTATAGGTTCTTTCACTTTGCACCAGAGGGCATGATCATAAATTTTTTGTAATGTCATCTATGGGAGAATGTCCAAACTTCATGATGAATGGCAAACAAAACAAGGAGAAATTCACTCAGATTAGAAAACTGTACAATAACAAAATTACATAATATTTCGGTGGCGACATCTTCTGATTAAAGTTCCAATTTCCAGTTGTAGTAGTTTCCACATTAGTTCGATAGTGGAGTTCATTAAGGCGCTAATTTGGATGCGCGGCGTTGAGGAGTACATCCCGGTACAGACCTCCCTCCCCCCCCAAATGTCCTTCCTTAGGGTGACACAGAAGAAATTTGAGAAAAAAATTCAGTTGAAAAGTTTTTTTTGAAGTTGATACGTAGTAACTTGTTTAACTCTATCTTTAGTGTCCTTGTTGTTGTAGAATGTTAAACACATGTTGATAGATTTGACGGCAAGTCCTGCTGCCGCTTGCCGATACCCAGGAGAAGGTCGCCCGGACCACCCGAGTATTCTGATTTACCGCTCTGCCGCTACTATGAGAGGGGTAATCGTGGTGATGGTCGCCGCAGATTAGATGTATATTGACAATCCCCAGAAATGTTGGCGGTAGGGTTACCGCACTACAGCCTTTGCCGTGAAGGAGGATTCCGGCGCGCCGTTCATAGGGAGGCCTTACTAGAGCGAAGTGAGCCCTTTCTTCTCTCTTGTGTCCCTCGCAAGATGTTCCAGTACGGCGGCAGAGAGCTGAGGGGGCACTCAAACATTAAGATCTCGGCGACAGAGAAGTGTTGTTGGATACCTGAGAGTACGAACTTTATTGGTGATGCAGAGGGGTGGGCGGCGTGGAAGGTGCTTTTGTGCCAATAGTGCGCAGATGCAGGAGACGGGGACTTGGTAATGGCCACTAAGGATTTGGCAGCAGGAAAACCAGAGGGGAGGATCGTACATACAGATCATACACATAAATAAATAAAACCCTAGGGCAGAAAACCTCCAATAAAAAATATAACCTTCAAAACTCCTGCTAAATTTTAGTGGCAGAAAAGTACTGTACGGGTTTCACCTGGGAGAGGTGGACCATAAAGATCCATCCTCTCTGTGGCTGGATTACTTACCAACAATGTAACTGGCGTCAAAAAATCCAAAATGACGCAAGCCCATGAAATCTGGGGGCAAGCTTTACCCGCGGGAACAAAGTTTCTAACCATGACTTGATCTCCGACTTTTAAATTGGTGGGCCTCCGTCCACGATCATATCTTTCCCTAACCTTTTCATGAGATACCTTCAGGTTGTGCTTATCCTTCTTCCATAGATACCTAATATTATCAGGATCTATTGTCTCTGGTAAAATATCATTGAGTGACAAAAGGTTAGAGAGCTGCGTGTTAGGCACAAATTTAAACATAAGAGGTGCTGGAGTAAACTTATGGGACTCATGAACCACCGAATTTAAAGCAAAGGCCAACGTATCCCACGTGGAATGATCTTCATTATGAAATCGATGAGAGGCGATCAAAGATTACGATTAACCCGCTCAGCCAGAGATGGTTGAGGATAATACGCCGAAGTAGTTACATGTGATATAGACAAATCAAAACAGAATTTACGGAAGAGGTTGGATGTGAATGCCTTAGCATTATCAAAAACTATATATTGACAAGGACCAAAAGAAGCAAATAATGTATTTGAACAAGAAATGGTGGATTGAGCGGTGGCCAGCTTAGTCGGGAATAACGAGGAAAATTTCGTGAAACCATTTACACACACTAGAACGAATTTGTTGGCGTTCCCCCTTGATTGGGGGAAGGGTCCGACGTAGTCTATATAGAGGCGTTCAATTGGGAACATGCATCAATTTCAGAAATATTTTTTTTGAAAAGTACACCAATGAAATAGTACGTAAACGTATTACATTGTGGTATGTTGCCTTGTTTTCTACCATTAAAAAAATATTTAATAGTGCCTTTCCGCAAGGCGAGTGAAACGGCCTCTGACGTAAGCGGCGCGCTGTGACGTCACGATCCAGTACCGCATGGAGCTCTACCAGCCGTTGTGCATCAGCCTTTTTTAAAAGCCGATTGTTTATTATTCATGATCGCGAATAACTTCGAAATGACAGAAGGAAGGTTCAAAACAGCACAGTCAGACAATCTATCATGTGTAGATGTCATCATTCTTGAAAAGTAGTGACTTTTGTGGCCGCAGAAATTCGCGGATAACAAGCAAGTTTGTAAGTGGCGTCTTTTATATACGTGCAATGTACTGTAACCCATAGTATTAGGATAACAACTAACCTGGATAGATATCACATCACTTTCAACATTTCCTTCTAGACTGATTTCCCTATTAAAGAATAACATTACATTTTCGGGCTTTCAGCATTAGTAAAGTAAGAAATCGGATTTCAGCACTAACATAAACATATAGGTAGCATTATAGTACTAGTCCGCTTCTGTGGTGTAGTGGTTAATGTGTGCCACTCCCGGAGGCCCGGTTTCAATTCCCGGCTCTGCCATGAAAGTTGAAAACAAATAGTACGAGGACTGGAACGGGGTCTACTCAGCCTCGGGAGGTCAACTGAGTAGAAGGGTTTCGAATCCCACCTCAGCCATCCTCGAAGTGGTTTTTCGTATTTTCCTACTTCTCCTCCAGGCACCTAAGGCCACGGCCGTTTCCTTCCCTCTTCCTTGTCTATCCCTTCCGATCCTCCCATCCTCCAACAAGGCCCCTGTTGAGCATAACAGGTGAGGCCGCCTGGGCGAGGTAATGGCCCTCCTCACCAGTTTCATCACCATACTCAAAGTCTCACGTTCCAGGACACTGCCCTTGAAGTGGTAGAGGTGAAATCCCTCGCTGAGTCCGAGAGAAAACCAACCCTGAAGGATAAACTGATTAAGAAAGAAAGAAAGAAGGAAAGAAAGAAAGATCATAGTACTATAGGGCTATAATCTATCATTCCCAAAAAAATATATATTTATGGTTGGGACAACTGGCCTACCCACTTCCAGTGCCCATGAAAAAGAATTAAATATCTTTGTGGAGGGAAAAATGTTAAACATGATAAAGATAAATATGACTTCATCTAGTTTTCACAAGTCGGGCTGAGTGGTTCAGACTGTTGAGGTGCTGGCCTTCTGACCCCAACTTGGCAGGTTCGATCCTGGTTCAGTCCGGTGGTAGTTGAAGGTGTTCTACTCGTGTCGGTAGATTTACTGGCACGTAAAAGAACTCCTGCAGGACTAAACTCCTGCACATCGGCGTCTCCGAAAATCGTAGAAGTAGTTAGCGGGGCGTGAAGCCAATAACATTAATTACATTTGGCTTTTAACAAGCTGAGCATACCAGGAAAGAAAAGTGTCCTGGTGACATTTTAGTCGCTCAATACAGGAATGTCTTTGGGTGCTGTGACTTTTACTTCTTTTTTTTTTTTTTTTTTTTTTGCTGTTTGCTTTACGTCACACCGTCACATATAGGTCTTATGGCGACGATGGGACAGGAAAGGCCTAGGAATGGGAACAAAGCGGCCATGGCCTTAGGTACAGCCTCAGCATTTGCCTGGTGTGAAAATGGGAAACCACGGAAAACCATCTTCAGGTCTGCCGGCAGTGGAGTTCAAAACCCACTATCTCCCGGATGCGAGCTCACAGCTGCGCGCTCCTAACCGCACGGCCAACTCGCGCGGTATTTTTACCCTTCGGTTTATTGACTTGGCTTGTATAACCTAAAACTTAGGCTAAGTTGGATAATATTTTAAACACCTACATCACTATTTTCACCTGTGTGCAATTATGTTATTTATTTCATTAATATTATGATAATTATTATAATTGAGCATTGTTAACTTATAAGACCCCAACAGACAAGCATTGGTTTTGTGTAGAGTTATACATTTGTTAAATTCACGTTGTTTCCTTTCATGATGTACACGCCTATTCTTTGTTACATTATAGAGTATTTAGATATAGCCTAAATTTCTTTACCAATTAAGCTCTTCAATAAAGACATACATAACTGTCCCATGCCAAGATATATTGGTAGAATCAGAGCTGTCAAAATGGTTCATAACCCCTTTGATTTATTATCTTGACGTGGATCACCCAAAACATAGGTTAGGTTTGGAGAATACTTTAATAATCAGCATTATTTAATGCACTGTTTATTACTTTCATATTCCAAGATGTAATTTAAGCATTTAAATAAAGCATCATACATTAAAATTTAATGTTTTACCACTAGAACAGCTGACATGGAAAAGTGATTTGAAAATTCAAACAAATTCATCTTGCGTTAAAATCTTTAAAAACAATACACTGTAGACTTTTCCGATATATCACCAGCATTTCTCTGGCTCACCAAAATCCATTTCTCCCTAGTTTTAGCGTCTTTGGAACATTTATAAACAATTTGTTTGGTATGGTATGCGATGTGCTATTGCACATCGGAACTCTACACCATTTATAAGTTTTCTGCCTCACTGTCTGCGCAGGATTCATTTTAAGTCTAAAATATACCACTCAGATTATTATCCAATGTATAGACCTCGAATTTAACCATACTAGACACTAACGTAAAGTAGAAATACGCGAAGTGTATCCTGCTTCTCACAGCACACTATGTGTTATTTCGTCTGCTAATTCAGTCAACCTGTACGATGACGTCAGACCAATGAGATCGCGTACTTGCGTGACGTGACATTTTCGTAGATTTTTATCACGTTTGGAGTTATTATTTGTACATTCTGATCACATTTTTGAACTCTGCATGAAATTTTGAATCAGATTAGCATATTTTTAATTAAAACCCCGGATCATGCATGTTCCCTATTGGGCCCGACGCTTGAAGGGAAGATAATAGACTTAGCTTAGTGGACAAAGTGGGTTTACTAAGCAAGCAAGACTTACAAGCTTTAAACAATTCACGAATTTCGCCGTCCTTACCTTTCCAAATGAACATCTCTCGGATCTTTCCCGACTTTTGAAGATCCCTAAATGCCCCCCCCCCCCCCCCTAATTGGGTCTCACGATTGTACTTGAATATCATAGGTACAAGCACGGCTGGAACCTATACTTTCATCTTTTGGTCATGCCTCGACGGGCAACACAAAACCCCGTTCCTCAACACATAAAGGACAACAAGTTCCCCAGAAGAACGGGTTTAAATAATAGGGGCCAGCACCGGATATTCCCGTTGATATTTTCAATATCCCTAAACAACGTGGGGCATCAATTAGAATGGAGTTTACACCCCAAGGTATGGGCGCGGGAAGAGAAAAACTATCTTCCTGTTCGGTGGTCTCCACATCATTAGAAAACATGCGGCTTAGTCTTACATCAAATTGGAAAGCAGAAATCCCGATGGCCCAGCGGGCTATACGACCTGTACGACGCGGCCTAGCTAAGACCCAACTTAAGGCTTGATTATCTGTTTCCAGGTCGAACTTTTCATGTTCCAGAGAGAGGCGGAACTTCTCTAATGCAAATAAGACTGCCAAACACTCAAGTTCATAGATGGCATATTTAGCCTCTTGGGCTGATTATGCCCTGGACGCATAAGCTATGAGTCGTCTTCCGAGTTCAGTTTCCTGAAGAAGAACAGCACCCACAGCGCCCGTTTTCAATACGAGCTCATAGAAAGAGTATCTTGGCATCAATTATATTTATTCTCTAAAGAATGGTCAAGGAAATAAATCTTATACAGCGAACAGAGAGAGAGACCGGGTTGACGTGCAAGTGTTTTCGACGAGAGGTTAAATGCCATACCTACCATAAATTTTCCCGAGGACTGACCGGGAAGTACAACAAGAAAGTTGGGGCGAGGAATGACAATGGAACAGGAGGAAACAATACACTCGATATCCAGCTTCACGGTTAAAAGAGGTGTGACGGAAGTGTCATAAAGCAATTGGAAAGGAACGCAATTGAGCCAAGCGATACATTCACAACAGATCTGACCTAACGTCAAAAATACAGAGTGGAGGCCAAGAAAATATGACCAAGCTCGAACAATAGTAGAAAGTCTAACCCTATCCCGCAGGAACAGGGAAGAATCGAGGTCAGTGCAAGGAGTCACAAATGACCAGCCAATGAGGGAAAGCGTCACGTAAATTATCCTTGTAGGATTGGCTGAGGCCAAGAGAAACCAAAATGAAGAATATACTGGAGGGAGGAAACCTAGTTGAAAAATTTAGCCGCGCAGGACATGGAAAGGCACTCTCTAATCCTTAGTGGTATCGTAATCGCAGTTGTAGTCTTATCGACATCAGAATTCTTAGTCTTAGTATCATTCGTCGAACAGTTTATTTCTCGTTCACAGATTGTCAGATTCTTGTACTTGTGAATCGGCAAGCGAGTTCGGGTTACTTTGGACGTCTCACTGGTACACTCTACCTATTGACTTGTGCCATTCATATTTACAGGGAGATGCATTGAGACGCTGTTACATTGTGTTAATATTTAGATATCATTTTACCTCGTGTCAGAGAGTTGTTTAGGCACTCTGAATCTCAAGTCCGGAAAACGCAGTTATCCGAACTTATAAGAAAATAATAATCAGAGAAACAGTTATTCTTAATCAGAGTTATCATTTTACAGTCGAGTCCATCGGAAAATGCGCGACGGTGGAAGGCTATTGTTCACCGCATAAAGTGACAAACGTGTGCGTGACCGACGTCGAGGTCCAAATCGCGTCCCGGAAATACAGAACAGTGGTGATCGGCAGTGCGGGAAATGTTCTGTCGGGCGATCGCGGCGCGAACGAACGGGTAGACCCATGAACTGTGAGCAGAGGGAGAGAGAGACAATGTTAGCACCAAAATTTAATACCAGTACAAATTCTAGGATGCTATAGTAGCCACACAAATTCAGGAGCTTAGGTACACATAGCTCATAAGGTGACCATAATTTTATAGTGCCACCATCCTACCGACGAGACGTCATTGCACGAGATATTCCGAAAACGCAGCCTCAGGAGCAACCTGTCCAGGGCGAGGGCGCGACAATGGAGAACAGCAGCGGGACCACAGGGAAGACGGAACTGATATCTGGACATTCTACGTCCACTACAATGATGGCTTAAACAGGATGGGGCCGTCCGATCCGAAGCAAGGAGTGACCTGAAGGCTGAGTAGCAAACATACCATTTTAATTATGTAGCACTTTACGTAGATATTTAGAGGGATTTGTAAATAGTAGTTTTAATTTGTGGAATTTTGTATTTCTAAAGAGGCAGTCGCCGGTAACGTAAGAGTAGAAGCTAGAATTGGTAAATGAATCGACCCATTTCATCTCATTTCATCTTGTTTTGTGTGGGAACTTAACGTAAGAATGCATGTCATTTGGAAATAAAATGTAAATAATGGTCAAATCAATGTGGATAATTACATTTCATTCAGTGATAGTTTTTCCTTCTTAATAAACGCGCAGACAAGCCTCAAATATAATGTCAGGCCTAGTGTAATCTAGTAGTATGCATGCTATGAAATGAATGAGGACATGCACGGATATGTGTGATTTTCTATGTGTGCTAGAGGATGAAAATGATTGTCACATGCACGTTGTCAGTTCTTCGATCGTAATCAAGAGTAGAATCATCGAGAAATTTCAAAGTGTTAAATGAAATCAATGAAATGTTCGGTCTCAAATGAGTGTTGATAAGTGTTAAAATTCAGCATCTAGGAATGAACCAAGTAGTCAGACGTAAATTTAAGGAATAATTCCGGTTGTCGCAGAAAGAGTTCATATTTACAGGTCCTCGTATTCATAGAATGGTCTAACTAAACGTGGATAAAGTCTTCATTGTAATGACACGATAGACAGGTGGAATCAGATTATAGTGTACAGACAGGCCTTGGGAAGGTAATAGTGAGATTGAGAAGTGTAATTCGTCAAGTTATAGAGATTAGGGAGCGTGTGTGATCTCCCCAGTGTGTAATGCCGCCAGGGCTAGTGTGGTCGGGCGAAGCGAATAGTTAATATCCCAAGGATTTTCATAAACGACGGCCCATGCGCATTCATCACCCACAGTTTTATTTAATAAGTTAAAAATTGCTTTCGGTAAGTGACCTGGGAAGGGCATATACTAGGTTCATTTCAGGGATAGTCATCGTTGGTATGAATGACAGGCGAACAGTGTTCATGGCTGAATGTTAACATTATGTATTTTGGTTTGTATGTGAGACTGACATTATGTTTACAGGTATTGTGAGTGCGTCATGTGTTTAATTTATGTTGTAAATAATGTGTGTCCGAGGTAAATTGAAATCCACGTGAGGGATAATATAAGTGATTTGATAATATTGTTTGTGCATAAGAAATTAGTTAGTGCGATTCATTTTACCAAGCTTTAGAGCTAGTGTTAGTCATCCCTTAAATATTTACGTAGAGGTCGGATAGGATTTCACCATAATACTTTGTGGGCATGAAATTTAGCTACTCACGCCATTCAACAAGAAATAAAATACAAGCACAGGTTTGGTTTTGCTTCGACAAGGAATTTAAATCCACGGGTGTAAATAGGAATATTTGTGTTAATTATATAAAGGGCTTTGGACGTTCATATACACAATGAGTTTTACACTTATTGAATCCAGGGATGTTTAATTTGTTTTTGTTTAATTTGCCTTACTATTTGTGTGCTTATTTTGAATAAATTAGGATCTGTTTAAAATCAACTCTTGTCCATTATTCAGTAGATAGCTTCACCCACCATACAATGTCTGTTTATCGAAGTATATGTTCCCAAAATCTGAAATAACGATAAAAGTTCGAATTTTTCACAGAGGGTTAGGACCGGACACGCCTGACTGGCTGGCTAGTTGGGGCATCACCAGATTTTGGTGACCATAAGGCAACACCACCGCCGATGATGAGGCGTCGGTTTGGACAATGAATTTCTTGGAAAAATCAGGCATTGCAAGAACCGGGGCGTTACAATGAGCTGATTTCAGATCTTCAAAAGCGGCTTGTCGAGACGACCCCACTCAAATTTGACGCCTTTCCTACGGAGTTAGTTCAAGGGCGTCGCTCTGTTAGCGAAGTTAGGAATAAATTTCCTAAAGAAATTCACCATGCCTATGAACCTGGCAATAGCTTTCGTGCCCTTAGGATGTTTGAAATCACGGATGGCCTGTGTTCTGGAATGATCGATAGAAACACCATCGGGCGACACAATATGCCCTAGGAATGACATTGAATGTTTAGAAAAAGCTACCATAGCTAACTTCACAGTCAACCCGGCCTTACGAAGGCGATCTGTACTTCCTTTAGATGATCTCGGTGTTCTCCAAAGGTCTGAGAAAATACGTCGACATCATCAAGATAATGATATAGGTATTCAAACTTGATGTCGGAGAAGACCCCAACAGTCTAGTGAGCACAACTGCCCCTGTGGGGAGCGCGAAAGGCACGCGGTGGTACTCATACAAGTTCCAATCCGTGGCAAAAGCTGTTAGATGTTTCGATTCTTCAGCTAGAGGGATCTGATTGTACGCCTGATTGAGATCCAGGATGGTAAAGAACTTAGCTTTCCAAAACCATGAAAAACAAAAGTGAATATCGGGAAGAGGCACAGATTGTAACACCACCTTCCGATTTAAAGCCCTATAAACAATGGCAGGCCTGAAGCCACCTTGGTGTTTCGGCACCAAAAAATGGGCGATGAATACACCGACTTAGAGGGTCGAATAATTCCGTCCTAAACATTTGGTCGGTGATCCCTTTAAAAGCCTTCATTTTAGATGGAGACAGCCTATAGGGTGGAAACCTCAGTGGGATCGAGTCCGTAACCTCAATCTTGTATTCAATAAAGTCAGTAACACCAAGAGTATCGGAAAATACATCCGGAAACGAATGACACAATTTACGAATACTCTCAGCCTGCTCCTCGTCTAAGGTCTAACAACATCTCATCCTGGTTAGGCGAAACAGATGAACATGGCACAGAATTACACTTAAGCAAAGGATTTTTACAATTATTAACAAATTTGAAAGTGCACGACTTGCTTTGAATGTCGAGCACCAGACCAGTGGAAGATATAAAATCTGCTCCTACTATTATGGGGTAAGACAAGTGTTTGGCCACAAGCAATTTTACCTTCCTGGTGAATTTAGAAATGCGAATTTTGGCAAAGATGAGACCTAGAATTTCTAATGGAGGGGAATTAGCCGAAACGTATTGAACCGAAGACGAACAATAATCAGAAAATTTACAAACAGACTTTAATTTAGAATACCAGTCAGCCGAAATAATAGAACAAATGCTCCCATAGTCTAATAGAACAGTGGTCTGTTCACTATTCAATTCAACTTTAAGAAATGGTACAGGTGCGGAGATCTCCGCCGCAATCCTCAGGCATTCTTTTGGTCCTTCAAATGATAAATTAGAAGAACTCTTATCCTTACCCGAGCTTTCGCTGGGTTTAACAGGGCTGAGCCTTGGGAAAATGATCCTGCCGACTCAGCCGATGACACTAGTCACTTTCTATTATCAGAGTTCGCGGAGGTTGCACCAGAAGTTGAGCAGGAGGGGGTGCTATTAGCATTAGGGCAATTCCTGGCTAGATGAGTAAAAGATCCGCATTTGAAACATCCTTGTGATGACCCTGCTCCATTCTTTGTCCCACTCGATTTGATCAAAGGGCACTTGTTACGGAGATGTTCCGTAGACACACAAGCATAGCATTTACGGGTGGTGAATGTTCGGCGAGGTGAAGGCCGAAAATTATTAGAAGACGGAGGGGGTTCCTTATCGACTCGTAAGTTGTCGGCGTACCGCACTCCTTCGGTTGAGACTGCCATAGCCTCTAATTCTGCAAAACTTTGAGTACGCGACTCGAAACACAGATACAAGCTGTAGGGCGGGGAAATCCCTTCAATAATCGTCTGCACGATTTGATCTTCGGGGAAATGAAGAGCGAATACCCTGGTGTAAAACTTAATATCTTGGATAAAGTCTGACATATTTTCATCCACTCGCTATACTGTGAAGTAGTATTTTTGAATTAATGATGACATGGCTCGAGCCGGAGTAAAATTACCCAACAGATTCGCGTAGAAGTCTTCTATGGAAGATTCTTCAGCTATTTCTTTGACTATTTCGTCCGAGAGGACAACTGTAGAGTAAGGGTAAATAATTTGAAGAATTTGGGAATGAGAGAGAGAAAACACAAGAGCGTGATGTTGGAATTCAACTAAAAACCTTAGAAAGGAAATGACATCGTTAGTAGAATTTACCGAAAACTTTGAAATTCCCCTAAGCAACATAGCCAAAGATGAGGCAAACTAATGAACCCTGGTGATATAATAGGTAACGGTCTAGAAGGTTGAGAAATCTCGGACACAGCATTATTTAAAAAGAAAGGTGGAATTGGTGTACGACGATCAGACTCGTTTTCTAATGGGGCAGAGGTTTTTTGAGTTGCCACAGATTTTCTACTTTCTACACCCTTGGAAGAATCCTCCTCACTTACAATGTTGATCGCAGGGTCCTTGTTGGTTTTGGGAGCAGCTGCCCCAGTCAACAATTCACTAACTTTATTTGACATTTCAGAAAGATGTTAAACAAGGTTACTAGCCTCCTTAGCATGATCTTCTTTCTGTTTGAGAGACAATAGCTCCCTAACCCTGTGATAAAAAAGGAACAGTCTAGCCTGCACTCTTTTAAGTTGATTAGGAGATGGATCAGTCAATTCAAAAAACTACAGAAGCTAGCTCGTTGGTGTTGTCCGTGATGGTTGAGAGAGCCTCATCATTTCCCTTTTGGTAATTCTAGGGATTCCTTGAGTTTGGCAGTATCTGCCGCAACCGTGCATTCAGACTGAACATTTCTAACTAGTAACTCATAAATCAATTCCTCCTTGCGCAAGTAGCCGGAATGGAGGACTTCGCGAGAGCCAGACATGATGAAAGAAAATTTACAAATTCAGAAGAGAAAAACATTTCCAGCGACTGAGAAAATTCTTAGAGTTCGATACGGATACTATGTTTAGCCGTCAAAAAGGGCTTAATTGTGACCCATTCAACCACGCTCTACTACCACTTGGTAGGGAATACCCGTGGAGCAGAAAGAGGTTAAATAAGGTTCCGGGGTGAATGGGTCTATCTACAGTATGAAGAATTGAATTAAAATTGTAAAAGGTTATATTTTTCTTCTAGAACTTAAAACTTAACAATCTTTCACTGAGTAAACATCATAATATATCAGGTACAATGACAAACTAGAAATAAGACAAGAAAGTTCAAAATTTTAGTGATTTTTTACAAATCCTGGGCTTCAAGCCCCTCGCTTCACAATTTCTGAGCTCCCAGCTCAAATTTACAAAGAGCACAAATTTATTCAAGGGCAGAAATCCCCTAATTCATGGAGCACTTGCTCCCGAAATACAATTTCTATCCTTCTAGAGGCACTCTTTTTGCAATTACAAAATTGAAAAAGAGCTAACAAGCTCTCGGTTCCATACTGCCTACTCAAGGCAACATTACAACAATCTCGGGTCTCTCCTACCACCATTTGCAAATGGAACTTATTTTTACAGGGGAATTAAATACCCAACCTGCTGGGCCTTCGTGGAATAAGAATAACAGGTTAAATTAATGGCCCGAACACAAAATGAATGGAGGCGTATACTTGCGCTCCTAGATATGAACACTAAAAAACTAAGGGGCTCTAGGCCGATGAAACAGGGGCAATTCCCAAACTACTGAGGTGACTCGTTTAGAAATTACTTTACCACATTACAGAATGGAAAACAGTTATAAAACGTAGTCACCTCAAACCAAGATGAAGGGGAGTTCGAGAGGTTAATTCACTCTCTATCCCCGATTTACAGTTAAATATTTAATGAAGTTTTAACGTTAGCCGGAAGAAAGTTACATTTTAGAAAAGTTGTTACATACTAAAGAGCCGGACCTTTCCCTCGGGTTAAACTGCGGAGTTAGCAAGAGAGAATAAGGTTATGTGGCCATTACCTTGTAGATGTTCTAGTTGCCGACGAAAGAGGCCACCCGCCTCCTGCTTAACACAACACTCAGATAGACGTCGATCAATTGGCCAAGAAACGTGATAAGCCGCAGTTTATAAACTCTCAGGGAAGGTTCGAGATCATTCAAGAATAAACTAGCCACACTCTCTTAATTTAATTGGTCAATTTCAAAGTTACACTCAGAATCGAACAAGAAGCCTGGATAGGTTGAAAATTAATTACAGAAATTTGGGATTGGCTAGATTCAAAACTGGCGGAAAGAAAAGGAAAATATTGCCAACCCAAAAATAAATAAACATCAATCAGTTACAAAAACCTAGAAATACAAAACTTCTTTAAATTATAGGTTCATTCACTTTACACCAGAGAGCATGATCATAAGTTTTTTGTAGTGTCATATATGGGAGAATGTCCAAACTTCATGATGAATGGCAAAAAAAAAACAAGGAGAAATTCACTCAAATTAGGAAACTGTACAATAACAAAATTACATAATATTTCGGTGGTGACATCTTCTGAATTAAGTTCCAATTTCCAGTTGTAGTAGTTTCCACATTAGTTCGATAGAGGAGTTCATTAAGGCGCTAATTTGGATGCGCGGCGTTGAAGTGTACCTCCCGGTACAGTTATTATTATTATTATTATTATTATTATTATTATTATTATTATTATTATTATTATTATTATTATTATTATTATTATTATTATATCCATTTAGGAAGGTTCGGCTTGTGCAGGTAACATACTATAATGGGCTGTCTCTTCCAAAGCAAGTAGTCATCCTCATGATTATGAAATTCAACAGATATTTACAACAGATTATTATTATTATTATTATTATTATTATTATTATTATTATTATTATTATTATTATTATTATTATTATTATTATTATTATTATTATTATTATTATTGCAACATCCATTTAGAAACACTCGGCTTGTGCCGGTAACATAATGGGCTGACTCGTCCTAAGCACGTAGTCCTCCACTTGATTATGAAACTCAACAGATATTTACGACAGATTATTATTATTATTATTATTATTATTATTATTATTATTATTATTATTATTATTATTATTATTATTATTATTAATTCGTACTCCATCACGAGAGGGCTAACGTTAACAAATATACATCGGAAGGAAGATATTACAGGATCATATATAATTAAGCACCTTTAATAGTAAAAATCAATATCATTAATAACTAGACAACAAGTATACATGAGCACATGTAAGCCACTTTCCAGTGTATTGAAACTCCTGTTCCTTCGTGCTTCTTTCTTCGTGAATACAAATAACCGTACCCAAACGCTACGCAGGTATTCACCATTCTGCCACAGAGTAGTTTGCCGAAAATAAAAGTGAAATGTGCATAAAAACAACATGAACCAAACTGCACGTAACACAGTAATATATATGTTTACATTAGATCTGTAGTAACGTAAGATGGCGGTGGCAGCAGGTTTTCAGCTTCACTAGCACCAATGCTACGAGATACAGCGCTGCCAGCCTTTTTACTATACGACTGTGTAGAACATGCGTGCCACTTTGCGAGATACCGGAAGACATAGTTTGCAACGCACCTACCGGAAAGGAGTTGAATCTGAGCGTAGTAGTGCACTATATACTAGGGATTATGCCAAAAGTGTCACGTTCCAAGTCTTCTTTAATTACGGTGTGGTTACAGGAATTTCCCCATTTCACCTAGGGTGGCAAACAATATTCTGTGACGTTTGCAAAAAAAGAGGTATGTGAAACGTGATTTATATTTACACCTAACGAGTTATTATCAGTTTAACAAAATAAACACGGTTCTTAACTGATGCCTAATAAAATACATAAAATTCAATCAGCCCAATAATATTTTAGAACATATATGAGTCTAATTTAGGCAGCTGAAATAACATTTAAGCACGTAAAACCCCGAGGTCTAGTATTCAATATTGTATGTTTCTGTGGTTGTTGGAAGTGCAGTGTGTTGTCTTAATATGAAGAGAAGAAATTTAAACACACACAATCAATCAGTCCCCGAGACGTGAAAAATTAAGTAAACGCGATAAAAATCTGCGGTCCATCCGGTTATCGAGTCCGGGAGCTTCTGTTCCGAAGGCATCAACGTTCACCAATCAGCCAAGGTTTCGTTCAAAACGAAATCATTATTGGGATTCATTTTTTCTATCCCTCTCGTAGTATAACATTGCAAAAATTATGATTCAGTTTCATTATTTTTGTCAGTTTTAACATGCAATTTTTGTAGTTTCAATCTTGCCGGCTGATGTTTAATGCCAGGACCCCAGGTGCGCCGCTATCTTCAAGTCTCTCAATTTAACACGGGAGAATACGGACGTGTATAGTATTGTCTATAGAGTATTTGTTTTTACTACGATCCATTAGTTCGGCAACTCCAGCTGTCATGACAAATTCAGTAAGATGTGAGCTTCGTATCTTTACTGACAATCCTTCACACTTCGAGCAAATGTCGACTTGCAGTCGTCCAAATGTTAAGTTAAAACTGTCCCGGAAATAAGTTCTCAAATTAAATTTGTACTTGGACATTTTCATCCGGATATTATATTAAGAAGACTGGTTGCATTTGCTTTACATCCAAATAATGCAAATAATGCAAATCCCTCACTGAAGAATGAGTTTATCTTCTTAAGAAAATATGTAATACCATTCTCAAACTTTTGACATGTTTCCATCGGTATGATGTTACACTTCGGATTTTTGCCTCGTAAATCTCGAGTATTTCTCCCCAACGGAAAAAACATATACAGCCTACAAGCACTTTTCTCTGTTATGCCCGCGAAATTAATAAATTCTTTCTTGCACACGTATAATATTTCGTTATCTATCAAAATAAGATAAGAAAACGTGATATTCCTTGTTTTAGGATGGTCATCGCTTTGTCTTCTAGTTTTCAAATGTTGGGTTTCGATGAGCTTTATTTATCACCACTTACCTGCAATATCAACCCGTTTTCCGTGTAGGAACAGGGCATTGTTGATCTTTATAAGTGAGTTTGACGGTGTGAGGAATAAACAATATCTCCCTTCCATGATCCACCAGCGAAATGCAGACATCCTTACAGATGCAAAATGTAACACCCCAACATAAGAGAGAAAAATTACTGAACATATTTTAAGCAATTATATTTACTAATAACGTAATAATATCATATTTCAATCACCATTTATAACATTGAAGTATCCACCCGTTCTCCGTGAAGGAAAACTTCTCATCGAAAGTATTTGTATTTCAATCTTTCCATTTCGGCATTACGTAAATGTTCATTCAATAATTTTTCGCAATTTTGTTCCCTTTTTCCTTTATGTTCAATACAAGAGATTTACTATGACATCAAATGAAAGCCTGAAAGGAATAAACAGACCAGATCATTGCAATTCCTGTCCTGTCTCATCTAAATTACACAGGCAACTCAAACTCTCTTGGATTAATTTCAAATTCGGTGTGCTCCTCTGCATTGTTATCTGCTGTTTGAAGACCGACCAGATTTTCATATGAAGCAAGACCTTCGTTTGTTTTCTGAGCAGAAAATCAATGTCACTAAATTTCACTTTATTCAAGGCTCTTCCAATTCCTATTATTGTTTTCTTTCAGGACAGTTTGCTGTACTGCCAACTTGACACAAGCTCAGAACCAACGTACGTGGTGAAAGAAATCTGAAAAAACACCATTATTCAGACACTGAACAAAATGAGTATGAAGCTAGTTTTGCACTTGCAAACCATCTATGTTAATGGAGCTTGATAAGGGAACACCAAGTGCTACCTCTTAATGATGAAAATGGATTCACTCCGTTTTGCTTTGCAATCAGAAGTAGATACACACACTTTTGCATCTGCAGGCTGTTTTTCAGGTGCGTTTTAGAACAGACAGGAGGATTTTGCATGCGTTTTGCGGGCCCAATCAAATAATATTGGTAACAACTCATTTTCGAGAAAAATAGATTTGCTCAATTTTCTTCTGTATGCCTCATGTGCCTTAATATTCCTGCAATTAATACAGGGGTTCTTTACCACTCCTTACCACCTTTTAAGTTACTTGCCTCTTTCCACGTTCCAAACAATTGCTTTAAACATATTTCATAGTCTGTATACAATTTCCGTTTTCCTTCAATCATAAGTTTTAAAAATACATCATGCCTCTCTTATAAGCCTTTTGGTAATGCCTAATAGTCCGAATTTTACGAAAGCCCTTTCAATCACTAAACTACGATAAACAATTTCGTGATTTCTAATACCATTTATTACGTCAGTTTCTCTAGAGAGCTAATCTGGTTTCATCAGCACCATGTCAAGGATATTCTTGCCTCTAATTGTTTCCATCCATTTTTGAATCCGCTGTCCTTCCCAGATTAACTTATTTGCCATTTGTTTGTCATGCTTCCTGTCGTTCACATTACCCTTCCAATTTACACTTGGTAAATTGAGAACCCCTGCTACAGTCACGTTCCTTCCTGTATCATTTCCCACATAGTTCATTATCCTTCCATTAATTTCTAATCAGTGTCTATGTCACCATCTTCCAGGCCTGAACACTCGAAAAACATCAATTTACCTGTTACTTCTAGAGACGAGCTGTACACCAAGTATTTCAAGTTCTTCAGCATTAAATTTTTCGTGGCTTACAAATACTTCTTTCTCCAGAGTGAATACTCCTCTTCCTACCGTCCCTATCCTGTCAGTACGATAGAGTTCCGCTAGGACATTACTGCATAGATTATACCATTTTTCAGCCATGACTCAACTCCTATTATATTATCTGGTTTTATTTATTGAACCCATCATTCCCAGTCAACAAAAGGAACACCTCAACGTACCAGCCACCGTAGCCGAAAGTTACGTCGTTGGAAACAGAACATCCATTTTACATCGTCACTTAACGAACACCCTGTGTCCGCTTCACATTTCATCTCCGCTAAGTGAAAGTTTTAGGACACTATTACAATCTCTTTGGGCAAGAATGATTCCACATTTGCGAGATCCTTGTGGAGAATTTCGGACATATTCGAGAATACTTGGTGCTATTTGCCAAAATACGATGACTACTTGGAGGTTAATTACAATTTGGATTAAAGCAGGGGATCACTCCGTAAATTATAAGGAATTATCAAATTAACAAATCTCTTCAGGCCAAAGTTAGAAATATATTATTTAACCGTGGGAGAGTTTTGACCAACAGTACGCCACAAGAATGTGTCATCATGTTCGAGGGGTAATGATTTTCTCAACCCACTCATCAGAAATTTAGATATGGTAGATGATAATTACAATTATGAGATTAGGAAATCATTGATCGCCGAATGATTCTGATCATTATGGATGCAAATTACAAATATGAGACCCCTAGGATAGCAAATTTGTCAAGTGTTGTGAAATAATTTTGCCATTCCTCGCGCCAAAAGTCACGAGATATACACAGACGCAGGGGGTATTCTACTCATTCTGCGGTGCACGACCCATGTATTTTGACCTGTGCTCGCCTGTGTCCTACTAATATTCTGCGTGGGTGAGAAATCCAACATTGAATGCAGGTAAAATATGAAATATTCAACCTCGTTGCAAGTTAGGAAACCATCCTGTCTCTCAAGTAACAGAGAAGAATATAATAGTGCGGAAAAATGTAAGATCGGCACACGTGCGTGCGCGTGTGCGGGCGTGTGTGCGTGTGTTTGTGTGCGTGTTCAGGAGTGACGAAATAGAAGAAGTCATATCTCAGATGTGAACAAGTTACTAAAGTATGTCTGATTTTGTGATTGACTATATGTCATCGCGGAACAGTATAAGAGGTGTGCAAATAAGTTCATTGTTACAAAGTGGAAAATTGTATAGTGATACATTTAGGGCGTCACAGATGAATTGCATTTGGTCTGTAAAATTTACTACTTATTATAATGGTATTCGTAGTAGTTTAAGATATAAGAGTTAAAAATATACAGGGCGGTAATTAACTGCGATAAAAAGGGCTACCTATTGGATTTAAAATGCTGGTTCAGCCCTAAACCGTGCCTTAGAAATAAATCTGTCAGATGAAGTTAAGGCGTATACAACGCGTTATGTAGACATCTTAATGCCGTCGGAGAGTTTTCAAGAGAACATCAAGAACTTGGAGAAGTTGTTAGAAAACATCAGTTCATCAGGCTTCAAGATAAACCTCAAAATGTCTCACTTTTGTCAGAGGGAAATTTTGTTTCTCGGACATTTGATAGATTGTGACGGAGTCCGACCCAATCCAGTTAAGATCCAAGCCGTTGAGAATTTTCAGAGTCCCATCAGGATTAAAAGCGTGAGACAGTTTTTATTAATGTGCCAGTTCCTCGTGGACCATAGTCCTCATTGCACGGAAATCGTAGCCCCTCTTCAAAATTTGCTGCACGAAAACAAAAAATGACGTTGGAATGTTGAATATGAGGTATATTTTAGGCGCAAGAAGGAAATGTTGCCGAACAGCGTGAAAATTGGCTATCCGGATTTTGGAAAAATGTTCATTTTGTAGACGGATGCATCTACAGTAGGCATCGGGGTGACCTTGTATCTGGAATCTATGGATCAACCGGCGATGGAAAGCTATCTAGCTTCCTTCAGTCATAAGTTGAGATCTCACGAGATAAGGTATGGTGTGACAGAGTTAGAAATGCTCGACATCGTCCAATCATTGCAAGAATGGAAAAAGATGATATATGGTTTCCGCATTATAATCAAGATTGACCATAAGGCACATACCTTCATCATGAAGGCTGTTGCCAGCGAAAGGGTAGCTATCAGTTCGATGTGTGTATAGGAGACTACCTGCAAAGACTACTGGGAGACTACTGGCAAAAATGAGTGTAATTGGACTAGACAAAAGAGTGACTGTATGGATGGGTATATTTCTAGAAAATAGAATTCAGAGAATTAGAGTAGGCGAAGATTTATCTGTCCCTGTAGTCATTAAGAGGGGAATTCGTCAACACAGTATTATTGGACCTTTATGTTTTCTTATATATATCAATCATATGTGTAAAGAAGTCGAATAAGAGATAAGGCTTCTTGTAGATGATGTTATTCTGTGCAGAGTAATAAATAAGTTACGAGTTTGTAAGCAACTGCAAAATGACCTCGGTAAGATTGTGAGATGGACAGTAGGCAATGGGGTTAAATGTCAGGTTGTGAATTTCACAAATAGGAAAAAACCTCTCAGTTTAGATTACTGCGTTGATGGAGTGAACGTTCCTTTTGGGGATCATTGTAAGTACCTAGGTGTTAATAAGGAAATATCTTCATTGGCGTAATCACATAAATATGATTGTAAATACAAGATACAGATCTCTGCACATGGCAATGAGAGTATTTAGGGGTTGTAGAAGGATATAGAGGAGAGGGCTTATACGTCTCTGGTAATTTTTTGCTAGTTGCTTTACGTCGCACCGACAAAGATAGGTCTTATGGCGACGATGGGACAGGGAAGGGATAGGAGTGGGAAGGAAGCGGCTGTGGCCTTAATTAAGGTACAGCAATATCATTTGCCTGGTGTGAAAACGGGAAACCAAGGAAAAACATCTTCAGGGCTGCCGACAGTGGGGTTCGAACCAACTATCTCCCGAATACTGGATACTGGCCGCACATAAGCGACCGCAGCTATCGAGCTCGGTAGTGTCTGATAAACACCTGCTAGAGTATGGTCCCATATATGGGACACTCACCAGGATTATTTGATTCAAGAACTGGAAATATCCAAAGAAAACAGCTCGATTTGTTCTGGACGATTTCCGACAAATTAGTAGCGAACAAAAATGTTGCAAAGATTGGGCTTGGAAGACTTGGGAGAAAGGAGACGAGCTGCTCGATTAAATGGTATGTTCCGAGCTGTCAGTGGGGAGATGGCGTGGAATAACGTCAGTACACGATTTAGTTTGAGTGGTGTCTTTAAAAGTAGGATAGATCTTAATATGTCAGAGTGTAGTAAATAAAAAATTAAAATTCGGTACATTGATGGAATCTTATGAGACTGATGCGGTGATAGGAGTGGAATCATGGTTGAGAGAAGGGGTGGGTAATAGAGAAGTATTTCCAGAAGGGTACACAGTCTATCATAGAGACCGAGGAGATAAAAAGGGAGGGGTGGGGGTGTTTATTCTGGTGAAGGAAACTTATTTTTCATATGAATGGTTTATTGATGAAAGGGATGAAATATTAGGGATAAAATTATTTTGTGATAATATGAAGGAGGTGGGAATTATAGGAACATACAGGCCTGGAAGAGAGGAAAGAGACATGGAAATATTTGAGAAAATAATAGATTATATTCATAAAAACAATAATAATAATAATAATATGGTAATAATTGAGGGAGATCTAAACTTGCCTAAAGTTGAATGGAATGGAGCTGCAAGTGAAGCCCATGAACAGAAACTGGCAAATAAGTTAATTTGGGAGGGAGGATTTACACAAGTAGTACAAGAACCGACTCGTCTCAATAACTTACTAGATGTATTCTTGGTTAAACCATGGGAAACTGTTGATAAAACTGAGGTAATTGAAGGAATAGGTGACCATAAGGCTGTAATAATGGATGTAGGACTGGTACCAAAAAGGCTTAATAAGAGGGTCACACAAGACAAGAAATTGTACAGAAAAACTAAAGTTGATGAATTTGGGACTTACCTTAAATCACAATTCAGTTGTTGGATAAGTGAAGGGAGTTATGTGGATATATTTCGTGCTAAATTTAAAGGAATCATTTGGGAAGGAGAGAAGAGATTTGTACCTGTTAAGAAGGGTAAAATGACCTCAGACCCTGTTTATTATACAAGGGAAATAAGAAAATAAAAAATAAAAAGTAGAATAGTAGACAGGAAAATCAAAGAGGGTAGGGAGAGTAGAGAAACTAGAAAACAGCTAATGAGGGAACTGAATAGAGTGAAAAAGGAAGCAAAAGAGAATTATATGAATGGCATACTTCAAGAGGGTAATGACCACGAAGGGAAATGGAAAAAGCTGTATTCACATATCAGGAATCAAAAAGGAAAAGGAATACAAATTCCTACAATGGTGGGAGAAGGGGGTGAACACTATTTAACACATACTGAGATAGCAAACCTATTTAGTAGGGAATTCAGAGATTCAGTAGATGATTGTCAGGAGTTGGAAACCGAAACAGAAGATAGAGAGGGAGAGACACAGAGGGAAACAAGAAGCTTCTCATTCACAAATGAAGATATTTTCAGAGAAATCCAACTGCTTCAGCAAGGAAAAGCAGCAGGAAGTGATCAAATTACTGGGGAGGTGTTAAAGACAATGGGGTGGTACATAGTGCCTTATTTAAGATTTCTCTTTGACTATGTCATAAATAATAGTGTAATACCAAAGGAATGGAAGGGATCTATAATAATATCAATTTATAAAGGAAAGGGTGGTAAAAGGAAACTAGAGAACTAAGACCAATCAACCAGTTTGTAAAATACAGGAGAGTTCAATATCAAAGTACATCAGAGGGATATGTGATGATAAAAATTGGTTCATGAGGAGCCAGTATGGATTTAGAAAGAAATTTTCTTGTGAGGAACAACTGGTGGGATTTCAGCAGGACATATCAGATCAAATGGATTCAGGAAGCCAGTTAGATTGCATAGATCTTTCCAAAGCCTTTGATAGAGTGGAACATGGAATATTATTAAAGAAATTGGAGGGAATAGGATTGGACGTAAGGGTAACACGTTGGATAAAAACATTTCTAAATTCAAGGGTTCAGAAATTCAAAGTAGGAAATAATGTATCACGGGAAGAGAAAGTTTGTAAGGGAATTGCACAGGGTAGTATAATCGGTCCGTTACTTTTCTTAATATACGTAAATGATTTAGGGAACAATATAACATCAAAAATAAGATTGTATGCAGATGACATAATTGTTTATAGGGAAATAAATAATATTGAGGATTGCTCATAATTACAAAGGAAACTTGAGGGTATCCAGCAATGGGTTGAAGAGAATAATATGAAGGTTAATGGAGGCAAATCAACTGTTACAACATTTACAAACAGGAGTTTTAAAACTGAATTTGAGTATACTTTGGATGACGTAGTTATCCCAAATGACAGCAAGTGCAAATACTTATGTGTGAGATTTGAAAGTAATTTGCACTGGAAGGGTCATGTGGATGACATTGTCGGGAAAGCACACAGATCGTTATACGTCATAATGAGGCTACTTAAGGGATGCAACAAAGAATTAAAAGAAAAAAGTTACTTAAGTATGGTTCGTCCATTATTGGAATATGCAGACAGTGCTTCGGATCCTCACCAAGAATACCTAATAAAAGAAATAGATAGTGTGCAGAGGAAAGCAGCAAGATTTGTAACAGGGGATTTCAGGAGAAAGAGTAGTGTATCAGAAATGTTAAAGAAACTAGGGTAGGAAACTTTAAGTAAGAGAAGGGAGAAAACTGGACTTATAAGATTATATAGAGCATATAAAGGAGAAGCAGCATGGGGAGATATCCGTGAGAGGCTTCAGTTGGAAAATAATTATATCGGCAGGACTGACCACAAATATAAAATTAGAAGGAATTTTAGCAGAAGCGATTGGGGTAAATTTTCATTCATTGGGAAGGGTGTGAAGGAGTGGAACAGTTTACCAGGGGTAGTGTTTGATCCTTTCCCAAAATCTGTGCAGACATTCAAGAAGAGAATAAACAACAACAGAGAAAATAAATGAAATGTTAGAGGGCATTCGACCAGTGCAGGTTAATGTAAATACAAAAGTGTGTGTATAAATTAATTCCATCCCCTGGTCTAAGGAGTTTGGACAGCCAAAGTAGGGGACTGCATGCAGGGGTGAAGTACAGTGGGGCCTTCGAAGGCCCTGGGACCGCTACGGTAGCTGTGAAGGCCCTTCAGGAGCTCTGAAAAGTGGTGGCAAAAGGGTCTCTGGTTAATACACAGCAGGTCGTTATGCTACTTAGGTTCCAGAATGGGTAAGAAAATAAATAAGTAAACAAATGCAATGTAAATTTTCATCTTATACCAGTTGTATAGTATCATTTGAAGTAATTCCACATACTGTAAATCAGTTGACTATATTTGTAACTAGTACAGGAGATATTATAAGTAGAATTTTGTAAACAATATAAAATTATTAAGGATGAGCTGTGTGTTTAATAGAAAAAAATGTTAGCATAAATTGTATAATATTGTATTTTGGGAGAATATTCTTCTCTTGTTAATTTAATATCTAGTACTTCACAATAATGTATTTCAGTGTACCATTTGCCACCGAGGTAGACACCTCATTTGCAAATAAAGAGATTTTATTTGATTTTATAAAGCTGGAATTCAAGGGGACAAACTGGGGCAAATATTTGTATATAGGAAGGGGAGATGGGACTGGAATAACTTACCAAGGGAGATGTTCAGTATATTTCCAATTTCTATCCAATCATTTAAGAAACGGCCAGAAAAACAGATACGGAATCTGCCACCTGTGTGACTGCCCTAACTGCAGATCAGTGGTGATTGATTGATTGATTGATTGATTGACTGATTGATTGATTTATCCACTGGCGTAGCCAAAAGTGGGCCCAGGGGTGCCGGTCCCCCCAAAATGTTTACTGAAACTAGAGCGAGGATCAGCCGTTGTTTTACGTACGGTAAGAACAACTTGAATTCTTACGCCGAAATATTAGATTAACGTAACGACACAGAATCTACTAGCAAGGCTCAGCAGGGCCATACAACATTCTCCATATTTGCACTGCTTGAATGAAAGGAAAACACTTAGGATTGTGATGTGCTGGGATATTTCCCAGTAGAGGCCTAAGTAATGGGAATGTAATCGGGTGTTGACAAATGTCAAGAGATGAGGTAAAGGGCAATTAGCACGGGATTACTCAGTAGGGGGCCGGAACATGACCACAGAGAAAACGGGGGCCACGGCCAGAAATCATTGCAAGCTTACAACATCGTGTCAGCTTTTGCACATCGTTTCCAGGAAACAACAATATCCTAGGGACCCTGGGATTGTACCGTGGTTGAGAGATGTGCTGTGTTTATGTTGCAGCGTTGGGAAGACTGTGACAGGATTGTGAGCTGCACGTTAGTTCCTCATTTTGTGCCATATGTTAGTAACTTTTTTGAGGATGGACAGTTTTGTCACTAAGAAGCCAAAATATGTGTATCCTCGGTAAGTTATGAAAACGTTTTATTATTCTGACAGTATTAAGACAGATCGCGAACGTGTTCCTAAGTTCTATATGTAGGCCTTTATATTTTGTCAAATGCCCGGGGTGATTGGAATCTCAAATGGCACCTTCAACAGTGCAGGTAAATATTTTGTAATTAGTGGGCGTAATAACTCAGTTCCAATGGTTGTATCTTCTCATCAAGACGGCCGAGGC
Source organism: Anabrus simplex (assembly GCF_040414725.1). Lineage (NCBI taxonomy): Eukaryota > Metazoa > Arthropoda > Insecta > Orthoptera > Tettigoniidae > Anabrus > Anabrus simplex. Next base: position 312,115,706 of record NC_090266.1, read on the forward strand.
TTGAATTGCAGTCGATGCATGAAACGTTTTTAAAATGGGAAGTCACGTTCTATTGATTCGGATTCTATATCAAACACTTGATCCCATCCCTTACCTTTCACTAGTACTTTTGAGCCATAACCGCATCATTTATGGTGGTGTATATTGAGTATCCAACCATTCTTCGGGCTTACCTTGTACCTAAAATGGTGAGTGGATGCAGTGGCCTACCCACAAAATAATTTCAGTAGGTGGGGCATAAGTCCAGGCCAGTAGCGTCGATACAACTTTTCCTTCGAAGAAAATTAGAATTTGCTTTAAGTCGTATCGTAGATCTTATGGCGACGATGGGAAAGGAAAGAGATAGGAGTGGGAAGGAAGCGGCTGTGGCCTTAATTAAGGTACAGACCCAACATTTGCCTGGTGTGAAAATGGGAAACCACGGAAAACCACCTTTAGGGCTTCATTTAATTTGCCTTCTTAACCCTCTTGGAGCCAAGAGCCGATCTGGTCGGCCGCTTCCCATCAGCTGGAAGAGGCCAGAGCACCGCCTCCATTCTACTACTGTAAAGTGCCAGGCCGTTTTTCAGTGGAAATACATGTATTTTCAAATTCGCGTATATCTACCGGAGTATAGCAAATACCGGCATGAATGTTTCTACATATCGACTACGTAGAATAAGAAACTGGTCTGGAGTGATATAAAGAGTCAAGGACGTTTTATTGTTGATTTATAGTTGTCGATAACGTTTATTTTTAGGAAGAGAGAAATATTTTCGCACTTTCTCTCTCAATATCTACTTTGAAAAAATAATTTACGATACAAAAGAATATACGTAATTATGTACAATGTATTTCTAAATACAATTCTATAGAATAACTAATTTGAACGAGAAAAATAAAAACGTAAAAAATAAAAATTTAAACATATGTCACTAATAAAAACAAGACAATTTTACTCACCGATAAAATTCGCGTGTATGTATCGATGTTTGGCAAATACCGACAACAAATTTTCTACGTGCGGACAACACAGTATTAAAATAATTATGAATTATTAAATTAGTAAAAAATAGTAGTTGATATTATAGTTTTTGTTTTCAGAAAAAATAGTTTCTCGTTTTCGGTTGTAGTATATATTAGAAAAATAATTTTACAATACAACAGAATTTACGAAATTAAGAAATGTATGGCACTAAAGCCGTGATTTGCTTTGACCTACTAAGCGACCGCTGCTCAGTTCGGTACCTGCAGTTTACGAGGTGAATCATGGTCAGTGAGACGGATCCTTTCAGTAATTATTCTTGGTTTTCCAGACCGGGGCCGCCCTCTCACCCTCAGATATCTCCTCATTTGCAATCACTTAGGGTCACTTAGATTGAGTGAACCTCGAACCAACCCTCAGGACCAGGCGAAAATTCTTTACCTGGGCGGGAATCGAACCTATGACCTCAGGGTGAGAGGCAGGCACGCTACACTTGGCCCGCGGAGACAGGCATTTAGGTAATGATAGAGGACTATACGTGACTATAAGGTTTAGCAGAGAGTAAGTGAAAAGTAAATTGAAGTATGATATGGGCGGAGAATCAGACGGTAGGGCATGTTTAGGTCCAAGAACTTCCTTGAAGGAGGCAGGAGGTTGAGGAATGTTGTCGGGTTCATTGGGACAAATTTCCACAAAATGTTCTCCAGAGACATCATCATCATATTCGTTATCACTAGTTTCATCTACCACCATATTCAGAGTAGCTTTAGTGCTATTAGACACAATTAAACATCTCTTCTTTAGCTGCGGTGATTCCGCGGACGTGTCCGGTATAATTTCGTCGCTACTCTCGGAACTGAATTCCCTGTCACTATCCGATAAATCATCCGCGTTAACTTCGCACTGTTCTAAATACTGAATTAATTTATTGTCATCAATACCTGCTGAAAAATTATCACGTGAACAACATGTCATTTTCCTGTCACAAATTCACTCACTGCAAGGAGCAATCTCTTACTGACCGGTTAGCGGTATTTGTAAACACAGGAAACGACTATTGTGAAAGGTATAACACCCTATTAGAACTGCCAAAGCAAGGCCAGGCACACAATAACGTGTATCCCCTTTACTACAGGTTGTAACAAAAGTACGCACGTCACTATAGGTTGCCTCAAAATTATGTATATCACAGAATTTTAAGCCGGCCGATGTAATCGGCTCTGGCAACTTCCGACTGGATTGTTAACGGCCGACCAGATCGGCTCTGGCAATTTAAAGGGAGGATGTTCGCACTACCGCCTGGCACCAAGAGAGTTAAAAAAGGAAGCACTTTGGTACTACGCCCCGTGAAGGTGACTACCTTCCAGGTCGTAGATATTTAGAGTACGGGAGGCCCAAGGCCAACTCTACTGCACTCACAAACAAGGCTGTATCTTGCCCATCCCATGCCTTTCTTAACTCTGTCAGTGCCGGGAATCGAATGCAGGATGCCTTAAGTCAAATATTCTAAAATAAGGAAACCTAAAAGTAACCAGCCGGTCCCGCGGGGAAGGTGTAGCGTGCCTTCCTCTTAACCGAGGCCCCGGATTCTATTCCCGGCCAAGTCAGGGATTTTTACCTCGATCTGAGGGCTGGTTCGATGTACACTCAGCCCACGTGCTGATAATTTGTATTTGTACTTGTATTTATTAATGAACAAAACAGGCGTTCAGCCCCGAATACATGTTCACAATAATAAATAAATAAATAAATAAATAAATAAATAAATAAATAAATAAATAAATAAATAAATAAATAAATAAATAAATAAATAAATAAATAAATAAATAAATAAATAAATAAATAAATAAATAACTAATAAGATTAATAAACGTAGTCCAATCTAAGCCACCCCTCTCCACCATATACAAAATAAAATAAAATGAAATGAACAATAACGCCCCGGTTCTATACCAGAACCAACTCCATCAACACCAGTTCACAACAGCCTGGTCAATGTTTACATTCTACTGCTGGTGTTACAACTTCCTGCTTGTTATCACTCACACGTATGCAACCTTCTTACTTCAGCATTTTCATCACCTCTATTGTTCCCTGACCTACTCCAAAATAAGCTACCACAGCAACATTACCAGATTGCATTCCAAACCAGCCATAACACTAACATAGCTTTCAATCTTTCAGATTCCACCTCCTATAGTAAAAGGCTAAATAATAACAACAATATTCCGTCATTGCATTCCAATCCATCATACCACAGCTTTTACCAATCCGCGTTAACATTGCTTCCTTTCATTTCATTCCGCCATAACACTCCATAATAACAAATACCGCTCACTCATATACCAACACCTCTCCAACATCATATCTCTTCCTCCTCTCCATACAAACAAACCAAAATTTACAAAATGATAATAAACTCACCTCTCTCCAGCTCCAAAAAATTAAATACTCATACCAGACACCAATACAATAATACCACCTTCCAACTCCCACGAAATCAGCCGTAAATAAACCATCTCAATACCAAACCATACATCACCTAATCGTAAATACTAAGCCTTCAATACTTCCAACACCACATTTCAGCAATACAACACCAACTCCACATTATATACCACCTCTACTTATATCACCACTTCTCCCACACCACATTCCAACGATATAACACTTATCCAACACCACATTTACCACCACTCCTCCAACTCCAAATATCAACAATAAATATACCACTTCTCCATTACCACATTTCAGCCTTCACAAATAAATACCCTCATAACCTAATAAACAACACCAACTCCACAACATATACCACCTCTTCTTATATCACCACTTCTCTCACACCACATTCCAACGATATAACACTTCAACCCTGTAACATATCATAACACTTCATAAATTAATCATAACATATAATCATAAATACCAAGCCCTCAATATTTTCTGACACCACATTTCATCAATACAACACCAACTCCACCCCTTATACCACCTCTACTTCTTCTACCATTACACTCACCTTCTACCATCCACCATCTGGAACCACCACTTCTCCAACACCACATTTCAACCCTATAACATATCATAACTTATACCTCACTTCTCCATCACAACATTTCAGCCCCCAAATGACACATATTCATAAATACCAAGCCCTCAATATTTTCCAACACCACATTTACCACCACTCCTCCAGCTCCAAATATCATCACCACATTTCAGCCTTCACAAATATATACCATCATAACCTAATAAAATTACCTCTCCATCTTCAAAAATTTCGGCAATGAATAACAAATACCAATCACTCATATAATCCAACTCCACAACACCACCTACATCTCTTACTTCTTCGCCAATCCTGCCCTTTATTTCTTCTTTCCATAAAGAGCCGCCAACATCTGGTCTAAATTTCGGCGCCTGCTCAGATCTCGCGTCAGATCGAGCTTCTGCCCGAGCCTCTTACCCTGATCTTCACTTACTTCACTGCATACACTTCCCCTACTTCTCTCTTCCCAGCAAATAGTCACATTCTCACTTGGCCTCTCTACCCGCACTTCTTCACTCCGAACACTGCTATCGGTCACTTTATCACTGGACACCTCCCCCTGTCTCTCTTCACACGGTACACTGATACTTCTTGTATTTTGCCTATCCTCTCCACTAATCGCTGTACTACTCCCTTTTTCTTCAGCCCGCTTTGACTTCATCTCTAAGTCCATCCTCAGCACACTGCTATTCGTATTTCGCCTCACTTGTCTACAGTTTATTGCACTACTCTCCTTTTCTCCCTCTTGTTTTAACTTCAATTCTAAATCCATCAATCTATCCACAGACCAGATTCTCTTCCAATTCCTGTCTGACACCACTAAATTTTGACCTCTGATAGTTGCCCTCAGCCCCTGTTTTACTGCCATCATCTTATGTTTTCTGAGTAGCCTCTCATTTCTGATCGCGTCACTTCCCACGTCTCTCCTTATCCATATTTTATCCCTCTGGACATTTCCCGCATTTGCTAACACAATATCCGCCATCAACGTTGAAAACAATTGAACCTTTATAGGCCTATTGCCTCTAGTTCTCCCCACTCTCTGCACATCGTCAATATCCACTTCACTAAAATTTATTTTCATTTTTCCCTGTATTAGGTCCACTACTTTATAAGTTGTAATTACTTTGACTTCACACGTCTCCTCAGGCACTCCATAAATAAACAAGCACTTCTTCCTTCTACCTAAAGTATTCGCTTCCACTTCCACTTTCAGCTTTAAATTCTCCTCCTCAAGTCGCCCTACTTTTTCCCTTAATGCTACCACTTCCTCGGTGTTATTTCTCACCTGTGCTGCTATGTCGTCCGTTTTTCCTCTTATCCATACTTCCATTTTTTCAATCTTACTGGACTGTTCTTCAATCATCTCTTTTATCTGCCCGAAAGGGCAAACTTCTGTCAACACCTCTCGTACAGCTCTTTTGATTGCGTCCATATTTTCTCTTTCCTCATTTCTCCTAGATGACGGGCCTGGGTTCATCTCGACTCCCCCAATACATAATAAAATTATAATCACTGCTGCCGATAATAATTGTTCTCCTTTCCTCTCCATATCCATTTTACACCCACCTGGCTTCTTTTCTTCCTTCTTCATTTTCCTTTGCCATCTTCCTATCGTCGCTCTGTACTGCTCTATACCAATCACTGTCGGCCCACTCCTCGGCGACCTCCCAGCACTCCACACTCTCGAACTCCACTCCCCCTCCCGGGACTCACCGCTCAATGCGACCTCCTTTGTCGGTGGCTTAGGCAAGACTGGACGTGCTTATAATTGAGGAGCTATCCGACGGTGAGATGGCGGCCCCGGTCTAGAAAGCCAAGAAAAACGGCGGAGAGTATATGGCGTGCTGACCACGCGACACCTCGCGATCTGCAGGCCTTCGGGCTGAACAGTGGTCTCTTGATAGGCGATGGCCCTTCGGTGCTGTTACGTTATGGTGTTTGGTTTGGAAAAGTTAACAGAGAAAAGAAGCAACACCCCTGTAAGGCTCTTTAGCTTCCAGCTAGTTCTTCCGTCCGGTCTCGTGCATTTAGAACAGTTGGAAAACGTATGCCTTCATAAATGCTCCTCATATAAGGTTTGCTAAAATTCTAACTGCATCCATTTATAACAATAATCACAAACGCCTCTTTTTCATGTGGCTCAGTCCGAGTTCGCAGGTTCAAATCCCGGCTTGGGTCGGTGGTCCTTAAAACGGTGTTGAAATGGCAACAGCTCCATGTGGTTGGTTTCCAGCTTGTTAATAAAAATTATGCATACGAATATTAGCGCCACAAAACTTGTTTTATACTACTATATTGTGTATCCCAGGCTTGCGAGGGAAATTATATAACAATTTGCTTTACATCGCACCGACATAGATAGGTTTTATGGCGACGGTGGGATAGGAAAGGCCTAGGAGTGGGGAGGATGCGGCTGTACCCTTAATTAAGGTACAGTCCCAGCATTTGCGTGGTGTGAAAATGGGAAATAACGGGTAACCGTTTTCAGGGCTGCCGACAGTTGGGGGTTCGAATCCACTATCTCCCGGTTGCAAGCGCACAGCTGCTCGAACCTAACCTTGAGGGAAACTAATAGGACAAGGTAAACCCTGGCTAGCATATGTTGTGACGTGCATTATTCTTTACCAAATAACAAAATATCTATACACATACCATTCTATATTAATTAACTAATTAATTAATTAATTTATTTATTTATTTATTTATTAGTGCCTTTTTACAGTGGCGAATTTAGGGCCCGAGGCCCTCTTGACACATGACTGCATACTAAATAAAATCTTAAATAAAATACTTAGATACTTAAAATAGTTAAAACTACATAAATTAATAGAATTGAAAATATATTTGAATAAATTACTAGCTAAATTAATATTAAAACTAATTAATATTAAACACTCTTAAAATTACTAATCCTCTGGCACGCACACATTCATACTTCTGCCATTCAATCATCTGTCCTCAGCAGGTAGTCTCGGCAGGTGACCTAAAATCTTGATAAAGAGCTAGTTTCTCTGACTTGAGCTGACAGGGATTACCATAATCTGGCGCCAGTCACCACAAATGATCTATTAATTGTATTTGTGCGGTGCGGTGGAATAGAAAGAAAGGATCTGGAACGTGCATTTAAGTTGTGAAATTAGGATAAAAAGGTGAAATTAGAAGAAATATACAGTGGCTGACTTTCAGCTAACACTCCAAACACCATTGTTAAAGTGTGAAGCTGGCGACGTTTATCACGCTTCAGCTACGAGAGAGTCTGATAGACCTAGTATGGGATGATATGAACATCGTACCCGACATTGTAAATAAATCGCAGGCAAGAATTCAGTGCTCGTTGAAGATAAAGTGTTCCTTCTCTCGACATGTCAACTGATATAACGTCACAATAATCAAGAATAGGGAGAACCAGTGTCTGTATTACTTTGGCCTTTAAATCAAATGGAAATTCATCCCTCTGCCGTCTAAGAGGGTGGAGCACTCCAAAAAATGTTTACGTTTTTCTTTCGTGTGATCAGACCAATCAAGTGTTTCATACATAATTACGCCGAGCTTTTTAACCGTTTTACTGTAGCACTCAGTAGGATAGGCGGGGATGCGACATTGTTTGAACAGCTCAGTAAATTTCGTGATCCAATTATGATTGCCTGAGATTTTGTGGAGTTTATATAAGGGAAGTTCGTTGTGCATATATACTGAATCGTCGGAGGACATTGTTAATATCTTGTCTTGCAGTGTCGATATATTTGAATGTCGTCAGCATATAGGTGGTCTGTGTTATTTCCTGTCACAGATGGTATGTCACTGATATAAATACAGAAAAGTAAAGGCCCTAGAGTCCCTCATAAGTCCAACCCCTCGTCCACGTCGTGGGGGACGGGCAACGGTACGAAGTAGGGGATAGCCCGTAAGGGTGAAGTACAGCGGGGACCTTGTGTGCCCCAGGACCACTGCGGTAGCTGTGAAGGCCTTAGAGGAACTCTGAAAAGTAACGGCAGACGGGGTTCTGGTGAAGTCCTTAACGACATCTGAGGCGGTGAAGGAGAATTTTGGTTCCAAAAAGTTTGCCGAGGAGGCAACTCTTCCTCTTGGGGTAAAATAAAGAAGAAAACCACTACCTTGTGGTAAAGAGGGATCTTCAAAACCTAAGGGAGACTGCCCCAACAGAAAACAGAAAGGTCGGATGCGTAGGTGGCAGCCCCACCACCAAGCTCGGGTGCTGTGGGCAATAACTCGCACAACCTTAAATTACATTATTACTAGACCTGGGATTTTAGGCTCTAAAAATATTAGTTTTAGGCGCCTAAAATAGGCTTTTAAAACAAGTAAATAGGCTTTTAAAAGAGAAAATAGGCACTTAAATATTTTTTAAATGTGTGGATAGGCAGGAAATAGACTTTAAAATATTACAATATACACTTAAACTGTAACGTGATACTCTTTTACTTTAACAAACGTGGCATCCCTATTCTTAACCGAAATAACTGCAAAAATAGGACAGAATAAAAAAAGACATTTATAAAAAACAATATAAAAAGTTATGTGTCAAAAAAGTTATGAATTACATGATATATAATTATCAGTACTGATCTAAAACCTTAATACTAAAATCACTGTACACAATTACAGCACTGTAGGCATTCAGTAACGGTGTAAACGTGAATGGAGTATGTGTTTATTATTTGTGAGGAACATTCCTACAGTACTTTCATTCGTAGTTTGCTTTACAGTACATAACAATAATCTTCTGCAAATTTTCCACAGTAAGGCGGTGTCTTTTGTCTGTTAAAATCAGTTTGAAATCAGAAAAAGAGCGCTCCATACTCACAGATGTTAAAGGGGCGTAGGGGAATTTACCTACATTTTTCAATTCAATTTCACTTGGTAAGTCTACCTTTTCCCCATCCATTACCTGGTGTACCCTTTTCAGCACTGAATAACCTGGGTTCTTCTGCAGTACACTAGACCACTTGTCTCTTATTTTATTCCCTACCTTTCCCCTAGCACATTGTATGTTAATCTCAGCTTCCTCAAATAGAGAAAATTGCTGTTTGAGACTGTTTCCTTTTTCCTCCATTTTTGTAATGACTGGAAGAAATGAAAAATTTGCCTGAATATACGCAATGTCTCTCTGAACACTGGAACAATCATTTAACAGCTCTTTGGCAGACGACACACATGCAGAATTTTCCGTTAAAGGCAAATTGCCTATCACAGTCATGATTTCCTCAAGATGTTCTGCATAATACAGGGCAGCTCCATCCAGGAACCCCAACGGGTGATGATTGGCTGTGGTGGAAGGGAAATGGAGGGGAGTTTCTCGCGAAACATGGCTATTCTTGATGGAGCCTTACAGAACACTTTCTTCATTGTTGAAATAAGAGTATTTACTGAAGGAAACTCGGCCCTAACTGTTTCTGCGAGTCTATGAAAGGCATAGGCCATGCAAGTAACATGAATTAAAGAAGGATAGAAAGTTTTCAGCACAGGTGCAGTGGCAATCGTGTAGGAAGCAGCATCGGAGACAAGGAGAAGGACTTCATAATCATCAACACTCTCAGGATACAACAATTGCATCCCCTTGTTGATGAAGTATGCAATGCTTTGACTATTGACTTTCTCAAGCTGTTTAGAGCAAAGAAGGTGAGCGGTAGATGCCTGATTGGGTTTCAGTTTTCCTACTATAAGGTTAGCAATGTACCTGCCCATAGAGTCGGTGGTTTCGTGCACACACAACCATTTTGCAAGACTCCCCAATATCCTCCCTGATTGACAAAATGACCCCATTGTAACAAATATCTAAGTACCTTTCTTTAATGTAGATGCTGATGGGATGTGCTGCTTGGTGTATTTCTGTAAAAAATCTCTGAAAACAGGATTATGCACAGCATTCCAGGGGATATTTGCTGCAACTAGGGCTCTACACATATCAGCATAGAAACCATTTTGGGTTGTAGGAGATATAGTTTGTGTGAGCAGAGTCTGTCTAATGTTACTTTTCATGGCTGCTTTCACTTTGTGACTGACAGTATCTGTATGCTGCTGAAGGTGGCATTTTTTCTCATGTGAAATCTAAAACACAATAAAGTGATGTCAATTAGAAACTAAGATGATGAATAGAAAAGGTGAGCTATTGAATAAAATGTGTAATTTTGAACTATTTAAATTAAGCCATTATTACTCTAAAGTTCATTAAGAACAAGAACACTACAGTCCCCGAATGGCCTTGGTTTCAATAACGGTTGCTGCCTAGCTCATGACCTGCAGATATTGGGTGGCGTGTGGTCAGCACGATACATCCCTCAGCCGTATTGCCTTGCCTCCGTGAACCTGCTCACTGTAGCATCTCAGTTGTCCTCACGATGCTGGGTCAACACCGTTCCAGAGCTCACAGATTTCTAAATTACTGCCGATACTGGTAATCGAACCCAGGTCGCATAGGCTACGTCTCTACAATTAATTAGAAGACCCAATATCAAAACCTTAGTTTTAGATTAATATGAAATTTAAGATATATGCACATATCCGTTTATTGCAGTACTGGCAGAAAATAATCTTGCCATCAAAAGTCATCCCTGGAAATTGTACAAGCCATTGTTGTATAAGAGCACTCTTAGATGATGTCGTTTTAGGCATGATGAACTATATTCACTTAAACAAATGTTCCTTCACTGGTGACTTGACACAGTATGTCCCTTCTTACTACCCGCTCCTTGTTCTTTCCAGATAGTCCTCCCCCTCACCCCGTCACTCGACACAGTACGTCCTTTACTACCTGCTCGTTGTTTTTCTGAGCTAATCCTCCGCCTCCACCCTTCACTCAGCATTCCTTTGATGACAGTTGTCTGGGAAGAACACATTTCTGTGAAAAACCCACCCTCTGCTGTTCTGCTCGTTCTAGGGATGTCCAGTGTGTGATTGTAAAAATTACAGAAGTTGAATTTTATTTTAAATGTAGAAAATAGGCATTTTAGGCACTAAAATAGTAAAATAGGCTCTAAAGGTCCAAATAGGCATTTTAGGGCACTATAAAACTCTATTAATGTAAGGGATTTATCATGAAACGTCAACATATTTAACAAAAATCATGTTATTTCGTAAGGAACGAAATAGGCATTTGCCTTAAAATCCCAGGTCTACTTATTACAGAAACATCAACAACGAGAAACCGGACTGATCCAAAGATGACGACATTTGGCTTGAAGGGGCTAACGAAAATTGGGCTATGGAAGGTGAGGAGTCTGCGGGAAGGTATAAGGCTGCGACAGGCAGTGGCATGTATGAGGAGTTAAAACCTGAACATCCTAGCTTTGAGTGAGGTGAGATGGAGTGGGTTTGGGGAATTGGCAACCCATGATGGAGCTACATTTGTATACTGTGTAAGACCCGAGGGCGACGGAGCGAGTTATGGAGGTGTGGGTACATTAATTGATAAGGAAGCCAAGAGGAGCCTTATAGAGTGGTCCCCAGTGGCGGAAAGGATAAGGGTGGCACGTTTTAAAACCAATATTAGAAACGTTGTGTTGATAGTATGCTATGCACCTACGGAGTCGGCTGAGGAGGAAGACAAACAGGCGTTCTATGGACATCTTAATATATCGGTTAAGAAACAGAAAAGGAAGAATATCATCCTAGTTGGAGGAGATTTGAATGCAAAAGTGGGAGAGGACAACGAAGGACTTGAACATTTTATGGGAAGGCATGGTTTAGGAGAACGAAATGAGAATGGACAGCTGTTTGTGGACTTATGTGCAAGCCGCGATTTGGTTATTGGTGGTATTATATTTCCACATAAAGACTGCCATAAGCTGGCATTGGTATTACCGGATCATAGGACAGAAAATCAGATAGATCATGTGGCTATTGGACGAAAGTGGAGGAGTTCATTGTTGGATGTGGGGTGTAAGAGAGATGCGGACATTTTTAGTGATCACCATCTTGTTGTGGCTACCTTTAGAATGAAGATCCAGGCACAAAGGAGAAGGATAGAGCAGACAAGGAAGCGATATGATGTTGGAAAGCTAAGGGATGACAGTAATGTGAAAGAAGCCTTCAGGATAGAACTAAAGAATCGATTCCAAGCATTCACTGAGGTGGAGGTTGAAACTATTGAGGAAAAATGGGTGAAGACTAGATCTGTATTTACTGAAGTAAATATCCTGGGTTTTAAAGGACAGAAGGATAAAAGACTGGATGACTGACCAGACATGAAAAATTATCAGACAAAGGAAAGAGATAAAGGAAGGAATGAACGCCTGTAAGACACGAGCAAGGAAGGCAGAATTCCAATCCAAATATGCTGCGAAAGAGAAGGAAGTATGGAGAAGTGTGAGGAGAGATCAAAGGAAATGGATAGATGACCTATCTCAACAAGCAGAGGAGGCAGCCAGAAAGGGAAATCTTAGAGAACGCTATACCATCACTAGAGTTCCGGCAAGGAGGCAGATGCAGAAGAACCGTCCAGTCAGAAACAAAGACGGTGTCCTCCTAACAAACTCTGAGGATCAACTAAAACGATGGCAGGAACATTTCTCTGCGGTGTTAAACCACTCCTTGGAGGAGCAAGTAGATGAGGAAGAAGGCGAAGTACAGGAAGAAACCCAGCCTGACCCAAGGATTAAATTCTGAATTCAACATTGGAGGAAATCAAGAAGGCACTGAGAGAGTTCCATATTCGTAAGGCAGCAGGAGTTGACAATATTCCAGCAGAAGTCATGAAGGTTGATATGGATACCACTGCCAAAATGTTGCAGCCGCTATTTCAGAAGATATGGGTTAATGAAAAAATGCCGACAGATTGGAGATGTGGGTTGCTGGTGAAGTTGCCAAAGAAGGGCGATACGTCAAACTGTAACAACTGGAGGGGCATTACGCTTCTTTCAATTCCTAGCAAAGTCTTCACCAGGGTTCTGCTGAACGGAATTAAGGAATATATCAACTTGAGGCTCCGACGGGAACAGGCAGGCTTTCGATCGAATCGCTCGTGTGTAGACCAAATAAGCACATTGAGGATATATCTGGAGTAGTGTGCTCAGTGATCATCTCGCCTCTATGCAGTGTTCATCATCTTCGAATAAGCTTTTGATTCAATCAACAGAGGAGCTATGTGGAAGGAAGTGAAGCGGTATGGAGTGCCACTACAAATTACCAACCTTATTGAAGGAACATACCGTGATTATGAATGCAGAGTCATTCACGAGGGCCGAGTATCTGAGCCTATATCTGTACGTTCAGGAGAACGTCAAGGTTGTATCCTCTCGCCAAACATGTTCCTGGTGGTCATTGATGCGGTAATGCGGGATGTAACGCGAAATGTGAAACGTGGTATCCAGTAGGGATTGGCTAATAGGTTAGAAGACCTAAACTTCGCTGACGATGTGTGTCTCCTCTCTGAGGCACATGGTGAAATGCAATCAAAGATTGAAGAATTGGTAAAAGAAGGGAAAAAAGGTGGGACTAAAGATCAGCTCAAATAAGACCCTAAGGTTGAACACCAACAAACTAGACCCAATTGTCTTCAGTGATGAACATATAGAGGATGTGGATAATTTCACCTACTGGGCAGTGTAGTTACCAAAGATGGAGGATCAGTACAGGATGTCTCTCAACGCATACAAAAAGCAAATGCTGCCTTTGTTTGGCTCTATACGATATGGAAGAACACCAAAATATCTATCAGGACCAAACTTCGCATTTTCCGAAGTAATGTCAAGGCTGCTCTACTATATGGGTCGGAGACGTGGAAAGTGACTAAAGTGATTACCTCCAAGTTGAAGACCTTTGTCAACCGCTGTTTAAGGAAGATTTTAAACATCTACTGGCCGGAAGTAATCTCCAATCATTAACTATGGAGAAGGACGGGTGAAACCGAGATCGCCGTACAGATAAAGCGGCGAAAATGGAAATGAATAGGTCATACGTTGAGGAAAGGGAATGAAGGCATTGAGGGAGAGGCACTGGATGGGAATCCGTAGGGTAAAAGGAGGAGAAGAAGGCCCAAGCAAACGTGGCGAAGATCTGTACACATGGAGGCAATGGAAGAAGGCAAGGCCTGGAGAGTGGTGAAGTGGTTGGCTGGCAAAAGGATCAGATGGAGATGCTTTATTGATTCCCTATGTTCCACAAGGAGCAACAGGAATTAAGTCAAGACAAGTCAAAAGCCCTAGAATACTGTCCTGTGGGGCACCACTAAGTTTCATTTTCCATTTAGAGACCTTGCCGTTTACTGTTACACGCTGTTGACGGTTACTCAAATAAGAATTTAAAAACTTAAGCGCAGCCAGGTCAAAATTTAGCAATTCCATTTTCTTTATCCATAGTCGGAATTTCTCTAGTGCCAAAGGCGGTGCTGAAGTCAAGAAGGATAAGTACAGTGAGCAGTCGTTTGTCCATAGCGTTCCTAATGTCTTCACTAACCTTCGAAAAGGCTGTCCCAGTAATGTGCCCCTTCTTAAATCCAGATTGCAAAGGGTCCAAAAGAGCATTTTTATTTAGGTATTCCAGAACTTGCTCGTATACTAAACGTTCAAAGGCTTTAGAAAACGCAGGGAGAATGCACACAGGACGATAAGTCAGAGGGCGATTGTGAGTCTAAACTATTAGGTACCGATATAATATTGTTTGTTTTCTAGATAGTAGAGAAAGTTCCGTTTAGTAAACAGTAGTTCAGTATCTGCATCAGTATAGGCAGGTCAGTAACCATAATGTTATGTATAAAAGTAATAGTAATATCATCTTCATCAGTAACCTTTGATTTAATCGAGTATAAAGCCTTTTTAACCTGATTTTCTGTGACACTGCGAAATGTAAATGGTGGATTGGCTGGAGGGAAGGACGGTGAATCGGTGCAGGTAATTGGGGGTAGGCTGAATATTTCTTCTACTAAAGTCATCGTGTAATGTCAGGTGCTGCCTGTCTTTGTTGATGTTTTGCTATTCTCAGAGCTCAAAGTTGGTCCCATACCGATTAGAATTTAAGTTGTTACCGAAATTCCGGAAATATGTACAATTTTTTCCTGGTTAACTTCTATGTGCGATTTCTTAAGGTGCGGTAATATTCGAAGTCTGTGTCATGTAGTGTTTGTTTATAATGTAGAAATAACGAGTCACGGTGGGCCATCATTATCTTGGCTTCATCATCTAGTCGTCGGTAGAGAGAGGTGAGGTGTTAGCGCGCAGGCGCACTAGAATTCCCCCAAAGCTCCACCCACAATTCCTCCCGCATGACGACGCTATAAATGTCAGTGCAGAAAGAGAGATCGGGTGCCATATCCCGCAAGGGAGGCGGCCATGCCTGGCTAACAAGCCGGCAATATTCTTGTTCGAGGGCCGGGAAGAGGACCTCTGGGAGAGAGAGAAAGCAACCCCTCCCTGAACCTTCCCCTAATTTTGGTAGGAAGGTAGCCCCGAGGGAGGGAGGAAAGGACCCTCTCCACCCTCCCAGAAGACCAAAACGTCGGTACCTAACCCAAAACAATAAGGTTAGGTTAGCGTCCGTTTTTTCAGGTCAGGTTAAGACGTTATCATGACGTCATTGACTAGGGGTCAATGGCCATGCCTGCACCAAAAATATTTTCTGACTCAGCAAAAATTCAGATTTCCTGCCAAAAACGTAGGAAAATGCTGACGTAGCACCCATTGTTTTAGAACATATACACTACTACTTCATACTACTTCCACATCCTGTTTCAGTAATTGGACAGGGTCAGGAATGGAATGAAGTCCCATCTAGCGGCGAGAATAGGAATTGTGCCGGTTGTCGAAGCCTGTCACACTCCTCTGGGGCAATGATTAATGACTGAGAGATGAAATGAAATGATATTGGAGAGTGTTGCCGGAATGGAAAATGAGAGGGAAAACCGGAGTACCCGGAAGAAACCTGTTCCACCTCCGCTTTGTCCCGCACAAATCTCGCATGCATTGACAGGGATTTGAACCACAGAACGCAGAGGTGAGAGGCCGGCGTGCTGCCACCTGAGCCATGGAGGCTAGAACAACATAGATATAAAATTAAATTTTAGGGCACCTTCCCCGAAACTACACTTTCATCGAGCGTGAATAAAGTTACTTCTAGGCTAGACTATATTGCCTGATTTCCTGCAATTATATACCAATTTTCAGTAAATTCTGATCATCATTTCCTCAGGACTCTGCGATGATACGGACTTAGCATGAAAAACAGAAATTCATCAATATCTCTGTTATCATAGGAGGTACAGTAAGCATGTAAGACACAAATGATTGGGTAGTTAATTATATATAACTTTAGTTAAGTAGTATTTATAGATAAGTACACTAATAGCATAGAATTTTGTGAATTCAATTTAAGGCCTTCCCCTAAACTACCATTTCACTTAGCGTGAATACAATTATTTATTGGCTAGATTGAAATGCTTATCCACCCACTTTACATACCGGTGCAGATTTTCATAAAATCCTCTTCGCCCATTTTCTCGTGATGCGCGTACAGACAGGTAGACAGACAGATAGATGAAAATTAGAAAGTACATTTCCTGGATACTGGGGACAGGACTGATAGAGAAATACAATTATTTTGTAATTCATAGCAATGTAGACTGTAGAGACAAAATTCTTATTTTATATACGAAGGCAAATCGAAAAGTAAGTTACACTATCTCGCCGCGAGAGCACGCTGTGTGCCGTGACCGTTTCCAATGCGGAGCAATCTACAGTAATTTATGATACACCCAACTGGAAGGTTGGTTAGGTATCTCGTCTTGTTCTGCCACCTGGGCGACTGCGCTAAATGTAGATCGGTATTGATTGATTTATTTATCAGCAGATCGGGCTAGGCTCAATAGCGCGTCAACTGGGTGTTCACTCCAAATATGGGGTGCGTGCAACGATCGTATTTCTGTGTGCTGATTTGCTCAATTGCACGGACATTCATCGTGAAATCACTGCTGTACATGGTGGGCGTGCAATTTCTCGCCCAGGTATTGAGAAGTTTTGTAAGCAATTTGACGCCGGACGTACGGATCTCACGGACGAATATCGCGAAGTCAGACCCACAACGTCCAGTACCGTTGCAAATGTTGACCGTGTGCATGGGATCGTTAGAGAGAATCGGCGCATTACACTGTCGGAAATTGCCAGCATGCTGAGCAATTTCTATGGCAGTGTGTTCTCCATTGTTCACCAGCATCTTGGAGGTCCCACGTGTGCTCACCGATGTTCACAAAGGACGTTTCTAATAGTCACTGGCATTTTTACAACGGCATTCATTGGAGGGCAACGAGTTTCTGCGGCGAACCATCACAGGGAATGAAAAGAGTGTCCACCACTTCACCCCCGAAACAAAGAGAACATCGATGGAATGGGTGCACACCACATCACCACCGCGAAAGAAGGACAAGATCCAACTTCAGCAGGAAATGTAATGGCGACAGTGTTCTTTGACGTGGAGGGTGAGTTGCACGTTGAAGTTATGCCGAAAGGCACGACAATCAACTTGGCCTCGTATTGTCAAACGTTGAACCAGTTGCATAAGGCAATTAAAGAAAAGTGTCGGGGAAAATTGTTCGCCGGTGTGATTTTGTTGCACGATAACGCACCACCTCACACGGCCCGCCAAACATCCGAACCGCTGCAGCGATTCAAGTGGGTAACATTCTCCATATAGTCCGGACTTACTGCCATGCTATTATCATGTGGTCGGTAAGCAGAAAAAAATCTCGGTGGACGACGATTCCGAAACCATGAGCAGGCGAAAGCAGTTGTCTCTAGGTGGTTGCATAGCGCTGGAGGAGATTTCTACGCATGCAGAATCGAAAAGTTGGTTGACCGTTCCAAGAAATGTTTACAGTCTCTTGGGGATTACGTTGAAAAGTGAACTCACATTGTATGTTTTCATAGCTGTATTGCCTATGTGTAGGTAGTTTCATAAATGGCCATAAGTTTGAAGTGTAACTTACTTTTTGATTCGCCCTCGTACCATAGATTACGTACCTAAACAAGCGGAGTACTGTTAGATTGAATAGCAATTACACTGCTCTGCACCTGAAGTTTTTGCCGATGTTTCAACTTTGAATGTAGTTTTGGGACACTGAAAGGCAATACGTTATCAATTGCTTTGGAGTTAAGAACGTCGGGTTTGGCTTTTACTTACCTCTTTTTTACCGGTATATTTCAAGTGTTTTACTTCATACCCTTACTGACTAACAGTCAGTAATTTAAGAGAAACGATTCACTGATGAAACCCACTTCTTTTGTATACAGAAACAAAACACCGTTTAACTACGAATTTCTGAAAAATTATTCAGGTATATTTTAATGGAAAACGTGATGCGATGGAAATGAACGGATTGCTTGTTTGAATATTTGAACAAAATCCGTTTATGAACCATTACTCATTTTAAGGCATATAAATCTATGCAAACATCGTCTTACTGTGATATTAAAGAAACATCCATGATTTAAAATTACTGGAAAACGTGCCATTGTAGAACTAAGCGATTTACAGTTTTGAATTCAACGTTAATCGTTGTTAGATACAAATATACCTGCAGAGCAGTGTTATCAATTCTTATATGGGAAGTTAAATGTTCTTTTTCATTAATACCAATTGCCTTAACAAGAATTTGAATCATACTATGACATTAGGCTTCTCCAAGAAAAACTTCGAAATTAGTCAATTATATTTATTATTATTATTATTATTATTATTATTATTATTATTATTATTATTATTATTATTATTATTATTATTCAACTTCGCTAATCGGCCAACTAGGGACCACGATAAGCCGCACTTTACATTCTGGCATTTGTTCATCTTTCGCTTGATCCACATCGTCTTCATTAGCTCACTGTGTTTAGCACGACGTTCTTCTGTCCATTTAGCACCAGTTGCCCGTTCTTCGTCCCGGAAAGTCCCAAAAGTCTTGATGGCTCCTCTGAAAAGATTTCGGTCTTGTGCATCTTCTGCTTGTAGGCCCAGTTCTTTAAGATCTTTCTTGACATTAACGTACCATGGCATTGCCGTTTTTGGTTTTGCGTCAAATATACTGAAGATACGTTTCGTCCATCGAGAGTCGATCATCCGTCGTATATGACCGTAGAAGCGAACTCTGCCTTTACGTATTGTGTCCGTGATCTTCTCTATCTTAGAGTATACTTCTTGCCTGGATTTTCAAATGTAGATGCCATTTTTGTAGTTTGGACCAAGTATGGTGTGTGGGATCTTTCTTTCTTTCCTTTCTAAATCCGCAAGCAAACATTTCTCGGACAGGATAAGGCATTCAGATGCATACAGTGATATTGGTTTGATGACAGTGTTGTAGTGACGAATTTTTGTGTTCAGGGAAAAGCACTTTTTGTTGTAAATTTTGCGGGTGGTTTGGAAAGTGACTTCCATTTTCTTGATTCTTGCTGCTATGGCCTCTGTCAAGTCCATTTTGCTTAATCCATTCCCCAAGGTATTTAAATGTACTAACACGGTTTATCGTTCCATATTTGGTGTTTAGTTGTGCCGTATAATCTTTGATATTTGACATTACTTCTGCCTTTTGAAAGGAAATTTGTAAACCTGTTTGTTCTGCTACTTCCTTCAGCACATTGATCTGATCTGTTGCACTTTCGAAATTTTCTGCCATAAGGGCTATATCATCAGCGAACGCTAAGCAATCTATTTCCACTCCATTTTTCTTTGTCCCAATCCTTACGGGTTTGTAAAGGTTTCTTTCTTTTAACGTCCTTCGCCACTCCTGTATTACCTTCTCAAGTACGCAGTTGAACAAAAGAGGTGACAGCCCATCTCCCTGTCGAACGCCTGTCTTGATCTCAAAGGGTTCAGAGAGACATCCTTGGAATTTTACTTTGGATTTGGTATTAGTTAGTGTTGCCCTTATTATCGCCAGCAGTTTCTCATCGACTTCCATTTCTGCAAGGATGTTAAGCAACACATCATGTCAATGGAGTCGTATGCTTTCCTGAAGTCTACAAATGTAGATACATAGGTTCGACCTCTCAGCATATGGTATCTTATTATGGTTTTTAGGTTAAGTATTTGTTCTGCACTTGATCGGCCTTTCCGAAAACCTGCTTGGTATTCCCCGAGTTTGTGCTCAATTTGCTGTTCTAGACTTTCAAGGATGGATAGTGACAGGATCTTGTAGGCTACTGGCAGAAGAGAAATTCCACCGTAATTGTTCACATCTCTTGTATTTCCTTTCTTGTGTAAAGGATGGATCAAGGCTAGCTTCCAGTCCTCTGGTAGTTGTTCTTTTTCCCATATATCTACAATGGTTTGGTGTAGGATGTCAATTGCTTCTTCCGGGGCATGTTTCCACAGTTCCGCAATCATGGAGTCTTCACCAGGAGCCTTGTTATTTTTCAGTCTCTTTATGTGGCGTTTGATTTCATCGCGATTTAGTGGAGAAGATGGCAGATTTTGGCTCACTGGTTTGTTTGTTTTGATGGGGTTGGCTGGTTTTTCACAGTTTAGAAGGTCGTTAAAATACTTAGCTAAGATTTTGCAGTATTCTTCATTTGATGTTGCAAGAGTTCTATCTTTCCTTAGAAAGCAAAGGGAAGGTGCCTTGTATCCTTGTACCTTCTTTTTAAAATCTCTGAAGTATTCACGGGTCTCACCTCTATGAAAGTCTTGCTCAATCTTGTCCAGTAGTTCCTTTTCATACTTGCGTTTCTCACTGCGTATTATATTTGCTGTTTGTGCTTGTTGTGTTTTGTACATCTTCCAATCTTCTTCTTTTTTCGAGGTGTAATACTTTTTCCAGGCATTCAGACGATCCCCTAAGATCTTCTCGCAGTTATCGTTCCACCACGTGTGCTTCTTCCTCTTCTTGGTTTCCGCCACTCCTTTTGCAGCTTGTATCATCTGCTTTCTTGTGCTGTTGAAGTCTTTTTCCACTGGTTTGGCAAGTTCTTTGAATTCATTCTCTCTTTCTCTGAGCTTTTTTGTGTCAAAGCGAATTATGGTAGGTTCGTTCTTATTTTTGTTGAGAGGGATTGGCCGAAACTTGATTACTGATACATAGTGATCTGAGTCCACGTTTATTCCCTTTTTTACGGTAACGTTCATGATTTTCGGACTGTATCTTCGAGATATAGCAACATGCTCTATTTGGAATTCTCCTATTGTTTTGTTTGGGCATCTCCATGTCATCTGTTTTCTTGGTAAGTGACGAAAGTGTGTTGACATCAGTTGGAGGATGTGGTTATCACATAGTTCAACGAGGCGTTCTCCATTCTTGTTGGTTCTTTGGTGTACTGGGTAGAACCCAACAACTTTCCTGTGATTCTTGTGTTTATTATTATTATTATTATTATTATTATTATTATTATTATTATTATTATTATTATTATTATTATTATTGCATTAATAAATGATTAATCCAGAATTGAATTACATAGGCTTAAAAACCCCTGCGGGTGGGTGGAAGCTGTAGAATGCATTCGTGGTAGGGGGTAGTGGTGCTGATTATTCTTTTTAGGAGGAAGTGATGATGATGCTTGTTGTTTTAAGGGGCCTAACATCGAAAGTCATCGGCCCCTAATGAATATTTGCCCCAGTTTGTCCTCTTGAATATATATGTAATTTACGTTAAACGTTAAAATAACACATTAAAGCACGCAACACAAACTAAATAAAGTCATTCGGATAAAAGCACAAGTAACACAAATACACTAGGACAAAGGATATCATTACATACGATAAAAAATACCATTATACCTCATAAATCGGATGACGAGGTCTGCTGACTGCTCGTCATTTCGCAGGATAAGGGAGATTGTACTCGGGCGGTTAAGACTACAGCGCAGATCGACCAGGTCCACAAGCTCCGTAAGGATGTGTACCACGGTATGATAATCGCCGCAAGCACACACCGGAGGCGGTTCTCCTTTCAATAGATGGGAGTGAGTCAGGATACCGTGGACGATCCGAAGACGACATAATACCGGTATTGGACATATATCTATATCTTCTGATAGCCAAGCAGGCATCAATTTTTGTAAAGAGACAAAGTCTCTCATAGTGCATTGGCACCTGCCCGTGTCTCCAAGTAGCCTACTCAGTGGTCTCCACGACATACACTAACCAGCGTCTTGGTAGGTATGCTAGGTACCAACTGATGAGCCCAACCTAGCACACTGGGCGAAACACTGGCAACCAGGAATGAGTTAGCTGGAAAATTTATATTGTCCAATAACGGACCATTTATATCGGTATTATACATTTACTCATTCGGGACAAATATTTCAGACTCCCTATGGGAATCAACGTCTATATCATCTGATGGCCAAGTAGGCATCAATTTTTGGTAAAGAGACAAAGTCTCTCATAGTGCATTGGCACTGCCGGTGGTTCCAAGTAGCCTACGCAGTGGCCTCTACGGCAATCCAAGTCAGTATTCCGCTGTCTAGACAGAGATCAAGATGGCAAGTAATACGGGAACTAACAAGAAGCTAGAAAACGAAAATAAGCAGCAGGGAGCCGAGAAAGAACAAAGCGCTGCGGAATATGATCCTTCGAGTTATGAAACTCCGCAACCAGGGGCTTCATCAGACTTCGTGAATACCAAGACGAAGTTGAACCAGCCAGCCTAAGATGTCGCTTCAAGCGCGACGGATTCAGAAGGAGCCATGAACAAATACGGTCCAACTACTCCAGAGGTCGCCAAACGCACTCCAACCGGAGCGAGGAAGAAGTACGGAAGAAAGACAACATATGCCGCCACGTGAAACCCTGAAAGTTTTGACTCCACGATAAGAGATCGCTCTGTATCTCCGACCTCATCCATGGAAGACGAAACTATCAGAATGCCGAGGAGGAAATTCGACAGGGACTCGCCAAGCCCAGAGGATAGGAAACGCAGAGCTATTCAACGATAGCCAACTGTATCAACGGGGAGTACATACACCCCGTTCTCCAATGCTGAAAACACATCACCAAGTGACATGTCGCCACTTAACATCAATACAACAGAGACATTACGGCTCCATTCCATCTACCAGCTGAAAACCGCTCGCGTAGCTTTATGCCTCTATCTACTCTGAGCTACGAAGAACTTGCCGGAACCCGGCACTACCAAACCAAGTAAGACTTCGGAGCGGAACTGCTACGGGTACAGGAGTACCAACTCAATTCTATAGAATTAAATTAAAGCATTTGGACCCCGATAAAAACCATCCAAAGGCCATCCACTCCATAATAAGATTTCTACCGAACGTCCAGAAGGAATATAACTTGGAAATACAAAGAAGTAAGGAGTACCGCAACATCAAGACTTCCAGACCATTCTATTCCATTCTGGTCAACTCTATCGGACTAACACACTTCGGCAAGCACGCCATAGCCCAAAATATGGCAGTACAACCTAGGCGCAATACACCACATACGCGCCCAGCGCACACATTATCAGTTGTGGCATACAGTGTTGATCGTAGCTACAGAGGACGAGGTTGCAGCCCAACTACAACAACAAGGGCTGCAAATTTTTAAAACTTTACGCATCAGGAACGATAGAGGACCAATCTCACTAATTCGAATCCTGTCACGTGACACCTCAACCCTGGACCAGGTGATACGAGATGGCGCCCTCATCAACGCCAAACTTCACCGTGTGGAGCCGTCAAGGTCGTCCCCGCCGCAACGTAGACGCTGTGAACGCTGCCAAGGTTACGACCATCCACAGCCGTGCTTCAGAGACCAGGTGTGCGCCATCTGCAGTGGTAATCACTCATCAGCTAACTGCACTAATAAGGCTTCACCGAAGTGCAGTACATGCCAGGAAAACCACCCAACTTTTCCCGCTAAATGTAGGGATAAACCTCAACCCATCCCATCCCAACCTGAAACCATCCTACCCATAACACCCATTGACATACCCACCTCATCCTTTACCTCCACTCTCCCTCCCCCCTCCATGGAGACCATCCACAGATTCATCACCTTAGTCCTACAGAATGTTCTACCTTTCCAACGTGCCCATGTACTCGATCAGGTTCAATTAGCGGCGGGTTGGTATTCCAGACTCGTCTGGATGCCACGTATTCAGGATCTAAAATGCACTGCACATTCTTTCCACTAAATCCAACCCCGCTACTTTAAAAAGTGAAAATCGACTATGGTAATATATGCTCATTAAGAACCAACCGACCGCTCATTGAATTACAGATCGACCAACACAACCCCGATGTCATAATTTTTAATGAAACATTTTAAAGTAAAAAACAAAAACCACAAATCAAAAATCACAGACGCTATCGCTCTGAGCGCCCTAACAGGGGCCGTGGAGGGGTAGCAATCAGTGTACATAAATCAATTCCATCACAAATACACTATCACCAATTACAAGAATACCAAACAGAAAATTTAATAACTGAGGTAACTATTGGCAATCAAAACATCGCAATAGCTACCATATACACTCCTCCAGGATCACCCCCACCTAAGGAATTTGTAGAATACATTAACCAAAAATTTTCAACCTATTTAATTATGGCAGACTTTAACGTCACATCATATAATAGCGCTCAAAAAAGAACTTATGAATAAATTTTACATGACATCCGGGGCGCGGACATCCCATTCCCTTCTCCCACACGACCTATATCCAATAACACCCCTGACATAATCCTTTCACCAACACTAGCAAACAATAGTGATATACTCAGGCTACCATCTATCGGAAGTGACCATATACCATGCACACTAACACTACCAAACCTACGAACCAAGCCATTTCAACACAACCAGCGAACCCCACCAGTACGACAACATAACCGCACTGATTGGTCAGCCTACAGACAAACTATCACAGTCATGATCCACAATATTACGACACCGACAAACCAATAAGAATTACACAACACAATAAAAGAACTTGAAACAGCCTTAACCACTGCATACCAACTACATATACCTCGCCATGCTTCACACCCCTCAAAACCACCACTCGCACCTAGAGCCCTCCAACTACTACAATACTCACACGACCTATATAAAGCCTATCTTCGAACACGAGACAATAACACTCTTCGGGAACACTGAGCAACACTACGACACGCACGCTCATTTATTAAAGCCATAAAGCGAAAAACCTGGACCAATACTTGCACTAAACTATCCAATACAACCGACGCACGTAAATACTGGACTAAATTGAAACAACTCACACAAACTAAAAAATCTTTTCCTCACTACCCGATAATACACAACAACACTGCACCAAACAATCCAAAAGCAAAAGCTGATCTCTTCGCAGATCATTACAGACAAGTTTTTCACCTTCTACTGACCCTAATTTTTACCATCCAGACCATGAAATAATAACTGAATACACAGACATTACTAAAGCACCACTACACACCACGTTCGACCCCCTCCACCTATAGAACAACAACACCCTCTAAACACACCAATCACAGTACAAGACATACACAAGGTTTTAAAATACAAAAAGAACACTGCTCCTGGCCTTGACCAAATTACGTATAGACATATCAAAGAAGCACTACTGCTTTATCTTCAAATACTATGCAATATATACAATATTATCATCCAAACAGGTTCCTTTCCACCCCACTGGGGACATGCGAAAATCCTACTATTCTTAAAGCCTAACAAACTACCTTCCCAGATATCTTCATATCGTCCAATAAGCCTGTTACCAGTACTAAGTAAAATATTAGAAATGATCCTAGCCCGTAGAATCTATTCCTTTTTAAATTCCCTCCAACTAATTCCACAATCACAAGCAGGTTTGCGCCCACACCACTCTACACAAGATCATCTCTTCCACATCTCAGCATCCCTCACAGCATACCTCCCACCTAAGAAACGAGCCGCATTAATCAATCAATCAATCAATCAATCAATCAATCAATCAATCAATCAATCAATCAATCAATCAATCAATCAATCAATCAATCAATCAATCAATCAATCAATCAATCAAGCAATCAATCAATCAATCAATCAATAAATCAGTCAATCAATCACTACTGATCTGCATTTAGGGCAGTCGCCCAGGTGGCAGATTCCCTATCTGTTGTTTTCCTAGCCTTTTCTTAAATGATCGCAAAGAAATTGGAAAATTATCGAACATTTCCTTTGGTAAGTTATTCCAATCCCCAACTCCCCTTCCTATAAACGAATATTTGCTCCAGTTTGTCCTCTTGAATTCCAACTTTATCTTCATATTGTGATCTATCCTACTTTTAAAGACACCCTCAAACTTATTCGTCTACTGATGTCCTCCCACGCCATCTCTCCTCTGACAGCTCTGAACATACCATTTAATCGAGCAGCTCGTCTCCTATCTCCCAAATCTTCCCAGCCCAAACTTTGCAACATTTTTGTAACGCTACTCTTTTGTCGGAAATCACCCAGAACAAATCGAGCTGCTTTTCTTTGGATTTTTTTCCAGTTCTTGAATCAAGTAATCCTGGTGAGGGTCCCATACACTGGAACCATACTCTAGTTGGGATCTTACCAGAGACTTACATGCCCTCTCCTTTACATCCTTACTACAACCTCTAAATGCCCTCATTACCATGTGCAGAGATCTGTACCCTTTATTAACAATCATATTTATGGGATTACCCCAATGAAGGTCTTTTTTTATATTAACACCTAGGTACTTACAATGATCCCCAAAAGGAACTTTCACCCCATCAACGCAGTAATGAAAACTGAGAGGCCTTTTCCTATTTGTGAAACTCAGAACCTGACTTTTAACCCCGTTTATCATCATACCATCGCCCACCGTCCATCTCACAACACTATCGAGGTCACCCTGCAGCCGCTCACAATCTTGTAACATATTTATTACTCTGTACAGAATATCATCATCTGCAAACAGCCTTATCTCTGATTCCACTTCTTTACACATAAAGGTCCAACAATACTGCCTTGAGGAATTCCCCTCTTATTTATTACAGGGTCAGATAAAGCTTCGCCTACTTTAATTCTCCGAGTTATATTTTCTAGAAATATAGCCACCCATTCAGTCACTCTTCTTTCTAGTCCAATTGTACTCATTTTTGTCAGCAGTCTTCCATGATATACCCTATCAAATGCCTTAGATAGGTCAATCGCAATACAGTCCATTTGGCCTCCTGAGTCCAGGATATCTGCTATATCTTGCTGAAATCCTACAAGCTGAGCCTTCTGTCAAACCAGTTATTAATTTCGCAAACATGTCTAATATAATCCCGGTCACTCCATGTAAGATTTGTGCTCTACAAAGCGGAGGTGGGAATGGTACTACGGTGTTCCGTGTCATGTTTCATTCCTGCAACATTGTCCAATATCATTTCATTTTATCTGTCAGTCATTAATCATTCTCCACAGGAGTACAACAAGCTAAGGCAGGCGTCATCATTCCTATCATCGGTATTAGAAGGGGACTTCATTCATTCGTTTCATGACCCGGTTGAATGACTGGAAACATGAAAATTTCAATAGTATTCATCTAATTTAGAATTAATTTTGTTAACTTTCTCAGAACAATGGCAAAAGCCAAGAGTAACATCTAATTTTCCCACAATTACGTAATTGTCTTAGCGTCTTTTTCGAGGAAGCCCACGATACATTTCCAAAATACAATATATTGTTAAAATGTGCTCGTCTCCTTTTTTGGTTTAAATGTTTTTCTTTCTCCTGGTAATAATATGGCCATATCGTAGTTTAGTACCGGTATCTTATTCAATTGAACAATTCGTTTTGAACCTTATATACATATATAATACTTAAATCCACTTCTACGGTACCGTACGTGCTGCCCAATATCCGTAATTAATAAATTAAATCATATTCACGAATGGCCACTAAACATTATAATTCTGAAATCTCAGTCATGCTTGTCCATATGCTCAGCATGCAAAGGAATCACCCAAGGTAGTTAGAGTAAGAGGTAGGGATCACGCGCAGGTCTTCCCACCACGCTTGGCCGTCGATGACGTCAACGTGAACCCTCAGCGCCTTGTCTTCTGTATGAGGTAGGCTAATACACAGCTGTAAGCTATTCTGTCAGAGCCACAAGTTAGAGATAAGAGAACTTCATTGATATATTTACATCACCTCACAAAAGGCATTCCACTTCACTATTACAGTAGATTAATAATAGGAGATCAAATACAATGTGAAACCAGCAGCGTTTCTGAAGTATTTCGATCTGTATAAAAGGTTGTAACAATGCTAAGACTGTGATCGCAGTGGAATGGCTTTTCCATATGTTCATGTTCTCAACATCTA
Source organism: Anabrus simplex (assembly GCF_040414725.1). Taxonomy (NCBI): domain Eukaryota; kingdom Metazoa; phylum Arthropoda; class Insecta; order Orthoptera; family Tettigoniidae; genus Anabrus; species Anabrus simplex. The sequence goes on from NC_090266.1 coordinate 312,143,959, forward strand.
TGATAACCATAACAAGGGTTCTAATTGTTACAGACTCGAACATTAAAGCTTGATGACTGCAAGAAATATGTCCGTTGTTACAAGCAATATTGGGAAACTATATATACTGTCAACAACACAAACAGCAAATGTTAGGAGACTGTCCACAAAACAAACAGTACAGTAAATGTTCTCCTCCAAGTGCCAGGAACTGACAAATTCCACGTTAACATTTAGCTAGGCCACATATTAACATTCTTAGCACTGGTTTCATATACAACATAATAAATTGCCTTTCATTAAAAAACAGGTATGTTATACACAAAGAATAATGCTGAAAAAAAAAGAAAATCACACACACTTATCCACAGCATCAGTGGAGTTTCTTGGCTTTTCTTCTTTCATTATCGCATTGTATTAACTGAAACCCGGTCTCTTGAATGTCTTACTTTTGTTTAAAGCGACCATTCGAAATGAAGAACGGCTTCTCACGAAGCAACTTGCAAGCTCATAAATTTGGGGGAATTTCTTCTTCAGGATATCCGTAAGGTTTGTGATGATGTTAGAACCCTCTTTCAGTTCTTTCCCGTGGTAAAATTGAAACTACCGAGTTTGATAGCTGCAGTAGTTTAAGTGCGGCCAGTATCCGGTACTCGGGAGATAGTGCGTTCGAACCCCACTGTCGGCAGCCCTGAAGATGGTTTTCCGTGGTTTCCCCATTTTCACACCAAGCAAATGCTGGGAATGTACGTTAATTAAGGTCAAGGACGCTTCCTTCTCACTCCTAGCCCTTTCCTGTCCCATCGTCGCCATAAGACCTATCTGTGTCGGTGCGACGTAAAGCAACTTGTAAAAAGAAAAAAAGAAGTCTTTTTGAAATGAAGATATTGCAGCATCAGCCGTCATCTATCCTGGCGTTCCAATCAAGAAGGTATTGGAAAACACCGAACAGGCAGCAAGAAATCTCGGAATTCGTGATGCAGTAGTGATCATCGGCGGGACGAACGACGTAGCTCACAACGACGCTAAGAATGTCATTTCTCAACTTAAATGTACACTAGGTAAGCTGACTCACACTGACATCTTTGTAGTGAACGTGCCCCATAGGCATAATTTGTTTAGAGACTCGTGTGTGAACACTGAAGTGGGCCAAGTTAATACAGATATGGTTAAAATTTGTAAACATTTTCGTAATACACAGGTAATTGATAGCAGCAGTTTCGAGAGACACTGTTACACAAAGCATGGCCTTCATCTAAACAATTCAGGTAAGCGAAAGATAGCAAATATTGTTCTAGATTTTATTAATCCTAAGATATGTACTGTAAAAAAGCAACTCCCTTGAGTTATAATACTGACCAGGAAAACTAGTAGAAAGAGCCAGCGGTACTTCAAGCTGGCTCAGTCAACTAGAAAATGAAACTCAGAAAAGTAAGGAATTTCAAGTTACCCAATTGCAACAGTCAAGTTTTAGGGAGGAAGGGGATCTGAGATTGCTCTTGGTAAACTGTCAGAGTGTAGTAAATAAACAATTAAAATTCGGTACCTTGATGGAATCTTATGAGACTGATGTGGTGATAGGAGTGGAATCGTGGTTGAGAGAAGGGGTGGATAATAGAGAAGTATTTCCAGAAGGGTACACAGTCTATCGTAGAGACCGAGGAGATAAAAAGGGAGGGGGGGTGTTTATTCTGGTGAAGGAAATTTATTGTTCACATGAATGATTTACTGATGAAAGGGATGAAATATTAGGGATAAAATTAGTTTGTCACAGCAGCGTAGCCAGGATTTCAGTTTGGGGGGGGGGGGGCTATTACTCCAGAAATTTATTTTGATAGGTGTCCAAACTTCCCTAGTTTAGGTGGTGTAGAATACCGAAAAAGGAAGTGAGTGTCCTTGGATCCAAGTAAGAGTGGTGGATTCGTTCGGTTTCCGGAAACTAATAGTAATTTTCTTCTTATTCTTATTCTTCTTATTCTTCTTCCCCTTTTTCCCACACCTGTGGGGTCGCGGGTGGGAAATGTGTCGCATATGTGGATTTTGCCCTGTTTTACGGCCGGATGTCCTGCCCGACGCCAACCCTATACAGAGGGATGTAATCAGTGTTGTGTGTTTCTTTGGTGGTTGGTAGGGTAATATGTTGTCTGAATATCAATATGTTGGGACAAACACCCAGTCCCCAGCCAGAATAATTAATCAGACGCGATTAAAATCCCCGACCCAGCCGGGAATCGAACCCGGGACCGTCTGAACCGATGGCCTCAACACTGACCATTCAGCCAATGAGTCGGACTCCGGAAGCTAATATTAATGTACATTATGTATAAAATGCTCAATAAAAGGACATTCGTTAAAACTCCTGGGTTGTCTGGACTCCTTGGGCGACCCGCCGACCCCCCCCCCCACCCATTCCTCCCGTTCCCCAGCTACCTCTGTTACTCCCATCTCAACATAACTGCAGCATTTCATATATTCCGAGTACAAGTGAAATGAATGCAAGAATAAACAGTTTGAGTAAGGATGCAATATTCTGGTTTAGAATAAATACGGTAATGTTATTATAATAATGGTCATCTGATAAGCAATAAAGAAATGACATTTTATACAAATAATGCGGCAAAGATATACACACACGCGCGCGCGTCGAATACAGGTTTCTCGCCCTTCTTGTCCATGGCTCGATGATGAAGGCAAGAGAATGATGCCCCACCGTGATTCGTTATTTCGACATTATAAACAAACCCTAGATGACACAGACTTCGAATCTAACCGCATCTTAAGATATAGCACAAAGCAGTTAATCAGAAATTTTTAAAAATGTATATATTTTCGGAATTTAGCTAACAACTTAAATTCTAATCGCACATGGGACCAACTTATAGCTCTGGGAATAGGAAAACATCAACAGAGACAGATTCCACGTGACGAACTGAACGATTACTTTAGTAGAATAAATATTCAACCTACCCAAATAAACTGCACCGACTCACCGAACTCCCCTCCAGCCAATCCACCATTCACATTTCACAGTGTCACAGAAAATCAGGTTAAAAGGCTTTGTACTCGATTAAATCAAAGACTACTGGTGTAGATGATATTCCTATTACTTTTATACATAACATTATGGGTGCTATCTCGCCTATACTGACGCACATACTGAACTACTGTTTACTAAACGGAACTTTCCCTACTGCCTGGAAAACAGACAATATTATATCGGTACCTAAGAGTTTAGACCCACAATCATCCTCTGTCTTTCTATGTCCGTACTCCCTGCGCTTTCTAAAGACTTTGAACGTTTAGTATACGAGGAAGTTCTGGAATACCTAAATAAAAAAGCTCTTTTGGACCCTTTGCAATCTGGATTTGAGAAGGTTCACAGTACCGCGACAGCACTTTTGAAGGTACTGAAGACATTAGAAACGCTATGGACAAACGACTGCTCACTATACGTATCCTTCTGGACTTTAGTAGCGCCTTTGACACTATAGTAATTCCGACAATGATAAAGAAAATGGAACTGCTAAATTTCGACCTGGCGGCGCTTAAGGTTTTTAGTTCTTATTTCAGTAACCGTCAACAGCGTGTGACAGTAAACGACAAGGCCTTTAAATGGAAAATGAAACTTAGTGTTGCCCCGCAGGGCAGTATTCTACGGCCCCTAATTTTCTGTATTTATATCAATGACATACCATCTGTGACAGGAAATAACACACATGACCACTGTGCTGACGATCTTCAAATATATCGACACTGCAAGACAAGATATTAACAGGGACCTCCGACGACTCAGTGTATAAGCACAACGAAGCTCTCTTGTACTAAACTGCAAAAATCAGACAATTATAATTGGATCACGAAAATTAATGAGCTGCTCAAACAATGTCGCAATCCCGCCTATCCTACTGAATGGTAACATTATTCCCTACAGTAAAACGGTTAAAAATCACGGCGTAATGATGAATGAAACAGTTGATTGGTCTGATCACACGAAAGAAATACGTAAAAAGATTTTTGGAGTTCTTCACCCTCTTAAACGGCAGAGGGATGTATTTCCATTTGAGCTACAGGCCAAACAAATACAGACACTCATTCTCCCTATTCTTGACTATTGTGACATTGTTTTAGTTGACATGACGAGAGAAGAAACACTTAAACTTCAACGAGCACTGAATATCTGCCTGCGATTTATTTACAATATCGGGTACGATGGTCACATCATCCCATACTATCAGGCTGTCTCATGGCTGATGTCTGATAAACATCGGCAGCTACACACTTTAACGATGATGATCAGAGTGGTAGCTGAAAGTCAGCCAATGTATATTTCTTCTAAATTCACCTTTTGATCATCATTTCGCAACTTAAATACACGTTCTAGATTCATACTTTCTATTCCACAGCACCGCACAAATAAAATTAATAGATCATTTGTGGTGACTGTCGCCAGATTATGGAATTTCCTGCCAGTTCAGGTCAGAGAAACTAGCTTTCTTTAAATCACGATTTAAGGTCACCTGTCGAGACTACCTGGTGAGGACAGCTGACTGAATGGTTGAAGTATGAATGTGTGCGTTTCTGAGGATTAGCCATTGTTAAGAGTATTTAATATTAATTAGTTCTAATATTAATTTAGTAAGTAATTTATCTAAATTTATTTTCAATTATCTTAATTTATGTAGTTTTAACTATTTTAAATATCTCAGTATTTTTATTTAAGATTCTGATGAGTATGTGGTTATGTGTACGAGAGGGCCTGGAGCCCTAACTTCGCCACTGTACTGAAGGCACGTATAAATTAAATAAATAAATAAATAAATAAATAAATAAATAAATAAATAAATAAATAAATAAATAAATAAATAAATAAATAAATAAATAAATAAATAAATAAATAAATAAATAAAATGTAAAACGTATGGGTATAGATATTTTGTTAGTTGGTAAAGAAAAATACACGTTAAAACATATGCTATGTAGGGTTTACCTTGTCTTATTAGTTTCCAACGCGGTTAGGGCCACGCAGCTGTGAGCTTGCATCCGGGAGATAGTAGATTCGAACCCCACTGTCGGCCGCCCTGAAAATGTTTTCCCGTGCTTTCCCATTTTGCAAATGCTGGGGATGTACCTTAATTATTAAGGCCACGGCTGCTTCCTTCCCAGTCGTAAGCCTTTCCTATCCCACCGTCGCCATAAGACCTATCTGTGTCCGTGCGACGTAAAGTAAATTGTTAATTACTTTCCCTCGCAAGCCTGGGATACAGAATATAGTAGTATAAAGTTAGAGTTTTGTGACGCTAATATTTGTATGTATAATTTTTATTAACGTGCCAGAAACCTACGACACTGAGTTGTTGCCATTTCAACACCGTTTTAAGGGTTACCGATCCAAGCCGGGATTTGAACCTGCGAACTCAGACTCAGAAGGACAGCGACACAACCAACTGAGCCACATGAAAAGGAGACGTTTGTGATTATTGTTATAAATAGATGCTATTAGTATTTTCACAAAGGTTTTATGAGGAGCATTTATTAAGGCGTACGTTTTCTTACTGTCCTAAATGCACGAGGCCGGACAGAAGAACTAGTTGGAAGCTAAGGAGCCTTGCAGGGGTGTCGCTTCCTTCTCTGTTCACTTTTCCAAACCAAAGTCCATGGCGTAACAGCCCCGAAGGGCCATCGCCTACCAAGCGACCGCTGTTCAGCCCGGAGGCCTGCAGATTACGAGATGTCGTGTGGTCAGCACGACGAGTCCTCTCCGCCGTTTTTCCTGGCTTTCTAGACCGGAGACGCCATCTCACCGTCAGATAGCTCCTCAATTATAAACACGTGGGCTGAGTGTACCTCGAACCAGCCCTCAGATGCAGGTAAATGTCCTTGACCTGGCCGGGAATCGAACCCGGGGCCTCCGGTAAGAGGCAGGCACGCTACCCCTACACCGTGGGGTATCCTTATTTTCGAATTTGACTTAAGGCATGCTGCATTCGATTCCCGGCACTGACAGAGTTAAGAAAGGCATGGGATGAGGAGGAGGCTTGTTTTTGGGTGCAGTAGAGTTTTCCTTGAGTCTCCCGTAGTCGAAATATCTACGGCTTGGAAGGTAGTCACCTTCACGGGGTGTAGTACCAAAGTGGTTCCTTTTTTTAAGAAGACAAATTAAATGAAGATTCTACTTCCTCACAAACGAAGAACGATATTGTCAATTTTACGAACAGTTTCAATAATGCAACAGTTTTATGTTAACAGTACAGAAGCTATGATTGTACAAGGCAACAATCAAAACCAACATCTACTGAAGATCCGTAACCGCATTCGACAGGACCGGCTTTCTTTTCATATCCACGGGGCGAGTTGACCGTGCGGTTAGGGGCGCACAGCTGTGTGCTTGCATCCGGGAGATAGTGGGTTCAAACACCACTGTCGGCAGCCCTAAAGATGGTTTTATGTGATTTCGCATTTACACACCAGGCAAATGCTGGAGCTGTACCTTAATTAAGGCCACGGCCGCTTCTTCCCACTCTCGGTCCTTTCCTTTCCCATCGTCGCCATAAGACCTACGGTGCGATGTAAAGCAAATTCTAAATAAAAAATAAAAAATCTTTTCACATCCCCTTCCAAGGAAAAGTTGCATCCACACTACTGGCCACTGAAATTATTTTGTGTGTACGTCACTGCGTTCATTCACCATTTAACGTAGAAGGTAAGTCAGAATAATGGTTGGATAGTCAAAATACACCACCATAAATGATGCGGTTCTGGCTCAAAAGTCTATAAGGGACGGGATCTAGTGTTTTAAGTAGAATCCGTATCAATAGAACGTGACTTCCCATTTACAAAATGTTTCATACATCGACTGCGATTCAAACCTGAACCGTCCTGATGAGAAGACAGAACCATTGGAACTGAGTTATCACGCCCGCCAATTACAAAATAGTTACCCGCACTTTTCATGGTGCCATTTGAGGTTCCAATCAGTCCCCGGGCATTTGACAAACTATATACGCCTAGCTATCGAACGGCACGCATCTGCGATTGTCTTGCTACTGTAAGAATACAATTTTTTTTTTCATAACTTACCGAGGATGCACATCGTGTTGGCTTCTCAGTGACAAAACGGAACCTCTTCAAAAAAAGTTACTTATATGGCACAAAATGAGGAACTAACGTGCAGCTCACAATCCTGTCACGGTCTTCCCAACGCTGCAACTTAAACACAGCGCATCTCTCAACCACGGTACAACCCGAGGATCCCTAGGACATTGTTGTTTCTTGGAACCGATATGCAAAAGCTGACACGATGTTGTAAGCTTGCAACTGTTTCTGGCCGTCGCCCCTGTTATCTCGGTGGCCACGTTCTGGCCCCCTGCTGAGTAATCCCTTGCTAATTGCCCCTTTCTTCATGTCTTAACATTTTTCAACACACGGTTACATTCTCAATAGTGATGCCTCTACAGAGAAGTATCCCCGCGCATCACAATCCTAAGTGTCTTCCTTTCATTCAAGCAGTGCAAATATGGAGATTTATGTATAGCCCTATTGAGTCCTGCTAGACTAGTAGATTCTTGTCGCTACGTTAACTTAACATTTCGGCGTACGTTTTTAAGTTGTTCTTACCGTACGTAAAACAACGGCTGATCCTCACTCTAGTTTCAGGAAATATTTTGGGGGGCCCGGCCCCCCTGGGCCCCCCTTGGCTACGCCAGTGGTTTGTCATAATATGAAGGAGGTGGGAATTATAGGAACATACAGGCCTGGAAGAGAGGAAATAGACATGGAAATATTTGAGAAAATAATAGATTATACTCATAAAAACAATAATAATGATATGGTAATAATTGGGGGAGATCTAAACTTGCCTGAAGTTGAATGGAATGGAGCTGCAAGTGAAGCCCATGAACAGAAACTGGCAAATAAGTTAATTTGGGAGGGAGGATTTACACAAGTAGTACAAGAACCGACTCGTCTCAATAACTTACTAGATGTATTCTTGGTTAAACCATGGGAAACTGTTGATAAAACTGAGGTAATTGAAGGAATAGGAGACCATAAGGCTGTAATAATGGATGTAGGACTGGTACCAAAAAGGCTTAATAAGAGGGTCACACAAGACAAGAAATTGCACAGAAAAACTAAAGTTGATGAATTTGGGACTTTCCTTCAATCACAAATCAGTTGTTGGATAAGTGACGGGAATAATGTGGATACACTTTGGGCTAAATTTAAAGGAATCATTTGAGAAGGAAAGAAGAGATTTGTACCTGTTAAGAAGGGTAAAATGACCTCAGACCCTGTTTATTATACAAGGGAAATACGAAAATTAAAAAGAAAATGTAGAATAGTAAACAGGAAAATCAAAGAGGGTAGGGAGAGTAGAGAAACTAGAAAACAGCTAATGAGGGAACTGAATAGAGTGAAAAAGGAAGCAAAAGAGAATTATATGAATGGCATACTTCAAGAGGGTAATGACCACAAAGGGAAATGGAAAAAAGCGGTATTCATATATCAGGAATCAAAAAGGAAAAGGAATCCAAATTCCTACAATGGTGGGAGAAGGGGGTGAACACTATTTAACAGATACTGAGAAAGCAAACCTATTTAGTAAGGGATTCAGGGATTCAGTAGATGATTGTCAGGAATTGGAAACCGAAACAGAAGATAGTGAGGGAGAGACACAGAGGGAAACAAGAAGCTTCTCATTCACAAATGAAGATATTTTCAGAGAAATCCAACTGCTTCAGCAAGGAAAAGCAGCAGGAAGTGATCAAATTACTGGGGAGGTGTTAAAGACAATGGGGTGGTACATAGTGCCTTATTTAAGATTTCTCTTTGACTATGTCATAAATAATAGTGTAATACCAAAGGAATGGAAGGAATCTATAATAATGCCAATTTATAAAGGAAAGGGTGGTAAAACGAAACCAGAGAACTAAGACCAATCAACCAGTTTGTAAAATACAGGAGAGTTTATTATCAAAGTACATCAGAGGGATATGTGATGATAAAAATTGGTTCATGAGGAGCCAGTATGGATTTAGAAAGAAATTTTCTTGTGAGGCACAACTGGTGGAATTTCAGCAGGACATATCAGATCAATTGGATTCAGGAAGCCAGTTACAGTAGATTGCATAGCCATAGATCTTTCCAAAGCCTTTGATAGAGTGGAACGTGGAATATTAATAAAGAAATTGGAGGGAATAGGATTGGACGTAAGGGTTACACGTTGGATAAAACATTTCTAAATTCAAGGGTTCAGAAAGTCAAAGTAGGAAATAATGTATCACGGGAAGAGAAAGTTTGTAAGGGAATTGCACAGAGTAGTATAATCGTTCCGTTACTTTTCTTAATGTACGTAAATGATTTAGGGAACAATATAACATCAAAAATAAGATTGTACGCAGAAGACATAATTGTTTTTAGGGAAATAAATAATATTGAGGATTGTTCAGAATTACAAAGGGACCTTGAGAGTATCCAACAATGGGTTGAAGAGAATAATATGAAGGTTAATGGAAGCAAATCAACTGTTACAACATTTACAAACAGGAGCTTTAAAACTGAATTTGTATATACTTTGGATGAGGTAGTTATCCCAAAAGATGGCAAGTGCAAATACTTAGGTGTGAGATTTGAAAGTAATTTGCACTGGAAGGGTCATGTGGATGACATTGTTGGGAAAGCATACAGATCGTTATACGTCATAATGAGGCTACTTAAGGGATGCAACAAAGAATTAAAAGAGAAAAGTTACTTAAGTATGGTTCGTCCATTATTGGAATATGCAAACAGTGCTTCGGATCCTCACCAAGAATACCTAATAAAAGAAATAGATAGTGTGCAGAGGAAAGCAGCAAGATTTGTAACAGGGGATTCCAGGAGAAGGAATAGTGGGTGAGAAATGTTAAAGGAACTTGGGTGGGAATCTTTAAGTAAGAGAAGGGAGAAAACTAGACTTATAAGATTATATAGAGCCTATACAGGAGAAGAAGCATGGGGAGATATCCGTGAGAGGCTTCAGTTGGAAAATAATTATATCGGCAGGACTGACCACAAATATAAAATTAGAAGGAATTTTAGCAGAAGCGATTGGGGTAAATTTTCATTCATTGGGAAGGGTGTGAAGGAGTGGAACAGTTTACCAGGGGTAGTGTTTGATCCTTTTCCAAAATCTGTACAGATATTCAAGAAGAGAATAAACAGGAACAGAGAAAATAAATGAAATGTTAGAGGGCATTCGACCAGTGCAGGTTAATGTAAATAAAGAATGTGTGTGAATAAATTAATTCCATCCCCTGGTCTAAGGAGTTTGGACAGCCAAAGTAGGGGACTGCCTGTAGGGGTGAAGTACAGTGGGGACTTCGAGGGCCCTGGGACCGCTACGGTAGCTGTGAAGGGAACTCTGAAAAGTGGTGGCAAACGGGGCTCTGGTTAAGACGCAGCAGGTCGTTATGCTACTTAGGTTCCAGAATGGGTAAGAGAAAAATAAGTAAATAATTGCAATGAAAATTTTAATCTTATATCAGTTGTATAGTATCATTTGAAGTAATTCCACATACTGTATATCGGGGCCTATTCCACAAAAGTATGTTCTTGTACATTACAAGTTACTAGTGTGGGTTCTGTAATGTATGGAGTTGAACATTTCTGTTCCACAAAAGATTGACAGTCTCTTGTATATTACTAGTGAATTGTTACAAGTTTTACAAGTGGCAACATATCAATAAACATACTACGTGATAGCATGAATCAGCTGTTTATCTTCATATTCCATTCGTTGAATTAGGTTATGCTTGCCTCATTAATCTTAATATCGTATTTTAAGTTAAGTTATGTAGCAAAGATTCAAGGAACTATAATATTTCTGTGAATTTCTCAATGCTACAATGTTATTTTTCAGTTTATTTCTTTGATGATAGGAAATTACTCCGTTATTATCACCCATTCTGTTCTTCCGCGATCCTCGCATATGTTCCACGATAGTCTGACATAACCACCTTGGTCTGTCATTTGGAATCGGATGCCGCTAATGACGACATTCGGCCGCCAAACTTAATTGTTAAAAATTGCACACTCTGCATGAATTGTTAAAATGGTGTCAAGGAAAGGAAGTTATTCATTTTGAAGGAAATAGAAAGAAGGAAATATATTCATTTTGGTGCATTCAGCGAGTCTGAAAAAACAAGACAAAATAAAGGGTTGGATGGAAATATTTGATTTGGAAAAGCTCATGGAGCTTTTGAGGGGAAAAGTTGGATTAATGATTGGAATTACTTGGAATTAATGATTCCAGGAATGTCCTTCTTGGAACATGTTTGTTCAGTATTTTCAGGTCAAGGAACAATTTGAGGAAATTTTATATAATTTATTGCAGCTACCACAGAATGTATTGACCTACAGAACGAAGATTTTGCCATCCCATGCATATGTGCAATCTCATGGCACTGACCACAATTTCCTAGCCAAAGTAGTGTTGTTAGTAGGCCTAAATGTTGTTTAGCAGAGAGAGATTTATTTCTGTTCGTAGGATGTTTTAACGTATGATAAATATCCATCAAAATTTCTTCCACTTGTATTGTGCTTAACCTAAAACTCTCATTGTATTCAAATAGTGTTAAACTGGAAGTTTATTCTTTCCCTATACAGACGGTAGTTTTCATTTTCATTACCATCACTATCACTTCTGCCAGACCACATATTCATCAAAATGTATCTGAAATAAGTATATTTAAATAGCACTAGCACATTTATATATTATTGTCCTTTCACTGGTAGAGAATAGTTCCCAATTCACTAGTAAATTACAAGTACTAGTACTTTTGTGGAACATACCTATAAAAAATCACTGGTAATTTGTAAGTATGGAGTAGTAAAGTACAACTGTAGAAACTTCTTTTGTGGATCAGAAACTCTGGTATTTGTACTAGTTACTAGAGAATTTACTTGTAATGTACAAGACCATACTTTTGTGGAATAGGCCCCAGTTGACTATATTTGTAAGTAGTACAGGAGATATTATAAGCAGAATTTTGTAAACAATATAAATTTATATTAGGATGAGCTGTTTGTTTAATAGAAATTTTTTTAACGTAAATTGTATAATATTGTATTATAGGAAAATTTTCTTCTTGTTAATTTAATATTTAGTGCGTGATAATAATGTATTTTAGAGTACCATTTGCCACCGAGGTAGACACCTCATTTGCAAATAAAGAGATTTTGAAATCTAATTTCCACCCCTTGTAGTTTGACCTGTTTTCTCTCCGTAATTGTTTTCTATATAGAGGTTCTTCTTCTTTACCCTAAAAGCTATATAGCCAGTGATGTCTTCGAGCATCTCATCACGATCCTTGGTTTCGCGACTGTCCTCGAGCTGTTTTACTAGCTCTTCAAGGGCTTTAACGAACCCTTGCTTATCCTCCGGGAAAGAATAGGATGCTGTGGGCTCAACGCTGGCCTTAGACTGGCACACGATATGCGAGTTTAATCGAGTTCATCAGTAGCATGTAACATATTTGGGCGTAATGTTTCATAATCTTCCGGAGAACAAATGGAATTTCTTATCGCCTCGGAAGCATTGAGGCTAAGAAGCAATGATGTAACCTTTCGCGTCACAGCTGTCGGAAGAGGATGGTCATAAAGCCTTCCGAACCCTCGAAGCTGAGAAAGCTTTCGATTATTATTCTCGTGTCAGATACATCAAAAAAAGAAAACAGTTACAATAATTTCAAGTAACATTTAAATTATCTTGGACCAATTGCGTGCACAAAGATGGACAGAGCGGACACTGAAGCATATGCTGGATGGTTTGATCTTCTCCGCAGTCACACTTGGTGTTGTCGCCATTGATGAAGCCCCATCTTGCCAAATTAACTTTGGACCTTCCCACTCCTGATCTCAACCTATTGAGAGATTTCCAGATTGTCCAGCTCTCATTGCAACCGGGTGGCAAACGTTCCTCAACCGCCATCTGCTCAGAGCCTTGGGGGATAATATCTTGATTACTTCTGTCACCATTTATTGAGGTCAGTGGCTTTAGGGAATACATGAAAGTGTATGTTTCGTTCCTTCGCGTGCCTGCTATGATTTGTGCAGCCTGCAATGGCATGACAAAGCATACTGAAAAGTGTACACTATTGCTGCTTTTTACGTTTTATCACATAAAATAAACACACACGGTTTCTTATAAACCACAGATATGTTACTATCGTGTATTATTAGCACCTAGCGTCTGCGTGTACAGCGATTCTTATTCGAACTACCTCCACCTCATTCAGAGCAGATTCGACGCGAGGGTTCTCGTGACGTCACAGCTCTGGTTTGCTACTGCGCACCTCTCTCATGATCCCTACCTTGTATTCTATGTACCTTGGGAATCACTGAACGATAAAGTAGCTTACGTGATCTTCAAATGGACATGCCAAAAATTTACTTGTTAAGCGTTTGTGATAGATCACGACTTAAACAATAACGATACTATATTTTAATAGTTGCTGGTATTAATCCGAAGTTCTCCTTTCTCAGTCTGAGATTGTAAAAGAATTAACAATTAACTAGGATTCGTTTTCTGATAAACCGTAAATCGTACCGAGCTTACCCTTGATGTCACTTGATGTGTGCGATGTGTGCACAAACTGATATTTAAATTACGAGGATGTCGAACTTTTCCTGAGTCGTCATTCCGCGCATGCGCGCTTTCATCATCAATAAAAGAAAAAGAAAAAAAAAAGAAAAGAAAAAAAAAAACTAGGTCGGTTTTCAAAAGGATCTCTTTGACAGGTGCATAACGTGGAATGTGGGAGAACTAGGCTGTATGTTGTGGTGAAGTTTGACCCGTAAAGTGCACGTGTGTACTATGTGATGTGTAAGTTTTTGCAACGGAAGTGTCTAGTGAGAAATGAGGGTTATGGAAAAGCCTTGTTTTGAGTTAGAAGATACATGAAGCTGGGGTGATCACACTGTAAAATTCAAACAACATGGCTACTTTGCTTGGTAAATGAAAATGTGTGCGATGGTGGCAAAACGTAGGTGGTATATCGCATGCAATTTCTTGTGTGGGGAAACTAAATTAGTGCTGAAAATTATGCCATAATGCTGAAATCTGGCCAAAAGAGGCCTGATAACATAAGCAAGACAAGATCAGTTATTGGTTGTGACGCTGCAGAGCACTGGCGGCAGGGTGTTCGCGAAACGGTCCTGACTGCCCGACCAGACGGCAGTTTAAACTTTTCTATCGAAGGGGGTTCCGACAATGGAGAATTTGCTTATGTAAGTGATATAATTCAAAATAAAGTGAATTATGTGAGTGGAAAGTTGAATGAAGGTGATGTTGTGTTAGAAATTCAGGGGCAGAAAGTTGCCGGCTATACTCAACGGGATGTAGTGGCATGGTTAAATCATTCCTGCCGAAATGGAAACCCTGTGGTACTTAAGACAGTAGACTCAGGTAAGTAGGAATAGTCTGTTTAGAAGTTCTACTTAATCTGTGGGTGTAAATTATGAAGTAAAACATAACTTCTTTTCCCTTCTCCAGTCCTTGTTTAGCATTGTTGTATTTTGTAATTATTTCCGGGGCAGGTTCATGTGAAAGTGCAGTAAACGACTTCAAAGCATTATAGGGTGTACTAAATGTTTTAATGAATTTTGATGAAACTCTAAAGCTTAGTAATTATGTAGGCAGTAGGTGTGTCATGGTTGTTTGTTTACTAGCATTACTTTCCTTTGCGTAATGCATACACTATAATGAGAGTTTTAGGAAAATGTATGCTTCAGTACTGGCTTCCTTGACTAACATCCGATTCTTAAAATAAAATATTGCTATGTAGCAGAAGTATGAAGTGACTCATTTCCTCTTTCATGGATCAAAGACTTCTAAGAATAACTGTACAAGAAGTTAAACATTTGAGTTGAGTTTGTGAGTCTGCACAAATTTGTTATTTGTCATTAACCACACTATCAAGTTCATAACTAATAGGCTAAATTTAATGGGTCCCTTTCTAAAGTAAAGGATGATAAACATTTGTGTAGATTTTATTAACCCTTGAAGTGGCGGTCATTTATGCTGTAATGGCAGCGATATTTTACCGGTGTTGCAGACTCTTAGTATAAATTGTGTTAAAAATCGTTGACTTGTTATACATACATAAACAGCACACCATTTTATCCTCAAAAGAACAAGGAATAAGATGATGATGATGATGATACTAAAGCTGTTATTTATCATCCACAAAGTGTTAGACCAAAAATATGTTGAATTTGTTTATATTATTTATTTTTGCAAAAGTTTTGCTATATATAAAATATTTATATTTAGGTAAATTTAAAAAAATGACATATACAAAAGAAGCACCAGTTCATAGTAAATAGGTGCGTACCAGTATATAGTTTATAATACTGTTCTTAGCTGGAAAAATTATACAACAATTTTATGCTACCACTTGTACATTTCACTCAGTCACTTGGGTGGGTCTTTTTTTTTAATCCATGATTGTGAAGCCTCCAGAAGTGCACTAGTTTATAACACCCCTGGTGAATATCACCATTATATCCTCGACACCAGAATGTAGACTTCTTCTTTACTTTCAAGCACACAACACATAGGCGATTGTTATTCTGTGGCAATATTTCGAGAGCACGAGAGGGGCCTCCTGCATGACCTGTTGGCCTCACAACTGGAATTGGGAACTGTTCATTTAGCAATCCCCTAACTATAGTGATCATGAAGTCTCATCTTGCTAAAGGCTTATCAGTGTTCTTTATGTACAGGACGTATGTGTCAAATAATGTCATATCTAACTGCTTCCAGTACCTTCTAGTGGGTCTGGAACAAATGGCATGGAAAATGCACTTACCTTTATTATCTACACCTCCCATGAAGTTATTGTACTTATGAATCAGTAGTGGTTTCAACCCCCTCATTTCCCTCAGTGTAACATCCCGTCGTGAGACAAACTGGTTTCCTTGTTTTCGTCTCTTTATAAGCAACCAGTAGAACGTCACATTGCCTAAAGTAAACTATTTGCCTAGGTTCAAGTTTTGTACCTAAAACAATCTGAGACAGTCCCTTTGAAGATTTATTCACTGTTCCTGTGAGGAAATGATTCAGTATTGCTGAGATGAGTGCATATCAACACTTCAGATTGATATCTGAAGGAAAACTGGCGACTAAATATAGCTGACTCAGCTGAGACATTCGTGTGGCCGGCCGCTGAGTATGTAGCAGCTAGCACAAGACAGCGGAATTATGACGCTACTTTGGCAACGATTTACACTAGATTAGTGTAAGATGTTATTATACAAACTATTTCATGATTATGGCCGAACATTTCTCCTTCAATTGATTCGTAATTAGCACATTTCGATGAATAACAAAAGATTATCGAAATAAAATAAAGAGCATGTCAAAACGCCTGATATCAGGCGTTGCCACTGGGCAAACGCATAAAACGCCTGATATCAGGCGCTTGCCACTCGGAGGGTTAAAAGCTGTTCAGGAAAAAAATTTCTGTGGTGAAATTGAGAATTCTCCGGTGGACATTTTTTCCTTTTCTGTCAGCCAAGGCATGCTTCTGGAGTCAAGTGCAGGAAAGGGTATCAGAACAGCGTGATACATTAAGAAATGTGACAACTGTAAATTTAGGCTAATATCTTAACACAAGCATCATGTTTGCCTCCCTTTTAGCATTTTTGTGCTTATTAAACTGTTAATTACAGGAATATAAAGTCTTTCAAATCCTGTGTATGTTTCTATATAATGGTTGTTGCAATCTTATTTCCATAATATCCACTTCTTGCTTTCAAGCACTTTCTGACAGTTGATTTGCCCAGATGGATCTTATTGTTTCTACTTTTTATCTGTTATACAAGAATGTATTTTTGTTGCATATATGCAACTACCACATTATGACAATTCCCATTTATTGCACAAAGTTAAGTTTTGGTTATTCAACTACTAAATCTTCAGTGCCCAATACACTTTTTGTGTATTTATATATCTCTGTTCTTGGATGGTTTTAAAACTTTGCCAACAAACTGTAAGTGATAATTACTTTACGCGAACCTTTTCTTGAGCCCTAGTTCCCATTTAGCACTATGGAGCTCGGGGCTCAAGAAAAGGTTCGTGTACTATACTTTTGATGTGTTTTGAACACCACTGAGAGCAAAACAAATTAAATAAAATAGTAGAAGGTTAATGTCAGTTTGGTAGGTTGTTTTATGTTAGCTGTTGGTGCCTTCAAATACCTACTTATGTTGGTTGAAGGTTACCCTTTTATTTCCTTCATACTTACGGTCAACTTGCTGTATTCACTTAAAACCTGACAATTTTATTAAATCTATGCTTGTTTAATTATTTAATATGATATTGCTATGAAAGCTTATAAATTGATACTACAAACCATACAGCAATTTTGCAGTCCCTTAGGACTTGTGGGTTACACTTTACTAGCTGGTTCGTACTTTTAGGAATGTGAAAATCGCGCAGAAATGATGTGAAATAATACCTAAAGTAATTGAGAGGAGAGATCCTTCATGTTTGTCAGGAACCCACTAAACCACCCATGGGAGTATTCTTACTAATATAGAAAAATTACACAGTCTCTGAAATGCAACTAAAATAGTTCAGTTTTGCAGTTAATGTTTACCTGTCAGATATTATTGCCCTGAGGAGAATAAAACTTTGATTTCCACCTATTCAATACATTAATATTCAATGTACTCCTTTAACAGACTTTTAATACGGAAAAAATGAGGATAGTCTCTTGCCATAGCCTATTTGTGTCATTGGGTGTTCCAAATTTAAATTCAAACACTGTAAAACTGTTTACTTATATGACAAATGTTCATTATTGTCGGAATGTGTGTTTGAGTCATCAGTCCATAGACGGGTTTGATGCAGGACTCCATGCCACCCTATCCTGTGCTAACCTCTTCATTTCTGCGTAACTACTGCATCCTACATCTGCTCTAATCTGCTTGTCATATTCATACATTAGTAGACCCCTACCGTTCTTACCACCTACACTTCCTTCGAAAACAAACTGAACAAGTCCTGGGTGTCTTAAGATGTGTCCTATCATTCTATCTCTTCTTGTCAAATTTAGCCAAATCGATCTCCTCTTGCCAATTCAGTTCAGTATCTCTTCATTTGTGATTCGATCTATCCATCTCACCTTCAGCATTCTTCTGTAACACCACATTTCAAAAGCTTCTATTCTCTTTCTTTCTGAGCTAGTTATCATCCATGTTTCACTTCCATACAATGCCACGCTCCACACGAAAGTCTTCAAAAACATCTTTCTAATTCCTATATCAATGTTTGAAATGAGCAAATTTCTTTTCTTAAGAAAGCTCTTCCTTGCTTGTGCTAATCTGCATTTTATGTCCTCCTTACTTCTGCCATCGTTAGTTATTTTACTACCCAAGTAACAATATTCATCTACTTCCTTTAATACTTCATCTCCTAATTTAATATTTCTTGCATCACCTGCCTTCGTTCGACTGCACTCCATTACTTTTCTTTTGGACTTACTTATTTTCATCTTGTACTTCTTACCCAAGACTTCATCCATACCATTTAGCAGCTTCTCGAGATCTTCTGCAGTCTCAGATAAAATAACAATATCAATGGCAAATCTCAAGTTTTTGATTTCCTACCCTTGGATTGTGATTCCCTTTCCAAATTTCTCTTTCATTTCCGTTACTGCCTGTACTATGTAAACGTTGAAAAGGAGGAGGGACAAACTGCAGCCTTGCCTCACTCCTTTCTGGATTGCTGCTTCTTTTTCAAAGCCCTCGATTCTTATCACTGCAGACTGATTTTTATACAGATTGTAGATAATTCTTCATTCTCGGTATCTGATCCCAATCACCTTCAGAATCTTAAATAGCTTGGTCCAATCGACATTATCGAATGCCTTTTCTAGATCTACGAATGCCATGTACGAGGGCTTGTCCTTCTTGATTCGATCCTCTAATATCAGATGTAAAGCCAGGATTGCTTCACGTGTTCCTACATTTCTTCTGAAGCCAAACTGATCTTCTCCCAACTCAGCTTCAACTTGTTTTCCCATTCTTCTATAAACAATACGTGTTAAAATTTTGCAGGCATGAGATACTAAACTAATGGTGCAATAGTTTCCACACCTGTCAGCACCGGCTTTCTTGGGAATAGGTATAACAACATTCTGCCGAAAATCGGATGGGACTTCTCCTGTCTCATATATCTTACACACTAAATGGAATAACCTTGACAAGCTGGTTTCTCCTAAGGCAGTCAGTAATTCAGAGGGAATGCCATCAATTCCAGGTGCCATGTTCCTATTTAGGTCGCTCACAGCTCTGTCAAACTCTGACCGCAAAATTGGGTCTCCCATTTCATCATCATCAACAGCCTCTTCTTGTTCCAGAACCAAATTATCTACATCTTCACCTTGATACAACTCTTGGATATGTTCCTGCCATCTTTCTGCTTTGTCTTCTTTCTGTAGACGTGGCTTTCCATCTGAGCTCTTAATATTCATACACCTAGATTTCCTTTCTTCAAAGGTTTCCTTGATTTTCCTGTATGCAGCATCTACCTCTCCTAGGACCATACAACCTTCGACATCCTTGCACTTCTCCTTCAGCCAGTATTCCTTAGCTACCTTGCACTTTTTGTCCACTTCATTCTTTAATCGCTTGTATTCTTTTCTGCCCTCTTCCTTTCTAGCATGCTTGTATTTTCGTCGTTCATCAATCAGGTCTAGTATCTCCTGAGTTATCCACTGATTCTTAGTTGATCTTTTCTTCCTTCCTAACATTTCTTCAGCAGCCCTGCTGACTTAATTTTTCATGACTATCCACTTGTCCTCTATTGTGTTTCCTTCAGCCTTTTCATTTAGTCCTTTTGCAACATGTTCCTTGAAACAATCCCTCACACTCTTTTCTTTCAACTTGTCTAGCTCCCATCTTTTTGCATTCTTTCCTTTCTTCAATTTCTCCAGCTTCAGATGGCATTTCATGACCAACAAGTTGTGGTCAGAGTCCACGTCTGCTCCTGGGAAAGTTTTGCAACCCAACGCCTGGTTTCTGAATCTCTGCCTAATCATAATGAAGTCTATTTGATACCTTCCAGTGTCTCCAGGTCTCGTCCACGTATAAAGCCCTCGTTTGTGGTGTTTGAACCAAGTATTGGCAAGGACTAAATTATGATCAGTGCAGAATTCAACCAGCCGACTTCCTCTTTTGTTCCTTTGTCATAATCCAAATTCTCCTACTGTATTGCCTTCTCTTCCTTGGCTTACCACTGCATTCCAGTCTCCCATCACAATTAGATTCTCGTCACCTTTTTCATATTTTATTAAATCTTCTATCTCTTCACATGTTCTTTTGATTTCCTCATCATCTGCTGAGCTAGTAGGCATATAGACCTGCACTATTGTTGTGGGCATTGGTTTGGTGTCTATCTTAACAACAATAATTCTTTCACTATGCTGGTCATAGTAGCTTACCCGCTGAGCTATTTTCTTATTCATTTTTAAACCAACTCCTGCATTTCCTCTGTTTGATTTTGTGTTGATAATTCGGTAGTCGCCTGACCAGAAATCCTGTCCTTCCTGCCAACGTACTTCACTTATACCAACTACATCTAACTTCAGTCTATCCATTTTCCTTTTCAGATTCTTGAATCTACCACAATGATTCAAACTTCTAACGTTCCACGCTTCGACTTGCAGAATGTCAGTATCCATCTTCCTGATGATCGCTCCCTCTCGTGTAGTCCCCACCCGGAGATGCGGGTCAGAATAATTGCATAAATTACATCAGAGTTTAGAGGTTTAACTTTACTACCACATAGTGTCGTGCACGAGCGGTGCCTGGATTAGTGGGGAATCGCTTGCGATTCCGAATGATGTCACAAACCCATATGGCATTCCACAGCAATGAAATGGTGCCCCTGTGTTACATAATTATGAACGAACAGTAGAACACTAGAAATTAAAAATACTGTTATATGATTGATTGTGATAACACTAAAATAGTTCAGTTTTGCAGTTAATGTTTACCTGTCCGATATTATTGCCCTGAGGAGAATACACTGAAATTTTATCATATTCACTTTTTATGCCCTAGGCCTATTTGCCACCCGGCTGACAAAAATTTCTGGGGAGAGCACTGGAGACTTACATGCCCTCTCCTTTAAATCCTTACTACAAACCCTAAATACCCTCATAACCATGTGCAGAGATCTGTACCCTTTATTTACAATCCCATTTATGTGATTACCCCAATGAAGACCTTTCCTTGTATTAAAACCTAATGTACATGCAGATTTCTGGGATACTTGCTTGTACAGATTTGTATTCGAGAGGTAAATTGGAATTATGCAACTGTCTACATACTCTTTGATTCCATGATTTGTCAAGAAGCTAAGTTACTAAAAACATTTGGATACATGCTCAGTTGTCCAAACTCTGAGCTGATTTTCTGCTGATTATGAATTTTGGATTCTTGTTAATGCTGAAAACACTTGAAATTACCATATTTACTCGTGTATTAGACCCCCTCGCGTATTAGACTCCCCCTCTTGGCTTTTTGAGACGAAGAAAATTAAACAAATAAAACTCACATACAAGACCCCCACCCCCAACGCAATTCGTCAGAGAACAATGATGATTCTGCTTTGTAGTATCTACAACCTTATGCAGTTCTGATGACATCACACAAATTTGTGAATAGTTTCGTCCATACGACCCACACAATGAAAACGTGCATCAAAGTCATGCGGTACATCTGTGTTTCGTAGTTAAGAAATGTCTGCACCGTAGCATAGGCCTACTGCAGCTCTGACGACGTCGCACAAATAGGTGAACAGTTTCGTGTCCGATCCGCGCAGTGCAAGCACGCATCAGTCATGTATATGTGTCTGTGTGAAAAATATCCGCCAGCGTAATAGCACAATTAGCTGCTGTTTACGGGAGCCTAAGTTCGATTCCCCGTACCGTATTGCCGGAGATTTACGAATGGCAGGAAGGTTGATTTGCAGTAAAAATGGTACATGCACTGGGCGAGTTAGCCGTGCGGTTAGGGGCGCGCGGCTGTGAGCTTGCATCCTGGAGATAGTGGGTTCGAATCCCACTGTCGGCAGCCCTGAAAATGGTTTTCCATGGTTTCCCATATTCACATCTTAATTAAGGCTACGGCCGCTTCCTTCCAACTCCTAGGCCTTACCTATCCCATCGTCACCATAAGACTTATCAGTTGGTGCGACGTAAAGCCACTTGCAAAAAAATTGTACGTGCAACCCCCTTCCACTGGCGACCTGTCTAAAAAAAAGAGCTGCACCACTTCGGTATTAGGAAACTAGTGTACTTTAGTTAAGAAATATTCACGTTTGTTGCTAGGCCTATTAATACAGGCAGGCGAGATCATTAACAAAGTGATAGTTTAATATCTCGTAACTCAGGTCAATATAGGGTTTTTTGGGAGAGAAGTATTTTTAAAACGTGATAAGAACAATCCAGTCACAATTATTTTACTTGCCAACGTTCCTAACAAATAATAATAATAATAATATTGATTTTTTATGTCCCCCACTTTCAACTATTTTTGGAGAAGCCAAACGAAACATACTAGGGTATGTGTTAATAAAAATGGGAGACAACGATCGCACTAAATTAGACATTATGATGATAAAACGCATTACGGCGACACCTGTAGATATCCATGAAAGCGGCAAACTTTCCTGTTATTTATTTTTATTCTGTCCGTCGTTGAACTTTTGGCACTATCCGGGCGATACCATACCTAACCTAAACAATGCGGTCCTTGTTATATCATTTACAGCTGTTTAGGTAAATCCTCATATGATGGAGAGCAGCAGGCATGAATGAAACATACTTAAAAATAAGGGTCTGCCTTTCAACTGCCGCAGTTATCCAAAGAAAATTTCCAGTCACTATGTATTTCATTCGAAAATACAACTCGTAACTTATCCTAGTTATTAGATGGTGGTTTGGCACGCTTTCAACAACACGGCTTTATTCAGAAGGAGTGGCTTCTGCTACACATACGCCAACTGGGAATATCAGAGACCATCTCCAGAAACCATTTCGGAATAGCTCCACACAGTTTGGACTCTATAGTCGGGAACAAAACTAGTTTTAAAAGGATCAAAAAGGCGGGACTTCCAATGCTCTCGGTCTCGATTGCGGTTGCAGTGCATGGCTGACGAGATGGCAGTGAAGAGGATGTCGCTTGGAATGATGACACACTGGTAGCAGGGAAGTTAGCGGCGCAAGACTATTAAAATGAAAGCAGTGATCAGGTGTACTGTGTATTAGGCCTACTGCTCAACTGACAGAGACAAAAGACTGGCCATTGAGTTATTTTGTATCAATATTGCATAATGTGATAATACAATACCATTATCACTTGTCTCTACGGGGCCGAGTATGAAGTGAAACAAATATTCGTAGCGTGTTTCTAAGACTGTATGCCCTTACTGACTTGATTACATCAGAGGAATGAATGAGGTGAAACGAATGACGTGATATGAGTAACTAAAACGGATTATATTTATTTTATATGTGGGCTTGAAAGTAGTGTTCATCCTTTATTGACTTTTAACATTTAGAAATGCTGCCTTCCAATGAAAATAGCTGGTATAACTCAAATATATTCACAGGTTTGTTAAAGAACAGTGAAGAATATCTGCATGTTAGTTCATAGCTGCAACTTGCTTTAAGTCGCACCGACACAGATAGGTCTTATGGCGACGATGGTACATTAAAGGCCAGTATCCAGTATTCGGGAGATAGTAGGTTCGAACCCCACTGTCGGCGGCCCTGAAAATGGTTTTCCGTAGTTTCCCATATTCACACCAGGCAAATGCTGGGGCTGTACCTTAATTAAGGCCACGGCCGCTTCCTTCCCACTCCTAGCCCTTCCCTATCCCATCGTCGCCATAAGACCTATCTGTGTAGGTGCGACGTAAAGCAACTAGCAAAAAAAAAAAAAGGTACAGGAAAGGGCTAGGAGGTGGAAGGAAGTGACCGTGGCCTTATTTAAGGTACAGTCCCAGCATTTGCCTGGTATGAAAATGAGAAACCACGGAAAACCATCTTCAGGGCTGCCGACAGTGGGGCTCGAACCCACTATCTTCCGAATACTGGATACTGGCCGCACTTAGGTGACTGCAGCTATCGAGCTCGGTAATTTATAGCTCTTTATGACCTAAATGTCATGTGTTCACTGCACAAAATTTGAGTTTATCGCATATTGGACCCCGTTTACTTTTTTTGCTTTAAAAGTGGGAAAAAGGGGGTCTAATACCCGAGTAAATACAGTAATTAGCTGGTCAATATAGGTTAGCCTTTCTGTTGTTCTGTGAATGAAAATGAGCTGCAACGAATGATTGAAATGGAGCAAAAATTGGTTGCTGGAGAGAAGATATCTGCGTGTGAACTTTCTTTGTGGGGTATGATTTGAGCCCGATGATTAGAAATAGTAATTCAAGAATGGATGAGGATACATACTGCAAACCACAGTACCAGTGTAGGGCGAAGTGGGTAAAAGAAGAAAGATAGCACCGAGCAAGTTGGCTGTGCGGTTAGGGTCGTGCAGCTGTGATCTTGCATTTGAGAGATAGTGGGTTTGAACCCCACTGCCGGCAGCCCTGAGGACGGTTTTCTGTGGTTTCTCATTTTCATGCCTTAATGCCACGGCCGCTTCTTTCCCACACTCAGCCTTTCCTATAACATCGCCGCCATAAGAACTATCTGTATCGGTGTGACGTAAAGAAAATTGTAAGAAAGGAACAAGGATAGCGGCATGCCGGAGCATGATTGTCATGTGTTCTTAGGTCTTAGATGCTTCACCAGCGGTGCTCATTTAGGTTTCCTTACTTTCATTACAAGATATTAGAATCATCCCTTATTGATGGTTTTCACTTTACAAAGGAAAAATTAAGTGTAGGCCTATCTTCCTAATTCAGTACATCATATATTCCATCATTAGGTGGAGTAATCAAATTCAAACATGTTTTGACTCATTTAAGCCATCTTAAGTGAAAAGCGGGTGGGGTTGAAGTAATTTACATAATACAAGCTAAAAATGTGCCTGAAGACATAACGAAGGAACAAATGGAAAAACAAAAGAGACATGACGGAAATAAAAGAGCACAATATGCAATATTTACATCATATGGAGCAATAAACAACTAGCTGCAATAAAATTCAGTGAAAACAGGGGTTAATACAAAACATAATTGAATCTAAAAACTGTGTTAACCTAAGAAGAAAAGAAATGAAAAACAAATGATACAGATGGAAACTAACAATATGTGCACATAACGAGGTTGCGGACCTCTTAGTCTAAAAAAATTTGGTTTTATAACAATTCAAAACAGGATGAAATCACTGTTGAAAATTCAGGCTGAAAGTCTGCCTTTGTAGAAACACCATCACATCGAAATGGCTAGGAGGGGAGCGGGAGCGAAAAAGTTCGAGAAACCAAACCTGAGATAATGTGCAGGCGAAATGCATGTGACAAGTGATGGAAAAATTCTGATGAAATTTGTTTTGAATTGTTATAAAACCAACATTTTTAGATTAAGAGGTCCACAACCTCGCTATGTGCAGTCGTTCGTTTCCATCTGTATCATTTGTTTTTCATTTCTTTTCTTCTTAGGTTAACACAGTTTTAAGATTCAATTATGTTTTGTATTAACCTCTGTTTTCACTGAATTTTATCCAGTAAGTTATTTATTGCTCCATATGATGATGTAAATATTGTATATTGTGCTGTTTTTATTTCCGTCATGTGTCTCTTTTGTTTTTTTACTTGTTCCTTCACTTGTTCCCTTACCAAGGGAGATGTTCAATGAATTTCCATTGTCATTGAAATCATTTCAGAAAAGGCTAGGAAAACAACAGATAGGAAATCTGCAACCTGGGCGACTGCCCTAAGTGCAGATCAGTATTGATTGATTGATTGATTGATTGATTGATTGATTGATGTTTTTTGGCACATTTTTAGCTTGTATTATGTAAATTACTAACCCCCCCCTTTTTCACTGAAGATGGCTCAAAGGAGTTGAAACATGTTTGAATTTGATTACTCCATCTAATGATGGAATATATTATGTATTGAATTAGGAGGACACACTTAATTTTTCCTTTGTAAAGTTTCTTACTTTCTGCAAACTGTTGCCAACTGCACAACCCAATAACCATGTTTAGGGAACAGTTCTGTCTGGTTACAATAAATCATTGATGTAACATATCCGTGGCCTTTAGCAGAGCATCTCTCAAGAGCCCGGTTTCGTGTCAGCTGTTTGCCCATGGACATTGTTTATGATTTTTTCTTGTGCAGTGATTGGTAATCAAATCTAGCACTCGCGACTCATGAGGGTTCAGACTGGTTTCAATTAGGACTGTTTAGGTTGGTAAAGTTGCTATTACTTGTAACTACATTGAATTCTGGGAGTGACCACAGCTTCATAAAATTAATCTGAGCCGGACTGAGAGGCTCAGGCGATTAAGGCGCTGTCCCTCTGACCCCAACTTGGCAGGTTCGATCCTGGCTTAGTCTGGTGGTGTTTGAAGGTGCTTAAATACTTCAGCCTCATGTCGGTAGATTTACTGGCATGTTACAGAACTCCTGATGATGATGATGATGATGATGATGATGATGATGATGATGATGATGATGATGATGATGATGCTTGTTTAAAGGGGGACATAACTCCTGCAGGACTAAATTCAGGCACCTCGGCATCTCAGAGTGGGACGTAAAGCAAATAACATTATTATTATAATATAATTATTATTAAATTCATCCAATGGTGGTGGGTGTTCAGTGTAGGGTTAAGGGTAATTGTGTAATAATTCTCAGTGTTTAGTTATAAAAGTAAGTTTTTGTGCGTAGGATAGTGGGATACTAGCATTCTCAATCAACCCATCTCTCCTCTACAATTACTTTAAGGTATCATTAATATAAGTTATATTAACTTAGCTCAGTAATGTGTTGCATGCTGGCTCCTTCATCGTAGAGTGTTAACCAGAATTCCTTCAGATGATAACATTGTACTGTACTATACCATTACTTATGTGTTATATCTGTATTTATCTTACTGTGCCTAGCTATAAGTTCTTCTCTTTGTTTTACCTTCAATCTTCAATTTTCCTCGTTTCTTTTGCCTTTATATTTTGTTCTTAATTGTTGTGTGTCTACAGTTATTTGGTTAGTTTTTAATTTTTTCCTCTATTTTTTTATCATTAGATGTTTCATGTGGTGGTTCATGTTTGTGGGTTACTGTAGTCACGTCCTAGTTCGTGAACCATGGGCAACGGCTGAGTGGCCTGTTAAGTGGTCCTGAGAGTCGGGATACCAGTTGCTATGGAATGGGAGTGGGCATCTCGGACATACTCTGAGTCGTGGCCCTCCTTGTGCTCAGGCGGCTAGGACTATACAATTCACCGGTGGTCCATAACCCGTTAGAGGAGAGATCCTCATTTGGACTATGTGCAAGTAGGGCAGCATCCTGCTGCATAAATTTACCGTGCTCAGAACACTTTAAGCAAGCCTCGGACCTATGGGAGTAATGGAGTCCCACTCCCATTTGACAGGCGAGGGACTCCTTGGAAACAACTTGGTGAACGAAATGGAATTCGATGGGGAGCTATCAATATTAATGGGGCTTATGGAAGAAAGAAGGTAGAACTGGCTGAGTCAGCAAAGAGGATGCATCTGGATGTGCTAGGAGTAAGTGATATTCGGGTAAGGGGAGATAATGAGGAAGAGATAGGAGATTATAAAGTGTACTTGACGGGTGTTAGAAAGGGAAGGGCAGAGTCTGGGGTAGGGCTCTTTATCAGGAATACCATTGCACGCAACATAGTTTCGGTTAGGCACGTAAATGAGCGAATGATGTGGGTAGATTTGTCAGTGGGAGGAATTAGGACAAGAATTGTGTCCGTGTATTCACCATGTGAGGGTGCAGATGAGGATGAAGTTGACAAGTTTTATGAAGCATTGAGTGACATCATGGTCAGGGTCAACAGCAAGGATAGAATAGTGCTAATGGGCGATTTCAATGCGAGAGTTGGGAATAGAACTGAAGGATACGAAAGGGTGGTTGGTAAATGTGGGGAAGATATGGAAGCTAATGGGAATGGGAAGCGTTTGCTGGACTTCTGTGCTAGTATGGGTTTAGCTGTTACGAATACATTCTTCAAGCATAAGGCTATTCACTGCTACACATGGGAGGCTAGGGGTACCAGATCCATAATAGACGATATCTTATCAGACTTTGAATTCAGGAAATCTGTTAGGAATGTACGAGTTTTTCGGGGATTTTTCGATGATACAGACCACTGTCTGATCTGTAGTGAACTAAGTATCTCTAGGCCTAGGGTAGAGAAAGTGAAATCTGTCTGCAAACGAATAAGGGTAGAAAATCTCCAGGACGAGGAAATTAGACAGAAGTACATGGATATGATTAGTGAGAAGTTTCGAACAGTAGACAGTAAGCAGGTTCAGGATATAGAAAGTGAATGGGTGGCATACAGGGATGCTGTAGTAGAAACAGCAAGGGAATGCCTAGGAACAACTGTGTTTAAAGATGGGAAGCAGCGAACATCTTGGTGGAATGATGAAGTGAGAGCAGCCTGTAAACGTATAAAGAAGGCTTATCAGAAATGGCTCCAAACAAAGGCCGAGGCAGACAGGGATGTGTACGTAGATGAAAGAAACAGAGCGAAACAAATAGTTGTTGAATCCAAAAAGAAGTCTTGGGAAGATTTTGGTAATAACCTGGAAAGGCTAGGTCAAGCAGCATGGAAACCTTTTTGGACAGTAATAAAGAATCTTAGGAAGGGAGGGAAAAAGGAATTGAACAGTGTTTTGAGTAATTCAGGTGAACTCATATTAGATCCCAGGGAATCACTGGAGAGGTGGAGGGGATATTTTGAACATCTTCTCAATGTAAAAGGAAATTATCATGGTGGTGTTGCAAACAGCCAAGCTCATGGGGAGGAGGAAAATGATGTTGGTGAAATTATGCTTGAGGAAGTGGAAAGGATAGTAAATAAACTCCATTGTCATAAGGCAGCAGGAATAGATGAAATTAGACCTGAAATGGTGAAGTATAGTGGGAAGGCAGGGATGAAATGGCTTCATAGGGTAGTAAAATTAGCGTGGAGTGTTGGTAAGGTACCTTCAGATTGGACAAAAGCAGCAATTGCACCTATCTATAAGCAAGGGAACAGGAAGGATTGCAATAACTATCGAGGTATCTCATTGATTAGTATACCAGGCAAAGTATTCACTGGCATCTTGGAAAGGAGGGTGCGATCAGTCGTTGAGAGGAAGTTGGATGAAAACCAGTGTGGTTTCAGACCACAGAGAGGCTGTCAGGATCAGATTTTCAGTATGCGCCAGGTAATTGAAAAATGCTACGAGAGGAATAGGCAGTTGTTTTTGTTTCGTAGATCTAGAGAAAGCATATGACAGCGTACCGAGGGAAAAGATGTTCGCTATACTGGGGGAGTATGGAATTAAAGGTAGATTATTAAAATCAATCAGAGGCATTTATGTTGACAATTGGGCTTCAGTGAGAATTGATGGTAGAATGAGTTCTCGGTTCAGGGTACTTACAGGAGTTAGACAAGGCTGTAATCTTTCACCTTTGCTGTTTGTAGTTTACATGGATCATATGTTGAAAGGTATAAAATGGCAGGGAGGGATTCAGTTAGGTGGAAATGTAGTAAGCAGTTTGGCCTATGCTGACGACTTGGTCTTAATGGGAGACTGTGCCGAAAGTCTGCAGTCTAACATCTTGGAACTTGAAAATAGGTGCAATGAGTATGGTATGAAAATTAGCCTCTCGAAGACTAAATTGATGTCAGTAGGTAAGAAATCCAACAGAATTGAATGTCAGATTGGTGATACAAAGCTAGAACAGGTCGATAATTTCAAGTATTTAGGTTGTGTGTTTTCCCAGGATGGTAATATAGTAAGAGAGGTTGAATCAAGGTGTAGTAAAGCTAATGCAGTGAGCTGGCAGTTGCGATCAGCAGTATTCTGTAAGAAGGAAGTCAGCTCCCAGACGAAACTATCTTTACATCGGTCTGTTTTCAGACCAACTTTGCTTTACGGGAGCGAAAGCTGGGTGGACTCAGGATATCTTATTCATAAGTTAGAAGTAACAGTCATGAAAGTAGCAAGAATGATTGCTGGTACAAAGAGGTGGGAACAATGGCAGGAGGGAACTCGGAATGAGGAGATAAAGGCTAATTTAGGAATGAACTCGATGGATGAAGCTGTACGCATAAACCGGCTTCGGTGGTGGGGTCATGTGAGGCGAATGGAGGAGGATAAGTTACCTAGGAGAATAATGGAGTCTGTTATGGAGGGTAAGAGAAGTAGAGGGAGACCGAGACGACGATGGTTAGACTCTGTTTCTAACGATTTAAAGATAAGAGGTATAGAACTAAATAAGGCCACAACACTAGTTGCAAATCGAGGATTGTGGCGACGTTTAATAAATTCACAGAGGCTTGCAGACTGAACCCTGAAAGGCATAACAGTCTATGATGATAATGTAATGAATGTATGTATGTATGTATGTATGTTGTATTTCTTGGTTTTTTAAACTAATTGATGTTCATTTATTTTTCGGTTTTTCAATATTTACTTTTTCTTTCCGACAGTTTTGAATCAAGCCAATCCCTAATTTCTGTAATTAATTTTCCACCTATCACAGGTTTCTTGTTCGATTTTGAGTGTTAACTTTTGAATTGACCAATTAAATAGGGAACATGCATGATCCGGGGTTTTAATTAAAAATATGCTAATCTGATTCAAAATTTCATGCAGAATTCAAAAATGTGATCAGAATGTACAAATAATAACTCCAAACATGATAAAAATCTACGAAAATGTCACGTCACGCAAGTACGCGATCTCATTGGTCTGACGTCATCGTACAGGTTGACTGAATTAGCAGACGAAATAACACATAGTGTGCTGTGAGAAGCAGGATACACTTCGCGTATTTCTACTTTATGTTAGTGTCTGGTATAGTTAAATTCGAGGTCTATACATTGGATAATAATCTGAGTGGTATATTTTAGACTTAAAATGAATCCTGCGCAGACAGTGAGGCAGAAAACTTATAAATGGTGTAGAGTTCCTATGTGCAATAGCACATCGCATACCATACCAAACAAATTGTTTATAAATGTTCCAAAGACGCTAAAACTAGGCAGAAATGGATTTTGGCGAGCCGGAGAAATGCTGGTGATATATCGGAAAAGTCTACAGTTTATTTTTTTGAAGATGTTAACGTAAGATGAATTTGTTTGAATTTTCAAATCACTTTTCCATGTCAGCTGTTCTAGTGGTAAAACTTTAAATTTTAATGTATTATGATTTATTTAAATGCTTCAATTACATCTTGGAATATGAAAGCAATAAACAGTGCATTAAATAATGCTGATTATAAAAGTATTCTCCAAACATAACCTATGTTTTGGGTGATCCATGTCAAGATAATAAATCAAAGGGGTTATGAACCATTTTGACAGCTCTAATTCTACCAATATCTCTTGGCATGGGACAGTTATGTATGTCTTTATTGAAGAGCTTAATTGGTAAAGAAATTTAGGCTATATCTAAATACTCTATAATGTAACAAAGAATAGGCGTGTACATCATGAAAGGAAACAACGTGAATTTAACAAACGTATAACTCTACACAAAACCAATGCTTGTCTGTTGGGGGTCTTATAAGTTAACAATGCTCAATTATAATAATTATCATAATATTAATGAAATAAATAACATAATTGCACACAGGTGAAAATAGTGATGTAGGTGTTCAAAATATTATCCTACTTAGCCAAAGTTTTAGGTTATACAAGCCAAGTCAATAAACCGAAGGGTAAAAATACCGCGCGAGTTGGCCGTGCGGTTAGGAGCGCGCAGCTGTGAGCTCGCATCTGGGAGATAGTGGGTTTTGAACCCCACTGCCGGCAGCCCTGAAGATGATTTTGCGTGGTTTCCCATTTTCACACCAGGAAAATGCTGAGGCTGTACTTAAGGCCACGGCCGCTTTGTTCCCATTCCTAGGCCTTTCCTGTCCCATCGTCGCCATAAGACCTATATGTGACCGTGTGACGTAAAGCAAACAGCAAAAAAAAAGTAAAAGTCACAGCACCCAAGGACATTCCTGTATTGAGCGACTAAAATGTCACCAGGACATTTTTCTTTCCTGATATGCTCAGCTTGTTAAAAGCCAAATGTAATTAATGTTATTGTCTTCACGCCTCTCTAACTACTACTGCGATTTTTGGGAGACGCCGATGTGCAGGAATTTAGTCCTGCAGGAGTTCTTTTACATGCCAGTAAATCTACCGACACGAGGCTGACGTATTTGAGCACCTTCAACTACCACCGGACTGAACCAGGATCGAACCTGCCAAGTTGGGGTCAGAAGGCCAGCACCTCAACCGTCTGAACCACTCAGCCCGACTTGTGAAAACTAGATGAAGTCATATTTATCTTTATCATGTTTAATTTTTTCCCTCCACAAAGATATTTAATTCTCTTTCATGGGCCCCGGAAGTGGGTAGGCCAGTTGTCCCAACCATAAATATTTTGGGGGGGGGGGGGAATGATAGATTATAGCCCTATAGTACTATGATCTTTCTTTCTTTCTTTCTTAATCAGTTTATCCTTCAGGGTTGGTTTTCTCTCGGACTCAGCGAGGGATTTCACCTCTACCACTTCAAGGATGTCCTGGAACGTGAGACTTTGAGTATGGTGATGCAACTGATGAGGAGGGCCATTACCTCGCCCAGGCGGCCTCACCTGTTATGCTCAACAGGGGCCTTGTTGGAGGATGGGAGGATCGGAAGGGTTAGACAAGGAAGAGGGAAGGAAACGGCCGTGGCCTTAGGTGCCTGGAGGAGAAGTAGGAAAATACGAAAAACCACTTCGAGGATGGCTGAGGTGGGATTCGAAACCGTTCTACTCAGTTGACCTCCCGAGGCTGAGTAGAGCCCGTTCCAGCCCTCGTACTATTTGTTTTCAACTTTCGTGGCAGAGCCGGGAATCGAAACCGGGCCTCCGGGAGTGACACACATTAACCACTACACCACAGAAGCGGACTAGTACTATAATGCTACCTATATGTTTATGTTAGTGCTGAAATCCGATTTCTTACTTTACTAATGCTGAAAGCCCGAAAATGTAATGTTATTCTTTAGTAGGGGAATCAGTCTAGAAGGAAATGTTGAAAGTGATGTGATATCTATCCAGGTTCGTTGTTATCCTAATACTATGGGTTACAGTACATTGCACGTATATAAAAGACGCCACTTACAAACTTGCTTGTTATCCGCGAATTTCTGCGGCCACAAAAGTCACATTTTTCAAGAATGATGACATCTACACATAGTAGATTGTCTGACTGTGCTGTTTTGAACGTTTCTTCTGTCATTTCGAAGTTATTCGCGATCATGAATAATAAACAATCGGCTTTTAGCAACGGCTGATGCACAACGGCTGGTAGAGCTCCATGTGGTACTGGAACGTGACGTCACAGCGCGCCGCTTACGTCAGAGGCCGTTTCACTCGCCTTGCGGAAAGGCACTATTAAATATTTTTTTAATGGTAGAAAACAAGGCAACATACCACAATGTAATACGTTTACGTACTATTTCATTGGTGTACTTTTCAAAAAAATTATTTTTGAAAATGATGCATGTTCCCAATTGAGTGGGTGTGGCTGGTGTATTCTTGATCTCGAACCTTCCCTGAGGGTTTATAAACTGCGGCTTTTCACGTTTCTTGGCCAATTGATCAATGTCCATCTGAGTGTGTGTGCGCTTAGTAGGAGGCGGGCGGCCTCTTTCATCGGCAGCTAGTACATCTACTAGGTAATGGCCACATAACATCTTTCTTTCTTGCTAACACCGCAGTTTAACCCGAGGGAAAGGTCCGACTCTTTAGTCATGTAACCAGCTTTTCTAAAATGTAACTTCTTCCGGCTAATGTAAAAACTTCATAAAATCTTTAACTGTAAGTCGGGGATAGAGAGTGAATTACCCTCTCGAGTTCCCCTTCATCTTGATTTGAGGTGACTACATTTTGTAACTGTTTTTCTTCCTTTTCATAATGAATTTATACGAGTCACTTCAGTAGTTTGGGAATAGCCCGTATTTCATCGGCCTAGAGCGCTTTAAGTTTTTTTGTTTTGTTTTCATTTTCTCGGAGCGCAGTTCACCTCCATTCTGTTTGTGTTTTGGGCCATTTACTTAACCTGTTCTTTTCCGCAAAGGCCCTATAGGTTGGGTACGAGATACCCCTGTTTCAAATTGTAAGTTAGGCCATGGAAGGCCAGAGAGTGTAAGATTTTTTAGATTGCCTCGAGGAGGCTGAAAGAAACGGAGAGCCTGTTAGCTCTTTCGCAAGATTTGCAACTGTAAAGTGTGCCTCAAGGAGGCTAGATATTGTGATTTAGGGAGCAAGTGCTCTTGAATTAGGTGACTTCTGCCCCTCACTAAATAATACCTCTTGTAAAATTGTAAAACTAGGGGCTCAAAGCCCAAAGTGTTAAGCTTCTGAATCGTGGAATTTTCCCAATTTCGTTTAATGATTGCTATTTTTACCAGTAATATTGTTATGGAAAATTGTTAAGTTTGAAGTTCTAAAAGAAATATAACCTTTGTTAAAGTTTTAAATCTATTCTTGACATCGTAGCTAGACCCATTGACCCCAGCACTTTCTTTCACCTCTGCTTTCCACGGATACCCCGGAACAATTATTATTATTATTATTATTATTATTGTTATTATTATTACTATTACAGTGAAATACAGATACAGAGCTAATTGTGTC
This sequence comes from Anabrus simplex, assembly GCF_040414725.1. Lineage (NCBI taxonomy): Eukaryota > Metazoa > Arthropoda > Insecta > Orthoptera > Tettigoniidae > Anabrus > Anabrus simplex. The sequence continues at coordinate 312,178,816 of NC_090266.1, forward strand.
CACAATCCAAATGAAATTCAATTACTTTGTAATGAGCCACAGGAGACCATGCGTCCCTTGTACCAATATTCTCGGAAAATATCCCCGAATAACCTCTGAAAGTTTGCGGGAGTTCAGGTCCACCCTGTATAAATAGACCCTAATGGTGGTTACAGGTGTGTCATTTATGTGAAAGTCAGTTGCCAGCAAATTCAGATAGTTTTATACTTCGTTGTCAATGTTTAAGATCAATAGCTTAGGTGACAATGGACACCTAAGTGTGGTTTCTTGTGTTTCTGTGTTACCTCCTTTGCTTAATTTTAATTTTTGTTCTCTCGTACAGGCTCTCATAACTCGATGAAAGCAGTATATATAACAGTAGTGAATTGTCTAACTTGGAGGGTGTGATAAGCTTAGATTCTGCTTTCTACCTGGACAGTCAAAGGTCAAATTTAGATGGACTATGGTTTTGAGAGATCACTGAAAATATTGCATGGCGTTGGGAGGAGTAGATAGATAGATAGATAGATAGATAGATAGATAAAGAATGGGTGAGCCCTGCGAACAGGGCTCCACACGTAGGTCTGTGAAGACCCTTTGTGTCCCTTAAACGGGTTTGCCTAGTCCAGCCCTAGTGCTGCTATAAAGGATACCAGTGTCCGGATGTTGACATTCCTGATGCCTTCCAGGCTCACGAAATGTGAGCCAAGGTATCATCGTCTAGTTCTTGCAAGAGCCTCGCACTGACATAACACATGCACGGAGGTCTCTTCCTTCCTACCGCATCTTCTACACATCGGATCCTGACTGATTTTCATGATGTGTAGGTGTCTCTGTAAGGTATTGTGGCCTGTCAACAGTCCAACTACCATTCACATTCTGGTCCTGTTCAAATTTATCTGGACCTTTGTATAACTTTGGCTAGGCCCTTTGATAAGTTCACGTGCCCGCCTTGCTATGGTTAACCTCTTCCAAATGTCTAAGTGAGACTGGTTTGTCCACTGGGATATTACCAGTTTCACGCTTCGGAGTCACACTCCCAGGAAGGGCTCTGGTCCTATGAAAGGACCTTTTGAGCCTTGTTTCGCTAGTTTGTCAGCTTCTTCATTTCCACTGATACCTGTGTGTCCAGGGACCCATAATAGAGTAACTGAGCTAAGTTCACACAGCTGATCTAACATCCTGTGGCATTCCGCATTCCCATACCATTTTTGATGTTTTAACTGCGCATAGTGCTTTTAACGCTTGCCTGGCTATCGCTGCAAATGGTGATGCATCTTCTATGTCCAGGCATGTTCCATATATATACAGCACAGGCCAGTATTGCGTATACTTCGGCCTGGAAAATAGTAGCATATTTACCCATGGGAAGGAAGAGCCTTGTCTTAGGCCCCCAGACCCCGGCGCCTGTACCCGTCTCTGTCCGCGAGCCATCTGTGCACCATGTACAGCCCCCAGACCTAAGACGGGCCCCAGCATCCGCGGCTCACTCCTCCCTTGTGGGTATCACCACTGTGAACTTATAATTCAAATTAAAACTAGGCTTCATCAGGTCCCCGATCATCATTGTCGTAGGGCAGGTCTGGTGAAGCCTTGTAAGAATAGAGGCATGACTTCTATTCGGATTCTTGAAGGACCATCCTCCGAGTGACCAGAGGCGGTAAGCACTCATTCCCACTATTTCCTTAACATATACATATAAGGGGGGAAGACCTAGGATTTCCTCCATTGCACATAATGGTGTAGTATCCTGTGCCCCTGTTATTCCTAGACACGCAAGTCTTTGGACACTGTTTAACTTGGTGGTCACAGTTTTACTCTCCGAACCTGGCCACCAGACTAAAGATGCGAAGGTGATCGTGGGCCGTACAATAGAAATATAGAGCCACTGGACCACCTTCAACACAGTCTTGCCTCAAGGATTACCCCTAGGTACTTAACTGAGGTTGTCTTAACTAATTTTTTCCCAAATAGGAAAGGCTCTGACAGTCCATCTAGCCTCCTCCTCCTGGTAAATACCACAAGCTCCGTCTTGTCGGGATTAACCGACAAGTCCGTGTCGTGGCACCATCTTTCCACCCTACGTAGGGAGCTCTGTACGAGCTCTGAAACCGTACTGGGGAAATTCCAACCACCATCAGGCTAATGTCATCTGCATAGCCTTGGGTGTATATTACTCCAACATTTAACCTGGTAAGTAGTTCATCTACTACCAGACGCCATAATGTTGGTGATAATACTCCTCCCTGTGGACACCCCCTGTCTATATTAGCTCTCAACATTACTGCGTTGAGGGTAAACAGAACTTGACGGCCCTGCAGTGAGGCCATAATCCATTTTATGAGCATCCTGCTCACTCCTCTTCTCTCGAGACTAAGTTCTATGGAGCCTAAAGATGTGTAGTTAAAGGCCCCTTCTATATCTAGGAATACAACCATAGCAAGTTGTTGCTGATCCAAGGCACTCTCCAGCCTAGAAACTAGCTGGTGTAGTGCCATCTCAACCGACTTCCCTGGTTGATATGCATGTTGATGAGGATGCAGGGGACAGTCTCTTAATACTTTCTCCCTGATATGTCTATCCGCCAGTCTTTCCAAGGTCTTATGAAGAAAAGACATTAGACTGATGGGTCTATAATCCTTAGGTCTAGTATATTAAGACCTTCCTGGTTTGGATATATACACTACCTTCGCCTGACGCCACAAGGAGTACACGTACCCCATAGTGAGATAGGCTCTAAAAATTCTGACCAGGTATGGTATAAGGACCCTGTCCGCTTCCTGAAGAAGTGCTGGGAGGATCCCATCAATTCCTGGGATTTTATAAGGGGCAAAAGATTCTAATGCCCACTTCACCCTTCTTGGGGTAACGATCTCTGCGGCTTCCTTCCAGCCACTTCTATCGGGTCTGAAGGATCTGCTCGATTCTACTTCACTATTCGTGACTGCTGAACCTGGAAAGTGGGCATCAAGCAATAAGTTCAGGGTCTCCCCCTCTGTGGATGTATATCCACCCGAAGGTGACTCCAATGAGCCCAGCCTTGCCCTTCCATCCAAGATTTCTTAGAAGCCTTTTTGACTTCTGCCGTGTACTTTCTTGTGATTCTTTATAAGAATCTAGGTTTTCTTGATCCTGAAGTTCCCTGTATTTATTCCAGAGCCTTTGTGTGTTTCTCCTCAGGTGTTCAGGATAACTGTTCCACTTGAAGCTTCCTGTTCCTCTTTTTGCCTTAACGACTGGGCAGTTTTAATTCATAAGAGGTAACCAGTGTCTGTGTGAGAAAGCTCACACTGAGCTCCAGCTCCTCTTTGTTCTTAACTATATTTGAGGGTCCTCCTTCCAGTCCCCTCCTCACGTACTCCCTAAAAGACGTCCAATTGGTTCGTCTAGGGTTTCTATAAGATGGGATCTCGAAGGAGCCATCTATATGAAACACAATGTGTCTATGATCTGACAAGGGAGGCTCCAAAGAAACTTTCCAGTCTTTAAATTCCTGTATGATTCCCATGGAACCCAGAGTAAGATCTACTATCCCCTCACTCCTGTTATTGATGAAGGTAGGGGTATCACCTATGTTCCTGATCTCAAGATCAGTTGTACATAGAAATTCTATGAAATGCTCTCCCCTTCGGTTTGTGTGTTTACTTCCCCAAATGCTGTGATGAGCATTGGCGTCACATCCTAGTATGAGGTTAAGTCCTTGTTTCCTATAGTATATCACCGGTCTCTTGAACTCCTCCGGTGGGGGTGGAGATTCAGAGTCTCCTGGGAAATATGCAGAACAGACAACCAGGTCTTTTGGCTGTCCGCCCTCTTCATATCTCACTAGAACTGCTACAAGGTCTCTAGTAATGAAGCCCCGTATAGCCCAAGCGTTATGATCCTTAACTAGTATACGTGCTCTAGGCTTCTCCTCCGCTACTCCGTTGAATAGAGTGAAGCCTGCACATTTTAGTCTCATGATATGCCCCTGTCTAAGCCAGAGTTCTTGTATCAGGGCAACCGAAAACCTGCTTTTCTGGACACTTCTAATAAGTATCCTAGAGGCCGCTATACAATGTTGTATGTTTGCTTGTATGAAAGTAATCATTCCTTACTTTCATGCAATACTTCACCTTACGCGGTCTCCGGAGCGTGCAGCTCTGTCTCCCGCGATGAATCCTGAGGCCTGGCTGGCCCCGGTTCCTGTCCAGGCTCCTGCTCTTCGCCCCTGCTGGTTTCATTGTTGTCTGTGGTGGGTTGGTTCTCTGCTTGTCGCGTTTGCCCTCCACCAAGGTGAAGGTAGCAACATGCACCCCGCAGAAGGTCTTCTTCCCCACCACTTTTTCCACATCTCTGGAGTAGTCCATGCTGACCACAAGTTGGACACCTCTCTTCTCCTTGCCGTCGTAGACCCTCCAGCTGTTGGGATTTAAGCCATGGTTCTGGCGTGCCATTCTTCCCAAAACGACGTTATTGTCCTTTGGTTGTTCTGGTATCCAGACCATGACTCTCTTATAGGAAAGGAGTTTATCCATGTCCACAATTGTGAGTCTGGCTCCTTCCCACGGTTGTATACCTGTAACAAGACTAGAAAGCCATGCTACAGTCCGATCATTCTCTGCCATCCTGATGGCCGCCCCTCTCGACAGATAGCAGTCCAAGAACTGAGGCTTAATGGGCCCCTGCTCCGGAAGCTCGTCTATCAGATTGGTGATAGCCTCCTCCACAGATTCCACCTGTTTCTCAGTTAGCTGCTGGTCAGGATATCCTACAGGCACTATGGCCATCCTGATCCCAGCTTTAGCTATCCTGGCATACTCCACCTTGGGTTTCTTGTGGGCCTGCCGATCTTCTTCTGGGGTTGCCCCCGACAGAAGTCGTTTCCCCACTGACGTCTTGGTGGGTGGAGTCCTCTGTGCCCTAGAAGCAGAGCCCTTTTCAGGGTCCCGCCTCTTGTGCCCATTGGATCTCCCCACAGTCGTCGCTGTCGTGGCAGTAGAAGGCCTCTCAGCTCCAGGAGTTAGGCCCTCTTTGGCCTGTTCCCGGGCCTTTAAAGCCTTCTCAGTGCCGGAGCGCTGTTTCTTCTTCTTCTGGACTAGTAGATCGCCTACCTCTAGAGTGAGCTCTCTTACTGTCGAGGTCGTACTATCCGAGGGTGTCTCCGAAGAGTCCCCATTGGTTGTTGCTGAACTGGTGTTTCTCTCGGAGGCCCCAGAGGAGCTCTCCGGTTTATGGGTAGCTATGGTACTCATTTAGGTCCCACGAGTAGCTAGGGAAATATAATGTCTGCCCAGGCAGAGCCCCGCATACCCGGGTAAGGCTACTTACTTCGAGAGGGCGTCAAGTATCTCGAAGGCTCCGTTCAAGACACATCTCCCATGTGCCGTGCACCCCATCGGCACGGGTCACATTACACCTTAGGGTTGGGTGGTGCTTTAGCTTCCTCCTCCTTTTATACCGAATGGTTACCCAATAGGGCTCCATTCGGCATCGCAAGAAAGGAGCTACTAGTCCCCCTCACCACGCAGAGGATCTTCAGTTGAAGAGGGCAACCAAGATTAACCCCCTACAATTGTAGAAGCACACACGAGGGGCTCGGGAGGAGTATTCGGCCTTACACACTCCAATGAGCCCAGAAGTATCTGAGATGAGAAGAAGAAAGTTTGTTGAATTGTTACACTTCTCATTACAGAGGGCATGGTACAGGCTGAATCAGGACATACCTGTTGTTACAAAACCCACTTTGCTCATCAGAGAGTTTTGTTAATTGTTAATACATTTAAATAAATTTTGATATAGTTTTCAAAGAAGTAATTTGCTGATAACCATTGCAGTCTTCTATGTTCCTTTCTTAAAAATAGGAACAGTGATGGAGAATTTTTCATTCTTCATTCTTCCGGAATTTCATGATATTTCTTTTAAAGTAATTACAAAATTACAAAATTCAGAGAGAAAAGTTCTAGGGTTCAAATGTGAATAGCATATTGTTAATATCATTGGATTCTGCAGTCTTTCTACTCCACTCTTAAGGGTCTTAACTACTTGTATTGCCGGGCGAGTTGGCTGTTAGGACCGCGCAGCTGTGAGCTTGCATCCGGGAGATAGTGGCAGCCCTGAAGATGGTTTTCCGTGGTTTCCCATTTTCACACCAGGCAAATGATGGGGCTGTACCTTAATTAAGGCCACGGCCACTTCCTTCCCACTCCTAGACCTTTCCTGTCCCATCGTCGCCATAAGACTTATCTGTGCCGGTGCGACGTTAAGCCAATTGTAAAGAAAAAACTATTTGTATTAGGTCTTTGATCTCTGTTGGGTCATTATTAAATTAGATGATGATATTGAAATGGTTCCCTTCAGATACTGAATTACATCGTAGGTATACATACTTCAGAAGTTCAGTCCTCTGAAGATTTCATAATGTGATTCATTTTGGGAATAATAAATTACAGACAGTTGCTTTCAATTCTATTTATCAACTGTTTTATTTCAAGAATCGGAAATATGATACAGATATTGGTGAAATAATTGTGTTATGGCTGCCAAGAATTTTGACATACAAAATGAATTGCAAGTGACTAATCTCATGTTTTAATCCGTATTGAAATCTGTTGATTTACGATAACAAAGTTTTATTATGAACCACCTGTTCAATACATTATAATATTGTCACAGTTAAAATATCTTCATTAGTTAAAAAGTTATATGTGGGACATGTTTCGCTCCCTTACAGAGCATCATCAGCCAAATCTGAATCTCGAAGAATAGTTATGTTCGTAAATAATAACTTAAGAACTATTAGACCATTTTTCACAAACTTAAAACTTACTCTATTAGAATATCATAAAATACAGAATCTTTGGAGACATCCCTTAATTACATGTGCTTAATAGGAAAGATACAGTAAAACTGTGGAAGAATTAAGTTCTAAAATATTTAAAATGAGTAGCATGTCTAACATCTTAGAAAACCGGGCGAGTTGGCCGTGCGCGTAGAGGCGCGCGACTGTGAGTTTGCATCCGGGAGATAGTAGGTTCGATTCCCACTATCGGCAGCCCTGAAAATGGTTTTCCGTGGTTTCCCATTTTCACTCCAGGCAAATGCTGGGGCTGTACCTTAATTAAGGCCACGGCCGCTTCCTTCCAATTCCTAGGCCTTTCCTTTCCCATCGTCGCCATAAGACCTATCTGTGTCGGTGCGACGTAAAGCCCCTAGCAAAAAAAAAATCTTAGAAAGACGTGAAAAATCAATCTTAAGAGCTAAATTTGAAGGTTTTCTTGGTAATGAGATCTGGCAAAAAGGTTTTTTATCCCTTGTGGATAAGAGTCTATAAAGATTCAAAGATCTCGTCAGTTTGATGATTGAACTTGTGACAGGATGAGTCTTCAAGAAATTTAAATGCTTGTTGTCATTTGACCTCGGCGAATACTGTTGAATAAACACGCTCTTGTTGACGTCAGTGACCGTACGTTGAAATAATGGATTTAATAATGCATGATTGAAAGGGACGTAAATCGACTATCATATTTAAAAGTTGTTGGGTAGTTTATCTTGTATGTCTGTAACAAGAAGGGAATCTTGTAAGTAATCGGAAGTTGTGCTGCTAGTTAAGTGTGTGCTTCTAGAAACTTCATTTACCCCTCCAATTGCTGTTTGTCAGTTTGGTGTTATCCAAGGTGGTGTGGGGACTGCCTGTTGTTCCGTATCTACTCCTTGTGTTGTAAGAGTGAGGTGGTGGGAGTTGAGGGGAGGGAGTAGGGGTAGGAAGAGAAATGTTTGTGGGTCTGGTTTTGGACGGGGAATGTCTAGTAGGGACGCAGGGAGAGGTTGTGTTCTTTAATGTTCCATGATTATTAGTTGTTTTGGGAACGAAAACTTTGGCAAAGCTACTTTTTTCTAGATTAAGCATTTTTAATAGTTCAGATAATTGTTCGTGTAACGGATTTCTCATTTCAATTTTGTCATTTAAATTTTTTTCTTTATTAAAATACTGGTCTAAATGGATATAAATATTTTCTAATTCTGTCGTTAATTTTCCCTTTACTGTCTTCTTTATAATTTTTAAATCTTTCTCTATAGTTGTAAATTGGTGGCCTGACTCTCTCAGGTGAGCACTCATCGCAGAATGTTTGTTGTGCTTTGTACAGTAGCATTAATGTATTCTAAGTATCTTGTGAGAAAGCTACGGCCAGTTTGGCCAACATATGAACATTTACACTCTACACACGTTAATGTATAGATGCCAGAACTTAGATAAGGGTTATTGTTAGAATTTATACTATTGTGGTTGAAAAAATGTTTCTGTTTGAATTTGTGTCTTGAATGCTATATTAACATCTCATTTTTTGATAAGATTAGTTATTTGAAAAATGGCTGGATTGGTGAATGTAAATATATTTCGAATTTTCGGGAGTAAGATTAGTTACTAACTTTTGTTTTACTTTATTGATGATCCGATTGACCATATTTATTTTATATCCATTAATTGAGGCCAGATCTCTTATAAATTTGAGCTCCTTTTTTTTAAGTTACTATCTGAAAGGGGGATTTTGAAAGTTCTATAAGTCAAACTGAAAAAATCCACCTGTTTATGTGATTTTGGGTGAAGTGAAACATTTTTTATCATTAGAGGAGCATATGATGATTTTCTAAATATTTGAAATTTGAACCTATCTCCTATTTGTGTTACATTAATATCCAGAAAGTTTGAGTTGTTAGTTTCGTCTTCTTTCGTGAATTTTATATTTGGGTCAATATTATTTAAGAAATTTAGGATTTTTTCACTATCGTTTTTTTGGCTATCTATTATGACAAAGGTGTTGTCTACATACCTGATCCAAAGACAGTCTATTTATGTTTGTATTTATTTTGTTTTGCTCCAAATAATCCATATATATGTCCGCCAGTATGCCCGATGTGGGGTCTCCCATTGCCAAGCATGTTTGATGGTAACTTTTTATTAAATGTGAAATCATTATTGTTTAATACAAATTTCAGTAGGTTAACGAATTCATCTATAATAATAAATAATAATAATCATAATAAAACTTTGTTATTAGTAAATACAAAATGATGTCAACCATTTTCACTGATAATAACTTGATAAAGGCATAATTCACCTATTTTATCATTTACAGAGAGAAATAAAAGCAAGGAAATGATGTAGTAGTTACTCCAGACTGAAGATCAATTCACTATCTCTACATATATTTCTAAGGCATCTCTTTTAAATCCTAAAACAATGTGCAGCCTAATGCAGAACCATTACGTTTCAATTGGTTACCGGTAACAACAAAGTTGAATTTGAGATTCCAGTTCATGGGGAGTTACTTGCCACATCTCATGTTGCTTTATGGTGTATAAGGATGAACAGTGAAGGCCATCTCATAGTGCTTATGGTGTAGAGGGATGGACACTGAAGGCTTTGTGGATGTATCACAGAATGTTCAAGATCCCATAGACCACATCACCAACTAGGAATTATTCTGTCGTGCTGGGAAATTGTTGCAAACCTTCACCCTCGTAAAATTGTGAAAAAGTTTATTTCAGTCACATCTTCTGAAATGACACATGCATCCTGATAGAACTAATCATAGAAGGCAAGTTAGAAGGAAAATGTAGATGTGGGTGGAGATTATTATCTGGATGCGTAACCTCTGAATGTGGTTCGATGTCCACGATACAACTCTGATATGGGAATACAAAAATTACTCAATGATGGTCACGAACCTTCTGCGAGGAGACAGTACCCGAAGATGATGATGTTCAGGGTACGACTAATGTGTCTTGATGTTACAGTATGGAAATAGCACTTTCTGGCCCAGTGAGGAAAAACAGTGGCAAACTTCATAAGTCCTCATCATGCCTTGAACACCTCATTATGGTGCCACAGTCGGTTTTTTACAACAGCACAAATTTTGGTGGTATTACTTGAGGATCCAACCAGCCTTCGAACTAACAATTTAACAGACAATGTGTGGGTGTCTGTAGGAAATTAATGAGGAACGCTGCTACAGAGATGGAGAGAAAATGTCACAAGTAGTTGGGATTCAAATGTTACATGTTTTGATATTCAAAACAAGGTCTAACTTGAAAATGGAAGAGGTTTTCCTTAGAAACAATTGAAGTGTAGCTAATCATCATCTCTTAAAATAAATGGAAGATTTTGTGACTAGCGTCTGCGATGCTTGGTGGCTAGGTTGTTAGAATGCAGATATAGGCTTACATCAGTGCCTCACAAACACCCAAAAATCTCACACATGCAAAACGAGGTGCAGAGGTTCTGTGCTGTGCCGTGGATCGGTCCAACTTGGCTCAGTTCGGACCAGCGTTTTGTCTCAGGGTGACTCATCTAAGCTCAGATCAACTTAGCTCGGATGGTGGAGCGCTGGAGAGCAAGTGAGGAATGGGGAAACAGGTGGAGCGAGAGAGGCCGGCGTAGGGGATGAGAGAGACAGAGCTGTTGCTCAAAATGGAGGAGCGGTGGATCTGCACACAGGTTAGAACATTGAAATTGACTTGCAAGCAAAAAATCCAAACATCTTCACATCGTGGCTGAAGCCATAGATATAATCATTTTAACTGTGGGTTGGTTCTACCACCTATGGGTAAAGTAGCGCATAACTTGCCCTCCACGTAAAAGGATATTTCCGTTCGACCACTCCCAGGTAGCGCTATCGGCAGCATAAATCATAGTTACCCGGCGCGTAATTCATCGGCCATTTCGAGGGCCCGATAAGACTTTACCTGCTGGGCAAGTTTTGAGAGATGAACATTATTAGCTGTATGTCTGGTGACATACAGCTTAAATTAGCTTAGTATAATGATAAAAGCATGACACCGTAACAGTGATCGATGTTGTATTGCAGGATTTTGAACATTAATGCTCCCCTTGAGTTGCAACGGTCACACCGCCCTCTCGCGTTTACAGAGTCGGGGCCACATTTTATACGTCAAGCTTTTGCAAAGAAACTCTACAAGAATATAAAATCAAAATGTATTTGTAAATCATCTCAAATGGACTATAATATTCTAATTTTAATTTTTCTTGTTTTCAGACACCAGGTATAAGTTAGTATAATGTATAGTATGTATCTGTTACCCCAAGTGTTCTTGTAGGGTAATCGCTAACACGCTCGCTTCGTAGTATGATGTATGCCGGTTCGAGTCTTCATTATGCAGAATATTCTTAATTTTCATTATTAGTGTTGTATTCATCTGTATGCCTCTTTTCATACCTTCTTTTGTTAATAATATATTTAATTGAAATGTTTAATCACAATATATGTCTACTAAGAAAATGTATGTGTGTGCTACTTATAGAAAGTGATGTTATGATTAATTTATCTTCATAATATGAAACATTAGAATGAAACGCGTTACCAGTAAATGGATGTATGTGGAACTAAACAAGGTCACAGAGCTAGTCGCAAATAGAGAATCACAGAAGCCTGCGGATAGAATGCTCAAAGGCAATAGGCTAAGTCCATAAGGAAGATGCGTGTGTGTATATTGACGCGAGTGTGATAAACTGATACAACTTGAAAACTGTATTCTCTCACCCATGGGTAAATAATGCAAGTATCGAGCTTGAATTATTATTATTATTATTATTATTATTATTATTACCTCATATGTACATACAATGCGATCACGTTGTTTGTGAGGTTATATCATGAAACATGTGCTGTACATAAATATTTATGAGTTCAGTTAATTTAAATACCTGTAAATTATTATTAGCCTATATAATTTATTATTACCTGTATATGATTTGTAATCTGCTACAAAATTGTGAAACACACTGTAACATCCAGAATGGCTCTAGATCAGACAAGATGATGGTAGAATATTCTGTACATTATAAGCATGTTGTTAGGCACCTTGAGAATTTACGAGAAGGTATTTTTATAACGTATCTTTCTAGAAGCCTGGCCAGGCACGTATATAAGGAGGTGGTGTTGATGGTAGAGACGAGTTATTGTTTAGTGGGAGTTTCACTGGTGAACACGTGTTGTGGTTAGGCTGACATGGCGGCTTGTTGATGTTCTCGGAGTGAAGTGTTTTGTTTGTGATACAGTGATTAAGGTTATGTGTGTTTAATTTGTGAATAATTGTAAATAAATCTGTGTACACAATTTGACAGCATTCTGTGTGCATTATTGTGGATACATCAATACACGTATATGGAAGGGCGTAAAAGAGAGTTAAGAACTATGGCAGGGAACGAAAATACATTTTTAAATGTAAATTACGAAGGCAAAGAGAACCTGCATACCTTCTGTCACGGAGCGAGCGACTTGACCAATCTACTATGAGAATACTTTCCAAAACGCTGCGTTACATGACAGGTTATAACTGGCGTAAGAAAATGTAATCTCAAGATTTTAATCCCCATTAGGTATTGATTTTGAAGCTCATAGATTAAAATCACGAAAGCTTGACATAAATTGTTGTCCATAACTCTCAGGACTCCCCTTATTAGGCTTGTTGGTGATAATCAGCAGATGCAAGCACAGGAAAATTAGACAATCAAAATGAGCTTCATACGTGTAACGATAACACCTCACTCAAAAGTGAGAAGTCACTGAAATCAGTGTAACCAACCCCGTATATCGGGGTCTAGCTCCGAGTGGCTACCTAGCGCTTGTGTGAAGGTGGCTGCTTGCAAGCCAAAGTGCCAGCTGATTTACACCCCCAGGTAGTTTACCTCCCGCGCAGCTGCCAGCCAGTTTACCAGTAGATCATCGAACTGGCCCTGTTTTAGCATATTTTATTCCACAAGACTCTTGGGAGGCCAAGAAGAAATAGCTGTAGAAGTGATATTGATGAGAGAACCCATCATTGTGAATACAGAATGCATGAAGATATGGATGGAGACTGTCCTTACCTTTTTGAGTTTTCTTCATTGAGAATTGTGTTTTCCAACCGTCTAGCCCAGAACCGGAAAAAGAACCCTGTTACCAAGAGATGAAAGGAAGAATGGAGAGGCAGAATAGATCAGACAAAGGAAGCAACTGAAGTTTGTGGAAAGACAAGTATGAAAACAAGGGAGAGGGAAACACCGTGGTGGAATGACAGAGTGAGAGCAGCGATCAGGGAAAGAAATCTCTTGTGGAAAGAAAGGGATCGGGAGAAAAATAAAATAAAAATAAACCGGATCTTACTAGAGATGAGGCAAAGATCAGAAACCTCGAACAATTAAACCACAACAAAGAACTGGATGTTAAAAGAAAAGTTACAGAAAAACGACCAAGGCATGGAATATATTCACTCGGAAACTGGAGGAAGACAGCAGAAACTACTGTATAGTGTTATCAGAGGTAAAAGGAAACCAATGAATACCATAAAGGCACTTGAAGATGAAAAGGGTAATCTGGTTAGGACAAGAAAGTGACTTGAGAGAAGTCCTGAAGAACCATTTCGACTACCTACTGAATAGACCAGTTCAAGAACAAAATACGGAACCGGAAATCCAAGCCTACAATGAGGAACCTCCCATCACCTGTACAGAAACTGAGACAGCCTTAAAATATATGCCTAAAGTGAAATCTTCTGGTGCACGTGAAGTGAATGCGGACATGATAAAGGCAGTAGGCATCCAGGGTATACAATGGCTGCACAGAGTACTAAATGCCATGTGGACAGACAACAAAATACCTGCAGATTGGAGCAAGGGCGTTATAATTCCCCTATTTAAGAAAGGCAGCAGACGAAAACCCATCAACTATGGAGGAATAAAACTTTCGTCTCATGGGCTAAAATTTCTAGAGAAGATCGTAGAAAGGAGATTTAGAACCATCATTGAACCACAGTTAGAGAGGGAACAATATGGATTCAGAAGTAACAGATCAACAATAGATCTAATTTTTAGCACCTGCATGCTAATTGAAAAGTATTGGGAGAAAGGCAAGAACCTGATCACTGTATTCCTGGATATAGAAAAGGTCTGTGAGATAAGATCTGGGAGTGCCTGAGGAAAAGGAAAAACCTGAAGGACTGGTAAGGAAAATTCAGATGTACAAAGACTGTACTAGCTGTGTACAAATTGGGGAAGGTCGATCATCATGGTTTGAGACCAAGAGTGGAGTTCAACAAGGAAGTGCACTGTCCCCACTACTGTTCATCACTGTTATGGACAATATAATGAACGTCAAGGAAATTTAGGTGAACTGAATGCAGTGGCCTTTGCTGATGATATCATGATTTGGGGTGAAACAGGAGAGGAAGTACAGACCAGACTCAACGAATGGAAATCCCAGTTCCAGGAACATAACCTCAACATCGAGGCCAAGACAGTGGTGATGGCATTCAACAGAGAATTGCGTCCAGCAAGTGTAAAACTAGGAGATCACCAGCTAGAGTGTGTGGATAGTTTTCCTTACCTTGGAAGTGTAATCTCCGGTGATAATTTGGTCAGAAAGGAAATTACAAACAGAGTGCAAAAGGGATCAGAAATCGACTAACAGGTAAGAACACTTTTATGGGATGACATGATTCCAAAACCGGCCAGACTGTTTAACAGCTATTTCATACCAATATTGACGTATGGTATTGAAGCGTGCACCCTCAAAAAAAAAAAAAAGAAAGAAAGAAAGAAGAGAGATTCATCAAGACTGCAAGCACCAGAGATTAAGTTTCTTAGATCCACTATCCAGAAGAGGAAGATGGACAAGTTAAGAAATGAGGAGGTGAGGAAAGAAGCTGGAGTAAATACATGCCTATTAGACCGAATTGGCACATCCAGACAATGGTGGTATGGGCATGTGATGAGGCTGGAGCCTTTAAGAACAGCCAGAATGAGTTTGGAAAGACAGGTGGAGGGGAAAAGACCTGCAGGAAGACCTAAAACCTGATGAATGGACATGATCAAGGTTGATCTATTTACCAGGGGATGGACAGTGGATGATTTTCTCCATGACAAGTTGTGTATGGACACGAAGAAGTGGAAGAGGCTCATTAACAGTACCCGGGAAACTGGAACTGTACAGTGATTGATGATGATAGCCCAAGCTGCACTGGGGTGAAAAAGTGGTACTTGCACAGTTGAGCTACCTCCATTTATTTAGAAGTACAATGTGTTAATATAAATCTACTTTTAACCATGATCTGTAGGCTTATAACATGCCCAAGATGAAAGCGTTGCCTCATTATTAGGAGCAGTGTTTTTAATTGCTTTTCTTGGCCTTGTAAGCACAAATTTTCAATTTTGTGTGTGTGTGTGTGTGTGTTCACAGTGTTGCTGTACGAAGATGATGCATCACTGAGAGTAAAAATTGTACTTATAGAAGTCATTTTGTCTTCTACCATCCCACCATATTTTATGAAAACCTGAAATGAGACTGTTAGGATGATATTTTGCATGGAATGGCCCTGTTAATTTCAGTTCTTCAGTGATGGTAAGAAGTGCATAGGATATCCGTTCTCTTAATTTTCTTGTGGAGTTTGTTTGACTGTTGGTAGTTAGGGCCTGTTGTCTTCAACACTTTCCGTCGAAGGAATTAACCATTAATGGTTAAAATTCCCAACCCAGCTGGGAAATGGACCCGAAGTCCTCTGTACCAAAGGCCACTACGCTGACCATGCAGTCAAAGAGCCGAATATCTATCAGTTTTAAGGGCCTGTGCTACAGTAGCCAGATAAATGTGTGGATTAAGTTTGTGCAGCATATTGCACACTTATACTGAAAAAAGTGAAGTCACCTCCGTACAGGCCATGAAGGCCCTTGGAGGAGTGGAAGGTAAAGGCTTCCACCATTGTTAATCTCGGCATGTGGTGGGGTAGAGTGGTTAGCTCTACGCCCGACCGCCTTTGCCCCCAGGAATTAACCTGATACCTGTAGGCTGAGTGAACCTCAGGGCCGTATGCACCTCCGGAAGTGGAAATCTCGTTTCTTAAATTTTACGACTTCCTGACTTATACTGAAGTTGGCTTGAAAATGGGTACTACGACTTTCGTTTAATTTCAGTCTGGAGGAATATGCCCAGATGGAGCTGCACTTGAAGCTCTTATCTAGGTCTCTGCTCGTATGTGGGACTCGGCAGTAAGAATCAAGATGGCTGCACGTAGTGATGAATCTACATCTGCGTGGTGCTGTACAAAAAATTAGTTAAAATGTAATCTATAGTAAGTTATATTTGTATAATACATCACCCTTCTGTCCAATTATTGGGGGTTTTCCTTCCAAGCTAGCAAGTTATTCCCATTAACATTACGAGTTGCATGCAAACGATGCATTGTCAAGCTTGTTTGGTAGCCATGGTTGTTACGATGTCATCCCTTGACGCTGCCACACTGGGATTTATCGGTTCAAGTCCCATTGGTTGGAGAGTTTTTTACTGTCTAAATTCTGGTTGGTGGGTACTAGAGGTGGTTGTATACAGTTTCATTAGAGTGCATGCCAAACTCCTGGGTACAATTCCAAACCTCTTCGTGGTGCTCAAGTGGCGTAAGGTTATATGACGTCCATGGCGATTTGTCCGTCGAATGGATGATGTTAAAAAGGCTAGGTTTCCTTGACTTCATAACAACTTGCTCCTAAGTATTTACTCTTGCCAGTTACTACTCTTAACATTGCCTTTGAAAAATAAAAAAAACTACACTTTAGATTTCCAACAACAAATTGAAAAGTTGATAATAAAATCACTGATCCTCCACTGCATACATGCCACCCAGTATTGATATCCAGGTTTCCCAATGTATTGTACATCTTAACAAAATTATTGGCATTAATTACGAACGCCGTAACGCTCATCCTCTTAATTACTATTGGGGAGAAAACAAAATTGCATTGTGTGGTAAGAATTATTTGATACGATACATAACTTGAATCTTATCTTTTGTGTCCATGTAACATTGTTAACCTTTTTATTTTCTACAACAGTTTCTGTATTTCATTACATACTCAGATAATTTTTGAAGTTTATTCTTATGAGTAGACATTCTTAATTATTTTCTTTGCTGGAACTTCTATATTATAGATTAATATTGAACTCTCGTAATACGTCAAAAGAATGAGCGCTAAACAAACTAAACACCTGTAACAGGTGCTAAATTTCACTAGATTTTCTGTAACCTAATTGCCAGTGCAATAAGAACATTACATTTTCATCATAACAGTACGATAATTGAAATGTGTTGCTAGTACGAAAGTAAATATTTAGGTTACAGATTGCAAAACTGCAGCCTACATATTTGGATTTTTATCCGGCGCTCATACCACAAGCCTTAAGTGTAATTATATTAGGCTTTATTTGCATTGTGTTACCATTGCTTGCCATTTGATTATTTTATGGTCAAATTGGAAACTAGCTCTGTGATAGCTTTAGGTTTGATCAATTGAGGTGGTGTTTAATTCTTGTACAGTACTGGTCATGTATATCACTATATAGACGTTGAGTGTGTACCATTGGTAAAATATTGAGTGTTCCAGTCATTGGACGCACTGAGGTAAATATACCAGATTTTTTGAACTTTGTGTAAAATCATCAGTTTCATATAAAAGTATATCCATAATAAGGGAATTTACAAATTTATTGATCAATTTGACCTTCCTGCAGAAATTGTAGAGAATAATACTTAGTATTTTATTGTGGTTCTAAGAGTATTCATGATATTAGTGATAACAAATAACGAGGTAAGTGAACGAATTATTACCACTGATGACATTTTAAAAAATTAAGGCAGAAATGCTGTGTAATATACAAATAAAATTTATTGAATATTGCTAGACTCATTTTTGTAGAAGTTATGAGTTACTAAAACTGGTAGGGAATATATCATGGTAAAATATATCTTGGCAGACAAATTTTGATTAATTTTAAATGTTGAAAATGTCTTAAAAGCAACAAATTAAAAGAACAGATGACTGTCTGTCATCTTACTAAGAAACCTTATCTTTTACCAGATTTATTTTTCTTATTGGAAAGAAATAGAAAGAATCCAACATTGATACTTTTGAAATCAGTTGTAAATTTTCTCTCTCTATGGCTTAATTCCAAGTCCTTTGCAGCTCCATTCGAAAGTAACGTAATTGGATATTCTTATTATTACAAGTAATGAAAATCATTTTATTTTCCGTATTGAAAGAATCTCAATAATAATATAAGAGAATTTATTGGACTCCAACCTATTCAATACATTACAGGATGTTAACATTTTTAGTTAAACATCGTTAAAATGGAGACATGTTTCGCCCCCCATGTGGGGCATCATCAGTCATATCAAAGCACCTCATGAATCCCAGGGCGAATTATTTTGGTAGGAGCCAAATCACAAATAGACAAATTGGAATGTTTTACCTCATCAATTTTAACAATTATAAATAAGTGTACAGTAATTGTAAATTGTATTTTATTTTGCCAACATTTGTATATACTACGTAGAACTACTTTCGAACTCAATATCATATAGACTTTGATTACTTTCATTGTTATACGTACATATGATGGCCTTATTTTAATATTAAGAAACCACTAGCGTATTTTACTATGTGTAACTAGTCTATTGTTATTTCGTTTAAGATAGGACCTTGTACGTGTTTTTAATGTATTCTTTCTTACATATTATGTTCATAATTTCCAACCAGACGTCTGGTTTAATTTTGAGGTGCTTTGATATGACTGATGATGCCCCACATGGGGGGCGAAACATGTCTCCATTTTAACGATGTTTAACTAAAAATGTTAACATCCTATAATGTATTGAATAGGTTGGAGTCCAATAAATTCTCTTATATTATTATTGGATATTCTAACGAGGGATGACGTCCCGTTAGTTCTTAAATTACTTTCAAATCATCTTGCTACCATTTGATGGTGACTACCATCCCAAAAAAATTTAACACACTTTGTTTTTTGTTCGTGGTGTGGGTTACTATAGTCACGTCCTAATTTGTGAACCATGGGCGATAGTTGAGTAGCCTAGTAAGTGGTTCCGAGAGTCAGGATACCAGATGCTATGGAATAAGAGTGGGCATCTCGGACATATTGAATCATGGCCCTCCTTGTTCTCAGGTGGCTAGGACCATACTGTACAAACCACAATGGTCCCTAACCTGTTAGTGGAGAGATACTTACTGGAACTACGTGTAAGTAGGGTGCCATCCTGCTTCACAGAATTTTTACTGAGTATGCCCAGAACAGCTGGTCCTCAATCTTAAAACAATAATTAGGTATATGTTGAGGCTGAATATACGTGTGTACATTTGTGGACTTCAGAATGGCATACAACTCCATTGATTGTGATGTGTTGCTTCAAATAATTGCAGAAATGGGAGTCAACGAAAAACTGTTAGCGGTAACAAGAGCAACCCTGACTAATACGGTCTCCAAAGTAAAATTCTAAGAATGTTTCTCTGCACGTGTTGAAAGTGAAACGGGTGTTAGGCAGGGAGACTGTCTCTCACCACTTTTATTCAACTGTACACAGGAATGGCATCAGATACTACATGATAGAAACTTGTCCTGACTTTTGAGGATTGGGACAAAGAAAGACGGAGTGGAAATTGACTGCTTAGCTTTTGCGGAGGATAGATACACCAATAATGACAGAAAATTTTGCAACTGCAACAGAAGAAATTAATGCACTAAAAGAGATTTCAGAACAAACTGGCTTGCAGATATCTTTTGAAAAGATAGAAGTAATGTCAAACATCAAAAATAACCCAACCCAACTAAACATCATATGTGGAACACTAAAGCATTTATGTAAGTTTAAATACCTTGATGTGTGAATCCAATCAAATGGGCTAAATACAGAGGCCTTAGCAGCCTGAGCAAAAAAAAAAAGAAAAAACAAACAAACATGGGGTTAGCTTTCCAAACCACCTGGAACATGTATAACAAAAGGTAGCTTTCTATAAATATCAAAATTCATTATTACAACATTGTCGTCAAGCCAATCTCTCCGTGCATAAGAATGCCTTATCCTCTCTCAGAAATCTGGGCTTGCAAAGTTAGAGCAAAAAGAGAGAAAGATACTCCACAACATGGCCCAGACCACACAAACAAAATCTGTATAAGAAAATCCAGAAAAATCTGCCTTCAGATAGAGAAGATTATGGACACAATAGGCAAACGCAGGACTCGCTTCTACGGTCACCTATGATGGACGACTCTTGGTGGACAAAATGAATTTTGACTCAAAACAAAAATCAGCAATTCCCTGGTACTTTAATATCAAGAAAAACCTTTAAGAAATAGGCCTATGGCCAGATGACGCAAACACACGAGACCTTTTCAGAACAAACCTCGTGACTTTTGGGGCCTTCCGGGATGAGAAATGGAGAACTGGTACAAAGTGGTCGGATGAACACCATGCTCGATACAGCTATACAATGAAAACCTACTGGATCAGTCAAAAATTGAATAAACGCTAGAATGTGTAATGGAACTTACGGTGGTCCCTAGTTGGCCGATTAGCGAATAATAAATAAATGACTTAATTAATGTTAATAACATTTTACAACATAAGGGAGAGAAAAAAGACACAAACTTAAAGGAAAGAGTCACTATATGTGAGAAGAAGAAAAGAGGTACAAATATACCGGGTGGTCCACCAGCCCCTTATCTATTTTTATGCTTCTCACCGCTTTTACTACAATAATTAAATGCATCGATACCTCTCCCTAAACCGGCGTAATGTAACGAGATGTGTGGTTATGGTCTAGAAGACAGCAGGGATTGTGAGCGCCACTATTCATTCATAATGGGTACCTCGAATGAACCCTAAAACAAGCATTGATAGGAGGAGCATGTACCTTACAACAGGAGGGGTGCACACACACACACACACACAGACCAGGAATAGGTATTGTATAGGCGGAGAACTGCGCGCTGCATGTCACTCCTCGCAGTAGATCACATGGCAAGGGTGCAGTGGGAGATGTGATGATGGGCAGTGCCGGAAGGTTCAACTTCTGCATAAGCTTTTCTTTTTTTTTCTTTACCGCCAATTGCCTGGGATGTGGTATTGTTGCGTACGTGATAGCTTTCACAGACTGATTTGTTTATTTGGCCCTGTGAAAGGCCGTATATATCATAGCATAGAGTACGGAGCTGGATTGGACGAGGATGAGGTGGTGGTGGTCTGTCGCTAGGACACAGGCAACGAGTTAGCTACGTCATACATGTTCCAAACCTCGTATACCACAGGTAGGGCAAAATGATAATATGCGATGACAGGTAGTTTTGTAGCCTCACAAACTCTTTCTTCGAAGCAAGTCCAACACAACATTAAGCTAATTAACTGCCTCGTGATGTATTTCAGTAATGAGTATGTGGATATGTTACTCATCGATGGAGAAGCTGGTCAGAATGCATACCAAGCACGTCTGTATCAAGAACGCTATCCTAATAAATGACGACAGACAGGAATGATATTGCGGAGTGTGGAAAGAAGTCTGTCTGCTCCTGCGTCCCTGGGAAGGACGCGGCCTGTTTGAGGTCATCCTGTGACGTGCTTACAATGAAGAGTAGTCTTGGACGCTATCCGACATGACCTTTATGCTAACACACGGGCCATTGCGCAGTGGATGAACATCAACCAGGCATCTGTTATGTGGGTATTGCATACCCAGCAGTTTCACCTGTACTATCTCCATTTACACCAGGAGCTTCATGACCATGATTTTGAAGCCCAGGTGGCATTCTGTCAATGGATCTTACAGCATGTGGGCACTGATCCTGGCTTTTTAGCGACCATGTTACTTACGAAGTTAATTACCATAATATGCATTACTCGAGTGTGGATAAACTCTATTGGGTATGACATGAAGCTTTTTAGGTACAGTGGGGCATACACGTATGGTGTGGCATTGTGGGTGATCCCTATTTATTTGAGGGACCTCTGATGGGAGAAAGCTATATGCAGTTACTCTGAGATGAATTATCACAGTTCTAGGAACTTCTGACACTCCTTGACTGCTGTGGGATGTGGTTTCAATATGATAGAGTTGCCCCACACGTGGTGGTTGTGCGGACTGTCCTCTTGTGATGTACCCTGATAATGGAGAGGAAGGGGGGCCCGCTAGATCGCCCGTTCTTAAACCCCTGATTTTTTTTCTGGGGGTATGTAAAACATGTGGTGTATGCGCAAGAGCTGGCCAGTCCTGGTTACCTTAGACAACTCATCACCGAGGCATGCCGATCCATTGCGTCGCGGATGATGCAACGTCCCATATCAGCTCTATGACCATGGATGTAGTCAGTTCGAGCAGGTGCTGGGTTAAATGATGTAGGTAATTGAAATCCTGTCACATTTCCTAACTTTCGTCCAACCCAGCTCCATACCATATGCCACTATACCAAAGACCCTTTTCAGGGCCAAATAAACAAATTAGCCTGTGGGAACTATTGGTACGAATTCTTGCCACATCGCAGGCAACTGGCTGTAATAAAAAAAGAAAATACTTGCGTGGATTTAAACCACCTAATCCCCGAGCACTGTTCACAAGTCAGGTCTCCAATCGCGCCCCTGCTAAGTGAGCTATTGCATGACTTGACATGCAGCGGGCAGTTCCCAGCCTATAAAATACCAGCTCCTGATCTGTGTGTGCACCTCCTGTTGTAAGGGACATGTTCTTTGTATCTGTGCATGTTTTGCTGGTTAATTTGGGTTACTCATAATGAATTAATAGTGGTACTCACAATTCCTGCCATTTTCTATCCCATTACCACATATTAACCCAGTTTGGGGAGTGGGACTAATGTTTTTCAAAATGGTAGTTAACACAGTGGGTTGCATAAAACTCAATTGCAAAGGGTGGGTGGGCCCTGGAAAATAACTTTTGGAGATTGTGTATGTGATTGCTGAATTTTGACAGTGAGCAGTTCACCTTTCGATATGCGTAACCTCTAAAAGTTCACGAACAATTGCGTGCATATCTGAGAGATACCTGGGTTGACCTCACTGCCAGCTGTAAAAATGGGAGGTCTAAGATGTTGGACTACACGTTTATGCACAACAATGCATTTAATGTTTTAAAAGTGCTACAAATTAGTATTTTCGAGGGGGAAATTCATTAGTACTGCTACAAGAAACAGATAACGGAGCAAAAACTGACAAATGTAAAAAAATCACTATAGTTATCACTGCGATTATATTAAATAAGGAAATCGCTACTAGTGTGTACCAACAAATGATTGTTACAAATACCGAACTCTGCAATGACACGTGTAATTTCTTTCTACTAACAGAAGGCAACACAGAGCACAAAAAGAAGTAAACATTATTTGATTCTGACATGTAAGATGTAAGGTTTAGAATGAACAAAAACATGAAGACCTGATAAAAATAATGTTACCACAGTTCTCATGTTTGAGGATTATGATCGGTGTAGATATAATTGGAATGCTGCACACAGATAAACTGTTCACAAAACTCACATGTGTACCAGGTTAATCTTGTTAGTTTTTCTTTCAAGCACAGCCTGCACCTTTTCCTTTCAGGACATCCACTTTCTTCTTTAGCTTCAGATGCATCTTGCTTTCGTTTATTTTCTCCCGAAGCTCTCCAGTGCTGGGACAGCTGCTCTTCGTTGGATGTTTTCTTCAAGAAGGTGTTCTGATGTATTACAGAGGTATTCTCTTAATTTCATTTTCCTGACTGTATTTTCTGTGAATACAATAAAAGTATTGATAGCTGCAACGTTCAGTAATGAAAAGAAAACGAGAGGCCTTCGTTTCATGTTTCGGGCGACATTGTAGGATTCACAAAGCTTATTGTTTGTATCAGCACCTCCTTGGTCAGATTGTAAAATGTTGCTTCCAGTTTCTTCTTTTCCCTACTGTCAGGGTCAATAGCATCAACATTATGGACGTTCCTATTTGGTTTGGGAACACAAGATACGAATGTTGCATCCTTCTCGAAGTCAAACAAGTGTAAGGCTCTCATCCTTTCGTTGTTTTCAATTCGTGTGGAATTTGAAATTTATTTTTCTTCATGGTACTAACAAATGAAAGCTTATTCTCAGCTAATTCGTGGAGCAGGTCGAAATCAGAAAACTAATTGTCGCAAGTCATATTCCTTCCTGAACTAAAGATAGGAGACCCCAGTCTTTTCAAGACATCACTAGGTTTGTAGCTGACAGAAAATGGTCTCTCCGTTTGTATTCCGGCATACACATCCATATTTTATAAGCATCGAAAACTCTCGCATCTATCATGACATGCATTTTTATACCGTATTTTCTCGGCTTCTTTGGCATATGTGGAACAGAACTACACCTTCAACTAACGCTGTCTTAATTTTTCGTCGACCATAAAGTTTTCTCCTATTGAGTAACACTTCTGACAGTTCACGACAAATGCTTGCAATACGTCCCTAATAGGTGCCAAGCGATCTACTTTATTTATTTCTTCTCTTGTTTCAGGATCATCAAATCTTATATCTCTCATCAGAAACTGAAATCTGTTCAGACGCATGACCTGTATTAGGTAGTCCATTCTCCCCAGCTCTGTGAGATTGAGGCAATTGGTGTGGTAAACTCCGGCTAATTAAAGCAGGCCAAAAAGTGCCTTCATCTCTGTGACATCTGTTTCCTGCGCGTCTCATGACCAAACGCAGTTGCTGTGAATGGTGCACATACATTTCCATATAACTACTATCTGTTGGATCTTACACATGGAGAAAAGGCAAGTCCATTTCCAAAAATATTTGTAAGTTTATTGGCTGGTCATATTAATTACTCCTGGATGATGGAGCAAAATGTTATCGATTGCACGATTTACTTGGTGCAGTGGAGTTTTCAGCCAGTTCCAAGAGTTTATAACTTACGGTATTATTTTTCTTTTTAACAGCCGTATAACATTCAGTACCAGTGTTTTCATCCCCATCGTCATCACTAGATTCAACACTTTGTTCTGATTTGGAATTACATTCTTGTTCTGATATATACTCTTCATCCGATTCACTGTCAGCTATATTATTTTCATAATCACTTTCTTCAGTAAGATATGCTTCGCTCACTGCTTCCAGGTCCAAAGTATTGCTGAAATTAAAAGTTCTCTGATAATTTGACATATTACCTGAAAAAAGAACAATAAGTCACACCAGTGGTTGTGTGTATCTCATACCCATTTTCAGTGTTGTTTTATAAAAATCATGATATACCGGGCGAGTTGGCCGTGCTCGTAGAGGCGTGCGGCTGTGAGCTTGCATCCGGGAGATAGTAGGTTCGAATCCCACTATCGGCAGCCCTGAAGATGGTTTTCCGTGGTTTCCCATTTTCACACCAGGCAAATGCTGGGGCTGTACCTTAATTAAGGCCACGGCCGCTTCCTTCCAACTCCTAGGCCTTTCCTATTCCATCGTCGCCATAAGACCTATCTGTGTCGGTGCGACGTAAAGCCCCTAGCAAAAAAAAAAAAAAAAATCATGATAAAACAAGCATACCACAAAACATTTGATGTATAAGGAATATATTTTTTGCTAAATCAAAATCTAAACGAGAAGTTTGAAATGCTTACTAAACTCTTTCCAACTAGAGAATAAAGTAAGCGTAAACAAAACCATATGACTTCAACTTCTACAAACTTCTTTCATTCTTCGTCCACCCAGTAAATAGTCCATTTAAAAATTTTAAAAATTGAGGTTTTTCTGAACTTTTAAAGTATAAAGTATTGGATGCGAAAGAGTTTTATTGATTGAAAATTGTATTGTTGTTCTAAGCTTCTGGTCAATAACTTAAATATCCAGTATCTGCTCGAAGAAATCCCTATTTATCTGGTATCGGTTGTTGTCAGCAGCAAGGAAAGTCACGCACGATTGCATGCATTTGAGTCAATTCGCTTTAACGGCTGGTGTTGGAAAGCATGAGGTAGCGAAACCTCTGAAAAGTGGAAAGAAAACTATTGTATTAGTTGAGGTGAGTGGCTCAGATGTTTGAGGTGCTGGCCTTCTGACCCCAACTTGGCAGGTTCAATCCTGGCTCAGTTTGGTGGTATTTGAAGGTGCTCAAATACGTCAGATTCCCTATCTGTTGTTTTCGTAGCCTTTCCTCAAACGATTGCAAAGAAATTGGAAATTCATTGAAATCTCCCTTGGTAAGTTATTCCAATCCCTAATTCCCCTTCCTATAAACAAATATTTGCCTCAATTTGTTCTCTTGAATTCCAGCTTCATCTCCATATTGTGATCTTTTCTACTTCTAAAGACACCACTCCAACTGATTCGTCTTCTGATTTCATTCCACGCCATCTCTCCACTGACAGGTCGGAACATACCACTTATTACTATTTACAAACTTCATCATATAGATCCGTATTGATACAGTTTAAATTATGAACTAGTGTTAGTTTTAATGGTCCTCCCAGTCAATACATTTCACTTTACAAGTGGAAACACATTCAATATTAAAATATATTAAACATTCTTTGCTTCATGTCTTGACTAATATAAGACTTCTTCAGCCATAGCAATTCGTAACAGTGCTGGGGCTGTACCTTAATTAAGGCCACGGCCGCTTCCTTCCAACTCCTAGACCTTTTCTATCCCATCGTCGCCATAAGACCTATCTGTGTCGGTGCGACGTAAAGCCCCTAGCAAAAAAATTCGTAACAGATGGCGATACATCATTGTTGCTGTCTAGTAATTTAAAAAAATGGAATAACCCATGTCCTTTATGAACTGTTTGAGAATACACTAAAGACAATAAACACTATTTTTCATAAAATTGGCC
Source organism: Anabrus simplex (assembly GCF_040414725.1). Taxonomy (NCBI): domain Eukaryota; kingdom Metazoa; phylum Arthropoda; class Insecta; order Orthoptera; family Tettigoniidae; genus Anabrus; species Anabrus simplex. Next base: position 312,205,451 of record NC_090266.1, read on the forward strand.
ATCACTTCTTGTAAAAATTCTTCACATGTTAAAATTTGAATGATATTTCTTTAAAATATGACATGCATTGCTGGTAGCTTCAATGTACTGACTGAGATAGATTTGAACTCTGGCCTCAGAATAGGAAAATGGGACCATATCCATATCAGAATATTAAAAGCTTTAATTCTTATGATGAGTCTTCCAAGGACAAGGTCATCAAAGTTGGTGAAACTCCCTAAGGCCAGTTCCTATCCAAGCCTTGCTCTGACTTGCTTCTCGCCACGCTACTGCGCGTGTTCAAACACGTGCCCTGCCGTGTTGCATAACAACGCATGTTGTCATGTCAGAAACAATGTCAAGCTCTTATTGCAACGGTGGCATTGGGAGGTCTTGGAACATCCTCCATACTTACCAGACATGAGTCCCTGCGGCTTCGAGCTGTTTCCAAAGTTGAAGGAACCTGTCCGAGGCCGCCGATTTCCTGATGTGGCATCTGTACTCCGCGCAGTACGGCGCTCTGTCACTGTCATCAAGCATTCGCCGAGGTCACATGACAACAAGCATTTAAATTTCTTGAAGACCAAAATTTATCCTGTTATAAGTTCAATCATCAAATTGACGATAAATTTGAATCTTTATAGACTCTTATCCACAAGGGATAAATAACTTTTTTACCAGATCTCATTGCCAAGAAAATCCTCAAATTTAACTCCTAAGATTGATTTTCATGTCTTTCTAGGATTTTGGACATAATATATATATTATTTTATATTTTAGTACTCTCTCTTCCATAATTTTAATGTATCTTCCTATTAAGCACATGTAATTAAGCCATGTATACAAAGATTTTATATTTTATGATTTTTCTAATAGAATAAGTTTTAAGTTTGTCAAAAATGTTCTAATAGTTCTTAAGTCTTTATTTACGTAAATAACAATTATTTGAGATTCAGATTTGGCTGATGATGCTCTGTAAGGGAGCGAAACATGTCCCATATATAACTTTTTAACTAATGAAGTTATTTTAAATGTAACAACATTATAATGTATTGAACAGGTGGATTCAAAATAAAACTTTATTATTGTATATCAACAGATTTCAATACGGATCAAAACATGAGATTAGTCACTTGCAATTCCCATTTTCACACCAGGCAAATGCTGGGGCTGTATCTTAAATAAGGCCACGGCCGCTTCCTTCCCATTTCTAGCCCTTTCTCGTCCCATCATCGCCATAAGACCTATCTGTGTCGGTGCGGCGTAAAAGCAACTTGCAAAAAAAAACTTTTTTGTCAGGATTGCTCAACTGTCTGGCTGCATACGCATTTTCTTGTTATATATTTTTCAAACAGTGGGTTGATGTAGTCACAAGAAAGTGAGAGTTCCGGTAGTGGCTGTGTATCAAACTTACGTATCCAACAGGAGTACTGTCACCGTTTGTCCAGTTCCAGTCAGTCAAGTTAGTCTGTGCCAAAGAACGAACTCATTTCGAAAGACTTGGTCCACCGTTGTAATTTGTATCACTTGATGTGTCATCTGCACTATTACATGCATTGCTAGAACTCAAACTAACACCTTCAGGGCCTATTTCGTCATCAGAAATGTCACTGCCTTCAATATTTATTTATTAATACATCCATAACAGGGTATATCCCCAATTACAATGGATGGTACAAAATACATTCAATATATAAATGGTACCTAGATGTACAAAATAATATATAACAATTAAAAAACCAAGATTGCCTTGACTAAATTAAGAATAATTTAAACACATTTTCAATAAAACATACAAACATATAAAGTATTAAAGTTAAGGAAGATAAAACAAATAAGCAGAGAAAAAAGAAAAATATTCAAAAGAACAGCAAATACACGAACACATATACATTTGAAAAATAATAGTGGCATTACATACATCATATTTCAGTGCTGAATTTTCTCCAATAAATTATTAATTATAATGTAAATATTGTTTTAACATTTTTGAAAATAAAGGAAGTGATAAAGCAAAATCTATTTGTCTGCTGTCTGAAGATATTTTGTTATATACTTCACACATTTTTACAACAGGTGAATTTTTATGATGTGAGGTGCTTGAGAAGGGGCAGTAAAATGTTTGTCTCAAACGAAGAGTTACCCCCTTGGTATTGAAGTTGATTCTTTTAAGAAACACTTGGTTAATTAATATTCCAATAACTGTCTTGTAAAGAAATATCTGTTGAGCTAATATTCTACGTGTACTGAGCTGCATTAAACCAAATTCATTTAATAGAGTTCTATAAGAAACTCTTTGATGATATGATGATTGGTTATATTTTTTAACATATAAATATCGCAAAAATTTGTTTTGTATTTTTTCTATTTCGTTAATTGTACTCATGTACTGAGGAGACCACACTACACATGCATATTCAAGTTTACTTCTAACAAGATGACTGAATAAGATTTTTAAAGTATATTCATCGCTAAGTTCCCGAGTATTTCTAATAATAAACCCTAATTGTCTAAATCCATCATTTGTAATTTTGTGAATGTGACTGTTGAATGAAAGTTTTGAATCAAGCATAACACTCAGATCATTTACTAAATTACACCTCTGCAAGATCTCACCATTTATACTGTAGTTATTCACAGTCACATTCTTATTACGAGAAAATGTGATCACAAAACACTTTTTAATATTGAAAAAAAGCCTGTTTGCAACACACCATTTGTAACAGTTGTTCAGATCGGCTTGCAATTCCATAGCATCATCATACCCGGTAATTTGCTTATAAATCTTTAAGTTGTCAGCAAAGAGTAAGCATTTTGAATATTTTATTACATTCGGTAAGTCATTTATAAATAATAAAAAGAACAATGGACCAAGGTTTGAGCCCTGAGGGACTCCAGAATTAACTTTGAACTTGAATTAAGTATTTTGTGCATAAGATACAAACTGTTTTCTATCTAATAGATATGAAGAAATTAATTTCAGAAATTCAGAAGATAAACCAAATAATGATAATTTTCTCAAAAGAATACCATGATCAATTTTATCAAAAGCTTTTGCAAAGTCAGTATAAACTGCATCGACAGGAAGCCCTTCATTCAATGAATCAGAAATATCCTGAATAAAGTTCATAAGATTAGTCGTAGTAGAACGCTTGGGACAAAACCCATGCTGAAATTCTGATACGTATGGTTTGATATGATTAAATATTCTAACATAGAGTATTTGTTCAAAGAGCTTCGCTGGAGCACATATTATTGAAATAGCTCTGTAGTTCTCAATTTTCGAACTATCACCAGATTTAAGGATCGGAGTTATTTTACTTATTTTCCAAATTTCAGGAAATATTTGCGTCTTTAAAATTATATATGGTACATAGTGGAAGCATTAGCACCTCTGCACATCCTTTAATAATGTAAGGAGGTATGTGATCAATTCCCGCCGATTTAGAAGCCTTAAGTTTTGTTACTGCATCTTTATACTCGTCTTCGCGTATAGGACCCATCTGCAAACTATGAGCAGTAATCATTGACACTGACTCGGAGGCTATATATAAAGAAGGCTGGGGTGCATAAACAGTTTGAAAATAACATGCAAACGCATTGGCTATTCCTTGCGCAGTTACAAAATGGTTTCCACTATATGCCATACACTGTTTGAACAAACTATTATTTCGTTTACTTTTTATGAAACCCCAAAACGTTTTCGGATCATTTTTTATATTATCCTGTGACTGTAATATATACAATTTATATGCCCTTGCAATAAGTGTCTTAGACTGTTTTCTTAATTGTTTGTACATGTGAGCACTGTATTCAGAATGCTTTATGTGCTTCCTGTGAATCTCCTTTAATTTCAACATTTTAATTATATCTAATGTAAACCAACAAGGGTACATTCTTTTCTTATTCACTGTTTTTTTTAGGAACATATTTTGTGAAAAGGTTATTAAGGACTTCATAAAAATAGCTTACTGCATTGTTGGGGTCTTTACTCAATAGTAACTGATTCCAGTCATACTTTTGTAACGATGCATACAACTCATAAAAATCGGCCTTCTTGAAATTGTAGATGCTGACAGGTAATATTTTGACTCTCTCAATGTTAGCAACCAGTTCAAAATATAAAGCAGGATGATTAGAATCTTCAGGCACAAGGGGGTAATCTCTTCTGAATACATTAATATTTCCTACATAGTTGGACAGAACTAAATCAAGTGTTTTACCATTGGCATTTTTTACGTTATTAAACAAATTCAGATTGAGTAAAGCAATAAAATTAGCCAGAGCAAGACATTTTGGTCCACAGTTAAGTAAATTACAGTTACTATCATTGATCATAGGTAAGTTAAAATCACCCGTTATAATAACATTATAATGTTGTATGAATTCGATGTTTTCAAGTACAACAAAAAAATTATTATAAGTTTCTAAATCAGAGTTTGGTGGAAAGTAAACAGTTACCACGAGATACACCTTTTCACCTAAAATAAATTTAACACAGACACATTTGATGTTCTCTACATCAATTTCTACAAGAACAGATTTAAAAGTATTATCAACAGCTATCAAAACACCACCACCCTTTTTATGAACACGATCCCGCCGAAAAACATATCTTGTATCAAATATTTCTCCATTATATACGTTCTTCGTCAACCATGACTCTGTAACCATAATCACGTCATAATTACTAGCAAGGACACTTGTGTATATGTCACTTATTTTGGTGTTCAACCCTCTAACATTCTGATAGTAAAATGATAACAATTTATCCCTTACAGCCATCTATATCATGCCAAATTCTTAACATCATCAATTGTTCTAAGAGTATATACATAAGTGTCACTTGCTTTCTTCCTAAGTTTAATATTTCCTGCATTATCCACCCACAAATATGCAAAATCTCTCTCCCTTTTCACCTTTCTCGCTTCACTGAAAATAATCCTTCTGTTTAAAGTGAGATTTTGGTTGACATAGATAGGCCCCCCAGAGGTAAGTCCAATGTCAGCACAGCTCAAGTTACGTTTAATCTTACGCCTCTGGAGAAACATATCCCTATCAAATCTTCTAACAAATTTCACGATAACTCCTGCGTGAGGTTGACTTACTGGCTTTTTTAACCTATGACATGTGTCAATCATATTATCAGTCACAGTAACATCTAATGCCCGACCTACATTTTTCAATAAGGAGATCACATCTTCATTTGGCATTTTAGGAATTCCATGTATTTCCAGTGTATTCTGCCTTCCATATTGGTCTAGGTCATCTATTTGTTGCTGTAAGTTGCTGATCTTGTTCTTTAATGCACAGTTCTCTGATTTAAGGCTCTCAATAACTTCCTTACATGATTTCAGTTCTTCTCCATGACTCTTGAGTAAAATAAAGTTTTCCTCCAGTTTCTCATGAACCTAGTTCAGAGATTTACCGAGCTCTACCTCAAGATTCTTACACGATTCCTTAACTTCTTTACTAATTGAAAGCAGAAGTCGATATATCTCGCTTACAGTCGGTATATTTTCTGCAACTTTACTGTCCTCCTGATCACTCGCATTACTACACGGAGTTTTCTCACAATTACAGCATAACCACATCTCATCATTGGATCGCAAATTTTTCACGTACTCTTCCGTAAGATTTACACATGCACTATGAAATAGATTACTGCATAACTTGCACTGAATTTTTCCATTTACATCCTGACTTGCCACAGCTTTAGAACATTTTCCGCACACACCCATTTTACAACAGGAAATACTTGTGCTTTGTACAGATAAACTTTCGTAATGTTAGCTGTACTCGTTGCAATCGATTCAGTACAATACACTTTTACTCCTTGGAAACAGTGAACACTGAAGTTGGTAGCAGTTTGTAACAATCGATAGTTCACTTGACGCCACTCTCTATAACTCTGTAACACTATTAGCTTTCGAATTCCATCTTCAACAACACCAACACATCTGCTTAATGCCATGATGGCAACTGGCATGAGCAAAATCATTTTAACAAAGATTCTTTTACCTCTTGTTCCAGAAGTGTGTGATAAACTGGAGCAAGGGAAATAACTGAAGCCGCATGTCTAAACTTCAGCTCAGAATGCATACAAGTGGCATCTGTGGATTAGTAACTGAACTACATGTATTGTTATACAGTAATGCATCGCCGCGAGTGGAGGTTGTCATTTGATTTGTATGGCACGCATGACTTTTTTTAGGGTTGTCAAATGATGCAATTGGGTTAAGCAGTGTATAGTAACAGTAACTTTGCTCGCCTGTTTCACTTGCCGCCATGACAGGTTGTCATGGGAGGGGAAAGGGCAATGAATAGTGTTTTGGGTAAATCACGTGTACTCATAGTTAACCCCAGGGAATAACTGGAAAGCTGGAAGTAATATTTTGAAAATTTTTTCAGTATAAAAGGAAATCGTCTGTAGAAGTCATGAACAACCAAGTGCATGAAGAGGACAATCGTGTCAGTGAAATTATGCTTGAAGTGTAAAGGATGGTAAATACACTCCATTGTAATAATAAAGCAGCAAGAATAGATGAAACTAGATCTGAAATGGTGAAAAATAATGGGAAGGCAGGGATGAAATGGCTTCACAAAGTAACAAGATTAGCATTGAATGTTGGTTAGTCTGATTGGATGAAGCAGTAAATGCATGTACAATAAGCAAGGGAATAGGAAGGATTGCGGTAGTTATTGGGGTATTTAATTGATCAGTATACCAGACTGAGTTTGCTGTCTGGGAGTGAAAGCTGGGTGGACTCAGGTTAGTTTATACATGGGTCGAGACTGCATGTTAAGCAAAATGGTTGTGGATTATTTTTACAAATATAATGCAAACAATTTAATATAAAATACGCTTGGGGTCTTAGGGTTGTGTACAACAAGAATAATTTTAACTATGTTTGCTTGTTTTGGGGTTTGATGGTTATCAATGCCTATTTGCTTCTCTATTTACGAAATTAAGATTGTATTGCATTGAAAATAGCAAAAATTTGCTTTTTATTTTCAGAATTATGCAGCATGTCCTCGTTGCAAAAATGGGACTGCCCTGTTCTAGAAGGCACAGAGAAAGTTGGCCGTGCGGTTAGGGGTGCACAGCAGTGAACTTGCGTTCGGCAGATAGTGGGTTCGAACCCCACTGTCGGCAGCCCTGAAGAGGGTTTTCTGTGCTTTTCCATTTTCACACTAGGCAAAAAATGCTTGGGCTGTACGTTAACTAAGGCAATAGCCGCTTCCTTCCCACGCCTAGCCCTTTTCTATTCCATCGTCGCTGTGAGACCTATCTGTGTTGGTGCGACTTAAAGAAAGTTGCAAAAAAAAAAAAAAAAAAATGTTCTTGAAGGGCATGTTGCACCTTGGCTAGTTGGAGGGTGGTGTTGACCTGTTATCCCTCTTACAGAAAGAGGGACTCAGCAACAGTCTCTTTGCTTTGTTATTGTTAGAAATAATGGAAATGATTTTAAATAACCTGTATTTAGAATTTTGGCAAATAGGTAAAAATATGTTATGTTTCTTCACATCCCCTAACCAACGTTAAAAACCGAAGTAAATTAATTAATTATAGAAATTGTGATGTGGTTTCAATCCTGTTCTGTAAAGTGAGTGAAAACCAATTTTTACACATTAACAGATTTTTTGTCCTGCCTTACCATATTTTCAATACTTTTTGTGCCCTTTTTGCGTGCCTATTTTACAGCTTTTAGTGGCTAAGATGCAATTTGTATTAATGAGTTAGAAGTAACAGGTATGAAGGTAGCGAGAATGATTACTGGTACGTGTGGAAACAGTGGCAGGAGGATAAGGAGGATACTGGAAGGGAGGAGATAAAGACTTTGTTAGGAGTTATGAACTCTATGGATGAAGCTTTATGTATAAATTAGCTTCAGTGGTGAGGATCATATGAGTTGAATGGGGGAGGCTTTTTGAAAAAATTGGCTTGTTGGTGGGATCATGTCAGATGAATGGAGGAGGATAGGTTACCTTGGAAAATAATGAATGTGGAGAGGGGAAAGAAGAAGAGGGAGGCCATGGCTATGAAGTTTAGTTTAAAACAATGATTTAATGATAAGGGTTATGGAACAAAATTAGGCCCTGGAGCTTAGAGGGTTATTCAGGGAGGTGCTAAGGGGGGATTATTGAAATTAAGCCTAACAGCATAGCATATATAAGAGAAAGGGTGATCATTTCTCCTTGCACCCCTACGTGTACAATTATCCGCGGCAGGCACCATGGCATCTGGGTGAAACTGTGGCTTAGCGGTCACTAGCAGATTCAGTTGCTAATGCATGTCCCTCGTATTGCACTTGGATGCTGTTCATTTTTAACTTTCATGAATATGGGAATGTTCATGTGACATTACCTTGATTGAAATTAATGCTTGAAACATTCACACAGAATAAAAGAAAGTTTTGAACAGCTGAATTTATTACAAATACGAGCTTGCCACTCATAATGCTTGAAATTTTTCAGTGATAACGGTGATGGAAAAATTTTACCTTTTGGATCCTCTTCAAAAAAGGTTAGGTTTGACGAGAAACCCCTCTCGTTGACAACATTAGGTATAACGTTTTGGCATCATGCATAAGGCATTTTAATTTCATCATACATTTTACGTACATTTTACATACCTTTTAACATCATTTGTGTATGTTTATGCAATTTGATTTAGTAATTTAATGTGTTTGTACAGTTTTGTATTATGGCTGATGATGGCCAACCAAGGCAGAAACTAGTTCCTAGATTAAAAATGTAATGTAAACATTCCATAATATAGTATTGAAAAGGTGTATCATTACGGTATACGTTTAGTCATTGTGTTATGAATAATCCTCATAAAATATTGTTGCATGGTCAGATTCCTGTTTCATGCATTTCTAAGTATGATTTGATAAACCTGTCACATTTTCTTAAAATACCAAAATATAAAACTCCATGGCTAACTGATGACGTTAAATGTATAATGTCCTATTGAGATTCATTACATCGGCTGTATAGAGGAACCAGCTCTCCTAATGTACTTGAACAGTATTGGTCTCAGCACAACAAGATTAGAGATCTGAAATAAGAAATTCTTTCACTACCAACAGCTATTTAACATAAGAAATTTCATCTTAATTTATCCGTATTGAACTGAGTTTACAAATACTTATAAAATCTGAAAGGTTCCACCTATTTAATACAAAAACTAAGTTGTCTGATTGTATTACAACATAATCACTTTATTAGCAGTACTAGTTTCGATGTTTTTACAACACCATCATCAGCTGCGTTAAAGTAAAGAGAAACCGGCAATTAATATAAAATTCATCTCAACATTATTTACACAACTTGCTCCTTTAGACATTACATTAAATTATAAAAAGATAAAATTGACTTGTATTACTACCAGTTAAAAAATTTATAGGTAAAAAGCAGTTAAAAGCAAACAACATTAAAAAGATTTTCCATCTTAGGGTACTGAATTCGTTACAATTGGTGTTGCTAAATTATTATTTTTACACCTTGTGCGTCATTTCAATGTCTCTGAACTTCCAGATCAGAAATAATCACTAATTTGAAAGGTATAGGTCTATATTCCATTTTTGTTGCTATTGAAATTAATGTTAAACTGTTTTTTACATTAAAAAACATATTACACCAATAAAAACTCGTGTTGACATTCAGTATGATATATACAATAAAATGTGCCAACTTCTAAAACTGGGTGCCGGAGGTAGCAGTGTTTTCTTATTATGCTTAGCTGTGTTGTAACCTGATATGGTGGAACTGTAACAAGTATGTCATAAAGGCTATGCTTCTCAGTTCAATATTGGACCCCTGCAAAATGATGAAAACCCAATTAAACAAAGGGAGATGTATTACATACCCTGTCAAACTGTAAAGTGCCATAAGACCTATCTGTGTCGGTGCGACGTGAAGCAACTAGCAAACTGGAAAGCTTACTTTTTGTAGAACTCACCTCAAACGGCCGTAGACCAAACTCGGCGGCTATTACACAACGAGTGGGGCCTATTCTGTGTCATGTGCATGACGCTGAGAAGTGTTGAGGAGGGGTAGTAGGGGTAGCAGAATGAGTCGCCTGCGGGGCGATAGCGAATGAGGGGTCCGGAGGACGTTGCGGACGAAAACAATAACTCACTAAATTTTACACTATTGAGAATCTTCCACCGTTTTGATACTTTATTTTGCCTTTTGGCAAATTTTTTATTTATAGGTTAACAGTACATGTTTCGTTCCTTTCGTTCCTCCCCGTAGGGAGGAGCATACAACGGAATACTCACACCATTACTTCACCAGACGCAAAGCAGTATCAAACGTCCCTCCAGGGTCACAGTAGAATCGGAATTCAGCTATAGCAAGGTAAATGAACTTTTTTATACATTCTATATTACGCAAAGACACAGCTTTCGAACAAATTCCCACTACCGTATTTTATTTCATTTCAGAAATTTGAAACGAGGCTCCCTTCACATTAATAGATCAGCAATCAGCTCCAAAAGTTTCCACATTAGACTCACTCAAAAGCACTATAAGCAAGCACACAACATACAACAACTTACCTGGAAGGAAAGGAAGAAAAACTTTCAACAATTCGAACAATGCTATGAAGTCAAACATTTTTTAAAGAATTTTAATTGCATACAGACTTTTTATGTAACAAAGTGAAAATTTTTTTGAACAACTATTCTAATGAATAGACATAGTTTTAAGTCAATCAACCATGTAATCATCTGCTCTCATACCAGTAACACACTAACCCCACACTGTTTTTAATATCATCTATCTGAATTCGTATTTAGTTTTTAAGTGAATTAATGTATTTGTAAATCTATGTATTTTAAAATTTTAACCATTCACCTAAGCCACTATAACAGCTGAGGATGTTCCTAAACAAGGAACGAAACATGTACTGTTAACATATAAATAAAAAATTTGCCAAAAGGCAAAATAAAGTATCAAAACGGTGGAAGATTCTCAATAGTGTAAAATTTAGTGATTAAATTTTGATACGGAAAATGAAGCGAAAACAATAAAACGAAAAACTATTACGTAATGCACGAAGAACAGTAGTATTTCTTGGCAATTTTATATTTGTCAACAACGTAATCAAGAAATCAAATAAAACCCTAGGTTTTTCTGAAATTTCATTTAGATTAAGATTGGCATTGAAATATTGATCTAAGCGTATGAAACACGCCTCTGTAACGTCAAGCACAGGCCCCTTGTTGAGCGTCTCCATAATCTTAAGGTCTTGTTCTATGCTTGTGAACTTGTGTTTAAGATCATGGACATGGTGGCATACAGCTGAAAATCTGTTGTATTTCACACTATTAAGGTGTTCATTATATCTAATACTGAAACTACGTCCAGTTTGTCCTACATATCCATAGCCACAATCATTGCTTCTAAACTTACATACTCCTGACTTGGAGTAAGGATTAATCCTATTAATTGCTGTTGCGTTATGAAATACCTCTGTGCTTGTATTATCCGTTCTGAATGAGATCCTAATGTTACGCTTCCTAAAGATATTAGTGATCTTATAAATGTCTTTATTAAATGTAAATATAAAAAAAAATGCCGGGCTGAGTGGCTCAGACGGTTAAGGCGCTGGCCTTCTGACCCCAACTTGGCAGGTTCGATCCTGGCTCAGCCCGGTGGTATTTGAAGGTGCTCAAATACGTCAGCCTTGTGTCGGTACATTTACTGGCACGTGAAAGAACTCTTGCGGGACTAAATTCCGGCACCTCTGCGTCTCCGAAAACCGTAAAAGAGTAGTCAGTGGGACGTAAAACAAATAACATTATTATTATTAAATATCAAAACACCTTTTATTTCCTGTTTATCTTTGATCAAAGTGGTGCAAGGGCGATGTTTAAACTTATTAATTATGCGTTCTATGAAGTCCTCTTTAAATCCGTGGCCATTAACCGGATGATATTTAGTTCTTTGTTTAAGTTGCACTTAGACATTTGTACCTTCAATGCACGATCTATATGGCTATTGTAAGTCGCATACTTATGCGATTTTGGGTGCGATGAATCTTGTCTGATTGTGACAGCTGTCTGTGTATGCTTTCTATAAATGCCAAAAGAAAATGAGGAAGAGTGCCTATTAATCTTGAGGTCCAAATAATGAATTGATTTTTCTTTTTTGGATTCCAGTGAACTTTATGTGAGAGTGGTTACAGCGTCTCCTTAGGATTGATTAATTTAAATAAATTCAGATTACAAGCCCATTACACCATACATTCTTTCTATATTGTTAATATATTTCCTAATATTAAGACTAGTAAATGATTTCCCATTATCAAGAAGAATCTGAAGACATAGTCATTCGAGTATTCTGGAAATTGAAGAGTTTATGGCTATCCTAAAATTGCTTATTAACCCCTTAAGCGGGGAGCTCGGTTCACACTAGCTCACTCCCCGAGTGATTTCCCTGATTGAAGAAAATATTTAATTAATTGATTAAAAACAATCTTAGACAAAAATGAACTATTGAAAGGCCAAAAGAGAAATATTTACTTGAATATAATGTATTTAATTTGTGAAAAATTCTATTATTTTAATTTTTCAATACTTTATGCAAAAGCGTACTAAGTGCTTTCACACTGTGAAATCGAGATTGCTTCTTCCTAACAGCAAAGCTCTGGTTTTTGTTCATACAGTAACTTCCATCTGAATATTTTAGGCAGTTTACTATCAATCTCTGCCTGTAAATAAATGTTTCTGCATATGTAAATTGTAGATTTACAAAGTTCTCATGTACTTAAAAGATGTACAATGGAATAAATTATAACACTCACGAATTTTTCTGTTATGTTGATTAGCGCTTTCGAGTGATCAAGTTTATATCACCTCCCTACAAGTCATAAGTGACATAAACGGACTATATTACACTACAATATAGGAAAAATTTACAGTATTTACAGTCTTCACAGTGTTATGTCTTTTACAGCTGTTCATAATGATACACAATGAAGTAGGTCGTGTTATATAACCTGTCTCGCCTTCGCATAATTTATATAATTCCATTCCGAAACGCGATCGTTTTCTTGTTATGTAAACCTTCCACCCTAGCCACCCTTTCCATATCAAGAGGTTGTCATCAATTGACATTTTTCCATCAGAGGTATAAGCTTCCGAAAATGTTGCTAACAGGTGGTCAAATACTGGATTTATCTCGTATATTTTGGGAAGAAGTTGTGCATTATTCAACTCATTGTCAGAGATATGTAAAAAGCTGTGGAGGAAAATCTAATATTAGTAATAACAATAATAATAATAATAATAATAATAATAATAGTAATAGTAATAATAATAATAATAATGTTATTGGCTTCACGTCCCACTAACTACTTTTACGGTTTTCGGAGACACTGAGGTGCCGGAATTTAGTCCCACAGGAGTTCATTTGCATGCTAGGAAATCTACTGACAAGAGGCCGACGTATTTGAGCATCTTCAAATACCACCGGTCTGAGCCAGAATAGAACCTGCCAAGTTGGGGTGAGGAGGCTGGCCAGGCCACTCAATCTGGTGAGAAAAAATCTCTTCTGTGTCATCAGCTCATAGAAAGTAGGCGTAGTGAACAAGCGATTGATAGAAATAGTGTCCTAATTTAGGTTTCTCTACAATCCCCTGCGGCAACAGTATGGCCATAAGAAGCTTTATTTCGTCCTTATTTGTCCGGACACAGTCTCGATCTCGATTCCTTCCTTTTGTCTTAATAAACTGGGATTTATGCTCGGCATCTTTTGTCTGTTCAGCTATGTTCTGGCATATCTCGCCATAAAAAAATAATTGAAATATTTCGCTCAGTTTTGTTTTCCCTAAAAACACTCTTTTTACATCACGATTGAAAGTTGGATAAAAGCGGGAATTTCTTTGTCCATTTTCAGTGTAAGTTGACGAAGAACTTGCAATGGTTGGATTGTAATCAGTATTATCGTCACAACTGTCACTGTCATGATCGCTACTTGAACTGGAATCGAACACATGTCATCTCTTCTGCGACTGCTGAACATTCGCATCAGCTACGCCCAAACCCTGTATATTCAGCTTGCAGTACATTTTCCATGTAAATTCCTGTCACGAATTCCCCTTCGGCAGAAATTACTTCACCAATATCACAGTTCTCCCCACTAAATTCCAACATTTTGGTTATTATGACCCGTAAATCGTCTTCCTCTAACAGTGGGAGGCGGTAATTCGTTATAGATATTTTAGCGGAAAAATGTAGGAAAGAGGATCGAATAGAACCCTGGTCTCAGCAGTTTGGCCGGAAATCATGAAATAGGACTGTATTACGAATGCGTACGATAATAAAATGTTGTGTAACTCACGATAAACACACACTACAGTCGTAAAGGATGAACTCAAGACTGGGGATAATAAATCAGGTCACAGTTCTAAAATGTCATCAGAGAAGTCTGTTCAGTGTCATAATCTCTAGAAATTCCTTCTGCAGAAATATTATTACATCCAAGGGACGATTAGGCGATGAGCTAAAGCTTCAGCGCGGAGCTATTAGGCCGTAGGTCGTCCTTGCCCGGACTCAGCTGCGTTCTTTATGTTGCAACTCGTGGATGACACATTTGTATTGGGAGAACATAGTTGAAAAAATTCACATCAGAGGGAAGACTCATCCAGAATATGCTGCTAAAAAGGAAATAAACCTCTGCAGGCAGGCAACTGAGAAAGAAAATATAATCCGAATCGGCGGATATATCCGCATTCCCCACTGAGCAAGCGACTTGTAGCCGCGGATCTCGCCGCATCGCCCACCGAAGGGGTTAATAACAATATTAACCGAATCATCTATAAACAACATGGCCTAGCAATGGGGTCACCGGCCTCAGGGATTCCGGCAGAAATTTATTTAGATTTTCTAGAGGATACATTAATAATTAATGATGACTAATTCAAGAATATACTATTTGGGTCTAGGATGATACGTTCATGATACTAGATGAGCGGGTAAGTGATGAAATATCTTATGGCTTTTAGTGCCGGGATATCCCAGGACGGGTTCGGCTCGCCAGGTGCAGGTCTTTCTATTTGATGTCCGTAGGCGACCTGCGTGTTGTGATGAGGAAGACAACACATACACCCAGCCCCCGTGCCATTGGAATTAACCAATTAAGGTTAAAATCCCCGACCCGGCCTGGAATCGAACCCGGGACCCTCTGAACCGAAGGCCAGTACGCTGACCATTCAGCCAACGAGTCGGATGGGTAAGTGATGCTGTAACCACACTCGATAATCTTAATACAATAGACAAACATATAAAGTTCACTCTGGAATATGAACAAGAAAAATCAATTATTTGAACCTCAAGATGAATAGGCACTCTTCCTCATTTTCTTTTGGCGTTTATAGAAAGCCTACACAGACAGCTGTCACAATCAGGCAAGATTCATCGCACCCAAAATCGCATAAGTATGAGACTTTCAATAGCCATGTAGATTGTGCATTTAAGGTACCAATGTCTAAGTGCAATTTAAACAGAGAACTGAATATCATCTGGTTAATGGCCAAGGCTAATGGATTTAAAGAGGACTTAATACAACGCATAATTAATAAGTTTAAACATTGCCTTTGCACCACTTTGATCAAAGATAAACTAGAAATAAAAGGTGTTTCGACATTTACATTTAATAAAGACGTTTATAAGATCACTAATATCTTTAAGAAGCATAACATTAGGATCTCATTCAGGACAGATAATAGAAGCACAGAGGTATTTCATAACGCAACAGCAATTAATAGGATTAATCCGTACTCCAAGTCAGGAGTATATAAGTTTAGATGCAATGATTGTGGCTGTGGATATGTTGGGCAAACTGGACGTAGTTTCAGTATTAGTTATAATGAACAGCTTAATAGTGTGAAATACAACAGATTTTCAGCTGTATGCCACCATGTCCATGATCTTAAACACAAGTTCACAGGCATAGAACAAGACCTTAAGATTGTGGAGACGCTCAACAAGGGACCTATGCTTGACGTTACAGAGACGTGTTTCATACACTTACACCAATGCCAATTTTAATCTAAATGAAATTTCAGGAAAACCCAGGGTTTTATTTGATTTCTTGATTACGTTGTTGACAAATATAAAATTGCCAAGAAACACTACTGTTCTTCGTGCATTACATAAGAGTTTTTTTATTTTATTGTTTTCATCCGCAACGTCCTCCAGACCCCTCCTTCGCTATCGCCCCGCAGGCGACTCTTTCTGCTACCCCTACTACCCCTCCTCAACGCTTCTCGTCGTCATGCACATGACACAGAACAGGCCCCACTCGTTGCGTAACAGCCGCCGAGTTAGGTCTATGGCTGTTCGACGTGATTGCTACAAAAAGTAAGCTTAACAGTTTGACAGGGTTTGTAATACATCTCCCTTTGTTTAATGGGTTTTCATCATTTTGCAGGGGTCCAATATTGAACTGAGAAGCATAGTCTTTATGACATACTTGTTACAGTTTCTACCAGCCCCTACCCTGCTACCATAACACATCAACACAATACACAACATATACGCGCAGATACTTACCTCTCTTCATAAATTGCCGTGGATGGACTGGAACGAACTAAAACAGTTCGGAGCTGGACCCGTGCATAGACAAAAGGGGAGCAAAAGGACAGAAAGGCAAGAACCTGTAATCTCCATGAATAAAAGAATGGATCAAAAGAAAATGGGGTTTATTATAAACACACACAGTATTAAAATGAAAGCAAAACTGGGAAACTGCATTAAAAGTTACTTACATAACTGCAGAAAAATAGAACATAAAGTAGTATCCCATTCAATGACATAGTAAGTTTTGTGTTACACGGCGACAGTGCACACGATTGCACTGTTCACTTCCGTATGACCACATAAAAATACAAATTCATTTCAGAAAAGTAATGTGATGTGGAACACATTATCGAAGGAATAAGAAAATGGAGCTACGAAAGGGATAATGCAGTCGTACTAATGCGCACCGTGCACATATCAACTGTTGGCATCCGTGCTCCAAACGAGCGTCCACTCGATGCTAGCGCGTTACAACAACATTGCCAAAGCACAGCCTTCCAAAGGAGCAGAATCAAAAGAACAAGGTGATGTTGCCACAGTTACAAAAACAAAAACTAATCGCGGACAGTGGAGCAGATAACGGCCTAGAAATATAAAATAGCACACCACACACGGCCCAAACCAGCCAACTAAACCGAAAAATAAAAATAAAAATTAAAATTATGAGATATGGAGAGTACTATAAACTGTACACAGGCAGACGCGCACACACACACACGCGCGCGCTTATGAACAAGAAGAGAGGCCCAGTATAAAATCGACCCAGACCAGACTGATATGTCAAGGCACGACATATATTATCGCACCGGATAGCGACGGATATCATGGACGCACGAGCATACAGATACAATGCTGGACCGCCGCAAAAATAGGCAAGGCTGATCCAAATATAATTGTAGCAATCACAACATCCGTCGACCCGCTACCCAGGACATCCAAATTGCCTCGTGGACAATCGTGGATTAAACCCCGTAGCGTCAAATAACACAATATACCAATGCTCAGCCATGATTCCAAACAATGAGGAAACAGAAGTGCATGGTCCCAAACCCACAAATACACAGGCCCAAACAAACAGATAGGTAAATAGCACTCTCCGTTCTCACACGTGTGCCCACAAATAAAGAAAGAAAAATGTAAGTCACACACACAATTAATTAACTAAGAGCCTGCAAAGACAGGTGATAAAAGACTACCGAAATACAATCACATGGAACTGCTCTGGTAAATATGGCATGTAAAATGAATGAATACCTGGGAGCAATCGGGAATCTCGGAATATTTACGTCAATCAAAATAATGACTCCCAGCAGAGAGCCTAGCCTTGAAACAAGTAAATCCACAATAATAGCAATTCGTAGATCAAGAAGCACATTTTAAATCCCAGTTTGTTCATCATTTTTGATTCCTCCGTTGTTGGTATCACGAGCAGACCAACTTAACACACGTAGAGCGAGAGATAGACAGTGAATCAACACAGATGGCTAGAGCGCCATCTTCAATGAGAAACTGGAAGTTTCACGTCACATTCGGGTAATGTTACCGCTAATGGCGACAGCGACAGTCAAGGAGAAGTAGGAATAAAGGAAGTGCATCACCAATGCAGGCTTAGTTCGGCACACCTTCCCTACACACCCCGGAAAATGAGACCTTTCCTGGTGATCAGGCAGGAGGGCTCATTTTACCAATGGATGTCGCTTAAATCTAAGTGTGCACACTTATTTCCCCAAAACCTTATAACTAAACTTAATCTAGGTACACTGATATGAACAATTTAGAACAACAAAACGTATGTACAGGGATGAAAATTTATGCAGACATAAATAATTTTTCTTTTCTTCTGTCATCATTAGTTATTAAGAACTCACGGAGAAAGATGTGGCTCTATGTGTCCTTTCACACACCAACACAGACTCGCGGAGAACAGCAGACGTTGGTTAAACATATGTATAGTTCTTGTTTGGTATAGGCATGAGTCACTCCATTTCATGCGAGTCCCATTCCGACTCATAAATATAGACGTCGTAATAAATTCTACCTTCGTACATCAATTTCTTACTACAGATCATTGTTTCCTGGAACAAAAAACAGTTTAAGTACATGCCCTTCAAAACTGGGTAGGTATTTTATTCATAGTACCATGAAATTGTCAAATAAGTTAAATAGTAAGAATTACGAATTCCTGGCGTGAAACTGTTTCAGCATGGAGACGTGTGCTTTGGACTGCACACGACTGGAAGGATCCTCAAGTTTGACTGTGACAGGTCCCAAAAGTTCAATGATCCTCCTGGGTTCGGACCACTTCTGACACAGTTCGCAGTAATGTAATCCACGGTCAAGCTGATGGGGAATCTTTTTACTAACTCCAAGTCTCGGACTTTGAAAGGTACAGGTATCCTCCCCTTATTGTATCTCTTACCCACACTATCCCTGGCTTTAACAAGGTGCTCGGAGGCTATTTTACATTTTTCCAGTACACTCAGGCGGTGGGAGGGCTCTGAAAGATACCCGATATTCCACCTCAGGGAGAGCGGATCGTTGAGTACTCTGCCTAGGAATAACTCGGCAGGAGTGAACCGGTTCGATTCGTGTACTTTAGTGTTGAATCCCAGGCTGAAAAACGAAAGGTAACAATCCCAGAGGGATTATAGTGTTATAGTGAAAACAGATAAGCATGTTTTTAAATTACGATGGAACATCTCAACAAGGTTCGGCTGAGGGTGATGGGGACTGAGGCAAACATTTCTGATCCCCTATGAAAAGCAAAGATTGCGAAAATTCGCACTGGTGAAAACAGAGGAGTTGTCTGAAACCAGTACTCTAGGTGGGCTAAAAATTGCGAAAATATGTTTAGACAGCAAGTTTACAGTAATGTTGGAATTGACCTTGCACACTGGGAACAGCCAGATGAATTTAGAGAAAGCATCAATTATGGATAGAATTCCAATTTTGCCATTTCGAGATTTTGTTAAGGGTCCAAAGAAATCAATGAATAATTTCTCCCCTGGAAAATTGGCAACGTCGTTAGAGTGCAGACCGACCTGACTATTTTGGGCTGGTTTGCATTTTTGACAGACGTCACATGATCTGACGTATTCGAAGACGTCTTTTTTCAAGTTTGGCCAGTAGTAGATACGGTCAATTTTGCGAAAGGTCTTTAGTTGGCCAAGATGAGCGCCTAAATAGCAATCATGGTAGTAATTTAAAATCATAGGCCTTAAATTCAGAGGGACGAAAATTTTAGAGGAGTGGCCGCGAGGATTATTGTGGTACAGAAGTCCCTGTTTCAATTCAAAGGACTCGCAACCCGGTTCTTTCCTAGAAAGTTTGTCAGTCAGACGAACACATTCATAGTCTTTCTTTTGGAACTCGGACAGATCAGTAAAATTGAAAGGGTAATACTGAAGTAGACAGGCAGGAAGATAATTATCGGGACTGCATCCAATCTCGTAATCAGCTGTTTCAACACCATCAAACATGCACGATAAACAATTGGCAACAATGTTGTCCTTTCCCCCGGACGTGTACAACAGTAAAATTATATGAAGACAATCTGAGAATCCAGCGAGCTGTTCTTGCTAACTTCTTGACATTTGCACTCATCCAAGACAACGCCTGATTGTCAGTATGGACCCAAAAATGCCGATGCTCGAGGTAGGGATGGAATTTTTCAACGCCAAGGAAGACTAAATATTCCTTCTCATATGTGGAATACCTAGTTTCAGAATCGAGTAATCTCTTGCTAAAGTAGGCAATAGGAGCTAGAATATCATCCTCAAGCTTTTGATTCAGTACAGCCGAGACGGCTATGTCACTAGCGTCGCACTGAAGGACAAATTCGCCATTGAAGTCGGGACTGTGTAACACCAGGGCTCGAGAGAGGGCATCTTTAAGTTGATGAAAGGCTTGTTCCTGAGCATCACTCCAGAATAATCAAATATATTTCCTTTTTAGAGAATTTAAAGGGGCTGAAATTTCAGAGATGTTAGGGATGAACCTACCATAAAATCCAATCATGCCGAGAAATCTACGGACACCACGGAGATTTCTTGGCCTGGGGAAGTCACAAATACATTTAACTCTGTCGGGATTAACAGAAATGCCGGACCTGGAGACGTGACCCAAAAATTTAATTCTTTTGGAACATAAAATATTTTCTCAGGATTGATGGTGAATCCATGTCCTTTCAATCTGGTGAAGAATTCCTGAGGATGACTAATATGCTCTTCAAAGTTGTTAGAATAAATCACGATGTCTTCTAAGTATGAAAACAGGCAGGAAAATTTCAAATCGACGAAGACAGAATCAAGAATTCGACTCGGCGCTTGGCCACCTACCAAAATGCCCATCGATGGGAGTAGCAGCAAGCTTGGGAGGAGAGCAACTAAAAGGGAAGTGCCTAATGGGAGTATGGTCTTTCAGTCTAATACAGTACGAACATTCTTTAGCACAACCTAATTTTGCGGTAAGCACATCGGGGAAATCAATTAAGAGATTGTTAAGCACGGAGGTTTGATTGTTGGACAGATCAGATAAATCGTTAAAAGGACTGTGGTTCGACACAAAACATAACAGTCTATTATTGGTAGGGTACTCAAATGGAAAGTTCTTATTAGATCAGAAACGAAAAGTGAATGAGCGGCTGATGAAGTCAATGGACAATCCAGTAGCTAACATAAAATTAGCACCAAAGATCAGGGGAACAGACAGTTCGGGGACAGTGTTGAAATTCCAATCCCAAGAAAAGTTATGAATTTTGAAATGGATATTGGTACGTTCTTTAGGACACATGCGACAACCGTTGGCTGACATGTAGGTTATAGAACATTCGCGATCTTGAAGATCTTTTATATTCATTCCCTCCAACACAGATTGATTTACGAATGAACTAGAGGATCCAGTATCAGACAAAGCCTATACAGAACGCGAACCAGAATTAATTTTGGCCCAGTGTAACGAAAAGGGGAGTCCACAAATTTGGCGATGAGAAAAGGTTTGAGGCACCAACGGCGGGCCTTCATGTTGGTGCGGGGTTAGTTTCCCTGGTTTCCGTTACATTGCGGGCAAATGTTGCGGAACACGCCGGCTAGACCACATTGATAGTACTTAACAGAAGGTTTTGAATTACATTGCTTGAAGACGTGCCCATGTTTTCCACAATTCCAACATAAAATAGAAGTTGCTATGTTGCGACGGGGAACATTCTGATCAGGGAGAGCGTTGGCTACGCGGCCGGGCGAGCGAGGGGACTCTAAACAGTCGGTAGGGCGTTCAGTAGACGACGCACGGGCGGGTGACTTGGCAAAAGAGACAGATTTTGATGCAGAATGACAGGCGACATCAGGAAAAGAGCAACTGGAGGCCGGGTGCAGAGGTTGGTTTAGGTGATTCGATTGAAGAGTAGACTCGTATTCACGGCCTAGATTTACAATGTAGTTGACGCCGTTTACTTCGGACGATTTGATAAACAGTTCGTAATTTGGGGTAAGATTTTGATAGAATGTATAAAAAAATTCCGTCTCATGAATTTCGACATCCAAGCGATTGAACAAGGTAAGGATGCAGGTCGCATACTCGTCAATAGGTTCCTCAGGACCTTGTGTCCTACGAAGAATCTCCTCTTTTAAAATGAAATTCATGCCTGACAATCCAAACCTAGTTTTAAGCTCCTTAGTAAATTCGGACCAACTATGGATTTTATATTTCACCAAATGGAACCATTTACTCGCACATCCCTCAAACTTACCAGGAATAACAGGGATAAAGGAATCTAGGGGCATCGAGGAACATGCAGCAACATCTTCGACCCTCTCTAAAAATTCAATAACTGAAAAACTTTTCTGCTCATTGGAGAACCTCAAATTCCACTTCTGGATAATATCAAGAGCAATGTTAGGTAGGGGCATACAGTTAGTAACCGGGTGTGAAGTATGACAAACAGGCTCTCTGTTGGTATCAGAGATAAATGCACTAGATCGATTGTTTACCATAGCATTGGCATTGATGTTCTCGTTATTTGAATGAATGGAAGAGCCATCATTTGATGCGCTTGAAACGTTTTGATGATCAACACGAGGAGGGTTTATACACACAGGGTCTTGTATGTTCTCCATATTGTCAAACAGAATAGGTATTGGGGAGGATAATACATAACAATGGTAAACTTAAAAACTGATTATACACAATATGCAAGGGAAAGTATGTCACAAAATAACATCATTTAAGATCCATTCACAGTAGTATCGTACAATCATAAAGAAAAGGGGTCGAGTTACAAACAAATCCAGCTCTGTTTCTCCGAAATTCAACCTCTCGATGAAACCTTCCAGTCACGAACCACGCTCTGCTACCACTTCTACCACCCCCTACCCTTCTACCATAACAAAACAAAATACACGACATATGCGCAGATACTTACCTCTCATCATAAATTGCTGTGGATGGACTGGAATGAACTAAAATAGTTTGGAGCTGGACTCGTGCGTAGACAAAAGGGGAGCGAAAGGACAGAAAGGCAAGAACCCGTAACCCCCATGAATAAAAGAACGGATCAAAAGAAAATGGGGTTTATTATAAACACACACAATATTAAAACGAAAGCAAATATGGGAAGCTGCATTAAAAGTTTCTTACATAACTGCAGAAAAATAGATCAAGTAATATCCCATTCAGTGACATAGTAAGTTTTCTGTTACACGGTGACAGTACACACGATCGCACTATTTACTTCCGCATGACCACATAAAAATACAAATTCTTTTCAGAAAAATAATGTGCCGTGGAACACGTTACCGAAGGAATCAGAAAATGGAACCACGAAAGGGATAATGCAGTCGTACTAATGCGGACCGCGCACATATCAACAGTTAGCATCCGTGCTCCAAACGAGTGTCCACTCATGCTTGTGCGTGACAACAACAATGCCAAAGCACAGCCTCCCAAAGGAGCAGAAGCAAAAGAACAAGATGATGATGCCACAGTTACAAAAACAAAAACTAATCGCCGACACTGGAGCAGATAACAGCCTAGAAATATAAAATAGCACACCACACATAGCCCGAACCGGCCAACTAAAATGAAAAATAAAAGATAAAGAAAGAAAAATTAAAATTATGAGATACGGAGAGTACTATAAACCGTACACAGGCAGACAGCTCAGACACGCACACACACGTATGAACAAGAAGAGAGACCCAATATAAAATCGACCCAGACAAGACCGGTATGTCAAGGCATGACATATATTATCTCACCAGATAGCGACGGATATCATGGACGCACGGGCATACAGATACAATGCTGGACCGCAGCAAAAATAGGCAAGGTTGATCCAAATATAATTGTAGCAATCACAACATCCGTCGACCCGCTACCCAGGACATCCAGATTGCCTCATGTGGACAATCGTGGATTAAACCCCGTAGCGTCAAATCACACAATATACCAATGCTCAGCCATGATTCCAAACGATGAGGAAACAGAAGTGCATGGTCCCAAACCCACAAATAGACAGGCCCAAACAAACAGATATGTAAATAGCACTCTCCGTTCTCACACGTGTGCACACAAATAAAGAAAGAAAAATTTAAGCCACACACACAATTAATTAACTAAGAGCCTGCAAAGACAGGTGATAAAAGACTACCGAAATACAATCACATGGAACTGCTCTGGTAAATATGGCACGTAAAATGAATGAATACCCGGGAGCAGCAATCGGGAATCTCGGAATATTTACGTCAATCAAAATAATGACTCCCAGCAGAGAGCCTAGCCTTGAAACAAGTAAATCCACAATAATAGCAATTCGTAGATCAAGAAGCACATTTTAAATCCCAGTTTGTTCATCATTTTCGATCCCTCCGTTGTTGGTATCACGAGCAGACCAACTTAACACACGGAGAGCGGGAGATAGACAGTGAATCAACACATATGGCTAAAGCGCCATCTTCAATGAGAATCTGGAAGTTTCACGTCACATTCGGGTAATGTTGCCGCTAATGGCGACAGCGACAGTCAAGGAGAAGTAGGAATAAAGGAAGTGCATCACCAAGGCAGGCTTGGTTCGGCACAAGTTCCACCATATTAGGTTACAACACAGCTAAGCATAATAAGAAAACACTGCTATCTCCGGCACCCAGTTTTAGAAGTTGGCACATTTTATTTTATATATCATAATGAATGTCAACACAAGTTTTTATTGGTGTAATATGTTTTTAATGTAAAAAAACAGTTTAACATTAATTTCAATAGCAACAAAAATTGAGTATAGACCCATGATCTTAGAGATCTTAAAGATCTTAAAGACATTGAAATGACACACAAGGTGTAAAAATAGTAATTTAGCAACACGAATTGTAACAAACTCAGTACCCTAATATGGAAAATATTTTTAATTTTGTTTGTTTTTAACTGTTTTTGACCTATAAATTTGATAACTGGTAGTAATATAAGTCACTTTTATAATTTAATGTAATTTCTAAAGGAGCAAATTGTGTAAATAATGACGAGATGTATTTTAATATTAATTGCCGGTTTCTCTTTACTTTAACGCAGCTGATGATGGTGTTGGAAAAAAGCATCGAAACTAGTACTGCTAATAAAGTGATTATGTTGTAATACAATCAGACAACATTGTTTATGTATTCAATAGGTGGAACCTTTCAGATTTTATAAGTATTTGCATCAACAGCTAACCAATAATTTAATGTTCAAAGCATATGGCAAGAGCTTTGTTCCATGGGAGTAGGGAAACTTGAGTCGAAGCATTGTAACCCACATATACTACTTGACGACTTAACCTTTTAACTGCTGAGTTACCAGTTGACTGTTTGGTACCTCAGTGCTGAGTTTTTTTATTTGTATGTAAATTTTTTTTGTAGAAACGTCAATTTTTAACTTATCAGTGGAGTGATTACCCTAGAAAGTTCATAAATGTTGGTTCTTTATACATCTAAATGCAAATGGAATGTCCTACACATATGTTCAATATTATTTTGAGAGAAAACGATTACACTTTCTGTGCCCACGCGTACAACATCTTTATAGAAAGTTATGTGCCCAAATTAAAATTAGGCCGGGCTGAGTGGCTCAGACGGTTAAGGCGCTGGCCTTCTGGCCCCACTTGGCAGGTTCGATCCTGGTTCAGTCCGGTGGTATTTGAAGGTGCTCAAATACGTCAGTCTCATGTCGGTAGACTTACTGGCACGTAAAAGAACTCCTGCGGGACAAAATTGCGGCACCTCGGCGTCTCCAAAAACTGAAAAAGTCGTTAGTGGGACGTAAAACACATATCATTATTATTATTATTATTATTATTATTATTATTATTATTATTATTATTATTATTATTATTATTATTAATTAAAATTATTTCCTAAATTCTGTAGGCAACTAATACATGTAACTCCTTACAAGTACATAATTTGATATTTTAAAATTCTTTCTAAACCAGGAATGTGATGACAGTTCGACGTTTCCCACCAGTTGTTTGCGATACCGACTTGTTTCTTCAACAACCAGCTGCACCAACTCCACTGGCAGAATAGTTTTTAAAAAATCTGTGGTTTTGGGGTTGTCGCCAAACACTACTTGGCTCCCAGAGTCTGTCTCAGTTACTTGAAAATCTGGTGGAGAAAAGTCATCTCTCCGCCATGAAAATAGTTATGAAATAGCTTTTGAACTTCACGTGGTTTTTCTCCTTTGTTTAGAAGGAGGCTCTGAATCTTTCTCACTTGCAATATTTTCAGCACACTCTGTATCATCTCACATTCAAACTCACTTAACAATTCATTAAAATCATCATCTTTGTGATCACTTACTGCTATGGTTAATAGCTGAAAGATTCTTTGGTCTGAAATAACATCGGTGCGAGAGCAACTAGCTTGTTGTTCTGCCATGCTTGTTTACATCACAGATGAGCTCCACAGATGTCTACATAAAGCTTTGTAAGTTACTTCCCGAAGCTATAAGCCGTGATCAATTAGTTCTACATAATGCCCAACAGATGGCAGACAATGCCAGAGATCGAATCGGCACTCGAGAGTTATCCTGGAAACTATAAAAAATTAATCTTCGTTCACCGTCTATAGATAGGTGTAGCAGTGTTGGACCGGGGTTAAATAAACACTTCTCTCTGACGATGTAAAATTAAGCACGAATCACAGATTATAACTCGTACAGTTAGCAAATTGCTGACTAAACTGCCACCAAGTAGATCAATGTTCAAATTCCATACTGTTAATGAAACTGAGGTGAAGCGCGAACTGCTTTCGGTAAAGTCAAATGCCACTGGAGCTGGTGATCTCCCCATCATCATTAAACGTATTCTATCCCAGTCTACCTGCATGACAGTACCGGCTATAGTGCCGGGTCTCTTTGCTGCCTCTCCCTGCATTGAAGTCTTTGTGTTGAGAGAGTGAGAGAGCACGTGTGCATAGACTCTAGCCATAAATACTGCAACGAACCATGCTTTGGGGAAAGTGAAATATGGTTTTTGTTCCGACCTCATTCAGACAGGTCCCTGTGATTACGTGGTGCTAGGAACCACATGCTGGTTCATACACATAGAAAGATGAAATGTATTTAATTATACATATACTAGTTTTATTACACTATATACACATCGTGATACATTTGTTTAACCTGTCGCTCACGCGATGGTTTAGATATTTACAGAACTTGTCGCATTGAACATTTGAACATAGTCCGGCAGCCTTGCTGCTTTTTCTAGTCACTGCCCGCTCACCCGATTGCACGCGAAGGTGTCCGACCACTCCCCATGTAAACAATCCCAAGAAGTGGCGCTCTGATGAATCACAACAGTTTTTGATTTTTCAGTACATACATTACTCTTTGCACCAGTCTTCAAAACGTCCACCATTAGCACCCACACAGGCATGGAGTCTCTTTGGCCGGTCATCTATCACAGAACTGGTGATTCTGTTACACGTAAAACACTGTCACTTTTATCGGTCTCATTTAATTCAGGATGAGACGCACACACACAGTTACATTCAACCATGAATGACTACAATTCACTAATTGCTGTCTATTTACAAATCTCTCACCACAGGCCTGATTCTGGGCATCTTTACCGGGAACAAGCTATAAAGTCCGTATACAAATTACACCTTACACTTTTTTTTGAGGTAAATGAAGAAAATACATTCATCTCTGCTTTTATTGCTTCTACCTAAATGTATTACTATAAATGAATATTACCTGTATTAATAAATGGAAATAATTTTTATTTACTTTACATGTATTTTGTCAGTCCTCCCTTGTTTTTCTATCACATCTTGTATTCTGCCTGGCATACTTTTGATACATTTCAGTGCACTTTCCGTCAGTTCTAAATCGTGATGCCAATCAAAAATAAGTTTTTCTTTCAACACTAACCTATTAGAAGGTTTTTCTTTTAACATGTCTCCCTTTAACATTTCCCATACATTTTCTATGGGGTTAAGGTCAAGAAAATTACCTGGCCATGGAAGAAGTGGGACTTATTCATCTGAGAGGAATTTTTTAAAACTGTTTTTGCCATGTGTGGTGTGTCCCATTTTTCATAAAAATATAATCGCCAATGCTAGGGAAACAGTCACGAATTTGGGGCAATAATCTGCTTCTTAATACCTCGAATGCGCAATGTACCTTTAACAAAGTACAGCCGACACAACCAGACGAGACCATGACTGAAGGAGGCTGCTTCGCTGTTTCAAGTCCCCAGTCTTCAATAAACTTTTCTCTAACCATTCTTTTCAAATACTTGAAACGACTCGCCAATAAAACAAACCTTAAATAATTTAGAGCTTCGTAAAAATATGGTAAAAATTACAATATTCATAAATAACGTAATATAAAAATGAAACTTACTTTTTTCCAATCTGTAACAATAAAATGAGTGTGTTCTTTTGCCCATTTCAAACACTGTTCCTTCATATCAGGTGTTAGTTTTGGCTTATTAACAGGTCGCCGACTGTGAGTACCAAAAGAATATGAGCAGCGAACAGTTCCTTCACATGCTTTCACACCAGATTTAGATAACTCTTCTACAGAGTCTTTGTTAATTGAGTATTGCTTTTCTTTTATAAATTTTGCTAACTTTCCCTCACTGTGAGGAGAAATAATTTTCTTCTGCAACTTTTTTCCTCTCTCTGCCTCCCACCTTGCTGAATGAAGGTTTCCTTTAATTTGTTGCACTGAACTCCTTGAAATTTTTCATTATCTAGCAATTTAATTTATAGAAAGGGTTTCTGTCATGAGTTAATGCCTAACTGAATACTTCTTTTCATTAGAAATGTCTTTTTTAAAGAAAAAATGGCTTTAGGATGTTACACTTTTTAGGTTATCTCAACCACAGAATGATAGTGCGAAATAAAATTCTAATATGGCCGATAGAACTACTAGAGTGTCATTCTATTGTCCTTAAAGCAATAAAAGCACACACAAGACTATTTTAACCATAACAACACAGATAAATCACAAAGCACTACAAAATGAACAAGCATACACTGCTACGCAGTGTTGCCGAGACACATTACAAAAATTCCTTATATGTAGAGGAGGCATGATTTTTTCGCATTAATTTTTTAACAATTTCGTGAAAAGGATACTAATTTTCACATTATTTCGCAAAATGGATATTGTCGTGTCACTTCAATTTCGCTTTAATGAAATTCTAATCATTAAAGGTTTCATTATTGTGGTTCTGAATTATTTATATGAATGGTAGATGTATAAATTACTAGTAAGCATCCAATATTATTTCCTTTTATTCCTGATTATGATTAGATAGCAATTACATTACAGTATCATTGGGCCATCCTACCCATTCCTTACTTTGTGAAAAGGTAACATAGCTAATGTACAGTGGAGGTCTCTTTCATTAGTTGTCTCCGGTCATTGACAATCAAATTGTACTTTGAAAAAAATCGCTCTGCATCAATGGATGAACAGGGAACCCAAACTTTAAAACAGAATTTGCAAATTTCAGGTGCATTAATTTTAATGCCAGCAGTGACTGAACTATTTCAACTTGACCGGGATTTTCCTTGATTTTTAAATTTTTATTTAATTTTTTATTATTTTATAAATGAGTGGAGGATATCTACATTTGCATGTATGTAAGAGGCAGCTTTAAACCAGCTTTCCCCAGTACCCAGCAATATCATCAGACTGCTTCAAATTTTAAAGCAAGACAATTTTTGTACTTTTTCACTCAGTGCGAAACATTTGTATAGTTTGATTGAATTACATTAGTTGGATGAAACAAATCATTCAAAATCCAAATAAAATGTTAGCATCACTTGGGGACATGTGCTTTTCACTTTTCTTTACACCTAAGGCACTAACATTTTGGAAGAGAAAAGTCACTTCACTTTTTAACGATTCACTACACCCTTCAATAATCTTACTAACTAGTTCACCAATTCACCAACATGGCCAGAAGCAATTACATTCATTCTATCTTTCAGTTCTGTTATTTTCGAAGCAAGCAAGTGAGAATATGGATAATTAGGCTCTTCTAATTCCAAAACGTCGGCAATAAACTTGCAGTTTTCAAAAACAAATGCTGCTCGGGATGCTACCAGGTTGCAAAATCTGGCATCTTCCATTTCTGCCAACCAGTTTACCACTGGTACAGGTTCCAGCGACAACTGTTTGAAAAATGAGTGGAGGATATCTACATTTGCATGTATGTAAGAGGCAGCTTTAAACCAACTTCCCCATCTATTCAACACAGGCTCGGGATGCAATGAACGAAACTTGTTTGATTTTCCTTGACATATGAAAACAGTTCTTTGTTTTTGACATAATGGCATTAAGTTCTTTCAAATTCTTTTGCAGGACATCACCGAACAAACTGAATTTATGAGCCCAGCAAGTGATGTGAATTAAATGTTCGCCCATAATTCCCTTGAGCAGTTCAAAACATTTTAACATATACGGGGCGGAATCAGTTATCACATACTTTACATTCTCATGATTAATTTCGAAGTTATGCAAAACATGCAGGATTGCTTGAGAACTCGTTCTGCTGTTCGCAGCATCTAGAAACGCACATTCTAACAAATATATTTCCTGTTCAGATACTGGATCTTGAGTTTTGATCAAAATTGCGAACACACAGCGGCCTGAAGAGTTGGAAGTTTCGTCGCAGATAAAAGCCAAGTCCATTTTCCCTTCCAAAGACTGTTTGATACTTGCTGGTACTTCGTTTGAGCAACGGTGGACGTATTGTTTCCTTAGTTGGTTGGCTGTGGGAATAGAATAAAATAGAAAAGAGAAAAATCTTTATCAGAAAGAGGTCTTAGAAAACCTAGTCTTACTATCACTTATCGTTGAATGTGGAGGTTTAATTGATAGACTGTACATACCTGGTACATACTTTTGACGCCATTTCCGGACTGCAGTGTCATCTACCTCCTCCAGCGGATTGTTGGCTTTGAATAGCATCGCTGTTGTTTCGTGAATAAATTCTAATTTTTCACTCTTAGCTTCCTTTTGCATATGTAATGAGAGTTCTGTTGTTGCCTGCTGTTTCACTGTTGGAGTGCTAAATTTACATTCTGAATGTCCCTTATTTTTAAAACAATTTTTTGAGATAGTATTTTTTTTCTCCCACTCAATACGAACATTACAAAATTTACACATTAAAATATTGCTTTCGGAAACGTATAAACCTTCACTAGCAAACTGTTTAGCTCTGCTGTGCACCGTAACACTTGTCGCGCGACCCATCTTCGCTACTGTCTGTGATCACTTTCTTAATTTTACCTGACCACGAAGCCGAAATACACCAGTCAATTGTGCTGCTTGTAGACGTCAGTAGGGATTCCAGGATTGCACAATGCCGTGAGGAGACAGGCTGGGGTGGGATTACCAGCCACAGAGGTGCCAACTATTACGGATTGTCCGTAATGATTACGGAGTTCACCTCACTATTACGGAATTACGGACAAAGGGAAAATTATAACAGAAAAGCTGCCATTATTAGAAAAAATAATGTTCTACTATAAATCCTTCAATGATGTTGTATTTGCTGAGTTAAGTGTACCTGACAGTTGACAGGAAGAAGTGAGGCCTACATTAAGCACATCTGCACTGGAATCGCTTACGGTTCAGAAGACGAAAATGTCATGACAGTGTGAAGGATGTTTCAAGAAAAACTACACTGAAAATAAGCTGCTTCGTGAGAAACAAGGTACAAGGAATGTTTTATAAGAGAACTAGAACTAACAGGTTGTGTGCAAATGTTATTGTGTAATATGATATACTTTCGAATGGATTGCTAGAGGGAGGGACAAAAAGGGTGCCATTATCGAGAAGGGAGGATCACACTTTGGACTTGACTAGAAATTTTCCTTCGGGGCAAAGGGCGATTAGTGATAATCCAATTCAAAGGTTAGCACCTCTGCAGCCACCACAAGAACAACATTCCAAACATTTCGTTTGGCAAGAAGCCTGGAGCCAACCCCTTTTCTTTGATGCCATGTCTTAAAGAGATTTTCCAGAACATTAATAATTACATATTTCTTTCCTGTTGATGAATCTTTGTTTGCTCTTCCTTTTCTTTTCATACATGATATTGGAACGAAATGTCAAGTTCGTTATTCACTACAGATTTTGCTGTAATATCGTGCTTATTGCGAAATAATTGAATTTCCCTTTAAAATGGCCTTAACGCTTTAATTCACGAACATAATATCCATATTTTCTTAACCAGAAGCATATGATTTGTAAAGATATCGCTAAATAGGTTCAAAATATTTTTTGTTGTGTTTATCATTAATGCGAAAAAATCATGCCTCTGCTTATGTCTCAAACAATATTGTTAGTACCACTTTGCAGACATTATAGTATGACAAGTCACAATTTTTTTGAAATATTCGAGTTGAGCTAATGTTGACCTGTGTACAACTGTAATTTTTGAGAAATGTACAGAGTGGGCTGATAAAGTCTGGGACTGCACGAATGTAGGATGGAGAAGTTTGGTGCTTCTTGAGATGTGTTTGTTTTTATGCTATTATGCCTTTCTTTTTTCTGATTCCTAATAAATCTTGTAATTAATTAAACTCCACAAGTACTGTAATCCTTAATGTCAGGCTTGACCTTTCACTTTTTTCCACATCCTCAGTCACTTCACACACGACAGCTGCCCGCAGACATGCTTGAGCACTGGACTGCTGACCACCACTACAGACGACAACTGTTCCTTGGGTTGAATCCAGAGAAAGTACTCCACTCACACAGTCAGCATCGTCAATTTACTTGGCTGTGCCACACAGTGAACTAAACACTGACAACTAAAAACAGTGGTCACATAACCACAACAACTAGACTGTGCTAATGACCACTAAGACACTCCTCATGACAATGACAATAGGTAACATGGCTCCAACTTTGCTCACACCAACTGTTCCACACACTGACTCCATGTCTGTTCACATTCATTACTCCAAGGCAGTACACACACAGTACACTTCCAATACTCCACTCTGTACACAATAGTCTGACCCTGGTGGGACACAGATGACAGTCAATACTACTGCTGTTCCACTACCATCCCATTTTGTCTTTGAAGAGGCACACAGGGAAATTGGACGAAAGCACAATAGGAGAGGCCACGGCATGTCCTCGCATCAGTTGGGAGGTCACTATCAATCAGCAAATCCACCACTGTTATCAAGGAACTCTTTCGACTTTCAAGCAAAAGGTTTCCCTTTTTTTTTACAAACCATTATTTCTACCACAGTTTGAAGTCCAGGGTTTTAAGACTTGGGCTACCTAGTCACTGAACTGTGGAGATGAAGTCTGTTACATTGGCTTGCAACCACTGTTGAGTCATCTTGCTTTATGAGCTGGTGGAGTATCTTGTTTAAAGTTCCAGGGTTCATTGTTGAACTCATTTTTGAACATGCCATTACTTACGTCCTTCGCAAGAGGGTCCAGATCAATTTTCACATACACTCCTGGCACTCGTTTTTACTTTTTTTTTTTTTTTTTTTTTTTTACAAAATTGAAGCCGGGCCTCATATCCGCCACCAAACCATGACTGAGGAGGGGTGGTGACTTCCCTGGTCCTTCGAAACTCTCTCACGAGCTTCCTGAGAACTTGACGCATATGTCCTATCATTATGGTGGTTAAAGTTCTCGTCGGTGTTGAAGACTTTCACATTCGTAAGAGAATTCTCTGATGCCTATTGTTGGCATACTACTGCAGGAACTGCCTTGATTTTAGTTTCCTCTGCTGCCTTATCTGTGTTGTCAGGAAATGTCTGGTGCTCTGCCGATAAGCTCTAACCCAAGGTCTTCTGAAAGTACCCTGGATATAGATTGTGGTGAAATGTTGCGTTCCCGTGCCATTATTTACTGCTATTGGGATATAGATTGTGGTGAAATGTTGCGTTCCCGTGCCATTATTTACTACTATTGGATTGGATTTCACCGGAAATGGGCTGGCACGGCTTTAAAAGCTGCCAATGTTCTCACACTGTGAAGATGAGCATCCCTCACGGGATCTTTTACAGTGCCTGTCTCAGTAAATTGCTTAATTGTTCGGTAGACAAACTTCTTGCTGATTTTCAGCTGTTTCAGAGTTTGGAAATATCTCAGTTGGTGACTTCCCAACCTTGTCCAAGGCTATTACCGCTGCGCTGTTTTTATATTCACCCCACTGCATGTTTAAGTGAAGAAGATCCTCTCTTTCACTGTTCAACACACACAATGGTCATGTCTTGATCCTAAGGATTTGGCAGGCTGGGGACTCGGGTTCGAGTTTTCGGGAGCTTAAGCTTAAAATAATAAAATTACCTTTACACACTCACGCTCTTCCCTTCACCTGTATTGAATAGATAGACACATATTACCTAATTACACTTTATACAACTAAGAAACATGAAACTCTTTGTACAGATACACTTTTAGCTCTTGGTTAGATAGTCTCTTTCAAGTCTTTGACTAACCAGTTAAATTGCATTCTATAATACAATAATATTGTACCGTACAAGCTTGGTAGTTACTTAGCTTTTGATTGAAGATTTCTCCAATCTTCTGCATCGCGTTCTCTCTTGATTTCTTCTCTGCGCTCACGATTCCGCATTCGCGTTGAATGATGCGATGTTTAACTCACGCGGATGTGTAGCTCTGGGATTCGAACACAACACCTTCAAACTCCATCATTAACCAGAGTAGTCTTTCTCCCAAACAGTTTGGACTACAAGATTATGTTTACTGATATGATAGGCTCGCTAAGACACTTGGCTCTCCTGTCAGAAATGTTCGATGCCTGTGTTGTTGCAGCTCAAGTCTTTGCACTAGCAACCTGCTAATTATGCTGTACACAGTGTTTCCCTCACTACCTCACATAATTCGGCACAGTTTCTAGATCGTTTGCTAAGCCACATTTAACTACTGTAGATCTGCGGCTTACTGCTATGTACATAACCTACAAGTTCTGCACTGTTCTGACTCACAACCACACACACATTACTTGTCCTGAAGCTAGATAGTTTCT
The DNA here is from genome assembly GCF_040414725.1 of Anabrus simplex. Taxonomy (NCBI): domain Eukaryota; kingdom Metazoa; phylum Arthropoda; class Insecta; order Orthoptera; family Tettigoniidae; genus Anabrus; species Anabrus simplex. Next base: position 312,240,542 of record NC_090266.1, read on the forward strand.
CTCCCTTGGTGACACACAGCCACTCACATGTTACTAGCACGACATACGGTCAGATTCTCCCTGATCTGCCGAAGTATCATTCCCTACATCTTATGTTCGACGTTTCTCGAAGCGTTTCCCTCTCTACTCCTGTAGAAAAATGAGAACCTACAACCTGTTTTCCAGTCATTGACCAGGTCAGGGATGTAATGAATGAAACATATATAGGCTGTTATTACAATGGGGTCGCCACTCCCAAGGTGATTTATTAATGAGTGATAAATGCTATGAAATGATAATGGAGAGTGTTGCTGGAATGAAAGATGACAGGGAAAACCGGAGTACCCGGAGAAAAACCTGTCCCGCCTCCGCTTTGTCCAGCACAAACCTCACGTTGAGTGATCGGGATTTGAACCACAGTATCCAGCGGTGAGGGGCCCACGCGCTGCCATCTGAGCCACGGAGGCTCTACTCCCGTAGAATAAGATGTTTTTAAGTCTGATTGGTTCACAAGTTCCTCCCACTAACTAAAGGGGTGTGTCATAGAATTCACTCGAACAGTTTTGCTTCTTGCCGCATCAACAATACACGCTAGACGTCGTCATGTAGTTGCTCTAGGGAGCCGGTGATACTTGCTCCGCTCTGGACGGATGTTTGTCACGTGACAAGAGAGCAGCGAACAGGTGGATTGCATACCGTGACCGTACTGTACTTGTGATGTTTGGGACATCACTGTATATTTTTAATTATTGAACTATATATTTAATTGATAAGATGTATATATTTAATCACTGATAGGTCATGTTTAAACTAATATGTGTATATATATAGGGTCTTTATCATCCATTTCAATCATCATTTCATTTCTTTGTATCGCGGCTATAACGTATTCTGAACGAACAAATTATTGGGTAAAGTATTTCAACATCACGCATATTTATAACTTGCAGTAAATTTTCCAATAGCCGTTGTGAGGTGACCAGAGTCAGCAGGCTAATTTCAGCCCAATTCCAGGAAAAGTACGTCATCGAGATTACGAGAGACCTTACCCTCTCCACCTCGTGAAGATACAGTTGATACATTATTAACACCCACTTTTCAAACTCGGCTTGAGGACGCTTTATTTCAGCGGGAAAGTTCAGCCTATGCGAATGAACGTAATGAAGCAACGTTATGGATTGACAGCTATACATCGGAGAAGGGATGAGACCTCGAATCTTACTGGACCATGTGATATGGATGATGGAAGGAGACTTGTGAACCGATAAATACCACCGACAAGGGCTGGAGAGGACATTCATTCGGACAGCCGGACTTTCTCATTTATATACTTATTCATTCTACGTCTACACATCGGAGAAGATTTTAACTTAGTTCACTTCGCATCTGAGTATTTTCTACTCAAAAGTTACTCTCATTGGGACTTGTTATCTCAATGACGAAAGGTAGTCAACGGGAGACCGGTTCTGACTGGTATAGGGGAGCAGAGCTTTTATTATGAGTTTAGCTACGCTACTTTTCCGTAATAAGGAAGAATACAAGTGTATTCTCTCCATGAACATAACCCATGGTGGTTTTGCACTTAAAATTAGGACTCATTACGACTTTATGTAAGGAGTACAGTAGGGAGTGCTAAGGACAGGAAATGTGGATGTAGGACTGGAATTCAACAACAGATGAGGCAGCCTGTACGAGAGATCCACCCATCTTCAGCTTCAAGACAACAGAGTCTACATTTGGTGAGCTTATGGCATAAGTTACTGCAAGTCTTCGCGCAACAGTTTATTTTCTTAAAGTTAATTTCATTCACTTTTTCTTTTGCTTCCGTAAGTTCAGATTTCGTTAATACGCCGTTACGTCGCGTTTTCATCTTAATAAATAGCTGTTTTAATTTGTATTTTACGAAATGATTATTAATGATCCTTGAATTCCAAGTTAGTGTACTTAATGATTTGTGTTCCGTTCACCCCACCCCTGGGAGTTTTTTGAGTCTCATTACGTATTTTTATTTATTATTATTATTATTATTAATTATCTACTTTTGTTTTCAAGCCATAAGCTTGAAGACTGGCGCCCTTGAGATACTGTTTCTGGAGAAACAATGACATATCATTTATTTATTTTAATATTAAAGTGACCCGCCACGTTATAAATTTGTCATACATCTGTGGGCCAAGTGGGTACGTCACATACTTGCTGCTCGGAAATGTTACCATATGAACATCATCTTTTATGTTAATAATAATAATAATTTTAAGCATGGATCATATGAGACGAACAGGACACGGATTGCGGAGTATAACAGGACAAGAAAATTGTTCATTGACAGAGGAAATATACAGGAGTGTGCAATATTTCCTGAATAAATACATTTTCACGATTAACTGAAGCTTTGGGACACGTATATTTACAAGTAATAAATCTCATTGTAGACCATATTGAACATCAGATTATGAACATTAAAATAAGAATAGGAGTTAACACCACCTTTCCAACACTTATCTTTCCTTATATTTAGGATATAAACATTACAACAGGCGTTGTAAGATGGGACATGTTTCGCTTAACTGTCGTAAGCATCATCAGCCAAAATAAATCTTAGCCTAAAGTTAGGTCAGGGCCCCGAACCTAGTGTCCTTAAAATATATGGCACCCTAAGAATCAACATTTACACTTAGAAGATCAAATAGGCTTAAAACTAGTGGGAAAAATCATAGAATGTTACAACATGGCTAAGAGAAAAACACACAGTCGTGTGAAACAGAGGTTAAAAACAGAAAGTGCAATACAGAGCTGGTAGTGAAATAATTAAAATAATTAGGATATCGTTGCTACCAATCAGTCAATCAGAATGTTCAAACATAAAACAAGAGTGAAAATATATGAGTGTTCATCATGGCTAAGTGAAAAAAAAATCCACGTAATTGTGTTGCCAGAGGTTAAAAACATAAGGTACAACACAGAGCTGGCAGTGTAATAATCAAACTCATTGCTACTAGTCAGTTAATAAGAATGTTCATACATAACAAAAAATGATTGTATTCTTTTGAATGAAGAAATAATTAAATCCCACTCTTGTATGGATATGTGAGTTGGGCAAGAGAAATCACATATTGTAGCAGACATGGAGTAGTAACACTTTAAACAGGATTGATCACGCCTGAAGCTGCTTAGAAGGTAGAGGCCAATATCCACTTCACCCAAAACAATGGTTAAAGCCGAATAACAGGTGTCTTCCTTTTTACTGGGAGTTCAAGACCTTTTATGTTGGATGAGCGTTGACTGGAGAAATTAGCCATTAGAGGGGGGTTTGTTAAATGTTTGTTGTTGTATGTTGATCAACACACGCAGCAACGGGCATACATTTAACAGACCCCCTCGAACGGCTAATGTGAGGTTATCTTTAAAGTTGTCAAAAAGGATGTCACGTTTCTCCTGGACAACTTCCAGCACAGCCAGCTTCTTGTAATACTAACCTTTCTTTCCCATGATACAAACTTAAACGGTACCACAATTGTACCGTCAGGTTCGCTGCGAAAAGTAAAGCATTAAAATCATAGAGTATTAGGCCTATACAGTTTGCTCATGGAATAAATTCGATTGGATCACTTATTCACAAAGACTTTTCACTTTGCGAAGAAATTGAAAAGTACAACGTAGATCATGGTGGAACAGAAAGACTTTGCACTTCGGAAGAATTGAAAAGTGAAAAGTGTAAAGTTGCAAAGTTTGTTCGTGGAACAGGCCCCAGCTCGCCTGGTGACATACATTTCAATATTTGTATGGCATTTATGACTATGACAACAAATGAAACGCACGAACTGGTGTACTCCTCCTTCACGGGACCTTTGGGCTCGTTTAGATAGTATTGTATCAATGTATCGTTTGCGTACTGGCAAGTCGCAAAACACATTTCAAGTTTTCATTGGTGAGCCTACTTCTGTGTCTAGATTTACATATCTTCATTAATGAAAACATATGTTCACATAAATTAGTTGATCCGAATATACTTACAATATGAGCATTAACTGTGTACACACTATGAAATCTCTCCCATGGAAAAAGAACCTAAAATTCAGTCAAACTGTTTGTATTTGCAAACCTATCTTTCATTTGAGTATTGCACTGTAAGTCAATCAATTCTAGCTGCAGTTCTGGTCTAACAGTTTGCACATCCACTGAGAAGGGCATAGCGAATACCTGCAGATCCTTTTCTAATGCCTGAATGTCGTGAAACCTACTCTCATAGTGGCATTAAAACCTCTTTATATACTTCTAATGTTTTTTAATGTGATTCCATATTTTATTACATATTACACATTTTGCTGTGTTATTTTCCTGAACTATTAAATACTCTTCTTCCCAAGAAGGTTTGAAACTTGTTGGCGTCAATGGCCTACGCTGTGCTGAAATCTCTTCCACAGTAAATGCAACATTAGCCAACTAGATTCGAACCTCGTGTGGTGTGAGGACAAAGACGGAAACTCACTAGTGTCGCCTGTCATGAGTTCACGTATATTGTATCGCAATCTAACCTGTTTAGAGAAATGTGCTATATCTTTATGCTACTGGCCTGCAGTACGTACTACGTCATGCACTTTCCCTACTTCCCCTACTTACTCGCTAAGCTGCTCTTGTTCCTCCAGAGTGGGGAGCAAACTGGTTCCGAAGGCATTTCGCTCTCGATTGACGATGCCTGATCTATGCTATATTTGCTTCAATATGCTTCTAGAAACACTTACAGAACTTCTTTTGCGTTCTCTGATTTACACTGACGTCGTGTAGCTGACCATTGTGCAACGTTACACACAAACCCACTTCATGTTGCACCAGCTTGCTTCAAGTAAAGCTTTTATGAAGTCTTATGCTTTGAATACCCATAACTCTCTTCCACTTAATAATAAAATTATCACTCATTATTTTGAAACACTATAACTTCTTGCCACTGTTACATGATCATAAAAACTCTAGATCAGTACTCAATATCCTTAGTCTTGGAGGTTGTGGATTCAAGACTCTCTCGAGACCATTCGCTCAGCACTGAGACATGAAAGGGGCGCGTCACGACACGCGGTCGTGACAGTTAGGACTGAACTTCAGTGTTCTGCAAGGGTTGCTCGCTACTTGGATAACTGGTTCTACAGTCCAAGTGAAAGTTTGTGACAGAATTTATGGCTAGACTATGTAGACAGTACAGTAAAGAAGTCCAGGATAATGAAATAGGGTAATCTGATCAGTGACTTCACCACCTTATCTTCCCTCGTATATCACATAACATTAATGTGTTACAATGATTAAAAGCATATATCTTTGCAGAAATGCAGTCGGAATGGTGTGATGATGATGATGATGATGAAGATGATGGGGAAACTTTTGAAATATCCTTAAAACGGGTTTCGAAAGGATATATTTTTTATAAACTTTATAAATTAATGAAATAAAATTGTACATATTTTTGTGTAGATAATTTAAATACATTTCAAAATTATAGGAAAAGGAAATAAAAAAATTATATTAAATTATATTCTGATTGATTATTTGTGCAGTAAGTCTTCGTGGCTCAGGCGGCAGTGGTCCGGTCTCTCAAGGCTGGGTTCCGTGGTTCAAATCCTGGTCACTCAATGTGAGATTTGTGCTGGAGAAAGTGGAGGCGGGACAGGTTTTTCTCCGTTTACTACAGTTTTCCCCGTCGTATTTCATTACAGCAACTCTCTCCAATATCATTTCAGTTCATCTGTCATTCATTAATCATTGCCTCAGAGGAGTGCGACGGCTTCAGCAGCCGGCACAATTCCTACCCTCGCTGCTAGATGAGGCTTCATTCATTCCATTCCTGACTCGGTTGAATGACTGGAAACAGGCTGTGGATTTTTATTGATTATTTATGCAGTGCATTCATCATCAATACACTGTATAATAGTATCTAGTAATTTAGAAATGTCTGGTAGTACATATTTTGTTGTTTCTGGAGTTCAATTGCTTGCAGTGGAACACTAGTTTTGTCACCTTTTCTGTCTGAAGTCTGTTTCTGATTTTCAAATGAAACAAGTTTGTTCCAGCGCGTACCAGAATGCATAGAGCATTCTAAACTTTGTCTCACCAGAAATGGATCTGGACTGCTTTATATACAGGTATAAGTACAGTGTGTGAACAGATGTTCTCAAAAATTAAGGCACAAATATTCTCAGAATGTGGTATGTGTTGAGAAGAGAGAAGTCTTAAGTTTTTAAACTCTTTTTCTTTTACAAGGACCTAAAGACAGTCTCACTATTGACATGTTTTTATAAAATTAAGTTCTGCATTCTAAATGAAATAAACAGGCCTACTGGTTTTGATAATACAAAGTAACCTATCTTAATACAATAATATCTATTATAATATGAATGTGCCATCACTGAATAACAGCGTCATGTAATTTAGACATTTTTATTTAAAGAAATCTGAGTATTTTAATATCATTCTTTTATATCAACCATACATAAAACAGAGGCTTGCATATAAGAAATGTTATGTGCTGATCATCACAGTGATGTGTGGAAATTTATTTCAGTTGATCTATTGGAGTGCAGAAAAAAAAATTGAATTTATTTTTGTCTATAACAGTACATATCAGAAAAACAGAGCTTTTGAGATATACAATAATAACTATTTAAAGCCAGCATGTAAAGGAGGAAGAAACAAAGCCCCTAACGAGGGATTATTAATACGACTTTCCCATGAGGAGACTGCCACAAGGACAAAGTATGTCGAATACATAGTATTTTGTCTTCTAAGTTACTGGTGAGTTTGGTAGTGTGCCAGATAGAAATAACCATCACGAGGCTCAGGAATAAATTTTGAATGACTTTGGAATGTGGCATGATGCATGGTTCTTCAAATGTTATATAGATCATTGCGCAGTATGGTTACTGAACCTCGTATTGTAGCGATAGCGATGTCATGAATTCGTGCGCGGTTGAGACCAAGAGAATCCCATAGCTGTACAAGAAATTTAGGGATTGTGCCTCGAGCTCCTATCATGAGTCCATGGACGTAAATATTGTCTAGGTGAAATAAGTCTTGATAGTAGTTCACGGTTGGATAGTAAATCGGCTTCTTCTCGGCATCCACCTCTTCACCCTGGCCAACATGCGACTTGAAGCGTATTGTGGGATCTAAGATTAGCTAGCTGGTTGAAAGTCTGTCATGTCAATACGCCTGTTACTCCCACTGGTAGCTAGGCCAGAAATCTCTTCGTGCACCGTGAAACCGTGATCGTTCAGCGAGGTTGCAATCATGTGTCGTATTGTACGATGGCAGGAATTTCTCAATACTTCTCCGTGAGGACAGGCACCCAGGACATGGGCAAGAGTTTTGTGCTCTCTGTGGTAACACCGACAGAGGGTGTTGTCCTGGGACCTTCCCGGCACGGAGCGAACACCCACACATTCGCTGTAATCTTGCTGGCCACTCTCCATTCCGCACAGGATAAGCCTCGGTGATCTCTTATCCATTTGTTCCCTGGCGTGTATTCCTGGAAGAGTCCAACGCCCTTTCCTTTGTGCGGCACCTTCGTCCATGACTGAACTTCTCTGTCTCGTAGTATCCGTCAGATCTTCCTGACATTGGGAAGACTGCTGCTTTTGGACATAACTTGATCATTCATTTCTATGCCTAAATCTTACAAAGAAATTGTACGTTCTTGTTACAGGTTCCTAGTTGCATAATGTAGCTGTTACTTGCAAGCGTTAATTTTTTTATATGCTGTAGTTTGGCTTCCCAAGTGGCGCGAAACAAACCAAGGCCTTTATACTTCCTTTCGGTGTACACCATGTGATCCGGGACGTCTGCTGGTAGTTGTGTAATTCTTTAGTTCCACTCTTTAATATTTTATCCGCATCTGATAGAAAAGTTTGAGGGATCTTGTTTAGGGGAGTAACTTGGAGTGGGTAAATAAGAGTAGGTGATACTGAACTATTTAAAATTGAAAATTTCTGGTCGGATTGCAGCAGTGGTGAGGTAACAAGGGTGTTAATCTTGTTTCGCTTCTTGTCAAGTATGGCTTGTGGATCCAGTTTAAGTTCATTAACGAAGTAATGAATCGCACTTCCGTTGCACTGTGATTTAATTTCGCAGTCGTCATTTATGATGATGATCTCCTCAAACCAGGGAAGATTGCTTCTTTGATCTTGAGTTCCTCTCCGACCACTTAATTCCACGGAAAGATAGGGTTTAAAAAAAAAAAAAAAATTATAATAATCGTATGGCCTCAGCTACCGTGTGCAGACATTTCAAGTTGACGCCATCTGGCTGTCTGCTCGTCAATTTCGACGTTCCGTTTTCCTCCAGGCCCACTAGATGGCAGCCCGAGTAAACCGAAACTCTTGGGCGTCTATGGCTGAAATTTAATGAATTTTGTCGAGTAAACACCAAATGTGTCACCAGTGATCTTTTACATGCCGACATCGTACGAAATGGAGTGTCGAATGGACTTTTTTCCGCCCTTCAAAAATTCGACTACCTCTGCCAGGTTTGAATAAAATAACGATGGTCACCATATTGTGAAATTGATATCAGGAGATTCTACCACCTTAACTGTAAATTCCTTTTCTTTTGTGGATAATACAGTCGAACCTCCCTTCTGCGGACACCGTCGGTTCCGAGGGAAAATGTCCGTTACGAGAGGTGTCCGCTAAAATAAGTTTGTAAAAATAATCAAACATTTTAATGCTAAAGAACATCCACCTTAAATATAAGCATACATATCTTTATTTTTATTATTCTAAGTCATTTCTGTGTTAGTATTTCATAGAGAGTTATTATAAGTGATTTTACATCATTTACAAACATTACAGCTTCGTGAAGTAATCGTGAAGCTTCGCCTGTGTAAATTTAGCACGTTTTCTTAACTGCGATATTCTCGAAAACGGAATAATGTCTGTTAAATGGTTCCATAGTGTTCTCGCCATACTCGTGGTCCAGCGTGATTCACAAATTCTTTATCTGTTTAAGCATATTTAGTCCCTGCTTCATTGTCAGAACTTCTTGTTCTTCTACCGCCTCACCATCATTGTCACTTTTCGTTCCTGATTCGGGCTCTGTAAAACGATAAAAAGTTTTATTCAAAATGGTCCTTTTGTACGACTAATGAAGGCTGCTATGGACAGCTAGAAATATTTGCAAACCGCAGTGAATTAAATGAAAACCGAAAATTTAGCTTAAAAGAATTAAAAGCTGTCTATCACAAGAAGAAAATTAATGAGGAGTTGAGGTGCAAACAAACATGGACCTTACGATACATGCAACACACAATTACTGTATAACTTGATAACACAGAAAGCTTACCGTAAAGTGCGTCCTGGAGTCGGGACTGCCAGTCGCCCTTGAGATCGTCACAGCAAGGAATATTCTCTTCTTCGGCTTCAATATCATACGTCAATCCAGCTGTCGTTGCTAAACTCTGAAGTTCATCATATTCATTTTGAACCTCTACCTCTGCTTGTTCTTCAACTGTACAATTAATGATGCCGCATTTTGCAAAGCATTTCCTGATTGTGGTTTCACTGACTGCATTCCAGGCTGCCTTTGTCCACGAAACTGCATCGCCAACATTGATCTTCTTCATCAAATCAAAAGCTGAGTCTGCTTCATCCATGTGTGCCACTAAAGACCGTAAAACCCTCTTACGATAGTCTAATTTGAATGCTTGAATGATTCCTTGATCCAATGGCTGAAGATGAGAAGTGGTATTGGGTGGAAGGAACAAGAGTTTTACATTTGAAAGCCGTATTTCTGGATGGCACATAGCCTTATCTAGCAATAAGATCACGTTATGGTTTCTGGCCTTCATCTTGGAATCCAAAGCTAGGAGCCAATTCTCAAGTATTGCTGACGTCATCCATGCCTTTTTATTCGCATGCCATTTGACACCAAGACAATTTAAGTCCATGTTTTTAAAGCACCTGGGTCTCAAGGATTTACCGATTATTAGAGGATTTTCCTTTTCACCGAGTGCGTTACAACAAAACATGATGGTGATTCTTTCTTTTGACATTTTCCCACCCTTGCAACTTTCATTCGGCAAAGTCAGTGACTTCTTCGGGATTGCCCTAAAGAACAGACCAGTTTCATTAACATTCAAAATGTCTTTCAGTTCGTAACTATTCAAAATGTCTGGTAACCTATCTTTCCAATCCGCTACTTCAGTCGCAGACACATCACCACCTTCTCCACAGACTGTTTTGAAACTAACGTTATGACGTTTTCTAAAACAATCTAACCAACCATTGCTAGCTACAAAATTCTCAACTTTCAGATTATTTGCGATTTCTCAAGCTTTTTCTTGTAACATTGGTCCACTCACACACAGTTTCTTCACTCGAGCACACTTGAACCACTCATATACCGCAACGTTCACTTCTGAAAAAACTGACTCCCGCTTTCTTTCCACTCCTCGATTCCTATTTTCCTCCCACTCCTTTAAAATTTCAGTTAGCTTTCTCACTGAAAGTCCCTTGTCACTTTCTATAATTACATTTCTTCTTGCCTCGAGATCTAAACACGATCGTCCCTTGTTACTCATGTTTAACAGACAATTGAACTGCTACGGTATTTCTGTCTCATTAATTAGCGCCTGTATTGTCTTTTCCTTCTCAAGTTGACTACCTGAGCTCGACCTTATCAGCGACGATCCGAGTTATGAATAGAATGATGCAAGAAGGGACGAAAATCCCCAGGTATCTTGTGAGTCAACAGTCTCTGACAGCATTTCTGGGCAATTAGAATTCTCGGAATAGGCCTATACACCACTAGGTAGAACTGCATTCTGATGTACACTCTCTCTCCTTGCACTCAAAATTTTACAAATATTCAAAAGAGATTTCCTTATGACTGAAGAATGGTTTTAAAAGAAAGAATGACATGTAGTCCGACGTAATAAATTGTCCTGCAACGTGTAAAGTGTCCGTTTAAGTCAAGTGGACGGGACAAATGGTGCTGTCCGTAGTTCAAGGTGTCCGCTTAAATGAGGCCAATTTCACACTTGTCTTATGTAAAATAAAATCGGTTCCGAGGAAAATTGTCCGTATAGGGAGGTGTCCGCTGAATAAGGGTGTCCGTTAGGGCAGATTCGACTGTATAATCATTTCAGTATATTGTTCAGGGACATAAATCTTATCACTTAGTCTTAGACAATTTGCGTTGGTAAAAGCGGTTTTGCGATTTTGTCCGTTGCATGAGTCCGAGAAAACATGAATGTGCTGCTTATCTGTATCAGGAATTTCTTCATTAATTAAGTCTAGAATAAATGGTACAACTTTATTCAGACCTTTCTGCCCTTGATCTTAATGATGAGTGTAAAATGATGTCAGAACCTAATGATGTCACACTGAACATATTGTCGACTAACGTAGATAGAATATATCTTGTATAGGAATTTGTGGCAGATATAAATTCTGCATGAAGGCAAATATTATTGCTGCAACTGTATTATCATTATTGCATTTATGTTTAATATCTTCCATTTTGGAATAAAATGTATTTGCCCTCGTTTTGTGAAACAGTAGTTCTGCTACTGTAGCACTGTTCACTCTTTCATTTAAAGTTGTATCCTACTTTTAATTTTTACAGAGAGTTCTTCACATTGAGTACATGTATCCACTTGCGGATGCCTAAAACACAGATTGAATCTTTCTTTAACCTTTAGAATGCCAGATGATATATCCTTGTTTGGTACTTGTGCATAAAGTGCCAGCAATAATATACCATATTGCTCTCATATAACTCGCCATCACGTATATCTCGCACCCCATTTTTAACATTTGGAATTGTAGGAAAAAATTCCCCACACATAACTCGCATTAATTTCTGATGTCATAAGGATGTACGGTACGTACACAAACTAAAGTTTGGGTATTTCTTGGACGTGCCTACATGAAATATCGGGACTGTACCAATTGCTGTTATGGTACTTTGTACGTTACAGTACAACAAGAAGCTGCATTTCTTTATACCTGCAGAATTGTTGAGGCTCGCTGTAGTAACAAAAATACCTAACTTGCAAACCTCCGCCCCAAGGCCGCGTTCCTAGCCAGTCACACTCAGTCATCCCACTAACTCTTCCGTCTTTGTCAATATGCTTATCGCTACCTGTCCGGCAGAGCTGATCACATAACTGGGAGTGTTTTCCTGTCCAGGCAGTCAAGGGATCACGGTATTAGGTATCATCCACCTATTGTTTTGTCAACAATTACAGAGTTGCAAAATGATGGCTTTAGTATCTTGATCTCTCTGCCAGAGAATGCCAAGCGATTTCAGCGACAAAATCATAGATTTTCATCGCCATGTGATAGAAATGCGGAAGAAAAACAATTACAGTTGAACCTGCTTTATACATAATTCTGTTCTATGTAATTCGTATTTGTACGTAATTTCCTTTAGGTCCCGGGAAAATATAATATAAAAGTGTGTTAATTAAACCTTATTTATACGTAATCCGTTTATACGTAATTCGTTGTTATACGTATTAAGTGTCAGTGAAATATAACTGAGTTTTGCGTAATTGCAATGAGAATGTACTTCTTAAAAAGAAACTACTGTACTTACGAAGTTTCCTCTTTGCCGGCGTAGGTGGAAGTAGAGTGATCGGGTTTCGGTGCTGAAACAGAACACAAAGAGTTTCGCCGAGTGACATTGTTGACCCTTACTTACTGGCGGCTTAACAAAGGCGAGTCCCATTCGCTCCCCCACTACCTTCGTCGTTTTTGACACGCCGCCAAAGATTGAGATACCTGATAAGCCAAGTGGGCGGTTTTGGTGCGGAAACAACATAAAATACAGAAAAATTTGTTTGAATATGAGAATTTCTTTCGTGGGAACAACAGCAAATTTCAAAGTATCGTCGCCATAAGACCTATCATTGTCGGTGCGACGTAAAGCAACTTGCAAAATAAAATTCAAAAGTGCATTATAGAAAAATGCTGGTTCAACATTCAAAAACCCTGAGTGATGCAGGAAATGAACCTCTCTCCATTAATTTGCTACAAGCCATGGATTTTATTTCGGCTGCCTGAAAGCAGGTCTCATCCTCCACAACCAGCAACTGTTTCCGCAAACCTGGTGTCTTACCAGAAGAGGCTGCTTCTAATGATGATTATGGGGACAAAGTTTTGTCTAACAATGAGCTAACGCTACCGGAGGGTATAGAAGTCGATACTTTTGTGTTTGTCGATGATAATCTGGCTGTACGTGGAGAACTACCGGATGAAGAGATTATTGCTGATCTATGCCAACAACGCGGGGCTTGAATCTTGACTCCTAAACTAAGTGAAATGTTAAGTGCAATCGAAGTGTGTAGGCGTTACATCAGTGCGAAGAGTTGTAGTGAAAATGCTTTGAATTCATTACTAAGTTTGCTAAAGGAGATTTATACTCTTAATGCAAGAAAAGTGAAACAAACCAAACTATCTGATTTCTTTAAGGCTAGACCAAGTTCAAAATAATATTTTCTGTCTTAATTTATTTATTATTTGCAAGGGTTTACACATGTAGGTCTATTCTATTGGTTTTTCAGTAAATATGTGATGTATTGTGTAAGTCTGATTTCTAAGTAATTCTGAGTTAAAAGTAGTTTCTTCTCTTCCCCTTGATATACGTATAAGTCAGGTTCAACTGTACCTCTTATCTCAAATTGGTAATGCAAATCAAACCCCGAAAAACTTCGACATGCCATGCCACACCACCGTCAACAGGAAGGGAGAATCTAGCGTGCTTGTACGTACAATAGAGAGTGAAAAACTGCGTTGCACAGTCATTCTGGCAATAACTTCAGACGTAAAAAAATTGCCACCGTACGTTATTTTCGAAAGAAAAACAGTGCATAAAGCAAAGTTTCCCAAAGGCATTCATATACGGGTTCAAGAGAAAGGATGGATGGATACAGCTCTTGTCCAGGACTGGGTTCACACAGTGTGGGGAGCATGGTCAGAGGCACTTCTTTTACGCCCAGCAGTGCTAGCGTGGGACAGTTTCCGCGGACACCTGGTGGAAGACATGAAGAAACGTCTTCAGGAAATGAAAACTCATTTAGTAATTCCTGGTGGACTCACATTGTCTACAGCCCTTAGATGTTTCCATGAACAAGCCTTTCAAGGACAAGATTCAGAAATTGTACGCCGATCGGATGGCAGGAGGGGAGCATGAGCTGATGCCAGCAGGCAAAATAAAGAGGCTGTCAGTTGAACTCGTGATTGGGTTATGCAGGCATGGGTTATGGTGTCGACAGGTGTTATTGTGAAGAGTTTCTTGAAGACGGGCATCGCAAATGCATTTGACAAAAGTCAGGATGATGCAGTATGGGATGGTGACGACAGTGTTGCACGCAAGAATAGCTCAGAGACTGAAGGCAGTGACAATGAATAGGGTAAGTATGTAAGTTGTCTTGTTTCAATAGCCTAATGCAAATTTACTTTTTTTTAAATACGATTTTTTGCACTCAAATCCCCGTATATATCATGCACTGAAAATGTCACACTTACTTGTTGTCAAAAACATGCGAGTTATATGCGAGCAAATACGGTATCGTTGTTTGAACAGCGTGCCTTACTATCTGCATTTAGTAGGATTATGAACGGCACTGTAAACACTAGGTCTCTCCGGTAAAGGCATAGAATAACTAGAGCGGTCAAAATGACCACTATGAAATTCTAGCTCTCCTTAAGTTGAACATCGTTATTGATTTTTCTCAGTTGCATTTCCTCATGCTAGTAGCATCATGTATTTCACATTCAAACATCTATTGTTACATGTTTCATCGGATGGTCATTATTGTATGTTATTGATTTTTTCAGTTCCTTTTCCTTGTCCATGCTGTGTTATGTGTTTCAAATTTAAACATATATTGTCCTGCATTTCAGCGCGTGTTTCAGAACTGCATTTAGTTGGATAATTTATAATAATATATAGGCGCAAGGATCTGAGGTGACAAATGCCTTGCATTTCTCAAGGAACTCGGTGAGAATTCAAGTGATCCAGAATTTGTGGTTCTTGTTGGAAACTAACATCTCAGCAGGTCTTCAGAGGAAGGGGCAGATTCTGATTGCACCAGTCTGTGCTCGGCAACCATTAATCTGCGTAATGCCCCTGCACCAATCAATCTTTGTGCTCATGATTTATCAGTGTTGAATATTGTGAATCAGAGTGATACTGTAACAGGTAGATTTGTTGTACAAAATGTGAAGGACAAGAACGAACCTACTGCATGTGCAAGGAGACATGTTGGAGGGAATGAGGTTTCATTGTGGCAGCTGTTGTTTTCAGAATTCATGCCGAAGCATATTCAGAAATGCATGTTTGAAGAAGCTCTTACACATTTGGAGTGAGATTCCTGTGATATGTCTTGGTAGAATTTGAAGCTTTTAATGCCTTAGATGTGAATGTGGTCAAAGGAATGGGGTCCTCCAGAATTTGCCGAAACCATGCCACGTGACTACTTCAAGGAAATTTTGAGGTTCCACTGGTTTGACAGAAAAACACGCGTTCAGCTTGGCTTAGCAACAGAAATTTGTCCTGGCTCCTGAGCTGTGGTCTCCTTTTGTCGTGAACTCTTAGCTGTGCTTTACCGTCAGTGAATACATCACAATAGATGATGAACAATTACCATGTAAAGTTGCATTGTAGGTTCATCCAGTACACAGCAAATTAGCCTGATAAGTTTGGATTGAAATCATGGTTGGCTGTAGATCTTGAAACCAGATACATTTACTTGGGAAAAGATGAAACATAGGAGAGAAGTATGAAAATTGGCAAGTATGGGAGTTTGAAATTCATGGATCAGTTTATAAGGGGAGAAATGTCTCCACTGACAACTTTTTAAGTTGCAAAAGCTTACTGACTCTCTGATGATCAGACATCTGTCATTTGTACCATGTGTCCAAGTCGCCGAGAACATCTACCAGTGTGGAAAGACACGTGTGAAGAACACTTTTCATAAAACTCATACTGTTAACTGGCACAAACAAAGAAAAAATACGTTTGCATTGTGTTACCATGCACAGGCAGGAGGAAGTAGCTGACAGTGATAAACATCTGACCGAGCTCGATAGCTGCAGTCGCTTAAGTGTGGCCAGTATCCAGTAATCGGGAGATAGTGGGTTCGAGCCCCACTGTCGGCAGCCCTGAAGATGGTTTTCCGTGGTATCCCATTTTCACACCAGGCATATGCCGGGGCTGTACCTTAATTAAGGCCGCGGCCGCTTCCTTCCACTTCCTAGGCCTTTCCTCTCCCATTGTCGCCATAAGACCTATCTGTGTTGGTGCGACGTTAAGCAAAAAATAAAAAAATAAAAAATAAAAAATTCAACACCAAATGAGCTGCTTGTAGGCGACTCAGTCAGCATCAGGATGATGGCCTATTTAAGTCTTCTACAATGTACTGGATTTTGCTACTATAAATCCCTGGATTTTATTTTGCGCATATAGGCCTAATTCTTAAGAAATTTCTCAAAGATGTTTCATTTTGAACTTCATGAATGAAATAAAATCACCACATTGTTGTCCAGCTCTATGCTAAATGGTTAGCGGGCTGACCTTTGGTCACAGGGGTCCCAGGTTCGATTCCCGGCAGGGTCGGGAATTTTAACCATAATTAGTTAATTTCGCTGGCACGGGGGCTGGGTGTATGTGTTGTGTTTATCAAAATTTCATTCTCATCATGACGCGCAGGCCTTCTACAAGCGTCAAATGAACAGACCTGCATCTGGTGAGCCAAACTTGTCCTCGGACACTCCCGGCACTAAAAGCCAAATTCCATTTCAGTTTTTACCGCATTGATTGAGAGGCGACCAGCAATCCTTCCTTGTGGTACAGAGACAACCGGTAAAAAAAGATTGCCAGTGCTCATTCTGCCATAACAAAACTTGAGATATTTGATCATTTGATGAACACACCTCTGGAAAATGCAAAGAATCCTGCATCAAGATGATTTATTGTAAGATATGCGTTGCTGATAAATCAAGCAGTAACTGACTTGCTTGCAAAACATTTGTCATGGATAATTGGAAGCAATAACTGATGCTCTGAAACACAAATGTGTTGTTATTTAGTTGCAAAATGTGTAATTTTAAAGTGTTCTAAAATGTTTTGTATGTTGTAAAATGCAACTGGTAAAATGTAATACAGGAACTGAAATAACACTGAAAATATGATGAAACCTAATGAATATTGTAAACTTGATGTTTGGGTTCTGTATGACGTATATTGTACTTTTTGTATATATAAAACGTGTAGTTAAATGTTAAATATATTGTTCTAAAATGCAACTGGTAAAATGTAATAAAGGATCTTAAATAACCCTGAAATAATGATGAATCCTATACTACCAATATAGTTCCAATATAGTTGGTGCGTTATTGGACATAATAAATTTTCCAGCTTTATCATCTATATCAGAATCCTGTACTGTAAACATGTTTGGTTTCTGTACATGTATTGTACCTTTTCTTAGTGCAATCAAATTTACCACTGCCGTCGTTCTAGGTAGTTGAAAAATAGCCTTTGTTCTAGTGTCCATGTACAACATTTCAGATCTGATTCTTTGGATGTTCTTCATAGCAGCAAATTACTTTATCATCGTATATCCTAATGATTTAAATGTTCATTTTTGATTGAAATTGGCTTCTTAACTCTTGGAGTGCCAGGCTCTCTTGTAGATTCCCACGCATAAATTCCCAAGCTATTTTGCCGGAAAATGCAGGGCATTTTTTTAAATAACTTGATGTATATGATGAATCTGCCTGTTCCTTTTTTTTGTTTTGAAGCAGAAGGTTTGTTCTACCAAAAGTATGTGTTTTGAACATTTAAGAAACTGAAAACCTTTTTAAAAGATCCTAAATTTTCAAATAATGATTCTGCTTCAAAGTAAAAACAAACAGGTATAATTATCAAATATTTCTCTAGTTATTTAAAAAAAAATAGGCTGAAATTTCAGGTTATGATACTATTTTTTGCAGTGTATAATTTAATTTGTTGTTGTTAATCTTATGACTGTGTTAGGCTATTTTCCCCTGTCTCTTTAGTCACCTACTGAGCTATTCTTATGTCTACAATGTGAATTTGTAAATAAAATGTATTTAGTCCTTACTTATTATGCTGAAAATAATTAAACATGAGAAGACACACAACATGAAAAATCTGAAAATTTAGGATTTAAGAAAAAGGGTTAATGTTAGCTTGAACTATCTAGTTTGTCATGACACAGATACAGTCTTATCTGCTTTCTAAGTAGAACGCTAAGTTCAGAAATCTGACGATATGATTAGATCGTATCTGGCAATTTTGGCCATTTTTCTGAAATACGATGAGATTGTATTTGGCATTCTAAAAGTTAATGTAGGTTAGCGTTTTTTTTCTTGGTGGTGTAGTCATTGTTATAAATGGCTGGTTTGGTAGATTTCATTCATGGTGGTCGTTCTTGATGATGAAATATTTCTTACCTGATATTGTCAACAGAGACTTTTGCGACTTCTTTTAGCAAATAAATTTCATTCCCAAAATTATACCTTATTATGCTCCATGTTTAAAGGAAACACTCTTTCTTTCAGCCGCAATAACTAAGGACTTACGGCAGTTCCTCAATACTAGGTTCCAGAAGGGCTCTGTCGACCATGATCTACAAAACACCATACGAGATAACTTGTATTTGCGAACTGTTCCTGTTACAACCCGTATACCACGAGATGGTGAAGTTAATGGAATTGATTATACTTTCCTCAGTGAGGAAGAGTTTATGGCATTAGAAAGAAGTGGAAACTTACTGGAGAGTGGCATTTATGAAGGTAAGTTTATACTGTAACATAGCTGAACTCTTTCACATGTTGCTCATAAAGGAACTAGGCTAATGTTAGTGGCGTCCTTTTATTTTGTTGTTTGTTTTCAAAAGCCTTGTATTGGTGTTGCTATCTACTGTATTAAAGTGTGATGTGGCCAAATAGAAGAGTGGATGATGCTAACAGAATATTGAAAAATGAATAGCTCCATTATCTTGCTGTTAGTTTGGATCCAGTTGAAGTGAATAACATATGTTTCTTGGGTCTAGTGGCTCAGACAGTATAAGTGCTGGCCTTCTGAGCTGGTTGGCAGGTTAAGTTCTGGCTCATGAGGGGAACCCGCCAAGTGTAACAACCCGATTTCCCAGAAACTTTGCTCAGTGAAAGAGGGGTCGAAATAAGTGAACACGTTTCGGCTTATCTACAGACACTCGACTGTTTCGTAGAAAATGCCGGCCAAAGTTTCCAACATGCTTTACATGCCTATTAGCGCATGGCGAGTTCAGCCGATTCATTGGCGCAGTGGCTTTTGCCGCAGTTTCGCGCTTTTGCACCCGGTGTTCAAATCCTGATGATTTTTTAAAAAATCTTCCATTTATTTACTTTCACCCATTGACGTCTGCCACACACATTTAAAAAAAAATTGTCTTAAAATATCGGTGTCCTTATTTGTCTATGTTCTCTCTGGTAAATGAATTTTAAAGCATCATGAATGACTATCAAAGAGTAGGAAGGGTCCACCTATTCAATACTATTAGAACAACTTAATTGAAACTGTTTTTCAAAGATTATCCGTTATGCACAGTTTCTCGCAAAATGTGAAATCTTCAGTAATTTTAACGACATGTCTTTCCCAAGTGATATTCTCACCTACAAATACAGGGTTATTCAAATTGATTGTCGGGGTTTCATGATTTTGTTTTAGGAACATGGAAAACGTCCTATTATTGTTGCAGTGATGGTTAGACAAACTCTCAAAGTTTTATTCTACATCGACTGTAGTGACATCATTGCATGTTATAAGTCTCATTCTGTATTGACGGCTATCATTTTACAAATAAAAAAGTCTAGTACTGTTCTCCTTTTCAATACAAAAATCCATCTACTATATATTAAAGATAATGTCTAAACATGTTTTAGCCTAATAAAGGCCATCTTCAGTACAATGTAAAATATTTGCATGTATATGCAAACAAATTAAAACACTGAAAAATGTTAGGAATTTAAAGATAATGGTCATGATTAACATATTAGAAACACATGTGAATGTTGCTGTAACTGAAGCCACGCCACAGTCTAACACACACAGTCGCGAAGCTCCTTAGTGATGAAATGGCATCCTGTTGACAAGCGGAACGACACCAGCGCTCACAGCGGCCAGCAAGCCAGTGCTGTACTCTACCCTACAGCGGATTGTACCTCCACGTAAATTATAAATATTGCAACCACCTGAACAACTATTTTAATAGTAAATTTTACAAAACACGCTGATAGACTAGCCTATTTATTGCTACAGCATGGAAAGCCTTGTTAGGGTTCAATAGCAACAAGTTAGTACCTTCACAGCTTTCCTGTGGAAAATGAGGTATTTCCATTAGGGAGTTACAGAACAGTGTACCACACAGAAGCTTGTGAGCATTCTCCTCTAACATACAGGAAAGCCTATGTTCACACTTTCCTAAAAATGAATTATAACACATCGTTACGCATAGTCAGGCCACCAAAAGCACAGTTATGTTTATAATTTTTTAAATGACAATCTTAACACTATCATCTAGAGAATCTGTCTTATCTTCTAGAAACTGTCTGCATGTATTACAATCGTGAACAGAGAGAAACTGTTTTAACAAGTAACTGAACACGTATTTCATGCTATTTAACTCACCAAAATCTTATGACAGTTCGACATTCGGAACATCAATAAGTGACTGAACATTAACACTATTTAATAATGTTTAAAATTTAAGTTTATGAGCACTCTTTATGTCCAACATTAATTGGTCCCAACTGAACACCTCACAGTTGCTACTCTTAAATAGTTGACTGAATGTAGCACTGTTGAATGCAGAAATGAAATGCTTTGGAGATGGATTGGAGCAAAACCCTCATTTCTGCCTTATTATAGAGAAGAAATATTCCAGGCGATCCTGGTTTATTTTTCGCATTAATAGGTACCTATTATAATTAACTAACACTTAATTTTTCAACACCCTTAATGCAACAATATTCATTCTCAACCCCTTTATACACTTTATCCTAATTGTTACATCTTTATTGCACACATCCACAAATTTCCAAGATTCTACAAATTTTCTAAGACCAAGAAGCACTTCAAAATGCTCATAATGCCATGTGTTGGCATTTCTCAACTTAACTGGACCTTTAAGACTATAACAATTAAAAATATCAAATAAATAATTCAACTTCTGGCAAAACTCTGCAGTAGGCAAGGCCACGTGTTTCAAAGCTGTTGTCCCAGAGTGGCTTAGCACACGACAAGCAGTACTAACATTCATTTTTGAAAAAGATGGCAGCTCTACAGATTTTTTTGTAAGCTTTGGTGCAAGTTTGTTTTCTTTTAGTGTCACTTTCATACATGTCTTTGACATATTGCCAAGATGCAGTTCCTACTTCACCACTTTCTAAGCTGTACACCACATTATATTTAAATAAATTGTTCCTAACACTTTTTATTAAATGAGGTGTGTCATAAAATAAATAAATATTATCACCAAATGTTATGTATGGCTTTGACTCGGTAATGCTCAAACACTTTCTCCCCTCCATACAATTAGGGCCTTGATCACATACACAAGTCTTAAGCCAACCCTATTTCTTTCAGTTTATCTACAACAGTAAAAAATAAGTTTTTCAAATGCTTGGCACTTATTCCATCCTGAGTAAGACAATATAAAAACGGCTGCCTGAACATGCTAAAAAAAAACCATTTATCATAACAAATGCGCTATTTGCAACTTTTGGTGTACGTTCATCACCTAAATCTTCAAACCCTATGATACTGTCACTAGAAGGATCATATGCCATGTTGCACATTAATGACATTTCATCCATTGAAATATTCACTAATCTTTCATGTTCTGGAAAATATTTTACTTTTTCTTTCAGTAGTTGAAAAATACCTTCATTTAATCCACATTTAAGCCGAACACCCTCCATGTATTTCAGCAGTGTTCGTACTGAGGGGAGATCAAAGTACTGACACAGAAATCGGTAGCCTTGCGGACTACAGTATAATAAGTTTAGAGCGAATAACATAATTTCCTCATTCCATCTAACTCCACACTTAATTTTTAGTGGTTTCCTAATTTGGTGTAACAATACATTAAGTGCCTCCTTCGTCAGGTATTTAGAACCTATACATTTCAGTTTTTCTCTTTCCGAGAGAATACTTTTCCTAGCTACTTTATGCTTTCCACCTTGACATTTACATGTGCATGTACACCTCTTTAGCTCCCTACACTTCCGCCGCAAACGAACCACTTCAGCTGACTTATATTTGCACTTCTTTTTCAGGTTATTAATAATTTCATTCAATTTATGTATTTCTTCTGCCGCTGACATTTCCACTGGATTACTCGATGGTGCGATGTCTGAAGCAGTCTCTGTCCTAACAGCAGCTCCTCTTCTCTCAACGCCTACAAGATAATTTCTTCTTCTTTGACATGGGCCCATCATCTCTAATCAATAACGTTCGCTTTAAGGAAATCCGTGGAGGCTTTATTTGGAATGTTGAATACAGTTGGAACTGCACTCCACACCAATTTCTTCTTCTTGACTGACATAAACTGGCTGTTTTCAAAATGATTCGAGCATAACTTTATTTTGTACAAATAGTTCACATCTTCTTCATTAAATCAGCCCTCCTACTATTTACAAGCCAATTTCTACACCTGAAAATTAAAATATCTCTACGTGTTAGAGGAAAAGATTGGGTCAAAACGTTATTTAATTTCATAATTCGGTGGTTTTCCCCCACTGAGTTATACTTCTGGATAATTGACAAACCAAAAACCTACTTATTTGAACTTCTATTTATACATCTTCTATTATGCGAAAATGTAAACTGTAGGCAATAAGCCATGCCTTACCTTTCAGCATCTTTAGGAAACCTAAAAAATGATAGTTCTGGTGTCTTCTTCTTGTTATTGGAACAGTTAACTCCACTTCACACATCTCCTTTTGTGAACACCATCTTAATTTAACAGAAAATGTATCACTTGTAATGGAACTACCTCACACTAACCTTGCAAGTTATACACAACTTACACATCTTAGTAGACCAGAAGCTTGCTGGCTACATGGAGCGGTGGAGTCGCATGGATAAAAAAAATGAGCCGAGCATCGCAACTGTGTGTATTGGACTGTGGCCATGCCTCCCCTCCCCTGCAACAACTGCCATTTCCCATCCCTTGTTCCTTGTAAGGCATGTCACCATTTCAACACGTCAGTGTTGTTTGTATCTTGGGAATGAGTACACAATTTGGCAATAAAACTTGAAAGCTTAAGTCTTGTAAAACATCACACATTACTTTTTTATTCCTTACTTTTTACAAAAACTTCAGTTTATCATCTACCGAATCAGTACAGTTTACTCTCAAACAGTATTAGTTTGACCGTACATTGCGGTTACCCTCGGCTATAAATCATAAAATTAGTATTAGGACATAGTGACGTGATAAACGAAAGGGGGGTGAGGTTAAACCTCCTGAGTTAAGGCTACAAATACAAAGGCATAAAATACACAAGTGTACACATTAAATGGCCACACATTAAACATTTGATAAATGGTCAAGTAGATTTGAATAAAAATACACCAGATAATTCCTTTTCTTTCCTTTTTCTTTCAGAATTATCGTGTTCAACATGATCCATATTGACAAATAACTAGTGCATCATAGAAAAAATTTATATATATATATATATACACACACAACGCTACGCAAAACTTTACGACGAGATAGATAAAGCAACATAACGTATCAACCACTCTGTGGAAATAAATGAAAGTAAGTGCCATAACATGTTGGCAGAGGTCTCCTACATGAGCATAGAAACCTGGCATGAGGTCAGCACAACTATAGCGCCAAGTGGGTCTGGCCCCACAAAACGAGGCAGTTGAAGGAACAGGACAAGACAGTGTGAGTCAGTCAGTGAGTTGTTACGATGTACTGTGGTGGTGGTGGTGGTATTCATTACAACCTGGCCCGTAGACAACATTTGGATGACTTCACTCGGGGAAGAATCATCAGGAAACTGGAAGGAGGACAGTGCTCAGAAGAACCAGCTTTACACCTTACACGAACAAGCTTCTTCTGTATTAGCAATACATTATGGACATAAGATTAATGTCCCCACAATAGCAGCCCATATGAAATATGGGACTGGAAAATTCCAAAATATGCCATTCTCAAATAGTCTGCAGTTACTAATTCCCTCAATTTCCACATAAGATATGAAGACCTGTGATATCTTTTTACAGACTTGACATGTACTTCCCAGCTTAATTTGGTATCGATATGAATACCAAGTAGCTTAACTGACTGAATTTCTATATTATTGGACAATCCTAACAGAAGATGTTGAGTTTTATTCTCGTTGCAGAGTAGTTTGAGATGAAAACCATTATACTGCAGTCGTAAGAGCTTCTTGTGACTTCTCTTGCAGATTTTAATACACCCTGATTGATGTTAATTACTGTTGTGTCATCTGCATATGATACAACTGTTTGTGACACAACATTTTGTGGTAGGCCCAGGTCATTAACAGCAACATTAAAGAGAAATGGGCCAAGTACAGATCCTTACGGAATGCCTGTCATAACATCCTTCAGTATGAAATGTCTATTTCTAATTGTTACAAACTGGAGTCTGTTACTTAAATATATCTTAATTGGATCCAAGGTGGGACTATTTATCCCATAATACTGATGTTTTCTCAACAAAATGTCATGATTTATACAGTCAAACACTTTACTCAAGTCACATAAAACCAGACACACCATTTTCCTATTTTCAAAGGCTGTTAAAGTTTGATTGACAATTTCCAGGACAGCAGAGGTAGTACTTTTACCCTGTCGTAATCCATATTGCTTACTAGACAATAGGGTGTGAGTTTCAAAGTAATTACGAACTTGACTATAAATAACCGATTCAATTATTTTAGTAATACGGGGATAATTGAGACTGCACAATAATTTTGGGGAAGATGTTTGTCACCATTATTGAAGACCGGAATAACTTTTGAAATTTTAAGCATATTTGGAAAAAACCCTATCTGTAAACACTTATTGATAACTAAACATTAGTGGTTCACAAATCAGATGTACTGTTCGTTTAATAATGTAATTGGACAACCAGTAACAGTCCATACTTTTAGAATTAGACCGAGCTCAATAGCTGCAGTCGCTTAAGTGAGGCCAGTATCCAGTATTCGGGAGATAGTAGGTTCGAACCCCACTGATGGCAGCCCCGAAGATGGTTTTCCGTTATTTCCCTTTTTCACACCAGGCAAATGCTGGGGCTGTACCTTAATTAAGGCCATGACCGCTTCCTCCCCGTTCCTAGGCCTTTCCTATCCCATCGTCGCAATAAGACCTATCTGTGTCGGTATGACGTAAAGCAACTAGCAAAAAAATAAATAAATTTAGAATTAGATAATTTTGAAGCCGTCTTTATGATTTCATTTGGCGTAATGTCAACCCAGTGGAAAGTATGTCCTCCTAATTGATGTGTACCAGGCTTAATGATTGCAGATGTACCTGTCATATTAACTTTATCACCTATTTCTTTCACTGTGTTCAAAAAGTAATCATTCATAGTATCTGGATCCAGTAATATATATATCTTTTTTGCTAGGGGCTTTACGTCGCACCGACACAGATAGGTCTTATGGCGACGATGGGATAGGAAAGGCCTAGGAGTTGGAAGAAAGCGGCCGTGGCCTTAATTAAGGTACAGCCCCAGCATTTGCCTGGTGTGAAAATGGGAAACCACGGAAAACCATTTTCAGGGCTGCCGATAGTGGGATTCGAACCTATTATCTCCCGGATGCAAGCTCACAGCCGCGTGCCTCTACGCGCATGGCCAACTCGCCCGGTAATATATATCTTGTGTATGATTAGGAGTATTCTCTTGTGCTATAATATCCCAAGCTGTCTTGCATGTGTTGGATGCACTTGCAATGTATGTTTCACATGCTAATTTTTTTCATGTGCAAGTTTAGTTCTGTAAAACTTTTTACACCTGAAATATACTTCATACGCATCCTTCTGCACATTCTCTTGCACCCAAGAATTTTTATAAACTCTATACAGAATCAACATCCTTTCCCTTATTTGGGTCAATTCATCAGAATACCAGTTAAGTTTCTTATTCCTAACTGTGCACACATTATTGATCTTTACCATTGGGGAGCAAGAATGCCACAATTCAACATAAGTTTTAAAGAAAGTTTTAATAGCGTTTTCAGTCTTTGTTTTGTCAGTTTGTATTTCATTAAAAAATTCCAGTTTACTTTCTTCAATCTTTCCCTGAATATGTTAATGTAACAATCTTTGAGTTCTTATCCATGAAATGTCAGGCTCCCTATTTGTTTTTTTTTTGTCTGTGTAAGGCAAATTCTTCTGGCAAAAAGAAAGTACCAATGGTTCATGATAAGCAAAAGACCCTCCAATGAGCTTGACATTATACATATTTCTTGAGAAATTGACAATGTTATCAAGGCATGCATTATTGCGTGTGGGTGTTTTGTTTGTACAATGGGTTGGGATATAGTACCATATCTGAAGTACTTATTTGATTATTGTTTGGTCGGAGGAGCTATACCAGATGAATGGAGAGCTGCTATAGTAGCCCCTGTGTATAAAGGAAAGGGTGATAGACATAAAGCTGAAAATTACAGGCCAGTAAGTTTGACATGCATTGTATGTAAGCTTTGGGAAGGCATTCTTTCTGATTATATTAGACATGTTAGTAAAATTAATAACTGGTTCGATAGTAGGCAATTCGGTTTTAGGAAAGGTTATTCCACTGAAGCTCAACTTGTAGTATTCCAGCAAGATATAGCAGATATCTTGGATTCTGGAGGTCAAATGGACTGTATCACGATTGACCTGTCTAAAGCATTTGATAGGGTGGATCATGGGAGACTACTGGCAAAAATGAGTGCAATTGGACTAGACAAAAGAGTGACTGAATGGGTTGCTATATTTCTAGAAAATAGATCTCAGAGAATTAGAGTAGGTGAAGCTTTATCTGACCCTGTAAAAATTAAGAGGGGAATTCCTCAAGGCAGTATTATCGGACCTTTATGTTTTCTTATATATATCAATGATACAAGTAAATGATTGGAATCTGAGTTAAGGCTTTTTGCGGATGATGTTATTCTCTATAGAGTGATAAATAAGTTATAAGATTGTGAGCAACTGCAACGTGACCTCGAAAATGTTGTGAGATGGACAGCAATCAATGGTATGTTGATAAACGGGGTTAAAAGTCAGGTTGTGAGTTTCACAAATAGGAAAAGTCCTCTCAGTTTTAATTACTGCGTTGATGGGGTGAAAGTTCCTTTTGGGGATCATTGTAAGTATCTAGGAGTTAATATACGGAAAGATCTTTATTGGGGTAATCACATAAATGGGATTGTAAATAAAGGGTAAAGATCTCTGCACATGGTTATGAGGGTGTTTAGGGGTTTTAGTAAAGATGTAAAGGAGAGTGCATATAAGTCTCTGGTAAGACCCCAACTAGAGTATGGTTCCAGTGTATGGGACCCTCAACAGGATTACCTGATTCAAGAACTGGAAAAAATCCAAAGAAAAGCAGCTCGATTTGTTCTGGGTGATTTCCGACAAAAGAGTAGCGTTACAAAAATGTTGCAATGTTTGGGTTGGGAAGAATTGAGAGAAAGAAGGAGAGCTGCTCGACTAAGTGGTATGTTACAAGTAACTATTCTCATTTTGGTTCCGTATTGAAGATGACGTATGTCTCGAATATTATTACAATATTTTTTTAAGTCCACCCGTTCAATACAATACAATATAAACCACTTTTTTTTTTTAACACACTTTGGTGCATTATCGTTATTTTAGATGTTATTGTATAATATTTTACGAAATCATTATTCATAATTCATAAGATTAGAAAGACTCCATATGTATTATTTTTAAGATTGATATGGCTGATGATCACTAAGTTTTACAATATTTAAAATTCTTCCACCGTTTTGATACTTTTTTTGCCTTTTGGCAAATTTTTTTATTTGTCAACAGTACATGTTTCGTTCCTGATTTCGGAACATCCTCAGCTGTTATTGTAGCTTAGGTGAATTGCTAAGATTTAAAACATGTTAATTTGCAGGTACGGTACATTGATTCACTTAAAAACTACTAAAAATACCAATTAAATTAAATGATATTAAAAACAATGTAGGGGTTAGTGTGTTAATGATATGAGAGCGGATGATTACATAGTTGGTCAGCTTAAAAACTATGTCTATTCATTTGAATAGTTGTTAAAAATTTCATTTTGTTACATTAAAATGTCTGTTTGCAGTTAAAAGTTTAAAAAATGTTTGACTTCGTAACACTGTTCAAATTATTGAATGTTTTATCTTCTGTTCCTTCCAGGTAAGTTATATATTATGAGTTTGCTTACGGTGCCTTTGATTGAGTCTAATGTGGAACTTTGAAGCTGATTGCTGAACAATGTTTGTGAAGGGAGCTTCGTTTCAATTTCTGAAATGAAATAAAATAAGGAAATGGAAATTTGTTTTAAAAAACATGTGTCTTTACATAATAACTAAATGTATAAAAAAGTTCTTTACCTTGCTATGTTAGACTCCAATTCTACTGTGACCCTGGAGGGATGTTTGTTGCTGCTTTGCGTCTTGTATAGTAATGGTGTGTACGTTCCGTTGTATGCTCCTCCTGACGGGGAGGCAAGGTTGAGGGGAGGGGGCGTGTCGGTTACTGTCACGGCATCAACTTTAGAAGGGCTAGGGAGAGGGGATGTACAAAATGGCGGAGGTTCGGTCTTATTTATCCTTTTACTATTTGTATTGCGTCTTTTGCCTAAAATTTCAAGACTTGATAGTGTCCCTTCAAATATGGGATTTCTAATGTCAATAGTTTCATTTAGGTTATTGTCCTGATTGCTTTTTTGTTCTAAATAAATGTATAGATTTTCTAATGTGTTAAGGAGAGCTCCTTTGTTTATTTTATGCAATATAGTTAAATCCTGCTCTATGGTTGTAAATTGATGTCCGGTTGAAGTCATGTGTTGACCCATCGCGGAAATTTTTTTATGTCTTTGTCTTTTTTATAAATTGAAGTGTCACAATGTAAAAAAAGTTATGTCGGACAAACAGGGCGCAGTTTTACTGTAAGATACCAGGAGCATGTCAACGCTGAAAGAGGAATGGGAGCAGTTTCACATTCTACGTCTTGAATTGCATTAGCAAACTCTATTATACTATTTACAATATACCTTTTTCCCAACCTATTTAGGTGCAGACCCTTCCAGGTATATAATCATTTTCCTAAATTACTTATATCTACATATTTTACATTCTTGAAGTACCTACATATTTTCAAAAGTTCTTCATTAACCTTGTTTACGTCATTGTTAACACAAGACCATACCGGAAGATCGTGTCCGCGAGGAACAGAAAATGCCACGTTGGTGTGATGTACCTCCTGTAGTCTTGATCTGAGGGAAGAGATCATTCCTCTTGCATTATTTCTTCCCACGTTGTTAGTCCCTGCTAGATAAACAGCAATCCCCGTAGCTCGTAAATGTTCACATTATTTTTGACTTTCTGAGGTTATATCATTCAAATTTGCACCAGGCTTAATCACAGCAGAAACATCACATCTACTGTTTCTAATTAGTTCAGTAGCAATATTCCTCCCCTGACTATCGACAAAAAGTCCTACCTTCACAGATTTCCGTGAGGTTTTGCAACTTGGTTTTACAAGATTCATGTTTCTTTCATTTCGACCTTCCAACAAATATACTTCAGAGCTATTACTACAGATTCATGAATACCACTTGCGATCAGTGGTTGGGGTTAAGTTGGATGGGTACCAGTGTGGTTTCAGACCACAGAGGGACTGTCAGGAACAGATTTTCAGTATACGCCAGGTAATATAGAAGTACTACAAGAGGAATTGATACTGATGTCATAGATCTAAAGAAGTCATTCGACGGAGTACTGAGGGAAGAAATGTTTGCCATACAGTGGGACTATGGGATTAAGGATAGATTATTTAAAATCTATCAAAGGCGATTATGTTGACAATTTGTCTGCAGTGAGAATTGATTATAGAATCAGTTCTTGGTTCAGGGTATTTACAGTACAGCGGTTAGACAAGGCTGTAATCTTTCACCTTTCTTGTTTACAGTGTATATGGATCATGTATATTGAAAGTTATTTAGTAGCAGGGAGGAATTCAATTAGATGAAAATGAATGCAGTTTGGCCTGTGCTTACTACTTGGTCTTAATGGCAGATCGTGCTGAAAGCCTTCAATTTAATATCGCGGAACTTGAAGATAGGTGCAATGAGTATGATGATGTATCCAGAAAGACGCACACAAAATGGTGTCGGTTGGTACACTTACTATTTCACTTTAACTTCACATAAACATACACATAACCTTAATCACTGCTATCACAAACTAAATATACACATCAACACACCGCCATTCTAACAACTGCCTATCACTAAGCACACGTCACATGAAAATCGCAACCTTACAACACAGTTGAAACAGTTGACTGCTGTCAACGTGTCGGTTCAACACAATACGTGGTCACAAGTATACTCCTGTTAAACTATAACTCCAACTAAACAGTAACTAACTCTACCATCAAGACCACCTCTTTATATATGTGCCTGGCCAGGCTTCTAGAAAGATACATTTTTCTCGTAAATTCTAGAGTGTTGAATGCCCAGATATAATGTACAGAATATTCTACAGAGTTCTCATCTACCCAGCACCATTCTGGATGTTACAGTGTGTTTCACAATTCTGTAGTTGAATACAAATCATTAATGCAGATATAACAAATTATATAATATTACAGGTTCTTACATTAACAAAACTCATATAAATATAAATATAGAGCAAATGTTTCACGACATAACCTCACAAATAATGTGATTGTAAACTAATATTGATACTACTTAAGGGTGTGTACTGAAACAGGAACGCCCGTACTTCAGTTTATCGGAGAGCCTGAGAAACGACAAGGCGTGTACGGCCCATGCTAAGAGAGTGAGAGAGAGAGAAGGGTAGTGAAAAAATTTTTTTTTATGATTAAGTGGATCCTTCAGTTTATTCAATAGATATGCAAAGAATTATGTCACCTTTTACAGCTGAATCGTGGAGTTGTCCTTGAAGGCGTGGAGGGGACGTCGTCCTGTGGCGGCTGCGTCGTCTTGCGGTCGGCGTCGGCGTTGTCTTCCGTTGTTGGTGTTTTCTCTGTATTAGTGTTGATGGTGACTCGAACCTGAGGCGGGAACGGGGAAATGTGGAGCTTCCACATCGGACGTCATGGGACTCTGGTGCGACACCTCTAAGGCGAAGCACACCGAAATAGTTCCCACAGTCAATGATGTTGAACGCACTTTAGCAGCAAGGATAAAGTCAGAGTCACAGTTCCATGAGAATAAGATGGAAGGAATTATCGTATTTGGAATAATAAACAAACGAAAACAATCTAGGACCTTCCGAGGTGCAGTGATTAAGCACTTCACAAAGAAAATTAAATTCACCGGGTACAGTCTCTGCACTGTACACCATGAGCACAATATTCACACACTTGTTGAAATAAACGACAGTCCAAGTTCTGTTACGTCGTAATTTTCAGAAGATTATCACTGGCACTTAAGATCATACGTGATTATGAACAGGTTATGATGGGAATTGGCATGGTCCCTCGGAAAGAAATTACGATACCGTATTTCACAAGTTAATACTGTCTTTAAGAGGGAATGTTGACACAGTTTATTACGAACACAGTTCAACGGATAGACACAGTCTTTAAATGAAATGAAGGTCGGCACAGTTTTATTACGAACACAGTTCCGAAAAATGGATAAACACAGTCTTTAAATGAAATGCAGGCTGGCACAGTTTTATTACGAACACAGTTCCGAAAAATGGATAAACACAGTCTTTAAAAGAAATGCAGGCTGGCACAGTTTATGCTAGAAACACTATCGCTGTTTTCACACAGTCTTTAAATGAAATCAAGGTTGGCACAGTTTATACTAGAAACACTATCGCTGTTTTCACACAGTCTTTAAATGAAATCAAGGTTGGCACAGTTTATACTAGAAACACAGTCTTTAAATGAAATCAAGGTTGGCACAGTTTATGCTAGAAACACAGTCTTTAAATGAAATCAAGGCTGGCACAGTTTATGCTAGAAACATTCATAGTCCACAAACGAAATATAATCGCCCAGTCGTACAGACTGATAAAAACGAAATTACGTTTTTGTTCATGCACAAAGTTCAAGCCCACGGAGAAAGCTTCTAACACTAACGTTTCTGAACTCAAGTATACAGCCGGACCGAGTGACGAATTATATCGCGACGTGCTTACTTGCGCACACACACACTGAACTCACGGCTTACTGCCGACTCCCCTCACTCTCTCTGCCTACGGCACACTTTAGCTACACACTGCCCACACTGCACACTCTCTGCTTTACCCCAGGCTGGCGATTCGCTTATATTGCCGAAGGTCGGTGGGCGTGGCTACACATGTGGGCCCCAAGAAAATTTTATATCTTGGCAATCTTTACACCGATTGACATGAAATTTCGGCTAGCAGCGTTCATTATTCCTGCCTGCAAGGTGACGTTATTGAAAAATTGATATCACATTTTGTTCATGCTGCAGTGCTATGGAACACGAAAGAACCTTCTGTGTGACGTCGCTTGACCTTGGCCGGTGTTCTGGAACAGCGCGAGCTTGCTTGCAGTTCCCACAATGCCTGTGCGCTCGGCGCAAGTTTTAAATGCTTACGGGTGTTAGCAAATTCCTCTTAAATGAATGAAACGTGAATGCTCGTAGGGTGTTCCCGTTTCAGAACATTACAAGTCATCATAATAATAATAATTCGAGCCTGATACTTGCATTATTATTTTCCTATGGGTGAGAGGATATTGTTTTCAAGCCATATCAGTTTATCACACTTGCGTTATTATCCCCCCTATAACTTGAAACAATTTCTACAGTCTATCACACTCATCGACTTTCCCTTGGACTTAGATTGTATCTTCTTTCTTTCTCGATGTTGCTGTATGTGCCCTCCTCTGGGAAAGCTTGTGCCGTGTCAGGCGTCGCTGTTGCCTCGCCCCCAGCCTCTTCCTCAATGATAGTCGATGCACTTTCCTCAAGACCAGACTGTGCTGTGTCATTAATTACCTCTCCTCCAGGCTTACTCTGCATGCGCAGTGGTTGGGTGACTCGCCACTACTCCGATGCGTGGACGTTGACAGGAGGATTGGTCTTTAGTAAGTAGACCCAATGGCCCAGCTGGTTGTCCACCTCGATGGAACAAACCCACTTTGGGGGCAAGACCTGCGTGAAACCCTCCAATCTTACTACTGACTGGGTGGTTACGTCGCAGTACTTGTTGCCCAGGTAGGTAGGTCTGGGTCTCCTTGACATATTGAGCCTTGGCCTGGGTAAGGGATCTCTTCTTGGCCAAAGCTTGCATCTCCTTGATATCCTGCTGTTGCTGCTGCTGCCACTCTGCCTGGGAAACAGCTGCATCATCTTGACCAGAAGTGTGTGGTGGACGAATCTCCCAATCCCCGGTGCCGTATAGCTGTCGAGCAAGGAACAGCTCCGCTGGGTAGTAGCCGGTGACACGATTGATGCATAGTCTCAGGGCAAAGATTGACTGAGATATCTGACGGTCCCACAGTCGATGTTCTTTGTCTATTAGGTGGACTCGTAGCACAGTTTTCAGCTCCTGGTTCCGTTGGATTGGCCCTTGGGTTGTAGATAGGGGTGGTCCAGTGCTCCACACCCCATTCTGTCATTTGCTGCCACTTCCTCGATGTGAACAGACTCCCGCTGTCTGACAGACTGCACCGTGGGTAACCATAGCGGCGGAATACCTCATCTTGTAGAAGGCTGGTGATGCGTCCCATCATGGCTTGTGGTATCGGAAAGGCCTCAACTCAATCCATCTTGTGAAGAAGTCTGTGATTACTAAGAGTCCTGTTTTCCCCCGTGGTGTTCTAGGGTAAGGACCCATAAAGTCCAGGGCTATGACCTCGCAAGCGTGTTGCAGCAGTCTTCTTCGCTGACTGGAATCTGCCTTCCTGTTGCTCGCCTTGGTGGAGGAGCATAGTCTAGGATGTCTTTCTGCATGTTGACCCAGAAGCAGCTTCGGTGGATAGACTGATACATGACTTCACCTCCTGGATGTCCGGCTTCATTCTTATAGTTGAACTCCTCGAGGATGTCTGTCGTGTGCTGTCTGCGGATCACCACTAATGCAGGTGTGTCGGAGTGGTGAGATCTGTACATCAAGAGTCCTCCGTCAATCCAGAAGTTCCTGTAGCACTGGCCTCTTCCAGTTGGTGGCACGAGCACTCTACACTCAGGGTCTTGGACAGGTTCTTCTTATTAAGGACGCCTTCCAGTAATTTGAACCCCTCTGCTAGCTATGGTGCCCGTATGGTAATTAAATGTGTCAATTTTAACTCCCCAAGTTGATTGATGACGAAACATGACGATTATAAGAGGTTGCGTTAGGAATCCTATTGGGCTATCAAATGTCAGGTCGAAAATATGGCATATCGAACCAGTTAAATGGAATGTGTACATTATCCGATTTCAAGTCCATTGATGTACCATTAATATTTTATACAGTCACAGACAATCTGATATTTACTTCTAGGTTGATTATATTAATGATGTTGGCCTTGTCTTATAAGTCAAAATGAGTGCAATGTTAAAATAAATCATTGAAGATGGTTGATTACATCTAACATTAACAAGGACTGAGATATTGTGGATTGGAAAACAAATGTATTCAAAATAACATCCCTAACTAAGTTGAGGCCACTTCCAGGCGTCGCGTGTTTACATTTGTACATTTCATTTTAACATACATATGAAACTTACCACCTAAACAAATTGAGATTTATGCATAATAACATCTAGATGATACCTCCACAAATTTCATTGTTACAAACCTGATGTATGTGATGTATGTTTCTTTCCACTGTATTTTCCAAGGACAAGATCTCCCACTTCAAAAGTCATATCACGGGGTGGATTTGTGTCATCTGCTTTGATCATGTAGTGTGGATGTAGAGAGTATGTGGTAGTTACATACATACATACATACATACATACATACATACATACATACATTCATTATCATTATAGACTGTTATGCCTTTCAGCGTTCAGTCTGCAAGCCTCTGAGAATTTACTAAACTTACATAAAATCAGCTTCATGGTCCGTATCGCACTTCAATAGATTCACAATTAAGTATTTATTTATTTTCCACCTAGTCGATACAATGATTGCTTAAGGCAATTTTTTTTTTTTTAATGGTCAAAAGTGGTACATGTTTCGTATATTATCAACATCTTCAGCCACATAACACTGTTTAGATGAAAAATATATAAAATTGACGAAGAAATGCTTTAGAGGAAGTGTCCTTAAAATTAATTATTATTATTATTATTATTATTAATTATTAATTTTAAGGACACTTCCTCTAAAGCATTTCTTCGTCAATTTTATATATTTTTCATCTAAACAGTGTTATGTGGCTGAAGATGTTGATAATATACGAAACATGTACCACTTTTGACCATTAAAAAAAAAAAAAAATTGCCTTAAGCAATCATTGTATCGACTAGGTGGAAAATAAATAAATACTTAATTGTGAATTTACTAAACGTCGCCACAATCCTCGATTTGCAACTAGTGTTGTGGCCTCATTTAGTTCTATACCTCTTATCTTTAAATCGTTAGAAACCGAGTCTAACCATCGTTGCCTTGGCCTCCGTCTATTTCTCTTACCCTCCATAACAGAGTCCATTATTCTCCTAGGTAACCTATCCTCCTCCATTCGCCTCACATGACGCCTCCACCGAAGCTGGTTTATGCGTACAGCTTCATCCATCGAGTTCATTCCTAAATTAGCCTTTATCTCCTCATTCCGAACACCCTCCTGCCATTGTTCCCACCTGTTAGTACCAGCAATCATTCTCGCTACTTTCATGTCTGTTACTTCTATCTTATGAATAAGATATCCTGAGTCCACCCAGCTTTCGCTCCCGTAAAGCAAAGTTGGTCTGAAAACAGAGCGATGTAAAGATAGTTTCGTCTGGTAGCTGACTTCCTTCTTACAGAATACTGTTGATCGCAACTGTGAGCTCTCTGCATTTGCTTTACTACACCTTGATTCAATCTCTCTTACTATATTACCATCCTGGGAGAACACACAACCTAAATACTTGAAATTATCGGCCTGTTCTAGCCTTGTATCACCAATCTGACATTCGATTCTGTTGAATTTCTTACCTACTGACATCACTTTAGTCTTCGAGAGGCTAATTTTCATACCATACTCATTGCACCTATTTTCAAGTTCCAAGATATTAGACTGCAGGCTTTCGGCACAGTCTGCCATTAAGACCAAGTGGTCAGCATAGGCCAAACTGCTTACTACATTTCCACCTAACTGAATCCCTCCCTGCCATTTTATACCTTTCAGCAGATGATCCATGTAAACTACGAACAGCAAAGGTGAAAGATTACAGCCTTGTCTAACTCCTGTAAGTACCCTGAACCAAGAACTCATTCTACCATCAATTCTCACTGAAGCCCAATTGTCAACATAAATGCCTTTGATTGATTTTAATAATCTACCTTAAATTCCATAGTCCCCCAGTATGGCGAACATCTTTTCCCTCGGTACCCTGTCATATGCTTTCTCTAGATCTACGAAACATAAACACAACTGCCTATTCCTCTCGTAGCATTTTTCAGTTACCTGGCGCATACTGAAAATCTGATACTGACAGCCTCTGTGTGGTCTGAAACCACACTGGTTTTCATCCAACTTCCTCTCAACTACTGATCGCACCCTCCCTTCCAGGATGCTAGTGAATACTTTTCCTGGTATACTAATCAATGAGATACCTCGATAGTTGTTGCAATCCGTGTTCTTCCCTTGCTTATAGATAGGTGCAATTACTGCTTTTGTCCAATCTGAAGGTACCTTACCAACACTCCACGCTAATTTTACTACTCTGTGAAGCCATTTCATCCCTGCCTTCCCACTGTACTTCACCATTTCAGGTCTAATTTCATCTATTCCTGCTGCTTTATGACAATGGAGTTGATTGACCATCCTTTCCACTTCCTCAAGCGTAATTTCACCAACATTATCCTCCTCCCCATGAGCTTGGCTGTTCGCAATACCACCAGGATGATTTTCTTTTACATTGAGAAGATGTTCAAAATATTCCCTCCACCTCTCCAGTGATTCCTTGGGATCTATTATGAGTTCACCTGAATTACTCAAAACACTGTTCATTTCCTTTTTCCCTCCCTTCTTAAGATTCTTTATTACTGTCCAGAAAGGTTTCCCTGCTGCTTGACCTAGCCTTTCCAGGTTATTACCAAAATGTTCCCATGACTTATTTTTGGATTCAACAACTATTTGTTTCGCTCTGTTTCTTTCATCTATGTACCAATCCCTGTCTGCCTTGGCCCTTGTTTGGAGCCGTTTCTGATAAGCCTTCTTTTTACGTTTACAGGCTGCTCTCACTTCATCATTCTACCAAGATGTTCGCCTTTTCCCATCTTTACACACAGTTGTTCCTAGGCATTCCCTTGCTGTTTCTATTACAGCATCCCTGTATGCCACCCATTCACTTTCTATATCCTGAACCTGCTTACTGTCTACTGTTTAAAACTTCTCACTAATCATATCCATGTACTTCTGTCTAATTTCCTCGTCCTGGAGATTTTCTACCCTTATTCGTTTGCAGACAGATTTCACTTTCTCTACCCTAGGCCTAGAGATACTTAGTTCACTACAGATCAGATAGTGGTCTGTATCATCGAAAAATCCGCGAAAAACTCTTACATTCCTAACAGATATCCTGAATTCAAAGTCTGTTAAGATATAGTCTATTATGGATCTGGTACCCCTAGCCTCCCATGTGTAGCAGTGAATAGCCTTATGCTTGAAGAATGTATTCGTAACTGCTAAACCCATACTAGCACAGAAGTCCAGCAAACGCTTCCCATTCCCATTAGCTTCCATATCTTCCCCACATTCACCAATCACCCTTTCGTATCCTTCAGTTGTATTCCCAACTCTCGCATTGAAATCGCCCATTAGCACTATTCTATCCTTGCTGTTGACCCTGACCACGATGTCACTCAATGCTTCATGAAACTTGTCAACTTCATCCTCATCTGCACCCTCACATGGTGAATACACGGACACAATTCTTGTTCTAATTCCTCCCACTAACAAATCTACCCACATCATTCGCTCATTTACGTGCCTAACCGAAACTATGTTGCGTGCAATGGTATTCCTGATAAAGAGCCCTACCCCAGACTCTGCCCTTCCCTTTCTAACACCCGTCAAGTACACTTTATAATCTCCTATCTCTTCCTCATTATCTCCCCTTACCCGAATATCACTTACTCCTAGCACATCCAGATGCATCCTCTTTGCTGACTCAGCCAGTTCTACCTTCTTTCTTCCATAAGCCCCATTAATATTGATAGCTCCCCATCGAATTCCATTTCGTTCGCCAAGTTGTTTCGAAGGAGTCCCTCGCCTGCCAGATGGGAGTGGGACTCCATTACTCCCATATGTCCGAGGCTTGCTTAAAGTGTTCTGAGCTCGGTAAATTCATGAAGCAGGATGCTGCCCTACTTGCACATAGTCCAAGTGAGGATCTCTCCTCTAACGGGTTATGGACCACCGGTGAATTGTATAGTCCTAGCCGCCTGAGCACAAGGAGGGCCACGACTCAGAATATGTCCGAGATGCCCACTCCCATTCCATAGCAACTGGTATCCCGACTCTCAGGACCACTTACTAGGACACTCAGCCGTTGCCCATGGTTCACGAACTAGGACGTGACTACAGTAACCCACAAACATAACCATTCTGAATATTATATTTTCTTGCCTGAACTATGTATTTTCTTAAATGGATCTGCATGGTGAATATCATGTGTTCCTGGTACTGCACAGACATCGGCGAAGAGGCTTTTCAGAAGGGGTTTACTCCTTTCAACATCTTCAGAAGGAACAAATGTAACATTTGTGTTTGCTGAATTTCTTTTCGCTATTTCACGACATCGTGCACGTTTATAAGGTCTCTTTTTGCACATGGAGCAACAGTCAAATTACGTTTTAGTGTTCTGCCAACACTGTCAACGGCACCTTTCCTGTGACCAGATGCAAAAATATTCCAAGTTACATTCATTCCCAAAGTTTCCTTAAAAAATGTTAGGTTTCCGGACATGAACCTTTGCTTGAACTGGCTTACTACATGTGGTTATAGCGTCCCGAAAAGTTTACTGGTAGCAATGCCCTCACAGGCACTTCTTCACGCGTCACTCAGTCAACCAGACCTTGCTTAAAACAAAGCCCTTGCATTGGCTAACAGTGTCTGATGTGACGTAGAACGTCCACTCATGTACATTCACATTGATCAACAATAAACAAAGAAAACTATGAGATCCACCTTTTCAGTACTATATATTACGTGAAAATTTCTACATTTCTGTTAAATCATCACGTTTATGAATTTTTGGTACCGGTTTCGACAAAACTATATATCATCAGCCTAGGAAAAATTATACAAAGACAAAGTACATTAATCGTGACTCTTATAGTAATATCATAATAGTAATTTAGGAAATATACATTACTATTATAATATGGCCACCAGAAACTCATTAGCATCTGTGATTATAGAGTGCTCACTTACCATGGCCAAGCAGGCATCAAATTTTGATAATGAGACAAAGTCTCTATAGTGCATTGGCACTGTCGGTAGCTACAATTAGCCTATGCAGTGGCCTCTACGGTATGCACTAGCCAGCGTCTTGGTAGGTGTGCTAGGTACCAACTGATGAGCCCAGCCTAGCACATGGGGACGAAACGCTGGCAACCAGGAATGAGTTAGCTGGAAAATTTATAATGTCCAATAACGGACCATTTTTGTTGGTATTATAAATTTTCTCATTCGGAACAAATATTTCAGATTCCCTATGGGAATCCACTTCTATATCATCGTGTTTCCTGCTCGCTACAGCAGCATGTGTGCTTTATGGCTGGGGATTCGGGGCAGCAATCGTCCTACAAGAAAGAGAGGCTAGTGAGCGCTAGTGACTCGGTTAATCAGGACGAAAGAATGAGTTTCTTATTGTGTCGTTTGCGCACTATTAACATCGTTTCTGTGCGTAATTTCGTTGGAATTGTATGCCACGTGTTATTTCTAGCGATCTTGTGTTTTTCCACGTGTCAAACTCGTATGTTAATAATGTATGAGACATACCACTCTGTTTTCTATGTGGTAGTTTTGCGCATTTCAGTGCATTTTTGCTTATTCTTATTTTATAATTTTAATGAGTTCATTGTATTTCAGGGAGTTGTGTCGGTGACAGTTTCTGGTTTTTTTCTTCACGTTATAACCAAAAAACATAACAAACGTTATCTCCAAGTGCTCAGAGATACGTATAAAATTAAATTTCTGTTCATTTTACAGTCTAATAAAGGAAACTATCATGCAAATCAGCTCGGGAGATAAATTTTATTTCGAGTTTTCGAAATTTCGAGATTTAGAGAATACTGTTTTTGAGCATGTACAGCACATAATTGAATCATATGTATCTACGGACTTTACCGAATACATTATGTTTAACGGTACTTAAAAATATACAGAGAGACTCTATTTCACGGCATCACTTTAATTAGAACACTTACTATTGTAACTGTTTAGAAGACAGGGTACAGTACATACAGTAGTGAAACAAGAAACATAGCTCCGTTAACACGTTTGGAAAAAAATCGGTTAGTCTCTTCTGTTACTTGCGGTTAACCTTTCCTCTCCTAACGTTGAAACTTCTCGTCAATACCCCACAGCCGAGTTTCGTAATTGGAGCTTGTCATCTGCGACTTCAGGGCTTGCTTTCGTACGTGACTGGTAATTAATTGACATCCAAGAAATGGCGAGGATTTGCCACTCACTAGAAGTTCAAGTTTTTCGGTTCCCGTCATATTATATATAATGTAGATGTTGATTCCCATAGGGAACCTAAAATATTTGTCCTGAATGAGTAAATTTATAATATCAATATAATGGTCCGTTATTGGACATTATAAATTTTCCAGCTAACTCATTCTTGGTTGCCTGCGTTTCGCCCTCGTGTGCTAAGTTAGGCTCGTCAGTTGGGACTTAGCACAGCACCCAAGGCGCAAGGCTAGTGCATAACGTGGAGGCCACTGCATAGGCTATTTGAAGCCACCAGCAGTGCCAATGCACTATGAGAGCTATGTCTCATTTCCAAAAATAGATGCCTGCCTGGCGATCAAATAATGTAGATGTTGATTCCCATAGGGAACCTAAAATATTTGTCCTGAATGAGTAAATTTATAATACCAATATAATGGTCCGTTATTGGACATTATTTTCCAGCTAACTCATTCATGGTTGCCTGCGTTTCGCCCTCGTGTGCTAAGTTAGGCTTGTCAGTTGGGACTTAGCACACCACCCAAGACGCAAGGCTAGTGCATTTTTGGAAATGAGACATAGCTCTCATAGTGCATTAGCACTGCTGGT
This sequence comes from Anabrus simplex, assembly GCF_040414725.1. Taxonomy (NCBI): domain Eukaryota; kingdom Metazoa; phylum Arthropoda; class Insecta; order Orthoptera; family Tettigoniidae; genus Anabrus; species Anabrus simplex. The sequence goes on from NC_090266.1 coordinate 312,282,212, forward strand.
GGCTTCAAATAGCCTATGCAGTGGCCTCCACGTTATGCACTAGCCTTGCGTCTTGGGTGGTGTGCTAAGTCCCAACTGACGAGCCTAACTTAGCACACGAGGGCGAAACGCAGGCAACCAAGAATGAGTTAGCTGGAAAATTTATAATGTCCAATAACGGACCATTATATTGGTATTCCCGTCATATTAGTTTCCAGCTTCACTGTAACCCTTTCTTTACTTGTTAACTGTTCCTCACAAACCACAAATGCCGTATTGCACAGTTAATGTTGCACAAAATTAGAGTTACAGAGTATTTTTTGCTTCAAGGGAGGAAATGTTTGCTTCGAGAAATCGCGAAATTCGTATAATCAAATTTTGAGAATAGAGAAATAAATACACGTGAAGAATAGGACATACGGCCGGAAAATGTAAGTTAGTTTGAGATACTGAAAATTCGAGTAATGGATGTTAGAGATGTCGCATGTGTCATAAATGAGAGTGATTAGGTACATTCTGTTGTAACCATTTTAATGTTTATTTTTTAGTTAAAGATTTAAAATTTAATGGTTAATTCACATTGTAACTGTAGATATGTATGCCTTTTATCCTGTCCTTTTTTCACTTAGACCGTGGCGCAATATATGTGATGAAATCCAAGAATTGAAATATCTTCCTATTTTTGATTTGTAATAGTTGGCAGCTATGCATAGATGTTGACACCACTGTACTTATATACTATCAATATTTTATCGTACGTAATACCTATTTATCTGTACTGCCCTTGGTTTCGTCTTATGGAATACAAATTACAAAATCTATAGTATTTAAAATTAGTCTTACACAGATAAAATTATACAATATTAAGTTTAAAATTTTAGCAAAGTCCATTTCTTCACGATAAACATTTCACACTCGTGACATATATAGATGAACACATATCCAGACCGCTCCGTCGCCATGTTCGTGAGTCCTATGATGCTTGATTCCCTGCATCGGCCCTCGTGTTGTTTTCTTCACGTCATGTGGAAACGGCACAGCACATCATGAATTCCCTCGGGACAAGTCGTCTATCAGTGTTCTGTCTCCTAATCCACTGCGTCATGGTCCTGCAGGGCTTGTCTTGTTCTTGCCACTGTATGATCACTCACAGATCAAGTTCCTTCGTGATAGTCATAAGGACAGATTCCTCGGGCTCACTCTGATCCTTGCATGGGAACTCCCTCTTGACAGTGGTGCTCCTAGCTTCAGGTTCCATAGCCGGGTGCCTAGATTAGCTGTTTATTCCTATGTTTGTAGGTCCTGGGACGTGACACACATCAAAATCAAATTCTGCGATTAACAGAGCCCATCGCATAAATTTAGATTTTCAGTCGGAGACAGAGTTCAACCATTTGGGAGTGGAGTTATCGGTGTAGGGCTGGAACTTCCTTCATTCCAAGTAGTCTCTGAATTTTCCCATGGCCCACACAATGGCTAAGAGTTCCTTCTCTGCAGTGCAGTAGCGTTGTTCAGGGGGAGATAGCTTGCTGCTTCCGTACTCGATGTCTTTTTCGCTTTTACTCCTCTCCTAGAATAAGGCTGCTCCTAAGCCGGAGTTGCTGGCGTCCGCCTGCAGGCACATCTTTCCTGTAGGGTCTGGATGGGCTACACCAAGAGCGTTGCATAACGCAGCCTTAATGCCTTGGAATGCTGCCTCTTCCTTGCTGGTCCATCGGAATGGGTAGTTATGGAGTAAATTGGTGAGTGATATTGACTTCTCTTCCAAGTGTGGCACGAAGCTGCTATTCCAGCCACACAAGCCAAGGAATTGACGTACTTGTTGCTTGGTCTGCGGCGTTCAGCTTCTTCGATAGCTCGATTCTTCTCCGGTTGCCTGTCCAGGCCTTCAGTTGTTAGGACATGGCCAAGATATTCTGCGCCGGACTGTGCGAAGTGGCACTTCTCCAGTTGGCAAGTCAGACCATGAATCTTCAGTCATTCCAGTTCATTCCTCAGATGTACAAAGTGTTCTTGAAAATTCTTGGTGTGAATTAAAATGTCGTCGAGATACACTTGGCAAAAATCTCCAATGTATCCTGATAATACCTTATCCATCAGTCACATGAAGGTGGCAGGAGCATTCTTCAATCCAAAAGGCATTTTTACAAACTCATACAATCCTCTCGGTGTCATGAAGGCGGTCAGTGGTCTAGAACTTTCCTCGACCTCCACTTGCCAGTATCCGGAGTTGAGGTCCAAAGTGCTGAAAACCCTAGACCCACTTATAGTAATAGGCCCGTAAGGCAATACACTAAAAGGTAAATATCGCCACCCGATTCTCTTTTTTTCTAATTTTTGTAATGGCTGATCACTGCAGCCAACCTGCCTAGTTACATATTAAAGTCACCAGACATAACCATAACAAAGTAACTTCAATGTAAGTATCGATAATGGATGTTCCCCTAACCTAGTAAATGATAAAAGTTAAAATGAAATAAATCAAGATATTCATAATTAAGTCAGTTTCCACGCTCAATGAGAAATTAAGGAAATAAACACACTTCCTCACTCAAATTAATGTTGCATATTTCTGTCTTTATGGTGATGTACATTAGGTGTACTATATCCATATTCTTCAAAAGAGGGGCAGGTTAAACGATGCAATTTATTTAAAAAGTCTTTGCAGTGTGATTTTCAAAAGTTCCAGACTTTACTTAATGCCTTTCCTTTCTTTTGTGCAGATGTTTCCTTCTCTCTACAATAACCAGTAAAGGAGAGATTATTAGGCATATGTTCAACTTGCAGGCTGGTTATCCAGGAAACATAGGAGCACTAATGTGCCAAGCTACGTGAACGGAAATTAGGTCAGCTTTCAAGCTCACTGCGGAATTGAGAATAATAATGTTACTAGTTCTACTAACTACTTCTATGGTTTTCATATACGCCAAGGTGCCAGTATTTTGTCCCACAAGAGTTCTTTTATGTACCGGTAGATCTAGAGATGAGGCTGGCGTATTTGAGCCGTTTCAAATACCGCCAGACTCGAATCCACCTACCTGAGCTGGTCATACATTCTCTCCTTCACTCGCTTAAATTAATTTTAAACATTTTCTGCCTTTATTCTGATGTACACATTACCATAACTGTGTTCTTAAAGGGTTGGGGGAGGGAGAGGGAATATATATTGTATAATTCATTGCGATTTCAGTAAGTTCAAGGACTTACCACATAGGACATACCTGTCCTTCCTTTTAATAATAATGCTAATAGCTTTACATCCCACTAAGTACTTTTATGGTTTTCGGAGACGCCGAGTGCTGGAATTTTGTCCTGCAAGAGTTCGTTTACGTGCCAGTAAATCTACGGAAAGGAGACTGATGTATATGATACCTTCAAATACATCTGACTTTTGATCTGACACTTTACATTGGCGGGGAGCCGAACTTCCTGTGAAGCAATACATAGAGAGTCGTGGTACACTGAAAGAATTGTACGCTATAATGGACTGTCGAGCTCAGCTCATTTGAAAATAATACCCACTCGCATTCACTGTCCTCTTCTTACAGGGAGTTTTAAATAATAGATGCATTTATTTGCAGTGTTAAAAAGATAGTCAGAACATAATTCCAAATACAAGCCATCTGATGAGCACCTCCGCCGGGTGTCCTTCCTTTTGCTTGGATGCTGTCTTCTTTCTTCAATAAGCAGTAGGGGATGGGGGGCATTCCAAGTTTTGTGATTACAGCGTTATGATTTAAAAGAGATGCATACGTAGTTTAACAGGGGTACAATGTTTACATGGTGTATTGCTGTCACAGTGCTGTCTCCCTCCCTCCCTCCCCCCCCCTCTCTCTCTCTCCCCCCCTTACTCTAGTTACTGTTTTCATAAATCTGCATTGTATTATAAGAAGACGCTGCATAAAGGGGCTTTTCAGTCTCAGTGGCATGTAAATCATGATCAATAAATTCAATTCAAATTCAAATTCCAAAAAAAAAATTCTCTCTCTCTCCCCCCCCCCCCCCCCCCCCTCGCCCGCTTGTCTTCACAGTGCGCCACAGCAGTTCAAGAAAATTTCACTCCGATTGGACACTGATCCCCACCTGCACATCTATACTGCCCTGTAACTCGTAGATAAACAATTCCCCACAATTTTCAAATGTAACTTCGTTATATCTGAAAGGACAAGGCAATCAAAAATGTATTATTTCCCAGCAAAGTTATAAAATACTTATTCTCATGGAATTGCTCTTACAATGGTACAGCTAACTCCTCAGTTTCTCTTCTTTCTTCTTCTTCCTCCTCTGATTCACTGCTTCCATGATGAATGACTAGTTCCTCCACTTCAGGAAGACCTCTCACCTCATTATTGTAGAACTCAACAATCTTCTCAGTGTGTTTCATTCATTCCTCCACATCTCTGCTGTCACCTGTAGGATATATTGAAGTATCACAACTTGACAAGTATATGAAAAACTCCACTTGCCTATATCCATTAAATAACATTTCCACTTGGCTTACCTGATCAAGAGATTCTTTTCCAGACAGCTGTGGCTCTGTGCAATCCATGACCAGGTCTTGAAGCCACTGTTTTGTTATAATACTGTTTTGCCACAGACCGTACAAATTCAATGGCATTGAAAAATGAGTGGTATGGAGGAAGTCGTAGGACAGTATGGCCTTCATTATGCAGCATCTCATCAACAATGTACCTGGTTAAAGAAACAGAGAAATATTGTTATGCATTCATGAAAGTCAACAACATGAAAGTAAACAACGTTATCTAAACCTACGTTTAGATGCTTCTGTACCTCTTCAAGTGACTTCGATTCATATGACACAACCTTTGCAGCTCATCTTTTGTAGCATTTTCTGGTGGAGAAACTCCTTTCTGCCTTAAACATGACTGCAAATTTAAGGAAAAATAAAAATTAATTTTTGTAACACCGTTAAATATCATTCAGTAGAAGGAAATATTCAATGTAGTATAATTACCACTAATTGATCCTTCCTCCATTTCATTGTTGGTTGATGCTCAACAAGCTTACAGTGATATGGTGCATTATCCATTACAATAACACAGGGTCCTATATTTTTTAATCCTACGATTAATTGTGTTTCCACCCACATCAGAAATTTCTCTGTTCCTAGCACCATGATAATCTGGATTTCTCTTCAAGTTTGTGGCAAATATCAAATTAGCACCTGTAAGAACGTGAAGTTTTAGTATGAAGTTATTTCTTCTAAAAAAGCATTCCCTAAAAATATGAGATCACCCCTCTTTAGGGATAGGCCTATTAATTGACAAAAATTGTGATTTCTGTTGAATGATACAAAAAGATGTCTGATTTTAAGTGAAATCAACTACTATGTAGAAAAGTCACCAGATGATGAAGTCAATGAATTACTACTTATACTACTTTATCCTAACATCTCTCATCAATGTATTTCCATTAGTAGGCCTATATCTGGATTAGAAGTCCACGATCACTTGTATTAATGATGTAAGTATAAACACCCATTTTAATACCTTAAAACAAATGTAATTGCTGCGAACACTGAACCTATATCAGGCAGTAAAAATAAGAAGCTTGGAAGGTGTTCAACAGTTGGGTATCATGCACAGATTCAGGTGAAAATTGTCGAATGCAGAATAAACGTAATAAATAGGCCTACAATACAAGTAATTTACTGATACAAATATCCAGTAATATTATATGAAAATACACTGGGGAAGTTTTGATTGAAGTACCTCTCTAAAGTTAATCATTGGCTTAAAGTGAATACCTGCAAGTCCTCTTAAGAAGAGAAGTCAAAATCAAGAACTACATACAGAACCCAATGAGCGGTAAATTATAATGCCACTTCCGATCTAGTGCCGGTCAATTTCAGTCAATCAGTCACCACTGATCTGCACTCAGGACAGTCGCCCAGGTGGCAGATGTAGTTTACCTAGTCTTTTCTTCAATAATTGCAAAGAATTTGGAAATTTGGAATTTGGAAAATTATTCCAATCCCTAACTTCCATCTTAAAAAACAAATATTTCCCCCAATTTTCATCCTTAACTTTATCATTGTACTGTGAACTTACCTACTTTTAAAATACCACTCAAACGTATTCGTCTACCAATGTCATTACAGAGACTTACAGTAATTGAAAATCTTCCACCTTTTGATACTTTTTATTTGCTTTTTAGCAAATTAATTAGTTCATTATAAACAGTACATGTTTCGTTCTCACTTGAGAACATCTTCAGCTGTTGTTAAGCTTAGGTGAATCGCTAAGTTTCAGAGTACATTATTTTCAGGTACATTGTTCCTCTTAAAAACTATTTGAATATAAATTAAATGATGTTAAAACAATGTGGGGGTTAATGGGTTGATGAAATGAGACAGAATGAATACATAGTTAGCATACTTAAAAAACTATATCTATTCATTGGAATAGTTGTTAAAAGTTTCAACTCTGTCACACTAAAAATATCTGTTTGTCTTCCAGTTAAAAGGTTTTTAAAACATGATTGACTTCTTGACACTGTTCTAATTATTGTTGAATGTTCATTTCTTTCACTCCTTCCAGGTTGGCTCTTATTTATTTTGAGCTTGCTTAATGTGCCCTAAATTGAGTCTAATGCGGAACTATGAAGCTGATTGCTGTTCATTTTTTGAGAAGGGAGCTTTGTCTCAATTTCTGAAATGAAATGAGGAAAATAGTGATTTGTTTTTATAATGAAAATATGTACCTTTACATAATAACTTAATGTATAAAATGGTTCCATACCTTACTGTTGTTAAACTACAATTCTACCGTGACCCTGGCGGGGCTACGTTTGAAGCTGCTTTAAGTCTTGTATAATAATGGTGTGTGTGTTCCGTTGTATGCTCTTCCTTCCGGGGAGGCAAGGCTGCGGAGAGGGGAGGAGGCGGTCTTCCAACTGCAAGGGCCTTACCCAAGTTACATAAAGAAGGAATACCCATAAGACCAGTAATAAATTTCTGCAGCAGTCCTGCTTATAAAACATCGCAATACGTACATACATTCCTAACCAATCACTATGTTTTTTACACAAAGCACCAATAAAAAATTCTGTAGATTTTTGCAAAGTACTCAAGAACTTTAAATTAACACCACATGAAGTAACATGTTCCTTTGACATCAAGGACATGTATACAAATATTCCAGTGAACAAAACAATAAAAATTATCAGGAAGAGTTTAATAGAACACAAACAACTCAGCCTACCAGAAATAGAAGATTTTATTAATATACTCAAATTCATTACGAAACACAATTATTTCACTTTTAATAAGAAGATATATAGACAGGAAGGCCTTCCTATGGGTGCTCCTGCTTCGGGTATTTTAGCAAATATTTATCTTGATTACTTCGAGCATACCAAAATAATAGGCCAAATAGAGGGTCTCAATTTATGGATACGCTTTGTAGACGACACTTTTGTAGTAATAGATCGAAGAGTGAACAACAGTGAAGATATCCTCAATAAATTAAATACACTGGATTCTAGAATAAAGTTTTCAGTAGAAAAAGAAGGTTCCAAAAAATTTTTAGACATAAATATAACATGAAAAAAGGAAGAGTTTGTCTTCAAGATACACAGAAAACCCACTTTTACTCCCATTACAATAAAGAACTATTCATGCATCAGGAATCACAGAAAAGGTCAGCTTACTACAGTTATATATATATAGAGCATTTAATATAACCCGTACACACACGGAACGAGAAAAAGAACTGCTTGTATCTGTAAACAAGCCTAATACAACGGATTTGAACTAAATATAGTAAACAAAATAATCAGAAAATTCAAACAGAAGTTACAAACTAATCTAACACCCGAAATAAAAAAAGAAAGATAAATATGCCAAGTTCACGTTCAACAACCCTAACTTATATACAGTAACGAATTTGTTTAGAAAATATAACTATAAGATTGCGTATTCAACCAGTAATAATAATACAAAGCAAAAATTCTTTAATTACAATAGTGTTAATTCCCTAGGGAAAAACAAACATTCAGAATCAGGAGTTTACAAATTGAAGTGTCATTAATGTGAAAAAACTTATGTCAGGCAAACAGGGTGCAGTTTTACTGTAAGATACCTGGAGCATGTCAATGCTGAAAGGCATAAAAAAAATTCTGCGATGGGCCAACACATGAGTACCACCGGACATCAGTTCACAACTATATAGCAGGATTTAACTATATTATGTAAAATAAACAAAGGAGCTCTTCTAAATACATTGGAAAATCTATATATTTATTTAGAACAGAAAAGTAATCAGGACAATAACCTGAATGATACAATTGACAATAGGAACCCTATATTTGAAGGGATATTATCAAGTCTTGAAACTTTAGGCAAAAGAAACAACATAGACAATAAAAGGATGAATAAGAACGAGCCTCCACCATTTTATACATCCACTCCCCCCACCCCTTCTAAAGCCGAAGCCATGACAGTAAGCGACACGCCTCCTCCCCTCTCCGCAGCCTTGCCTCTCCGGAAGGAGGAGCAAACAATGGAACACACACACCATTATACAAGACGTAAAGCAGCTTCAAACGTAACCCATCCAGGGTCATGGTAGAATTGGAGTTTAACAACATTAAGGTATAGAACCATTTTATACATTAAGTTATTATGTAAGGGCACATATTTTCATTATAAAAACAAATCCCGGTTTTCCTCATTTCGTTTCAGAAATTGAGACAAAGCTCCCTTCTCAAAAAATGAACGGCAATCAGCTTCATAGTTCCGCATTAGACTCAATTTAGGGCACATTAAGCAAGCTCAAAATAAATAAGAGCCAACCTGGAAGGAGTGAAAGAAATGAACATTCAACAATAATTAGAACAGTGTCAAGAAGTCAATCATGTTTTAAAAACCTTTTAACTGGAAGACAAACAGATATTTTTAGTGTGACAGAGTTGAAACTTTTAACAACTATTCCAATGAATAGATATAGTTTTTTAAGTATGCTAACTATGTATTCATTCTGTCTCATTTCATCAACCCATTAACCCCCACATTGTTTTAACATCATTTAATTTATATTCAAATAGTTTTTAAGAGGAACAATGTACCTGAAAATAATGTACTCAGAAACTTAGCGATTCACCTAAGCTTAACAACAGCTGAAGATGTTCTCAAGTGAGAAGGAAACATGTACTGTTTATAATTAATTAATTTGTTGAAAAGCAAATAAAGAGTATCAAAAAGGTTGGAGATTTTCAATTACTGTAAGTCTCTGCGATTAGAATTTGATACGGAAAATGAAGCTGATTACTTGCAATACCAATGTCATTCCACACCACCTCTCCACCGACAGCTCGGAACATACCACTTAGTCCAGCAACTCGTCTCCTTTCACCCAAGTCTTCCCAGCCCAAACTCGACAAAAAATTTGTAACACTACTCTTTTGTCAGAAATCACCCACAACAAATTGTGCTTCTTTCTTTTGAACTTTACCAGTTCTCAAATCAAGTAATCATAGTGAGGGTCTCATACATGGGAACTGTACTCAAGTTGGGGTCTTACCAGAGACTTACGTGCCCTCCCCTTTACATCCGTACTACAAACCCTAAATACCCTCATAACTATGTAAAGAGAGATCATCTCACTATAATAAAATGAAATAAAATAAAGTATGAACACACCAGGTACAAAGCCATCTTTCATTCCAGCATGAACAATAACCAGTCTTCCTCCCTCAGACACAGGTCGACGAATTACTCCTTGAACATCATGTCCAGATTTGCGTGGTTTATTGCAGGAGTATGTGGGTGACCCTGAAAGAGACATGCACATTTGAAATCAGGCACCTGATGAAGATAAATTATTCGATGATTTTTATATAAAATATATAACATATATTCACCATTCATAAAAATCCAAGTCTCATCCAAGAAAACAACAGGTTTTGGTTTCTCACTGTCCTTATTACGCATGTAATCCCTCAGAAAACAGGATCTCTTAAAACAAATGTCTTCATTTTCCCTAACATACGCATAGGGAACAGTATGGTAGACCGAGCATTAAAAAATTCAGTTATGGAAGGAAAATCTAAAGAAAGAACTGAATACTATACATGCGATCGCTAAATATTACGGATATTATTCCTCATTCATAGAACGCATTATCAACAAATGCAAACATAAACTGAAGTCAACATTAACCAAAGAAAGACCGAATCCTGCCCTATATGCCACCTTCACCTTCAATGAAAACATATACAGTGTAACTAACATCTTTAAGAAACATAGTATCAAAATTTCATACAGAACCAACAATAGAAATATAGAAACAGCGCACAATTGCACGTCAATAAACAAATCCAATATTTATGCAAAGTCAGGTGTTTATCGTTTCAAATGCAGTAACTGCTTTTCCTCATACATCGGACAGACCGGAAGGGTCCATGACTCAAAACATAATTTCAGTACCATAGAACAAGACCTAGAATTTCTCAAGGACATAAACTAAGGCCCTTTGCTCGATGTTACAGAAAACTGTTTTATTTATTTAGACCAATTTTTCAATCCCAACCTAAACCTCAATGAAATATCAGAAAAACCTAATGTTCAGCTTCTGCCACAACCGTGCCTCCAGATTCGACCTTTCTAATGAGGAGTTCATAGATCAATTCCTCCTTGCGCAAGTACCCGGGAGCGAGGACTTCGCGAGGACCAGAAATGTTGATCGAAAATTTAATAATTTGGAAAAATTCCCAGCAGCTGAGAAAATTCTTAGAGTTCGGCGCGGATCCTACTTTTAGGATGAGTTTAAACTATGGTTTATTTTAAACGAGTTTGTCAGAGTTTAAACTGACGTCAGAGTTCCCCACATTCGTTTAAACTTTGTACAAGTTGGTTCAAAGTTAAACCTAGTTTATTGCAGGTTTAAACTGCTGTTTATGTTAAACCTTCGTGACGTGATAGAAATAATATCTGTGAAAATACTAGTAAACGGTTAGTTTTGACTACGAGTATTACAATATTCAGTGAATATTGAACGTAGGCCCACTAAAATCATAATACAGTATTAGCATTAGGAAAATGGAAGAACTTATTGACATTTTCGATGAAATAGAAACTAATGATTTTGATGTGCAAGTGAGGTTAAGAAGACCTGTTCCAACAAGAGTTGATCATTTTGAAAAATGGGATGAAATAGAGTTTTTTCATAGATTTAGAATTCATAAGCGAACGGCAAACATTGTCTTGCATCAAATAAAGGATGCAATTAAAATGACAACTGCACGAAATAATGCTATTTCGCCAGAAGCAATGTTTTTGGTTGCTTTAAGATATTATGCTGCAGGCAGTTTTCTAATTAACATCGGTGACCACAGTGGTATTCATGTGTCAACAACAAGCAAAATAGTTGAGGTTTCTACAGCCATAGGACATTTATCACACCGTTATATCAACATGCCAGCTACACATGAAGAAACTGCTAGGGTTAAGCATGGGTTTTATGTGAATGCTCGTTTTCCTAACTGTATTGGTGCAATTGACTGCACTCATATTAAAATACAGTCCCAGGTGGTGTAAATGCAGAAACTTTCAGGAATCGCAAGGGTTTTTTTTTTTTTTTTCAATTAATGTGCAAACTGTGTGTGACTCTTCCCTCTTGATTCGAGATATTGTGGCTAGATGGCCAGGCTCATCTGGTGATTCACATATTTTTAATTCTTCAAGAATTAAGAGGAGGTTTGAAGATGGGGAATTTGACACAGCTGTTCTAGTTGGAGATAGTGGATATCCAGTGAAAAATTATTTAATAATACCATTGGCAAATACACACACACCAGAGGAGCAACGTTTTCAAGAGGCCGTCACAAGAACTCGGAATCCAGTGGAGAGGACCTATGGTGTTTGGAAAAGATGATTTCCTGTTTTAGCAACTGGAATTAGGCTAAAATTGGACAGAATCCAAAGTGTCATTCTTGCAACAGCTGTTTTACATAATATAGCTTGCACTGAAAATGAAAATATACCTCCTGTTACTGATGACCAGTTGGATGCCATTAACATAGTCCACAATTTTCCCCAAGATGCTAGCAATCACCTAAATGTAGCAGAGAACAATATCAGAAGAACCCATCTTATTCGTCAGTATTTTCATGATTTGTTGGTGAACCAGTGAAGGGAGAGATTAAAGTTATGATACTGATAACATAAATTAATTAGGTTTACCAGTCATTCTTGCACATTTGACATTGCTTATTACCCCTTTTGCAGTTGTATTTTTTTAATAAAAAGTTGTGTTATAGGTAAATTTAATTGTTAGCCCCATGACACCAAGAAGATTCCATCATTTTAGGCCTAAAATTGTTTACTCAAACCAATTGATTGTAGATATATACAGTAGAAAAATTACATAAAGTACTGTTGGTGGCATGTGATGCATACAAAATATTCCTACATAAATGGTATTTTATGTGTGATGACCAGAGTGTGATTATGAGTTGTGAAAATCTGACTTCATTATTATTACAGTTAGGTTACAAGTGGTAATGTTTCTACATTTTATTAGAATTACATATTTTCAGAGCCTAGTTTTAGAAATATGCACTGAGTTTATAATCTAGGCTACTGTATAAGAAAATAGCTGTAGGGAGTTAGAACTTTGCAAGTGGCATGTCATTAGGTCTGAGAGTTTTTCCTTGGCTATTATTAAGCCAAATACATTATAATATAAATCAGCCCTTGTCATATCAGGTACAAATATAAATTTATGTGATAATTAATAAATGCAGTAATTTCTAACTTCAGTTACAATTAAGTTACAGACTATTCACTCAATTAAGAAAGTATAAGAATAACATGTAATGTTTTAAAGAAAAATAATAGCCTGATGGTATGTTGGTGTTCAGTATAATACTAAGCAAGACCCATATACCTGCAGTCAGTATCACTGACACTATTGTTAACAGTAATGTTACATATGAAAATACACAAATCTTCTTCAGTAGCCTATCCACTTTTGTTACATAATTTCACTCCATAAATAGATAGGGTCAACTGGGACAAATATAGAACAGCAAAGTGTTGAGGTAAAAGCAGGACATCATTATAGCTCCTTACAAGTAAATTATCTGTAAGCCTGACTAGTGGCAATAGATTATTTTGAGTTCATTGAATGGCAGAAAATGACTAAATGACCAAAAATGACCATTTTATGAGCATCAAAAATAATAAAAATTAACACTTACTTCCAGGTTTAAAAAATTTGGTTTCTGGTTAGAAATATTTGTAATTTTAGAAAAAAACCTTTTGTAGATAAAATGAATTTCTTTTCATGAAAATTGCAGAAATTGCTTCTAAAGCCATGTATTTTTAGGATCAATATTAAGCAAGAAATTATTCTTTTAATATTTGGGGCAATTGTTGGACATTGTTTGGGGCCATTCATAGGGTAAAGTCAGGTTGTGTTTGGGTGAAATTTGAAGTAGCAAGAAAGCAGAAAATCAATGAATGCAGGTACACATGCAATGTGTTTGAATATTCAGGCCAGATGAACATGACGTGACATTACTTAGTCATATGAATATTAAGAAACTGCCACAACCTAAATTTGTGTATACTGGGGATCGTATCCGTTGTGAATTTACAGAGGCCATAGATGTAATGGAGGAAAAAGTAGGTCATTAGATTACTTTGACATATTATAGACTATAATAGTAGCCTATTCTTTTTGTCCAACTTATATTTTATTATGTGCCCTATGGAATTTCACATCGATGATGTGCAGTGAGTGAAGTTTTTTTATATGAGAAATATTCGATATCAATGTTGGCTTATATTTTAACTGAGAAGTATGTATGGACAGTTGTTATTATTTATCCCAAGTTTTCTGTATTTTGGTAGTAAGTAAATGTGATTATTGTTGCCTCAAGTATCAGGTAACTTTTAACAGTAAAAGTCTATGTAATGAACAAAAGTACTGCAATATTATGTCCAAAAAAGTTGTTTAAAAAAATCAGTTACATAATATGAATAAGCTCTGTCCCAATTTTGTCTCAGTATCTGTCAAACAAGCTTTCTCACTGAGTTAACACCGTCCCCCTCTTTTGCCTCATGCCTGTCCCAACAATGATCCAAACCAAGGGATAATTGTGGGACACAGTTTTTGTGGAATTGCTAAACAGTTAGAAGATTTTAATACAATTTCTTCCTGGAAATGATCTTTGGATACCAAATAATTATTTGACATCATGCCAATTTTCCACATTGATATTTAGTGCCCTAGAATTTGAATGTTTTCATTTCTGTCCCATAATTACTCCAGTTGACCCTACTAGGGCTATCATAAAATTGCTGTGATCTATTGTACCTTGACATGACAATGTATCTGTGATTTGCTAGTAAAAAGGACAGTTTTGACTACCAGTACTACACTATTTACTTAAATACTAAATGTACCAAACCTGTAGTATTAACAATATAAAATTGAGGACAATAATGTGAAGGCTACTTATAAGACAATACAGGTTTCAACAAAAATACAGTAGGCCTAGTTAGGCCAATTTCAGTATCCTGAGATTTAAGCCGTCTGTTTGGATTTCATTTCAATGTCAAATTCCTTAATTTTTATATTAAGTTCTAGAAGTTTCATTTTTGCTGTATGTTCCTCCTTCATCTGCTTCATTTTGAGTTCATGCTCCACCCTTTGAAACTGAATTTGGTCCTCTATTGCTTTATTTTGCAGTTGCAGAAGTTCTTGTTTTTCCTCCTATAGTACTATTAATTTCTTTCCAGCCAAGCTACTGTCCAGTGATGGTCTTTTTCTCTTCACTCGGAGTGGGGTAGAAGTAGGTTTTCTTAAATCACTGACACTGAATTGGCTTCAATTTCTTCTGATTGTCTACTGTCTTGTGTAACTATAGGGATTTTTTCTATTTCCTCATTGATTTGCTAGTAAAAAGGACAGTTTTGACTACCAGTACTACACTATTTACTTAAATACTAAATGTACCAAACCTGTAGTATTAACAATATAAAATTGAGGACAATAATGTGAAGGCTACTTATAAGACAATACAGGTTTCAACAAAAATACAGTAGGCCTAGTTAGGCCAATTTCAGTATCCTGAGATTTAAGCCGTCTGTTTGGATTTCATTTCAATGTCAAATTCCTTAATTTTTATATTAAGTTCTAGAAGTTTCATTTTTGCTGTATGTTCCTCCTTCATCTGCTTCATTTTGAGTTCATGCTCCACCCTTTGAAACTGAATTTGGTCCTCTATTGCTTTATTTTGCAGTTGCAGAAGTTCTTGTTTTTCCTCCTATAGTACTATTAATTTCTTTCCAGCCAAGCTACTGTCCAGTGATGGTCTTTTTCTCTTCACTCGGAGTGGGGTAGAAGTAGGTTTTCTTAAATCACTGACACTGAATTGGCTTCAATTTCTTCTAATTGTCTACTGTCTTGTGTAACTATAGGGATTTTTTCTATTTCCTCATTGATGGAACAAAGATCATAATTGGTGACAAGTGCTTGGGATTGAGAAAAATTTAGAGATGAAAAGGATGTGTTGTCAATTACGAGAGGGTGAACTGGTGCATTTGTAATGAGGATAGAAGGTTCCTCCGTAGATGAGAGCAGTGATGGCTGGACAATTGAATCCGAGTCGCATACTGATGGCAACCCGTCGATTGGCACAGTGTCAATAATTCATTTTATTTTTATGTCTGTGGTGGTTATTAAATTGGGCTCATATGGGCCTCCACCTGTACCTGAAGTGTACCTTTTCTCTTCAGCAAATTTTTTTTTGCAGATCTTTTTTAGGTTTTCATATTTCCCCTTTAACACCTTCCAGTCCCTTATTACACTCCGCTAATTTTGTTGAACGTATCTGCTAACTCCTTCCATGCCTTTTCTTTTTCTTTTAAAGAAACAGCATCAGTTTTCTTGCATTCCAACGTATCTTTCTTTGCAGTCACTAAAGAAAGCAGTAAATCGATTTCCGTGTGATTGAAAATCTTACTCCTTTTTACTGAATTCTCCATTATCAGCTGATGATAAAGTGGAACCTGCAATAAATAATGTAATTTTAAAAAAGTATTCCTATAGAAAATTTTATTTTCTGAGGGGAGGAATATTACTAACGAGACCAGAATGTTTATGTTTAAATGGTTCTGCATGTTTCGTAAGATAATACAGACATCACAAAATAGGTATTAGGCCACTGTACTTCTTTATAAAATTATATAAAATACTTACCAAGAAATTGTAGAAAACAAAGGGTAAAATGATACCGCTCAACACTTCGCACATATGTAAATTAAACGATTTATTTAAGAGAACAGCCAGTATCAAAAAGGCCTCCAAAACTGTGAAATAAAGTCAGGGATACAAGGCCCCATTTCTCAACTTCATGTGTGGGGTCGCATTACTGTTCGAGGGGGTTCGATACCGTATCGCGCCAGCTCGAACCCGTTCAAACTTTAGGATCATTTACCTAGCACTACTTGAATGCTGCACGTCATTTCTTTCTAGTTTGTTACCATGACTTTCAGTGTATGCGGTTCGACGGTTCAACAGAAATATAAGACATTGTTTTATTATTTTCTCCAATTAATTATAAATAATGTTACTTCGTCGTATTTCAAAGGAAGTAAAATATTTCCTGCCAATCGCAACCCACTGAAAAAATCTATATCAGAATTTTGGAAGACATTTTCAGTATGACTATCTTTCTCTATGGGGTCGGATAGAAATAATAATAATAATAATAATAATAATAATAATAATAATAATAATAATAATAATAATAATAATAATAATAATAATAAAGTTTACTGATAATACTGCACTTTTCTCCCATAATTTGATAACCGAGGAATGTGACAAATCGGTTGAAATACAAACATCTTGAAATATAATATTTATTAATACAAATTCAAGAAAAATATATACATTTTGCACGCTTTTAATCCTTTCATAAGTAGGTACACTCCTTATACTTACATCAATCACTCCCTTCACATACCAATAATTATGGCCAGCTGTGCAATGCAAATATATACATTTTACATACTTTTGAGCTTTTTATAAGTAGTTACAGCCCTAGTACTTTCAACTTCATTAACTCTCTTCACATTATAATGCATCTTCATTACAGACCATTATGGCTTTCAGCATTCAGTCTGAAAGCCTCTGAATTTACTACCAGCCTCCAAAATCCTCTATTTGTAACTAGTTCTGTGACCTTGTTTACTTGTATAACTCTTCAGAAACTAAGTCTAACCATCATCGTATTGGTCTCCCTGTACTCCTCTTACCCTCCATAACAGAGTACATTATTCTCCTAGGTAACCTATCCTCGTCCAATTGCCTCACGACCCCACCACCGAAGCTGATTTATGCATACAGCTTCATCTGTAGAGTTAATTTCTGACTTGTACTTTTTCTCCTCATTCCAAGTACCCTCCTGTCATTGTTCACACATTTTTGTACCAGCAATCATTCTTGCTACTTTCATGTCAATTACTTCTAACTTGTGAATAAGATATCCTGAGTTCACCAAGCTTTCACTCCCATAAAGCTAAGTTGGTCTGAAAACAGACTGGTGTAAATAAATATAGTTTTGTCCAAGACCTGACTTCCTTCTTACAGAATACTGTTGATTGCAACTGTGAACTCACTGCATTAGTTTAGTTGTATAGTCGAAGATCAAATAAGTTAATTATACTCTTAACAAAACCATACCAAAAGCAGCAAATTTTGTTTTCCATGAAAAAGCTATTTACCGAGCTCGATAGCTGCAGTTGCTTAAGTGCGGCCAGTATCCAGTATTTGGGAGATAGTAGGTTCGAATCCCACTGTCGGCAGCCCTGAAAATGGTTTTCCGTGGTTTCCCATTTTCACACCAGGCAAATGCTGGGGCTGTACCTTAATTAAGGCCACGGCCGCTTCCTTCCCACTCCTAGCCCTTCCCTGTCCCATCGTCGCCATAAGACCTATCTGTGTCGGTGCGACGTAAAGCAACTAGCAAAAAAAAAAGCTATTTGTTCCCCACTATGGTGAACATATTCTTCCTCTGTACCTACTTTGTCATACGCTTTCTATAGGTCTACGAAACATAACTGTCAGTTCCTCTTGTAGCATTTTTTCAGTTACCTGGTGCATACTGAAAACCTGATTCTGACAGCCTATGTGGTCTGAAACCACACTGATGTTCATCCAACTTACACTGATCGCACCCTCCCTTCTAAGATGCCAGTGAACACCTTGCCTGGTATACCGAGGAATGAAATATCTCGATATCTACAGTAATGTAAACAATACAACTCTGTACAAACTTTACACTGTGGCCAGAAGTGCAGTCCAACCCTAGAAATAAACCACCTACTGTTATACATCAAATATTACATAATTCTGAGCCTTTTGCCTTCCTGCTCATGAAGTAACTTCTGTGCGACAGCAAATGTGTAAGCTACGCAAGTAATAACATCTTTGATTGCAATAAAGAAGTAGGCTACTACTGCAAACCTGATGTGCAAGTTTTACATTCTGCCTTTCAATACTAGATGGAGAAAGAGACTTCAGTAATGAATTGTATTTTTTCCTTTCCATGAAGTATTTTTAAACTCTGCATGGATGCTATTCATCCTCCTATCTCACTACTGGAAGTTGGAAATTCAGTGACTTGTTTTTTTTTCTGACTCAACCAGTTATTATGGATGCATTTCAGAATGTGTACACTATCGAACACAAAATACAGTGGCTTGCAGTAGGATGGGGTCATCATACTTGTTTTCAGTTCTGGAGGATTATTAAAATGTAAAACTGCTTTCTTATACATGGCATTGTTATCTGATACAGTGCCAACAACTTTAAACCCATTGCTCCCAGTTTCAAAGTTATGTATTTGAGAAATTCAAATGGAGAATATGCATGGACACTTAAGGCCTACAACTGGTATGATGTGAGCTATATGAATATGTGTTTCTAGACTCCAGAACCATAAATACAAGTTCACTAGATGCAAACTGAGTACCTTCTTGTGACTCACCTACAATGTTTTCACCCTTAAAATCAAGCTGTGGTTTAATGTGAATTTCATCCATTATGACAAAAGTTCTTATCTTGTTTACTAATAAGTAACTCAACTTTTTTAGTTATGTATTGTAGAAAATGAACAAAGTCCTGTTCTACTACAGGAGTAGTGAAAAGGTTGCTACAGATTATAGTTAAAGTAACAGAACAAGGCATAGTCTTAACAACACTACTTCTTAAAACCTGTACCACAGTGTGGAGAGATGGAATGAACAAGAGACCAGAAAACAATGTTCCACAAGAATATTGTGCCCCTGTCTTGTTATTACAGTCCAACAGTGAAACCTGTTCTTTTAGGAATGCAATATTGCAATGGTCTCTTTTCTTTTTTTTTGCATGGTAAACTGGCAGATAAAACATCCAAAATAACATCTTTAACATGTCATCAGTAAAGCATTGTTCTTCACAGCTGCTAAATTTCAAAAGGATATTACTAAGTATTAAACCTAATTAGTTTTACTTACTGTTACTGGAAATTTAATTTCCCTTACTTTATTCACTTGCAGATAACTTGTATCAACTGATAATCTTAAAATTTCATCAATAATAATAACATTGCATATGACCTTACTATATGGCACGACTTGTACTGAAATGAAGCACACACTTTTGTTTTCTTCATTATGTAGTTCACAATCACAAATCCTTTTATTTAATTCTTCAAAAAAACACAAAGGGATTCTCTTAAGTATGAACTTGCACTTGTAAACTATCCATTATAGCTGCATTAAGATATTCATTCTCCAAACATTGTCTGCGTTCTTTAGGATGTTCTCTCGATGTTGAGGGTGTAGATAAATATGCAGGACAACCGGATAATTTATAAGGTACTGCATCTGAAAAATTAAATAGGCCTAATATTAGACTAAGTTCGATTTAGGGTTAGGTAAGATTATGCTCAGTTGGCACAAATTACATTAATATAAGATACTACAAGATTTCAATTTGAATTAGGTTAAGTCACATTCTGGTTTGGTTTAACTTTAGGCTCTACATCTTATTTGTTTTCCGTTATCCACAATATGCATGTTTTAAAAACAAAACGCATAAAAGTAAAACTAGTGACGAACCTTTTTTCAAGCGTGGACGATCCAGAGGTGCAGTAATCAATGTGCCTACCCATTTTCATCACACGTTCATGCCATTATTTCAATATCACCTTGAAAATGTAGCTTGGAAACCTGTAAACAAAATGACAGCCATGTCATAATAGTTACAAATACGAAATACCATATAAAAGTAAGCCTACTATATTCAATAGTTATTATGCATCGATATAGGTTATGTTCATTGAAAATGTTATTACATGGTTACGAAAGCAACACAATATAATAAAATAAATATACATACTATTTATAATAGAAACTTACCACTTGAGTGATCAGAGGTACGAAATTTTCTCAATTAATTGCCCTAATCCATTTCTGTCTGAAGTTTTCACCTAGAGGAAAATGGAAAATATTGTTTTTCGGACCAAGTATTTCCTTTTACAGGCTGGCACACAGCATTTCCGTGGCATATTTAAGTGTCAATATATAAGTACATATGAAGAGAGATATCTCCATTCACATTCGTCAAAAACAAAATAAACTTCTTCCCAGACTAGAATGCGACTGAAAGGATACAACCACAATAGTTTTTCGTACTTCACTCGGCCACCAGATTACTCGGACTCCTGTTGATGCCATTATCTATCTAATGCTCAGTGCTAAGGCCTTCTAGTTTCCCCGTTGAATTTCTTCTTTATTCACTACGTACGAACGCATTCAATCGCTACAAACAGCTGATATTAAAACAACGATGACAGTCATTGGATTACTTGGCTCTGATTGGCTAATTCCAGTCGATCATGCTTTTGAGTATTCTTTCAATGCAGCCAACTTTAGCGCAAACTTGAGCTTCGAGAGGTGGCATTAGTTTCAACCGGCAAGCTGTCGTTTAAACTAAACGAGTGTCAGAAATTGATGGAGAAAAATGGACGCGGGTTTAAACTAGATACTGAAGTTAAACAGGTTTAATTTGTACCAGGTTTAACTCGATTTGTGGAAAATGGCCCTTAGCCGTCAAAAGGGCTTAAGCTAAATCCATTCAACCATGCTCGGCTACCACTTGTTGCCGGGGTTTCGTGGATCACAGAGAGAGGTGAAAGAAGGTGTGGGCTTGAATGGGTTTAACTATGATATCAAAAATCAATTTAAAACTTTAAATAAAGGTTATATTTCTTTTCAGAAAATCAAACTTAACAACAGTGTATCAGGTACAATAACAAATTTGATAGAAAAATAGAAAACCCCAGAATAGGGAATTCAATTGGGCTTCAAGCCCCTGATTTAAAACTTACATACAACAATATACCGTTTACTTCAACACCAGATTCCAGAGCACTTTGTTCCAACCGTTACAATTTTATGGCCTTCCAAAGGCATCACTAGTATCACACAAAAACCAGAAAGAGTTTACAAGCTCTCCAAATTCAACAAAGGAGACTGGCTCCCAATTTCTTTTTCCTTACTCAAGGCAACATTACACAAAAAATCTTACAATTTCTGGCCCCTCTAGGCCCAAGCTACAATTTACAATTTTGTACACAGGGATATCTATTACCCAAACTACCGGGCCTTCGTGAAAAGAAGAACAGGTTAAGTTACTGGCCCAAACACAAAATGTATGGAGGCTTACACTTACGCTCCTGGAAAACCAAGTATAAAACCCTAATTGGGCTCACGGCCCGATGATACAGAGGCTAATCCCAAGCTACTGAGGTGACTAGAAAGAAGGATAATTCATGCTTTACAGAAAGAGATACAGTTACAACCATCGTAGTCACCTCGAGATAAATTGAAGGGGAACTCTAGAGGGTAACGCACTCTCTATTCCCGATTGACAGTTTTAAGACTTTACGAAATTTTACGTGAAAAGGAAGAAGTTTACATTTTAGAAATCAAACAGTTACATAGTTAATGCTTAGAACCTTCCCCTCGGATAAGTTGGCAGAGATAGCTACAGAGATAGAAAACTGGTGGCCATTACCTGGGCTGATGTACTGCCTGCCGAAGGATGAGGCACCTCGCCTCGTGACTTAACACACACACACTCACTAATACGACGATCAGTAAGACAAGGTAGTTTGAAAAAGTCGCAGCTTATATGCCCGAGGGGATGGTTCGAGAAGGCTCTGGACCAAATCCGGACACACCCTCTCATTTTTATTGGCTGAATAAAATCTACGACAAGCCTGTGATAGGCTGAAAAACAAATACAAAAATTTCTAATTAGCCAGATTCAAAAGCTGGCAGAATGAGAAGGAAGTGTTGCAAACCTTGAAATAACAAAATAAATGAACATTGATTTAGTTATGAAAAAAAAAAAAAAAAAAATTAAATCTCAAGTTCTTCCACCTTGCACCAGAATGCATGACTACTTTTTTTTTTTTTTGTAAGGACATCTATGGAGAAAAGTTCAGACTACTTCCTGTACACCAAAACAAAGCAAATAAATCCAGTCAGTTGAGGAAACTTTAAAATAACACAATATTCTGTTAATTATGTGTGACATCTTCTGATTAATGTCCCAACTTCATGCAGTAGCTGTTTCACGTTTTGTTTGATAGACGAGTTCCTTAAGGCGCTTCTTTTAAACGTGCGGGGTTGGGGTGAACCTCCCGGTACAGTTTCATTTATATTGGGGCCTGTATACTGTGGGCAGTAGAATTGGCAAGTGTATTTGCTTCCTGGGTACTTAAATACAGGGGGTATCAGAAGTATACTGACAAAAAATTTGGAATGTTCTTCGTGTTATGATAAGAATGAAGGTGCAGTCGGATTGGCGGAGTAAAATTTCTTTTTGAGAAAATGAGGTTACTTTCTTACTTCCGGGCGCACAATTCAAATTGATGAACTTGCCATGTTCGCTATGCCAGAGAAACAGTCGCTGCCTGATGCTGTGCATCGGAGGTGGAAGGGCAGGGAGGGGAGGTCTTGAAGGAGAAGACTGAGGTAATGCTCGGTGCGTATGCACAAGTTTATCGTTCGTTTCGCATAGTGGATTCCCAGCCCCAGTTATGAATGTCACTAGATCTATAATGATCCGTCATTTACTAGAAAATACAGTAAAACTTCCTCAAAGTGGAATATCTATAAAGCAGAGACTTGTCCAATGTGTACGAAAGTTATGGTCCCGGCGCACACGATATGGCTTTGCATGTTACTTGTTGTATAAAGAGGAACCTGTTCAACATAGAAACGGAAAGAAATTATGAAAATAATTACTGTGTAATGTGGTA
Source organism: Anabrus simplex (assembly GCF_040414725.1). Lineage (NCBI taxonomy): Eukaryota > Metazoa > Arthropoda > Insecta > Orthoptera > Tettigoniidae > Anabrus > Anabrus simplex. The sequence goes on from NC_090266.1 coordinate 312,305,540, forward strand.
ATTATGCTTTAGCTGTGAAATTTATTTAGGCGTACCTGGTACTGCAGGTACATAAATATTTCGCCGGGCGAAGTCTGGTGTTTACAGACCATAATACGCTGCTCTAATGAAGTCCGGGTTTCCCAAATTCCTGGTAGAATGAGATTTAAATCTCCACTAATTGCCTGACTCTTGCCATGGTTCATAGTGATCTTTATCTTGATGTACAACTTATGCCTAATTGTAAGGTAAACAGTTCCCTTATTTTGTGTCCCGTAAGTACATTTGAGTCAGTTTTGAAGACAGCATGATGGTTAAGAAATGTACATCACTGACACTGAAAGATAAGTTGTTGAAGTGAGTGAAAAGGGAAAAGTAGTCTGTGCGTGGAATTCTGTCGTGTTTCATATTTGGGAAAAAGTAGGGTTTATGAGACTTCAAAACATAAGGATAACATTACTAAGCAGTGGATGGAGGGGAATGGAAAAATGAAGAGGAAATTTAAGGTAACAGGCAATGAAGAAATCAATGATTTTGGTGTGGGAATGGTTTGTCTGTGTCCTTTTCAAGAAACCTTCCGGTTAGTGGACCTATGCTACAGAATGAGGCTCTTGCCATTGCTAAATCACTTGGCAACCCAGCTTTTAAAGCATCAACTGGGTGGCTGGAGAGTTTCAAAACAAGACACAATATTGTATGGAATGAAGTCTGTGGCGAGTCCAAAGTCGTGGCTGACCCGGCGAGTTGGCCGTGAGGTTAGGGTCGCGCGGCTGTGAGCTTGCATCTGGGAGATAGTGGGTTCGAATCCCACTGTCGGCAGCCCTGAAGGTGGTTTTCTGTGGTTCCCCATTTTCACATCAAGCAAATGCTGGGGCTGTACCCTAATTAAGGCCACGGCCGCTTCCTTCAAACTCCTAGGCCTTATCTATCACATCGTCGCTATAAGACCTGTCTGTGTCGGTGTGACGTAAAGCCACTAGTAAAAAAAAGTCATTGATGAAAATGTAGGAGCCGACTGGAAATCGAAGCTGCAAAATTTAATTTCTGGCCATGAACTTGGACACTTTCAACGCCAACGAAACAGGATTGTTTTTTCGAGCCTTGTCTTCAAAGTCACTTGCACTTCATGGGGAAAAGTGTGGTGGGGATAAAATGTTGAAAGAAAGCCTTACAGTATTGTTGTGCGTTAACATGGAGGGGGAAATGGAGAAGTCCCTGGTAATCGGAAAATCAGCAAAACCAAGCTGTTTTAAAAACTTAGACTTGTGCAAGCTTCCGGTAACTTGGAGAAGCAATGGGAAAGCCTGGAAGACCAGTGCTCTAATGGAAGAATGACTGAATGAATTTAGCTGTTGCATGAAGAAGGAAAATCGCAAAGTTATTCTTCTCGACAATGCCAGTTGTCTGATTGAAATAATAACATAACTTAATGTTATTATTTCAATCAAATATCATCAATACGGACCAAAAATGATATTTATTACATGTAATGCCAGTTGTCACCGACGTGTGTTGCTTTTCAATGTCATGCTAGCCTGGTTTCCACTTACACAACCAGCGTTGTTCAACCTATGGATCAAGGAGTGATTTACGCCTTTAAATCTCAGTGCAGGCGTTTATTGTTGCTGTCACTGATCAAGAATGTTGATACAGCTGACAGCACCTACTTCCTTGCACGCTCAGTTTCCATACTGGATTCTGTCGACTGAATCAGTTCGGCTATGAAGCAGATTAAACCTCAAACAGTCGTAAAGTGTTTTGCAAAAGCGGAATTTGTAGAAAATGATGTCAGCACACCTGAGGAAGTAACTGAAAATGCTGCACTGATATCTTCGCTGACCCAACAACAGAATTTCGCATGTAATGACGTCTGGAGGGTATGAGTCTGTGCCAGAAGGTACTCCTGCTCCAAAACCTTTGCGCTCCCCTCGTAGGGGAACTTCTCACCCCCGGAAAGCGTCGAAATTCCGGGCGTCAACCCCGCCGTCTGTCGATGACTGGATGGACGTCGAGCTGTCATCTACATCTACGGATGTAGATGTTGATAGTGTTTAGGTTCACGAGCATCTTTTCGCTCACAACCTAACACTCTTTTTATAGTCCACACTATGGCACTGTTACAGTGGAATTGGAACTGTTATGACAGGCATCTTGCTGAGCTGCATCAGCTCATTAGTCAGTTTGCGGTGAGTATGGTCTGTGTTCAGGAGTCAAACTTCAGACCAGGTCATCATACAGTCTTGAAAATTTTCAGACTATATTCGACAGAACGATATTATGCTCACCGGGTGTCCGGTGGTATGGGTATTTTTGTTCGTTCTGATAGTTCAAGCAAAGAGGTTCCTCTAAGAACCCCACTGGTAGCTGTTGTGGTGCGGATACCGCTGCCTATCGTAACAACAGTGTTTGTTTATTTTCCACCAGGCCAGCCTCTTACAGATCAGTTTCCTCCTCCCTTTTTTTATTGGGCGATTTTAACGCTAATAACCCCATATGTTGGCACTGAAACGCCTTGCCGCAGGGGACGGGAGTTTGAAACATTAGTAACAGAGCTGGATTTATGTATTTTGAACACAGGGGAACAAACTCATTTCAATGTAAGTTATGGCACGTACTCTCCCATAGACGCAAGTCTATGCAGCCGAACGTTGGTTCTGCTGTTTCAGTGGAATACACACGATCTCTGTGACAGTGACTATTTTCCCATTATTCTTACCTTGTTGAAACAGAAATCCGTCAAGGCTCCAGTTCGATGGATTCTTAAACATGCTGATTGGCCAAAGTTCAGATCACTTGCTATCTTTAACGATGAGACCAGGCGGAATGTAGATGGCGATATAACTTATATGACACAAGTTATCCCTGCTGCTGCATAGGAGTCCATTCCCTCCTCCTCAGGGTCTCCTCGCCGGAAACTCGTTCCTTGGTGGAACGAAGAAATTGCAGCAGCTATCAAAGAATGCCGTTGTGCTCATAAACGTTATCATAGGCAGCCTACTGTGGCCAATTTGGTAACATTTAAACAACTCAGCACTAAGGTGCGAGTTCTTATTCGCCAAAATAAGAAAGCTTTGTGGGAGAGATGTGTCGTCTATGACATCACACACTCATCATCTCGAATGTGGACTAATTTTCGACATATTTCGGGTATCCAAGGTTCATCTTCTGTACTGGGAATTTCCATTGTAGGCAGTATTGTCACTGAACCACTCTCTATTGCTAACCATCTAGCTAGCCATTTTGCGGATGTGTCTGGCTCGAGGGATTACCAGCGTGATTTCCTCGCTCTGAAGTGGGAGGGAGAACTTCATCACCTTGGTTTTGCCATTCAAGCTTCAGAGGACTATAATGTGCACTTTACGGAGTGGGAACTCCGCAGCGCCTTGGCGCTTTGCAAGGACACGTCCCTGGGCCAGACGCTGTCCATAACCAGATGTTAAAACACCCTAGTGGGGGTAGTTTATTATATCTCCTTCGAGTGTTCAACCGAATCTGGATAGAGGGTGAGTTTCCGTCTCGGTGGCGAGAGGGCATAGTCATTCCTGTCGTCAAGCCTGACAAAAATCCCAAGTATGCAGGAAGCTATAGACCTACTTGTCTCACAAATTGCTTTTGTAAGCTATTTGAGAGGATGGTAAATCACCGACTTGTGTGGTGTCTGGAGAAACACGGACGTTTGTCCGAGTACCAGTGTGGTTTTTGAGCCGCTCGCTCGACCGCTGACCACTTGGTACGCCTGGAGAGCTCTATCCAGGATGCGTTTCTCCACAAACAGCATTTGGTAGCTGTTTTATTTGACTTCGATCAGGCCTATGACACCACATGGCGATATGGTATCCTTTCAGTCCTGCATCAGTGGAGATTCTGTGGTAACTTTGCTGTTATTTATTGTGAATTTTTGTCCCTCTGTGTATTCCGAGTCCAAGTTGGAGGGGCATATTCGCAATGCCATGTTCAGGAAAATGCAGTCCCACAGGGATCGGTCCTTAGTGTCACTCTGTTTGCAATTGCCATAAATGGTATTGTCACTGCTGCTGGTTCAGCAGTAATACCGTTGCTATATGTGGATGATTTTACTCTCCACTGTAGCTTGCGTAATATGGCAGTCGCACAGCGACAATTACAACAGGCTATTAGGAGAGCGGAACAGTGGGCCTTCGAACATGGCTTTCGGTTTTCCACCGCAAAGTCCTCTGTTGTCCACTTTTGTTGGCTCCATACTCTTCACCCACAACCTGAGCTTTATTTAGGAAATGTCGTTCTTCTCGTTGTTGACATTTACCGATTTTTTGGGCTCCTTTTCAGTAGCAAATTATCGTGGGAGCCATGTGCGGCAGTGAAAAGTGCAATGCACTAAGAATCTGAATATCTTTAAATTTCTTAGCAACACTAATTGGGGTGCTGACCGCACGGTGTTCCTACAATTCTATAGGGCACATATTTTATCCCGGCTAGACTACGGCAGTACAGCATATGGCTCAGCGAGACAAAGCGTCTTTGCGAAGCTGAACAGCATCCACCACAGCTTCTATTGTATGCTGCAGATTTGTGACAGATGCCACTTCACCCAAGCTATCCTTGCATATTCAGCAATGGAAACCATTGGCTGTACGCTGTTTGTCCTCCAGCAACGCGGCCGGTTGGAATCCGCTTGGATAGCAGCTATAGATTGTTTCACGTCCCTTCGGTTCCTTGCCTTGTCAGACAACCAAGTGGGGTACCTCCGTGGGTAGTACGACGACCTGAAATAATCCTCAATCTGCACACTGGCCTGAAGGAAAGGATTGACACTTCGATTTATCGGAGGCTCTTCCTGTCCGTTATTGGCCGGTATCCAGGTTCAGTCGTCGTTTACACGGATGGCTCGAGAACAGACACGAATGTGTGTTGTGTTATCATTGTCAACATTGATAGGTTTCTTTTTGCTCTCCCGGAAACTTGTAGTGTGTACACAGCGGAGCTCTATGCCATCTGTGAAGCTCTCTGCTACGCACTGTCCGATGAGCGCCGACACTTTCCACTGTGTACCGACTCCTTGTGCTCACTACAGTCTATTGATACCTGTTTCCCTCGGCACCCTCTGGTGTAGCGGATCCAGGACCTGCTGGCCGGGTGTTCGGATGCCGGCACCAGAATTACGTTTCTGTGTCTCCCAAGCCACATGGGTGTAGAGGGAAATGAGTTAGCAGATAAGGCTGCCAAGGAGGCAGTAACACTGCCCCCGTTGCCTTACAAGGTTTCAGCAAGTGATATTCGCTCTCAGCTGAGACATCTGGTTATGTCCCATTGGGAGATGGAGCTGCCTAGATGGAGTGGCAGGCCACTCCTCTTCCAAATAAGCTGACAGCGATAAAAGGTACAATGAAGGTATGGAGGACTTCCCTTTCGGGCTTCTCGGAGGGAAGCAGTGTTATTATGTTGTCTTCGGCTTAGCCACAATATCCTGACGCACTCCCATCTATTGAAAGGAGAACCCCCTTTGGTGTGTACTTCCGGCAACCATCTTACAGTGGTATACGTCCTTACGGGGTGCGTGGACGTGGTTGGTCTGCGCCGTAGCTTAAAACTCCCGAGTACCATCTCCCTCATCCTGAACGAGGACGAGCAGTCAGCAGACCTGGTCATCCATTTTATGAGGGACAGTGGTCTTTTTAATCTCTCGTAAAAATACCCTTCGTCTTAGTGTATTTGTGTTCGTGTTTTCATATTTTTGTGTATTTTAACTTCTGACATGAATTATATATATATATAATTTATCTATCTGTCTATACTTCCAGGCAATGCCTTATTCCATTATCACCTCTATTTTTTCTACTTTTATTAGAAATTAAGGGATTGTGAATTAGATTCACTGATTGTTTTAATATCACAATCATTTTTCATTACCATTTATTTTAAACTGTACTCAGTGGATACATTTTAATATTTTAATTATTTTCTCATGTCGTCCATTTCGTACCATTAGGGGCCGATGACCTTAAATGTTAGGCCCCTTTAAACGACAATCATCATCATCGTACAAGAACTCATGTGGAACAAAGTCGGCGTCTCCGAAAACCGTAATAGTTAGTGGGATGTAATTTAAAATGACATAAGCATTCAAGACATTCGATACTTGACATAATAGGGACGTAAATTAAAATTACAATTATTCAAGACATCCGATACGTGACATAATCGTTTACCGTAAGTGCTTAGATTGCTACTTAGAAGATATTGTCTCAGAGAAGTTGCTATCGTGACAAATTTTATGGAGGAATATATTTTTCGCATGTTGTGATAGCATAGGCTCTTTCTTGTCGGACCCACAGTCTTACGATGCAGCCGTGATCACAGATATAGCCTGGTGGGAAAATTAGGGTTTATTACATTAAGTGCTTCCTCTTCCGTAATGAAGAGAATCAGGAAAGATACACTATCATCCAAATCAGTAAAATTCTCGGAAATTGTCCTAGGTTTTGGACGACTAACGCCTTCGTGAGTTAAAACATTTTGAATATGTCTTAGATAATAATAGTTTCAACTATATCTTAGTACTTCGTAAGACATTTTAGAATTACTGATGTCCAAATTTTTTTAGAGGATAACCTATTGGCACTAAATTAGTGTGCTAACCAGCTTCCTCCATTCAAACATTTCTTGAATGTACACATATGGCACTTGAAAGGAAATAATTCATTGGTTATGCTGTCAAATGGAAGTCTTTTTAGTTTTATTTCGCATTGGTTTCATGTATTGCCGCGCCCGCTTATTGTATAAAGAGAGCAGCGCGTCAAGTTCTGTCTAGGGGGGTCAAGTCACGAATGCTACTTAAGGAGCCGCCATATTGGGTCTTTAAACGAGTGTAACCAAAGGCAAGTGTATTCAAATTTAGGGGATTTTGGTACCGTACATTGAAATAAAAACAAAATACCAACCATTTTTCTTATAGAATTTAATTGGGCATCTACTGTTCATGTATATATAACTGTATAACACTTTAATGACATGAATACATTCACAACTATTTGAATAGCCTGAATTTTTTTTTTTAGAAACAAGAGTCAACAAAAAAGCTCATGCCCTAGTCTTTTACTTCTTTACAACTTTATCTTACTGTGTTTCTTATCAATATCATCTAATATCATCTGTAAACTACGTAATATTATTGACAGAAACATAGAAATCTGTACAGTACCTACGTGTGTCATATGATTACCGGTACGTGAAGTACCGAACTTGAAGTACTGTACTTACAGTACTAAAAGACAATTGTAAACTGTAGTAAATTACCTTCAGCATTTTCTTTATTAAGAAAGTAATTACCGATACTGCGTTTTTAAAAGGTTACCCCAGTACGTTGACAAACACTGAATGCCCTTTGAGTTGAGTGCATTAAATTATGTATGGTAACTGTTGTTATCCATTCATGTGGTAATTTCTTTGGGTTCAAGGGCAAAAATACTGTGCACATATGCAACAAGACTGTTCTTAAGTACTCTTAACTAGTTTATTGATAACCCATGCAGCTATATAGTACAAAGTGGTGGTGGTGATTATTGTTTTAAAAGGAGGTGCAACTGGGCAACCATCCTCTATTAACAATAATCAGAAGAAAACAAATGGAAGGGGTCCAACACTTCGAAAAATGAAGGTACCGGCCAAAGAGAGATGAAGGCTACAAAGTGCATGGAAATGAAAAGTTTCCTAGGCCTCGAATGCACTAATGCTGTTGCGGTCGGAAAAGAACAAGTGTTAACCACGGGAGGTCGGATGGGATAGAAATGTGAGAGCCTGACACAAGTAAGTGAAAGCAATGTCAAGACTCAGCTAAGGGCCTTGTGGTCACAACCCAGAATAGATTTCCCCCTTTGGGAGGGGGCAGTAGAATAACACCCACGGTATCCCCTGCGTGTCATAAGAGATGACTGTAAGAGGCCTCAAGAGCTCCTAACTTGGGAGCATGGTTTGGCGGCCACAGGGATCTTAGCTGAGTCCTAACATTGCTTCCACCTACTTCTGTCAGGCTCCTCACATCTATCCTATCCAACCTCCCTTGGTCAACTGTTGGTCTCACCACTGATCCGCATTTGGGGCAGTCGCCCAAGTGACAGATCCCCTATCTGTTTTTTAACTATTCTTTTCTTAAATAATTGCAAAGAATTTGGAAATTCTAACTGCTCTTCCTATAAACAAATATTCACCCCGATTTGTCCTCTTGAATTCCAACTTTATCTTTATATTGTGATCTTTCCTACTTTTAAAAACAACACTCAAATTTTTGACTTCTTGATGTCATTCCATGCCATCTCTCCACTGACAGCTCAGAACGCACCACTTACTTGGGTAGCTCATCTCCTTTCTCCCAAGTTTTGCAGCCCAAAATGTGGAAAAATGTTCTAATGCTACTCTTTTAATTGAAGGGCTGAGAACCATAGTGGGCCAAGTGCCATTTTTTAAAAATGGAGAAAATTAAGGTTAAAGTTTAGTCACTGCTGTAATTCACAGACAGAGATTACAGAGACTACAACATTTGCATGTTATACTTAATAGATCCATTAATCACTACAAAGCAAAATACAAAGATTATCTGGCTTTTTAATACAAATAAAAAGTAAATGAATACCATCATTTTCCACTGGAGTGGATTTGGCCCACTTTGGCTCTAAACAGAAAGGATGAATTTTAACAGTACGCCAGTGGGCCAACTCCACATAGCACTGTAAGGTAATTCATTTTGATTAGTTACATCACAATATTGCAAATCCGTAAAAAACTTATGGTTAACTGGTGGAATGAATGGAAGTATGGCAATTAAATCATCATATTTAGCTTTTGTCAGCTTAATGGGTTCTGTGTAAGCAGGACTCAGTTCCCATAGTGAAGGTACTGAATTTGTTACCTTTACAGATGGCCTGCCCGTACGAGAAGGTGAAATATCAAGGAATTTCCATTCTTCCATTTCGTTGAGGGTGTACCTGAACGTAATCTTAAGAGGTTCATTAGACTAGGAACGAAACCACCTAATTTTGAGCCACTCAAACTTCTCCCCATCTACTGTTGCCTTACGATACACAAAGTTTTTTGGGAGCTCCTTAATGTTCACAAATTCTTTCTGTTCCCTTTTCTTCACACTAAAGGGCTTATTTCTCCTACATTCCTTAACTAAGGTCACATAATCTTCTACCGAAAACAGTGATTTTGCCTTATGTTTTGAAGCTTCGATGGTACTAAAATCTCTGTCATTAGGCAAATATGAATGGCCAGGTTCTAGAAACTTTTGATCAATAGTTTTAAATTGGGTATAATGAACTAATGTGGCCTACAAAGATGCAATATATTGATTCCTATTCTGACCACCACAAGTGTCTGAATAGGCTATTTAATGATTTGCTGTTGCGCTGACGTTCCTCAGGTAATACAGAATACAATAATGAACCTACTTCTGTTGGGCCCCTTTGTGCTGTATCTTCACCCCACAAGTACATTTACCCTTTCCTACATTATACACCCAAAACTTCCTCTTGTAAAATTAAACGCTACTTGTTATTAAGGGAAGGAGGAGGGTTTGCTGCATGTCAAATCACTGCTTCTGTTTTCCTCGTGGCCGATGTCCACCATGATACTACGCATATCACGTGACTCAGAGCAAGCGAGTGATTGGTCATGCGGATTTGGCCCACTATGGCACTACCTCCAGCGGCTAGTTCAATTTGATTGATATTTTGTGACCCTGTAGCACATAAATGGGAAGACGTAGAGATAGCCCAGTTGGAGAGATAATACCTAAGACAGAAATGAACCGCTAGGTGGCATTAACTCAATTTCGACGGTTGGTGGATTTGGCCCACTATGGTTCTCAGCCCTTCAATTATTGTAGACAAATGAGGTAATTCACTTAATCAATACAAAATTAGTACTTCAGTTTATTTTAATCATGATACTAGCTTCGGCCTATTGATATTAGGCCATCATCAGCCATGAGATCATAAAAATCATTATCTATTTTTGTTTACCTTCATTTCGAAATGTTGGATCCCTTCAATTTTTTCTCTCTGATTAGTGTTTATCGAGGATGGTTGCCCTGTTGTACTTCCTCCTAAAACAACAATCACCACCACTACCATTGCAAGGCTGCAGTGAAGAATAAAAGCTGACTTCCTCCAAAACTAGAAGTCAGTATAAATGAGGAGAATCTAATAAATACTGATGGGTTACTGTAATGCCCAGGTAGGAGTAAATACAACTGGATATGAAGGGATTTTGGGGCCTTTCAGATATGGGACAAGGAACATGAAAGGAGAACTACTTCTTGATTTGTAGTTGAGGAATAACTTGCTGATAAATACATGGTTCCAGGAGAAATAAAGTCATAAAATAAAACGGTTCAGCTGGGATGGTAGGAATAAGTTGGTCAAGGTAACTAGAATAAAAGGTAGGCTACTCCGGCGGTTGAAGCTTCCATTGGCTGGAGCGCTATGACGTCACACGATATGAACGATAGCCAGTAAGGTACAACAGTCGTAGTACAGCAAGCCTGTGAATTCTCGTGTCTGTGAAACATCTTCTCAATCTTTCATCATATAATAGTCTGGTTTAGTCCGATTCGATAAGTAACGGCACTTCCAATAGATTTAAAAACGTGAAAATGCATTAAATTTCGTCACATGCTGAGCAGGTAGAACATCTGCTATCAAATACATGACATATAATACGATAAGAAATAAAATATTACCATGCAACTCAAATAATTAATTTATTTCCTGATGAAGTAAATATTTATATCAAATGGCGTAAGAAAATATACATCATATCGACATCTTTATGGAATTATATTAAATTATTAAATCATACGTGTCAGGAGACTTGATTACTTGATGCACCAGCCCAAAGCTTAGCCTTCTTATTGACATATTTTCTCAGTGCTAGCTCCTTACTCTTTGCATTAAAATGCCATATCCTAATAAATGTCCTGGTCCTTCTGTAAAGACAAATTATTTTATCATGGAGTACTGGAAATTTTGACTTAATAATAGAAATAAGAGTTTTCATTACGTTTTTGCATCTGGGTACAGTCTTACCATGAAACACACCAAATGAAATTTCGAACTGGGCTATGTTTTTTAACCACTCATCACTGGGATGTGTGACGCCCCGTTTTGAAATAACCGAGATCCAGTAACAGGTCTCTTCTTGCACGACATTTTTGTCTCTTTCTTCGTATTTACTGTATATCGGATCACGGATACTGTATTATTTCACGAGCTTTGAAATATATTCAGAAATATAAGTTATTAGCACATAATAATGTTAATGTTATTGGATATTACGTCCCACGAACTATGTATTTGAGCACCTTCACCACCGGACTGAGACAGGATCAAACCTGCCAAGTTGGGGTAAGAAGGCCAGTGCTGTACCATTTGAGTTGCTACTCAGCCCAGCTATTAGTACATAACAATAATTATAGAAATAAGATTTTCATTCAGTCATTTATATCTGACACCTTTTTACCGTACGAGCTATAATAATGGGGATATTCAAGAGTTTATTACAAAGTGTTTCAACAACCAAGCATTGCTGACAAAATATTGTTATGCCATCACAGTAGCAAACTAACTGGCTATGATGGTTGTTATCGTTATTGTCTTTATAATATGCAAAATAATAATAATGTAATTTGTGGTACGTCTCACTAACAACATTTACGGTTTTCTGAGACTCGACTTGCCGTAATTTTGTCCCACGGGAGTTCTTTTACGTGCCGACCATTTATAACGCCACACACGTTTCCATAATATTTTGACTGCATTTTAATCAGTACAGTGGTTCTACTTCAGATACTGACAACACGAACACTGTTCACGTAGTAAACCACTATAAAATTATTATGTATCCGTGATCCGATATACAGTAAATACGTAGAAAGAGACAAAAATGTCGGTCGGTCACTTGCTTTCTTGGCTTACGCTGCGTGAACCGTCAACGATAGACCCCAAGTGTAAGCATACGAATTCTAGAGCATAGAAACCTCTTACAAAAAAGTCCGCGATGGCATATACCTATTTCCGACTGGCTGCCCTCTAGAAGCGATTTTATTGTATAGTCCGTGGTAAAAAATATAACTCCTTAAACTTATATAAATATTTCGATAGTATCCTCGAGTTCCTCATCAAAATAAATTGTTTGACCTCCTCCAATATTTTATAAGGATTACAATAACCTTGTCAGGACATTATTTGCATGAATGGTTCAGAAGTTATGACCATTTTAGACTGTAGTGATAATGTGTGTTAGCAAGACGGGCGAGCGCTGTCTCATATCACATGACGTCACGCAGAAGGTGGCCAGGGAGAGAGACAAGTGAGCGCGATACGGGAAGAGACCCCCTGTAAGTTGGTAGTAGATTATCTGAGGTGTGAAGAAACGAGTGCGAGATGTGAAAACTATTCCTAGTGAATGTCTTGATAGCGACTATAAGCTTCTGGTGGCTAACCTGACAGGAATCCAAGTGCATAAGACAAAGACCAGGAAGAGGTTACCAAGGATTAAAGACTGGAAGCTAAAGGATGAGGACTGTAAACAGAAGTTCCAAGTGATCAATAGCAAGTTACCAATGTCAGAGTCCAGCTGTAATGATGTGGAATGGAATTTTTTAAAACTTAGTTTCATTGGTAGTGAAGAAGAAGTGTGCAGAAGTATGTGCAGGAAAGTAATGAATAACAGGATGTCCTGGTGGAATGACAGAGTGAAGGAGGTGATGAAAACGCAAAATTAGACCAACAAAGTGAGGTATGTTGAAAGAGCTAGAAATAGAGACAAAAGGCAACAGAGAGTTGAGAAATACATAAGCTAGACCAAGATTACCAAAACAGGAAATTAGAAGTAAATAGGATTGTTAGAGAAGACAAGGGAAAATGCTGGGGTGAATTTATCCCAAAACTACAGGAGATACATAGAGGAACTATGAAGATGCCGTACAGCCTGATTAAAGGCAAGAGATCTGACGAAAAAAAACATCACAGCACTAGAAGGATTAAAGACTGGAAGCTACAGGAAGAGGACAGAAGCGAACAAGAAATTAGAAATTAAAATCAATTTTTATTTATTTTCCGTAGAGTTTTACAGTTGTCACACAAGATATTCCCTATATCCAATAAAAATCATATATTCTAATTTATATACAAATGAAAAACACACATTCTGATTTACAGTTCATTTATGGACAGGCACTTGTTAAGAGAACTTTTAATGACTTTTGAAATACTTCACCATTCAGATATTTCATGTCTTACAGTAATGTACCATTCACATATGGGCTATGGTCCATCTTTTTAGAGTGGTGGAGACTCTGAAGTACTTATTTGATTATTGTTTGGTCGGAGGAGCTATACCAGATGAATGGAGAGTTGCTATAGTAGCCCCTGTGTATAAAGGAAAGGGTGATAGACATAAAGCTGAAAATTACAGGCCAGTAAGTTTGACATGCATTGTATGTAAGCTTTGGGAAGGCATTCTTTCTGATTATATTAGACATGTTCGTGAAATTAATAACTGGTTCGATAGAAGGCAATTCGGTTTTATGAAAGGTTATTCCACTGAAGCTCAACTTGTAGGATTCCAGCAAGATATAGCAGATATCTTGGATTCTGGAGGTCAAATGGACTGTATCGCGATTGACCTGTCTAAAGCATTTGATAGGGTAGATCATGGGAGACTACTGGCAAAAATGAGTGCAATTGGACTAGACAAAAGAGTGACTGAATGGGTTGTTATATTTCTAGAAAATAGATCTCAGAGAATTAGAGTAGGTGAAGCTTTATCTGACCCTGTAATAATAAGAGGGGGATTCCTCAAGGCAGTATTATCGGCCCTTTATGTTTTCTTATATATATAAATGATATGAGTAAAGGATTGAAATCGGAGGTAAGGCTTTTTGCGGATGATGTTATTCTCTATAGAGTGATAAATAAGTTACAAGATTGTGAGCAACTGCAAAGTGACCTCGAAAATGTTGTGAGATGGACAGCAGGCAATGGTATGTTGATAAACGGGGTTAAAAGTCAGGTTGTGAGTTTTAATTACTGCATTGATGGGGTGAAAGTTCCTTTTGGGGATCATTGTAAGTATCTAGGTGTTAATATAAGGAAAGATCTTTATTGGGGTAATCACATAAATGGGATTGTAAATAAAGGGTACAGATCTCTGCACATGGTTATGAGGGTGTTTAGGGGTTGTAGTAAGGATGTAAAGGAGAGTGCATATAAGTCTCTGATAAGACCCTAACTAGAGTATGGTTCCAGTGTATGGGACCTTCACCAGGATTACCTGATTCAAGAACGGAAAAAAATCCAAAGAAAAGCAGCTCGATTTGTTCTGGGTGATTTCCGACAAAAGAGTAGCGATACAAAAATGTTGCAATGTTTGGGTTGGGAAGAATTGAGAGAAAGAAGAAGAGCTGCTCGACTAAGTGGTATGTTCCGAGCTGTCAGCGGAGAGATGGCGTGGAATGACATTAGTAAACGAATAAGTTTGAATGGCGTTTATAAAAGTAGGAAAGATCACAATATGAAGATAAAGTTGGAATTCAAGAGGACAAACTGGGGCAAATATTCATTTATAGGAAGGGGAGTTAGGGATTGGAATAACTTAGCAAGGGAGATGTTCAATAAATTTCCAATTTCTTTGAAATCATTTAGGAAAAAGCTAGGAAAGCAACAGATAAGGAATCTGCCACCTGAGCGACTGCCCTAAATGCAGATCAGTATTGATTGATTGATTGATTGATTGATTGATTGACTCATGTGGTAATTATTCTGAATTCTCGTGCTATAATTGTGGACCTCACGGTTACTTATATTCTATGATTTGTTCTGCTTTATAAAAGATTTGTAGATATATATATATGGAAGAAAGTGTCATATTGTGAGTTATGAAAGAATGTTTGCCAGTACTTTGATTGGGAATGTGAAAGATGGTCCCTAGAACTTTGTTTTGTAGAGTAAAAAGTTGTTCGAAATATTCACTTGCCACACAACCCCAGACAGCTATCCCATAGCTCAAGTGAGGGTCTATTACTCTATTACTCCATAGCAAACATTTAGGAATACATTTGTCTACAATTTTTGATAGCCTACGTAATACAAATATTTTAGATGTTAACTTTTTACAGATGTAGATAACGGATTCTTCCAAGATATGACTATCTAGAACAATACTTACGAATATTGTAAAAAATTTTTGTTTGAAGGTATGTGCCATTCAGATGAATACTTATATCATTGCAATTCCTTTTAAAATAAAAGTTCACCACATTACATTTGTCAGGATTTGCCATAAGGAAATTGGAAGTGAAAAATCTATTATTCTTATTCTTATACTCAAGTACAGTTAATGTACAAGTTAGTTTGAAATACACAAAATATAACATGTGAAATCATATTACACATGCTCAGTATTTTTCAATATCCAATGCACTTGGAATGGTTTGTAGGAGATTATCGTTTGTGCAAGATATCGGGCACAGTGGGCACTGAAGCATGTTTTAAGAATGCATTTAGATTTTGTACCACTGATTTCCTATCTTTTCTCCAAGTAGTAAGAGATGTATCCTCTGCATAAGATACAATGGTGGAGTTTACAAGTTCTGGCATTTCATTAACATACGGGAGATAGAGAAAAGTTCCCAAAAATGGTATATTGCAGAATACTGCTATTTGTGATTTCAAAGGGAGATCTAAGTGTTTCTTACCTCGTTACCTATTTCATAATTTACTTCAACACACTGCTTATGCTTTTGTAAGTAGGAAATTAGCAGGTGTAGTGATACCATGGATACAGTGTTCTAGTTTTTTCTAGCAATCATGGGGTACACTATTGTATTCTAAAACTAGTGAACTAACAAAATTATTGTGATTAAGATTATTTAAAACATTATGAGTTAAAGTTGATAGAGCAGCAACAGCTGGCAAACCTTTCTGAATCCATGCTGATAATTTCTAAGAAGAGGATGCTTCCCAAAAAATGCAAGAAGGTGATTTAAAATAATTTTCTCAGAGAGTTTATCTAAAGCAGAAGTTATAGTTATTGGCCCATAGTTGTTTATATTATTGGGTGCTCCTCTCTTATGAACAGCTTTAATGATAGCAGTTTTCAGACATTCTGGGAAGATTCCATTCATAGCGCTTTGTTTATAAGGTACATTAATGGAATAATAAGCTCATTCGTACACTGTTTCAATAATTTTGAAAAGCATCCCAACCACTTGGAGATGGATTTCGTAAGCTGTCGATGGCTGATTCTAATTCTTGGGTAAACACAGGGAATAAGTTTACCTAATCTAGGTAGAGTATTAATCTTATGAAGACAGTTTCCTGTATTTCTTATATTAGTGATATTACAGAAGAGTCAGACTTCTTAGTTGAATGGTCAGCATTGAAGCCTTCAGTTCAGAGGGTCCAGGGTTCTATTCCTGACCAAGTCCGGGATCTGATTAACTCTCCTGTTTCAAGGACTGGATGTTTGAGTTTTTCCTAAGACTCTTCTCTTCAAATTCAGACAACACACTACACTAGCAACCACCACAGAAACACACAGTGGGAATTACATCCCTCCACATATGGTTGGTGTCAAAAACGGCACCCGACCGTAAAACAGGGCCAAATCCACATGTGTGACATAGTTCGCACCCGCGATCCTATGTGTGGGAAAAGCAGTGGAAGAAGCAGCAGCAGAAGTGATATTACCAAAGAATTTACAAAAAATTTACTGAAAGTAGTGCATTTTCCCATTTTCACACTAGGCAATCGTGTATGTCTTAAATTCAGAGTCAGTTACGATATAGTCCATTATTATATACCAGTACCGTACTATGTATAGTAGTGAATAAGTTAATCCTTGAATAATGAAGTGGCATTTGCTAATCCCATACTAGCCCAGAAGTCCCAATTTACACATACCTTTCCTGTTAGGTTCCATGTCTTTCCTACACTTAATTATCTTCACTTTTGTATACAATTTACATATTTAAATGACATAATTCATTGCTTCGTAACACTAGTCTATTTCATTCAAATCTGCTCCTTCACATGGTGAATACACATACAGTTCTAGCCTGTAACTGAATTTGACATCCGTTCTTTTACATGCTTAGAGAACAATATTTCATGCTATGGTTTTGCTAATGAACAGTCCTAACCACATTGTGCCCTTTCCCTGTTAACACCTGCCGAAAGTATTTTAAATTCTACCTCATTACGCCCCCTTACCCAAATATTGTTGATTCCTTATAGGTCCAGATGAGTCCTCTTTATTGACTTGAGCGGGCAAGTTGGCCATGAGGTTAGTGGCGCGCAACTGTGATCTTACATCCGGGAGATAGTAGGTTTGAATCCCACTGTTGGCACCCCTGAAGATTTCCCATTTTCACACTAGGCAAATGCTGTACCTTAATTAAGGCCATGGCCACTTCCTTCTCGCTCCTAGCCCTTTCCTATCCCATCGTCGCCGTTAGACTTCTGTGTCAGTGCGATGTAAAGCAAATGCTTTAAAAAAATAAAAAAAATTACTGACTTCGCCAGTTCTACTTTTTTCTTCTATAAGACCCCTTGATACTGATACCTCTTTGAATTCCATTTCTTTGGCCATGTTTGTTTCCAAGGAGTATCCTATCGAATGGAAGTGGGACTGCATCGCACTCAGATATCTGATGCTTCCTAAAGGCATTGTGATTGTGGACATTCAATTCCTGTGAAGCAGGTTTGCTGGTTGTTCTTACAGTCCCAGTGAGAATTTTTATCATCAAGACATAGGGGCCATTGGTCAATTGAAAAGTCCTAGTTGGCTGAGCACAAGGAGGGCCACAAATAGGAATATTTCTTGAGGTGCCCACATCTGGTCACTTACTTGGCCAGTCAGTCATTACCATGGTTCACAAACCAGGATATGGTATGACTACAGGACCGTACACAATGAACCACTGTCACTTCTAAAAATCTGAATTAACAAATTTTCATTCTACTTTTGTTGAGATCGGTTAGCTGGTGTGAAAATTCCTGTTAGAGACAACACATATGAACATTGTTTTGGGTATTGTTAGTTGTGTATGCTAAATTTAGCTTGATAATGTATTTTTCAATTTACAGGTAATCACTATGGCACACCAAAGCCTTCAAAGGAACCTCCTGTTTCACCCCCTCAGAGTAGTGGATCTAACAGTAACTTAACTACAGTAGGATTGGGATTTGGAGGTCTGTTTCCTGGTGCTCATCCAAGTTCAGAAGGAAAGCGCAAACGTAACAGATCAAACGTTGAAGCTATGGCGGCCAAGAATAATTTGGAGCCAGAACCAGTCGGTGGAAATGTATTGATTGGTAAGTGTAGTTCTTGAAATGAAACATACATACTTTAATACAGCTGTTGAACAAGGTATGTGGGTGATGCTGATTTGGTTGGTGCATCTACCCCCTAACTGGCAAAATCCTCCCATGTTACGTGGGTCAGAAGACAGTGTTCTGTCTGAGGAATTTGAGCTACATCTGCAGAGTGAGTAGGCTACATGGTTTCGGTCACTTAGTTGTCAGCTTGTATTTGGTAAATAGGTAGTGGTTTCAAATCTCACTGTTGGCAGCCTGAAGATATTTTTCCTTGGTTTCCCATTTTCACACAAGCAAATAATGGGGATGTGCCTTAATTAAGGCCATGGATGCTTTCTTTCCAGTCCTAGCCTGTTCCTACCCTTTTGTTGCTATAAGAACTGTCTGTGTGGGTACAATGTACACTGACTGAGCAAATGTCATGGGATAGTGGAGCACTGATGCGCAGGTGTTGTATCTGCGCACCACACGCCCCCTGTGCCAGCGGCAGTTGTATAGGAAACCTTGTGAGCAGTGGCTGTGCATGTGACAGGTGTAACATGTAACGTTGTCGTGAGCTGACGCCGTTGAACGGGGTATGGTGGTCGGTGCCCGACAGATGGGAAGTGCGATTTTGGAAGTGGTGCGGGAATTTGGCTTCACACGATCAACCGTGTCCAGAGTGTATTGTGAATGGTTGAATGCGGGTGTCACTGTCCACAGCAGACTAACGACCGGCCGTTCAGCCACCCTCGATGACCGTGACTGGCGACATCTGAGACGGATTGTCAATAGTGACAGATAGGCAACGGTGCAACAAATCACGGCTCAATTCAACACAGGCCATGCTAGACACGTCTCCCATTGGTCAATCCGTAGGATTCTATGGGGTACGGGAGCCGGCGCCGCATACGGTTGCCACTGTTCACCCAACGTCATCAGGCATGACGACGTGCATTTGTCGCCAGTCACCTGGGATGGACACTGGAACAATGGCGTAACGTGATAGGGTCGGACGAATCATGATTTCAACTGTACCACGTCGATGGGAGGCACCGTGTATGGCGCAGACCACATGAAGTGATGGATCCCGCCTGCCTCGAAGGTGTGGTCCAGGGTGCTAGCGTCTCTGTTATGGTCTGGGGTGCATTTTTCCGGTATGGAATGGGCCCCATAGTTGTTCTGGAAGAGAACACCGCGGCAGTGAGACACCGTGGAAGTGAGTCGACAAGTCCCTGGTAGTCCTCTGGACGCAGCTGACACCAAATCGTTTGCAGAGCGGCCGCCAATGCTGGTACGCGGTATGTTGAGCTGCTTGGAGACCATCTCCCTATTTTTGGCCTTCCAGTGCCCAGACGGTTCTGTGGTGTTTCAGGATGATAACGTGCTGCCACATTGCTCCCACGTCGCCCGGGAATGGTTCCAGGAACATGCAGCGGAGGTCCAGCGACCAGCATTGGCGGCCGCTCTGCAAACGATTTGGTGTCAGCTGCGTCCAGAGGACTACCAGGGACTTGTTGACTCACTTCCACGACGTCTCACTGCAGTTCGCAGGGCCAGAGGAGGCCCCAGACGCTATTAGGTGGCCATCCCATGACATTTGCTAAGTCATTGTAAACAAATCGTACTGTAATATATAAAATAAAATATTGAGCTACATTTATTGTTGGGATGTATGGAGCCCTTCTGTTTGTATGAACAGTATGAAACTGAAGAATAATATTTTGATGGAATCTGTCTCTAAATTGAGGAAGTGCCTGATTTTGAGTCTGGAGGGCATTATTTATTTTCATGTAATTTCTAATTTGTATGTCTTACATTTAAAATACACATTGATATGCTACTAATAAACGACAGTACAGGTTAGGTATTTGTCACTTAAATGAAAACCTCTCATACAAGATGATCTTGAATTGTCAAGAAGTATTTACGGTAAAAATTAAATAGATGTTATTACAATATAATCAAGCTCTTCTATAACCCCTGAAGTAAATCTAAGTACAAAAATGTTATTGGGGGCTTCCTTCAGTCTTTACAGTGTTCAAAAAGAAAGTTTTGCATGTTACTATTTAACCCTTTGGCACTCAGCCTATATACAGGAGTTTGCTCGAAAACACTCAGACTCATTTCTGTCATTTTCCAAACCGACTTACAAAAAATCAACACGTAAAGAGTTTAACACACATTAAAATAAAATAAATCACACTAATACAGGAAACTATGAGCATTTCAGAAATGAACATACCTAGAACGTATTGTTATTGGTAAAGCCAGAAAAAATTATTAAATTTTGAAAATAAATTTTAAAAAATAATTTTTGATTTTCAATGGCTGAAAAATCAGACATTATTGCGTATTCCTTCTTTACTCTTAGACGTGAAAGAAAGAACATTTATTTCTGATTAATTTGATATCAATATGATGTGTGTGCTGCAATTCATTCATGAAGCATGGCACATAGTTATTCACTGTCCATGTAACGGTCATCGATGTCAGGTCCTCGCGGTCCGATGCACGGTGAGCAGCTGTGACTGTGTCATTTCCCACATAATGCGAATCACTTTCGGCAAAAGAAGGTCATTATTACTGTCTAAACCATCTGAAAATTCAAGGTTATCGGCCTCATTCGGCCTTGAATATGGCTTAGCCATTACGATAAAAAGATGACGCAAGCACGTGCAACAACGGAGTTATGAAATGGAGTAAAATTATAGTTTGCGAAGTACAGCGAACACACGATATACCAAAGAAACGAAATATACTCTTAACTAAACTCATATCAAGGTCAAATTGTTGTATTCATAAGCCAACCAAAACAGATCCACGCAATTAACAACTTCAAATAACCACAACATAAACATTCACGGTCAACAGTTCTCATTTGTCGAAAATAAATATATTTTGTAGGGCTGGTGGATATATCTGTAGAGTAAAATGCAAATTCAACGTTTTAAGGTACCGTCACGATCAACTGTTACGATTTAACAGCCACGGAAATGACGAAAATGCCTAAATAGGACAGAGCCGATGTATCGGCGCCGTGAGTGTTTTCGCCATAACCTCTCGCGCCGATAGATCGGCGCGTTGAGTGCGAAAGGGTTAACAGGGTGTATGTAATGGTACCTCAAACATGTTCACATTATGCACTATAGGCCAACGTCTGAGACGTTAAAGCCAGACCAGGATTGATATTTTTCTCATAAGAGGCATTTTGTCGTGTCAGTCATTTTAATATCACTTGTAAGATCAGTGGTATATAGACAGCACATGTAGGGCTTAAGAAAATCTGGCTAGAGTTTCCATTTCTGCTGCTGACGACATTAGAATTGTAACATTGCTGCAAGAAGGACGGTGACAAGTGGATGTCTCTGTTCGTATTAGAGTGATGTCTCCAGTGTTTGGAAGAAGTTCAGGAAGACACAAATGCCTGCAAATCGATAGTATATAGCAAGGCTGGCCATAACGAGGCTCGAGAGCCGCATACAGCTCTTGAGTCCGTCTCGTGCGGCTCTTGACACCAACCTTAGAGTAAAATTAAATGATATAATTAATGGAATATAACAACATCTCGCGGCCGGCGGCAGTCAGTAGCAGCGATGTGCGGCTTAATGTTATTAGCGCTGTAAGACAGTGGTGAGAGATGGGAGTTGAATATAGTTCTGGGGCCTTTCGTTAGATAGTGCTTTGAGCGGGAGAGTGTGTCAGTGAGTCAGTGTCGTGAGGTGAAGCCAGTCGCGTTCACGTATAGGCAGTAGTGAGTGCCGATTCTTTTCTGTGTGCTGTTTCAGTACAGTTGTGGCCTGGTGTCCAAACTGTTGCGATGCTGTCTAAGAAGCATAAATATGAAGAGGAGAATCAAGCTTTTAATACCGACTGGAAGGAAGATTTCGTTTTTTTTTTTAGAAAGAAACTGTAAGCCAATGAGTCTCTTGTGTCAAATAACATTGTCAAAGTTCAAGCGCAGTAATCTAAAACGCCATCATGACACTAACCACGGCAGTTTCAACAAAGATTTTCCTGTTGTCTCTCAGTTAAGGAAAACTGAACTGAGATCACTAAAGGAAAAACTCCATGGTCAGAGTAGGGTTATGTCAATCTTGGCTTTTAATATTGCACAAGCAAAACAGCCTTACACAGAGGAGGAGTTTATTAAGAACATGGCACAAGTTATTTCTGTTTTACAACCCGAAAATAAGAAACTGCAGAAGCTGATCAACGAAATGCCCGCTGCTAGACACACAACAGAGAGGCGAGTTTCTGTTATTAGTGTGGATAATTTTAATAATTTACCCAAAAAAAAATCTAAGCAAGTGCTCAGCAGTAAGTCTGGCTCTGGACGAGTCTACTGATATCAAAGATAAACCACAACTAGCCATATTTGTAAGGTATGGGTCAAGGGACTTGCAGGTGGTGGAAGAACTTTTAGACCTGGTTACTTTGAAGGATACTACTCGTGGTTGTGATATTAAAGAAGCCCTGGATGGTATTTTACGAAAAAACTCTGTGCCTATCGGTAATATTGTCAGCATTGCTACCGATGGTGCACCATCTATGGCTGGCACGAAGCAAGGGCTTATTGGGCTTTTAAATGCTGACACATCAGTTCCCAATTTCCTTCCTGTACTTTGTGTTTTTCACAGAGTAAATTTAACAGCAAAATATTTTCAGTACCCACATATTGTGCAGGTAGTTCTAAAAATTGTAAACTGTATTCGCTCATGTGCCAAAACATGCCGACATTTCAAATTTTATAGAAGATATGATCAATGACGAGCTTGCTGATGATGTATATTGGTACTGCTTAGTACGATGGGTATCTGTAAGCAATGTTCCTGGCATATTTTTTTAATTACTTGATACACTCAAACAGTTTATGGAAGAAAAAGGAAAACCATTTTCTGAAATTAATGGCCACCAGTGGTTGTTACATTTGGCTTTTAAAAAAAATACAGATGTGGTCCAGCATTTAAAAACTCTTAACATAACTTTACAAGGAAGAGAAAAACTTACTTCTGATTTGGCTCAGACTGTACTTAGCTTTCATAGCAAGTTAAAGCTTTTTAGGAAAGACATTCAGACTAAAATATTTTCTCACCTCAAATGTTTGAATAAAATTACTGAAAGCCTTCCTGACGTTCAGGTGGAAACAGAAGATTACACGAGTAAAATGTCTGGCCTTGCTGAAAAAATCAGTGGCAGATTTAATGACTTGAGATCACTTAAACCTTAATTTTAATTCCTGGAAAATCCTTTTGCTGTTGATGTTGTGGGGGATGGCTGTCCTGTTTCATCACCAATAACAAACGATACTTAGCTGTAGACTTGGAGCACTAGAACTGCAAGAGTAGTACAAGGGACTAAAAGGACCCAAACGAAGTATCCATAGAATTTTGGAAGAATGTTACAGAAGAAAAATATCCACTAACAAAAGAGTGTGCCAAGAGACTCACCTCAATCTTTGGGACTACTTATGTGTGTGAATCACTGTACTCAACGCTTAAATTTCTTAAATCTAAATATCGATCTGAACTAACTAATGAGCATTTAAGTGAACTTGTGCGAACTGAGCTTACCAATTATCAGGCAGATTTCAAAAAACAACAAAAACGAACACTCGAGAAAGCAATTCACAGAAGTAAAATCTAATTCCTTGGTGTGTACATGAACAATAATGTTCTGTGTAGTATAGAAAATAAATGTTCCTTCATTTGTTATAGAATGAAATCCCGTCTTCATTTTATGAACCATTTTCTAAACATGCTCCCATTTTTGTCTTCTAATTCTGCGGCTCCCAGAATTAAGGCGGTGGCTACCCGTGGTATATAGGATATCCCCTCACAGCAACTCGTGTGGACGTATTTGTTGCTTTCATTATACTGTAGGTCGACTGCTAATCCCACGTCGTTCCACCTGGATCTTCAGAGGGCAACTGGAGTCAGTGTGTTGGATCAGATGATGGAATATCATCTGCATGACGGGGGGTTGATATTAAGGAAGCCTGTTCCACAAGCTCCTCTTGACCCCTTTTCACATTCAAGTGAAAAATACCATAACTCAAACACATGCCATGAATAATAAGGTTAAACTTGTCCCAGATATAGAGTTCTTCTGCAACTGTGCACCAACACATGCACTTAATATTTAATCACTTCAAAATTGGGCTTGCATGCTTAGCACCCCTCTGGCTCGTTTTGTTTGTTTATTCAACTTGAGAATGAATACGCTTCTTTCCTGCACATTTGACATTGCAGTAGAGACAGTAAACTTACACGTCATATTTGTTTCAGAGGAAATTCCTATACTACCTGTACTCACAAATATAATTGGTGAGGCGTATCCTACTATTTACTAACACCAGACTAACAACAAGAAATGAATGAAACTGTGGATCGAAACCACACACAAATGAATCACATGAAATAAAAACCACAGACAAATCAAAGAGCATCACATGTTGTCATATTTTCCGTTCAGAACAATAAGCATGCGTCATTTATTCTAATTCACACACACAATTTCAATGGCAGGATATCAAATAATAAATAACATTTTAAATGACTTGCTCCCTATTCAACATTGGCTCCTGAAAAGAAGTACATGACACAAATAGATAACAGGATAGACTTCTGAGTTTAATCATTAATTCAACATTGGTCCCTGAAGATAAGTACATGACACAAATATAAATCATATCAGTTTTCCCCATGAGGACGATACAAATAACGACGTTGCAGTGTTAAAATCTCAGCGGAAACAACACTAAAATGACATGGAGAAAAATATAAATCTGCTGCTTACAAGAACTCTCCTTGGTGGGTGCAAAATAAATTACCCTCGTCTGACATTTGGTGGAATAACAAGTAATGTAGCAAAACTTTCACAGTTCCTAGCTCGGTACGCTCGCTGTCAACAAATCTTCCAAGGGCAAGTCACATAAATCAATCCATAATGCTGGCCTTTTCTTGAGAAACATGTTCCTCTAAATTCAATAATAAAAATAAGTCTATGCCCTAATATTGTTTAAAATGACATAAAAATAGAGTACGCTGATGTTTCGTCATATATTCTACACAAGATCAGTTGGACCATCTCAAATTCACACTCGCGCATGCTAAATTAAATTCAAATGAATGACTGACTCTGCTTTAATGAAAATTGAAGACTAAAATTAATCTGTAAATTACTCATTTTTATCCATAAATGCGGAAAGTTATTGAACTAACTCGTCTCGCACTCCCCATGAGAAAATAATTATTCTCAAAGATGTCTGAACCCTCGTAATCTGATCCTTGAACTTGAAATTGCATCTCCAATAGTTAAGAAACAATAACCCTGTAATAAAATCTGCCAACATGATCACGATGCCACAGAATAAACCATATCCACACTTAGAAGATGAAAGGGATGACACTATCAATGGCATGGATCACAACTCCTCCAACATGCATTCTCACTCATGCCGTCATGCATATTGATACAGCTGTGTAATGGACTAGTATAACTTGGAAACAACTATCTAAACCCATGGATAAATAGTGAAAATACTTAGCTCGATTAGGTAGTGGATTTATTATTATTATTATTATTATTATTATTATTATTATTATTATTATTATTATTATTGCTTGTGAGGTGCGACTGTATATGATGGTATTTTGGTTTATGAAGTTGTTTACGTCTATTATTATTATTATTAATATTATTACTATTATTATTATTTTTTGCTATTTACTTTACGTCGCACTGACACAGATAAGTCTTATGGCGACGATGGGACAGGAGAGGGCTAGGAGTGGGTAGGAAGCGGCTGTGGCCTTAATTAGGGTACAGACCCGGCATTTGCCTGGTGTGAAAATAGGAAACCACAGAAAACCATCTTCAGGGCTGCTGACAGTGGGGTTCGAACCCACTATCTCCCAGTACTGGATACTGGCCGCACTTAAGCAACTGCAGCTAATGAGCTCGGTATTATTTCAAAAGACATTAATTTCCTTAAAGAATGTATTAAGCTAAATTTAGTACCTAAATTCTTGAGACCACTGCAAAGGAAAAGCATTCCGTTTCAAAACTCGACTATCACCCAAAACAAAGTCAACAACATCTGGTTGAAGGACGAGATTAAACAACTATACAGGAAAAAATCATTCTTAAATTTACAGCTTTATCGAACTCATTTAACCCTTGCACAACACTTATCCCCTCTTGAATGGCAATCTTTCCTAAGACATACTGACAATAAATTAACCAACGTACTAGAAAAGAAACAAGATACATTAAACCTCAAACTAGCCCATCTGAAGGGAACCAAACCAAGCACATCAAACCACAATAAGAACAATAATACTACATCCATTATTTCAAACAACACCCCTACTACCATCAATTTGTCTGACACCACTTTCTCTGACATAGAAATGAACCTCCTAAACAGAGGCCTAAAACACAATTGGCCTAACCCCAATACTATCGATGACCTAACCACCACTATTGCAGAAGTAGAATCCAACATTAGTAAACAGATCACCACAGAGAAACCAAATGACGTCAGACACGAAATAAAAAAGAAACTGCCCTCCCTAGTTAATGAGTTAAAAACCAACAAAAACACTACCCTCTCAAAACAAATCCATGCTTTAAAGACCAAAATAAACACCAATAACGTTATAGTAACGAAAGCCGACAAAGGTAACACAACTGTACTCATGAACAAACAACATCAAAAAAACTGAAGAATTATTTTCCGACACAACCTACACTACCATCAACAAGGATCCTATACCAAAAGTACAACGCAACTTGAAAACCCTTCTCAAAAATTCAACTTTCCTCTTAAATGACCATGAAATCTTTAAACTAGTCAACATGAATCCAACTTTACCCACAGCCAAGTCCTTACCCAAAACCTACAAAAAAGACATCCCCATCCGACCAATTATCAACAGTAGAGTCAGTCCAACATACAAAACTTCAAGATTTCTACACTACTTTCTCAAAAAACACTACAAATTCAACAACAAAAACCCCATTAAGAACTCAATTGACCTATGTCAAACCCTGAATAAATTTACACTGCAACCAAACCACATTCTATGTTCCTTTGACATCACCAACATGTATCCGAACATCCCAGTTCTCGAAACCATCAACATCATAAAAAACAACCTCTCCAAACACAGTGGACTAAGCAAAATAGAAATTGATGAGTTCATTAAAATATTAACCTTTATATTGAACAATAATTACTTCACGTTCAACAACAAGATTTACCATCAAAAGGGCTTAGCTATGGGAGACCCTATTTCTGGCATTCTAGCGAACATCTATATGGACAACTTAGAACACAACAAAATTATAAATTCCATCAATGGCATTCATCTTTGGCTCCGCTATGTCGACGACACACTAGTAATCATCGATAAACAGTGCAACAACAGCGACAACATCCTCACATTCCTAAACACTTTAGACAACAACATAAAATTCACAAAAGAAGACGAGGACAACGGCTCCATCAATTTTTTAGACATCAACATCACACGAATGGACAACGCATTTGAGTTTCGAATACACAGAAAACCCTCCTTCACGCCACTAACAATAAACAATAATTCCTTACACCCAAACTCCCATAAACAAGCCCCTTACTACAGTTTAATATACAGAGCTTTAAAAATTCCCCTTTCACCTACCAATCTGAAAAAAGAACTTGATTACATAACAGATATTGCCAAGTTCAATGGCTTCAACACCAACATGATCAACAAGATCATCAACAAAGTAAAACTAAAATTAACAACAAATCTTTCCCCAATAACACCCAATAAACACAAATACGCAACTTTCACATACACTAATCCAATCATCCACCAGATAGCCAACCCCCTAAAAAAAGCACGAAGTCAGCATTGCTTTCAAAACGCAGAACACGAACCAGAACATATTTTTCAACCAGAACTCTGTCAACCCAAGAAAAAACCACTACGCGGGCTCAGGTATTTACAGAATCACCTGTTCACAATGCAACTCCTCGTACATCGGACAAACTGGTCGAAGCTTCCAAACCCGTTATTTAGAACACTACAATGCCCAAAAACATAATAAATTTTCCGCAATGAGCACCCACATGAGGGACACTGGCCACCACTTCACCACAATAGAACAAGACTTAACAATCCTAAAAAAAGTCGAGAAAGGCAAACTAATGACTGAGTTTGAGAACCTATACATCTTCTAGACCAACACTTCAACAAAGATAAAAACCTCAACGAGATAATAGATTTAAAAAACCCCCTTTATGAACAAATTCCCACCTTACTACAAAAAATAAATTTTCAAGGCAACAACTTGTCTAAAATCTTCAATACCACATTAACTAACTCACCCAGCACGTCGACAATTACCCCCCTACCCCCCACCTCCCCCTTTCCGACCAATTCCCCCACACACAACGACAGCAAGCCCACACATCCTCCCACCCAAGCACCTCCCCCTCCACCACGACCCCACCGATACAACACGAGAAATAAGAACCACTCGACCTTCAAAAACAATACAACACCCAACACAAGCAAATAACATTCATCACATTAACAAATAGGCATCAATATTATCCGCGTAACTTTCGGTTCCTTATACCCCCCCCCCCCCTCTTTTTATAATACCAACACTACATCAACCTGCACTCCCAATACACAACAAGCTCGCCCCTCCACTCTACCTTCCTCTATTCTGACAGCTCACCTTTGCGCATGACTACGCCCATGCCCCTCCCCCCCAAAGCTCTCCACCCCTCCCGCCGCCAATGCTAACCGCATGTGCGTATTACCGACTGAGCCTCCTTCATAGTCCACCAATACTCATCAACAATTACCTCTCAGCGACACATCAGGTATGTAACATAACATTCACTCTTCATTACTTACCATAAACCTTTCTTACACACTAACTAATACTATTAACATCTCAATTACAGATAACTTCCACTTCATACAATACAACTTTCAACAACACGCCGGAACCCAGCGCACATAGGCACAAATATGGCGTGCCACTACGGCTCCTCTTCGCAGTCAGAATGAGAAGATGCCTCACCCCAGCTTTAACGCTCTGACTCTGCAGTTGCCGTATACATTCTAATCTCTCCACAGCAGTTCACAAATCAAGCTACTCTATTCTATCTCACCAGACCAGTAAAGAACAATAACTCCATCCCGACGTCCGCTATACTTTATTCCACGGAACAATATCAATTTGTCTCACCGGCATTTCACACCGATGTCTTCACGTCACATTCGATGCTACAGAAGTCAACTAAAAGAATAAGCGAAAGTTTCAACCCGCAACATTTTCCCAATTAGCAATTACCCACGAATAACTGTCACCATTGTTGCCGTTCAAACGCACCGAATACCCATGAATCTCCATCCACACTGACCAGTCTCCGTACTGATCTCGGCGCTGCAACTGGAAAACTTTCAGCTTGATGCCTATAAAACCTCATTTGGCTATGAAATATTTCCCTACCCCCGGTGATTTTAACTAAAATAAACTGCTCTACATATTTCTGAAATGTCAATGCTAAATCCTTCTTCCAACCTCTAAAACATCAGGACGCACTTGGTACTGAAAAAAATATTTTATCCTTGCACACCAGCTGCTCTTGTGTAATTATGTATATAATTGTAATTCTCAACTATTCAATTAGATAATGTAATTACTATATAGTTACCAACTATTGACATTAGTTTTTATTACAAGCATTTACGCTGAATGTTATAATGTAAATATTTTAAAACTTTATCTCAACTGTTCAATTGAACAATGGAAATACTATATAGTTACCAACCTTTGACATTAATTTTTGGTTACAAACATTAACGCCGAACACTACACCCTTTCTCCCTTAATTGTTATAATGTAAATATTTTTAAACTTTTTTTTTTTTCCTATGATTGCGTCAACTGTTTCTCCAGAACACCACTGCCAAACTCTACTATGTTAATTTTAGGCATTGATGCTGACTTTTCATCTATAAACCTATATGTTCAACCATCACTTTTGTACAACTATTTCCCATACTTAATTTTTGTAATTGTATTAATAATATGTATTAATTTGTACATGTCAACTACTAACCAGTTAGCTGATTTTTTACCTTGAGGTGATATTTTGACTGATGATGCCTTCAATGAAGGGCGAAACATGTCTCAAGTGGAATCAATAATAAATTCCTAATTTATAAAATTTATATGTATTGAATAGGTGGAAAAAACAAACCTTTTAGCATCCTACATTATTATTTACGTAATTATGTATGGCAGGTTGTCAGTACGGACTTTATTTGTTATAAATCGTGGTCATATAATTTATTATTTGTGTGTTGTATGATCTGTCTTGTGTAACAAAGCACGTGAGGTTATGTCACGATACTTCTGCTGTATGTTTATTAATACGACTTTATTTAATATAAGAGCACGTAATTAACAGTATATAATTTGTTATTACCTGTAAATATGATGTATAAATCCGATGTAATGTTGTGTAACCCAGGGTAAGGGTCTAGAACAACGCACCTCTGTCACTCGAGCTTTACAGCATGTTATATTCATTTGTATATAGGTTATTGGAGACTCGCGAAGATATAAGAAACCTGTTGTGTCATACTTTTCTGGAAGCCTGGCCAGGCAAGGTATATAAAAGATGGTCTTGAGTTTTTTAGTGGAGTTGATAGTGGGTGTCGGTAGTCGAGTTAAGTATGTGAACTCGTGTTGTGGTTTTGCCGTTGAAGTGGTTATGTTGTGTTGGTACCACATGTGATCTTGTCAAGTATTACGTAGTTGGTTGACATGCTAATGTGGTAGTCGATTGAGTTCAAGATGGTGGTAAATTTGAAGTGCATTTATTAATGTGTATATAATTTGTAAATAAATCAATGTACACAATCGACAGCATGCCATGTGTGCGCCTTTGTGAATATGATAATATTCATAGGAAAATTTAACCGCATGTCCTTTTCACTCTATGAATACTGATCGAAATTTATGGCAGTCGCCCAGATGGCAGATTCCCTATCTGTTGTTTTCTTAAATGGCTTCAAAGAAATTCTAAATTTATTGAACATCACTCCCTTGGTAAGTTATTCCAATCCCTAACTCCCCTTTCTATAAATGAATATTTGCCCCAATTTGTCCTCTTGAATTCCAACTTTATCTTCATATTGTGATCTTTCCTACTTTTAAAGATGCCACTCAAACTTATTCTTCTACTAATGTCATTCCATGCTATCTCTCCGCTGACAGTTCGGAACATACCACTTATTACATGTGATAAAAATTATTTTTGGGTCTGTATTGAAAGTATTTGTATTAAATAACACTAGAATGTTTATATTGTTCTCCCACCTATTCAATACAATACAATCTTAAAAGTTACGACTTTGTCCTTATCAAAATATTAACGTAAAATTAATACATTGGATGGTACGACACGCCCTTTGACAATCAAATGGAATGTGCTTTCTGATTTTCATCTTCATTATAATATCTTTTAATATCAGTGTTGTAATCTTCAAATGATTGTCATGCTTTTAGACTCAAATATTAACACAATGTTGTTAATTAATAGTATACCACATTTTATTTTGTATTAGTTGTTTAATGATCTCCAGTCCATTTTACAAGATATAGTTTTTAACAGTATTCATAAGTCATTCCCAGTCAGGTACCTGATCTATTCATAAGGTAAAAAATGGCTGATGATGCCTACTATTGACAGGCGAAACATGTACCATCCAACGTATTAATTTTATGCTAATATTTTGATAAGGACAAAGTCCTAACTTTTAAGATTGTATTGTATTGAATAGGTGGGAGAACAATATAAACATTCTAGTGTTATTTAATACATACCACTTAGTTGAGGAGCTCGTCTTCTTTCTCCCAATTCTTCCCAGCCCAAACTTTGCAACATTTTTATAAGGATACTCTTTTTTTAGAAATCACCCAGAACAAATCGAGCTGCTTTTCTTTTTGGATTTTTCCAGTTCTTGAATCAGGTAATCCTGGTGAATGTCTGATCCACTGGAACCATACTCTAGTTGGGGTCTTACAAGAGACTTATGTGCCCTCTCCTTTACTTCTTTACCACAACCCCTAAACACCCCCATAACCATGTGCAGAGATCTGTACCCTTTATTTACAATCCCGTTTATGTGATTACCCCAATGAAGATCTTTCCTTATATTAACACCTAGATACTTACAATGATCCCCAAAAGGAACTTTCACCCCATCAACGCAGTAATTAAAACTGAGAGGACTTTTCCTATTTGTGAAACTCACAACTTGACTTTTAACCCCATTTATCAACATACCATTGCCTGCTGTCCATCTCACAACATTATCGAGGTCACGTTGCAGTTGCTCACAATCTTGTTACTTATTGATTACTCTGTACAGAATAACATCATCTGCAAAAACCCTTACCTCTGATTCCACTTTGTTACTCATATCATTTAGAGATATATAAGAAAACATAAAGGTGCAATAATACTTCCTTTAGGAACTCCCCTCTTAATTATAGCAGGGTCAGATAAAGCTTTGCCTACTCTCATTCTCTGAGATCTATTTTCTAGAAATATAGCAACCCATTCAGTCACTCTTTTGTCTAGTCCAATTGCACTCATTTTTGCCAGTAGTCTCCCATGATCCACCCTATCAGATGCTGTAGATAGGTCAATCGCAATACAGTCCATTTGACCTCCTGAATCCAAGATATCTGCTATATCTTGCTGGAATCCTACAAGTTGAGCTTCAGTTGAATAACCTTTCCTAAAACATTCTTCTATCGAACCAGCCTTCTATCAAACCAGTTATTAATTTCACAAACATGTCTAATATAATCAGAAAGAATGCCTTCCCAAAGCTTACATGCAATGCATGTCAAACTTACTGGCCTGTAATTTTCAGCTTTATGTCTATCACCCTTTCCTTTATACACAGGGGCTAGTGTAGCAACTCGCCATTCATTTGGTATAGCTCCGTCAAGCAAACAATAATCAAATAAGTACTTAAGATATGGTACTATGTCCCAACCCATTGTCTTTAGTATATCCCCAGAAATCTTATCAATTCCAGCCGCTTTTCTAGCCTTCAACTTTTGTATCCTATTGTAAATGTCATTTATGTAAATTTGAATACTTCTTTCGCATTAGTCTCCTCCTCTGTCTGGATATTATCCTTGTAACCAACAATCTTTACATACTGTCGACTGAATACTTCTGCCTTTT
Organism: Anabrus simplex; assembly: GCF_040414725.1. NCBI lineage: Eukaryota > Metazoa > Arthropoda > Insecta > Orthoptera > Tettigoniidae > Anabrus > Anabrus simplex. Next base: position 312,339,136 of record NC_090266.1, read on the forward strand.
GGCCTATGCCAAGCAGGCATCAATTTTTGGTAAGAGACAAAGTCTCTCATAGTGCATTGGCACGGCTGGTGGCTCCAAGTGGCCTATGCAGTGGCCTCCATGGTATGCACTAGCCAGCGTCTTGGTAGGTACCAACTGATGAGCCCAACCTAGCACATAATATCCAATAACGGACCATTTATATTGGTATTATAAATTTACTCATTCGGGACAAATATTTCAGATTCCCTATGGGAATCAACATCGATATCACATATCAATTAGTCAAGCAACTCATCTCCTTTCTCCCAAGCCTTCCCAGCTCAAACTTTACAACATATTTGTAATACTACTGTTTTGTTGGAAATCGCCCAGAAGAAATCTAACTGCTTTTGTTGGGATGTTTTCCAGTTCTTGAATGAAGTAATCCTGGTGAGGGTCCCATACATTGAAACCGTACTCTAATAATAATGTTTTTTGCTTTACGTCACACTAACGACTTTTATACGGTTTCCGGAGACGCCGAGGTGCCAGAATTTTGTCCTGCAGGAGTTCTTTTACGTGCCAGTAAATCTACCGACACGAGGCTGACGTATTTGAGCACCTTCAAATACTACCGGACTGAGCCAGGTTCGAACCTGCCAAGTTGGGGTCAGAAGGCCAGCGCCTCAACCGTCTGAGCCACTTAGCCGGGCGAACCATACTCTAGTTGGGGTCTTATCAGAGACTTATATACTCTCTTTTTTATTTGTTAATTCACTTACTTACTTACTTACTTACTTACTTACTTGTCTTTAGTGGTGGCGAAGTTAGGACTCATGGTCCTCTCTTACACTTAACCACATAATTGTAGAGAAAAATTGTGGAGAATATTATATATTTTAAAATAAACTAATTTGCTATATAAATTCAAAATAAATGCAACATAATTATACCAATATGTACATACCATTTGTCAAAGTACTAAACAAAATTTAATAAAAACTAAGGTTAAATTAATTTTAAAGAAAATTAACTAAATCAATCAAAAAAACACACACACACACACACGAGCGAGTTGGTGTATGCATCTAAGAGGTACCTTTTGCAGGAAGACTTGAAACACTCTAGTGAGTTATTGCTGTGGATGTTATTTGGAACAGAGTTCCATAATCTAGTTCCCGTCGCAATAAATGGTGGATTATAGGTAGCTGACCTGCTAAAGGGAATGACAAGTGTAGTAACAGACCTTGTATTATACTGGTGAAAATAGGAAAGGAATGTAAAGCTTGATGACAGATACTGGGGAGTTCTCCCAGTTTGCACTCTGAACACCAACATGGCTACATGAAGATTTCTTAGTTCATCAAATTTCAGGAGGGAAAGTTGCTTGTAATAAGGTGTGACATGAGTGTCGTAGCATAACAAAAATATAAATCTGATGCGGGAATTTGTGGTCCTTCGTAGCTTTCTAATTTGTTCTTTCGTAGTATCTGTGAATCCAGCATCACAGTAATAGAATAAAGGGAGATCTAATGATTTTATAAGCCTGACTATCATATTTAATGGTAAAATGTTACAGTGGTATTTCAGAAGATGGAGTGTGGCATATACTCTGTTACAGATACGTGTGACATGTTCGTTCTAATTTAGGTTTTAATTTATAACAACACGAAGATTATTTACCGAACTTTCATATAGAATTTTGGTACCAGATAGAGTGAGTGAAGGGATATCTAAGGACTTCGTCATGTTTATTAATTTTGATTGTCCAACTATAATGGCTTTTGTCTTGGAGGTTTTATTAATAGAGTTTTCACAAGCATATGATGATATATTTTTAAGTCAACATTCATTCTGTCAGTTGCTATACGAATAACTCCCAGTTTTGTGTGATAATATATTTCAAGGTCATCCACGTATATATAATCTCAATATTTCAATCAAGATACTATGTCGTTCATGCACAGTAGAAAAAGCAATGGTCCAGGCACAGAACCTTGAGGTACTCCCGTGTGTTTTATTGCCCATTGAGAAGTCTTGTTACTTATAACGACTTGTCTGCGGTTTGTGAGGTAAGAGCTAGAGAGTTGTAAAGCAGTCTGATTTAGATAAAGGGATTTTAACCCTTATGCTATCAAGGTAACGGTCTATCTGTACCCATGGGTCCTGCAAAAACTGACATGGTAACGATCCATCGTTACCGTCTTTGTTGTTATTTCGTTATTTACATGCCAAATAGCAGCATTTTGCACGAAATAAGAGTACAGTTTTAACTCAACGTTATACTCAGCTCCCATGGAGCGGATGTCTCGCCCTTAGCTGAGTTCTGACATTGCTTCCACTTACTTATGCCAGGCTCCTTACTTTCATCTATCCTGTTCGACCTTCCTTAGTCAACTCTTGTTCTTTTCCGACCCCAATGGTATTAGATCATTCGAGGCCTAGGGAGTCTTTCATTTTCCCGCTCTTTGTGGCCCTTGCCTTTCTTCGTCCGCTACTTCATTTTTCAAAGTGACGGATCCCTTCCTTTTTTTCTTCTTTCTCTCTCTCTCTCTACCCCCTGTGGGTGGGGGACGCAGGCGAAGGATACACCCACGGTATCCCCTGCCTGTCGTAAGGGGAGACTGAAAGGGGCAACCAAGGAATGATCGAATTAGAACCATGAGACTACTTGTAATTAGTAACACGACGCGGGGAACACCATGAGTCCCTTTTACTTGTGCGTAGTACCACTATGTTAGGTACAAAATAGGTTGGTGATTAGTAGCAGCAGAGTGCGCTGCGGCTTTTACAGTACCTGTGATTAGTACCACTATATGAACGACACCATGGTTCTGGCTTGCCTATGATTAGTAGCTACTATATGAGGAACACCACAGGATAGTAGGAGTCCCTGTGGTTAGTACACTTATGTGATGAACACCATAGGGTTGCGTTGCCTGTAAATTGTGCCACAATATGCAAAACACCATAGGTCTGTGTTACATGTGCAAATTTCATTATCTCTGAGTAATACCATAGTGTGTGGAATATCGCAAGTCTGCGCTACTTTTGATTAGTACTGCAACATGACAAATATGATGGTTCTACTTTCCTAGCGATAAGTACCATTATGAGGGGCCGATGACTTGGATTTTGGACCCCTTTAGGCGACAAGGATCATTGATTCAGTATTGTGCTATAGAAGCAGTCCCTTGGTCAGTAATACTATTGTTTTACGTCAGTTTCTGTGAATGTGAGGCATTGCGGGTCGGATCCACTGATTGTTTTAAATTCATATCAATCCATTCATTCTTCATCCTCGTGTTTTGAATTCTGGTCAGTGGAGGATTTTGGACTTCTAATTTGTCATTACATTTTGTCTCATTTCGTACCATTAGGGGCTGATGACCTTGGTGTTAGGCCCCTTTAAACAACAACCAGCATCATCATCTGTTTACAACTGATATAGTCTCTACAGTATAAAGCTACTCCTCCTCTCCTGTCAACTCTTGTCATGCCTGTATAGATGATATCCGTTTATATCAACCATGCTACTAGGAATGGTCTTCCATAACAAAGTTTCACTCACTCCAGCAACATGCACGTTGCTGTCTTGAAGGGGAGCTCCAAGCTCATCAATATGGGCAGGGACAGACTGAATTTGTATTAATGCAGTTCAAAGAATGGGGTTTAGTCATAAATACATTTTCTAGCGTGTTATAGGTCTTTTCTGCTCTGATGGCGGGCAGCCTACATGCTGTGAGGGGAAGTGGAGTGCGGGCAGTATGTTGCTTCCCAATCAGACAAAAGATCGCCTAGTGGTGGCACTGAGAACTACTCAGTCGCCCGGGGAATTTGCCACGCTCACTTCGCTCTACGAACTGCTGTGTTGCCGGGTAGTCTTACAGTGTGCGTGTAGGTATTACAAAGAGATTGTTTGACGAGTTTGTTTTAGGAATATTCATGTTTTATGAGTAAATATTGCCGTGTCCGTTACTGCATTCTTTGATTAGCGTGTTCGTGGCATGTGATGTGACGATAGTTTTTTGTATTGTATTGTTTCTATTTGCTTCGCTATGTTGTTGTATGTAATAACTGCACTATATATCTTACAGTGGCAAAGAGGAAGGTGATAAGGAGCCAGGGTAGGAAAATGGTTAGCAATGTTCATGAATATTTTCAAAAGGAAGCAGAAAACAATGGTCCTTTAGTCAGTGTGTATAAAGTGCTGTAGAGAGTGTCGGAAGCTTGTCAAGTTAGTACTGAACTGTTTAGCGTAGTGTAAAGGAAGGAAAAGACAGTACCCAGTCATCTTTTCGCATCTCATTTCAATCACCGCGCAAACGAATCAAAAGGAACTGTATAACAAAGGCGATCGACGAATTCCATAAAGATGTAATAAGAACTCTACTCAGTTATTACGTATTTACCTGACACTGAACAAATTACGTGGTGATTTAGGAAGAGAGATAAAATTTAAATAAGGGGGGTTACTTCATTGTGGAGCATACTGAGGTCTATGTGGTTCAAGTATAAAAAAAGAATGACGGGAGAAGACTTTAATGGGGAAAGCCGACCGATCTAGTAACAGCCAGACCGAGCTCGATAGCTGCAATCGCTTAAGTGCGGCCAGTATCCAGTATTTGGGAAATAGTAGGTTCGAACCCTACTGTCGGCAGCTCTGAAAATGTTTTTCCGTGGTTTCCCATTTTCACACCAGGCAAGTGCTGGGGGCTGTACCTTAATTAAGGCCACGGCCGCTTCATTCCCACCCCTAGCCCTTTCCTGTCCCATCGTTGCCATAAGACCTATCTGTCGGTGCGACGTAAAGCAAAAAAAAAAAAAAAAAAGTAACAGCCACAGTAACGTTTTTGAGAAAAATGCATCTTCTGATAAATAAGAATTCTTCACCTCATATATTTTATTTAGATGAGTTTTTACATTCATCAGAATTCCGCTCCAGTGAAAATCTGGCAAGATAAAGAGGGTACAGGAGGTTTGAAATATCCTGTGGGGAAGGTGGATGAATTATTGTCACATAGGTTCCAGTCACACTGATTTTCTACACAAATGTAAATTGGTTTTCAGGCCAAAGGTGAAATGGACCAGTGATGACTACTACACTGATATGAACGCTATGGTTTTTAGAGAGTGGTTTTTGAAGTTTTTAGACGCTCTTGACGGAAGGAACATCAAAGACGCAGTGATTGTGTTGGACAATGCCAGCTACCATTCGGTACAGCTAGAATGAATCCCTACAATGGACGCACGAAAAGCTGATATTATATCGTGGTTATCCGCTAGGAATATTCCTCATGACAGCAATCACAACAGAGTTGAACTGTTGTCTTTTGTGAAACTAGTCAAGCCAAAGGCAAAAATGTATAAAATTGACTCACTTGCTGTCAGAATGGGTCATACCGTTGTTCTCCTGCCACCCTATCACTGTCAATATAACCCCATAGAGCTTTTTTGGGGAAACGTTAAAACAGCTGTAGGGAAAAGGAACAAAATGTTCAAACTAGGTGATGTCCAATCTTTAATGGAAGAGTAGCTGGTTAAAGTAACCGAACAGGAGTTGAAGGCTTGTGTGTCACGTACTGAAAAATTTCAAGAGGACGATTTCAGAAGTGTTCGTGGTATTGAACACAGTCAGGGATGATATCATAAATTTGCGAGATGATAGCCACCGCGAGGAGTCGAGTGACGAGGATATTTCCGGTGACAGTGTCGGAGTGCTGTAACACGGATACTTCAGCTGGAATAAGGTAAGGTGAAGTAAGAAAATAAGAAAGTAATAAAATGTGTTGTGTAACTCTGTAATTTAGAACAAATTTTTTTCGGTCTGTTGTCAATGCACTTGCTATATGCATTATTAATTAACTCGTATCATACTACATCGAAGATATAATAAAATAATAAAAGCAAATGAATAAATAAAAATAAAATAAATAAATAAAAATAATAAAATTCATCCACAGGCCATACTCGAACTATAGCAAACGAAGCTCTGTATTTCAGAGTTATGTGGATTTCAACACAACTTTAATGTGCACGCGAGCACTCTTGGCAACGTTGTAATGGCGGCCTCTGTCTCTTTCCCTTAACGCCCTCTCACGTCGTGCTGGATTGGTCGGCTCCAAGCTCCCCGTTTCCCCTGACAGCATGTAGGCTGCCCGCCATCCCAGCAGAAAAGACCTATACAAAGCGACGGGAGGGAATGGAGCAAGTCCTGCGAGGGTGGGGAAGGGGAAGGAGCATATCCACTGTCTAGCTGAAGGTCATTGCTGCACTTTGGGGGAGTATAACAGTACTCTAATAAAGGCATTAGCCAGGAGAGAAAGCATGTTTCTTACCTTCGTATCTCTATAGATATATTGCCAACTTGCACTTGCACTAAAACACTCACAAAACATAAAAATTAACTGAGTTAAGGCACACGCACTATAATATAAACCTATCCTAGGATTACTACAATATAATACAGCCATTGTGGACTAATTAGTTCATCTCAGCACCAAGGCTATGTAGAACAGAATCTAGTTCAGCAGGTGTATTCACAAAATATTTTTTACCGCCACAATCTATTAAAATCACACAACCATCTTGTGACTAAGCTCGCCTCTGCATACATTCCCTGGCTTTGTGTAGCATCTCCTTCCTCGTCGGAGTAGGAGCCTCTGTTAATAACAGTTGAGTACCCTTTAGAACCTGCTTAGCACGCCACACAGATTCATGCTCATGGTACCTAACAATTTTCACTATAATACGTATTTTCCCATTAGCCACTGCGTCTGCCATTGTCCTTCTACGACCTCTAAGTCTGTAACACCTGTCAATGCTGGCCATTGTGAGTTCTTTGTTCAGTTTCTCCTTCTCCTTCTCCTTAGAACCTTTACAGCTGTATTCTAATTAGGACACTCACTAACACCGTGAAAAAGGCAATTCCTCCTGGAGTATTGCTCTTGAGCGTCCAGAATATCGTCTTGCTGGTTACATTTCAGCTGAAGTGCTGAGTGTTCTTGCTTGATGGTTTCAAGCTCAGCACTTATAGATGCCTGAATTCACGGTAGTCCGAGTGCAGAGCGTCCAATTGTTCCATGCGGTTGGTGTCCCTGCCTGCAGCCAAGTTTGCTTGTTCCAGTCGTTTCAGAAACTCATTCATTCATTCGTTCATTCATTCACTTTTCAAATGAAGATACCTTCTACTGTACTTCCTTCAGAGCCATGATGTTCACTCAGGACGGTGCCGTTACACTTATCAACAATCACTATCACTTGCAATACTAATTGATAGATTACGTGAGGATACAGCTGATGTTAAGCGGAGAACTTCAAAAGTGAACTACACTATGTGCTATCTGTGCGTACATCCTTACTACAACCCCTAAATACCCTCATAACTATGTGCAGAGATCTGTACCCTATATTTGCAGTCATATTTATGTGATTACCCCAATGGAGATCTTTCCCAAACCCTAGGTACTTACAATGATCCCCAAAAGGAACTTTCACCCCAGCAACGCAGCAATTTAAATTAAGAAGACTTTCCCTATTTGTGAAACTCACAGCCTGACTTTCAACCCCGTTAATGATCATAGCATTGCGTATCGTCCATCTCACAACATTGAGATCATTTTGCAGTTGCTCACAATCTTGTAACTTATTTATTACTCTATACAGAATAACCTCATCCGCAAAAAGTCTTCTCTCTGATTCCACTTGTTCACCCATATCATTTATATATATAAGAAAACATTCAGGAATTCCCTTTCTTAATTATTACAGGGTCAGATAAAGATTTGCCTACTGAGCTCGATAGCTGCAGTCGCTTAATTGCGGCAAGTATCCAGTATTGGAGATAGTAGGTTCGAATCCCACTGTCGGCAGCCCTGAAAATGGTTTTACGTGGTTTCCCATTTTCACACCAGGCAAATGCTGGGGCTGTACCTTAATTAAGGCCACGGTCGCTTCCTTCCCACTCCTAGCCCTTTCCTGTCCCATCGTCGCCATAAGACCTATCTGTGTTGGTGCGACGTCAACTAGCAAAACAAAAAAAAAAAAAGATTTGCCTACTCTAATTCTCTGAGTTTCTATCTTCTAGAAATATAGCCACCCATTCAGTCACTCTTTTGTCTAGTCTAGTTGCATTTGATTTTGCCAGTATCCCATGATCTACCCTATCAAATGCCTTAGATAGGTCAATCGCGGTACAGTCCATTTGACCTCCTGAATCCAGGATATCTGCTGTATCTTGCTCTAATCCTACAAGTTGAGCTTTAGTGGAATAACCTTTCCTAAACACGAACTGCTTTTTATCGAACACGCTATAATATAATCAGAAAGAATGCTTTCCCAAAGCTTGCATGCAATGCATGTCAGACTGACTGACCTGTAATTTTCAGCTTTATGTCCATCACCCTTTCCTTTATACACAGCCCATTGTCTTTTTTATATCCCCTGAAACCTTATCAATTCAAGCTGCTTTTCTACTTTTCGACTTTTGTATCTTACTGTAAATGTCATTGTTATAATAAGTAAATTTTAATACATCTCTAGTATTAGTCACCTCTATCTGGAAATTATCCTTCTGACAAAAAATCTGTACATACACTACTGATTGAATACTTCTGCATTTTGAAGATACTCGCATACACATTCCCCTTGTTCATTAATAATTCCTGGAATGTCCTCCTTTGAACCTGTTTCTGCCTTAAAGTACCCATACGTACCCTCCCATTTTTCACTAAGATTTGTATGAACGCCAATTATGCTTGCCATCTTGTTATCCTTTGCCGACTTCTTTGCTAGATTCAATTTCCTCGTAAGTTCCTTCAATTTCTCCTTACTTCCACAGCCATTTCTAACTCTCTTTCTTTCCAACCTGCACCTCCTTCTTAGTCTCTTTACTTCTCCGTTATAATATAGTGGATCTTTACCATTCCTTACCACCCTTAAAGCTACAAACAATTTTTTACATTCCTCATTAATTGCTTTAAACTCATCCCAGAGTCTGTTTACATTTGTATTTACCGTTTTCCACCGATCATAGTTACTTTTTAAAAACTCCCTCATGCCTGTTTTATCAGCCATGTGGTACTGCCTAATAGTCCTACTTTTAAGACCTTCCTTTATATCACATTTATTTTTAACTACAACAAGAACAGTTTCGTGATCAGTAATACCATCTATTACTTTGGTTTCTCTATGGAGATCACCTGGTTTTACCAGCACCACATCCAGAAAATTCTTTCCTCTAGTTGGTAAAATCGATCCTTTTTAGTAGACACATTGAAGACGTCTACGGCGAACATGAGGATGTCAAGAAAACGTGCAATGGTAGTTTGCTTTTGAAGACTCGTGCAGCACTGCAAGCCGATCAGTTGCTTAAGTGCGACCACTTTGGCGAAATCCCCGTCAGAGTGGAGGAGCACAAATCCTTGAATCTGGTTTGCGGAGTCATCTTTCACCGCGACCTTATTTTGAACACTGACGACGAGTTGATGGAAGACACACGTCCGGCGCATTACGCACAAGGTCAACGATGAAAACGTTGCCACTGGTGCCTTCATTGTCTCTTTCAAGTTGTCAGTGTTACCAGAGAAGGTCAAGGTAACAGCTTATCGTTGTGATGTGAGGCCGTACATCCCACCTCCTATGCGATGCTATCAATGCCAGAGATTCGGACATCGGTATCTCGTTCGAATCAGTCTGTGTGTGGTACATGTGGATGAGTAGCTCACGGCGCGGAGGAGTGCACAACTCTGTACAAGTGCAGTAACTGCTCTGGTCTTCATTCTCCTCGGGATCGGAATTGTCCGGCATATCTGAGTGAGAAGAAGATCCAGGAGATCAAGACCCTGGATGGTCTTTCCTACCAGGAAGCGCGCCGTAAGTTTAATTCCACAAATACACCTGTCCGTACACTCGACTACAGCATGATAGCTCAGTCTCTCCCAGGTTCGTCTTTCACGACATTACCCATGATGATCGGTGCGCCCTAGGCGACTGTTGCTCCTCAGAGCAAAGTCACAAAGAGTAAAAGCTCAAAGGGGGGACCACCCCACCTTCGACCACCCAGAAGTCTGTGCCAGCTGGCAGTTCTAAGCCGGCGCAGCAAGGAGGAAAGTATAAGTCTCCCTCCCCTAAGAGTTGGGCGAAAGCGCAAGCGGCATCGTCGACCAGGTCTGGGAAATCATCTCCCAGCCCGTCTAAACTCGTAAAGAAGGCGGCGAAGAAGAACGCCCCTACCGGGCGCTCCCGCACTTCCCCTGCGAAAGGGAAATTATGCCCTCCATCTGGAGGGTATTAGTCTGCGCTAGGATGTACTCCTGCTCCAAAACCTGTGCACTCACCTCGTAGGGGAACTTCCAACTCCCGAAAACCGTCGAAGTTCGGGGCGTCAACCCTGCCGTCTGTCGATGACGGGATGGACATCGAGCTGCCATCTACAGCTACGGATGTAGATGATGATAGTGTTTCGGTTTATGAGCATCTTGTCGCTCACAACCTAACACTCTTTTTATAGTCCACACTATGGCACTGTTACACTGGAATTGTAACTGTTATGACAGGCATCTTGCTGAGCTGTGTCAGCTCATTAGTCAGTTCGCAGCGAGTATCGTTTGTATTCAGGAGACAAACTTCTATCCAGGTCATCATACAGTCTTGATAAATTTCAGACTATACTCGATAGAACGATATTATGCTCATCGGGTGTCCGGTGGCGTTGGTATTTTTGTTCGTTTTGATACCTATAGCGAAATGTTTCCTCTAAGGACACTTTTGTGGTGCGGATACCTCTGCATGTGATAACAACAGTGTGTAACATTTGTTTTCCACCAGGCCAGCCTCTTAACATAATTGATGTCGCTGATCTTATAGATCAGCTTCCTCCTCCCTTTTTTTATTGGCTGATTTTATCGCTCATCACCCCATATGGGGTTCTGAAACGCCTTGCCCCAGGGGAAGGGAGTTGGAAACATTAACAGAGCTGGATTTATGTGTTTTGAACACACGGAGAACCAACTCATTTCAGTGTACGTTACGGCACGTACTCTCTCATAGACTTGCGTCTATGCAGCCGAGGGTTGGTTCTGCTGTTTGGGTGGAATACACATGATGATCTCTGTGACAGTTGACCCTTTTCCCATTATTCTTACTTTGTTGAAACATTAATCCGTCGAGGCTCCTCCACAATGGATTCTTGAACATGCTGATTGGCCAAAGTTCAAATCACTTGCTATCTTTAATGACAAGACCAGGCGGACTGTAGATGGCGATATAACTTATATAACACAAGTTATCCTTGCTGCTGCTGAGGAGTCCATTCCCTCCTTCTCAGGGACTCCTCGCCAAAAACTCGTTCCTTGGTGGAACGAAGAAATTGTAGCAGCCATGAAAGAATGCCGTCGCGCTCATAAACGCTATTGTAGGCAGGCCACTGTGGTCAACTTGGTAACATTTAAAGAACTTCGCGCAAAGTTGCAAATTCTTATTCGCCAAAGTAAGAAAGTCTCATGGAAGAGATATGTCTCGTCTATGACGTCACATACTCCATCTCAAGCGTGGACTAAACTTCGACATATTTCGGGTATCCAAGGTTCATCTTCTGTACCTGGAATTTCCATTGCAGCCAGTATCGTCACTGAACCACTCTCGATTGCTAACCATCTAGCTAGCCATTTCGCGGATGTGCTGGCTCCGGGAATTACCATAGTGTTCTCCTCGCTCTGAAGGAGAAAGGCAGAACGTCATCACCTCAGTTTTGCCATGCATGCTTCAGAGGACTATAATGTGCCCTTTATGGAGTGGGAACTACTTTTGATTAGTATCGCAAATACCATGGTTCTACTTTACTGGCGATAAGTACCATTATGAGGGGCTGTTGACCTGGATTTTCGAGCTCTTTAGACGACATGTATCATCGATTCTGGATTGTGCTTTGAAGACAGTCCCTTGTTCAGTAATACTGTTGTTTTAAGATAGTGCTTGGGAAGGTAGGGCATTGGGGGTCAGAGCCACTGATTGTTAAGTTTATAATCATTGTTCATTTTTTTTTAAATTCTAGTCAATGGATCGATTTTAGGATTATTTTTAACTTTCTGTCTTGTAAGTTTAAACACCAAGCATCATCATAATCATCATTTCCTTTTGTTTCAGATGCAGTGGGGAATATTTATTATTTCATTTCACACACTTTGAATCTTTACATTTATAATTATTTTTTGTTTTGTTTCTACCCAAATGTTAACTTATATTGTATATTCTGCGTCCCATAAGTAATTTTCGATATTTTTTTTTACAAGCTGATTGCTTGTAAAGTGCATGTAATTAGTTCAGGAATGTGATATTTGTGATATTTTATTCTCAGTTAATATATGTTGTATTTTGCAGGGTCTGGAAATATAACCGATCATCTACCAGGGGTTGGTGCTCCTCCTAGTTATTTTCATGCTGGAGAAGGAGTGGATTCATTGAGGTCAGATTTAGGACCTCTTCCTCCAAATTGGGAAAAGGCATATACTGAGCGAGGAGAGGTTTACTTTATCGAGTGAGTTTGCTAAATATTTTATTTTTTGTTCTCTAACATTCATGAAGGCGTGTTGAAAACAGTCTTAACACTGCTAAGATACTTGAAAGCTTTCACTCACTCAATTTTTACTTGACCTATTTCGATGCTGGCTTTTTCCCTTCCTGTACTGGTCACCATGCACTAGGTTATGGAGATATAATGGACTGTACACACTAATGGTTGCAGGTAATACCAGCAATACTTATTTTGATACTTAGCAGTTGATGGGGGGGTGTTCATTTTGGTAGAAATAGATAAATTCTAAAAAATGCAGGATGGTAGTAGATTTTTCCTTGTTCTTCCCAAGATCTCAGGGTGAGCTGTCTACATCAGACTGTCTCCTGTGATAGGTCCACTTGAACTGCAGAAAGAGCATCCAAGAACACATTTCTAACGAGTGGTGTTTAGTCATGACATACTGTATTCTGTTGTCAGCAGTGCACAGTAACAATAATTTAAACAGGTTATGTGTACAGTGGAGAAAACGGCCTGACATTGATAAGTGGCAAAATTATTGATTAGTTCATCTGCTTTTTTCTGATATCTGAAGCCAACTCTTTTCATTTACAACTCAGTTAATTTATAAATGTTAGGTTCTTCAGTCTGCCGAAACTTATTTTGAATAAATAAATTTATAAATTATCTGAGAATGAAATCATATTGTAACAGAATTATACCTGAAAAAGAAAGAACTTAATTAAATTTGAATGACATGTTTAGTTCTTGAAAGATCATCATATTCTATCAAGTCACACTCAAATATATTAGAAATATATAAACGTTAATGTTTATTTCTGTTTATATCACCCACCGAGCTCGATAGCTGCAGTCGCTTAAGTGCGGTCAGTATCCAGTATTCGGGAGATAGTAGGTTCGAACCCTACTGTCGGCAGCCCTGAAAGTCGTTTTGCGTGGTTTCCCATTTTCACACCAGGCAAATGCTGGGGCTGTACCTTAATTAAGGCCACGGCCGCTTCCTTCCCACTCCTAGTCCTCTCCTGTCCCATTGTCGCCATAAGACCTATCTGTGTCGGTGCAACGTAAAGCAACTAGCAAAAAAAAAAAATTATATCCTTATAAACTTTAATTTTGGAACTTACCTTAATGACGTCCTCACTGCTCTCCACTCTAGCACAGAATGGAAGCTATTGCAGTACTGTTACTCTGGCGTTGGTGTAATTCCAGCTGGCTAGTCAGTCCGTTGTCCTTCCGCCATGCCACGCTCACTGCTCTGGTTAGGTCATTGACACACTGTAGTTTACTCTTAGGTGTTTTAGTTCTCCCCTAGTTGTTGTTTTTGTTGTTGCCATCATCATATAAAATTTGTTTTGTAAATTATGGGGGTTCTTAATGGGCATTTAATGGGTTGCCTGTTATACCAGTAATTTTTGGTACGGCATTTTCTGCCTATGCCAACTCTTTTAGAATCGTACTTGCAGTTTTATTATTATTATTATTATTATTATTATTATTATTATTATTATTATTATTATTATTATTATTGCTCTCTTTTTTGAAATCTGGTGTGGAAATTGTTTTTATTGGCCTAAATATATGGCATTGCAGATTTTTACTTGACATTTGAGTTTATTCAAATTGCACTGCCATTTTACACTGCCAGAAATAAATCTTGCAACATCCTCAACTACTGTGTTCAGTGGCACCAGGGTTTAATATGTGCATACCGAGAAGTTGTTGTGTTAGTGATTCATTTGTCGTGGACATCGGCGTTTAGATGATCCTCATGAGACCTGTCTGTGTGCGCTCTGTTTTGACACTGCAGGCAGTAACTTTGCTGAGGTTAGAGGTGAACATTATTTGCAACATTCATTCTAGGGTACAACCATGCCCCGCCGATGAGTATGTGCTGCTGTTGAACATTTGCAGCCATTTTAATTGTTTCACATTTTGGCTTACGGGAAGCTGAATGGACATACCTACGGATTGCTGCACATGTTGGGCACAATGTATTGGTGGTGTGTTGCTGCTTTCAGGAGTGGTCTGTGGAACATTTCCAAACTCGTAGACCAGGCTCTGGACATTAGTGTAGCACAGACGCACGTCAAGATCGACGTATTGTGTGAGCAGTCTTGGTCGACCGAACATCATCCAAAAAATACATCCGGTAACACATTGCACCTGCTGTGTCAACAAGGACCATTGGGAACCATCTGCTTGGAGCAGGATTATGATCGCATGTACCTCTGGACAGGCTACCACTGACACCACAACACCGGTAAGCACGGATACCCTAGTGTCGTGAAAGATTCGACTGGAGAGGTGAATGGTGCTCTGTTGTCTTCAGTGACAGAGTGTAGGTTCTGTCTGTATGCAAGTGATGGACGTACACATGTACGGCATGGACTTGGTGAGCGGCCTATTTCAGAGTGTATTCGTCCATGACATCCAGGTCGCAACCCCAGTCTTCATGGTGTGGGGAGTATTAGTTACAGCTCGTGGTTGCAGTTGGTGTTCTGCAGGGTAACTTAACTAGTGCCTGCTACGTTGCACGTCTTCGTCTCCGTGCTACTGCCATTTCTTCGAGAGGAGGGTAATGTGCTTTTTCAGCAGGGCAATGCACATCCACATAAAGCAGCTGTGATGGAACATGCTCTACGTGGTGAACAACTACTTCCCTGCCCTGCAAGATCAGCGGATCTCTTGCCAGTTGAAAATGTATGGGACAAGAAATGAAATGAAATGAAATGAAATGGCGTATGGCTTGTAGTGCCGTGAGTGTCCGAGGACAGGCTCGCCAGGTGCAGGTCTTTTGATTTAACGCCCATAGGCGACCTACGCATCGTGACGAGGATGAAATGATGATGAAGACGACACACACACACCCAGTCCCCGTGCCAGAGAAATTAACCAATTAAGGTTAAAATTCCCGACCCTGCCGGGAATCGAACCCGGGACCCCTGTGACCAAAGGCCAGCACGTTAACCATTTAGCCATGGAGCCGGACTATGGGACATAATGAAGCTGGAACTTACACGTTCTCCAGAGCCTGCAAGATCCATTGACGAATTACATCAATAGACGCAAGATGCTTGGGAAAATTTATCGCAGGATGGCATTTGGCTCTTTTGTGATTGTTTGCATGCGCAAATTCATGCCTGCTTTGCCGCCACAGGGTGTTACACTGTGCATTAGTGTGACTGTTTGAGCACCCTCCGGTTTGACGTGTGTTTCAGTTGATCTGAATTTATAACCATATACTCCTGTAATGATGAACTGCCTCTCACATAGCTTGTGCAGCTACGCGCTTGTACCTGGGAGATAGTGGGTTAGAAACCACACTGTCGGCTGCCCTGAAGGGGTTTTTCGTTGGTTTCCCATTTTCACACCGGTCAAATGCTGGGGCTGTACCTTAAATAAGGCCACGTCTGCTTCCTTCCTACCTTCCTTCCTTCTCCAACTCCTAGGCCTTTCCTATCCCATCGTCGCCATAAGACCTATCTGTGACATAAAGCAAGTAGGGGAAAAACCTGGCTTGTGAATAACATGACTCTTGTCTGTGAGGATGCTGCATGTTTTTTTTCCAGTAGTGTATTTGCATTATTATTACCAACATAATTTAAATTGTCTTTGAAAACTTCACTTCTGTGCAAGACTTACGGCTGAGATAAATAGAGCAACATAACATATCAACTACTCGGTGGAAATGAGTGAAAGTGCGTTAACATGTTGCCAGAGGTCTCCCACACGCGCATTGAAACTTTGCGTGAAGTCAGCGCGACTATGTCGTCAGATGAGTCTGGTGCCTCAAAATGAATCTGTTGAAACAACGGGACAAGAGAGTGTGAGTCAATTAGCGAGCTGTTACAGTGCACTGTGGTGGTGGTATTCATTACAACATGGACAGAAACAACAGTTGGATGACTTCACATGGGGGAAGAATCATCGGTAAACTGGAAGGAGGACAAGGTGCATACCTGCCAACTTTCCTGAATTAGGCGGGAGACTCTCAATTTCAACAGTTTCTCCCGCCTCCCGATTATTCTCTTATATCTCCCGATTTTAGCTTATTTTTTGGTGAACTTCAAACATTTGTTTTCAAATCCTGCCATTTCAGCTTGTTTACAGGAGTGGCTGGAAGTCCTTCGCTCATTGGGCGCTTTCAAACGAAATATCAACGTTTATTAATGCAATGTTTATCGATCGTCAATTTCTCGTTTTCATGTGCTATGTTCGTTCACATCAGTCTAGTCAATTCTAGAGACTAGTTGTTAGATATGGAGTCTTGTTTTTTTTTTTGTTTTTTTTTAGTAATTTAGTCATAGAATTTCAATGATAACGACTAGTGACTTTTCTAGATATTTTAGAAGCCATTTGGAGACAATTCTGACTAATTTTAATTTATCTCAATATAAATTAAATAAGAGTGTCTGTACATTGCTCAGAATTTATAATGAATGATATTTCTGTACTGGTCATGACCACAGTAACAAGGAAAAATGCACATTTTAATTTTCCGTAATGTCTGTATGTATGTACGTACATACGCACATCATGAGAAAACTGCTTAAGAGAATTTAACAGAAATCGGTATATAAAGTCGGGGAATAAGTCGCTACAATCTAGGCCATAAATAATTGTGTGTAGGCTGAGTGAAATGGTAATTTAGGGGAAGGCCTAAAATTTAATTCTCACATTTATGTTATTATTAGCCCTATCGATAAATATTACATAATTAAAGTTATGTATTATTAAATTTCCTAACAGTTATGTCTTATACTTTTGACCATATGGGCTATGATAATAGAGATAGCCATGAATTTGGATTTTTGTTGGTAAGTCCATATCAGCGCCGAAGTACGAGAAAATGGGTGATCAGGATTTAATGAAAATCGGTAAGTAAAGTCAGTTAATAAGGAACTACAGTCGACGCTATAAATGATTTTATTCACCCTGTTCAAAATGGTAGTTCAGGGGATGGTGCCAAAATTTATTTTTTAATTACTTATCTAATTGGTCATATCAAAAGCACTGGATAACAAAAGTTATAGAGAGTACAGTTTATGATTAAAATTAAATCAAAATCTCTTTATTTGCAAATGAGGTGTCTACCTTGGTGGCAAATGGTACACTAAAATACATTATTGTCAAGCACTAAATATTAAATTAACAAGAAGAAAATTTTCCTATAATACAATATTATACAATTTACGCTAACAATGTTTTCTTTTAAACACACAGCTCATCCTTAATGAATTTATATTGTTTACATAATTATACTTATAATATCTCCTGTACTACTTACAAATATAGTCAACTGATATACAGTATGTGGAATTACTTTAAATGATACTATACAACTGGTATATGATTAATATTTACATTGCATTTATTTATTTACTTTTTTTTTTTTAAACCCGTTCTGGAATCTAAGTAGCATAACGAGCTGCTGTGTCTTAACCGGAGCCCCTTTTGCCACCACTTTTCAGAGTTCCTGAAGGGCCTTCACAGCTACCGTAGCGGTCCCAGGGCCCTCGAAGTCCCCACTGTACTTCACCCCTACAGGCAGTCCCCTACTTTGGCTGTCCAAAGTTCTTAGACCAGGGGATGGAATTAATTTATTCACACACATTTTTTTATTTACAATAACCTGCACTGGTCGAATGCCCTCTAACACTTCATTTATTTTCTCTGTTGTTTATTCTCTTCTTGAATATCTGTACAGATTTTGGAAAAGGATCAAACACTACCCCTGGTAAACTGTTCCACTCCTTCACACCCTTCCCAATGAATGAAAATTTACCCCAATCGCTTCTGCTAAAATTCCTTCTAATTTTATATTTGTGGTCAGTCCTGCCGATATAATTATTTTCCAACTGAAGCCTGTCACGGATATCTCCCCATGCTTCTTCTCTTGTATCCGCTCTATATAATCCTATAAGTCTAGTTTTCTCCCTTCTCTTACTGCCATTTGAGCCACGAATCGCTACTGCCCCCTACCACTTGAGGTCTGACACAGACTAAGCACTTTTGCAGTACATTGTCACCACCATTAGGTAGGAGCCACTAGACAGAAATAGTGTGGTTTGTTTCTCATTGCTTTCCACAAAGCTGTACTATGGCTGTTTTTGCTATTTCAGCCATGCCCATAACTCTCTGAGAAAAGACCCTAGTAGAAATAATGCTTCTCTAGCTCAAATTTCAGTACTGGAAGCACTGCTGCCTACTTCCAGGTTCTACTATCAACCGCTCCTCACCTGGAAATTAGATGCTGTTGAAAACCATTTCTGACCTGAACAGCAGAAGTTTTTATTGTTGGATTTAAATGCCATTTCCTCCATTTGGTATCTACATTGATATCTGTAAGGGTACCTTAACACCTCAGCGAGGGACGACTTTCGCTACCTGGTTACCCTGTATTGTGGGAGGAGTATAGCTCCAAGCAGACGAGTGCAGGCTTTTAGTTAATCTGGCCTAAATGATAAGCGGTTCAGTGAATTTTACCAAAATGATCAGTTTGTTATTAGTGCATACACACACAAACAGCATTATTTACTAGAATTACTTAAGGTCAGTGAAGTGGAGGAATCTCCTGATGCTTTCAAATTGAACAAGATGTATGGCTGAACCAACATACTTACATACACAATACATAAACTACATTAATCTCTTCCACAGTAACTGGCACACATTCATTTACCCTTAATCAGAATGGAAATAACATCCCATGTGACCGCATATGATGTTGGGCATAAATATCTTCTTATTCTACTATCTTCTTTACGAAATTGACAGTAGACAACAACTGAAGATTTTTCACACAGGTTATAATCAGTTCTTTGCACCATTCTGAGACCCATAATCTGCCGTAAACATTTCCCATTGCCCTCTGTAATTATCCATGTCTTCTCACACACACCCACCATCAATAACATTACAGCCAATATTTTCCCATGTATGAAAAACAAAAAATTCTATATCCTAGTCCTTGTTTAACAATACTAAACTTTCTTTATCATTCGGTAAAAGATCGTTAATTTCAAATTTGTGATCACAAGAAAACAATTAACTGCCATGATGTCAACGACAGAACTTGTTGTTTTTTCAGACGCGGTATATCATATGTAATCGATAAAAACTCGATAGATATACACACCAAATGAAGGATCGATGCTTCGTCTTTAGATACATCTTATTACATTTGTAATAGTTCAAGAAATATTCGCTAGATAGAAGCACAAAGCAGAAGCTGCTATGCGCGTGCAATGTACGTCACTCCACGACAGAGAGTATTGGGGGAGTCTGCGTGCAGTGTACGGCACTCCACGTTGAGTGGTTGATGAGAAACCATTCACCTTTCCAGGGTGTCAGTGTATTTTGCACCACCTGACACTCTGCTTTGAGTCTTTGGCTGTACAGTCTACTCCACTACTGCAAGAGGGTTTTCCCTGGCCAGAAAATAAATATAGTTATAGAAGTTATAATATGCATGTTTGCTTCTAGTTAGATGAAAATATTCTATGGTTAAAAACTTGCAGTGTAATGTCTTGGAATTTGAAGAAATGCTTAGAGGATGATGTGAAAAGTAGAAACTAACCATGAAGTGATAAAATTTGAGAAGAAACCTAAGGTGATTGATTGATTAAGAGATGTGAATTTGGTTGTGGTAAACATTTCAAACTCATAAGATCTGAATTCTCTCAGAATGAGGTTATGGTGAGGGAAATCAAATCGAGCCATATCAGAGCTAGTGCAATATGAAGATAAAGTTGGAATTCAAGAGGACAAACTGGGGCAAATATTCATTTATAGGAAGGGGAGTTAGGGATTGGAATAACTTACCAAGAGAGATGTTCAATAAATTTCCAATTTCTTTGAAATCATTTAGGAAAAGGCTAGGAAAACAACAAATAGGGAATCTGCCACCTGGGCGACTGCCCTAAATGCAGATCAGTATTGATTGATTGATTGATTGAGTTGTGCTTATCACAAATTTGTAAATAAAATTATACTTACATTGTTCTGTTTTCAGGCTTATTGTACAGTATTGAGTGTTAGGGGAGGCTTGGAATATCTTAACCCCTCAGTGTCGCAGCCATTTAAATAGCTTCCTACGCCGCGACCGGATGAGATTTCAACTACGCGTGACTCAAATACATCGATTCACTTAAAGCGTTACTACAAGTATAAGAGTATCCCGATTTTCACGAAATTGGGAATTCCTGATGACATAACTATGTACATGCAGATAATTACATAATTCTTTCACATTTCCTTAGTAATTTAGTTCCGTGTGATAGAGTTCGAAGCACTCTTTGAGACAGGGACTCAAGTCACACTCCTGGCAGCAGTACACTGACGTCTTCTTTTCGCCGTGTTTTGAACACAGGATACAATGTCTCTGAGGTTTGGATTTCCAACTCTTGGGTGCTAATTTCCTGATAAAATGTCTTTCCTGCAACCTTGGAACTGTATTATCTGATTCGCGCCGGCCTTGAATATTTCGTTCCCCTCCCTTCCGAGCATATTTTGTAAACAAACCTTTCACCAGCTGAACCCGATAAGGTAATTGCTCAATATTTGTCTCTGTGACCTGTGTGAGTATTAGAGAATTTAGCAATCAGAATTCACCGTTCAAAACTTCTCTTTTACCTGTATAATTATCTATAGTCTCTTACACGAAATTTCCAAGTACTGTTTCCTCCACGTCATCACTCTCATCATTTACCACTGCTACATCATCTATTTCATTATCACTGCTGCTTATACTGTCACTACTACTTCTGACTAAACTTTCACCTGAATTATACAATATTTCAAGCACGTTACTGTCAGTCATACCACGGCTGAGCGCGGCGGGTCACAAGGACTGATGAAGCTGCAGCGAGACCGAAAGCAACAGGACGAAACTGAATGAGGGGAATAACATTCATGACGAAACAAACCAACTCGATACATATTTCAGATAAAAGGCCGAGACAACGTCTTTCAAACGAGATATATACCATGAACAACTGGTTCTCGTATCGTATGACAGAAAGCAGCACTAACTGATGCCTACACAGAGCGCTCTTGGAGGGTTACGAAAATATTACAAGCTGAGAAATAAAGACAAATATAATAAATAAACCGCACTCCTAATGTACAAATGGAGCAAAGAATGTCACACGAAAAGACAAACTTCTCAGATCATCATTCCTTTATTTTATTCTGTGGGAAAGAATGAATCAAACAGACTTTAAAAAAGCAAGAGATTAGTGCTCAGACTTATTTTGACAAATAATTATCCTTGCGAAAACAACTACATTATAACGATTTTTCAATTCTTATTTAAAACACCGATAAACCCGAAAATGTCTTCTTGGAAACAAAACAATTTTCATATCAGTAACTCCAAAACTCTTTGCACTATAGCCATAAATGTGAAACCATGTATGTGTCTATACCACGTATAGAGGTGGGCGACTACGGAAGAAAAGAGGGTCTATACCACGTATAGATATTGGCGCTGAGGGGTTAAGCAAATGTTGGAGGTACAGCTACAGTTGAGAGTGTGATAGCTGCTACATGTAGATGGGGTTAATGACAGTGCTGTATAAGGAACGAGAAAAGAAGGGGGGTAAATTAAGGCTAAAATTGCTGGGGTTGTGTGAAGCATGAAGACCTAATATATTTTATGCTGAATGATTTCAGGGGTAACTGGCATTGAGGCAAGTAATGCTACTGTGCTAGTTGCAAATACAGAATTTTAGAGATGCTTAATCCATTCATAAACACTTGTAGACCAAATGGTTCAAGGCACAACAGCTTGTATTGATAGTACAGCATGTATACATATTTTTCAACTTTCTATACAAGTTTTCTACAGGTTGATTCTGTTTTTCTCTCCCTCTCTACTTTATATGCAGCCATAATTCTGGAACATCGCATTGGTTGGATCCTCGGCTGTCAAAAATCAAGAAAAAGTCTCTTGAAGACTGTCTGGATGATGAGTTGCCATATGGATGGGAAAAGATTGATGATCCTCACTATGGTACATATTATATAGATCACGTTAATAGGAGGACACAATATGAAAACCCTGTCATCCAAGCAAAACGTGCTGCTCAAGATAATGAAGGTAAATTACTAGAAATTTTATTCCTTTCTGCCTCTTCATGTCTTTGGTGTTTTGTTCAATAGTTGAATTTCTTGTTTTAGTTCCTGGTTCCAGTGAAGCTGAAGACAATTCCTATCCCCAGTATATGAAAACTCATAACTCGTCAAGTCAGAGATCTGCATCAGGGACTTCAAAACGTTCTAGTAGTATGTATTAAAATTAATTTCTTTTTCGTAAAGTAGCTTTAAGTATAGTTTACTAATGCGCAGTCTTTTCCTAGAGCATTTTTATAATATTTGATTCTTAGCATCATTTCCTTTGAATGTATACTTGCCGACAAAGGAACATCCCCTGGAAGGTATGGTTGCCCACAACAGGTACAGGTGGGAGGATAGGACATGGTCTTGCTGAGTTATTTTCTATTTCGTTGTCCTTATACGGCCACAGGATATGGCTTGTTGCATTTTTTGGACCTGGTCATAATATAACCATCCAGTGGCCGCATAAGTTGTAATGTAATATCTGCATGATATTTTATCCGGTGGTTGTGTTACAATTTTGTGAACAGCTTCTGAATGTGCAGACTCTGTCAGGCAAGGCAGTAGCCATGCATGCTAAATCGTGCGTTACGATGCTCGCCTCTGGGTTTGAGTTAGAGTCTCAGTGGGGTAACAATGAGCACTGCCTGGCATTGCGAGACCGGTGCTATCACCACTGTACATTCCCAGCTACCTGCTAAATCCGTCCTAGGTGCTGGGCTCAGCGTGGACTTATCGGCTGCAAAGACACCACACCTAATTCTTTATTATTGTGCACTGCTTCTCTATCGAGATGAAATATCTCATAATAATTACATCATAGAATTTCACTGTCCCCTGTTGATGAAGTCAGCTAAGATTTGCATATACACACACAATTATATCTTAGATCACTGAAAGCAGCATTAAATTCCAGTAGAACATTAGCAATACTCCTAGTGTTTTGATAGAAGAAATTCAGCTCACCAGGCTTTGATGGGCCTGAATGTAACGATGTATACCAACAAGATGGTGTATTTGCATAGCGAGAGCCCATGAGGATGTAGCCAGTTTATCTGCTCTCTGGTGGAAAGAATCTTTGCTTGGCGCTGTCCCACTGTACTGCTTGCCGATGAAAGCAGTCATTCAACATGAAATTGTACAATTCGTAATCACCATGACTTCTTCCCATAAGTCATCATATCCCACACAAAACTTAGGCACTTCAAGTTGACGTGAATAAGTTGTAACCACTACTATCGAACACTTTACCACTAATGAGTGAAAACACACGGAACGCACATGATTCAGAACCATACCTCACAGTCATGTTATATAGGAGTATTAGTTAGGGTGAGGCTTTATAGGCACTAAAAACAGTTCAAGTAGGCAAGCATATAGGCTTTAAAATATAATAGCCATGGAAAAATCACACACACACACACTCTCTCTCTCTCTCTCTCTCTTCCGGAGACTGTAGGATATGAAAGGGCTTGGAGTAGGAAGCACTTATGGCCTTGATTAAGGTACAGCACCAGCATTTACCTGATGTGAAAATAGGAAACCACAGAAAGCCATTTTCGGGGCTGCCGACAGCGGGATTCAAAACCAATATCTCCCGAATGCAGGTTGACAGCGTTACCCATATTGCACAGCTACTCGCTCGGTTCATCTTGTGTCATATTTCCTACTTTTACTGTCTCTTTCCAACCTGGATTTGTTGCAGGACCCGATCAGACTCTACCCTGATAGCAGCTACCTTCCCAGGACATGCTCAAGGACATGGCTTTCTTGGCTTCTCTTAAATGCTGGATGCTCCAGTTTTTGCAGTGTGATATAGGCTTCCACCATTGCAGTATACAGATCTGAAGTAAATATCTCCTGGTCACTGTTCACAGTGGTGGTAGAAAGGCTTCATTGGGACAGTCTTCTGCACTCATTTCAGATGTATCGCTGTAGTTTTGTTTTGATGTTTTCTGAAGACTTCTCGCAAGTTCCTTCACCATCCTGAAGGACTCCACAATGGGAATGCCACTCTTTTCTAACTCTGCGGTGGCTCCTGGCAGCTTGCTTAAGTTGGTCTTCAAGAACACAAAATCTGAACAAACACATTGGCAGGTTATGGCTTTTATGGTTTCTCTTAAGTGCTGGATATTGTAATGAAGAATGTTTGTGTAATGTGAGAAGGATCTCTCAACATCACATGCAGTGATGGGACATAACTTCAATGAAGCCAGTTCATGTGGTTTTAGGTCTACCGCTTCACGTACCTCTCTTCTTCTGCACCCATTTGTGATACATCGCTGCAATTTTGTGCTGACCTATGTGGTATTTTTTCATGTTTAATCTGAAAAATAATAATAATTGATTTAAGTACAATGTTCCCACACCTTAACTTTCCATTTCTACTGTTTGGGCTAATTGACAATAATGCTTAACATACATGCAGTTGTTTCATACAAAAAAGGAAAAACCAATTTAGAGAGGATAATATTTCCAAAAGTATTAAAGTATGAAGTGGGAACAAGGTAATTAATTCATAATTTACATAGAAATATGCCCCCCCCCCCTTCTGTGGGCAGGGGACGCAGATGAAGAATACACCCACGGTATGTCCTGCCTGTCGTTCGAGGCAACTAAAAGGGGCAACCACAGGATGATCAAATTAGGACCATGATACTACTTGTAATTAGCACCACCACGCAGGGAACACCATGGGTCGCTTTTACTTTTGCGTAGTACCACTATGTTAGGTACACAATAGGTTTGTGATTAGTAGTGACAATGTGTGCTTCCGGCTGGGTTTTACAGTACCTGTGATTAGTACCACTATATGAGCAACACCATGGTTCTGCCTTGCCTATGATTAGTACCCTCTATGTAAGGAACACCACAGGATAGTACGAGTCCCTGTGGTTAGTACACTTGTGTGAGGAACACCATAGGTCTGTGTTACATATGCGCATTAAACTACCTTGAGTAGTACCATAATGTGTGGAATACCGAGAGTCTACGCTACTTTTGATTAGTACCACAACAATACCATGGTTCATAATTTATAAGTTTCATTTCCGTATTGATTGTAGCTACAACATAAAATTTATTGTGAAGCCTCCACCTTATCAATACATTTGTTTACATACTATCATTCACAGTACCGGTTTCGACCCTTCAAGGGTGATCCTCAGCTTACAATTACAAATATAGTTCTTAAAAAAGCATCACAATGGAAAATATTGTACAGTTGTGACAATTATCCAATTCAACAGACCATCTAAAACAAATGATACAATTAAAATAATAAAATAAGTCCTCTTTTCTTGGATTATAAAAGTATTACGTAGTATAAAAAGACATGTCATTTGCAAATGTTTTTGTTATTTTGATCAGCATAAAAATTGGAACTTGCAATGTTATGTAAACACTGATAGTAGTATTCTTGAAGTGTCCACTATTTTTGCGTTAAAACTTATGGCTAATTGATTAAAACATTTCGGATGTTTATTCTTGCGATAACTATATTGTTGGTTTCACCGTATTCCTCTGCTGGTAGTATGAGCGTCTTGGAATGACTTGGACGCTCTTTTTAAGGAATTGGGTAGTTGTCTAGTTTTCAGTTCGAGGCATTGTCAATATATATGTACAACAGCCAACCAGGCAAAACAAACTGCGTATAAATATCAACATTTAAAAATCAAAATTACAAATGTAGTCAAAAGCATCACCTTTCTAAAAGAATGCCTATCAAACGGACTACTGTAATGTCTAAATTTCTCAAAAAATACGACAACAAACACAGAAACACTAACCAAACCCGTAATACACAGAAAAAGACAAACCAGATTTGGCTAAAAGAAGAAATAAAATTCTTATATGGGAAAAAACAACACCTCAATACACAACTTTACGAAACATACCTGAATGCTTCCCGTGACCTACCAGACAGTTACTGGGACAATTTCCAACAAATAACTAATGAAAAACTAACAAACATAGCCATACAAAAACAGAACACATTAAATAGGAAGTTAAACACATTGAAACAATCACATAGCCAGGATATGCAGAGTAATGCCCCCATTAGACACCATTTGACTAGACCTATCGATAACAACCAACATACATTTCTTCCACCAATGAAAAATCTAACAAATTCGACATTTGATGAAACAGAATCCATTATACTGAGTAAGGGATCCAAACATAATTGGGGAAACAATTCAGTTTACCAAAATATCACTACAATCATTACAGAAACTGAGAATGCCGTAAATAAAATACCTCATGAACAACGCGATGAAATTAGATACGAAATTAAGAAAAGATTACCACAGTATATTAATAAAATCAGTAAGGAGAACAGCAACAAAGGTACCAAGAACAATATACAGATTAAAAAAATTAAACAACAAAATCAAACAGAACAATTTACTAATAACTAAGGCAGATAAAGGCAACACAACTGTCATCATTGACAAAAACGAATACATAGCCAAAACCAAAATCTGTTTTCAAGATGAAACTTTTCAAATCAAAAACAAAGACCCTACTAACAGCATCCAAAGAAACCTAAAACATCACTAAAAAACACCCATTTTCTTCTAAACGAACAAGAAACTGCAAAACTCATTACAGTGAACCCAGGACTACCAACCGCTAAAGCATACCCGAAAATTCACAAAGACAACGTCCCAATGAGGCCTATAATAAACTACAGACCGAGTACAACTTACAAACTGTCACAATTTATCCAAACATTCCTTAAAAAAACACTACGTATTTTTAGCTAAAAAAAACAATACCAAATTCAATAGAATTCTGCAACACCACAAAAGAAATAAAAATAGAACAACACCATAGACTAGCATCATATGATATAATAAACATGTACCCTAACATACCCATGCAAAAAGACATAAAAATAATAGAATCTAATCTCAAAAACCACAGCAAACTCAGTACCCTAGAAATAGAAGAGTTCATTAAATTACTCCATTTTACTATCAACAACAACTATTTTAAATTTCATGACACCATATATCATCAGCAAGGCTTACCAATGGGATCCCCAACATCGGGCATATTAGCTGAAATCTATATAGATTGTATAGAACACCAAGAAATCCAAAAAAATAGACAATATTCTTTTCTGGTGTAGATTTGTGGATGATATATTTGTCATAATAGACAATAGATACACTAATGAAACCAAAATTTTAGAATAATTAAATGCTTTCAAAATTCAAGACATCAAGTATTGTAAAACAAATTGACACTTGACAAAATTATACAACATCAAATTAAGAAGCACGTCACTAAAAACAAAAATTTTTATTCTTAAAAACGCATTTACTATCAACTCAGCATTAATATATATTATGAATCTTGTACATATATATTGACAATGCCTTGAACTGAACACTAGACAACTACCCAATTCCTTAAAAAGAGTGTCTAAGTCATTCCAAGACGCTCATACTACTAGCAGAGGAACACGGTGAAATCAATAATATAGTTATCGCAAGAATAAACAACCGAAATGTTTTAATCAATTAGCCATAAGTTTTAAAGCAAAAATAATGGACACTTCAAGAATACTATTATCAGTACTTACATAACATTGCAAGTTCCAATTTCTATGCTGATCAAAATAACAAAAACATTTTATACTATGTAATTATTTTATAATCCAAGAAAAGAGGACTTATTTTATTATTTTAATTGTATCATTTGTTTTAGATGGTCTGTTGAATTGGATAATTGTCACAACTGTACAATATTTCCCATTGTGATGCTTTTTTTAAGAACTATATTTGTACTTGTCAGCTGAGGATGACCCTTGAAGGGTCGAAACCGGTACTGTGAATGGTAGTATGTAAACAAATGTATTGATAAGGTGGAGGGTTCACAATAAATCTTATGTTGTAATACCATGGTTCTACTTTCCTAGTGATAAGTACCATTATGAGGGGCCGATGACCTGGATTTTGGACCCCTTTAGACGGCAAGCATCATCATTAAATCGGTATTGTGCTTTAGAACAATCCCTTGGTCAGTAATAATATTGTTTAACGCTAGCTTCTGGGAATGTGGGGCATTGCGGGTCGGATCCACTGATTGTTTTAACTTCATATCCATCCATTCATTCTTCGTCCTCACGTTTTGAATTCTGGTCAGTGGAAGATTATGGATTTTTAATTGTCTTTACATTTCGTCTCATTTTGTGCCATTAGGGGGCTAATGACCTAGATGTTAGGCCCCGTTAAACAACAAGTATCATCATCGAACACAGACGAAGAATACACCCACGGTGTCCCCTGTCTGTCGTGAGGTGACTAAAAGGGTAGCACCCCTTTTGGGTGGGGGACGCAGATGAAGAATACACCCACGGTATCCCCTGCCTTTGTAAGAGGCGACTAAAAGGGACGACCTAGGCGCGGACGTGGATTGCGGTTTGGTATAATGTGTAGGACGCCCTGTGGATGGGAGGGGCTGAATACATTCAGAGGGAATCGAGAATCTTCATTTGCCATGATGATAATTTAGTACTTATTATTACTAAGGCTAAATGAACATACACCTTTTATTAAAACTTAATACTAACATTATGCATTTCTAGGAATTCAGACGTATTATAAAATGGATTTTCTATTAACCAATCATACATTTTTCTTTTAAAATTACTTAATGGAGTGGACCGTGCAGATAGTGGTAATTTATTAAATAATCTTAAACAACTGATTTTATGTGGGTGAGCAGTTTTTTACAGCCTGTGAATTGGGATGTCAATGTCTACTTTGCCCCGAGTATCATGAAGGTGAATGTTTTCCCTAGTACTGAATTCATTTATGTTGTTTTTAACATATGTCAAAGATATATAAATATACAAATTTATAGTTGTCAGTATTTTAAGCTTAATGAAGAGAGGTCGACAGTGGTCATTTGCACCAGCCCTACACATTGTTTGGACAACCTTTTTCTTTGGATAATCCTAGTGTAAGAAATTGAGTTTTATCCCGATCGCACAACAGCCTATTGGATGAAAACCAATGCATTGCTGTTGCAAGAGCTTCCTGTGACATCTGATTCAATCCTGAGTTGCTCTGGTGTTTTGTAATTAACGTATCGTCCGCATACTATATAAGAGCATGGCATTTGACATTTTGCGGTAATTCATTGACTGCCAGAATGAATAAAAATGGACTGAGGACAGAGCCCTGTGGTGCTCTGGTTGTAACTTTCTTCAAAGTGGAATACTTTTTTTTTTTCTTTTTTAATTGAGACAAACTGATATCTGTTATTTAAGTATGACTTAATTATGTTCATACATCTCAAACTTTGCAAGTAAACTTTCATGATTAACACAATCAAAAGCTTTACATAACACCAGAGAGATCACCTGCTTGTTTTCAAAAGCTGTTAATATCTGATTAACAATTTCAAGAACAGCAGTAGTAGTATATTTACCTTGTTGAAACCCAAACTGACAGTCGGATAGATCAGATGTAATTTCAACCCAATTGAAAGTGTTTTGGCTGGGGGGTTGATTGTGATGAAAGTCACTCGCAGCTGTACCTGTTGCCTTAATTTGATCTCCGATTTCTTTTACAGAGTTAAAAAAATTATTATTCAGTTTTCCGGATCGAGAAATGTCTCTCCAGTTCGAGTAGGAATGTTTTCTTGTACTATAACATCCCATACCGCCTTGCATTTGTTGGGTGCATTCTCAATATATTTTCTTTTATATAACTTTTAACAATTAAGATAAGCTTCATACACGCCATTCTGCTCGGTTCCTCCTTGACGAGAGTTCTCGGTTCCTCCTTGACAAGAGTTTTTATAAATTCTCCACAGCAAAAGCATTGTTTCTCTATACTGAGTCAATTCATCAGTATATCAGTTCAACTTCTTGCTTTTAAGTTTACCATTATGACTAATTTTTACCAGTGGTGAACATGAATGCCACAGTTGAACCAATTTATCTAAAAAGTTTCCAAATACAGTTTCAATGTAATTTTCTACCATTTGAAATTCAAACACAAAGCTCCAGTTAATTTCTTTCAGGTTTTCAATAAATATGTTAATATAATCATCACCCTGACATTTTACCCATATCAGAACAGGTTCTTATGTTATGTTATGTCTTATGTTCCTTTGATATCGCGAATGTGTACTCAAATATACCCGTTAACGAAACTGTCACCATAATAAAAAACCACCTCTCCAAACACAGCTCATTAAGCAAAATTGAAATAGATGAATTCATAAAGTTACTAAGTTTTGTTTTACACAATAATTACTTCACTTTCAACAACAAAATATATAAGCAAGAAGGCTTAGCTATGGGAGACCCAATCTCTGGCATTTTAGCGGACATCTACATGGACAATCTAGAACACAATAAAATAGTAAAAAACACTAACGGACTCAGTTTATGGCTCCGTTATGTCGATGACACATTGGCAATTATTGATAAACAGCTTAACAATAGTGATAACATCCTAACGTTTCTCAATGATTTAGAGGATAATATAAAGTTCGCAAAAGAAAACGAAAACAACAATTCAATCAATTTTCTAGACATCAAAATCACGCGAGTTATGAACAAATTTGATTTCCAAATTTACCGCAAGCCTTCATTTACCCAATAACTACAAAAACGAATCTTTACACCCAAATTCCCGTAAACAAGCCACTTATTACAGTTTAGTGTACAGAGCATTAAAAATCCCTCTTTCACCGAATAATCTAAAAAATGAATTAGATTTCATAAAAGAAATAGCCAAATTCAACGGGTTCAATCTAGATATGATCAACGAAATCATTAATAAAGTCAGACTAAAAGTAACCACAAACCTTTCTCCAACAAAACCCAACAAACCAAAATTTGCGAAATTCACATATACCTACCCAAAAATCCATCAAATCACCAATCCCTTAAGAAAACATGAGGTAAAAATCGCTTACACAACGCAGAATACAAATCGAAATTTAATTTTTTAATCACAACTCAATCAATTCAACAATAAATATTCAAGCTCAGGTATATATAGACTTAAATGCTCCGTATGTAATTTTTCTTATGTTGTCAAACTGGCCGCTGTTTTTCAACTAGGTACGCAGAACATTGTAACGCCCAAAAACATAATAAATTCTCTGCGATGAGTAACCAGATGAAAGAAACAGGTCACAAATTCACTACAATAGATCAGGATTTACAAATTTTAAAAAGAATCGAAAAAGGTAAGCTCATGACAGAATACGAAAACTTATACATCTTCTTAGATCAACAGTTTAACAAAGACAAGAACTTAAATAATGTAATAGATAACTAAAGTCCTCTTTATGAACAGATTTCAATTCTATTACAAAAACCATTCCTTCTGAATAATTTTTACAAAATATTTAACACCAAATCAGTAAACACGCCCACCAATCCAACACACACACCAACCCCCTCCCCTCCTTCCAATGCCGACAACTCCTCACGCGCAGCGAATGGGCCCTCAGCCACGCCTTCTCAAGCTCAACCCCCTCCACCAAGACTTCACAAATACAACACGCGTAGTAAGAGCTCGGCGACTGCCAGTTACTCTAAAACTCTCAACGTAAACTAACATCTCAGCGGTCAAAGGGGTAAGTGTCAACACTCCAAATTTAACTTCCACTATTCGGCCCCTTAATTCCAATTATGGTAATTCATTAAATTTTCAAATTATCTCTTTAATTACAGAACTCATCATACCTTTGGCTAATCACCGAATGACAACAACGTTCCCTTCCAACTAACACGCTTAGCTAAACACGCTCAACAGCAACATCACAAACTCTTACCACATCATAGGAGATGGTCTAATTGACGCCTACAAAGATTTCAATATAGCGTACGGCACCATCATTTCCAACTAATATCATCTCAAAAGGAACCAGGCAATAAAAATAACAACTCTTCAAAATCTATAAGCAAAAAAATGAAACTCAACATTTATTAACTGTAAGAACCAATGACCATTACCATTGCTTAACTTTCCATTAAAAAAAAAATTTAACAATACGCCATTTGACAACTAAATGGAATGTATTTTCTGATTTTTATCTTCATTGTAATATCTTTTATTATGTCATAATCCTTAAACAACTGCCATGTTTTAGACACCAATATTATCACTAATATTGTCAAATAACAGCATAATACATTTTATATTGTAATAGTTGTTTAACAGTCTCCAATATATTTTATACAACATAGTTTTTAACAGCATTCATAGATTATTTCCAATCAGGTACCTGATCTATTCTAAGGTGTAAAATATGGCTGATTATGCCCACTATTGATGGGCGAAACATGTACCATCTAATATACTAATTTCATGTCAACAATTTTAATAAGGACAATGTCCTAATTTTTTAAAAATTGTATTGTATTGAATAGGTGGATGAATATTAAAACATACAAGTGTTATTTAATGATTTGGTTTCACGCGCGCGATCGGTTTCTTCCAGAATTGAATTATTTAGGGTAGAAAACCTATTTCTGATGTTTATTTCCGGAAATTCAGTTGTAGATTTCTTCTTAGCTGGCCATCCATGAACTACTTGACACCACGTGCTCACGTTTGTTACTATTACCGGTATATCACTTGAAGAATGGTCAGTTCTGTATTCTGGTGATCGCAGTCTTTATTTTAATTCTTGATTTTCTACTTTAAGAGCCCCATTGTCCTTTTGTAGAATGTTTATAATTTCTAATGCAATTTTGTATTCCTCATTGTTTATTTCCGGTGCTTCGTCAACGCCGTCGCCAACTACAACATTCCGAACACACTGCTCACAAATCCAGTCAATATTTTCATTATTTTTTACGTCTCTAGGGCAATTTCCGCACTTATAATGCCACCATCTATCACACGAATCACGCAACATTCCATTTTTCACTAATCTTACACATTTTCCGCACTTTTTGTCACATTTTACGATTAATTTACTTCGAGGATAAAACACCACATCGTCTTTACTGGGATGTTAGGAAAAACTTAAAACGGTCCACCTTTTCAATACAAAAATGTTATATTTATTTATAACATGTATTTGCACTTGGAACTAGTTTCGACGCTGTGTTTGCGTCATCATCAGCCAAAATGTGGGAAATAGGCAAGATGTAGGCATTTATATTACACAAGGCGTTACATTAAACAATACACATCTTATAAGGAGATAAAAACAGGGACGAATGTAGAAACAAATGAATCGTTGAGAAAACAAAAGTTATACATATTAAAAATAACCTTAACCACATATCTTGCAGTGCGAAAGTGTTCTTCTTGAATGATTCCTGAATATAAAAAAACACACGCGCACACATTTCTGGAGAGCCAGCAGGCAGGACAAAGTAAAGTGAAACCTTAAGAGTTCTTCTGAGAAGAGTTCCTCATTTTTTCTATGTTCCGACTGACTAATGAAGTCTCCCTTGAGTTCCTGATAAACATACACAACAGGAAATTAAACAATACACATCTTACAAGGAGATGAAAACAGGGAAAGTTCTACATATTAAAAATAACCTTAACCACACATCTTGTAGTGCGAAAATATTCGTCTTGAATGATTCATGAATACAAAACACACGCGCATACATTTCTGAAGAGCCAGCAGGCAGGAAAAAGTAATGTGAAACCTTAAGAGTTCTTCTGAGAAGAGTTCATCATTTTTTATGTTCCGACTAACTAATGAAGTCTCCCTTGAGTTCTTGATAAACATGCACAACAGGAAATCCTCCTTCACTTCCAACAATAGCTATAAAGACCACGGTAAATTTCATTTTTAAATATTGTGCAGAGACGTGAAGGCATGATCTTGAATATAATATAACTCCTTCATTTAACCCAATTTTTTACACAAGGTGTTACATTAAACAATGCACATCTTACGAGGAGATAAAAGCAGGGACGAATGTAGAAACAAATGCATCGTTGAGAAAGCCAAAATTATACATATTAAAAATAAGTTTAACCACACAACTTGCAGTGCGAAAATATTTGCCTTGAATGATTCCTGAATACAAGACGCACGCGCACATATTTCTAAAGAGCCAGCAGGTAGGAAAAGGTAAGGCGAAACCTTAAGAGTTCTTCTGAGAAGAGTTCATCATTCTTTCTATGTTCCGACTAATTAATGAAGTCTCCCTTGAGTTCCTGATAAACATACACAACAGGAAATTCTCCTTAACTCTCAACAATAGCTATAAAAGACCAACGGTAAATTGTATTTTAAATACTGTGCAGAGATGTGGAAGCATGATCTTGAACATGATATAACTTCTTCATTTAACCACCTTTGAAAGTTTCTCTCTATATTACATAGCTTCATTAACACACCATTCTGTAGATGCACAAAATAATCTGGTAATCTTCACAGGTCCGGTATTCAGCTCGACAAGAATATGAAATATGTATTAAGGAATCTTTGTTGAGAGTGTGGAGGTTGACTGTGCCAGTATTTGTGGTCTATTGTTGCAGCGTTACGTGTAGGGTGGGGGCAGGTTTCTATGATGTTTATTGCGGGACATGAGGCGGTAAAGCTATGGCGCGAGATGAAGAGGAACAGAGCGTGTTGGATAGTTTAGGTCTGGGCAGCGGCCGTTGTTGGATTAGGAGGGGAGAGGGGTGGAGCGGTAGGGGAGGAGGAGTGGAAGGGGGGGAAGTATGGAGTGTGATGTGGTGAAAGTGTGTGGCGTGACAAAGTATTATGCATAATCTGAAAGACAGATCTGTTTTTCGGGATATTCATGTTTTTGAAAAATTCAATGAGAAAGTCTAATAGGATCTTTGGTTTCTCTGAGATATCATTTAAGTTTAGGTTGGGATTGAAATATTGGTCTAAATGAATATAGAGGTTTTCAGTGACGTCTAGGAAAGAACCTTTGTTTAGAATATCTAATACCTCAAGATCTTGATTTATTTCAGTAAAGTTGTGCTTAAATTCTTTTATATGTAGGCCGACCGCGGAAAAACGGTTGTGTTTTATGGCATTGACATGTTCTGCATATCTGATTTTAAAGCTGCGTCCTGTTTGCCCTAGGTAAGAACTTTTGCAGTCTTGGCAAGAAAACCTATATACACCTGATTTAGAAAAAGGACTACTTTTATTTATTGATGAAGAGTTGTATAGGATCTCTGTGCTTCTGTTGTTAGTACGAAAGGCTATTTTAACGTTGTGTTTTTTAAAAACGTTAGTGACGTTGTAAATTTCTTTATTGAAGGTAAATGTGGAAAACGTGGCAGTGCTAGTATTGTCTTTTATTAGGGTGGTTTTTGGGCGGTGTCTGAATTTATTGATTATTCTTTCAATAAAGGATTCATTATATCCATTGAATTTTGCTATAGAGCGAATGGTGTTCAATTCTTTATTTAAGTTTTTTCTTGACATCGGAATTTTGAATGCTCGGTCTACTAAGCTATTATATGTAGCCGCTTTGTGTGTTTGGGGGTGTAGCGAGTCATTTCTTATAGTAGTGGCCGTTTGAGTGGGCTTTCTATAGATACTATATGTGAACGAAGAGGGGTGCCTGTTGATTGTTAGGTCTAGGAAGTTGGAGTTGTTTGTCTCGTATTCTAAGGTAAATTTAATGTCATGATCAATATTATTAAGGTTTTTGAGGGTGGATGGTGCGTCTATGGAGCGTTCATCTAGGATTATAAATGTGTCATCTACGTACCTAGCCCAGAATTGGATATTAGCAAATTTGATGTTATTGTCAATGGCGGTGTGTTCTAGGAAATCAAGGTAGATCTCTGCTAAAATTCCTGAGGCTGGTGAACCCATAGCCAAACCATCTTTACTGGGCGCGATTTTCAAAAAGATCCCTGACTGTCATAGAAGATGACTGAAAGGGTCATGTGGCCAAGGTCCCCTCTTTATTTTTTATTGTTTTTTGAGGGTTGGTTGTAGACCAATTCAAAATTCTTGATGTGTGCAGCTCAGAGATGGACCTCTTATGTGTGCGATTATGCCCGAAAGCCCGCTTGTTACCACTCAGGCATCGGCGGGTGACTGGAGGAAGGTAGTCCTGTTGCTCATCGGCTCAGTCGTCCCATATTAGGCATCGTCCAACATCAGATCCCGGCCACTACAGGCTATGACCAGGTGGTTATTGCCTTGGATGCTTTCGGGCATGGCTTCGAAACGTCTTCAACCTGCCCAAGGTGGTCCCCAACTGAAGTCTTCAACTTGTGATTCCTTGAGGGGTCCAACCCCCTAGGAACAAGCGCAGCGTAAAGGAATGGGATCCAGCTTCCCTAGGTTTCTGGTTGCTACCTGAACTGATGGGAGTGACTTCAAGCTGGTAAAGTCTCTTTTGTTTAGCAGGCACATAGGTGTCTACGGCGAACTGGAAGACCTGAAGAAAATGCTCATCAGTAGTTTGTTGTTAACAAGCTGATCTGTTGCTCAAGTGCGAACACTTTGGCTCATGCCCTCCAACTGGAGGGTATGAGTCTGCTCCAGCAGGTACGCTTGCTCCAAAACCTCCGCGCTCCTCTCGTAGGGGAACATCCCGCCCCCGGAAAGTGTCGGAAGTTCTGTTCGTCGGTGTCACCATCTCTCGATGTCGGGATGGACGTCGAGCTTTCATCTACATCCATGGGTGTAGATGTTGATATTGATAGCGTTTAGATTTAAGAGCATCTTTTCGCTCATAACCTGACAGTCTCTCTTTTAGTCCACACTATGGCACTGTTATAGTGGAACTGTAATGGTTATGACAGGCATCAGCCCATTAGTGAGTTTGCAGCGAGTATAGTCTGTGTTCAGGACACAAACATCATACCAGGTCATCATACGGTCTTGAGAAATTTCAGACTATATTCGACAGAATGATATTATGCTCACCAGGTGTCTGGTGACGTATTTTTGTTCGTTCTGATACTTGGAGCGAAGAGGTTCCTCTAAGAACCCCACTGGAAGCAGTTGCGGTGCGGGTGCCACTGCCTGTCATAGCAACAGTGTGTAAGGTTTATTTTCTACAAGGCCACCCTCTTAACATAAATGATGTCACTGATCTTACAGATCGTGTCCGG
Organism: Anabrus simplex; assembly: GCF_040414725.1. Lineage (NCBI taxonomy): Eukaryota > Metazoa > Arthropoda > Insecta > Orthoptera > Tettigoniidae > Anabrus > Anabrus simplex. The sequence continues at coordinate 312,376,801 of NC_090266.1, forward strand.
GAGATAGTAGGTTTGAACCCCACTGTCGGCAGCCCTGAAGACTTTTTTCCGTGGTTTCCCATTTCCACACCAGGCAAAGGCTGGGGCTCTACCTTAATCAAGGCCACAGCGGCTTCCCTCCCATTCCTAGGCCTTTCCAGTCCCATCATCACCATAAGACCTATCTGTGTCGGTGCGATTTAAAGCAGATCTTAAAGATCAGCTTCCACCTCCCTTCCTATTATCGGGCGATTTTATCGCCCGCCACCCCATATGGGGCTCTGAAACGCCTTGCCCCAGGGGAAGGGAGTTGGAAACATTAGTAACAGAGCTGGATTTATCTATTTTAAACACAGGTGAACCAACACATCTCAGTGTACTGTACTAGGAATGCCTAAGGTCATATTTGTTCCTGGGACTTAGCTCATTATTTGATCAAGTATTGGAAATAGCACGGCTTGAAACAGCTGATCGCAGCATGTAGGTTAGCGAGACAATGTAAAGCTTGGAGCGAGTGAGAGGGAAGGGTACACGTCATCGGCTGTGACGTAGTTGCCACATTTCACCGACTCGCCTGGAATATTCTGGATCATTGTTAATATCTCGGCAACCAGTTGAGATATTAAAATTTAAAGCACTTCACTATGAAGATCATTAATTAGATGTCATCATATTAAAATTTCATGTTAATCGGCCTACGGGTTACCGAGAAATCGACTTGTAAGGAAACACAATTTTCTGCAAGTGAACTGCATTGGCCTTGACTCTGTGTGTGAAAGAGAGTTGGTCAACGAAGCTAGATTAGTTAAGCATCGTAACTCAACCATGGCGGTATGTCGAACCGACATTATACGGGTCGCGAATGTGGAACTCCATCGTCCGTAATACTGTTCGCCGGACTTGCGAAAGTTTCAATCGTGCATTTATACTTGGAAATATTCACTGTGTGCCGAAAGTAATTCGGACTTATACATTTCTTAACCTGTGCTATGGTGAGCTTTAAGGTTTAACCAATGCTACATGAGACTTGTAAAAATTCACTACAGATGATAATGTAACTTGAGCATTTGGCCAAGTTTTATTCAGATTTAGGAATTTCGTATCTGTGAGATAACTTAGTAGAATTCTTGATGTCTTGAACTTGACATATTTTCGGTGATTAGATTATCGAATGTGATGTATTCCTGAAGAGTCATACAAGACCCTTCACTGAATATTAAGGCCATTTATCAGTAAGTTTAGACAATACTAACATAGGTGAAGGAAACTGACAGTTATTATTTACTTAATATTTGGTGTAGCAAACATTCAAGAACATTTAAACATATTTGTGTGCGGTTAACTAACTGCGACTTGCACTTCACAATACGATGATATTTAATATCATTCTCAACTAAATAACGTAAATATAAAGAGACTGTGATTTTATTTTGTTGAACATATAATAAACTTACTATAAACTGTAAATAATGTAAAGAGAAAAACTGTGCTATGAACTGTGCTATAAAACAGTATTTCGAACCAAGGACTATACTTCAGAACCCAGAACTGTGCTTTTAATTCAAGGTGTCGAATATCTTTACTGTAACTGTGTTTTGAGTTCAACTTAAGTGATCGACTGTGGCACGAACTGTAATACAAACTATGATACTCAGTTCTATAGTTTCTGATTTCAAACAGATAAAATCGTATTAATTCAACACTCTTTAAAAGTCAAAGTGTCAATTGAACTTTCTCGTGTCATTACGATCTAACGCGTGACAGAGAAATCTTTACTGAGTGTTGCTTTCACCATATTAACCTGAATGAGATATGACGTGGGACGACGCGGGAGATGGCACAAGATCCGACGCTCGACGACGCGGAAGATGGTACATCACTACATCAGTGGAATTCATCGATGTTGTACTACACCTCATCAGTTCCAGCTTGAATAACATCTCAGGTGATATGATTGCATTTAATCAATACTATTTGAACTATAGAGACAGTGATAAATCTTGAAGTCATTTCAAAGGTGTTAAATTCAGTCACTAATTCATAATACGACTTTGTGAGTTGAGTAACTTTATTTTCAAGTGAACATTCAAAGAACTCTGAAATTCATAATTTTCAGTGATAATTTTTTCTTAATATTCAAGTGAATATTCAAAGAACTCAGAACTTTAAAAAGTTTTCCCATAATAATTTTATATAACTGCTCAGTGATAACAATTCTTAAACAGACTGTAGGAATTTCATTAGAAGGACTATAGGTTTCAAGAACAGAATAATTTAAGTGTTGTATTGAATTTACGAATGATATCATATTTTTTGAAAAGGCTCTAGGAAATCTGAAAGAAACATTCATTTTCATGAAAGTGATTCATTTTCGTTTACTACAAAAATATTTTGAGATTTTGAAAGCACAAATAACAATTCTTAGGAGAAAGAAGTTGCTATTAATTTGGTTTTACCGGATAAAATAATAGGATTTTCTGCATCTCAGATAAATTGAATAAAGCTAGCATGAGGAATGAACCATGTATTATTTCGCACTGGAAGTATGTTTCTCTGTGCCAGTTCCTAAGAACCGCTCACTTCCTAAGATCCATCTCATGCATCTGTTCCAACATCTTTTCCTGGTACAGTACATTACAGCACATCTCACATAGAATCAGCTGTCCTTCCCATATTAGCTTATTTGCCATTTGTTGGTCATGCTTCCTGTTGTTCGCATTTCCTTCCCAATTGACATTTGGTAAGTTCAGATCCCCGCTACAATCGCATTCCTTTCCATGTTGTTTCCCACATAGCTGATTATCTTACCAAATAATTCTGAATCCGTGTCAGCGCTACCCCTTCCCGGTCTGTATGCTCCAAAGACATCAAGTTGCCTTTTATCTTTAGAAATGAGCCTTACACCTAGAATTTCATGTTCCTCATCTTTAACTTTATCGTAGCTTACAAATTCTTCTTTCACCAGAATGAATACTCCCCCTCCCACCATTCCTATCCTATCTCTACGATACACTCTCCAATTCCATGAGAAAATTTCTGCATCCATTATATCATTTCTCAGTCATGATTCAACTCCTATTACAATATCTGGTAAATATATATCTATTAAATTACTTAATTCTATTCCTTTCTTTACAATACTTCTACAGTATAACACTAACATCTTTGTCACCTTTATGACTTCCAGATCTTTGTACCCTTATCACCGCTCCCTACACAGCCCTGTTTCCCTGAATGTACCTCCTTATTACCCTTCCAAACAAATTTCCTAACTTATACGTACCACTGCGGTTTAAGTGAAGGCCATCTGAGCGCAGATCCCTATCTCTTACCCACCCATTAGGATCTAGAAATTTCACTCCCAGTTTCCCACATACCCACTCCATAGTCTCATTCAAATCCCCAATTACCCTCCAGTCAGTATCCCTCCTACACAGAATTCCACTGATAACAATCTCTGCTTCCTTAAACTTCACCCGTGCTGCATTTACCAGATCCCACACACCCCCAACTATGTTGGTACTTATATCAGCTTGCCTTACATTGTTGGTACCAACGTGAAACACTACCACCTTCTCCTTCCCCTCCTCCCTCTCTTCTACTTTCCTCAACATCTGCCTCAACCTAATTCCTGGATAACACTCTACCCTTGTTCCCTTTCTTCCACACACTTTCCCCACATGTCTAATGATGGAATCCCCCATGACCAGAGCCTCAACCCTATCCACCTCATTTGATCCCCTCCTCTCCTAGTCAGCCCTATCATTCCTGATAGCTGCAGAAGCTACTTCCTCCTCCCTTTTCTCCTTCCCATGACCCTGTTCCACCTGTCTTTTCCTGTCCTCTACTCTACATTTCCCTTTCCTACCTTTTCCCTTCCTCCTACTTCCACACATCTCAGCAACAGTTCCCTGTTCCTCATCTTCCCTCTGTTGCTCTACCTGGAGTGGCTCGTACCGATTTCGCACAGACACCTGTCATGAATTCTGATCTTGAATAGAGCCCTTAGCCTGCAGTCTCCTTCCCCTTAGAACATTAGACCACCTGTCTTATACAACTCCCCCCTTTCCTTCCTCTCCCTCTTGTACACCTACTGTAACCTGTACATTGTTTGAGGGAGGCCTATAGTCTTTCCTGTCTTCTGTGAGAATCCTAATTATCTCCCTGAAACTCTCCAATTCCTCCCTCATACCCCTCATGCGTCGCCACACCCGCAATCCCTACACTTGCTCTCCTTAGCCATTCTTTACGGAATAATGAGAAGAAAATAAAAAAATAACTTATTCTGTGCGAAATAAAAAGGAAAGGAAGGAAATGTTGTCTATAAAAATGAAAGGAAATGAAAGGATAGAAATATTGTCTAGGATAGTTCAGAAAGGTCACACAGCCACAAGGTAATTAATATAAGCTACCGCTACACTACAGTACTACGTAGTTGTATGAATTTTTTTCTACAACACCCTAACAGAATGAAAATTGCTGTTAATTACTGAAAACCGAAGGTAATACACAAGAATTAGGCCTACACAGTTCTAAACTGCAGTTAAGTCTACCCTAATTACTGCAAGAGAATTCTAGTAAGAGAGTTTGTACAGATACCACAGATACTATAGATACTACACAAATATTTCACAGTAATAGAATAAACACTCTGTTTTATAATAAGATACCTACTATAATAAAAAACAAACCAAACTCCATGGCACTACAGCCCTTGGAGGGTCTTGGCCTACCAAGCGACCGCTGCTCAGCCCGAAAGCCTGCAGATTACGAGGTGTCATGTGGTCAGCACGACGAATCCTCTCGGCCGTTACTCTTGGCTTTCTAGACCGGGGTCGCCATTTCACCGTCAGATAGCTCCTCAATTCTAATCACATAGGCTGAGTGGACCTCGAACCAGCCCTCAGGTCCAGGTAAAAATCCCTGAACTGGCCGGGAATCGAACCCGGGGCCTCCGGGTAACAGGCAGGAATGCTACCCCTACACCACGGGGCCGGCTGTTACTATAATACACTAGAATAATTTTAAACTACGTTCAGACGTATCCTAATTACAATAGGTTATTACTAAGCACAAATAGAATTGAAAATTGCAATTAGGGCGAAAGTTTGAAATTCACAAGATCTACCATCCTCGAGGATTATCAACAAAGTTAAATGCGTAGACAGAAGATTGTTAGTACTACTTTATCGTACTATGCTCTGATATAAATGAAACCTTGCATTTGGTTAAATGCTAAAGTATCAAATCGGTTACCATACACAAAGAAAGACACGAATATAACAGGCAAGATACTATATAATATACCGTATCTTCACTACAATATTCTCAACTGAAATGTGTTTGTGATTATTACAGCTGGTGGATTACTATTATTTTCCCTACTCCATGGGACGGAGAATAAAAGTGTGCTTAATTACTCAACAATACATTTTCTACAATAATTTCTCAAAAAATTTTCTGTTAAAACTACTCCTACTCCAGGGACTTGAATTGCAATTACTGGGATATAGGAACTTTATTATTATTAGCTAACCGCTCATAAATACTGAAAAATCAAGGGAGCGAAATATAAATTATGGATACTTTAACTACCTACTTAGAACTACAAATGATTGGAATACAGGATCATCTGATTTTATTTATATTTACTTGACTTCACTACACCAACAATGCAATATTTGAATATGAAGAGCGACAGTAATCAATAACAATAAACTTTTCACTATTTCGCCAGTGAAATACTGTATATTCTGTTGAAATCCTTTCTTTAAACAAAATTTACAACAGTATCACGTTATTTAAAGAAGTTATTACCTTCGTGATTGGTAGGACAGTTGAACTACTATTTAAAATACCCTGTCAATTACCTGCACTAATATAACCACTGCTGAAGTTACGACTCTTTAATATCCCATCTTTGTAAGTATTTTATCAACAAACCTACTGATATTTTAATAATAATATTTTTAAAAAAGGTGTGACCGTACTCTAGTACACAACGGGGTAAAACAGGCAGGACTCCTAGTAATCACCGACCTCTTCACAAGATGGATTGAGGCCTTTCCAATACCAGAAGCCACGACTGGACGAATCACCATCCTGCTACAAGACAAGGTATTCAGCCGCTACGGTTATCCACGGTGCATTCTGTCGGACAACGGAAGTCAGTTCACATCGCGGAAGTGGCAGCAAAAGGTGGCAGAATGTGGTGTGGAGGACTGGACCACCCCTATCTACAACCCAAGGGCCAACTGAATGACGAAACCAGGAGCGGAAAAGGATGCTACGGGTCCACCTGATAGACAAATAACATCGACTGTGGGACCGTCAGATACCTCGGTCACTCTTTGCTCTGCGATGACGCACTGACCATGTCACCGGCTATTCCCCAGCGGAGTTGTTCCTTAGTCGACAGCTGTACGGCGCCGGGGATTGGGAGATTCGTCCACCACCCACTTTGGGCCAAGATGATATAGCTTTTTCCCTGGAAGAGTGGCAGCAGCAGCAGAATATCAAGGAGAAGCAAGCTTTGGCTGAGAAGAGATGCCTTATGCAGGCCAGGGCCCAAGATGTCGAAGAGATGCAGTTCTTCCTACCAGGCCAACAAGTACTGCGACGTAACCACCTAGTCAGTAATAAGATTGGAGGGTTTCACGCAGGTCGCACACCTAAGTGGGTTTGTCCCATCAAGGTGGATAAACAGCTAGGCCATGGGGTCAACTTACTAAAGATCAATCCTCCTGTCAAGGTCCACGCATCGGAGTTGCGGCGAGTCATTCAACCGTTGCGCATACAGAGTAAGCCTGGTGGAGAGACTACTAATGACACAGCACCATCAGCTCATCGTGAGGACAACACATCGACTATCATCGCGGGAGAGGCTGGCAGCGAGGCAAACCTGACCTCCGACAGGGCACAAGCTGGTCAGGAGCAGGAGAGCACTTCGAGGAAGAAAGAAGATACAATCTATGTCCAAGGCAAAGACAACAAGTGTGATGGATTGGAGAAATTGTTTCAAGTTATAGGGGGATATTGATGCAAGTGTGATAAAGAAATATAATTTGAAAACAATATTCTTTCACCCATGGGTAAATAATGCAAGTGTTGAGCTCAAATTATTATCATTATTATTATTATTATTATTATTATTATTATTTGTCGTTTAGGCCTACTGAGGACCACGGGGCTCATATCTACTCTTCAGTAAAGTTGTTGCTTTCTTCTTCTTCTTCGTCTTCCAATACTCCTTCATTTGCTGACTATGAGCCAGCTTTCTCTCCTCTGTCCACTTAGTAAGGGACGTTGGGAAAACTCCGTGTCAGATGGCTTGACGGAACAGTAGTCGGTCATGAGTTTGTCCCAGTCGGATATTTAGTTGTTCCATATCTGACTTAACTGATGTGATCCATTTGTTCTTAGAAGCCTTGCCTCTTCCTGTTACTGTGAATATCCTGTTGGTGAGTCTTTTGGAATCCAGACGGGCCAAGTGTCCATAAATTTCAGGCGCCTTTTCCTTATAGACCTCACAATGTCCTCCTAGTGTTCATACAGTTCATCATTATGGCGGATTCTGTAAGTGCCTCCTTCCTCTTCCTCTTCCTAATATCCTCCTCAGGATCTTCCTCTCTTTTAACTCCAGCTTTCTGAGCGGGCCCTTCCTAGCCATTACAAGGCACTTGGAAGCATACAGAACAGATGGTTTGACGACCGAGTTGTAGTGTCTGAGTTTGAGGTTCTTGGAGAGGCACTTAGATGAATAGATACGACGACACGAGTGATAAGCCCTTTCAAACTTCGTACATCTGACATCTATGGTTAGGTTACCACTCTGATTCACAGTGATCCATTCTCCCAAGTACTTAACTGCAGGTATTTTTCGTATGGTAGTGTCTGTGAAAGGAATTGTAGAAGGGGCCTCCTTGATATTGGTCATAAATTCAGTCTTCTGGACGCTGATTCTTCAGACCAGTCTTAACTGCTACACTATAAAGACTCTGTAAGTTGTAGGTAGCCTCCTCTATATTGTTCGCCAGTAGAATGAGGTCATCGGCAAAGGCTAGGCACGGGACAGTGAGGTTGTCTCTCTTGTACCCAAGCTTCAGTCCAGCTCCCGGTGGTAGCATCGTGTCCATTCCCTAATGATCTCTTCCAGGACACAGTTGAAGAGAATACAGGAGAGACCATCACCCTGTCTAACTCCTGTTCTGATTGGAAAGCTTTCGGATAGTTCACCTCTGAACCTGACCTTGGACGTCGTGTTCCTCAGAGTGGCTTGAACCAATTGTAGGGTCTTCCCATCCAGACCAAGTTCCCATAGTATGGAAAAAAGGGTGTCTCTGTCCACAGAGTCATAAGCTTTCTGAAAATCTACTAGGACCACCACACAGGGATGTCCACCTCGGCTTTCGTAATTGAGAACTTTCTTAAGATTGTGTATCTGTTCTGGACAAGATCTAGTGTTACGGAAACCAGCTTGGTATTCACCTAACTGTGAGTCTAGCTGTGTGGGGTGACTCTATTGAGCAGGGCTGCAGAGAATATCTTGTAGGTAATTTGTAACAAAGAAATACCTCTATAATTGTTGAGGTCTGTCTTACTTCCCTTCTTGTGGAGGGGATGAATCGCAGCAGACGTCCATCCTTTGGGTAGGGGCTCTGTTGTCCGTATGTCCTTTATGATTTGATGGATGCTCTGCAAAGACTGGTCCTCTGCATTATTATTATTATTATTATTATTATTTTACGATTATGATTATTGTTGTTGAAGCACTGTAGAATTACTACTACTATAGTCGGCGTCAACTCAAGTCCTAAGTGACCCTTTTGATGTTATACCGGTAATCAGGTGAAGAAAACTGAAGAAAATATTCTCCCCCATGTGAACACTTCCCCTCTTTCCCCCTGTCAATCTCGGTTCTCGTCCTGAACTTGGCAGGTAATGTAAGCAGCGTTTATGACATACATAACATCAAATAAACCGCTCAGAACTTGAGTTGACTCCGAGTACTGCTGCTGCTGCTACTACTACTGCTGCTGCTGCTGCTGCTGCTGCTGCTGCTGCTGCTGCTACTACTTGTATGTATGGCTATAAAGTGTTACATCCAGTTAGTATTTGTATTATTATTACGATACGATCACGTTGTTTGTGAGGTTGTGTCATGAAACATGTGCTGTACATAAATATTTATGATTTCAGTTAATGTAAATACCTGTAAATTAATTTTATATAATTTTTTCTCACCTGTATATATAATTTGTAATCCACTACGGTATTTTGAAACACACTGTAACTTCCAGAATGGCACCAGGTGACTGTAGAATATTCTGTACATTATAATCATGTTATTAAGCACTCTAGAATTTTCGAGAAGGTATTTTTTAAAACCAAGAAACAATGTTAGGTTTTCGTCCACCCAATCAATACACATAACTTTACAAGTGAACTATTTAATTAAAAGCATATTAAAAATATTAGGGACATGTATCGTCTCTCTTTAAGTCATCGGCCATAAATCCTGTGGTAGATTAAAAAACTCAAAATTCAGAAATTGAAAAAATGGAAAAACCCAAATGTCTTTTTTAAGGGCTAATTGAGAAATGCAAAATATATAAATACATATACATGCATTATTTACACAAAGTTAACCTCACTTCTTGCAAAAACTTTTGTCTTCAATGTTAAAAAAATGGAAAATAAACTTGAAACTGACAAGCCTGCCATTAACATCTCGTACGGAATCAATGTCCATTGTTGCTGACCGTATTTAAAACTGTTCAAAACGTATTTAACTGTTGAGAAAACATAGAACAAATATATAGTATAACACATCTTGCAAATGATCCTTCAGCAAAGTTAAATATGAACGACCTTACTTGAACAACATTGCAAGCATTGTTGGAATCTGGTAGTTTCAGTGTGGTGACTGGGGAGATCAAAATTCTGGCATCGGAAAAGGATTGGTACTAAATGCAAATCAGAACATTTAAAAGCATTAACTTGTAGAATTATCTTTCAAATTTAGCTATTCTGGTAGAAGAAATCTGAAGCCTTATGAGACCGCCTGTTGTATGGCAAAGACCAGCGCTGCATGACCACCATATTCGTGGCTTAAATCTTTAAGAATAATCTATTTTGAATAAGACAATGAGAAAATCGGGCAGTTTAAAAAGTTACGGCGTGCGCCTGTTACATTTTAATTTGTCACAGTGTTATTGATCACATCTTAAAGCAATAGCCACCACCACTGTCATAATTTCTTCTCAGCTTCATCTGTACAATTGGTAGAAGTGCTCATTGAGGGTCCTTCTTGACAGATCTTCAGTCTTGATGTGGAAAGTGTAGGATAAGAAGAAAGCCAGATAAAGATAAGAAAAGGGAGAAGAGTTTCATCTTCTGCACGTTACACACTAAGCCAGTGAAAACAGAAAGTGTAGCTTGAATAGGTGCGCTGAAAATTTAATAATGTTGCTGCTGATTACCTTGGTGAAAGAAAGCTGATCGAAGGTTAAAGAAGCTGCACATTCCATTTTTGGAACAACAAAGCCAGGAGTGATGAATTGAAAAGGTACATTATTTTGGTACAGAAACGTCAAGAATAGAATATGTATGCAAGAAGAAACCACTAGATCATGAAATCCTCAACGACAAAGTCTTGTTGAGACGCCTACAAATCAGCCTATACTAGGGCAAGGATGATGTGGCAACCAAAAAAGCCACTCGGTACTTGGAACTTCTCGAGAAACTTAATATACACAGAAGTGAACATGACTTCTACTGATTTTTCCAAATAAAGTATTGCAAAATGGAAGACATCCAACATTTCTATGGTATCAAGGATAAAGCAGAAATTTTGCTGTTACAGGAAGACTGAGAATGCTGGAATTCTTCCACCCACTGATCCAAATGTAATTGCCGGACTCATTGAGCAAATTGTCCACAATATCGGGACTGCTTTGTAGCAGACGAATTCTGGAAAATTTGGTGGCTTCGGCAACATTCCGGGTGAGCTGTGGTACTCCATAAGGCGAAATGCAGCAGGCTGGGTAATACTGCTGTTCAGCTAAATCCTTTAGTAATGAATGTAGACTTAACTGGCAACATGCTCAAAGGAAAGGTAAGTCCTACCAAGTGTATTAATTAACCACCTGATTGGACTTTTAACCCCTTAACTGGGGAATAGATGCATAACGTCAACCAGCCAGTGGGTAATTATTCAGTGCAACACGCACTTTTGGAATGGGTACAGTAGCGTGCGGCAGATGTAAATACAAAAAACAAAAACAAGCCCCATGGCACTACAGCCCTTGAAGGGCCTTGGCCTACCAAGCGACCGCTGCTCAGCCCGAAGGCCTGCAGATTACGAGGTGTTGTTGGTCAGCACGACGAATCCTCTCGGCAGTTATTCTTGGCTTTTGAGACCGGGGCCGCTATCTCGCCGTCAGATAGCTTCTCAATTCTAATCACGTAGGCTGAGTGGACATCGAACCAGCCCTCAGGTCCAGGTAAATATCCCTGACCTGGCCGGGAATCGAACCCGAGGCCTCCGGGTAAGAGGCAGGCACCCCTACACCACGGGCCGGCGTAGATGTAAATACCCAACAGAAAAATATATTTTACTTGATTTATTTAAATTATGAGTGATATAGTAGAAATTCAATAGCATTATGTTATTAAAAAGTGTTCCTTTCATTATTATGATGACATTTTTCAAGTTTTCAGATATGCATCAATAGGTTCTACATACTTTCTGGTCCATAGGTCATTCAGAAATTGCGCACTGTGGTAAATACGGAAGCAAGGGCAAGCACAAAGTACCACGTCACATTCCTCACAGAAGTAGACAGTTTCCCGTCACCTCTAGTTTGACAGGCATACAGCACAACGTTTTCTTGAGTGATTCCTACATACGGTTGGCAAATTCTCAGATAATTCAACATCTTTCCTAACCGAGCCATTATCACGTCACACGGAACAGTTTACCATCACATACAGACCAATTTACAAAAAGTTATCAGAACATGGACAATGGAGTTCACAAAACAACTGTATCGTAGTAACAACAACAACAATGACAACAACTCGCAAATTTAGTTATTTCAATGTACATATACACAAATAAATTATGTACAAAGAATTTGGCGCGGACCGTACGAGGCAACGCGAGACAGCTGTTGGACTGCCGCCTAGGCGCGACCTACCCGACTGGCGTGAGACCGGATAGAAATGAATAGGATAGCAATAATCACATCTAATATGAATGTAATTTCTTTTAAATTACGGATGGCAGAAGTAATTAGGAATAGTCAGACGCCTATAGGCAGCTAACCCTACGTAAGAACACATTTAGAAGTACAAGAACGCCTAAAGGCGTCAAACCCAATACTCGTGCGACAGCTGTTGACACCTTTAGGCGTCAAACCCAGTTAAGGAGTTAAGACATTCGATGAAGATCTTCAAATACGTTCTGGTCCACTTGAAAACAAACTTGATCTCCTACTTAGAAAGGAAGGAATGATTTGTACAGTATAGGCTGCAATTCAACGGAAAAATAAAATAAAAATGGAATATGGCATTAAACACACAAGAAATTGGAACAATTTAAGTGATTGCAAGGATCTGCTGCAAGTGATGAAATTCAACTATCTTCTATCTACCATTGACGTGCAAAGACAGTGGTCATTTTTGATTGCTTGATAGACGGCTTTCACTAATTGTGAATTTCATGCCATCATCTGTCCTTTTGGCTCTGTTGTGTCAAATATAGTTTAACTGCAAAAGAGGTAGAATGTTGACTGACCTACATGCAGACAAATTCTGAGATGATCAACTGGTGCCACTGTTGGTTTGTTTCCAAAATGGACATTAAATGGTTCGGCATTGTGTTGATGCAGGAGAATGTGTTAAAATTAGTTATGGCAGTTTGTACATAGGTAGGCTGTGCAAGTAGAAACAGGTGAAATTGCAAGGATGGATTACAGGCTTGATGTCCCAAAGGATAACCTAATCAACAATATGCTGATACCCTACACAATAACATGAATCTGCATTCTGATACTGCCCACAACCAAATAGAATTAAAACAACAGTCCCACTTACGAACACTGCCACAAGACATTACCAATGCTGGTATTTTTGATGTTCATTGAATCAGGAAAATAAATTATCACAGTTTAGAGTGTAATGTAAGCAGTGTAATACTAGATCAAAATTAGGTCACAAATTCATTTTGCGTTCAATAGAAATATGTAGGGGAAAAAAATAGGCATTCAATGGACTTCTTTCTTTTTTCTCCTTTTAGACTTTTTATTTGTAATTTGTTAATCCATTTCTACTTCTTATGTTAGCTGCAATTTGATGGAATACCCTTCCACACCAAGAGTAGCGAGTGAGAATTTGGGAGTTAAATTGATTTCAATATGCAGTTTTGGAATGGTGAAGTGCAGTGGGAGGAAGGGATGAAATGGCTTCATAGAATAATAAGATTAGCACGGAGTGTTGGTAAGGTACCTTCAAATTGGGCAAAAGCAGTAATTGCACCTATCTATAAGCAAGGGAACAGGAAGGTTTGCAATAACTAGAGAGGTATCTCATTGATTAGTATACCGGGCAAGGTATTCACTGGCATCTTGGAAGGGAGGGTGCGATCATTCGTTGAGAGGAAGTTGGTTGAAAACCAGTGTGGTTTCAGACCACAGAGAAGCTGTCAGGATCAGATTTTCAGTATGCGCCAGGTAATTGAAAAATGCTACGAGAGGAATAGACTGTTGTGTATGTTTCGTAGATCCAGAGAAAGCATATGACAGGGTACCGGGGGATGAGGTGTTCATCATACTGAGGAACTTTGAAATCAAAGGTAGATTATTGAAATCAATCAAAGGCATTTATGTTGACAGTTGGGCTGCAGTGAGAATTGATGGTAGAATGAGTTCTTGGTTCAGGGTACTCACTGGGGTTAGACAAGGCCGTAAACTTTCACCTTTGTTGTTCATAGTTTACATGGATCATCTGCTGAAAAATATAAAGTGGCAAGGAGGGATTCAGTTAGGTGGAAATGTAGTAAGCAGTCTGGCCTATGCTGACAACTTGGTCTTAATGGCAGATTGTGCTGAAAACCTGCCGTCTAATATCTTGGAACTTGAAAATGGCTGCAATGGTTATGGTATGAAAATTAGCCTTTCAAAGACTAAATTGATGTCAGTAAGCAAGAAATTCAACAGAATTGAGTGTCAGATTGGTGATACAAAGCTGGAACAGGTAGATAATTTCAAGTATTTAGGTTGTGTGATCTCCCAGGATGTTAAGAAAGTGAGATTGAATCAATGTGCAGTAAAGCTAATGCAGTGAGCTTGCAGTTGTGATCAACAGTATTCTGTAAGTTAGCTCCCAGGCAAAACTATCTTTACATTGGTCTGTTTTCAGACCAACTTTCCTTTACGGGAACGAAAGCTGGGTGGACTCAGGATATCTTATTCATAAGTTAGAAGTAACGGACATGAAAGTAGCAAGAGTGATTGTTGGTAAAACAGGGGGGAACAATGGTACGAGGTTACTCAGAATGAGGAGATAAAGGCTAAGTTAGGATTGAAATCAATGGATGAAGCTATACACACAAACTGACTTCGGTGGTGTGATTGTGTGAAGTGAATGGAGGGGGGTAGGTTACCTAGCAGAATAATGGACTGTTATGTAGTCTAAGAGTGGTAGAGCAAGACCAAAATGACAATGGTTAGACTCAGTTTCTAATGATTTAAATCTCTTTTAACAATGAACTGCAAAAATAAAAAATATACTCTTATTAACTGTCATGCACCAATAAATGAAGACAACAAAAGGAACCCAAATAAAGTAGAGGAATTCTGGACACTGCTGGATGATGAATTATCTAAAATTCCAAAATCAAATGTGGTGATATTACTTGGCGATTTCAATGCCCAAATAGAGTGTGAGTGTATAGACCAATAGTGGGAGAATATGCCACACACCAAAGAACAAACATCAATGGAATGAGATTAGTTACCATATGTAAAAATTTTCAGTTGAAGTTAATGTCAACTTTCTTCAAGAAATTGCCAAGGAAAGCTAAAACATGGATTTCTCCAAATCCATTACTAGGTGAATTTCAACTGGATCATGTAGCTGTATCCAAAAGAAACATGAAAGAAATTATGAATGTCAAGGTAGTAAGAAGCAGAGAATTTGATTCCGATCACTACTTGTCTAAAATCAAACTAAAATTATTACCTAACAGAAATCACAGAAGAAGGGAAAGAGTAAACAAATATAACACAGACAGACTTCAAATTACACAAGAAACATTGGAAGCATTTCAGGAAGAAATAAAAGTAGCTCATCATGGGAAGTGGCAAAATTTATCTAAAGAAATAACCAGTGCAGCCCAGAAAACATTTGGGCTAGTCAAACCTAAAAAGAAACCTTGGTGGAATCAAATATGTGAATATGCATTAGAAGAGAGAATAAAACAATGGAAAATGTTTAAAACCTTTGGAAAGACTGAGCACTATGACCAATTCAAACAGCAAAGGAAAGACACTGCTAGAATAATAAGGGGAGTGAAAAGAACTTCCGAAAAATCACAACTTATTGACCTGCAAGACAGTTCTGTTAAATATAATTTTCAAAACTTCTACCAGACTTTTAAAGAGTCAGTTAAAGGGGTATAAAGCACCTAGCTTATGCTTCAAAGATGAAAATGGTAGACTTGGCCTAAGCAATGCTGTGAATTGTGATATACTTGCAAAGCACTTTGATCAACTTTTAAACTGCCCTGAACCCGACCATAAGTGGGAATTCTCTCAAACAACTGAAAATCTGGAAGAAGATATACCACCCACTGTTGAAGAAATTAGAGAAGTAATTAACAATCTGAAAAATAATCAAGCTTGTGGAGAAGACTCTATAACGGCTGAACTTTTCAAATGGTGTCAGTCAAAAGTCATTGAAGAGCTGCAGTTAATCTTTGAAGAGATTTGGAGAACAGAGAGGATTCCAGAAGAATGGAAAGCCGGGCTGAGTGGCTCAGACGGTTAAGGCGCTGGCCTTCTAACCCCAACTTGGCAGGTTCGATCCTGGCTCAGTCCGGTGGTATTTGAAGGTGCTCAAATACGACAGCCCCGTGTCGGTAGATTTACTGGCACGTAAAAGAACTCCTGCGGGACTAAATTCCGGCACCTCGGCGTCTCCGAAGACCTTAAAAAAAGTAGTTAGTGTGACGTAAAGCAAATAAAAAAATAAAAAAAAATAAAAAGAATGGAAAGTGGCTCTAATACACCCATTGCATAAAAAAGGGGACAAACAAAAGGTTGATAACTACAGAGGCATATCTCTTCTGCAAATCGCATACAAGGTATTTTCAAAAATATTGCTGAATAGAGTAGAAACATCATTTTACAAGGAACTGGGTGAATATCAAGCTGAATTTCGAAAAGGTAGATCTTGTTCAGAACAAATATTTAACTTAAAATCCATAATTCGCCATAGGATATTGAATTCAAAAGACATTGTTGTGACTTTTGTAGGTTTTAGAAAGGCCTTTGACTCGGTTGATAGAGAAACCATAGATAAAACAATTCGTGAATTTGGAGTGAGAACTAAATTGGCAAACCTAATATGTGAAACCCTTACTGACACAATTTCAAAGGTGTGATTTACGGGTGCGATATCCAAACCTATTAAGATAAATACAGGGGTACGGCAAGGTGACGGTCTGTCACCCCTTCTATTCAACTGTGTTCTAGAGAAAATTGTAAGAATTTGGAACGTAAAGCTTAAAGAGCATAACATTTTGCCGGTAACTTTGGGGGGAAAAAAACAAAGGCATTGAAATAAATTGTCTAGCATTTGCAGACGAATTTCGATACATTGTCAGAAAACCTAACAAGTGCAACAACACAAATCAATCTCTTGGAAGAAATAGCCAACAAGACAGGTTTGAGAATCTCCGTTATTACAAACATCAAGAATGCTCCAAAATTTTTGGCAACAGATATTGGTCCAGTAGAAAGAGTAACGAAATTCAGATATCTGAGAGAAATAATTCAAGAAAATGGTTTAGGCAAATCTGCAGTAGAAGAAAGGGTTCACAAGATGGAAAGAGCATATGGTATCACAAAGAATTTTTGTAACAAAAGGTGTCTGTCTAAAAATCTTAAAATAAGGCACTGTACTACAGTGGTGAAACCGGAATGCTTATATGCAAGTGAATGCCTGGTACTAAACTATAGATTAGATAAACTTGAGGTACTAGAAAGGAGAATCATGAGAAAAATCTTAGGGCGTGTGAAAACAACAGAAGTATGGAAATTAAGATCTAATGGTGAAATATACAGGAACATAGAAAACATTACAGAAACCATAAGAAAAAGGAGATTGCAATTTTTCAGACATATTTACAGAATTAATGACTCCAGATTAACAAAAAGGATTTTCAGTTACTTTTGGGACAAAAAGGCAACAACTAGCTGGATTCAAGAAGTAAGGAAAGATTTAGAAAGAAATAATATAAGAGAAGAAGAAACTATGGACAGAGAAATTTTTAGAAGGAGGGTAGTAAGTATGGAAGGATTCCAAGGAAGATTGAACAAGAAGCCTGGTGCGAAGTGGTCCGAGGACAGAAGGAAACGGCATAGTGAAAGGATGAAAGAATATTGGAAGGAGCGGAAGAGAAAATAACACAGTATGAAGAACTGAATTGAAATTGAAACGTGGTCCTTCGCAGGCCTCATCGGAAAGAAGGAGAAAGAGGCCTAAGCATTAGTTAAAAATAGAGTAGGCCGTGCGGTCTGGGGCATGCGGCTGTGAGCTTGCATCCTGGAGATAGTGGGTTTGGATGCCACTGTCAGCAGTCCTGAAGGAGGTTTTCCTTGGTTTCCCATTTTCACACCAGGCAAATGCTGGGGCTGTACCTTAATTAAGGCCATGGCTGCTTCCTTCCAACACCTAGGCCTTTCCTATACCATCGTCGCCGTAAGACCTGTCTGTGTCGATGCGACTTAAAACAACTAGGAAAAGAAAAAAAATAGAAAATTGTTACGACATTTAGTCACAGAGGCTTGCAGACTGAACGCTGAAAGGCGTAACGGTCTATAATGATGTATGTATGTATGCATTTTTTGGTTTTAATATTTGTGCAATTCTGTGTTCAAAAAGTGCTGTAACTTCTGTCTTTAAATGTCCTCATAATACTTTCAGATTTCTTCACACGTAATCCAAATGAACTAAGGGGTGAAAGAATTCGGACTACTTTGGTGAAGTCTTCCCGTGGATTAGGCTTTACGATTGTTGGTGGCGATGATACTGAGGAAGAATTTTTGCAGATTAAATCAGTTGTCCCAAATGGTCCAGCATGGTTGGATGGCAAATTGCAGACTGGTAAGGGTTATTTCTTCACTTTTTCTGCATATGATGGCTTGTGCATTAGTAATTTTAAACTGTTGTCTCTCTTTGTGCCTACCAAACTTAACACAAACGGAATAGTTGGGTAAGCTGATGAAAGTGAAGATATTGGAGAAACATTTCTGCCAAATTTCAACTGGTGGCCTGAATGGTTAGGGGAGATACCAACTTGAATATAGCTTTGGCCTCAAGTATACCTCTCCTAGACTTGGGATAGAAAAGCCTGTCAAAATGCAGGGATATGTGAACTGTCAGTACAATCCTTTTTTAAGGTATGTAGATTCTTGTGTTGTGAAATACCATGACTTCTGTAGTTGTAATATGTGAAAATCGACATTTAAAAACATATTGCGGTATTAGAGGAGAGTTAATCTGTGTTGAATTTGTTCAATAAATGGCACCACCAGCGTTGCAGCCGACGATGAGTGATTTGGTTCTCAGTGCCCTGCACTGTCAGTGTTGTCTCGCCACTGTCTTTTTTTTTTTTTTTTTTTTTTTTTTGGCAGATTCTTTCATTAAGCACCTGATATGAAAGTGTTTGTATGATGGCCTGAATGTTGTAAGGGAGATACCGACTTGAATATAGCTTTGGCACCCAAGTATACCTCCCCTAGACTTGTGATAGAAAAGCCTGAAAAAAAGCAGGGATGTTTGAACTGTCAGTACAATCCATTTTTAAGGTATGTAGATTCTTGTGCTGTGAAATACCATGACTTCTGTAGTTGTAATATGTGAAAATTGACATTAAAAAAAACTTCCAACCGTTTGTATGATATGCAGTTGTTCAGTCGGTGACCTCTCATTGCAAGTGCAGTATGTAGTTTATATATGATACGCAGTCAGTGATCAATGCAGCATTCCTTACTGTTCCCTAGATGGCAGATTCCATATCAATTTTTTACCAAGCCGTTTCATAAATGTTTTCTAAGAACTTGGAAACTTATGAAACATTTCCCGAGATACATTATTCCAATCCCTTATTCCGCGTCCTATAAATGAATATTTGCCTTAATTTGTCCTCTTGAATTTCAACTTTATTTTCATAATATTATGATCCTTGAATCTTTTAATAGCATCACTCTTTCTTATTCCTGTACTCCATGCCATCCCTCCACTAAAAATAAATGGCGTATGGCTTTTAGTGCCGGGAGTGTCCGAGGACAAGTTCGGCTCGCCAGATGCAGGTCTTTCGATTTGACGCCCGTAGGCGACCTGCATATCGTGATGAGGATGTAATGATGATGAAGACGACACATATACCCAGTCCCCCTGCCAGCGAAATTAACCAATTATGGTTAAAATTCCCGACCCTGCCGGAAATCGAACCCGGGACCCCTGTGGCCAAAGGCCAGCACGCTAACCATTTAGCCATGGAGCCGGACATCCCTCCACTGACAGCTCGGAACATACTTCTTACTGCAAGAAATCTGCTTCATTTCCCGTATCAAATCTTGTTTACATTAAATCAATAAAAGTAAACTTCCAACCGTTTGATGATATATTTTTGCTTTAAGCAAATTTGTTTTTTGCATAATAGGTTTCATTCCTTAAGAACATCTTCAGCTACATTGACATTGCTTAGGTGATATTACATTGAATTTTCTTCTCAAAAACCATCTTAGAATAGTACCTTTGTTATGCTTAAAACAAAACTAATTTTTAAAAAAATAGGTGGGGAGGGTTGAGTGAGGCTATGAAGTTGGAAGGGAAGGCGGATCTACTTACGTTCTAACCTGATTTAAAACAATTCGCTATTCAGTTAAATAGATGTTAAAAATTGTTGATATACAGCACTTGTTCATATGTGATGTGTGTGTTTTTCTTAGATGTTCATTTCTAAAAAAAAATTTTTTGAAGAGGACTTTTTCGGTCTATGTTTCATCATAACTCTGCTCTTCTTTTCCGAAGTGAGTGCAGTAGAACCTAGATCCATCGTTTCCGGAACCATCATTTTCCCATATTTATTGTCCAATTTATTCCATCCCAATAATGTTGCGTATAAACCAATGTTATATTTCCTCGCATCTATCGTTCCTCGAGCTATTGTTTTATCGCATCGATTGTCAAAAAAAAAAATTTGTCCCCAGCCAAAATTTTCCCGCACGCATCGATCATACATAAGAAAAATATGCGCAAAAGTTTTTTGAATTTAAAGGGACAGCTGAATACTCTAGCATACAATGGCAGCAACCTGTTAAGCGAGAATGTACGAGCGATTAAGAGTTGCTAGTCTTGAACAAGGATCTCGTAGACTGGAGTGCTGCGTGCAGGTTATTCATTCGCTACCTCACTACGAGCTTCCTGGCGCCAACGCTTCTTGACCCACTAACTGACCCCTAGAAGTATTCTTATTTACAAGAATTAAAACGGAAGCACTGTAAAACTCAAATTTGTCACCATTTTCTGTGTTGCTATTGGATGACCAGGGCTGCCAGCTTCTTTAAAAATGAGCAAGTTGGGCAGTTAAAAAAGTTAGATCGTGCGCCGGGTATGTTTTAATTAGTCTCAGGGTTATTAATCACATCGTACCTTGTGATGTGTGTGGGATGCTAGAGGCCTGTAGACCACTTTGTTGCCCTCTGCCCAGTTGTCTATTACAAACCGGATGTAACGAAGCCAGGCGAATAATCTTTTCACTAGCTTGGTCTTGAAACTTATTCCTAATTTGGCAGCATTGCTTAGTATACAATAATAAAGTTTTATTATGTATCCACCTGTTCAATACATTATAATGTTGTTACATTAAAATAACTTCATTAGTTAAAAAGTTACATATGGGACATGTTTCGCTCTCTTATAGAGCATCATCAGCCAAATCCGAATCTCAAACAATTGTTATTTACGTAACAAAGACTTAAGAACCATTAGAACACTTTTGACAAACTTAAAACTTATTCTATTCAAAAATCATAAAATATAAAATCCTTGTATACATGGCTCAATTACATGTGCTAAATAGGAACATACATTAAAATTATGGATTTCAATACGGATTAAAACATGAGATTAGTCACTTGCAGCATTGCTTAGCCCGCTGTGACATCACCCGAGGCACACCATATTGAATTTCTAACCTATGTGACATCGTCCGAGCTACGCCATGTGGGATCTCTAACCTATCGTTTGCGAAGGGTCTACGGAATCTTTACCACAATACTGGTTGTTGCTGTAATATCCATGTATATCATTAATTTGCAATAAGGGAACTGACCTTGAAAGTTTTAGAATTACTACGAGATGTAAGCAAAAATGAAATGAAATGGCGTAAAAGTCATGCTTCTGATTGTGTTAATGGCGTATATTATGATTGCAATATTTTGATACTGTTGTGTTGTACGAGCATATCTGGTTCCATGGCTAAATGGTTAGCCTGTGTCGTTCTTCAGTTCGATGGGTCACAATCGGTTCGGGGATCTTAACTTTCGTTGGTTAATTCCGACAGTTCAGGGGCTGTGTGTGTGCGCCGACTTACGCATCAGGTTTCATCTTAGATAGAGCCGCAGTTTAATAGGCGCGTAGATCGCCTGTCATATGACAACTCTAAAGATGTGCACCTGGCTTCGGAGGCCACACGCTGTAATTATTATCACAGGACTCTGAGCAACAACAAAAAGACCTTGATAGTTTTATAAGATGGACAGCAAAGTCTTGTGTCATCAACCTACTGTGTCCTTCGAGGTGTCTAGCGGCAACTGATGTGGCTTTGTCTAGTTTTGGGAATGCTTTTTCATAAAATCAGTAAGACAGCAATCAGCTTCAGAGTATACAGACCGGGAAAGTGTACTGCTGACACTGATCGGCTGTGGAAGTAAGAAAAAATTGAAGTAACTTACTAGGAAATTGAATCTAGCAAAGAAGTCAGCTAAGGATAACATGATGCCAAGCATAATTGGCAGTCATACAAATTTTAGTGAAAAGTGGAATCTTTACGATGATGGTTACCCTAGTATACAAGGAACTGCACGTCACTCAGGGTGCGCCCTATCCTTTCCGATGCATGTTTTGAAGTACCATATTTTATATAGGCTATTATTATGGTGAGGTCACCACTCACATAGGCATTTTAGATCCACTGTCCAGTTTAACTTTAGACTGCTCATCAGGAGTAGACACCTTTTGCAACTGCTTCACTGAAGTACAGAAGTTTCTGAAAGGAGGAAGTACTTCTGTCTAATTTGCTGTTCGGACTAGGGTCTTCTTCGGCCATCTAAACTGCTGACCATGTTCTGCTTTCTAGTTAATTTGTTCCGTTTTGCCGTAGTTGTTGGTTCCTTATTTGGGTGTCAAGTTTGGTAATGGCCGCTTGACCCTCTGCCAGACAGTTGCAAGTAGTACTGTTTACTCCTATATATGATAGCAGGATGGTCCTGGCCTGATCTTCATACATATGTGGGAAAAGGTGCCATACACAAGACTCCTAGGTATATGCGTAACTCTTTTCTGATTTCACTAAGAGATGGCGCCAGCGAACAGTACACAGCATAGAATTTGACACACACGTCAGTTTGTTCGTCTGACATTAACCTACACACACAAATTGAGTCTGCCAAACACTAGCGTCTTTGTTGTATTGTTCAGTAATCATGTTGACGTTTGTGCCTGAAAAAGAACATTTGCAGCATGCACTGCTTTTCTTATTTAATCAAAAGAAAAAGCCTGTAGAAAGTCTATTATTTGCTGGTAGAAACATACGGTGAACACACTCCATCGATTAGAACATGTGAGACAGGGTTTTGACAGTTTAAACATGGTGATTTAAATGTGAAAGGCAGATCTCTGGTTGACCAGAAAAGTGCAAAGACTAGCAATTACAAGTATTACTGGATGATGACCCAACTGAAACTCAGCAGCAGTTGGCACAGGCAGAATATTTTCGAGCAATGGGGAAGATTAGTAAACTTGGTAAATGGGTCACACGATTTGAATGAACAGCAAATGGAAAATCGCAAAGTCACTTGTGAAATGCTGCTTCAATGCCACGAAAGAAGATCATCTCTGTACCGAATTGTGACAGGTGATTAAAAATGGATTTGTTTTGAAAAGCCGAAGTGGAGAAAATTGTACCTGTCACCTGGCAAAGCCGGTCCTTCAACACCAAGGCCAAATCGCTTCAGTAAGAAGACCATGCTTTGTGTCTGGTGGGACCGGACCAGTTTTGTGTATTATGAACTCTTGAAGCCTGGCGAAACCGTTAATGCACAATGTTATTGCCAACAAATGATTAAATCACGCGTTGATCAAAAGACTATCGGAATGGGCCAGAGGACGTGGCAAAGTGATTTTGTTACACGACAGTGCACTGTCTCACACAGCAAAACAGTGAAATACACCTTGAAATCACTTGGATGGGACATCCTTCTGCACTCGCCGTACTGCCCCAACCTGGCGCCATCTGACTGTCACCTCTCGCATCAATGGGGCACACGATCATAGAGCGGCACTTCAGGAATTTTGAGGAAGTTAGAAAATGGCTCGACAAATGGTTTGCTGCAAAAGACAAGCAGTTTTTCTGGCATGGTATTCATAACTTACCTGAAAGATGGGCG
Organism: Anabrus simplex; assembly: GCF_040414725.1. NCBI lineage: Eukaryota > Metazoa > Arthropoda > Insecta > Orthoptera > Tettigoniidae > Anabrus > Anabrus simplex. The sequence continues at coordinate 312,400,740 of NC_090266.1, forward strand.
AAGCCGATGGCCAATATTTTGAATAAACAAAAAATGATTTTCCCTGGAAAATTATGTTTTTTCTTTACCACAAAAACAGGCAAAAACTTATGCATACACCTGGTATACCTGGCCTGTGATGAGTTCCACTATACGAGGATCACCATTGGAATACCAGTGCCCGTAAGTAGTCCTACTATGTGAAGAGCACAATGGGTCTGAGTTGCTTGCAATTTGTGTCCTTATATGAGGAACACCATAGGTCTGTGTTGCCTGCATGTGCTGCCATTATGTGTGACATACCTTGGGTCTGCATTATCTATGATTAGTACCACCATGCGTGGAACACCATGAGTCTATGTTACCTGTGATTAGCACCACTAAAGTAGGAACACCATGGTTCTGCTTCACCAGTGATTAATACTATTATGATGGGCCGGTGACCTGGGTATTGGACCCCTTTTTGTAACAAGCATCATCTCAGAAAAGAAGGCATTGTGAATTGGATCCACTGATGATTGTTTTGGATTCATGGTAAGCTCCCTGGGTCCGAGCGAGTGGGCGGTGCAGTTGGGGGCACGCATTTGAGAGCTTGCCTTCGGGAGGTTGTGGGTTTGAACCCCACTGTCGGCAGCCCTGAAAATAGTTTTCCGTGGTTTCCCATTCTCACACCAGGCAGATGCTGGGGCTGTACCTCAATTAAGGCCATGGCCATTTCATTCCCACTCCTAGCCCTTTCCTACTCTATCATCGGCATAAGACCTATCTGTGTTGGTGCGATGTAAAGCAGATTATAAAAGTATCTCCCTGGATACTGATCCTTGCGGACAGTTATGCTGTAGTGGTCTTGTTTTTGTTTCACTTTTCTTTTCTACTCTGGCTAACTGCAGGTAATAGTTTGTATGAATATATTACACATACCTTACTATTAACATGAAAATTCTTTACATTTAAAATAATAGGGTATCTAATCCTAGTTTATAATTTAAATTTGAAAGTTGTATACCATTGTTTTCAAGCCTAACATATTATTTTCACTGATTCAGGAGTTTTTTTAACAGACATTGATTTTCCCCATCTGTGCCGAGAATGATGCTATTTGTGTTCTTAATTTTCTTATAGGTGATGTGCTGGTGTATGTGAATGAGACATGTGTACTGGGCTTTACTCATCATGATATGGTGAGCATGTTCCAGTCCATAACACCTGCAGAGACCGTTACGCTTGAAGTATGCCGAGGCTACCCACTACCTTTTGATCCCAATGACCCTAACACAGAGGTAGTGACCACAGTTGCTGTTAGTGCTCCAGGTGAGTGATGATGGTAGTTGCAAAAGAGATTTTGAAAGCTTAAAAAAACTAATGGCCTGCAGTTACATTTACTGCCATCTTTTCAGATTTATTGAGGCCCCAAATTTCATGTCTTCTTCCATTGTTTCAAATAACTATTATTTCTTCCAAATTTAGACATCATCTCAAAAAGTCCCACCATCGGCAGCCTTAAACATGGTTTCTAATGGTTTGCCATTTTCACATCAGGCAAATGCTGGGGATGTACCTTAAGGCCATGGCCAGTACCTTCGTAATTCTAGCCTTATACCATTTTTGTGTCACAAAAAGCCTTTGATGAGTTAGTGTGATGTTAAACCACTAGGGAGGAAAAAACAGACAGAAAAATATGACCTTCAAATAAAAGGAAAGACTATTTTATTTAATGGTTGGAGCAGAGATGTGTTAAAAACTACATTTAAAACTTATAATTAACAAGTTTTCAAAGATTCATATAAGCTTCAGTTTCTGATCGTACTACAGTCTAGTTGGGCAGATAATTATTATTTTTTTTTCTGCATGTTGCTGTGTAATTAATATATATCATGGTGGAAAACTGATGGTCAATCGCATCATTCAGAAGCATAAATGATATGCCCATACTTCGGGAAGCAATAAATAAGTACTTTGTTGGCAGGAGGGACGGTGCAGTTACTGAGGCAGAATACTTATTTATGGCATTCATTACAGAGCATAATCTACATTTATCATAAGCTGATCACACTGGACCTTTGTTCTGAAAAATGGTTAAGGGTTCTGGTATTGCAAAGAAGCATGTGTGTGCCAGAACTAAAGCACTGCCCTTGATATTGTTACTAAATGGTTCGGATCATAAAGAATTTGTACCCACTGATGATAGTTATGATACTGATGGTAAGATCTATCCAACCAGGTGCCATTTTTGAATAAAGAAAAAAAAATTATTGGAAATTATTTGCTGTTCATAAAATGTCTGGAAGGCAAGTCTGTTTGCATAATGCCAGTTTGCTTCTGGATCCCTGTAAAAGTCATAGTATTTCAGTTGCAAACTCGGTTGCTTTCAATACATACACAATTCTGCAGTTATGGTGGGAAGAAAGATTGGGGTTGCTGCAAATTTAGGAGAGCAATGCAACAATATAACATTTATGAGATATCGAAGTTATTTAAGTCCATACGGCTGCTGAAGAGGTTGCAGATTCCCTTCCTGTTAAAATTGAGGAAATACTAATAGTTATTTTTTTTACTACTCGCAGAAGATCTCGAAAACGAGAGATCTCAAGAAATATCATAACCTGTACCAGACCATTGTTGTTCAAATACTGAAGTAGGTTTGCACTTCTGGTTATCATTAGGAAAATGTTGAGAAATTGGTCTTACTGTGTTTGCTACTGCAGCGTCTTTTTCTTATGAGGTTTCGTAGTTAAGAACTGTCCACCACTGTAGCGTAGGCCTACTGCAGCTCTGATGATGTCAGCACAAGTAGGCAAATAGTTTTGTGTCTGATCTGCGCAATGCAAGCACGCATCAGACATGCTATATGTCTGTATTTTGTAGTTAAGAATGTCCGCCAACGTAATGGTTAGCACAATTAGCTGCCATTCTCGGGAGACTAAGTTTGATTCCCGGAACCGTACTGCCAGAGATTCACGAATGGCAGGAAGGTTATGAATAAACATACACTTAATTACATTATGTCCTTCATTATTAATGAGGCACAAACTGGGTGGGTAAAATATATAATGATAAATATAGTATATTTATGTTTTTATATTGTTAAAACTACATTACAGGAGTAGTTTCCATCTATATAGATCATCTTCAGCTGATACATCATACTGCTAAAAACTAAAATAGCACCCATTGTTATTAAAATGTCACTCTTATCTTAAAAATTTCACGAACAATTTCTACTGTTCTGAATCACTGTCATGGTAAAATGGGTAATTAAAGCTGTTTGCATCAGTCAAATGCTTGTGAAGTACAATCACATTGTGGTAACTCTAGTCGTGAAACGGTGTGATAGCTCATTGCTAGTTGTTGTAGGACATCATTCTTTTCTTCTAATGGTTATTACAGAAATAACTTACCTGTGTCCTCGAGACCTTTAAAGGAAATAAAGTTGGAAACTGAACAGCCATGAATTATATAACTAAAATGTGGAAGCTATAACACTGCCTGGGGAACTGTCGTCATTACAGAAGTCAGGAGGAGGACTTTGTCTGGGCTGGGAACATCTCAGATTTTAATGATTGGATTTCTTTAGCTTATATAGATGAGAACTGTAGAATAACAAGTTCGGTTTATTGCATGAAGTATAGCAGATTTATGATGTCTGAATATCATATAAGGGATAACTTGGCGGACAAACTGGAATTCAATGGGATTCTATCAAAAGTTAATGCGGGTTATGGAAGACAGAAAGTCAGCCTGGCCAAGTTGGCAAGGAAGATGTGTCTGAATATGTTAGAAGTTAATGATATTTGGGTAAGGGGAGATAACGAGGAAGAGATAGGAGTGTTCTCAACAGGTGTTACAAAGGAGAGAACGAACTGTGGGGTAGGACTGTTCATCGGGAATATTATTGCATGCAATGTAGTTTTTGTTAGCCACATCAATGAGTGCATGATGTGAGTAGATTGAGCAGTTGGAGGAGTTAGAATGAAAATTATCTCAGGCTATTCCCCTTTTGACGGTACAAGATGAATATGACGTTGACAAACTTTATGAAGCACTGAATGATATTGCACTCAGGATCAACAACAAGGATAGGGTAGCGATAATGGGCAGTTTCAGTGCAAGGGTTGGAAATAGAACTGAAGGGTATGAGGAGGTGATCGGTAAATGTCGGGAGTAGATTGGGTGCTACTAGGAATGGGAAGTGTTTACTGGACTTCCATGTTAGTATGGGATTGGAAGTTATGAATATATTCTTCAAGCCTAAGGCAATTCACTGCTACACATGGAAGGGTATGGGCACCAGATCCATAATAGACTGTATCATATCAGACTCAGAAATATGCATGTATTCTGGGGATTTTACAGTGTTACAGACCTTCATCTGATCTGTTATGAACCAAGTGTCTTTAAGCCTAGATAAGAGTGTCAGCAAACGATTGTGTGTGTTTGAGTCATCAGACCATAGACTGGTTTGGTGCAGCACTCCATTCCACCCTATCCTGTTCTAACCTTTTCATTTCTACGTAACTACTGCATCCTACATCTGCTCTAATCTGCTTGTCATATTCATACCTTGGTCTACCCCTACCGTTCTTACCACCTACAATTCCTTCAAAAACCAACTGTACAAGTCCTGGGTGTCTTAAGATGTGTCTTATCATTCTATGTCTTCTTCTCGTCAAATTTAGCCAAATCAATCTCCTCTCGCCAATTCGATTCAGTATCTCTTCATTTGTGATTCGATCTATCCATCTCACCTTCAACATTCTTCTTTAACACCACATTTCAAAAGCTTCTATTCTCTTTCTTTCTGAGCTAGTTATCGTCCATGTTTCACTTCCATACAATGCCACGCTCCACACGAAAGTCTTCAAAAACATCTTTCTAATTCCTATATCAATGCTTGAAGTGAGCAAATTTCTTTCCTTAAGAAAGCTCTTCCTTGCTTGTGCTAATCTGCATTTTATGTCCTCCTTACTTCTGCCATCGTTAGTTATTTTACTACCCAAGTAACAATATTCATCTACTTCCTTTAAGACTTCATTTCCCAATTTAATATTTCCTGTATCACCTGCCTTCATTCGACTGCACTCCATTACTCTTGTTTTGGACTTGTTTATTTTCATCTTGTACTCCTTACCCAAGACTTTGTCCATACCATTCAGCAGCTTCTCGTGATCTTCAGCAGTTTCAGATAAAATAACAAAATCATCGGCAAATCTCAAGGTTTTGATTTCCTCTCCTTGGATTGTGATTCCCTTTCCAAATTTCTCCTTGATTTCCGGGGGGACAAACTGCAGTCTTGCCTCACTCCTTCCTGGATTGCTGCTTGTGTTTCAAAGCCCTCGATTCTTACCACTGCAGACTGATTTTTATACAGATTGTAGATCATTCTTCGTTCTCGGTATCTGATCCCAATCACCTTCAGAATCTTAAATAGCTTTGTCCAATCACATTATCAAATGCCTTTTCTAGATCTACGAATGTCATGTACGTGCGCTTGTCCTTCTTGATTCGATCCTCTAAGATCAGACGTAAAGTCAGGATTGCTTCACGTGTTCCTACATTTCTTCGGAAGCCAAATTGATCTTCTCCCAATGCAGCTTCTACTTGTTTTTCCATTCTTCTGTAAACAATATGTGATAAAATTTTGCAGGCATGAGATACTAAACTAATGGTGCGATAGTTTTCACACCTGTCAGCACCGGCTTTTTTGGGAATAGGTATAACAACATTCTGCCGAAAATTGGATGGGACTTCTCCTTTCTCATACATCTTACACAATAAATGGAATAACCTTGCCATGCTGGTTTCTCCTAAGGCAGTCAGTAATTCAGAGGGAATGTCATCAATTCCAAGTGCCTTTTTCCTATTGAGGTCGATCACAGCTCTGTCAAACTCTGACCTCAAAATTGGGTCTCCCATTTCATCAGCATTGACAGCCTCTTCTTGTTCCAGAACCAAATTTTCTACATCTTCACCGTGATACAACTGTTGGATATGTTCCTGTCACCTTTCTGCTTTGTCTTCTTTCCCTAGAAGTGGCTTTCGTGAGCTCTTAATATTCATACACCTAGATTTCGTTTCTCCTAAGGTTTCCTTGATTTTCCTGTATGCAGCATCTACCTCTCCTAGGACCATATAACCATCGACATCCTTGCATTTCTCCTTTAGACAGTCTTCCTTAGCTACCTTGCACTTGCTATCCACTTCATTCTTTAATCGCCTGTATACTTTTCTGCCCTCTTCATTTCTAGCATTCTTGTATTTTTGTCGTTCTTCAATCAGGTCTAGTATCTCCTAAGTTATCCACTCGTTCTTAGTTGATCTTTTCTTCCTTCCTAACATTTCTTCAGCAGCCCTGCTGACTTCATTTTTCATGACATTCCACTCGTCCTCTACTGTGTTTCCTTCAGCCTTTTCATTTAGTCCTTTTGCAACATGTTCCTTGAAACAATCCCTCACACTCTTTTCTTTCAACTTGTCTAGATCCCATCTTTTTGCATTCTTACCTTTCTTCAATTTCTTCAGCTTCAGATGGCATTTCATGACCAACAAGTTGTGGTCAGAGTCCACGTCTGCTCCTGGGAAAGTTTTGCAATCCAACACCTGGTTTCTGAATCTCTGCCTAATCATAATGAAGTCTATTTGATACCTTCCACTGTCTCCAGTTCCTGTCCATGTATAAAGCCGTTGTTTGTGGTGTTTGAACCAAGTATTGGCAAGGACTAAATTATGATCAGTGCAGAATTCCACCAGCTGACTTCCTCTTTCGTTCCTTTGTCCCAATCTGAATTCTCCTGCTGTATTACCTTCTCTTCCTTGGCCTACCACTGCATTCCAGTCTTCCATCACAATTAGATTCTCGTCACCTTTTACATATTGTATTAAATCTTCTATCTCTTCATATGTTCTTACGATTTCCTCATCATTCGCTGAGCTAGTGGGCATATAGACCTGCACTATTGTGGTAGGCATTGGTTTGGTGTCTATCTTGACGACAATAATTCTTTCACTCTGCTGGTCACAGTAGCTTACCCGCTGCCCTATTTTCTTATTCATTATTAAACCAACTCCTGCATTTCCCCTGTTTGATTTTGTGTTGATAATTCGATAGTCGCCTGACCAGAAATCCTGTTCTTCCTGTCAACGTACTTCACTTATACCAACTACATCTAATTTTAGTCTATCCATCTCCCTTTTCAGATTCTCTAATCTACCACAACGATTCAAACTTCTAACATTCCACTCTCCGACTCGCAGAATGTTAGTATCCATCTTCCTGATGATCGCCCCCTCTCGTGTAGTCCCCACCCGGAGATCCGAATTGGGGACTAGTTTACCTCCGGAATATTTTACCCGGGAGGAAGCCATCATCAGTACATCATTCATACAGAGAGAGCTGCATGTTCTCGGGAGTTAGTTACGGCTGTAGTTTCCCGTTGCTTTCAGCCGTGTAGCTGTATCAACACAGCTAAGCCATGTTGAGTATTACTACAAGACCATATCAGTCAATCATCCAGACTGCCGCCCTTGCAGCTTCTGAAATGCCGCTACCCCCTTTTCGATGAACCATTTCTTAGTCTGGTCTCTCAACAGATACCCATCCGATGTGGTTGCACCTGCGGCTCGGCTATCTGCTTCATTGTGACACGCAAGCCACCCCACCGCAGCAAGGTCACATGGTTCAGAGGGGAGGAGCAAACGATTAAGTATAGAAAATCTCCAGGACAAGGACATTTGAAGAATGTGGATATGATTCGTGAAAGCTGTAGCAGAAACATCAAATGAATACCTTGTGTGCCCCCGCTATGCGATCCTGTAGAGTCCTACGATGAATAGGGCATATTGCGTTAGGCCAGCCCCCTATTATTCTTCTTGCATGCCCATGGCAGGTCTGGGCACGATGAGCATTGAGGAATAATTAGCCAGAAAACACAACCCATACACAAGCTGAAAGATACCGAAAAATGAAAACAAAAATAAAAATCAGTGGAAGCTCAAATCAACAATAGGTAATGGGGCGGTACATAAATACTTACTATCATGTTCACGTGGACCAGGTCGAAAATGAACAAAGAGGAAGTTACGAAGTGAGCTCGAGCCCATTAAATCAAAAGGATAAAATTTAAAAGTCTTCCCCTCCTACTCCTACAATAATAATGCTGATTAGAAAAACAAGACAGTTTATTGAATAATAATTAAATCAAAATAGTAAATGGCCATACGAAAATCAGGAAGAGATAAAATAAGAAAAAGGAAAACAGGTCCTGATGGAAACAGTACATAAGCATAATAAACTACTCACCATAGTCATAGCATCGCGCCTACTCATAACGTGATTCACCCAACAGATTCAACCATACATAAAATGTAATTTTAGAATTTTAGAAGTGAAGCTTCCACGGTGTGAAGAATTATTTAATTTAATTTCCGGGTTGAACTGTGTTGTATTTAATTAAATAGAAAATAACAAAATAAATTGTTACCTGGGAACAAAGTAGAATGAATCTGTGATGCAGAGCTCAGCCCAAAGTAATAAATTATTAGATATCCATATCAACAGGACGAGTCTTTACAGATCGCGATACACGTCCATTCAATGAGATGCCACACAACAATGGTTTCCCAGGAACTAAAAAAAAAAATAGACGGAAGATAAAATATTGCCAAACCAAAGATCAAGGAAAGGAAGGCGTGCACAAGCATGGCGCCCAGGATCAGAGATAAACAAGGCTTTGCTAAGGGAACATATACACACCGAAAAGAAAATTAAAAAATTGCAGAGGCAAAAAAAAAAAGGGGGGGGGGGAAAATAAGAAATACGACACAATATGATATGCTTCCTACATACCCCACATTTGAACACTCACACAATAGGTTAAAAAGGGGTCTGCGGGCAGCGAACGCATAAAAGATAACAATGGCCAAAAGGACCGCAAAAATGTAGAAGCACCGTTCATTAATAACGTTTTACGCGGATATTCGAGGCCAAACCTACACAAGATCAGAGGCCCAAATCACATAATCAATACGTTTCTCATATACGATTCAAATTCCAAAACAACACAAGCCATCCATCTACAGGTCCTTACAATACACAACAACATAGTGGCGATACCGGGGAGCAATTTGGTACATGAACAATAACAAAGAGACTTCCATACAAGAACCATAGAATAAAATAGACGTAACGCACATCCAGGGTGCAACAGAGCTCATTTACGCAATACAGACACTCAATTACAGCAAGACTCAAATCAATGTACCGAGTTGTGACACAATGAAAAACATAGCTGATATAAATAACGTTGCCGGGCCCGGGCGAGTTGGCCCTGCGGATGGGGGCGCACGGCTGTGAGCTTTCATCCAGGAGATAGTGGATTCAAATCCCACTGTCAGCAGCCCTGAAGATGGTTTTCTGTGGTATCACATTTTCACACCAGGCAAATGCTGGGGCTGTACCATAATTAAGGCCACGACGGCTTCCTTCCAACTCCTAGGCCTTTCTTATCCCATCGTCGCCACAAGACCTATCTGTGTCAGTGCGATGTAAAGGCACTAGCAAAAAAAAAAAGTTACCTGCGCAACAACAGAAAGAACAAGGCGGGCCACTTAATAAAAATAAATAAATAAATACCCACGGAGAATAAGAAATAGTGGCCAACCACAATGTCACGTGGTGATATAAAACAAACCTAATCAACGAAGCCAACTTCAAATAACGGAGAGAGATCGAAAGATAAGAGGTAGTTACATTACCTTAATTACGCTGGGAACCTCCGAGACAAAATGCATTGTGTCTTTACACGTTTAAAATAATGCTTGTAAAAAACAAGCGTGCATAAACATTGCATCGCTCGCCATAACACTTCACCAAGATGAAATGAAATGGCGTATGGCTTTTAGTGCTGGGATATCCCAGGGCGGGTTCGGCTCGCCAGGTGCAGGTCTTTCTATTTGACTCCCGTAGGCGACCTCCGCATCCTGATGAAGAAGAAATGATTTAGACATCGCATACATCCAGGTCCCGTGCCATTGGAATTAACCAATTAAGATTAAAATCCCTCACCCGGTCGGGAATCGAACCCGGGACTCTCTGAACCGAAGGCCAGTACGCTGATCATTCAGCCAACGAGTCGGACTTCACCAAGATAAAAAGCTTAGAAGAACAGCCATGGAGAAAACTAGGTAGGCAAGATAGGGATCTCCTTGAGCTAAGTTTGCGTGTGCCATTAAAGTCATTGAGTCGGGCATTATACCGAATTCAATGAGTACACATAAGTAACAGAGGGCAAGCAGTTTGTCCAAAAAGTAAACCAGATAAAGGTAGAGGTGGCCGGGATATGGCACACTAGGAACAACTGTTTGTAAAGATGGGAAAAAAATGATGAAGTGAGGGCATCTTGTAAACGTAAAAGGAAGGTCAATCAGAAATGGCTCCAAACGAGGACTGATACAGACAGGGAATTGTGTGTAGATGAAGGAAACAGAGCAAAACCACTACTTGTTGAATCCAAGAAAAAGTCCTAAGTAATTTCTGTTAATAACCTGGAAAGGCTACGTCATATGGCAGGGGAAACCTTTCCGGACAGTAATTAAGAATGAATGGGAGCGAGGAAGGAAATCCTGCTCTCATAAAGCAGTAGAAATAGATGAAATCAGACCTGAAATGGTGAAATATAATGGGAAGGCAGGGATGAAATGGTTTTACAGAGTAATAAGATTAAGTCTATTTTCTGGGCTTGGAAGCTGTCGTCCAGGAGCATGTGAGCTTTGTAGTCATCGAAGTCAGTCGGAACCCTTGATAATTGCATGTAACTAATCTCATGATTAGACCTGCGTTGAAATTTGCTATAAATGCTTACAATATACTGATTGTTTTAATCCACCTATTCAATACAAATTGGTTTTGTGTTGCTAGTTCATAATACTACAACACAAATTTACAGGGACATGTTTCGGTTTATTTACAAGCATCTTCAGCCTACATAACTGTCTCAAGGTTAAGACCTGTCATATTTGGGTTGTTTTTACAAATTTTTGCTTGAGTATAAATCCATGTTTAGTAATAATATGTAAAAAACGTAGGAATTATGTACACATTAAAAGTATGACAATATGAATTACAATGTTGAATTGAAGTAACCCTTAATTCTAAAATACATTGACGTCCAAAACATAGCACTAAAATTTAAAAATTTGGTTAAAATCGTTTTCACAATTACAATGTTGAATTGGAGTAACCCTTAATTCTAAAATACATTGACGTCCAAATCATAGTAACTACAGTTTGAAAATTTGGCTAAAATTGTTTTCACAATGCTGTGGTTGAGTGAATCAACTGTAATATGGCTTTAAATTTGAGTCATAAATATAAACTGAAGGTTAAAATATAGGAGCCATTTTTTCTAAAATCCATTGATTTCTGGAACACAGTAACTTCCAGTATTGAGAATTTGGTTAATAATTGTGATCTCCAATGCAATTATTTAAAAACAACTATGATTTGACTCCATGTGTAATTTGAGTTGTAATGATATTCTAAAAATGAAAATCTTCGAACCGTTGGAGACCAGCTTCTAGAATTTTCGAGGCTTACTGCAGTTTGGTGATTTGATCGGTGAAAGTATTAGAATAATTAGTTCTTGTTTATTGCGACTTGAATATCCATTGGTATCAGATTGTATTAATGTAGTTGTAGTTAAAAGGGGGGGGGGGGGGGGGCTTCATCCAAATCTTGAGTAGCTCTTTATGTTTCTTTCGAGGTAATAGAATGAGTGAAATATCTGGAACAAATGGAAATTAACTTGAATAGTGTTATGTGTTGTTGTGCCTGTAATGTGAGTTTGATGTTATATTTTTTCACTTACCCCTTTGACTGTTGCTACAAAGTCTTGTGGTCTTTCTTACGTTACTGTGACTAATGTCTGTTGTGGTTCTACTCCTTGTGTTGTACGTGTGGAGGGGCTGTTGTGAGGGGCAAGTGAGGGGGATAGATGTTAGGCGAGGCGTTTGCTATTGGCGTACCATGTGGTGGGGAGTTCTTATCTGTTGTCAAGATGGGGGTAGGGGACGATCCTGCGGGCGGGACGTTAAGCTTTGGCGTGTTATATAGAGGGGGATTCATTGTCGAAATAGTTTCTGTTGTGAGTGTTTTTAGATTAAATATCCTAAAGAATTTGCTTTATCTGATTTGAAAGTTTGTAACAATGTTGGCAACTGTTCTATTAACGGGCTTTTTATTTCGGCCACGTCGTTCAAATTTTTTTCTTTATTAAAATATTGATCCAAATAAATATATATGTTTTCAAACTCTGTCATTAGCTTCCCCTTTTCGATCCTTTTGATTATTGTAAGGTCTTTGTCTATTGAGGTAAAATGATGGCCGGTTTCTTTTATATGATTACTCATAGGGGAGTATTTATTATGCTTTAAGGCGTTAAAGTGTTCCATGTACCTGGTTAGGAAGCTGCGGCCAGTTTGGCCAACATATGAAGATTTTCATTGTGTGCATGTTAGTCTATATATTCCGGAACTTTGAAATTTGTTATTGTAGGAATTTACTGTGTTATGATTAAAAAATAAGTTTTTATTAGTGTTATGTGTTTTAAAGGCTAAAGGGGTAAGTGGTAAGGGGTAAGTGAAAAAATATAACATCAAACTCACATACAAGCACAACAACACATAACAGTATTCAAGTTAATTTCCATTTGTTCCAGATACTTCACTCATTCTATTACCTCGAAAGAAACATAAACAGCTACTCAAGATTTGGATGAAGCCCCCCCCCCCCCCCCCCTTAACTACAACTACATTAATACAATCTGCTACCAATGGATATTCAAGTCGCAATAAACAAGAACTAATTATTCTAATACTTTCACTGATCAAATCACCAAACTGCAGCAAGCCTCGAAAATTCTAAAGCTGGTCTCCAACGGTTCCAAGATTTTCATTTTTAGAATATAATTTCGACTCAAATTGCACATGGAGTCAAATCATAGTTGTTTTTAAATAATTGCATTGGAGATCACAATTATTAACCAAATTCTCAATATTGGAAGTTACTGTGTTCCAGAAATCAATGGATTTTAGAAAAAATGGCTCCTATATTTTAACCTTCAGTTTATATTTATGACTCAAATTTAAAGCCATATTACAGTTGATTCAATCAACCACAGCATTGTGAAAACAATTTTAGCCAAATTTTCAAATTGTAGTTACTATGTTTTGGACGTCAATGTATTTTAGAATTAAGGGTTACTCCAATTCAACATTGTAATTATGAAAACAATTTTAACCAAATTTTTAAATTGTAGTTGCTATGTTTTGGACGTCAATGTATTTTAGAATTAAGGGTTACTTCAATTCAACATTGTAATTCATATTGTCATACTTTTAATGTGTACATAATTCCTACGTTTTTTACATATTATTACTAAACATGGATTTATACTCGAGCAAAAATTTGTAAAAACAATCCAAATATGACAGGTCTTAACCTTGAGGCAATTATGTAGGCTGAAGATGCTTGTAAATAAAGCGAAACATGTCCCTGTAAATTCGTGTTGTAGTATTATGAACTAGCAATACAAAACCAATTTGTATTGAATAGGTGGATTAAAATAAACACTATATTGTAAGCATTTATACCCTTGATAATGCCAAACACAGTTTTCGGTTAAACGTCAGGACCATCATGCGCTCCTGGACTACGGCCTACAAGTACGGAAAATAGAGACGATCTGTAACACCGGCCATGAAAATCTCAACTGTTATATAATAACATTAACCTCTTCAGTGGCACGCCTGAGAAATTCTCGGGTGGCGCGCACTTGCCCATAACATCACCGCCTGAGAAATTCTTGTTTAGCTGCAGTGTTCATTTTGCGATCGCCCAATAATTTCTCAGGTACTGTAATGTCTTTGGAAAATGTTTTCCAGCATTCTCAACAGATGGCGGGAGGGTTTCCAGCTGTATTCATGAAGTCTCTTGCCTGAAATGCGCCTTATTTTCTCTACTTTACATATACAATCTCTGGCCAGCTGACGCGGTAAACAGAAATGGCGAGCATGAAACTGAAGAGATGTCTGTATGAAGACAAAATAAGGACCTGCCGGGCTGAGTGGCTCGGACGGTTAAGGCGCTGGCCTTCTAACCCCAACTTGGCAGGTTCGATCCTGGCTCAGTCCGGTGGTATTTGAAGGTGCTCAAATACGACAGCCCCATGTCGGTAGATTTACTGACACGTAAAAGAACTCCTGCGGGACTAAATTCCGGCACCTCGGCGTCTTCGAAGACCTTAAAAAGTTGTTAGTGGGACGTAAAACAAATAACATTATTATTATTATTAAATAAGGACCTACATCGAAGATGAATCTCTATGCGACATTAGTATTTCTGATAATAGTGATAATGATTCTATTGATTCTTCGGATGATGACCTTAGTATTTCTAGTGAAAGTGAAGATGATATTACGTTAGAAGCTAAGGTGATGGTAGGAGATATTGAACGTACATACGTGTGGAAAAAGTGTAAGCCTGGGGATAGTGTTCAACCTAATATAATTCCCTTTATGGGAAATCCGGGTGTTAGGGTTGGATTATTACCAGATGTGAGTGCGATTTACTGTTTTGAACTGTTTCTAACGGACGAAGTTGTAAATTTGACCGTGACCGAAACAAATTTGTATGCTGAAAGTGCATTGAAAAACTTGTAAATAAATCTCCGCGTTCAAGGACACAGTTTTGGAAATAAACTAACTCTTTTATGAAATTCAGCAGTTCATTGCATTAGTGTTAACGGGAATAATACAAAAGACTGAAACAAAAATGTATTGGACACCGGACAGTATTCTCAAAACACCAATATTTTATGTATTTTATGAAACCATGTCACAGGCCTGCTGTAAAAAAACTGTAAATATAGTGTAAAGTAGTCTTTTATTAACCTTGAATGATATATGAATGTGTTCCCTTAAAAATTGCTACTCATGCCTGAAAAAACCTCAACTTTCTAGCACTGGAGGTCTGCCAGAACCCGCCACTGAAGTGGTTAACATGGAATGTTACTAAGGAACCTTCTAATTGGACAAAAGCAGTAATTGCATCTATCTATTATCAATGAAAGAGAAAGAATTGCAATAGCTATCGAGGTGGATCAGTATACTAGGCACCGAACGAGTTGGCCGTGTAGTTGGTGGCGAGCAGCTGTGAGGGTGCATTCAGGAGAGATTGGGTTCGAACCCCACTGTTGGCAGCCCTGAATATGGTTTTCTGTGGTTTCCCCATTTTCACACCAGGAAAATACTGTTAAGGCCACGGACTTCAAAAGCTAGGGCTTTACCTTAATGTCGTGTCCACTTCCTTCTCACTCGTGGCCCTTTCCTATCCCATCATCATCATATGACGTAAAGCAACTTGTAAAAAAATATATACAGGGTGAACAAAAAATGCCACACTTGGAGGTCGGCATGCAATTCCTCATCCCATTGCAAGACATAAGTTTCTATAGCCAAATCGAAACTGGTGCTATTGGAAAACAAGTTGAAAACGAGAAGCTGGCAACACTGTCACATCCTGCACCATATCGGAATGTAATAGAGAAACTTGCATCATTCCGCTCTACCGTACCCGCTGTCGCGGCTCACTGAGTAGACTGCTGGGTTATCAAACCCATATGCACCATGGAGCTGCGGCTTGAATCCTCGTCAGGTTGTTTTTTTTATTTTGTGTGTGTGTGTGACATCAAGTCCCTAGTTTCCGTCGTGTAACAACATTTGTAAGCATGACATCCTGTTGTCACATGATAATAGTCGAACACAGGACAGTGTGACCCATTCAGCTGAATGCATGAGTCAACTAACCACTCAGTGCAGAACCATAACTGGTCCCGTCAAGTGCATGTAGGGCGGCTTCCTGATGCAGTACGCAAATGGCGAATACGTCATTATGCTTTTAGTGTTGGGTGCATCTGATAACCAAGCTTCTGCTGGTGCTCGTGAGTATGCAGCACGGTACCCTTTAAGGCGCCATCCCGATAAGGATGTTTTTCGTCACCTTGAGCAACGCCTGCTGGAAACGGGGTCTTCATCCACATCGACATTCTTGAAGCCGTTCACCAATCACCTCGGTGAAGTACCCATGATATTGTAAGGCAGTTCCAGGTATCTCAAACACTGGTTGTTGACCTGTTGCACGACGAAAAACTGCATCCATATCATTACACATTAACTCAACACCAGCGGCCAGAAGACCACATTCAACAAGTAGAGTGCTGTGAATGGCTTTTGCAATAAGTTGAAGATAACAAACATTTTATAAAGAATGTGATATTGGGACCTTTCCCATCACCTCCCATAGCTCATGGGACCATGTGACACCACTAATGTAACCCTACCGGGTCATGAACGCACTGGACCATGCTCCACAGAAAATGACAGTCAAGGGACCTTTTTCTGCCTGATGACAATGCCGCCACATTGGGATTTGATATAACTAATCCAGTCACATGAGGCGACAAATGCCCTTTACGGCATAGTGAGGTCTTCCGCTACTCTCCCGTTCAAAACACAAATAAAATTGAGCACAAGCCTCTCGAGGGCGCAGTGCGTTCGTGGCTACGACTAGAACCATCTTATGACTAACTTATAGGCCTAAAATGAACGGAAGAGATCAGTATGCTAATTTTGACGAAAACAGGCACGAATAAAATTTTCCCCAATCTTTAATTAACTCTCTCAAACATATTTACAGTCTACAACCTTGTTTATCAATTTTAAAATTACATACATTTAAATTAATTACCAGCAATGGGCAACGATGTCCGTGCTATCACCCAAGTGAACTTTAGATCCACATCTTTATGAGAGTCTTTATGTGGTCTATTGACATTACACTGCTGAATTTAATAACACAAAAATCACATATTCAAATTAAGCTCTTGGGTGTTCACATTTACTTTCAAGCAACTCGGAGAAAATTGTGTTGCATTTTCTAAAGTCTTCATTGTTTACATTGGTTTCAATGTTAATTAACCCGATTATTTTAACTGTTCAGTACGATAAATAGTATTATAATGAACCTTATTTATTTACAGAGAAAAGAAACTATGACCTTACGGTCATTAAAATTCCCAGAATGAGTTCCCAAATTACATATTTAAAATACAACAAGTAACACTGATTTACTCTGAGATTCGTCTTACCGAGCTCGATAGCTGCAGTCTCTTAATTGCGGCCATTATCCAGTATTCGGGAGATAGTAGGTTCGATTCCCACTGTCGGCAGCCCTGAAGATGGTTTCCCGTGGTTTCCCATTTTCACACCAGGCAAATGCTGGGGCTTTACCTTAATTAAGGCCACGGCCGTTTCCTTCCAACTCCTAGCCCTTTCCTGTCCATCGTCGCCGAAAGACCTATCTGTGTCGGTGCGACAAAAAAAGAAGATTCGTCTTAGAGTGGCCGCCTAAATCGAACATAACACGAGAAATAATATATTTAAAGAATTTATAAAAAAATTATATAATGATATGCAAACTCTGCGGAGTTACAACCTATTCCCAAAACAATAAAATGAACACGATTCTAGTTACTACAAATCACCTCATTTGTGGACTAACTATACACATCATTGGGTCGAAACCCTCCACTTAAACAAACTCACAAAGGATTCTTCACGAAGTCTAAATTAAAGAAATCGCTAATTATCAAAACATCAATTTTACACTCTTATAACTCCTGAAAAGGAAAACACATATCACATTTTACACTAATAGTGGCTGCATTTTGTTTACCATCATCCACCGTTTGTGTGTCTCACTCCTCTCACCGTGCCCGAGATACGAACAGGAGACCATCAGTTCTCCGACATCGGGTATCCTGGAAAAATCAAAACCCTCTCTATCGCTTCTATAGGTGTATCAATTAAAGGTCCCTGCATTCATTCGACCTAGCCTTTTGAGAATGTGGTAATCAAGTAAAATATAACATTTTACTAGCATAAGAACAGAGGGTTTGAGTAGACTACACTTCCTTGACGAAACGCCCTCGGCCTCCATTCAGCTGGCCTGCCCTTTTACACAAAACAAACACGCTCCGACCGACAGGTCGCCTGCCATAAATATTGCCTGTCATTCGCCCTCCCAAGGGGCTGTACTCTATTTAAAACCAATATTGATGCGTATACAATGCCTATCCAATGGGCCATTTTATTCACACAATAAAAACCGATGCATTTCTAATCGTGCTCAAATCAGCACAGGCATAGTTCATCCAATAAATCTCTTAATATTTGGGCCGTAATATCACTTCATATTCTCTCGATTTCACGGAAGTCCGGAGTTCAAAAATCATACCCTTCATCGTCGAATTACCACAATCCCGCAAGCTAGAGTTTACTACTACCTCAGATAAAAATGAAAATAAATACCGAGAACTGTGTACCTGACATGAATTTATACTACCTTCTTTAAATCGGCATAAAATATCCGACCAATTTAATTAATTTAAATAAAATAAAATAACAAAAAGGTATTCAAACTATCACTAACAAAGTTTTCTTTTACAGGGTCCTAGCTAGTGTTGGGTGGGTGGACATTCGCACCTCAGTACGATGAATTAATTCTTAACGCACATCAGGATGCAGCCAAGCCTTAAACTATCATGCAGCAAATACTATTACTTTACATTAAAATTCAGTACTTCGTCTATCCCATCTTTATCTTATTCACAGGCCTTTAGCAAAGATCCTAGCGTCATCTTAACCTGACTCCCCTTTGTATAGTCTTTCCAGATGAAAGGGCTCCTTCCTTACATCGACAAACTTCACTACCTCCTCCCCCCTTTTCTCCGATAGTACTCAGCAAACAAAGATACAATCATGCACATGCAAATGACGTGACAGGGAGAGAAATTCATCCTATATTCCTTATTTGCTTCCTTCCCAGATAGCGTCAATGACTAGAATTAAAGGGAAACTACTGACCACTCCAAGCGAACTACTTCAGTTATTCAATAATAAAAATAATCCTAACCCTATTCCTACAGTTTGAGAT
The DNA here is from genome assembly GCF_040414725.1 of Anabrus simplex. Taxonomy (NCBI): domain Eukaryota; kingdom Metazoa; phylum Arthropoda; class Insecta; order Orthoptera; family Tettigoniidae; genus Anabrus; species Anabrus simplex. The sequence continues at coordinate 312,419,764 of NC_090266.1, forward strand.
ACTCTAAAGGGAATATTAGTATCACAAAAATCATAGCCTTGTACTCAGCAGTGCTGGTCCATCGTCCGCCATTCGAGCCCATGGAGGGGCTCGCCTGAAGCTCTTACTCCATGATGCCGACGTGTGAGGTCATGGCGTTGGAGTGTGAACACTGAAATGACACTGTTTACACTGTTTTCACGAATACTTCCTCCGCTCGCGTCACAGGCAAATTTTCCTTTCATCTAACCAGAATGAAAGTTATGAATTTATTCCCCTGATACAGGACGCAGCTAGTCTATCTTAGTCTGACAGAGGCAATACCGAACTCGCAGTTCCGTTACTGGAATCGTTTAATACTCCGCATTACCCTGATATAGGGTACTTGTATTTGTTATAAAGCCCTGTCTCATGCGCTTTTTCCTGCGCGTTTCAAAAATTATGCCGTTATTTAGCACGATAAATCTTACTGAAATGTTGTTCATGCGATAAGACACTAATTATTCGTGCTACCTCTATTCACACGTCTGCCTTCACAAAGTCTCAAGCATATATTACAATTAATAGGCTCTCTGTCTCCACTACAGGATCTAATTGAAAAGTAGCATTCTACGTCGGATATACGGCACCTTATAGCTTCACAGTTCTCGGTGCAAAATTACAACGTAACTCACGTACTTTTGTGTTGCGTCGTGATCAAACTATAAACGCGCACATTGTTCTCACACAGTTCAGGTTTTTACTGACGATTCGCACGGACATTATACTTCTCACACTCCCGTTTACAGCGAGTTTATAGTACAAAGAGAGGGAAAGTTAAGACCACAAACCGACCGTGAGGTCACGCCATAGACTCCTCGAAGACTGAATTCAACCCTCACAAGTGCAGGCATATATGGGCTAACATAGAGTGGGGGTTGCTTGGAGGAACTCCTCCCTACCACAATTTTCAGATTTCCAGATCCACAAGACTTATGAATCTCAGTGTGGCGGCAGATTGTGTGGCCATCTACTCCGAAATACAAGATGTGAAGCGGAACGCAAAACGATCAGCGGTTTTATTGTAATTTATCCGTCTAAAATAGGAGTGGGACAGGGATTCCCCGTTGGCCATCTGGTTTCCCAGTTAGCGTTAGGACGCCAAACAACTTACGTCATCTCATTTAGGTGCAATTTCATAGATTACATTCTTTTACTTTGGTTTATAATTTTGCCAGTAATCCAATATTCTTGTAATCACTCTGACATGTGCTCCCTGGTTAAATTAAACTCTATTATACCGAAAACACCTCTGAAATCACCTCCTCACGTTGGCTCTACTGTGAGTTGGCATTTGTTTTCGAGGGGGAGTCAACAAAAACTGTTTCCTTTTTCGCCTTCTTCCTTCACACGTGCTCAGTTCGGGGGTTTTCTAAACCATCATCTGCGTGCTTCAGGTGCCGATCTGGCGAGGGGGGTATTGCACAACATGATGCAACCGCTAGCATCCTCACAAAGGAAGCTTCAAACCTACTTCTTTTTCCAAATATACAATTCACAATAATTATTCACTGTGACGATACGGTCACAATATGTAGTGACGAATGTAGCTTCACTCGGGAAGGTATTTTCAACCATCACAACAGCCATTATTGGTCTGACAACAACCCACCTATCACCCGTGAATGTGGCTTTCAGTCACGCTTTGGCATAAACCTGTGGGCTGGAATTATGGGAGTCATTCTAGGCCCTTACCTGTTGCCGGACAAGTTGAATGCGTCCCGCTATCGTACGTTTCTGGGCAATACTTTGCCTGACACTTTAGAAAACATTCTACTTGGTGTTCGGCGACAGCTATGGTTTCAGCATGATGGTGCACTGCCACACTTTGGAATGATAGTGCGTAACTGGTAAAATGAAGCGTTTCCAGGGATATGGATTGTTCGTGGAGGTCCAATATTCTGGCCTCCATGTTTCCTGGACCTTAATCCCCTACATTTTTATTTGTGGGGACACTTAAAGGAACGTGTTTATAGTACTCCCCCCATGGATGTACAAGACCTAATAGCTCGTGTGCATGCTGTATTGGCAATGGTGGATGCGATGTGTTGCATAGGGTCCGGCGAGTGGCGAAGTGTTTGCAAATGCAAGGTTGTCGCTTTGAACATATGCCGTGAAGTGAACGTTGCTCGTAAGTGTACGTACAGGCTCTGTGAAGATGAGACTGTACATCACACGTACATTATGGAATTATAAGTCATAAATGAAATTTATCAATCAAGACATTATGGAATTGTGCGTAGCATAATGGGCAGTCCAGTTTAGCCTACCTACTGTACTGTATTGTGTTTCCTTGTACCGCATTGGATAGAGACCATGTTACTGTATCCACTATTATGTTCTATGTATTGGCTTTATTTGTGCCATGGACAAAACAAAGTGTTCATTTACGTCTGTAAGAAGTTCATGTTATGTTTGAATGTTTAAGTAAAGGTCACCTGAACGGTAAGACAGAGCATAGTGTATTGGATAGTGGAGGTGTACATTGGATACAATTTGATACATTAACTGACAAAAAATAATTGGCACGAACGCGAATCAAACATCGGGACGTCCTCACAACTGGCATTTATGGCATTACCTTGTCTCATTGAGCTAATGAGACAGCTCCGGCAGAGCTCCGAGTTCATGCGACCTGTGCTTGGCCATGCTGCACGCCGTTACAGCGTTGCCAGAGCCTCATTTCTTACCTTGCATTTCTATTAAACCTATTGGTGGGTCTAGGTTTTGCAAGATAAACTTTTGTCATGAATTTCGATGGGCTCCACGTGCAGCATTTTTTGTTCACCCTGTAAAGGCTACTAGGCAAAGTGTTTTCACTGGCATTTTGGAAGGGGGGGTGCGGATTAGTGGTTGAGAGTAAGTTGGCTTCAGTGACAGACGGGCTGTCAGGATTAGATTTTCAGTAGACACAAAGTAATTGAAAAATGCTATGGTAGGAAGAGGCAGTTAGGTTTATGTTTCGTAGATCCAGAGAAGGCATATGACAGAAGAGTACTGAAGTGAGCAGTGTTCGTGGTACTGGGGAATTAAGGCATTAGGTTTAGGTTAATAAAAGCAATGAGAGGCTTTTATATTGACAGTTGGGCTGCAGTGAGAATTGATAGGACAATTTCATGGTTTAAGGTATTTACAGAATTTTTAAAATTTCACATTTAAATTTTTTGTTTCATATCTCACCCTGACACCGATAGGTCTTACGGAACGATGGTTTAGAAGTGGGAAGGAATCGACTGTGGCCTTAATTAAGGTAATTCAGTAAATTCATTGAGGCTGCTAACTGAATGCTGAAAGGCATATCCGTTTGTAAGGATGATGAATGTACTGTTGTGTGCCAGCTCCGAGGTAGCTCCCTTCGGTACTGCCAGGAGGGGCCTGGTGACTCAGACGACCTGGAATCTCCCAGTCGGCCTGTGGGATGGGGCCAGCCTTTCCGTGTATTGTTCTCGGCAGCCGGCTTACCTGTGAGTTTCTTGGAGCTTCAACAGGAAGGTTCTGCCTGTAGTGACATCATGAAATTTCTGGATCATATCACTTAAGCTATAAAAGGGGAGGCTATCCTTGGACAGTCACTCAGAGTTGGACTCTGTGGGGGAGTCGGTGTGTGACTCAGCGAGGGATTCGGTGGCTGGGCTGAGGGCAACAGAGGTGTTAGCTGTCGCCAGTGTCCCACCGAGGTCTGAACCGTGGGAACTGTTGTGGTGTCAAAGAGACGAGTGCATAAATGAAGGCGACAGAACGAAAGACTGTACTGTATGTTCGTGTAATTCTGTGGACGAGGATCGCCGTGAGCCAGCGAGGAAACACGCTATTGTGAGTGCGAGGATAAATGGACCTTTGTTAATGTTCGCTGTTGAGAGTATCGTTCTGCTTTTGAATACTGTTGAGCTGTTTAGTTGTTCACTGCATGGGACTGTGTGAAGAACTGGACTATCAGTGGAGTCGAACCGACGAGCAGTCGTGTGTTGTATAGCCAGCTGTCTATGCACAGTGGCTGTAGGAGGTGACTGGACTTGGTGAAAAGTTAATGTGAGGATTAGTGTGCCAGGTAAAGGAACGTGCTGGACTCTTGCTGCACCATAAGGTAGAGAGATTTGTAAATAGATTGGTGATTAATGTGGCTATTCATAACTGGTTAGAATTTTTTGTGTTTAAATATGTGTGTGTGCATTTATTAGGCCATCCTTAAGTAAATTAGAGTAATGAAACAGATGGAGTTTTATTCATAACAGTACGTTCAAAAATTCAACTTGAAGTTCAAGAACTTGCCATGTCGGGCTTATCGGTTCTTTCTTCTTTCTTTCTTCTATGAGCAGTAAAGGACAGATAATTTTTATTCATATTTCAGCTTGCAGGCTGTTTGGAGGTCAAGCTTACCACATTAGTGTGGCCCAGGTAAAACTACATTAACATAATTGGGAAGACTGTTTTACCTGTCACTTAATTCTTTACACATCTGATTAACGAGTAATTTTAGTAACCAATCTGAGATTTACTGGTATATTATTTTGAAGATTTTTTCTTCTTCTCTATGGCTTTCATTTGTACTGACTTAAGACAGGTTTCATAGCAACAGTAGGATAGGAATGGGCTAGGACTGGAAAGGAAGGCGGCTATTGTCTAAGGTACAGCTATTGCATTTGCCTGAAGTGAAGATGGAGAAACACAAAAATCCATTTTCATATCTGCCAACAGTGGGGTTGAAATCCACCTTCTTCCGAATGCAAGATCACAGTGAAATGACCGGTACTGCACAGCGAAGTCACTCAGTTTCCCTGTAGTTTGTAATAGGACACAAATTATAGACACAGTTTTGACTTCAACCAGAGGGTAACCCCAATTATCTATATATGGATTTACAGTTCTTCAGCTATACATATAAGAGGGTTGGGGCGTAAGTCATAGTAACCATTTTTTTCCCTCACATTTTCATGGTGCTACGTAAAAATGGTCATATATCGTGGAAACCATGACAATCATAGTATATGGACACAGCATGAGATGGCAGTGTATTGAACAGGTACCATGTACAGGGCAATGGGACAGCCGTAGTGAGTAAGACTACATGCAGAATGGATATGACAAGGCAAGAACAGTGTGGGAAGTACTGGAACACCCTCCATGCTTACAAGACTTGTTCCTGTGCGTTTTTGATCTCATCCCCAAAGTGAAAGAACCATCGCGTGGGAGACGGTTAGGGCCACAAGAGGGCTTTGGCAATGCTGTGAAACGTGAAATTGCAAAATTCACACTTGGCAAGGCGACTAGTATCCGACGTCTCCTGCATCATTGACAACGTGTTGTGGATAATCGTGGGGTCTACATCGTGGGTTTACCATAAAGGTTACTGTATTCTCTGAGAATGAACATTATGTAGCACAAGGATTTCCTAGTTGACAGTTTCGTTGCCTTGTATCGTACACCTGGTAAACCTACTCAGCATTTTTCATACATTCCCCTGCCCCTTATGCTCCCGACTCCCATCTGTATATTTCCATTTGTCTGGTAGATCCCACATCTGTGCCAATAAAAATAGTTGCAATGACTTCTGCCCCCAACCTTCGTGGATAAGAACAATAATCATCATCATAATCATTTTCCGACTCCAGTTTACCAGGTGTGGTGTATAAGCGCTCGCCATCTCTTCCTGTCTGTATACATCTTCTGCCTGGGACATTTTCCTATCCGAGACCTCTCTCCTCCACACCTGAGTTTACTGTCTCTATTCAGCATTCCTTTGGCCTTCCCCCTGATTGTTTTTCTTGGACAGTAAAGATGAAGTATTTTCTAAAAGGCCTTTCACTCTTCTCATAATGTGCCCATACCATTAAACTCTGTGCTTCTTTATTACACTGGCGTATACGGACCTCACTTGCAACTACCTCTTATTTACTTCATTCCTGGTTTTTTCCTTTCGAGTAGTTCGATTCATAGTTTTAATTAATCTCATTTCTGTTGCCTTGATTCTTAATAAGAACATTATCTACCTTAGGATAAGACACTTTCCTTGTCTCACTGGTGCAGATATAAAAGGAAACTGCTTTGTGGATGAAATATTCACATTGTAAAGAAGGCATGTTGTCATTAGCAATAATAATATGCAATAAAATAGAAATAAATGAATACTAAGAGGTAATAAACATAATTCACTGCATTTATTATTGGTATATTTACATTTTAAGGAAGATATTATGTTGTAATGACAACAGAATGCAAATAAATAAATAAAATTTGCAATATTATGATCATTCCAGAGTCACTGACTTACAAGATGGGTGGTATCAATATACATGTATATTTTCCTGTGCAAATAATTCATAAGAATTGAAGGGCCGATTGCAGAGACGATGACTAGTTTTTTAAGCCTTGGACAACGTCTACCTAACTAATGTCTAAATCGAGCACGATCTTCCATTGCATAAACTATGTTCTGCCGGTGTTTAACTAGACATTGCTTAAAGTTTCAATATTGGTTTGAAAATGGAGATAGAAGTATCCTTTATGCAACTCTTTGCTTGTCGCAACCATGAAATTAGTTGGTGCACGTGCTGAACACCAGTCTGCTGTTTGTCTTCCTACACATGGCTGAGCATGAGCATGAGTTGCCCACAGATAAGAGTATCGCTTTCGGTGGAAATTAAATCTCATAATATTATCGACACCAAAGTGACACACCACCGTATGGGGAAGTGTAGCTTTGATTATAGCATCTTAACGGTGAGTGTAATCTACTCGTAAATAGCTTCGGCGAAGGAAAGATGAAACAATAGTCATGTGTAACCGAATGTGCTGTACGGGCCATATAGATGTAGCTTGCGTTGTGGAGATCGTAGTTTCCTATTTTTACACTAGGCAAATACTAGGGCTGTTATTATGGTCGCGGCTCTTCTTCCCCAGTCCTCGTCTTTAAACATTAATGACCACCATCACCACCGCTTGCCTTTTCCTATCTCGTAGTTGCAAGTTATGAATCTCATTATGAAACAGTATTGGATTTTGAGAATAAGAAGTTCTTATACATGACAATCCTTTATATTTAGGATAAAACCATTAATAGTTATTATAATTAGGACATGTTTCGCTCATGCTTAGTAAGCATCATCAGCTAGAAATAACTTAATCTAAGGTAGGTCAGGGCCCTGATCACTGTATATATAAAACGAAAAAACGTCTAATAATACATTGATAAAATACAAATTTTAACAATTTAAAAATAATCAGAAGATTATATTATGCCTATTGAAACAAATAGTGACCATTAAAATTGCTTAAAATGCAAGTGGAATGAATGACGAAAATGTTACAATAATTTGCTATGAGTGATTGTATAAATCGATGATCATAATAATCTTCGCTCAGTGGCATTAGACTTAGTGTTGGCTACTGAATGCATGATTCATTCAAGTGTCCGAATTAATCGATTCACAGGAGCGGCGAGTTCACGGCACATGATTCAGCTTATTCCCAGCGGACAGTGCTGAGTGGCGCACTCATGGCTCACCAGCAGGACGCTGGACATCGGTGGGGAGCCGAGCTTATGCTGCAGCAAGACAGTGAATCATGGCATACCAAAAGAATCGTGGGCAAGCACGGCTCAGTGAGACACAAGATACATAAGGCTCCTTATCGAGCTTCCGCTGCAGCTAGACATACAGTGAGCCATGGCACACAACACACACACACATGGTTCATTGTCGGTACACTGGACATTATATCACTAATATTATTATAATAATATTTGTGATATAAGTCATCTTCAATACGGAACCGAAATGAGAATAGTTACTTGTAACACTGGACATTGGCGGGGAGCCTAACTTCCTCTGAAGCAATGCATATAGGAGGAGAACCATTGATAGATCTGTGCAAAATGTATGTCATAGTGCCTCTTCCCTGACCATCCATTCAAATTCAGTACACAGTAACTGGGAAAACTAATTTACTGTAAAATCATACCAGGTACAAAGCTCACTTTTGTTCCAGGATGAATAACTTCCGGTCACCTATCCTCAGAAATAGGTTGACAAATCACTCATTCAACATCACCTTGAACTTTCTGTGGATTATTTCATGGGTATGTGGGTGATCCTTAAAGATAAATGCACATTGGAATCTAAATACACATAATGAATTCAAAAGTTTTTGTATGTCTTATATGAATATTCACCACTCGTAAAAATCTTGGACATCCAATGAAACAACATGTTGAAAGAATGTATCATAATTTTCATTCATATGGAGAAGAGCTGTGCTGCAGTTATTACTTCTCCTGCAGAGAGAGAAGTCAATAATTAACTTGAAAAAAACTGTATATGCTCCTTGCCCAGGAATTTCTGGAGGTTATATCTCCTGACTGTAATTTACCATGAATAATCTTGCAATTGATTCCTTTTGAATTTACTCTGCCTTGATATAATTTACAAGAAATAAGCCTTGCAATGGTTTTCATAGTAACATTATCGGTTCTACTGCACGCATTTGATATTTGATGCCAGATGTAACAAGTAGAGCACCTTTCTTATAATTCATTATCCCTCTCTTGACTGTAATGAATATATGCTGTAATAATATACAAGACATAGGTGAAGAATACATCCACGGTATCCCCCTCCTGTCATAAGAGGTGACTAAAAGGGACGACCAAGGCATGATGGATTTGGAACCATGAGATTACCTGTGATTTGTACCATTACACAGGGAACACCATGGGTCGACGTGGATTGCGATTAGTACCACTATGTTAGGAACACAATGAGTCTGTGATTAATATTTTTCGGGGAGGAGCACCATGGGTTTACCTTACCTCTGATTAGTACCACTATATGGGGAACACCGTGGGTCTATGTTACCCGTGACTAGTACCACTATGTGAGAAACCCCACAGGTCCAAGCATTGTCCTTGATTAGGACCAGTGTGTGAGGAATACTATGGGTCTGTACTACCTGTGCATAGTACCATCATGTGAAGAACACTATGGGTGTGGGCATTGTCTGTGATTAGTACCACTATATGCAGAACACCATGGGTCTACATTACCTGTGATTAGTACCACTATTTGAGGAACACCATGGGTCTATTTTACCAGTGATTACTACCATTATGAGGGTATGGTGGCCTGGACGTTGGCCCCCTATAGACAACAATTATCTTCGATATAGAATTTTCCCTTGGAAGCAGCCCCTTGTTCCGTTTGTACCATTGTTTTAAGTTATTTTATGGGAAGATGGGGCATTGCGGGTTGGATCCACTGATTGTTTTAAGTACCACTGTGAATTCGAGAATAAAATTCGAGCAGTGTGTTACTGTTACGTTGGTTTAATCATGTATGTAAAAATTTGGTTAAATGTTGCCTAATTATCATTATTTTAGAATTTGATCACAGAAACAGGATTACAGTTTAGCAACTTTTGTCAGGATTGCTGCTTCACATCTTCTTACACCTCATCCTCCGTTGTTTCCCATTTTCACACCAGGCAAATGCTGGGGCTGTACCTTAATTAAGGCCACAGCCGCTTCCTTCCCATTCCTAGGAATTTCCTGTCCCATCGTTGCCATAAGACCTATGTGTGTCGGTGCGACGTAAAGCAACTAGCAAGGAATAAATTTTCAGTCCTTTGTACATGTTAATGATAGATTCCTGAAATGAGTTTTCTGGAGTAGATGGCTTCGCTTTCATTTTTGGAGGGGTTTTTAGAGATTTCTCATGTTTGTTGGACATCTTGATGAAAATGCTAATATGGATTAGACGAAATAATGACCCCACTGCTTCGTAAATGTAATTTGTCATCCTACACTAACTAGGTTATTAAATACATTTGAACATGCCACGATCCTTTTTTCGTAGTATTATCGTAACAGATTTACAATAGTAAAGAAAAAAATTAATTAATGTCATTAAGAAGTGCACCAGTAGAGACCTTGACGTTCAACATGAACGTTAGCAGCAGTTTTTTATTGTCCAACTCACGGCAGGTGATGCCAACACGCGAGTTGAACGATAACTGCAAAATGTTGTATCGCGAGCTGGGTCCTTACACTGTATGGTTGGCCATTGAAAATGCAACTAACAGCTAGGAAAAAACAATAAATCACTACAGTCATTATTAATACGGAAGAAAGAGTTAAGTTGCAGTCTTAGTGACCACAATTACGTGGCACATAGTATAGTTATTTGGATCATTGTTCTCATGAACTTCCATATCTACAGCTTGAAGATCGCCAGAATCTCTCGTTGCTAGAGCACAGGTATGAAGACTGTTGTAGTAACTGCCACAAATTTGTGGAGTTTTGATGTTTCCTTGTTCAGTCCGGTGATACTTCAAGGTACTCAAATACGCCAGACTCGTGTCGATAGATTTACTGGCACATAAAGGAACTCTTGCGGAACTATATTCCAGTACTTGACATCTCCGAAAACTGTAAAAGTAGTCAGTGGGACGTAAAGCAAATTATTATTATTATTATTATTATTATTATTATTATTATTATTATTATTATTATTATTATTAATGGGATTTGGATATCCCAGAAGCGTTCTCCAACTTAATAGTGAAAATATTCTGCTCTTCGTTCATGATTTAATTACTTGCTTGATTTTCTTCCTTCACTATTCTGCTTAGATATACAAAATGACTTGCTATCTCTAGTATTGTTCCATCTAAGGTGATGTTAGTTGTTCTTTTAATGTTTTCCAACTAATGGGCAATGGTGTGGACCAATTCCAATACTTCACCTTCTTCTTACACTGCATGTTCTTTATGGATCCATATTACCCCATCTGCAAAGGAAAGAGTTTTCAAATTCTTGTTGTTAAGCTGGTCAACTTTCTATTATTTCATTTTTAAGGGCTACAATGATTAATAAAAGAAGGAACAATAATTTTTTTTCTAGTGGCTTTACGTCGCACCGACACAGATAGGCCTTTTGGTGACGATGGGAGAGGAAAGACCTAGGAGTTGGAAAGAAGCAGCCATGGCCTTAATTAAGGTACAGCCCGAGCATTTGCCTGGTATGAAAATGGGAAACCACGGAAAGCCATCTTCAGGGCTGCCGACAGTGGGATTCGAACCCACTATCTCCCAGATGCAAGCTCACAGCCGTGCGCCCTTAACGGCACGGCCAACTCGCCCGGTGAACAGTAAATTATCTTGTTGTACACCTTGTTGTATTATCTAGAACCATTTTCAGTATCCATCACCTGCTTAGAACTTCAACAGGTTTTTTCTTTCTTTCTTTCTTTCTTTCTTTCTTTCTTTCTTTCTTTCTTTCTTTCTTCTACTTTACTAGTTCAAGATTGCACTAACACTTCAAAGGTTTTTGGTGATGCAAGGATGGGAAAGGGTTAGGTTGGGGAAGGAAGTGGCTATGGCCTTAATTAATTTCACTAGCATTTACCTGGTGTGAAAATGGGAAACCACGGGAAACCATATTTAGGGCTGTCGATGCATAGTGTGCATATTTCTTGATCTGACTGGGCACAAATCATTTTTCAACTTCTTGACTTTTTAAATTTCAATATAATGGTGTGTTCTTGGAAATTATGAGTTTTGCAGCTAACTCATTCTTGGTTGCCACTGTTTTGCCCCTGTGTGCTAATTAGGGCTCATCAGTTGGTAACTAGTACACCTACCAAGACATGGCTAGTGCATACTGCATAGGCTACTTAGAGACTTTGCCGCTTTTACAAAAATTGATGCCTGCTAGGTCATGAGAAAATATAGATATTGATGAAATTGTAAGATTATTATTTTCGTAACGCTGACTTCAAATAGGGAACCTGACTTGGTCCAAAATGCGTTCCGAGTTATGTTCTTGACTGAACAAGGAACGTTCAGACGTGTGACTTTTAAGTCTTCGCCAACTGTTTGTGGTGAGTGATGTGATTAAACTTGCAGTACATAAGGAAAAACTATGAAAAGTCAATATCGCACAGATAATTTTGTTCTAAATACGAAGTTCATAGTGTTAAATGTAACAGAAAGAGTTAAGATTTTGTTAAATGAATGTTCGTTTTGAAGTTGTAGGATGTCGTTAATCTCACAGTGCCTTTGTAATTTAAGTAACCTGTATTTAAATTGTGATCACCCTCAAAACCACCCATGCTGACAACAACTGCATATTTTCCCTTCCCTCTCTTGACTTTTCTTTCTCTCTTTCTTTCTTTCTTTCTTTCTTTCTTGTCTGGCCCAATCCTATCATGGAGCACTACATTTTGAGTGATTTCCATGCTACTATATTTTAATGAAAAGTGGGAGTACTGTAATTCAATTTCTTCTTATTTATTTCCAAAACTGCACATGAAATGTCACCTTTATCTGTTTGTCAATATTTGTGTTGAAAATCATATTTGTTATTGTGAGGGTGACAGAATTTACTCTCTCCACAGCCACATCTGCTGGTTGCAATTTTCTAGCTATTTCCAAGAGTTGATTTGAGAATGTTTAAAGTGTTTACTGTTTATGAATAATTCTACTAACATATTCACTCTAAAAACTTTTCTTCAATTTTTATGTGGTGAATTTGCTTATCACTTCTTTTATTTCTTCTAGATACGCTAACAGTTGATGCTAGTGTGTATATGGACCGTGATGGCAACATGAAGGATGATGGCTACAATTTTATGGATGTTTCTTCAGAGGTGAACCATATCCACAATGGTGCAGAGGATCTGGTTAACACATCAGTGAAATCTATGCCAGATCTGTGCACAACGGAGGCTGTCAAAAACATACAAAGACCAAATAGTACTGACGTGCTCCTGAATGACGTCACTGGGATGGTGGACTTCACAGATACCAGTTTGAGCAAACCTGAATTCTTTAGTATTTCAATTGTAAAGGGGGCTATGGGGTTTGGATTTACAATAGCAGACAGTGCTCATGGACAGAAAGTGAAAAAGATCTTGGATCGACAGCGGTGTAAAAACTTGATGGAAGGTGATATATTAGTTGATATTAACTCTATAAATGTTAGGAATATGAGTCACGGGGATGTTGTTCAGGTTCTCAAAGACTGCACTAGAAACCAAGAAGCAACTGTAACAGTCCAAAGAGGGGGGCCAGGTTCCCCTGGCAAAGGCAAACTCAGGAAGAAGGATGATTCTTCTAGTGGAAGAAAAAACGTGTACAAGGACCCAGTTGTCGGCATATATAGAAGTAAGACTCCTACTGCAGAGCTTTATAGCACCCAGCAAAAGGAAGTAATTCCAAATAGGCCAAAGACTCCATTAGTAGACACAAGAAATCGTCCTAAGACACCCACTTGGTCACCTGTTGAGGGAGATGGAAACGGCACGGATTCAAATCTTCCAAACGACAGTGGCAGGTTTGGAAAAGAAGGGAAATTTGACGATAATGGTGCAGATACTACAAGCCCTTTACAAAGTCCCTCAACTCCACTCACTCCTTACTTACAAGATAGTTATAAGACTGCATTTCCCTACCCTGATCCTTTCGATGGTTCAGGTCAAGACTTATCTCGCAGCCCACTCTCCAACCTGAGTGATCGTATGGGCTCAACATCATTGCAGGATTCTGCTCCTGAGTATTCTAGAAATAGAAGTCCGGATCCTCTGCATCAGAGGGATGGTTGGAACAAGTCCCATGGACAGTATGAGTACAAGACTGGAGATTCATATTCGGAGAGTTCTCCTCTATCTCCGAATGTTTATGATCCAAGTGTTGGTGATATGAATCTTCAAAATGATCGCTCACCGTCTACAGACTATTTAAGACATTATATGTCCCATCCGTATTATAATGGGTATGGTGGTGGTCAATATGACTTAGGATATGGTTACAGTTATGGTGATATACAGACAGGTGGCAGTTTCTTGCCTCAGAAAGACTTTGGATATACGGGATATAACCAGCAGATTAGAGGAATTCCTGGCAGTTCGAACTCTGGATATTACTCGGCAGATAGTACAAACAAGAGAAAAGAAAGTACTAGTTTTGAACATGAACAGCCACACCCCAGTAGTGTTACAAGGTAAATAGTGTTGTCGTGTTCAAGCATTGTGATTTTTTCTTGTGTGTGTGTGTGTTTGACTTTAGTATGGCTGTTTGGAATGTTTCGTACTGTAGTACAGTGATCAAGATAGAAGGTAAGAGACACATACATCTTTCCTTGTTGTCCTCATGGAATTAATTGTTTTTATGATTTTTCATGTCATTGTTGCCTGTGTGTTCACTTTTCAGTCCCTCTTTTTGCTAGTTGTTTAGAGTCGCACCAACACATTATAGATTTTCAGTGATGCAATGATGCAAAAGGGCTAGGATCGAGAAGGGAGTGCCCTAACGCCCATGGCTTTAAATAAGGTATAGCCACAGCATTTCTGTAGTGTGAAAATGGGAATCCATGTAAAACCAGCTTCAAGGCTGCCTACAGTGTAATTCGAACCCACCGTCTCCCAAATGCAAGCTCGCACCTACGCAACCCTTACCGTATGGCCAACGTACTTGGTATCAATCTTTTTGTGATTATTTGGTCACATAACAGTTCTAGTTTTTTTCACCCACCTATCTCCTCTTCATTTGTTAAACTTCTAGAGTTCATCCGACCACTTTGTGAATCACATTGGACTCGCTGCGTCTTTCCTCTGTCGTGAATGGTGAGTTTTCATATTTTAAGTTGCATGCATACATCTTCACTATATAGTCCTCTCGGTGTAAGGACGTACCCTAAGGGTGCAACCTTACCCTTTCTCCCCTGTAATATTAAGATATTGATTTATGGTTACTTTTCTTGCTGTTGGGTCTTTTTCAGTGTCGGTAACCATACAGTTTAGGGACCCTACTTGCCGATACGACGTCTTACATTTACCGTTAATCTGGCACGTTGGCAACGTTCAATCACTGCTCTAGCGTGAAGTGCGTGTTGCCACCGCATCGCCGTTAAAGTCACAAGTGATACATTTGCGAGAATATTTAAAGCATATTTTCTTTTTCTGTGGGATTGTAAATCTATTTGGCTAATACCAGGTAAGTAGGATTGTGGCATGTTCGGATAATGCATTTAATAACATAGTTTGTGTGAAATGATGAAAGTGCTCAAATACGTCAGTCTCATGTCTAGATCTACCGGTACATGAAATAACTCTTGCGGGACGAAATTTTGGCAGTAGAACTTATAACATTATTATTTTCAAATCCGCAGTGAACTTGAAAGCTGACCTAAATTCCGTTCACGGAACTTGGCACATTAGTATTTCTATATGTTTCCTGATAAGCTTGAAGATATAACCAGCCTGCAGGCTGAAAATATGCCCAATAATCTCTCTCCTTACTGGTTACCGGTATTGAAGAGAGAAGGAAATATTCGCGCAAAAGAAAGGGAAGTCATTGGATGTCTAGAACTTTCGAAAATCACACTGCAAAGTCTTATTAAATAAATTGCATCGTTTAACACGCCCCTCTTTTCAAGAATATGGTTATAGTATGCCTACTGTATATCAAAATAAAGACAGATAATTTAAGTGAGAAAGTGTGTTTATTTCCTTAATTCCTCATTGAGGAGATATTCATAATTATCTTGATTTACTTCATCTTATCTTTTATCATTTACTAGGGTAAGGAAACATTCATTATCGGTGTTTACATTGAGGTTAGTTTGTTATGGTTATGTCTGATGATTTTAATATGTAACCAGGCAGGTTGGCAGCAGTGATCAGCCATTACAAAAAAGAGAAAAGAAGAGCATCGGGCAGCGATATTTACTTTCTGGGGTATTTTCTTACGTGGCAATTACTATAGACTGTTACACCTTTCAGCATTCAGTTTGCAAGCGTCCATTAATTTACTAAATGCCTCCACAATCCCTTATTTGCAGCTAACTGTGTGGACTCCATTTAGTTCCATATATCTTATCTTTAAACAATTAGAAACCGAGTCTACTTCTCGTACCCTCCTTGACTGAGTCTATTATTCTACTAGGTAACTTACCCTCGTCCATTCACCTCATGACCCCACCACCAAGGCCCACTATGCCTACAGTTTCATCAATAGATTTTGCTTTCCTTATTCCAATTACTGTTCTGACATTGCTACCACCTGTTTTTACGAGCGATCATTCTCACTATTGTCATATCTGTTGCTTCCAACCAGCTTTCACTCCTGTACATCAATGTTGGTCTGAAAACAGACCTGTGTAAAGATAGGTTCACCCGGGAGGTGATTTCTGACTACACGTAATCCCATAATCCCCCAGTTCGGCTAACATCTTTTCCCTTTCATGTGACTTCTCTAGATCTACGGAACATAAACTTATCTCTCTCTTTGTCTAATAGCAATCATTCATCGATGATCTGCATTTAGCGCTGTCGCTCAGGTGGCGTATTCCATATCAGTTGTTTCCCTTTCCTTTTCATAAGTGGTTTCAATGAAGTAGGAAACTTGTCGAATAGTTTCCTTTATAAATTACACAACTCCTTAATCCTGGTTCTGTAAATGAATATTTGCCCCAATTTGACCCCTTGAATTCCAACTTTATCTTCATATTGTGATCTTTCATACTTTGCAAAGCTCCACTCAAGCTTATTCTTCTACTATTGTCATTCTAAGTCATTTTTAACTGACAGCTTGGAACATGCCACTTAATTACTATATAATAAGTTCGTTATTGGACATTATAAATTTTCCAGTGAACTCATTCTTGGTTGCTAGTGTTTTGCCCCAGTATGCCAATTTGCGATCATCAGTTGGTAACTAGCACACCTAGCAAAACACATGGCTTGTGCATACCGTGGAGGAGCCACAGTTGTCATCGGTGCCGGGAGGTTCCGGTACCAGTGAGTAATTTTAGCCCGTCGACCCAATTTGGGCCTTGAGTGCTATTTCATAATAGAATACTAGCTAAAAACTGCATTTTTGTTGGTATGATTGTGGACCTTGAAATTTTAAATCACACTGACCAGGATAGGGTCTGCACCCCTTATTGGGGGGGGGGGGGGGGGTAGATTAGGATATCTTTAGGTCTTCGATACCGAAGACCTACAGTGTCATAGTTGCCTATGTTCCTGATCAGCGGATTGCTCTCTGTGCACGCCTCATAATATTTTGCACCTGTTTCGAATCCTGCTATGAATGGTGGGGAGTTGGTACTGTTCATGCAGGTTGTCATTTGTTTTGTACCTGTGGGTACCTGTCAAGTGGCACAACGCATGGTTCTGCATGCGCTGTAACTTAAACAGGTGAGTTTTAGCTGCAGTGCCCTAAATAGGGCTGGTATATTCTAGTATCAGACTTACAGTCTGTTTGTAGAGTAGGAGTCGTTTTTCTACTGTTAGCCCATTGTCGGCGCTAACCATCGGAAATAATTAAAATAGGCACACATTTGCCTGCGCAGTAATATTAGAAATGTTATTTCCAAATGTTAATCCTCTGTCTAGGGGGCACCTAGATACTTGGTTTTATTAGTCCACCAGATGAGTTGGTCGAAAAACATCAGGGGCTCTGGACGGGGGGGGGGGGCATTCAGTGAATAGCGTGGCGCTACTCTTGTCAACAATGATTTTAACTCTCCACTTTGCCAGCCAGGCTTCGAGAGTAGAAAGCGCGTACTGGAGGTAATCTTTCAACTTAAGTGCCTGCCATGAGACAGAGGATATCACTGTATCATCGGCATATAAATGGAATTGTGCATGCGTTGATTTTGGCATGTCTGACATAAAGCAGTTAAAAGTCATGGGTGAGATAACAGTGCCTTGTGGGACCTCAGCCTCTATAGGACGCGGGTCCAACAAAGCCATGCCAACCTGCACCTAAAATTTTTTGTCATCTAGGTAGCTCATCAGTAACTATAGTACGTAGCACAGGAAACCTAAATTCCTTAATAAAAAAAATGCGTCCTTGATGCCATACCTTATCGAACGCACGCGCAGTATTGAGAAAACAGACTCCTGTGTGTCTACGGTCATTGCACGTCTTAGTAATTGTCTCAGTGAGACAAATTAGTTGGTGGCAGGTGGAATGGCCACGCCAGAAGCCAAACTGTTCGTCATTCATTACTTTAAGGTCGTCTACAATTACATTTAGCTGGGTAAGGAAGAGGGTCTCAGGAAGCTTGTATATAATGTTGAGAAGGCTTATCGGGCAGTACTTCTGTGGGAACGTCGTGTCTTTTAAAGGTTAGGAGATCATAATTACTTTCGCTATTTTCCAGCAGGCCAGGAAACGGTCAGACCGTAAATTAACGTTAAAAAGTTTAGTCAGACATGTCGGCGCCTTTCTCGGAATGTTCTTAAGAAAGGATGCTGACACGCTGTCAAGTCCAGGCGATTTCCTGTTCTTGAGTCATTTAATAGTGGCAAACAGTTTGGACGCCATAATGAATTTGAAGGAGGAGGGGTTGCTAATCTAGCCAGTCTCGTGTAGTTCGTTTTTGACGAACTCTACAAAATCTTTGTCAAAAGGCTCATCATTTGGGATACACACACTCTCAAGCGTGTCTGCCAGGGCGTCGACCCTTTCTTTGTCCGAATAGGCCATTCCATTCCCGCGGTAGAGGGCAGGTGTGCCAGTCCTGTTTTTATTAAATTCTATAGCCAGCCTGTGGTGGGAGTTGTCTGCCATGCTCAGACCGTTAGCCTAGACCGCCAGGCAGTTTGCCTATGGGTTTTAATGATAATTTTGGAGGTTACGCTTGCACCTGTTCCACCTATGCTTTAAGTACGGGTCCCAGGTTTCACGCCACGGCCTACGTTCTCTGTTCTTAATTTTAATCTGAGTTTGGATCTCAGAAGGGAACGTGTCCTTCGTACGTTGGACAACGCTCGGACCCATGGCGGAAGATTCTCCAGCTCTAACGATAGCAAAGGAAATCTGTTCCACTAGGCTATCAATCTCGAACAGACTTTTCACACGGAGATTGCCATTGATTTCAGGGGAGAGTGCAGTTCGGAAAGCAGTCCAGTGATTTTGTTCTCAGCTGAGACATTTGGTTATGTCCTATTGGGAGATGGAGTTGCCACCCCTCTTCCAAATAAGCTGAGAACGATGAAAGGAACTACAAAGGTATGGAAGGCTTCCCTTCAGGTTTATCGGAGAGAAGCAGTCGTATTATGTCGTCACCCGGTGTGAACTTGCAGTGGTCATTTTACCGTGGTACACATCCTTACAGAGTGCTTAGACCTGGGCGATCTGCGCTGTTTAAAAATTTCAAGTACATTTTCCCTCATTCTGTCAGATGACGAGCAGTCTTTCTGTATTTAATCTTTGATTTTAACTTTTAATTTGAATGTTATGTATGATAGCACTTCAAAAGCATTGCCTTATCCTATTTAAATCTAATTTTTATATTATTTTTATATTACTTTATACAGAAATAGGGCATTGCAAATTAGAGCCACTGATTATTTTAAATTCATGTTCATTCTTCATAATCATTTTAAAAATTCTAGTCAGTGGGTAAATTTTTTAAATTTTAACTTATCGTTACATTGTGTTTCATCCCATACCCTTAGGAACCGATGACCTAGATGTTAAGTCCCTTTAAGCAGCAAGCATCGTCATCGTCAGTTTCATGAACTACACTGACTGAGCAAATGTCATGGGATAGCGGAGCACTGATGTACAGGTGTTTTGTCTGCGCACCATACGCCCCCTGTGCCAGCGGCAGTTATATAGGAGACATTGTGAGCAGTGGCTGTGCATGTGACAGGTGTAACATGGAACGTCGTCGTGAGCTGATACCGTTTGAATGGTGTATGGTGGTCGGTGTCAGACGCATGGGAAGTGCGATTTCGGAAGTGGTGCGGGAATTCGGCTTCACACGATCACCCGTGTCCAGGGTGTATCGTGAATGGTTGAATGCGGGTGTCGCCGTCCACAACAGACGAACGACCGGCTGTCCAGCCACCCTCGGTGACCATGACCGGCGACATCTGAGACGGATTGTCAATAGTGACAGACGGGCAACCGCGCAACAAATCACAGCTCAATTCAACACAGGCCGTGCTAGACGCGTCTCCCAGTCGACAATCCATAGGAACATGGATTCTATGGGGTATGGTAGCCGGCGCCGCACACGGGTGCCACTGTTAACCCAACGTCGTCATTCATGACGATGCGCATTTGTCGCTAGTCACCAGGGATGGACACTGTAACAATGGCGAAACGTGATATGGTCGGACGAATCGTGATTTCAACTACACCATGCCGATGGGTGGCACCGTGTATGGCTCAGACGACATGAAGCGATGGATCCCCCCTGCCTCGAAGGTGTGGTCCAGGGCGCTGGTGTGTCTGTTATGGTCTGGGGTGCATTTTCCTGGTATGGAATGGCCCCCCTAGTTGTTCTGGGTCAGGCTGAGTGGCTCAGACCGTTGAGGCGCTAGCCTTCTGACCCAACTTGGCAGGTTCGATCCTGGCTCAGTCCGGTGGTATTTGAAGGTGCTGAAATACGTCAGACTCGTGTCGGTAGATTTACTGGCACGTAAAAGAACTCCTGCAGGACTAAATTCCTGCACCTCAGTGTCTCCAAAAACCGCAAAAGAAGTTAGTGGGACGTAAAGCAAATATCATTATTAGTTGTTTTGGAAGAGACTTTGAATGGTACGCGGTATGTTGAGCTGCTCGGAGATCATTCCCACCAATTTTTGGCCTTCCAGCGCCTAGACGGTTCTGCGGTGTTTCAAGATGATAACGCGCCGCCACATCGCTCCCTCGTCGCTCGGGAATGGTTTCAGGAACGTGCAGTGGAGGTCCAACGACTGCCATGGCCACCCAGGAGCCCCGATATGAACCCTATCGAGCATATCTGGGATGTCCTGGAACGCAGGCTCCGTACCATGGATCCTGCACCCACGAACAGACCAGCATTGGCGGCCGCTCTGCAAACGATTTGGTGTCGGCTGCGTCCAGAGGAGGCCCCACACGCTATTAGGTGACTATCTCATGACATTTGCTAAATCAGTGTAGTCTAATATATTCAGAAAGAAGGCTATTCCTAGACCTTATAAACAACACATGTCCGGCTCAATGTCTAAACGGTTAGTGTGCTGGCCTTTGGTGACAGAGATCCCGGGTTCGATTCCCAGCTGTGTTGGGAATTTTAACTATAATTGGTTAATTTTGCTGGCACAGGGGGCTGAGTGTATGCATCGTCTTCTTCATCATTTCATCCTCATCACGACGCACAGGTCGCTTACGGGAGTCAAATCGAAAGACCTGCATCTGGCGAGCCGAACTTGGCCTTGGACACTCCTGGCACTAAAAGCCATACGCCATTTCATAAACATCACATGTCAAGCTGTTTGGCCTGTATTTATCCTCTTTATGTTTATCTCCCTTTTCTCTGTATACTGTGGCTACTATTGCAACTCTATATTAATTTTGTATCACTCCCTTCTGTTGTCCGCATTCCCTTCCTAATTAACATTTGGTAATTTTAGATCTATCGTTATAATAACATTTCTTTCAGTGCCTTTCCCCACTTAGCAGATCACCTTGTCAAATAACTCTGCATCAGCCCCAGCCTTACTAGTTCTGTACTCCCAGAAAACATCAAGTTGCCTATTATCATTCAGTGAAGTCCAGTGTTTATTGAAATCTTTATAGTGGGCTGGTAATGAATGTTATTCGGGTACCTGAATCCTTGAAGGGGTTTGTTTTTTAAGCAGTTTATCAATGTTACTGCAACATTTTTGTCATATTCTAGTGTTTTGTTTGGCCACAAATAGTGTTCTGTTTTCTTGAAGCAGTTTTCAGTACAATTTATGTACATTATTGAATCTAGGAAAGGTCTATTTTATGAATTTTACTGTTTGTCAATGTGACATTTCTGTATCAACACAAGAAAACATCAAATGTATAGGTAGTTTAATAAAAACCTGTTTTGACATTAAAAAGAAAGCGATGGGCTGATAAATGCCGAATGCTGACGTACGTAATTCATTTTGGAGCATAATGTGCCATTTAATTGTGAAGATTATCCTAGTCGCCTTGTTTTTTAAAAAAAGGTACCCAAGACAGAGAAATTACAAAGGAGTATTGCTACGGTATGCAAGGACAAAAAATACCCTAATTATTGGAAATATGGCACAAAAAAGACAAGGAAAAAGTAATAGTGTAAATTTTGAAGAAATGGCCATTTTAAGTTTCAAAAGACGTATGCATAGAGGCCTTAACATTGAACCCTTTCTGGCCTGGGATACGAAGCCACTACGAAAGGAAAGTTCAAGTATCATTGACAACAGATGTGGCAACGCACACTTCTCCGCAACCTAGATTTTGACTACAGGATCTCCTGAGGTGGTTTGTCCAAATCTAGAGATTAATATCTAGCTTACATGCTTAAGGGTGTGGAGGAAAACACAGGATGCTCTATACTGTGGCAAATGAAATTCTTCCAATATGAACAAACTAAATTTCAATGTCCTTGGTGCACCGTTCCCGCGTCCAGGTCGAGTCGCAATTAGATCCAGACTAGCTCGATGCATTGTTAATTTTCAATCGGGGTCGAATGAGGTTCACGAGTTCAATATCGAGAGGGGTGCATCGGGGTAAATGGTTGAATAAACATAACCTACGCATTGGACGTCTCCAGTTCGCAGTCTGGTTTGTTTCCGTAAAACTTTCATTGATTCTCAACCTACGTTTCCTTCTGAC
This sequence comes from Anabrus simplex, assembly GCF_040414725.1. Taxonomy (NCBI): domain Eukaryota; kingdom Metazoa; phylum Arthropoda; class Insecta; order Orthoptera; family Tettigoniidae; genus Anabrus; species Anabrus simplex. The sequence continues at coordinate 312,442,387 of NC_090266.1, forward strand.
TACATACTTAGCCTAATAAGTCATTGAAAGAGTGAATAAGTTTTCCTAATATTATTTTATTAAATAAAGAGAAAATCTTGAAAAATAAATTAAATAATCTGGTATCAAGTAAAAAAGAGAATCTAATTATTATTAGCTGACTCGAAGTTCATTGATTATTCTTTCAATATTTTAAGATAGAGGCCTCTGATTAAATTGAAACAGAAACAAGTTCAAACTATATACAAGTTTTGATTGGGAGCTGGAAAATGTCTCTGATCAATCAATCACTACTGATCTGCATCATTTAAGGCAGTCGCCCAGGTGGCAGATTGCCTGTCTCTTGTTTCCTAGCCTTTTTTTAAATGATCGCAAAGAAATTGGAAAATTATTAAACATTTCTCTTGGTAAGTTATTCCAATCCCTAACTCCCCTTCCTATAAACGACTATTTGCCCCAATTTGTCCTCTTGAATTCCATTTTTATCTTAATATTGTGTGATCTTTCCTACTTTTAAAGGTACCACTCAAACTTATTCGTCAAAGGTGGCAATTGGCAAAACTAAAGGAATTGTATCACAAGTAGATCTTCAATACGGACAGGGAAAATGAAGTGTATAACCTGCAACATACCACTTAATTGAGCAGCTCGTCTCCTTTCTCCCAGTTCTTCCCAGCCCAAACTTTGAAACATTTTTGTAACGCTACTCTTTTGTCGGAATTCACCCAGAACAAATCGAGCTGCTTTTCTTTGGATTTTTTCTAGTTCTTGAATCAAGTAGTCCTGGTGAAGGTCCCATACACTGGAACCATATTCTAGTTGGGGTCTTACCAGAGACTTATATGCCCTCTCCTTGACATCCTTACTACAACCCCTAAATACCCTCATAACCATGTGTAGAGATCTGTACCCTTTATTAACAATCATATTTATGTGATTACCCCAATGAAGGTCTTTCCTTATATTAACACCTAGGTACTTACAATGATCCCCAAAAGGAACGTTCACCCCATTAACACTGTAATTAAAACTGAGAGGACTTTTCCTATTTGTGAAACTCTCAACCGAACTTTTAACCCCGTTTATCATTGTACCATTGCCCACCGTCCATCTCACAACACTGTCAAGGTCACCCTGCAGCAGCTCACAATCTTGTAACTTATTTATTACTCTGTACAGAATAACATCATCTAAAAATAGCCTTATCTCTGATTCCACTTCTTTACACATATCATTGATATATATAAGAAAACATAAAGGTCCAAAAATACTGCCTTGAGGAATTCCCCCCTTAATTGTTACAGGGTCAGATAAAGCTTCGCCTACTCTAATTCTCTGAGTTCTATTTTCTAGAAATATAGCCACCCATTCAGTCACTCTTTTTTCTAGTCCAATAACACTCATTTTTGCCAGTAGTCTTCCATGATCTACCCTATTAAATGCCTAAAGCTGCGTTTACCCTAAGCGCAATTTCCTCGCAAAATAATTTTGCGAGGGAATTGAGCCTAGTGTAGACGCTCCCTCACCCCTGAGTAATTGTGGAGTGAGGGCCCTCATTGCGAGCCGGAGCTCAGTCGGTTTTTGTCCGCGCATCAAAGGGTCTTGCTCATCAAATTTCTCTCGGTGTAAACGTGGTCCCCGTAGTTGCGCGAGGGATGAATCAAGAGCAGTGCTTGGAGCTCATTGAGCTCTACAAAAATAGATATTTTATGTAGAATCGCAATAAAAGACAAGATGCGTGGAAGGAAATTAGTTCTCAACTAAACTTTCCTATTTCTATACTAAAAGGGAAGATGAAAGCGCTACTGGGATCATATCGAAGCGAAAGATCGTAAGAAAATAAGACCAGAGTCACCGGATTAGGTAAGCAACTACTGTCATTTCATTACTTTTTTGTGCCTACCGGTACTTATTTTGAAGCATTCTTGGGTCATTGTGAGGAACTTACACTGACCAGCACGAAAAAAGCAACACTTGAATTTCTTACAAAAACTGAAATTTATTTTAACTTTACGACGGTTTTATGACACTAATCTACTATATGATGATGAAATATTGTAAAACAGCCCCATGTAGGTGTCTAACAATCAGAAAACAATGAAACAACAGTGACAATAACGTTTTTAAACAAATTAACTCATAAAGGTAATGCACAGCTGCAGCGGCTTGAGGTGAGAATTTCCTAACTCCTTTACTGAATTCTACAAACATACCAACCTGAATTTAACCCTCTCATGCACGCATTTTCAGTTTTAAGTGAAAAAAAAATATTGTCTTGATTTTTTATTCATTGGAAGGTTACAAAATACAATCACGCTAAAGAATACGCGCGCGCGCGCACACACACACACACACACACACACACACCTGGACTGAGGAATAATTTTCTCGGGGGATACTGTGCGCTGGATCTCAGTTTTATACGCACATTTTAGCAAACTAAATTTTGCATTAAGGAGTGGCTGTTGTTATTTACTGCTTTGGAATTCCTCAAAACACGGTGGACAAAGGGCATATTGGCAGCGGAGGCAGACATACCTGGTTTTCCTTGAACAACCTAAAGGTAGCACTTCTATCTTTTCTCAGCTTATCGGTAGCCTTAACTTTCAACCATTTTTTCGTTGCTAGTGGCGTCTGTGAAGTGGGGTCTTTCTTTCTTGGGTTGATGATTGCTTCCCATGTAAATGAGAGAAGTAGTTACTGAGGACTTGAATTCTAACAGATCCAGCTTCTCACAATCTGGGTTCATTCTCCAGAGGATCCAACAGTTTACAATGGTCGCATTCAGTAGATAATTGAATACTCTGAAGTACTCCCTTTTGTGCCTTATGGGGTGCCGATAAAGACCTACGAGCGAGTCCATTAGATGTACGCCACCCATGTGGGAATTGTAAATGCTGATGGAATATGGTCGTGGAATTTCAATGTTTGCGCGCAGTTTTTGACACCATCTCTTAGCAACACCTACAGGTTCTGCTCCGGCAAATATAGGTGCTAGGTGTAAAAATGAATTATCATGCCAGCAGGTTGTGATGTTGGGCTGCGACGTAACAGAGTTCAACCCTCTCGGTTCCTTCTTCATGGTTTTCACAGACTGCTGCTTGAGATCAGCACCACACAGCCTGTTAGCTCTGATAGTCCTGGAAGCATAAATGCCATCTTCAAGAAGTTTCTAGAGAAGATTGATCAACGTAAACAGATTATCAAAAGCTTATGGCTTTTGAACTTCACGTCTTCACGCAGCCTAAGAACATCATCACCAACTGCTCCAAATTCAGAATGACCTTCACCATTTTGCACTTTGCCTTGATAGATTTCAAAGCTATGGATGTATCCTGAGGAACTGGTTAAGACCCGCATTTTGAAGCCCCATTTTTTGGGTTTACTCTTCATACATTGTTTCAGCTTCGATTGCCCTTGGGACCATCTCTTCAACTGATGAAAATTCTTCTGGCTGGGAAGAACATCTAAAGATGTGCTTGAAATGGTCAATCATAGGACGTAAACGTATAAGCCGATCATTGATGTCTGCTGGAATGTTCTGATTGTCAATGAAGTGCAAATACTTCCGTATCTCGCAAAAGCGATTGTATGTCATATTGTCAAGTATTACTGACAGGGCGCAGAGTATATTGTGACATTCGTTGTGAAGACTATGTTTTCTTCATCCATTTTGTTCTAAATGCATAGAAATGAGAATATATGACAAACGTGCCATGAAACATCAGCAGTCTGTCTTGGTTTGCATAAAAAATTCCACCAAAACACTACAATGCGGTGTAGTTCTATTTGAGGTTATGACTGTGAACCATAACCTCTTATACATTTAGACCTCGTATGAGGCCCCTATATTATTACACAAAATAATGGTAATAAATTGCATGTGTAATAAAAACACTAATACCATTGGAAAGAGCTTTTCTGCTATATTAAATATTTTTACTTATCTATTGCATATAAATGTAAAGGACGTATCAATTTCAATAATTCAGTCTCCTTAGCTGCAGCCGCTTAAGTGCGGCCAGTACCCAGTATTTGGGAGATAGTAGGTTCGAACCCCACTGTCGGCAGCCCTGAAAATGGTTTTCCGTGGTTTCCCATTTTCACACCAGGCCGCGGCCGCTTCCTTCCCACTCCTAGCCCTTTCCTGTCCCATCGTCGCCGTAAGACCTATCTGTGTTGGTGCGACGTAAAACAACTAGCAAAAAAATAAAATAATTCAGTCTCCATATGAAACACAAATAAAAAGAGCGCCAGAACTGCCTACAACTTCGCAGCTGCAAGGAAGTGCTGTCATCTCATAGATGTAGTTGTAACTAATATCACACCTCACATGAGGTCTAACGTGAAGAACAGATTCATAATTTTCCACAAATTCATAACAATTTTAAATAAACGGTGCAGTAAACGAAACATAATTTTGGGATCTCATATGAGGCTTGTGCACACGAGAGGCTTAAAAATGAAAAGACATGAAATATCTGCATTTAAAATGGAAAATATGAAATTAACATTCATTAAATAAAATACACAATCGTCGGACCTTGTACTCACACTTACTTCTTACCTGCTTACTTACACATACGTGATTTGACGGGCGCCAGCTACAACTCAGTGCAGCAATAATAGAATGAGAATCTTGACAATTTCTAGGGTGTGGGGTAATAAGCTTACTTTTGACAACATACCATATAAGTTCTGGGAAAAGGAGATTGGCGTATGGTTTCCCCATTAAATTTGAGGTTAAGAAATTTTACTGTATAAATGAAACGAAAGATTAATTTGATAGAACAAAATATATTCTTGAAATTGTATATAAAAAATAGTAAGTCTTGTTGCGATAAAAAAGATGAGAATATGAAATTATGACATTGCAACTGAAAGAAACTAGGCATGAATTTGAATTCTTCTTGACCGGACATTTAACAATTTATACGAAAGATATCCCTCACTGACTGTACCTTCAACACTCTGAGTGTAATTATGACGTATTCCTTAGATCTGGTGTTTACTGTAGATGTGCCACGCCTAACTTGGTGATGCATCCTTGTGACTGCTTCTTCTCCATATTATATGACTTGTTGGTAAGTCTGCACTGTATGACCTCATTGCAAGTCTGTCCTTCTATGACTTCTTGGTAAGCCTTCACGTCCGTATCTTCAAGTAAGAAATCGACCAACTGTAGCCCCACTTTCTCAATGACTAATGGCCCACTGAGTCTTCTCCATCTCGTTCAGTTAATGGCCAACTGGGGCCTCTCCTTCAAGTAGAATAATGACTGATGCTACAATATGCAGCCACCTTATAAAGACGTTAGGTTGACGCACCTACGTAACCTCCAGAAATAACTATGATCTACTCCCACCTCGCGACAAATATTACCTACAATGGTGAAATAGCCCGGGGCGGCCTGGGTTACTCAAAGAAACTGAGCGCATTGCTAAATAAGCACGATGACGTAGCCATCACGTAGTGATGACTCTGCATTTACTCCAGCAGTATTACACAATGTAGCAACGTCATATCTACATCTGATATACAGCAACTCTTTACTCTACATGTTTTTAGTGTTAAACTACACACACGTATATATGCATACATGTAACTACAATCACGCAAGCGACAAGCATTGCAGAATTGACTTTAGTAATAATTATAATACAATAATAGTAATTTCACAGATATAATAATAATAATAATAATAATAATAATAATAATAATAATAATAATAATAATAATAACAACAGCTGAACAGATCCAAAATCTCAAAACGATCATCAGATATTGTACACTAAGGTCCAAGCAGTATGTGTCTGTCTTTGTGGACTTGAAGAAAGCGTACGACTCCATTGACCGGGAAGTCCTGCTAAACATCTTAAATGAATTTGGAGTTGATTTGAAACTGCTGGCATTAATTAGAGCCGCCCTGGCCGATACAAAATCCAAGGTGAAGTTCCACGGATGTCTCTCGCATTCCTTTGACATCAAAACAGGAGTCCGACAAGGTGATGGGCTATCCCCGATACTCTTCAACTGTGTTCTTGAAAAGATCATCAGAACCTGGTGGGTGAGATTACAGGAAACCAACTACAGTCCATTGAGAATAGGAACCAAATCCAAGGGGATCGCAACAGACTGCTTAGCATTTGCCGATGATATTGCTGTTCTCTCAAACGACATAGAAACCGCTAGAGCTCAAGTTGGAATTTTAAAGGAAATTGCCGAACAAACTGGTTTGCAGATATCGTTTGAGAAAACAGAAGTAATGACTATCATCAAAGAGGATCCACCAAAACTCTATACCAAATATGGGGACATCACCCGAGTAGACAAATTCAAAAACCTGGGTGAGATCATCATGAAAAATGGACTGGACAAAGCAGCACTTCAGGAGCGAGTACGCAAACTGGAAATAGCCTACCAAACATCCCGCACAATCTACAACAAAAAATGCCTTTCCCAAAACACCAAGATACGTCACTATGAAACAGTTCTGAAGCCAGTAGTTCTATATGCAGCCGAAACCCTGTCTCTGTTGTTGCTAGAGGCTTTACGTCGCACCGACACAGATAGGTCTTATGGCGACGATGGGATAGGAAAGGCCTAGGAGTTGGAAGGAAGCGGCCGTGGCCTTAATTAAGGTACAGCCCCAGCATTTGCCTGGTGTGAAAATGGGAAACCACGGAAAACCATTTTCAGGGCTGCCGATAGTGGGATTCGAACCTACTATCTCCCGGATGCAAGCTCACAGCTGCGCGCCTCTACGCGCACAGCCAACTCGCCCGGTGAAACCCTGTCTCTAAATGCCAACAAAGGACTCCTTGTAGAACTGGAGAAAAGAGAACACAAAATTGTGAAGGGAATCTTGGGATCAAAGTACAGAAATGGAATCCATCAAAAGAGGTCCAACAAGGAAGTCTACAGCAAAATAGAGAAAATTACCAACACAATCAGAAAAAAGACGGGCACAATTTTACGGTCATCTGAAAAGAATGGATGGAAGAAGATTAACTAAAGAAATCTTTCACTTTTTTTATTCAAACCCCAAAACCACAATTCCCTAGTTTAGAAATACCAAAGAAGAACTGCAAATGCTACATATCTCAGCTGAAGACGCCCTGAACAGAGATCTCTTCCACAAGAAATTATTGACAAACGGGCTAAACCGAGACGAGCAACCGAAGAGAAGACACGGTGCCCCTTGGACAGAGGAGCGTAAGCAGGCCCACTCACAAAGAATGAGGGAAATTTGGGCTCTAAAGAAGGCCGAGTTCAGTGTCAAATGCAACAAGACTTAACGTGGTCCTTGATGGCCCCAGCAAATTTTATATATGCAGTAGAGTCTCGCTCATCTGACCTTTGCTTATCCGACATTCCGTGTTATCCGACAATGGTAGACTTAATTTGAACTTTTGGTGGAGACTAAATTCAGGCACACCCGCTGTGGAGGGTGCGACCATGGGACAAGCACTGGCCTGACCGCTGGCGGTAGGACAGTTTTTTTTCTCAAGGACAGGTGCAGTGAGTCTTCAGTCATTGTTCATTGTAGTATTGGTTGGGTGCGGATGTTATAGTTTTCATATCCTCTGTGAGTATAGCGAGTAAATGGAAGAAAGTGATTGTTTCTATGGAAGACAAGTCGAGTGCATTAAAGAGACTGGACAAAGGGGAAATTCTTCAAAATGTGGCTTCAGATTATGGTGTTGGATGTGTTACAGTGGGAGACTGGAAAAACAGAGGGAAGAAATTGAAAAGTGGTGCTCTACCAGAGCAGAGATGAAAAATGTGAGTACGAAAAAGTAAGTGAAGCACGATTTCTTTGGTTATCTCCACACCGGGAAAAGGGCCTGCCAATATCTGGCCCCATTCTGCAGGAAAAGGCTGTGTATTTCCATAAGGAGTTTAATGAAGGGGACCCTAATTTTCCTGCCAGTGCTGGGTGGCTTGATCGGTGGAAAAAATGGTACGGCATTAGGCAGCTTAATATATCTGTAGAGAAAAGTTTCTTTTCGTAAGACATCTGGAATGTTTTCGTTCAATACTCCATGTACTGTACAATTGAACTGATAATTCAATAAACAGAGTACCGTAAAACATGTCCTTGTTTTAGTACTGGAGTATAGTCTTCCTGTTTGTTTCAGTTCATTTTCAAAGTTATTCTGTATTATCCGACATTTTCGGTGATCCGACGTACTCCAGGTCCCGTTTAGGTCGGATAATCGAGACTCTACTGTGTATATATATATATAATAATAATAATAATAATAACACAAATGAAATAATAATATAAAAATACAGATATCACCTTGTAACGGGATTTGAACCGTTACAGAGGGACAAAATAATTTTCTCTGTTGGCTGCAAAACCAGAACTGAAGCTTCCAGGCTTGTCGAAGCGGCTCGCTCCACTCACGCTATTTTTCGCTCTGAATTGCGCTCTGTTTTGGGTAGTGCGAGTAAGTTTCGCCCGAGTGACTTTCGCGAGGGAGTTTTGCTAGTGTAAACGCAGCTTTAGATAGGTCAGTCACAATACAGTCCATTTGGCCTCCTGAATCCAGGATATCTGCTATATCTTGCTGAAATTCTACAAGCTGAGCTTCAGTGGAATAACCTGATGCACATTATTCAGGGTGGAATCAACTATAAAAATCATATTTCTTACTTTCATCCATCTTTACGAAATCTAGGTTCTTAAATTCTTCCTTTGATTTACATATATATAACCTTTACCAATCAGTTCATATTCAGCTTCACCTGTAAATAGCTATCCACATTTTATTATCAGCATCAATGTTTGTTACATCATCATACATACATTCATCATCATTATAGACTGTTATGCCTTTCAGCGTTCAGTCTGCAAGCCTCTGTGAATTTACTAAACGTCGCCACAATCCTTGATTTGCAACTAGTGTTGTGGCCTCATTTACTTCTATACCTCTTATATATAAATCGTTAGAAAGTGTGTTTAACCATCGTCGCGTTGGTCTACCTGTACTTCTCTTACCCTCCATAGCTGTCCATTATTCTCCTAGGTAACCTATCCTCCTCCGTAATGATTAGATGGTAATTTTGCGCCTGTTAGTTTGTGATTTACTTCACCAACCAAGAAAATGCTTTTATAATTGCTCCTTAGTTCCACTGACATCTTCAAAATATAAAACAATCCGTGATAGCTACCCGATAAGCGAAAACTAAGTGACAATAACAATGAGAGCGCGCCACTCTTGTGACGCAAATTGTATGGATACGTTTGCGCGCTAGTCGGCACGGGTTGCACTGTTCCAAACAACGAAAAAAGAGTTTTCGGTTGTTTTAGGCCCAAATGAATAAAACAACAACCTATGCATTGCAAAATTAAACCTTTGAAAAATAAGGGACACCCTACTGTACACATTAGCACCTGGGACACGGAAAGAGTTTCCTTGAGTAACAGATTTGAATGCTGAACGAAGGAATCACTGGTAGTGTAACGTAATCAGATGTCAGTAAAATTGACTAAAGGAAATGTGATACTTGAAACAGTTTGAAATCATCACACATGAAATATTTGTTTAGGGTTACGTGCAATTTTAACTCAGTCACTTGAAAAAGAAAATGTTTCACTTGTAAACCGATTTGGTTCATTAATTTGAAATGAAATGAAATGAAATGGGTTTCACTCTTCCACCGTCCGTTGTTTGATCACACACAAAAAAAACTCCGCAGTTTAAATGCACAGTTCATTGATAGTCGCGAATAAACAGTTTAATTTCATGGTAAATGTGCACCTTAAACACAGTCTGTCTACCATGAATGTAAAGTTCGAATACGTAATTAATTTTTTAACACAGTTCAATGCCTACCACGAGTGCACAGCTCAATTACTTGTTTCGTCTCTTAACACAGTTCAATGTCTACTATAAATGCACAGCCTAAATAAATATCCATAGTCAGTCATTAACACACGGCTCATTGTCTATAGCGAATGCACAGTTCGAATAAGCCTTTCACAGTTTACCATTAACTCACAGTTCAATGTCTGCACAGATTAAATGCGTAGTACACGGATTGAAAATAATCGCGGTCCAATGTCTACTCTGAATACACGAGATATTGGAAAATTCCATGATTTCTACAAGTCCGATGACACAGTCATAGATCAAAATTAATTCATTAATTAATCACTTGTCACAGTCTGAAAAGTTCTAAATCTGACACACAAAATTTGCAAAATATTTCAATTAGTTGGCAAAGCAAATACCGTTCACAATTTATCACTGTTCGGATTGTTTCATCAATCATGGGTTATAAACACTTGTAAGAAATATAAGTTTGAAACATCTGTCCTAATAAATCACCATTAAAATTTAAATCAATCTTAACTGAGACTAGATTCTATCACTCGTGAATCACAGGAAATTTTCAAGTCCACACACAGTGTCGTAAAGTTTAAGTCGAAGACTCGGCAAAATAAGACTATCCTTGTAACTCGCTGAAATATTTATAAGTTTGAATGTGGAGTTTGTCTCAAAATGAGATTATCACTCGTGTAGCATTGAAATTCTTATAAGTCTGAACTCAGTACTGTGGAGTTTAAGTCTTTAACTTGGCGAAATGAGACTATCACTAGCGTAGCGTAGCGGACCTCATGAGCCAACCGGCTGTGGCATAGAGGATCCGTGTTCTCGCCCGCTGCTCGCTGCACGAATTCCACACACACTCTGACACTGTTATGCTGAGGGAAGTAGATCTCAATTTATACCGATCCAAGCCAAAATATGTCTTTACATTTCGCTCAAAAACTTTGTTGTCTGTTGCCGGATTTTTACCAAACCTTGTAGGAATAGAGATAAAATATGGAACTACATGATGTAGTTGATTTTACCCAATTATTACCGTGAGGGAAGTTATTAGCCGAAGAAACTTTTGAATATTCCATGCTGACGTAGGCTCTTTCTCTGTCACAGGGAGGCAGGCTGTGATGTCAACCCGCTCTACGTCACACGCACAGGTTGCTCGCTGTCCCTGGCTGTCTTCCGCTGCTGGGCCGGCGCGTAGCGCTAAGTTTTAAATTTTAACTGCGGGGAATTGGTTCCGTACTGCTGTTCCTGGTACAATATAGAGAATTTCCCATGAAAATTTGAAAAAAAGCCAAAACGAGACTCCAAGTGACAGAAATTATAATTTAAAAAAAGGCATGGGGGAGTCTGACATCATGTATGTGTGGGTGGAGGGGAAAGGGACTGGGTGGGCCAAAACAGAAAGCAAATAGGAAAATTATCAAAAATGTGGACCAGAGAAATCAGTGTAGACATAACGTAAGCATAAGTAGCATAAATTTGAACGAACTCTCCCTCCGTACCCAAGGACGGAAAAGGAAAAAGGAAAAAAAAAAGGATTCAAGAAGAAAATTTCTAAAGTTTGGAAAAATGAGCCTTCCGAATATCCTGAGGGTTAGAAATAGACTGTAATTGAGTATTAACAGAAGAAGGAAAAGAAAGGATTCGGTATGGGCCGATCCAATGAGGGGAAAGCTTGGCGGAAATGTGATGTTGGGTAGAACTAATGGGGTGGTATTTTAACAAAACTTGAACAAAGATCTGAAAGTTGGTAGGGCGGAGGCGGGAATGACACGTTTTTCTGTGAAGATCTCTCACATGATTTAAATTACGAGGAGCTTCCTATAATAGAGAGTCAGTAAGCAGATGAGGAGGGGTATGCAATAAAGAAGGCAAATTCCTATTTAAAGATAGAGGAGTATGAAGATCTCTTCCCAAGAATAGCTTGGTAGGAGAAAAGGAGGTCGTTAACAGTAGCATTTAAAGTTAACAAAAGTAAGGAAGTTCGGTATCCCATGTTTTTTGATCTTGGGAATGAAAGATGGAAAGAAAAGATTAAAGATTCCGGTGGTAACGCTCAACAATATTTGCCTGAGGGTGATAAGGTGAGGGACAAACTTTTTTGATTCCATAGGAAAAACGAATTAAAAATAGCGGCATTATCAGAGACTAGAATTTTTGGAATGCCTATAAGAGAAAAAACTTGATTAGTTGGTAAATTAATAATAATCTGAGAAGAAATGTTATGTAATGGATGTACAACAAGAAATTTTGAAAAACCATCCAATAAGGTAAATATGTAGGAGTTTGATTTGGAAGATTTAACCAAAGGACCGACAATATCGATGTAGAATTTCTCCGCCTGGTAAGTAGATGGGGAGGCAGCATATGTCCCGAAAGGTTGATGATTTGAGGGCTTTAATAGGTCACAAGAACGGACCCAAGAGAAAACATCCTTTCGCATTTGGGGCCAATAAAACTGAGAGGCAATCCGAGAAAAATATTTGGCCATTCCAAAATGTCCACCAGAGGACCCATGAAAAAGTTGAAATATCACGAGGAGTAGCCCGAGGGGTAGGTTTGAAGACAATGAGTTGATTTACAATATGAAAGGGACCAGAATAAATATTAGAAGAAATATCGTTTTTTAATTGTTGACAGTATGGATCAAGGTTCTGATGGTTTTGACATCACTGAAAAGAGACAGGGAAATTTATGAGAGAAGAAACAGAATTGACAGTAGCAACCGGAAGGTGGTTTATCTCAGAATCAGTAGGATGATGATCTTCAAAGAGGCGGGACAATGCGTCAGCTACGGAATTTTGAAAACCAGAGACAAATTTCAAAGAGAATTTAAAACGTGACAAATGAAGCCGCCAACGACCAGTGCGTCAAATTTCTGGGGCATTATTAACACATGGGTGACGGGCCCCAAGAAATCTCGTAGTACGCTCGCCAGCGGTAGGTGACGGGCCCCGAGAAATCTCGGTTTTATTCACGACATTGTTTTCGGTCTTCCCGTGACATCTCTTGACCATATCTTGAACTATTTCGGACGTGCACATTGAGTAGAATAAATCGTAGATGTATATCTGCCACTTTTCTTTTATTCACGGCCTCTTTTATTCTTTGATTTAGTTTCGAAACGTCGACTTTCTTCCTGCCGGTTCAGTCAATGACAAGATGGAGCGCCCGCGGAATACGGTGTTAGCTGACGACGATATTTTAGAAGAATTATATGCCGATGATCGTTCAAATGGAAATAGTCTAATGAATTAGTGGAAACTGAATGTGAGAGTGATAGCGGAAGTGATATTCAAGCCTCTACAGGCCGTAATTTACTTAGTGTACTTACTTATTCAAGTGATTCTGACGACGACAACGATGTAAACATTAATGATGTTTTAGGAATTGACGCTGAATATGGTTTTGTAAAGGCAGATCCACAAATACAACAACGGTACAGAAACTGCCTAAAGAATGCTAAATGTTACCCAGGAGCAGACATTTATTCTGACCATATATTAGTTGTAGCAGAGGTAATGATTACATTGAAAATAGTATGGAAAGGAAAGTAGAGAGAAGGAATTAATATTGAGAAACTGAAAGATAAAGACAAGTGTAGAGAACTAGAGGATGAGTGTTGTAACAATAATACATTAAGAAATGAAACAGAAAATGTAGAAAGGAGATGGGAAACTTTTAAAAATGGGATAAAAGAAGCAGCTAAGAAAACGCTTGGAGTCAAGGAGAGGAAAAGGGCAAAGAAGGAATAGATAACATCAGAAATGATAAGTAAAATGGAGGAACGCAGGAAATGGAAAACAGTAAATAGAGAAGAAGGAAAGCGTAACTACAGGAAGTTAAATAATGAATTAAGAAGAGAAACAGAAAAAGCCAAGAAGAAATGGTTGACAGAAAAGTGTGATGAGATAGAGGAACTGGAGAAAGAAGGGAAATATGACTTGATGTACAAAGAAGCAACAAATATAGTATTCAGTGAAAAGAGAAGGAACAACAGCAATAAGGAAATAGAGGCTACAGATGGCACAATGATATATGAACCCCAAGAAGTAATGAAAAGATGGGAAGAATACATAGAATGGCTATATGATCGGGACAGTCGACCAAATGAAGAAGAACTTGAATTAGAGGAGGAAGATATGGTTAGAGGATGATAAAGGGGAAACCATACTGAGAAGAGAGATCGAAGCATCACTGAACGAGATGAAAAATAGGAAAGCAATGGGAATAGATGAGATTCCTGTTGAACTGTTAAAAGCGTTAAATAATGAAGGAAGAAAGGAGTTGATTGGATTATGTAATCAAATATACGTGACAGGAAAATGGCCAAAGGACTTTAGTGAAATCATATTAATCCCTATGGAAAAGAAAAAGAACAGCAAAAAATGTGAAGAACATAGGACATTGAGTCTAATTTCACATGCAGCCAAAGTCTTACTGCGGACGCTCAACAGAAGGATATATGGAAAGCTGAATAACTTTATAGGTGAAGAACAGTTTGGTTTCAGGAGAGGAGTTGGAACAAGAGACGCCATTGGACTTCAGAGAGTGATAGGAGAGAGGTACATAGAGAAAAACAGGATGGTTTATGCTGTATTTATTGACCTTGAGAAGGCTTTTGACTGTGTCAGATGGGACAAATTGATGACAATCCTGAAGAAACATGGAGTTGATTGGAGGGATAGAAGGCTAATAAGGAATTTGTATTTAAACCAGAGAGCAAGAGTGAGAATAGGAGATGAGTTGAGTGAAGAAATTGAATTAGGAAGAGGTGTAAGACAGGGCTGCTCTTTATCACCGACTCTGTTCAACATCTATCTCGAAGAAATAATGAATGAAAGTTTTAATGGAAATAGTGGAGTTTGTGTTGGAGGTAGGAGAGTAGAATGTATAAGATTTGCAGATGATATGGTTGTGATGGGAGAAAGCAAACGTGAAATGATACAAATGTTAGATAAACTCAACATGAAACTAGAAGAATATGGAATGAGAATGAATAAGAAGAAGACCAAAAGTATGATAATTCGAGGAAAAGGTAGAAGTTGTCATATTAGTATAGGAGGAGAAGAAATAGAGCAAGTCAGTAACTTCAAGTATTTGGGACGTATGATTAGAGATGATATGTATTGCACAACAGAAATTAAGAAAAGAATTGCCATAGCAAAAGAAGGCTTTAGGAAAAAATCAAAATTATTTTGTGGACCACTAAACAAAGATTTGAGGAAAAGACTTGCTAAGTGTTACATTTGGAGCATAGCGCTGTATGGCGCAGGGACTTGGACATTGAGAAAGAAAGATGAGAGAAGATTGGAGGCACTAGAGATGTGGGTATGGAGGAGAATAGAACGAGTGAAATGGGAAGACCGGGTAAGGAATGAGGAGGTATTACGAAGAGTTGGAGAAGAACGAAGTATGTTACAAACCATTAGTAGGAGAAAAATGAACTGGATCGGACATTGTTTGAGGAGGGACTGTTTACTGAAAGAAGGAATAGAAGGAATGGTGAAAGGCAAACGAGGAAGAGGAAGGAAAAAATATCAAATGTTGGACAATATCCAAGGAAATAAATATTCGGACATGAAAAACTTGGCACAGGACAGGCAACAGTGGAAGAGGTTCATCCCATGACAAGACCTGCCATAAGGCAGAACACCTAGATAGATAGATAGATAGATAGATAGATAGATAGATAGATAGATAGATAGATAGATAGATAGATAGATACATTATATAAAATAACAAAATTTAAAATAAATACCGGCTGCAATAACATGCTTAAATATATTTTTTCTTTGTGTAATAATTTTTAAGGGAATGACTCATTCCCCTTCATTCCATGGAATAACCGCCCGTGATATGAATGTTTATTCATGTTTGCATTTTCAATGTAATTTTGTCTAATGTGCTTGAATGATTTTAACCAGAAGCTGAAGAAGAGAATACTTTTATATTCTTGAAACATGTATTATCAGTATGTATTTGACATTAAACTAGGTATTGTATTGTATTGTATTGACAAGGTGGATGCTTAATATAGTCGAACCCCTCTTCTGTGGACACCATCGGTTCCATGGAAAAATATCCGTTGCGAGAGGTGTCTGCTAAAACAAGATTGTAAAAATTAATCAGACATTTTAACGGCAAAGAATGCACCTTAAATGTAAGCATGTATCTTTATTTTTATTATTCTAAATAAATCATGGCTAAATATTTGCCTGTGTGATATTACCGGTGATTTTACAACCCTACATTCATTACAGCTTCGGGATGTAATCATTCAGCTGGATGCACAAATTTAGCACATTTTTCTTTTCTACGATATTCTCAAAAAGGGAATAACGACCCAGCGTGACATTTTCTTTATTCAGTTAACCTCATCTTTCAGGTTATTTGCAATTTATTGCGCTTTCTCTTGCAACATTAGCCAACTCGCTCACAGTTTCTTTGCACGAACACATTCGAATCACTCATATTCTGTAATGTTCTCTTCTGTGAAAACTGGCTCCCACTTCATTCCTTTATTCCTGTTTTCCTCCCACTCAAAATTTCATTTTTATTCTTCACAATTGTGTTTTCCCTTAGTTTAATTTTTCAGGGATCTTTTCTCTCAGGAAATCCTTTCGCACTACATTTTTTTCTTGTCTCCCATCTAAACATCCTCATCCCGTCCTCATGTTTACTGGGCAATTGAAATGCAATAGTATTTCTACCTCAACAATCAGCACAAGTTTAACTGAACTATGTTTATATGAGTTACGATTAGAATGATGTAAGATATGCTGGAAAATCACTTGGTAACTCGTGTAAATGGTCACTTGTAGCATTCCTAGGCAACTACAAATCTCGGATTGTACACCAATTAGAACAAGAGACAACTCTAACGAAAGGTTTGGAAAGAGCCCTGTACAGAAGCAGTTAACTTCATGGCTACATCAGCATTTCTATGTACCTTTTTTTTTTTCTTTCCTATTTTCCTTGAACACAAAAGAGTACAAACAATCAGAAGGAATTCCCATATGTTTTCAGAATGATTTTAAGATAAAAGCCCTGTGCAAAGAAATTGTCCTGGAACTTGTAAAGTATCCGCTTAAGACTAGTGGATGAGATTAATGACGATGTCCATAATTCGAGTGCTCCACTTAAACGAGGCTTATTTAACGCATGTCTTACGTAAATTAAATATCTGTTCCGTGGAAAGATGTTTGTATGGGGAGGTGTCTGCTGAATAAAGTGTCCGTTAAGGCAGGTTCAACTGTATATAACATTGATTAAAGTCAATATGGACCAATTGTGATCATTATGGTGAAAATTATAGATCCAAATCCAAATCAGATTCAAAAGATAATGAAAATACCTTAAACCAGATTCTCCTCTGGATGTAGCTGGAAATGCAGATGATAATGGTGAAGAAGATCAGGAGGGTCATTCAGTAGCCTGCATGCTTATCTTTATGCTGATGTAGACATGATCTGACAGTGTGAACATGAAGAAATATGGAGAATGATTGATAGCATCAGGGAGGCTATAATGCCTAATGTACTACCTGTTCATGCTCCAGTGTCTAATAAAACATGGCATTAATAAAAAGGGCCAGAAAGAGCACAATAAACTATTCACATGGGAGTGGATTAAAACTGATTTCGTCACTGTGGCCAAGAGTGAGGGAAGCCAATTTGAGTTATTTTTCACTGATGAATTGATTGAAGAAAGAGTGAATTACCCCGTGGATGGGGGACGGAGATAAAGAATACACTCACGGTATCCTCTGCCTGTCATAAGAGGTGACTTAAAGGGGCAACCAAGGGATGATGGATCTTGATCAGTGAGTTTACCTGTGAATAGTACCATCACGCGAGGAACACCATGAGTCGACTTTACTTGAAACTACTATTTTCCTTGAACATGAATGATGGGTCTTGAACCGTGAGTTTGCCTGTGAACAGTACCATCACGCAAGAAACGCCACGAGTCGACTTTACTTGAAACTACTATTTTCCTTGAACATGAATGATGGGTCTTGAACCGTGAGTTTGCCTGTGAACAGTACCATCACGCAAGGAACGCCACGAGTCGACTTTACTTGAAACTACATCTATTTTCCTTGAACACGAAAGAGTACAAATGTTAGTACCACTATGTGGGGAACACCATGGGTCTGCGTTACCAGTGATTAGTACCATTATGTGAGAACCACCATGGGTCTGGAGGGTTGCCTTTATTTAGTACCACTATATGAGCGACTGCACTATATGACCGCTACATGAAGAACTTCATGGTTCTGCTTTACCAGCGATTAGCGAGATTATGAGGACCAGTGACATGGATTTTGGACCGCTTTTGACAATAAGCAATATGTGAAGAACACCATGGGTTTGTGATTAGTATCACCATGGGTGGATCACTATGCGTTTACAGCACCAGTGATTGGTTCCACTATATGGAATAGGTGGAAACCTTTACTGTGTTATTATTCATATGCAGACCTGGGGTGTTGCTCACATAGTTCATAATAATTGTCCATCATCTTTTTGAATTCTAGTCAGTGGATGGGTTTTGTAATTGTTTTAACTTTCAATATTGTGAGTTAGATTCACTGATTATTTTAAATTTGTATTCATTCATTGTCATTCATTAATTCATCACCGTGTTTTGAATTCTGGTGACATAAAGGGGCATCCAAGGGATGATGTATCATGAACCATGAGTTTACCTTTGATTAGTATCATCACACGAGGAACGCCATGAGTTGACTTTACTTGCAATTAGTACCATTATGTGAAGAACACCCTGGGTCTGTGATTAATATCTCTATGTGTTTACAGCACCAGTGATTAGTACTACTATATGCAGAACACAACGGGTTTACATTAAAGTGTTAGAGATCAGCAGAATCATTATAAAGGGGAATTTTTGGAAATTTAATTGTCATTACATTTAGTCTGATATCGTACCGTTAAGGTCGATGATTTGTATGTCAGGCCCCTTTAAACAAGAAGTATCATTGTCATCATCAAATATAAAGCGAAGTGTCGTAAAAAAGGGTAAGCTACAGATTAAATTGTCAGTTGAAATGTATTTATTTTTAAGTAATATTAGCCATCAGTGGAAATTGTGCTGTTCCTCACTGTAGGTTTTATTGGGAGGTAAGACCTATCACTAGCAACGTTGTTGTAGCAAATGCGATTTGCCGGAGCAAGTAGAAGTAGAAGAGGAGCAGGAGGCAAGACAATTTTAAGACCCCTGTGTACGTTTTCTCTTCTTGTCCTCCAATTAAGATTTTTAGTTGACTTGCCACCCTTCATGGAACTCAGTTAACTTATAGCCCAGCCCTTTACTGAATAAGGTAACCAGTAACGAACAACAAAAATAGAGCATTATTGTCATTATCATCATCATCACCGTATGAATCGTTATGAACACGATACCTTACAACATTTTCACATAGCGGTATTTTGAGGCTCAGTGAAGTCATAAGATGTAGGTCAGGTCATTAGGGTATGAGATTTGGTGCTTGAATTTTAAACATGGGTGTTTGGTTGATTTAGATATTTTTCAGAGTGTTAACAATGAGCAAAATCGTTATGAAGGTTAATTTTACATCCCTGAAAACTCAGAATAAATTCACAATGTTTGGTGTGAGACTAACAGGCACAGTAGAGGGAAATGGAGTTGGTTTATGACCACGAAATTGTCATGGACAGCAAGTACTTAGCAGGTGGAATCATAGCTCTGTAGTTTCTATGATTTCTAATTACAAGGGCAGTGAGCCACTTTCGAATGCATTTCTGTAATGAGCATCTCAAATGAGGAAAGTACAGTTAAAACACATAAATCAAACATGGAAGGAACTTGCAGATTGAATCAAAACGTGTCATGCTGTAGTTCCAACATTCGTTCTAGGAAATGGTAATGGGTCGTTATTTCCTGAGCTTTGGACGTAGCAGTACACTTCTATAGAACATTAACTACTACAACAACAACAACAACAACCTGCCACACTTGACTGATTAGAATTCAAATGGGGTATCTCACTGGAATTTGTCTAGAAATTCAGCCCGTTCAAAAGTGAAAGTAGATCTGTGAAAACACCAGTGGCAAACAGGGTTTCTCAGGGACCACGGTTTGATAATATTGTATTTTTCAATATTTGATAATTTGTATGTGATGGTGGGTGGTGTAGTTACAATGTTAGGCTAGTAGCAAGTCATTTTACTTCTCAGATTAGTGTAAGTCATAGTGTTAAGGCAACGGAAATGTTAAAGTTGTGTGTGAATTTATATGGGATTGTCTTGTGATTATTATTTTGGTACACTGCTTGTAATGGATTATTTGTAAATTTTGTGTGAATTTCTAAGTGCCTGCATTGTAATTGTGTTGTTATGTATAGTTATTTTCTGCAACGTTTGTATTAATTTCTGTGTGATTGCTTTTAATTCTCACATTACACTATTCATACATCATTTTTAATTATCAGGGCTTTTCCCCCTTCATTTTAATGTATTTCCTTTTTTCCTTTGTTATCAAGAAATTCCTTGTTTGATTCAATTTCTAGAAATATTTGGTTTTCATGGAATAGTCTGTTGTATCTATGTTCTTTGTTGTTATTGTTGTTGTTATTATTATTATTATTATTATTATTATTATTATTATTATTATTATTATTATTATTATTATTATTATTCAATTTGTTACAATTTTAGTACATTATCATGCTACTGTAAATAACCATTGCCACCAGGATGTCTGCCAGTTGCAATGTATTTGTTAATAATATTAATTCTTGTATTGTATCACAGTTTAGGAGAACCCTGTGTTCAAGATGTAAGTCAATGATAGTATAGAAATGCATAAAATGTGGTATTACCTTTCATGAAAAATATTTGCATGTTTTCCATGTCAAATAATATAAACAGGTACTTCAGATTCAATCATTTGCCGTTGATTTTATATACGTATATATAATTCGCTGGGGCCATCAAGGACCACGTTAAGTCTTGTTGCATTTGACACTGAACTTGGCCTTCTTTAGAGCCCAAATTTCCCTCATTCTTTGTGAGTGGGCCTGCTTACGCTCCTCTGTCCAAGGGGCACCGTGTCTTCTCTTCGGTTGCTCGTCTCGGTTTAGCCCGTTCGTCAATATTTTCTTGCGGAAGGGATCTCTGTTAAAGGCGTCTTCAGCTGAGATATGTAGCATTTGCAGGTCTTCTTTGGTATTTCTAAACCAGGGAATTGTGGTTTTGGGGTTTGAATCAAAAAAGTGAAAGATTTCTTTAGTTAACTTTCTTCTGTCCGTTCTTTTCAGATGACCGTAAAATCATGCCCGTCTTTTTCTGATTGTGTCGGTAATTTTCTCTATTTTGCTGTAGACTTCCTTGTTGGATCTCTTTTGATGGATTCCATTTCTGTACTTTGATCCCAAGATTCCTCTCACAATTTTGCGTTCTCTTTTCTCCAGTTCTTCAAGGAGTCCTTTGTTGGCATTTAGAGACAGGGTTTCGGCTGCATATAGAACTACTGGCTTCAGAACTGTTTCATAGTGACGTATCTTGGTGTTTTGGGAAAGGCATTTTTTGTTGTAGATTGTGCGGGATGTTTGGTAGGCTATTTCCAGTTTGCGTACTCGCTCCTGAAGTGCTTCTTTGTCCAGTCCATTTTTCATGATGATCTCACCCAGGTATTTGAATTTGTCTACTCGGGTGATGTCCCCGTATTTTGTATGGAGTTTTGGTGGAGCCTCTTTGATGTTAGTCATTACTTCTGTTTTCTCAAACGATATCTGCAGACCAGTTTGTTCAGCAATTTCCTTTAAAATTTCAACTTGAGCTCTAGCGGTTTCTATGTCGGTTGAGAGAACAGCAATATCATCGGCAAATGCTAAGCAGTCTGTTGCGATCCCCTTGGATTTGGTTCCTATTTTCAATGGACTGTAGTTGGTTTCCTGTAATCTCACCCGCCAGGTTCTGATGATTTTATTTATTTATTTATTTATTTATTTATTTATTTATTTATTTATTTATTTATTTATTTATTTATTTATTTTATTTATTTTATTTATTTATTTATTTATTTATTTATTTATTTATTTATTTATTTATTTATTTATTTATTTATTTATTTATTTATTTATTTATTTATTTATTTATTTATTTATTTATTTATTTATTTATTTATTTATTTATTTATTTATTTATTTATTTATTTATTTATTTATTTATTTATTTATTTATTTATTATCTGCATTTAGAGCTGCCACCCAAGTGGCGATTTCCTATTAGTCTTTTACCTAGTTGTTTCTTAATTGATTTAATAGAAATTGGAGATATATCAAAGATCTCCCTACGTAAATCATTCTTAACGCTAATTCCCCTTTCTACAAAAGAATATCTGTCCCAATTTGTCTTCTTGATTTCCAAATTTATCTTCGTATGCAACACACTTCAGGAAACCATACCTTAAGTCAGAAAATCTCATTTTTGGTGTAGTTTATATTTTGGTAAGTCGATTTGCTGTCATTTTCATGAAAACCAGAAGTCTGGCTTTAGCTTAAAAACTGATAATTTTATGTAACATTAAATTTGCAAGGCAGAATTTCCAGAATATTGATTGTAAAGTTGGATTTAATCTTCAGGATTTAACAAAATCTAACTGTTTCACTGGTTAAAGGAATATCACTTATGTTTATTAAAATAATTTTTATAAATATTTAAGAGTTTTATTCTCTGGAAATTCAATAAGTAAGCATGTTCAAAATGTTAAAAACCAGGAAGTTTTAGTTTTTGACACTCATATATGCAGAAGTTCTGTCTTAGATGTACAAACAAGATTTTTTTGTTTTTTTGTTTTACGTCGCACCGGCACAGATAGGTCTTCCGGCATTGATAAGAAAGGACTAGGAGTGGGAAGTGGCCATGGCCTTAATTAACGTACAGCCCCAGCATTTGCCTGGTGTGAAAATGGAAAACTATCTTCAGGGCTGCCGACAGCGGGGTTCGAACCCACGATTTCCCGAATACAATTTCACAGCTGCGCGCCCCTAAACGCATGGCCAACTCACTTGGTCCAAACAACATTAGGACAATAATTATACTGTAATAGTAGTGATGCTAATGTTAGTCATAATAATAATAATAATAATAATAATAATAATAATAATAATAATAATAATAATGATAATGATGATAAACATAAAATGAGATTTTTTTAGCTGCCTTCACACAAGCTGTTCATGAGTGCTCTGAGGCAAGGGAATCAAATGTGACTGACATTATATGCTACAGCTGGTGAAGATATTGAGCAAGATGTCTCTAACTCTTTTCCTAGTTGTGCTAATAGTCCTAAATATAATCAGGAAGTTTATAATGATTACTTTCCTTCAAGTTTCAATTCCAGTAATGATAGTGAATGTGATCAAGGAGATGCTGAATGTAATATCTTATGTGTATTCTGATATTCCACTACTTGACATGTCAGTGGGAAGTACAGATGTTTAATGCATAATCACGCTTGTTTTATGACAATAAAGGTTCGATTGCGAAGGCCAGAATTAGAGTATTTTTTTCTTGTGTAAATAGTTGTCTAAAAATTCTTCTATACAGGTAATTTCTTGTAGGATAAAAATCTTCTTCAGCCTGTTCTCGTTTCAGTTACTCAAGAAAATATGGGAGTGAAAATGTTGTTACAGAAATTGATGCTATCAACGATTTAGGTCTATTTGGCCCATACAGCACTGAAGTTCAAAGAGTTCGAAGACCTGACTGCACTTTTGAAAACTCTGATGCGGATGAAGACCGGAAGATAAACAAGGTGTTTTTTTTTTGCAAGTTGCATTACGTCTCACCTACACAGTTAGGTCTTATGGCGACAATGGGACAGGAAAGGGCTAGGAAGCGGCTATGGCCATAACTAGGGTACAGCCCCAGCATTTGCCTGGTGTGAAAATGGGAAACCACGGAAAACCCTCTTCAGGGCAGCCGACAGTGGGGATTGAACCCGAATACTGGATACTGGCCGCACTTAAGCGACTGCAGCTATCGAGCTCGCTAAAATGAGTTCAGTAAAAAACGAGTTTTTAAATTTGTGGTTTGTTTGTAAGCAGATCTAATAAGAAGTCATTACAGTGATATATTTTCTTTTGATGAGTAAAAAAGCAACTGGCATGAAGCATCGTTCAGTCAGTTTTACAGTGAAAAAAAAAATAAAAAATCATATGCCAGGGGCGATTAAAAAAAAACTGGATGGTCCAACTGTAATTCTGAAGATTTGCAAGCCAGATATCTCTCTTGGAACCTACCTCAGAAATTGGAAGTAAGAGGCATGACTGCAGAACGGACAGAATATCTGTTCGACAGCATTTAAGAGTACTGCAAGGTAGAAATAAGGGATTTTTTGTGCCCACGGTCACGTGACATTCAGGTCACTGAACCTGGGCCACGTAGCGAGACTGACTGTATGCACAGAAAGCAAACACGTAATTAAGAACATTCCAGGAAAATGAGCATCAATTTAGTTTTCTTACTACAGTATACAAGATAGATTAATAATTGAAAAATTGAGAATATTAGTCATAATTAAAAGCTAAAACAGTAAGTGTTTCAGTTCTCTTGAGCAGTAAACATTAAAAATTATGTAGTATACAATATACGGTACATATAATCGCACTTGATGATGAAACAATGCTCTTATGGAAAAAATATACACATTAAAGGATTGACATATACATTCATCATATGAAATTAATTTCATTTTGGTCTGTATTGATGATTGATCACTATCAACATGATGGGAAGGTCTACTTATTCAGTGCAATTATTTCAATATTATTATTATTTATAATGTGTCGGGACTAGTTTCGACCATATTGTATTGGACCATCTTCAGCCTTAATTCATAAATAGGAAAGATATTACATGCAAATTACAATCACCAATAGCATAATATAGTACAGTTGGTATGTCTTGACTTATTGACATAATATGTTTGTGCATACATATGAGTCTATTCAAATTGATGTTCCACATGAGTACAATTTATTGGGGTCACTTGTCCTTGTAAGAAAAAATGTGGTCTTGATGTAAAACTACATTATAATGTAAACACTGCACAGTTAAAACGGTTAAGAACGATCTTTACAAATATGATCCAAAGAAATCTTATTTAAGAAGATTAGTTTCGTTTAAAATGAACATGAAACAAGCAAACTTATCAAAATCAAACCTAGATTACTTGTTGCTAGAGCCCTACCTAAGATACATAAATCCAGTGTTCCAACGAGACAGATAGTAAATTTCAGACCAAGCCCCACGTACAACCTATCTAAATTCAACCAAATTTTTTAAAGGAAATGTTCTCCAAGCCAAAAAGATGATTGAAAACAAAATAGAGTTTTGTAACATGACAAAAAATGTTAATATTAAACCTTACCATCGAATTATATTGTTTGATATTAAAAAAACATGTATCCAAGCATTCCGGTTCAAGACACTATCCATCATTGAGAAATTTAAGAAAACAAACACAGTACTCTAACCATTTGAGGTAGAGGAATTCTAGACTCTCCTCATATTTGCTCTTGATAACATCTTTATTTTCAATGACATCATTTATTTACAACAAGTTCTTCCCATAGGCTCTTTGCATCACGTTTCATGGCAGGTGTTTATCTAGATCAGAGGTGCTCAGATGGGTGCCCGTTGAGGATAGCTCAGTGCGGCCGGGCTGATGTGACGTAAATGCAGGCAGCTTACACAGAAAGCATATGTCACAGTGAAGCGAGAGAGGGAACGCACTTTGCAGGGAAGGGAACAGTGACATTCGATTGTCATCATCAACTCTCCTTCACTACTCAGAGAAATGATGAATGGGGTACAGTATTTTAAAAAACAATCCTATAATAGCAGTAAAACCAACCTTTTCAAGATATTCCAGTTTGATTTATAATGTGCTCGAAATAAATGGTCAGTTTATTTTATTATTTTGATATATACATGCAAAGAAAACTAACGCATTATAGTTTTTATGTTGCAATTTACAGAGGTACAGGATTTAAGCGTGTGAACCAAATAACCTTACTGGTGTTATTCCCGGTAACTACGATTAGATTGTTGGTGGGGCCGATAACCTAGATGTTAGGCCCCTTTAAACAACAAGCATCAGATTGGGAGAGTTTATCACGTAATTTTTAAACCCAAGCAACCACAAGCCACAGCTTATCAGACTTAACTGTATTTTATTAGAAATGCTCTTAAAGCACATCTTAAAATTTAATAGTGAAAACTGTAATTCATTACGTAGATTACAAAAATATTTGAGGTTGTAGGCCTCTTTTGTTCTCTCCGTCAAAATACATAAACCTCAATGAATATGAATAACTTATTTCTTACTACGTAAATTAAAAATGGTATGGATTTTTCCTTCATTATTTCTTTCATTATTTTCTGCCTCCATTTCAAACTCGGGAATTGTTAGCAATTTGAATGAAATTACTGAAAAATCTACTATCCTCTTTATTTCCATTCTCTAATTTATTCCAGAAATTTACAACACCAAATGCATCAATCAGAATAACAATGTCAGCAAGGCCTGGACGTTATACCTTCCTCTCTTCCCCTCCACATGTCACATGATCCCCTGCTTGTCAATCCACACAGCAGTGAGCAATCATCTGTGGCAATCAGCCAGGGCGTAGCTCACAACACAATCAGACGCAGTGCACAAGCAAAGAGGAAGTATGTTTGTTTCTTTATATTTATTAACTTCTCTCCTCCCCTCTTCCTTATCATTAACTTTTGCACATTCACTTCTCTATTTCCTCTTTTTCTCTGTATGTTTAGATTCCAACTGCCCATTTATTCGTGTTTCTGAGGCTGGCATTCCTCAATGTAATACATCAGCAGTACAATTTGGCATATTGTTTCTCCTCAACACTGCTCAGTTACGTTAAATTTTATATATGCTAGCATATTAAAGACCTAATTAGGTCAGGTTTTTCTACGAGGGAGTATTCAATAGGGTTTATCTACAATTTTTACTAATGTCTTGCTCCTACTTGATTTTAATCTTCCGTGAGTGCGACTGTCATTTTCTCAATTCGTTGTATACCACTTCAGACTTTATGTCACCGGGCGAGTTGGCTGTTCGGTCAGGGACACACGGCTGTGAGCTTGCATCCGGGAGGTAGTGGGGTCCAATCCCACTGTCGGGAGCCCTGAAGATGGTTTTCCATGGTTTCCCATTTTCACACCAGGCAAATGCTGGGGCTGTACCTTAATTAATGCCACGGCAGCTTCCTTCCCACTCCTAGGCCTTGACTTGAGTCAACAATAACATTTGGCATTTTTAATGTGTTATACTTTTATTCTAATTGTTACCTCAAGACCTTCCACAATGCGGGATTCGTGAACTTTGTTAAACAACTGTTTTAGGACTCGATTGTTCCACTACATAACACACGTACCTCTAATGGTCTTGTACTGTTCTTAACACTAGAATGGTAGCCTACATAAAAATGAGGTGTCTGTCATGAGCAGTTGTATCCCTCCTTTCCCCCACTCAACATTATCGCTTGTCCAGCCGGAAGTGCATCTGCTAATCAGTAGTGAAACAGAAGTGGCCACGAATGGCACCCGTGCTCCCGCCAGTTTGTCTATAGCTTTCGCCCATTGAAACTCTACATGTAAGTATGATGTACTCTACCAATGCACGTAAATTTCTGCACGTCTCTTTGATGTTTGTCTACCTATAATGGATCTTTCCTTCACCTACACTATGTAGATGATATATATATATAATTAACACATATAATAGTACACACACACATTTATATACAATGAATATTTAATTAATAATAACTATTTCTAATTGCAGAATGTCGAATTATCTGGATAAAGACGAGGCGATAGCTGCGCTTTTAGGAGAGCTGGAAGATAGGAAACTTAAAAGGGTCCACCTTTTCAATACAAAATTGTTATAGTTTATTACAACATATATTTACATTTGGAACTAGTTTCGACGCTGTTTGGCGTCATCTTCAGCCAAAATGTGGGAAATAGGCTAGCATGTAGACATTTATATTACACAAGGCGTTATATTAAACAATACACATCTTGCAAGGAGATAAAAACAGGGACAAATATAGAAACAAATGAATCGTTGAGAAAGCAAAAGTTATACATATTAAAAATAACCTTAACCACACATCTTGTAGTGCGAAAATATTCGCCTTGAATGATTCCTGAATACAAAACGCACGCGCACACATTTCTGAAGAGCCAGCAGGCAGGAAAAAGTAAAGTGAAACCTTAAGAGTTCTTCTGAGAAGAGTTCATCATTTTTTCTGTGTTCCGACTAACTAATGAAGTTTCCCTTGAGTTCCTGATAAATACACACAACAGGAAATTCTCCTTCACTCTCAAAAATAGCTATAAAGACCAACGGTAAATTTCATTTTAAGTATTGTGCAGAGACGTGAAAGCATGATCTTGAACATGATATAACTTCTTCATTTAACCCAATTTTTTACACAAGGTGTTACATTCAACAATACACATCTTACGAGGAGATAAAAACAGGGACAAATATAGAAACAAATGAATCGTTGAGAAAGCAAAAGTTATACATATTAAAAATAACCTTAACCACACATCTTGCAGTGCGAAAATATTTGCCTTGAATGATTCCTGAATACAAAACGCACGCGTACACACTTCTGAAGAGCCAGCAGGCAGGAAAAAGTAAGGTGAAACCTTAAGAGTTCTTCTGAGAAGAGTTCATCATTTTCTTTATGTTCGGACTAACTATTGAAGTCTCCCTTGAGATCCTGATAAACATACACAACAGGAAAAACTCCTTCACTCTCAACAATAGCTATAAAGACCAACGGTAAATTGTATTTTAAATACTGTGCAGAGACGTGAAAGCATGATCTTGAACATGATATAACTTCTTCATTTAATCACCTTTGAAAGCCTCTCTCTATATTACGTAGCTTCATTAACACCACCCTTCTGTAGATGCACAAAATAATCTTGTAATCTTCACAGGTCCGGTATTCAGCTCGACGAGAATATAAAATTGGTATTAAGGAATTCGTTTTCTGAGAGTTTGGAGGTTGACTGTGCCAGTATTTGTGGTGTATTGTTGCAGCGTTACGTGTAGGGTGGGGGCAGGTTTCTATGATGTTTATTGCGGGACATAAGGCGGTAAAGCTATGGCGCGAGATGAAGAGGAGCAGGGCGTGTTGGATAGTTTAGGTCTGGGGAGCGGCCATTGTTGGATTAGGAGGGGAGAGGGAAGGAGCGGTAGGGGAGGAGGAGTGGAAGGAGGGGAAATACTGGCACAGTCAACCTCCAAACTCTCAGAAAACGAATTCCTTAATACCAATTTTATACTCTCGTCGAGCTGAATACCGGACCTGTGAAGATTACAAGATTATTTTGTGCATCTACAGAAGGGTGGTGTTAATGAAGCTACGTAATATAGAGAGAGGCTTTCAAAGATGATTAAATGAAGAAGTTATATCATGTTCAAGATCATGCTTTCACGTCTCTGCACAATATTTAAAATGAAATTTACCGTTGGTCTTTATAGCTATTTTTGAGAGTGAAGGAGAATTTCCTGTTGTGTGTATTTATCAGGAACTCAAGGGAAACTTCATTAGTTAGTCGGAACACAGAAAAAATGATGAACTCTTCTCAGAAGAACTCTTAAGGTTTCACTTTACTTTTTCCTGCCTGCTGGCTCTTCAGAAATGTGTGCGCGTGCGTTTTGTATTCAGGAATCATTCAAGGCGAATATTTTCGCACTACAAGATGTGTGGTTAAGGTTATTTTTAATATGTATAACTTTTGCTTTCTCAACGATTCATTTGTTTCTATATTTGTCCCTGTTTTTATCTCCTTGCAAGATGTGTATTGTTTAATATAACGCCTTGTGTAATATAAATGTCTACATGCTAGCCTATTTCCCACATTTTGGCTGAAGATGACGCCAAACAGCGTCGAAACTAATTCCAAATGTAAATATATGTTGTAATAAACTATAACAATTTTGTATTGAAAAGGTGGACCCTTTTAAGTTTCCTATCTTCCATTCTCATTTCAATATGGACAAAAATGAAATTCTTAGATTTAAATTTAGGAGAGCTGTCAGACGAGTCGGAAGGTGAGGAAGTCAACGTGGAGGTGTGCTCTGATTCTGAGGAATATAATTCTGACAATGATGAAGACTATGTGCCAATTGCAGATGATATATATGAAGAATTGAGTGAAGTAATACGTGATGGGAGAACATAGCAACTCCGGAAAGAAGGATCCTGTCTCAAGTTGATGTAAAAGGAAGGAAATATTACAGAATAGAGGAGTGAGCAGCAAGAAACGGCAAAAGGAGACCTCCAGAATATCTACTCAACGTGGAGATCCCAGTGCAAGTGTTTCTAATCCTTTAGTTCAGAGTGATAAACTCATAATGACTGTGGACGAAATGGATTTTAGTGGACGACAACGAAAAGGAAAAATGAAGGGAAAACTCCACAAACGGATGTTGTACATAATCGTAAAAGGATAAACCCGAATGTTTCGAGCTATTCTGAACCTAGTGCTTGCTTCCGTTCCTTCTTCACTATGGATATACTCGAAACAATTCTCAAATATACAAATGAGGAAATGGAGCCCCAAAGAAGCAACTATAACGAAAAAGGAAGCACCCTACTATAAGTAGTATAATTATGGACGAACTTCTCTGTTATCTTTCTTTGGTTATATTAGCTGCAGCTCTGAAGAATAACCATCTGGCTGCATCTAAATTGTTTGATGCAACTTTGTGTGGTGAACGTTATCGGGCTACTATGTCAGAAAGAAGATTCAATTTAATCACAAATTGCCTGAGATTTGACGACAAAAGTACCCGTGAGGAGAGAAGAAATGCGAATAGACTTGCTTCTGTTTCTGACATTTGGGAAATGTTATTGAAGAATTGCCGAGGAAATTACACTCCAGGTTCTTACATGACAATTGATGAGAGGTTGGTTGGGTTTCGTGGAAAATGCATATTTCTTGTGTACATGCCCGTAAAACCTAACAAATATGGGTTAAAAATAATCATGATGTGTGATGCAGGAACATATTGCATGCAGGATGCCATCCCTTACCTTGGAAAAGGTACCACACCTGCAAACGAGCTGGCAGCTCAGTATTTTGTGGAAAAAAACTCTGCTAACATACAAGGAAATCATCACAACGTGCAGGTCGCTTACGGGCGTCAAATCAGAAGACCTGCATCTGGCGAGCCGAACTTGTCCTCGGACACTCCCGGCACTAAAAGCCATACGCTATTTCATTTCATTTACCGGAGTATTACAATGAATAGATGGTTTACAAGTGTACCCCGAATTGAATCCCTGGTGGCACAATGTATGATTGCTCTTGGAACTGTTCGAAAGGACAATTCATTCAGAACTACCTTCTGAATTCAAGGACCCCAAGTTTATGCAAAGGAAAGTTGGATCCAGTTTGTTCATTTTTCACGAAAATGTGACAGCAGTGTCCTACATGCCAAAGAAAAACAAACTTGTGACAGTCATCTCAACAATGCCCAATGATGCATCAATCATTGTGAATGACAAGAAGCCAGAAATGATCCCTTTTTATAACCTAAGCAAATGTGGAGTTGATGTATTTGACCAGATGTGTTCAAACGTGGACTGTGGACGAGAAACTAAACGGTGGCCAGTATGCTTTTTCTTTAGTGTGATAAATATAGCTTGCATAAATTCATTCATTATATATTCTCACAATTTTTGCAGGCTCCATTGTGGAGGTTGGACTATATGATAGAACTCCACAAGCAACTAGCAGCTCCATGGCAATCACAAAGGCTATCCATCCCCACCATGCAAACGAAGGTGAAGACGTTTATAAAGAACTCGCTCGGACAGGATGATGGGCCAAATCCAACGTCGGCTTCATTTTACAAGGGACAGAGGAAGTACTGTGCTTTCTGCCCGTCGAGCATCAAAAGAATGACGACTACATACTGCTCCTGCAACAGGCCCATATGTGGCGAACATTAAAAGAAGAAATGTCCTGAATGTTCCACTTGATGACAACCTAAGTATCTGATACTCTTCAGGCCGTGAACTATCGTTTGGCATATTGTACGTCTTAAGTGTGTTCATGCTACCCCGTTGTTGAGGCAAAACCAGAACTTTGTAATTCATTTCTTATGTGTTATTCGTTTTCAACGGAACATTAACAGTTTCTGTAGGTTTTGTGTACCGTTCTGTGAAACTAGCCTCATTTTGTATTGTGACAAGTGATATTATTTATTTTTGTATGTATAGATAACTTACACATGGATGCTCATTTACCAAAAATTCCTTTGACACATCATTTTTACATATGTCTACTAATAATAGGTGGGTGATTATGTCTACCATTCTAGGGTTAATTGTGCTTCGTTAGACTAAGATTTTGTCCATTTTTTTATACACGGGACTCTTTAATTAAGGCGTTTTTTAATATTTAGGTCGTTTGAAGGTTTTTCTTATGTGCTAATTTATTCCTTACATTTTTTCTCATGTCTGTTAATGAAGATAGTACCAAAGGTACTGAAACTGGTGTAACAATATGAAATAAATATATCTACTTGTATAACGAAGTGTTGAATAGGTGGAGCATCTACCCCAATTTCTTTTTAGGTATGCCATGTGCTGTTGCAGAATTTTTTGTTGCGTTGGTAAAGGGAGGTAATGAATAACAGATATTCTGAATATACTATTCATCTAATTTTCCCACATCCTGATGGAGTCATGGGTGTGATTTGTGTGACACATGTAGATTTGGTCCGGTTTTATGACCGGATACCCCTCCTGACGCCAACCCTGTATGGAGGGTTGTATTGACTATTGTGTGGTACTGTGGTTGGCAGTAGTTTGATATATTTTTTTTTATTAAGATAAGAATGTTTGACAAACACGAATACAGTCTACTGCAAGAGATTAAAATCCTCAACTTTGACCAAACTGAAATTCATACACTGAAGAAAATGGAAATTGCAACACCCAGAAGGAGTGGTGCTACATTGCTGCAATTGAACATGCAGGACGAGTGTTCGGTTGTGATTCGATGATTACAGTTTCAGCTCCCTCTGACCGCAAGTTTGGACAGCAATCAATACAGGATATGTCCACCACGAGCTGCAATACATTGATGAATTCGTCGAGGCATGGAGTCAATAAGACCCTGGATCGCTTCCTGAGGAATTGTGGCCCATGCTTGCTGCACTGCACGGGTCAGTTGTTCCAGAGTTGTGGGTGGCTGAGGACGGCTGGCCAGTTGTCGACCCATCATGTCCCACACATGCTCAATAGGACTGAGGTCCGGGGATCTGGCGGGCCATTCGAAGGTTGTGATGTCGTGGAGAGCTTCTCTGGAGATGCGTGCAGTGTGAACCCGGGCGTTGTCGTGCTGAAACATCCCATTAGCAATGTTTGCCATTATAGGGACAACCACTGGATTGAGTACCCTATCAACGTACTGTCGAGCAGTCATAGTGCCCTCAACAAGCACTAACTGTGATTTCACATTAAAGCCAATAGCTCCCCAGACCATAATGCTTGGTGTTGGCCCTGTGTGTCTCTTGACAATAAGATCTGGGCGGCCCCTCTCCCTGGTACGTCGGTGCACACGATTCCGGCGATCACTGCGGGCAAGACAGAAGCGCGATTCATCACTAAAGACGACTCTATGCCATTCGTTGACCCACGTTGATCTTTCTTGACACCAGGCCAGCCTTACACGTCGCTGTTGTGGGGTCAATGGAACACCTTCTGCAGGGACACAGGCTCGTAAGCCAGCTGCACGCAGGTGATTACCAACTGTTTGTTGTGTAACGTGGGGTGCCACAGCTGCTTGAATTTGCGCTGCTGTTGCATGGGGTTCCATCCGGGCCATCCGAATGATGAGGTGACCCTATCTCACAGTTGTCTGTTGCGCTGGGCCTGTGCCAGGTCTACGAGTGTGGGTACCTTCATTTGACCACTGTTGCCATACACGTTGTACCGTAGATGCCTGTTGGCCAACTCGTGCAGCAACAGTCCTTTGCGATAATCCAGCCTCACACAGCCCAATTATCCGAGCCCTCTCAAACGGCAACAGTTGTTGATAGCGTGCTTTTCTCTGTCGTCGAGGCATATTTGTCGGGGAACACTTCATTACACAGACTGCAAGTCAACTACGCTACACCAGAGTCCGTATACTGGAGTTGATTCCTCCG
This sequence comes from Anabrus simplex, assembly GCF_040414725.1. Lineage (NCBI taxonomy): Eukaryota > Metazoa > Arthropoda > Insecta > Orthoptera > Tettigoniidae > Anabrus > Anabrus simplex. The sequence continues at coordinate 312,476,478 of NC_090266.1, forward strand.
CGACCAATCACGTGGGGAGACCTGTAGCAACAATCCAGTGGATCTGAAACTTTGATCGTTTACATACCTACATAGCATCGTTCCATACCTTGAAAATCAACACAAACGACCAATGCCTTCATGGTGTTGCAATTTCCATTTTCTTAAGTGTATCCAGGACACACTGTGCCGAAGGCCTTGATGCTTGAAATTCATCCGAGAAATTCTGAATACGATAACTTTATTTGCAAATTCGGACTGAGTAGCGTAAGTTCTGTAAGCCAAATGATTATGAAACCTTAAGAAAAAGTGCTAAAATGTACTCATTTTAAATCCGAATGCTACGAGCTTGAAAATATTTTAGAAGTACTCCCATTATCCTATTTGAACTGCACACTTACAATATCCTTCGGTAAACCTTATTTTCCCTAATCTTGTCAATGAAGCATGTCTGTCGTGCAGGAGTGTTTCAGGTAGCTCAGTTGGTGTATAGTAACTGTCGGCGCAGGAAACTGACCACTGTCCAGATATGGGTCCATAAGTTACGTTACAATGGAAGCTGATTGTGGAAGGTACCCTTGCTAGCATTTACTTTCATTTTGTAGATGTAGCATATGTCGTTGCATGACTTCTCTGACACCATTTCCGTGGCCTTAGAAGGCATAACTTGTCAATGCAGACCGGCAGCCTTTTCAGGGAATTTTTGATTCATCATACTATTTTCACCTACTAAATCACCTCCTTATCATTTCTTTACATTGTTGCATATTTATATGTGTAACATGTTAATTTAGATGTGAACAAGGAATCCACAATGTTCGGCATGCATTCAAATACAAGGTTCACCATTGGCTAGTCGGTATGTTCAGAAAAATACTTTGGTGGGTGACACACAGTACACTTCCTCTGTGGCCCAGTCAGGAGCACATCGGCCTCTTACCGCTGGGTTGTGTTCCAGTCCCCGTCACTCTGTATGAGATTTGTGCTGGACAAAGTGGAGGCGGGACAGGATTTTTCCTGGTTACTCCAGTTTTCGCTGTTATCATTCATTCCAGCAACACCACTCAATATAATTTTATCTGTCAGTTATTAATCATTGCCCCAGAGCAGTACAACAGGCTTTGGCGGCCGGCACAATTCCTGTCCTCGCGGTCATTCATTCATTCCTTTCCTGACCTGGTCGAATGACTGGAAATAGACTGTGGATTTTCATTGTGGCCCACAAGAGAAACACATAGCTGGAATAGGCCATGTATAACATTTTCCATGTAGTACCAATGTAATGTGCATAGATTCCACAGCTGACCTTCAACAGCACATCACCTAAAATTGTGCTGTGCCGCCATAAGGTTTCGCACCATCTTAGATTTCAAGAACTGCATGCCACCATACAGTGTCACACTGGCTCAGATTTGAAGGCCAGCTTGTTTAGCATATGGGGGCATTTGGCACCCAATGTGTTAACACATTTATGAAAAAATGGCAACTGTAAAAATGCCTGCTTTGTTATACCTGTTTTTATTTTTCCAAAGATGAATGTTGGTAATCCTCTTGTAGTAAGGGAGAAAAGCTTCTAGATACGTTTTGAAGATGTGGGAATACTAGGGAGAATGGAGACCAGCTGCTCGACTAACTAGCTGTTAATGAAGATATGGCGTGGAATGACATTAGAGGACAAATAAGTTTAGTGGCGTTTTTAAAAGTAGAAAAGATCTCAATATGAAGATAAAGTTGGAATTCAAGAGAACAAATTGGGGCAAATATTTGTTTATAGGTAGGGGAGAGTGGGATTGGTATAATCTACCCGGGGAGATGTTCAGTAAATTTCCAGATTCTTTGCTATCATTTAAGAAAAGGCTATAAAAACATCAGATAGGGAATCTGCCACCTGGACGACTGCCCTAAATGCAGACCAATGGTGATTGTTGTTGTTTGACAGTAACATCAGATAATATTAATCTTATGTTTTCTCATGTGCGTTTTGAATGTCATTCAAGGATTCAAGATTGTATAGAGCAGAGATTCCCAATCTGGGCGATTTTATCACGCCAGTGGGCGACACTGACAGAATGTGAATTAGATGGGTGATTTGAAAAAATTGGTGGGCGAATAATTCAGTTTTTATATATACAATATGACCAAGAAATTTTTGCCTATAAAAACAAGGAATAAAATAAAATTGCAAACAAGTAATTTAATTATGTCAAATTAAGTTTCCTTTTTAATCTATTTACAACTACAGTAGTTTATTAAATTATTGTGTTTACATTTTGTGCACACCGCATACAATAGATTCTGAAAAACTAAATGCTTGTGTATTGTTTGTGCCTGCGCGTGGCGATAGCAGCACCCTGCTCCAGGCGAGAATTTGTAAGTTTACTTTACTGTTCTTTTAGTCTCCTGCTGGCATTCGCAGAGTTATGTCGTTTGTTATTAGTGTCGGTTAGGTCTACAAGTAAAAAGTTGCGTGTAGTGTACACAAGTAATTTGACATTTTAGGTTCAAGTTTGTGTTGTTATTATAATGTCTATTTAAACTTCATGTGTTGATTTGGTTGAGCAACAAGGTAAATTTGTTTACACTATTTTTTAGGTTAAGTTTGCAATTGTATACAGTGATGAATATTAATATACTGTACGTTTTAACTGTATTCATTATAATTGTATATTAGTAGTGATAGTAAATAGGCGTACTAATATTTCGTATAATTTCTAACCTTACTTTTTTTATTCGTAAGGCAAGGAAAAAATGTGTTAAGTTGTAGCCGGGTTAGCTTTTAACGTATAAAGTTCACCAGGTAAGGTAAGGTAAACTATCCTTCAAGTTTTTTAGTTCTATTTATAAATTATCAGTACCCAATTGTTTTGTCCCCTAATACTCAAGTACCCAACTATGCCTTGAACTGTTGACCCTCGGAAGATTGAATGTATATAAACAATAAACAAATGAAGGGTACCAAAAATTGTAGCCTAATATTGGTTTTTCATTTCATTTCATTTCACTTTTTAGGCTTGAGGCCCTCAGTGCAAGATAAACCATGTAACCTAGGCTTTTAATAAATCGTATCTTAATGTACTCCATAAATTAAGAGAAATGCTAAAGGTAATTTTTAATTCTGATTTCAGGAAGCATTCTTATATGTCTGAGCCAAAAAGAAAATGCGCTGTACGACAGTATAAAGTTGATTACTTAAAGTATGGAATTGTTCCATTTAAAACTGATAAAACTAAACCAACATGCCTAACGTGTCTAAAAACCTTCACGAATGAAGGTATGAAGCCATTAAGGATTGTGGACCATTTCACCAGGAATCATAACAACATGAAAGACAGACCCCTGTCTCATTTTCAAAACCTGGAAGCTCGTTGTCTGAATGAGGCCACTGTGACTAGTATTGTTTTCTGCAGTTCCAAAGCAGAATAATGATGGCGTGTGTGAATCCTACAATATTGCATTGATGATTGCTAAATCAGGGAAACCACACACGATTGGGGAAGAGTTGATTTTTTCGGCTATTAAAGAAGTTTCAACAACAATGCTTCCATACAGCTGCCTTTGATGTTAGTAACAAATTATCATTGATCAATAATACAGTACAAAGAAGAATTGACGAGATGTCGGAGGACATTGAAGAGACACTGTGTGAACACGGAACGACAAGATTCACATTACAGCTGGCCGAGTCAACACTGCAAGGAAACGAGTCTCTCTTGCTATCGTATGTATGGTTTATAAAAGAAGAAAAATGCCAAGAAGAATTGCTTTTTGCCAGAATATTAAAAACTGACATGAAAGGGGAACTATCTTTAACACAATGAGCCTGGACGTTTCAAGATGGCATCCCTACCCTGTGCCGGCGTAATTTAGACTCTCAGAAAAAAAGAAAAAAATCACAGTTCTGTCAGTTTTCGCATTATAACTTAACAAATTTATATACATATTGTACAAAGAGTGGGCTATCCCACAAAATCAAATAAAAAATGCTTACCTTCAGCATTGGAAAGAAATTTAGGCTAAAATATTGGTCCATTTTGATATCCTTGTTCACGCACTTGAATTTCTAATTCACTAGAAAAGTTTGATAGTTTTTAGTCATTGAATAACGGAATTACACATTGTTATTCCCAATACTTAGCTTTGGTATGGTAACACTCAAAACATTCTCCTATGCAAAGACCTACGTCACATTTACGACAATATATGGTTGTCATTTTCTTCACAGCGCGACCGGTGTTATGTTTGGACTTGTCGTAGCAAACCTTGCACGTACGCTGCGCGTGTCCTTCCTTCTTCGCGCCTACTGCAGGTATTCTGTGTGGAAAATGATCTCTACCTACTAGCCTTCCCACAGTTGATGCTCATGATTCTTCAGTAATTTCAGCCCCAAAACTACTTGCCAAATCATCCGCTAAACGTTCACAAAATTTCGAAAGGGGAAGTTTTTGTGAAGAAGCCTTACGGTACAGTATGTAGGCATTCACTATGGCAAGATCAAACAGATGGAAGAATAATTTTTTCCACCACTGGATCGATTTCCTTGTGAATGCATAATATGCCAACAATTGGTCGGACTTATCAACACCAATTTTGAATTTGTTATAGACTAGTACTGCTGATGGTTTGGATTTCTCGTGGCTCCCTCTTGCTGCGGGTACTTCAATCATGTCAATATTATGTGCAGTGCTCAGCATATACATGCCTCGAACATCTCGCCACTTTATTGCTAGAATGTGTTCTTTCTGCAATGACATTTTTTCACCCTTCTTCAGTTTTTTCGTGAACTCTGATTTTGGCATTCCTTTCCGATTCGGCATCACGGTGCCAGCTGCTTTAGTCTGACAGTCCCAGAGATGGTCATAAATGGTGGGGCTTGAAAACCATCTTTCCATATACACTGTGTGCCCCCTATTTTTTACTGGTTCACACAGTCTGTCAACATTGAAGGAAGAATTGTAATCCTCCACTGTGACATGGGCCCCAGAATACACTTCCATGTTGCACACGTAACCACTCCTCGCTTCACAGAGTTGAAAGATCTTGATTCCATACTTCTGTGGCTTTCCTCTCATGAACACACGAAAAAATATACGTTCCCGAAATGGACATATTGCTTCATCGATTGTCAATGATTCATCAGGAGAGTAACAATTCTGAAAACTTGTTTTCAGGCAGTCTAGTATTGGTCGGATTTTGAACAGAGGATTGTAGCCTGGATGGCCTCTTTGTTTTTGCTTATCATTGTCGTTCAGATGCAACATTCTCAGAATAGCGAGAAATCGGTCTCTCGACATTCCAATAGACTTTGCGTAGTCAGTTTTTAGAATTGGTGTTGTGCTCCAGTTGTCTCGGAGAAAAGGTTTACGGATCAAACACATGTGAATCACTACTGCAAAAAATAACTTTAGTTCATTCAGAGTCACTGGTTTCCACTGCGCATGCACTGATTTAAATTTCAAAGGGCCTTCTTGCTTCTTTAGATTTATTTGCTGTAGGGCATATCTGTTACTTTCCACTCGGATAACATTCAGTACATTACTGTCAAAAATTAAACTAAAGAAATCTAGAGGTGAAGATTCTGCAGAAATACCAAGGTTATTAGCACTTAGTCCTGGTGCACGAGAAAAAATGGGCCTGTTCACAGGAGTAATATCTTGTTTCCATTGTGTTCCCGTGCTTCTCACCTCCCTTCGTCTTTTTGCGACTGGTTCTTCTGGTGATGAATCTGATGATTCAGCGTCCTGAGGGACTTGTGTATTTTCAATCTCTTCTTCATGATCACTTTCATACAGATCAGAATCTGAATCGTTCACAAGTTCCGTAATAATCTGTTCACTTATCCGTGGGCTGTATGCACGCGTAGGATTTCCTTTACTTGTACAAGGTCCGGGATCCATATCTCAATAATTATACAGTATAAATAGACTACTTGAGAGATTATTGCAGGCTGTTGCCTCACTACACTTTCATTCTAAATCTGTGAAGTCATATAATCTATCATTAGAACACACGCACATAAATTTGAGCTTATCTAACCAGAGCGCGCGAGGAGTACGCATGTCAGCAATTAGGTAAGATCTAACTGAGCGCACGTGGCTACTAAACATCTTCCCTAAGTTGCACCACCAATCACTATCGATCGACACCACCACCTAACGATAATAAAGGAAATCGACAACACGTCAAAGCAAAAACTAATTCGATAACATGAATAGCTATCGAGTGGCTGAATTTCAAAGATCGTGGTAGTAGTATTACTAAAAGCAGCACTCAGGCGCACGCCACGTGGTAGTAATATTACTACCAGCGGGCGCAAAGTGTTAAAACATTGGAAGATTTTTTCCTACAAAAAGAAATACCGCTAACCAATATTTTGACTTTAGCTACTGATGGTGCTCCTGCAATGGTTGGTCGCTACAAAGGGCTCGTTTCATATATGAAGACAAGTATACCCGGTTTACTTACAATTCATTGACAACACCTTGTGGCCAAAAATTTGAGTGAACGACTGCTTAGGTCTCTACAGTTTGTCATTACTGCCGTAAATAAGATAAAAACCAGAACCCTCAGTAGCAGGCTATTTAAACAACTCTGCATGGAGAATGAAGAAGATTTTACGTGCTTACTACTTCATACTGAAGTGAGGTGGCTGTCCAAAGGAGCTTGCTTCGAGAGATTCCACTCTTTACTAAACTCCGTATTGGAATTCTTAAAGGAGAGAGATACTGTTTTGCACAGACACATAATGAATTCGACAGGTGACATTGCGTATCTGGCAGACCTATTCAGTAAGTTCAATGAAGTAAGCTGCAAGGGAATGAACTCAATTTAATAAAAGCAAAGAGCATTCTCTCATCTTTTGTATCAAAGCTGATGTTTTGGCAAAGAACTCTTGAGCGAAACGAATTAAGCCAATTTCCTAGCCTCAAGTTAGAAACCCCGACCAAAGAAGACCTACTTGCATACTGCCAGCATTTGAAGATGCTTCATTCCGACATGTGTACAAGGTTTGAGGATATTTTATCCTTGGAAATACCCGATTGGATTCTTGACCCTTTCATCAACAGTTGTCCTTCTGAAGGTGATCTCACCCTTGACCCTGGAAGATGAGCTGATCAAGCTTGTTGCAAATGAACTAAAACCAAAGTTCAAACTGGGCCATCAAACATTTTGGCTTCAAAATGAAATTCGCCAGCTCTATCCTGGATTGTGGTGCATCACTGAAAAGTTGTTTGTAGCCTTTCCTTCTTCATACAGGGTTGAAAGAGGGTTTAGTATGGTAAATAACCTTGCCACGAAGTCTAGAAATAGGTTAGAAATTAAAAAGCGAGGAGATCTTCGAATTTTTCTAACAAATGTGGCTCCTGACATCAACAAATTGATTAAAACGCATCAAATCCATCCCTCACATTAATTAGACATAGGTATTCATGTTGTTTAATTAGATATAAAAATTCATGTAGTTTTAATTTAAAATTTTTTCCTTAATTAATTTCATTGATTGTTATTCCTGTTTCAGACCTATTATTTGCAAATTTTTAATGTACATAATTATACCTAAATAAACATGATGTACCTATTAAGAGAAAAATGTCCATAATCCTCATTTCTCAACTTATATGTAGGTATTTGAATGTATGTGTTCATAATTTAAAAATTTGTGCCTTTTTTGGAATCGGGTGGGCAAAAAAAATTACAAATCTCGAAAGTGGGCGATGGTCAGAAAAAGTTTGGGAAACCCTGGTATAGAGCAATGAAACTGGCAAGAGCAACACGGGCTTTTCCACCATTGATTAAATAAAAATATCTACTGGTAATCAATGTAATAGTGAAATCTCCCACTGTTATAACATTTGCAGTATATAAATTTGTATATTTTTCTAATTCATTGAAAAATTCATTGTAGACTTATATTTTAAAGTTGGGTGGAATATAAATTACAAATATATACGAAATACCTGTTTGTCCAACATAGCTTTCCTTGATTGCCAGCGTTTCACCTCAGTATGACAATTTGGGCTCGTTAATTTGTAAAATGCATACCTACCAAGACACATGGCTAATGAATATAGTGGAGGCCACTACATAGGCAACTTGGAGCCAAAGGCAGTTGCCAGTGCACTACGAGTGACTTAGTCTTTCTTACAAAAATTGATGCTTGCTAGGCCATCAGATGATACAGATATTGATTTTCTTAAGGAGCCTGAAATATTTGTCCTGAATGAGCAAATTCATAATTCCAATGTAAATGGTCCGTTATTGCAAATTTTTTAATTTTTTTTTCCAGCAGTACACAGAGGAATTTGGAGTTACTTGATGGTTTTTCCTGGTGGAATGCCCTGAAGACAATTTGTATCAGTTTATGTATTCCGTCAAGAATCAGAGCAGAACTGTCACCTGAGTATGGGCGAAAGCCTTCTCTAAACCACTGCCTTGTCTCAAACTTTCCCATTTCTCTGGATTGTGTAGCTCTGACATTAATATTATCAGCGTTAAACATATTTTCTTAAACTATTGAGCCAATGCTTTCTGTGGGCTCCTGCAACGCAATGAATAGTATCGGTAAGAGATAATCATCCATGCTGATCGTAGGCATTATAGAATATGAGCGAGCTTGTGCAATAATAGATTTCGTACAGTGTATCTGTTTTCCAACGAAAGACACAGTCCATTTCAACAGTATTTCTCTCTCAAATCCACTGTGGTCCATGTTGTAAATTGACAAAAATTGATGCTTGCTAAACCACCCTTTGGTTGTCATAACAAATTCCTCTGCTGCTTTGTCAATTTGTGCATCATTGTGCACATGGGATCTTTAGTAATTATCCTGTTCCCATCTGGAATTAATCAATTCATGCTTCGGATGCGCAGAAATTACCTTTTTTACAGGGTGTGTAGTTTAAGACTTCTCACTTCTGCTCACAGGGATAAGTTATTTATAAGGTTCAACCTTTTCAATACAAATTACGTATTGTGTAGATGTTATTTACAACATTTATCAGCAATAAGCACATTAATCACAAACAAGAGCAAGGACATAATAATTAAAACTGGCGTAGTGACACATTGAAATATTTACATAGTTTTTCACCATTCAAAGATTACAAGAAGGTTTTGATATGTTATCAAAGTACAAAAGTCTTTAAAATGCCTATTTACACCATGTGTCAAATAAAACATCAAGAACTTATAGAAATCGCTTAGTACACAGCTCTGGCTGGTCCGTCCATGCGCCAATGCTTGACAATCCATATTAACGATTGCATTCGAATCCCGGCACAACAATCTGTCAGTCTAAGACACTATTGATTTGGATGTGGTCAAAGTGAGATTGTAAATTAGTTGATGACACTTCGATCGTTTAATGAACTTGTAGACTTCTCAATACACACTGTCTCGAAAGGCTTGATTTTGCTTGTTAAAATTTGCCCTGATGTATATGAAATTAAAAGAAACAGCTAGTGGTAATAGGTTGTCCTTCAGTATTATTTTCCGATATAGTACAGATGATCTCGGAAGAATTTTAATCAACCTGAAGCTAGAATAAAATAAAGCAATATAAGTGTTAAAATATAATAGGCCATTGCAAGCTAAAATGTGTTGGTATATGTTAAATGTGGCTCACCTTGGACAGTGTGTTGAGACGTTAACCTTGTGAGAACGTGGTACGGACTGTTATGTGAGATAGATCTGGGGGGAGAAGGGGGAGGTGCGGGCTGGGGGTGTGTGTGTAGAGGGTTTAAGGCGGGTCTTGTGAACAGTGTGGTGGGGGTCTGTAAGGTGATAGGGTATTGTGTATAGCACTAAATATTGACCGACTACTCGGAAAAACAACACACCAAGACTTCAATTACAAAATCAAAAAGAATGCTTATTTCTTTTGAGATTTCGTTCAGGTTCTAATTGGAGTTAAAGAACTGGTCTAAGCGAATTAGGCAATTTCATACCTGCCAATTTTCCTGATTTAGGTGGGAGACTCCCGATTTTCGACAGTTTTCCCCGCTTCCCGATTATTCTCTTATTTCTCCCGATTTTAGCTTATTTTGTGGTGAACTTCAAACATTTTTTTTCAAATCCCGCCATTTCAGCTTTTTTATGCCAGTGGCCGGAAGTCCTTCACTCATTGGCTGCTTTCAAACGAAATATCGATGTTTATTATTGCGAGAAATGTGCGCGAATGTGCGATGTTTCTTGAAACCTGTATATCGCAACACGTATATCGATTGTCAGTCTCTGGTACTCCCATGCTATTCCTGTGTTCGTTCACATCAGTCTAGTCGATTCCATTCTCTTTGGTCGATTCTAGAGACTAGTCACTAGATATTAAGTCTTTTATAATAATTTAGTGACAGAATGTCAATGATAAGGACTAGTGACTTTTCTAGAGATTTTAGGAGCCATTTGGAGACAATTCTCACCAAATTTTTCTCATTTGGAGACAATTCTGACCAAATTTTTCTCATTTGGAGACAATTCTGACTAAATTTATCATAGTATAAATAAAAGAACAGTTTGTCTGTACATTGCTCAGAATTTAAAAAGAATGATATTTCCGTACCGGTCGTGACCATAGTAACAAGGGGAAATGCATGTTTAAATTTTCTGTATTGTCTGTCTGTGTGTGCGTGTGCGTGTGCGTGTGTGTGTGTGTGTGTGTGTGTGTGTGCATGTATGTACGCACGCTCATCACGAAAAAAACGGCTGAAGAGAATTTAATGAAAATCAGTATACAACGTTGGGAAATAAGTCGCTACAATCTGGGCTATAAATAATTTTATTCACGCTGAGTGAAATGGTAGTTTAGGGGAAGGCCTAAAATTTAATTCTCAAATATTTATGTTGTTATTGGCTTTATCGATAAATATTACATAACTAAAGTTATATATTATTAAATTTCCTATCATTTATGTATTATACATTTATACCGTACCGGCTATGATAACAGACATATTCATGAATTTGGATTTTTTTTTTTTTTTTTTGCTAAGTGCATACTAGCGCCGAGTTACGAGAAAATGGGTGAACAGAATTTTATGTAAAGTCGGGGAATAAGGAAATACAGTCTACACTATAAATAATTTTATTCACTCTGTTCGAAATGGTAGGTTAGGGGAAGGTGAAAAAAAAAAAAAAAAAAAAAATTTATTTACCTATCTTACTGGTCATATTGAAAAGTACTACATAACAAAAGTTATAGAGAATACATTTTCTGTTCATTTGTGTCTTATTCAGTTTTACTGTACCGACTATAATAATATTGGTGGTGAAGGTGATTAAATTTTGAAGATGATTATAAGAATGAAAAAAAGTCATTAAGGAATGATTGCACGAAAAATAACACAAAAGGGAGTCATGAAAGAAAGGACGACTCACTTTACATTAGATGCTCTAATATCACAGATTCGGAAGAAAACTAAACATGAAGGCCTCCAATATGGGAAGCTCATAAAATTGATCAACAATAAAATTACATTGACCATTGTTTATTGTGATGTGCTTTGTGTATTCTGCTGCCATTTATCTCTGATAGATGGGATTACTGCTGCGTATCGAGTATAACAGCCTGGCTGAATATTGGCGGGAAGTAGCTGGGGAGTGGGGTGTTAGATCTCTCTCTTCTTTAGCATGCCATTCCTCTGGTTCATAAATTTTCTGATACTGCTGGTCCGTAAAACACTGGATCCTCGTAGTGTTCCAGCTATTCGATCTCTACTCTGAGGCAGTGATTGGAATTAGCAGTGTGCATACTTAAACGGAATTATTACATAGGTGTGTTTACAGCTGCCTGCAGCCTGGTCATTCTAGCTCTGAAACTTTGGCGTGTTAGATCGAGTACTTTTTGTTAAAAGTGAGAAAATGTGCTGTTTTCATTTTATCGAATACTAGCTGATGTACCCGTGCTTCGCTACGGGATTCTCAGAAAGACTGACTTGGTGGTTTTCCTAACTGAATTCAGCATAGGTCATTACAAAAACGCCAGTAGGAATGTAGCGATTGAAAGCAATGTTGTCATATAAAATATCCGATCAAATGAAAAATCGCACACTTTCTCACTTTCAACGAACAGTACGACGGTGCCGATCTAAGAGTCCTAAGTTCCAGAACTGGAATAACCAGGTCGCAGACTGCCATGAACACTCCTCTGTCATTATTCTGTTAAATATGCACACTACTCATTCCAGTCAGTGCCTCAGAGTAGGGATTGAATAGCTCGAATACTATGATGAACCAGTGTGTTACGTACCAGATATATCATAAAATGAATGAACCAGAGGAATGGCATGCTAGAGAAGAAAGTTATCATACTCCCCAGCTACTTCCCGCCAATATACAGGCAGGCTGTTACAGTCGGTACGACCAGGCGAGTTGCCTGTGTGGTTAGGGGCGCGCAGCTGTGAGCTTGCATCCGGGAGATAGTGGATTCGAACCCCACTGCCGGCAACACTGAAGATGGTATCCGGTGGTTTCCCATTTTCACACCAGTCACCAGGCTGTACCTTAAAGCCAAGGCCGCTGCCTTCACACCACTATTCATTTCCTATCCCATCGTCGCCATAAGACCTACCTGTGTCGGTGCGACGTCAAGCAAATTTTTAAGAAACCTCGGTACGCTGCAGTAATCCTATCTATCGGGGATGAGAGGAAACAGAAGACAAAAAGCACATCACAACGAACAATGGTCAATGTAATGTTATTGTTGATAAAGTTTATGAGCTTTCTATATTGCAGGCCTTCACATTAGTTTTTTTTTCGACTCTGTGATATGAGGGCATCTTACAAAATTATTTATATCATAAACTGTAGTTCCTTATTCTCAGAATTTACATACCGATTTTCACTAAATTCTGTTTACCCATTTTCTCGTGACTCGGCGCTGATATGGACTTAGTAACAAAAAACCAAATTCATGAATATCTCTGATTATATGTGGTACGGTAACAGTGTATAAGACATAAGTGATCGGAAATTTAATAATGTCTTACATAACTAATACTAACTTACGACATAACTAAAGTTATGTTAGTTATGTAGTATTTATCAATACGACCACTAATAACATAAATAACTTATTTGAGAAATACATTTCAGGCCTTCCCCTAAACTACCATTTCACTCAACGTGTATAAAATAATTTGTAGCCTAGATTGCAGTGGTTCATCACCCGACATTACATACCGATTTTCATTAAATTCTCTTCAGCTGTTTTCTATTGATGTGTGTGTATACAGACAGACAGACAGACAGACAGAATGACATTACGGAGAGGTAAAAAATGCATTTATTTTTTACTGTGGACATGACCGATACAGAAATACCATTCTTTTCAAATTTTGAGCAATTTACAGACAAAACTCTTATTTCATATATATAGATTACATTTCATTCCTTTCCCTGAATTACCATTTCACTCAGTGTAATAACATTATTGATAGCCTAGATTAAAGGGACCTATTCCCTGACTTTGCATACCAATTTTCGTGAAGATACGACCACTAACAAAATAAATATTTGACAATTAAATTTTAGGCCTTCCCCTAAACTACCATTTTTCTCAGCGTGTATAGCCTATATTGTAGCGACTTATTTCCCATCCTTGTCAAGCGATTTTCATTAAGACACGACCACTAATAACATAAATATTTGAGAATTAAATTTCAGGCATTCCCCTGAACTACCATTTCGCTCAGCGTGATTAAAATAATTTATAGCCTAGATTGTAGCGGTTCATCACCCGACTTTCCGATTTTCATTAAATTTTCTTCAGCCGTTTTCTTGTGATGCGTGTACATACATACAGACAGATAGACAGACAGACAGACAGAAATTACGGAAAAGTAAAAAATGCATTTGCTTATTACTGTGGACATGACTGATACAGAAATACCATTCTTTTTAAATTTTGAGCAATGTACAGACAAAACTCTTACTTTATATATATAGATTTCATATGACAGCATTGCTTTTAATCGCGACATTCATACTGGCATCATTGTAATTACCTATGTTGACTTCAGTTCGGAAAACTATATGGACAGTCTTCCTGAGAATTCTGTAGTGAAGCACGGGTACATCAGCTAGTTATGTGATCCAAATAGCATTGTGCTTCACATAATCGCGTGGGCGCTTGATGCAATATATTAATCTATGCATTTGCTAAGTAATGGCATCTAAGTGCATGACTGATTCACACATGTGGAGCATGAGTTCATACTATTTTCGGTAGGCTTATCAGAGACCGATAATTTCTTCTTCTTCTTCTACTACTGCTTCTTTCCTTCGTGGGGCCTCTAAAAATTAGTTCCTAATTAGCGTCGACTTCTAAGATCTTTTGCTACCATGTTTTTCCTTCATTCCCACCTAGATATACCTGCTCCCTTCACAAAGCTGCAGGTTGCTCTTATTGGGTCTTCTTGGATTTTTTCTCTCTCTTCACCTGGTAGTCCTAGAGTGGAGAGACTAATTCTACCCAGTGCCTCACATTTGAAAAGTGTGTGTTCAGCTGATCCTCTGCTTCATTGCATTTCCTACATATATTGTCTGTTATTACTCCATTTCTATGCAGGTGTTTTTTCAGATGGCAGTGTCCTGTCAACAGTCCTACTACCCATCTTATATTTTCTATGCTGAGTTTCAACAGTTCTTTAATATGCTTCTTGTTTGATCCTTTTATCAGTTCCTTTGCAAGCCTGCATCCTGGAGTATTTTTCCAATTCTCCATTTGTTTCTTTTGTACTTATTTTCCTATGTAGTGTCGGGCTTATCGAAAGGAAATCCCGCATACAGGTTCTGGGCCTACAAAATGTGTTTCTGCCCCTTTCCTGGCCAGTTGATCTTCCTTTTCATTTCCTTCTATACCTGCCTCCCCTGGTACCCATATTATTTTGACAAAGTTTTACTTTGAGAGCTTCAGGAGAAGTGAATGGCAATACATGACAATTCTGGATATTATCTGGACTGCTTCTAGTGCCTTAATGGCCGCTAGGCTGTCTGTAAAAATGAAAATGTTGTTCTTATTCTTATAGTCCGTGTTCAGATTTTCTTCAAGTTATGTTGTGATAGCTGTCACTTCATCTTGAAAGACTGTAGTGTGTGTGCCCTGTCTCATCTGAATTGATCCCTCAGGTCTTCCCCCGTTGATCCCTCCTCCTGTGCCATCCCCAGTCCTTGAGCCATCAGTCCACCACACTATATCTTCTTTTTCAGCATTCCATTTGTTGATATCCCAGTCTTCATTTTTTATTATCTGGGTCTCAAATGGTTTTTCAAAGTTGTACTTTGGTATCATATGATCAGAAGGCATGTGTAGAACTTCCTCTGTTAATACTCTGTTAATTTTACAGTGTCCTAGATTGGGTCTTTGTGCATTCCAGCACTCTGATTGTGTCAATCTATATGAACTCATTCTAGCCTGACCTCCTATGAAATTTTATAGTGATGGAAGGTCTAGTAAAGTATTCAAGGCTTCTATTGGTGTAGTTCTCATAGCCCCAGTTATGGCTATGCATGCCATTCTCTGTAGGCTATCCAATCTACTACTGCCTTTTCCTTGGCTTACATTCTGCCACCAGATGATTGCAGCATAGGCCATCAATGGTCTAATGATCATTGTATATATACACATTACCATTGATGGTCTTAGACCCCATGTCTTCCCGACGGCTCTTTTATATGCATACAGCAAGTTCTTGGCCCAGGTTATGTTCCTTTCTATATGTGGATTCCAGGTTAGATTTTTATCTAACACTGCACCTAGGTGCAGTGCCTGTTCTTCCATATATATATCATTCCCAAAGAGCTTCAGTGATCTCTTTCCTTCTAAATTTCTCCTTCTTGTAAGAGGGACCAGAGTTATCTTGTTTGGGTTGACTGATCGTTGTTCTTCCTGAGAGCATTTCTCCACAAGGTCAAGTGATCTTTGCATGAGGTCCTGCATATCACTCATCACCTTACCTCGATCACTAGGTCATCTGCGTATGCTTGTGTATAGAAACCTTGTTCGTTGAGCATGACTATGAGTTTGTTCACTACGAGGTTCCACAGCAGAGGAGAAAGAACTCCTCCCTGAGCACAGCCTCGGGTGGCCCTAACCATCGGCGTTTCTTCAAACAGGGTTGCTTTTATCTTCCTTTCGTGTAACATGGATTTAATCCATTTGACAGCGGTTTTACTCACCTTGCTCTTTTCCAATGCTTTGATCATATAGTCATAGGTTGTATTGCTGAAAGCTCCTTCTGTATCTAGAAATGCCGCCAGTGCAATTTCTTTATATTCTAGGCCTTCCTCTACTTTACAAACCAACTGGTGGAGTGCTACTTCAGTGGAACTGCCAGGTCTATATGCGAACTGATTTTCATGTAACCTTGAGTTCAGTTGCACCGTTCTTCTGATATATTTATCCAGAATTTTCTCCATTGTTTTCAGCATGAAGGTGGTTAAACATAATGGTCCGTATGCTTTGGGACTGATCATCCCACTCACATACTTCCTGTGAGGGAATAGAGATGTGTAGTTTTTAGCCTTGTAGCCTCATATAGCAACAGTCGGGCTTTCAGACAGTAAATGTTATAAATATATCGTAGTAATCTATTGCGCAAGACATGTTGGATAAGCAGCATTGGCCTAATGTATCTCGTGATTTCTTCTTATTTTTCCTGATTTTCATATCAAAATCTCCTAATTTTTGGTTTTGTTAAGTTGGAAGGTATGCTGAATTTTTTGCGATGTCAAGAATAGGGCCTTTATTCACATTCATGAGAACCTCTATATCTTGTTGTATGTTACTGAAACTATGCTTTGAATCTTGAATGTGCTGTCCGACTGCCAAGTATCTATTATATTTTATGGCATTTACATGCTCCATGTATCTGATTTTTTGAAGTTCCTGCCTGTTTGTCTAATGTATGAGGACTGACAGTTTTGACATTGGAATCTGTAGACTCACGACTTTTAATAAATGTAAGTCTTATTAATTAGGCTGGTATTATATATGATATCCATATTTCTATTGTTAGTTCAATATGCGATTTTAGTGTTGTGTTTCTTCAGAATGTTTTTAATGCTGTAAATATCTTCATTGAAAGTCATGGTTGAATAATAATTAAGTTTAGTTTTCTCTCTAGTTAAAGTTGAATTTAGGCGATATTTACGTTTGTTGATAATGGGCTTTATAAATGCATTGTCATAGCCACTATATTTAGCTATGAAGCAGATTGTATTCAATTCTTTATTTAAATTTTCTGTATTAAGCGGTACACCATACTTTTGTAGGTAGCACACATATGTGCTTTGGGATGGAAATAATTTTTCTTGATGGTAGTGGCTGTCTGTGTTGGTTTCCTGTAGATTTTGTATTCTTTAGAAGAAGGAAGTCTGTTTAACGTGAGATCCAGAAAATTCTTGCTTCTATTTGACTCAGATTCCAGAGTGAACTTTATCTGCGGATCAATGTTGTTTAAATTGCTAAGAGTGGAGGCTGCATCAGTTATTCTTTCATCAAGGGTAACGAGTGTGTCATCTAGAAACCTGGCCCAGAATTTTATGTTTGCGAAGTTACTGTTGTTAATTGCTGTATGCTCTAAAGAGTCAATATATATCTCAGCTAATATGCATTCTGGCATTGTGTGCGGCAGTTAGTACACAAATGAGTAGGCTAAGTACAGAAACTGATAGCTACTGTAGGTACAACTACCTGGATACTATAGGTGTACTTCATTCGAAATCAAGACGGGCAAGACTTGCCTTACTGTGTATGCAACCACTGCTACTCGTGAGTGGAAGGTGTAATCTAAATGCACGAGTTTGCTCCAATTCTTTTGACATGTAGGTGTATATCATGATCAGACATTACATTCAATATCATATGACCACTGCTTGTGTTTGCAGATATTTTGGTGACAAAGAAAATAATTCCTTACATTGTTACAGAATATTCACGTCATAATTAAATACTTCAGTATATGACGGTGCAGTGTGTAATTGTGTCTAATTGTACGTGACAAACCTTAAGACGATATCTGAAGCACAATGTATATCGAGAATGTAGATTATTTTGAAAAGATGCCACATAGCGCAGCCCGCTGTGTTGTTTATCCCTCTCCAGGCCGACTATTCCAATTGGAATCAGGAACTTTCATATTTTCTGTGATTTTACAAAGTAATTCTTTGCCAGATACCTTTTATTCCTTGTAAGCTTGGTTTTCATCTGTAGAGGTGGGTCAAGCTGTCAGGATGATTTGCACAAGCATTTTGTGTAATGGCAGTGAATGTTTTTCCATGTCAAGGTTATCTACTGTTTCTTGATTTGTGATGTTCTACACTACTTCTTATGTTATAATATTATCTATATGAAGCTAGAAAAAAATACCTACATATGATTTGCAGCTTCATTTTTGTAAACAGCATCTTATTTGACCATTATATCAAAACTGGAATGATATATTGCCCAAAGAGTGTGATTCCAATTGGAATCAATGGGCTTTTCTTGTCTGTGATATTTGACATGATGTACATATTCTGCTGTCAAATTCAACTTCCTTCTGCTATAAGAGATTCAGAGTGTTTTTTTCTGTTTTGGTGTGTGTGTTGTCGATGCATGGATTCCTTACAGGAGGTATTGCAAGCAAAAGAATGTAAAAAGTTTATGTCATTCCTTGAGTTCAAGTCTTCTATAGCATCTGCATTGATTACTGCTGGAAAAATTGAATCATACGAAAAAGGGCATATTTCTTCAGATCGGGTATCTTCACCTGCTACGAAACTTACATTACTAGACATATGCTTTGACCAGATTGGTCACTGGCCTGAATACTTGAGGCAAAAGAACAGGTGTAAGCTGTTTATTAAGTTCTGTTCAAGATTCCGATGCTCAAAATGTTGCGTTGCTCCCTGTCGTTCAGACGAAAAAAAAGTTCCAATGACTTCCATATAAAAAAATGAACCTCTAGCACATTGTCAATATGGACGAGAAGTGATGAATCAAACTTCATTTCTAAATTGTGTGTGCTCAGGTGACATACCGAAATAATATTGTACACTGCATATTGCATAATATAACTGATGATCACATTTTAAAGGACCCTCCGTGGCTCAGATGGCGGTGCGTCGGCCTCTCACCGTTGGAATCCGTGGTTCAAATCCCGGTCACTCCATGCAAGATTTGTGCTGGACAAAGTGGAGGCAGGACATGTTTTTCTCCAGGTATTCCGGTTTTCCATGTCATCTTTCATTCCAGCAACACTCTGCATTCTTATTTCATAGCAGCTAGCATTCGTCGTAAATCGCTTTGGGAGTGGCGACCCCATCGTACTAATAGCCTATATATGATTCATTCATTCCTTCCCTGACTTGGTCAGTGACTGGAAAACAGGTTGTAGGTTTTCATTTTCATTCACATTTTAACAATTTTCCCATTATTCGTAACATACTGTGGTACGCTATTGCATGTTTAAAACTTTATTCATACCTATTTGAAGGGAATTTTCAAGGAAAGAAAAACATTTTTTCCCTGAGTCAGATGAATATGAGCTTGAGAGGGTTATTCAAAAGAAGTAAAATACGTCAGCAGAAATACTTCTGGGATGATCCAGCACTTAAAAAGACACAATATCGCTGAAGGGGAATCATCACAAAGAACACCTCTGGCTCGGCCTGCATCACAAAAATCTGTCCTATTGACAACAAGTGCCTTTGCTGGCGGGACCTAGTGTTTACAGTGCGCTATGTCTTCTGGTATGGGCTAGAGCAATTTTGTTACTTTCATTGATCTGTCTCAGCTTTATCCTTGGCTTTGACAAAATGAAAGTGACTGAGGTATGAGTGATGCTAGTAATGCCATTCCTTCTGTAGCCAGTCCCTGCTATGAATGGTGTGAAAATATTGCTCATAGGGTCAGTTGGTGCATGCATTTCAGTGGGCTTGGCAGACTGATGTGTAATAGCAACTTCTGGCTCGGTGAGGAAAGCAACGGGGAAACTACTTCACTCCTCATTTCCCTAGTACGCCTCTTCAGTGATGCCTAGGCTATCTATGACAGCTGATGGCGGAACTGTTGAGGATCCCACCAGCCTTCGGGCTGAGGACTAAACATACACACACTGACAACAATTATGAGGTATCCAGGTTGGTGTGTATGCCATCTACAGTTATGCACAAATTATGCAGGGTTATTCAACTAAGATGACCACTTGAGTTCATAAACTGTTCAAGATGCTGACATTGTGTTTTCACTTTCGTTAATGGTTTTAAGGGGCCCATAGTTGAACATGCAGTACTTTTCTGGGCTTTTGACGAAATTTATTGGCATACATGTTTCCATATGAGAACACTGATGGTATACTACGGAGCTCGTAGTTACTAGGACGTCGCACGGATCGCAGCACTGGAGAATCTGTCTCGAAAGCATGGCCCATTCATGTGTTGTGAAGTGCTTGGAAGTAAGTCTGTACAATTTAAATGGCATTGTTTTTATTCCACGTGCTACGGCGGCTGCTGGCGTACCCAAGCCTCCCTTGCCGGGAGTATACGACTCGCCGTCTCAAGATTGAATATACCTGAGGTTGGAAACTGGTTGACTGCCGTTTCTGAGTTTCATTTTCCTTCACTGCTGACTGCAAACCTTCCTTGCATTCTTGTAGCACCGGCTTCGATTCCAGCCTCCAGTAAATTATCTCGATTTTCTACTCGGTCTACTTTAAGATTGTTGTTAACATTCCTACAGTTAGCTGGTGATGTGGAGATAAACCCGGGACCTGCGGTGGATAGTGCGATCTCAGTTTACCATCAGAATATCTGTTTTCTTAAAAACAAAATTACTGACTGTGAGCTCTACCTACAAGAACTTTCTTCTTTCGATATTGTCGCCTTCTCTGAAAGTTTGTTAACCCTGACTTTGTTTCAGACACGGAAATCCCTCTTTCCAAAGAGTTTTCCATTTTCAGAACGGACCGTAGTTCTCGGGGCAGGGGAGTCCTTCTAGCTGTTAAATCCAAATGGCACGCTAACCTACGTACTGATTTAAGTAGTGACTGTGAAGCCATTTGGGTAGAAGTGAAATTTCTGCATTCCAAAAATCTATTTGTTTGTTTTTACAGACCACCTCGATCAACGCTCAATTATTCTGAAAATTTTCTCTCTTCTGTAATGAAAGCCATTAATCTGAATCCTAATGTAATTATACTGGGCGACTTTAATCTCTCTATATCTTGGAATTCCACTGCGCAAGGTGTCCCTTCTAATAGCCTCGACAAGTGGTATCTCGACCATTATATTACGGGCCTAGGCCTCCAGCAGTACGTCCTTGAGAACACCTGTGGGGATAGTCTTCTTGACTACCTGCTCTGCTCTGCTCCGTTGAGCCTTCAGTTATTTCTGTGGGACGTAATATTTTTGAATCGAACCGCAAGTCTGTAGAGGCAACATTCTCTATTCCCCCTTCCCGCCCCCTGAAAAGTCATCGACCCTATACTAGGAACTGTGTACCCATGTGGTGAAAGGTTGAACGGCAGGCTGTCAATCACACCCTCTCTCTTCTACCTTGGCACTTGCTGTAACTGGGTGAAGTCCAAGAAGCAGTGTACCTGTTCTATGACTGGACTCGTGCTGTGATCCGTGACCTTGTTCCCGCTCGTAAAATATCCGCCAGATGCCCACCCTGGAAGAAAAGTGACACCGAAATTGCAGAAATTAATAAAACGAAAGCCTGGAAAGACTGGAAAAGGTCACCTTCTGAAGCCAGCTATAAAACTTTTTCTGACCTTCGCAAACACCATAAACAGCTTTTAAAATGGGATTACCAGGACTACATAAACTCTGCCTGCCTAGAAGTGAGAAGTAATAGCAAAAGATTCTGGTTTCTGACAAACAGCAGGAAAAATGTAAAGCGTGTGCCAGACACAGTGACCTGGGGTGATAATTTAGCCAGTAGTAGCAATAGACTGGAAATTTTCAACGATTACTTTGCGTCTAATTTTGTTGCACCTGATCAGTTCCCAGATTTTCCGTGTATTGATTCTGTTCCTTCTCATACTCTAAGTAATCTTTCCACCTCTGAGTCAGAAGTCTATTCTTTACTTTCGTCCCTGCCAGAAAATAAACCTACTGGTCCAGATGGTCTCAGTCCTGTCTTCCTTAAGAATACTGCTACGACTCTTGCTCATCCTATTGCTGTTATATTTAATTGTTGCTTCTCAGCCGGCTGCTTTCCTGACGACTGGAAAATCACTAACGTCGCTCTGGTTTTTAAAAGTGGAAAGAGGTCTGATGTCAGAAACTATCGTCCAATTTCTATAGTACCCGCACTGTCTCATCTGTGAAAAGGTTATCCACCACACTTCCTTATATATCATCCTAGCAGCATGGTTTTCTTCCTGGTAGCTCCTGCCTAACTAATCTGGCTGTTCTTCTCCATCGTGCAACATTGCTCTTAATGATGCTTCTCAGCTTGACGTGTGCTACATTAATATTGCAAAGGCTTTTGATACCGTAGACCACGCACTTCTTTCATATAAACTCTCAGAATGTTTTAATATCCATGGTCGCTTCCTAACTCTCTTGCAGAGCTTCCTCAATGCCAGAACTCAGCGTGTGTTTCTTGATGGGTTCAGTTCGACTCTTGTTATGGTACATTCGGGCATCCCACAGGGCAGTGTCCTAGGTCCGCTTCTTTTTGTCTTATTTATTGATAATGTCATTAATACTATATCCTCCGTTTCTTGTGAAATTCTACTATTTGCAGATGACTGTAAAATATTCAAACAAATCGATTCCTTATCAGACGTAAACTTCTTACAGAGTGGGCTTAACTCACTCTCTGAATGGTGCTCCACATGGCATCTTAAGCCTAATCCTACCAAGTGTTCCTCTATTCGATCACGCTTCGTAAATCCCCTATTCTTAGTAAATACTCCCTCCTCGGTAACCCGTTCCCAACTCTAACAGAACACAATTACTTAGGAGTGTTTTTTGACAGTAAATTGTTATTTGTCCCCCATATACAAAAGATAACCTCACAAGCAATGTTACTTCTCCGTTTGTTGTATAGATTTTCTGACATCACAGATATCCACGCCCTCCTAGCCTACTATGTATCTTGCATCCTACCGATTATTGAATTAGTGTCTCCTATTTGTCTACCTTTTCAGCCACTAATCTGAATCACATTGACCGCGTGCAGTCATTCTTCTGTGCCATTGTTAGAGCCAGAGTATGTGATTGTGGAAACTTGAGCAGTAATCAGATACTGGATAAGTTAAACCTTCGCCCGCTACCTAGTCGCAGGAAAGTAGCCGACCTTAGATTCCTATATAACGCTGTTAACGGTTTATTTCGTTCTCCTGAACCTGCATCCTTCTTTTCCTTACATCTTCCAACTCGCAAAACCAATTTGCCCCTTCATATTCCGTATTCCCGCCTCTCTCTCATTCAAAGAAGTTTCTTTATCCGCAAACCAACCCTCCTTAACTCTTTATCTTCTGACAGGAACTTGGACGTTTTTTCTTCGTATGCCTCCTTTAATTGATTCTTCCTTAACTTAACCTAGTATGTTTTCTTCATATTCCTTTTTTTCCTCATTGCTGTTCCCTCTTTTGTACATAATGTAATATTTATTTTTTAGTGTACTATACAGTTACTTACGTGTTATGTCTGTATTTATCTTACTGTGCCTAGCTATAAGTTCTCTTCGTTTTACGTTCAATCTTCAGTTTTCCTTGTTGTTTCTTTTGCCTTTATGTTTTGTTGTTAATTGTTGTTGTGTCTCTACAGTTATTTTGTTAGTTTTTCATTTTTCTCTATTTTTATCATTAGATGTTTTCCTTCATTATTCTTACTTATTTTGTTTATGTTTGCCTTGTGCTACTCCATTGTAAATATATTTTCATTGCAGAATTTTGTAATTCGGGATATCGCTGTTTTGGTTTCCGAATTAAATACATTTTTTAAAAAAGAATTGGAGCAAACTCGGGCATTTTAGATTACACTTTCCAATCATGTGTAATGGTGGTTGCATATGCACTTAGGTACATCTTGCCCCGTTTTAAGCTCAAATAATGGCCAGGCTGAGTGGTTCAGACGGGTGAGGTCCTAGCCTTCTGACCCCAACTTGGCAGGTTCGATCCTGGCTCAGTCCGGTGGTATTTGAAGGTGCTCAAATACGTCAACCTCGTGTCGGTAGGTTTACTGGCAGACGAAAGAACTCCTGTGGGACTAAATTCTGGCACCTTGGCGTCTCCGAAAACCATAAAAGTAGTTAGTGGGACGTAAAGCAAATAACATTATTATCAAGTTCGTATAATGCGTGCCTCTATAATCCAGGTAGGTGTACATCTTATCTACAGTTATTCACGAATTATGCAGGGTTATTCAACTATGATGTCCACCTGAAATAAGTCGTGAACAGTTTAAGATACTGACATTCTGTTTTCACTTCCTTTAATGGTATTAAAGGGCTCATAGTTGAACATGCAGTACTTTTCCGGACTTTTGACAACAAAATTTGCCATTTGCTTCACTTCGCACTGACACATGGGACGATGGGAAAGGAAAGGCATACGAGTGTGAAGGAAGCGGCCATAGCCTTCATTAAGGTACAGCCCCAGCATTTGCCTGGTGTGAAAATGGGAAACCACAGAAAACCATCTTCAGGGCTGCTGACAGTGAGATTCGAACCCACTATCTCCCAGATACAAGCTCACAGCCGTGCGCCCCTAACTGCACAGCTAACTCGCCTGGTTTGACAAAATTTATCAGCACACACGTTTCTATATGAGAATGTTATTTCATGCAATAACTTCTGATATGCTTTCATGCTTACATCATAGTTACTGGAACGTCACACAGATCGCAGCACAGAAGAATCAGTTTTGAGATTCTCACAAAAGTCTAGAAATGTGTTGACGTCAGCCTCGAGCGAGAGTATTACCCGTCACTATTGTAAGTCAGTCCGCATAAAATCGTTTCAGAAATTAGCTCAGGAAACTGTATTTGACATTTGTCAGCACGTAATGCAAAAATAAAATAAATTGAATTGCAATTACAGTCTTACTGGACTCGTTCATTGGTGAGTTCAGTTTCATTTACTAGTATATTTGTTTGCTTTATTTATTTTTCCTGATCATGTATATAGCTGGCAAGTTCAGTTTCGTTCAGTCTCTATAGGCGAAATTATGCTGCTGCTTTGAGATGACTACTGCCGCACATCATTGCGGATACTGAGCTCGCTGTCACTGCTTCTCTGCACTCCTATGCCTCAGTACTCTGCTATGAAGTCTTAAAATATACTCCATGTAGTTGGGGACTCCTTGTGATATTTCCCGATCCCACAGTCTAAAAAAAATTCAAGAAAAGTGTTCTGGTAAATTGGTATTGAATAATAGTTATTGCCTTTCTCTCATCCAATTGTAAGTATTGTTTTATTGTTTAATGTGTTGCTTCAGAATAATTCTTTTACTGGTTCATGGCGTGCATTTAATTTCAAGTGTTCAGTTTGTGACGCATCCTCTAATAGTACTGTGTATACTTTCAAAGGATTCGGAATTGCTTTATATCTTTCATGATATAATTGCGAAGCAGATATTTGTTACCAGATTACCCACTGTAGTTATAAAATGTAATTTGGGTATGTTTGTTATAAGGTATCCTCGTGACATGAGGTGGGTTGGTCTGGGACCTGGTGTTCGAATATATCCAGCTGGCCAAGACACTGAATGGGTGGAGACATTGGTGACTCTCGTACGACAAGAGACTGGTTTTGGCTTTCGCATTGTTGGTGGAACCGAGGAGGGTTCTCAGGTAGGAGCCATGGTGAGAAAGTTACTCACTGAAATTTTCAGTGTACTTGATGCATTAATGTAGTTCATTGTTTGCATGATATAAATTATTCATTGCAAATAGAATGATATTATTATTATTATTATTATTATTATTATTATTATTATTATTATTATTATTATTATTATAAATGAGAATTTAATTGTTGAGAAATGGCTATAGACTGTGGTGTTCACCAAAACTGTGCGGGATATGTTGAAAAAAATATAAAGGTTGAAATCTGGATCTCTATGGTTTCTTACCCAATATCCATGCCCTAAATGTGTCTATATGTTAGAAATCAGACCCTATATTTGCTAGTAGCAATTGCTGCTCTTACTTCCTTTCAGGTGCATGGGTGGGGTATTTGAAACATAAGCAGGTTTTTCACTTTACATCCTTTTCTAAGCAATCTGTCAACAACCATTTTCATGTTCCTCAATGAGTGTGATCACCTGTTAATGGTACCCTGTTATGTTGTGTAAATTTATCTCATCTTTAAGAGGGCATGTTGAATGGGTCATTCTGTGTTGCAATGCGGACGGAAGCAAAAGACTTCCTCCTCTCGTCATATTCAAGTTCGAGAAGCCACGATGTTTTAAGGGCATCAGGCACTTTTCGAGCAAATGCAATTTGTCTAAAAATTCTTGGATGACAACAAAATTTTTCAGGAGTGGCTGGTATGCTTTGAGTGCAAAATGGCATGCCAGTAGAGAAAAATACTTCTGTTGTTGGATCAGTGCGCTGCACACAAACTTTATCTCATTTTAAAACATGTGCGTCTTCTTTATCTGCCAGCCAGCCAGCCCTACGAGCTACTGGCAGCCCCTAGATCAAGATGTAATTTCTTCTTTGAAACATGCCTACAGAAAGCGACTGGTGCGTTACTTTCTCCGTGAAGCTGCTAGAAGTATTCCGGCGGGAGAAATACGCAAGTTGAATGTGATTGATGCAATGCAGTGTGTGACAGTTGCCTGACACACTATTCCTTCATCGACAATCAAGAACTGTTTCGTCAAGTGTGGTTTTGGTTCGTTGAATGAAGTGGGAGAGGGAGAAGAAGAAGAAGAAGAAGAAGAAGAAGAAGAAGACGGCGACACTGAAGATGAATGGGAGGAGTTACGGCAAAAGTCAGATATCGGTAAAATTTTCGCCGAATACATCGCCATAGTATTCTATGATCTTCATATCCGTATTGACAAACTACACAATTAGAAATAGGAAAGGACTTCCACCTATCAATACTTATTTATTGCACATATTATGCTACAGTGCTTGTTTCGACCCCCTACATAGGGTCATCTTCAGCTGAACAATACATTCACATATAGATCGTGAAGCTATGATTAAGATTACATTGTCTGGGGAATGCTATAAAATAACAAGTATTTGGTCACGTCGAATCGGGCATGTCAAAACGGGAACTGGCGTGTGTGTCACTATGTGTGACAATGCAATTGTATGTCTTTAATGATATGCTTTAGATCTTAAAATTAGTTTGTAAAACACTGTCTCCACTAAAAACTAACTTATAAGTATATAAGATAAAAACAATATATGTAGGAACACTTCATGCACATGAACGTTCTAGAAAATAGATCTCAGAGAATTAGAGTAGGTTAAGCTTTATCTGACTTGACTTACTTACTTGACTTATTTCCTGTATCTCCTAAGTGGAGCATAGGGCATCAATGAACTTCCGCCACCAACTCTGTTCTGCGCCATCGTCCTGATCTCTGTCCAGGTCTTTCCTCCTTTCTCCATCTCTTCTGCTATTACACTCCTCCTCCATGTGTTTCTTGGTCTGCCTCTTCTCCTGCTACCTTGTGGGTTCCATTCCAGGGCTTGTCTTGCTATGTTGTCTTTATCTCGCCGTAATGTATGCCTGATCCACTTCCATTTCCTATGACGCATCTCAATATCAGTGGGTGTTTGACTTTTTTTTTTTTTTCCATAGTTCTTCATTGGAGATTACTTGTGGCCACCATATCCTCAGGATATTCCTCAAACTTCTGTTCACAAATGTTTGAAGTCTGCTAATCAGTTGTTTGTTAGTCTTCCATGTTTCACACCCATAGAGCAGTACTGACGTGACATTTGTATTGAAGATGCATAGTTTGGTATAGGTGTTAAGTTCCTTAGATTTCCAGATTGGTCTCAGCATTGCAAATGCTCCTTTAGCCTTATTTGTTCTATTTCCTATATCCTCTATAGTTCCTCCCTCAGGGGTGACTATACTTCCCAGGTAGCAAAACTGGTTAACTTGTTCGATCTCTTGGTTTCCTAAAAATAATAGTGCCTTGTTTCGGTTATTATAACGCATCTCCTTGGTTTTCTTTCCATTTATCTTCAATCCCACCTCTGATGCTTCGGTTTTTAAATCATTCAGCTTTGCTTCCATATCCTTAAAACTGTTGGCTAACAAACACAAGTCATCCGCAAAGTCCAAGTCCTCCAACTTGCCTGTCAGTCCCCATTGAATTCCTCTTCGGCGATTCATTGCCTTCTTCATCATAAGATCCAGCACCATCAGAAATAGTATTGGTGACAGCAAACATCCTTGCTTAACCCCTGTGTTTACTGGGATGGGCTCAGACAACATCCCCTGATGTAAAATTTGGCATGTGTAGTTCTCACACATTTCTTGGGTTATCTTTATAAATTTCTTTGGAATCCCAAATTCTTTCATGGCTTTCCACATCTTCTTCCTCATTACATTATCAAATGGCTTTTCAAAGTCTACAAATAGCAGATACAGTGACGACTGCAGCTCTGTGGATTGTTCTATAATTATGCGCAGTGTGTTGATCTGGTCTGTACAGGAGTAACCTTCTCTAAATCCTGCTTGTTCTTTCCTCAGCCTTGAGTTAACTCGCTTTTTGATCCTTTCTAAAATTATTCGTGAGAGTACCGCACTTGGTATCGAAAGGAGGGTAATCCCTCTCCAGTTATCACATTCCAATAAATCTCCTTTCTTCGGAAGCTTAATCAACAATCCTTTCTTCCAATCTGTGGGGATCTTCTCTTCTTCCACAAATCTTCTTGAAAAGTGGGAACAGAATCTCGACTGAAGTACCCACGTCCACTTTCAAGGCCTCTGGTGTGATATTGTCCATACCTGTCGCTTTGCCATTCTTTAGTTGTTTAATGGCCCTTTGGATCTCTGTTCTTGATGGCGGTTCTGTACTGATAGCAACATCTTCCTGCTCTTCTACGGTCATCACCTCTGTCTCTTCTTCCTCGATTGTTTCACGATTCAAGATCTCCAGAAAGTGTTCTCTCCATCTTTCTAGCTGTTCTTGTTGTGTGGACAATAATCTCCCATCTTTGGCTTTCACTGGCTTGTCAGATCTAGAAAACTTTCCTGTTAGTCTCTTGGTAATGTGGTAGAGGGTCTTACTATCATTGTTTTGTGTTGCCGTCTCAGCTTGTGTTGCAAGGTTATTGATAAATGCTCGTTTGTCACGTCGAAATCTCCTCTTCACTATTTTGTTAAGTTCATTAAAGTTAGTTCTAGCTTGTGCCTTCTCTTCTTGTGTTCTTGCGGTATTGAGTCTTTTCTTACATTCCTTCCTTTGATTCACGGCTTCCCATGTCTCAGAAGTAATCCATTCCTCTCTTCCTCTCTTCCTCTCTCCCTTTTGCCTAAGACCTTTTCACAGGTATTAATGTAGGTATTCTCTATGCTCTTCCAATTATGTTAAATATCCTGTCCTTCTTCCTCTCTTAGCTGTTGGAATCGGTTATTCAATTCTAGTGAAAAATTTTGTTGCACCTGCTTGTCCTTCAGTTTATCCCAGTTATACTTTATCCTCCTCTTCTGATGAATGTGCCTAGTACTTGTAATCTTTAAGTCGGAGCGTAGCTACTACTAAGTGATGGTCACTTCCCACATCTGCCCCCCTCTTGTTCCTCACGTCCAAAAGGGAGGTTTGCCATGTCTTGCTGATAGTGAAATGG
Source organism: Anabrus simplex (assembly GCF_040414725.1). Classification (NCBI taxonomy): domain Eukaryota; kingdom Metazoa; phylum Arthropoda; class Insecta; order Orthoptera; family Tettigoniidae; genus Anabrus; species Anabrus simplex. The sequence continues at coordinate 312,506,217 of NC_090266.1, forward strand.
TCAGTCTGATTCTCCGTTCTATGGTCAGGGGAAACCCACGTCACTTTATGGCAATTCTTATGGGGGAAGATAGTGCCTCCTATCACCAACCTGTGGTTACTACAAAATTCAATAAGTCTTTCACCATTCTCATTTCTATTACCTATACCATGTTTTCCCATTATATTTTCTACTCCTTGGTTATCATTGCCAACTTTCGCATTCAGGTCTCCCATCACGACTGTTATATCCCTTTTCTTTGCCTTTAACAGGGTTCGATGTAGCTGACCATAAAATTGCTCTTTTTCTTCTTCTTCTCCTGCCTCTGTTGGTGCATAACACTGCACCACTGTAATTGGTCTTACTCTTGATGCAAATCAAGCTACTAGAATCCTTTCTGAGACTGGGTACCATTCTATCAAACTCTTCCTTGTCTTTTGAGTGATCAATAATCCAACACCCCCTCTATGTTCTCTTCCTGAGTACAGCAGCGTGTCCCCTTCCTGGGTCTTTATCTCACCGAACCCAGTCCATCTCATCTCATTCAAGCCTAATATGTCCAACCTGTATCGCTTCATCTCCCTAGATACTTCAGCCAATCTTCCTGCCTGCCACATTGTCTGTACATTCCACATTCCAATTCTCGTGTCCGATTTCATGCTAAAAGTCAAATCCATTTTATCCATCCGGCTTCTATTCGTTGATGTTTCTGTAATAGGTTAATCTCAGGTGTGTAGGTTATTGGCCTTCAGCACCCAAAGCCTCGTGAAGGGGCTGCCTTCTAAGTAGCCAGGCTTACTGATTTTCTGTCGGGGTTGCCTCGTCCATCAGTTCCACCGTTCCGAAATCCGTCTTCTCTGCCTTCACTGCCGTTGAGGTCTTCACCGTAACCCTGGCAAGGGACCCTTATATGGGACTACCAGCCGGGTCAGCTGGACCAAGGTTTTTTAAAGAGGTGTTACTCCTCTATCACTCGCCCTTTGTCCTGACTTGTGACAGGCAGAGCCTGGCTTCCCAAACATTGGGCCCAGGTTGGTAGGTTTGAAGCTTTATCTGACCCTGTAATAATTAAGAGGGGAATTCCTCAAGGCAGTATTATCGGACCTTTATGTTTTCTTATGTATATAAATGATATGAGTAAAGGAATGGAATCTGAGGTAAGGCTTTTTGCGGATGATGTTATTCTCTATAGAGTGATAAATAGAGCCCGGATTTCCATGCACTATAAAATCTCAAAACATGCATGCATTCATGCACTATAGTATGGCAAAACATGCACAATAAACTGGAAAATATGCACTATCAAAATTCAGTTTATTTTGAAACATTATACAAAATCTACCTTAATTTCCCCCAATCGTCTTAAATTAAGCTCATCCGATTATCTGTCAGTATATCCTTAAACATACAAAATGATCTTTCTATGTCACAGGAAGTGACAAGTGCACACTTAAATGAAGGCATTTGGGACAAATTGTGCTGCTCTTGCATTTTGACCACAATCCATCTTATAGTGTATAAGCTTGAATTCAAAGTCAGGATTTTAAGGGATCACTTTGTTCGACCTACAGTATCTCCAGCTGCAGCAGCTACTTCTCCGTGCGATTATTGCAGACACTTGTGAATGTCCTAACTGGGAAAGATTGCTGGCTCGATAACAAAGATGTGTGACGAGTAAGAGTTCCGGGTAGGAAATTCCAGGATAACAACAGAAGAGGGTTCAGTGCAAAACCAAGGTTTGTAAGCTGCTATCTCCGTAACACAGCGCCACTGAAGTGTGATACAAGAGATGCAACAAATGAGCCGTCAATGAGGAATGAACAATCTGAGGTTCAATTTATAGCAATGTGTAACTCGGACATCTTATTCCTAAGAATTCCAGAGATCGACTTCGGGACTTCCGGCTTACGTCAGTGTTTACTCAGGCAACAGATCAAGTACTTAGTTAATTGGATTATAGGACCTCTGTCGTATGTACTAACTTTTTTTCGTGTGGCTATTTCTAGTCCTTGTAAGGCAGACCCTCCGCTGAGGGTGGGCGGTGTCTGCCATGTGTAGGTTTGAATTTAATTTCGTGTGGCTATTTCTAGCGGGGTGCAGCCCTTGTAATGCAGACCCTCCGATGAGGGTGGGCGGTGTCTGCCATGTGTAGGTAACTGCATGTTATTCTGGTGGAGGATAGTGTCATGTAATAGACAAGAAAAAATGTTCCACCGATCAATACATTTATTGTGAATGAATTATTGCACTAGTACCGGTTTCGACCTATCTTGGCCATCATCAGCTAGCACACAAATTTACAGACATAGGACAAAATTACAAAGATGTTACGTAAGAGCATCCGGATGTCTAATGAAAAATGGAAGTAAAATATATTGCAGTATGTTGCGTTAAAATATCTCTGATTAAAAGTGGTGATGGTTAGAATAAACTAAGACCTATTGATTGAGCATGGACATGAGTACATAAACACATTGAAATATATATGCCACATCATAAGACACTAAAAAATATAGCACATTAAACACATTAAAACATGGTATATTTTAAAAACGTCTATTAAAATTTGAGTTCATGTTGCGTTGCATTCATTCTTCAATCATCTTGTAGTTCTTGTGTTGATTAAGTTGAATATCGAGAATGTTCTATGGCTGATATACTTTGTATTGGTATGTTATAAGAACTCTTGTCATTAAAATTTGAAAATTGAGTACTGTGCAATTCAACTGTTGATGTAGTCAGGTAAGATTTATATATACAGCAAGATAGGGTTTAATTTTAGAGCAGTTGGTGGTGACACTTCTCTCGTCTATGCACGTTATATGGTTGTTATCTCTAAACAAAAGCTAATATGAGTATAGCGTATGTATGAAGGAATGCCTGGATGTATGTGTGAAATGAAAACAGTACTTACTGTTGTTGCTGTGGAGGTTGTGTACCGATATGTTTGGAGATTTGTTGTGTTCTGCTGCGAGTACGTCTGGGGCTCATGTGAGCTGTGTGGAGGAATGTTGGTGGAGGGGATGGAGGAGTGGCTATTGTGAAGGTAGGGGCGGGGTTAGGTTTGTGATTCGTCGGTTTTTTATTGCAGGAATGACTTTGTCAAAGATGATACTGGTTTTCTCTGTAATGTCGTTAATGTTATGATTGGGGTTAGCGTATTGATCCAAAGAAATATAGAAATCTTCGGTTATGTTGAGCAGGGGGCCCTTAGAGTTTATGTTTAATATCATCATGTCATTATTGATGTCTGTGAAGTTGTGCTTAGATTCTTCTACATGTTGGCCTATTGATGAGAAATGGTTGTGCTTTACTGTATTTATATGTTCATTATAACGGATGGTGAAGTTTCCACCTGTACGTCCAATGTAGCTTGTCACAGTTGTTACATTTGATGCGGTAGACACCTGATTGGTTGTATTTATTATTATTATTGACTGTTTTGGTGTTGTGTATAGTGTTGGTGCTGTTGTGTGTGGTTTTGAATGCTATTTTCCGGTTGTGCTTCTTAAAGATATTAGTTATAGGATATATATTGGTGTTGTTGAAGGTAAATAGGACATAATCTTTTTTCGGTTTAGCTGTTTTGATTAATTTAGTTTTAGGTTGGGATTTTATTTTGTGGATGATTTTGTTGACCATTTCTTTGCTGTATCCATTGTATTTGGCTATGTCGTGGATTAATTTTAATTCATTATTTCGATCTTCTATTGTCATTGGGATATTGAAAGCTCTATGTATCATACTATAATAGGCTGCTCTTTTATGTGTGTTAGGATGGAGTCATTTTTTTATGGTGTTTAAAGTGTGTGTGGGTTTCCTATAGATCTTGTAAGATAAGTGAGTGTCATGCCTGGTTATTGTTAAGTCCAAGTAATTTAAGGTACGGTTATTTTCTGTTTCTTTAGTGAATTTAATTTGGGGGTCTAAATTGTTAAGTTTGTTTAGTATAGTATCTGCATCAGTGAAACCATTATGTATAATTACGAAGATATCGTCGACAAATCTACACCAAAAATATATATTATCTATTTTATTAATTGACGTGTGTTCTAGGTGGTCGATATATATTTCTGCTAATATTCCGGAAGCAGGAGATCCCATAGGTAATCCTTGTTGCTGATATATGGTATCCTATATCGTAAGAAACAACATCTCAATAATGAACTTTATTCAACACATCTCAAACTATCCCATGAACTCCCACATAGCTATTGGAATTACTTTCAACAAATTTCTAGAAATAAAATAGAAGATTTAGCCATAAAGAAACAAAACACATTAAACAAAAAACTGGAAACACTGAAACAACAAAGCAAACCGAAACCACTAACCATAACTGAAAATAAAGATCCTTCCCAACATAAATTCCACCCACCCGTGTAAAAAATCTCACACTAACCGTATTTGACGATCTAGAAACGGCTATGTTGAGCAGGGGACCCAAACATAGCTGGGGTAATGCATCATCCTATCAGAATATTATAACTGCCGTTGCCGAAACAGAACTCGCTTTACAGAAAATTCCGTACGATATACGAGACGAAGTTAGACACGAAATCAGTAGAAAGATCCCGCAATATATCAATAATGTTCACAATAATAACCTAAACATGAATACCACCAATAAATCGAACCTAAACAAACTCAAAAACAAAATAAAACAGAACAATCTACTAATAACAAAAGCTGACAAAGGCAACACTACGGTCATTATGGATAAGAATGAATACATAGCAAAGACTAAAGAATGTTTCCAGGACAACACTTTTTCAATTAAACGCCAACATCCAACCAATAATATACAAAGAAATTTAAAAAATCTACTCAAGAACACACACTTTATTCTCACCGAAACAGAATCTGCTAAACTTATAATTATGAACCCCCAATTACCATCCGCAAGGGCCTACCCTAAAATACACGAAGAAAATGTACCCATGGGACCGATTATAAACTATAAAGCCAGTCCAACCTATAAGTTATCACAATTCATTCAGAAATTTTTGAAAAAAGCATTATTCATTTTTAGCAAACAAAACAATACAAAACTCAATAGATTTTTGCAACAGAACCAAAGAACTAAAGATTGAAAAACATCATACCCTTACCTCGTTTGATATAACAAACATGTACCCTAACATTCCTATTAAACAAACAGTCAAAATAATAATTTAATCTAACCTAAGAAACCATAGTAACTTGAGCACCTTAGAAATAGAAGAATTCGTGATTCTGCTTAAATTCACCTTAAACAATAACTACTTCAAATTTCATGATACCATATATCAGCAACAAGGATTACCTATGGGATCTCCTGCTTCCGGAATATTAGCAGAAATATATATCGACCACCTAAAACACACGTCAATTAATAAAATAGATAATATATATCTTTGGTGTAGATTTGTCGACGATATCTTCGTAATTATAGATAATAGATTCACTGATGCAGATACTATACTAGACAAACTTAACAATTTAGACCCCCAAATTAAATTCACTAAAGAAACAGAAAATAACCGTACCTTAAATTACTTGGACTTAACAATAACCAGGCATGACACTCACTTTTTAAAAAATGACTCCGTTCATCCTAACACATATAAAGGAGCAGCCTATTATAGTATGATACATAGAGCTTTCAATATCCCAATGACAATAGAAGATAGAAATAATGAATTAAAATTAATCCACGACATAGCCAAATACAATGGATACAGCAAAGAAATGGTCAACAAAATCATCCACAAAATAAAATCCCAACCTAAAACTAAATTAATCAAAACAGCAAAACCGAAAAAAGATTATGTCCTATTTACCTTCAACAACACCAATATATATACTATAACTAATATCTTTAAGAAGCACAACCTGAAAATAGCATTCAAAACCACACACAACAGCACCAACACTATACACAACACCAAAACAGTCAATAATAATAATAAATACAACCAATCAGGTGTCTACCGCATCAAATGTAACAACTGTGACAAGCTACATTGGACGTACAGGTAGAAACTACACCGTCCGTTATAATGAACATATAAATACAGTAAAGCACAACCATTTCTCATCAATAGGCCAACATGTAGAAGAATCTAAGCACAACTTCACAGACATCAATAATGACATGATGATCCGACGAATCACAAACCTAACCCGCCCCTACCTTCACAATAGCCACTCCTCCATCCCCTCCACCAACATCCCTCCACACAGCTCACATGAGCCCCAGACGTACTCGCAGCAGAACACAACAAATCTCCAAACATATCGGTACACAACCTCCACAGCAACAACAGTAAGTACTGTTTTCATTTCACACATACATCCAGGCATTCCTTCATACATACGCTATACTCATATTAGCTTTTGTTTACAGATAACAATCATATAACGTGCATAGACGAGAGAAGTGTCACCACCAACTGCTCTAAAATTAAACCCTATCTTGCTGTATATATAAATCTTACCTGACTACATCAACAGTTGAATTGCACAGTACTCAATTTTCAAATTTTAATGACAAGAGTTCTTATAACATACCAATACAAAGTATATCAGCCATAGAACATTCTCGATATTCAACTTAATCAACACAAGAACTACAAGAGGATTGAAGAATGAATGCAACGCAACATGAACTCAAATTTTAAGACGTTTTTAAAATATACCATGTTTTAATGTGTTTAATGTGCTATATTTTTTAGTGTCTTATGATGTGGCATATATATTTTAATGTGTTTATGTACTCATGTCCATGCTCAATCAATAGGTTTTAGTTTATTCTAACCATCACCACTTTTAATCAGAGATATTTTAACGCAACATACTGCAATATATTTTACTTCCATTTTTCATTAGACATCCGGATGCTCTTACGTAACATCTTTGTAATTTTGTCCTATGTCTGTAAATTTGTGTGCTAGCTGATGATGGCCAAGATAGGTTGAAACCGGTACTAGTGCAATAATTCATTCACAATAAATGTATTGATCGGTGGAACATTTTTCTTGTCTATTACAGTGAATCCAATCAATACGGAATATGAAACTTATAAATAATAAGATAGTGTCATGTGTAGTGTGTGAGTTGCAGGGATGTTGGGGACAGCACAAACACCATTGGAATTAACCAATTAAGATCAAAATCCCCAATCCGGCTGGGACTCGAACCCGAGACAGGATGCCAGGAATATTTCGCTCCATCTCTCAGTAATAGACATATTGTATAACGTGGAGAAATGGTCCCAAATTCTGCATACCAATATCATAAAAGGCACTATCATGCAAGTTAACATTATAGATGTGCCAAAGGCAGAAGGAAAGTCCATTTTATGCAATATAAACGTCCAAATATTCGCTATTAAATCCATTATCTTCAAAATATGCAGTATGCATGAATTTTCTCCTAAAAAGGCCAAAACATGCAAACATGCATGGAAAAAGAACGGTTATTTGGAATCGTTAAGCCATAAAAGGAATATTTACAAAGTTTGAGAAGTGTAAGTAGCTTATTTAAAAACATGCATTTGCATGGAAATCCGGGCTCTAGTGATTAATAAGTTACAATATTGTGATCAACTGCAACGTGACCTCGAAAATGTTGTGAGATGGACAGCAGGCAATGGTATGTTGATAAACGGGGTTAAAAGTCAGGTTGTGTGTTTCACAAATAGGAAAAGTCCTCTCAGTTTTAATTACTGCATTGATGGGGTGAAAGTTCCTTTTGGGGATCATTGTAAGTATCTAGGTGTTAATATAAGGAAAGATCTTCATTGGGGTAATCACATAAATGGGATTATAAATAAAGGGTACAGATCTCTGGACATGGTTATGAGGATGTTTAGGGGTTGTAGTAAGGATGTAAAGGAGAGGGCATATAAGTCTCCGTTAGGACCCCAACTAGAGTATGGTTCAAGAGTATGGGACCCTCACCAGGATTACCTGATTCAAGAACTGGAAAAAAATCCAAAGAAAAGCAGCTCGATTTGTTCTGGGTGATTTCCGACAAAAGAGTAGCGTTACAAAAATGTTGCAAAGTTTGGGTTGGGAAGAATTGAGAGAAAAAAGAAAAGCTGCTCGACTAAGTGGTATGTTTCGAGCTGTCAGCGGAGAGATGGCGTGGAATGACATTAGTAGACGAATAAGTTTCAGTGGCGTTTATAAAAGTAGGAAGATCACAATATGAAGATAAAGTTGGAATTCAAGAGGAAAAGTTGGGGCAAATATTCATTTATAGGAAGGGGAGTTAGGGATTGGAATAACTTACCAAGGGAGATGTTCAATAAATTTCCAATTTCTTTGAAATCATTTAGGAAAATGCTAGGAAAGCAACAGATAGGGAATCTGCCACCTGGGCGACTGCCCTAAATGCAGATCAATATTGATTGATTGATTGATTGATTGATTGATTGATTGATTGATTGGTTCATTGATAGATTGATTGTGTGTTATTCAGTTCATCGGTTGACTTCTGTGTTCAAGTTTTATTTTCGTAGTTGTACACTTGGTTGATGTTTTAGGAGCTTGAATGATATGATTTGCTTGTAAAGTTATCACCATTATATGTATAAAAGATTTTGTCTTCAAGTATATACATAGAATAAAACACTTTTCAAGTTTAAGAAAGAGTGCCAGGCGAATGGATACATTTAGGATAAAATATTACGTATATTCAGCTCTGTTGTGTGTTGAATCGGTTTTTTTTTTTTTTTTTTTTTTTTAAATGTTAAAATTGAATCATGTTGTCCTGTGACATCTGTAAAATTTAAGTGGCATTGGATTCAAAGTGGTGGGTCCTTTCCCATCTGTAGCCGGGCAATGATGTTATAATTATCTGTGGAAGATAAGATTGAGCTGTGAGTGATATTTTATTTTGGAGGAATGTCTAAGGATTGTGTGTGCTAATTTGAATATGTATTTAGTGTTATTGGTGTGGTTGAGTTGCATTTGATATGTGAGCCCGTTGTGTACTGCTTCCTGTCCGTCTTGGGCTCATACTTGCTGCTGTGGGGGGGAAGGGAAGGAGGGGTAGGGAGAGTTGCTGTTGTGGGGGTTAGGGTGGGTGTGTCGTTTGATGTTTCTCTGTCGTGTGTCATGTTTTGCAATGTAATTATTAAGTTAATGTAGTAATGGTCCACCTTTCAATACTATAATATGTAATATTCTAAATTACATTAATTAGGGACTAGTTTCGTCTTGGGCTGGCCATCTTCAGCCTTAATGTAAAACACCTAATAACTAAACAAATGTACATGCACACAATTGACATCAAAACAAATGAAAACAAATATATACAAAGTGACATTAAAAACTGGGATGGATTATGAATAAATTTGAAAATGAACTAGGTTCTAACATCTGATACGGATCAGAACCATGAAGTTTATAACCTATGTCATGTTTTGTTTATTGATTATCTTAAGGTAACCATTTTTTAGGGCAGGGATGACTGTATTGAAGATGATGTTAGTTTTTTCTGTAATTTCATTTATGTTGAAATTCGGATTGGTATACTGATCTAGAGAAATGTAAAATTCTTCTGTTATGTTGAGCAGGGGTTCCTTGGGGTTTATGTTCAGGATTTGCATGTCGTTCTCAATGGTCGTGAAACTGTGTTTATAGTCTTCGATATGTTGGCCTATTGACGAAAAATTATTGTATTTTACAGCATTTGTGTGTTCATTATATCAGATTAGAAAGTTCGTACCGGTGCGTCCGACGTAGCTTGTCTCTCAGTTATTCCATTTAATATGGTACACCCCAGAGTGGTTCTATTTATTGCTGCTGTTGATATCGAAACTTAAAGATCAAACTAACGAACGTGATTTAGGAGCATTGTTTTTTGAAGGAATGTCTAATAAATGACCTTTAACACCTAATTTTTTGAGAAAATATAATAATGAACACAGACACACTATACAAACTCGCAATATGCAAAAAAAGAACAAACAAAATCTGGCTGAAATAAGAAATAAAATTCTTATAGCATAAAAAACATCATCTCAACAACGAGCTATACCAAATACATTTAAAAGCATCCAATGGGCTACCCCGCAGCTACTGGGATCATTTTCAACAGATTACAACAGAAAAAAGAAAAAAAAAAAGAACTTAGCCACTAACAAACCAAACACACTAAATAAGAAATTAGAAGCGCTTAAACAACCATCCACAGCAAACCCACAAACCAAAATTCTGAACACGAACTCTCCAACCCTTCCCAACGAAATTACTGAACACAAATTCCACCCACCCGTAAAAAATCTCACTAACACACCTTTTAACAAAATGGAAACTGTTATCTTGAGCAAAGGATCCAAGCTCAATTGGGGCAACACATCAACCTTCGAGAACATCACAACCGCCATCACCGAAAGAGAAAACGCCATACAAAAATTACCACACGAGCTACGAGATGAAGTCAGATATGATATCAAAAAAGGCTCCCACAATATATCGACAAAATTCACAGTAACTTCCAAAACAATAACTCTGCCAATAAAACGCACATAAACAAACTCAAAGACAATATAAAACAGAATAATCTACTCATAACAAAAGCCGAGAAAGGCAACACTACAGTTATTATCGACAAAGACCAATACATATCGAAAACTAAAGAATGTTTTCAAGACAGCATTTCCTCATCAAACGTAAAGATCCAACTAATAACATACAAAAATACTTCAAAGCCTTATTAAAAAATACACACTTTCTTTTAACTGAAGTAGAATCCTCAAAACTTATAGTAATAAATTCTCAAATACCAACTGCTGAAGCTTATTCCAAAATATATAAATAACTCATACCAATGAGACCTAATATCAACTACAGAGCAAGCCCAACCTATAAAGTCTTGCAATTTATCCAAAAATTCCTTAAAAAGCACAACGTATTCTTAGCCAATAAAACAATACGGAATTCAATAGATTTTTGTAATAGAACGAAATGTTTAAAGATTGAACAACACCACACTCTCGCATCATTCGACATAATAAACATGTACCCCAACATTCCCACAAAACGAACAATAGAAATCATTGAATCCAATCTTAAAAGTGACAGCACTCTAAGCATCTTAGAAATAGAACAGTTCATTAAATTACTAGATTTTGCCATTAGTAACAACTACTTTAAATTCCATGATACTATTTACCAATTTACCAGCAACGAGGCTTGCCGATGGGATCTCCCACCTCTGGTATACTCGCCGAAATTTAAATGGAGCATTTAGGGCACACATCAATTAGTAAAATAGAATTTTTTTTTTTTTGTGTAGATTTGTTGATGACATTTTTCTTATCATTGATAATAGGTCCACAAATGAAACCAATATATTAGACAAACTCAACACAATAGACCCCCCACATGAAATTTACCACAAAAACTGAAAACAATCACACTGAACTACTTGGACATAACGGTAACCAGACATGAAGACCACCTTTCTTACAAAATATTTAGAAAACCCACGCACACCTCAAACACAATTAAAATAGATACCGTTCAACCCAACACACACAAAAGAGCAGCTTACTACAGCATGATAACAGAGCATTTAATATACCATTAACAAAAGAAGAATTAAATAAAGAATTACAACTAATACATGACATAGCTAAAAACAATGGATACAAGAAAGAAATTAACAAAATCATTCACAAAATAAAATCCCAGCCTAAAACAAAATTAACAAAAATAGACAAACCCAAGAAAGGTTACGCACCATTCACCTTCAGTGATGTATATATTGCCCCTTTCTCAATTACCCCCTGCGGGTGGGGGATGCACATGTAGAATACACCCGCGGTATCCCCTGCCTGTCTTACTAAAAGGGGCGACCAAGGGCTGACTGAATTAGAAACATGAAACTAATTTTGAATCGTACCATCACGCGGGGAACACCATAGGTTGCCTGTACTTGCGAGTAGTACCACTAAATTCGGTACAAAATAGGTTTGTGATTAGTAGCAGTAAAAGCCTGGCCTGGTGGATTCCAGTACCCGTGCGTCGTACCCATGTGTGCAACACCGCGGATCTGGGCGTAGCCTGTGAGTTGTACCACTATATGAGCAGCACCGTGGGTCTGCGTTGCCTGTGATTAGTACCCACTATGTGAGGAATACCACGGGAATACCGGCGCCCGTGTTTAGTACACCTAGGTGGGGAACCTTCTCGGTTTGCGTTGACTCTGAGTTGGGCCATTGTGTGAGACACACCATAGGTCTGTGTTACTTGTACGTATTGTAATACTTGTGAGTAGTACCATCTTTTGTGGAACACCGTGAGTCTTCGCTACTTCTGATTAATACCCCAACATGACACATACCATGGTTCTATTTTACTCGCAACATGTACCATTCTGTGGGGCCTTAGACGTGGATTTTGCACCCCCTTTAGACACCAAGCATCATTGTGCTTTATAAGTGGTTCCTTGGTCGGTAATAATGTTCTTTTCGATCTGTATTGAGTCCGATCCACTGGTTTTTGTTTGTTTGTTTGTTTTGTGTTTTGTTGAGTTCCTGTCCATCCATTCATTCTTCATGCCATATTTTATTTTTATTTTGGTCAGTGGATGCCTTTGCAATTTTTGTTGTTTCATTTCGTACCATTAGGGGCCGATGACCTTTGATGTTAGGCCCCTTAAAACAACAATCATCATCATCATCACCTTTCTTAATTGCCCCTTTCTTACCGGGCTTGCTCAGCCGGAGAACGAGAGTACCAAGGCTGGACCGTTCGTTGTCTGGCTTTGCTTATTTTTGAAGACCAGGACTAGCGACAATAATACAAAAATATAAAATAACAGGTTTTTGACATTTATTACAAACTAGCACACTCAACAATAACAAATTAAATTGACAAATCTTGATGGTTAAATTATTTTCTGTTCTCCGCCAGTTCGTTTAACACTGCTCATAATCTCTCCAATATCCTTGACGACATTAATTCTTTAAATATACAGACGGATATTAGCCTACTTCTGGCTCAACGAAACAACAACAAAAATAAAATTTTTCATAGAGGACCTCCTCTCAATAATGTCATTATTATTTACAAGTTGAAAGAAAGTGAAAACTGTCTGATTCATATTCATCTTGGACGTCGAAATATCAGACCTATTTATGTTTACATTTAGTGTCTCAAAACAAAACTTTCCTTCTTTAATATACTGAATTAAACGTTACCTCAAATTGAGAAAATAATGAAACAAATCTTATCAAAATATTACTCAAAAATGACTCCATTGGACTTAATTTCACATAATCGTGCTTGTACAATAATTATTAATCTGAAACTTTCTCTAATATTTCATCAGACAAACGTGATGTCAATCTTTAGTATCTGACATTTCTTAGAAAATTCTTAACGTCGTAGGCTTTACTAAAAGAAAAGGTGAACCTCGTCCACTGAAATAATTCTTTCTTATTCATTACTGTATGGTACTCTGAACCTTTCTTTACTTAAATTCAAAATAAAATTCACTAAAGGTTTAAGTCTCAAAAAGTTAGATCAACACAAACAATGATGCTGATAACCAGGACTCAACGTAACGAACACGTGGCCGGGTCGAAACCATAGTCAAGAAAATATCACAATTCACTGAAATAATTATCAGCCGCACACACAGCATTCACACTAAGACACACGAGAATTATTTACAATATTTACAACGAATTCTAGCCTTTGAATATTATATTTGATTTTTATTCTAGACATTTGAAATATCTCGATGACGATATCGGGTAAAGAAAAATTATTTTTCGTCCCTCAGAAATGTGATGAAGTCTGGATGATCACTTAGTTAAAGAAGATGAAATTTACAATGTTGATCATGATAACATTGGCGGTTGTATCTGAAAAAATTGTCGTCTACAGAAATGCACATAGTACAGGTCAAATTTTAGCATTCCCTTTCATGGTTCATGAGTCACAACATTATTATTACTCAACTCTACATCTATCAGTTAACACATGCTCCATTTGAAGAAATTACGTCCAACAACACGTATTCTTCAAATAAGACTCAATAAATGGATTCCCAAGTCAATAACACACACAAATGATCCATTCTCAAGTCAATAAAATACATTAAATGATCCGTCGAGATTTTGCCATATTCCAGGCTCATATTCATCCTAATTGAGCACACATTAACATCTTACACACAAGATCAAGTAATATTTATACTCATGACCCTTATTCATTTATTTAACCCGAGATGAAAATTTATTATTATTATTATTATTATTATTATTATTATTATTATTATTATTATTATTATTATTATTATTATTAGATGTGCTAGATCACAAATTTGCGGAAACTAGGATTCGACAATATACCAGATGACACTAACACGCCTTAAATCATACAGGAAGAAAATCTCATATAGAAATCCGGCGTAACACAACATGCCATAAATATGTCCTGCACGACTTCAAAAAAAATGTTCAGAATTGAATGATTAATTATCGGTTAGGACAATGATTTTTAAATCACACTACACAATTGAATGGGACAGCTAGAATAATCGTAGAAGACACACACGTTCTAGCTATTCTAATAGAGACCAATAATCACTCACACATAAATGACAATACTACCATATCCCATGTGTAAGAAGGATGAAAATATTCAAAACGGCTGCAAGACTAGAAGAAATATTACCACTAATGAATAAGTAAGCCTTATTTCTACAAAGATGAACAGATAAACATTAGAAAAGAGTACTTAAATGAATGATAGAACTGGATCTTTGCCGATGATCTGGAACATGTGGCAAGTTATCTGCCCTAAGTCGCTATCTCCCCATGTCAGAGATAGCCTACATTTTACCACACCAAGGTAGTCTTGACGTTCAAAGTAGAGTTGCGGTAGGCTTCCTCTTTACAGTGTAGCAACATCCAACACGTAGCGATTCTCTTCCTTCTTCTCGTACAGTAGAAGCTGAAACTGACAAACAATTTTTTAGGTGGTGTTCCGTACACACACGCGATAAATTTAGAGATGAAAAATACGTAACTTATTTTATGAAAATCTGCCAAACTCGTTGATCCAAATATTAATGAAGGGTGACTGATTTTACTGCCGAATAATTAATGCAAGAAGCGTCTGCATCGTGAATGTAAGAACATCGGAGCAAAATAGCACGTCGAAGTACACCGCAGAAGAGAACATTTCTTCTGGAAACTCGGGTATTTAAGCATATCCAGCACAAGGGGTGTGGCACTATAATTGTCCATAATTGGCTGACGTCTAGCATTTCAATTCTCGAAAGTACTTCCCTCTGAGACTTGACATGCACGATTCATATCGAGGCGACCTTGGTTCTCCTCAGTAGGTCACATGGGGACAGCTGACAGCTCAATAAAAAAAATCAATACATCGCTCCCCTCGCCAACAAGACCGGTTCTGTACAAGTGAAACCGTCTCTGTAACACAATGCTGGAGAATATCGCCCGTGCTAATGAAATGATAATCTTACACTCGCAGACACAATAAATACTTATTGTAGGCCAAATTTGAAGGGGATATCATCTCCCTTGGTTGGAAATGATTTAGTTGATAAATTAAATCATTAGCACACAGAAATGTAATGTTAGAATGTACCCTGAAAATTTGCATTTTCACAGTCCTGAGTCACACTGTCCTCGTATTTTGCAAGCTATCTCGGGACGTATCCTCCTATTATCAACTTCCAGAGCTGCACCTAATAAGCGAAGCTGATCTAGTACGGTGGTCTGTAGATCCTGACATTCCTTACACATCTCTTCCGTCATATTCACCTGGGTTGATACGTGATGGTGCGCTGGATCCTCATTTTTATCCCATGATGAATCTTCTTCGGCGATCACATTAATTTGACCAGTTGTTGACTGCTTAGGAAAATAATAACTCCTTAAGTTAGCGGCGTTGTGAGTGCCTTCATAAGTCTTGTCCAAGTTCTGAATTCTATATACATTGTTTCCAAAGACTTTAATGATTTTGTACGGCCCATCGAAGAGTGGCGCAAATTTTGCTTAGAACTTGCTGGTAGGTTCCGAAATAGCTGGTTTTCTCATGTAGTTTCAGTGGTCGGTGGAATTTCTTATCTTTAACTCTCCTCTGTCTTCTTCCAGCATGCTACCGTAAGGATGTGGCAGCCCTCTCGATATTCTCATTTAAAGTAGGTCTGAGAGTACCTGGACATTGAATGACTTCCCATGCTCTATGAGGATATCTGTCGAAATGAAGTATCGAAGGAATCTGAGACATAGCTTCGTGAATTGTGTTATTCAAGCAATCCATCATAATAGGTAGGACATCTATCCACAACCAGTGTGTTTCTCCACAAAATATACGACAAAGCTAGCTCTTGCATGACCCTCTCAGCTGGATTACTGGACGGGTGACGGATAGAATTTAAAATATGTTTGATTTCTAACTGCTTCATGGCTTGTCGAAATTCAACTGAAGTAAACTGAGACCCATGGTCAGTGAGTAAAGCTTTAGGTTTGCCCATGTAAGGAATGATGTTACGGGTAATCCGACGTATTACCGACTTGGAATTTGCTTTCTGAATGGGGTATAAAGCAACATACTTTGAAAATACGTCAATCATGACAATGACATGACGGTTGCCCCTTTTAGATGTTGGGACGGGTCCGAATAGATCCATGGCGTGCAACTGTTTAGGACCTGAAGGTAGAATTGGTATTGGATTATGCTGCAATAGATGAGAGCTAGGCTTCATCCTCTGGCAAGTATTGCAGGTTTGAACTACATTTCGGACCAGAAATCTGAGTCCTTCCCAGGTGAACTTCTCTTGTATAGTTGCTAGGGTCTTATCAATGCAGCCATGACCTGTGATCCTATGAGCGTGCCAAATAAGTGGCTCCTGTAATTTCAATGGAACAACAACTTTCAATTTAGATTTGGCAGTGTCTGTAAACTTGAATAAGATGTTGTCTAAATGCAGATATCGTGAGGCTTTCCTTTTAATTCTCCAGTATCCAGGTTCTCCAGGTTTGAGCTTGTTCTCCAAGAAATTTATAATAGGCCTTAAATTAGAATCTTGCCTAATGTAGCTGAGCTTACGAAGAAATTCATGTTCTTCAGGAACTAATTCTAACTGATTGACCTCCAGAGTCTCAACGTTCGGATTTCGACTTGGACAATCCGCTAGTAGGTTACTTTTTCCTGCACAGTGTTCTAGTTGAATGTTGAATTGCTGTACAAACATAGTCCATCTAAACACACGTTCTGACGCCATTGTAGCCTTCATCATAAATGTCAGGGTCCTATGGTCTGTTCTCACAATAACAGGAAATCCATAGATTATCTTCTGCCAGTATTTCAAGGCGTAAACGATGGATAGCATCTCTAGTTCCGTAATCGAGTAATGCTTCTCGTGATTGTGAAGCTTGCGGCTAACAAACGCTAGGTGAATCTTCCTCTCAGGATTCTCAACATCCTCTTGAAATAGTAGGGCCCCTATGCCAATACCAGATGCGTCCGTCTGCAGAATGAACGGCTTCTCAAAATTGGGATATCCTAACTTGATGTTATTTAGAAGCATTTCCTTAGTCTTCACAAATGCTTGATCACACTCATCATTCCATTTCCAACGATTTCCTTTTTTCAACAATTCTTGAAATGGTGCGGCAGTCTGCGTGTACTGTGGACAATGGTTAGGGAAAAAATTGGCCATCCCCAGAAATTGCCGTACCTGTTTAACTCGAATGGGCTTCGGGAACTTGTAATAGCCTCAATTTTGACTGGATTAGGCCTTACCCCAGTACCATCAATGACGTGTCCCAGAAATAAAATTTCGAGTTGGCAGAAGTGCGATTTCACTAGGTTGACGTGAAATCCTGTTCATGAGAGGTTATCGAGCAGTTTCTCGAGCTTGACCATGTGCTCTTCAAGGGTTTCGGTCGCTAGAAGCAGATCATAAATGTACCTAGTAGTGAAGCTTTACCTCTTTTGTCAGGCATCTCTCAAGTGCATGGACGAGCGCTGCACCGGCATTACACAAACCAAATGGTAATCTGCAAAAAATATATGTCTGCTGGTCGTACATAAATCCTGTAAGCAGTGTAGATTTTTCCTCAAGAAGGATGTGATAATATGAAGAAGTAAAATCGACTGAAGAAAAGAATCTCATCCCTCTGAATTTTCTCAGAGTATCTTTAATAGCAGGTGGCTGATCTCTTTTTGGTATTAGTTTTCGGTTGGTATCGCGTGCATCCAAGCAAACCTTCAGGGAAACATCTGGTTTTTTTACCACCACCAACGAACTGATAAATGGTGTGCTGGCCATCATAATGATACCATCTTGTTCCATTTCCTCAATTATCTTCCCAACTCGAGAATGAAACTTTTTCGGGATAGGGTGTGGTTTCCTTTTAAAGGGTATCCAATCCATTGCCACAAGTGAATATTTAAAATTTGGAATCTGGCCTGGTTTATCATCAAAAAAGGTTCTTATATTTTAATAACAAGTTCCGGAGTTGATTTCTTTCCTGTTCTGATCCTAG
This sequence comes from Anabrus simplex, assembly GCF_040414725.1. Taxonomy (NCBI): domain Eukaryota; kingdom Metazoa; phylum Arthropoda; class Insecta; order Orthoptera; family Tettigoniidae; genus Anabrus; species Anabrus simplex. The sequence goes on from NC_090266.1 coordinate 312,524,728, forward strand.
AGCTTGTTTAACCTTAGAATTAATAAGGTCGAATTAATGTGCAGATGTTTCACCCTCTTCTAAAATGTTATCCATGGCCTGCTGGATTTCTTCTATGGCCTCCTGGTCTTCGGATTCCCACGATGTTGAGGCGCTATCAATACGGAAAGTACATGGGTCACTTACATCGGATGGATTAACTAGGGCTATCTCAGATGAGTCATCCATTCTGAAAGGGATTCGGTTCAAGTCTAAGTCAATATTGGCGTGGTTGGATGACAAAAAATCAGCTCCAAGGATTATGTTAAACTTTATGTTAGACATGGCAAGAAATATATGGGAGGACTTGGTGTTTCCGACCTCCACGTCAGGGAATGTCTGTTGCCTGCATGTTAGTTTTATCTGGGATAATTCCTTTAATCTTGACATGAGACACCAGAATAATAGGAATATCATATCAGTATGAATGAAACAACAATATATTTATCTTCAGTGCCAACTCCAAAAAAAAATGTTAAACAGCGAGAGAATTACTCCATCTTCCAGCCTTACAATTCCTACATTCACGAAGTTACAAAAAGTTCCATATTTTTCCTGCCTTAAATATAAAATATTGAGGGAAAGTGGGAGAATAGAGGAGTGGCTAATACCTTTTGGAAATCTAGAATGGCAAGTTTAAATCGAAAGATTCTTGTGACATCCTACAAGCACACTGTTTTCAATATGCACTCTGTAGCCATTGGTCTCCAGACACCCCACTGAATGCGCTCAGGCGACGTCTAGCTGTGCATCCAGTGTATGTTAGTACAGCCATAATGTGTCAACAGCATAGAAGTGGTTTTTTTTTTTCGGAATGACACAGCGTAGAGAAGTGAGTGACTATGAATGGGGCATGTTTGTAGGGGCCCACAAGTTCAGGCATTCTATTGAGAGATTTCACGGGAGCTACATGTGCCCAGGTTCACTATTAGCAATGATATTGGGAAGTGGAAAAGTCAGGAAAGCACCAAATCCAAATATCACAATGGTAGGCCTATGAAATTATTTGGTTGAGACCACGGAACTCTGAAGCTTACGGTAAAACCAGTCTTCAGACGTCGGTGTGAAGTATTGCAGAGGACCTTTGTTTCATGTCACGTACAGAGGTCAGTGACAGAACAATCCCAGTATTTGCGTAACTGTCTTGTGGCAACAGTGAAATTCAGTAGAGTGGTGTGATGGTCTAGGGCTGCTTTTCTTGTTTTGAGCTCGCACCATTAATTCAGGTCAATGGCTCAGTGACCACAGGTATTTACAAAAACATTTTTGACAATAGCATGCTTCCCACACTCTGGCTAGAGTTTGGAATGGACCTTTTTTGTATCAGCTTGATGATGCTCCTGTTAACAGAGTAAGGACCATTGAATCGTTGTTCAATAAAAATAACATAGATGTGCTGAACTGGCCTGCTCAAAGCATGGACGTGAACCCCATCAAATATCTTTGGGATGAAGTAAGCATAGGTTGCATGCCAGATTGATTCGTCCAGCAACCGAGCAAACTATTCACCATGATTCAGAAAGAACAGGAAAAAGTCTGTCTTCAGTGTATCAGAACTTTGTGGAATGCCTTCCGTGAACATTAAACACTGTAATAGAGGCAAAAGGAGGTCCTACATGCTGTTAGTTACATTATTGCCATCCTTGGAATGAACAGCGAGGAGTGTTGGAGACTTAATAGTGTCTTGAGTGAAATACAGGAATTTTTTGCAGCATGTTCAAAAATTACAACAGATGTTGGATAACTGAAAATATGCCAGTATAATGAAATTATTGAGATTAAACTAACTAGATGTGTACAACCACCCAAAAGAAGAACGAATATATGGTATTGTGTAAGTTCCTGTTGGGTACACTTGTCTCAAACAATTGAACCATATACAGGGTGAACTTTAACAAAACAGACAAACTGCAGGGACTAATTCGTGACTGGAAATGGACGGTGTGCATGCAACGGCAACAAATAGTCCCGGAGCACAGTACATAGCTGAATCGCATCCACGTCACAGCAGATGTTCAAAGTGGCCTCCATGGGCTGATATGCGTGCATTCGGACGTCGTATCATGGATTGTTTCTCTCTTTCGAACGTTCTGGCCTCTGGCCAAATAGTGTCCCAGGCGCCGTGAACACGCTGTTGAAGGGTCTGCACATCAGGAACTGGTTCAGCATACACATTGCTTTTCAGATGTCCCCCGAGGTTAAAATCCAGGGGGTTTAAGTCCGGTGATCTAGGAGGCCATACAACAGCGCCTCCGCGTCCTATCCAGCGCCTGGTGAAGATGTTGTTGAGGTGTTAGCGAACTGTAATGCGGAAGTGGGGTGGTGCTCCATTGTGCAGAAACCACATAACCTGTCTTATTGCCAAAGGCACATTCTCAAGCAATCCAGGCAGAGTATTCTGCAGGAAGTCCAGGTACGTTTCTCCGTTGAAGCGTTGTGGAATAATAACTGGTCCAAGTATGTGGATGTGGTCGCCAAGAATCTCTGCCCAAACATTGATGCTGGTGAGAGACTTCAACCGTTCACTGGGGATTTTCTGTAGCCCACAGATGAAGATTATGCAGATTGATAATGCCATTTCTGGTAAAGGTTGCTTCATCGGTAAAGATGACTGACGACAGAAATCCCATAATTGTGATGGCCTGGTGCAAAAACCATCGACAACATCCTTCCCATAGAGGGAAATCCGCTGCTGGTTATCCTTGCACTCGTTGCAGGTGTTAGGGATAATACTGGTTGTCATGCAGGATATACATAATCGTAGCCTGGCTTACACCATGTTGGCAGGCCACTTGCATGGAGCTTGTACTAGGGTTCGCCTCAATGTCCTGTAGAACTTGTTCCTCCAGATCTGGTGTATGTACAGTCCGCCGTCTCCCTACACATTTGTCTGTCTGAAAGGACCCACGATCACACAAACACCCAAAAATGGCTTGAAACGTTGTGTGATGTGGTTGGTGTCTGTGAGGGTACTTGTTTTGGTGTAGCCGTGCTGCCTCTCGACCGATTCCATTGGTTTGGTTGAACACAAACACTATCTCAGCTTGTTCCCGACATGAATACCGGACCATTCTGCTTTCGATAGTACGCTGCTTCAATCACACTATCTGCAAGAGTAGTAACACACTGCAAGTAGTCAGAGAAAATTTCATTTGTCAGTGCCATCTACTGTAGCAACGATGCATTTCCGGACACATGTTCACGGGACATTTTTTCCTCCATTTCCAGTCAGAAATAAGTCCCTGCAGTTTGTCAGTTTTATTAAAGTTCACCCTGTATAATATTTGTTGTCAGTGACCACAGAGTTTGTTTCTGCATGGGAGGGGAATATATTTTGATAATAACTAAAATTTTGATAAGATGTTAAAACAAGGTAGCTGGTAGGGATCCTCTTTGAAGGCAGCTCTACCCAGGGAGTCTGTGAGACTCCCAGAGCACACTGACCCGGTGTGTAATATCTGGTAAGGGTCCCAGCTCAGCGGCAGGAGTGAAAACGTCAGTGGCATCTACGGCGGAGAAGGTCGACCTGTGTGGTATGATGGAAATGGCGAAAGATGCATTCCTGGACTTAGGGTTAAATTTTAGTACAATATAAAGAGGCCAGTGGCTTTGGCTGATGAGACTCTCTAGGACCGAGCTCGATAGCTGCAGTCGCTTAAGTGCGGCCAGTATCCAGTAATCGAGAGATTGTGGGTTCGAGCCCCACTGTCGGCAGCCCTGAAGATGGTTTTCCGTGGTTTCCCATTTTCACACCAGGCAAATGCCGGGGCTGAACCTTAATTAATGCCATGGCCGCTTCCTTCCACTTCCTAGGCCATTCCCATCCCATCGTTGCTAAAAGACCTATCTGTGTTGGTGCGACACAAAAAAACCCTCTGTAGGAGGGCTGATGAATCCCTTGGTGGAGGTAATACCACATAAGTCCATCTAGCAGCATCTGCACTCCATGTTAGGGGTGGCCTGAAAGAATCCTGGCAGTAGGTATAAAATGTTTGGGTGTGGTGAGCCCATCGTACTAATAGCTTATAAAAATATTCAGAGTGAGTCGAGGCCATGGAAATGGTTTGGGAGTCCCCCGATAGCGACGCACAGTTCCTATTCTTGTTCTGGAGGAACTGTGAAAAGTGCGCAACCAGCAATGAAGATGGCAACCATAAATATTTTGACCCTTAACGGCAAGACAGAAGAGCTAATAGATTGAGGGATTGAGTGAAACCAAGACAAAAGGAAAGCATCAGAAGAGATTCAAGACGAGGTTTCAGTTATCTTGGAGTGGAGGTGCAAGCTGCAGTAATGGTGTAGGTTTTATTGTGGGGGCAAGACCTGTTACAGAACATAGAGAAGGTCTACCAGGTAAATGACAGAATCATGAAAATCAGCCTTGGCTTGGAGAGGGGAGTTTGGTATTTTGTCCAAGTATGTGCACCTCAGACAGGTAATGTCAAAACGAATCTAGAGGAGTTCTTGGGGGAACTACAGAGCTGCACTGAAGATAAAGAAGTGGTGATAATATTAGATATGATTGTCCACATAGGAACAAACAATCAGGGTAAAGAAGAAGCATTTTTCCTTTTAGTTACGGAAATAAAAATTCTGATGGAGAGCTACTACTAGCTTTTTGTGAAAGGAATGGATGAATAGTTGGCAGTACAACGTTCAGAAAGAACAACAGCCAAAAGATAACTAGATATAGATGGAGACAAAGGTAAACAAAAAACTGATTGTTCTGATTTTAGCCGAGAGAAAAACACAGACAGTTGGAGGATGTGACAGCTATGCCGAGAGAAGATTTTGAAGGAGACGGTAAACTTTTAGTAGCTAAATTAAGACTTGGTAAAATAGTGAAAATAAAAGAGAGAGTCCTGGCTGAGTGGCTCAGACGTTTGAGGCGCTGGCCTTCTGAACTCAACTTGGCCGGTTTAATCCTGGCTCAGTCTGGTAGAATTTGAATGGGCTCAAATACGTCAACTTTGTGTTGGTAGATGTACGGGCGTGTAAAAGAACTCCTGTGGGACGGAATTCTGGCACCTTCGTGTCTCCGAAAACCATCAGAAGTGACGTAAAAACAGTAACACTATTATTACACTAAGAGGGACAAGAGAATGAATAATAAAAGTATGGAATTTAAAGGAAAAGGGAGCACAAGGGATGTTCCAAAATGTACTGAAAAATATATTTGTAAAGGGGAGGTGGGCAGTGTTGAAGAGCAATGGGCCGAGTTTAAAGAAGGAATGGTGAATTGTGCAGAAGTTGCAAGCGGTAGAGGATAAGGGAAAAAGTAGGAAAAGGATACACCCTGGTGGAATAACAAATTAAGGGATGCAGTGAAAGAAAGATAAAGGAAAAAAAAGCATGGAGCAGCTCGATTGAGGGGAGAAATATGGAGAGTAGGCAAAAGTATTATGTAGCAAACAAAGCATGTCTGATGAATGTACAAGAAGAGAAACAGAAGTGCTGGGAATATTTCACACAAACATTATGAGAGAATGTTAAAGGAAGTAGGAAAGTATTGTGTGGATTGGTTAAATGCGTAGTAAACAGGAGGGAAGACACAAACATTGTAAGGACAGATAAAGGACAAATTTTGACACAAGGGGGCGATATTCTTCAGCAACGGGAGAAGTATTTTGTTAAATAACTTAATATCAAATTCAAAGAACTGGAGGAAGAGGAGGAACATGAAGAAGAAAGGGTGGATGGAAACCAAAATAAGGATATAACAAGGGTCGAAATAGAAGGAGCTATAATGAAGATAAAATGTGGCAAAGAATGAGATGTGGATGATGTGGCTACAGAAATGATAAAGGGAGTGGGACCAGTAGGGTTACATTGGATATGGTAGAAAAAATAAGTACCAGAATATTGGAGGAAGGGTCGGATAATCCCAGTATTCATGATGGGTGGTAGGAAAGAATGTAGCAAAGATCTTTGAGAGGATATTAGAGGAAGGAGTAAGGATAAAACTAGAAAAGGAAATTGAGGAAGAACAGTATGGATTTAGAAGAGATAAATCAAGTTTTGATCTAATTTTTGCATTTAGGAGCATCATGAAGAAAAGAAAGGATTTAGTGATGACATTTATAGATGCTGAGAAGGCATATGACAGTGTACCACGGCACACGGAAACTGGTTTGGGATGCATTGATGTAAAAGAAGGTAGGCAGAGCAGAATTACATGTGATCATAGCCATGTATGAAAAGTGTGCAAGTAGTGTGAAGACAAAGATAGGACAAACAAAATGGTTCAATGTAGAAACAGGACTTTGTCAAGGAAGTGTATTATCCCTTCTAAAGGACTTTATCAAAAAAGTGTATTATTCCTTTTATTTTTCATCAGTCATGTATGAAATCCGCAAGAGTGTACAAAAAAAAAATGGTTAACAAAGAGACAAAGGCCTTACTCTTTGCAGACGACATAGTAATATGGGGAGAAGATGAAAGTGCAAGAACAAGTTACTGTAAGGAATCGGGATATAGTGGAATGAGAATGAAAAATGAAAACTTACAATCTGTCTTCCAGACATTGACCAGGTCAGGGATGTAATGAATGAAGAATATATAGGCTATTAGTACAATGGGGTTGCCACTCCCAAATTGATTTATTAATGGTCCAGATGATGTACCTGCAATAGTATTGAAGGAATGTGTATCTGAGCTAGGTAGGCCACTTAGCATCATAATAAGTATGTCATTCTTGTCAGGGTGTTTTCCGTGTGAGTGGAAGAAAGGTTACATCATACCAGTGTTCAAGAAAGGAGACAAAATGGTGTTTGATAACTATAGGTCTGTTGTGTTATTGTCCCTACTTTCAAAGGTGGCAGAGAAGATCGTGTATAAGAGATTGTACAGTTCAGTTTCACAGTATATTAATATAGCGCAGCATGGTTTTGTACAGAAACGCTCTACCGTGTCCAATATGGCGGTGTATATCAATTTCATTTCAGAATCTCTCGATAGGAGGCAACAAGTGGATGTTGTTTATACAGACTTCTCCAAAGCCTTTGATTTAGTTCAACATGTTGCTCTACTCACCAAATTGTCAGCATATGGGATAGGAGGAAGTGCTTGAGAGTGGATTAGAAGCCATCTCACTAATAGAGTTTGCGTAGTAAACGCTGATGGTATTATGTCAAAGCCGTACCACCCTACCTCAGGTGTCCCCCAAGGATCTTTACTGGGCCCTCTTTTCTTTGTCATATTTATAAATGATATACATCAGTTATACAACACAGTAATTGCCTTCTCTATGCTGACAATCTAAAGATCTTTAACCCTTTCCCACCCGCATTTTCACTCCGCTTATCCCCAGGTTTCAATCTATTATTTAGCAAAAACTGAAACAGAGCGTATTTTTTCAGAAAAAGTTAAATACAGTAAAAATTATTGGTCACAATGAATTCAAATTTTCAATAACATTAGAAAATATACCATCACATCCGTTTCTCTGTTTATTGAGTCATAATGTGTTCCCCCCCTCCTCGTGATACCCGACACAGAGACAGTCTGCATTTGTCACATTCCCATGTTGTCTGAATCCGTCAAAACCAATAATTACGTGATTTTGGAAGTGGAATGATGCCCATGTATATAAGATTTTATTTCATCTGGGCAAGGGTCTTCCCATTCTCTTTTTATCTTACCGGAATGCGACTGTTTGAAGGCTGCATTGTTATATGCGCAATAGGCTATGTCACTGAATAGTTTTTCTCCTCCTAACATACGTAAAAACAATCTCTTTCCCCTAATACTCTTTCCGAATTATGTGCAGGTTCAACATCATCCATTTAATCATTGGGAGTAACGAAACGTAATATTTGTGTTACCTGAATTGCTGTGGCATCGCCATCAGGTCCGATTTATCGATATTCGTTTTCATTCTTATCACTGTTATCACTAAAATTATCTTCGTTGATACATTATTCACTCATTAAAAATTCTCCTGCACCCCTACTCAAGGATTCTGCGTCGCTTTTTTCGCCCATATTCAGCTCAATTTCAATATACGCGATATTCAATCCCACCATGTTTACGGACGAAACAGCTGACCCGCGCTCGCGGAAGTTCAAGACCGTTGCCTAGGCAATGTCAAGACAGATTATCTCTCTTCCTTCATTCTCTAAGACTTGTAGATTGCACTGCGTGTTCATAAATGCCTTATAAACACTTCTCTGATGAGAAAAATAAAAAACTATGGCACAGATCGCAGACGAATGCAGATAATGCAGCCGGGCGCTTTTGGGCGCTAAGGACCGGAAGGCTAAATGAACAGTTGGGCGCTTTTGGGCGCTAAGGGCCGGAAAGGGTTAAGGTAATCAATAGTGAGTTGGACTGTAAGTTGTTACAGTCTGACTTAAACCTACTAAGTAACTGGTGTAATAAGTGGCTACTTGGTTTGAATATTTCAAAATGCAACGCAGTTACATTTTCACGCAAGTTGGAACCAGAACGCGTGTTCCGGAACGTGGAGGGCTAACTTTTCACACTTACACCCACTTCGGTGGGTCTACAGTGCGCTTCATGATTGCTAAGTTGAATGAAATCGGAATTCTTTTGTATTCAACCTTTTAAGGAACGTTGTAATATCACGCAACAGGCAGTGTGCGGGAAAGCAGAATCCGCGAACACTTGTCAATGCCGACAGTTGACGAAAAAACGTGGCTCAGATAATAAATTCATAGGCATCGAACAATATTGTCATTGCCAATGAAACTGCATTGCTTTATTTTAATGCGAGCCCAAACGGTCTTATGGTTTTAAAGGAGAAAGTACCAGACGGGGAATCGTACAAGGGTGGGCGATGAGGGTCATTGTAGTGCGTTGCAATGCACATGTAAGCGAGGAACTTTATCCCCTCGTCATTGGAAAGTCTGATAAGCCAGTGTTTTAAGGGCGTCGGACACTTTCCATGAAAGCATCTAAAAATGCAAACAGTACAGAAATTCAAAAAAATAATGCATTGGGCAGGGGAACCAGCATAATTTATCCTCGTCTTTGAATTTTATGATTTTTTTCTGTCGTTGGATGAGGTTATGTTTGTCAGTGATTTATCCAAGTGCATTATTTGAACATTATAATTGCACCTTGTTGGATACATTTCGGAAATAATTTTTTCCATGGCATTTGAAAGGTTTAAACTGTGAATCGAGGTGTTTGCATGTATTAATGGGTCTTAGAATACTTTGTGACAGGGCAAGTGTTTACATTTCTGAAGTACGAGGGAAGTGCCGTGGCAGGAAATCGTAGAAGGATAAAGTCATAGGAAAGTTCGGTTTTAAGGGCATCGGGTATTTTCTGTGTAAATACAAGGCATCGAAAATGCATACAGAATAGTAATCCAATGAATGAAGCACTTGCACATGGGAGACAGCATAGATTTCTCCTCGTTTTTGAATCGTGCTTCTTTTTCTTTTTTCTGTCTTTCGTTGTGTGAGGTTATATTTGTCAGTGAGATATCCAAGTGCATTATTTGAATACTGTAAATGCATACATTTTGGAAATAGTTCTTTTTTCATGGTATTTGAAACGTATAAACTGTGAATCAAGGTTAACTGCATGCAGTAACGGGCCTTAGAATATTTTGTAACGCGGCAAGGGTTGGTACTTCTAAATTGCGAATTGGCGGTTAATTCGAAATCACGTAATTCGAAGTCCGATTTTTTAGTCCCAGCGACTTCGAATTAACGAGGTTTTGCTGTAATACAAAACTTGGAAAGAGTCCAAATAACGTTCATGAAATGGATCAACTACAAGGGTTTGGGTATTTCTCTCTCTGCGTCCGATTACGAGTCTTTTTATGAGACTATGAGCATGAGGACATTGCACTCTCACCGCAGATATGCCAATGCCCTCTTTCTTTATAAGTGTCTGACGAATAGAGTGGATTACTCAACATTACTGGAGCTGATTCCATTACATGTTCCTCATCGCAATACTAGGCAAAGGTATATTTTTCATCTGCCTAAAGTGAGAACTGTGGCTCGGGCTAACTCATAGCTTGTGAGGGCACTAACGTCACTGAATGAGGTGGGTGAATCAGTGGACCTTTTCCATTCACCCCCGTCTAAAATCAGACATGCCCTATTGACCTCATGAATGTAAGGCCTTATCTGTAAGGTATGTAAATATATAAAAGTTACTACATGTAGTTTAATAATGTCAATTATTCAAGTAGATTTATTTATTTATTTATTTATTTATTTATTTATTTATTTATTTATTTATTTATTTATTTATTTATTTATTTATTTATTTATTTATTTATTTATTTATTTATTGTAAATATGCATATAAAAAGGTCTCTAGATTTAGTTTGAACTTGGTTATTATTTTAGGAAATGAGTGTTATTTACTTAGGGTGTATTTGTTGTATATTATGTTTTATTGAATCATATTTAATTGGGAAAATAACCTGTTGATGATAAATAAATCTATTATATTCTGTTCTATTCTATTCTAATGACTGATAGATTCTATGAAATGAGAATGGAGTGTGTTGCTGGAATGAAAGATGACATGGAAAACCGAAGTAGCCTGAGAAAACCATGTCCCACCTCCGCTTTGTCCAGCACAGATCTCACATGGAGTGATTGGATTTGAACCACGGTATCCATCGGTGAGAGGCCGACGCGCTGCTGTCTGAGCCACGGAGGCTCATATAGTGGAATGTGGAATTAAAATATGGAGAAAAGTAAGACAATAGTGATGACAAGAGGTAATAGTGAAGGAAGAGGGAATATTGAAATAAATGGAAGACAATTAGAAGTTCTGAAAAGCTTCAAATATTTGGGGAGTAAACTTGAAGAAGATGGGAAAATAAGTGAAGAAACTTGGAAAGAGAATCCAGTTAGCCGAAGGGATTTTACAAATATATGAGAGGTATAGTGTGGAACTGGGACATCACAGAGTAATGCAAGAAAATTTGAATGTTTGACATACGCGGTGGGCACATGAAGAACAACAAAATGTGATGAATGCAGAATTCACGTAGCCCGAGATGAAATTCCATAGAGGAATAACTGGGAAGACGTGAAGGGATAAAATTAGAAACGTAGAAATCGTAGGATCTGATTCCCTAAACTGCAAGATAATATAGACCAGTACACTGAAATGGTATGGACATATGATGAGAATGGAGGAGGATTATTGATGTGACAGAGGCATATAAATATAGCTGTCCTGAAAATCGGATGCTATGCACAGGGGGTCCTACTGTCTCGGACATTTGTAAACTATTCCCTTACTAGTTTGATGGTGAGTGAAATATCGGAAGTTTTGGAGGAAGTACTGACATTTGGAGAGGAGCAGCACATCAAACCTCCTGATGACGGGTGAGAAACGGTTGACGACAATGGACGGATCAGTATGAGGGTAATCTAAATTATATTGGTAGAAACCTACTTTTAAGTAAATGTGAAGGGCAAATTGCTTCAACCAAATATGGAAAAGGGAAGGCTAGGTCCAGTGGTAGTTTTAATTATTACTGAAAGTGTACCGATGGAACTGAAAAACCAGAAAACCATGCAGAAGGAAGCCGTCATTCAAAAATAGTCATACATAATATTGGGCCAGTACCCCTGTTTCCAATATCCCTGGTAGAAAATTCAAAAGCATTAGTAGGTCATACTGTAACCCAAAATAAGCAACTCCAAAGTGGACAAGATCACAGTCTACATCTCATTTTATGACTGACTGTTTCCCTGTCTCCCCCTCACCCCCACCTCCCAATCAAATGATGTGCAAAATTGTGAAATTCTGCTAGACTTCTTTCTCTGCCGGTGGCTATAGGATACCTTTCCACCTTTCCAAGTGTATACAGCAATGTAAAATGAAAGGCTGAAGTAATTTGGACTTGGAGGAAGTGTAGTCCTACCTCTCATTGATGCAGGTGGAACTGAATCAAACATGGGGAATACAAAATTCTTTGACAACTACTTTACATTCCTTAAATTGGTAAGACATCTGGCTTCAAAGGAATAAGTGCAACAGGGATATTTCAAGAAAACCAGACAGAGAAGTGCCCCCTTCAAAGAAAGGCAGACAAGAAAAAGGAGGGGATCGTATGGCTGCAGTTTTGGTGGTGCATTGCTGGTGCACTGGAATGACAGTGTTGTCTCTGCTGGTACGAACTACAAACACATAGAGATAAGCGGTGTATCAAGATGGTCTAGCGTAAAAAAGTATGCAAAGTGTCTGTACCACAGTGAAAGCTGTTTAAGTCTTATAGTGGCATCCAAAGAGTGGATCAGCTTGACCAGTTTGGATTTCACCTGAAATGCTTCTGTGGATATCATAATAAGTAAATATATAACTGTAAATAGCGTATACACTATTGTGATAAGCCTTTAGTAGAAATTGTAGATCTACTTTACAGTGTAAATTGGATAAGATAATCCACCTCTCTAACACTACCTTGCTTGCAACATTATTGCACAATATAATGTTGAGTAACTAGTGGTGTTGTACTCGCCTGAGTGCATAGAGTCCGATATATCGGACGGCCTGTGTAAATAAAACCATCACTTGTATGAACTTTTTGATTGTTGGAACGTGTTTCTGCAATTATTACGAGTGGAAAGTGTAGATAAGTGGAAATAAATTGCAACAAATTAACTTTATGCACTAATGGATTATTAACATGGTTGTGTGTAAAGAGTGAAACACGAAGAGAAAACTTATGCAAGATACAAAGCTAATACAACCTGTGGTATAAAGGGTCAGAATGGAAGAAATAGGCTACCAAAAAACACGGCGTGAGGTATACATCAGACGTTTAGATCCAGAGGTTTTGGTGTTATTCAGCTCTGTAGTTGTAATTTGACATAGATAATGCAAATTTTCAACGAAGGTTTTCTTGACTGTCCACAACGTGCAGACCACTCCCTAAACTCCCGCCAAAGTGCCCGTAAAAAAGAATAGTGGCATTAAAATTTAGATAGGATAGTCTTAATGTCTCTCACCTCAAGGTACAGCAGCAAAGTGATGGAGAGAGAAAGTTCTCATGCCTCAACAAGGTCCTGTGCTCATTGCGGTCTCTATTCCATCTGCCGAAATAGGCAGGGTGGCGAGAATATATAGGCGGAGGGATGATTCTGGATGATTCTAGAAAGTATAAGCCTGACAAACAGCTGAGCCGATGACGTATGATGACAGCAAAGGAAACAGATGACCATTCAATATGCCGACCAGTCAAATTTCAGTGGGAGGGAGTGGAGGGATAAACCTCGAAACATACGCAGTATAGACATGAATAGGTAAGTTTTAAAAACAAAACCTGTGAAGTCTATATGTAGAGCACACTAAGTAGGATGGAACAGATGGTAGATGAAAGTGCTCAAATACACTTGCTTTGTGTTGGGAGATTTACCCATTACTTCAGCTTCTCTGAAAGCCATTAATGTAATTTGTAGGAGCATAAACCAACACCATCATTAAAATAAGAATTATTATTATTATTATTATAATGGTTATAGTGTCCGCCATGCCAACTTGCTACTGGCCGAGCTCGTTACCCATCGCCCCACCCCCCTTACGCTCGACCGCGCCAATCGCGAGCAACACTTAAGCGCTGGGCCAGCCCTTCTCTCTTCTATCCGTGGTCGCGCCGCACGGGACGACGGAAATTACTTGACTATTAATCTGGAGTCTTCTATCTCGCGAGGTTCCTGGATACATCTAGCATTCGGACTGTTCTGAAGGCCCAGAGCAGGTATATAAGAGAGGAACGACCTGCCTGGAGTTGGTGAGAAATGGAGTTAGTGAGTAAGAGTGAGTGAGAGAGCGAGATTGAGTTCACTGGAGCGTAGTTAGTGATGGCCTGGGAGAGTGCAGCCTGATGGAGCATCTGCCTGTTGCAGCCGAGGGCTCGTTCCTGTTTCCCTGATGTTGTGTGTGTGTGTGTGTGTGTGTGTGTGTGTGTGTGTGTGTGTGTGTGTGTGTGTGTGTGTGTGTGTGTGTGTGTGTGTGTGTGTGTGTGTGTGTGTGTGTGTGTGTGTGTGTGTGTGTGTGTGTGTGTGTGTGTGTGTGTGTGTGTGTGTGTGTGTGTGTGTGTGTGTGTGTGTGTGTGTGTGTGTGTGTGTGTGTGTGTGTGTCTCTCTCTCTCTCTCTGTCTCTCTCTCTCTCTCTCCCCCTTGTGGCTGGCTGCTGGAGAAGAACCTTGGGTGTTCTGAAGGGAACACTGGGTGATGACGTGTGTAGACTGCGAACGGGGTTCGACGGATTGAGTGAACAACGGATACTATCCCGACCTGCGAGACTGACGTGCAGGCTGGGGACCGTGACAGGGCTAACGAGTGTGACTGAGTGGCTGAGAGAGAGTACTGTAAATAATCAATGACACACACACTCACTCTCACTCTCTCTCTCTCTCTCTCTCTCTGTCCTCATTTATTTACCCCGCCAATACGTTACATTATTATTATTAGCCTATGATGCATATCATTATCCAAAGGCTTTGCCGTGTCGCTGCAACCATTGATCTCTTCTCTCTGCGATCCTTTTCATCTCGCCACAACCTTGGCATCCCATCATGTCAACTACCTCAACAACAATCTTCTTCCTTGGTTTCACTCTGCCTTTCTTTCCCATCACCTTGCCTTCGAACAAGTTATGATGCATACAAGACAGTAAAATAAAATAAAATATACACTTTACAGCATTAGGACCAAAAGGAAAATAACTTTAAATATGGATTGGTAGATGTGTAATTCATTCAGTTGGTTTTGGATTGGCTGCAAAACAAGGCCTGTCTATCCAGCCCCACTTATGTAAGGTTGCACTGGTTTGGGCAGTGCCACATCGAATTCTGTTCAGTCATGATCAGATAGCCCAGGAGAGATGAAATCCAGTTAGTTTTATGGTGGGGTCATCTATTTCAATCAGACCACAAGGTGGAGATTTAGACCACCCATCCTTCCATATATTTTGGGGATCAAACCGAGTTGAAGTAAGTTGTATAGCTGTCCGGTACGCTGGTTTTCGTGGTTTCAACCTGGATGTAGTGATGTCTTGGTGGATTGGGAGAACATCATTCTTCATTATTCTACGCCACAGACGGACGAGAGCTTGCTGTCTCCTGACTTGAGAGCAAAAAATATTCCTCAGTACAGGTAGCCACTGAGATGGAGTGCAGTGATGAGTGCCAGAGATTATCCTCATTGTCAGGCAGAGTTGGATTTCTATCAGTTGGCAATGAGAGCTTTTCAACCATATTCCTGCACAGTATTCAGCTGGTGAGTATACGACAGCCAAAGCAGTAGTCCTGAGAGTGTGGGCATCAGCACCCCATTATGTTCCAACTAACCTACCGAATAGGTTATTATGGCATTTTAGTTTTGTAACCATTTTTTCAATGTAATGGCTGTAAGTCGGTGCTCTGTCCAATATCACTCCTAAGTACTTAGGGCAGCTGTTGTATTTCAAATATTGGTTCCTGAACATCACTGTAGGTTGGTATTTTACCTGCAAGTTGCTAAGGTGAAATGTGGTTACCTCAGGTTTAGAAGGACTTGGTCGAAGACGCCACTTTCTGAAATAAACTCCAGCTTCGGAAGGTCTTCATTCAAAATGTTCTCTGCTTCTTCAAAGGAGGCACTCTGGACTGTAAGATTTATATCGTCTGCATAGATGAACTTATGGGATACCGTTTCTGGCATATAGTGAATGTACAAACTGGCAGACAAAGAAGAATATAGTGAAATCTACAGTAATTTATATGTATATAAAATTTGCTTTACATTGCACCGACACAGATAGGTCTTACGGCAATGATGAGATAGAAAAGGGGTAGGAGTGAGAAGGAAGTGGCCATGGCCTTACTAAAGGTACAGCCCCTGCTTTTGCCTAACGTAAAAATGGGAAACCACAGAAAATCATTTTCCGGGCTGCCAAGGGTAGGGATTTGAAACCACTATCTCAGTGCAAGCTCACAGCTGCATGACCCTAACTGTATGGTGAATTTGCTCAGTCTAAAATAACTATGTTTACGCTGATGTTGTTATAATTTTTTAGAGCAGTTTATACATTGTATTTATATGTTTATAGTCAACATGGTATATTCTGGAATTCAAATACGTATAATTTTTTTTGCTATTTGTTTTATGTCGCACCAACGCAGATAGGTCTTATGGCGACCATGGGATAGGAAAGGCCCAAGAATGGGAAGGAAGCGGTCGTGGCCTTAATTAAGGAACAGCCCCAGCATTTGCCTGGTGTGAAAATGGGAAACCACGAAAAACCATCTTCAGGGCTGCCGACAGTGGGGTTCAAACCCACTCTCTCTCAGATGCAAGCTCACAGCTGCACGCTCCTAACCGCACGGCTAACTCACCCGGTCAAATATGTATTGTACATACTATTAAGTCATACATGTTAGTAGGAAGAATACTTTATTAACCTTATCCTATGTTATACTAACCATATCAGTAGTATATATTTCCCTGATGAATATTTTGTACTTTTTTTCTCCAGCAAGATCACACTACCACTGTAACATCAAAATCAAATCAAATCTTTTTATTTGCAAAAGATGTGTCTACCTTGGTGGCAAATGGTACACTAAAATACATTATTGTCAAGCACTAAATATTAAATTAAAAGAGAGAAAAATTTTCCTATAATACAATATTATACAATTAACAATTTTTTCTATTAAACACACACCTCATCCTTAATAAATTTATATTGTTTACAAAATTCTACTAATAATATCTCCTGTACTTACATAACTCCGATACAGTATGTGGAATTACTTCAAATAATCCTGAACAACTGGTATAAGATTAAACTTTACATTGCATTTATTTATTTATTTACCCATTCTGGAACCTAAGTAGCATAACGACCTGCTGCGTCTTAACCAGAGCCCCTTTTACCACCACTTTTCAGAGTTCCTGAAGGGCCTTCACAGCTACTGTAGCGGTTCCAGGACCCTCGAAGTCCCCACTGTACTTCACCCCTACAGGCAGTCCCCTACTTTGGCTGTCCAAACTCCTTAGACCAGGGGATGGAATTAATTTATTCACACACATTTTTTATTTACATTAACCTGCACTGGTCGAATGCCCTCTAACATTTCATTTATTTTCTCTGTTGCTGTTTATTCTCTTCTTGAATATCTGTACAGATTTTGGAAAAGGATCAAACACTACCCCTGGTAAACTGTTCCACTCCTTCACACCCTTCCCAATGAATGAAAATTTACCCCAATCGCTTCTGCTAAAATTCCTTCTAATTTTATATTTGTGGTCAGTCCTGCCGATATAATTATTTTCCAACTGAAGCCTCTCACGGATATCTCCCCATGCTGCTTCTCCTGTATAGGCTCTATATAAACCTATAAGTCTAGTTTTCTCCCTTCTCTTACTTAAAGTTTCCCACCCTAGTTTCTTTAACATTTCTGACACACTACTCTTTCTCCTGAAATACCCTGTTACAAATCTTGCTGCTTTCCTCTGCACACTATGTATTTCTTTTATTAGGTATTCTTGGTGAGGATCCCAAGCACTGTTTGCATATTCCAATAATGGACGAACCATACTTAAGTAACTTTTCTCTTTTAATTCTTTGTTGCATCCTTTAAGTAGCCTCATTATGACATATAACGATCTGTATGCTTTCCCAACACTGTCATCCACATGACCCTTCCAGTGCAAATTACTTTCAAATCTTACACCTAAGTATTTGCACTTGCGATCTTTTGGGATAACTACCCCATCCAAAGTATATTCAAATTCAGTTTTAAAACTCCTGTTTGTAAATGTTGTAACAGTTGATTTGCCTCCATTAACCATCATATTATTCTCTTCAACCCATTGTTGGATACTCTCAAGGTCCCTTTGTAATTCTGAACAATCCTCAATGTTGTTTATTTCCCTATAAACAATTATGTCATCTGCATACAATCTTATTTTTGATGATATATTGTTCCCTAAATCATTTACGTATATTAAGAAAAGTAACGGACCGATTATACTACCCTGTGCAATTCCCTTCCAAACTTTCTCTTCTTGCGATACGTTAATTCCTACTTTGACTTTCTGAACCCTTGAATTTAGAAATGTTTTTACCCAACGTGTAACCCTTACATCCAATCCTACTCCCTCCAATTTCTTTAATAATATTCCATGTTCCACTCTATCAAAGGCTTTGGAAAGATCTATGGCTATGCAATCTAACTGGCCTCCTGAATCTAACTGATCTGATATGTCCTGCTGAAATCCCACCAGTTGTGCCTCACAAGAAAATTTCTTTCTAAATCCATACTGGCTCCTCATGAACCAATTTTTATCATCACCCTTTCCTTTATAAATTGGTATTATTATAGATTCCTTCCATTCCTTTGGTATTACACTATTATTTATGGCATAGTCAAAGAGAAATCTTAAATAAGGCACTATGTACCACCCCATTGTCTTTATCACCTCCCCAGTAATTTGATCACTTCCTGCTGCTTTTCCTTGCTGAAGCAGTTGGATTTCTCTGAAAATATCTTCATTTGTGAACGAGAAGCTTCTTGTTTCCCTCTGTGTCTGTCCCTCTGTAACTTCTGTTTCAGTTTCCAACTCCTGATAATCATCTACTGAATCTCTAAATTCCCTACTAAAGAGGTTTGCTTTCTCAGTATCTGTTAAATAGTGTTCACCCCCTTCTCCCACCATTGTAGGAATTTGGATTCCTTTTCCTTTTTGATTCCTGATATATGAATACAGCTTTTTCCGTTTCCCTTTGTGGTCATTACGCTCTTGAAGAATGCCATTCATATATTTCTCTTTTACTTCCTTTTTCACTCTATTCAGTTCCCTCATTAGCTGTTTTCTACTTTCTCTACTCTCCCTACCTTCTTTGATTTTCCTGTTTACTATTCTACATTTTCTTTTTAATTTCCTTATTTCCCTTGTATAATAAACAGGGTCTGAGGTCATTTTACCCTTCTTAACAGGTACAAATCTCTTCTCTCCTTCCCAAGCGATTCCTTTGAATTTAGTCCAAAGTGTATCCACATTACTCCCTGCACTTATCCAACAACTGAATTGTGATTTAAGGTAAGTTCCAAATTCATCAACTTCAGTTTTTCTGTAAAATTTCTTGTCTTGTGTAACCCTCTTGTTAAGCCTTTTTGGTACGAGTCCTACATCCATTATTACAGCCTTATGGTCTCCTATTCTGTCAATTACCTCAGTTTTATCAACAATTTCCCATGGTTTAACCAAGAATACATGTAGTAAGTTATTGAGACGAGTCGATTCTTGTATTACTTGTGTAAATCCTCCCTCCCAAATTTACTTATTTGCCAGTTTCTGTTCATGGGCTTCACTTGCAGCTCCATTCCATTCAACTTCAGGCAAATTTAGATCTCCCCCAATTATTACCATATCATTATTATTGTTTTTATGAGTATAATCTATTATTTTCTCAAATATTTCCATGTCTCTTTCCTCTCTTCCAGGCCTGTATGTTCCTATAATTCCCACCTCCTTCATATTATCACAAACTAATTTTATCCCTAATATTTCATCCCTTTCATCGGTAAACCATTCATGTGAACAATAAGTTTCCTTCACCAGAATAAACACCCCCCCCACCCCTCCCTTTTTATCTCCTCGGTCTCTATGATAGACTGTGTACCCTTCTGGAAATACTTCTCTATTACCCACCCCTTCTCTCAACCATGATTCCACTCCTATCACCGCATCAGTCTCATAAGATTCCATCAGTGTACCGAATTTTAATTGTTTATTTACTACACTTTGACAGTTTACCAAGAGCAATCTCAGACCCCCTTCCTCCCTAAAACTTGACTGTTGCAATTGGGTAACTTGAAATTCCTTACTTTCCTGAGTTTCATTTTCTAGTTGACTGAGCCAGCTTGAAGTAGAGCTGGCTCTTTCTACTAGTTTTCCTGGTCAGTATTATAACTCAAGGGAGTAGACCAATATTTGCTATCTTTTGTTTACCTGAATTGTTCAAATGAGGCCATGTTTTGTATAACAGTATCCCTCAAAACTGCTGCATTCAATAACCTGAGTATTCCGAAAATGTTTACAAATTTTCACAATATCTGTATTGACCTTGTCCACTTCAATGTTCACACAGTAGTCTCTACTCAAATCATGCCTGTGGGGCACGTTCACTACGAAGACGTTAGTGAGGGTCAGCTTCCCTAGTGTATGTTTAAGTTGTAATCTTACATTCTTGGCGTCATCATGAGCTACGTCATTCGTCCCACCAATGATAAGCAGTGCATCGCCGCTCCCGAAGATCCTAGTTGCTTTTTCTACGTTTTCCAGGACACTGCTGATAGAAGCTCCTGGATATATTTCTCCGGTTGCATTTAGTCTGTAGCACATGCCTCCAACTTTTGCTTCACATAGCTTACTGCAGTATCCAGTGCATTTATTCCTTTCCCGTGAGAAATCCTTGGTTTTTTCTTCTTCATTTTTGTTCAGAAAGCTAACACCTTTGCTGTCCGTTTGAAACTGTTGATCTTGTTCACACTAATCACTGACAGCTTCGGTCATAGTGCTTTTACAACTTGGAATGCATTGGATTAAAACCACCCGAAATTGACGGTTGTCCTCGGTCAACATGTTCATGACTTTCTCACTGCCTTGGATTTTATTTCTTACCTAGGGAAAGCCACATATTGTTGATTTTTATTACCTAGTCAGTCATATTTCTACAGTTATTGATTTCCTGTATCAAAGATGGAAGTAAGTTTCTGACAAGATGTTATTTTTAATGACTCTTGTACACCCTCGTCCATTGGTTAGCTTAACGAAGTAACATTAAGCGGTAGAGATGGGAGTTACATATCGTAAACATGGTAATGTATCCTATTCCTTCAGAGTAAGCTGTTCCAGAAATATTAGGTTCCACCGGTGACCCTAATACAAAATTAACTGTCTCAGCGAAACCAAGGCGAGGTGGGGAGTTTCTGATTGGCTAGCGGATATTAAGAAGCATAGCAGCACGCTTGAGCGCACACTTCTGCGCATGTGCGAGCGATAATTTTTGTAGCAGTTTAAAGGCAGTATTGATATTCCTAACCTGATACTTGTTGGCCGGATACAGGTATTCTGTAGTTATGTTAAGTGCTTAGTATTAGGCTTGCAGGTGGTAATACATACAGTGGCGTAGTTGCTCAAAACTGTTAAGCGTGATCTTCCCACTTTGCATTACGTGTTTCACTCTGTTTTGTGGACAATGAGTAAAATACCTGATTCGATTTATGTGGACAAAAACTCAATTATAGGGAAACTGATTCACATTTGAAGAAACACGTTGAAAAAAAGTATCGAATAATAATGCTAAAAATAGATCATTTTTAAAAATCTGAAATTTCTACCGGCTCATGTAGTTCAGATAATGTGCATGGCACTCAAAGATCAGGTCAGGAAAAGCCATCACAGTGCCTTCACGTGTATCTGTCCCTCCTGCAACTTCCACCTGTGGGTCAGTGCAGCAACAGTTGCTATTATAATTTTTACCAGTACAAAAGAAAAGGGGTGATATACAGATAAAGATGCTAGATAAGCCACTTACACAGTTGTTTATTGCATATTTCCAACCTTTTTCTATGGCAGAAGATGAAGATATTTGAGCCATTTATACTGGATTTACCGAGCAACTTGACTACGTGGTTTGAGTTACGTAGCTGTTAGCTTTTATTCAGGATATGGTAGGTTCGAACCCCATTGTTGACAGGCCTGAAGATGGTTTTCTGTGGTTTCCCTTTTTCCCACCAAACAAATGCCGGGGCTGCTTCGTAGTTAAGGCCAGTGTCACTTCATTCTTAGTCCTGCTAGGTAGCTCTGTGTATTCCTAGGTATCCAAGGATCTGTAGTTAATTAAATATATAGTATGACACGACGCATTTTATAAATGGAGGTTTCGAAGGATTAGTTCTCCGGATGTAAATGGGTAATTGCAAACAATTTATAGGAATAGTTAAGAATGTGAGTGACGAGCTGGTGAAAGGGACAGTGGGAGAGAAGAAAGAGAGATAGAGAGATAAAATACTGTTATTTGCACATAGAAACTATGGTTCTAACCAATGCATTCCAAGTTGTAAAAGCACTATGACCGAAGCTGTCAGTGGTTGGTGTGACCAAGATCAACAGTTTCAAACGGACAGCAAAGATGTTAGCTTTCTGAATAAAAATGAAGAAGAAGAAACCAAGGACTTCTCACGGGAAAGGAATAAATGCACTGGATACTGCAGTAAGCTACATGAAGCAACAGTTGGAGGCGTGTGCTACAGACTAAATGATGCTACAATGGTAGTGTGATCTTGCTGGAGGAAAAAAGTACAAAATATTCATCAGGGAAATATATACTACTGATATGGTTAGTATAACATAGGATAAGGTTAATAAAGTATTAGACCAGTTTGCGTTGGTGCAAAGTAAAAAAAAAAAAAAAAAGTACTGTATTAAGAACTCTGCTTACTTTCTTCCCGATAGGACTATTTCCCCATCCGGCATTCCGGCTGTATATGAAGAGTGTACGACACTTGTTCGTCAGCATATTTCATAATGTCGTGTCCCACTATATATGTAATTAACTACAGATCCTTGGATATCTAGGAATACACAGAGCTACCTAGCAGTCACGACACATTTTTTTAAAATGGAGGCTTCGAAGGATTAGTTCTCCGGATGTAAATGGGTAATTGTAAACAATTTATAGGAATAGTTAGGAATGTGAGTGACGAGCTGGTGAAAGGGTCAGTGGGAGAGAAGAAAGAGAGATAGAGAGATAAAGTACTGTTATTTGCACACTTTCTAAGGTGGGGTAGGTACTGCAAGAAGCAGCTGGTGGTAAACGATTCTTCCTCCCAGAAGCTGACCTGCAACTTGTATCATGTTACTTTTATATCCTAATATTTCAAGCTAATACTAAAGTGTAACAGTTATACAGGAACACGATACTGGAAAGTAACAGTTTGTCCCATCCCTATTAGGCAGGAGAAACAAAACTCTGATATTTCCACTTCAAAGTTATTCATTTAGATGTGGTGAGATGTCAGATTCTAGAAGTGCTTTTCTTGGCATTTTGGTTGAAGTTGGAAAGTTTTTGATAGCTGGAACAAAGGGTGCAAATAAAGTGTTTGAAGGTATCATTAGACATCCAGGCAGCCTTCTGGTGAGAGTAATGAACTTATTGAGCAATGACAGAAATATTTTAATTTTGTAGGGTTATCTACCAAAAGTTGGCTGTTTTGCATTGAGGATCCTTGTAACATTACTGCATGTGAGAATTGTTACCATTTCCTAATATTTGTATCCAGGTGTAATCTTCTTGGCATTGACCACAAGAGTCTTGCATAATAACATCTTTTAGTAGACTTTTTTATCGTTCAGTAAGAAATAATGCTTGGACATTTTAAAATTCAAGTCTCTTTAGATTTTGCCAGAAGTTTTCCTTCACAGGTGTTAAACCACCTAATGCTGCTGCTGCAAGTTGTTTTTTCTTTTCAGCAATGAAGCCATCGTAACACTGGCTGGAATATCGGAGCCCCTTCATTCAGTTCCCTTTGAAAATTTATGTCCTGGTTTTGAGTGAATGAAAGAATTTGTGCTTCAATTAAAGTTTCATATTCAACCGATTACCAGGCTGAGTGGCTCAGACGGTTGAGGTGCTGGCCTTCTGACCCCAATTTGGCAGGTTCAATCCTGACTCAGTCCGGTGGTATTTGAAGGTGCTCAAATATGTCGGCCTCATGTAAGTAGATTTACTGGCACTTTAAAGAACTCCTGTGGGACAAGTTTCTGGCACCTTGGCATCTTCGATAACCATAAAAATAGTTAAGCCAATAAGATATTATCATACTTGACCTCTCCATTTTTTTCTATTAAAATTCTCTCATTTATTAATCTGGATGAACAGTTCTATTCAATTTCTTGCTGCTTCTTTTCCAACGCCATAGCCTGAAGAGGACAAATTGGGGCAAATATTTGTTTATAAGAAGGGGACAGACAGACACAGACATTGAGAGATGATACGCAGGGCAGACATTGAGAGATGATACGCAGGGCAGCAAGAAATTACTGTATGCTATCTTAAGAAACAAAAAGAGAGATCAAGTAAACACCAGATTTGTGAAGGATGAAGGTGGCATAATTTTAACAAAGCCAGAAGAAATAAGAAATAGATGGAGAGAGTATTTTCATAAGCTGCTGAACATAAGAACGGATGACAGTCATTCAATGGACGACCAGGAAAGGCAATTAGTTGACGAAGAAATGGATAAAGAAATTACAATGAATGAAATTGAAATGGCAGTAAGAAAGATGAAGAATGGAAAAACTGCTGGAATAGATGAAATTTCAGTGGAGGTGATAAAGGCAGCTGGAGCTGTAGGCCTGCAGTGGACATATCGGGTTCTCAGGAATGTCTGGGAGAATAAGGAGGTCCCTGAGGATTGGCAAAAAGGAATAATCATTCCAATTTTCAAGAAAGGTGATAAGAAAGTTTTGAAGAACTACAGGGGAATTACTCTAATATCCCATGTTGCTAAGATAATAGAAATAATACTGGAAAGTAGAATAAGGTTGAGGGTTGAGAAGCAGATACAGGAAAATCAGTTTGGTTTCAGAAGTGGAAGGTCAACAATAGAACCCATTTTCATTATGCGACAACTAATGGAAAAGCATTGGGAGTACGGGAATGATATGGTGATGACATTCATTGATATTGAAAAGGCATATGACAGTGTCCCTAGGACGAAAGTTTGGGACAGTCTGGTGCAAAAAGGAATTGGACAGGGATTAATAAAAATGATCATGGCATTGTATAAGGAATGTTGTACTTGCGTGCAAACACAAGTTGGCAGGACAAGTTGGTTCAAAATAACTAGTGGGCTGAGACAGGGAAGTGTTCTATCACCAATCCTGTTTACAATAGTAATGGATGACATCATGAGAACGGCAAAAGCAGCATATAGAGGAAGAGAAATGAACATGATGTTATTTGCAGATGATATTGTGATTTGGGGAGAAGACGACAGGAAGGTTCAAGAACAGTTGAATGTGGTGAATGGGAAGATTGAAGAATGTGGATTGAAAATAAGTGTAGAAAAGAGTAAAACTCTTGTTATGACTAGAGGGGAGAAAAAAGGGAAAGGTCAGATTAGACTTGCAGACAAGCCCCTGGAAGTAGTGGAAACGTTTAAATACCTGGGGAGTGAATTAATGGAGAATGCTCGACTGGATGCTGAGATTAGTAAAAGGATTCAAGCTGGAAGTTGTTTCTATCCTAGTGTAAGAAATATGTTATGGGGCAAAGATGTGCCAATGGAAGCAAAGGATACTATGTACAAGATGTATTACGTACCCATAACAACGTACGGAGCAGAAACTTGGACAATGACAAAGAAGGATGAGAGTCGAATACAGGCAGCCGAAATGAAATTCTTGAGGAGTATGATACAGAAGAGTAGAAGAGACAAAATAAGGAATGAGAAAATCCGGGAAGAAATTGGAGTGGAAAAAATGAATGATAGAATAGAGAAGAGCCGACTAAGATGGTTTGGGCACATAAAGCGAATGAGCGACGAAAGAATGCCAAAAAAGGTGATGGAAATGCAAATCCAAGGAAGGAGAGGCTCTGGACGACCACGATTGAGATGGAAGGATACCATCCAACGCAGCATTATAGAAAGAAACCTGGACTGGGACACAGTGTTGGAGGAGGAGTGGTGGAAAGACCGAAGAAAGTGGAGAGGAACCATATTTGCCCCTACCCGGCTACAGCTGGATGAAGGGAAAAGATGTAGATAATGATGATGATGATGATGATGATGATGATGAAGGGGAGTTACGGATTATAATAACTTACCAAGGGGGTGTTCATAAATTTCCAATTTCTTTGAAATCATTTACGAAAAGCTAGGAAATCGTCACCTGGGCGACTGCCCTAAATGGAGATCAGTTGTGATTGATTGATCCAGCAGTTTTTAAAAGCCTCACCTTTGTCCAGCTTCTTTAATGTGTTTGTCTGCTGGAAACGCCCACCTTTTTTTCATTTACTCACCATATCTGTAAGAGAGAGAGAAACACATACCAGAGAGTACAACCTTAAGAGGTGATTAAAGTGAAAATATTCATACGTATTCTAACAAATAATCCAAAGAAGTGAGGCTGTGTATTGTTGCTCTTGTGCCAGCTGCCAGAAGGCTTCATGATGCATTGTTGTTGGCAGTGTACGGCAGTAGCAAGAACTATATAAATCGAAGTAGAGAGCTTGGCTGAGTAGCTCAGACAGTAGAGCGCTGGCCTACTGAGCACAACTTAGCAGATTCGATCCTGACTCAATCCAGTCGCATGTGAAGGTGCTCATATAGGTAGATTTGCTGGCACATTAAAGAACTCCTTGCAGGAAGGAAGTCTGGCACCTCGGCATCTCCGAAGAATGTAGAAGTAACAACTTGTGAAAATTTGGATTATATAATTCCACCTTTACAATACTGCAAGTGTCTTTATTAAATTGACTACATTAAATAACATTCATGATACATGTTTCGTCCTCTTATGGGACATCTTCAGTCACAAATACAAAACATTAAAAATAAGGCGAGGACACGTTGAATTGAGTAGATAGAAAGTCTTAGTATCATGTGACGCGGCGTGGTGGCGTCTTGTCAATCAATATTAAAATGGTGAGGCGTGAACATGATGTGAAACATGAAGTCCAATAAAATCATAAGTTAAAAATGTTGTTCAAAACGTCGAATTGTCAATTGTAAAACACAGTAAGTGGCTGTGCGAATAAAATTATGTGCCTATTGTACAAAAACAGTGTTGAGGTGATGCCACATTACAACAGCTTTCTTGATTAGGAGGTGGAGTTATACTGGTGATACAAGTTGAAACTGATAGTGTGTTGACAATAGGGGCCTAAAAAGAAAAAGATATATGAATGAACTAAAGAAATAAAATTCAATTGAAATGTAAACTAAGTGCCCATCCAGTCACTCACCTCCTTGCCCGTCCTACATCGACCACTCCACCTCAAGTGCTAAAGCTAACTGAGTGACGTCCTTGAAGGTTGTTGAGGACTGACCGTGAGGGGAGGTTGAGGGGAGTTTGATGTAAGGGGAGAGGCGTGAGGTAAAGCATTACTCACGCGCCTTTGTGAAAAGAATTTCTTGATTAACTCCTCGACAAGTATATTAATGTCCTCCGATATCTCATTAAGATTATAAATCGGGTTGCATTTTTTATCAATATTTATAAAAATGTTTTCTAAAATATTCAATAGATTACCTTTCTTACATAAATGGAGAATTTGAAGGTCTTGTTGTATGCCCGTGAATGAATGATTAGTATCGTCCATATGAGAACCGAATGCTGAGAATCTGCCGTACTTTGACGCATTAACATGTTCACCATACCTTATATTAAAATTGCGGCGTGTTTGCCCGATATAACTGGCGGAACACTGCTGGCACTTTAATTTGTAAACACCTGATTTCTGAAATTTGCTACTGCCGCTGTTGATAGTGTGTTGATTGAAGAAAAGATGAGCGTTGTTATTGGTTGTTTTAAAAGAAACTTTCATATTAAGTTTCTTGAAAACATTCGTGATATCGTATATTTTATTGTGACTATAGGTAAAAAGGGCGTAACTATCTTCTTTCTTTTTGGTATCCTTAGTTAATGTGGAAACTGATTTTTTTCTCAATTTTGCTAATAATTTTATCCACAAATTGCCTGTTGAACCCGTTTCCTTTTGCTATAAAATAAATAGTATCCAACTCATTTTTACGATCTGCTTCTGACATGGGTATATTATAAGCTCTATAAATCATACTGTAAAAGGAAGCTCTCTTATGTGCTGCAGGGTGTAGGGAATTTTGTCTAATTACGTTTGCCGTTTGAGTGGGTTTCCTGAATATTTTAAACCTAAGATTATTATTGACGTCAAAAATATGTTCTCGAATATTCCAGTATCAAAAACAATAACTCTTCTAAAGAATAATCTACTTAAATATAGTAATTTGAGTAGGCAAGAGATAGCCGATTTCATTAATATTTTGGAGTCCGTCATCGCTAATAATTACTTTACGTTCAACGGCCAAATATATAAACAGGAAGGTCTTCCTATGGGAGCCCCAGCTTTGGGAATTATGGCGGAAATTTATATGGATTTTCTTGAAAAGAGCAAAATTAACAACATTAAAGGTATAATAAGCTGGTTGAGATACGTGGATGATACGTTTGCTATAATAGACCGTAGCATTACTAATGGACTGGAGGTATTAGAACAATTAAACAATATGGACTCGCAGATTAAATTTTCTTTCGAAAGTGAAAATAATAAAGCATTAAATTTTCTTGACATAACAATTATTAATGACTCTAATAATCTTAGGTTTAAAATATTCAGGAAACCCACTCAAATGGCAAACTTAATTAGACAAAATTCTGTACACCCTGCAGCACATAAGAGGGGTTCCTTTTACAGTATAATTTATAGAGCTTAAAATATACCCATGTCAGAAGCAGATCGTAAAAATGAGTTGGATACTATTTATTTTATAGTAAAAAGAAATGGGTTCAACAGGCAATTTGTGGATAAAATTATTAGCAAAATTGAGAAAAAAATCATTTTCCATATTAACTAAGGATACCAAAAAGAAAGAAGATAGTTACGCCCTTTTTACCTATAGTCACAATAAAATATACGATATCACGAATGTTTTCAAGAAACTTAATATGAAAGTTTCTTTTAAAACAACCAATAACAACGCTCATCTTTTCTTCAATCAACACACTATCAACAGCGGCAGTAGCAAATTTCAGAAATCAGGTGTTTACAAATTAAAGTGCCAGCAGTGTTCCACCAGTTATATCGGACAAACAGGCCGCAATTTTAATATAAGGTATGGTGAACATGTTAATGCGTCAAAGTACGGCAGATTCTCAGCATTCGGTTCTCATATGGACGATACTAATCATTCATTCACGGGCATACAACAAGACCTTCAAATTCTCCATTTATGTAAGAAAGGTAATCTATTGAATATTTTAGAAAACATTTTTATAAATACTGATCAAAAATGCAACCGATTTATAATCTTAATGAGATATCGGAGGACATTAATATACTTGTTGAGGAGTTAATCAAGAAATTCTTTTCACAAAGGCGCGTGAGTAATGCTTTACCTCACGCCTCTCCCCTTACATCAAACTCCCCTCAACCTCCCCTCACGGTCAGTCCTCAACAACCTTCAAGGACGTCACTCAGTTAGCTTTAGCACTTAAGGTGGAGTGGTCGATGTAGGACGGGCAAGGAGGTGAGTGACTGGATGGGCACTTAGTTTACATTTCAATTGAATTTTATTTCTTTAGTTCATTCATATATCTTTTTCTTTTTAGGCCCCTATTGTCAACACACTATCAGTTTCAACTTGTATCACCAGTATAACTCCACCTCCTAATCAAGAAAGCTGTTGTAATGTGGCATCACCTCAACACTGTTTTTGTACAATAGGCACATAATTTTATTTGCACAGCCACTTACTGTGTTTTACAATTGACAATTCGACGTTTTGAACAACATTTTTAACTTATGATTTTATTGGACTTCATGTTTTACATCATGTTCACGCCTCACCATTTTAATATTGATTGACAAGACGCCACCACGCCGCGTCACATGATACTAAGGCTTTCTATCTACTCAATTCAACGTGTCCTCGCCTTATTTTTAATGTTTTGTATTTGTGACTGAAGATGTCCCATAAGAGGACGAAACATGTATCATGAATGTTATTTAATGTAGTCTTTTTAATAAAGACACTTGCGGTATTGTAAAGGTGGAATTATATAATCCAAATTTTCACAAGTTGATACTTTGACAATACGGGCTCTAATATGAAGTTTATTACGTGTAATGTAGAAGTAGTTAGTGGTACGACAAAGTAATGAGATGGTTGTTGTTGTTGTTGTTGTTATTATTATTATTATTATTATTATTATTATTATTATTATTATTATTATTATTATAGTGATGTAAAGTTAATTTCTTCAGTACCGTAAATCCAATATATAAAGTATACACAGCACCTTCAGTCCTCGTGAAAAGTACAAATTCAGGCTCCCTGTCACAGACAGAATGTCTCATAATCGTGATGGTCAAAAGGACACTTTCCTTTTAAACACATTATGCAATAGTAAGAGAAGTCATTATTTATGCATCTCAACCTAATAAAATGAACCTTGGAGCTCCACAGCTATTTCTGTACACTACAAATAGGCATTACTACGCAGATCACAATTGGATGAAGTGTGGTCTGATCAACTCTTGGGCTTTTTGTCAGAAATTCAAGGATTCTCATTGTTAAAGGCCTCTGAAGTTTTCCCACAAACATAGACGTATATAATCTCAGTAAGATTATTTTTTAAAAAATTCTTGTAGCAGGAGTCCTTACAGAATGATGTTTAAGTGCGAAATGGGGACGAGACAACTATGTTCGTCCTTGTAGATGAACATTTATATGGAAAGGGAAGCTGACTTGTAAGACTCGGCATCTGCCATGGCTGCAAATTGAAAAGTTTGCTTCAGGTTTTGTTATATAATTTGTGAAGATCATGTGTTGCAAAAATATTGTAACAGTAAACTTACTTTCCTTCCTTCCTTCTTTCTTTCTTTCTTTCTTTCTTTCTTTCTTTCTTTCTTTCTTTCTTTGTTTCTGTCTTTTGCTCGTCCCAGGTAATTTTGGGGTTGCTGGAGCCACCCAGGCACATTTTTGTTTTGGCTGGGAGTCAAGGCCAGATGCACTTCCTGACATCACCATCATCATTGTACAGTTCCAGTTTCTCGAGTACTGTTAATGAGCCTCCTGCACTTCTTCCTGTCCATGTACAACTTGTCATGGAGAACATCATCCACTGTCCATCCCCTGGCAACTAGATCAGCCTTGATAATGTACATCCATCGGGTTTTAGGTCTTCCTGCAGATCTTTTCCTCTCTACCTGTCTTTCCAAATTTATTCTGGCTGTTCTTGTAGGCTCCATCCTCATCACATGCCCGTACCACCGTAATCTGGATGTGCCGATTCAGTCTAATAGGGATATCTTTATTCCAGCTTCTTTCCTCCCCTCCTCATTTCCTAACTTGTCCATCTTGGTCTTCTGGATGGTGGATCTAAGAAATTTCATCTCTGATGATTGCAGTCTTGATGAATCTCTCTTTGTGAGCGTGCACGCTTCAATACCATAGGTCATTATTGGTATGAAATAGCTGTTAAACATCATCGGTTTGGCCGGTTTTGGAATCATGTCATCCCATAAAAGTGTTCTTACTTGTTGGTAGAATTCGGATCCCTTTTGCATTCCTGAAACAATGTGATTTAATAATGTTTAGATGTTAATTCCCATAGGGAACCTGAAATATTTTTCCCGAATGAGTAATGAGTGGCCTCCACAGTATGCACTAGCCATGCGTCTTGGTAGGTGTGCTGTTTACCAGCTGATGAGCCGAACTTATTACACTGGGGCGAAACGCTGGCAACCTAGAATAAGTTAACTGGAAAATTCATAATGTCCAATAACGGACCAACCATATAGATATTACAGTGCGATTTTTCAAATGAGAATTTTAACTGGGTTAAATATCAGCCTTCTGCATACAGAGAAAACAGCTAAGCCACTGCACTAACCTTGCCTCTAACCACACTGTGACGAGAAATATTAAAACACTATTAAAAAAGACTATGTTACATGCTGTAAATGAATATCATGAAGCAAATACCAAAATTGATATTGTAATCTGCGGGATCTGCTCAAATTAAATGCAGTTATAATAGTATTAGATGTTAATGAAGGGCACCTTGCAAAAGGAAATGTTTAGCTGTGATTTTTTATTTCAGTAGCTGTTGTACCTGTTATTTACAGATCAATTTTTGTATAAATGCAACTGTAATGCCGTCTAGAGGAGATGAGTTTCAGCTTAAAAGATAGAGTGCACCTCAGCTAATAAAAATAGCTAATGTAATGTTATTGTCGTCGATATTTTTTTTTGCTAGGGGCTTTACGTCGCACCGACACAGATAGGTCTTATGGCGACGATGGGATAGGAAAGGCCTAGGAGTTGGAAGGAAACGGCCGTGGCCTTAATTAAGGTACAGCCCCAGCATTTGCCTGGTGTGAAAATGGGAAACCACGGAAAACCATCTTCAGGGCTGCCGATAGTGGGATTCGAACCTACTATCTCCCGGATGCAAGCTCACAGCCGCGCGCCTCTACGTGCACGGCCAACTCGCCCGGTGTCGATAATTTTTAGGGACTTAGGGCATTGTAGGCCATAGCATTTTCTTTGTTTCTTGCGGTTCGGTGGCATTAGTGCCTTTGAGGCCTAGGCTTCCAACTCTCTTCTTTATGGTGCCTTTCCTCCTCATTCTTTGATTTATAATTCCTTCACGTCTAGCCAGGCTGAGTGGCTCAAACAATTACGGCGCTGGCTTTCCGAGCCCAAGTTGGCAGGCTCAATCCTGGCTCAGTCCAGTGGTGTCTGAAGGTGCTTTAATAAGTCAGCCACATATCAATAGATTTACTGGCATGTAAAAACCTTCTGTGGGATAAAATTCTGGCATCTCGGCACCTTCAGAAACCATAAAAATAGTTGGTGGTGTCTAGACCATTATTATTATTATTATTATTATTATTATTATTATTATTATTATTATTATTATTATTATCCATAATTTCGGTGGTCATTTTCATTATTTTCCTGACCAGTAAGGGCTAATGATATTCAAGTTTTCAGTTTATAAAAGCAATCATGACAACCACTACCATCAGTAACTAGTTTGTTACAATGATAACTGAACACTATTTCCACATTGCCAAGGCATTTAGTCATAAAAAATTAAACTCTTATCTCCATTAAGTCATGTGGTAAAACTGAATCTGACATTTTAAGAAGAATTGAAAAATCCTTTTTTTTGTAATTGTTGTGTACACTTTTTAGATAGTATTAATGTTTCTGGAGATATTAGGGGTTTTGGAAGCATGATAATAGCGAATGTCTATTGTTATTCCTCGCACTGTAAAAATAATTGAAGCATAAAACATTTGAAATTATTTTGTGTACAACGTTTATACGTACCATTTTTTGATGCAGCTTATATTAATGGCCTGGCCCCATGGTGTAGGGGCGTACCTGCATCTTACCTGGAGGCCCCAGGTTCGATTCTCGGCCAGGTCAGGGATTTTCACCTGCATTATGAGGGCTGGTTTGATGTCTACTCAGCCTACATGATTAAAATTGGGAGCTATTGACGGTGAGATAGCAGCCCTGGTCTAGAAAGCCAAAAATAACGGCTAAGAAGATCCGTAATGCTGACCACACGACACCTCGTAATGCATAGGCCTTTGCGTTGTGCAGAAGTCGCTTGGTAGGCCATGATCCTTCGGGGCTGTTGGGGCATGGAGTTTGGTTTTGTTTTTTATATTAATAGCTAAATTTGACATTTCCTCTCTTAATCCCTTTAATACTGCTATGCCACTGTATATTAATTACAGTCTGGCTACTCTTGAACATTCAGAGTTTCAAGGAATTCTGTTAAGTCCCCACAATGTTGACATGAATAGACAAACATACTGAGAGTCAAAAATTGAACTGAACCTATTTTCAATGATGTATGAGGCAAATAATTGAAGTGTTAAGAAAATATGATAATTTTATTTACCACTATATAGTTCATGAAACTAGCCAGCTTGTAGCATGCCCCTTATTTGGAGGCTCTGGGTTCACTTCCCAGCCAGATCAATGGTTTTTACCCGAATGTGAATAGTAGTTCAAGGTCCACTGATCCTATGTGAAAACAGCTGACGACCTATTTGACTATGAAATGGCACCCCTGGTCTAGAAACAAAGAGTAGCAGCTGAGAGGATTAGTCATGCTGTCCACAAGTTGCCTTATAATCAGCAGACCTTTGGGCTGAACAGCAGTCGTTTGATAGGCCAAAGCCCATCACAGCATGATGGGGATGATATGTATTTAGGCAATACCAACTAACTATTATTCTAGACTTCTTGCGTAGTGTAATTTTACCGAGCAAGTTGGCTGTATGGTTCGGGAAAGATAGCAGTTAGCTTGCATTTCAGAGACAGTGGGTTCAAACCCTATTATCAGCAGCCCTGAAGATGTTTTTCTTTGGTTTCCCGTCTTCACACCAGGAAAATGTTGGGGTTGTACTTTAAATAAGGCCACAGTCTATTCCTTCCCTGTCCTAGCTCTTTCCTATCCCTTCATCACCATAAGATCTGTCTGAGCTTATGGGATGTAAAATCGATATAATGAATTTTAAAAAATAGTGAAGTCCATTGAGCACTAACTTTCTCTGCTCTACATAGCAGGATCGAATCTCAGTACAGCCAGTTTGCGTTTCAAAGTTCTTTGTGTTACAGCCCCAGTCATTAAAGAACCTTGTTATGATGTTATAGGATATTATTATTATTATTATTATTATTATTATTATTATTATTATTATTATTATTATTATTATTATTATTATTATTATTATTATTATTATTATTATTTTAACATCTAGTTGGGCGTTTGGAGATAATTGATCATCAGTCCCAAGAAATTACAGAACGACTCCACAGGTGGTGAAACTGAGTTTTTGGTTTGTTTGTTTATTTTTTGTCATTATTTATTTATTTATTTATTTATTTATTTATTTATTTATTTATTTATGTTACTATATTTATTTATGTTACTATATTTATTTTTTATTTATTTTTTACTATCAGTGCATCTTCAGAGTCTTTGCTAAGGCCTTGCAAATGTGTACTGTAGTACTACCCCATATAAATGTTCAAATCAGAATGAGTTTTACAGTTATAAGTGCCTCTGCAGCACTGGTTGCGGGTATTAGTAATTCTTTAAATATTTCCTCCTCTTCTACTATTTTCTATTTAGTGTTTTTTATCTGCCAAATCATTGGTATAATAGCTGGTGTAGGGTTTGTACTGTAAACTTAGAAAATGGATGTGGCCTTAACAATAAGGGAAGTAATTAAGAGTTAACTGTTGAAATTTAACTCTTCAGAGCAGCCACAGTGCGAATTAAGTTGATATATGGAATTTTGAAATTATACTACATCTGCACTGTACATTTTTTGTTTCACTTTCATTACATTCAACATTTCTACACAATATATGAGCATCATTTATATATTTTTATGGCTTCTCTCACATTTTTCTGGCATATAATTGAATAAGCATTGAATTAAATTGCTATCTTAGAAAAACTTCTTGTCGAGGATTGGTCAATATCTTTCTCATTTATCCCTTTTATTACTTTTCCTTGTATACATTTTGCCCCTCTGTGAAGTATTATGATATTCTGCAGGTGTCCATAGGACATATTGTACCTGGTGGTGCAGCAGATTTGGATGGCCGACTTTGTACTGGAGATGAGATTGTAAGTGTGGATTCCCAGTCGGTCCTCAGTACATCTCACCATCATGTTGTTCAACTTATGGGAAAAGCTGCAATGACTGGGCGAGTCATGCTTGGTATCAGGAGGCGAATACCCACTCAAGGTAAATATTGAAAATTTGTAAACTCATCATGTTTTTTGAGAGAAATTAATAATTTAAAAGGTGAATTCGCGTTTACTTCTGAACTAGCCTATTTTAAAAGAACATCAGAAAGCATCAGTATTATGCAACTCATAGGAGGGATGGAATTAAAATTCCCAGGATCCTTCAGCCGTGCATACCAACAGTTCTGACATTCTGTGCTCACTTAAAAATGTTTGAAAAGAATGACATGAATATCACTCATGTATGTAACACTCGAAGATCCCTGGTACCCATGTTATCCTTGAAGACGAATACTCACTGGATATGTAGTGAAACCCCCAAATTCAAACTAGTTCTTCAGAATAGCCGATTGTAGAATTCATCAGAAGATAACAAACACTAAGTTATATTCAAAAAAAACCTTCGTTTTGACAATTACTTGAACTATTCTGCAATTTTGTGTGATGATTTGAAATTTCCTTTAATTCTTGATTTAAAATCAAAATATTACGTCAACAGTTCAGTTCAATAGTACAACTCAAGAGGTGGATTGTCCAGTAAAGTAGTTGTAAGAAATCAGAATTCCAATGGAAACAAATATAAACATCAGTGGTGTATTATAACAGTAAAGCATGTAAGTTTCCCAGGGGGGTAATCTAAAAAACAAAAAAAGGAACTTTTAAGTGTGAAAAACATGTAACTGACAGTGTGCCTACAGTATATACAAAAAACACAGGATTGCATTCAAAGTAATATATCTTGTGTTATGAACTATCTGTATACATCGTTCAGAATTTTATATTAAACTTCATGGAAATAAATGAATTATTTTGAAATGTTATTGCGTGCTGCTAGGAAAAAAAACCACTCCCTCAAATCACTATAACTTTTTATTTCATCATACACATTATGATGCATCACAAAATGATAGTTTCTAGAACTTCAGCTTGTATTCGGGAGATAGTCGGTTCCAACTCTACTTTCTTCAGGACTGAAGATTGTTTTCAGTGTTTTTCCTATTTTCTCGCCAGGCAAATGCTGGGGTTTTACCTTAATCAAGGCCATGGTTGTTTCCTTTCCACTCATAGCCCTTTCCTCTTCCATCGTCACCATAAGACATATTTGTTAGTGCGACGTAAAGCAAATTGTATAAAGGAAGTTTCTAGGACACTAACAACCACATCAAAACACACGAGTGTTCGACAGCTGGCTGTTGTAATTTTTGTCGTTATGCTCCTCGCCCAACTCTTTTTGAATGCCTTTAACAGTTTCTTTGATGGTCATAGGTTCCTCAGTAATGTTGTTGTCAACTTCTATGTATTAAGCAAATAATGTCCATTCTCCCAAACTGTCCTATTAAGAGCATTGCCATTTTTATGCCCGAGTCTTCGCAATCGCTGTATTCTGCTTTACAAAAACCGTTGCTGATGGATAAATGAACACTTGTTTCCTCAAAGCTGTAATGTAATACATTTGCTATTGAAGAGATTAAATTGTTAAGTATTTGTGCAATTTTCAGACTGCAGTTACTAATATCAGGGGAAGAAAAACGAAAGACAAAAATACATTGTGTTAAAGCATCTCATATGTGTTCGACTACCACATAATTGGTTACTAGGAAGGAAAACAAGCCAAAGATCTCGCCTATTGCATCCTTTTTTCTTACATCCATTCAGTGGATGGCATGTTGCGCCAATATCTTGCAATAGTGCAACTTAAATTACATTTGTACTGTACATATTGGTATAATTATTATGTTGAATTTATTTTGAATTTGTTACAAATTAGTTTCTTTTAAAATATTTGTTATTCTCCACAATTTTTCTGTACAGTGACATGGTTAACTGAAAGAGAGGGCCATGAATCCTAACTTCGCCAGTATTAAAGACAAATAAATAAATAAATATCACCCTGAGGTCCAGTGGTTGCAGTTCATTTGTATAATCTGGAGGGAACAATTCTACATAAAATAAGATGGGAAAGGGTCCACCTATTCAGTACACATGTGTTAAACTTATGTAAAATATATTATCATGTGAATATCAATTGACAAATAATTGAATATTGAACACTGAAACACAAAACAAAACGCTTGAAGATCTAGTATCCTTGATGACAATTACTGTATTTACTTGTGTATTAGACCCATTTGCGTATTAGATCACCCTTGGCTTTTCGAGAAGGAGAAAATGAGAAAAAAATCTTGCATACAAGAACCCTCAACGTAATTCGTCAGAGAAGAACAACAATTCCGCTTCAAAGCGGCTACAAGTCTTATGCAGCTCTGATGACATCACAGAAATTGAGAATGGTTAGCACAATTAAATAGCTGCCGTTCACGTGAGCCTGAGTTTGATTCCTAGTACCAAATTCCCAGGGATTTACGAATGGCAGGGGGGTTGATTTGCAGTAAAAAATGGTACATGCAACTCCTTTCCACTGGGGGCCTGTCCTCAGGATGAGGAAAATAGTTTACTTCAGTTAAGAAGTATTCGCGGTTGTTGCTAGGCTTATTAATATAAGCAGGCGAGATCATTAACAAAGTGATAATTTATGTAACTTGGGCCAATATAGGATTTCATGGGAGAGAAGTAGGTTTAAAACATGATAAAAGCAATCCTATCACAATAGTTTTGCTTAACAACGTACCTAACAAAAAATAATAATAATAATAATAATAATAATATTGATTTTTTTTTTTTATGTCCCCACTTTTAATGATTTTCGGAGACGTCAAACAAAGCATACTAGGGCATGTGTTAATATCAAATGGGAGACAACGAATGCACAAAATCAAACAATATGATAATAAAATACATTACCACCACGCCTGTAGATATCCATAAATGCGGAAAACTTTCCTGTTGTTTATTTGTATTCTTTCTGCATGAACTTTTGGCACTATCCAGGTGATACCATGCCTAACCTAAACAATGCTGTCCCTCTTATCTCATTTACAGCTGTTTAGGTAAATCCTGATGTGATAAATGTAGGGAACAAGCTTGAAATATACTTAAAAATAAGGGTCTGGCTTTCAACAGCTGCAGTTATCAAAAGAATGCTTCCATTCACTATGTATTACCGGTACATTTGGAAATACAACTCATAACATACACTAATTATCAGCTGGTGGTTTGGCACACTTTCAGCAACAGGGTTTTTTTTTTTTTTTTTTTTTTTTTTTTTTTTTTTGCTAGGGGCTTTACGTCGCACCGACACAGATAGGTCTTATGGCGACGATGGGATAGGAAAGGCCTAGGAGTTGGAAGGAAGCGGCCGTGGCCTTAATTAAGGTACAGCCCCAGCATTTGCCTGGTGTGAAAATGGGAAACCACGGAAAACCATTTTCAGGGCTGCCGATAGTGGGATTCGAACCTACTATCTCCCGGATGCAAGCTCACAGCCGCGCGCCTCTACGCGCACGGCCAACTCGCCCGGTCAACAGGGGTTTATTCAGAAGGAGTGGCTTCTGCTACACATACACCAGCTGGGAATATCAGAGACAATTTCCAGAAACCTTTTGGAAATAGCTTCACACTGTTTGCACTGTATAGTCAGGACCAAAACTATTTTTTTTAAAGGTTCAAAAAGAGGGGATCTCGAATGCTCTCGGTCTCGATTACAGTGCATGGCTGACGAAATGGCTTCTGATAAGTTCACCTGCATACACTCCAGCGTTAGTGGGTAGGGTATGACACATCCCACTCTGATGATTCTAGTGTCAGACCTAAGACGAAACGCTGGTTAATAGAGCAAAACGCCTGAAAAGCCTTACATCTGATCAGTTTTGTCACTTGGAATGATGACAGGCCGGTAGCAGGGAAGTTAGCGGTGCAAGGCAATTAAAATGAAAGCAGTGATCAGGTTTACTGTGTAGTAGGCCTACTGCTTAACTGACAGCGACAAATAACTGGCCATTGAGTTATTCTGTATCAATATTGCATGGTATGATGATACGATACCCACCGAGCTCGATAGCTGCAGTCTCTCAAGTGCGGCCAGTATCCAGTATTCGGGAGATAGTAGGTTCGAACCCCACTGTCGGCAGCCCTGAAGATGGTTTGCCGTGGTTTCCCATTTTCACACCAGGCAAATGCTGGGGCTGTACCTTAATTAAGGCCACAGCTGCTTCCTTCCCACCCCTAGCCCTTTCCTGTCCCATCGTCGCCATAAGACATGTGTGTCGGTGCGACGTAAAGCCAATAGCGAAAAAAAAAAAGAAAGATACAATACCCTTATTCCTTTTCTCTACAGGGTCGAGTATGAAGCGAGACGAATCTTCGTAGCAAGGTTTTACGACCGTATGCCCTTCCTGACATCGACCTCATTAGAGGAATCGGTGAGATGAAACAAATGACGTGATATGAGTAACTAAAACGGATTACATTTACTTTATACGTAGACCTAAAAGTCGTGTTCACCATTTATTGTCATTTTACATTTAGAAATACTGCCTTCCAATGAAAATAGCCAGTATAACTCAAATACATTCATAGGTTTGTTAGAGAACAGTGTAGAATGTTTACATGTACAATTTATAGCTCTTTATAGCCTAGGAGTCTTGTGTTCACTGCACAAAATTTGAGGTCATCACATATTGGACCCTCCTTTACATTTTTTGCCTGTAAAAGTGGGGAGAGAAGGGGTCTAATATGCAAGTAAATACGGTATAAAAGTATGCGTTGTTATATTCTTCTATAAATACCGTAAAATCTTCTGGGTGAATGACACCCTGTCAATGTGTAGCATATATGTTCTCCCTTAGCTACTGTAACAAAATTATCAAACATTGTATCTTACAAATAATAACTCATAAGATAAAACATCAAGAATTAGATTCATTGTATCTCATGCTTACCTTCACCACACACGTACTTGCTGCTAATTCCATGCCTACTCATTAATTCACATATCCAGTTCGAGGTATGAAAATCTTCTGTACCAAGTCTGGTTGCTAGTTTAGTTCAGCTGTTT
The DNA here is from genome assembly GCF_040414725.1 of Anabrus simplex. NCBI lineage: Eukaryota > Metazoa > Arthropoda > Insecta > Orthoptera > Tettigoniidae > Anabrus > Anabrus simplex. The sequence continues at coordinate 312,565,258 of NC_090266.1, forward strand.
TTTCACAAAGCATAGTTCCACTACAGGTATATTTTCTGCTCTTCAATACTCCAACCACTGCAAAAGAACAGTCTACGAGACATTTGTGTTTTCCACATTGAACTCATGTATGCTTGTTGCTGGACATTCCAAATACACGTGCACTCTGTGTGATCTTAATAGCTTTCAGCACTAAAGAATTAGGGATGGACAGAGCAATACATAATTTCTTGGCAGTATCTACTCGTTTCTTATTACCACTTTCCTTCACAGCTTTAAATATACAGTGGAACTTCATTAGTACATTTTTGAAGCGACTGAAAAAATTGGACATCAAAAGAGGGAAAACGTACCACCAAAAATGCAATACTGTATTTATAACTTGTAAAAATCATTTTAAAAAACCGTGTTATAGACGTGTGTGAAATTGCCATCCTTAGGAATTAGTTACATGCACTACTACAGTGACAATATAAACATTACAAGGGGAATGAATAACAACATAAACATGAATTGCATTATATGAACTTTAATTCTAATAATGCATCTTACCTCACAGTCAAACACAAATATTTACACTGGTTCGAAATGCATTTGTGTGGTTGATCACTTTCTTGGTTTTAATTTTAAAATTGTACTGTCCACCCTGTTAAATAAAGTCATTACTTCGTCATGAACTTCGAAACTGCACACATATCGGTTCACTATGATCATTGCTTCCATCACTTATGACACCATAGGAACTGGCTCAGGATCTGGCTCGTCATTGCTGACGTAGTATTTCATTTATTGGCATAGTTTCACACATTGGAACATAGTCATCAACGTTGACGTATGTTTCGAAAGTGACCTCTCCTGCTATTCAGCACCATTCTTCACTCTGAGAGAAATCATCTAGCGTGGCATCGTCACCGGGAACACGGCAAAAGCCGGCTGCATTGAAGCGGTTCCGAATAGTGCTTTGCTCCACTGAATCCCAGGCAGGCTTAATGAAATTCATGGCATCTAAGACAGTGATTTTTCTCCTTGTCGATTCCATTGCAGCCAATCTTCTCTGTACCAGCCTCTTTGCTTTGGTCTCACAGCTGTAGCTTACTCGTGCAGTTTGCTGGATGGAAAATTATCTTTGTTTCTCAAATTAGAAACATTTGGTGGATGAGCAGGGCACTGATCAATGAAGAGTGCAATCTTCCTGTTTCTTACACCATGCCTTGCATCCCATGCGTGTAAAAAAAGTTTAAAATGCTGCGGAAGTTATCCTCACTTTCATGTTAGAAGTGTACTTCCATGGTGAAGATCGCACATTCTTGAAACAGCACAGATTGTGTTTTTTTCCAATAACCATTGGTGCCATCTTCTCGGTTCCACTTTCATTACAGCACAGGAGAACTGAAAGCCTTTCCCTGTTACGTTTCCCACAGTGAAACTTCGTGCCCTTAAAATCCAGGGTTTTATCTGGAAGAAGATGAAAAAACAGTCCCATTTCATCTGCATTAACAATATCGTCAGGAGTATAGTCTTTCCAAATTTGCAGGAAGCATTGTAGTTTTCCATGTTTTAATAGTTTTGCACAGTCGGTGTCATTATCCAGGGCAGCAGACTCGCCTCGCACACGTCTATAAACTGGGTCATGTCTATTCTTGAATCTGTTAGTCCAGCCATTAGATACTTTAAAACCGAGCTCGATAGCTGAAGTCGCTTAAGTGCGGCCAGTATCCAGTATTCGGGAGATAGTAGGTTCGAACCCCACTGTCGGCAGCCCTGAAAATGGTTTTCCGTGGTTTCCCATTTTCACACCAGGCAAATGCTGCGGCTGTACCTTAATTAAGGCCACGGCCGCTTCCTTCCCACTCCTAGCCCTTTCCCGTCCCATCGTCGCCATAAGACCTATCTGTGTCGGTGCGACGTAAAGCAACTAGCAAAAAAAAAAAAAAAAAAAAAAAAAAAAAAAAAAAAAAAAAAAAAAAAAAAAAGATACTTTAAAATCATCACGTCCCATCATCTGTGCAGTAAGTGTTGCCTGAGCTCGAATCACAGTACTGTCTACCAGTATATCTGAAGCTCGCGCTTGCACAAACCACTTTAAAACAGCTTTTTCTAATTCTGGAAACTGATTCTGGTGATTAAGTTTCCTTTGGGCACTTTTTCCCCTTCTTCAAAAGCAGTTTCAATCAGTTTACATTTGCTAACATTTGTATTTAATGTTGATGGAGGAATGTTTAACTCCCGCGCTACATCCACATGTTTTATATCTGGATTTCGATCCACTTTTTGAAGGATTTGTAGTCTTCCCCTGTTTGTTATTTGCCTCACTTTCTTCTTGTCCATTGCAAACACGTAAATAATGCCCAGATAAAAATAGCCAAAAATACTATATCATTATATAGCAAGCTATCGTCACTGAATGAGTAGATGACACTACAGGGAGCACACTCGCTGCTAAATTGAGCTGAGATCTCGACTACTACCACGTCAAGCTTAGATGATTACTTAACCTTGGCCCAAGTGATGCGATCTGAACCGACACCATTAGAATGTGGTTGTTGGCAGTTACAGGAAGATTCATACTCTTGGAGTAGAACAGAAATCAAACTCATAGTACTTAATGAACAATACTGATGTCTGTATGATATTAGAAGTGAAAGACTATCACAGCAGAATTCAACGCAACAATGCTTTAAACAGCAATTTCATGCCAGTCACTCTAATACTGTACTATACCAAGCGATTTAAATGTTGACCTCGGCCATACTCTCGACTCGTTTCTGAATGCTAGCAGAGAAAACCGAACATGTGCAACGTCACGAAACAAGTCTGTCAATGCTCCAGGCCATGTTCCAATGTTTACAACATAAAATGCATGGAACCAGCTACCCGTACGGGTAATTAAGCATACTCTCTCACATTAACACACACCTTATCACTAACATGCGCACATGTCCGTGGCTGCATGTCCACCTGGACTGACAAATGGACAAGGATTGGCCAGAATATTGAATGGAGAACGTCAAAATTTGAAGGAGTGTGAATACATGCTAAAGCAATATTTTACATAAAATTTAGTGGCTTGGGAGCGCGACTTTTATAATTCAATGTCATTAACGGGACAACTTGTTACTGAGGAATGTTCTAACAAGATCCCACTGTACCGAGCTCGATAGCTGCAGTCGCTTAAGTGCGGCCAATATCCAGTATTCGGGAGATAGCGAGTTCGAACTCCACTGTCGGCAGGCCTGTAGATGGTTTTCCGTGGTTTCCCATTTTCACACCAGGCAAATGCTGGGGCTGTACCTTAATTACGGCCACGGTCGCTTCCTTCCCAGTCCTAGCTCTTTCCTGTCCCATCGTCGCCATAATCCAGCAGTCGGTGCGACATAAAGCCAATAGCAAAAAAGAAATTACAGTATTCAGCTTCTCAGTGATCGTAACGCACTTTCTTTTCTTACCACTCACTTTATTACTCTCTAATGATGTGTGAACTATACCAGTGGAAATGGCTTAGTGTTTCTTTTTAATCCCTTGATCTACATTTTATAATTTTACATGCTATTTATTTGTCACTCATTTCAGGCAACTGCAGACTAATATATACACATGTTAAACAAGTATAAACAACATTTTTGTTTTCCACCTTAAATTTATGGTTTGGAGAAGTCCTCTTTTGTACGGTATACTGAGAATACTGGTATCCACATGCAAAGCAACCTCTCATTGGAGGTAGTCTAATGTGGTTGCCTTGCAGAGTTGCCATGCTGCACACATTCTGCATTGCGTGGTTGGCACTGACTTCTTCTGAGTTGGAGCAATTATTGATAGGTAGTAGGCAATATATCGACCCTGAGGCGTCAAGGATATATTACCAGGGTTAGGGGGATTTGGAAAACATTCAAGATATTTACAGACGTAAGCATTGCTTTAGTTAGGTACATGATCCCCTAACTGTGGTATTAGAAATTCATTGACAACTTACATTTCTGTTGGATTATCTCCTAATCTTCCCTTTATCACGGAGTGAATTTCACAGACTGGCTTACCAGGCGAGTTGGCTGTGCGGTTAAGGGCGCGCAGCTGTGACCTTGCATCCGGGAGATAGTGGGTTCGAGCCCCACTGTCGGCAGCCCTGAAGATGGTTTTCCGTGGTTTCCCATTTTCACACCAGGCAAATGCTGGGGCTGTACCTTAATTAAGGCCACGGTTGATTCCTTCCCACTCCTAGGCCCTTCCTATCCCATTGTTGCCATTAGACTTAAAGTAAGTTGTAAAAAAAAAAAAGAAATTCAAAAAACTGGCTTACATGTGACATCAGCATGTTTATTATTTATTATAAGTTCCCATATCCAGTCATTACTGATGTTCAACGTTGTTCCACCTTCTGTAAATCTTAAATTATCTGTTGACGCTGGATCTTTGGAAATTGAATTGGATTTGCCTTCATCCTTATTACTTAAAGATGAATTATTTTCACTTTGCACACTTTTATTGTGAATCTTAAACATCAATATTCTCAAGCCATTCATAAATAACATCCATACCACTCCAGGCCACTGCCATATTTGTTCACAAATAACGTGCAATGAGGTGCTTTTAATTTTTTAAATTCCAGGAGTGAGTTACTGTTTGATTTAAAAATGAAATTCAGGTAATTCCTGATATCTGTTGGTTAGATTATGAAACTTATAGAACAAACCTTGCTGGCTTGGTAACGATAAATACGCGTCTTTAGGTAGTCCGTACGTGCGGACGGAAGTGTCTGTCGAAGTATGTTTGTACCTTCCACTCGTTGGACGGAACATTCTGTCAAAGTATGGCATGAGGCTAAGGAGCAAACTGATTCCACAAAATATCTTCAAGGTAGCTGCTCAGGCACGCTATTACCTCATCTTCTTGTCATCAAGGTATAGTTACCTGGAAAAGTGATCTGTAATATTTGTATTGTAACATATGTTTTTGGAGCAAAATGCAGCATAAACATTAGTTCATATTTAACGTATAAATTATTACACATAAAATAAAGTACAAAGGCTTAATCCACCTACTCAATACATTTGCAATAATTGCGATGTCTATAAGAACAGTACAATATATTACGAGGTACTAGTTTCGACCGTGTGGGTCATCATCAGCCTGGCCAAGATGCATATGGATATGCCAAAGTCCTAAAGCAAAAGTACGTGATGGAATGAATATAAAAGAATGAACTGAATATATGATGGAATGATGTACATATAAAATGGTGAACCACTGAACTGTTATAGATGTGATATTGTTATGCTTATCAGTGACAAATAAAATTTTGGATTTATGTCGTATACAATTAAATTATAAGAATATTTATCATACAATTATTGCAAAATGAATAAAATAAGCTCTGTTGGTGAACACTCAAAAATTGCACATTTAAAAATGTAATACGTCGGTATTTAAAGCAAAATCCAAATGCTTCTATTGAGTTTCTAAAATTCAGAATGTGTCTTCAGGAGGTGATATAAAGTTCAACATTGGCGCATAGGAAATCTTTCTTGCATAATGTCCAATAAATCCAAAACAGAAGTTAAATGTTGATCAGGATTGTTCAACGTTCTGGCACATTGTTGCATTGTGCGAATTTAGAATGCAGACACCACCAAAGAAATTGCGCAAAGTGCTCAGATACCAGAAGAGGAAGTTAATGTTTTTTTTGTTTCTTTTATTTATTTATGGTATTTGTTTAGTTAGTTAGTTAGTTAGTTAGTTAGTTAGTTAGTTAGTTAGTTAGTTAGTTAGTTAGTTAGTTAGTTCCTCTCTTAAACTTTGCCACAATGTTTACAGCCTGAGAGAAAATAAGAAAATAAATTAATAGAATTAAGATTGAATTTACATTCATAATTTAAGTTACATTTAAGACTTATGTAAACATCAATATCAAAATCATTAAAGTTATGACAAATTTTGAAACTTTACAAAGGAAATTTAATTTGTCTTTCTATTCAATACATATCTCCATCTTTAGATGGAGTATTATTAATCAAATATGTTTCAACTCATTTGAGCCATCTTCAGTGAAAAAAGTTAAAAAACTACATAATTAATGTTAACACATTGTAGACGCCGCTCGTAGAAACTACGGGCGTGCTAATTCATTGCTGCTGACGGAGCTCGGAGAATCTACAGGCACGATTTCACTGTAGCTAAAAAGTGTATTTGCCGTTTCAGTGAGTTGTGACTTCACTAGGATACTGTTGAATGCTTCTATAAGCATAAAATATACTAGTTGTGAGCATAAGTCGAGAGCTCTTCTTTCAAGGCATTGAAGACACAGCTACATTCCTTCATAACCTAAAACTGCGTCATCGTTGACTCTCAGCTGTGAAATGGGCGGGAAAGTACGTACGGTACATGCGGACAGGAAGAATGTGTGTACGAGAGGCAGGCTTGTTTGTGTAATTCTTCTGAATATTTAGCATGTCTAATTCAAGTGTACGAAATTTCGACAACAAATCTATAATGGATGTTCTTATGGAAGACACGATTTCTGAAAATGGGGATGAGGATAACAATTACACACTAAGTAAACATGATTATTCTGACACTTCAGGCTAGTAAATGTAGAGAATGATCTCATTTCAAATTGGTGTGAAGTGTAACTTAGTTTTACATCGCTTTCTTGAAGTGAGTTCTGTAATACTATTTTATACCGCTTCCTAAAAAGGTGGGTGTTTCCCGTGTACCTGCAGCAACTCGATGCAACCCCGTCGTCAAACAAAGAACAGTGGGGAATGCAAATTCCTTGTTGTAAACAAGGATACTGGTGCTAATTGACTAATTAGGTTAGAATCTGCATTAGTGTGTTTCAGTAGATGTGCCCACAAAGTCAAATTTCGAAATATTAACCAAACTGGCATCCATAGCTGCGTCAGATTTTTTTTTTCGTTTGTAAAGCATATTATTTTCATAAATTTGTGTTTTAAAATTGCTGCACTATTATGATAATTAAAACTCGTTTTTGTGTAGGAGAAAGTGTGATCTTTCTATGCATTCCAAAAGTTATTATAATCATGGCTTACCCTAGCATTGAAAAATTTTCACAAACCATTAAAAATCCTGCGATTTCTGGAGGAGAGCACATTCAAATATGGCCGTCTCCAGTGTGTTAAAAGAATATGTTAAAACACAATGAAAAAGTGTGAAAACAAATGAGACGTTATGAAATTAAAACAATAAGGTATTCTGAGTTTGATAACCTTTTAGTCCAAAAGTACAGTGTGTTACATTAAAAACCAGGATGATCGGGCGAGTTGGCCGTGCGGTAGGAGCGCGCAGCTGTGAGCTCGCATCTGGGAGATATTGGATTCGAATCCCACTGTCTGTGGCCCTGAAGATGGTTTTCCGTGGTTTCCCATTTTCACACGAGGCTGTACATTAAGGCCACGGCCGCTTCCTTCCCATTCCTAGGCCTTTCGTATCCCATCGTCGCCATAAGACCTATCTGTGTCGGTGCGATGTAAAGAAAGAAAAAAAAAAAGCATGAAATTACAGTACTAAAATTTAAGATGTGTCGTCTTCATTGAGTCACAATCTCAAATAGTCCAGACGGCAGCGAAAATTGAGAACACATTTAAGAGGAAAACAAATGCCAGGTATAATGTGGGTGACTGGTAGTGGAAACCGTCAACGAAGTTGTAGTGGAAAAAATGAGTATGTATGAGAAGCTTGGGCTAATAAATAAAAGATAAGCGTGAAGAAAACTTTAAACATACTTATTAAATAGTTGCCCTCTCGAATGACCTGACCTCAATTTAGCGGTCCCACTTTCACTTTTCGTGTGTGTAGTTGGTTCAGCTCAATTTACACTGCCCTCTTGACTATTTCAGATTGTTACTCAACGAAGACAGATCATCATCTTAAATTTTAGTGTTGTGATTTCGTCCTCGTTTCTGATGTAACACACTGCACTCCTAGACTAAGAGGTTCTCAACCTCGCCATAACTTACTGTTTTGATTTCATCATGTCTCATTTGTTTTCACGCTCTTTTTCATTGTGTTTTAACACTTTGAAGACGATGTCACCCCTCATGGGGTGACGGACGCTCATACAAAATATGGTATGTTACCCCTTATGGGGTGACACAGTGTGTCCAGGGCTCTCAACTTTAGGCTGTCGTGCGAAACTAGCGTACTATTTGCTGCTGTATTGCATTGCTTGTTTACGTAAGGTGTTCATAGAGTGCAGCGCGGTGCCCATTCCTTTATCAGCACGCTGTGCATTGGGCTATAGACAGTGGAATTTCTCTGGCACCCCATACGGGGTGACATACGCAACCATCAGAATTCAGTTATTAATGGCAAGGAAAATAATGTGGATTGGATCCTATTATTGCTTTTTTTCTTACATACTATTTTTACATAACTTAAGAAATTGTGATTATTAGATCAATGGAGCTTCATTGTTCGAAGGAAAGTTAAAATTACAAACGAAAACAACACAGATGATTATATATCATGCTAGTCATAGAATTTATGGCATAGTATAAATGATATGAAAGGATAACAGTTTTTACAAGATGCACATCACTTGTGAACCAACTCATAGTGAGGTTTGCATAAGAATGCTTTGCCTGGGCAATGTGTACAATATGTTGTTACTTTCTTCGCTTTCCTTGCAGCCAGTCGACCTCCAGTTTCGTTAGCCTCTTTGTAGCATATGCTGCAGTATTTCCTTCTCTTGCGTATGGAATCTCCAGCCTTTTCAGTTTCTTCCGTCGATGGATACCACGATTGTGACGAGGTGTTTCTACTTCATCCGACAAGCACATTAGTTCAAGAGCATATTTCTCCTTAAAGGTAGTTATGGACATTTTCTGCAGCTTTGGCATTGTTTGATAGTTTCTGTATGCAATCCATGAATTCTCCAAGCTCGTTCCAATTAGTAGTTCCATCGCTACCTTGTGATACCATCTGACAGTTTTCCAAAGAGATGTATTATAGGACGATAGCTGATCAGGTACGTCAATGCCAGGCTTTGCTTTGTTATAGTCGATAACTACGGATGGTTTGAAAATTTTTGTGTTACTCTTATCACGTTTTCCTGACGATACAAATTCTAACTGGTGCTTAGTTGAGAGCATATAAACCTCTCGCTTGTCCATCAATTTCAATGCTAGGATGCCATTATGTGATTCCTTAGCAACCATTTCTCCTTTCTTGACTCTTTCCTTTAGACCTGGCGGAAGCCCAACTCTGTTCTTCCGCAAGGTACCAACCAGGTGAGTGCGTCTAGCTAGGGGTTTATTCGCCAAATCAACTGACGTGTAGATATTGTCTGTGAACAAAGTTGATCCACTGTCTAAGTAAGTATCCGTAAGTTCCACCACAACAGCTGTAGCATGTGGTAGTCCAGGGTTAGCAGTTGTCCCTTTGCCATAGTACACTTTTGTGGTGTAGGTATAGCCGTCTCTATCACATAGTTTGAATACCTTCACCCCGTATTTATGAGCCTTATTTGGAATAAACTGGCAAAATATTAGTCTTCCCCTGAAGAGGATCATAGATTCATCAATGACTAATGTTTCCTGTGGCTCATTTAGTTTTTGAAATTCTAATTGAGCTTTAGAACAAGAGGTGCGATTTTATACAACCTGTCATGTGCTCGGTTTGCTTCACTGTTGAAATGCCAGAAATGCAAAATCAGTAAGAACTTGTCCCGCTTTATTACATGACCCCCAACAAAGTTTTTATACAGTCTGTTCTTTCTGGACCAATAATTATGAAGTTTGGGAAACTGTGCTAAGCCCATCCACATCAATAAGCCAAAGAACTTTTTTCATGTCGGCACAATTGATATCAGTCCACTGAGTGAATCTACTCCGCCTACTCGCGCGTTTCCCTTGCAACACATTCCTTGCATTTTCATTAGTTTCATGCACCATCATATTGATATTGTCATTAACTATAGCACGATAGAAATCAACTGGTTGAGATTTAGCACTCAGGGGAAATTTTAAACCGGGGCTACGTGTGAATAAAAAATGTTTCTGCAAACCTGAGAATGTTCCCCAGTAATTGTCACTGGCTGATGATATGGTTGAATCATTACACGATGCAGCACCGGAATCTTCGCTAGTGTCCTCACTACAAAAACTACTGTCCAATTCCTACTCGGAAAAGGTGGCATCACACTGCAAATCCGAAATGTCAACATCACTTGATGCAGCACTCGAACAATTTTCAAGTTCTTTTTCTATCTCTCTACCAGTAATCATGGTTTAAACTTGTGAAAATTTGAATTTATAATTCCACCTTTACAATACTGTAATTGTCTTTATTAAAAAGACTACATCAAATTATACTCGTGAAACATGTTTCGTCCTCTTATGGGACATCTTCAGTCACAAATACAAAACATTAAAAATAAGGTGAGGACACATTGAAATAAGTGAATAAAAAGTCTTTGTATCCTGTGACGCGGCGTGATGGCGTCTTGTCAATCTTCAATGTTAAAATGGTGCGACGTGAACATAATATGAAGCATGAAGTCCAATTAAAATCACAGATTAAATTGTTGTTTAAAACAACGAATTTTCAATTTTAAAACAACGTGAGTGGCTGTGCGAATAAAATTATATGCATATTGTACATAAAACATTGTGGTGATAATGCCACATTAAAATAGCTTTCTTGATTAAGAGGTGGAGTTATACTGATGATGCAAGTTGAACTTGATTATGTGTTGACAATAGGGGCCTAAAAAGAAAAAGAAAAATATGAAAGAATTGAGGAACAAGTTCAATTAAAATATGAACTGAAGTGTCCATCCAGTCACTCGCCGCCTTGCCCGTCTTACGTCGACCACTCCACCTCAAGTGCTAAAGCTAACTGCGTGACGTCCTCGAAGGTCGTTGGGAGCTGACTGTGAGGGGAGTTTGATGTAAGGGGAGAGGCGTGAGGTAGAGTATTACTCACGCGCCTTCGTGAAAAGAATTTATTGATTAACTCCTCAAAAAGTATATTGATATTGTCCGATATTTCATTAAGATTATAAATTGGGTTGCATTTTTTATCAATATTTATAAAACTGTTTTCCAAAATATTCAATAGACTACCTTTCTTACATAAATGGAGAATTTGAAGATCTTGTTGTATGCCTGTGAATGTACGATTGGTATCGTCCGTATGTGAACCGAATGCTGAGAATCTGCCGTACTTTGACGCATTGACATGTTCATTATAACTTATGTTAAAATTGCTGCCGGTCTGTCCAATGTAACTGGCGGAACACTGCTGGCACTTAAATTTGTAAACACCTGATTTCTGAAATTTGCTATTGCCGTTATTGATAGTGTGCTGATTAAAGAAAAGATGGGCGTTGTTATTGGTTGTTTTAAAAGAAACTTTCATATTAAGTTTCTTGAAAACATTCGTGATTTTGTATATTTTATTGTGACTATAGGTGAAAAGAGCATAACTATCTTCTTTCTTTTTGGTTTCCTTGGTTAATGTGGAAAATGATTTCTTTTTGATTTTGCTAATAATTTTGTCCACAAATTGCCTGTTGGGAACCCGTTTCTTTTGCTATAAAATAAATGGTATCCAACTCATCTTTACGATCTGCTTCTGACATGGGTATATTATAAGCTCTGTGAATCATACTGTAAAAGGAGGCCCTCTTATGTGCTGCTGGGTGTACGGAACTTTGTCTAATTACGTTTGCTGTTTGAGAGGGTTTCCTGAATATTTTAAACCAAAGTTTATTAGAGTCATTAATAATTGTAATGTCAAGAAAATGTAATGCTTCATTATTTTCACTTTCAAAGGAAATTTTAATCTGCGAATCCATATTGTTTAATTGTTCTAATACCTTCTGTCCATTAATAATGCTATGGTCAATTATTGTAAACGTATCATCTACGTATCTCAACCAGCTTATTATTCCTTTAATGTTATTGATTTTACTATTTTCAAGAAAATCCATATGAATTTCCGCCATAATTCCCAAAGACCTTCCTGTTTATATATTTGGCCATTGAAGGTAAAGTAATTATTAGCGGTGGCGAACTCCAAAATATTAATAAAATCTGCGATCTCTTGCCTACTCAAATAACTGTATTTAAGTAGATTATTCTTTACAAGATTTATCGTTTTTGATTTTGGAATATTCGAGAACATATTTTTGACTTATTTTTTCTGTATGCGTGCTGTCATTTCTTGATGGATACAGTACTTTTGCATCCATCTCTTGGCACAGGCCAGAGTAAAGTGTAGCTTCCACCGAAGTCCCAGTCAACATCCATGGCTGTGACAATATGGAAGTTGCTGGGGTATGGGTAGTGCTGAGTAATGGCATTCAGAGCAAGACTAGTGCATTTGAGTGTTATGAAAGGTGCTGCTTATAGGGTCAATCGTGCTGCAATAGTACTTTCTGACCCAGTGAGGAAAGCAATGGCAAACTATCTCACTCCTCATCTTGCTTAGTACACCTCATTTTGGTGCTGCCATTGGTTTTTGGGGTTTCCTTATAACCGCATAACCTTTGGTGGTGCTATCTGTGGATCCAACCAGCCTCTGGGCTGATGACGTAACAGACAGACAGATAGATTTTTGAAGTCAAATTAATACATCTTATGGTTTGACTGCATGTTTAAATCTTTAATACGATCGCAAAATTCTTTGGAATTCTTAATAGACCTATTACCCTCAAATCTATAATGTTTTTTTTTTTTTTTTAAATTGTGTATAAATCTAGACGTCTTATATGTAGGGCTATTTCTGAAATTAATAATAGGTCTTGCAGGTATATTCTGTTTATGCACCTTCGGTAGTACCCTAGCCGTCAGATTACCCGGGTTCATATTAATAAGTTTTTGGGACTCCCTTTCATTAAGGATGAAAGAAGATCGTTTAAGAAGTTGCTTTAAGTTTCTGCGGATGATATTCGTCACGTCTTTTTCTTTTTACAATTTTGAATGAATTCTCTGCGAAAAAGGTTTCGGTTTTCTGTATGTATGATTCTTTATTCATAGTGACTGTCGCATTCCCTTTGTCCGCCTTAGTCACAATCAAACTATTCTCCTTAATTTTCTGTTTCAGTGAAGCTATTGTTTGGTTATGATGTGTAGAAGCTCTATCTTTGTTATTATTTGTTAAATTAGAAAGTTTTTTCTTAATATTATATCTAGTCTCTGTTTGGTTCTCTATCGGTAACTTTTGAATTGCATTTTCGGCTTCCGCCGTGATCGTGATTGCGTCTTTAAGTTTGAATTGAACGGGCTGATTGAATTTGGGACTTTTCTCCATAACATTTACTTCGAACTTATCAAAACGGGTCTCTGAAAGATTAATAACAGGCTCTTGAAATACAGGAATGGTTGAATGAGTCCGATTGTTGTGATCCGTAGACGAGGGAGAATCGGTCTCGGTCTCAGTTCTCTTACTATTGCGCCTAAGTGTATTGGTTTTGTTGACTAACTTGCTCTGTTTATCTACAAGTAGGTATGCGATTTTATCACTTACGTAATTTTGAAATGAATTCCATTCTAATTGGGCAGTGGAGGAAGACGCAACGAGATGGGCCTCGTATAACTGAGTGTTAAGTAATGCTTTTTTCCGATAAAGAAATTTAATTTCGTTCCTAATCCATAGAATGTTGTATTTATTTTGTGTCTTTCTATGCCAGTACGACAAGACATTCTTCTTTTGAACAGATTTCAAAAAAATTAGGGACGAGTCCCTCCTTGGGACAGTTTTTCAGGAATAGAATGTCCTTACCAATTTTCGCAATTTTGGTCTTATGATTTAAATATTTGTTAGCTCTACCTGCCTGGTTGGCATCAACAGTGCAGTTATAAACTTCATATTAGAGCCCGTATTGTGAAAGTATCAACTTGTGAGTGACTGGATGGACACTTAATTTCATATTTTAATTGAACTTGTTCCTCAATTCTTTCATATTTTCTTTTTCTTTTTAGGCCCCTATTGTCAGCACATAATCAATTTCAACTTTTATATCAGTATAACTCCACCTAATCAAAAAAGCTATTTTAATGTGGCATTATCACCACACTGTTTTTTTGTACAATATGCATATAATTTTATTCGCACAGCCACTCGCATTGTTTTATAATTGAAAATTCATTGTTTTGAACAACAATTTAATCTGTGATTTTAATTGGACTTCATGCTTCATATCATGTTTACGTTGCACCATTTTAACATTGAAGATTGACAAGACGCCATCACGCCATGTCACAGGATACAAAGACTTTTTATTCACTTATTTCAACGTGTCCTCACCTTATTTTTAATGTTTTGTATTTGTGACTGAAGATACCCATAAGAGGATGAAACATGTTTCACGAGTATAATTTGATGTAGTCTTTTTCATAAAGACATTTACAGTATTGTAAAGGTGGAATTATAAATTCAAATTTTCATAAGTTGGTACTTTGACAATACGGGCTCTAATACTAGGGGTGACGCGCGCTTTCTCTGTTGCATTGCCAACCTAATAACCATATGTCACCCCAATAGGGGGACACAAAAATAGTAACTTTGACCATAAATTATGTCTTTGATTATCATCTACGAATTAAATTACGCTCATCCGTACCCCACAACAACCTGAAATATGTATATCGCATTTCCGCAGTTTATCGCGAAAAAAAGCAAATGTACGCGTCGACGTTAACGTGTTAACATATTGTTCTAAAATTAATTACGTGGCTTTTTAACTTTCTTCACTGAAGACGGCTGAAATGAGCCAAAACATGTTTGATTAATATTACTCCGTCTAAAGATGCAGATATGTATTGAATAGGAGGACAATTTAAATTTCATTTGTAAAGTGAAAACCGTCAATACAGAATGATTTTAATATCTTGTAAATTTTAAACATTCCTTAAGAGAAAGAACAAGCACAATAATATAACTAATTACTGCAGCAAAGGAAAATATGCAGTGCATGGTCCTAAAAAAAAAAGTTTTCAGAAAAAGATAAAAACTAATTTTTAACAATGTACGAAGCGTGTTTTTTGTAAGGTCCGTTTTGTTGTAGACAATAATAGTTCGCGCGTATACCGCAACGAGCGTGTGCGTCGTGTACCAGCATGCCTCGGGAACAACTGTGCTCAGTTTCAGCTCTGTAGCTAACCTTTACGGTTCTGGTTGCCATATCCACATGGCCCCAGAATCTCTTCTCGTCCCGATCAGTCTTCCCTTTGTGTGTTCAAATCTCCTATTATAATTACTTCCTTGTCGTCTATGTATTTCTCCACTTCAAAGAATTGTTCTGTATTCTCTTTATTTGCACTTAGTAGATCATATACTTTGAACAGATCTCATTTTCCTGTCTGAATGTTTATCATTGCTGTAATGTCCGACTCGTTGGCCGAATGGACAGTGTACTGGCCTTTGGTTCAGAGGGTCCTCGGTTTGATTTCCGGCCGGGTTGGGGATTTTAACCTTCATTGATTAATTCCAATGGCCTGGGTATTTGTGCTGTCCCCAACATCCCTGCAACTCGCACACCACACACAACACTATCCTCCCCCACAATAACACGCAGTTACCTACACACGGCAGATGCCGCCCACCCTCATCAGAGGGTCTGCCTTACAAGGGCTGCACTGGGCTAGAAATAGCCACACAAAATTATTAATTAATATTATTGCTGTAATCATTCTGTCATTGATCTTCTTCACCTCCTCCCACATATTCCAGGACATCCTTTCTAGTGATCATTCATAAACGTTTTACTGCACCCTGTCCTCTGCTGTAGAGTAGTCTGTTTCCTTTCTTCAGTTTTCCTCTCCTCTTCCTCTCCGTTTTATTTCACTAAGACCAAGGATGGCTATGTCCTTCTCTTTCATGTACTCTTATCAACTCCTCAGTCTTGTCTGTCAAGGTTAGGAAAATGACTGTTCTGATTCAGATATTTTGCGATACTGGTCAGCCGCTTGTCACAGCTCTCCCAGTACCTGAAAAACCACGTGTCACCTATGTTTCAGGCAAACTAACCATACACCGGAGCAGATTGTATCCCACAAAGGAACATTATCTACATATTCAGAATTATGATTTATGTAAAAATTCACATGAAATCAATGAATTGGATTGTTTACTGGTTGCAAATATCTATTTTAAATTAGAACAGCTCTGCAGTTACTGCTAATAAAATAAAATAAAATAAAAAGTTCACAGTAAGTTTATTTTAAACATTTTTGCTATCTTTTGCTCGACAAGTAAATTATAGCAGACTAGCACAACTGGAATTGGAAAATTGGATGCCAAAGCAGAGGAGGGGCAAACCAACGATGACAGTAGCACATCAGGACCTCTTATTGATTGAGATCCATGGAAGGAACTTGATGAGACCCAGTCATTTGGTCTTGCTGGGTCACAGCTACTAGGAGAAATACAGCAAAAAAAAAAAAAAAAAAAAAAATTGTCAAGTGTGAAATATGGATATTTTGATATAGTACCACAATTTTTAGTGCATCGTTTTATTTTAATACAAATATTATTAATTAATCAGTCACTTAATTCATTTTTAGCATAGGGGCCGATGACCTTCGATGTTAGGCCCCTTAAAACAACAAGCATCATCATCATCATCATTTTTAGCAGCCTTATTACATGTTCCTGTTAATTTTCTGTCATTTTCATGGGGTATCAAATGGCTCAGTCTACCAGATTTGCAGCATATGTACGTAACCTGAGATAAATGTTCAGTGCTCTACCACTGTTTTTTTATTATCAAGCATAACCGACAAATAGCTTTTAAAACTAATAATAATAACTCTTCTATTTCTTACAGTACACTACAATTAATCAAAGTGACGAATTTTCTCAGTCGGGTATCTATGAACTATGACGCCAAAACTGCAAGACCTCATGTAGTTGAAACAGGCTGAAGTTTTTTTATAAAGTACATGGAACATGTTAATGCTGTAAGATATAATTGGTTTTCTGCAATAGGGCAAAACGTCAGACTCTAAACATAGTTTTAAGTCTATTGACCAAGATTTAAATGTCTTAAAAGGTAGAAAAGAAAGGTCCTATGCTCAACATTTTGGAGAACATTACATTCATCTCAAACAGTATTTCAGCCCTAATTTTAATACTAATGAAATTAATGGGAAATCCTATATTCTTTTCAACGTCATCATCCCCATTTATGAGAAATATAAACTTTAATGGAGTACAGCTTCAAACCCTCCAATTCATACATCCCTCCTACCCCACTCCCCGCCATCATAACCTACACCTCTGCTCTCTCTGGGCAGTCAGTTTGGTGTTGGTTTTTGTACCGTGCACATACTAGTCTACAAGGCATTTCGGGGCGAGTCTCATACAGCTGTATATTCTTTTTTCGATCTTATTCCTTCTATCCCCCCCTATTTTTCATATTTTCACTTTATTTTTATTTTCCAAACATACATTTCACACCAAGTTTTTTCACAGATCATTTCATCTGATCAGATGGCCACTTACTCATATTGTGAATGTCCCATTGAGTGTTACAGAAAATTGTTAATTTGTATACTTTATCCATTAAGGCACTGCAACTTGTGGATCAAATGTGTCAACCACATACATGTTATTTAACACCAAGATAAATTCAAGACTTAGAAAACCTTTCAAAGACATTGTATTAATTACACAGTATCAGAAGAAATGGGAATCAACATCTGTATCATAAGTGGTATGTTCCGAGCTGTCAGCGGAGAGATGGCATGGAATGACATTAGTAGACGAATAAGTTTTAGTGGCGTCTCTAAAAGTAGGAAAGATCACAATATGAAGATAAAGTTGGAATTCAAGAGGACAAATTGGGGTAAATATTCATTTATAGGAAGGGGAGTTAGGGATTGGAATAACTTACCAAGGGAGGTGTTCAATAAATTTCCATTTTTTTGAAATCATTTAAGGATAGGAAAACAACAGATAGGGAATCTGCCACCTGGGCGATTGCCCTAAATGCAGATCAGTATTGATTTTGATTGATTGATATATTACGATTCAGTGATAATAATTAAGAATTACCCATCTTAATCACTCCTTTACGAATCACACATCACAAATTACAATTTTTTGTTGATTTTTAAAACCAAGTGTATGAAGTGTACAAAAGGATACACAAGGAATGCCATTACAGCTTGAATTGTCAGAATATTATTTTTGGATTTCTCCCTAATAATATATACTCTTTTTCTGTCCCTCGTTTAAGAATATTTCGAGTTTCCACGTGCCGAACGCAGTTTGTGCTTCCAGTACCGGAAAAGTAGGCACATCGTCACCATAAGACCTGTATGTGTGGGTGCAATGTAAAGCCCCTAGCGAAAAAAAAGTATGCACCTGTGAAGTGGTATATCTTGTGGAGTTGTTGTCTTTGTTCGTCACATGATCAGACTTCCATGCAGTATGCGAGTTCTTTTGTCTTTGTTTTGGCGGCAAAGTGGTGACAAATTCCATTTCATTGTGAATACTGTGTGCGTGACTGTTGAAGTATTTATTGCGATTTTGGTTACCAAATTTACATATGTTGCTCTTCTAGGATATATGCTAATCGTGTGTTACAAAATGCGAAAGGTTTTAAATAATGAAGCGATTTCTTGTGCAGGAAAATACGTGTGATGACGTTACCGTGACTAGTGACACTAGTAATAAACCAAAAATAGTTCAAAAATTTTGGGAGGAATACTCTAAAGAATGGCCCTGTTTACTGGGTTCCTCAAAATCTCATTCACATGTGTTCTGTAGTGTGTGTAGCCGTGATTTTTCAGATGCGCATGTGATGAGGAAGAACAAGACTGAATTCCGTACTGATATGAACTCCGAACTATTAAGTGCTCTGTTAGTGCAGAGGATGCAATTGATATCAAAAGAAAAAGCACATCACCATTGTACGTTTACCAAACAGGAATACAAGCTGCTAAGGTAGCAACTACAGTACTCAACAAAAGAAATGATCCTTCAACCTCTACTCAGATATGTACTGCAGATCACCTGTTACTTTAGCAGGTAAGAATCATACACTCTTTATATGCCAGTGTCCGACTCATTGGCTGAATGGTCAGTGTACTGGCCGTCGGTTGAGAGGGTCCCGGGTTCCATTCCCGGCCGGGTCGGGGATTTTAACCTTAATTGGTTAATTCCAGTGGCCCGGGGGCTGGGTGTTTGTGCTGTCCCCAACATCCCTGCAACTCACACCACACGTAACATTATCCTCCACCACAATAACACGCAGTTACCTACACATGGCAGATGCCGCCCACCGTCATTGGAGGGTCTGCCTTACAAGGGTTGTACCCGGCTAGAAATAGCCACGCAAAATTATTGTTATTATATGCCAGTCTTTGAATATGTTACATCTGGTTGAATTGTATGTTGTTCATTGATTTTTGAATGGTGTGCAAGTTAGTAAGATCTCGGAAAAAAAATTCTACCCCCCCTCCCCCGCGCCCTAATGGCTGCATTACGAATTTCCTTCCTTGAAAGTTGGCATCTCTGGATATTGTATGGGCCATCTATTTGTATCTGTAAATCTTCAAGGATATTAAGAAATGTTCCTGTATTTGCTGTTTGGCATATTGTCATGTCTTGGTTGATGTTCGTGCATTCGAGATTATCATCATGTGTTGTTTATAACATGTAGTGAAGCTTCTGCCAATTTGTCCTTTCTATGTGCTGTAAACTGGGGTTACTTTGTGACAGTTTTGATGATTTCTTCAATATAATTGGAATAATACCATTATGTATTAAAGTTTTCATATATTATCATATGCGTCCATCCTTTTTACATGTTTTGAAAGACTTTATGGACATATCTTTGCTTTTAATCAATATTTGAAGAACTCTTCATAACTTTCCCTTTCCGTGGGGTTACTTTGTGACACAATCTTTTTACCATTGCATTTCCATGTCTGGTGCAGATGTCGCAAATTTACCCTTTTGCTAAATGTGAAATGAGAATTTCTTTCACAACCATGATAATACAACTTATTGTATATATTTTAAACCCTCAAGACAGAAACACCTGAAATATTCAAATCAATCAGGTGAGAATAGTTTACAGACTGTTTACTTTGCGCTGTGTTTGGTGAGCTCTGGAATGTCATAGATTTGAAGTTTTCCGCTTTGTATGGTTGGATTAATTTTTAATTTAATCCTTGATATGCGACCGGTTACCAGTGCTGTTCATTGCACTGACAACTGCACCTCGCTTGGTTACTTTTGTTATGATTACTAGATAGTACTTGCCTTTGAATATTACAATTACGTGTGTTCCAACAGTCTTATCTTTGGATTGAAAAGTACAACTTTCACGAATAGGAAGTTCTTCAGAGTCAGTAAGATTCTTCTTCATGCGCTTAAATGTCTTTTGATTCACTACACATGTTATCATTGTCGTTTTTACTTGAATTCTCTGTTCGGGTGTCTTGACTGTTCTTTGAGCGACAGTTCCAGTTGGTGCCATGACAGCTAAGAATCTCATCTGCAGTGTCGAACTCTGAAGCTGTCATACTTCTTCCTGGTGGCACGTCTATGCGTCTCTTCTTTCTTTGGCTATTAGTTCTTACCTCACATCTTTTGTGATTCAGGTGCTTATTGCAACTTACAGCTACATTCACAGCATCACCTTCTACGTCTCTATTGTATTTTTTGATTCAGGAGGAAAATACCACATTTTCTGAATCCAGAACGCAGATTATTCAGACAGTTTTCATGTAGTTCTCAATTAGATCTTAACAGCAGATGGACAATCTTGCTTTGTTATATTGCGACATCATTTTCAGACTCCAGATTAGTAAAAAAAAAAAAAAAAAAAAAGCTGGACTCTCCTATACCCCTTTTTGATAGTGATCAATCGTCAATATGGAACATTGTTGTTACAAAGTTACCCCCTTAAACTCCTCATTTTTATTTTAACATACAAAACTGTAAGAAAGCTCAAAGCAACATGCGAATTGTGCATGTTAATCAGGAAACATGAAATTAAGTTTTCCACTAAACTTGATGTGTGTACCTCATTAACCTTTCTGTCGCCGACAATTTTCCTGCTATTCACAAAACCACGCGCTCAGTACAGTACACCAAAAGGCTCTGTTGCCAACAGTACAACACTTAGGAAGTTGTCATTGTGCACACAGGTAGCAGCTTTATTGATGAGGGAAAACATATGCTGTTCATTGTCGTACTATCTATGCGCATCTTGTGAAATATGGAATAAATATTTGGCACGCACCTGTCACAAAGTAACCCCGGTTTACGGTAGCTTCACATTCTATCTATTTCAGTTTGTAAGCTCCTGATTTTGATTATATGTCTTTACTATGTAAAATGGGCTTATCTTAACTAATATGCATATATGTTGAACAGGAGAAAAGTTCGTAACATGTGACGTTTTTGTGTTAAAGATACTTACTTGATACATTGAAAAATCAGGATTTCTACCTATTGAACATTTTGTTCTTATTTACAAGGGCAGCTTAGCTATTATAAAACTAATGAACTAGTACCTTACCACCTATACAAAAACCACTCTTCATGCAGTAAACTGAAGAAATATATTAAAGAATACTTTTTTCTCTCTCTCTTATGCGACCTGGAATATCCTGTTTTAAAAAACCAGCAATAATCTCCCATCATCTCTGGATCCCATCTTCCTTGATATCGTTGCTCCATTCTAGGAACATCTTTGTGAAATAGCTCTCCCTGCTTATCGCTACAGCCCCCAGATTCTCAGGAAAGAAATCTAAATTTAAATTTAGGAGTGGATCTTTAGTGACAGATGACAGTCCATTCTTTTGTATTTTCTTAGTAATGCCTCAAATAACTGGTAATAATTTTCTGCATTATTATCTCCGAAAAACCCTTTGACAACAGATACAAAAGATTTTCATTCTGACAATACATTAGGCTACAGTTAAGTTTACCTCAACAATTCTGCTGTTCATGAGTTTTCTAATCTGTGGACCCAACAAATATGCCTTATTTTAATTTAGCATCCCTGATTGTAGGAAACAGAGTCCTTAAGTATTGAAAAGCTTCTCCACCCTTACTGTGTGATTTTCCGCTTTCAGTGTTTAGAAAAAGAAACCCCATAATGTTGTGCTGTCGCTAGACTGTCCTTCAACCTAAAAAACAACACAACTTAGGATACCCGCTTTGTAATTATGCTATTACTGTCAAATCACCACAAATTACCCAGGGATATTCATTACAATTTACAGCATTCCATATTAGTGACATGTTTTCATAAGATTATTTCATTGCGATTGAATGAGCCACTGGTACGGAAGGTTTTGTATTGCCGTGGTGCAGTAAAACTGCTTTTAAACTCAGTTTTGAGAAATCGATGGGAAGTCTCCATTCTTCCAAATTATATTCAATACCTAATTCATCCATCAAAGCATTTGCATATTTGCAGGCACAAACAGCATTTCCATACATACATACATACATACATACATACATACATTATCATTATAGACTGTTATGCCTTTCAGCGTTCAGTCTGCAAGCCTCTGAGAATTTACTAAACGTCGCCACAATCCTTGATTTGCAACCAGAGTTGTGGCCTCATTTAGTTCTATACCCCTTATCTTTAAATTCTTAGAAACCGAGTCTAATCATCGTCGTCTTGGCCTCTCTCTACTTCTCTTACCCTCCATAACAGAGTCCATTATTCTCCTAGGTAACCTATCCTCCTCCATTCGCCTCACATGACCCCACCACAGAAGCCGGTTTATACGTACAGCTTCATCCATCGAGTTCATTCCTAAATTAGCCTTTATATCCTCATTCCGAGTACCCTCCTGCCATTGTTCCCACCTGTTTGTACCAGCAATCATTCTCGCTACTTTCATGTCTGTTACTTCTAACTTATGAATAAGATATCCTGAGTCCACCCAGCTTTCGCTCCCGTAAAGCAAAGTTGGTCTGAAAACAGCCCGATGTAAAGATAGTTTCGTCTGAGAGCTCACTACCTTCTTACAGAATACTGTTGATCGCAACTGCGAGCTCACTGCATTAGCTTTACTACACCTTGATTCAATCTCACTTACTATATTACCATCGTGGGAGAACACACAACCTAAATACTTGAAATTATCGACATGTTTTAGCTTTGTATCACCAATCTGACATTCAATTCTGTTGAATTTCTTACCTACTGACATCAATTTAGTCTTCGAGAGGCTAATTTTCATACCATACTCACCTATTTTCAAGTTCCAAGATGTTAGACTGCAGGCTTTCGGCACAGTCTGCCATTAAGACCAAGTCGTCAGCATAGGCCAAACTGCTTACTACATTTCCACCTAACTGAATCCCTCCCTGCCATTTTATACCTTTCAGCAGATGATCCATGTAAATTACGAACAGCAAAGGTGAAAGATGACAGCCTTGTCTAACTCCTGTAAGTACCCTGAACCAAGAACTCATTCTACCATCAATTCTCACTGAAGCCCATTTGTCAACATAAATGCCTTTGATTGGTTTTAATAATCTACCTTTAATTCCATAGTCCCCCAGTGTGGCGAACATCTTTTCCCTCGGTACCCTGTCATATGCTTTCTCTAGATCTACGAAACAAACACAACTTCATATTCCTCTCATAGCATTTTTCAATTACCTGGCACATACTGAAAATCTGATCCTGACAGCCTCTCTGTGGTCTGAAACCACACTGGTTTTCATCCAACTTCCTCTCAATGACTGATCGCACCCTCCCTTCCAAGATGCCAGTGAATACTTTGCCTGGTATACTAATCAATGAGATACCTCGATAGTTGTTGCAATCCTTCCTGTTCCCTTGCTTATAGATAGGTGCAATTACTGCTTTTGTCCAATCTGAAGGTACCTTACCAACACTCCACGCTAATTTTACTGCTCTATGAAGCCATTTCATCCCTGCCTTCCCACTATACTTCAGGTCTAATTTCATCTGCCTTATGACAATGGAGTTTATTTACCATCCTTTCCACTTCCTCAAGAATAATTTCACCAACATCATTTTCCTCCTCCCCATGAGCTTGGCTGTTTGCAACACCACCATGATGATTTCCTTTTACATTGAGAAGATGTTCAAAATATTCCCTCCACCTCTCCAGTGATTCCCTGGGATCTATTATGAGTTCACCTGAATTACTCAAAACACTGTTAATTTCCTTTTTCCCTCCCTTCCTAAGATTCTTTATTACTGTCCAGAAAGGTTTCCCTGCTGCTTGACCTAGCCTTTCCAGGTTATTACCAAAATCTTCCCATGACTTCTTTTTGGATTCAGCAAGTATTTCCTTCGCTCTGTTTCTTTCATCTACGTACAAATCCCTGTCTGCCTCGGCCCTTGTTTGGAGCCATTTCTGATAAGCCTTCTTTTTACGTTTACAGGCTGCTCTCACTTTATCATTCCACCAAGATGTTCTCCTTTTCCCATCTTTACACACAGTTGTTCCTAGGCATTCCCTTGCTGTTTCTACTACAGCATCCCTGTATGCCACCCATACTTTTTCTATATCCTGAACCTGCTTACTGTCTACTGTTCGAAACTTCTCACTAATCATATCCATGTACTTCTGTCTAATTTCCTAGTCCTGGAGATTTTCTACCCTTATTCGTTTGTAGACAGATTTCACTTTCTCTACCCTAGGCCTAGAGATACTTAGTTCACTACAGATCAGATAGTGGTCTGTATCATCAAAAAATACGCAAAAAACTCGTACATTCCTAACAGATTTCCTGAATTCGAAGTCTGTTAAGATATAGTCTATTATGGATCTGGTACCCCTAGCCTCCCATGTGTAGCGGTGAATAGCCTTATGCTTGAGGAATGTATTCGTAACAGCTAAACCCATACTAACACAGAAGTCCAGCAAATCCAGCAAATGCTTCCCATTCCCATTAGCTTCCATATCTTCCCCACATTTACCAATCACCCTTTCGTATCCTTCAGTTCTATTCCCAACTCTCGCATTGAAATCGCCCATTAGCACTATTCTATCCTTGCTGTTGACTCTGACCACGATGTCACTCAATGCTTCATAAAACTTGTCAACTTCATCCTCATCTGCAGCCTCACATGGTGAATACACGGACACAATTCTTGTCCTAATTCCTCCCACTGGCAAATCTACCCACATCATTCGCTCATTTACGTGCCTAACAGAAACTATGTTGCGTGCAGTGGTATTCCTGATAAAGAGCCCTACCCCAGACTCTGCCCCTTCCCTTTCTAACACCCGTCAAGTACACTTTTATTATCTCCTATGTCTTCCTCATTATCTCCCCTTACCCGAATATCACTTACTCCGAGCACATCCAGATGCATCCTCTTTGCTGAGTCAGCCAGTTCTACCTTCATTCATCCATAAGCCCCATTAATATTGATAGCTCCCCATCGAATTCCATTTCGTTCGCCAAGTTGTTTCCAAGGAGTCCCTCGCCTGTCAAATGGGAATGGGACTCCATTACTCCCATAGGTCCGAGGCTTGCTTAAAGTGTTCTGAGCTCGGTAAATTCATGAAGCAGGATGCTGCCCTACTTGCACATAGTCCAAGTGAGGATCTCTCCTCTTAACGGGTTATGGACCACCAGTGAATTGTATAGTCCTAGCCGCCTGAGCACAAGGAGGGCCACGACTCAGAATATGTCCGAGATGCCCACTCCCATTCCATAGCAACTGGTATCCCGACTCTCAGGACCACTTACTAGGCCACTCAGCCGTTGCCCATGGTTCACGAACTAGGACGTGACTACAGTAACCCACAAACATGAACCATTTAAAAAAAAATTGAATTACAAGAAATATTAATAAGAATAACAACAGGAATAAAAATAATAACAACACACAAATGACTCGAAAAGGAGAGGGTCAGGAGGTGGCAGGGGAAGTGACGTGACTTAGCGAAAGTAGGTCAGTGGACTACAGCTATCGGACCCACGCCAAAAACGGAGCAACGGTTATCCAAACCCCTGCAGTTAATGCTGGAGTGGAGACAAAGCAGTATATTATTAAGATAAGATCTAGAATTTAAGTTCCTAAATATTAAACAGAGATAAACATAAATAATGATTGTGACTTGATAGAATCTGATGGTGTTCTTTTAAGAATGAAACTTGTTCTTTGTTTAATATTGTGTGCTTTTATCTCTTCTTTAATGTGGGTTTTTTTAAGGTAAGTTGTAGTATAATATTTTTATTTATCTTGTGTGCTCAACAGACTGGAGTGCTTTTAAATTATATTTAACTGTGTCAACACTGGAAAGTATGGCTTCCTTCTTAACAAGAAAAGAAAAGGTTTACTTCTGGTTCATGTGTGAATAGAAGATGTTCAATAAATGAAATACAATATGCATCAAAAGCAAAATCTTACTTCTATATAAGAAGACTTTTCTCATTTCTAAGCTGTATGATGTACATCTCAAAACTTCACTGCTTCTTGCCCTATTAGAATGGGATTCATTTCAGAATTGTACCCAGCAGAAACTTTTTCAAATCCTACCCAAAAACACAAGAATTGGAATTACAAATTCAACATCCTGAAAGCAATCCAAGCAACCAATAAAGTTAATATTGATTCTGAAGCATCACGACGCCACCATTCACATTTTCCACCCATCCATTAAAAACTTACCACAAGATATAAATTTCATGGTTTCCGTATTAACAGCTATGCTTAGTTGTATAACATTGTATTACAAAATTTTCCTCAGTATTGAATAGGAGGTTTCGTCGCCATAAGACATATCTGTGTCGGTGCGACATAAAGCCAATAGCAAAAAAAAATTATTAGGAGGGAAAGTTTTGTAATAAAGTTTTAAAGAACTAACCATTAAGAGCTTAACAAATCTAATTCTCAACAAGGTAGCAAACAACACTGTAAGCAAAGGACCAAAACATAACTGGCATAATACTCCCAGTTTAAATGACATTAAAATCACAATAGCAGAGGCTGATTTGGCAATGAACAAACTAGCGACAGATAAATAAGAAGAAATAGGATTTAGAATGAGGTAAAGTTTCAAAATTCCATTATGAAACAACAAATTTAGGATTCCACCTGTTCGCAAAAACAAGTATACAATTTAAAACAGAGGATAAACACAATAATATAAATGTAACCACTGCAGACAATGGTATTAAAACAGTTTTGATGACAAAGGATGATTACATAAAGAAAACTGAGCAATTGTTTTCAGGAAATTACTTTTAAAAAATCAAAAAAGATCCCACTAATAGAATTCAAAAAACAATTTTTTTTAAATAACTGTTGTTCACTTTGCAATGAACGTGAGTGAACAAAATGCATCAATATGAATCAAAGTTTATCTACAGCCAGAGCACTTTCCAAAATACACAAAAAAGATGTTCATTTAGATTGATCATTAAGTAAAAAAGGAGTCTAATTTATAAAATCTATGTCCAAAAATTTCTTTCAAATATTACAATTTTTCCAACAAAGCAACAATAAAAAATTCTATAGAATTTTGCAATGTTACTAAAAGGTCTAGCTAAGGTTTGTTTTAGATAATATTATTATTTTACCTTTAATAACAAAATCTATCATCAAAAAGTTTTACTCGTGGGTTGCCCCATCTCCAGAATAATAGCTAGATATTCATTGTCAATAGTGAAAAGACAAAAATAGATAACAGTATGAACAGCACCTGCTAGTGATCCAGATATGTGGGTGATATATTCACCATTATAGTTACAAAAAAAAAAAAAAACCAAACAAACAAACATTGAAACGGTATTAGAACAGCTCAGTTAAATAGGTTCCCATGTAAAGTTCACACATATACAGTACTAGAAGTAAACGGAACAGTAAATTTCTTAGATCTTAAGTTCACAAGAAACAACGAAGCCCTTGCATTCAACATACATTGAGAACCCACACATACTGCTAACATAATAAGAGTGCTCTATTAATCATACTGCACTCAATAAATAATAATAATGTTATTTGCTTTACGTCCCACTAACTACTTTTTAAGGTCTTCGGAGACGCTAAGGTGCTGGAATTTAGTCCCGCAGGAGTTCTTTTACGTGCCAGTAAATCTACCGACGTGGGGCTGTCGTATTTGAGCACCTTCAAATACCACCGGACTGAGCCAGTATCGAACCTGCCAAGTTGGGGTTAGAAGGCCAGCGCCTTAACCGTCTGAGCCACTCAGCCCACTCAATAAACCATTCATAACCAAATATTATAAAAAAGAAACCAACACCATATTCACTGTCGCATTAAACAATGGATATAACAAAGAATTTGTCAATAAAATCATTAATGAAACAAAAAAACAAACCTCCTGCTACTCTGAAGAGAAAATAAATGTTACGTTCATCTATGATGATGATAATATTTATCAACTCGCCAACATTTCAAAAAAGCAGAATTTCCAACATAGCATTCAAAACTAATAATAATAATAATAATAATAATAATAATAATAATAATAATAATATAATAATAATAATGCCAAAATACATTTCAACACCCATTCAGTTAATTGTAAAGACAAATCAAGAGCTCACAAACTGAAATGCACAGAATGCGAAGCCATACATATACATATATAAGTATATAAACTGCCATAAGCTTCACTACGCATTGTAAAGACATTAATACCAAAAATACAAAGGATTATCTCTAATGAATGAACACATGAATGATATGATCATTATAAATTCACCAACATCAACCAAGATGTGACAGTGCACCAAATAGCAAATAGAGGAACATTTCTTAACATCCTTAAAGATTTACACCTACGAATAGATCGAAAATTCAACTTTGTGTACAATCTCAACGATATTGCAGAAAAAATCAACATATATTATGAATTACAGAACATCTAATACTCAAATTTACCATGGCATGTGCAAAACACGTCACAAGCTCCTTATCAGTCAACTCGACTGCCTCTCCAACTTAACTCCCCCTCCTTGGCAAACTCATACAGACAAAAGTACACACTCACTCGGATGACCATTTTGCCTGATAACTATAACAGGGGTTCGAAGGCAAAATGTAAGTTGAAATACCCCTAGCAGTACAACCATTCACCTTCCATTTTCTCCTGTTAATTCTAGGTTCACATAACCTATTTAAGACGACCTACCCAAATTCAACAACAACAACAAAACAACCTCACACGCTTCCTTATTGACAATAAGGTTCTCAGGTCTGATATAAACATGGATAGACATTCTATAATGTGATATCTTCTGGCACCCATAAAAATTTTAAATTTGTTTTATCCACATCATTCCATCAACAAGTGGTGTCAATCTCAAACATTCATCTAATAGTGAGAGAATAATTTGAAGACTTTCAATTACTTACATTTTATCGCACATATTTTAAATTTTTGTAATATTTTTAATGTGTATTCAATACTATAACATGCGAATTTAATGACAAACATTTTTGTAAATATTACTGGACCATTGTATTTTTCTAACTGAATACGGCCCAGAAGGAGCCAAAACATGCCGTACCTTGTATGACAACTGTTTACATGTGGTCTTCATTATTCAGTAGGTGGATCAGGAAATTAATGTTCTGTTTACGATTTGTAACACTCATTCGAGCAAGTTGTTCTGTATCATCATAGATGTTTCTGTAATTGCTGATGATTGAGATGCTCCCTTAAGTCCCTGTCCAACTCTGAACTAAAATTTATCAACTCACAAAATATGCCTTTATTATCAAAGTCTTCAGATTTATTGTGTGCTTAAAGCCAACTCGAATGCACCACAAAATTTAATACAATTAATAATTAAGTTCAATACATATATTTTTACTTACTTGTTCATTATGTTTGGCCATAGACAGTTGATAGTGCAAAAGTACAGTAATTCCATTTGTATATTTACTTTCCCCAACATCAACAAACTTGTGTTCATATATTCATTTGATGTCTCATGCTTTTTTTATTTTGTCGCTCAGATGCTCAACATCAATAACACTGTCCTTTGACCAGGAAGAGTCTCCTCGAAAAAGAAAACACGGCAAAGAAAAAAACCACCTTTTTTTTTGTCAGAGCCATATAGCCACTTGTTTCTTGTATACACTTCAGAGTTAATTTTTTGCCATCTATGAACGTTAATTCTTTGTTAGTACATAATGTTTAATTTTGGTATGTGCTTACCTAACTACTACACTTTCAGTTTATTGTATGATACCATAGACTTCTGAAAAGTGCACCTGCAGAATTCATACTGTAAAGCCCATCAGAAATGCATATGATTTGCTGTGAAAAAGAGGCTCTGTCACATAATCAATGTCCTAAGCCTGGGCTCTACAGCAAGGGTTCATGAACGCTGGCACTTCCTTGCCAGGCCAAATCTCCCAGACTACGAATCTGCGGTGACAGTCACTCGAGTGAGAACTTTTTTTTTCTTTTACTAGTTGTCTTACACGAACAGACACAGGTAGGTCACACTTAAACGACTGCAGCTATCAAGTTCGGTGAGTAAGAACTGTTGAGGACGAAACTTGTTACTGAAGTTTTCTCTGCTGTTTAACAATGTTATACAAAAGTTGAATACAAATGTCTATTTCCTCCTCTTTTTCATGAATTTACGGGGTGACATGTCACAGTGTTGCTATCTCCAGGGTGCTCTTGCCAATTGATAATTAAACCTAATTGTAGATGAAAGAAATTACAACAATTGACACCCAACGATGGGGCAAAGATAGCAAGGAATGATTATGGCATGTTGCAACAACTTGAAGTTCTGATGTAAAGGGTAATTTCTAAGCTATAATCAAGCAATACAATCCTTCAGTCTTTCCTGACTGACTGAAGAGTAGTAAGAAGCAGTTGCGTTATCTACGTTTATTCTGTTGTTTTTATTTTATTTTTCAGTACATCTTGTTTGAATAGTCGCTAGCCTACTATAACTGAATTACCAGTTGGTTTCTTTATTTACATGCATAATTTCCCCCTTTTTGTTTGATTGTGCATCCTTTACCAATGGCAGTCATTCTGTGTTTTCCAGATGTCATTAGCTATGCTAGACCGGATATTGGATATCCTTATGATGTGACGGTGATGAGGAGAGAAAACGAAGGCTTTGGATTTGTTATAATTTCATCTGTAAATAAGGCTGGATCAACTATAGGTATGTAGTTGTTCTATTTCTATGTATTTAAATATGTATTTAAACTGTGTATTAGCTGAGTGACATAGTCGCTGGCTCTCACCAAATCAGCTGCAATTTCTATCTCTGCAGTGGTTATGAGACTTTATACTGGAAAGTTACACCCATATAGTGTGGATTCCACAAAGAAACTGAATGCCCCACGTCCATGATCACAATATTAACAGTTTGTTACTAAAAAGAGCAAGAAATGAAATTATACAATTTTTTTTTTTTTTTTTTGCTTATGACAAAAGTGATGCATATTGAAATAAGTATTCTGTAGCATTAATTACTTGCAGAAATAGAAATTATTACCTGCAATCTGTTTTTTTGTTAGGCCAATTTGAGAGATGCAAATGAAATTAAATAATCATCTTTATCATCATTTCCCCTTATCCAGCTCCTGCTGAGTTGGGGTATTTATGGCACTTCTCCATCTTCCTCTTTCCTTCCACCATTCCTCTTCCACGATCGTGTCCCAGTTTAAATTTAGTCTTCTTATGCCGCTCTTCACTGATTCAATCCACCTTTTTCAAGGTCTTCCTCTTGCTCTTTTGCCCTCGCACTTTGCCTCCAGCATCTGTCTTGGAATTCTATTCTCCTCCATTCTCTTTACATGCCCAGCCACCTTAGTTCATTTTTTTCAACTCTCTCATTTAGCTTTCCTATCCTAACTTCCTTCCTAACATCTTCATTTCTCACTCTCTTTCCTTGTCTTTCCTATCATACTTATGAATTTCATCTCACTGGCTTGGATACTACTCTCATGTTTGCTAGTCGAAGTCCAAGTCTCAGCTGCATTAATAAGTATGGGTACATAGTACATTTTGTACATTATCTCTTTACTTTTCCTTGGTACTTCTTTGCTCCAAACAAGTTTTCTTACACTTTGGTAGAATACATTACCATGCTGTACCCTCCTCTTAATCTCCATGTCCAACCTAGCATTTGTAGGTATTTAAAACTGTCCACAATTTCCAGACTCTGACTTCCAATTTTCATAGTGCCATTTCCTTGCCTTTCCCCTCTCGACATCATCATAGTCCTGCTTTTCTCTGTACTGATTTTCATTTCATTTCACTTCTCCGTTTTTTCATTCAGTACATGTAGTTGCTGTTGCACTTGTTTGCTGTTCTTTCCCCTGATCACATCATCATCTGTAAATAGCAGTATCTTCATCTCTTTATATCCATAGGCTTCCTTTGTTTCCTTTACAATTTTGTCCACCGGGCGAGTTGGCCATGCGGTTAAGAGCACACAGCTGTGAGCTTGCATCCGGGAGATGGTGGGTTCGACCCCCACTGAAGATGGTTTTCCATGGTTTCCCATTTTCACACCAGACAAATGCTGGGGCTGTAAACTTTCTCTCTGGGGACACTGCGCAACATCTTACGGCAATTGTATGTGCAGTTAGTCCAATATAGACTTCCCCACACAATGCAAAAATGGTACAAGCGGCAGTAAGTGATGCCCATCTCAAAAACACTGTACCATTTTATGTAGGGCGGAGTCCAATACTGCAGTTTTTTTTTAACGAAATGTTACACTACTGTACAAACCATAGCCACTCCTTTAGCTGTTGGTAGAGAATTGCGCACCTCATTTGTTCAAGAGAGAGAGAGAGAGAGAGAGGAGAGAGTGTGTGTGTGTGTGTGTGCGCGCGCGCGCGGTCACAGTATCATAGAAAACATGATAGGTTAGGACCATTTAGAGATGTGTCAATTCACTGCCATTTTGTATAGTCTCATCACATCGAAATTGATAGAAACTCTTTTTTCACAGAATTTATGATCTATGGCAGGCAAATGGTGTACAGCAGACCTGACAGCTTACGCCATGTAATTACTACCATTACAGCGTTCAGTAAAGTCATAAAACTGGACCATAATGCTGTAACACATTCAACTACTTCACAAAGTGAGAACTTTCACTCTTCTCGTGAATACAGAGTTGTAGGAGCTAGACATTCAAGCAGCAGGTAGTTGCTGTGAAGGTTGGAAAGTTTATTGGGTTATTCCTTTAATAATTTTCATTTTGTACTCTCCTAGGCATCCTTTATGCCTTTGCTGGCAGGACCTAGTGTTTACAGTGCACTATGTCGTCTGGTATAGGCTAGAACAATTTTGTTACTTTCATATATCTGTCTCTGTCTTATCCATGGCTTTGACAATATGAAACTGACTGAGGTATGAGCGATGCTAGTAATGCCCATCCTTATGCAGCCAGTCCCTGCTATGAATGGTGTGAAAATGTTGCTCATAGGGTCGGTTGGTGTATGCATTTCAGTGGGCTTGGCAGACTGATATGTAATAGCAACTCTGGCTCTGTGAGGAAAACAGCGGGAAACTACCTCACTCCTCATTTCCCTAGTATGCCTCTTCAGTGATGCCTAGGCCATTCCTGCCAACTTTCCCGATTTCACGATTTTCGACAGTTCTTCCCGCCTCCCGATTATTCTATTATTTCTCCCGATTTTAGCTTATTTATTGGTGAACTTCAAACATTTGTTTTCAAATCCTGCCATTTCAGCTTTTTCATGCCAGTGGCCGGAAGTCCTTCGCTCATTGGCCGCTTTCAAATGAAATGTCGACGTTTATTAATGCGAGAAATGTGCGATGTTTATTGAAACCTGTATATCGCAACGCATATATCGATTGTCAATCTCTTGTTCTCGCGTGCTGTGTTCGTTCACATCAGTCTAGTCGATTCCATTCTCCTTAGTCGATTTTAGAGACAGAATTTCAATGATAATGACTCATGACTTTTTTAGAGATTTCAGGAGCCATTTAGAGACAATTCTGACTAATTTTAATTTATCTCAATATAAATAAGATAAGAATTTTGTCTGTACATTGCTCAGAATTTAAAAAGAATATTTCTGTACCAGTCGTGACCATAGTAGCAAGGGGAAATGCACGTTTTCATTTTCCATAATTTCTGTCTGTATGTATGTATGTATGTGCGTACGTATGCTCATCACAAGAAAACAGCTGAAGAGAATTTAATGAAAATCGGTATATAACATCGGGGAATATGTTGCTACCGTCTAAGCCATAAATAATTTTATTCACTCTTGAGTGAAATGGTAATTTAGGGGAAGGCCTAAAATTTTATTCTCAAATATATATGTTGTTATTGGCTCTATCGATAAATACTACTACTACTAATACTAACGTTATATATTATTAAATTTCCTATCATTTATGTCTTATACATTTTACCATATCGGCTATGATAACAAGAGATATTCATGAATTTGGATTTTTTTGCTAAGTCCATATCAGCGCCAAGGTACGAGAAAATGGGTGAACAGAATTTTATGTCAAGTCGGGGAGTAAGGAACTACAGTCTACGCTATAATTAATTTTATTCACTCTGTTCAAAATGGCAGGTGCCACAAATTTAATTTTCAATTACCTATCTTACTGGTCACATTGAAAAGTTTTTTTTTTTTCTAGTTGTTTTACGTCGCACCGACACAGATGGGTCTTACGGCGACTATGGGACAGGGAAGGGCTAGGAGTAGGAAGGAAGCGGCCGTGGCCATAATTAAGGTACAGCCCCAGCATTTGCCTGGTGTGAAAATGGGAAACCACGGAAAACCATTTTCAGGGCTGCCGACAGTGGGGTTCGAACCTACTATCTCCCGAATACTGGACACTGGCCGCACTTAAGCGACTGCAGCTATCGAGCTCGGTATATTGAAAAGTACTACATAACAAGTAGAGAATACAATTTCTGATTATTTCTTATTCGGTTTTACTGTAGCAACTGTAATAATATTGGTGGTGATGGTGATTAAATTTTGAAGATGTTAATAAGAATGAGAAAAAAGTCATGAAGGAACGATTGCTTGAATAATAACACAAGGGAGTCATGAAAGAAAGGACGATTCACTTTACATTAGATGCTCTAATAACACAGATTCGGAAGAAAACTAAATGTGAATGCCTCCAATATAGAAAGCTCATAAAATTGATCAACAATAACATTATGCCGCCATAAGACCTGTCTGTGTCGGTGCGACGTAAAGCAAGAAAAAAACCATGAACATTACATTGAACATTGTTTGTTGTGATGTGCTTTGTGTATTCTGCTGCCATTTATCTCCGATAGATGGGTTTACTGCTGCGTATCGAGTATAGCAGCCTGCCTGAATATTGGCGGGAAGTAGCTGGGGAGTGTGGGGAGTTAGATCTCTCTCTTCTTTAGCATGCCATTCCTC
This sequence comes from Anabrus simplex, assembly GCF_040414725.1. Lineage (NCBI taxonomy): Eukaryota > Metazoa > Arthropoda > Insecta > Orthoptera > Tettigoniidae > Anabrus > Anabrus simplex. The sequence goes on from NC_090266.1 coordinate 312,600,584, forward strand.
TGTTTCATACATTTTCTGATACTAATGGTACGTAACACACTGGATCATCATAGTATTCCAGCTATTCGATCCCTATTCTGAGGCAGTGATTGGAATGGGCAGCGAGCACACTTAAATGGAATAATTACACAGGAGTGTTCGCGGCTGTCTGCAGCCTGGTCATTCTAGCTCTGAAACTTTGAACTGTTAGATTGACACCATAGTACTTTTCGCTAAAAGTGAGAAAATGAGCTGCTTTTCATTTTGTCTAATATTTCATATGACAGCATTGCTTTTATTCGATACATTCATACTGGTGTCATTGTAATGACCTATGTTGACTTCAGTTGGGAAAACTATATGGACAGTCTTTCTGAGTATTCCGTAGGGAAGCACGGGTACATCAGCTAGTTATTTGATCCAAATAGGATTGCGCTTCGCATATTCGCGCAGGCACTTGATGCAATATATTACTCTATGTATTTGCTAAGTAATGGCATGTAAGAGCATGAGTTCATACTATTTTCGGTAGGCTTATCAGAGACCGATCATCTCATTCACATTCTTCCTGTGAGGGAATAGAGATGTGAAATTTTTAGCCTTGTAGCCTCGTATAGCAGCAGTCGGGCTTTGAGACAATCAGTGTTATAAATATATCGTGGTACTGTATTGTGCAAGACATGTAGAATAAGCAGTTTTGACCAATTGTATCTCCTGATTTTCCCTGATTTTTATATCAAAATCTCCTGACTTTTTGGTTTTATAAAGTTGGCAGGTATGCTAGGTCATCTATGTCAGCTGATAGTAGAGCTGTTAGGATCCCACCAGCGTTAGCGCTGACGGACTGAACATACATACAGGCATCCTTTACGAAGACTTGACTTTTCTGTAGTCTCAGATATTCTTCTAAGGAAGTTGTAATAAATATACATAATAATCATCACCCTGTAAGCACAGACTACGGACAAACTCATTGTGAATACCACCTGAAACATAATTCTGCATTCGTTTCACTGAGTAATAGGTACATACTCTACTCATAGGGAATAGTTTCAACTGTCTGGGCTTAAGAGAGACATGATTCTTTAGCATACTGTGGTGTTAGCAGCAAGGTAAACCTGTCTGGATATTCGAGCTCAGATCTTGTACCATACAAGATCAGTTTTGAAGCTATAGCACCCTCCGCTATCACGAGCCGTCATTTGCCATTGTTATATCAACACTACTTCTATACTAAGAGTCACCTCAAGACCTAACCGGTCCCTTTGATGTTAGCCAGAGTTCTGGTCCGTGAAGAGGCTCCCACAGTGGTAAATAATTCGTAAGTTTGTTGCTTGTTTCTGAAGCCAGGAGCTTCCCTGAGTTTGGTTAGATATTCTGGTGAACAGAGTGGGCCAATTACAAATTTTTGCCCTGTAAAATATGTAAAATATTTCACAAGTTGTATGTTATTCGGGTTCGTTACCAACTCTTATCTTTCATACGCAGATGGCTGTGAATAGTCATTGTTCTCAACTGTATTTGTAGTAAAATATATAATTATTTCACATGAGCTTGATATCTTATTGCCTTGTGTACTTACTAAGCTTTATTCGAGTTTATTTCATTGCTGTTTTGTTCGCATAATTTTTACGACCGAGCTCGATAGCTGCAGTCTCTTAATTGCGGCCAGTATCCAGTATTCGGGAGATAGTAGGTTCGAACCCCACAATCGGCAGCTCTGAAAATGGTTTTCCGTGGTTTCCCATTTTCACACCAGGCAAATGCTGGGGCTGTACCTTAATTAAGGCCACGGCCGCTTCCTTCCCACTCCTAGCCATTTCCTGTCCCATCGTCGCCATAAGGCCTATCTGTGTCGGTGCGACGTAAAGCAACTAGCAAAAAAATAATAATGTTTACGACATGAAGATGGATCCAAGAAAACTGTTGGCAATACTGGCTGTAACAGCATGCTCGGTATTCAGAATGGCTGCCAGCTCTGAGGAGCACGTGGTTGATGCTGTGATGCTTGAGTCACCACTGAAATACTTTAAAGCTAATGAAAGTGGCAGCAGGGGGAGCTAAGTATAAAGTCTAATCAAATTGTTCTGAATGTTTACAGTAGCCTATGAGATGAAAATCTGCTGTGGAAGAAGTGGTGAATAAACTGCGCAGCTGACCGGTGTTTCTACGTAAAATGTTTACACTGTTTGCGCTGAATTGAAAGGAATTCATATATTTTCTTGTACTATATTGTATGTGCTGCTCTGTTGTAGCTTACATATGTCATGAGTTTTTCTGACTAATCGTCTCCCTAAAGTCACTGAAAATTTATTTTTAGTTTTAAGAAAGTGGCTGAATTATGTGAAAAGAAGCAATCAAGGTGATAAAGTGAAATGAAACATAACTCAACTAAGGTACATGCCAGATTTATGTGACAGAAAACGTTCGCTTGGCTGTACATCTGGAGGCCTATGTGTTTGCTCAGTTTGAACTATGCACTGACCGTAAGTAAAGCAAGAAGGACCCTAACACAGTATAGGTATAAGATCATTAGCGTACTTGAAATATAATAATAATAATAATAATAATAATAATAATAATAATAATAATAATAATAATAATAATAATAATCTAAATCTCTTTATTTGCAAATGAGGTGTCTACCTCGATGGCAAATGGTACACTGAAACACATTGTCAAGCACTAAATTTTAAATTACCAATAGAAGAAGAAATTTTCCTAGAATACAATATTATACAATTTACGCTAACAATTTTTTTCTATTAAACACACAGCTCATCCTTAATAAATTTACGTTGTTTACAAAATTCTACTTCTATCTCCTGTACTTACATAGTCAACTCCCATACAGTATGTGGAATTACTTCAAATAATACTATACAACTGGTATAAGATTAAAATTTACATTGCATTTATTTACTTATTTATTTATTTATTTATTTTTTACCCATTTTGGAACCTAAGTAGCATAACGACTTGCTGCGTCTTAACCGGAGCCCCTTTTGCCACCACTTTTCAGAGTTCCTGAAGGGCCTTCACAGCTACCATAGCGGTCCCAGGGCCCTCGAAGTCCCCACTGTACTTCACCCCTACAGGCAGTCCCCTACTTTGGCTGTCCAAACTCCTTAGACCAGGGGATGGTATTAATTTATTCACACACATTTTTTTAAATTTACAATAACCTGCACTGGTCAAATGCCCTCTAACACTTCACCCTTCCCAATGAATGAAAATTTACCCCAATTGCTTCTGCTAAAATTCCTTCTAATTTTGTATTTGTGGTCAGTCCTGCCGATATAATTATTTTCCAACTGAAGCCTCTCACGGATATCTCCCCATGCTGCTTCTCTTGTATAGGCTCTATATAATCCTATAAGTCTAGTTTTCTCCCTTCTCTTACTTAAAGTTTCCCTCCCAAGTTCCTTTCACATTTCTGATGCACTACTTACTCTTTCTCCTGAAATCCCCTGTTACAAATCTTTCTGCTTTCCTCTGCACGCTATCTATTTTTTTTAATTAGGTATTCTTGGTGAGGATCCCAAACACTGTTTGCATGTTTCAATAATGGACGAACCATACTTAAGTAACTTTTTTCTTTGAGTTCTTTATTGCATCCTTTAAATAGCCTCATTATGACATGTAACGATCTGTATGCTTTCCCAACAATGTCATCAACATGACCCTTCCAGTGCAAATTACTTTCAAATCTCACACCTAAGTATTTGCACTTGCCATCTTTTGGGATAACTACCTCATCCAAAGTATATTCAAATTCAGTTTTAAAGCTCCTGTTTGTAAACGTTGTAACAGTTGATTTGCCTCCATTAACCTTCATATTATTTTCTTCAACCCATTGTTGGATACTTTCAAGGTCACATTATAATTCTGAACTATCCTCAGTGTTATTTATTTCCCTATAAACAATTATGTCATCTGCATACAATCTTATTTCTGATGTTATATTGTTTCCTAAATAATTTGCGTATATTAAGAAAAGTAACGGACCGATTATACTACCCTGTGCAATTCCCTTCCAAACTTTCTCTTCCTGCGATACGTTATTTCCTACTTTGACTTTCTGAACCCTTGAATTTAGAAATGTTTTTATCCAACGTGTAACCCTTACGTCCAACCCTATTCCCTCCAATTTCTTTAATAATATTCCATGTTCCATTCTATCAAAGGCTTTGGAAAGATCTATGACTACGCAATCTAACTGACCTCCTGAATCCAACTGATCTGATATGTCCTGCTGAAATCCCGCCAGTTGTGCCTCACAAGAAAATTTCTTTCTAAATCCATACTTGCTCCTCATGAACCAATTTTTATAATCACATATCCCTCTGATGTACTTTGATATTAAACTCACCAGTATTTTACAAACTATACTGGTCAGGCTGATTGGTGTGTAGTTCTCTGGTTTCCTTTTATCACCCTTTCCTTTATAAGTTGGTATTATTATAGATTCCTTCCATTCCTTTGGTATTACACTATTATTTATGACATAGTCAAAGAGAGATTTTAAATAAGGCACTATGTACCACCCCATTGTCTTTAATACCTCCTCAGTAATTTGATCACTTCCTGCTGCTTTTCCTTGCTGAAGCAGTTGGATTTCTCTGAAAATATCTTCATTTGTGAATGAGAAGCCTCTTGTTTCCCTCTGTGTCTCTCCCTCTCTATCTTCTGTTTCGGTTTCCAGCTCCTGACAATCATCTACTGAATCTCTGAATTCCCTACTAAATAGGTTTGCTTTCTCAGTATCTGTTCAATAGTGTTCACCCCCTTCTCCCACCCTCGTAGGAATTTGGATTCCTTTTCCTTTTTGATTCCTGATATATGAATACAGCTTTTTCCATTTCCCTTTGTGGTCATTACGCTCTTGAAGAATGCCATTCATATAATTCTCTTTTGCTTCCTTTTTTACTCTATTCAGTTTCTTCATTAGCTGTTTTCTAGTTTCTCTACTCTCCCTACCCTCTTTGATTTTCCTGTTTACTATTCTACATTTTTTTTTTTAATTTTTTTTTTTCCTTGTATAATAAACAGGGTCTGAGGTCATATTACCCTTCTTAACAGGTACAGATCTCTTCTCTCCTTCCCGAATGATACATTTAAATTTAGCCCAAAGTGTATCCACATTACTCCCTTCACTTGTCCAACAACTGAATTGTGATTTAAGGTAAGTCCCAAATTCTTCAACTTCAGTTTTTCTGTACAATTTCTTGTCTTGTGTAACCCTCTTCTTAAGCCTTTTTGGTACGAGTCCTACATCCATTATTACAGCCTTATGATCTCCTATTCCTTCAGTTACCTCATTTTTATCAACAGTTTCCCTTGGTTTAACCGAGAATACATCTGGTAAGTTATTGAGACGAGTCGGTTCTTGTACTACTTGTGTAAATCCTCCCTCCCAAATTAACTTATTTGCCAGTTTCTGTTCATGGGCTTCACTTGCAGCTCCATTCCATTCAACTTCAGGCAAATTTAGATCTCCCCCAATTGTTACCATATCATTATTATTGTTTTCATGAGTATAATCTATTATTTTCTCAAATATTTCCATGTCTCTTTCCTCTCTTCCAGGCCTGTATGTTCCTATAATTCCCACCTCCTTCATATTATCACAAACTAATTTTATCCCTAATATTTCATCCCTTTCATCGGTAAACCATTCATGTGAACAATAAGTTTCCTTCACCAGAATAAACACCCCCCCTCCCTTTTTACCTCGCCGATCTACTAAAATGATAGCTAATAAACCGCTCACTGTTATTGTAGGTTCAAGCCTTACTGTAACACTGCTACTGATCTATCCTTGTATTTAATTACTTCCTTCATTTAACCTCATTTATATAATTCGTATAATTTGGCATAATCCACCACATTCACTCAGATCAATTTCATAACTGCACACGTAATAATTCATTTCAGTCGACTATCTCTCTTTTTTTCTTCTTTTTTTTACAACCCCGTGCCGCTCCAAGTAAATTTTTTTATCACATATGGGTCATAGCGAACTGAATTAAAGATGTAACGAATATTTGGTACTCGGCACACTGTCACTCACTATGTGTTGTCCTTTACCACTACACAATACTGTTCAATAAGAACCTCCACAATGTGAAACATTGAATATTGAAACTGAATGTTTACTAAAGAATGGGTCTGCTGATTAGACCAAATGCACTGGATATACTGCGTATACTGCCTTCTTGCCACTCGCCTTTATAGTGAGAAGCCTTATTTTTTGGAGGGGGAGCCAGACCACGCCCCCTTGTCCAACAGTGGTCCGTTGGAAGGTATATTTATAAGTTGAATTTGATATAAAATTAAAGCCTGTACATCCTTCTTTCCACTGATCAATTTTCGTTCCGAGTTCTTCGCGGGTTCGTCTGTAATTGTCAAAGTGTCAGTATCAATTCTCAGTAGGTGGAGCCTGACTCTGGGGATTTTTTAAGTTGCCCTGCTCTTGTCAGAGTCGGGCATCTGGTTTCACTCTCTTCATGCCATCAACTATCTGCTTACTTCCTATTATTCTTATTATGTAGAATGGTTCTCAGCATGATAAATCTGCATAAAATCTCCTCATTCATTGAAGTCGTAACTCGAAATTATCCATCAAGTATTTCCAAGTTATTAATGTTAATATCATCAAAACAGTTGAATGCTACGCATTGGTACCACTAGAAATTTAGGGGAATACATGGGATGATATTGTCTCATATGTTGAGACGATGTCTTTCAGGCTGTTTTGTGACCTCATTTCTCAGTCATGTGACATTTTTCCTGTTCCAGCTCTTTCGCTCGGAGAAAGAGCGATCTCCACTTACAAGCCCTTGTACCCCCTCTTTTCCCAATTGCGCACAACGAGAGGAGGGGCGCGTGACTCTACGGCGAACAGCTCGAGTCCCGGAACCGTCAAGAATATCCTCGTTCGGCGGCTATTTAACGTAGAACTGCGCAGAAAATGGCATATTCTCTATACAGGATGTCTCCATATACATATGACGATGTCATGAACGGTTACAATACGAAGAGATAGAGGATTTAATACAGTGTTGTAAAAGGTGACTAAAATCTAATTGTGATGGAAGACTGGCATGCAGTGGTAGGCCAAGAAAGAGAAGGTTGCATAGTAGGAGAATTTGGATTGGGACAGAGTAATCAAGGAGGAAGCCGGTCGGTTGAATTCTGCACCAATCATAATTTAGTCCTTGTGAACATTTGCTTCAAACACCACAAACGACCACTGTATTCATGGACAAGACCTGGAGACACTGGAAGGTATCAAACAGGAGGAAGAGGAAACTGAGGAATATGGATATGGTCTGTACTAATTCATTAGATGAATGGTAAAACAATATAAACAATCTCACATCTTTGAATCAAGTTTTCTGTAACTTGCATGATTAGGCAGAGATTCAAAAACCAGGTGTTGGATTGCAAGACTTTCCCAGGAGCAAATGTGGTTTCTGACCACAACCTGTTGTCATCTGAAATTGAAGAAATTGAAGAAACAAAGGAATGCAAGGAGATGGGATCTATAGAGCATTCAGAGTTAAGAAAAGACTACAGGCCTTACGGGCCTGCTGCCTTCCACTGTTGCCATACTCGCTCACTCACTGCGGCTCGGACACTGCTTGTGAAATACAGTGATGACATAAAATTATACATCGCTTGGTACAGCTGTTGCAAGACTAATAATAATATAAATGCCAGATTATCTCCAGTCATTAATGAAATTACAGTCACGAAATTTCGATTTGCCATAACGTTTCTAAGGATAATAGCCCACTGACTGTATCATTCGAAATAGAGTAAGAGTTTGAACATGCAGGAATGCAAACTAAATAATAATAATAATAATAATAGTAGCATGCATGTCCAGACACAGAAATGATTTTCTTGTTTCTTATATCTGAGAAAGTTTCATGATTGTTGTTGCTTTAAGGGAGCGCAGTGCTGAGTGTGTTATCCCCCAGAAACATTTCATTATTAAGGCAAATACTGTGTGGTTACAACACAGGAAGCTGACGGCGAGATATCTCTATCTCGGTAATGTATCCTTCAGCTCATTTCAGATAAATTTACTCGTAAGTGACAACAGATGCAAGGGCTTCATATTTATCACAAAATACGATAACTTAAATATTCTTCTGCAACATAAAATACAGAATGCTGAATGACCTATTCGTATGATTTCTTAAAATCAGGTAGTTCGGTGTTGCTGTTTACGGAAGTGAGGATAGTGTTCAGAGTTGGCGGTTCATCTCTAAAATAGAATTCATGGACAGTGCGCCGTATTCCACTTCTGACAAAATCATCGTATTTAATGAGTCTGGAATTATTGAAAATTAACTTTTTCCTTTCCCGCTTCTTGCTGGGACTCTGGAGTGGCCCTTCGCTGGCTTCCTTCCTTATTTTGAAAACGGAAGACCTCGAAATTCCTAAACACTTTGCGGCTTTATCTACTACCCAGTTTACGGTTCATCCTGGATGCTTTGTTTTCAAATATGAAAATGAATTAAGCACCATTTGCCGTTCCTTTCTCCTGACAACTTCACTACTTCTCCTTTTCACATGTTCAGCTATAATTTAAATGTATTACTCGCTGATTGATTATATAAAATACTAAACAGAAAAAACCATTCCCGATACTCACAACCAAAAGCAATGCAATACACGAAAAATGAAACACAATATACTGTACTTATAACAAAACACTATGCGCCCCAGGAAGACGATCACTTCACTCTGCCGAATATCTCCCTTACATAAGAAATCACTGTAATGAGTGACACACACAAAAAGGGAAACATGCCGCACTTACCTCACCAATGATGATTCGCAGTGGTTAAGCTGAGTTATTACACGTGTTGCCTACTGTACACACTTCCGCACTACACGCTGAAATGTGGCACGCAATGCGACAAGCATGGCCGGCTGTTCCGTGTACTGAACCGCATGTACGATATTTAAAAGGATAAACTCAAAGATATCAAAATGATTTTACGTCTTCTTCAGTATTGTATGGCACAACCAATGCTTGTTTCATAAGAAACATTATACATTTTGATAGGAATTCATTATAATTTTTATATACATGTAGAACTAAAGTGGGTAACACCAATAGAAGTAAAAGCCCATAAAGCCTGTAGTCTTTTCTTAACGCTGGATGCTCTATAGACAACTGGAAAGAAAAGAGTGTGAGATATTGTTTCAAGGAACATGTAACAAAAGGACTAAATGAAAAGATGAAAACACAGTAGAAGAAGAATGGACAGTCAAGAAGAATAAGCTCAGTAGGGCTGGTGAAGAAATTTTATTTCCATGGTTTCCCCATTTTCACACCAGGCAAATGCTTGGGGCTGTACCTTAATTAAGGCCACGGCCGCTTCCTTCTCACTCCTAGGCCTTTCCTATCCCTTTGTCGCCATAAGACCTATCTGTGTCGGTGCTACGTAAAACAAATAGCGAAGGAAAGTTAGGAAGAAAGGAAAGATCAACTAAGAAACAGTCAAGAACTCGAGATACTAGACCTGATTGACGAACGATGAAAGTACATGAATGAAAAAAAAAGAGGAGGGGTGAAAAGAATACCTGGGAATCTTCTCTTACTTCTTCTTTTCTTCATGGGGCCTCTAAATATTAGTTTCTAAGTAGTGTCGACTTCTTAAGATCTTTTGCTACCATGTTTTTCCTTCATTCCCACGTAGATATACCTGCTCCCTTCACAAAACTGCAGGGTGTTCTTATTGGGTATTCTTGGATTTTCTCTCTCTCTTCACCATGTAGTCCTAGAGTGGAGAGTCTGATTCTACCCAGCGCCTCACATTCGAAAAGTATGTGTTCAGCTGATTCCTCTGCTTCATTGCATTTCCTACATATATTGTCTCTTATTACTCCAGCTCTATGTAGGTGTTTTTTCAAAAGGCAGTGTCCTGTCAATAGTCCCGCTACCCATTTATATTGTTGATAAAACTGAGGTAATTGAAGGAATAGGTGACCATAAGGCTGTAATAATGGATGTAGGACTAGTACCAAAAAGGCTTAATAAGAGGGTCACACAAGACAAGAAATTGTACAGAAAACCTGAAGTTGATGAATTTGGGACTTACCTTAAATCACAATTCAGTTGTTGGATAAGTGCAGGGAGTAATGTGGATACACTTTGGGCTAAATTCAAAGGAATCGTTTGGGAAGGAGAGAAGAGATTTGTACCTGTTAAGAAGGGTAAAATGACCTCAGACCCTGTTTATTATACAAGGGAAATAAGAAAATTAAAAAGAAAATGTAGAATAGTAAACAGGAAAATCAGAGAAGGTAGGGAGAGTAGAGAAACTAGAAAACAGCTAATGAGGGAACTGAATAGAGTAAAAAAGGAAGCAAAAGAGAATTATATGAATGGCATTCTTCAAGAGCGTAATGACAACAAAGGGAAATGGAAAAAGCTGTATTCATATATCAGGAATCAAAAAGGAAAAGGAATCCAAATTCCTGCAATGATGGGAGAAGGGGGTGAACACTATTTAACAGATACTGAGAAAGCAAACCTCTTTAGTAGGGAATTTAGAGATTCAGTAGATGATTGTCAGGAGTTGGCCACCGAAACAGAAGTTATAGAGGGACAGACACAGAGGGAAACAAGAAGCTTCTCGTTCACAAATGAAGATATTTTCAGAGAAATCCAACTGCTTCAGCAAGGAAAAGTAGCAGGAAGTGATCAAATTACTGGGGAGGTGATAAAGACAATGGGGTGCTACATAGTGCCTTATTTAAGATTTCTTTTTGACTATGTCATAAATAATAGTGTAATACCAAAGGAATGGAAGGAATCTATAATAATAACAATTTATAAAGGAAAGGGTGATAAAAGGAAACCAGAGAACTACAGACCAATCAGCCTGACCAGTATAGTTTGTAAAATACTGGAAAGTTTAATATCAAAGTACATCAGAGGGATATGTGATGATAAAAATTGCTTCATGAGGAGCCAGTATGGATTTAGAAAGAAATTTTCTTGTGAGGCACAACTGGTGGGATTTCAGCAGGACATATCAGATCAATTGGATTCAGGAGGCCAGTTAGATTGCATAGCCATAGATCTTTCCAAAGCCTTTGATAGAGTGGAACATGGAATATTATTAAAGAAATTGGAGGGAATAGGGTTGGACGTAAGGGTTACACGTTGGGTAAAAACATTTCTAAATTCAAGGGTTCAGAAAGTCAAAGTAGGAATTAACGTATCGCAGGAAGAGAAAGTTTGGAAGGGAATTGCACAGGGTAGTATAATCGGTCCGTTACTTTTCTTAATATGCGTAAATGATTTAGGAAACAATATAACATCAAAAATAAGATTGTATGCAGATGACATAATTGTTTACAGGGAAATAAATACCATTGAGGATTGTTCAGAATTACAAAGGGACCTTGAGAGTATCCAGCAATGGGTTGAAGAGAATAACATGAAGCTTAATGGAGGCAAATCAACTGTTACAACATTTACAAACAGGAGTTTTAAAACTGAATTTGAATATACTTTGGATGGGGAAGTTATCCCAAAAGATCGCAAGTGCAAATACTTAGGTGTAAGATTTGAAAGTAATTTGCATTGGAAGGGTCATGTGGATGACATTGTTGGGAAAGCATACAGTGGGGACATGTCATAATGAGGCTACTTAAAGGATGCAACAAAGAATTAAAAGAGAAAAGTTACTCAAGTATGGTTCGTCCATTATTGGAATATGCAAACAGTGTTTGGGATCCTCACCAAGAATACCTAATAAAAGAAATAGATAGTGTGCAGAGAAAAGCAGCAAGATTTGTAACAGGGGATTTCAGGAGAAAGAGTAGTGTATCAGAAATGTTAAAGAAACTAGTTTGGGAAACTTTAAGTAAGAGAAGAGAGAAAACTAGACTTATAGGATTATATAGAGCCTATACAGGAGAAGCATAGGATTATATAGAGCCTATACAGGAGAAGCAGCATGGGGAGATATCCGTGAGAGGCTTCAGTTGGAAAATAATTATATCGGCAGGACTGACCACAAATATAAAATTAGAAGGAATTTTAGCAGAAGCGATTGGGGTAAATTTTCATTCATTGGGAAAGGTGTGAAGGAGTGGAACAGTTTACCAGGGGTAGTGTTTGATCCTTTTCCAAAATCTGTACAGATATTCAAAAAGAGAATAAACAGCAACGGAGAAAATAAATGAAATGTTAGAGGGCATTCGATCAGTGAAGGTTAATGTAAATAAAGAATGTGTGTGAATAAATTAATTCCATCCCCTGGTCTAAGGAGTTTGGACAGCCAAAGTAGGGGACTGCCTGTAGGGGTGAAGTACAGTGGGGACTTTGAGGGCCGTGGGACCTCTACGGTAGCTGTGAAGGCCCTTCAGGAACTCTGAAAAGTGGTGGTAAAAGGGGTTCTGGTTAAGACGCAGCAATTCGTTATGCTACTTAGGTTCTAGAATGGGTAAAGAAAAGAAAAAGTAAATAAATGCAATGTAAATTTTAATCTTATACCAGTTGTACAGTATCATTTGAAGTAATTCCACATACTGTATATCAGATGACTATATTTGTAAGTAGTACAGGAGATATTATAAGTAGAATTTTGTAAACAATGTAAATTTATTAAGGATGAGCTGTGTGTTTAATAGAAAAAATTGTTAGCATAAATTATATAATATTGTATTATAGGAAAATTTTGTTCTCTTGTTAATTTAATATTTAGTGCTTGACAATAATGTATTTTAGTGTACCATTTGCCACCGATTTAAACACCTCATTTGCAAATAAAGTGATTTTGATTTGATTTGATATTTTCTCTGCTGAGTTTCAACAGTCCTTTAGTATGCTTCTTGTTTGTTCCTTTTATCAGTTCCTTTGCAAGCCTGCATCCAGGAGTATTTTTCCAGTTCTCCATTTGTTTCTTTTGTTCCTATTTTCCTATGTAGTGTCGGGCTTATCCATAGGAAATTCCGCATACAGGTTCTGGGCCTACAAAATGTGTTTCTGCCCCTTTCCTGACCAGTTCATCTGCCTTTTCATTTCCGTCTATACCTGCATGCCCTGGTACCCATATCATTTTGACAGTGTTGTACTTTGAGAGCTTCAGGAGAAGTGAATGGCAATGCCAGACAATTCTGGATATTATCCGGAATGCTTCTAGTGCCTTAATGGCCAATGCTTCTAGTTCCTTAATGGCCACTTGCCTGTCCGTAAAAATGAAAATGTTCTTATTCCTATAATTCATTTTCAGATTTTCTTCAAGACATATTGTGATAGCTATCACTTCCGCTTGAAAGACTGTAGTGTGTTTGCCCAGGCTCATCTGGATCTATCTCTCAGGTCTTCCCCTGTTGATCCCTCCTCCTGTGCCATGCCCACTCCTTGAGCTATTAGTCCACCACACTATATCTCCTTTTTCAGTATTCCATTTGTTGATATCTCAGTCTTTTTTTTTATTTTTTATTATTATCTGGGTCTCAAACAGTATTTCAGATTTGTACTTTGGTATCATATGATCAGAAGGCATATGTAGAACTTCCTCTGTTATTACTCTGTTAATTTTACAGTGTCCTAGATTGGGTCTTTGTGCATTCCAGCACTCTGATTGTGCCAATCTATATGAACTCATTCTAGCCTGTCCTTTTATGAAACTGTATAGTGATGGGAGGTCTAGTAAAGTATTCAAGGCTTCTGTCGGCATAGTTCTCATAGCCCTAGTTATGGCTATGCATGCCATTCTCTGTAGGCTATCCAATCTACTACTGACTTTTCCCTGGCTTACTTTCTGCCACCAGATGATCGCAGCATAGGCCATAAGCGGTCTAATGATCATTGTATAAATCCACATTACCACTGTTGGTCTTAGGCCCCATGTCTTCCCGTCGGCTCTTTTACACTGTTAATAATCTTGAACATAGTGGCCGGTATTGGATACGTATGTACTTAATCACAACAAATATATTGGTGAATGATCCGCCTAGTCAATACTATTTATTGATTTTTATTTACCTTTCACCTCAACATTACATCTAGTACTTGTTTCGAGAATATACATATATTCTCTTCTTCAGCTAGTGGATTAAAATTCCAGTATACAATAAGACATAGTAAAAGAGGGGAGCCCCCATTAAAAAATCTAAAACTATGACTAACTAACATTTAAAAAATTTTAGGATAAAGACATGGAATTAAATTCTATCTTGTCATGTACAATAAAACACAATATGATAATGTCTGTTTGAATTAAAATGTTGAGCACAGCATCTTATTGTTGTGCGAGTTCACAGTATCCTTGATGTTACAATGCTATCTTGTAAAGTTCAAATGGAGTGGTATTAAGAATAAAATGAGATTGCACTCAAACTTGTAGTCCTGACGATACCCTCCGTTAATGGGTGTGTTATGCAGCCAGGTTGAAATAAAGTTAAAATGGTCCTATGGGAGTAATGGAGTCCCACTCCCATTTGACAGGCGAGGGACTTCTTGGAAACAACTTGGCGAACGAAATGGAATTCGATGGGGAGCTATCAATATTAATGGGGCTTATGGATGAATGAAGGTAGAACTGGCTGACTCAGCAAAGAGGATGCATCTGGATGTGCTAGGAGTAAGTGATATTCGGGTAAGGGGAGATAATGAGGAAGACATAGGAGATTATAAAGTGTACTTGACGGGTGTTAGAAAGGGAAGGGCAGAGTCTGGGGTAGGGCTCTTTATCAGGAATACCATTGCACGCAACATAGTTTCTGTTAGGCATGTAAATGAGCGAATGATGTGGGTGGATTTGTCAGTGGGAGGAATTAGGACAAGAATTGTGTCCGTGTATTCACCATGTGAGGCTGCAGATGAGGATGAAGTTGACAAGTTTTATGAAGCATTGAGTGACATCGTGGTCAGAGTCAACAGCAAGGATAGAATAGTGCTAATGGGCGATTTCAATGCGAGAGTTGGGAATAGAACTGAAGGATACGAAAGGGTGATTGGTAAATGTGGGGAAGATATGGAAGCTAATGGGAATGGGAAGCGTTTGCTGGACTTCTGTGCTAGTATGGGTTTAGCTGTTACGAATACATTCTTCAAGCATAAGGCTATTCACCGCTACACATGGGAGGCTAGGGGTACCAGATCCATAATAGACTATATCTTAACAGACTTCGAATTCAGGAAATCTGTTAGGAATGTACGAGTTTTTTACGTATTTTTTGATGATACAGACCACTATCTGATCTGTAGTGAACTAAGTATCTCTAGGCCTAGGGTAGAGAAAGTGAAATCTGTCTACAAACGAATAAGGGTAGAAAATCTCCAGGACTAGGAAATTAGACAGAAGTACATGGATATGATTAGTGAGAAGTTTTGAACAGTAGACAGTAAGCAGGTTCAGGATATAGAAAAAGTATGGGTGGCATACAGGGATGCTGTAGTAGAAACAGCAAGGGAATGCCTAGGAACAACTGTGTGTAAAGATGGGAAAAGGAGAACATCTTGGTGGAATGATAAAGTGAGAGCAGCCTGTAAACGTAAAAAGAAGGCTTATCAGAAATGGCTCCAAACAAGGGCCGAGGCAGACAGGGATTTGTACGTAGATGAAAGAAACAGAGCGAAGGAAATACTTGTTGAATCCAAAAAGAAGTCATGGGAAGATTTTGGTAATAACCTGGAAAGGCTAGGTCAAGCAGCAGGGAAACCTTTCTGGACAGTAATAAATAATCTTAGGAAGGGAGGGAAAAAGGAAATTAACAGTGTTTTGAGTAATTCAGGTGAACTCATAATAGATCCCAGGGAATCACTGGAGAGGTGGAGGGAATATTTTGAACATCTTCTCAATGTAAAAGGAAATCATCATGGTGGTGTTGCAAACAGCCAAGCTCATGGGGAGGAGGAAAATGATGTTGGTGAAATTATTCTTGAGGAAGTGGAAAGGATGGTAAATAAACTCCATTGTCATAAGGCAGATGAAATTAGACCTGAAGTATAGTGGGAAGGCAGGGATGAAATGGCTTCATAGAGCAGTAAAATTAGCGTGGAGTGTTGGTAAGGTACCTTCAGATTGGACAAAAGCAGTAATTGCACCTATCTATAAGCAAGGGAACAGGAAGGATTGCAACAACTATCGAGGTATCTCATTGATTAGTATACCAGGCAAAGTATTCACTGGCATCTTGGAAGGGAGGGTGCGATCAGTCATTGAGAGGAAGTTGGATGAAAACCAGTGTGGTTTCAGACCACAGAGAGGCTGTCAGGATCAGATTTTCAGTATGTGCCAGGTAATTGAAAAATGCTATGAGAGGAATATGAAGTTGTGTTTGTTTCGTAGATCTAGAGAAAGCATATGACAGGGTACCGAGGGAAAAGATGTTTGCCATACTGGGGGACTATGGAATTAAAGGTAGATTATTAAAATCAATCAAAGGCATTTATGTTGACAATTGGGCTTCAGTGAGAATTGATGGTAGAATGAGTTCTTGGTTCAGGGTACTTTCACTAGTTAGACAAGGCTGTAATCTTTCACCTTTGCTGTTCGTAGTTTACATGGATCATCTGCTGAAAGGTATAAAATGGCAGGGAGGGATTCAGTTAGGTGGAAATGTAGTAAGCAGTTCGGCCTACGCTGACGACTTGGTCTTAATGGCAGACTGTGCCGAAAGCCTGCAGTCTAATATCTTAGAACTTGAAAATAGGTGCAATGAGTATGGTATGAAAATTAGCCTCTCAAAGACTAAATTGATGTCAGTAGGTAAGAAATTCAACAGAATTGAATGTCAGATTGGTGATACAAAGCTAAAACAGGTCGATAATTTCAAGTATTTAGGTTGTGTGTTCTCCCACGATGGTAATATAGTAAGTGAGATTGAATCAAGGTGTAGTAAAGCTAATGCAGTGAGCTCGCAGTTGAGATCAGCAGTATTCTGTAAGAAGGAAGTGAGCTCCCAGATGAAACTATCTTTACATCGGTCTGTTTTCAGACCAACTTTGGTTTACAGGAGCGAAAGCTGGGTGGACTCAGGATATCTTATTCATAAGTTAGAAGTAACAGACATGAAATTAGGTAGAAAGATTGTTGGTACAAACAGGTGGGAACAATGGCAGGAGGGTACTCGGAATGAGGAGATAAAGGCTAATTTAGGAATGAACTCGATGGATGAAGCTGTACGCATAAACCGGCTTCGGTGGTGGGGTCATGTGAGGCGAATGGAGGAGGATAGATTACCTAGGAGAATAATGGACTCTGTTATGGAGGGTAAGAGAAGTGGAGGGAGACCAAGACGACGATGGTTAGACTCTGTTTCTAACGATTTAAAGATAAGAGGTATAGAACTAAATGAGGCCACAACTCTGGTTGCAAATCAAGGATTGTGGCGACGTTTAGTAAATTCTCAGAGGCTTGCAGACTGAACGCTGAAATGCATAACAGTCTATAATGATAATGTATGTATGTATGTATGTATGTATGGAGGAAAGGAAATAGAAATTAACTGAAAGACTATGACATGAACAAAATGAGAATACAATGTGCAAAAACATTAACTTACCAATATGATGATATAATTATTGCGTGTGGTGTGCATCTATTGAGGAGATATAAAAGCATCTGGCTTTGTTCGGCGACTGGTTACGGAGTTGACGTGGGATGTGCGGTGAATGGAAAGAGGGGTGGAGAGTACTGCCCCTGATTCTATCGTCATACTTCCCCCCTTACATGCTTTTCCTCATTCTCTTTTGCCCTCTTTCTAGGGTATTGGGTCACCAGTTTAAACAACTGGTTGTCCTCTGCCGTGTGCTCATTAAGGCTATTTTCACTATCATATTTTTGTAACTTGAATATTTCTAACTTCTCAAGGGCATTCATTTGTTTACCTTTGTTTAACGAATGTAATAAAACCATGTCCTGTTCAATATTAGTGAAATGATGATTGTTTTCGTGCATGTGTTCGCACATTGCAGAGTATCTAGAATGTCTTCGTGCATTCACATGCTCTTTGTACCGTACCAACGCACTTCTACCCGACTGTCCGACCTACTTTTTTTTCGCAGTCTTGGCAAGACAATTTGTATACTCCTGACTTACTGAACCTACTGTTGGTGTTTATGCTATTCGAATTGAACAAAATTTATTATTATTATTATTATTATTATTATTATTATTATTATTATTATCATCATCATCATCATCATCATCATCATCATCATCTGTCCCAAAGGATACATGACCAAGCTTGATAGCTGCAGTCGCTTAAGTGTGGCCAGTATCCAGTATTCGGGAGATAGTAGGTTCAAACCCCACTATGGCAGGCCTGAAAATGATTTTCCGTGGTTTCCCATTTTCACACCGGGCAAATGCTGGGGCTGTACCTTAATTAAGGCCATGGCCGCTTCCTTCCCACTCCTAGCTCTTTCCTGTCCCATCGTCGCCATAAGAGCTATCAGTGTCAGTGCGACGTAAAGCAACTAGAAAAAAAAAAAAGAGGATACATGGATATTGTGTTTCCTGAAGAGTTTAACCAAGCCGTATGATTGTTTACTAATATAAGTGAATGTAGCAAATTTCTTCTTTTCTTTCTTATTTACCAGTAGAGTGTTAGGTCTATTCACGACCTTATTCTTTATCCTATTGACATAGCTCGTAGGGTAACCATTTCTTCTTGCAATATCGTGGATGATTTTTATCTCTTTATTAAAATCATTTTTATCTAGTGGTGTTCTTACTGCTCTATTGATCAAGCTATAAAATGCCGCTTTCTTGTGTTCTCCCGGGTGGTTCGAGTCTTTCCTGATAATGTCTGTATGTGTAGGCTTTCTGAATATTTGGTAAACCAGGTTTTTATTGTCTCTAGTTACTGTTACGTCTAGGTAGTTTAGACTTTTATTATCTTCCGATTCGATTGTAAAAGTTATATGTTTATCTGAGTTGTTTAATTGGTCTAACAGCTCATTTAGCTTGATCTTGTTCGTTAATGATAACGAACGTGTCATCAACAAACCTTAACCATAAGTCTAATCCTCTTATTTTGCTGACTATTTTATTAGATTCCATATGGTCCATATATATATATCCGCAAGGATACCAGACGCTAGTGATCGCATGGCCAACCCATTAACTTGTTTATACACGTTGTTATTAAAAGTAAAAAAGTTGCTTTCTAATGTGAACGTTAACAAGTTGATGAATTCATCTATTTCTACTCTACTCAATGGACTGTGTGAGTTTAAGTTGTCCTTAACAATGTTGATAGTCTCCGTAATCAGGATATTCGAGTACATATCCTTAACATCAAAGCTATGGATAGTATTATGTTGCGATGAAATAAGATAAAATAACAGCATAATTGTCATGAAGGCTGATAAGGGTAATACTATAGTTTTAATGAATAAAGAAGATTACATCAGTAAAACTAATGATTTTTTGAAGGGAGAGAAGCTTTGTCAGATAAAGAAGGACCCCACTAACAACATGCAAAAGACATTTAAGCAGATTTTAACCAACACTACTTTTTTGATGGATTCGAAAGAAGCAAAATGCTTGGTAAATATGTACCCAGGATTACCTAAATTGAGGGCAATGCCTAAGGTACACAAAGAAGGCATACCTATTAGACCGGTTGTAAACTTCAGAAACAGTCCCACATTAAAAACGGCCAAATTTATACACGTTTTTAAAGAAATAGTACAGATCTAATGTAGGTACAAGCCTCTGCAATACCATAGATTTTTGCGATAGGACAAGAAATATAATGTTATCGCCACAAACATATCCAACAGTTGTATCAAGGTAAAGTAGATGATAGGGTTCTGGAACAAGAAGAGGCTGTTCATGCTGATGACATGGGAGACTCAATTTTGAGGTCAGAATTCGACAGAGCTTTGAGAGACCTAAGTAGGAACAAGACACCAGGAATTCATGACATACCCTCAGAATTACTGACTGCCTTAGGAGTATCCAGACCGAGCTCGATAGCTGCAGTCCCTTAAGTGTGGCCAGTATCCAGTATTCAGGAGATAGTGGGTTCGAACCCCACTGTCGGCAGCTCTGAAGATGGTTTTCTGTGGTTTCCCATTTCAAACCAGGCAAATACTGGGGCTGTATCTTAATAAAGACCACGGCCGCTTCCTTCCCCACTCATAGCCCTTTCCTGTCCCATCATCGCCATAAGACCTATCTCTGTCAGTGCGACGTAAAGCCAATAGCAAAAAAAAAAAAAAGAGTATCCAGCACGGAGAGGTTATTCTGTTTAGTGTGTAAAATATAAAATATAGGAGAAGTGCCATCCGATTTTCGGCTGATAGTTGTTATACCTATTCCGAAGAAAGCCTGTGCTGACAAGTGTGAAAACTACCGCACCTTTAGTTTAGTATCTCCCGCCTGCAAAATTTTAACATGTATTATTTACAGAAGAATGGAAAGACAAGTTGAGACCGAGTTGGGAGAAGATCAATTTGGCTTGGAAGAAATGTGGGAACAGATGAAGCAATCCTGACTTTACATCTGATCTTAGAGGACCGAATTAAGAAAGATGAGCCCACGTGCATGGCTTTCGTAGATCTAGAAAAGGCATGATGATGTTGATTGGACCAAGCTGTTTGAGATTCTGAAGATGATCGGGATTAGGTACCGAGAAAGGAGAATTATCTACAATCTATACAAAACTCAGCCTGCAGTGATAAGAATCGAGGGCTTTGGAAAAGAGGCAGCAATCCAGAAAGGAGTGAGGCAAGGCTGCAGTTTGTCCCCTCTCCTTTTCAATGTTTACATAGAACAAGCGATAATGGAAATCAAAGAGGAATTTTGAAAAGGAATCAAAATCCAAGGAGAGGAAATCAAAACCCTGAGATATGCCGATGATATTATTTTATCTGACTCTGCAAAAAATCTAGAGATTTTGCTGAATGGTATGGACAGATTCCTGGAGGAGGAGTACAAGATGAACATAAATAAGTCCAAAACAAAAGTAATGGAGTGCAGTCGAACAAGGTCAGGTGACATAAATTATACACAGGAGAGTTTTCCACCTATTCAATACTAAGTTGTGTTTACAATGTTATTTACATTACATGAGACTAGTTTCAACCCTGTTCGGGGTCATCATCAGCCATATTAAACATACACAGTATTTGGTGAAATCCTAATACATGTTTCTAAGCGCTAAGAATCTTATGAATATAGCAGGTAGGGACCCTCTTTGGAGGCAGCCCTACCCAGGGAGTGGCGCCCCTGCCTATGTGAGTCTGAGCACTTGACCCAGTGTGTAACATCTGGTATGGGTCCCAGCTCAGGGTTACGAGTGAAGACCTCAAAAGCATCTACGGTGGAGAAGGTGGACTACGGTACGGTGGAGATGGCGGAAGGGGCAAACGCGTAGCGTCTGTACTCCAGAGGAGCGGCTACGAAAGGCGTCTGTTTCCATGTTAGGGGCGGCCTAATTTTGAACCTGGCAGTAGGTATAAAATGCCTTTGGGTGTGGCGAGCCCATCGTAACAATAGCCTATATGGACAAAGCAGATATGGTGCCTTGGAATAGGTTAGGGCATCGCATGCTAAAAGCGACACGCAGCTCTTCAGGTGCTGGGGGAACTGAGAGAAATGAGCAACCAGCACCAAACTTCATCAAGATTGCAACAGCGAATGTCCTGACACTGACAGGAAAGACCGAGGAACTGGTTGACTTTATGAAAAAAAAAGATATAGCCATACTTGGACTGTGTGAGACCAAGAAAAGGGGCACGGGAGAGATTCCTCTGAAAGAAGGATACAGGCTGTATTACAGTGGAGGACCTGCAGCAAAAAATGGAGTGGCCATCATACTTAGAAAAGAAATCCTAGAATATGTGGAATATACAAAATCCGTCAGCGATAGGATGATGGTGATGAGACTCCACTTTGAAAATGGTGTGAAAGATATATTTCATTTGTATGCCCCACAAACGGGTTGCATAGATGAACATCTGGAGGACTTTTTAGAGGAAGTGGAGAGACAGATAGAATATAAGGAAGGGATATTGATGGGAGATTTAAATGCACAACTTGGAATGGAAAGACAAGGAAAGGAAGATGTTGTAGGGCCCTTTGGATATGGAAAGGTAAACCCAGAAGGCAAGGTGTTGGTGGATTTTTACATGAGGAATCGAATGATTGTTGGAAATACCTGGTTTAGGAAGAAGAACAGTCAGAAGATTACAAGGTATGGTTGGGGGACAGAAGAACAAAGACCATGATTGATTACATAATCATAGAGAAAGAACACCGGAAGAACCTTTTAGATGTTACAGCTATGCCTGAAGAAGCCTTTGGTGAAGATCATAGAGTTGTGGTAGGAAAATTGAAAGTGGGAAGGATTGAAAAAACCCCCATTGAGAAGAGAGATAAGAATTAAAGTATGGAAGTTGAAGGAGAAAAGCATACAAGAAGAATTTGAAAGGGAAGTAATACCCTTGGTACCCAGGACGAGGTGGGGAGTGTTGAAGATGAATGGAAAAAATTTAAGGAAGCACTGGTTGGATGTGCAGTAAAGGTATGTGGTAGAACATCAGGAAATGTGAAGGACAAAGAGACACACTGGTGGAATGATAGGGTAAAGATTAAAGTGAAGGAAAAGAAGATGGCATGGAAAGCATGGAAAACATCTAAGACTGAAGAAAGCAAAAGAAAATATGTGGAGGCAAAGAATTTGACCAAAAAAGTAGTGGAGAAAGAAAAGAGGAAGAGCTGGACTTTATTCACACAGAAATTGAAAGATGATATGCAGGGCAGCAAGAAATTACTGTATGGTATCTTAAGAAACAAAAAAGAGAGATCAAGTAAACACAAGATTTGTGAAGAATGAAGACGGCATAATATTAACAAAGCCAGAAGAAATAAGGAATAGATGGAGAGAGTATTTTCAGAAGTTGCTGAACGTAAGAACTGACGAGTCATTCAATGGACGACCAGGAAAGGCAATTAGTTGACGAAGAAATGGATAAAGAAATTACAATGAATGAAATTGAAATGGCAGTAAGAAAGATAAAGAATGGAAAAACTGCTGGAACAGATGAAATTTCAGTGGTGATGATAAAGGCAGCTGGAGCTGTAGGCCTGCAGTGGACATATCGAGTTCTCAGGATTGTCTGGGAGAATAAGGATGTCCCTGATGATTGGCAAAAAGGAATAATCATCCCAATTTTCAAGAAAGATAAGAAAGTTTTGAAGAACTACAGGGGAATTACTATAATATCCCATGTTGCTAAGATAATTCACAGGATACTGGAAAGTAGGATAAGGTTGAGAATCAGATACTGGGAAATCAGTTTGGTTTCAGAAGTGGAAGGTCAACAATAGAGCCCATTTTCATTATGAGACAGCTGATGGAAAAGCAATGGGAGTACGGGAATGATATGGTGATGACATTCATTGACATTGAAAAGGCATATGACAAGTGTGCCCAGGACTAAAGTTTGGGACAGTCTGGTGCAGAAAGGAATTGGACAGGGATTAATAAAAATGATCATGGCAATGTACAAGGAATGTTGTAGTTGCGTGCAAACACAAGTTGGCAGGACAAGTTGGTGTAAAATACTAGTGGGCTGAGGCAGGGAAGTGTTCTGTCACCAATCCTGTTTACAATAGTAATGGATGACATCATGAGAACAGCAAAAGC
Source organism: Anabrus simplex (assembly GCF_040414725.1). Classification (NCBI taxonomy): domain Eukaryota; kingdom Metazoa; phylum Arthropoda; class Insecta; order Orthoptera; family Tettigoniidae; genus Anabrus; species Anabrus simplex. The sequence continues at coordinate 312,624,215 of NC_090266.1, forward strand.
AGCTTATGGAGGAAGAGAAATGAACATGATGTTATTTGCAGATGATATTGTGATTTGGGGAAAAGACGACAGGAAGGTTCAAGAACAGTTGAATGTGGTGAATGGGAAGATCGAAGAATGTGGATTGAAAATAAGTGTAGAAAAGAGTAAAACTCTTGTTATGACTAGAGAGGAGAAAGAAGGGAAAGGTCAGATTAGACTTGCAGACAAGCCCCTGGAAGTAGTAGAAACATTTAAATACCTGGTGAGTGAATTAATGGAGAATGCGTGACTGGATGCTGAGATTAGCAAGAGGATTCAAGCTGGAAGTTGTTTCTATCATAGTGTAAGAAACATGTTATGGGACAAAGATGTGCCAATGGAAGCAAAGGAAACTATGTACAAGATGTATTACGTACCCATAACTACTTACGGGGCAGAAACTTGGACAATGACAAAGAAGGATGAGAGTAGAATACAGGCAGCTGAAATGAAGTTCTTGAGGAGTATGATACAGAAGAGTAGAAGAGACAAAATAAGGAATGAGAAAATCCGGGAAGAAATTGGAGTGGAAAAAATGAATGATAGAATAGAGAAGAGCCAACTAAGATGGTTTGGGCACATAAAGCGAATGAGTGACAAAAGAATGCCAAAAAAGATGATGGAGATGCAAATGCAAGGAAGGAGAGACCATGGACAACCACGATTGAGATGGACGGACACAATGCAACGCAGTATTATAGGAAGAACCCTTGACTGGGACACACTGTTGGAGGAGGAGTGGTGGAAAGACCGAAGAAAATGGAGAGGAACCATATTTGCCCCTACCCGGCTACAGCGGGATAAATTGAAATGATTATGATGATGAATTTACAATATGAAGTATGGTTGAATTACGCAAGGGGTATGGCGGTCAAAATGTTGCAAATGAAGTTGAAATATTGCATGTGACATAGGTGAGCAATAAATAATACAAGTACACTAAACATGCTAAAAAGTCTGGAATAAAAGTACAAATGAGGTGCTCTGTGTTGTAGGTTAAAAATTTTTAGTATGATTTTAGACTCATGGAATTCAGTAGGTCCTGGTAATACATAACGGTTGTGGACCGAGTGCTATGGTACTAAGAATGAACACAATGTAAACTGACACATATATAAAAATATAGAAGTATGTACAATGTCTGAGTAACAAAATGTGTAGTTGATACTCTAGAAGAAGAGTCGATTAAACACTGTATCAGCTTAAGCGGAGAATTTGGTACTTTGGTAACCAAGCCATGTTGATAGGGCTGCATGGATGATTGTTAGAATTGTGCAGACTGAATATGAAGTTTTTGAATTCTTCTTGAGAAGAAAGTAGACACTGCGCGTGGTGATATTAATTGGTGGAAGGAAGTGGTAGACAATTTTATGAAAAATAGTGTGTATCATTTTTATTGTATTCTCAAACATTTCGTAAAGGACATTGGTTCATCCATTTTTTTAAATTATTAGCCAGTGATAATGATGTATCTTAATCTGTTACGAGACGCTATAGCTGAAGTCTTCACTTAGATGAAACATTTACCAAGGAATGTATAATATATTTTAATATTGAATGTGTTTTCACTTGTAAAGTGAAGTGTATTAATTGGGTGGACCATTCGAGCTGTCAGTGGAGAGATGGCGTGGAATGACATTAGTAAATGAATAAGTTTGAGTGGTGTCTTTAAAAGTAGAATAGATCACAATATGAAGATAAGGTTGGAATTCAAGAGGACAAATTGGAGCAAATATTCATTTATAAGAAGGGGAGTTAGGGATTGGAATAACATACCAGGGAAGATGTTTAATAAATTTCAAATTTCTTTGCAATCATTTAAGAAAAGGCTAGGAAAACACCAGATAGGGTATCTGCCACCTGAGCGACTGCCTTAAATACATATCAAGGTACGTTGGTTGGTTGGTTGATTGGTTGATTGATTGGTTGATTGATTGATTGATTGATTGATTGATTGATTGATTGATTTAAGAAGAAGAAGAAGCAGATTGCAACATTAGAATGTCAACCAACTACCAACACAACAAATTCACAACATAAGTTCACGACTTCCACTAGCAACTCTCGCTAACAGCTCAACTCCAGCTCCCGAGGCTGCCTCTTTATATACCTTACCTGGCCAGGCTTCTAGAAAAGTAAGGCACAACATGTTTTCTCGTAATTTCCGGAGTCTACAATAACCTATTTACAAATGGATCGAATGTTCTGTAACTCTTAGTGCCAAAGATACATTGTTCTGGACTATTACCCTGTTTTGTACAACATTACATTGGATTTATATATCATATTTACAGGTAATAATAAATTATATACTATTAATTATGTGTTGTTACATTAAATAAACTCTTATTAATATACATACAGCAGATGTATCATGACATAACCTCACATGTTTTGTTACACAAGACAGATCATACATCACACAAAAAATACCTGTACATAACTACGTAAAAAAAAAAAAATAGACGTAAACAACACTTACTAATTGAGCTTGATATTTCTACTATTTACCCATGGGTTTAGGGAATTGTTTCCATGTTATACTAGTCCATTACACTTGCATCACGTTATCATCAACAGAAATATAACCTACGCCACACTAATTCAATACTGGATATGTCGCACGCTTTGTGTACTGCCATCTTCGAGCAGTTGGCGCAAGTATGTCCATCTGTTGAGCGTGAGAAACACCAGGTTGCCTGCTAAAAACCTAAATCTGTTCTCCCTGTATTTTCCCTGTTTTCCCTGGGATATTCTGCTTTTACCTTTATTAAATTTAATGGGATATGGTGCATAAAAGTGGCAGTTGAGTATGTGTATCATCCTCTGGAATCATCATCTGGAAACATATTTTGCACAGTTACTTACAGTGGCACAAAGAACTTACAATAAATGTATCATAAGTCAAACAAGGTACACGTTATCAAGTGCTAATCTGTGAAGTGGGTTATCAATAATCCTATCATGAACAACCACTGCATAAAACTCTACAAACCTATGAAAATGAACCATATTGCTCACAGCAAGCCATCAGTCTATCACTCTTTAATATGTCTGTGTTAATCAGTGACCTTATTCTTGAAATTGGAGTGCGCAAGCGTGCAAGTTACTAAATGCTTGTAACAGAACATATGATTAGTGTTCAAAAACTGGCAAGTAAGTTCCCAGATCCTGTAGCATATAGAAGTGTCATTCAAATTCATAGGCTGGTCAACTAGTGTGCATAGAAACAAGCACCACTTATCAATTCCTTTCTCTGTAGAATTTTTTTTTCTGTGATAATTTTGCTTTTCCGTAATAATTTCGGGCAATCCCACTAAATTCTTTCACAGATTTTCGATTCACCGAAGTGCCACAATTCTATCCTGTGGGTGTTCTTTTACTTGCCAGTAAACCTACCAACATGAGAGTGGCATATTTGAGCAACGTTGAATACCACCCGACTGAGCCAGGATCGAACTTGCCAAGTTGGACTCAGAAAGTCAGCCCTGTACCATTATAGCTATTCAACCCAATGATATCATTTGATAACTTGACCTCACTTACAGATGCCTTTTCTCAAAATGTACATGGAGAACAAAGGTACTGATTTTTAAAACAGCAGTATGTAAAATTTTGAACATAACTTCAAGCAAGACTTGAAACTGTGGAATAAAAGTATATGTAAGAGATTTTTGAAGAGATTTTTTACATTTTATCAGTATTATGTGAGAGATGGAAACTCAGTGCTGACAAAACATGTGACATACAAAGAACATCTCTCTGCACCAGCAGACAATATGTCATGCATGTAATTGCAGTTTTCGCAGTGTGTGGTAAGCTAATAAACTTTTTCTTAGTAGCCATGCATTTTACTGTGAGCCACTGTTTCCCATTTTTCCATCTATGGCACAGATGCATCTGTATCAATAGAAACAGTGCATATTGCAGCTACTGCTGCTGCTACCACTGTTACTTGTCAAATACATTTAAAAATAAAGGTAATGCAAAGAAATATAAAATTAAAACCATGATCTCTAACCCTCTAAAAGCAAACAGCCAAGCCTGTAGTTTTCCATTACTGTTGATTATGTGATCATAACCACGGGACCTCAAGTTTTTGCGTGAAATCCAAGTTCCATGTCTTGACCTATGTTTCAAATTTCCTACATGCTTTGTCTCCCCTTAAGGCAAGAATCATTATCATCTAATTAAAGTTAAGTGAACATGTGCAGGATGTAATTGCTTCATGTTGATTCGAAATGGGACACATTGTCTGCTGTAGCCTTTTGTTTTAAAAGATGTGAGTGTGCACTGTACATAAAATTTGGTTTATAAAATCTTAATATTCAAATGTTAAATACTCTTGTCCTACATTTACATTTTCTTTTTAACACTGAAATATATTTTGGAATTTTGCCTGTCTTAGAGTTACTGCAAGCGGGTAATTTTATTGACCTACTTCGGTTTGATAACGAGTTACTGAATGCAATATTTATTAAAGCTCTTGTTTTGCTTTCTACACAACCTCCAGTGTAGATTTCTTGCTGAGTGAATGTTAAATTATTGTCATTGTTTGTCTTCACTTGATATTGTGATGGAAATGGCATATATGTTTCAGGTCGCATCATTGAAGGTAGTCCTGCAGAACGATGTGGTCATCTTCATGTAGGTGACAGAATTCTTGCAGTAAATCATATTGATATCATGAATATGCATCATGGTGATATCGTCAACCTCATAAAAGATTCTGGCTACACAGTGACCTTAACTATAGGACCACCTCTCGGTGAGTTCTCATTACGTTATGACTGACTTAATTCGAGAGTATTTCCAGCATTTTTTTAAATCATTCCTTTTCCAGCTCTGTACATATATTTTTAAGCATAGATGTTTTTTGTATTAGAAACAGATGCCTTTCCTATCCCATCGTCGCCATAAGACCTATCTGTGTCGGTGCAACGTAAAGCCCCTAGCAAAAAAAAAAAAAAAAAACTCACGGGAGAAATGGGGCAACAGACTGGCAGTAAATAATGTTATTGGTTTTATGTACCACTAATTATTTTCAACGGTTTTTGTAAATTTTGTCCTCGAGGAGTTCTTTTTCGTGCGGGTAAATGTACAGACACAAGGCTGACATATTTGAGTACCTTCATATACCACTGGACTGACCCAGGATTGAACCTGCGAAGTTGGGGGCAGAAGGCCAGGCCTCAACTGTCAGAGCCACTCAGTCTGACACTGACAGTAAAAACTGATTTGATGATTACTGATAATAATAATAATAATAATAATAATAATAATAATAATAATGTTATTGGCTTTATGACCCACTAACTACTTTTATGGTTTTTGGTGATGACAAAGTGCCAAAATTTAGTCCTGCAAGAGTTCTTGTACATGCCAGTAAATCTACTGATATGAGGCTGACATATTTTAGCAACTTCAAATACCACCGGATTGAGCCGGGATCAAAACTGCCTGCCAATAATTACTGATTTCACCAAGACTGCTCAAGTGTTCATAGTTTTTATGATGGTGCAATCCACTACCTTGTCTCTAGCAAGCTAAATGTTCACCTCCTTGGCTGATTGGTAGCATCCTAGCCTTTGGTCTGAGGGGCCCTCCGTTCAGGTTTTGGTGTTTAAATTGTGGATGGTTAATTCTGATAGTTCAGTGATTGTGTGCTTTTACTGTCTCTACACATCTCTGCAACTCTCCCTCAACACATAATGTTCATTACGTTCCTTCCGTCTGACGGGAGACAGTATCTCACATGACAAGTGCCCCTCGCTCTTCTTGAGGGATCTACTTAAGATGGACTGCAACATGGGAACAATAGCCACACAAATGTGTTATACAGTGATTACATTACGCTCTTCAAGGGACTGTGGTTTAAACACACAATAAGTGGGACAGGGCTATAGATGGGAAATGATTTGTGAGGTGGGAAAACAATTGGGTAACTATATTTCAGTAATGTATTTTATTTAACTGTATTATTATTACAGTACAGCACATTATTCTTCATTACTGTAGTTCCGATACAAAATGCAGATTTTATTTCGCTTCCTATTAAAAAAGTCTTTGAGTGATGCTTGTGAAGCATGTGTACTACTGCTGTGAATGATTACATCTTGTATGTCGTTTAAGCAGCTGTTCACATCACTTAATACGCTGCCAGGAATAGCAGTGATCATGTAGTTTTGGAGCAGATCGATTGCTCCGAAAACTTCATTTCCTGTGGGAACAATTTCATCCGCAGATTCAATTTCCTCATCACTGCCTTCATCTTGGACAGCAGCGGCAGCATGATGTGCATCTATACCGTCAACATCGCAGATTTTTTATGTCACTAGACTATTGTTAATTGGCACAAAATCTTCCAAGTTAACATCTCAGAGGCGGTGGAATTTGCTCCAGTAAATTGGGACCCTTTTCTAGGCACACATTCAAAGATGGATATTCCTTATTCTTGCTGGAGGCATCGAATAGCGATGTGACAGATGTAGTAGAATTGTCTTTAAACACTTCCCGGTGTGGTAAGTAGTGGCCTTTCTTATTCATTTCTTCTATCACTTCTTGTTGCCATTCTTTAAGTATCCCGTCATGATCACCATACTTTCCTTCACAGCTCGTTTTCACTGAAATAGACCTGCACCTCTTCTCAGTAATTCTACGTTTTCTTGCAAATCCTCGAACCTCTCATTCCAAGGTAAGCTGACCTCATAGTGTCCCTCACTGTTAATACAAACTGTATTTTTAAAATAGACAAGTGTGGCAATCTCCATTTCTTCTCGGGACTTCTTTTCCACACGATCTTTTATTCCAAGAGTGTCTAATTTCCATAGTTGTCACAGTAGAATTCCATGTCAGCAGGGATGTTACAAACATGTTAGCACTACAGGAGGAATGGCGACCCGCCAAACTTCCCATAACAACCCATCCCAAATGGGTTTCTACAGCTACTGGTCCACAGTTCAAAGTTTCAATTCTCCTGGTGAGTAACGGCCCATACACGTTAACTCCCAGAAGCAGTTCAATTTCAGGTCAGTTGGGACCACAATCAGAAACAAAAATGTTTTGTTTAAGTTTCTTCATTAAGGGACCCCTCTGAAGCTTAGGAATTTCACCACAAATCACAGGCTGACTGAGCACAGGGATATCACTACAATACTATCCATTGACGCTGCAGATCTTCAACTAGTAGGTTGAATGCAACTGCCGGTCAGTTTCAACACCTCCATTCAAAGCATGAGTTAAGGTCTCCCCACCTGAGGTTTGAAGTCCAACAGGCACAACAGTTCTTTCCAATAAGTAAGATTGCTTTGATTTAATGTCGATCAAAGCCCTGACGATGCGTTCTTGTCTTCCGGATGGGATCTTCACCATTAGGGTTTGATGGAGAACCTCTTGACCATAGCTTTGACTGCTCAACGTTGCTTCGTGTTTTTCCATACTTGGCTCCTCTTTCTTCTCCCCTTTGTTCTACTACTTCAACTACAACTTTGGACACATAAGAATACAGTCTCTCTTCTCACATTCCTGACACCGCACAGTCATTTTACAAGTCTTGCCGTATGACCTTGTTTCAGATATTGGTGGCAACACCCCGTTTTCATCAATATACTTTTCTTTTCAGACAGTCATATTCTGTGCCTTGAAACATACCTTTATATCATGGTTTCTCTTACAGAAGGCACAATTGCTTCCATTTGATGTACCTCTTGCTTCTCCAGCAATCAGATTACTAGCAGTAGGTTTAGATTCAAGTTGAGGTGACTTCCTCTTCTGCTTTCCCGGTGTCTGTGAGGATATATGGAATTCCCCTTGGGACGAGAGAAATTCTCTGTTCTCCCTCAACTTCGTTCTTCAGAAAAAGTGATAGCTGCGACAATGTCTCACAATAAAGATTCTGTGCTATTTCACTGATAGGCAAAGAAATTTCAGTTCTTAACCACACTCTTAGCACGTCTTATAAGAGTGATAACTCAACTAGGGGGAATAAAAAGGCTGCAATGCATTCTTATCACTGGTCATTCCAAACGGTTCCAATGACCTAAGATGCGACTCTAATTGATCATAGAGTTGCAAAGGTGTGAGTTCGTAAGACACTGTGAAATTCTGAACAACCAGTCGTAATATTTCACGAACATAAAACTCCCCCAATAATTCTTCTCTTCTCTTCTCTTCTCTTCTCTTCTCTTCTCTTCTCTTCTCTGTAAACACTGAATTGTTTTCTCATTAGTTATCAGCTGTAGACAGAAAGCTATTTACAACGTCTCTCGCCCTACTGCCCTCTGTAGTAGCCTGAATTAGGTACGGGAATTTATCTTCCCTTTCTACTGTTTGTCCAGATCATAATGTATCCTACGGAATTGGCTCCAGAAACCTACCCAGTCTTTAACTTCACCACTTAATTTCCTCAGTATGCAGAAAATTCTAATGGTGTTTATGAAGTCCCTCATTATGATAGGAACATTGGTGTTTGGTGTGCTGTTAGTGCAAGACAATTTTTTTTTTTTTTTTTATTTATTTTTTTTTTTTTCCGAGGCTACAGTAAATGCTGAGTGGTACCAAGATAACATTTTGGCGCCGTTCTTCTATTGGTTAAGAAGAAAAATTGCTTGGGTAGTTTCAACAAGATTCAGACCCTGCTCACACAGTAGAAGATTCCCTTCTTACGATCTCGGAACTGTTTGGAGACAGAGTGATCAGAGCTAGTCTATTTCCCCCTCGTTCTCCAGATCTAACAGTGTGTGATTTTTTACTTGTGGGGTAAACCAAAAGAAAAATTGTATCGAACAAATCCTTACACATTAGAGGAACTGAAAGAAAATAATACAAATTAAATCAGAAACATTACAGTGGCAGAACTCATTCACATCAGCCAGAATGTGTTTACCGGATACAATGCCTCTATAACCCAGGAAGTACAACACTTCTAGTGCCATGTATATAGTAAGATTTCATATAAGATTGTATACATGCTTAACACAGGGTGGCCACGCGCAACATAAGTACGGCTGAAGCAGCTGCCATAGCACAGAATACAAACACTGCGTTCAGTCTTACTTTGTAAGAGAAACCCTGTATATGAATTTTCTTATACCAAATAATTTAAAATTAAAATATGTTATTAAAAAATTACATACCACTCAATCTTCTGTATTCATTGCAATTAAAATATCAGACTTGTCAAATTAAATTACATACAACCCAATTTTTATAAAATGTGAGCTTCTCTTACTTAATTACTAACAATATTACTGAAAACAAAGTTTGTGTCTGCCATTATAAATTCATTACAAATCCTCCTCTTGAAGAATGCCACCAATGACTAATATCTTTTTGGTCAGTTTGCTTATGCTTTCTTTACACTATACAATAAAAGGAAGAAAAGCATGTCTTGTAATTCAGGATCAAGAGAAGGTTTTATATAATTAAGTAAATTGAGAAAATTAAAATACTTAATGAGCAGACTGTTTGTGTATTTGTGATCACGTAAGGCTGTCCTTGATCTCAAAATTGATCTCGTTTGGAACCATGCAAGCCAGTTTAAACAGTACATTATTATCATTAAGCAGTTTTTTCTCTCTCGCTCTCTCTCTCTCTCTCTCTCTCTCTCTCTCTCTCATGTTTAATAGCGTTAATGTGCTCTTTGTAACCTGTCTCCAAGCTCCTACCTGATAGTCCAATGTATTGTTCTGAAATTTATTAACTTTATGCGAGTTAAATAAAATATTTTTATTATTATCTTTTTATACGCAATTTCAGTTCCTTTTTTTAAATCTTCGCAAGTCCATAAGAATGCCTATGAATGCGAGAACTGCAAAACTCTTCTTTTCTTTCAGTTCCTTGATTAGACTTGTTTTAGGTTTATTGCTTATTTTGTTTTTTATTCGATTGACATTCTGCTTGGAATACCCATTCTTGTTTCAACTTGGCAGGTTTGATTCTGGCTCAGTCCGTTTGTATTTGAAGATGCACAAATACATCAGTCTGATGTCGTTAGATTTATTGGCATGTTAAAGAACTCCTGCGAGACTAAATTCTGGCACCTCGGCATCTCTTAAAACTGTAAGAAATTTAGTTAGTGGGACGTAAAATCATTATTATTATTATTATTATTATTATTATTATTATTATTATTAATCAAATAAGTTTGTGTTCGTTTCCTGAAAGTTTGTATTCAAATGTACTGTTCTTCCGATAGTTAATTCCGTGTTAAGAAAGCAGTATTGCTCTTCTGACAACAGGGTTGCCATATCGAACGGCTCTGCTCAACACCATCACGGGGAAACGGCGGCACATAAATTTGTGAAATTCAGTATTTAAGTTCAAGATAAAAAGCGGAAGAAACTAAGCTGCAAATTACTTTTTTGAACTGAAGGGGACGGGGGGTTTACAGGAGCTATTTTTGTTTTGTACAGCATCAGAGGTACACTACGGCATGTAAAAAACCTCAGCATTGAAGTGTAAAGCAAATTGGGGCAGAAAATAGAAAAGTATTTTTTTATGGGCTCGAGGAGGGAGGTATGCATTTAATTCCATTTACTAAATTTCCTCAGGCAACACGGGGTACTACTGTGCTGTCGTATCGCTCATAAAAACAATGGTAAAAATTAAATGCGGTCGTAAAAAAAAAGTGGTAAAATTAAAATGTACTTAAGAAAGAACAGCTTAATAACAAAACCAAGCACAAATGAAACCACAGCAAATCTTTTTATCAGTACAAGTTAGGCCATGACATATCGCTGCGCACAACACCAAAATCTTCAGTAACAACTTCTATACAGTACAAAAATAATAGAACACACACAAATACTATGCAATATACAACCAACTCTCACTCAACACAAGACAAGTACACACTGATTGAAAGCCTAAAAACTCACGCAACAGATCAATACCGTCGATGACTTCACTACAGAAATGAGTTGCCGGTGGTCCACAGAGTGAGGGATTACACAGGCTTGTACGAGAGCAAGACAGAAGAAGGAAAATGAAGGAAGGCAAAGAATCGATGGCTGTTCCTGCCTTTGTGCTTCCTCCCTACAAATATATTTATGAAAAAGAAAATGTTATATAGTTATTTTAATAACTGCTATTTGCTTTACGTCACACCGACACAGATAGGTCTTATGGCGACGATGGGATAGGGAAGGCCTAAGAATGGGAAGGGCCGTGGCCTTAATTAAGGTACAGCCCCAGCATTTGCTTGTTGTGAAAATGAACCACGGAAAACCATCTTCAGGGCTGCCGACAGTGGGGTTTGAACCCATTATCTCCCGATTACTGGATACTGGCCGCACATAAGCGACTGCAGCTATCGAGCTCGGTATTTTAAAAAAAATAACTTATGGACAAAAATGCCTCATCCTTTCTAATCTGTATTTCATAATACATTACAAAGTACAGTATAATATGTCTTAATCACGAGGAATTATGGGTGTTTCAGAGGGGGGTGTGCTCACTCCTTGTAGTTCCTTTCGTTAACGAGGAATGAGCTATAGTTATCATGGCATTTAAATAGTTTAGCAATGTTCTATCTTCTGATTCTATTGTGAATTTAATATCATCCATCCTTTTCACGAACTCTAAAAAATTATTCAGTTCTAATTTCTGCTGTTAAAGAGACTTACACATAATTTAACAAAATGGCTGTCTCATCAAGAATTGTTAACTCTGGCATTAAATTAATATGGCAGCAACCCTGTGTTAAACGTCTTAACAACTGTTAAAATTTCAAAATTGTACCATGTAGAACACGTACATTTGAAGCTTTACTGCTGTATGAAGACTATTTATAAACTGAAGAAGGCAAAGGACTACTCATACTAGGAATAAGTGACTTTTTAGAGTTGTCAGAAGAATGTTTTCTACAAAGATATCTAATTACCAAAGCCATAATGAACAAGGAACTAGAAGAAATTGAACATAAGTTAGAGTTTCCAGCAGGCTGAAACTTATTAGTGTCTCCAGTGCAGCAGTTGCTTATGGTTCTTACAAGGAGAGGCCAGGCCCTGCGTCCAATCAATTTCATCAACCTTCAATGTACTTGTTGGGGTCACTCAACAGTAACTCGTGTATAAGAGTTTAGGTCAATACTCTTTTGTTTTCAAAAAAAATTAAAAAAAAAAAAAAAAAAAAAGTAAAAAAATAGGGCAAATGTCATGACACAGGATCCGCTTCAGACCAAGTGGAGGTGATAGAACACTAAAAGGCAAACAAATTTTACTTCAACATGTCAGGTCTACAACCTAATAATTTCCGAAACTGAACATTTTCTTAATAAAAACAAATTTATTTGAATGTTTGGCTCCCAGGTTGAATTGCCAGAGTATTGGTGTAGGAGCCCGGGTTTATTTCAAAGATGTGCCGTGTATATTCTTGTAGCTCGGGGACTGGCTGTTTGTGATCATCCTAATAGACTTTCCCCTACATAGAACATATCACACTACTAACCACCTCAGAAACATGCAATAGTAAATAAATCCCCCACATATGGCTGGCTTCAGGAATGGTAAAATGGCATCTTTAAAACCGGGTTTAATCCACATTAGTCTCGATCCCAGATAACGGGGGGGAAAAGGCCAGGAAAGTAGAAGAATCTCATAACTACCTTTATCGTAAACATGATCCATGTGAACTGATAACAGATGTGTCAAAAAGTGAAGACTACATTGGCAGATACAGAGCGAGCTTCGGCCTATAGGTGGCCATGGCTGGTTCATGGTTTGACGGCTGTGTACTCCGACTGACCATCCAAGCAGAGGAGGGGTGGCCACAGCTCTGTTGTTGATCTACGCCTCTGCATTCAGGAGATGGAGAGGTGCTGGTCCCCACTGTCAGCTGTCTTGAGAATGGTTATCTGTGGTTTTCCATTCTCCTGCACTAAGTCAAATGCTGCGGCAGTTCCTGGTGTAGGCCATGGCTGCCAACCCCCTCACCTTCAAACGTCTCCTTCACCGCAATACATCCCTCTGGTCTGAGAGACGGTGTTACTGTCTAGAAGGCCCGGCCATGAAAACGTCTTAATAATAGTAAGTGAAGACTCATAAGTTCCTAGGCATTCAAATATATTTAAATATATTCTGTACATACTTCAACACTTACAATATTTAAACTATATACTTTGTTTTCATTTTTCTGTATTTTGTACGGCACTAATAAAAGGCCCAGCAAAATATTTTAGACAAGAATTACTTGGTCTGGATTGTAGATAATTAAATGATAGTGCAAAATTTATTAAAACAAGTAAATATCACCAAAATTAAAATTTTCATTTATTTTTCTGTAAATTTGTTAATTATATTCATAGAGAAATCTTTAAAGATGGTGCAGTTTTATAGGTTAAATTCAATTGTTTTCCAGTGTCTTGGTTTCATAATTATTTTAATGGGTTGAATTTTGGAAAACCTGCATGTGCTTAGTGCTCTTTACACATCCCAGCACCACAGTTAGCATTCAATGGCAAAATGTGCAGTTAATAAATTTATCAGATATTCAAATAAGAGTTGAATCATGGCTGAGAAACTATATTATGAATCCAGAAATTTTCGTAGGGAACTGAGGTGTTTATCATAAAGACAGGATGAGAGAGGGAATATTCATACTAGTGAAAGAAGGATTTGTAAGCTACGAAAAAGTTACGGATGAGAAATATGAAATATTAGGTGTAAGGCTCACCTCTTAAGTTAACCCATTACGGTGTGGGCCTGAATATCCCCAACAATGTTCTAGACTGGGTATTGTTAAGGATTTAAAAAAATTATATCTCTGTACCTATAGGAGTTATTTGTATGATTCTTTCTTCTTTGTGCTTGTTTGAGCATCTAGTTTTGGGAAATGTTGTTAGGTTCACGTCGGCTATCTCCTGAGATTTTAAAATTGATTATATAGTATACCATGTCTTGTGAATGAAAAAAAGTATGGATTAATAATAAGTACAGTTTTCTGAAATACTGGTATATTTACCCTATCTTGATCATGTAAAATGTGCATTGCATTTGCTAAACAACACACCAAGCTCAATAGCTGAAGTCGCTTAAGTGTGGCCAGTATCAGGTATTCGGAATATAGTGGGTTCGGACCCTACTCTCGGCAGCCCTGAAGATGGTTTTCCATGGTTTCCCATTTTCACACCAGGCAGATGCTGGGGCTGTACCTAATTAAGGCCACAGCTGTTTCCTTCCCACTCCTAATTCTATTCTGTACCATCGTGGCTATAAGATCTATCTTTGTCAGTGTGACATAAAGCAATTTGAAAAAAAAAACTTAACAACAACAATGATGAAAATTATATAAAAATAATAATTGTTCAATAACAACAGTAATAACAATAGAGGAAATAGGAGCTCTTATGAAATTTTATTTTTATGTAACGACAGTGGCTCGGAAGGTGATGTTAGCAAAGATACTCAGAGTGAAGATGATATTGAAGGTATGTAATTATAATTTTAAGCTCAAATGGAAATATTGTTGACATCCGAATATGAATTGAAAACAACATTTTGCATTTCATTATGATTGGAATTAATTTTACAGATTATGTAACCGAGCTCGATAGCTGCAGTCACTTAAATGCGGCCAGTATCCAGTATTCGGGAGATAGTAGGTTCGAATCCCACTGTCGGCAGCCCTGAAAATGGTTTTCCGTGGTTTCCCATTTTCACACCAGGCAAATGCTGGGGCTGTACCTTAATTAAGGCCATGGCCGCTTCCTTCCCACTCCTAGCCCTTCCCTGTCCCATCGTCGCCATAAGACCTATCTGTGTCGGTGCGACGTAAAGCAACTAGCAGGGGAAAAAAAAGATTATGTAAAAAAATGTACTTATTATTAAAGTTTTCTATTTTTCTAGTTATGAGGGATAACAATTACATAAAATATCGAAGTATCACTTTCATCAAGCACTTGTTTGCCATGAGAAGCCATGGTTTAGAGCACATTGAGTGATATCTACTAATGAACTCTCGTCAATAATATCATAAATTTTCTGACTTATATCCGATGTAGCTACCAGAATGCGTGCATAGCTAATTCTCGATTTTTAATGAATGGTCAAACCTTACTACGGGGTATTCTCTCAGTGCAGCGTGAACTTGATTTTGACCGCTGCAGACTGGAAAGAGTTAAGGATGAGAAATATAAAATTCTAGGTGTAAGGATCACCTCTTAAAGATAATAGGCAACTCCGTGTTTTTGGGGTGTACATACCTGGAAGGGGTGATGCTGGAAGATAATTATTTGACAAGTTAATCAGATATGTGGAGAATGACAAAGAAAGGAATGTTATTGTAGTGGTTGATTATAATTTACGAAATGTTAACCAGAAAGGTAATGCAAATGACAGAGAGCATGACCAGCAAATGGTGAATAAATTAATCTAGAAAGGACAGCTGAATCAGAAAGTGATGGAAACAGCTAGTGGGAAAAATATTTTCAACATGGTGCTGATAAAACCAGATGACTTCTAGAGAGATACTGTAGTGATAGATGGTAAAAATTGATCACGAAGATGTTTTCTGTCGCATTAAAAATGTATATGATAGAAAGGAAGATTGTAAAAGTAAGACTATTAAACAGTACCATTTGCTTGATAAGCGAGATATGGAGCGGATATCAAAAAGTTTATCATTGGAAAATGGTACCGAAAAGAAAGTATGTAAACAGCTTCTGGGATGGGTTTAAAGTAATTGTTCAGGAGTTTAAAAATAGATATGTACCTTTAAAGGTGGTAAGGAATGGTAAAGACTCTCTATATAACAGAAAAATTAATAGGCTAAGAAGGAGGGGCAGGTTAGAAAGAAATAAGTTACGAATGATTATGGAAGTAAGGAGACATTGAAGGAACTTTCACTTTCAGAGGAACAAAGGGCACATCAAGTGAAATAGTGCCGAAAAATGCTAAAACAGTTTGAAAATGGGACTTCGGGTAACGTCAATAGCATCGTTACAGGTGACGAAACTTGGCTTTATTATTATGATGTCCCAACAGAATCCCAGAACAAGGTGTGGCTGTTTGAAGATGAGGGTACTCTGACCGTGCGAAAGTGAAGGTCAGTGAAGAAAAAGATGATTGCAGTATTCATCACTAAACGGGGCATTCTGACTAGGGTTATGCTAGAAACCCAAGGGACAGTTACTGCGAAGTGGTACAGTGAGACTTGTCTGCCTCAGGTCATTCAGGCTCTCAAGCAGCTGCGTCCAAGGTCACGGCTCAACACTTGGCTCTTGCATCACAACAATGCTCCAGCACATCGTGCTAATGTAACAATTGATTGTCTTGCCAGATCAGGGTTGACTGTGCTTGATCACCCTCCATACAGTCCTGATCTTCCCCCATGTGACTTCGCACTCTCCCCAGAAGTGAAGATGAAGCTGAAAGGGAGGCGTTTTGCATCCGATGAGGATCTTCTCGCAGCATGAGATCAAGAGTGTGAAAATGTAACTGAACAAAAGTGGCAGAGTTGATTCAGTGACTGGTTTCAACGTCTGGAGAAGTTATTGAGTGTGGTTGAAATATTTTGAAACAGTCCAAAGCGTTCACTCACATTGCAAAACTTTCCTATTGCCCTTTGTAAAATGTTAAAAATCTATGATGCAGCTCAATCTTTTACAGTTGATCTAATTTAGTTTACTTGAGAACAATGGTGATGGGGGGCGAAATTGTGGAGATTAAAGATCATTTGATCAAGATTATTCTTGAACATGGTAAAGTGGTCTTCCCAAAATCTGCTGCAGGAAAATAGGAAATTTGCAATGGGTTGCATGTGCAACAAGTTGCAATTTACAAAATTCATCATACAGATCCATATTGATACAGCTTGATTAAGAACTGGTATTAGGTTTAATGATCCACACTTGGGTGTATTGATCAGGTGGACCATTAAACCTAATATTAGTTCTTTATGTGTAACAGGTGCTGTGATTCTTTAAATACCAATTGTGATATTAAAAAAACTGAACATGAAAATCAGCAGTAATTTTCTGGCTTGAAAAATATCTTTGCATATAATGAAGTGTGACGATTGAAACTAATAAAAAACTCCATGTTGTTACAGCCCTGTTGGGCTTTGGGCCTACCAGTTGACCGCTGCTCAGTCCGAAGTCTTAAGGTTATGAGGAGATGTGTGGTCGGCGGAACAAATCCTCTCAGCCATTTGTCTTGGTTTTCAAAACCGGGACACTATCTCACCATACGATAACTCCTCAGTTGTTCTCTCATAGGCTGATTGGACCTCAAGCCAGCCCATGTATTAAGGTAAAAGTCCCTGACCGGGTTGGCAATTAAATCCAGAGTCTCTGGGTTAGAGGCAGGGAAGGTACCCCTTGACTATGGGCCTGCAGCTAGGATCTACATGTACTCTTAATGTCTAAAATGAATAAGTCACATAATTCTTCTTAATTGTTCCTTAGGTGCTATATTTTTCTTGCAAAATAGAAACATGTAATGTATGGGTTATCATACTTTTCCTTCTTACAAAATGCACCAAGAAATTGTGAAGGTTTTCAGTAGTCACACCGCTTTTACATTCTATGCTAAAGTGGATATTAACAATTTCGTGTGGAGCCAAGTGTAGTCCTTGTAAAGCAGACGCTCTGATGAGGGTGGGAGGCATCCGCCATGTGTAGGTAACTGCTGCGTGTTATTGTGGTGTAGGATAGTGTTATGTGTGGTGTGTGAGTTGCAGGGATGTTGGGGACAGCACAAACACCCAGTCCCCGGGCCATTGGAATTAACCAATGAAGGTTAAAATCCCCGTCCCAGCCAGGAATCAAACTTGGGACCCTCTGAACCAAAGGCCCCAGTACGCTGACCATTCAGCCAACGAGTCAGACTGCTAAAGTGGAGGGAAGTGAAGTCAAGTCTTCATTAAGATCATTTCCAAATTTCAAGTATTTAAGGATTTAAACAGAATTTAATCATAAATGTTTATACATTTCTGTATACTTTTGAGTGTGATTTGTTGTAATCTGATTATATTCTTTCAAAAACAAAACATGTCATTATGTTTTTTGTTAAGTTGTTTCTTTGTCAGGTATAATTCCGTTACTATGTATTTCCTTTTTCCAGTAGTTTCTAAATGTATTTCTTCATAAATTAGTTTTGACAGGCTAAAGAACCTAGAAGTTATAAATTACCTGAATTGAAACTGATAAGAAATGGCTTCAAATATCACAACAAAAAGTTGTTCATATGTTGCCCAATATCATGTTCACTGCAGGTACGTCCCATGGTTCAGTATATAATTTTAAATTAATACATAGTGTGCAAAGATCTGTGCAAGTTACTGAGGAGTAAAATGAAATTTTTTTTACTTCATATCAAGTTTCATAATCACAGGTTCACAGCTTAATCTGGGAATCAGTTATAGTGTGGGGTTCCTGATCCCAAGATTGTGAATCAAACCCGCCAGAGGTAGTTAGTTTTTAAGTGTGGAAAAAACATCCATTCAATCCTCCCTGTCGTACAATGTTGGCATCTAAACATCTCTGGTGACACATTCTGTATTTTCCTGACAAAATTAATTATAACTCAGCCATAGACACCCAAGGGAGATCCGTTTCACTCTGCCCTGTTATAGGCCTAGAGTAAAATAGAATCTCGAAATTGACAAGCAGGCAACCGTACGGTGTCGGATTAAAATGCCTGTACACAGTAGCTGATGCCATAGGATTATGATTATTGTTAATATTTGTTGATTGTTTTAATTATTTCAAGATATATTAAACATTAATTTTCTTTTCAAATTAATTTTCTCTCCGAATGTATTCGTTTTCATTTCCTACAGGTTTCACTGCAGTCAGAGTTGCAGATAGGTTTTGAAAATAAAAAATGTATCACCTACGTAATTATGTGCTTCACAGAATATAATTTTCATATCCGATGTGTAACAAGTGGTTCATGAATAAGAGTACTTCTGGAAAACTTCTTTAATGCAGAATTGAATCACTGCTAACTAATATATACCACCGAGCTCGATAGCTGCAGTCGCTTAATTGCGGCCAGTATCCAGTATTCGGGAGATAGTAGGTTCGAACCCCACTATCGGCAGCCCTGAAAATGGTTTTCCGTGGTTTCCCATTTTCACACCAGGCAAATGCTGGGGCTGTACCTTAATTAAGGCCACGGCCGATTCCTTCCCACTCCTAGTCCTAACCTCTCCCATCGTCGCCATAAGACCTATCTGAGTCGGTGCGACGTAAAGCAACTAGCAAAAAAAAAAAAAAAAAAAAAAAACCAGCAAACTAATATATACCATCATAATATGGAGTGACATGTGGGGGAGTTCAGATCACATGTTTTTAAAGCATTATTTCAATTGTCATACAGGTTGGATGGATTAGATTTGAAGCCTCGCAAACAATGCTTGCAATGAACTCTGCAATAATTAGCGTACCTGGTGTGGTAGCAACACACAGTTTCTTTACTGATACTGTTGCCCAAATTTGAGAACAGTGAAATGTAATACTAGTTTCTATTCATGATATTGCCTGTGCAGTCAAAATTTCCAACATTTAAAAAAATAATTTGCAAGTGGTGGCTAGGATACAGATGCATGGAGAATGCGTCGACTGATTTGTTGTGTGGAGATTGTGTTGACTGATTTGTTGTGGGTGAGGTAAGAACCTCTTTAAATAGCATGTCAGTATTATAGCTGCTTGAAGGAGTTTTATTTCCTACACTGTCTATATATTTCCTAATATATTACCATACAGTCTTTGGAAGCTATAGGAATGAATTCCCAGTATTTTGGTCTAAATTCTTATCATTTCACCTCACTCATTTATGAAAAAATTGTTTTAAATATGGTACAAAGTAACTGTGATGCTTTAATAATGATGTGTGCTTTCAAGTGAGATGTAAATTAATAAATCATATCCAGCAATGGCAGAGGATGCCACAGCTGTAGCCATGCTCCTGTCTTTGTGAACCTGGAAATAAGTTCAGGAGAAAAGTCCTTCTGTTCACCCCAGGTGCATCAAAAAAATAAAAAAAATACCCTCTATCTACAGCCTGTGTGTCGTGTTCCTGTTTTGAATATGCGAGTGCTTTGTTACATAGGCCTTTAGTGCTGCAATATCATAATTTACTTCTGTGATAATATTGTCGTTATTAGACGTTTCCCCAGTGTACTGTGTTCTGAACATACCAGATTTACTTTAGTCTGAAGAAAATGCATAGGAACACCCTTTTAGGAAACTTAACTCAAAATCGTGTACTTACTCTCCTTTTTCCTGAAAAACTGTTAGGACAAAAAGGTGTATAAATAATTTTGTAGGGTATTGAATTCTGAGTATACCTGGGAGGCTCCATTTATTTAATATCGATCATATATCCAATGTATTCACTTTTAAGGGCCCTAGGCACACGTTTTCCTCAGACTTCCTTCATATTTTCTTTTGGTGCATGGCCCCATTAAGAGACAGTGTAATAGTAATTAGCTTATATGTTATCCCAGTCTGGGGTCGTACTCAAATTATGTGTGAAATTCAATCCAGATGCATCAGATCATTCAGGCGAGACAATTCTACAAATAGTCAAACCAGTTTTCATATTTATGTTTGTAGGGGTGATTTGGTCGTGATTTTATTTTTATACACAAGCAGAATGTTCTTGTCAGTGGAGAGATGGTATGGTATGACATTAGTAGACATATAAGCTTGAGTGGAGGGAACTTTTAAATGTAGGAGAGATATGAAGATAAAGTTGGAATTCAAGAGGACAGATGGGGAAAATAATCTGTTGGACAAGAATTAAGGAGTTGTAATAATTTATCAAGGGAAATGTTCAATAAATTTCAAAGTTCTTTGAAAATATTTAAGGAAAAGCTAAGTAAACAGTTGATAAGGAATCTGCCACTTGGGCACCTGCCCTAAATGCAGATGATGATGATGATGAATGTGCATATATTTAGCAAGGAATGAAGGAAAGTGCACTAGCATCAAAATAGGTGTTTTGTATGCACTACAAATTTTGTACTCTTAATGCTGCAAAATATAATTATTTTAACAAAATTCCTTCAAAGTTATAACACTAATTACAATTTTGGAATGGGTTTATGACACCCTTGGTGGTGGTGATCATTGTTTTTATGAGGCAAAATAATGCAATTACCAGCTCATATGTGCAATATCTTCCTAATATTTAATTTTGGACATTTATATTCTTAATATATTGAAAACTATCTTCGTATGTTAGTTTATTCTGAATTTTGTGAACAACAAGATCTTGCTAACTATGCCTGAGGAGAAGAGAGTTAATCTTAGTCAA
Source organism: Anabrus simplex (assembly GCF_040414725.1). Taxonomy (NCBI): domain Eukaryota; kingdom Metazoa; phylum Arthropoda; class Insecta; order Orthoptera; family Tettigoniidae; genus Anabrus; species Anabrus simplex. The sequence goes on from NC_090266.1 coordinate 312,645,496, forward strand.
GAATTAGTAAATGCCAAGATAGGGAAGCTTCCTCAGACATCTGAGATCCTTTCTGAAAGGGATAAACAATTGAGTTAGCAAAGTCAGCATCAGCCATCATTTCTCGGTGGAGAGCAAAAGCTGAGGCTGCGTTGTGACAGAGACTGGGAGACTGAAACAGACCTCTCAAAGCAGGGAGAATTGTGTAGAAGACTGCAGCTCAAACCTAGTTAGTCAAAATTTTGAGTTGTTGAGAACAAAGTTAAACAAGAGAAGAAACTTAGCCCATGAACCTACTACACTGGTGTAGCAGGGCGAGAGATGATACTCCCCAGTGGTGGATAGGGGGTTCCTAACTGGCTTGCTGACGGACATTAGTGAAATAAAATAGTTCTCGCGGACCAAACACACATCCCTCTGTCGTAAGAAGTGACTAAAAGAGGCGACCAAGGGATGATCGAATTAGAACCATTAGACTACTTGTAATTATTACCATCACGCTAGGAACTCCATGGGTCACCTTTACTTGTGAGTAGTACCACTACGTTACGTACACAATAGGTTTGTGATTAGCAGCAACAGAGTGTGAATCAGGTTGGGGTTTACAGTACCCGTGATTAGTACCACTACATGCGGAACACCACTGGCTTATGTTACCTGTAATTAGTACCATTATGTGAGAAACACCACGGGTCTGGGCGTTGCCTGTGATTAGTACCACTATATGAGCAACACCCTTGGTCTGCGTTTTCTATGATTAGTACCCACTATGTGAGGAACACCACAGGATAGTACGAGTCCCTGTGATTTGTACACCTATATGAGGAACACCATAGGTTTGCATTGCCTGTAAGTGGCGCCACAATGTGAGAAACACCATATGTCTGTGTTACATGTGGGTATTACGTCACCTGTGAGTAGTACCATAATGTGTGGAATACCACGAGTCTGTGCTACTTTTGGTTAGTACCACAACACAACAAATACCATGGTTCTATTTTGCTAGCAATAAGTACATTATGAGAGGCCGATGACCTGGATTTTGGACCCCTTTAGACAACAAGCATCATCAGTTGAGGATTGTGCTTTAGAAGCAGTCCTTTGGTCAGTAATACAATTGTTTTACAATAGTTTCTGGGAATGTGGGGGCATTGTGGATTGGATCCACTCATTTAAAAAAAATTCATATTCATCCATTCATTCTTCATCATCACGTTTTGAATTCTCGTCAGTGGACGATTTTGGACTTTTAAATTGTCATTACATTTGTCTCATTTCGTACCATTAGGGGCCGATGACCTAGATGTTAGGCCCCTTTAAACAACAAGCATCATAATCATCCTCAAAAACTTAGCCATCTCAGAGGTAGGAAAACCCTGGCCCCTGAAACCAGGAAGACCAGTGTACAAGACTGACAACTCAAACACTGTCAGTCAACATCCCAAGCTGTTGAATTTGAAGGTAAGAGAAGAGGCTCAGCTTTGACTGGGTCAGGGGAATCCTAGCCTCTGGGAATGAAACAGATGGAAGTTCACAGCAGATATGATTTCACATATTTGATCATAGCCTGGTGGTTAATTACAAACTCAGCCCCTTCTTTGACTTTGTCTGCACCTGGACCACCCACAGGTGTACGTGTGATCGAAGTACCCAACATGATCAACTATGTGTGAGTACAAAACTTTTACCCACGGGTGTATGCGTAATCAAAGTACATAATTGAATATTTTCTCTCCTGGACTCCTAGCGAGAAACCCAGGGGTTCTCTGTATCTACTTAAATATGAAAGGGCTGGACTGAGTGTCTCAGACATTTGAGCACTGGCCATATGAGTCATAGTTGGTGGGTTTGATACCGGTTCGGTTCAGTTCAGTGGTATTTGAAGCCCACCCTCATGTCGGTGGACTTACTCCATATAAAAGAACACTTGCAGCACAAAATTCCTGCACCTTGGCATCTCCAAAACCGCAAGGAAAAGGTAGGTATTGGGATGGAAAACTATCATTATCATAATCTTCTTACTAATTTGCTTCTCTTCTTTGTTTGATGTTTCCTATTATCCTGATTAGTATATAGTGAAAAAACTTGCATCAAAATGTCATTCTGAAACACACTTTTATTTATAAACAATGGACTGCAGGAGCTAGTCACAGTGGCAAGTTCACATTAATTGAGATTTATTAATACACTGCCTAAAGTTGCTGACTGTTCCCAGTAGCCTGCTCTTCATATGCCCCCAGTATCTTATGAATTGCATGTTGTTTATTGCAGATAAACTTACATTTTTTGAGGCATCTTATTTGCTATCTTTTTCATACTGAAGTTGTGGAGAACTTCAAATACTTTGGAAGTTAATTAATATACAGTTCAAGTCTGGGTATCAAAGTCAACAGGAGGATACAACTAGTGTGTGTTTCCTATTGTTAAGTTTGCAGTTCTTATGGTTCATACGAGAATGTATATGTTTACTAAAATATCATAGGTATTTATGAATGGCTGCATCAAAAAAGAAAGGGAAGTTTGCTTCTCAATGTGATCATAGAAGGTAATAACAGAAGCTGCACAAAGCCACAATGGTACAGGCTTTTGGGAATCGAACTTTCACTGGTCGAGTTTCGAACTGTGGCCTTTTTTGTGAGAGGAGAACAACCGATCCGGCGCAACACTGCGTGCTGACTTCATGCAGCAGTGCATGTTTTCTAAAGCTTACTCTAAAATTGCAGTTTCTGATACAGTAAAACAATTACACTGACAAGAGAGGAACATAATAACATAATGTTACTATAAGAATACATACCTTGATATTTTTGCTTCCTTGCGTTTCCACTGCTGTTCATTGCATAATTACTTCCTTCCAGGACTACACTTCTCAATAAACTTCATCTCACGGTCACAGCAAGAGCTCCTCACGCCTGAAACATGGCCGCGTATTGGCTGGCGGAGATGGCGAGTTATTTTATCTCTGTCCGAGCGCAAGGCATTGGAGACGGCGGAATATGAAAATAACCCCGTACTTTGACATTGAATTTTGAACGGTTAGTGCGGGTTTTGATGCGTACTAATACCTAGGTAGTATACAGCGGTGGACATGCCCACAGCAAAATCAAAACATCATCTCCATTTTCGTGAAAATTGGAGATAGGGGGTTTTGAAACTACACTATTCAATTGATGTACTGCAGTCTTTATGCTTTGGTCTTTTTGATTGGCATAAACACACTGGAGTCCCTGACTCTTTACCCATCTCCAATACACACTGCCCAAAGTGGAAGAAGCAGAGTCCCAGTGTCTTATCGGAAAATATATAGTGTGCAAAATTTTAACACGTATTATTTACAGAAGAATGGAAAAACAAGTTGAAGCTGAGTTGGGGGAAGATCAATTTGGCTTCAGAAGAAATGTAGGAACACGTGAAGCAATCCTGACTTTACGTCTGATCTTAGAGGATCGAATCAAGAAGGACAAGCCCACGTACATGGCATTCGTAGATCTAGAAAAGGCATTCGATAATGTTGATTGGACCAGGCTATTTATGATTCTGAAGATGATAGGGATCAGATACCGAGAACGAAGAATTATCTACAACCTGTATAAAAATCAGTCTGCAGTGATAAGAATCAAGGGCTTTGAAAAAGAAGCAGCAATCCAGAAAGGAGTGAGGCAAGGCTGCAGTTTGTCCCCTCTCCTTTTCAATGTTTACATAGAACAGGCAGTAAAGGAAATCAAAGAGAAATTTGGAAAGGGAATCACAGTCCAAGGAGAGGAAATCAAAACCTTGAGATTTGCCGATGATATTGTTATTTTATCTGAGACTGCAGAAGATCTCGAGAAGTTGCTGAATGGTATGGATGAAGTTTTAGGTACGGAGTACAAGATGAAAATAAATAAGTCCAAAACAAAAGTAATGGAGTGCAGTCGAACGAAGGCAGGTGATGTAGGAAATATTAGATTAGGAAACAAAGTCTTAAAGGAAGTAGATGAATATTGTTACTTGGGTAGTAAAATAACCAACGATGGCAGAAGTAAGGAGGATATAAAATGCAGACTAGCACAAGCCTGGAAGAATTTTCTTAAGAAAAGAAATTTGCTCACTTCAAACATTGATATCGGAATTAGAAAGATGTTTTTGAAGACTTTTGTGTGGAGCGTGGCATTGTATGGAAGTGAAATATGGACGATAACTAGCTCAGAAAGAAAGAGAATAGAAGCTTTTGAAATGTGGTGTTACAGAAGAATGCTGAAGGTGAGATGGATAGATCGAATCACGAATGAAGAGATACTGAATCGAATTGGTGAGAGGAGATCGATTTGGCTACATTTGACGAGAAGAAGAGATAGAATGATAGGACACATCTTAAGACACCCAGGACTTGTTCAGTTGGTTTTTGAAGGAAGTGTAGGTGGCAAGAACGGTAGGGGTTGACCAAGGTATGAATATGACAAACAGATTAGAGCAGATGTAGGATGCAATAGTTACGTAGAAATGAAAAGGTTAGCACAGGATAGGGTGGCATGGAGGGCTGCATCAAACCAGTCTATGGACTGATGATTCAACAACAACATATAGTGTGATGTGCCTTTATCGAGCACAGTGGTTTCTAGGTTGCGAAGACCGAGCTCGATAGATGCAGTCGCTTACGTGTGGCCAGTAACCAGTATTCGGGAGGTAGTAGGTTCGAACCCCACTGTCAGCAGCCCTGAAGATGGTTTTCATTGGTTTCCCATTTTCACACCAGGCAAATGCTGGGGCTGTACCTTAATTAAGGCCATGGCCGCTTCCTTCCCGCTCCTAGCCCTTCCCTGTCCCATCGTTGCCATAAGACTTATCTGTGTCGGTGTGACATAAAGCAACTAGCCAGAAAAAAATTGGCAAGTTGTGAAGATTAATATTCATTTCTCTACTTCTCTTTTACCTTTTGTAGAACAAACTTATAGATTTTCTGTTTCTTGCTTCTCATAATTGCACCCAGCCATGAACTGTAAAAAGCTGCATAAAAATGGCAATAGCAGGGGTGATTTTGTGTGTCCCATCCATGAATCATGTGCTTGATCTGGGAAGGTACTTTAAATTTTGCTTTATTGTGAAAACGACATCACTGTCCTGTTCAATTTCATGCAGATAATCAGATAAGAGGAAACTCGCCTTTCGAAGTCACAGTACACTGAGGTGCAATTTTGCCAAGTTCCAACAAGGTTTTTGAGGAAGATATGATTCACGAGTCCGATTTACAAGGCTTGCCAAAGGTGGCCTTAGCTGTGCGAGGGCAGCTGAATCTAATGGCAGATTTCCCAGTTCTCTATTTACTAAACTTCTAGATCCTACTTCAGGATGAGTTTCTGCCACTCTCTTTAATTTTTTTTATTTGGCTCAAAATAACTTGGTCTTGATCTGGAGTATGTTCGTGTTCACATACCTTCATAATGTCAAGTCTTTTTTTTTTTTTTTTTTTTTTTTTTAAATATAGCACTAACAAGCAGGTTTTCTGGTGCATACCCAGTGTGTTCATTTTTGATGCCCCCCCCCCCTCTCTCTGAGAGAGAGAGAGAGAGAGAGAGAGTGTGTGTGTGTCTCTCTCTCTATCTCTCTCTCTCTCTCCCCTTCATATGATAAAATGTTCCACCCTTTTTAGATTTTATGTAATATGCCATTCAATATTTCTTCAGAAATTATGGTAACAAACAACAGTGGGTGAAAACAAATGTAGGGTGAAAATGATGATATGAAATGGCTGTGGGTGTACTAACCTCGGGGTGAAAGTAATGGGGCGAAACTTCCTTACACTGAAATGAAAACCCAGGTTATGATGGATGAATGTGGTCAAAAGGAAATTATAATAATTGGCTGTTTATAGGAAAGATTTTGCAGTGTATTGATTTTATGAATTAAATTTTAGAATATGAGTTGTTGAATTTCATTCTTTTAATCTGTTAATTTGCTTGTACATCTATTTTAAATTCCTGAAGGGCTGATGACCTTAATGCTTGACCCTTTTAAATAGCAATTATAAAATCCAGCAAATATACAGGTGTACGTATGGCAGTCTCTTATTAACGCCCTTAAATACTATTGGTCTGAACTGAGATTATACTGCTGAACATAGAAGTAGCTGAATCCTTTGTGAGGTTAAGTTCTGTCATTGGCTTTCCATCAAAACAGCCACAGTTTGAATCTTGACCAATGCATGTGGGATTTTGTAAATGAAAAGGAATGTCCCTGTGATTCAGATTCCATGTAAAACTGGAGAGCCTGTGGCTATGGTGCCATAAGACCTATCTGTGTAGGTGCGACATAAAGCAACTTGAAAAAAATAATAGCATATAACCTGGAGATACGGGAAAAATGAAATAGCAGGAATGATTGTTGGTATATTCAGGTGGAAACAAATGAAAAGAGTATTCATGTTGAGGAGATAGAGGCCGGTTAGAATTGAACATGTTTAATAAAGCTGTGCTTAAAAGCAACTTTGATTTTGGGGCCATGAAACACTTGAAAGCTTTTTAAATGGGGAATTCTCTGAACATTTGATAAGTCATATCAGCAGAGTAGGTAGAATGATAAACCGTACGAGAGATTTTTTGTACAACCGTCCTATGTTTAAGTGTGTCAGAAGTATTCAGAACAGCATAATCATCCACAAAAATTAATAAAGGGCGCTTGAGACTGGAGTTTTTCAATTAATCAAGTGGGGATTTTAAACCCTAGAACACAAAACCTACGTTAAGAGCACATAAACACAAAACCTCATAATAATTAAACTGCACTTTCCATTTATTACTTTGCAGCACACACATCACTATATTAAAAAATATCATACACAGCAGCTTTTTCTTCATTCGGGATCAATCTATCCATTTATTGCCATCATATTATTTGCAGTTGAGAGTGACTGCAATATGATGTTATTCACCTCTTCATAGTAGTGTGTTAGCCCTCTTCATGCCACTAGGTCCTCCTTATGCTTGTGAAGGTCCAAGAAAGATCGCACATAACTGTTTCATTCGTCGGGAGCGATTTGCACCGTGTTCTTTGCAGTACACCGGCGAACACAGACTGCAGTGTGACGTCATTCGCCTCTTTTTAGATGGACATGTGGGAAATTGTCCTCTTCGTGTCACCGGATCCAGCTTCCACTTTAACTCCTCAAGCTTCCTGAATCATTATCCGGAGATCAGACTGCAAGCTCGAGATTTCAAGTGGTTTCTCCATCACAGTCTTTTGAGTGCTACACTCAGCTGGATAATAATGTTCGGAATTTCTTGGAAAGGATTCTATACACTCATCTTCACTGGCTTCTGGATCTTTGTAGGATTACGTATTGTCTTGTTCATTTGACAGCTCTACACACTCGTCATTGGTATCAGTTGGTACGATATTCTTTATTTCTATATTGTCCTCTTCTTCATCAGCACTCGACTCATTACTATCACTTTCCCCCTCCGTATCTTGAAGCAGTAGTGCAATTTTCGCACCAAACTCCGGATCGTTTCCTCTTAGGATACGTATCTAAAACTCTTAAAATGGGAAAAAGACTAGTATTTATAGTATGTGTGTATAAATGCCTTGTTTACTTACATTACAAACTTAAGTTGCATAACATTCTATACTGAATACTTACCTTCCCGTAACTTCACCATCTATATATATAAAATAAGAGTTTTGTCTGTACATTGCTCAGAATTTGAAAAGAATGGTATTTATGTATCGGTCATGTCCACCGTAACAAGAAAATGCATTTTTTACTTTTCCGTAATTTCTGTCTGTCTGTATGTATGTATGTATGTATGTATGTATGTACACGCATCACGAGAAAACGGCTGAAGAGAACTTAATGAAAATCGGAATGTAAAGTTGAGTGATGAACCGCTACAATCTAGGCTATAAATTATTTTAATCACGCTGAGTGAAATGGTAGTTTAGGGGAAGGCCTGAAATTTAATTCTCAAATATTTGTTATTAGTGGTCGTGTCTTAATGAAAATCGCTAGACAAAGATGGGAAATAAGTCACTACAATATAGGCTACACACGCTGAGAAAAATGGTAGTTTAGGGGTAGGCCTAAAATTTAATTGTCAAATATTTATTTTATTAGTGGTCGTATCTTCACGAAAATTGGTATGCAAAGTCGGGGAATAGGTCGCTATAATCTAGGCTATCAATAATATTATTCACACCGAGTGAAATGGTAGTTTAGGGGAAGGCCTGGAATGTAATCTATATATCAAATAAGTGTTTTGCCTGTACATTGCTCAGAACTTGAAATGAATGGTATTTCTGTATCAGTCATGTCCACAGTAACAAGGAAATGCATTTTTTACTTTTCCGTAATTTCTGTCTGTCTGACTGTATGTATGTGTGTGTGTGTGTATGTATGTACACGCATCACGATAAAACGGCTGAAGAGAATTTAATGAAAATCGGTATGTAATGTCGGATGATGAATCACTGCAATCTAGGCTACAAATTATTTTATTCATGCTGATTGAAATGGTAGTTTAGGGGAAGGCCTGAAATGTAATTCTCAAATAAGTTATTTATGTTATTAGTGGTCTCAACAATTTTTAATGATGTTTAACTAATACGTTAACATCTTGTACTGTATTGAATAGGTTGAGTTAAAATAAATTTCTTATATTATTATAAATTAAGATACTTTCAATACGGAAAAAATGATTTTCATTACTTGTAATTAGTGGTCGTATCGATAAATACTACATAACTAACATAACTTTAGTTATGTCGTAAGTTAGTAGTAGTTATGTAAGAAGTTATTAAATTTCCGATCACTTATGTCTTATACATTGTTACTGTACCGCATATAATCAGAGATATTCATGAATTTGAATTTTTGTTACTGAGTCCATATCAGCGCCAAGTCGCAAGAAAATGGGTAAACAGAATTTAGTGAAAATTGGTATGTAAAGTCTAAGAATAAGGAACTACATTCTACGATATAAATAATTTTGTAAGACTCCCTAATATCACAGAGTCGAAAGAAAACTAATGTGAAGGCCTGCAATATAGAAAGCTCATAAACTTTATCAACAATAACATTACATTGACCATTGTTTGTTGTGATGTGCTTTTTGTCTTCTGTTTCCTCTCATCCCCAATAGATAGGATTACTGCAGCGTACCGAGGTTTTTTTTAATTTGCTTGACGTCGCACTGACACAGGTAGGTCTTATGGCGACGATGGGATAGGAAATGAATAGTGGTGTGAAGGAAGCGGCCTTGGCTTTAAGGTACAGCCTGGTGTGACTGGTATGAAAATGGGAAACCATGGAATACCATCTTCAGGGTTGCCGGCAGTGGGGTTCGAATCCACTATCTCCCGGATGCAAGCTCACAGCTGCGCGCCCCTAACCACACGGCCAACTCGCCTGGTCATACCGACTGTAACAGCCTGCCTCTATATTGGCGGGAAGTGGCTGGGAAGTAAGATAACTTTCTTCTTTAGCATGCCATTCCTCTGGTTCATACATTTTCTGATATATTTGGTACGTAACACACTGGTTCATCATAGTATTCGAGCTATACAATCCCGACTCTGAGCAACTGATTGGAATGAGTAGTGTGCATATTTAACGGAATAATGACAGAGGAGTGTTCACGGCAGTCTGCGACCTGGTTATTCCAACTCTGGAACTTTGGACTCTTAGATCGGCACCATAGTACTGTTCGTTGAAAGTGAGAAAGTGTGCGGTTTTTCATTTGATCGGATATTTTATATGATAACATTGCTTTCAATCGCTACATTCCTACTGACGTTTTTGTAATGACCTATGTTGAATTCAGTTAGGAAAACCACCAAGTCAGTCTTTCTGAGAATCCCATAGCGAAGCATGGGTACATCAGCTAGTGTAAATATAAAGGCTCGTAAAATTTACGACTCGATATTCAATTATTTTCTTGTGAATGAACAGATCACGGAATACTACTCATCACAACAACATTTATGATGAGCTAGGAAGGTATTACAATGGACAGCAATGTGGTGCGCGGAGACAGTGCAAATATCTAATTTTTTCCCAATCGCCGTAGTCAAAATGACGAGGTTTTGTGTTCTAGCGATAGTGCCAATCAGCTGTCAATGGGTTAGTTTCTGTGATTGAAAGAGTAATGCCATCTATTGGAGAAGAGTGGCACCAGAAGAGATGGAGCTCATCTCATCTAACGACGATAGTAAGTTTACTGTTGTTGTAGATGTGTTTTACAGATTTAGGATGTTGTAAGCCATCATATTTTATTTTCTTCTAGCACAGTGATTTTAGGGCATTTGTGACCTGGGCTTTCAACGCCCTTTCTTATTATTCCTTTTTCTCCTCTCTTCCTTGATGTGATTATTTTAGGGTCTTAGAACATTGTATGCCATCTCATTATCTTTATCTGGCTCAGACGTATTAAAGCATTCAAGATCAAGGGCGTTTCATTTTCTGAACTTTTTATGACTCCCTTTCTCTTATTATCCCTAACATTTTTCCTTCTAATTTCAAGGGTCACCTCCTTCATCTCCCTGATCAATATGTGCTGATGACCTTGTAGATTTGCATCTTTTAAACACAGTGTCAACCACCACCACCACCAGTTAGCTCATTATCATTACGAATAAACCGCATTCCATGTCTGGTACATTCAACTTCGGTTGATTTTGCACTAATCTTCAAAATTGAGAATATCTGCACTGTCATAAGGCATACTGAAAGTGTGTGAGATGTAAATGATTGGAAATTATGGTTTCTATAGCTTTTGTTATGTATGATTTTCAGATAGAACTAATATTTCAGGAGATATTTTGAAATTTGTGAAAAATGTAATAATCAAGAATATCTGTGTTGTTGTAGTTATTATTCCTTGTGTAAGAATTCATGAAACATTAAAAAACTGGAAATTATATTCTGCACAACTTTTATTATGTACAGTTATTTTTTCAGTACAGCTAATATTGAAAGGGAAATTTGATATTTCTTGCTTTTGTTCTCTTAATATTGCTACACCACTGTATGCCAATAAAATAAATACAGGGTCTCTCATATAAACTCAGACCGAACGCATGGTGCTTGTACTCTCTGCTACGGGAGCTGCCTCAGCCGAACTTTTGTTGCACGCGACTGCTCTGCTTTAAGCGTGTATACAATCTTATATGGAATCTTACCTTATAAAAGATGCTGTAAGTGTCTTCCTTCCTGCGTTATACTGACATTGTACCTGGTAACCACATTCTGGCTGACGCGAGTGAATTCTGCCACTGTAATGTTTCTAATTTAATTTGTGAATATTTTCTTTCTGTTCCTCCAGTGTGTGAGGATTTGTTCAATACACTTTTTCTTTCAGTTTACCCCACAAGTAAAAATCACATACGGCTAGATCTGGAGAACAAGGGGGAAATAGACCAGCACTGATCACTCTGTCTGCAAACACTTCCGAGATTGTAAGAAGGGAATCTTCTGCTGTATGAGCAGGGTCTGAATCTTGTTGAAACCACCCATACAGTTTTCTTCTTCTTTTTGCGTTAACTGATGGAAGAACAGCGTCAAATGTAATCTTGTTACCTCTCGGCATTTACTGTCGTCCTGAAAAATAAAGAATAGGGCCAATTATTTGTCTTGTACTAACAGCACACTAAACACCATTAGGATTTTCTGCTCACCAATAGCGAGAGTTATGACTGATCATATGACCATTAAGATGTTTTAGAATTTTTACATACAACAATACAGTGTTGCAGTAACAACCGTCTCACCAAGCAAGTGGCTACGCAGCTTGGTTCACATAGCTATCAGCTTGCATTCGGGAGATTGTGAGTTTGAACCCCACTGTTGGCAGCACTGAAAGATGGTTTTCCGTGGTTTCCCATTTTTCACACCAGGGAAATGCTGGGGCTGTACCTTAATTAAGGCCATGGTCACTTCCTTCCCTCTCCTAGGCCTTTCTTCTCCCATTGTCGCCATAAGACCTATCTGCGTTGGTGTGATGTAAAGCAAATAAATAAAAAAAACTGTCTCATCATGTTAACAGCTGAGATTCAGACTGGCGACTGATGCTTGCCAGGTCAAACATGTGCAGGCTGCTTGCGAGGTCAAGAACTATGCGCTCAGCTCCCGTACTTCAGAACCCCAATTGGAGATTAAAAATGCAGCTTCAACAGTCTTGGCTTACATTGAGACCCTGTATAGCTTAGTGCACACCCTGGCTATCCCTGAACTTAATAATGCTGCGGTACAAGAAATTATTTTTCACTTTTCGCGCTGATGTCATTACAGTTAGGCAGACAAAAATTGATATGAAGCTATTTTCAACCTTTGTAATCCTGATCAGAGATAAAGACCATCTATGAAGCAAATATTTAAAATGTACAGACAGTGACGTGTTTTCTCTCCACATTATGAGATATATGATTATATTGTCGGTTCCTTAGTAATTAGAATCTTTAAGTGTGTGCTTGGAATTTTACAGTGCTTTTATTTTACAAGGAAACTTCAAATCACGCTGCCACTAACCAACTTCCAGCTCTCTCAGCTGCAGCATGGGAAACCAGGGGACAGGTGGAAAATATCCCAGCTGTTAGTTTCTTCCGAGAATTGTACCGGAATGTGTCTGCGACTGTTGCTTGTGTATTATGTAATCTATAGGAAAATGTTGTATTCAGTTAAATGGCAAATTTATTTTTAGGAATATAATGTAAAGAAAGATAATTATAGAAGATGTGTTCTGAGATTTGCACATAAATATCCTGACCAGCATTCCTACAGAATCCTGGGTTTCGGAGTTGACGAAAAGGTTACATACAACATGTTCTGTTGTGATGTACATAGAAAGAGGAAAGGAGTTGTTTTAACTGAAGATAAATATGGGGATATTCAAGTACGGTGAGAAGCAAGTCCCAGGGAAAAATCACTTAATTGTCTATCGCAGGAAACAAACTTAAATTTTGACCGTATAAAATATGTGCAGTAACTTCACCAGGCAGATTTATCCGCGAGAATATGGTTCCGTGAGTGATTTCGTGGAAGCATTTACAGTAAATATAGTGATGGATGATCTGCCTAATCAATACAATGTGTTAAAATAAAATTTATATTTACCTTTCACATTTACATTATATCTAGTACATGTTTCAAGAAAATGCAATTCTCTTCTTTAGCTAGTTAAAATTCATGTATACAAAAAGACCTAGTGAAAATGGGGGCCCCTTTTAAGAAATCTAAAACTATGGCAAGTACAATGTAACATGGTAAAAATTGATGGATGGTGGCATGGAATTAAATTCCATCTTGTCATATACAATAAAACAGTAGGCTGATGTCTATGTGAATAAAATGTTGAGCACTGAATTCTGTTGTGATGTGCCATCACTGTGTCCTTGGTATTCCAATACTTTCTTGTAAAATTCAAGTAGGGTGATATTAAGAATAATATAAAATGATATAAAACGTTGTCCAGCCGATATCCTCTGTGAATGTGTGTTTATGCAGCCAGGTTGATATGAACTTTATAGGGTCAGTGTTGACTAGGGGGATCATCCATCACTATATTTACTGTGATTAAGTCAATACGGACCCGATACTGGCCATTATGGTCAATATTATTAATAGGAAGCATTTAGAATCAAAATTTGGATTCACAGTTAATGTTGATGTCTGACGAGGTATGGTTCCATCTTTCTGGACACATAACCTCTCAAAGTATGCGATTGTGGAGTACTGAGATACCATATATTGTATATGAAGTCCCATTGCATTCCATTCAAAAAGGGTTATGGTGTGTCATGAACTCGTGGCAGATAATTGGGCCTATATTTTTTAGGACCGCTTGAATTCAGATATGTATGCGAGAACAGTTTTGTGTCCATTCTTTTAATAAACTGACACAGTTAGAAAGGGACTATGGATATTTTCAGAAGGACAAGTGCCACAGCCCATGTCACTTAATTCTACGTCCATTTTTTTTTACCAGATACTTAGTACATGTTTACTGTGTTTGTCTTTGGGGAACCCCTAAAGGGCAGAATTTACCAAAATAATCCCCATATTATAGAAGGTCTAAAGGCCAAAATAACACATGCAATACAGTGTATTACTGAAGCGAAATTACAGAAAGTGGCAAATAATTTGATTAAGTGATGTTAGGCATGTCTTAGTGCAGGAGGCGGTAATTTTCAACAGTATCTGAAATAAATGGTGAGTAATAAAGCTGTATACATGTGCAGTATTTTCAACAGTATCTGAAATAAATGGTGAGTAATAAACCTGTATGCATGTGCAGTAATTGTAATAATACTGTATTTAAATTTTGGAGGTTATTTATCATTTTATTCTCTACTTGTCTTGATTTGCCGAATAACCGAACATGCTCCCTGCTGGAAAGTGTGATCCAGGTTCTACTGTAATCTAGTTTCCTCCTTTTGATGCCTGTTACCTGTTACACTGAAGTTGAGAGAGACGGAAGTTGGCCAACGGCAGAATGATTGGAGTTTCCTTGTAAAATGAGAGCACTATACAAGAACAATTGAAGGTATTTGCCAATTTGTTTAGCTTATCCATCTCTGATTTCTATGATCTGTGATATTTTCATATTTCTTCTATTTCAGATGATGCTTCAAGTACAGCTTCGGTTTCACAAAGAGTAAGTAAACATTGTTGGAAATGGTTTTAGAAGTGAATTGAAGAATTTTGGTTTGTGTAATAAATGTGTACAGTTGTATTAATTTTTTCTGATGACCCTTTAATTTATTAATGGATAATAAAGTAGTTGTAACTTGTATGTTAGTGATTTTAATAAATGAATCAGAAGGATTTTAATTTTTATACACTGTTGTATTTGCTATCAGAAACAAAATTACCAAAATCGTCATGACGGAGAGAAAGGAGAGGTGCCTTAGTGCATTCTCTGGCGTCTGATGTACCGTGCAAGTTGGCCGTGCGGTGAGCAGCATGCGGTGAGCAGCATGCGGCTGTGAGCTTGCATCCGGGAGATAGAGGGTTCAAATCCCACTGTCGGCAGCCCTGAAAATGGTTTTCTGTGGTTTCCCATTTTCACACCAGGCAAGTGCTGGGGCTGTACCTTAATTAAGGCCACAGCTGCTTCCTTCCAACTCCTAGACCTTTCCTATCCCGTCGTCGCCATAAGACATATCTGTGTCGGTGCGACGTAAAGCAAATAGCCAAAAAAAAAGGAAAGACTGCATCGGATACACATGTGATGTTGATGCACTTGTTCGGAATAGAAATCATAAGCATAAAATGTGTATATGACTGGTTCAGATGCTTTTGAGATGGATAGGAAAATTGAGGATTCTTCATATCCGGGCTGACCATCAACAAGCAGAAATGCAGAAAATATTGAGCAAGTGCAATGGATACTGACACAAAATCAGCGACTGTCGCTGAGAAGGATATCAGAGGAGTTAGGGATTAACAAGGACAATACGAACACCATCATTGACAACAATTTGGTAAGCAGAAGATGTTCTGCGTTTGTGCCACGCACATTGACTGACGAGCAGATGGCAACAAAAATGGAAATTGCTGGAGATTACATTGACCCATGTGACAGAGATCAGTCTTTTGTGAAAACCATTATCACAGGCGATCAGAGCTTGTACTACCTGTTCAGTCCAGAGACCAAGCGACTATCACTGGCATGGTGTCTATAAAGTATGTCCCAAAAAGAGCTGCCTATAAATCAAGGGTCAAAACACTATTGATCACCTTTTTCAACAGAATGGTATCATCCACCAGGAATTCATACCAGAGGGTCAAACAGTCAACACCACAGCGTACGAAGAACGCATCCGGCGCGTTTGGCCAGAGTTGTGTAGTACTTGAAAGTGAAGTCTCCTCCACGACAACACCTGCCCACACACTGCGATCTGTGTGTGCAGTTTCTTGGCTTAGCGGCACGTAACTGTTCTTGAACATCCACCATACTCCCCAAATATGGTGCCTGAAGACTTATTTTTATTTCTCCGCCTCAAGGAAATTCTGAAATAACCAAGCTCGATAGCTGCAGTCACTAAAGTGCGGCCAGTATCCAGTATTCGGGAGATAGTAGGTTCGAACCCCACTGTCGGCAGCCCTGAAAATGGTTTTCTGTGGTTTCCCATTTTCACACCAGGCAAATGTTGGGGCTGTACCTTAATAAAGGCTACGGCCGCTTCCTTCCCACTCCTAGCCTTTCCTTGTCCCATTGTCGCCATAAGACCTATCTGTGTCGGAGCGACGTAAAGCAACTAGCAAAAAAAAAAAAAATCTAAAATGCAAACATCCTGACGTACCAAGCACCGGACAAAAAATTAGTTACCGTAGTGCGCACTCACAGATGGATTGTTAAGCCTGTACAGATGGTGCATCGAACAAGTCCCTTGCTCAACCACATGCTCACTGCTTCTATGTGAGCACAAGGCAGTAGCGATCAGTGAGACATTGATGTTTCAAGCGGACAGTGTACGTCAACATGGGTAGGTGTAATGTTGTGACAGAGTGGCAAAAAGGGGCAATCATGTGTTAGTGGATTTGTTGATGTTTCACAGCGGACTGTTCAACGTGTCAACAAGCAGTGGTGTAGTACACGTGGCCATGAAACGTGTCAAAATTGTGATCTGAAAAAAATTTCCTGACAGAGGGGAACCGGAGACACGTTTCACGGCTTGTGAATGAAATATACATACATTAAAATGTTATAGATCAGCCTATTCAATACTTCATTTAAAAGTTAGTAGTACATGTTTCATCCAAATATTGGACATCTTCATCTACTAGAAATTATATAAGACTAAAACATTTTCATTTAAAATGTTACAGGGTTAAATGAGGGAAATCCTAACTTCCTTGTTGGCAATCATTGTAGATTAACCAAATCAAACAAATTCTATGAATGGATTAACATGTCTATCTAGTCATGAAACATTAGGTTCACTGAATACAAGGTGGTGAGTTTTGTTTTAAGAGGAAGTACAACTAGGTAATCATTCTCTCACTGAATGCAACAACAATCCACATAAAAATCTTAAAACATTCATCGATGTGTTACGGCATTACGTCTTGATTGATCAAAATCTTCAAGTAAATCTTTCATTTAACAATATACGAATCAAAACTTGTAATGTCAGGTAATAACAAAGCGCATAGCGGAGAATGTTCTCTTGTGTGTAGTGGACTTCAAACAGGATAATATGAAACTTGAGAATTCTTGCCAAGCAAAACAGCAATCATAGATGTAGGATACAAAACTGTGGGATGTTCCCTGCTGGCCCCTTTGGATGTTCTAGGGCTTATACATCTATTTATAGTAGTTGAAGATGTCCAACATTTGGATGAAACATGTACTTCTAATTTTTAACAGGTGACTCGTCACTGATGTCGCTGATTAAATGAAGTATTGAATAGGTGTATCTATAACATTTTAATGTTTGTATAGTTGACATCAGTACGGAACCAATATGAAACTGATTGTATGTACTGTAATTGTGAATCAGAATCGCTTCCAAACCCCACAGGAATTACTACAGTCAGTGAATAAAGGTCCATCGCAACCTGTTCGCAAGAGAACACTGCGATGGTAACTGCATGCAATGAACCTTTGGAGTCGGTCACCTTGCAAGAGACCATTGCTCACACAGGCACATAAAGCTGCCTGTCTTCAGTGGGTTAGTGGGTTGGAAATTATCGAACGTTGCCAGTAGCTGACTGGCAGAATGTAATGTGGTCTGATGAATCACATTTATGCCTGTATTCCAATGATGCATATCATCGAGTGCACCAAAGGCTAAATGAAGCATTTCTTTTGGATGTGTACAAGGTCAGGTTCAAGCCAGAGGTGGGTTTGTGATGTTTTGGGGGTGTTTTTCGTATCATGGATTGGGCACACTCACTGAGGTGACCACTGACATGAACTAGCATGTTTATTAAAACATTTTGGATGATTCTGGCCAGCAGGGAACATCCCACAAGTTTTGTATCCTACATCTACATTTGCCGTTTTTCTTGGCAAGAATTCTCAGGTTTCATATTATCCCGTTTTAAGTCCACCACAAACAAGAGAATGTTCTCCGCTATGTGCTTTGTTATTATCCGACTTTATGATTTTTTATTTGTATATTGTTAAATAAAAAAAGATTTACTAGAATGTTTAAACATTCAGTCAACATCTGCATGATGAGTATGCAATTGATACCCCGATTTTTCAAGATAACAGCAAAGTTCATCAGGCTAGACGCATATGCGACTGGTTTTATGAACACTCCCCCACCCTATTACATCTCGATTGGCCTGCAAAATCACCTGACGTGAACCCCATTGAAAATCTCTGGGACATGTTGGAACAGCTGGTAAATAGCCAACATCAGCATTCCCGTAATTTGGTGGATTTGCGCAATCAAATCTTCAGTGAATGGGTTAAACTGGATGCAGCGTACCTGCACAACTTTGTGGACTCATTTCCTGATGCAATCCAGGCAGTTACCAAGTCCAGAGGCGGAGTTACACGATGCTTGTTATGATTTCTCCAGGGAGACTAAGTTTTTGTCCGGTGAGCTTAGTTGGCAACAGAAACAGGATTTCCTTTTTCATCATTATGCTTTGTTTTCTTTGTGACTCTTTCTTCCCCATAGAATGTTGAGATCATTGTAACAACTTTATCATGCCACTTTAGTGTGGAAAGCTGGTCGTATACCAAGCTGTAAACCCCCCTCGTAATTTCCTGTCGATCACATCTTGCGGTAAATGCTTTATGTTGAGGCACAAAGTTTCCACATATTCAATTTTCAGTTATTTTACAAGTAACATGAGGCCAAAGCAGGTGCATTATAATAATTATTCATCCACAATGTGCATTCTTAGTTAAAAAGATAAAACAATAGATGAAGTTTTTGTTGTATCTGTTGATTAATGTGTCATTTCAAATATGGTGTCTTTCCCTATATATAAAATAAATGACCAAAGATAGCCTGAACTACACTTCCACAATTCTTAGGATTTTATGACAAATTTTGTGGACTTTAGGAAAGCATATTGCCCAAAGGACAACCTATGCCGCCATAAAATTAGTGACCTGTCAACTCCAGTGTTCTCTTCTGGTAAGTACAAAGTGTGGAACTTATATTTTAGGTAGGGAAAAACTGGATACATTTTCAGAAGTTTGGGAGGTCACTGATATGCATCAACTGATTAATTGCTGTCAAAATGCATAAAGTTAGTAATTGATTCAAATCTGTCCATTGACATAACAGACCCAATGTTTGGCAGTGACAAAATAGAATTTTTAGAAAAGTAGCTTCGTAGCAGAGGCTTTTGTATTATACCCATAAGCATGAAAAGAGCAAATGACAACGTATTTCTCATCCTTCTGGCTTCCTGTCTCGCATTGTGGAACGAAGTAGTAAGAGTAAGGCCCAAACTCGTATTCTTTGCTCAGCATACGTATCTGTTTCACGCACTATAGGTTCTACTGATTTATCTATAAAGAACATCTTAAAAACTTTGATACCGAGCTCGATAGCTGCAGTCTCTTAAGTGCGGCCAGTATCCAGTAATCGGGAGATAGTGGGTTCGAGCCCCACTGTCGGCAGCCCTGAAGATGGTTTTCCGTGGTTTCCCATTTTCACACCAGGCAAATGCCGGGGCTGTACCTTAATTGAGCCCACGGCCGCTTCCTTCCAATTCCTAGACCTTTCCTATCCCATCGTCGCCATAAGACATATCTGTGTCGGTGCGACGTAAAGCAAATAGGGAAAAAAAAAACTTTGACACCATCACATTCCTCAGTTTGTTTGTTCTTAAGTCCTGTGTTCCCAATGAAATATTCTCTTTGACCTATGTAATTAAGCATGTTCTCAGATCAAAATGTATTAGCAATGATATGCACAATAACATTTTGCGCACTATCACTCGTATCGAATTCCGAACCAAGGTCTTAGCCTACATTAACGGTAATCCACATCGCTCAAATCACCATATGAATCAAATTAACTTCCCGGTGGAATCGCGCACCTATTCTCCTAAAGCATCTTCATTTCCCCACACAGTAACCTGCACTTGGTTTTAGAAGCCATCTCCTCTTGCGGCTGAGCAAATTGGAGGCAGCGTGTGATCAGAAAATATATTGCAGGAAAAACTATCTCGAGAGCCCTTGGTCGACAGAATTAATGATCGTGTTGAGAGTCTTGTTCTTCTCTGAGATGAAAAGAAAGATGTAATGCAGAAAGTGTGCACAGTAGTCATTAGATAGCAGACAAACTCAGCAGTTGCATCTGGCGGCAGAGATAAACATTCCTTGGAATATCACTTGAATTTCAGAGAACAATGGGGTTCAAGGTGTATCATTTGAAAGCTCAAGCATTCTGCTTCAAGGAGAAATTGGTTAAAATGCAAACAGCTTTGATTTATAACCACTATATTACAGTGTAATACACACGTATACCTTGCGAGCAGAGCTTGCCACTCCACCTCGTGCAATGTTCACTGCATTACGACCACTGGTCTGTCAGTTGGTTACCTGCCGGGCTGAGTGTCCCAGATGGTTGAGGCGCTGGCTTTCAAATCCAATCAATCAATCAATCAGATCTCTTTATTTGCAAATGAGGTGTCTACCTCGGTGGCAAATGGTACACTAAAATACATTATTGTCAAGCACTAAATATTAAATTAACAAGAGAACAAAATTTTCCTATAATACAATATTTTACAATTTACGCTAACAATGTTTTCTATTAAACACACAGCTCATCCTTAATAAATTTATATCGTTTACAAAATTCTACTTATAATATCTCCTGTACTACTTACAAATATAGTCAACTGATATACAGTATGTGGAATTACTTCAAATGGTACTGTACAACTGGTATAAGATTAATATTTACATTGCATTTATTTACTTTTTTTTTTTTTTTTTTTTTTTTACCCGTTCTGGAACCTAAGTAGCATAACGACCTGCTGCGTCTTAACCGGACCCCTTTTGCCACCACTTTTCAGAGTTCCTGAAGGGCCTTCACAGCTACCGTAGCGGTCCCAGGGCCCTCGAAGTCCCCACTGTACTTCACCCCTACAGGCAGTCCCCTACTTTGGCTGTCCAAACTCCTTAGATGAGGGGATGGAATTAATTTATTCACACACTTTTTTTTTTTTTTTTTAAATTTACAATAACCTGCACTGGTCGAGTGCCCTTTAACACTTCATTTATTTTCTCTGTTGCTGTTTATTCTCTTCTTGAATATCTGTACAGATTTTGGAAAAGGATCAAACACTACCCCTGGTAAACTGTTCCACTCCTTCACGCCCTTCCCAATGAATGAAAATTTACCCCAATCGCTTCTGCTAAAATTCCTTCTAATTTTATATTTGTGGTCAGTCCTGCCGATATAATTATTTTCCAACTGAAGCCTCTCACGGATATCTCCCCATGCTTCTTCTCTTGTATAGGCTCTATATAATCCTATGTCTAGTTTTCTCCCTTCTCTTACTTAAAGTTTCCCACCCAAGTTCCTTTAACATTTCTGATACACTACTTTTTCTCCTGAAATCCCCTGTTACAAATCTTGCTGCTTTCCTCTGCACACTATCTATTTCTTTTATTAGGTATTCTTGGTGAGGATCCCAAACACTGTTTGCATATTCCAATAATGGACAAACCATACTCAAGTAACTTTTTTCTTTTAATTCTTTGTTACATCCTTTAAGTAGCCTCATTATGACATGTAACGATCTGTATGCTTTCCCAACAGTGTCATCAACATGACTCTTCCAGTGCAAATTACTTTCAAATCTCACACCTAAGTATTTGCACTTGCCATCTTTTGGGATAACTACCTCATCTAAAGAATAATCAAATTCAGTTTTAAAGCTCCTGTTTGTAAAAGTTGTAACAGTTGATTTGCCTCCATTAACCTTCATATTATTTTCTTCAACCCATTGTTGGATACTTTCAAGGTCCCTTTGTAATTCTGAACAATCCTCAATGTTGTTTATTTCTCTATAAACAATTATGTCATCTGCATACAATCTTATTTTTGATGTTATATTGTTCCCTAAATCATTTGCATATATTAAGAAAAGTAACGGACCGATTA
Source organism: Anabrus simplex (assembly GCF_040414725.1). NCBI lineage: Eukaryota > Metazoa > Arthropoda > Insecta > Orthoptera > Tettigoniidae > Anabrus > Anabrus simplex. The sequence continues at coordinate 312,667,537 of NC_090266.1, forward strand.
TACTACCCTGTGCAATTCCCTTCCAAACTTTCTCTTCCTGAGATACATTATTTCCTACTTTGACTTTCTGAACCCTTGAATTTAGAAATGTTTTTATCGAACGTGTGACCCTTACGTCCAATCCTATTCCCTCCAATTTCTTTAATAATATTCCATGCTCCACTCTATCAAAGGCTTTGGAAAGATCTATGGCCATGCAATCTAACTGACCTCCTGAATCCAACTGATCTGATATGTCCTGCTGAAATCCCACCAGTTGTGCCTCACAAGAAAATTTCTTTCTAAATCCATACTGGCTCCTCATGAACCAATTTTTATCATCACATATCCCTCTGATGTACTTTGATATTAAACTCTCCAGTATTTTACAAACTATATTGGTCAGGCTGATTGGTCTGTAGTTCTCTGGTTTCCTTTTATCACCCTTTCCTTTATAAATTGGTGTTATTATTGATTCCTTCCATTCCTTTGGTATTACACTATTATTTATGACATAGTCAAAGAGAAATTTTAAATAAGGCACTATGTACCACCCCATTGTCTTTAATATCTCCCCAGTAATTTGATCACTTCCTGCTGCTTTTCCTTGCTGAAGCAGTTGGATTTCTCTTTAAATATCTTCATTTGTGAATGAGAAGATTCTTGTTTCCCTCTGTGTCTCTCCCTCCCTATCTTCTGTTTCGGTTTCCAACTCTTGACAATCATCTACTGAATCTCTAAATTCCCTACTAAATAGATTTGCTTTCTCAGTATCTGTTAAATAGTGTTCACCCCCTTCTCCCATCATTGTAAGAATTTGGATTCCTTTTCCTTTTTGATTCCTGATATATGAATACAGCTTTTTCCATTTCCCTTTGTGGTCATTACGCTCTTGAAGAATGCCATTCATATAATTCTCTTTTGCTTCCTTTTTCATTCTATTCAGTTCCCCCATTAGCTGTTTTCTAGTTTCTCTACTCTCCCTACCCTCTTTGATTTTCCTGTTTACTATTCTAAATTTTCTTTTTAATTTTCTTATTTCCCTTGTATAATAAACAGGGTCTGAGGTCATTTTACCCTTCTTAAGAGGTAAAAATCTCTTCTCTCCTTCCCAAATGATTCCTTTAAATTTAGCCCAAAGTGTATCCACAATACTCCCTTCACTTATCCAACAACTGAATTGTGATTTAAGGTAAGTCCCAAATTCATCAACTTCAGTTTTTCTGTACAATTTCTTGTCTTGTGTAACCCTCTTATTAAGCCTTTTTGGTACGAGTCCTACATCCATTATTACAGCCTTATGGTCTCCTATTCCTTCAATTACCTCAGTTTTATTAACAATTTCCCATGGTTTAACCAAGAATACATCTAGTAAGTTATTGAGACGAGTCGATTCTTGTATTACTTGTGTAAATCCTCCCTCCCAAATTAACTTATTTGCCAGTTTCTGTTCATGGGCTTCACTTGCAGCTCCATTCCATTCAACGTCAGGCAAATTTAGATCTCCCCCAATTATTACCATATCATTATTATTGTTTTTATGAGTATAATCTGTTATTTTCTCAAAGATTTCCATGTCTCTTTCCTCTCTTGCAGGCTTGTTTGTTCCTATAATTCCCACCTCCTTCATATTATCACAAACTAATTTTATCCCTAATATTTCATCCCTTTCATCGGCAAACCATTCATGTGAACAGTAAGTTTCCTTCACCAGAATAAACACCCCCCCTCCCTTTTTATCTCCTCGATCTCTACGATAGACTGTGTACTCTTCTGGAAATACTTCTCTGTTACCCGCCCCTTCTTTCAACCACGATTCCACTCCTATCACCACATCAGTCTCATAAGATTCCATCAATGTACCGAATTTTAATTGTTTATTTACTACACTCTGACAGTTTACCAAGAGCAATCTCAGACCCCCTTCCTCCCTAAAACTTGACTGTTGCAATTGGGTAACTTGAAATTCCTTACTAACGTGAGTTTCTTTTTCTAGTTGACTGAGCCAGCTTTCTACTAGTTTTCCTGGTCAGTATTATAACTCAAGGGAGTTGCCTGTTTTACAGTACATATCTTAAGATTAATAAAATCTAGAACAATATTTGCTATCTTTCGTTTACCTGAATTGTTTAGATGGAGGCCATGTTTTGTATAACAGTATCTCTCAAAACTGCTGCATTCAATAACCTGAGTATTCCGAAAATGTTTACAAATTTTAACTATCTGTATTGACCTTGTCCACTTCAATGTTCACACACGAGTCTGTACTCAAATCATGCCTGTGGGGCACGTTCACTACAAAGACGTTAGTGACTCCAACTTGGCAGGTTCAATCCTGGCTCAGTCTAGTGGTATTTGAAGGCGCTCGGAAACATCAGCCTCATGTCAGTAGATTTGCTGGCATGTGAAAGAACTCACTAAATTCAGGCATCTCATTGTCTCCGAACAACTGTAAAAGTGTAATTAGTGGCACATAAACCAATAACATTATTATTATTATTATTATTATTATTATTATTATTATTATTATTATTATTATTATTATTATTATTATTAACCTTACCTTTTCTAAATATTTTCAAAGTACTTGGAAATTTGTCGAAAGTTTCCCTTGATAAATAATTCCAATCCCTTATTCCTCGTCCCATAAATTAATATCTGCCCCAATTTGTCCTCATTAATTCCAACATTATTTTCATATTATGATCTTCCCTACATTTAAAAGCTTCACTCAAGATTATTCACCTGCTAATGTAATCGTATGACATTTTCCCACTAACAGCTCAGAACATACCGCTTATTCAAGCAGTTCTTCTCCTTACTCCCAAGTCTACCCAGCCCAAACTTTGCAGTATTTCCATAACACTACTCTTTTGTCGGAAATCACCAAGAACAAATCGTGCTGCTTTCCTTTGGGTTTTATCCAGTCCTCATGTCAAGAAATCCTGGTGTGGGTCCCTTACACTGGGAATCATGCCAGGAAATGGTCTACATGAATGGAGATTCTAATTAGAGAGCCAAAAATGTGCCTTGAAGGTTTTTGTAGCCAATTTTCCCATGCAGCCGGTGCAGGACAAAATCTATACTTAACCAGAAAGAATAAAGTCCCATGTTTGAGAAAGAGTTGATTTTGAATGGTATTCCTGTATGGAGATGTGCTCTTTCATACCCAAGAATCGTATTTCTCTTTTCCAAGCAGTATTCTGTATATTATAATATGGATCAGTTGCTCGACTAACTGTGATGCAAGAGCATGTACAATAGACTGGATTAACCACGATGGTCTGGAAAAATTTATATTTTTAAAAATCAAAACAAGTTCCAAGCATTAAAACTTAGTGCTTTTGATTGTACATCACAACACTGACAAGCAGTGACCTAGACCATGGTGGAGTTCAGTTCAGTTCAATTTAATAAGCGAGTGCCTACTGTCATCATCATCATCATCATCATCATCATCATCATCATCATCCTAAACCATCTCCAGTTTCCCGGGTGTGGTATATGAGCCTCCTCCATCTCATCCTGTCCTTGTACCATTCTTCCTCCACCTACTTGTCCCAATCATGACCTCTCAGCAGTACATCATTCTTAACTAAATCTATCCATTTCCTTCGTGGCCTTCCCACGGGTCGTCTTCCTTCTACTTTTCTGTCAAATTCCTTCCTTGCAGTTACTGGCATCCTCTTCATGTGACCAAACCACTTCAGTCTTGATATCTGATTCTGAGAAGAGAATCATCTATTCCTACTTCCTCTCTAATTTTCTCATTCCTAATCTTGTCTTTCCTGGTTTTATGGATCATAGTGCGTAGGAATTTCATTTCAGCTGCTTGAAGTTTGGAATTATCTCTATTGGTCAGTGTTGTGGTTTCGAGACTGTATGTAAGAATTGGTGTATAATAGGACTTGTACAATGTCATTTTTGTTTTCATGGCTATTTGCTCATCCCACAGCAGGTGTCTTACGTGGTGGTAAAATTGTGTTGCCTTATTGATTTGATTGTTCACCTCATGTTTTGCTAGGTTGTCATTTGATATAACGCTATCCAAGTATTTGAAAACTGGAACGCTGTCCAGTTGGGCTTCATTTAACATGACTATTGGTTCTGCTCCTTCCCCATACACTTTCATCACCACCGTTTTGGTCTTGCTGATGTTTAAACCATAATTCTTAAACTCCTCATTCCAGTGTTGCATTCTCTCTCCCAATTCCTCTTCTGAGTCACTCCAGATCACATCATCATCTGCAAATGTGAAGGCTTTGATATCTCCATGTTCTTTCCTTTTAATAGATTTCATTACTACATCCATTACAATAATAAATAGAAGTGGTGACAATGAGCTGCCCTGCTGCACTCCTTTCTTTGTTTCAAACCAGTCTGACAAACCACATACTACTTGAATACAGCTTCTATTCTCACTATACAACATTTTCACTTTGTCTATGAGACTGTCTCGCACTTGAAGTTCTTTCATACATTGCCAAATTCTTTCCCTTGGTACACTGTCGTATGCTTTCTCAATGTCCAAAAATATTAGAAATAAAGGCTTGTTCTTCTCCCAGTATTTTTCCATTAGCATCCTAATTGCAAATATAAGGTCTGTAGTTGACCTTCCTGGTCTGAAACCATACTGCTCTTCTTCCAGAATTGGTTCAACAATATCTCTGATTCTGGTCTCTGTTATTTTTTCCAATATTTTCAGGACATGAGACAGTAGTGTGATTCCACGGTAATTAGTACATTTTCGTTGGCTTCCTTTCTTGAACAGAGGTAAAATGACACCCATCTTCCAGTCCTCAGGAATAGTATTTTCCTCCCATATCTTGTTGAGCAGTCTGTAGAGCCACTGGATTCCTGAAATTCCCGCTGCTTTCAGCATATCTGCACTTAGTTCATCTATGCCCACTGCCTTTCCTTTCTTCATGCTCTTGAGCGCATTTTCAACCTCAAACCATGTAATTGGTGGTTCAGTTGTGGTTCCTCGACTTGGCTCTCCTCTATCCGTTGTTATGTTTTCTGTATCTCCATTCAGCAGCTTTTCGAAATAGATTTTGAGTTCTTGTTTAATTTCTCCCTCTTCTTGTGCCAGAGTTCCATCATCACATTCTATTGCTTTTATGGTCTCTTGATCCCTTCGCTTGTTTTTCACTATGCATAGCAATGCCACATTTCCTCTACTGTTCTATTCCAGTTTGTCTGCAAACTCATTCCATTTCTTCTCTTTTTCTTGCCTTACAATGTTCTTTACAGCAAGTTTCTTTGTTCCTGTATACTCCTTGAAGTCTTTGTATTTCTTGTTCATTTCGTTCTTGTCCCTGTTTTTGTTTTTCCTTGTCCAGTGCCTTCTTTATTTGGTTTCTTTCTTTCACCACTGTTTTCACTCTATCGTTCCAACATGGTGTCTCCTTTTTTCTTTTGATAGAACTTGTAACTCCACATAGGTTTTTGGCTTCACCCACAAAGGTGTCTTTGAAGACCTCTTCATTAACGCTGGTTACTTCACCCTTCGGCAAACTGTTGAATCCTTAGTTTGTATTCTTCCTTTATTTGGACTTCTTGCAACTTCCAAGTTTTAACCATTGTTTTTTCATCATAACTGTACACAGTACTAATCATTGTTTTTTGTTAGTGCTGAACAGTGTCAGAAAAATGTAAAAGTTTTGTATTGATGATACAGCGGAAGGTGGAAATAATGTTTAAACTTGAGGAAGGCTGTTCTCCACAGCTCCTGTCCTTGACATATGGCGTGGGTGAAACAAAAGTCCAGGATATCTGGAAAAACTAAGACAATAAGTTTTACAAGTTGCTCCTTCTCATCCACGGCTTTGTCAAAGTGGAAAACAATGAAATTGTCTCTTTACACAAAACTGGCCATGTAGGAATGATTTCAGTAGAAACAAGCATAAGGCATTAAAATAGCGAGCATAATGTGCTCCTGAAAGGCCAAATTCTTTTCAAAATCTTGAGGATTGAATGCAAATTTAATGTGCCTGATTGGCTAAGGAGATTTAAACAAACATTAAATACTCTATATTAACCTTTCAGCATGGAGTGCCGAGCACTGCTTATCATGCAGTGAACATCGCGCGCGGTCGAGTGACGAGCACTGCTCGCATGGTGCACGTGTGCACTGTACTGCAATTTAGCGGTCATGATTAAAGCAGTTTGTGTTTTAACTTATTTCTCCTTGAAGCAAAAGGTTTGAGCTTTCGAATGATATACCTTGATCCATATTTGGATAGTGTTTTGCCATTGAAAAAACCGCAGTGGCATATGGCTTTTAGTGCCGGGAGTGTCCGAGGACATGTTCAATTCGCCAAGTGCAGGTCTTTCAATTTGAAGCCTGTAGGCGCCCTGCACGTCGTGATGAGGATGAAATGATTATGAATATGACGACACATACACCCAGCCCCTGTGCCAGAGAAATTAACCAAGTATGGTTAAAATTCCCGATCCTGCCAGTAATCGAACCCTGAACCTCTGTGACCAAAGGCCAGCACGCTAACCATTTAGCCATGGATCCGGACTTTGTCTTTGAAATTCGAGTGATATTTCAAGGAATGTTTAAGTCTGCCACCAGGGGCAAACACTGTTTCGTCTGCTATCTGGTGACTATTATGCACACTTCTTGCATTGTACCTTCATTTGCTCTCGGGAAGAACCTGACTGTCAACATAATCATACATTTTATCTATTCAGGACTCTCCCAAGACTGTTTTTTTTTTTTTTTTCCCCCGTCCATTTTCCTTATCGCACGTCTTGCATTCCGTCGGTCATGAGTGGACGTGGCTTCTACAAGCATGTGTAGGTTATTGAGTGTGGAAATAGAGGATGTTTTAGAACAGTTTAGTGGTTCTGATGAAAATTTGTTAGATTCAGATGGTGATTTGAGTGATGTGGATGACATAGCTATGTGCAAAGTTCTCCGTTCGGAATCAGATACAATTGAGAGGGTGCCGAATGACAGTCTGCATGTCACGGCCAATACATTTCGTTGGGAAAACATGTCTAATTACGTGGGTCAAATAGAACAGTTTACATGTAACCCAGGGCCCCAGATTGAAGCTGTTGAGGAACGTGATGGTGTGATGGTTTTGAAGACGTTCTTTTCGGACAAATTAGTAGAACTAATAATTCATGAAACAAATTTATATGCTGAGGAAAGAATCTGATCATGAGGCTTATTACCACTTCGTTCCAGAATGCAGGATTGTAAACCAGTCCCGAAGGACGAGATCATTGTGATTTCTCTTTATATGTTAATGGCTATAATACAAAAGCCTGTGCTACGAAGCTATTTTTTCTAAAAGCTCTATTCTGTCTACGCCAATTTTTGGGTCTGTTATTTCAAGGGATATATTTGAATCAATTAGTAATTGTATGCATTTCAACAACGAGACACTTGATAAATATCAGGGGACCCTCCTAACTTTTCAAAATTTACCCGATTATGTTGTGTGCTACAAATAGAAAATTCGGAGAGACAGTGTTTTGGTGGCCAGACTGTGAAGTAGGTCTCTGTGTTCAGGGATGATTCAAGACGTTCCACACCAAACTCTACTATTAAGGTAAGAAAGAAGCATATTTTTCCAAAAGGATGGAGTTTTCTAAACATGATGCATGTGAGAGTTTTATTGAAAGCTGTAAAATATTACCAAAGTTGTGTTGCTTTGAATAAAGCCTCGCACGAATCTGAGAAAGTTTAAACATTGCGCACAGGATTCCTCCCGCAGCACAAAAACGACTGGGCATTTAAATCTACCACGCTGAGGGGTTAAATTCATTAACCTCTATAATATCTTAACAAATTTCTTTGTCAATATCTGTTTTACCTCATTTGCAGATTATCCACAGCTTCTTTACCCCCAAATTACTACACATAATCAACAGTGTATCGTGTATGGATTGGGAGTTATTGTTTTATAAGTATTTAAAATATGTTTTGTTGTGAGAAATATCAGTTTTTGAGTATTTTTTCATTTATAAACTTCTGCATGCAGTATGTATAAATTGTATAATAAACCTTATAATAGAACACTATCTTCTTTTTTATTACTGACATCTTAAACATAATGTAAAATTTTGAATGTTATTAACATAAGCTAAACTTCGGTTTTGAATAATACTCTCTGTTATAACCGAACTACCACTTAGCATGCTGCTCTCTATTTTGTCACTTCCTTCCAGTATCATGTTAAAATTCTTAAAGTAGAGTACAAACATGTGCACAAAGCCTTTAAACATTGCCAAGATGATTTCCATTGCAACTCTCCGTAGAGTTAGTTATCAGCTCTTACACTTGAACTTCCACACAACGGCCTGTGACGTTTTTTTTTTAAAGGTATAGAACAAGAAAGTTTATATTTTAAAAAATGGCTTGAGCAATTTTCCTGTAAACCAACCACAAAAGAGATGCATCGGGTTGTATGTTTAAGGCCACCTCTGGAGCCCTTTTCCTGCTGAATGTTTTTGAACAGGTTATAGCTATGATCTTGCTCACCCTTATTCTAAATTTAAATACCAAGTTTCATGAAAATCCACCAATCTGTTCTCCCGTGATACTGTAATAGAAAAACAGATGGACAGACAAAAATTAAACTGAACCCAACATAGGCTATCATTTGTCCTGCCTGCTATAAAAATAAAGTGTCTCATTAATATTAGAAATGGCACAGATAGGAAGATGATTTAATATACCTGATGAATTAGCCGCCCCTTCCAGTATTTTGATTTGCAGCCCAAAAAAATGTGCAAGATCTTCATGAGGTTGATATTTTTCTGCAAGCATCCTTTATGGTGCTAATGATCTGTATGCACGTCCTGCAAACTATTCTGAACATTATTATCGTTCCCACCATATGACTATAGACTGTTCAAAAGATATGACCTTTCATTCTTTTATCGTATGTCAGTCTGTCATGTAACTACTTATGTTAAGATATCTAACCAAGTGACCTGGTTTGGCAAAACGCTAAATTAACAGGTCAAGCTATATTTCAGTGAAGTAGAGTGTGTTCAAAACGGCAAGAAGGAAGAGTAACATACGCTAAGGCACTCTTAACTCAAGCCTTGCCCGCAGCTGTGGCGTAGTGCACGTCACCGAAATGTAGTCATAAATTAACAGAACATAGTATGTATTGATTGTTTGAATTCTACATCGTACAAAATCTTTACATGGATATCAAGCTTCATTGCTTAAACACAGACCATTGTGTGCCACACATAAGCAGAGAAACACCACTATTATTGCTTTTGTGGTCTGTGGCACTGCCCTGTCATACGGTCAGAATGATGTCGCTTCAGTCATGCACCATGCATTCCACAGAAAATACTTTGACATGCTCCTTACGTCTGTATTAGGAAGGGTATCTGGACAGGAGACATGGGAATGCAAAGACATTCTTCAGTGTTGATAGTTGTTTATGAACAACGGGGGTACTTCAAACAACCACCTGTCCCAGAGAAGACTGTAGCATCTGATGAGAAAGAAGTCTGTTCTGGACATAACGTGCATACCTGCCAACTCAATTTTACACCATTTCTCCCGATTTTTTAAAAATCCTGTGCGTAATTTCAGACTAAATGTGCGAGATGACAAATGCCAGTCGTCCTACGAACAGATCTACTAGAAAATGATTTTACTTGTTTTGAAGTGTGTTTTGTTTACACAGTTGTGCATTGTATCAATAATTTTCCGTAACTGTGTGTATCTACTATCTCCTGCATCGCGTTTAGATGACATCAAATGTCTTTGAAATCGTTGATGATTAATTTAGCATATGGTGTAGGAAGTTTTTCATAATAGCCTCTGGGTGAGAGGTAGTTGTAGGCTGCAGGATATTGTTTCACATGTGAAATTACAATTTGTGTAGAGCTTACATGGTGTTGGCATTAATAGGCCGGAGGGCTATTGTGATTTTTGACCTTGGTGATTTTTAAAAAGGAGTAAAAAACACAACAGTTCCACCTGATCAATACTGTTTATTTGCTTAAGGTAAATTAAAAACTTTAGAACATGTTTCATCTACTTTGTAGACATCTTCAGCTACATATGTTTAGGCTTATTGCATAATTAAGAAGGACTCATTCCTGTTATCTTAATTTTAAAACACACGTTAAAAACATTTTAAGAATTGTTTAACTTAATTATACTAAAAAGTACGTGTCTTGGGAAAAAGAAGGGTGGGGGATGCATTCATGGTTAGAAACCGAATATAGTACATTACCAATTCTCACTAAAATATCCTGTTAACAAAAATAGCTTAAAGTTACCAAGTTTGCCATTGTCACTCTTCGTATGTCCTGTAAAAACTTCTTGTAAAATCTTTGTGGCAAATCTAGCTGCAACACACTAGGTGGACGATTATTTGGTGTTCTCAATTAGAAAGGTCTCCTTGTTGTTGTGTATTGAAATAGAGCCATTGTCTTGTTGAGAATCTTGTACTGTCCTGTATTTAACTGCTGGTAATTTAGATTGGAAAGAAGTTCAGAAAGAAAGGAAAAGTTCAAACAGTTTCAGGAATTGCACAATAGATGAGAAAAATTCTGAAACATGCCTACACGTTGGCTGTCAATGGGAAAATGTTTGTCAAGGCTTTTACAGCAGTGGCAACCTCTCACTCATTTCTTTAGGAATGGAAATCACATGGGAGGAGCCCCAATTAGGAAATTCAGAATACTAAAAAATTCCAAAAGCTTGGCAGAATTTTTAAGCCGTACCTGTTACTGCATCATCATGAAACAGCAACAAGAACTTGGCTCCCCATTCCTCTGAAAAACTGAAGTCAGAGAGGCAATTTTCAAATGCTCTAAATAAGATAATGCCCTTGAAAGTACCAGCCAGATTTTATCACGAGAGGTGAGACTGTTCCATATTCCTATCATCAGAACTTAAAAAGTTACTATGCTCATTTCTCTCCAATTTTCTGCCACTGTTTGACAATCCAAATATATTGCTTCAGTCAAGCGTACACAACATCCATGTATTGAGGTCAGTTCTTCTTGATATACTAAATAATGTCATGCCTCAATATGTGAATTAGAAAGTAATGAGATCTGCACACACACACTCTTGGATGTTGATTACTACACAACCTCTAATCAGAAGGATTATTATGATTTGATGGTAGGACATTCAACTACTGTTATCGTTGACAATCTTATGCAAGAGTGTAAGGGATCCTTCTCTAGTTCTGTGGGGAAGTGTTTTATTACTTCATGTGACTATGTGATCCACAAATTTCCTTCCAACAGTGATTTTTTATTAAATGCAGAAGTGGTGAACATCGATAATATTAGTGATGCATATTTTTCCAAAAGTAAGTTTTTTAGATAAATGTCCTTGCATTAAGGAAATGGATGCTCTATATTCCCAATTCTGTAACTTCCAACTTGAGGATGTGATATCTCTTCAGGTAGAAGAGAAAATTGATGTGCACTGGCAGGCCAAATGAAATCCAGTGGATGGGTACTCATGTATGGCATGTTGTCTAAAGTGATGCTTTCCTTTTGATCATTCTGCATAGTAAGTGCAGAGTGTAGAAGTATGTTCAGTCCAGTCAGAAAAACAAGAACGCAGTTTAGGTCATCTCTCTCTGACAAGACCTTGCATAAACTTATAACTCTGAAGACTATTCAGAAAGGCAAGTGTTTCAAGCAAGAATATAGCAAGACCCTTTTGAAGAGGGCAAAATCGGCCACAATCACCAGCAACAATGACCAATAATATGATCTTCTATACGCTACTAGTTGTATGCTTGAATATGGTCAAAAGAAAGGTACGGTAAGTTGATGGTTGTAATTTGAATTTATTCAGTGTAACTTAACACTAGAAAGATAGAGGGGCCATTTCTGACCCTTTTATGAATTCAACACTCCTCTTGGCGTAACTTATTTTAGATTTTGTTCAGGCTGTGTGACTTTTCATCACTTAGGCTTTATTTGCTGTCATTAAAATTTGTATGCCCCAGCCCTAACAGCTTGGCCCCTATAATTCATTTACCGTAGAAGGACAGAAGGGTCATTTTTGACCCATGTTAGATCTTACAAGGATTCTCATCGTATTTCCGTAACTTTGCTTCTAATCATTTCCTATGCGTGATGCAGACTGTTAGCTTCTTCCCCCACTCGACTCCACCTGCTACCTTTACCTATTTACCACCTCCCGATTCCACCAATGTGAGTCCAGGTTAGAATAAACCCACCATTTGCAGCACGGAGCTTGTGAAACTTGTACTATAAACAGTTTGTTATAGTTTGTTTATTGAGCTGTTTGTTGTGGTTGTTTTACAAACGATTCCTCACAAATGGAGCACAGAAAGTATTTGAGACCAGACGATATCATAGTTTCGCTCCAGGAACTGAGTGAAGATGACTCTGGGGACAAGTAAGGTCCAGCACCACATGGAAGACAAATTATTGTTTATGGGTGCATCACAAGCACATAGAGACTCTTCATGGCTGAATATATTCTCAAACAAGTACCGAAATGTTTGGAAACAGAGGCTGAAAGGCAGCTACAATGTAAGAACTGGATGAACTTGATGCGTTTCTATGTATGTAATATGCTCATGGGGGCAACTTGTGCGAGGACCCTGGATTTCAAATCACTGTGGTCCAAAAAGTGGGGACTTGAATTTTGTAAGAATGCTATGTCCCGGGATCATTTTATAGAAATTTTGAGATTCTTGAAATTCAATATCAGTTCCTCAATGTCAGAGAAACTTAAAACCGATAAGTTTGCCTTGATATCAGAAGTATGGGAAAGGCTTATTTCAAATTGTCAGTTTTGCTCTCAACCTGGAGCTTGTATTACAATTGACGAGCAGCTGTTCTCCAGCAAAACTCACTATCGCATTTTGCAATTTATGGCATTTAACCGCGACAAATATGGGCATAAATTCTGGACGGCCATGGATAAAGAATCGAAATACATCTTGGATGTATTTCCTTATCTAGGAAGGGATGAACCGTCCCCTGAAAATGTGCATTTGGGTGATTATGTTGTTGAGAAGTTAATGGCCCCTTTAATAAACAAGGGTAGGAATGTCACTTGTGACAGTTCTTTTTTGCATCATTGCAGCTAGCTGAAAAGCTGAAATCCCAGGGAACCAGTCTTCTTGGTACAATAAATCCGGTAAGATGGAAGGTTCCGCAGGAGGTGAAAACTTCCCGAGCACAAATTCTAGAAGGGAGCAACATAACTTTCAAGTATTTATCAAGGCAAGGTCTGTAAGAATGTACATGTGCTCAGTTCACTTCATCCAGATGTCCAGGTGGGAACGGACAGAAATAAGAAACCCGACACCGTAACATGTTACAACTGAACTAAGTATGGAGTCGACGTTGTGGACCAAATGACCAGAAAGTATACAGTCAAGCCAGCTGATGTAGGTGGCCATTACACACATTGAGTAATATTCTCGAATTAGCAGGAACAAATGCATGGTTGTTGTACAAATAGGTTACAAATATCAAGATCTCGCAAATAAATTTTCTCCTACAACTCGCTGAGGAATTTACTGCAGCAAACACCCAGAGTAGAAATAAAAGGACCGATGCTGCAGACGATGAAGATAGTGGTATAGAAACTTAATCTTATTACAAGTCATTAATCTCATTTTTGGTCCGTATTGACGATAGTGATTATATGCAATTAACAAAATATACATTTAATGTTAACCTAGTCAATACTTACAATACCACATTTTGTGGTTAAATCTTTATAAATAATAGAAAGGTTGTGAACATGTTTCGCCCTTCTTAATGGGCATCATCAGCATAATGGATAACCTTAAAACAAATAATTACAACTAAGAACGTTAAAATTATTGATCATATAAAATTGGAATGAGGTGTTTTGATGTTAAAAGTTATTTTCAATATCGTGATTAGAAAGTTTGACGCGAATGTTACAAACACAAGTTAAAACTATTATAGTACATTTTTACAATATTGTCTAAAAAATATATATCGGCATTCGTCTGGAATTGAAATGGATCCTCTTCTTTTAATTTTTGGTGAAAGTCAATGTTATTGTTGTGTTCACCACCAAGTAGATTTGAAGAAAAAGATATGTGTAAAACATATGTTCCTATTATAGAAGTTAGGTCAGGAATGAACAATTGGTGTTATTTCTTGAGTTAAATTGGTTAAAACACTTACAGTTGAGAATACGTTGAAATGGAATATACGTTGAAAATTTATCTGATGTACAAGTTGGAATGGGTAACGCTACAACAGTAGTCTTCCAGATTGTTGTGTAAATCTCAATGGTTAGAACTGCAAAGAAATATAAAAACGTATTCAATTTGGGTGTATAAATAATGTATGTGATTGTACAGTGTTAAGGGTTACATAAAAATGGATACTTACTCAAATGCGGTGGAGTGTCTATCGTGTTCTGTTATTAGCGTTAGTCTGACTGGCGTTCCTGCTACATGTATTGTATGGGTGTGGCAGAGGGAGAGGAGCGCGTTGAGGGAGGGAAGAATTGGGCGGAGTAATATGTATTGGTATTGGTACGGGAGGGGAATTGTAGGTTTAGTATTCGGGGGGATAAGTGGAGTTGTAGAATTGACAACTTTTAATGTATGCAGAATTTTCTTTTGATTTGGAATAACTGTTTTCAATAACTTAGGTATTAATGTGTATAAAGAACTCTTAATCTCTGTGTCGTCATTAAGGTTGCGATCTTTATTAAATGTTTTGTCCAGATAAATATAAATATTTTCTAATTCATTTAGTAGTTTCCCCTTGTTAGTATTCCTTATTATTGTCAGATCTTTTTCTATTGAGGTAAAATGGTGGCCCGTTTCCTTCATGTGTGTACTCATAGCGGAATATTTGTTATGTTTGTCGGCATTGAAATGTTCCATGTATCTTGTAATAAAACTACGTCCAGTCTGACCAACGTATGAATAGCCACACTGCGAACATGTCAACCTGTATACCCCTGAACCTGAATATTTGCTGTTATTATTATTTATTTTATTATAATTTAAAAATATGTTCTGTGTAGTATTGGCTGTTCTGTAAGCTACGTTTATATTATACTTGTTGAAGGTATTAGTAATTTGGTGGATAGTTGGGCTATTATATGTGAAAACGGCATGTTTATTTCTGTTAGGCCTATCTGGTTTGAGATTAGTGGATAGCTTGCTTTTGATCTTATATATCAGACGGTTTATCATTTCAATCTTATATCAATTGGTTACTGCAAGATTTCTTATATAATTTAATTCATTTCTCAAATTTTTGGGAGATAAGGGGATTCTTAAGGCTCGATATATCAGTCTGTAAAAAGATGCCCGTTTTTGTGATCCAGGATGTAATGAAGAATTATTTATTGTAATTGACGAGTGTGTAGGTTTTCTGTGAATTTGATATTCAAAGGAGTTGTTAGATTGAAATGATAAACCGTCTGATATACAAGATCAAAAACAAGCTATCCTCTAACCTCAAACCAGATAGGCCTAACAGAAATAAACATGCCGTTTTCACATATAATAGCCCAACTATCCACCAAATTACTAATACCTTCAACAAGTATAATATAAACGTAGCTTACAGAACAACCAATACTACACAGAACATATTTTTCAATTATAATATAATAATTATAATAATAATAACAGCAAATATTCAGGTTCAGGGGTATACAGGTTGACATGTTCGCAGTGTGGCTATTCATACGTTGGTCAGACTGGACGTAGTTTTATTACAAGATACATGGAACATTTCAATGCCGATAAACATAACAAATATTCCGCTATGAGTACACACATGAAGGAAACGGACCACCATTTTACCTCCATAGAAAAAGATCTGACAATAATAAGGAATACTAACAAGGGGAAACTACTAAATGAATTAGAAAATATTTGTATTTATCTGGACAAAACATTTAATAAAAATCGCAACCTTAATGACGACACGGAGATTAAGAGTTCTTTATACACATTAATACCTAAGTTATTGAAAACAGTTATTCCAAATCAAAAGAAAATTCTGCATACATTAAAAGTTGTCAATTCAACAACTCCACTTATCCCCCCGAATAATAAATCTACAATTCCCCCTCCAAATAATCCCCCTCCCATACCAATACATATTACTCCGCCCAATTCTTCCCTCCCTCAACCCGCTCCCCTCCCTCCGCCACACCCATACAATACACGTAGCAGGAACGCCAGTCAGACTAACACTAATAACAGAACAAGATAGACACTCCACCGCATTTGAGTAAGTATCCATTTTTACGTAACCCTTAACACTGTACAATCACATACATTATGTATACACCCAAATTGAATACGTTTTTATATTTCTTTGCAGTTCTAACCATTGAGATTTACACAACAATCTGGAAGACTGCTGTTGTAGCGTTAACCATTCCAACTTGTACATCGGATAAATTTTCAACGTATATTCCATTTCAACGTATTCTCAACTGAAAGTGTTTTAACCAATTTAACTCAAGAAATAACACCAATTGTTCATTCTTGACCTAATTTCTACAATAGGAACATATGTTTTATACATATCTTTTTCTTCAAATCTAGTTCGTGGTGATCACGACAATAACATTGACTTTCACCAAAAATTAAAAGAAGAGGATCCATTTCAATTCCAGACGAATGCCAATATATATTTTTTAGACAATATTGTAAAAATGTACTACAATAGTTTTAACTTGTGTTTGTAACATTCGCGTCAAACTTTCTAATCATGATATCGAAAATAACTTTTAACATCACAACATCTCATTCGAATTTTATATGATCAATAATTGTAACATTCTTAGTTGTAATTGTTTGTTTTAAGGTTATCCATTGTGCTGATGATGCCCATTAAGAAGGGCGAAACATGTTCACAACCTTTCTATTATTTATAAATATTTAACCACAAAATGTGGCATTGTAAGTATTGACTAGGTTAACATTAAATGTATATTTTGTAAATTGCATATAAACTTAATCTTGCCAAAAACACAGGAAATGCCAAGTGTGCAACAAATGCAAGAAGGATATGAAAGGTGGGCATGTGTGTAAGGCATGCAAAAAGGTTGTCTGCAAGAGGTGTAGTGGAAAAGAGAAAATCGTCACCTGTGTAGAATGTCTGTAACCTTTGAGGTTGACAGTACACTTATTCTCAGACATACTGTACTTCATTACATGCTTTTCAGACCACTGAAGAATGTGCTTAGTATGGATACATAGGTTCATGAAAATAGAAAACTAATCGCACAAGAGACTTCCATTTTGTATCCATATAATACCTGATCATGACTTTTAGTAGAATTTACAGCCATTTTTAACTGAATTTTCGATATGACTGTATGATTTAGAACATGATATTTAGTATAATATTCAGTCGGGAAGATTGAGATTTAATTTCATTGTAGAAAATATATACCCACATCTGTACTCACAAATAATAGAATAAAACTTATATATTACTCAAGGGTCATTTTTTACCCCCTCTGCCTTTCTAGGTGGTGCGACTCATTCAGTCTTTCAGGCATTTGTAAACTGGTATGTCATAACATGTTAGTTATATACAATTTAAATGTACATGTATATATGAAGGGGTTAAAGTCAAAGTGGTGTAAGTCAATTTTCGGTAGAAGTTGACTTAGGCACAGAAAGGCGATGTAGAAATAAAAAACTGTTCATAGAAAAAGTGGAGTAAGTCAGAGCTTCACTCATTTCGTCGTTAGATGGCAGCACAAGTTAGACTGGTAATGGATCATCTGTTTTGCTGATAACTGAAGTGGTGTGAGTCAGACTTACACCAGTGTGGTTGTAATTGTTCCGCGATTTTCATCGAGTGTTGAATGCATGCGTGAATACTCAAAGAAACGATGGATTCTGAAATAAGTTTAAGTGATCCGTTGGATGAGCTGGAGTCCAGTGATGAATGGGAGCGTGAACAAGGAGAAAACACATCAGAAACAGATGATGGTAAGTACTATTCACCTTCTAACCTCTCAGTTACTCACCTACTAACCTATTTTGTTGCAACGTTTTTAGCAAGTACTTACATTAGATTATGCCTTAGGTCCTTTTGGTCTACTATTCCCTGAATAATACACCTTTGTAATCGGTTCGGAAAAAAAGAAAGGAAAAATGGAGAAAAATGCATGAAGAGTGATGTTTTTAGTGAATTTTCTGTGATTATTGAAAATGGTCGTGTTGAGTATCGTTTTTCACGTAATTTTGAATGCTGAATCGAAGCTTCCCCTGCAGTTTTTTATTTCGGTAGTAAGTGTAACAAGATGTTTGTTGTTTCAGAATCAGAAGGAGATGAAGAGGTAGACGGCGGACGCCAGCGCAACCATTCCAGCGAATTTCCTACTGCTGGAACTTCTGAGAATCGAGAAAACGCTCACCCGAGAACGAGGAAAAGACAAAAACACGAAAGTAAAGCTCAAAAGCGAAAGCGAGCACGAAATTCAGGGCTCCCGTACGTGTCCTCTAGAGGAAAAGAAGTGGCCGGTAAGCTGTATCAGAACTTTGATTGTAAATGTAAAAAAAAGTGTGTGGAGAACGTACCTGAAGTGGCGAGGCGAGAAATTTTCGACACCTTTTGGAAGCTAAGCAGTTTTTCTGAACAAAACGTATTTTTATGTGGTTTGATTGTGCAACAGAAACCTAATGTAAGACGCCCACGAAATTCAACGAGAAATGCAAAGTCTGTTTCAAACAGCTTCAGATTCCAAGTCAGAGGCAATAGCGTTACTGTGTGCAAGCGTTTTTTCTTACAAACACTCCAAGTTTCGGATGGGCGAATGACAAGGGCAATACAAAAAGTACGAGAGGGTCAACAACCAGGAAGTGATGGCCGAGGACGCCATCCCCCCAAAAATAAAACACCGGAGGCTGCCATGAATGGTGTGCGTGACCACATAGCATCTTTCCCATCGTATCAATCGCACTACAGTAGATCAGAGAACCCTAACAGGAAATACCTTCCTCCTGACATGAATGTACGTACAATGTATGAACTGTACAAAGAAAAGTGCACGGAAAAAGGTGATATTCCTGTTTCTGAAGCCATCTACCGTCGAACCTTTAGCAATGAGTTCAACTTGCATTTCCACCGGCCTCTTAAAGATACGTGCACCAGATGCGATGTGCTTGACAAGAAGATTGAAGTGTGTGAAGATGAAGACGAATCTACAAAGCTGAAGGCTGAAAAAGAATTACACCTCAGAAATGCCGAAAAGGTGAGAGAGGCTAGAGATCGGGACAAAGTGAAAGCACGGGAAGACGAATCTTTCTATGGTCTGACATTCGACCTCGAAAAGGCTTTGCCATTTCCTGTTTTGACGACGTCCGTGGCTTACTATAAGCGGAATATGTATTGTTATAACCTTGGCTGCCATGAACTTGGAACAGGTTTAGGCTTCATGTTCTGCTGGGATGAAACGATCGCTTCTCGTGGGTCTCAAGAGATTGGTTCCTGTATCGTCAAACATCTTGCAGCAAGAGCGTCATCTGCTAGGCACATAGTGTTGTACAGTGACGCATGCACGGGCCAAAACCGTAATATTAAGTTTTCCTTGTACCTCATGAAGTACATACAGGGCCCTCAAAGCAATGCAGAAATTATCGATCACAAATTTATGGTAAGTGGCCACTCTTTTCTACCCAACGACGCTGAATTTGGATCAATTGAATCGTACGCAAAGAACAAGTCCATTTATACTGCAGACGACTGGTACAGTATCATAATGAAGTGCCGAAGGAACAATCCATTCATGGTGACGAAAATGAGCCGAGAGGATTTCAAATCTGTTGCAAAGTTGGAAAGTTGTATCACGCGACGAAAGAAAAATGAGAACAACATTGCTGTTAATTGGTTGAAAATTCAATGGATACGAATTTTGAAAGATCAACCTTACACTCTCTTCTACAAAGAAACTGTGAATGAGGATATCCCATTTTCTAAAGTAAATCTAAAGGCAGCAAAGCCCGGTAGGCGACATTCTCTGGCCAACGTTTCTCAAGATGTTTTGTACCCAAGGGGAAGGCCTGTTACCGAGGCTAAAAAGAAAGATATGCTTGATCTTCTGCCATACATTCCACCAGTGAAACATGAATTCTTCGTTTCCCTGCGAACCACTATTGAAGAAGGTGAGGAGCTTGTAGATGTTGGACCTCTGGAAATTGTGGAAACCACATATCCTGATGAAATAGACTGAATCCGTATTACCATGTTAAAAACATTAAGACTCCATTCGTGATAAAAAATTAAATTGTTTGTATTATTCTTATACTTTGTGTAATGTTCAATAAAAATGTGTTTGAGAAGTGCAAGTCAACTTTACATCATTTTGTTGATGTCCATAGTGGTGTAAGTCTTTGGTTTTAGGTCATACAGTGGTGTATGTCACAGGCTTTGGTAAGGCACAGTGGTGCAAGTGACTTTGGTTAGTGCGTGAGGTACAACTTTTGAGCAAAAAAAATTTCAAATCAAGCCTAATCCCTAAGTTTGGACCTACGTAGTACCTCTAAAACAATACCATCACAAAAACTTGTCTACTGAATTAACTACAATACCTTTCGCATTATGCTCATTTCCTAAAAACGATGATAAAGTGACTTACACCACTATACCTTTAACCCCTTCATATATGTATATATTTGCAGTAACTTCTTAGCCTGTGTATGCATTAGGTTGGTAAGAAAAGTAAGTCCAGATGTTTTTCATGTAGGGGCCGATGACCTAGCTGTTAGGCCCCTTTAAACAACAATCACCATTATTTTTCATGTAACCCCTCCCTCCCGTCGTCAAATCTCCCAATTTTTCAGGTTGGAAGGTTGGCAGATGTGAACTCTTAATAACCCACACGCGAGTACTTGGGCAATTGTACGACAGGTAAACATGTGTCAGGCTTCCATACTACGAATACTGCTTGCGCATAAGTATCACCTTTAGCCTCTACACTTAAACTAGGAGCTCCATGGGCAGGATTTTGGTGCTCGAATGAATTTCTGTCGGTGGCTGTTGGGAAATCTGGAATGTGATGCAGCATTCCTTGTGAAAAGTCTGTTCTCAGCCGAATTCCTATTACACAATAATGATACTGTCAACCACCACAACATGTACTGTTGGAGTGTTGACAATCCTCACTGGGTACAACAGATAGCCTATTAAGTGCAATGGGGAATGAATGTATGGTGTGGAATCTTTGGTGGTCACCTTATTGGACTGTATTTCTTTGAGGACAATTTTGTAGGCACAGTGCTACCTGCACTTTCTATGCCATGAACTTTCCCTTCTGTTGAAGGATGTGCCATGTTGAGAAATATCGATGACATGTGGTTTCAACAGGATGGAGCTCTAAATTAGATGTAGAAAGTAATGAGATCTGCACATACACTCTTGGATGTTGATTACCACACAACCTCTAATCAGAAGGATTATTATGATTTGATGGTAGGACATTCAACTACTGTTGAAGAGACACATCCAGAAAAATGGGGAGGAAGAGAAGGATTTGTCACCTGGTCATCCATGTCACTGGATTTATTGCCATTAGATTGCTTCCTGTAGAGGCATTTGAAATAAACAGTTTTCACCCAGGAGCCAGAAAATCCTGAGCACCTTAAACAACACCTCACTGAAGAATATTTCATGTACATTATGAGATGGTGTATGTATGTCCAGTTCTCAGCCCTAAGGCTGATTGGATCCTGAACAGCTCCTCCATCAGCTCGATTCCTCGCCAGGTCAGGGATTTTTACGTGGACCTGAGGGCTGGTTTGAGGTCCACTCAGCCTTCGTGATTAGAATTGAGGAGCTATCTGACTGTGAGGTAGTGGCCCAGGTCTAGAAAGCCAAGAATAACGGCTGAGAGGATTCGTCGTGCTGACCACACGACACCTCTTAATCTGCAGGCCTATGGGCTTAGCAGCGGTCACTTGGTAGGCCAAGGCCTTCAAGGGCTGTAGGCCATGGTTATACACTGAGCAAGATGGCTGCATTGTGCAGGCTCATATCTATGAGCTTACATTCGGGAGGTGGTGGGTTCAAATTCCACCATTGACAGCCCAAACGTTGATTTTCCGTGATTTCCTATTTTGATGCCATGGAAGTCCTGCGACTGTTCCTTATTTAAAGCCATGGTCGCTTTCTGCTCAGTTCTAGTCCTTTCCTATCCTATCATGGCTGAAAACGTATCAGAGTTGGTGTAACAGTAAACCACTAGTAAAAAGAATATGTACGTATAATGATAAATCCATTCCCTCCTTATTTGCATTTCATAAAAATGTTTGGTTTTAAATAGTCTCAGATATTTGAACAACATTTTTACCTAGATAGAGGAAAGATTAATGCTGCAAAGTTTGAAGCCGAAGCACCCAGATGTCTTCATGGTAGGCACAGTATTCTTTATCTAATATGGCAACAGGTTTGAGAGAGAGAGAAAAAAAACATTGTCCTCACCAGGATAACCAGAAGTATTCTCAGTAGAAAGATTATGAGGTTCTATCTTTCTTCACTCTAAGAGAATAACATATGAATTAGTTCCATTCTTCTTCTTCTCATTATTATTATTATTATTATTATTATTATTATTATTATTATTATTATTATTATTATTATTATATAATTTGCTGGGGCCATCAAGGACCACGTTAAGTCTTGTTGCATTTGACACTGAACTTGGCCTTCTTTAGAGCCCAAATTTCCCTCATTCTTTGTGAGTGGGCCTGCTTACGCTCCTCTGTCCAAGGGGCACCGTGTCTTCTCTTCGGTTGCTCGTCTCGGTTTAGCCCGTTCGTCAATATTTTCTTGCGGAAGAGATCTCTGTTAAGGGCATCTTCAGCTGAGATATGTAGCATTTGCAGGTCTTCTTTGGTATTTTATTATTATTATTATTATTATTATTATTATTATTATTATTATTATTATTATTATTATTATTATTATTATTATTATTATTTGTAACTGATTTAACCCATATTTACAACTGGTTGCCTTTCCTGGCCTCAACTGTATATAAATGATTGCATTCACTATTGTGTGTTTCTGTGGTGCATTGTAGTGTGATGTATTGAACTAGAGGCATTAACCAAAGTTAAAATCCCCAGCCCGGCATATAATCATACCAGGGGCCTTCCGAACTGAAGGCCATTGTGCTCACCATTAAGTCAAGCAGAAATTGGCACCTATCCTCACTGCATTTATGGGAATATTCTGGATCCAAACAGTTTGAGGCTTATGCAAAGGTATGAATGCAGAGTGATTCAGTGAGAACAAGAAATGTGCCCACATTAAAGCCTCTCAGATACTTACATAATGAGAATGTAAGATATAGAAAATTAAAAATAAAAGATGGCATTTTCATAATATTTCTAAGGAACAACAGCAGTTTTGTATACTAAGATGAGACCCTTCTTGAAATAGTTTTTATTCAAGTCAGTCCATATTTTGGAGTGTCAGTGAATAAGAATCCTTGTCTTCAAGAATTCAAGATGAAAATGTGTGCAGTTAATGCCTCAAGGTCTGTTATGCAATCTATTCTTGCATTTGTTGCTGCCAGAAAGAATAACATTTGGTAATGAACAACACTACTCCATTGTCTTCTTTTAAGGTGTATAACTCTGTTATTAGACCATATTGCTATTTCCCTTTACTACATTTTTCCTGCAGTTAACTGTAATTTTGTTGTCTTTTCTTCAGGCATAAGTAAGGTGATAAAGTATTGTATCTTTCTTTTTCACTTATCTGTGGTTTTTTTTTTTTTTTTCACACCTTGCTGTCAGCCAGAAAATATATTTTTGAATTTTGCATATATCGTAGACCTTGAAAGTTGGTCGATATTTTGGTATTTCTATAGATTGTTTGCAGAATATTAGTGTGTTGCTGTAATTTGACTTCAGAGCAACATGATTTTGTCTATTATCATTGAGAGGCAAGGTGAGCTTTCATGGGAATGCTTACATTTTAGTTTAAATGAATATTTGCCGTGTGTTACAGGAGGAAGATGGACTTGGCAGCGAGGAAGAGCAGTATCATGCAGTTGAACTTAGCCGAGGAACAAGGGGATTTGGATTCAGCATCCGCGGAGGACGTGAATTCCAAAACATGCCACTCTTTGTCCTTCAAATTGCAGAACATGGTCCTGCTGCCTTAGATAACAGATTGAAGGTGAGATGAGTAATAAAGATCTACACGGCTATTTTGTGAGGATGTGAAAACATTTCCACTCAGCCAACCACAATTTATAATATAAAATATGACATGAAAATTGAAACGACGTCACTAAACGCAGCGTAGCGTATATTATTTAATAAGTGGACATCATCAGAATCATCATTTCACATCAGAATCTCCTTGGAAGTTCTCCTGTATGTATTTACATGGATGCAAATTTTAAAGTATGCTGGAAGTGAATACTGATAAAACCGTTGCAGGTAAATATACAGGGTCTTCTTTTTAGCTCGCTCTGCAGAACCGCTCAAAGCTCGCAGCGGCTGGCGCAATGACACTCTGTCGCTAGTTGCTGTAATGCGCGCTTTTTCTCCCCACTACTCACGGCATTTCACACGTATGGAAATCCATTTATAGTGAAGCTATTAGTCTAAAACCTACCTGGCATTACATTTGATGTTCAAAATGTTGTCCCTCAGCTGTCAAACACGCCTGACACCTCGTAAATAGGTTTTTCAAACACTCCGCGAATCTCAGCCCGTGTGATGTTCAAAATAACTTGTGTAATGTTCTCTTGTGTGAGGGTTGTTCACATACACTTTTCCCTTCGATATCCCTGAAAGGTAATAATCACAAAGATCTAGGGGGGAGATCTAGGGGAACTTCACGATCTTCGAAAACTTCCTGTATTACCTCCATAGACCAATTAGCAGTTTGTGCTGTCGCATGATCTTGCATCAAATAACCATTACTCCTT
This sequence comes from Anabrus simplex, assembly GCF_040414725.1. Taxonomy (NCBI): domain Eukaryota; kingdom Metazoa; phylum Arthropoda; class Insecta; order Orthoptera; family Tettigoniidae; genus Anabrus; species Anabrus simplex. The sequence continues at coordinate 312,692,438 of NC_090266.1, forward strand.
TCTTCTTCCATCAGCTCTTGAAAGAATGGTCTGAGAATGTCTATATATCGATCAGCATTTATTGTTTCACAGGAAAATAGGCCCTATAATTCTGGGAACAATTATTGCCCACCAAACTCCTGTCTTTACATCATGAAGTAGACGGACGTGCAGCTGGTGGGGAGTTTCTGCACACCAGCAGCGATTGTTTTGACAATTTACATAGCCACTTAAGTGTAGCCATGTTTCATCACTATAAAATAAAAATTCTGGGTCAACATACCCATAATGAACTGACTGAAGCAAGCAGTTACAATACCGAACCCTAGCGAAACTGTCACGTCCTCTTAAATATTGGGCAGGGGTGGGTTTGTACGGTTTTACTTTTAACAGTTTTGTTGCTTTGTGGGCAGATAATGACACATTAGCTTGTACGCCAAGATGCGAAAGGGAGTTTGTTGGAGTTCTTTCCAAGAGAGCTCCTGTTTCGTCAAACTTTTCTCTGTTAAAACGGTTTGTCTCCTGCGTGATTTCTTGTTCAGAATGGACCTGGTGGCGCGGAACTTCTTTACTAATTTACGAACCGTACTCCTATGGGGTGGGAGGATGCCGGGAAATTTGCGAATGAATCGAAAACAGCACTCTGTATACGAAGAATGATTTTCATAGCACAACACAATGAATACACTCTTTCTAATATATACATCACTCATTAAACGCACAATTACTTTAGTATTCCTACAGAAACTACGCTATTTTAAAGCAAACACATTGGACACGCTACCAATACCATAGATGTTAAACTAAACTATTGGTGTGAAGCAATGGTTATCACTGCTGTACTGCATTACGTCATCTTAGCCGGTCATGAAGCAATATATCTCTCGGCAAATGAGTCACCCAGCCACGCTATCGCCTTCCGTGCATGTTACTCTGACACACAGAGCGAGCTAAAAAATGGCCTAGAAATACAAATTAAAAGTTATATTTAGATTGATGCTTTCATGGCCCGTGAGTAGACATGATAATAAGCTTTTGGGCTTTTGCCATATCGGAAAAAATGTGAAATTCTTTACTGTTCGCAGAGAACTTTGCTCCACATGTTCAGAAGAAAATGTCTGTACACGAGCAAGACTTTCATAAGCTTCTTCTTCTTCTCATGTGTCCATACCATTTCATTGTACTGGTCTCTTGTCTTGCAGTTTAGGGAATGCAATTCTCTCTCTGATTTCTATGTTTCTGATTTTATCCCTTCGTATCTTCCCAGTTTTCCTCTAAGGAATTTCATCCCGGCTGCTTGGATTCTGCTTTCATCACATTTTGTTGTTTTCCATGTACCCGCCGCATATGTCAAAAGTGCACAATTTTCTTGCATTACTCTGGGACGTCCTGGTTCCACACTATACCTCTCACACCGTGGCAAAACCCATTGGCTTGTTGGATTCTCTTCCTGTTTTGTCATTTATTTTCCCATCTTCTGCAAGCATACTGTTCAAATATTTGAAGCTTTTCTCAACTTGTGATTGTCTTCCATTTATTTCAATATTCCCTCTTCCTTCGCTATTACCTCTTGTCATCTTTATTGTTGTACACTTCTCCACACTTATTTTAATTCCATATTCCTCTCTCTCCCAATTCCATACAATAACTTGTTCTTGGACTTTTCATTTCATCTTCTCCTCGTATTGCTATGCTGTCTGCAAAGATTAAGGCCTTTGCCTCTTTGCTTACCATTTTTTGTTGTACACTCTTGAGGATTTAATCCATGACTGTGATGAAGAGTAGAGGGGATAATACATTTCCTTGACAAAGTCCTGTTTCTACATTCAGCCAGTTTGTTTGTCCTATGTTAGTCTTTACACTACTAGCACAATTTTTATACAGGATTTTGATCATTTGTACTACTGCTATGCCTTCTCAGTATCTATAAATGTCATCAATAAATCCTTCCGGAGCCGATGACCTAGATGTTAGGTCCCTTTAAACAACGAGCGTCATCATCATAATCTTCATCACTAAATCCTTCCTGAAGTCCAGTCTGTTCTTCATGTTCCTTAATGTAAAAATTGGATCAAAAGTTTATCTATCTCTTCTAAATCCATATTGTTCTTCATCATTTCCTTGTTTACTTTCATCCTTGCTCTTCTAATATCCTCTCAAAGTTCTTTGCTACATGTGAAATGAGGGTGATTCCCTATGGTTGCTACATTCTTTATCATCCTTCTTAAATACTGGGATTATCAGACCCTTCCTCCAATATTCTGGTACTTCTTTTCAGTACCATATCACATGATATAAACTACATATCCAATGTAACCCTACTGGTCGTGCTCCCTTGATCATCTATGTAACCACCTCATCTACACCTGACCCTTTGCTGCTTTTTATCTTCATTATATCTCCTTTTATTTCAAACTTTGTTATATCCTGATTTTGCTTTCCTTCAACCATTTCTTTTTCATTTTCCTCCTCTTCCTCTAGTCCTTTGATATTAAGTAATTTAGCAAAATATTCCTCACATTGCTGGAGAATATCCTCTCTTAGTGTCAGTTTGTCCTGTGTCTGTCCTTACAAATTTTGTATCTTCCATCCTGTTTACTTTGTTTTTAACCAATGCCCACAAACCTACTACGCTGACGTAGCAGCAAGGGAGGTGATACTCCCAGGTGGCGGATAGGGGGGTCCTAACCGGCTTGCCAACGGACTTGAGAGAAATAAAATATCTCTCACGGACCAAACACAGAACCCCCTGTGGGTGGGGTACGCAGACGAAGAATACACCCTCGGTATCCCCTGCGTGTCATAAGAGGCGACTAAAAGGGGCGACTAAGGGATGATTATATTAGAACCATGAACCTCCTTGTGATTAGTACCACCATGTGGGGAACACCATGGGTAGCTTTTCCGTGCGCGTAGTACCACTATGTTAGGTACCAAATAGGTTTGTGATTAGTAGCAAACGAGAGTGCGACGGCTTTTACAGTACCTGTGATTAGTAGCACTATATGAGCGACACCATGGGATGATGGAACCCATGGTTCTGGCTTGCCTATGATTAGTACCCACTATATGAGGAAGACCACAGGATAGTATGAGTCCCTGTGGTTAGTACACTTAGGTGATGTACACCATAGGTTTGCGTTGCCTGTCAATGGCGCCACAATTTGTGAAACACTCTAGGTCTACGTTAAAGGTTGAGTCAAATGTTCCAACTTTACAATACCAAGAATATTGTAAAGGTGGAACATTTGACTCAACCTTCAACGTATACTTACGACAATACGGGCTTTATAATGAAGTTTATTTTATGTAAACACTCTAGGTCTGTAATACATGTGCGAATTTCATTACCTGTGAGTAGTAACATAATGTGTGGAATACCGCAAGTCTACGCTACTCTTGATTAGTACTGCAACATGACAAATACCATGGTTCTACTTTTCTAGCAATAAGTACCATTATGAGGGGCCGATGACTTGGATTTTGGACTCCTTTCGACTACAAGCATCATCGATTCTGTATCGTGCTATAGAAGCAGTCCCTTTGTCAGTAATTTTTTTTTTTTTTTACGCCAGCTTCTGTGCATGTGAGGTGATGATGCTTGTTGTTTTAAGGGGCCTAACATCGAAGGTCATCGGCCCATGCATGTGAGGCACTGTGGGTTGATTCCACTGATCGTTTTAAATTCATATCCATTCATTCATTCTCCATCCTCATGTTTTGAATTATGGTCAGTGGAGGATTTTGGGTTTTTAATTTGTCATTTCATTTCACCTCATTTCGTACCATTAGGAGCTGATGACCTAGATGTTAGGCCTCTTTAAACAACAAGCATCAGTCATTTAACCAATCCCTTTAACACTTTACTACTTTAACATCCTCTCACAAGATTTCTATGAAATTTTCCCCAGCACTTCCGTTTCTCTTCTTGTACAATCATCTGACATGCTTTCTTTGCTTCATGGTACTTTTGCCTACTCTCCATATTTCTGCCTTCCATGCTTTTTGTTTTTCTATCACTTCATCACTGCATGGTTCATGGTGTGGTTACTGCAGTCACGTCATATTTCATGAACCATGGGCAATGGCTGAGTTGCCTAGTTAGTGGACCTGAGTATCAGGATACCTGTTGGTATGTAATGGGAGTGGACATCTCGGACATGCTCTGATTCGTGTCCCTTCCTGTGCTCAGGCGGCTAGGACTATATGATCCACCGTGGTCCATAACCCGTTAGAGGAGAGATCTTCACTTGGACTATATGTAAGTAAGCGTAGTATCCCGCTTCACAGCATTTTCAACGAGCACATTCAGAACATTTTAAGCAAGCCTCGGATCTGTGGTAGTAATGGAGTCCCACTCCCATTTGACAGGCGAGGGACTACTTGGAAACAACTTGGGGAACAAAATGGAATTCGATGGGGATCTATCAATATTAATGGGGCTTATGGAAGAAAGTAGAACTAGCTGAGTCAGCAAAGATGATGTGTCTGGATGTGTTAGAAGTTAATGATATTCGGGTAAGGGGAGATGAGGAAGAGATAGATTATAAAGTGTATTTGACGGGTGTTAAAAAAGGAAGGGCGGAGTGTGGGGTAGAACTGTACATTGAGGATTCTATTGTATGCAACATAGTTTCTGTTAGCCATGTAAATGAGCAAATGATGTGGGTAGATTGGCTGTTGGAGGAATTAAAATAATAATATTCTTAGTGTACTCACCATGTCAGATTGCAGATGAGGATGGATTTGACAAGTTTTATGATGCATTGAGTAACATCGTAGCCAGAGTCAACAGTAAGGATAGGATAGTGCTAATGGGCAATTTTAATGTGAGAGTTGGAAATCAAACTGAAGGATACAAAAGGGTGATCGCTAAATGTGGGTAAGATGTGGAACAGCTTGCTGTCTTCTGTGCAAGTATGGGATTAGCAGTTACATATACATTCTTCATAAGTAATGCTATTCATTGCTACACAAGAGGGTAGGGGCACCAGATCCATAATAGACCATGATATTATCATAACCTTGCATCCAGGAGGTATTGGGTTCGAACCCCATTGTCAGCAGCCCTGAAAATGGTTTTCCGTGGTTTCCCATTTTCACACCAGGCAAATGCTGGGGCTGAACCTTAATTAAGGCCACGGCCACTTCCTTCCCACTCCTAGCCCTTTCCTGTCCCATCGTCGCCATAAAGGCCGGTCTCCACTGATTAACATTTAACAACAACATGTTAAATGTTAAAAGTGTTAAATGTTAACTGGTGACACCATCAACATGTTAAATGTAAAATGTTGAACGCTGTTTCATTTAACATTGTGTCCACATTTAATGAACATGTTAAACTTGACCTTCTTTGTTTGTATATAGGTAGTTCATCATATCAAATTTCCGGTAATACATTTAGGCGGTGTCTAGTATTTTCAAACAAAGACAATGGACTCAGATGAAGAGGATTTGGCCTTTGTTATTGCCACTGTTGCTTCTTGTTATGATTTACAAATGCAGTTTTATTAGACACATTTCATCCCCTCATCCTGCTCACTGCTTCAAAAGCAAACCACTTTGAAGAATAAACTTCGTCCGCTCCCCCCCCCCCCCCGCCCGCCCGCCTTCCGATTTTTCTGTTGTTTTTTTTTTCTTTTGCAATACTCGACTGTACTGGGAGCGGAGGGACGCTAGTTTCTTTTTTTTTTTTTCGATGCACTCGCAGGAATAATTCTAGATAATTTAGAGTTCCTGGAAACTGTCGGCTTTCTTCGCTTTATCTCTGTATTCCTTTGATGAGACATACCACAAACAAGGCCTTTCTATTATGTCATTAATTAAGTCTAAAATATTTTTTCTCCACTCCATTTCTGACTATAAATTTTAGTATAGTGCAGAGAGAACGATACGCGTGTGCGTACCGGTACCGGTACTGTATTTGTAGCTTATAACAAAGAGAATGAGTGTTGCGGAGTGTTGTAACTATAACCCTACTTCACGAGAAGCACTTCGTTTGCGTCGTTTGGTTATCTGTTGACATGGAAATGGCAAGGAAGTTGCCGAAGCTGTGCCAACATCTCACGAACAAGTAATTGACTTGACATGTTTTCCACTTGGAGCGGAAAACACGCCAACATGTTAAAAGTGTTAACCTCAACATTCTGAGTTAACATGCAAAGTCAATTGGAAAACACAAACACAATATACATGTCAATTGTAACATGTTAAATTTAACATGTTGGTGTTAAATGTTAATCAGTGGAGACCGGCCTTAAGACCTATCTGTGTCGGTGCGACGTAAAACAACTAGAAAAAAAAAAAAAGCAGCCCTGAAGATTGTTTTCCATGGTTTCCCATTTTCACACCAGGCAAATGCTAGGGTTGTACTTCTATTAAGGCCCCACTCCTAGGACTTTCCTATTCCATTGTCACCATAAGACATATTTTTGTCAGTGTGATGTAAAGCAAATTATAAAAAATAATATTATCATAACAAACTTTGTTTTGAGGAAATCTCTTCGGAGTGTGCAGATATTTCAGGGAATTTTTTGATGATGCAGACCACTGTCTGATCAGGCCTAGCATAGAAAAAGTGAAACCTGTCTGGAGACGAATAAGGTAGAAAATCTCCAGAACGAAGAAATTAGACAGAAGTACATGGATATGATTAGTAAAGTTCCAAATAGTGGACAGTAAGCAGTATCAGGATATAAAAAGAGAATTGGTGGCACACTGGGGAATGCCTACCGACAACTGTGTGTTTTTGTTTTTTACAAGTTGCTTTACATTGCACCAACACTGATAGGTCTTATGGCAACGATGGGGCAGGAAAGAGCTAGGAGTGGGAGGGAAGCATCTATGGCCTTTGCCTGGTGTGGAAATGCGAAACCACGGAAAACCATCTTCAAGGCTGCCGACAGTGGGGTTGGACCCACTATCTCCTGAATACTGGATACTGGCCACACTTAAGCGACTGCAGCTATCGAGCTCGGTCAGCTGTGTGTAAAGATGGAAAAAATTTGAACATCTTGGTGGAATGATGAAGTGAGAGTAGCTTGCTAACGTAAAAACATGTGTCAGAAATGGCTCAAACAAGGACTAATGTAGACAGGGAATTGTACGTTGATGAAGGAAACAGAGTGAAGCAAATAGTTATTGAATCCAAGAAGAAGTCGTGGGAAGATTTTGGTAATAATCTGGAAATGCTAGATCAATCATCAGGGAAATCTTTCTAGACGGAATAAAGAATCTTAGGAAGGGGGTGTGGGAAGAAAATGAATAGTGTTTTGGGTAAATCAGGTGAACTAATAATAGATCCCAGGGAATCACTGGAGAGGTGGAAGTAATATATAGAAAATCTTCTCAACGTAACAGGAGATCTTTGTGGTGATGTCACGAACAACCAAGCTTATAGGGAGGAGGATAATGATGTTGGTGAAATTACACTTGAGGAAGTGGAAAAAATGGTCAACAAACTCCACTGTAATAAAGCAGCAGTAACAAATGAAATTAGACGTGAAAAGGTGAAGTTTAGTAAGATTAGCATGGAGTGTTATCAAGGTACCTTTTGATTGGAGGAAAGCAGTAATTGCACCTATCCATAAGCAAGGAAACTGGAAGGATTGCAATGACAATCGAAGTATCTCATTGATCAGTATAGCAGGCAGGGTGTTCACTGGCATCTTGGAAGGAATGGTGCGGTCAGCAGTTGAGAGGAATTTGGATGAAAACCAGTGTGGTTTCAGACCATACAAGGGCTTTCAGGATCAGATTCTCAGTATTCACCAAGTAATTGAATCAATCAATCAATCAGTCAATCAATCAATCAATCAATACTGATCTGCATTTAGGGCAGTCGCCCAGGTGGCAGATTCCCTATCTGTTGTTTTCCTAGCCTTTTCCTAAATGATTTCAAAGAAATTGGAAATTTATTGAACGTCTCCCTTGGTTATTCCAATCCCTGCTACGAGAGGCATACCTGCCAAATATTCTGGTTTTTGCATAAAATGTATGGATTTTGAGTGTGTTTTACGGTTGTACAAATGAATGTTATTGCATGTATTTTGAATATCCGCGCTTGTTTTCGCTTTCTGCGATAGTAGCTTGTAATACGAGATGCGGTGTTTGACCAGGAAATGTATCTATAATCCTATTATCGATTATCACTGTACCATTGTCACCTGTTTGACCTCAACTGCTACTTCATTCACCGAGATGTTCCCAAACAAGTAGCAGGCTGTGATTTTAATGAAAAGAAATCAGTGAAAAGTAGCAGACTGTGAATTTATATGGAACAATTTTAGTGACTGCATTGTGCTTCGTAGCAGCTGAAAGGCTTTGTTGGTGTGTGGTTGTGAGTAACAATGACGGTAGTTCTGAAACTCGTGGAATTGTGTGACTTATTTGTAAGCAGTTTAGTATTTTTAGTAGTGTTCGTAATGAGTTCAACTAAGAAACAATATTATCAATCTTTTAGGGAGGCATATTCTGCTAAATTTTCTTGTTTTATACGATCATGGAAAGGCAAAACATTCGCATTCTGTTCCATGTGCTCGTGTGATATAAACGTTTCTCAAGGAGGAAGAAAAGAATTAGTAAATCACATTAAATCTGTTAAACAAGTCTCCAATACAAAATTTAAGGATGGCAGTCAGAAAATTAATTTGTTTTTTACCTCTTCTGGAGCCGACCTTGATATAGTAAGAGCGGAATGCTTGTTTTCTTCATTTGTAATTGAACATAATATCCCGTTAGCTGTTGCCGATCATGCTGGTGCTCTGTTTAGAAAATGTCTCCAGGTTCAAAAATTGCAAAAATATGGCTGTGGTTGTGCGAAAACCACACACATTTTGAAAGAAATGGCCACGGATTCAAGACGTGAACTTGTTGGTTACATGCAACGTGAACCATTTTCTTTAGCTACGGGTGGGAGCAGTAATAGTAATGCTTGTAGTTCCGTCATCAGGCTTAAATGAGGCATACTGTGCCTTCCTGTATGCTATCATTCTTTTATTTGAGAATCTCAATTCTACACTTCAGAGTGCTTCCCATCACACTTCACTTCACACTTAAGCTTTACCCTATTGTCGTCACCTGTTTTGTGGCAAAGCAGGAAAAGATAGTGAGTGAGCTCAGTGTTATCTGTCCCAGCCTTGGTGGGTGATTCAACAGGATGGAATGTTGGTAATTTGGTTATTTCACAGTTAGAATGTTACAAAATACCAATTCAGTATTGTGTAGCGTTCTGTTCCGACAGTGCTCCAGTCATGATTGGAAAGAAATTGAAGTAGCTGCTGTTTTTAGGGAAGCACAGTCATCTGTCTTTGTACTGATTTCCTCATGCCATTTGATTAACTTAGCTGCTGAGAAAGGTGCAAGCAGTTTTCCTGTTAAAGTTGATGAAATATTAGTCTACATCTTCTATTATTTAGAAAAGAGTTGTAAGAGGAAGGAACTCCTTAAGAAATTCCAAGAGCTTCACAACAAGGAAACTAAGAAGATACTGAAATATGTATGCACAGGATCGCTATTGCTAGGAAGGTGTCTGCAGAGGCTGTTAGAGCAATGGGATCCACTACTTGGTTTCTTTAAAGATGAGGTGCTTGTTAATGCTCAGTGTGCATCAACTACTAACTTATCATCTATGATCCCAAAAGCTGAGCCTGGTAGTTTCAAAGACCCTGAAAAGAGGAAAGCTACTGATTCGTCAGAATTGGTTGCTCCCAAAATATTTGCATGCGTCTCAAAATCTGACCCTCCTGTGCTAAAGAATAAGAACGTTATTCAAAATCGTGATGAAGCATTTTTTGTGATTCTGTCATCAGGCTTAAATAAGGCATACTGTGCCTTGCTCATTTCAAGGTGATGTCATTCTTCTGTTTGAGATTCTCAATTCTACACTTCAGAGTGCTTCCCATCACGCTTGTAAACTACTAGAACTAATGACGAACCTGTTAAAGTAGCTGGTTTCCAGATTTGTTAAACCAAAAGTGATCAAAAGTTCCTTTTTTGTTAAAAGATCAATACAATTCTGTTGAGAATCAGAGAGACAAGGATGAGCTAGTCATTACTATTGATTTGAAAAAATCTTATAGGTTCCACCTTTTTCAATACAAATACAATGTTGTCTGATGTTTTTTTACAACATATCTTTAATTACAGAACTAATTTCGGCGTTCATGATGCCATCATCAGCTGCATAACAAGTGAAGGGAAACTTGGCGATACAACAATATGCTACAACATATCAATAACAGTTAACTCCTTGGTATCCTATACTAATTTTATGTTAAGTTTAAAAATCTCTAGTTTACAACAAGATAACACTTATGAGTCAAAATTTTAAAATAGTACAAAAATCTCATTTCAAGGTGATGAATTAACTTCAGATATTTGGTAAATACTAGGTACCTTTTATACATTCGTAAACATAGAAAGTCAATGTTCAATTGCAACATTAGTGTTGGACAAATAGATCTGAGTCCAGTGGTATGCTATTAAAATGTTCATTTCAAAGATACTGTGCTAGAGGGTTTTATGGATAAAAACTCATTATGTTCTGTTAAAATATTGTAATAAAATGCGCCATCTTCTGGAGCTTGTTGAATTGTAGAACCATAAATTTTTTGTTGTATATCTGACTGGTTAGAGCTATGAATATTTGCCCTGAAAATGTTAAATGGGCCTAGCCTCTCAGTTCAATACCAATCCCTGCAATGAAGAAAGCCCAATATTAGCGTAAAGAATTTGACTGTAACATTATCTAATTGAACTTATTTTTAGGCAGACTCATCTCAACGGCCGTGTACTTGGCGCAGTGACTGTAGCACAGTGAGTGTGTCTGCTCGTGTCGTGTGTTGTGCAATGAAGTGCTAAGGAGGGGGAAGTAGGGGCAGCAAAGGGAGTGCTTCTGGAACGTTGTGGACGAAAACAGTAATACGAAAAACTGTTGCGTAAAGTTCGAAAAACAGTAGAATTGGTATTGAACTGAGAGGCTAGGCCCGTTTAACATCTTCAGGGCAAATATTCATAGTTCTAACCAATCAGATATACAACAAAAGATTTACGGTTCTATAATTCAACAAGCTCCAGAAGACGGCACATTTTATTACAATATTTTAACAGAACATAATGAGTTTTTATCCATAAAACCCTCTAGCACGGTATCTTTGAAATGAACATTTTAATAGCATACTACTGGACTCAGATCTATTTGTCCAACACTAACGTTGCAATTGAACTTTGACTTTCTGTGCTTACGAATGTATAAAAGATACCTAGTTATTACCAAATATTTGAAGTTAACACATCAACTTGAGGTGAGATTTTTGTACTATTTTAAAATGTTGACTCATAAGTGTTATCTTGTTATAAACTAGAGATTTTTAAACTTAATGTAAAATTAGTATAGGTTACCAAGGAGTTAATTGTTATTGATATGTTGTTACATATTGTTGTATCGCCAAGTTTCTCTTCACTTGTTATGCAGCTGATGATGGCATCATGGACGCCGAAAACTAGTTCTGTAATTAAAGATATGTTGTAAAAATCATCAGACAACATTGTATTTGTATTGAAAAAGGTGGAACCTATAAGATTTTTTTCAAATCAGTTGTTATCTCAGTTCAATACGGGCAAATAAAAATGAAGGTCCTTATGAGCTAGTCATTGGCGTTAAGACAATGAACTTCGTGAAGATATGAATGAACATTCTTTTCATCTGCCAGGGGTTATTTCTGCACAGGATGTGATTATATTATTAACAAGTTCCCTCTCAATGATGAAAGTACCGGGCGAGTTGGCCATGCTGTTAGGACGCGAGGCTGTGAGCTTACAAAGTATATAGGAAAAAATTTAAAATTTTACTTCCACCTATTCAATAATACAAGATATTGACATCTAACTTAAAACATTTTTTAGAAGTGAGACATGTTTCGCCTCATATTTTGAGGCATCTTAAGTCACTAATCAAAACCTTATTCTGTCAGATAACATTTCAAACATTCTATAGCTATTATACAAATGTTCATGAAATAACTAAAATTCAATTGTAGTGATAAAAACATGTGTTGTTCACTTGATGAAGAAGACGTCATAGGATGGTACAGTGGTACAGAAGATGGCTTGAAGCCTTAGCTAAGGCGAAACATGTCTCACTTCTAAAAAATGTTTGAAGTTGGATGTCAATATCTTGTATTGTATTGAATAGGTGGAAGTAAAATTTTAAATTTTTTCCTATATACTTAGCGAAATTTTCAATACGGGCAGAAAGATGATTTTCATCACTTGTGAGCTTGCATCCGGGAGATAGTGGGTTCGAATCCCACTGTCGGCAGCCCTGAAGATGGTTTTCCGTGGTTTCCCATTCTCACACCAGGAAAATGCTGTGGCTGTACCTTAATTAAGGCTACGTCCACTTCCTTCAAACTCCTAGACCTTTCCTATCCCATCGTCACCATAAGACCTATCTGTGTCGATGCAACGTAAAGTCACTAGCAAAAGAGCCTTGTCTGTCCAAAGCCATTGGCCTCTTCAGATTGTACTCATATTTGCCCGCGAGTCCAGGCTTGCCTCTTCCACCGTCTCCATTGTACTGAAGTCTCCCTTCTCCGCTGTAGATAGCATTGAGGTTTTTCATTTGTAACCCCTAGCTGAGATCTTTACCAAATGTTACACACCAGGTCAGTGTGCTCTGGGACTCGCATAGGGAGGGGCGCCACTCCCTGTGTAGGGCTGCCTCCGAAGAGGGTCCCTATCTTCTACGTTCCAAAAGCTTGTTATCATGCTTAGAAGTTAAATTGTTTACTAGTGTGAAGTGAAGTGTAGGTTGTTGTAATCCCTAGTGTATTGTGCAGTTCCTGTTATATGTTGTTTTGCTGTACCTTTCTTTCCTGTAACTAAACTAGCTCATACCTCTCAGGGGAGTTCATTGAGAATGAAATGGTTCCTAACCATTCAGATAACATTTGAATTATAACCACCGAGCTCGATAGCTGCAGTCGCTTAAGTGCGACCAGTATCCAGTAATCGGGAGATAGTGGGTTCGAGCCCCTCTGTCGGCAGCCCTGAAGATGGTTTTCCGTGGTTTCCCATTTTCACATCAGGCAAATGCCGGGGCCGTACCTTCATTAAGGCCACGGCCGCTTCCTTCCACTTCCTAGGCCTTTCCTATCCTATCGTCGCCATAAGACATATCTGTGTCGGTGCGACGTAAAGCAAATAGCAAAACAAAAAAACAAAAAAATTATAACCACACTTTTTGGTTTTTCTTTTCCTTCCAGGATTAAGTTATCATCATAATATTCTGTATACACTCTATGTCATGAAAAATCTGATTGTTTACAGCAATTTTACAAACAAATTTTCTGATAACTTTGTAGGCAAACCAGACGCATAAAATCTGATCATATCCACCTTTCTGTAGAACAGTTGTTGATCTAGGAGTACTGAGATGATGATGATGATGATGATGATGATGATGATGATGATGATGATGATAGTCTTAAGGTCTCCATTACCATGTGCGGGTATGTTGATGCACCAGCATGCACTGCTTTTAAGAAATTAGCCTTTCCAAGACATAAGTGATGTCAGTAGGTAAGAAACCTAATAGAATTGAACATCAGGTTGGGAATACAAACCTGGAACACTTTGATAATTTCAAGTATTTAGGACTGGTATTTTCCCAGGACAGTTTATTGTGAGATTGAATTGAAATGCAGCAAAGCTAATGCAGCAAGTTTGCATTTGCGATCAATAGTATTCTGTAAGAAATACTGTAAGTCAGCTCCTGTACAAAACTATCTTTACACTGGTCTGTTTTCAAACCAGTATGCTTTGCGGGAGTAAAAGCTCAGTGGACTCAGGATATCTTATTCGTAAGTTAAAAGTAACAGACAGGAAAGTAGCGAGAATGTTCACAGGTACAAACAGGTGGGAACAATGACAGGTGTGTACTCAAAATGAGAAAATACCATATTTGCATGTTTATAGGCCTCTTGCGAATACAGGCCGCACCTGAATTTTAAGACATCCTTTGTGAGGAAAAACATTTTTTCTGAATTCCTTTGTACACTCCAAGTATTCTGCAAAATGTGGCAGTGTTGTGTATTACATAGACTTTGATGCTTCCCTAATGGTATTAAGTACAACGTTGGCTGTGGGTGGTGAAAGTACAGTACCTAGTAGCATTCATTGTTTGCCCTGCAGTTGACCGCTGTAAATTGAGGAACATGGATCGTGTCAGTGTAAGTTACACTTCAAAATTTAAATTTCAATTGGCGTATTATGCTGAAGAAAATGGTAATAGACAAGCGCGAAGGAAGTTTCATGATGAAAAGAACTTGCGGTTTTGGATTTTAATTACAGATGCACTTAAAACATGTTGCAGAATCAGCAGGCACGTTGTAAGGAAAACGCAGTATCCAGAACTCGAAAATGACCGTATGGAGTACGTACATAAAACATGAGCAGATGGGTGTTTTTCTTTTTCAAATCCTACAGTTTGAAGGACAAAAAATTGCTGAAAATCAATTTAAAGCAATTTATGGTTGGGCAAGGCATTTTGTGGCATGACATGAGTTGATCATACACACTTGTACCTTACAGCTTATAAATCTCATATTTATTCCGTATTGGCTCAGCACAACTAAGGTTAAGTTATGAGTAGGTTCCCACCTTCCAATACTTATCAATTTCTATATAATAGGTTTATTAATTACGTAACATAAACCATATAATCTCTAGTACATCTTTCGTTCCGATTATGGAACATCTTCAGCTAAAATTTGACAAAATGGCAAGACAATTAAAATACATTGATGTTATGATGATACAAAAGCTAAAAGATATGATAAAATGACATGAAGATTAAAACATATAATTATGATGATGAAATAAAGTTCATTCATGTTGGTTAAAAATTCAACAAGTCAGTGTTCAAATGACGAATTAAAAACGGCGATAAAGTTCTTCTTCATGTTGGAGACGTGTACATTTTGTTAATCGTGAGGATAAATTGGAGAAATACAAGATTTTCTTAATGTATATTTATCGGGGGAACTCTTGATAAAATAACCGTAGTTGAAGTTGAGTTGTGGTTAGATTATTGAAATGAGTCTGAAACGAGAAAAGAATGAGTAAAATAGAAAATATTTTTAAGGAGAAAACCTTGTTAAAAATGTATGTTCGCGAGAATGAAGGATAATGGAGTTGATTACCTTATAGACAGTCGTGTCGTATTAAACGTCCTCCCTTATGTCGTGTTGTTAACTGACTGAGTCCTGTGTACATGTGTAAGGCACTTGCGGTGGGCGGGAAGTATTGGAAGGAGAGGTAAGTGACGTGAGGAGAGCGGGTGAAATGTTGTGTAGGGTGGAGCTAACTGAGGAGTGGCGTTGTGATAGGCTAGGGGAAACGGAAGGAAAGGTAGGGGGACAATTGTGTGGGGTGGAGCTAATCGGAAGGAGGTGTGTTGGTTGTTTGTTGGGATTCTTTTTGATGGTTTTTCTAGATGAATCTAATTTGGTAGCCTCTTCTAATAATATATTTATATTTTCCGTAATTTCGTTAACATTCTGGTTGGGATTTCGCTTCTGATCAATTTCAATATAGATATTTTCAAGAATATTCATTAATTTGCCTTTGTTTAGCGTTCGTAGAATGGTTAAGTCCCTTTCTATCGATGTAAAACTGTGTTTATATTCGGTCAAGTATAATTAGCCCTTTCTTCCAAACATCTGATATTTTATTGTCATTTTGGTATTCCTTCTAGTGTCCAATGCAGCTACTACATACCTCATCTTCCTGCTGCTTTTATCAAATCTGTGACTATCCATCTGCTCCTGCTTGTAAGACACTCCCTCCAGTGAAGGTGGGCAGCATCAGCTGTGTATGGGAACTTATTGTGTTGGAGGATAGTGTTGCATTTGTTGAATGTCTTTCAGGGATGTTGAGAACAACGCAAACTCTCGGTCTCCGTATCAAGATAAAATATCGCTGTCCCGGCCGCTAATCGAACCCAGGGCCCTCTGAACCAAAGGCACTGTGCTGACCATTCTGTCAAGGTGCCAGACCACTCCTGGTGACTATCCTCCTTTCATCAGCCTCCGGGCAATGTGTTTCTGCCATTGTAATAGGACTCTTTTTCCTCAGATTCAACAAACTAGCAGATCTCATGTTGTTCTTCTTCCTCCTCATTCAACAACTTGTCGGAGTAAGTCTTCATCTCCTTTCATATTCCTTCTGGATTCTTAACACTGGTTCCATCTTCTATATAATTGCTTTAATATCCTCTCTGTCTTCTCTTCTACTCTTCAGTATCATCCATACAATATTTTCTTCCTGGTTTCCCATTTTCGCACCAGACACGTGCTGAGGCTGTACTTTAATTTAGGCCACGGTCCCTTCCTTCCCTGTCCTATCCCATTGTTGTGTTAGTGTGATGTAAAACAAAGAGCAAAAAGAACATTTTCTGGTTCCATTTGCAGTCCTCTTTTGTTTTCTTGTAAATGTCTCCCAGCTCTTACCTTTTCTTCCCTCACTATTCTCTTTACCAGCAGTTTCCTGTATCTGTATTCTTGTTCAAGGTTTGCTGTTTTTTGAAAATATTTTAGAATGATTCCCTTGAATCTGTTTTTGTGCTTCAACATTCTTGTTTTTCATAGCTAAATTTCAGTTTTCCATAGCTTTTTTTTTCTCTCTTTCATACCATTTTTGATCACATCACATGGTTAGCCATCGGCCTTTCGATGTTCCATCCCAGTTTCTGTGCCAATTTAATTCTGGTAATACTTCATGTGCGATGGCGTATCAGTCACAGCATGATGCCATTGTAACAGCCGCTGCCATAACTAGGGGGAAGATCAGAGATCTTTATATCTAGCTGCTGGTGTTGTGTTGTTATTCTGGGTGTTCTGGGTTTTTTAATTATTACAGGGTAAATCTCATCCATCAACCTGACTGCCAGGCAGAATGGCTCAGTTGATTAGTCATCATATTTCTGAGCGCAAGTTCACAAGGCAAATGGGCTCAGGTCGGTGGCCCTTAAAGGTAACAGCTCCATGTTGTTGGCTTCTGGCACATTAAAGAACTTCTGCAGGTCAAAATTCTTGCATCCCGACGTCTGTTATCAACTAGCATTTAGGACGGACATTATAAAAAAAATTTTTAAAAAATTGCATTTAACCTGACTGTTGTTCAGCTCTCCTAAAGTAAAAGCCTATGTACGTTTCTCCATTGAAAGAATTCATTACAGCTATTTCAACAATCAGTGACCTTTTTTGCCAACGTGCAGAAATTTCCAGTTACTCTGCCGCACAAGAATCCATTTCCTACCTTATATAAAGCTATAACATTCATAAAAGTTATGAAATATGGAATTGGTATTAACCAAGTAAAGTGTATGGTAAGGTTGTTTCATTAATAATTTGACAAGACTGTTCGACACAAAGATTTAAAAGGTTGCAGGGCCTAGACTTAAATTTGTTCTCATAAAAATAGCAGAGTAGAAAGAATACTTGCACTTCACGGAATGTTTCATCCAGTGACTGATGTCCCTTAAATAAATAAACATACAAATACATTTTTTTTAAGATTTTTTTTTTCTAGGGGCTTTACGTCGCACCGACGAAGATAGGTCTTATGGCGACAATGGGATAGGAAAGGCCTAGGAGTTGGAAGGAAGCGGCCGTGGCCTTAATTAAGGTACAGCCCCAGCATTTGCCTGGTGTGAAAATGGGAAACCACGGAAAACCATCTTCAGGGCTGCCGATAGCGGGATTCGAACCTACTATCTCCCGGATGCAAGCTCACAGCTGCGCGCCTCTACGCGACAAATACATTTAAAAACTAGGTACTTACTTACTATTTTATGAGCAATGAAGATAATTCCAAACAGAAGTAATTTAATAGGAATCAGAAATGGCAGGGGGAAAAAAGCATGATTCCCTCACTAATCCTAAATGGAAATCAGATCCTCGATAAACGAATCGATCAATCAATACTGATCTGCATTTAGGGCAGTCGCCCAGGTGGCAGATTCCCTATCTGTTGCTTTCCTAGCCTTTTCCTAACATACATACATACATACATTATCATTATAGACTGTTATGCCTTTCAGCGTTCAGTCTGCAAGCCTCTGAGAATTTACTAAACGTCGCCAGAATCCTCGATTTGCAACTAGTGTTGTGGCCTCATTTAGTTCTATACCTCTTATCTTTAAATCGTTAGAAACAGAGTCTAACCATCGTCGTCTTGGTCTCCCTCTACTTCTCTTACCCTCCATAACTGAGTCCATTATTCTCCTAGGTAACCTATCCTCCTCCATTCGCCTCACATGACCCCACCACCGAAGCCGGTTTATGCGTACAGCTTCATCCATCGAGTTCATTCCTAAATTAGCCTTTATCTCCTCATTCCGAGTTCCCTCCTGCCATTGTTCCCACCTGTTTGTACCAGCAATCATTCTTGCTACTTTCATGTCTGTTACTTCTAACTTATGAATAAGATATCCTGAGTCCACCCAGCTTTCGCTCCCATAAAGCAAAGTTGGTCTGAAAACAGACCGATGTAAAGATAGTTTCGTCTGGGAGCTGACTTCCTTCTTACAGAATACTGCTGATCGCAACTGCGAGCTCACTGCATTAGCTTTACTACACCTTGATTCAATCTCACTTACTATATTACCATCCTGGGAAAACACACAACCTAAATACTTGAAATTATCGACCTGTTCTAGCTTTGTATCACCAATCTGACATTCTATTCTGTTGAATTTCTTACCTACTGACATCAATTTAGTCTTCGAGAGGCTAATTTTCATACCATACTCATTGCACCTATTTTCAAGTTCCAAGATGTTAGATTGCAGGCTTTCGGCACAGTCTGCCATTAAGACCAAGTCGTCAGCATAGGCCAGGCTGCTTACTACATTTCCACCTAACTGAATCCCTCCCTGCCATTTTATACCTTTCAGCATATGATCCATGTAAACTACAAACAGCAAAGGTGAAAGATTACAGCCTTGTCTAACTCCTGTAAGTACCCTGAACCAAGAACTCATTCTGCCATCAATTCTCACTGAAGCCCAATTGTCAACATAAATGCCTTTGATTGATTTTAATAATCTACCTTTAATTCCATAGTCCCCCAGTATAGCGAACATCTTTTCCCTCGGTACCCTGTCATATGCTTTCTCTAGATCTACGAAACATAAACACAACTGCCTATTCCTCTCGTAGCATTTTTCAATTACCTGGCGCATACTGAAAATCTGATCCTGACAGCCTCTCTGTGGTCTGAAACCACACTGGTTTTCATCCAACTTCCTCTCAACGACTGATCGCACCCTCCCTTCCAAGATGCCTGTGAATACTTTGCCTGGTATACTAATCAATGAGATACCTCGATAGTTGTTGCAATCCTTCCTGTTCCCTTGCTTATAGATAGGTGCAATTACTGCTTTTGTCCAATCTGAAGGTACCTTACCAACACTCCACGCTAATTTTACTACTCTATGAAGCCATTTCATCCCTGCCTTCCCACTATACTTCACCATTTCAGGTCTAATTTCATCTATTCCTGCTGCCTTATGACAATGGAGTTTATTTACTATCCTTTCCACTTCCTCAAGCATAATTTCACCAACATCATTTTCCTCCTCCCCAAGAGCTTGACTGTTTGCAACACCACCATGATGATTTCCTTTTACATTGAGAAGATGTTCAAAATATTCCCCCCACCTCTCCAGTGATTCCCTGGGATCTGTTATGAGTTCACCTGAATTACTCAAAACACTGTTCATTTCCTTTTTCCCTCCCTTCCTAAGATTCTTTATTACTGTCCAGAAAGGTTTCCCTGCTGCTTGACCTAGCCTTTCCAGGTTATTACCAAAATCTTCCCATGACTTCTTTTTGGATTCAACAACTATTTGTTTCGCTCTGTTTCTTTCATCTACGTACAAATCCCTGTCTGCCTCGGCCCTTGTTTGGAGCCATTTCTGATAAGCCTTCTTTTTACGTTTACAGGCTGCTCTCACTTCATCATTCCACCAAGATGTTCGCCTTTTCCCATCTTTACACACAGTTGTTCCTAGGCATTCCCTTGCTGTTTCTACTACAGCATCCCTGTATGCCACCCATTCACTTTCTATATCCTGAACCTGCTTACTGTCTACTGTTCTAAACTTCTCACTAATCATATCCATGTACTTCTGTCTAATTTCCTCGTCCTGGAGATTTTCTACCCTTATTCGTTTGCAGACAGATTTCACTTTCTCTACCCTAGGCCTAGAGATACTTAGTTCACTACAGATCAGATAATGGTCTGTATCATCGAAAAATCCCCGAAAAACTCGTACATTCCTAAAAGATTTCCTGAATTCAAAGTCTGTTAAGATATAGTCTATTATGGATCTGGTACCCCTAGCCTCCCATGTGTAGCGGTGAATAGCCTTATGCTTGAAGAATGTATTCGTAACAGCTAAACCCATACTAGCACAGAAGTCCAGCAAACGCTTCCCATTCCCATTAGCTTCCATATCTTCCCCACATTTACCAATCACCCTTTCGTATCCTTCAATTCTATTCCCAACTCTCGCATTGAAATCGCCCATTAGCACTATTCTATCCTTGCTGTTGACCCTGACCACGATGTCACTCAATGCTTCATAAAACTTGTCAACTTCATCCCCATCTGCACCCTCACATGGTGAATACACGGACACAATTCTTGTCCTAATTCCTCCCACAGACAAATCTACCCACATCATTCGCTCACTTACGTGCCTAACAGAAACTATGTTGCGTGCAATGGTATTCCTGATAAAGAGCCCTATCCCAGACTCTGCCCTTCCCTTTCTAACACCCGTCAAGTACACTTTATAATCTCCTATCTCTTCCTCCTTATCTCCCCTTACCCGAATATCACTTACTCCTAGCACATCCAGATGCATCCTCTTTGCTGACTCAGCAAGTTCTACCTTCTTTCTTCCATAAGCCCCATTAATATTGATAGCTCCCCATCGAATTCCATTTCGTTCGCCAAGTTGTTTCCAAGGAGTCCCTCGCCTGTCAAATGGGAGTGGGACTCCATTACTCCCATAGGTCCGAGGCTTGCTTAAAGTGTTCTGAGCTCGGTAAATTCATGAAGCAGGATGCTGCCCTACTTGCACATAGTCCAAGTGAGGATCTCTCCTCTAACGGGTTATGGACCACCGGTGAATTGTGTAGTCCTAGCCGCCTGAGCACAAGGAGGGCCACGACTCAGAATATGTCCGAGATGCCCACTCCCATTCCATAGCAACTGGTATCCCGACTCTCAGGACCACTTACTAGGCCACTCAGCCGTTGCCCATGGTTCACGAACTAGGACGTGACTACAGTAACCCACAAACATGATGATTTCAAAAAAATTGGAAATTTATTGAACATCTCCCTTGGTAAGTTATTCCAATCCCTAACTCCCCTTCCTATAAATGAATATTTGCCCCAACTTTTCCTCTTGAATTCCAACTTTATCTTCATATTGTGATCTTTCCTACTTTTATAAACGCCATTCAAACTTATTTGTCTACTAATGTCATTCCACGCCATCTCTCCGCTGACAGCTCGGAACATACCACTTAGTCGAGCAGCTCTTCTTCTTTCTCTCAATTCTTCCCAACCCAAACATTGCAACATTTTTGTAACACTACTCTTTTGTCGGAAATCACCCAGAACGAATCGAGCTGCTTTTCTTTGGATTTTTTCCAGTTCTTGAATCAGGTAATTTTGGTGAGGGTCCCATACACTGGAACCATACTCTAGTTGGGGTCTTACCAGAGACTTATATGCCCTCTCCTTTACATCCTTACTACAACCCCTAAACACCCTCATAACCATGTGCAGAGATCTGTACCCTTTATTTACAATCCCATTTATGTGATTACCCCAATGAAGATCTTTCCTTATATTAACACCTAGATACTTACAATGATTCCCAAAAGGAACTTTCACCCCATCAACGCACTAATTAAAACTGAGAGGACTTTTCCTATTTGTGAAACTCACAACCTGACTTTTAACCCCGTTTATCAACATACCATTGCCTGCTGTCCATCTCACAACATTTTCGAGGTCACTTTGCAGTTGCTCACAATTTTGCAACTTATTTATCACTCTCTAGAGAATAACATCATCCGCAAAAAGCCTTACCTCCGATTCCACTCCTTTACTCATATCATTTATATATATAAGAAAACATAAAGTTCTGGTAATACTGCCTTGAGGAATTCCCCTCTTAATTATTACGGGGTCAGATAAAGCTTCACCTACCCTAATTCTCTGAGATCTATTTTCTAGAAATATAGCAACCCATTCAGTCAGTCTCTTGTCTAGTCCAATTGCACTCATTTTTGCCAGTAGTCTCCCATGATCCACCCTATCAAATGCTTTAGACAGGTCAGTCGCGATACAGTCCATTTGACCTCCACAATCCAAGATATCTGCTATATCTTGCTGGAATCCTACAAGTTGAGCTTCACTGGAATAACCTTTCCTAAAACCGAATTGCCTTCTGTCGAACCAGTTATTAATTTCAAAAACATGTGTAATGTAATCAGAAAGAATGCCTTCCCAAAGCTTACATACAGTGCATGTCAAACTTGCCTGTAATTTTCAGCTTTATGTCTATCACCCTTTCCTTTCTACACAGGGGCTACCATAGCAACTCTCCATTCATCTGGTATAGCTCCTCCGACCAAACAATAATCAAATAAGTACTTCAGATATGGTACTATATCCCAACCCATTGTCTTTATTATATCCCCAGAAATCTGATCAATTCCAGCTGCTTTTCTAGTTTTCAACTTTTGTATCTTATTGTAAATGTCATTGTTATCATATGTAAATTTTATTACTTCTTTGGCCTTAGTCTCCTCCTCTATCTCGACATTTTCCTTGTAACCAACAATCTTTACATACTGCTGACTGAATACTTCTGCCTTTTGAAGATCCTCACATACACACTCCCCTTGTTCATTAATTATTCCTGGAATGTCCTTATTGGAACCTGTTTCTGCCTTAAAATACCCATACATACCCTTCCATTTTTTCACTAAAATTCGTATGACTGCCAATTATGCTTGCCATCATGTTATCCTTCGCTGCCTTCTTTGCTAGATTCCATTTTCTAGTAAGTTCCTTCAATTTCTCCTTACTTCCACAGCCATTTCTAACTCTATTTCTTTCCAGTCTGCACCCCCTCCTTAGTCTCTCTATTTCTCTATAATAATAAGGTGGGTCTTTACCATTCCTTACCACCCTTAATGGTACAAACCTGTTTTTGCATTCCTCAACAATGTCTTTAAACCCATCCCAGAGCCTGTTTACATTTTTATTTACCGTTTTCCACCGATCATAATTACTTTTTAGAAACTGCCTCATGCCTGCTTTATCAGCCATATGGTACTGCCTAACAGTCCTACTTTTGAGACCTTCCTTTCTATCACATTTATTTTTAACTACCACAGAAACAGCTTCATGATCACAAATACCATCTATTACTTCAGTTTCCCTATAGAGCTCATCTGGTTTTATCAGCACGACATCAAGGATATTTTTCCCTCTGGTTGGTTCCATCACTTTCTGAATCAGCTGTCCTTCCCATATTAACTTATTTGCCATTTGTTGGTCATGCTTCCTGTCGATGATCATAAGAAATAAATTTCATATTAATCCGTATTGAAGAGCAATATAGTGTGAAACAAAAGCTAAAGGTTTTCACCTATTCAATACTGTTTGTTGTAACCTTAAAAAGTTATACATATATATAGCTTTTGTTTTACACCAACGAACGGTGTTCAGTGTGACCACCATTAACCTGAATGCATACTTTGCAGTGATGTACTAACTTTATCCAAGCATTTAAAACAAATTACATACATACATACATACATACATACATACATTATCATTATAGACTGTTATGCCTTTCAGCGTTCGGTCTGCAAGCCTCTGTGAATTTACTAAACGTCGCCACAATCCTCGATTTGCAACTTGTGTTGTGGCCTCATTTAGTTCTATACCTCTAATCTTTAAATAGTTAGAAACCGAGTCTAACCATCGTCGTCTTGGTCTCCCTCTACTTCTCTTACCCTCCTTAGCAGAGTCCATTATTCTCCTAGGTAACCTATCCTCCTCCATTCGCCTCACATGACCCCACCACCAAAGCCGGTTTATGCGTACAGCTTCATCCATCGAGTTCATTCCTAAATTAGCCTTTATCTCCTCATTCTGAGTACCCTCCTGCCAATGTTCCCACCTGTTTGTACCAGCAATCATTCTTGCTACTTTCATGTCTGTTACTTCTAACTTATGAATAAGATATCCTGAGTCCACCCAGCTTTCACTCCCGTAAAGCAAAGTTGGTCTGAAAACAGACCGATGTAAAGATAGTTTCGTCTGGGAGCTCACTTCCTTCTTACAGAATACTGCTGATCTCAACTGCGAGCTCACTGCATTAGCTTTACTACACCTTGATTCAATCTCACTTACTGTATTACCAACCTGGGAGAACACACAACCTAAATACTTGAAATTATCGACCTGTTCTTGCTTTGTATCACCAATCTGACATTCAGTTCTCGTGAATTTCTTACCTACTGTCATCAATTTAGTCTTCGAGGGGCTAATTTTCATACCATACTCATTGCACCTATTTTCAAGTTCCAAGGTATTAGACTGCAGGCTTTCGGCACAGTCTGCCATTAAGACCAAGTAGTCAGCATAAGCCAAACTGCTTACTACATTTCCACCTAACAGAATCCCTCCCTGCCACTTTATACCTTTCAGCAGATGATCCATGTAAACTATGAACAGCAAAGGTGAAAGATTACAGCCTTGTCTAACCCCTGTAAGTACCCTGAACCAAGAACTCATTCTGCCATCAATTCTCACTGAAGCCCAATTGTCAATATAAATGCCTTTGAGTGATTTTAATAATCTGCCTTTAATTCCATAGTCCCCCAGTATAGTGAACATCTTTTTCCTCGGTACCCTGTCATATGCTTTCTCTAGATCTACGAAACATAAACACAACTGCCTATTCCTCTTGTAGCATTTTTCAGTTACTTGGCGCATACTGAAAATCTGATCCTGGCAGCCTCTCTGCGGTCTGAAACCACACTGGTTTTCATCCAACTTCCTCTCAACGACTGATCGCACCCTCCCTTCCAAGATGCCAGTGAATACTTTGCCTGGTACACTAATCAATGAGATACCTCGATAGTTGTTGCAATCCTTCTTGTTCCCTTGCTTATAGATAGGTGCAATTACTGCTTTTCTCCAATCCGAAGGTACCTTACCAACACTTCACGCTAATTTTACTACTCAATAAAAGCAATTTCATCCCTGCCTTCCCACTATACATCACCATTTCAGGTCTAATTTCATCTATTCCTGCTGCCTTATGAAAATGGAGTCTATTTACCATCCTTTCCACTTCTTCAAGTATAATTTCACCAACATCATTTTCCTCCTCCCCATGAGCTTGGCTGTTTGCAACACCACCAGGATGATTTCCTTTTACTTTGAGATGATGTTCAAAATATTCCCTCCACCTCTCCAGTGATTCCCTGGGATCTATTATGAGTTCACTTGAATTACTGAAAACACTGTTCATTTCCTTTTCCCCTCCCTTCCTAAGGTTCTATATTACTGTCCAGAAAGGTTTCCCTGCTGCTTGAGCTAGCCTTTCCAGGTGATTACCAAAATCTTCACATGACTTCTTTTTGGATTCAACAACTGTTTGTTTCGCTCTGTTTCTTTCATCTACGTACAAATCCTTGTCTGCCTCGGCCCTTGTTTGGAGCCATTTCTGATAAGCCTTCTTTTTACGTTTACAGGCTGCTCTCACTTCATCATTCCACCAAGATGTTCGCCTTTTCCCATTCTTACACACAGTTGTTCCTAGGCATTCCCTTGCTGTTTCTACTACAGCATCCCTGTATGCCACCCATTCACTTTCTATATCCTGAACCTGCTTACTGTCTACTGTTCGAAACTTCTCACTAATCATATTCATGTACTTCTGTCTAATTTCCTCATCCTGGAGATTTTCTACCCTTATTCGTTTGCAGACAGATGTCACTTTCTCTGCACTAGGCCTACAAATACTTAGTTCACTGCAGATCAGATGGTGGTCTGTATCATCGAGAAATCTGCGAATAACTCGTACATTCCTGACAGTTTTCCTGAATTTAAAGTCTGTTAAGATATAGTCTATTATGGATCTGGTGCCCCTAGCCTCCCATGTGTAGCGGTGAATAGCCTTATGCTTGAAGAATATATTCATAACAGCTAAACCCATACTAGCACAGAATTCCAGCAAACGCTTCCCATTCCCATTAGCTTCCATATCTTCCCCAAATTTACCAATCACCTTTTCGTATCCTTCAGTTCTATTCCCAACTCTCGCATTGAAATCGCCCGTTAGCACTATTCTATACTTGCTCTTGACCCTGACCATGATGTCACTCAGTGCTTCAATGTATGATGTAACAAAGGTTTTTCAGTCTGTCAAACACACAGCAAATATAATGTAAATTAAAACACTGTAAACATACCTGTAAAAAACACACTAACATACAAAGAAATGACATGTTTCGTTCTACAAGATCATCTTCAGATTCTATCAAATCACTTTTAAAAACAATCTTATATATAGAATCTGAAGATTTTCTTGTAGAACGAAACATGTCATTCTTTGTATGAGTGTGTGTTTTTTACAGGTATGTTTATAGTGTTTTAATTTACATTATATTTGCTCTGTGTCTGACAGACTGAAAAACCTTTGTTACATTTAACTAAGTCAACACTGAAAAACATGGCTTCATTCTTAACACACACACACACACAAAAAAAAAAAAAAAAAAAAAAAAAAACTCAATGCTTCATAAAACTTCAATCAATCAATCAATACTGATCTGCATTTAGGGCAGTCGCCCAGGTGGCAGATTCCCTATCTGTTGCTTTCCTAGCCTTTTCCTAAATGATTTCAAAGAAATTGGAAATTTATTGAACGTTTCCGTTGGTAAGTTATTCCAATCCCAACTCCCCTTTCTATAAATGAATACTTGCCCCAGTTTGTCCTCTTGAATTCCAGCTTAATCTTCATATTGTGATCTTTCCTACTTTTATAAACGCCATTCAAACTTATTCGTCTACTAATGTCATTCCACGCCATCTCTCCGCTGACAGCTCATAACATACCATTTAGTCGAACAGCTCTTCTTCTTTCTCTCAGTTCTTCCCAACCCAAACATTGCAACATTTTTGTAACGCTACTCTTTTGTCGGAAATCACCCAGAACGAATCGAGCTGCTTTTCTTTGGATTTTTTCCAGTTCTTGAATCAGGTAATCCTGGTGAGGGTCCCATACACTGGAACCATACTCTAGTTGGGGTCTTACCAGAGACTTATATGCCCTCTCCTTTACATCCTTACTACAACCCCTAAACACCCTCATAACCATGTGCAGAGATCTGTACCCTTTATTTACAATCCCATTTATGTGATTACCCCAATGAAGATCTTTCCTTATATTAACACGTAGATACTTACAATGATCCCCAAAAGGAACATTCACCCCATCAACGCAGTAATTAAAACTGAGAGGACTTTTCCTATTTGTGAAACTCACAACCTGACTTTTAACCCCGTTTATCAACATACCATTGCCTGCTGTCCATCTCACAACATTTTCGAGGTCACTTTGCAGTTGCTCACAATCTTGCAACTTATTTATCACTCTCTAGAGAATAACATCATCCGCAAAAAGCCTTACCTCCGATTCCACTCCTTTACTCATATCATTTATATATGTAAGAAAACATAAACGTCCGATAATACTGCCTTGAGGAATTCCCCTCTTAATTATTACAGGGTCAGATAAAACTTCACCTTCTCTAATTCTCTGAGATCTATTTTCTAGAAATATAGCAACCCATTCAGTCACTCTTTTGTCTAGTCCAATTGCACTCATTTTTGCCAGTAGTGTCCCATGATCCACCCTATCAAATGCTTTAGACAGGTCAATTGCAATACAGTCCATTTGACCTCCACAATCCAAGATATCTGCTATATCTTGCTGGAATCCTACAAGTTGAGCTTCAGTGGAATCACCTTTCCTAAAACCGAATTGCCTGCTATTGAACCAGTTATTAATTTCACAAACATGTCTAATATAATCAGAAAGAATGCCTTCCCAAAGCTTACATACAATGCATGTCAAACTTACTGGCCTGTAATTTTCAGCTTTATGTCTATCACCCTTTCCTTTCTACACAGGGGCTACTATAGCAACTCTCCATTCATCTGGTATAGCTCCTCCGACCAAACAATAATCAAATAAGTACTTCAGATATGGTACTATATCCCAACCCATTGTCTTTATTATATCCCCAGAAATCTGATCAATTCCAGCCGCTTTTCTAGTTTTCCACTTTAAAACATCCTCATCTGCACCCTCACATGGTGAATACACTGACACAATTCTTGTCCTAATTCCTCCAACTGACAAATCTACCCACATCATTTGCTCATTTACGTGCCTAACATAAACTATGTTGCGTGCAGTGGTATTCCTGATAAAGAGCCCTATCCCAGACTCTGCCCTTCCCTTTCTAACACCCGTCAAGTACACTTTATAATCTCCTAGCTCTTCCTCGTTATCTCCCCTTACCCGAATATCACTTTCTCCTAGCACATTCAGATGCATCCTCTTTGCTGACTCAGCCAGTTCTACCTTCTTTCTTCCATAAGCCCCATTAATATTGATAGCTCCCCATCGAATTCCATTTCGTTCGCCAAGTTGTTTCCGAGGAGTCCCTCGCCTGTCAAATGGGAGTGGGACTCCATTACTCCCATAGGTCGGAGGCTTGCTTAAGGGCACGTGTCTGTGAAGACCATAGTAAAATAGTGCAAAATCACTATATTTGCCATCATAATTTGACCAGGTACACTTGTTCTAGGTGGACAAATATTATTATGTGCAATGAATGAACATTGTAGATTGTTGTTATATCATTAATTGTTAGTTATAGTTCATTGTTAATATTTTATGAGAGTTTATTTCTTGTGATGTTTTCTAAGACTGCAAAGTCACTCCAAGCCGTCGGAAGGGTACACTCGGAAACTACTTGTGTGATATGAATGATATTTTTAGAGATGCTACCCACAGCATGTAGCTACAAAGTAGACTACAATCATGATATGTGGTAAAATGGTTCTTTTGTGGGAAAAGTTCAAAATTTTTAATTAAAATTTTCATAAATTTTGTTGAATATTTTATGGTCTATTTTTCATAAATAAAGAGCTACGTTCATGATTGTAGTTTACTTTTCGGACAATAGCCCACTAAAACTGTGTGCCGAATTTCAGTGGTCTAACATTAACAGTTACTGAGATAGTAAAATAAATATTCTTAAAAAATACAATTTTTCAGGAGAGCCAATCAAAGTAAAAATTTAAGTTTGTGACCAACCCTTATAGTTTCGATGCATTCCAGCTCCATATTCCTCATGATTTAGGATGCCCTCATCATCCTGCTGTGTTTTCCTATTCATCCTCTTTGTTCTGGCTTCTTTAGAGCTTTCGAATACAGCCCCCTCAGCGTCAGTTACCCTACGGCAATCAATTTCAGCTAATGCCGAGGCCATATTTTCCCCTGGAGACATTCCTAAAGACTCCAGTACCTTACATCTGGATGCAGCACCTGCATTGAAGTAGATAACTGCATCCAATACACCCATTTTAGGGTAGGAAGACATACAAATACGCTTTTTGGCACATACTCTCAAATGCAATGATGAAAACTCTAATTAGGGCTCTGTGTTCGTCCATGTACACATTTTTCCAAGAGATTTTTTGCACCAAGATCTATATAAATAGGTTTTATGGCTTCAATAACAACATAAGTTAATGAATGTTTATGACTAATCTTTTACCCTCTCTCTTTGCTATCTGGTACCCACACCAAAAGTCTGGACCTGGAGGACATAACACGTGTTGTGGGTGGTCATCAGTTGATGCTTTGTGAATTAAACTAGCCCATACAGATTTTCTCATAGCTTCCAAATTACCCTGTTTTCTCCTTATAGCTAAGCCATAGTACAGTTTCACTAAGCCCTGAAGGAGGTTTTCTATGGTTTCCCATTTTCACTCCAGGCAAATGCTGGATGTTTACAAATAGAGAATGTCATGCACGCTACTATACAATACAATACTAGCTTCTGTTTACAACCTAGCACGTTGCGGCTGGCAGGTCTAAGAGCAATCAACTCTTACGCAGGGCAGCTTTCAATAAAATACTACTTACCGCTTTCCAATATCTTTACTGGTGGAAAAGTTATGACACTTTCAAATTTTTGACATTTAAAGAGGCTTGGGTACTTAGCGCAGACATTCTTTAAAACAACATTTAGGACAAAATATGCTTGCTAACATATGTAAACTATATATATTCTGAAAGAGAGGACTCCAAAGAATAATAATACATGAAAATCAAAAATTCAATTTTTTGAAAATAATTCACGTACACGTGCCCTTAAAATGTTCTGAGCTCGGTAAATTCATGAAGCAGGATGCTACCCTACTTGCACATAGTCCAAGTGAGGATCTCTCCTCTAACGGGTTATGGACCACCGGTGAATTGTATAGTCCTAGTCACCTGCGAACAAGGAGGGCCATGACTCGGAATATGTCCGAGATGCCCACTCCCATTCCATAGCAACTGGTATCCCGACTCTCAGGACCACTTACTAGGCCATGGTTCACGAACTAGGACGTGACTACAGTAACCCACAAACATGAACCATAAATTACAAATTACCTTTTGTCATATTTTCTGACACGAAAATAAATGGGTGACCAAACTGCATCGCAAATGCACATACATACCAATAAAACAGTGACATCATGAAACAAGTAAAACATGTTGTAATGGTGATCATTCATCTACCTTGGGACATCAGCTGCCATCACGTTAATTCACCAGTAACTCTCCGATTTTTATTTAGCCATTTCTGCACGTTTGGCTTTACAGGTTATTTTATTTATATTTTACTTCACCTGAAAATAATGGCACACAAAAAAAAAGAAATACCCTTCACTCGATATTTTCGCGGATCGAACACGACTGTTGGGATACCGTCCGCACACGCAATACTTTAGAACAATATATTATTTATACAAAAACTTCACCTATAAGACTGCAGCATAAGAATGACCATCTGTTTATTAAATGCAAGTTACTTTAAAAAAAAAACTCTCTCACTTGGAGATACTCCAGCCACGTCGGCCAAAATCTATGTTCTGTGTTGGACTCGGTCTGATAATCGCCGATAAAATTATACAACAGTATGAGGTTTCTCCTCGAGCTCAATTGACACAGTGCAGGTCATTTCAAGATGACGCACCCATTTTTATAGTCTTTACCCCCTCTCTCGGGCATTTTCCTTTTGCCGCCAAGAATATTTACATATATTTTCCTATCTTGTGGAAACGTATTGAAGGCAGGTTTTCTGGTAACCCAATACTTGCTAAATTAGTAGTGACATTGTTTATGAACATGCAAGATTTTCTCGTAACAAATTGACTGGTTAAATGACGTCATATGATAGGCACTATATTTCGTTGACGTGACATAGTTTGAACAGACCAGCGCGTCTTTTGCCAATTTTCCCTCGGAAACTGTTTAGCAATCTAAAGTATTACTAAGGGCCAAATTGTCTCGCACACAATTACAGGACAATTATTATATTGGTTTCGCTGCTAATTCTTTAAAAAATATGTATATTTATTAAACCAACAGTTTGTTCTATCCATACACCATTGACACATGTGGGTGACATCATTTTTCTTAGTGTGAAAAAGAGAGCTACTACCCGCTTGCCTCGTGCCGTTTCTGTATGATTTAAAAAAATGTATCTGAAGCTCCTCATTGCGATTTATATGGGGCCTCATGTGGTAACTTTAGGACTCTGATGTCCGGCTCCATGGCTAAATGGTTAGCGTGCTGGCCTTTGGTCACAGGGGTCCCAGGTTCGATTCCCGGCAGGGTCGGGAATTTTAACCTTTTGGTTAATTTCGCTGGCACGGGGGCTGGGTGTATGTGTCGTCTTCATCATCATTTCATCCTCATCACGACGCGCAGGTCACCTACGGGTGTCAAATCAAAATACCTGCATCTGGCGAGCCGAACATGTCCTCAGACACTCCCGGCACTAAAAGCCATATGCCATTTCATTTTCAGGACTCTGATTTCTTATGACACAAAGGTTATGGGTTCAGTATCAACATTTATTTCAATTGCATAAAACGAAAAACTGGTGAGTGCATAAAGTATAATTATTATTTATTGTTCATAGTAATGTATACTTACTTACTTACTTGCTTACTTACTTAGTTGATCCTCTTCTACCTGAAAGTGTAGTGGTATTGCAGGGAGATTTCCACCTAGTTCTATCTCGAGCCCGACTCCCTGACACTGCACCAGTCTGCATCGCTTTCTTTCGAACTGCTTCTGATATTACCTTCTTAGATCACTCGTGGTCGTCCACGGGGTTGTACACCAAGTGATCTGACTTCCCGTACACTGCGTGGAAGTGTGCCATCCTACTTCTTGTGCTATATTATAGTGACTTTACAGTTTTGGTGAACTTACCTCTTCAGCTCTACTCTGCATATCTTTTCACGTTTAATCCTCCACTCCCTCCCGCTGATGTCATACATCACCAGCTCAGCTGTTTGTCACAATACACTTTCTAGAATGATCTTACTTACTTACTCCGGTGCTACAGCCCTGTGTGAGCCTTGGCCTCTTCTACGATAGTCCGCCATCTACTTCAATCCTGAGCGGCTGGTCTCCATGGGCAGATGTTCATTGCCCTGAAGTCAGCTTCAGCTTCCTCGCTCCATCTATTACGGGGCTTTCCTCATCGCCGTCTTCTATCTACTCGGGATTTAACTACTTATCTTGGCATTCGATCTTCCTCCATTCATTCCACATGGCCAAGCCATCGCAGTCTCTGTGCCTTAATAAATCTAACTATATCCTCCTGGTCTAATATGTTCTGTATTTCAGCATTCGTCCTTATCCTCCAACCATTCTGGTCTTGAATTGAGCCATATATTCGTCTAATCATCTTTCTTTCAAATATTCTTAATTTATTTGCGTCATCAACTAAAAGGTTCCAAGCTTCTGAGCCATATGTCACTACAGGTCTAATAAGGGTCTTATTTTGAATTTTGTAAGTTTAGACAATAGACGAGATTGAAATAATGTAAGATTAGCATAATAGCCCTTTTTCCAGCTATTATTCTACGATGTATCTCCTCACTTATTCTATTATTATTTGTCAACATGGTTCCCAAATACTCAAAACAGCATACATTCTCAAAATTATGGCCATTTATTGTCAGATTATCTTGACTTCTTCTGCTCTCTATAACAGTCACATGCATATACTTAGATTTACTGTCATTCACCTCCAATCCCATCCGTTTTCCTGCTTCCTCCATTTCAAGAAACATTTCCTTCAAATATCTATCATTCCTGGCCATTAACACTACATCATCTGCATATGCACAAATTTGTTTAGATTTATATACAATATTTCCAGTATCCATTATTTTTTCAAGGACTTGGTTAATTGCCAGATTAAACAAAGTAGCTGAGAGTGCATCACCTTGTCTGACTCCTGTATTAAGAGCAAACTCATTTCCAATTCTTCCATCCACCATCACCTTTGCCCTTACTTCTCCTAAAGTAATTCTGAACATCCTAATCAGTTTCTGTGGTATTACTGTTGTCTCCATATATTCATATAGCTTATCCTTGTATATACTGTCAAATAATGCTTGTCTAAAATCTACAAACAACATATGTAGATCTATATTATGCTCATAGCATTTTTCCATCGTTTGTTGACGTACCACGAATATTTGATCTACTGTGCTCCTATTTCGCCTGAAGCCACACTGTACTTCATCCAATCTTTCTTCAACATATGGAGTCAGATATTGTAATAGGATATTTGAAAATACTTTATAGATTATTTTCAGTAATGTGATTTCCCCTTTAATTAGTGCATTCGTATTTATTTCCCTTCTTATATATTGGGAAAATTATTCCTGTATTCTACTCATCAGGTATCCGTTCTTCCTCCCAAATATTAATAATCAGTTCATGTATCTCTCGTAGCATTTCTTTGCTACTATTTTTAATCAGTTCACTTGTTATTCCGTCTTCTCCTGCTGCTTTATGGTTATTTAATTTTGCGATAGCATTTTCTACATCTTTCAATGTGGGGGCATTTATCCATTGTTCTGGTCCACTCTGCTCCATATGCCTTTCACTTTCTTCCACATCTTCTCTTTCCTTGTTAAGGAGCTCTCGGAAGTATTCGGTCCATCTTTCACTTATTTCCTCTTCATTCTGTAATAGCTTACCTTCTTTATTCTTACAGCCATTCAATCTTTGCTTATACCCCTTCCTGAAATAATTAATTTCATTATGGAATTCCTTTGTCCTCTTCTATAACCTTTGTGTCTCTATACTCTCTAGTTTCTTCTTAATCATCTCTCTTTTCTTCTTCTTACAGATGTTATTAGCTTCACATCTGCATTTTTCATAATTTTCCCTATTTGACCTTGTATCTCTCGGTAACATTTTTGCTCTTGCTGCATTCTTCTTTCCAATCACTTCCTCACACTCCATATCGAACAAAATATTTCTTTTCTTTTTAGCTATACCCAGTGTTTCTTGTGCCACATTTTGTATGCACTTTTGAACTTTTGCCCACCTTTCCTCTATTCCAGATACTTGTCCAATCGTCTGTAAAGTATTATTCATTTTTGACTGGAATTCTTGTTTTCCTTCTGGTTGTTGTAGTTTTTCCAAATTCCATTTCCTTCTTTCCATAGGTTGTCTCCTCTGTCCTGTTGCCAATTTTTGTCTCACTATTGCTTTTACTAGATCAGAATCACAGTTTGGCCCTCTGCATGTCCTTACGTCAATAATGGATGCTGCATGCCTCGTCACTAGTACATGATCTATTTGATTTACCACAGTGCTTCCTGGCATCTTCCACGTTCCTTTATGTATTCTTTTATGATCAAAGCAGGTGCTTTTAATTATAAGACCACTCGTAGTTGCAAACTGTCCCAAGTAAAAACCATTCTCATTTGATTCTTCATGTAGTGTATATTTCCCGGCTATTGGTCTCATACACTCTCCCTTTTCCACTTTGGCATTAAAATCTCCTAAAATAATAATCATGTCATATCTTGGTCCCTCTTCAACGGTTTGTATTAACTCATCATAAATTTGTTCCTTCCTTTCCTCATCCGCACCTTCAATTGCTGCATGTGCTGATATAACAGTTATGTTCCTAAACTTCTCCTTAATCCGAAGCTTACTGGGCAAGTTGGCCGTGCGCGTAGAGGCGCGCGGCTGTGAGCTTGCATCCGGGAGATAGTAGGTTCGAATCCCACTATCGGCAGCCCTGAAGATGGTTTTCCGTGGTTTCCCATTTTCACACCAGGCAAATGCTGGGGCTGTACCTTAATTAAGGCCACGGCCGCTTCCTTCCAACTCCTAGGCCTTTCCTATCCCATCGTCGCCATAAGACCTATCTGTGTCGGTGCGACGTAAAGCCCCTAGCAAAAAAAAAAAAAAAAAAAATCCGAAGCTTACATATTCTACACTCTTCTTCAATTTCTCATGTACTATAAATCCTGTACAGAACTGTCCTGTTCTTTCTTCTGGCCCACTGTAATAGAGGTTATAATCTTTCTTTTCAATACATCCTTGCCCTTTCCATCTTATTTCCTGAATCGCTACTAAGTCGTATCCAAATCTTTTCGTTTCATTTACAATTTCTTGCAGTTTTTCCGGTTTCAACATTGTTCTTACATTCCATGTTGCCATGTTTATATCCGCTTCCCTTACTCGTGTCCTTTGCCTAAGCTTTTGTCGTCTTCGATTTCTGTCCGGTTTTCTCGTAGAAGTCTTCGGAACATTGCTTTTTTTACAAGGTGAGGCCGTTAACCCCACGCTCAACCCTATCCACTGGCTGGGGACATTGATTTTGGAGCATCCTACTCCTAGACAGGTTGTCTTCACCACGGCTAAGGAGTCCCATCTACCCAGTCTTACGTCCTCAACTAATTAACCCCAGTGAGGATGGGTTGCCTCATCCGCCTTTTCATTTATCTTTGCATCCATTCATCTGTTCTCACTGATTGTAGCTCTCAGCTACTTGAAGTTCTGTACTAGTTCTGTCTGTTTGCCATTCAGGGTGATGGTATGTTCAACGAGCTTCCTTGCTATTACCATTGACTTTGTCTTTTCTATGCTAATTACCATCCTTCTCTTCATTTCCTGGTTCTAAATATTTAGATGGTGCTAGAGGTTTTGTTGTGACTTCGCGATTATGGCAACATCATCAGTAAGTGCAATGTCTGAAAACATGACTGGTGTCATTAAGTATCCCAGCTTAAAGAAGTAAGTGTGCATTTTACAGTCGTTGATGATCATGCATAATAATAATGATGAACAAGTAGGGAGGCAAAATGTCCGATTAAGAACTAGTGTTAGGATCTTAATTTAAACTGTATCAATACGGATCTATATGATGAAGTTCGTAAATTATAAAAATGTCCGATGTCTTTAGGGCACCTTGTTTCTAGTTCTCACATGGTTACTGCAGTTCTTGTAGAAACTCCAGATGACTTAAATTAAGTTCTAGCTGACTTACCTCTTTAACCAGTACCTTCCATATCTCAGACCATGGAATCTCTTAGAGAGCTTTTTCCAGATCAATGTAGCAAACATGCGCCTCAGAATCCTGATCAGTAGTCTTCTCAGTTAACTGCTTCAGTGAAGAATTTAGATACTGGTTACTTCTTCCCTGTCAGAAACAACATTGTTCTTCCAGCTGTCCGTCGACTTCTCTTGAGTCTGATCTTGATGATTCGTGAATAGATTTTCAATGGTACACTTAATAGGGATGAAATAAATGTGAACTAAGCTTTCCGACATCTTGTATTATTAATAATGTACATATTTTATACAGCTGCCAACCTACGAGACAAAGTATACTATAGTGATTAAATTTACCTAACATACCGCCCCACCAAAAGGCATTGGCCTTTTGCAGATAAATAATAAAATGAAACATATGCACACAAAAATGCACTAGTCAAAAATAGGGCAAACACGATTTTTATAACAATACGTTGATAATGTTCAAACGTTTTGTAGTTTGATGATCAGTCCCAGCTCGTTTCTGGAAATATACACAACTTGTTGATAGGACGTATCAACAGCTTTATCTTGTTTCAGGCAGAGTATTTCTCTTTGATAAGAGACCGATTGTACGATTTTGATACAGACCCTAAAGGCCTTATTTACCTCTTGTGGTTTCAGTGGTGATGTATCACGCTCACTGCGAGTTTTCTTGCAGTTGGAAGAGAATCTGAGACACTGACCAACTGTTCTGAGTAGTCTGTTTAAGGATGAAATCTATTCAGGAATGTATCATCGTGTTTTATGACAATAAGTGATGTTATAATTCTTTGGTCAGGGATCTTCGAGGTGTCGCATCCTGATTGTGATGGCCATAATGCAGGGTCTAGACGCAGCAAGCTGGAGCCTTCCCACCATAGTGCACTGCCTTGAAGAAGCAGTGGCTGTACTCCTCGTGATGCAAGATCTGCAGGATTGTCCAGTGATCCAACATGACGCCAATGGGAGGCTGGTACAGTGTCTTGAATTTCTGCCACCCTGTTTGCTACGAATGTTTTCCATTTTGTAGGACATGCGTATAACCAAGCTAATACGATTGCTGAATCAGTCCAAAGTAGTACACCATCAGGGGTAGTGCGTAGAGTTTCAAGCGTTTCCTTGATGAGGCGAGCCAAAATTAAGGCACCACATAATTCGAGACGGGGGATTGAAATCTGTTTTAGAGGTGTAACACTTGATTTTGCACAAAGAAGTCTCGTGAAAACCTCGGCTTTGTGGTTGACAGAACTTATGTATACGGTAGCTCCATAAGCAGTCTTTGAAGCATCGCAGAAGC
This sequence comes from Anabrus simplex, assembly GCF_040414725.1. NCBI lineage: Eukaryota > Metazoa > Arthropoda > Insecta > Orthoptera > Tettigoniidae > Anabrus > Anabrus simplex. The sequence goes on from NC_090266.1 coordinate 312,730,521, forward strand.
CATGTATCTCTACATTCTTCCCTATTCCTTCACTGAAGGCCAGTCTCGGAATTTTGAAATTATTAAGTAGTGATATTTGTTGACATAGGTCAGTCCAGGTATCGAGCAAATTCCCGAGCATTTGATCATACCATCCTGAACCTTCTTGCCACAGGCGTTGCATGAAGACTTTGAAGAGAACAACTACGGGAGTTATCAGCCATAGTGGGTCAAATGTTAATGATATTATGGGCAGCACCATACGTTTTGAGCACTTGGATTCCCTTGAGATCGATTGATGTGGCTTCAGGCTACAGTTGATTTGAAATTGGTCCGTTGAAGGGTGCCAAGTTAAACCCAACATTTTTACTACGCTGCTCTCACCGTCAGTCAATGAATGTTTATATTCTTGTAAGTTCTCTGGGATTGATTCAAGGAGTTCTGGGCTATTTGTGCACCACTTTCTCAGCGGAAATCCTCTAAGCTGAAGAAGGTCTTGAAGTTCGATTCGCAACCTTAGAGCTTCATCCAAAGTATCTGTTCCTGAGATGCAATCATCCACATAAAAATCATGGCGAAGGACTGAAGCCGCTCGAGGGAATCTGGTTGCTTCATCCGTAGCCAGCTGTACCAGGCATCTTGCAGCTAAGTAAGCTGCTGATGATGTGCCATACGTGACGGTAGTGAGGGCGTAGGCTTTTAGTTCGTCCTGAGGGCTTTCTCGCCATAATACGCATTGCAGGGGTTGATGTTTTGGGTGCACTCTTACTTGTCGGTACATTTTCTCTGTGTCAGCTGTAAAGGCTATTCTATGCATGCAAAACCTCATGACCAATGAGCACAAGTTGTCTTGTACTGTTGGTCCTACCATTAAAATGTCATTTAGTGCCGCGCCATTGTCGGTTCTTGTAGAGGCATCAGAAACTACACTGGTCTTGGTAGTACTGCTCGAATGCTTGTGAACCGCGTGATTAGAAAGGTAATACTCTGTTTGTCTTAGTGTGGAATTTGGTTGAAGTTCGACCATGTGTCCAAGTGCTTCATATTCCCTCATATACTCGACATAATCTTGAAGTAGGTTGCTCTGCACTTGCGATTTTCCTTCCAGGAAATGAAAGCGTTGTCTTGCAATCTCCTTTGAGCTTCCTAGGTTAATTTCCTTTCTCATGGGTAGTTCTACTACATATCTTCCACTCTCATCCCTTAAGGTAGTATCGATGAATTTTTTATCACATTCTGCATGCTCTGGCAAACTAATTTCACGACTTATTTCCTCTATGGACCAGAATCGTTGTATTTGATTCTTAAGACCGAGGTCAGACCTAATGAAGAATGAATTAGATCTTTGCCCATTGTCTTTTCCTTCATTCATTTGCTGTGGATACTCCCCGCTTAGAATCCATCCTAGCTGAGTGTTCTGCAGTGTTGGGTATCCTGAGCAAAATTTCCCCCCCTCCTTCATGAGATGCAAAAAGAACTGAGCTCCGATTAGTAAGTGAATACCCTGAGGGAGGTGGAAATCTGGATGAGCGAGGATGATATCCTTTGGGATATTCCATTCCTTAAGGTCGATGTTTGATGCAGGGATATTGCCAGTTATCCTAGATAGTACTATACATTCCATATTGAAATGAAAGTCACTGATCGTCGAGTGCACTTCTACGTTTACTGATGAATCAGCTTTGGATGTCAGTTCACAGAATGCTTTCAGGGATATAACGGTCGTTCTTTTCTTAAGTTTAAGTTGTTCTACTGCCTGCTCGGATATGAAGTTGCTTTGGGAGCCGCTGTCAAATACGCCTCGCATGCGATAATATCTTCCGTTTGAGTCCTTGATTTTAACCATGACTGTGCTTAGAAGAACCTGAGTGTTTGGAGTACTTCTGAGAGATTGGTACGACGATTGAAGTGTGTCGTTACCCTGTGGGTTTTGTGCCATAGTGTTGTTTATGTTAGTTTTTTCCTCATTCCGATCGTTTTGGTGCAGCAACGTGTGGTGGTATTTCTTGCATACCTTACATGCGGTACTGGATCTGCATGCTTTCCAAGTGTGTGATGGACTAAGGCAGTTACTGCAGTGCTTGCTATCTTTGATCAATTTGAACCTTTCATCAGAACTCAATTTGAGGAAATCAGGGCATTTATACAGTCTGTGCTCGTCTGAGCATATGTAACATCTCTCTGCTGTCGAGATGTATGATTGTTGTTGTGTTATCAAGTGTGGCGCTGATTTTGGATAATTGTTAAGACTGACTGCAGGTGGTTGGGTAAAAGAACAGAATTGTAGTGTCTGACAGCGTCTCTCCAAGAAGCTAATGAGCTTCTCGAATTTAACTGCATCGGAAAGAGAATGCTCCTTTTCAAATTCTAACCTTAGTTTTTTGTCTAGTCGAGAGAGTAGGAGTTCATTAAGAAGTAAATCTAGGATACTTGGTTAGGCGTTTAGGGCATTAAGAGCATCTATACTGCCCTTGAATACATTGATCAGCTTGCGTATTTCACTCTCCGTTGAACCTATTTTATGTGTAGTTTCCGTAATTTGCCTAATGTATTCAGCTGCAATTAATTTGGGTGAATGATAACGATTGACCAGAATGTTGTAGGCTACTTGAAAGTTGGCGTCAGAAATGCTAATATTTCTTATGGTGTCCTTGGCTTCGCCTTTCAGAGAGGAGAGCAAATAGTAGAACTTCTCTATGTTTAATAGGTCATTATTGTTGACCACCAGGCCTTCAAACGTGTCTTTGAAATGCAGCCAGGTAATTAGAGACCCACTAAAAGTAGGGAGATTTATTTTTGGTAATTTGATATTTCTAGGCATATCATGTGATGACTGAGTGAGCACTTCAACATTACCTGACATGTTTTGTAGATTAATGGCCTTCCTTAATTTAGCCTCCAGCAAGTCGATTGTGTCTTCGAATTCTTCTCGGTAGATCGTGTTAGATTCCTCATTTTCTTCATCATACGACTCTAGTTGGCTTTGAATTTGCTTGAATTCTTCGTTGGTGGAGAGCAATCTGTTTAATTTAACCTGAATGAGGTTGATATCGGCAGAATTTATTTCCGACTCAACGAAGTGTTGAATGCGAGTTACACAAGCCTTCAAGGTTGTTCTCCTTTTGGTTAATGTTCGTTTGTTGGACTCTTCCATATTTATAGAATATAGTGGTGCTATAAAATGAGTAAGATTTGGATAATAATTATTCTGAGGAAACACGTAACTTTCTGGATGAACGGAAGAGTAAGTGGGAACTAATAACTAGATTTTATAAAGTTCGTGAATTTGTCAGTAGATGGTACTGGCCAGGGTAGTTGTAGCAGTGGACGGTTGTGGACCTTGCAAGAAGTTATGACTTTGGGCGAAAGGTAGCGCTAGTTGTACCATAACGTAGCTGTGAGTTCCTTGAAAAGTTGTGACTTTGGGCGAAGGGTTGTGCTAGGTTAACTTGGTCAAACATCTAATATTCGTTTGAATTCGATCAGAATCATGAAGTTTTATACTTAAGTGACTGTAATCCAATGGTTGCGTTAATTACTTTATATAGGACGGTGGATTGTAGGAGTTTGAGGCAAGTTCATCCGGGCTGCGAGGACCATGAAATAAATGGGGTGAACTAAGCTTTCCGACATCTTGTATTTTTAATAATGTACATATTTTATACAGCTGCCTACCTACAAGACAAAGTATACTATAGTGATTAAATTTACCTAACAAGGGAAATGCTTTGATGGTTGTGACTCTTTCGGTTATCACCCTTCTTAAAGATTGGGATGATCACTGAAATGGCGCAGTCTGCAGATATTTCCTTGTGCTTCCATGCGGGTTGAACTACGTGTAACAAGAGATATTTCCCAATGTTCCCCATGATCTTTACCATTTTTGGTGCAATTCAATCATGTACAGCAGCTCTTCCCAGTTTCATCTTTTTAATAGCTGTTCTCAGTTCTTGACAAGTAATACATTCTGCATCATTCGGTTGCTCTTCTTCATACGGGCCATCCTCTCCTTCAGCATCTTTTTCACAAAAGTCAGTAATTTCCTGAAATGCTCTCTCCATCTTTCCATTATCTGTTCCTCTTCAGAGGGCCGGTGACCTAGATGTTAGACCCCCTTAAACTACAATAATCATAATCCTGACTGACTGACTGACTGACTGACTGACTGACTGACTGACTGACTGACTGACTGACTGACTGACTGATTCAGCATCGTCGAGCCAAATCTACTGGACATAAGGAAATGAAATTTTGGGGATACATTCATATTACAATGTAAGTGCTCCCTAGGGGAGGATTTTTGGATATTCTGTCACTAAGAGGGTAAAAAGGGGGGTGAATTTTTAAAATGAGGATATCTATATCTCAAAAAATTAAAAGTTTACAGATGTAAAAATTGGTATTTTGAATCTCCTTTAAAAATAAACACACATTTTTTTGTTTTCGGGAAATCAAATTTGGGGGGGGGATGAAAGGGGAGGAAAGTGGTTGAACACCTTTTATGAGGAGACTTATATCTCAAAAACTGAAGATGTTACAGGCATGAAAATTGAAATTTGGAATCTCCTCTGAAAATAAAGAAAAACACCTTTTTTTTTTTAATAATCTGATGAATAGGGGGGTGAACAGGAGTGACAAAAGGGGTGAATTTTTAAAAAGATTATATGTGCAAATTATCTCAGGCACGTAATAACAGATTTGAAAACTGGTATTTGGAATTTCCTGTAAAATTTAAAAAAAAAATATTTGTTTTGAAAAATCCACTTAAGGGGAACTTAAATCGGGAGTTAATTTTTAAAATTAGTGTATCTACAGTATATCTTAAAAACTTAACATGTTGCAGACATGAAAATTGGTTTTTGGAATCTCCTTAAAAAAATCAGGAAACGCTTATTCTTTGGTTTTCGGGTAAAACCCTAACGGGGGGGTTGAGAAATTAGTTGAATTATTTGTATGAGAATGCGTTTATATAACAAAAAATCTAAGGATGTTACAAACATGAAAACTGATATTCAGAATCTCCTTTAAAAATAAAGAAACACGCATTTGGTGGGGGAATCAACTTGGAAGGGGGTGGGATGAAAACGGATATGAATTCCTTTTACGAGGATACATATATCTCAAAAACTGAAGATGTTACAGACATGAAAATTTGTATTTGGAATTTTCTTTCAAAGTAAAGATACACGTAATCTTTTGTCTTTGGAAAATCCACTTAAGGGGGGGGGGGGTGAATTAATTGAAAAATGTGTTGAATACTTTGCATGAAGATACTTATATCTCAAAAACTAAAGATGTTACAGACGTGAAATTAGTATTTGGAATCTCCTTTAAAAATAACGAAACACGCATTCGGGGGGGGGGGCGTGAAAAAGGAGCTCAGTTCCTTTTTATGAAGATACATATATCTCAAAACTGAAGATGTTACAGTCGTGATAGTTGACATTTGGAAGCTCCTTTATAAATAAAGAAACAAGATTTTTTTGTTTTCGGAAAATTCACTTAAGGGGGAGGGTAAAAGGAAGTGAAAAATTTTAATTTTTTATGGAGAAACTTATATCTCAAAAACTTAAGGTTACACATGTGAAAATTTGTGTTTGGAATCACCTTGAAAAGTAAAGAAACATGTGTTCTTTTGTCTTCGGAAAATCCACTTAAGGGAGGTGAATGAATTGGAAAATTAGTTGAATTCTTTGTGTGAGGATATTTATATCTCAAAAACTAAAAATGTTAAAGATGTGAAAATTGGTATTTGGATTCTAATTTTAAAATACAGGAACAGGCACATTTGGGGAGGGGTGAAGCAACTTAACGGGTTTGGAAGGGGGTTGAAAAAAGGAGTTGAATTACTTTTATGGGTATACTTATATCTCAAGAACTGAAGATGTTACAAATGGGAAAATTAGTGTTTAGAATCTCCTTTAAAAATGAAAAAACACACATTTGGGTGGTTTTTTGAAAATTGAAGTAAGTGGTGTGGAGTTGAAAATAAGTAAATGAGGAGTTGAAATATGTTTATGAGGTTACTTTATCTTAAAAACTGACATGAAAGTTGTTATTTGAATTTCCTTTCAAAATAAGGAAATACGTATTTTTGTTATTGGAAAGTCTACTTGAGGCGAGAGAGGGGTGGGGGTGAAGAAGAAGTTGAATTATTCTTATGAGTATACATTTATCTCCAAAACTGAAGGTGTTGCAGATGTACAGGCATGAAAACTGGTATTTGGAATCTCCTTTAAAAATAATGAAACGCATATTTTTTTTTTGTTTTCGGAAAATCCAGTTTAGGGCTGAAAAAAAATAGGAAAAGCGGGTGAATTTTTAAAATTAGTACTGGTATATCTACCCTGTACATTACTGTATGTGTCAAAAACTTAACATGTTAGAGACAAGAAACATGGTATTTGGAATGTCCTTTAAAAATAAAGGAACCTGTACCTTTTTGTTTTTGGAGAAGGCACTTAACAGGGGGTGGATAGAAGTGAAAAATAGTTCAATTATTTTTTATGAGGGTACTTATATCTTAAAAACTGAAGATGTTACCGATGTGAAAATTGGTATTTGGAATCTCCTTTAAAAATAAAGAAACATGTTTGTTTTCGGAAAATGCACTTAGATGGGGGAGAGGGTGGGGTAAGGACTGATCAAGGGGTTGAATTCTTTTTATGGGGATACTTATGTATATCTCAAAAACTGAAGATGTTACACATGTGGGAATAGGTATTTTGAATCTCCTTCAAATAAAGAAACGTGTGTTTATTTTTTCAATTTGAGAGAAGGCTGTTTCTCACGACTGTTTCTCACATGTACAGTTCTATGTGGCATGGTCGTCTTAGCTCCAAAAGGTAATACCACAAACATGGTTTACAAAGAATTTCTGGGGTAAATGAAACTCAATTTTTGGGTGAGTTTTTATACTTTAGGAATTTTTAGATAATGTCTTGGTACATTGCCAAGGAACGATTACTTTGATCAAATTACGAAATCCACGCGAGCGAAGCCGCGGATAATTGCTAGATTTTTGTATATCTTTGGATCAACGAGTCAATTTCAATCACCATCTGAATTAATCTATCGAGAAAACAAACATACTTTACGAGGTCAAACACCCCCTTGTTCTCAAGGCGTATCTGGGGAGAACAGCGCATCAGCATATTACTCCCCCACTCTCTCGCACCCCTTCTAAACCAGAGCTAATCCAAAACAAGTGACCGTCCCCTCTTAAATTCAGTAATAAGCTGCACACAGACACGGGCAAGCAGTGCACCTCCAGCTTTCCTAGCGGCAGGATAATGAAAGCGAGGAGTAAGGGAATAAGTACTATCAAACCACGTTCCAATAATTAAAGTCCAAATACGCACATTAGCTCTCATTTCTTCTTTGACCTCATACATCCACACTGTGCCATATAACCAAGGCCATACCGTCATTTAACCTTTTACTTTCACCAACAACATCAACAGTGACATTTTCAACATACTGCAGCTGTTACAAAACAACGAAGGATGTTCCCCAACTCCCTGGCAAATTGTCTTAACATCGGCACTTTCACAAGATCATCTGTTTTGATACAGGTTTTTTTGTGTTTTTCTTTTGTTTTTTATCATCAACGTTTCGACTACAAATATATGAACACTTTTAACATGTCTTTTTGTATCCACAGCATGAACATAAGAACTTCATAACATTCCTGAATTTCAAGTTTTGATATATTATCTTAAAACTCTGCTCAACATTGTACAAACGCACTCCAATTATTAGTGACTTGGATCCTAGGACGTTCTTTAAATTTTAACTTGTTTTTATGACATATAACCCATGTCAACCATTTTAAGTGTGTTTAAATTTAGGTTTCATGTTGATTGTGTCAATATCCTATTTATTTATTTATTTATTTATTTATTTATTTATTTATTTATTTATTTATTTATTTATTTATTTATTTATTTATTTATTTATTTATTTATTTATTTATTTATTTATTTATTTATTTATTTATTTATTTATTTATTTATTTATTTATTTATTTATTTATTTATTTATTTATTTATTTATTTATTTATTTATTTATTTATTTATTTATTTATTTATTTATTTATTTATTTATTTATTTATTTATTTATTTATTTATTTATTTATTTATTTATTTATTTATTTATTTATTTATTTATTTATTTATTTATTTATTTATTTATTTATTTATTTATTTATTTATTTATTTATTTATTTATTTATTTATTTATTTATTTATTTATTTATTTATTTATTTATTTATTTATTTATTTATTTATTTATTTATTTATTTATTTATTTATTTATTTATTTATTTATTTATTTATTTATTTATTTATTTATTTATTTATTTATTTATTTATTTATTTATTTATTTATTTATTTATTTATTTATTTATTTATTTATTTATTTATTTATTTATTTATTTATTTATTTATTTATTTATTTATTTATTTATTTATTTATTTATTTATTTATTTATTTATTTATTTATTTATTTATTTATTTATTTATTTATTTATTTATTTATTTATTTATTTATTTATTTATTTATTTATTTATTTATTTATTTATTTATTTATTTATTTATTTATTTATTTATTTATTTATTTATTTATTTATTTATTTATTTATTTATTTATTTATTTATTTATTTATTTATTTATTTATTTATTTATTTATTTATTTATTTATTTATTTATTTATTTATTTATTTATTTATTTATTTATTTATTTATTTATTTATTTATTTATTTATTTATTTATTTATTTATTTATTTATTTATTTATTTATTTATTTATTTATTTATTTATTTATTTATTTATTTATTTATTTATTTATTTATTTATTTATTTATTTATTTATTTATTTATTTATTTATTTATTTATTTATTTATTTATTTATTTATTTATTTATTTATTTATTTATTTTGAGGTGATGATGATTCCAAGGGAATCAAAACCGGTATTCATTTAATAAATGTTATATAACGTGTTGAATGGTGGAACATCCCTCAATTGATTCCTATTATAAGTCAAGGGTCAACACGGAAATGAAAGTTATAAATTATGACAGTACTACGATGCCGTTCTAACAGTGCCAAGTTCCAGAGCAGGAATGACCAGGCTGCAGACAGCCATGAGCACTCCTCTGCCATATTCCATTAAGTATGCACACTGCTCATTGCAGTCAGCGCCTCAGAGTAGGGATCGAATAGCTGGAATGTTATGATGAACCAATGTGTTGCATACCAGTGGTATCGGAAATTCATGAACCAGAAGAATGGCATGGTAAAGAAGAAAGTTATCTAACTCCCCAGCTACTCCCCGGCAGTATTCATGCAGGCCGTTTTACTTGGAACGCAGTAATAATCCCATCTATTGGAGACAAGTGGCACCAGAAGAGACAATTCACATCACAACAAAAAATTGGTCAGTGTACAGTACCGGTCAAAAGTTTAGGACCACATTATAAAATCATGAAGTTCCATCTACAACCTAAAATTTTGCTACTAGACCTCTGTATTGTTTTTTCCTGAGCTCTCGCATCTAATATGATATACGTTGCCTGATTTCAGTGATTTACGCCACGTAGTGTATAAGTTATACATTTTTAACTGTTGGAAGGTCACGTCAGAAAGTCAACATTTTTGGAAATATTATGTACTATATACTCTAATCGGCTTCAAGTATCACGAACAAGATTCTATAGGCTTAGCAATAATTGGAGGTCATTTAAGAATAAATAGAAAAATCCAAAATAAATGTGGCACCGACTTTTGTGCTTTTATTTTTTGTTTCAAATCAGCTCTAAAATGGTCAGTTTTTCCTTGTTCTTGTCATAGGTCTCAGTGTGAGCTATCGTCATCAGAAATGTTTTCTTGGTTGTCATCCACCAAGTGCAAATGGAACTATCAGGGCAGATAAGTTTCATGCCGATAGGTCGTCCTGAGACCTTGGGCCATACATGACAAAGGCAAAGAAAAATCAACCATTTTGGCCGTGGTTCGAAAAAAATTAAACACGCAAAAAAAAAAAAAAAAAAAAAAAAAAAGGTGCCGCATATTTTTGGAAGTTTTATATTTATACTAAAATGGCCCCCACCTATCTCTAAGTCTACAAAAAAAATTTGGCGGTGATACTTGCAACCAATTAGAGTGTACAGTACATTATATAACCAAAATTTTTGATCTTTAGTTGTGACCGTCCAAGAGTTAAAAATTCTTAACTTCCACATTATTTGGACTAACTCAATGAAATCAGGTGACATACATCCTATTAGATGTGAGAGCTCAGTAAGAAAATTACAGATACCTCGTGGCACAATTTTAGGTTCTAGATGACATTTCGTGATTTCTTTACGTGGTCCTAAACTTCTGACCGGTACTGTATTGTTATTGTTGATCAATTTTATAAGCTTTCGTTATTGTAGGCCTTGACATTCAGATTTTTTCTGACTCACTGATATTAGGGCATCTGATGAAAAGGGAGTCCTTTCTTTCTTGACCCGCTCTTGTCGTATTCTTCAATTGATTTTTCCTTTATGATTTTTTCTCATTTTTTATAATCATCTTGACAATTTTCCTTGCCAATATGGACTGATCGCTGCAGATGTGCCAATGACGTCTTTCATTTTAACTGTCTATGACAAAGAGAGTGGATTGCACAACATTGATTGAGTTGATTCCATTGCATATTCTTCATCATAGTATTAGACAACGGTATATATTCATCTACCAAAAATTAAAACTGTGGCTTGGGTAAATTCATGGCTGCTGAGAGTTTTGAAGTCGCTTCATGAGATGAGTGAATCAGTGGACATTTTTCACTCACCACCCTCTAAAATTAGACATGCCATAAGGACCTCAAGTATGTACAATCCTCTCTGCATAAATATGTAAATATGTGTGTATAAATGTCTCTAGATTTATTTAAACATGGTCATTATTTTAAGAGATTTGTTTTTATTTATTTATTTATGGTGTTGAAAATCTATCTATATATTGAACCATTTTAAGGTCCTTGGCTGGATACCTACCTTCCTTACCTATTAGCAAATCGGTATGAGATCTTTCTCTTGGGTCGTATACGGGTTCTTCATCACTTGCTTATGTAAGAGGCGGGTTTCAGTAATTTAAACTATCTACTAAATGAGAGGAATCGAGTCAAAGAAAATTTGTATTTATTTATTCAGATTATTTAAGATGAGGTCAAAAAGACACATGACATTATTGTCATCACAAAACAGTTAACCCATTCTTGTCCATAAAAACAACAGTAAACACGATGATGAGAGATACTGGGTTTGGCGACCTTAACTCAACTGTCTGAGAGGCATCCTTACTAGAAACCACTGTCTTAAGCGTGAAATAAAGTACGTCTGGAGATCCCTTAGATCAGCTTTCATGTGAGACTGCATGTAGCATCATAATGATTTGTGATGATCCAGCCCTTGTAGCACAAGCTCTGGACTCTTGGTATAATTAAGGCAGTCCAATTGGTGTGTGCCACACAGTGGTTGTATGGCATGGACCCTTAATTGAATCGATGTAACCTGCGACTATGTCATGGACCGACATCTAACTTGGTGATGTACGTTAAAGTCATTGTGGATGATGACCGCATGGAAAATGATGCTTTAATGGCAGATGGCTCTAATCTAAGTCACTGAGGTTGATGACCCCATGACCATCCAAATTTCTAAGCTGAAGGCTGAACACAATTAAGTTACAGTCGTTGATGACCAAGGTTTCCATATTAATAAATCCCCCAGCACGTCTGATGCTCAACAAATCAAAATCAAAATGATAACAATAACAAACGCTCGCAACACTTGTGGCAGTTAAGTCCCTTTTCCATCGGACATGTCCCCTTAATCGTTACGTTAATAAAATGAGATTTCCCAACAAATAAAACTAAGATTTCTAGTATACATTTTCAAGTTAATCACTTGGTTTTAAGCTAATTCTCAAAATACGATTTCACTGAATATAATAACTTAATAAATGAAGTAATCTCATAATCTTAATTAACAACAAATTTTATCTATCCCGGACGAATGGTTTCTTTGTAATCCCTAATAATTTAATTAAATGATTTTGTTTTATGTTCGTACTTTCTTCATTGCTGCTGAAAATTGAATACATTTTATAGTCACCAGTACTATTTATTTATTTCATGATGTCACTCAGCAACCTTATGTTATAATCCTAACATTAAATCCTACAATCTGCACAAATTAACACACAATGCAAAATAAATAAATTAAGAAACAGTGTTAGGTTTCGGTCCACCCAATCAATACACATCACTTTACAAGTGAACTAATTAATTCAAAACATATTAAAAATTTAATAGTTCACTTGTTGTATTGATTGGGTGGACCAAAACCTAACATTGTTTCTTAGTTCTAACTGTATCAATACGGATCTACACAATGAAGTTCGTAAATTGTACAAATAAACAAATCCCTGGCACATCGCTTTGTGACGTTCAAATAAAACTTTGTACACCCTCAAATGATATCGGACAACTTCACTGCCGATTCTCACAGTGTGACATCCCTGAAAATGGTTATTTCCAATAAATTATACCATTGTCTCATTTCCGTTGCTTCAAAAAATGAATTCAGTTCTCTACTAAAACGAATCTCTCTAAATAATGAAATCTAATTCCAAACATTTTACTACAAACGACAAATTTCACTTACAGTTAGTTTCTAATAGCGAGGTAAATAGACTACCCAACAGCTGGTCGGAGAAACGGGAACGCGAGATTTCAACAAATGTTATCAGTCTCACCTCGTAACTTTCCTTGATACAAATTTTACGTCCCTTAACACAACGGTGTGCCTTTATGCCAACTCTAACTGAATAACCACAGATTACGCTTACATGAATTTCATTTTTACACTGAACAGAATTTTATGATAAATTTATATCTTAAGTTTGACAAACCACAAATATAGAAAATAAACGTACAGAAATGGTACTCTTCTTCAGACATTATATTTGTTTCTCAACCATCAAATAACTACTCTACAACACTTCACACGCTAGTTTCGCGACTCCCAATTAACCAAGAAACATAAAAAGCAAATGACCTTTTGTTACATTTCTCTGACATTTTCACAAAACAAAAGGATGACCAAAATGAAAACATTTTATAATGGTGATAATTCACATACCCCTATTCGTACGCCGTCTCCCATCTTTACAGATTCACCAGCCTCTCAATCTTTTTATTTAGCCATCTCGACAAAACATATTTTTCCTTTTGTTTTGGGCCAGTGACCTAGATGTTAGGCCCTTTAAACAACAAGCATAGCAGCAAGCACCTTTTGTTTTAATTTTACCTCCATTCGCGTGATGAAAATAATGACATAAGCAGAAAAATACCCTTCACACGTTCTCTTCCTTGCATGGAACGAACACGTCTGCCGAACACCGAACTACACACGCAATATTTTAGAATACAGCAATTATATTTACAACTTCAATTGCAGGAATTGCATGATCGCAGCATTAGAATGACTGTCTGTTACCTGTCCGTGAAGAATGACGTGATGATTCCTCACTTGGAATACTGTCTATTACTTTTATCGGTAGAATACTTTGACTGACTGATTTTATGTTATGCAACTTTCAGCACTGGCCGACCTAAACCCTATAACACAACGGTTTAAATCGTAGTTCATAGAATGTTTACAATTCCGTACTTTTAAAACCCATCTCCACTTGGAGATGATGTTACAGCCACCTTCGGCCAAAACCTATCTTCCCTTGGGACTTAGTCTTTCAAACGCTGGTTTATAAATTTCTCTGCAATACATGGACTCACCTCGAATTCACTGGACACAATGCAAGATTGCAAATGGCGCACTGTTCCTTTATACCATTTACTCCCACTCTCATGCCATTTTCATTTACTGCCAAATTTTTAGACACTGTTTCTACTCCATAAAAATGTACTGAAGGCAGATCTCAATGTAACACACAGTTGTTTAGTAGCAGTGTTATTGATAAGCATTTCAGGGTTTCTTTTAACCCAATGAATTGGTCAATTACGTCATAAGATAGGCACTATATTTGGTCGATGTAACAGAGTTTGAATGAAAGGCACGTCTTTTGACAAATTTCCTTCTGGAGCTATTTAGCAGTCTAAAATTTGTATCATTAATTACAAAATTCGTTCACTTACAATTTCCTAACATTTACTACAGCAGTTTCGTCGCCAGTTCTTCTTAAAATGTACTTTTTATTGGAACAAATAGCCCAACATATCCATGCTCCTTTTACACGTGCAGGTGATGTAATTTCTTTAGCGTGAGAACGAGAACCACCACCTGTTTGTCCACATGTCGTCTCTGGTCAGAGATAAAAAATGTAGGTAGAGCTCCTGACTTGTAATTTATATGGGACCTCATGTAATGGCTTTAGAACTCTGGTTCCTTATGATACAAATGTCATGGGTTCAATATATAAAATAAGAGTTCTGTCTGTACATTGCTCATAATTTAAAAAGAACGGTATTCCTGTATCAGACGTATTCACAGTAACAAGGAATTGCGCTTTTTAATTTTCCGTCATCTGTGTAAGTACACGCATCACGAGAAAATGGCTTAAGAAAATTTAATGAAAACCGGTATGTAAAGTGGGGGAATGTGCCACTACAATCTAGGCTACAAATAATTTTATTAATGCTGAGTGAAATTGTAGTTTAGGAGAAGGCCTAAAATTTAATTCTCAAATATTTATGATATTATTGGTCTTATCGATAAATACATAACTAAAGTTCTACAGAATTAAATTTCCAATCATTTATGTCATACATTTTTACCGTACTAGCTATGATGACTTGTGATATTCACAAATCTGTATTTTTGTTGCCAAGTCCATATCAGCACCGAGCCACGAGAAAATGGGTAAACAGAATTTAATGAAAATCGGTATGTAGAGTCGGCGAATAAGAAACTACAGTCCAGGCTATAAATAATTTTAAGTTCCCTTGATTTCCAGATTGGTCTCAGCATTGCAAATGCTCCTTTAACCTTATTTATTCTGTTTCCTATATCCTCTTATAGTTCCTCCCTCAGAGGTGACTATACTTCCCAGGTAGCAAAACTACTTGACTTGTTCGATCTCTTGGTTTCCTATAAATAATAGTGCCTTGTTTCAGTTATTATAGCTCATCTCCTTGTTTTTCTTTCCATTTATCTTCAATCCCACCTCTGATGCTTCGGTTTTTAAATCATTCAGCTTTGCTTTCATATCCTTAAAACTGTTGGCTAGCAAACACAAGTCATCCGCAAAGTCCAGCCTGTCAGTCCCCATTGAATTCCTTTTCGGCGATTCATTGCCTTCTTCATCATAAGATACAGCACCATCAGAAATAGTATAGGTGACAGCAAACATCCTTTGCTTAACTCCTGTGTTTACTGGGACAGGCTCAGACAACATCCCCTGATGTAAAAGTTGGTATGTGTAGTTCTCATACATTTCTTGGGTTATCTTTATAATATTCTTTGGAATCCCAAACTCTTTCACGGCTTTCCACATCATCTTCCTCATTACATTATCAAATGCCTTTACAAAGTCTACAAATAGTAGATACAGTGACGACTGCAGCTCCGTAGATTGTTCTGTAATTATGCGCAGTGTGTTGATCTGGTCTGTACAGGGGTAACCTTCTCTAAATCCTGCTTGTACTTTCCTCAGCCTTGAGTTAACTCGCTTTTTGATCCTTTCTAAAATTATTCGTGAGAGTACTTTACTTGGTATCGAAAGGAGGGTAATCCCTTTCCAGTTATCGCATTCTAATAAATCTCCTTTCTTTGAAAGCTTAATCAACAATCCTTTCTTCCAATCTGTGGGGATCTTTTCTTCCCAAATCTTCTTGAAAAGTGGGAACAGAATCTCGACTGAAGTACCCACGTCCACTTTCAAGGCCTCCAGTGTGATATTGTCCATACCTGCTGCTTTGCCATTCTTTAGTTGTTTAATGGCTCTTTGGATCTCTGTTCTTGATGGCGGTTCTGTACTGATAGCAACATCTTCCTGCTCTTCTATGGTCATCACCTCTGTCTCTTCTTTCTCAATTGTTTCATGATTCAAGATCTCCAGATAGTGTTCTCTCCATCTTTCTAGCTGTTGTTTTTATGTGGACAATAATCTCCTATCTTTGGCTTTCACTGGCTTGTCAGATCTAGGAAACTTTCCTGTTAGTCTCTTGGTAATGTGGTAAAGGGTCTTACTATCATTGTTTTGTGCTGCCGTCTCAGCTTGTGTTGCAAGATTATCGATAAATGCTCGTTTGTCACATCGAAATCTCCTCTTCACTATTTTGTTAAGTTCATTAAAGTCAGTTCTAGCTTGTGCCTCCTCTTCTTGTGTTCTTGCGGTATTGAGTCTTTTCTTACATTCCTTCCTTTGATTCACGGCTTCCCATGTCTCAGAAGTAATCCATTCCTCTCTTCCTCTCTCCCTTTTGCCTAAGACCTTTTCACAGGTATTAATGTAGGTACTCTCTATGCTCTTCCAATTATGTTCAATATCCTGTCCTCCTTCCTCTCTTAGCTGTTGGAATCGGTTACTCAATTCTAGTGAAAAATATTGTTGCCCCTCCTTATCCTTCAGTTTATCCCAGTTATACTTTATCCTCCTCTTCTGATGAATGTGCCTAGTACTTGCAATCTTCAGTCGGAGCGTAGCTACTACTAAGTGATGGTCACTTCCAACATCTGCCCCCCTTTTGTTTCTCACATCCAAAAGGGACGTTCGCCATGTCTTGCTGATAGTGAAATTGTCAATCTGATTCTCCGTTCTATGGTCAGGGGAAACCCATGTCACTTTATGGCAATTCTTATGAGGGAAGATAGTGCCTCCTATCACCAACCTGTGGTTGCTACAAAATTAAATAAGTCTTTCACCATTCTCATTTCTATTACCTATACCATGTTTTCCCATTATATTTTCTACTCGTTGGTTATCATTGCCAACTTTCGCATTCAGGTCTCCCATCATGACCATTATATCCCTTTTCTTTGCCTTTAACAGGATTCGATGTAGCTGACCATAAAATTGCTCGTTTTCTTCTTCCTCTTCTCCTGCCTCTGTTGGTGCATAACACTGCACCACTGTAGTTGGTCTTACTCTTGATGCAAATCGAGCTACTAGAATCCTTTCTGAGACTGGGTACCATTCTATCAAACTCTTCCTTGTCTTTTGAGTGATCAGTAATCCAACACCCCCTCTATGTTCTCTTCCTGAGTACAGCAGCGTGTCCCCTTCCTGGGTCTTTATCTCGCCGAACCTAGTCCATCTCGTCTCACTCAAGCCTAGTATGTCCAACCTGTATCGCTTCATCTCCCTAGATCAGGGTCAGCCAACTACGTGTACGTGTGATGTCAGGTAACACGTCACACACTCTGCTCGGGCAGCGAAACGAAGTGCTTAATACTGTAACTGAGAAGTGAAGGCTAGAGGGGCAAGGGGAAACGCAACTTCATTCGTAGAGGGAGGCCCAAGGGCTGCAGGTAGTACAATGTGGTATGTGTAGTACATATTTCTCTCCACATAATTAATTGTAACGTAACTTTGTTATCAATTAACATAAAAGTTATAAAGCAATTTTATTCCTACATATACAAACTAAATTAGCTTTTTCCAGTGAATCTTCGGAACTGATACATACATACATACATTATCATTATAGACTGTTATGCCTTTCAGCGTTCAGTCTGCAAGCCTCTGAGAATTTACTAAACGTCACCACAATCCTCGATTTGCAACTAGTGTTGTGGCCTCATTTAGTTCTATACCTCTTATCTTCAAAATCGTTAGAAACCGAGTCTAACCATCGTCGTCTTGGTCTCCCTCTACTTCTCTTACCCTCCATAACAGAGTGCATTATTCTCCTAGGTAACCTATCCTCCTCCATTCGCCTCACATGACCCCACCACCGAAGCCGGTTTATGCGTACAGCTTCATCCATCGAGTTCATTCCTAAATTAGCCTTTACCTCCTCATTCTGGGTACCCTCCTGCCATTGTTCCCACCTATTTGTACCAACAATCATTCTTGCTACTTTCATGTCTGTTACTTCTAACTTATGAATAAGATATCCTGAGTCCACCCAGCTTTCGCTCCCATAAAGCAAAGTTGGTCTGAAAACAGACCGATGCTAACTCACTGCATTAGCTTTACTACACCTTGATTCAATCTCACTTACTATATTACCATCCTGGGAGAACACACAACCTAAATACTTGAAATTATCGACCTGTTCTAGCTTTGTATCACCAATCTGACATTCAATTCTGTTGAATTTCATACCTACTGACATCAATTTAGTCTTCGAGAGGCTAATTTTCATACCATACTCATTGCACCTATTTTCAAGTTCCAAGATATTAGACTGCAGGTTTTCGGCACAGTCTGCCATTAAGACCAAGTCGTCAGCATAAGCCAAACTGCTTACTTCATTTCCACCTAACTGAATCCCTCCCTGCCATTTTATACCTTTCAGCAGATGATCCATGTAAACTACGAACAGCAAAGGTGAAAGATTACAGCCTTGTCTAACCCCTGTAAGTACCCTGAACCAAGAACTCATTCTACCATCAATTCTCACTGAAGCCCAATTGTCAACATAAATGCTTTTGATTGATTTTAATAATCTACCTTTAATTCCATAGTCCCCCAGTATGGCGAACATCTTTTCCCTCGGTACCCTGTCATATGCTTTCTCTAGATCTACGAAACATAAACACAACTGCCTATTCCTCGTAGCATTTTTCAATTACCTGGCACATACTGAAAATCTGATCCCGACAGCCTCTCTGTGGTCTGAAACCACACTGGTTTTCATCCATCTTCCTCTCAACGACTGATCGCACCCTCCCTTCTAAGATCCCAGTGAATACTTTGCCTGGTATACTAATCAATGAGATACCTCGATAGTTGTTGCAATCCTTCCTGTTCCCTTGCTTATAGATAGGTGCAATTACTGCTTTTGTCCAATCTGAAGGTACCTTACAAACACTCCACGCTAATTTTACTACTCTATGAAGCCATTCCACCCCTGCCTTCCCACTATACTTCACCATTTCAGGTCTAATTTCATCTATTCCTGCTGCCTTATGACAATGGAGTTTATTTACTATCCTTTCCACTTCCTCAAGCATAATTTCACCAATATCATTTTCCTCCTCCCCATGAGCTTGGCTGTTTGCAACACCACCATGATGATTTCCTTTTACATTGAGAAGATGTTCAAAATATTCCCTCCACCTCTCCAGTGATTCCCTGGGATCTATTATGAGTTCACCTGAATTACTCAAAACACTGTTCATTTCCTTTTTCCCTCCCTTCCTAAGATTCTTTATTACTGTCCAGAAAGGTTTCCCTGCTGCTTGACCTAGCCTTTCCAGGTTATTACCAAAATCTTCCCATGACTTCTTTTTGGATTCAGCAAGTATTTCCTTCGCTCTGTTTCTTTCATCTACGTACAAATCCCTGTCTGCCTCGGCCCTTGTTTGGAGCCATTTCTGATAAGCCTTCTTTTCACGTTTACAGGCTGCTCTCACTTCATCATTCCACCAAGATGTTCGCCTTTTTCCATCTTTACACACAGTTGTTCCTAGGCATTCCCTTGCTGTTTCTATTACAGCATCCCTGTATGCCACCCATTCACTTTCTATATCCTGAACCTGCTTACTGTCTACTGTTCGAAACTTCTCACTAATCATATCCATGTACTTCTAATTTCCTCGTCCTGGAGATTTTCTACGCTTATTCGTTTGCAGGCAGATTTCACTTTCTCTACCCTAGGGCTAGAGATACTTAGTTCACTACAGATCAGATAGTGGTCTGTATCATCGAAAAATCCGCGAAAAACTCGTACATTCCTAACTGATTTCCTGAATTCAAAATCTGTTAAAATATTGTCTATTATGGATCTGGTACCCCTAGCCTCCCGTGTGTAGTGGTGAATAGCCTTATGCTTGAAGAATGTATTCGTAACAGCTAAACCCATATTAGCACGGAAGTCCAGCAAACGCTTCCCATTCCCATTAGCTTCCATATCTTCCCCACATTTACCAATCACCCTTTCGTATCCTTCAGTTCTATTCCCAACTCTCGCATTGAAATCGCCCATTAGCACTATTCTATCCTTGCTGTTGACCCTGACCACGATGTCACTCAATGCTTCATAAAACTTGTCAACTTCATCCCCATCTGCACCCTTACATGGTGAATACACGGACACAATTCTTGTCCTAATTCCTCCCACTGACAAATCTACCCACATCATTCGCTCATTTACGTGCCTAACAGAAACAATGTTGCGTGCAATGGTATTCCTGATAAAGAGCCCTACCCCAGACTCTGCCCTTCCCTTTCTAACACCCGTCAAGTACACTTTATAATCTCCTATCTCTTCCTCATTATCTCCCCTTACCCGAATATCACTTACTCCTAGCACATCCAGGTGCATCCTCTTTGCTGACTCAGCCAGTTCTACCTTCTTTCTTCCATAAGCCCCATTAATATTGATAGCTCGCCATCGAATTCCATTTCGTTCGCCAAGTGTTTTCCAAGGAGTCCCTCGCCTGTCAAATGGCAGTGGGACTCCATTACTCCCATAGGTCCGAGGCTTGCTTAAAGTGTTCTGAGCTCGCTAAATTCATGAAGCAGGATGCTGCCCTACTTGCACATAGTCCAAGTGAGGATCTCTCCTCTAACGGGTTATGGACCACCGGTGAATTGTATAGTCCTAGCCGCCTGAGCACAAGGAGGGCCACAACTCAGAATATGTCCAAGATGCCCACTCCCATTCCATAGCAACTGGGATCCCGACTCTCAGGACCACTTACTAGGCCACTCAGCCGTTGCCCATGGTTCACGAACTAGGACGTGACTACAGTAACCCACAAACATGAACCAAACGGAACTGATATTGAACACAAAATTGCTGTGTTTTACAATATCACCCACTGTAAAAATAGTGCTAATAGTAACAAACAGCACAGTTTTGCAACGCAAATAGTACAGAGAGTAATCTGTAAACTCAAAACATACGTTTTATCTCATGATATCGATACCCAGTTGTCACTCGTGGGTTTCTTTGATCTTTGTAGTCTTGTTTCATTTACTAGTTTTGCAATATTTGGAGTTAATGTTTGAGGAAACACTAAGTTTAAGAGCACACTTCAAATCATGATCTGACAATGGGCTTCAATGTTTTGGTTTTGTTGATTTAAAATAGAAAAGATTCGTTCACAGGCATACGTGGAACCGAAAATACTCAACATTCTCGCTGCAAATGTATGGAATCGGGGAAACCTTTTTTTAATATTATGAGCCCAACTACTCCAGAATTGAATGAATGAATACTAATCTGCATTTAGGGCAGTCGCCCAGGTGGCAGATTCCCTATCTGTTGCTTTCCTAGCCTTTTCCTAAATGATTTCAAAGAAATTGGAAATTTATTGAACGTCTCCCTTTGTAAGTTATTCCAATCCCTAACTCCCCTTCCTATAAATGAATATTTGCCTCAGTTTGTCCTCTTGAATTCCAACTTTATCTTCATATTGTGATCTTTCCTACTTTTATAAACGCCACTCAAACTTATTCGTCTACTAATGTCATTCCACGCCATCTCTCCGCTGACAGCTGGGAACATACCACTTATGATACAATTCCTTTAGTTTTGCCAATTGCCACCTTTTCAATACAATTGTACAATGCGGTATGTGTAGTACATATTTCTCTCCACATAATTTATTGTAACGTAACTTTGTTATGAATTAACATTGTATCAATATTGAAGGCCTTAGGAGTAAGTTACAGAATGAAGCTTTTAAAGAGTTATTACATAGCTTACATATTCTCGCATGTGTGGAAACCTGGATTCCACCGAAAACTATTATAGAAATAGGAGAGTTTACAGTCTATTATAAGTCAAAAGAGAGACGAACCGAAAGGCGCAGATACCCGGGTGGGATAATGGTGATGGTTAGGGAAGATTTGCAAGCTAGAATAATTCAGATAGAATCAGAAATGGAGGAAATGATGTGGGTCAGAATAAAGATGTATGATGAAAATGAGTCAGGCTTATGTATTGGTTTTGTCTACAGCCCTCCTGAAACCTCGCCATTTGCAAAAAGGGTTTTCTTTGATGAGTTGGCATTAGAAATCAATAGAGTACAAAATATTTTTGAGGATACAGGCATTCTAATAATAGGGGATTTCAATGCGAGGGTTGCAGACCAGAAGCCGGTATACGACAAGGAGACAGAACCTGTTTATGTAAAAAAGAGAGTGAGCCAGGATAAGGGTTGTAATAAAAACGGAGAAAAGTTGCTAGAGCTATGTGGTACGATAGAACTATATATTTTGAATGGATGGTGGCATGGCGACGAATTAGGGAACCTGACATACATTATGGAAACAGGGGGTAGTAGCATAGACTTGGCGTTATGCTCCAGGAATGCGTTGCCTGTGATTAAAAGTATGGAGGTTAAGGATTGGGGTGAGTCTCATCATCTCCCAATTATTGTCAGAATAAAAGTTAGAGAGGGTAAGACACCAACAAGCAATATGATAGAATACAAAGAAAAGATAGTCACTAAATATAGGTGGAGAGAGGAGCTAAAAAACGAGTTTATGAATTATTATGATGGAGAAATAGGACAGATAGTGAAAGCTGGAATAGATTCAATGATCGAGAGTAACCAAACGAGTACAGCAGTTAAAATAATTGAAAATTCTGTAAAGATGGCAGCGGAGAAGATGAGGATAAAGGAGGGGCAGAATATAATAGGAAGAGGCTGGTACAATGACGAATGCAGGCATAAAAAGTATGAAGTGATGAAAGCACTGAAAGAGTTTCGGAAGCATGGGGGAGAAAACCATAGGATGGGATTCTGTAACTTGAGAAGAGAATATAGGGAATTACTGTATGCAACTAAGTCTGAATGGCAGGAGCAGAGAGTTGTCGAATTAAATAGCAATGCAAAACAGAATGATAGTAGAAAAGTTTGGAGTACAATTAAGGGGATTTGTGGAATACGGAAGCTGCCGCGGCAGACGGTAATAAGTTAGGCTATCTGGGTGGAGCACTATAAGAAACTATTAGAGGCCGAAGATAGGTGGAGACCGAGATTAAACGATACTGGTATATCGGTAGGGCTAGGGTGTACTGTGCCGGCATTAGATAAGGAAATATCGAAAGAAGAAACAAGGGAGGTACTAGGGAAAGCCAGGAAAGGCAAATCAGGAGCGATTTCGGGTATCACTAACGAATTTTGGAAGCAGCTGGCGCAAAATAAGGATATCCTAGAAAGTATGGTGAAACTATTTAACAAAATATTTGAAGGAGGTGAGTTCCCAAAATCTTGGCAAGAGGGAGTGATCTGCCCAATCTATAAGAACTACAGGGGTATAACGTTGCTAGATACATTAAGTAAAATATATACAGGGGTGTTAGCAAAAAGGATAATGAAGTGGGCAGAGGGGGAATCGATTCTGGAGAGGCTGCAAGCAGTTTTTAGAGAAAGGATGAGGACAACAGATAATATTTTTGTAGTGAAAACAATAATAGATAAGTATGTAAAAAAGAAAGGAGGAAAAGTATATATTACTACTATTGATTTGGAGAAAGCATTTGATTCTGTGAGTAGAGGGGCGGTCGTGGCCAAGATGAGAGGGATAGGGGTGTCCCAGAAGATAACAGCGGTTGAAAATATATATGCAGAAGTAAGGTGCACAATAAAAACTAAGGAGGGCGTAGTATTTGGAGAAATATTCTCTAATGTAGGATTAAAACAGGGTTGTAAATTGTCACCAGTACTGTTTCTACTCTTTATAAATGATATCTTTCAATCGAAAGGCTTCAAGGCAGGGGTTTACCCAAATCTTGAGAACCGGGATATTCCGGGCCTCATTTTTGCTGACGACATCCTTCTGCTCACTTTGACACCCAATAGTATGCAAGGTAGTATAAATGTGGTGGTAAACTACTGTCAAGAATGGAACTTAAAAATCAATGTACAGAAAACTAAGGTAATGGTGTGTAAAAAAGGTCATAAATTATCAAAGAATGAAAAATGGTGGATGGGCGAGACGAGGTTAGAAGTTGTCAATAAAGTAGAATACTTGGGTATGATTTTAAGTGGAAACGGAAAGTGGTCAAAGCAAATAAATAGATCAAAGCTAAAAGGCATGAGTGCACTGTCAGCTATTAGCATACTGGAGAAGAAGATGCCCAATACAGACTACAGAGTGCATAAAAATGTTTTTAATGCAGTAGTCAAATCTAGTGTTGTATGGAGCAGAAATTTGGGGAGTTGAAGAAAGGGTTGACTCACTTGATACAATTACGAGTAGATTTGGGAAAATAATTATGGGTCTACCCAGCTGTACAGCTAATTGTGGAGTGAGAATGATGTGCAAAGATATAAGTCTGCGAGTGGACATTATTAAAAGGATAATAAAGTATTGGTTGAGAATGAAGTTGCGAGAAGGGGGCGAAATTTTACAGATAGCATATCAACACCAAATGAAACATCAGAACCAAGGATACGGGGTGGATGGGGTACGGAATATTTTAGAAATGATCGGAATGGGATGTTACTGGGAAAAAGAATGTATAGAGAAGTGGAAAATATGTAAAAAAAAAAATAATTCTAAGAATTAAGGATATTGAAAAACAAGACATTGATACACAATGTAGAAATAAGAGGTCATTAGAAGAATTTTGTAATATATATGGGAGAATGAGAATAAATGTAGAGTTTATAACAAAAAAGAGAATGAGGTGCATAATATGGTGGTTAATGGGGATACATAAAAATAAAGCATATAGAAGGAACAGGGATGAAAATAAATGTTTAATATGCTCTGAAGAGATGGGATGGGCACACCTTATAAAAGATTGCCCTATGACAAAGGAAATACGAGAAAAATTCATAGACGATGAGGATGTAAAGAAAATTGAGAACGAAAATCAGTTGTATACAATTGTAAAGTTATTGAACAGAGAATGGATGCACCCGGATAGAATTGCAAAATTATTTAACATTATTAGGGGAAGATGGAGCAGGAAATTGAAGGAAGGAAAGGATGTGATACATGTCAGCCAGGAACCGAATTGTGCCTAAGGCAACCTAGACAATATAACTCCGTTGAAGTCTAGAGCCATTAGGTACATAGGCTTAAGGGTTAGCATGGAACTACCTCGTTACATTAGTTCTAATAGTTTTATGTATTGTAGAACAATAATTTCAGTTTTCTCTCTTTTCTTAACAGCCTGCAAAGGCAATATTATCTTTGATAATCTGAAAAGATATCACTATAAATAGATGTTGTGGTTTTTTCTTCTGCCATAATACTATATATGAATGGAACTCCAACAGTCAGTTTATAGTATTCTTTCTCTGTTCAATTTCTATGCACCTGCTTTATATGAACATTCATTGCATGTAACAATTATTAACACTATTCACAATAGTTATTTAAGTTACTCATTCTAATTTTGTATACGGCATGTATCACAAATTATGAAATTATGAAACGATTACAATAAACAATACCCTCTCCCTAATCTATGATTTTCGAGACTAAGGGAGGCGGGTATCTTGAATCTATGAATTAACATACAATTGTATTGAAAAGGTGGCAATTGGCAAAACTAAAGGAATTGTATCATAAGTAGATCTTCAATACGGACAAGGAAAATGAAGTTTATAACCTGCAACATACCACTTTGTCGAGCAGCTCTTCTTCTTTCTCTCAGTTCTTCCCAACCCAAACATTGCAACATTTTTTTTAACGCTACTCTTTTGTCGGAAATCACCCAGAACAAATCGAGCTGCTTTTCTTTGGATTTTTTCCAGTTCTTGAATCAGGTAATCCTGGTGAGGGTCCCATACACTGGAACCATACTCTAGTTGGGGTCTTACCAGAGACTTATATGCTCTCTCCTTTACATCCTTACTACAACCCCTAAACACCCTCATAACCATGTGCAGAGATCTGTACCCTTTATTTACAATCCCATTTATGTGATTACCCCAATGAAGATCTTTCCGTATATTAACGCCCAGATACCTACAATGATCCCCAAAAGGAACTTTCACCCCATCAACGCAGTAATTAAAACTGAGAGGACTTTTTCTATTTGTGAAACTCACAACCTGACTTTTAACCCCGTTTATCAGCATACCATTGCCTGCTGTCCATCTCACAACATTTTCGAGGTCACGTTCCAGTTGCTCACAATCTTGTAACTTATTTATCACTCTATAGAGAATAACATCATCCGCCAAAAGCCTTACCTCCGATTCCACTCCTTTACATATATCATTTATATATATAAGAAAACATAAAGGTCCGATAATACTACAGGGTCAGGTAAAGCTTCACCTACTCTAATTCTCTGAGATCTATTTTCTAGAAATATAGCAACCCATTCAGTCACTCTTTTGTCTAGTCCAATTGCACTCATTTTTGCCAGTAGTCTCCCATGATCCATTGCGCCCTACCATAGAAGGTGCACCATCTGTTGCTATTGAAACTAGGTTGTTCCATGCCAAAGAAGAATTTTCAACAACACTTACAATGCAGTTGAAAATGTCGATGCCTTTCGTGGTATTCTTCATAGGCACTAAATCCAGTATTTCCTCCCAAATTGTAAAGTTTTTGTCAACCCCTCGTATGAAAATGGCTAGCTGGGCCGTGTCAGAAATATCTGTGCCCTCGTCAATTGCTAAGGAGTATGCCCGGAAGCTCTTTGTCAGTTCTAATAATTGTAGGTGGACATCATCAGATAGGTCTTGAATTTTTGTTGACACTGTGTGCGCAGACAAGCTGGTAGCTTCAAACTCATGAATGATATTTAGACAAAACTCCTCACCTGCTAGAATTAAACATTCCTTTACGAATTCACCACCACTGAACGATTTAAGTTTCTTTGCAATTAAATATGAAATTTTATAACTCAGTCGAACTGCTGACTCACTGGTCGAATGCTCGACATAGTTATTTAATTTACCTTTTAGTTTTGTAATTACACGTACCCTTTCATCGCCTTGATACTGATCATAATCTGCAGCGTGATACAAACTGTAGTGGCGTTGTAAATTATATATTTTTACATACTGTAGCTCTTTTCTACAAACTAAACATTTAGCTGTAGCAATCCTATCATTTTCAACAAATAAATATAGATCTTCCCGTAAAGATAAAAAGATCGGAGGCGTAGATAGCTTCTCGCACCGTGATGTGCCCGGTTCGTCCATACTTATGTACTGTACCATTAACACCATACGGCTGAGGATATTAATAGGTATGTCAAAATCATAATTTAAAAAAACCTTTATTCGGAATTTGATCCTAGATTTAACACTTTGGAGTGTCTGGAAACTTATATTCAACTTTTAACCACGCCATTTTCAGTTGTTGAAGATAACGTTGATCTAGACCTACAGTTAGAGTTATTAGATTTACAGTGTGATAGAGAACTAAGAGATAAATTTTTAAATAAGAATTTGTGTGGCTTTTTGAGAAAAGTGTCTATAAAAGCCGTAGGCACCAGCATGTATGACACTTCACGTGTTTACTACAAAGCAGGCTGTCTCTTCGTCTCCAGTCTACGACAGCGGCTCCCCACCTTCTGCGCTCTTACGTCACATGGTCTCTCCGACGTCACACGGTCTCTCTTACATCACACGCCAGCCAGTTGGCCGACCCTGCCCTAGATACTTCAGCCAAACTTCCTGCCTGCCACATTGTCTGTACATTCCACTTTCCAATTCTCGTGTCGATTTCATGCTAAAAGTCAAATCCATTTTATCCATCCGGCTTCTATTCATTGATGTTTCTGTAATAGGTTAATCTCGGGCGTGTACGTTATTGGCCTCCAGCACCCAAAGCCTGGTGAAGGGGCTGCCTTCTAAGTAGCCAGGCCTACTGATTTTCTGTCGGGGTTTCTTCCCTTAGCCTTTGAAGTTCCCACTTCTGACTACAAGGCAGCAGTTCCTATTCTATTTTCACCGCATAGGAGGGTTGCCTCGGCCGCCAGTTCCGCCGTTCTGAAGTCCGTCTTCTCCGCGTTCACTGCCGTTGAGGTCTTCACCATAACCCTGGCAAGGGACCCTTACATGGGACTACTAGCCGGGTCAGCTGGACCAAGGTTTTTTAAAGAGGTGTTACTCCTCTATCACTCATGACAGGCAGAGCCTGGCTTCCCAAACATTGGGCCCAGGTTGGTGGGTTTTGATAGTTTAGGGGAAGGTGCCTAAAGTGTAATTTTTAAATGCCTATGTTATTGGTCCTATAGAAAAGTACTACATAACAAAAGTTATAAGGAATATAATTTCCGATCATGTATATTTTATTCAATTTTACCATACAGACTTTGATAAGGGTGGTATTTCAGAGTCTGAAGGAAACTAAACGTGAAGGCCTACAATAACGAAAACTCATAAAACTGATCATCAGTAATATTACATTGACCATTATTTGTTGTGATGTTCTTTGTCTCTTATGCTGCCGCTAATCTACAATAGATGGGATTACTGCTGCATGCAGAGTATAACGGCCTGCCAGAATATTGGCAGGAAATAGCTGGCGAGTTAGATAACCTTCTGTAGAATGCCATTCCTCTGGTTCATACATTTTCTGATACTGCTGGTACATAACACACTGGTTCATCATGGTATTTCAGCTATTCGATCCCTACTCTGAAGCGCTGATTGGAATGTGCAGTGTGCACACTTAATGGAATAATAGCAGAGGAGTGTTCACGGCTGTCTGCAGCCTGTTCATTCCAGCTCTGGAACTGTGGACTATTAGATCGGCTGCGTAGTACTGTTTGTTAAAAGTGAGAAAATGTGTGGTTTTTCATTTGATTGAGTATTTCATATGATAGCATTGCTTTTAATCTCAACATACCTACTGACATCATTGTAATCACCTGTGTTGATTTCAGTTGGGAAAACCATGTAAGTCTTCCTGAGGATGTAAAAAGGGAAGTGGAGAGTATCTGCCATTATAATGAAAATTCCCCAACTTGATTGTGACTGATTGTAGGCAAGAGGACCTACCATTACAATAAAAATTCCCTAATGCAGTCTTCATATCAAAAAAGACGTATGGTAACTTCCCTGTCATGTTTCAGGGGTAATATTAAGAGCTATGCAATTTAATAATCTTACAAGATGTACACTACCTAACCTAGAATTCCAGAGCAAAGCATGGGAACATCAGCTAGTATCTGTATAGAAACATCCCTAAATTTATTTTAAACCTGGTAATTATTTTGGGAGATTTGTTTTTGTTATTTAAGATGTATTTGTTGTATATAATGTTTTATTGAATGATATGTTATTAAGAACATAACCTGTTGATGATTAATAACTTGCTGATGATAAATAAATCTATCTGTCTATAATCATCAGTTATCATAAACAGATTTGTGTAACTTATCAAATGTAAGACTTTCGGTTGTGAAGGACTAAACAGCACCTCTACAATGCTACAATGACTGCAATTTGCTCATATTTCTTTTTCATTCGCAGCGCTGCCTAATATACAAAGTGCTGAATTGATCTTTCCATTTCTGCCTTATGATAGGGTATTTACTCGAGTCGAGAATGGCATACAGAAATGCCCTATCATGTGTAATCCAGCAGCATATTAAGTTAGGCAGAGACTGCTCAGTAAACAGAAAATAGTAACTGAAAATATGATAAAGAAACCTGCAAATTGACACTGTAAATTTTCTTCAGGGCTTGTGATTTGTACACTTTGGGAAATGTGACCCTTCAGAGAGAACCGCATTACAACTCTGACATTGGATTAGTGAAATCAGTAATGGAAAAAGAAAAAACATCTGTCAGAAATACTTATGTCCCCTGAATTATTGCCAGCAGTAACCTTGAATCCCACCAGTGTAAAGGACGTAAGAAATTTCCTTGAAAAGCATTTTGGAATGGACTGGGAAAGGAATCAGTTGCATTTTCTTTATAAGAATCTGTTCACCACATTATCTGTAGACATCAAAAATAATGTTGAATTATCAGAAGTTCTTTTGTGATGGTTCTCTAGAGGAGGTATTAGATTTGAGAGTTTAATACATTATTAACAAAATTAGAACAACAAAGGGATGTCTCATTGTTGAAGTTGGTCATCTTGTGAGTGCAGTGTAGCCGATAAAGGAAAAGTTTTCTGCAAGTAATGAGTGTCGATCAATAGGATGTAAATGTGATGAATTACTCTGGTGATTCATTTATTAGTAAATATCTTTATACTGATATGGAAAATGTCTGTTAGTATACTAGTCAGTATTATTATAACATTCGTTCTCCCTTGTTGTTTTTTAAATAAGTTGTGCAAAGTTAACTATTAGAATTATTTTGGATGGTCCAAAACTCATCTTATCCAAAATAAGAATTTAATGACATTCTACAAATTATATTTATAATTCCTTGATAAAATGACCCTCTCACCTTGGATTTGATCATATGTTAATACAATTAAATAAATCAGACTTATATTCCAAAAATTACACGCTTTTGGCTTTTCCTGAAAAATCGCTTAATGTGTCATATAAATAGACACCTGAATCTATGGCAGTTTCCAAATGAGAAGTTCCTTGACCTTGGCATGTCTAGCAAGTGCAACACAGGTCAAGAGCTCACCAGGTTTTACAACCGTGCCGATGTGCATTACTGTAATATTCTGTGAAGATACCACTAGAATAAGTATCACTTGCTTTTGACCAATGTATTGCAGTTTCTCTTTATTGCTTTAGAGCAAATTTTTAAACACACACCCAAACCTCATGATTCTAGCTTGAACACTTATCATTCATCCTTTGTTCTTTGTATTAACATATTACAACCATTGTGCCTCACTGTGTTTTGATCAGTGATGGGAAAAGTACAAAATATAAGCAATTGGCCAGAATTACAGATACCTGAGAAATATAATAATGGTTAATGGTGAGGTTATGGTAGCCACATCCCATGGGGAATGTCTCTCTCTCTCTTTTCATCGCACCAACACAAATAGGTCTTATGGCAACGATTGGATAGGAAAGGCTTAGGAGTGGAAAGGAATTGGCCATGGCCTTAATTAAGGTACAGGCCCAGTATTTGCCTGGTGTGAAAATGGGAAACCACAGAAAACCATCTTCATTGCTGCCAACAGTGGGGTTCGAACCCACTGTCTCCCGGATGCAAGCTCACAGCTGCGTGGCCCTAACCACACGACCAACTCACCCAGTGGGGGAATGTCTTAAGTAGCCTAATAGGTGGTCCTGAGAGTCGGGGTACATGTTACAACAGAATAGGAGTGGGCTTTTCGGACATGTTTTGAGTCATGGTCCTCCATGTACTCCGGTGGGTAGGACTATACAATCCACCGGAAGTCCCTAACCCGTTAAGAGGAGAGATCCTCACTGCTTCACAGAATTTACCAAGCTCAGAACATTTCTAAGCAAGCCTCGAACCTATGGAATTAACGGAACCCCTGAAAACAACTTGGTAAGCGAAATGGAATCGATGGGGAGCTATCAATATAATGGGGCGTCGGGAAAAAAGAAAGTAAAACTTGTTGAGTCAGCAAAGAGGATGCATCTGGATGTGTTAGGAGTTAATGATATTTGGGTTAGGGGAGGTAACGAGGAACAGATAGGATTGGTGTTAAAAAGGGAAGGACGTAGCAGAAGTAGGACTGTTCATCAGGAACACTATTGCATGCAATATAGTTTCCGTGGGTGGATTTAGTTGTTGGAGAAATTAGGATGAAAATTGTCTCAGTGATTCACCATGTGAGAGTGCAGATGAGAACGAAGTTGACAAGTTTCTTGAAGCACTGAGTGACATCGCAGTCAGTCAACAACAAGGATAGGGTAGTGCTAATGGGCAATTTCGATGTGAGAGCTGGAAATTGAACTGAAGGATACGGAAAGGTGATATGTAAATATGGGGAAGATGTGGAAGCTGTTAGGAATAGGAAGCGTTGACTGGACATCTGTGCTAGTATGAGACTGGCAGTTACAAATACATTTTTCAAGCGTAAGGTTATTCACTGCTACACATGAGAGGGTAGAGGAACCAGATCCATAATAGACTATATCAACACCGACTTTGATTTCTGGAAATCTGTTAGGAATGGGTGAGTATTCTAGACATTGTTTGATAATGCAGACCACTATCTGATCTGTAGTGAGCTAAGTATCTTTAGGCCTAAGATAGAGAAAGTGATATCTGTCTGCAGGCGAATGAAGGTAGATGATCTTCAGGATGAGGAAATTAGAAGGACATGTATATATAAAGAGAATGGGTGGCATACAGGGATGCTGTAGTAGAAATAGAATGGGAATGCTTAGGAACAACTGTGTGTAAAGATGGGGAGAATCTGACATCTTGCTGAATTGATGATGTGAGGGCAGCTTGTAAATGTAAAAGAAACTTGAATAAGAAATGGCTCCAAACAAGGACTGATACATACTGGGAACTCTGTGTAGATGAAAGAAACAGTACCAAAAAAAATATATATTGAATCCAAGAAGTCATGGACGATTTTGGTACTAACCTGTAAAAGGAGGGGGGAACGAAATGTATAGAGTTCTGGGTAAATCGGGGAAACTTACAGGAGATCTCAGTGAATCTCTGGACAGGTGAAAAGAATATTTTGAAAACCTTCTCATCGTTAAAGGAAGTCTTTCTGGTGATATTGTGAACAACCAAGCTCATGGGAAGGATAACGATGTTGGTGAAATTAAGTTTGAGGAAGTGGGAAGGATAGGAAACTAAATACTGTTATAAAGCAACAGGAACCAATCAATTACACTTGAAATGCTGGAATATAGTGGGAAAACAGGGATGAAATTGGCTTCATGGAGTAATAAGATTTGCGTGGAGTGTTAGTAAGGTACCTTCTGTTTGCATGAAAGCAGTAATTGTACCTATCTATAAAGAAGAGAACAAGAAGGACTGCCACAACTATCGAGGTATCTCGTTGATCAGTGTACCAGACAAGGTGTACTAGTCACCAGTTGTAGTTGCTAGTTTCCAATAACTCCACTGTTTGTCTTCAAGTATTTAAACTGTATTTTAAACTGCTTATACATAACATACCACCATCCATTCTATATCACAGGAGGGAGAAAACTGAATTTATTAATTTGACCTTTATTTCTTTCTTTCTCTTTTGGTCCATATTGACTTTTACCTAACAATCTTACTACACTGAAAAATGGGATTTGTGAATACTATACAAAAAACTGTTTAACACACATTATGTGATTGCACATGTTTTGAGAACACACTACATTCTTTTCATCAGCAAAAAATATTCCCTAAACACACTGCCTTACAAAAAAATTAAGCACCCAGGAGGAGTGGTCCAATATTATCTCATATTGGTATACATGTATACCATTGATGTGCGAGTAAATGCCTAGATTTACAAGGATCTGTAATGTGTAGAACGCTCACCAGAGTGCATTCGTGATGGCACCGTCCTGTTGTTGATAAGTTTTTACCAGTTAGCTGCTGTGAGTCAGACAGTTAAGCAAAACGTGCAGAGAACACTACGTACAGTACAAAGCACCTGCGATGCCTCGCAGATGCGTTAGCCAGCCTATCCACCACTTGACAGCATTTGACAGAGGCTGCATTGTGGGAATGTGTGAGGCTGGTTGGTTGTGTCGTGCAATTGCTAGGTATGTGGGCCATTCAGAGGTCACATTGGCCCAGTGTTGGACTCAATGGGTACATGAGGGCACCCAGTTATGTTGTGCAGAATTATGGAGAAACGGGACTCAGCACTGAACATGATGTGATGCCAGCCGTCCTCTGTCCATGCCTCCTGGGCAAGGCACCACTCCAAACGCTCGACCGAAAAACACCACCCTGAGGGAGGGCCGTCGTATGGTGCGCCAATCATTGTGAGATCGCATAACTTCAGCACCTGCCATGCGCGAACATGTACTGGAGACTCTACAACATCCTGTGAGTTCCCACACAGTGTCTCAACGACTCGCATCCACCGGATTGGTGTCCTACTGCCCCATGCGTTGGTTGCCATTGACACCAGAACATCAACGCCTGCGTTTAGAGTGGTGCCTTGCCCGGGAGGCATGGACAGAGGACGGCTGGCATCACATCATGTTCAGTGCTGAGTCCCGCCGCTCCATAACCTCCAATGACCATCATGTGCGGGTTTGGCGCAGGGGCAGATACTGCCTATATTGTGGAAAGACACACAGGTATAATCCCTGGCATCATGGTGTAGGGAGCCATAGGATATGCGTTCAGGTCACCTCTAATAGTGCTTTGGCAGACTTTGATGGCACAGCGATACGTTACAGACATTCTGTGTCTGCACGTCCTACCTCTTATGGCACAGCATCCTGGGACAGTGTTCCAACATGATAATGCATGTCCACACACAGCACGTGTCTATGGACGGCCTAGAGCATGTTGAGATCCTCTCGGACCTCTCCATCATTGAACACATGTGGGATGACATCGGAAAGGGACTCGGTCCCAGTACTAACATGCAGGATATGGAGGGACAGCTGCAACAGCTGTGGATGGACTTGCCTCAGGAGAGGATCCAAAGGCTGGTTGACACCATTCCGAACTGCATAAGGGCATGCATTGCGACCAGGGGGATGCAGTACCCTACTGACCTGACACCAACATTCCACCTTTAACTGCCAACAGCCTTCTCTTTCATCCCATGTTATAATAAGTTCGATAAAGACACAGTCTTTCAGCATATGTAGTTTCATTCACTTTCAACCACTCCTTCTAGTTGCTTAACTTTGTTTGTCAGGCAGTGTATCTTGAAAATCATCTTGCACTACATCAAAATATAATCACCTTACAATTAAAAAAAAAACGATTACTATAATAGACCACAACTGTTTATGGCTCATGGTTAGCTGCGAGTATTGGGTCTATTGTTAATGTAATGTTAATTTGAGTTTAAAGTCTTCTTTTCATTTTAATCTTGCATAGCTGATTTGGATTTTCGGTTTTATAGTATACTGGATGAGTTAATTGCAACTTGGTTTGCATGTTTTTAACAATTAAGAAGGTTTTTCCCACACAAAGAGTACAATTGGAGCCACACTGTGAAATTAAGTTTTAACAGGATTTCAACACATACGTGGTTTTTATTGTTAACGAGATTATATAGAGTATACAAGCTACTTCATGAATAAAGAAGAGACATTTCAAAAATTATTTTAAGGTAAAATTTGACAGTTTTTATTTACATCAAACAGCTGAAGTTTTTTATTGTAATCTCATTAATGAGAAAAACATTTTTTTATCATATATAAATTATAGTGGGCCCGTAATAGATTTTTATTTTTAAGATGTTTATATCATGTTGTAGCATGTAATGATCAAGTAGTCAAGATTTTTCAGAAATATTTTTTGCTGATGAAGAGAATGTACAGTGTTCTTGAAACATGTACGTTTAGATAATATGTACCATGCAAGTTGGCCACATGGTTGGGAGCGTGCAGCTGTGAGCTTGCACCTGTGAGATAGTGGGTTTGAACGCCACTGTCAGCAGCCCTGAAGGTGGTTTCCCATTTTCACACCAGGCAAGTGCTGGGGGCTGTACCTTAATGAGGGCCACGGCCACTTCCTTCTCATTCCTAGGTTTTCCCTATCCCATCATTGACATTAGACCTATCTGTGTGGGTGCAACGTAAAGCAAATAGAGAAAAAAGATAATATGTATTGAACTGTTGTTTTTTTTTTTTTATATATATATATAGTATTGACAAGGTGGACTCATATCATTTCCTGATTTTCAGTGTTGTGGGATTGTTAAAAACTGAATGTTAACTATTTATACTGAAATACACAGTATACGGAGCAAAGTTCTCTATCAAACGTAAAGAGGTTCACCTTGTTTTCTTGACACTGCATAAGCGCACAAAAGCCCATATCATGTCTTCTGTCAGAATGTTGCTTTTTGAAATTGAAGGGTTGGATGCACGAACCAGGCAGCTCCATTTTTTTTCTAACTTTTCAGGAGCAAAAAAAGAACTTTATAAAATAAGTATGAATGATGGTATAAATAATGATTTCTGTCAGTATGTTAGTTATGACCTCCTTGATGCATTTAGTCTGTATTGTAGCAGAATTTTAAATTTTCTTGTCTTTTATAGCAATAAATTAATTTTGGAGCCACCTGGTTCTTGCATAGAAAATGTTTAATTCAATGATTTCTGTGGTTTTACTTACCAAAAACTGTATTTTTGCAAAATAAATTACAGTATTTCAATATGCAAGCACTTCATAAGAAGTCACTGAAATTTTAAGAACCTTGAATAATAAGTGTATCCACTTTTACAGTATGACAGTTGATATTATTCACTTCCAGATGAGGTGTTCACATTATTTTCTCTTGATTGGCTGGTTATGTTGTTGTAATACCACTTGTCATTGGGAGGTACATAGCGTTTGGCCAGTACTATTACATCCCGAAAGTTTGCTTCCTTGATGTGCAGGACTTCTGGATACAGTTTCTGACTCACGTGACGAAACATTGGAGTACTGTTCTTTTTCAAGACAGGAAACTCATGTAGAGAAAAACCTGATGCATTCATTGAACATTTAACAATTCCACAAAATTCTTCACTGTGAATAAACAGCCAATATTTTGAAATGGAGAACTTCTCTTTACCTACACCACTAACATTCTTCTTGAAGGATTCTTCAAAAGTATCTTTATAGTCTAGAAAGCTGTCTCTCTCAATTTGTTTGACAACAGATTTTGAGCTTGACCCTCTTATGAGGTTCACATAGTCATTGGGAACATACAGTCTTTCTCTCTTCCGTTTTCCTTTATCTACTATTCCGAAGCTTTGTCACCAATGACGATGCACTGAACTAAAATCGATAGCAGAACCAGGTGGCTCCTGGAGCTGCCTTGCTCTTGCATTAAAATTATGATGAATGCTATCTCCATGTGGCTCCTTTACCTTTGTATCGCCAATGGAAGTCATTGGAGTTGCATGGTTCTTGCATAGATATGTGCGCCTATTTGTTTACATTCGATATATATGAAAATGTCCATTTTGACGAAAAGTGGAGCTGCCTGGTTCTTGCATCCAACCCTTCAATTTCTGTGGTATCCACAAGAATTATTTTGTCTGAAGGTGATGAAATTAATTTTTACTACCTACTTCATATGTTTATTGATCCAGGAATTATAATTTGGTATTTTGGGCCTTGAATTTTGTAGGGAATGTAATGTGTGATGTTCAGGTGGTGCGGTGTCACTTAATGTGGTTAGAATTTCTGTATGTTGTCCATCACCTATGTGGGCTGATTCTGTTTTGAAAGCCGTACTATAGTCACATCAGAGATATACTTATATTCTTACAGTTCTAGGAATGAGTGGAGAGAATGTGTTACTTTTGAATCCATGTATCAGAAATTAAAGAATTACTAATTGTCAGTTAAGTTAAATTTTCCTCTTACCACCGAATGAAATGGTGTTTCAGATTGGAGACCAGATAATTGAAATCAATGGTAACAACACAAAGAACATGACGCATGCTGAAGCCATCGAAATAATTCGCAATGGTGGTCCAACCGTGCGGTTGCTTGTCCGTCGAGGTGGTAAAGTTCCTCCTCCACCGCCTCCTCCTCCTCCGCCCCCTCCCCCACTACCTGTTGGAGGTAAGTTGCCATTGTTAACTTCATGCTGTTAAATAAGTTCTCACTAAATGTTTTGTTCATCTTCTCTTTGAATCCATGTATGAATCCTGTAAAGCAATCCAACTTCTCAAGGGGATAAAGCCCTGTTCAAGTGCAAAGTAATGTGAATTTTACTGAGCACCATTAAACCCCACAGTAACCTTGTCTGTTCATAGAAATAATAAAAATACTATCATCATCCCTTTTCCTTTGTACAGTTCCCATGCTGGATTGGAAGTTTATGGCACCTTTACATTTTACTTTATCCAACCGCCATTGTTCCTCCGTAACTGTGTTCCATTCAAGGTTTCTTTTAATTATAATATTCTTTATCATTTTCAGCCATCTTAATCTTGGTCTCCCTCTTCCGCTCCCTCTTCCTATCCATCTCTCCAAAGTCCACTTCAGCATCCTTCTCACTTCCATCCTCATAACATATCCAAGCCATCTAATTTTATCCCTCTCAGTTCTGTCGTAAAGCTTTTTGTACTCAGATTTCCTTACTGATGTCCTCATATCTTACTCAATCCTTCCTTGTCTTTCCTATCATACTTCAAAATTTCATTTCACTAGCTTGGATTTTATTCTCCAGTCTTTTTGTCAATGTTCACTCCACTGCACCCTTTCACCCGCTTCGTGTAGACTTTCTTTTCACTTGTACATCACCTCTTTACAGTTCATTGGTACTTCCTTCCTCCACACCAGGTTTCCCATATTCTGGTAGAATACATTTCCCTGTTGAATCCTTTCATGGAACTCCATGTCCAGCCCTGAATCCTGCTTCAATTTGCTTCCCAAGTATTCAAAGTTCTCTACAATTTTAAGGTTTTGTACCTTTATTTTTATAATTCCTTTCACTGCCCATGTGTCTGTCATTCACTCGTTCAACTATTCTGCCACAAGCACTCTCTGCACATTGTACAAGTGCCTTCTTGAACATGTCCCATTCCACTTCCACAGTCTCAGCCTCAATTATGTGCTTGTGTTGTTTAAATTCATTTTGGAATTGCTCTTTTATTCCATATCTTTTAATTTCTATACTTTCATTTTCTTCTCTCTCATTTCTTTCATTTTCACTATTTTTCTGACTTTCATTTTTGCTACCGCTACTGTATGGTCTATACCAGGGCCTCTCAAGGTGTATGCGCCCGTGCGCTGCACGGTCCAAGGTGCAGGAGACGACTTCACTAGGTTGACCAGAGTGCAAACCCCCATTCCACTTCCCCTACACCTGTCTCACACGTTCGGTCTGTCTTCGCCTTCTCTACCTTCCCTGCTGATTCTCCCCTCACTGCAAAATGTTTATGTGCGGTGAGCGGTGACGCTGTTGTATGGGACAATGTTACCGGTGTTAACATACTCTTCTTTCAATTTGGATTGAGCAGGCAATTTATCCTCTCTAGCTGTTCTTTTCCTTTATCTTTGCAATGATACCAGTTATGCCTGGAGCAAGGACCGGCGGACAGCAATTCTGAGAACCTTAATCAGAAATAGGCCTACTCGCACGCAATCTAGTTTTCGTACAAGTTAAAACAGGAAAAACTACCTTTCACATATGCATGTGGAACCAAACATAGAAATAATCTTAGCTGCTTCTCGATGCAGCTTAGGAAAATCTTCCTTCGACAAATTCTCGTAGAATTTGAGCAAAGCCTTTGTATTGGAAAATATATCTTTTTGATTAACTTATCACATAATTGTTGTCCCACGGATTAAGCATTTGGCTTTATCGTCACGAGTGACAAAAAAATACTAAAGTTCCCAGTTCGATTGAAATGGACTTTCGGAAGTCTTTGCTTTCTTCGAAACTGGTTGTTCGATTATTATATTGTTGTCTTGCACTTATCTATTTCACTGATAAACAAGCTGTCTATCACCGAACACTTCTTCGCTCTCAGCACACTACACCATCTGAGTTGAGCCGAGTCCGACTGATGCACAGTGCACAGAGTCTCTGCATGTCGATTTGCACGCGTGAGTTTTTGGGTGTTTGAGAGTCCCTGGTCTACATCAAAGGCTACTTCTGGCAAGGCTGTTACATCTTACACCTGTCTACAGTTTGCTTTTTCCACCAAGAAGTAATCGATTACTCTTTTCATTCTTCTGTTTCCCCATCCATATCTTGTAATCTTTCTACTATTCTTCTACCTGAACCTCGTATTGCCCACACTTAACCCACTTTTCACAAAAAAATCCACCAGCTTCTGTTCCTCTTTATTCCTCTTTCCATACCCAAAAGGTCCAAGTACTTCTTCCATTCCTTTTCTGTCACATCCTACCATTCCATTATTTAAGTATCCCATGGCACTCACTTCCATATCCTATATTTCTCTCTCCAGTGTCTCCAGTAATTTGTCCACACCTTTTTCTTTCAATCTCATCTTGGATGCATACGCTTGGATGAAATCCTTTACTTCATTCTCTGTCTTCAACTGTATCTTTATTATCCTGTCACGTACATAGTCCACTTGATTTACATACTTATCTAAGATTTTTTCGGTTATTATCTCCACTTCATGCTTTGCCTTATGTCCTCCACTGTAGTAGAGTGTGTATCCCTTCCTCATCTTCTTTCCTCTTCCTCTCCACTTAACCTCACTCTGGCCCATCATAGCTATATTCTCCTTCTCCATGAAATCAATTGCCTATCTTCTGAATTTCCGGTCGGTGGCATGAGGTTGATTATATTGCCACCTTCATAATGTTCTCTACTGGTCGTCCACTTCTCACAGTTCCCCCAGCATAAAAACTGTGCTACCCCCTGTTGGTGGGGTACACATACGAAGAATACACCCACAGTATCCCCTATCTGCCGTAAGAGGCGACTAAAATGAGCGACCAAGGGATGATGACATTAGAACCAGTAGACTACTTGTGATTAGTACCATTACGTGCAGAACACCATGGGCTGACGTTACTTGCGACTAGTACCACCTTGCAAGAAAAACCATGGGTCTACATTATATAGGAGCAGTATAATTATGCAAGGAACACTACATGTCTGGGCATTGCTTGAGATAAGTGTCATCATATACAATCGGTCGGTCGGTACCACTGTGTTCAGAATGAGTCTGCATTACCTATGAGTAGTACCTTTTTATGAGAAAAACTATGGGGCTACATTGCCTGTGATTAGTACCACTATGTGAGAAACACCACAGGTTTGTTTGGTGCCTGTGATTAGTACCACTGTGAGGAAAACCATGGGTGTACGTTGCCTGTGAGGAACACCATGGGTTTGTGTTGCCTCTGTGTGTTACCATAATGTGCAATACACCTTGGGTCTGCATTTTCTGTGATTAGTACCACTGTGTGAGCAACACCGTGAGTATATGTGGCCTGTGATTAGTTCCACTATGTGAGGAACACCGTGGGAATACCGACGCCTGCGATTTGTCCCACTATGCGAGGAACACCATGGGTCTGCATTGCTTGTGAGTAGTACCCTTATGTGCGAAACACCATGGGTTAATAATACCAATACAGTTGGTCCGTTATTGGACATTATAAATTTTCCAGCTAACTCATTCCTGGTTGCCAGCGCCTCGCCCCAGTGTGCCAAGCTGGGCTCATCATTTGGTAAATAGCACACTCACAAAGACGCATGGCTATTGCATACCGTGGAGGCCACTGCATAGGCTACTTGGAGCCACCGAAAGTGCCAATGCACTATGAGAAACTGTGTCTTACTTTCAAAAATTGATGCCTGCCTGGCCATCAGATGATAAAGATGTTGATTCCCATAG
Source organism: Anabrus simplex (assembly GCF_040414725.1). Classification (NCBI taxonomy): domain Eukaryota; kingdom Metazoa; phylum Arthropoda; class Insecta; order Orthoptera; family Tettigoniidae; genus Anabrus; species Anabrus simplex. The sequence goes on from NC_090266.1 coordinate 312,772,004, forward strand.
GGAACCTGAAATATTTGTTCCAAATGAGTTGTGCATACCGTGGAGGCCACTGCGTTGGCTATTTGGAGCCACTGGCAGTGCCAGTGCATTATTAAAAATTTTGTCTCATTTTCAAAAAGCCGGGCTGTGTGGCTCAGACGGTTGAGGCACTGGCCTTCTGACCCCAACTTGGCAGGTTCAATCCTGGCTCAGTCCGGTGGTATTTGAAGGTGCTCAAATACGCCAGCCTTGTGTCGGTAGATTTACTGGCACGTAAAAGAACTCCCGCGGGACAAAATTCCAGCACCTTGGTGTCTTCGCAAAGCGTAATGGTAGTTAGTGGGCCATAAAAGCCAATAACATAACATTTTCAAAAATTGATGCCTGCATGGCCATCAGATGATAAAGATGTTGATTCCCACAGGGAACCTGAAATATTTGTTCCGAATGAGTAAATTTATAATACCAGTATAGTTGGTCTGTTACCAAGTGATGAGCCCAGCTTGGCACACTGGGGCGAGGCACTGGCAACCAGGAATGAGTTAGCTGGAAAATTTATAATATCTAATAACGGACCAACTCTATTGGTATTACCAATTTACCCATTCAGAACAAATATTTCAGTCTCCCTATGTGGATCAACATCTTTATCATCTGATGGCCAGGCAGGCATCAATTTTTGAAAATGAGACAAAGTTTCTCATAGTACATTGGCACTGCTAGTGGCTTCACGTAGCCTATGCAGTGGCCTCCACGGTATGCACTAGCCATGCGTCTTGGTGAGTGTGCTGTTTACCAACTGATGAGCCCTGCTTGGCACACTGGGGCAAGGCGCTGGCAACTAGGAATGAGTTAGCTGGAAAATTTATGATGTCCAGTAACAGACCAACTAAATTGGTATTATAAATTTACTCATTCAGAACAAATATTTCAGGTTCCTTATGGGAATCAACATCTTGATCACACCATGGGTTTGTGTTACCTGTAAGTGTTGCCATTGTGTGTACATACCATGGGTGTACATTACCTGTGATTAGTATCACCATGTGAGAAATACCATGAGTCTACATTACCTGTAATTAGTACCACTATAGGAGTAAAACCATTGTTCTGCTTTACCAGTGATTACTATTATGGGGGGCCGGTGACCTGGATTTTGGACCCCTTTGGACAACAATCGTCATCTCTGAAAATAAGGAATGTGAATTGGATCCACTGACTATTTTGGATTCATGGTCATTTTTGCATCATTCGTTTTGGATTCTAGTCACTGGATACATCTTGAAGTTTTAATTATTGTGTTATTTCATACATTTGTAGATGGCGACTACTGTGTGTGAGTCTGTGATATCCGTGGTGGATAATGGTGTAAGATGCAGTGAAAAATGTGGCAAATGCGGAAGAGTAGTTAAAAATAGGATTCTGTGTCGTAAGTGTCATGAATGGTACCATTTTCGTTGTGCAAATATTTTAAATAGGACTGATATTGAAGAAAGTGTGTGGCTGTGTCCCGAGTGTAAACAAACTGAAAGCGAGGCAGAACAACAAGAAAGAGAGACTTACGAATCTATGCTTAAGATTTTAGGAGTGCTACAAGAAGACTTATGTGCTCTGAAACTCTGAAACTTGAAAATAGAAGCTTAAAGGACAGAATAAAGAAACCGGAAGATAAAGAAGACATTGGAGAAGAAAGATCGCCGTGGACGGAAGTGACACGTTGCCATTTTGGGCCTAATGTTAAACATATCGGAGAAACTACGTTCAACTTAAACTTAAAACCGGGGAAAAACTCTTTGCAGTGCCAAAATAGATTTCAGTCATTGCATCAAGTTCCAGATGAAGACACATCAAGTTTTCCGAATAATTTTAAAACCAGTGGAGGTAACCTACAGAAGAAGAAAACCAACCGAAAGTCAAGATCGCCAAAAATTCATCTCTACGCAGACAGTCAAGGATGGGGTATGGCAGAAGGCATCAAGGATGAGCTGCATAAACCAGAAACTGAGGTTTTGGACTAATAAAACCAGGTGCCAAAACTGAAGACGTCCATTCAAGTTGTGATCCTGTGTTAGAGGACAGTTATGTGGTGATTGTGAGTGGTACAAGTGACATTGCTGCAAATGAAGGTGAGAAAATAATTATGACCCTCAGAGGTAAGATTTCCAAACTATCTGACTCAAAAGTAATTGTAGTTAATGTGCCACCCAGGTATGACCTTCTAGAGGACTCATGTGTGAACAAAGCTGTACATGATGTAAATATAAAAATCAAGAGATTATGTAAGAGTTTTAGAAATGTCTATGTAGTAGATACTTTAGGTCTTGGCAGGCAAATGTTCACTAGGCATGGGTTACATCTGAATGGCAATAGAAAAGCAACTCTCTGTAGACAAATTGCTATAATTATCAACAGAGATTTGCAAACTAATATGCACTTAAAAAAACCCATACCACTAAACTGGCATATACAGGGAAACTTGCCAAGGACTCAGATCCTTATATCAAGATCTATTGTACAAGGATCTGGGTTCCAGGGATGTTCTCAACTCATGAGTCAAATGTTACCCAATTGCAACATTCAAGTTTTAGGGAGGGAGGGGGTCTGAGATTGCTCTTGGTAAACTGTCAGAGTGTAGTAAATAAACAATTAAAATTCGGTACATTGATGGAATCTTATGAGACTGATGTGGTGATGGGAGTGGAATCGTGGTTGAGAGAAGTGGGTAAGAAAGAAGTATTTCCAGAAGGGTATACAGTCTATCGTAGAGACCGAGGAGATAAAAAAGGAGGGGCAGTGTTTATTCTGGTGAAGGAAACTTAGGGCTGGTTTACACGGATAGAGTAGCGAGGCGAGTAGAGTAGTTAGTAGAGTAGCCATGTTACTCTACTCTACCGCTGTCTGGTAGAGTTGACACTCGTATCGTTCATACGGGAGTAGAGTCATACAGTAGAGTAGAGTACAGTAGTAGCACCATGTCAAGACGTAAGCACATCGTAAGGAAGTGTTTAAAAGACATTTACAAACATATTACTGCAAGAGGTTAGTGAAGCGTTAGAAGAAGAAGAAGAAGAAGAAGTAAATGAGGAAAAAAGGGAATGGGTAAGAGGCTGGCTTAGTAGTAGAGATACACTCGGGGCATCGGCATTAATTCTGAGAGAACTTGGCAATTAGGAGAAATATGGGGGGACAAACTCGACACAGTTGGCCAAGAACGTGAGGGATCGTCTCAGGAATCATTTTGTTAATGAAGGAGCAGTTCCCTGGCAGTACAAGCATGTATTTTAACCCAGGAACACAAACTATTGAATGTTTATGACTTGATTCATTATTGTACAGAAAGTAACGACAGTGTAATCATCCCCTCAGGATTTTACTAGTCTTCGTCTGTGAATACTGTAGTGGTGATTTCTAAGATAAAACTATATGATCGAGCTCCAGTCTCATTATAGATCATAATTCTGGCGAAGGTTTTTGTTCCACGGTGAAGGGGTGAGGTACTCCTTTCCCCAGTTAGACTGTAGTGATGTTTCTATTTCCATTTTTTTGTATTTCAGCCAACCTAAATCTTATCCGAATGAAATTTTACAGAATTCATTTCAAAAGTTATAGAAAGAATACCCATTGGCCATCAGTGTGTCGTCTCAGAACCCACGAGTCTCAAAACTCACGAGTATCAAAATTCACAAATTCTAAGGAGAGGATTAGCAAGAATAGGTTTCTCTATTTGGGCCAGTCTCAAACCTCACGAGCAGGACCAGTTCTTCTTTGAATGGATATATGCCCACCCTACTAGTGATGATATAATCGGATATTTTTTAAAAATCAAATAGCTTCCATCCGCTTATTTAAATAATGAAATAAATAATCAAATGAATTTCAAATATCATTCAGTTATGTCGCGTAGAATAATCGGTTGCGTCATGAATAAATTTTTCGGTGTAAGTGTGTCGGATGGATAATCGATTGAATTATGTGAATAGATGAAAAATAGAAATACGCCTCTTTTTTTGCAATCCATGAAGTCCAATGCTGAAGACGGCACAAACACTCAGTTCTCGAGCCGTAGGAATTAACAAATGAAAGTGAAAATCCCGGCCAGGAGTCGAACCTGGGACTCCCTGGACCCATTGGACCACAGGCCAGCATGCTAACCATGTATCCATCCAGCCGGACAACATAAAATTAAAGTAGGTATATTGCCTGCTGCTAGTTAAAATAAATTTTCAGTTCGTAGTAATTACCGGTGCTTAGTTCTATTATGAGGCCAGAAGACGGCATTTACTTATATAAAAACTTTATTTTACCGATATTAAATATTACGACTGTTAATTCACTCATTTAGTTTCATTAGAGATTAATTTGGTCATGAATCTCATCGCAGGGAAATTAAATTACTTATCTCCATTCCCTTCAGAAAGTGGGCGAGTATGATGAACGGTCTCTGATTCGCTTTCCGAAAATAATATGAACTCATCCTCCACACGTATGACTGAGTCATGTACTCCCAGATGCCTTACTTAGCATAGATTAATATATTACATCATGCCCCCACGCAATTACACGAAACGCAATGTTATATACTCCTAGTATTGACTACTTGGGTCACCAAATTTATAAAATCATGAATTAAAATGTGTCAGAATTTTATCTAAAATATAGCCTAGTAGCTAATCGCTATCTTTGACGTTCTGTTGCTATATGACTTAAAAAAGACTCCACAGCGCTGGTGTTGATGATATTTTATGATGGTGGTTCTTTCCCCAGCCAAGAAAATGTGGAAAGGTTCATTAAAAATCAATAAGTATTGAAAACAATGAAGGAAAAGGTGGTGGTGGTGGTGGTTTTGGTGGTGATTACTGTTTTAAGAGGGAGTGCAACTGGGCAGCCATCCTCTATTAATACTAATCAGAGGGAAAAAATGGAAGGTGGCCCTTACTTCGAGAAAATGAAGGTTTCGGGCAAAGAAAGACAAGGGCCTTTTCTAAAAAATGTAAGTACCCCTGGGGCCCTTTTTAGTCACCTCTTACGATAGGCAGAGGATACTGTGGATGTTACTCTGCCACCCCAACACACAGGGGAAAATAATGGTCGGTGAATGACACAGAGGTGTATTATTATTATTGTTGTTGTTATTATTATTATTATTATTATTATTATTATTATTATTATTATTATTATTATCATCATCATCAAAATATTTTTCTGTGGTCTTAAAGGTAATATAACGTATTTTTCCTTTTGATATAAATTTAATGTTAATGGTATTGTGGCCTCAGGAGAGGCCTGGTGAGTGAGTCACTGCGCACCTCACCCCTCCTGCCGTCATCACAGGCACCTGCTATCCGGAGTCATGAATTTTGAGACTCATTGGAATATTAATTCAGCTATTGGAGTCGTGAGTTTTGATACCATTTGCTACTAATTTTCGCACGTGAGTTTTGGGACGTAACCGGCCATTAAGTACACTATAAATTACTCTGGCGTAGGCCTAATTTGCAGTAGCTTCTTCGCCATAAATACCCCAATTATTGATCTATTTAATTTTTTTTTGTTCGTTGCTTGTACGGCCCAGGTGTAGAGCTAAAGCTTCTAGATCTGACACTGTACTGTAAACAATAATTATTTTGGATATTCCAAACAACATATGGAAACTATTCAATTTGTTGGGGAAATTACTGTTATTGCGGAAAATTAACGGCAGTGGCAAGTGATATGTAGAAGATTCCTATGTATGTTATTAATATGATTAATGTACACAGTCCTGCACCATTGTATTGGCTAACTTAAACATTAATCTCATATTTGGTCCGTATTGACGACAGTGATTACATATAATTTTAAAAAATATTTGTTTAATGTCAACCTAGTCAATACTTACAATTACCACTATTGTGGTTAAATGATCATAAATAATTGAAAAATCATGAACATGTTTCGCCCTTCTTAACGGGCATCATCAGCACTATGAACAACTTTAAAAATAATAGTTACATTTAAGACTGTCTTACAATAAGCAGTCATATAAGATTGGAATAAAATGTGACATTAAAAGTTGTTTTTGATACCATTATTAAAAAGTTATAAGTAAATCTTATAAACAACAAGTTAAAACAATTGTAGGTCAATCTCATAATCTAGTCTAAAAAATATATATGTTAATGTTGGTAGGAAGATTGTCAAACGGCATTCGTCTGGAATTGAAATGGATCCATTTTCTTTACCAATATAATGGTCCGTTATTGGATATTATAAATTTTCCAGCGAACTCATTCTTGGTTGCCTGCGTTTCGCCCTCGTGTGCTAAGTTAGGCTCGTCAGTTGGGACTTAACACACCACCCAAGACGCAAGGCTAGTGCATACCGTGGAGGCCACCGCATAGGCTATTTGAAGCCACCAGCAGTGCCAATGCACTATGAGAGCTATGTCTCATTTCCAAAAATAGATGTGTGACCGTACGTATGTACGACCCCCGAGTTTTTAGGTTAGGAAATTTTCGTATATAGTTTGTTAGGTTAAAATCCTGTAATTTTGTTTATTTACCATGTAAATACGTAATATTATGAGAAGAATGTATAGTTAGGGAATATTGCATATGTTCATCATTATATTTTGTATAAATTTCCGTTTGGGTAAGAGTCTGTAAATATGGCCTAGCCGTAAGGATTGTGCAACCGGGAAAACTGCGACTATATCGGGAAGGACGGTTGAAGTCAGTTGGATGTGTTGCAACAAGTGGCTTGAAAACACGGGGTACGGCAGGTTGTATCGGTTGAAGAATTGGAGTAATCAATGTGGACATACATGAGTGGACGGTCTATATCACATCATATACTCGATAGCCAATGCGAGGGCTTTGTTTTGAGCGAGGTTTGGGTTGACAGAGTGACGCGGGAAGAAGTGCCGGTGTGAGCGTTGCTACCACTAAACTTTTCAGGACGCTACAACCACGTGTAGCAAGCATATATAAGTGTGTACGCGTGTGCGGCGAGTTATTCTGATTCTCATTCTGTTTCTGACTCTGATGCTGATACTGTGTGTTTCTCATTTGTACTGGTCTGCGGGAGCGACGTATTTGCGCAGTTTGCTATACGATCTGCTGTTGTTCGGAGTATCTGTTGCGGAGTGAACATGGTATAATCTCAACGACTTACCGGCTTTGCAGTGGACTTTCTGAAAAAGAAAGTGTTTGTTTGGAACTTGTCACCCCAGTATGCAGCTTCAGTTGATGGAGAATTTTGCTGTTTGCTTGCCTCCGGACATGTAACGCTTTCTGTCCAGCCAGCAATTGGAAAGAATTCAAGACGTCGACGAAGAAGTGTAAATAAGGTTAGGGATGCTATTAGTAAAGAAGGTTGCATCCAAATGTAGAGAAATAGTCGTCGTACTTTTCTCTACCAGATTAGGATTCACGGTAACAGTGGAGTGCAGTGGGGCTCTTACCTGGAGGTATGTTAAAAGTATAATGATGTTCTATTTTTAGTGATGATTTTAATGATGTGTAATTTGCCTTTGCAAACGAGTAAATCTCGTGAAGAGATGATTTTGTTGGGTAGTATTGTGTATATTAGCTCTATGTAAACAGCAAGCACTAAGTGGGTTGCATAAGTGTTTATTTTTGTTGGTGTTTGTCACATATTAATTCTTATTCTGGGAGTAAAGTCATAGAATCAAACTTAAAGTGAGTATTTTGTCAGTGGAGTGAGGCTGAACCTGGCATGTTACCCAAATTTAATTTCAGGGGTTATATAGCAACAGGTAAGGTTAAAAAGCAAGTCTGGAGCCTCGTCAGCCTGATGACCGTCGCCTTAGGAGAGGGAGTGGCTCGTTGCTCTACATAATTAAATATTCCTGCAATTGTTTTGCAGGTGGCGCCCATTATCCTTGTTATTTACACTTAGTTGAGTCAACGTTTATCTGTTCAGTATTTCAATAGCTTGTGGTAGTTGCAGATGCCTGCCTGGCCATCAAATGATGGGAATCAACATCTACATCATCCATTTTCTTTAACATTTGGTGAAGGTCCATATTAAACTGTATTCATCAGCAAGTAGAAAATTTGAAGAACAAAATATATACAAAACAAGGGCTCTAATTAATCATGTAGTAGAAGATTAGGTCAGGGATGATCATGGTAATTCTTCTTGAGTTAAATTGGTTATGTAACCAGTCGAATAAGAATACGTTGAATTAAAAATACACGTCTTTTGTATATATTTTGTTCTTCAAATTTTCTACTTGCTGATGAATACAGTTTAATATGGACCTTCACCAAATGTTAAAGAATATGGATCCATTTCAATTCCAGACGAATGCCATTTGACAATCTTCCTACCAACATTAACATATATATTTTTTAGACTAGATTATGAGATTGACCTACAATTGTTTTAACTTGTTGTTTATAAGATTTACTTATAACTTTTTAATAATGGTATCAAAAACAACTTTTAATGTCACATTTTATTCCAATCTTATATGATTGCTTATTGTAAGACAGTCTTAAATGTAACTATTATTTTTAAAGTTGTTCATAGTGCTGATGATGCCCGTTAAGAAGGGCGAAACATGTTCACGATTTTTCGATTATTTATGATCATTTAACCACAATAGTGGTAATTGTAAGTATTGACTAGGTTGACATTAAACAAATATTTTTTAAAATTATATGTAACTTAAACATGTCGAGACACATGATGAACATGCTGTGTAACAATGAAACTTGAGAAATCTTCATATTAAGTGAACATCCAGCTGATACTTGTTTATATTTTATGTTGCATCTTCAAAACTATTATAGGTATTTTAATCCTTCTCCCATAGAAAAGACGGTAGTGTACTTACCACAGCCTGGGTTTCATTGTTACTCCTAGCATCCTTTTGGCATGGCATCCATTATCGTGAATCACGTAAGAGACGGAGTATAGATGTCTGCGGCACCACCTCCAGACGTCTTGGATCTTCGTATTTTCATGAGTTCTTGATTGCATGTACATCGTACATTTTTTATTTTCTGTTTCAGTTCCATTAACCCAAAACCCTCTTTACCCATTTTCGCAATCAAGTCCTCTTCAGCCGCCCGTCTCATATTCTTATTTCTACAAGTAATGCTGTTTATGTTCCATAAACATTCTTTTTCGCTGTAGAGCTCCACAAATTTGAAAGTTTCTTCTTCCGTCCACTTATTTTGCCGTCAAATAAACGCTCAACATAATACCACCGTCTGTACACACATGCAAATACAGCAGTCGAATGACGGGCCAGCTGAAAAATCGAGCGTCCTCGGACTTCTCCGCCAGCTCTTGGAGCTCGGTTCTGGTGGAGGGGGAAGGATAGTGGTAGAGTTACTTTACCGCAGCGGAAACCCACTCTACTCTACTGCCTACTAACTACTCTACTCGCTACTATCCCGGTCGTTTACACGATGCTAGTAGCTCTACTATCCACTCTACTCGCCTCGCTACTCTACCCGTGTAAACCAGCCCTTATTGTTCACATGAATGGTTTACCGATGAAAGGGATGAAATATTAGGGATAAAATTAGTTTGTGATAATATGAAGGAGGTGGGAATTATAGGAACATATAAGCCTGGAAGAGAGGAAAGAGACATGGAAATATTTGAGAAAATAATAGATTATACTCATAAAAACAATAATAATGATATAGTAATAATTGGGGGAGATCTAAACTTGCCTGAAGTTGAATGGAATGGAGCTGCAAGTAAAGCCCATGAACAGAAACTGGCAAGTAAGTTAATTTGGGAGGGAGGATTTACACAAGTAGTACAAGAACCGACTAGTCTCAATAACTTGCTAGATGTATTCTTGGTTAAACCATGGGAAATTGTTGATAAAACTGAGGTAATTGAAGGAATAGGTGACCATAAGGCTGTAATAAGGGATGTAGGACTCGTACAAAAAATGCTTAATAAGAGGGTCACACAAGACAAGAAATTATACACAAAAACTAAGGTTGATGAATTTGGGACTTACCTTAAATCACAATTCAGTTGTTGGATAAGTGAAGGGAGTAATGTGGATACACTTTGGGCTAAATTTAAAGGAATCATTTGGGAAGGAGAGAAGAGATTTGTACCTGTTACGAAGGGTAAAATGACCTCAGACCCTGCTTATTATACAAGGGAAATAAAAAAATTAAAAAGAAAATGTAGAATAGTAAACAGGAAAATCAAAGACGGTAGGGAGAATAGAGAAACTTTAAAACAGCTGATGAGGGAACTGAACAGAGTGAAAAAGGAAGCAAAAGAGAAATATATGAATGGCATACTTCAAGAGGGTAATGACCACAAAGGGAAATGGAAAAAGCTGAATTCATATATTAGGAATCAAAAAGGAAAAGGAATCCAAATTCCTACAATGGTGGGAGAAGGGGGTGAACACTATTTAACAGATACTGAGAAAGCAGATTTATTTAGTAGGGAATTATTATTATTTTTCTCTTTGGCGGACACGCAAACGAAGAAGGGAAAGAACGAAGCAAGATAGAAAGAGGAAAGGACCAATCCAGTAGTCACGAAATAGGCCAAAGTAAGTACGAAGCAGTGTACTATAAACCTACAATTCAGTAATAACAAATATTAGTTCGCAAAGATAAAAACTTCATGTCAAAACTGAGAAGCGGATCAGACTCGATTAGTGAGGTTAACACGTTCCGTGCGGTTCGGGTCACCATGTGCCCCGAAACATGTTACTCTTATCCGTCGGTGCGAACTTCCCAGAATTGCGAAGTAAGTAAGTACGTCCTACTTACGAATTTCCGTTAACTAATGGCAAGAAGGGAATCGAGGTATACTGCTAGTTTTGATCGGCCCACCGGTGACCCGAAGGAAGTTTTTTTCATCTTCCATTCATATCGCTTCGGGTCACCCTGAGTCCCGATTGTTGTCTGACCTATATTTTACGCGGGAATCGCTTAGCGCGGTTACGGTGAATGAAGCCTAGAGTGTTGCTGCCCGCAGATAGTAGATTGTTGTTTAAGGAGTACCACCCTTCTGATATCTGCTTTCTACATTGCTCTTAGGAAAGCCTGTAGAGGTTACTGGACTAGTTATTGATATATTTATTATCTTCCGAATATAATATTTACAAGCAATTTCACGTCCTTTTTAGGTATGGAGCTTTCACATTCTGACACACCGGTGGCACGGAAAAGAAAGAGGGTTAGGACAGCACTGGGGTGGGCGTATGTTACGTTCCGTGCGGTTCGGGTCACCATGTGCCCCGAAACATGTTACTCTTATCCATCGGTGCGAACTTCCCAGAATTGCGAAGTAAGTAACTACGTCCGAGTTACGAATTTCCGTTAACTAATGGCAACATAGTGTTCCAATTGAAGTAAAGGATCGAGGCATACTGCTAGTTTTGATCGGCCTACCGGTGACCCAATTATTTCCGGGGTCATTTCTGTTTCACGCAATTGTTGAATCGGAACACTGTCGCACAGGTAAATACGCTGGAATGTCTCCTCAACAATAACGCACACAACAAGTGCACTTGCATTATTTAGGATTTCATACTAGGGAGTAAACAAAGTCAAATTCGTCAGGTCACCGGTGACCCGAACCGATAATAACTAAAGGCAGCATCGGGTCACCGGTGGGCCGATACGACGTAACATTAAGTCATCGAAATTCACTGCCGCAGGGAACGTGTTAAGTGACAAAACTCACAAAACGCACACCAGAAGAGAAACACACAAAATTATTGTCGAGGTCAAGTAACAAACCGCACACCAGAAGAGAAACATAGAATTCCATGACAACGCGAAACGGGATTAAATCACGTAGAATACACAAAGGCAACGTACACACCATGGCACCAGGTAAAAACAACTGCAACGACTGCAAAAAGACAATCAAAGATGAAGAACAGGCAATCTTGTGCGACGGTAAGTGCACGACCGTGTATCACATAGAGTGCGTAGCCGTCTCCGTATTGTGCCCTTTTCAAGGCAACAACTGCGGTGACTTCTTCCTTCTTCTGTGCGCCGGCTGCTCCTGTAATAAATGACATTTAAATGATACTCACCGCTGCATGTAGACTCTTCTTCCTCAGTCGCGGACCGTCCAATGCTATCCCCGAAGATAGGCCACCCGTCGATCAGGGAGTGAGGAAATGAAAAGATGGGGTAAACTAACTATAAATGACGGTACCCAAAGACTGAATTAAAATTTAAATAACAAACTGATTTATTGAATAAAGTGCAAAGTGTCAAAATTAAAATAAACTAAACTGGTGAAAAGTGTAAACAAAGTGAAATAAATGAGACTAAGAAAATTAAAGATTGAGGATCTGCCTTACAATAACACCATTCACTGCCTAATAAAATTGACTGTAAGTCGATCAAAATTTAAAATATTCCAGATTATGTTGACACTGTCTTCAAGTTGATGACGTGACTACATTCAAAACTCTGGTCAGAAAATACCATCTCATTTGAAGTACAGAATTGTATTACGTAGAAAATGTCACTCAAAATAAATTAATGTAGTTGAATAATTAATTAATTAATTAATTAATTAATTAGTTACGTCATCATATCAACACTGACTCAGAGGTGTTTATCACATCTATAAAACATGTGGCTCATTTGGGAAACACCCAACTTTAAAATAATCGTGGATTGCGCTAACCATGTGTAACAAATAAGGAATAATTCAAAGAAAACAGCCATGAACATCACACTTCATTTACCACATAACCACTGTCTTATTCAAACACCTCGTGATTAAACCAAAGAAATTATTGAAACATGAACCTGAGTGTTACAACCACTCATCTAATTATTTAAACTTCACTTGCATGACTGTGATAGCCTGGACTTCTTAAAATAATCCAAATGATTAGGCCAAGTGCCTCATGTTTACATTTCAAATGAAAGCGATCCTTGTACATTAAAATTTTTACTGAAATTGCCGCTGACTGCATTTCATTATGAACTCATATTTGTGGTACCACCACTAGATGGAGGCAGATGCCATCTTATTTTACCTCATTCATTGCGGCAATTATTATACAACTGGTTTATTAAAGATCGCTTCATTTCTTAAATAAAATGTAGTGGATTTTAAAGGTTTGGTAATTACTGAATGCCTGGTATGAGCATACCACTACTATGGTTTTGACTGTGACCTAATCGATGATCCGTTATCCTAACACATAAAATCTTATTTACATAATTAAATCTGTTAATGGAGAAACACTGCTCCGACAAAGAATATACAGAAATCAATACTAGCCTAACTACACTTATCTATTTACATCAAATCAAATATAAATAATTCACATACGATCACATCCTACAAATAAACGGTAATAAAAGGTACACTCAGAAAGAATAACAAATAAACAAAACTAGATCCCAACATCGCTGCCTACTAGAAATTAATAAGGATAAAATGCGCAAAATATCAGAATCTACAGAAGATTTTACCCCGCTGCGAGTAGCAAAAATATTGTGAATTTGACGGCAATCTCTAACCTCAGATGACAAATGTCTGGCCATGACACTATTTAACCTTTATGGGCAATAATTACTGTTATTCCATGTCATCCATGACACTACATGACTATCAAAATACACATTGACTCGTCGCTCTGCTCACATGTACTACGGCTAGCATTTTTTGCCGAGCATCTACTTTCCCTGGAATTATTTGAAACAAAATACAAGCTTCTGCCTACACTCTTAACCCATGTCGTAACATGTTTAACACTCTTGGTTAAATTATTCATTTCTCAATTCTATTTAACTCATTATTATTCTCGACGTAGTACTTCATAATACGGCCTCGCTCGTATCCGGCGGGCGAAATATCTGTCGTGCACATCACTATTTCTTACGACAGTTCATTACATGGTCCAAACATCACATTTCCATTACCAATGTAGCTCATCAGGGATATTATTCATTTAGCTCGATCTCTTGATCATTCTCTGCTTCACATACCACAAAATATCAGAGCTGACTCATCAATGGCTTCCTGTCACTACCTGTTTACTAAAATGATGAGATTGCCTCTCAAAACACAGCTATTGAAAGATGTGTAACTGCAACTACACAGAAATAAATACTCGCGTCCACCAAAAATCGTCGCAAAATACACGGTATAATGACTACCGGAAACGGTCATCTGAAGGATGATTCCACAACACAAAACAAGCTGAATGCGCAAAATAGGTAAATAAGCATTAAAATCAACAAGGCGGCGTCTACAAGATCACAACTCCAACAGAAATATCGCTCAAAACCAACGATATACTAAAATGATGATTATTATTACAATTATGAATCGGCATCACACTCATTGAGATCAAATAATATAGCATCCTAAACTGTCAAAGTGACATACTACAGAATAATCCATAACAATACGCAAACACATCTACATAAAGGAAGTGCGCTAATAACCCTAGCTGAAAGTACAAAAATATAATTATTATTATTATTATTATTATGGTTATTAAAATGTGAATTATTTCCAATCCTACCTAACAGTCTAAGCTAGATTTGATCATCGATTAGGCACGGTCCTACATATTTATTTACATTATTTATTGATGCTCATATCTGGGTGATGGAGGCATGTTGGATCGCCCTCCGGGCTCCGTCATGGTGAATTAGAATTCCATCTTGAAGCTGATGTGGTATTCCAAATTTTCACACACGCAAACTTGATACATTTTTATCATGCCGTTACACACGCTTACATTAACATAAACACTCGCATTTTCTCGCACTCCAGTGAAGATTAGACGATACCACTGCATGGACTCCTGTCGTGAAGACGGAAGTTCCTCTCCGCTACCTGCCTGAATATCACCTGCTGGTCTGCACACCCTCTCTCAGTTTTTGTTTACCTAGTGGCTGGCCGGTTATTCACCTCTTCGGAACATAACAGTTTGCTCAAGGTCTCTACCACTGCGGCCTTCATTAAAGAAAAGTCATTCTCCTCCCTGTCTGCTTTAACTATTTTCTCCCCGAATACATCTCGCTTGCCAAAACAGTTTGTTGTAAGTGGTAAAAGCAAGCTAAAGTACAGTTTCCAACGATGTGGAGAAATTTATGCTGAACGTCCTCCCAAAATGAAGAATAAAATAGCTTTCCAACAAATATCAAACTACACGTTGATTAGAGAGGTTTTATGCAGCTAGGCTGAAAACATGGACTTGTCCCTCTCGATTCGTAATGTGAGTTCATTTAAGCCAAGTGTTGAAAGTGTAGCTATTGCCTGTTATCTCTGCATAAATTCAAAGTAAAGTAAAGTTTGTTAAAGTGTTCATTTCTGAAATGTTACTCTCCCAAGTAAAATGCATGGCTCACTCGGATGCCAACAAGTGTCTCTGATCGCTTTCTTACCAGACAAAAGTAAAGTTCAAAGCTGACTAACTGAGTTGGCTGACATACTCTAAACACACTGAAGATTCAACTAACCCACGAACACAGTGAAACACACAGCCACAGTCACACTGTCACACTCTCACTGAAGATTCAGCACCCTGCTCGCTGGTTTTTGTAATGAGTTCTCCCCCCACCTTGAAAATAGTTCTGTGGAAGGGATGTGGCGTAGTGATCAGCACCTGGGAGCGCTTTATCATACATCCGTAGGTTAAAGTTTCAAAATTTATGTACAAAATCTTCCTAATTTCGGTCTGACTTACTTGTTATATTGCGCCGTGGGAAACGATCACAGGATAATCCACACGACGGCGCGCGTCACCGGCGTTATTTTCTTCCAGCGAATGGCTCCTTCCCGCCATGACAGTTCATTTCCTGGGCGATACTACTCTTCCGTGTGAAGTTAAAATTTAGTTAATCAGGCACTAATTAACCACAGATTTGCACCGATAAATTTTCAAATATTATTAGGAAGTCAGGACACTGTTTTTCACCACTACTCCGGGCTTCAAATAGCGAAATACTGACTGTAGATTCCCGCTATGACAGGACATTCAAATTTAGAATTTTGTGATTGGCTGAGACTTTCGCGCTCTTCGCAGCATGGACGCTTCCATTTTCTCCCGAGGGTTGGTGGGTGCTATCGTTGTCCCTTTGTCCTTGTAAGTAGGTCAGGCCCCAACGCGTGATTTTCTCGTGGGAAACAAGTAGAAGGTTGTCACTCCTAGGCGGTACCATAAAATTTATTGGATGCAGTACTCAGGGCGGTTTACAAGTTGCTCGTGCTCTAAGAAGAGTTTTGTGGATTTTCCTTGCCGACAGCCTGGCGCCAGAAAGTTCCTTTGTGACTGCTAGATTCACAGCCTACTGTAGTATCCCAATATGCGAAATATTCAACTTTTAATTTGTAAATTAATTACGTAAATTCGCTTATGGGTGCAATGCTCCCCTACGACGTTAGAAATCTTACGCGATAGTGGAAGATTTCTCAATTCAACCAATGATTTACACATACTTGCAGCCATAAGCGAATGTATACTTCTGACTATGAAGTATACCTCTGCTTATGTCTGAGTTTTTCTCTGATTTCTCTCTCTAAACTTCTGTTCTCTTTCTCGAGGTCATCTGCAATCTGTTTCATGACTGCCAGTATCTCGGCTGAGTTCCGTTCACACTCCGGACAATTTTCTTCTATTTGTTGACCTGTCTCAATCTCGAAATGACTGTCGTCTGCTGGGTTCGTTGATAGGGTTTCCTGGTCATCTTCTTCTTCTGCTTCAGTACACGGGTCATCATCATCATCTTCTTCTTCCGTGCCGGAACTTGTCTCTTCTCCTGCGTTTGAGCTCCTTGGTTTTTCCACGAGATTCACTTGAGCTGCGCCTGGTGCTGATCTATATATTTTAAGGTTTGAGGCATTCATAACCATTTCATTTTCTCCATCTAAACTTCTAATTTTATATGCATTGTTTTGCATATCCTGAATAATGCGGTAAGGACCAATGTACAATGGTGCGAATTTTGCGTAATATCTTCTTTCAGGATCGGAGATGGCTGGTCTACGGATCAATACCATTTCACCTACTCTTAATGGCCTGTGAAATCTTCTTCCCCGAACCCTTCTTAGCCTGCGGTCAGCTTGCTCTCTTAATCGCTCCTGTACCTGCTGTGTACACACTTCCGGAGATAATAGGGGTTCAGGCGGACAATTGACGACTGGATGCCAAGGTCTAGCTGGTTGTAAGCCATTGTGCACTGTGGCCGGAATTTTTGCTGTTGCTTCATGGACAGTATTATTTATGCAGTCAGTGATCAATGGAAGAATATCTACCCATCGCCAATGCTGTTCTGGGATATAAATTCTGCTGAATTTCGCGATAACTTTCATTACTCTTTCTGCCGGGTTCGACTCTGGGTGACGTGTTGAACTCAGAACATGCTGTATTCCTAGTTGCTGTAAACCCGTTTTGAACTCTGCGGAGGTGAACTGTGTTCCGTGATCTGTTAATAATTTCTCCGGTTTTCCCATAGCCAGAATTATTTCCCTATTAATGCATCTTAAAACTGACCTAGTATTGGCCTTTTGCATTGGAGAAAGGTTTGTAAATTTCGAAAATACATCCATGGTGACTAATATGAACTGATTGCCTCTCCGTGATTTCGGGATTTTTCCAATGTGGCTAAGCTGTCCGATGGAGTCCTTAATTCCAATTCGGAGGATATTCTTTCTTCCTAGCACCAGTTTCCTTATGTACGGGTGCCTCTGGGTTTAGTGGCCTGCTATTCTGGGTTTCTCTCCTGGCTGGCTGCTGGAGTTCGAGGCTTTCGTCTCCCGTGATATCAGGGTTCATATCCTGGGATTCGATTGCGTGTTTCCATAAATCGCGCTGGTGTTTATTGTTCAGATCATTAATATATCGGCGCCCCTCTTGGTATCTCGGGTCCGAGTTCCTATCTCGTTGATAGTTTCTTCTCTCGTCCCATCTTCTTTCACGGTCGCGATGATAAGGTCTGTCTCTTCCTCTATCTTCCCATCGCCTTCTATCTCGTGATAGATACCTCCTTTGGTATGGCTGCCTGTCCTGATATTTCGGTCGCCTGTCTGGATAGCTGGGTCTTCGGTACCACGGACGTTGGATCTCTTCCTCCTGGCGTCTCGTGTTCATATCTCGCCGCGGTACAGCACCTGAATTCGGGCCGTTTACCTGCGCATTGCCTCGTGTACTCTCACTTGTGGCATTAGCTAGGTAAGCCCTATGCTCTTGCGCCTGCCTGGTCACTCTTTGCGGTACATTACTGGTTGATGTGGTGTCTAGCTCCCTTAAAATTGCCTCAACTTGAGCTGGATCATCTACCCTCGCCGTAATTAGCATTCGCTGCACGTCCGGCGGAAATTGCTTGATTATTGTCTGAACGATTTCTGCGTCAGACACAGGGGAGTCTAATTGTCTAATTTTCACCAGTTGAGTTAAGAAAAAGTCTAGATAACGTGTGGGCTGCGTTGACATGTACTTGCGAGTGTACAAGTCCATTCTGAGTGCTTGTTGAGTTGACAAGGACCAGTACCTTTCGAGGAAAGCTTTTTCGAAATCTTCGAATGTCTTAAACGTGTCCACGAAACCATAGTACCATGTCTTTGCCTGTCCCTCTAGGTATTTTTCTACAATACGTAGTTTCTTGTCTTCTGGGACTTTTATATCTTGGAAATATTGTTTTAATTCCCTAAGATATACTTTCGGGGTAATTTGTGACGTCCCACTAAATTTCTTTGGTTGATCGTCACTTGTACATACAATGTTAATTATTTGGGTGGAAGCTTCATTTCTTTGTGTACTCTCCGGCATTGTTCTTTCCACGTTGAATACCTGTGTCATCGCCTCGCTCTTGGTCTGCTCACACTGCGGCTGTACCCTCATTTCCTTTACTACCTGCGATTCCGCAGCCTGTTTGTCTACCAGCAGCTTAATCAAGGTCGACAGGTTCTTGCCCTGGGTCTTAATTGCCTGGATTTTTCCCTCAATGACCTCGTTAAATTCCTGTCTTATTGATTGCTCATTAAGTGCAATCTCACCCTCAGTCTCTGCTATTTTCTCCGACAGTTCTGTTAACTTCTTTGTAATGTCCTGGGTTTCTGACTTTAGGGTCATGATTTCACTACTCATTTTCTCCTGAGTCTCTCCAACCTGCACGCATACTTTACTCATTTCTTTCCTGGTCTCGTCCTCAATTTCATCTATTCGTTCTTCTAAGAATATGATACTTTGAGCTATGTCCTTACCCTGGTCTTGTATCATAACTCTGGTTTCCCTCATACTTTCCTTAAAGGTTGCGCTATGGCTGTCTAACTGCTCTTGTATTTGCGCCTGTACATCCGCTAATTTCTTTATTTCTTCCATTGTCTCCTGCCTGTTCGCATTACACGCCTGCATCAGTTTGTCCTGATTTGCCTGTAATTCTTTCTTCAATTCGACCTGGCTCTTTATGAATTTCTGCTCGAGCTTTTCCTCGCACTGTTTGAATTCTACTAAGACCTGTTCTTGTATTGCCTCTACTTTATTTGCAAGTTCGGCTTGGCTACTTTCAATCTTAGCCGCTAATTCTGCCTGGCTAGATTTCAATTCGCTTTGTGTGGTTTTTAACTCGTTAGCTAATTCTACCTGGCTGGATTTTAATTCGCCTTGTGTGGTTTTTAACTCGTTAGCTAATTCGGCCTGGCTACTTTCTACCTTGTTTGCAAGTTCAGCCTGGCTGGATTTTAACTCATCTCGATTTATTTTAAGTTCAATAGCTAATTCTGCCTGGCTACTTTCTATTTTGTTTGATAGTTCGGCCTGACTAGATTTCATCTCACTAGTTGTTACGCTTAAATCGTTAATTGTTTTTATTAACATGTCCCACTACTCCTGACTAATCGACATTTTGTATACTGAGAGAAGCGACTGAGACCTTCAGGTTCCCCAACAATACTTCCAACACATGCAAGACACAGTAATCACCAATACAAAGCAATTTTATCCTAAATTTGGATAAAATTATACAAAACATGTTAGTTATAATTAGTACCACTACTTGTCAAACAGTACTATCACAGCATTCATAATTATCAATACTCAGTAAAACTATGTTCATGGCTGTCAGTCTGGGTACAATAATAAATTAAATATAAGGTGCAAAGTCCCAGGGATAAGCAAATCTGGCCCCAAAGGTGGGCGACACGCTTTTCACTCCTCACTCCGGCCCCTGTGCCCTTTTCAAGGCAACAACTGCGGTGACTTCTTCCTTCTTCTGTGCGCCGGCTGCTCCTGTAATAAATGACATTTAAATGATACTCACCGCTGCATGTAGACTCTTCCTCAGTCGCGGACCGTCCAATGCTATCCCCGAAGATAGGCCACCCGTCGATCAGGGAGTGAGGAAATGAAAAGATGGGGTTAACTAACTATAAATGACGGTACCCAAAGACTGAATTAAAATTTAAATAACAAACTGATTTATTGAATAAAGTGCAAAGTGTCAAAATTAAAATAAACTAAACTGGTGAAAAGTGTAAACAAAGTGAAATAAATGAGACTAAGAAAATTAAAGATTGAGGATCTGCCTTACAATAACACCATTCACTGCCTAATAAAATTGACTGTAAGTCGATCAAAATTTAAAATATTCCAGATTATGTTGACACTGTCTTCAAGTCGATGACGTGACTACATTCAAAACTCTGGTCAGAAAATACCATCTCATTTGAAGTACAGAATTGTATTACGTAGAAAATGTCACTCAAAATAAATTAATGTAGTTGAATAATTAATTAATTAATTAATTAGTTACGTCATCAAATCAACACTGACTCAGAGGTGTTTATCACATCTATAAAACATGTGGCTCATTTGGGAAACACCCAACTTTAAAATAATCGTGGATTGCGCTAACCATGTGTAACAAATAAGGAATAATTCAAAGAAAACAGCCATGAACATCACACTTCATTTACCACATAACCACTGTCTTATTCAAACACCTCGTGATTAAACCAAAGAAATTATTGAAACATGAACCTGAGTGTTACAACCACTCATCTAATTATTTAAACTTCACTTGCATGACTGTGATAGCCTGGACTTCTTAAAATAATCCAAATGATTAGGCCAAGTGCCTCATGTTTACATTTCAAATGAAAGCGATCCTTGTACATTAAAATTTTTACTGAAATTGCCGCTGACTGCATTTCATTATGAACTCATATTTGTGGTACCACCACTAGATGGAGGCAGATGCCATCTTATTTTACCTCATTCATTGCGGCAATTATTATACAACTGGTTTATTAAAGATCGCTTCATTTCTTAAATAAAATGTAGTGGATTTTAAAGGTTTGGTAATTACTGAATGCCTGGTATGAGCATACCACTACTATGGTTTTGACTGTGACCTAATCGATGATCCGTTATCCTAACACATAAAATCTTATTTACATAATTAAATCTGTTAATGGAGAAACACTGCTCCGACAAAGAATATACAGAAATCAATACTAGCCTAACTACACTTATCTATTTACATCAAATCAAATATAAATAATTCACATACGATCACATCCTACAAATAAACGGTAATAAAAGGTACACTCAGAAAGAATAACAAATAAACAAAACTAGATCCCAACATCGCTGCCTACTAGAAATTAATAAGGATAAAATGCGCAAAATATCAGAATCTACAGAAGATTTTACCCCGCTGCGAGTAGCAAAAATATTGTGAATTTGACGGCAATCTCTAACCTCAGATGACAAATGTCTGGCCATGACACTATTTAACCTTTATGGGCAATAATTACTGTTATTCCATGTCATCCATGACACTACATGACTATCAAAATACACATTGACTCGTCGCTCTGCTCACATGTACTACGGCTAGCATTTTTTGCCGAGCATCTACTTTCCCTGGAATTATTTGAAACAAAATACAAGCTTCTGCCTACACTCTTAACCCATGTCGTAACATGTTTAACACTCTTGGTTAAATTATTCATTTCTCAATTCTATTTAACTCATTATTATTCTCGACGTAGTACTTCATAATACGGCCTCGCTCGTATCCGGCGGGTGAAATATCTGTCGTGCACATCACTATTTCTTACGACAGTTCATGACATGGTCCAAACATCACATTTCCATTACCAATGTAGCTCATCAGGGATATTATTCATTTAGCTCGATCTCTTGATCATTCTCTGCTTCACATACCACAAAATATCAGAGCTGACTCATCAATGGCTTCCTGTCACTACCTGTTTACTAAAATGATGAGATTGATTCTCAAAACACAGCTATTGAAAGATGTGTAACCGCAACTACACAGAAATAAATACTCGCGTCCACCAAAAATCGCCGCAAAATACACGGTATAATGACTACCGGAAACGGTCATCTGAAGGATGATTCCACAACACAAAACAAGCTGAATGCGCAAAATAGCTAAATAAGCATTAAAATCAACAAGGCGGCGCCTACAAGATCACAACTCCAACAGAAATATCGCTCAAAACCAACGATATACTAAAATGATGATTATTATTACAATTATGAATCGGCATCACACTCATTGAGATCAAATAATATAGCATCCTAAACTGTCAAAGTGACATACTACAGAATAATCCATAACAATACGCAAACACATCTACATAAAGGAAGTGCGCTAATAACCCTAGCTGAAAGTACAAAAATATAATTATTATTATTATTATTATTATGGTTATTAAAATGTGAATTATTTCCAATCCTACCTAACAGTCTAAGCTAGATTTGATCATCGATTAGGCACGGTCCTACATATTTATTTACATTATTTATTGATGCTCATACCTGGGTGATGGAGGCATGTTGGATCGCCCTCCGGGCTCCGTCATGGTGAATTAGAATTCCATCTTGAAGCTGATGTGGTATTCCAAATTTTCACACACGCAAACTTGATACATTTTTATCATGCCGTTACACACGCTTACATTAACATAAACACTCGCATTTTCTCGCACTCCAGTGAAGATTAGACGATACCACTGCATGGACTCCTGTCGTGAAGACGGAAGTTCCTCTCCGCTACCTGCCTGAATATCACCTGCTGGTCTGCACACCCTCTCTCAGTTTTTGTTTACCTAGTGGCTGGCCGGTTATTCACCTCTTCGGAACATAACAGTTTGCTCAAGGTCTCTACCACTGCGGCCTTCATTAAAGAAAAGTCATTCTCCTCCCTGTCTGCTTTAACTATTTTCTCCCCGAATACATCTCGCTTGCCAAAACAGTTTGTTGTAAGTGGTAAAAGCAAGCTAAAGTACAGTTTCCAACGATGTGGAGAAATTTATGCTGAACGTCCTCCCAAAATGAAGAATAAAATAGCTTTCCAACAAATATCAAACTACACGTTGATTAGAGAGGTTTTATGCAGCTAGGCTGAAAACATGGACTTGTCCCTCTCGATTCGTAATGTGAGTTCATTTAAGCCAAGTGTTGAAAGTGTAGCTATTGCCTGTTATCTCTGCATAAATTCAAAGTAAAGTAAAGTTTGTTAAAGTGTTCATTTCTGAAATGTTACTCTCCCAAGTAAAATGCATGGCTCACTCGGATGCCAACAAGTGTCTCTGATCGCTTTCTTACCAGACAAAAGTAAAGTTCAAAGCTGACTAACTGAGTTGGCTGACATACTCTAAACACACTGAAGATTCAACTAACCCACGAACACAGTGAAACACACAGCCACAGTCACACTGTCACACTCTCACTGAAGATTCAGCACCCTGCTCGCTGGTTTTTGTAATGAGTTCTCCCCCCACCTTGAAAATAGTTCTGTGGAAGGGATGTGGCGTAGTGATCAGCACCTGGGAGCGCTTTATCATACATCCGTAGGTTAAAGTTTCAAAATTTATGTACAAAATCTTCCTAATTTCGGTCTGACTTACTTGTTATATTGCGCCGTGGGAAACGATCACAGGATAATCCACACGAAGGCGCGCGTCACCGGCGTTATTTTCTTCCAGCGAATGGCTCCTTCCCGCCATGACAGTTCATTTCCTGGGCGATACTACTCTTCCGTGTGAAGTTAAAATTTAGTTAATCAGGCACTAATTAACCACAGATTTGCACCGATAAATTTTCAAATATTATTAGGAAGTCAGGACACTGTTTTTCACCACTACTCCGGGCTTCAAATAGCGAAATACTGACTGTAGATTCCCGCTATGACAGGACATTCAAATTTAGAATTTTGTGATTGGCTGAGACTTTCGCGCTCTTCGCAGCATGGACGCTTCCATTTTCTCCCGAGGGTTGGTGGGTGCTATCGTTGTCTCTTTGTCCTTGTAAGTAGGTCAGGCCCCAACGCGTGATTTTCTCGTTGGAAACAAGTAGAAGGTTGTCACTCCTAGGCGGTACCATAAAATTTATTGGATGCAGTACTCAGGGCGGTTTACAAGTTGCTCGTGCTCTAAGAAGAGTTTCGTGGATTTTCCTTGCCGACAGCCTGGCGCCAGAAAGTTCCTTTGTGACTGCTAGATTCACAGCCTACTGTAGTATCCCAATATGCGAAATATTCAACTTTTAATTTGTAAATTAATTACGTAAATTTGCTTATGGGTGCAGTATCGGCGCATAACGTGTTAAAATCAAAAAAGAACAATTTTTTCTGGCTCTGTCCCAAGTGTAGGCATCAATTCGTCGCGTACGGCATTAACATAGCGCCACCAGAAGAAGACGTAACAAGACGCGCTGTCCTGGAAAACAAAGAAATGTGCTCCAAATTACAGAATGACGTAAATAAAATTAAATCAACCATTGACAACCTCAGCGAATCACTGCTAAGCAAACTAGCACTCATGCTAGAAGTGCAAATGAAACAATCGGAAATAATGACGGACCAGCTAAAATCTAACATGACCCAGCAAACATCAACAGGGAAGGAATCCACAACTGCGGGCAAGCAACCGTACTTAGGAGTAACTCAAAACCATGCACAGGAGACGAGAAACACGCAAAACATCGTTCATAGCCCGACCCAAAGCCAAAACCACACTGTTAGAGAGCAAACCAGCAGCGTGCTATGAGCAACCACGGACACACAGGGCACCAGCTCCTGGCACAAACGTAACCATTACGGTACAGGAACAGGAAAAGGATGTAGCAACCTGAGAGCCGCCGAAAAACTAGCATCGTTCTACGTTGGAAGACTAGACCCCACCACTACAGAGGAAGACATAAAGCCACCTCGCAGAAAATGGCATAAAGGACGTTCGGGAAGTCACGCCCTTGAACTCCAAAGGACAGAACAAAGCCTACAGGCTCGCAGTTCCATTTTCCGAAAAGGAAACCATGGAGGACCCATCGTTCTGGCCCGAGAGGGTAACTTTTCGCCCCTACAAGTTCTAACAGTGAACCAACCAACCCGACCGTCAACACCAGCTCAACACTCGACAACGCCAATCGCTCAGCTCCCAACAGAGACAGAACTTACACATCAATCCAAACGATGCTATGGAACGTTGAAGGACTCAGAACGCTACTCTCCAGAGTTGCAATCAAGAATTGGGACACATACGACATCGTAATGCTTACAGAGACCCTCGCCACAGAGGGAATTGCCATCCAAGGATTCTTCGGCTCCCATATCATCGCAAAACAAGGAAGCAGAGGACGCCCTGAAGGTGGGATCAGTTGCTACCTCAAACCACACTTGCAACCAACACGAATAGTTTTCAAATCACAGTTCACAATGTCACTATCTACCCAACTCATCAACATAATAATAGCCTATTTCAATCCAAATATCGATGCAGAAACCATTATAGACAGCTTAGGAAGAGCTATTGAAGCATTCAACGACAATAAGCCCCTCCTTGTGGCCGGGGATTTCAACTGCCGGATTGACAAAAGAAGCATCAAAACTGACAATGTTGTAGACTTCCTAATAGACAACGGGCTGAGACTAGTGAACACAGAAGATGAGTATACATACATAGGACATAACGGGAAAAGTACAAACGACCTGGTATTCCTCAGTAATCAAGTGATATACCAAGTGGAGCAGAGGATCGCACTCAACAATCCAATCAGAAAACACCTACCAGTCAAGACCTCCCTCCGCATAGGTTTAGATGCACCCATGGAAGTTCCGAAATTACCAACAAGATTCCCTAGAAGACTAGACATGGACCTATGGGAGGTAAACAAAAGAGCCATACCGGAAATAAATACAATGATCAAACTGGGAGACATTGAAGAAGCCACGGCAAAACTGCAGCAAATTATACTGGCTTCAACTACTAAACCAAACATCCAGAGAACGGCCAAGAAATGGTTTGACAAAGAATGCTACATTGCAAGACAAGAAACTCTGGAATACCTCCATGAAGGCAGATCCAGCAGCAGCCAATGTCACCTACAAAAATACGCTGAAGCGAGGAAAGCATATAAAGAAATACTAAGAATGAAAAAGATAGACCACAAGCTACTAGAAGAGAAAAAGCTGATCGAGGAAGCAGAGGAAAAACCCCACCGAATCCTGAAAGGAAGCAAGTCAACACAGAAAACCTCTATAATAAGCCCACAGCGGTGGACGGAACACTTCCAAGAACTTCTTGGGAACGCATCTTCGAACGAGTTTGAAAAAAGTGACATACCGGAACATACACTCCAACCACTCACAACCGATGAAGTATGGAGAATTATCCAAGGACAA
Source organism: Anabrus simplex (assembly GCF_040414725.1). Taxonomy (NCBI): domain Eukaryota; kingdom Metazoa; phylum Arthropoda; class Insecta; order Orthoptera; family Tettigoniidae; genus Anabrus; species Anabrus simplex. The sequence goes on from NC_090266.1 coordinate 312,798,625, forward strand.
AAAGGCAGCGGGCCCGAACGGAGTGTACAACGAGCACATCAAGGCCACGGCGGCGGACACTGTAAGTGTACTGACGCTACTGTTCAATGAATGCCTGAGAAGCAAGAGGATCCTGAACATATGGCGACAGGCCAACCTAATCACACTGTACAAAGACAAAGGCAATAGGATGATCCCAGCTCATACCGAGGAATCGCCCTGGAGTGCAATATCTTCAAAATGTTCTCAAAGGCCATCATGGCCCGCATCAGACCAAGAATAATAGAAGAGATACCACCCAACCAATATGGATTCATGGACGGAAAATCAACACTACAAGCCATAGAGAAAGTAACAAACGAAATAGACACCGCTCTAGCACAACCATCCACACCACTGTACACTATATTCATCGACTATCAAAAGGCCTTACATGTAATAAATACTTTTATGCAATCTTACTACTTGTTGTATAACAATCTGTTGTTTTATCCATTGTACTTATTTTAGCAGCCTTCTAATGTTAATTTTGTTAATACTTCCACTATTGTATCTCATCACATTGTATTTTCAAACCATCATTGTTATTTTTAATGTTATTTTACTTCAAATCTCTTCAAGATTTTAAAATTCATTTCATTACTACATGTTATTTAGACGCTTATTTTTAATTTAAGGTTAAGACTATGGCTGATGATGCCTTCAGGGAAGGCGAAACATGTACCACTATTAGCTAACAAATTTATGTAAATCATCCAAGACGATTTTGTATTGATTAGGTGGTCTAATAAATAACTTAAAGTTATTATTTCAATTTCTATCAAAAGGCCTTCGACAGCATCGACAGGAAGATACTAATAGGAAAACTGGAAGCAACACTAACACCAACCAACTTGCAGCATGAATTGGAAATCATAAAAGTTATACTTAACGTAAACTACGTGAAAATCCACGATGGGACAACAATCTCAGCACATATAACGCAGACCAAAGGAGTACTCCAAGGAGACCCAATGAGCCCGGTATTGTTCAACCTGATGACAGCCGACATTGCAAGTGCAACAGAACCAGCAGGGGTCAATCTTGTAATGTATGCCGACGACATGGCTCCGCTATCAAGAAACCCCATCGGAATCCAGAAGGCATTCAATAACCTACAAGAATGGGCAGACAAAAACTCATTAAGTATCAACAGTGAGAAAACAAAAGTGATGAAATTTAGAAGAGGAGGAAGACTCGCAAAAGACGACGTTTTCTCAAACGGCAGGGACCAGCTAGAAATAGTATCGTCATTCAAGTACCTAGGTATCACGCTCCAGACTACAGGAGCAACTTTCACACTACACGTCAAAGAAAGAGCGATAGCAGCAACTAGAGCAATGTTCGAAATCCCCAAGCTCCAGAATCTATCAGTGAAAACGGCCGTGGCATTGTTCAAACTTAAAGTAGCCACGTACGGTATACAATTAGTCTGGCACAAACTAACCACAGCGAATCTAAAAAGGATTGAAAATATCAAAGCCAGATACCTCAAGCGAATCCTCCAACTATCAAAATATACAAAGAACAGACTGGTGTACACCCTGGTGGATGAGCCGTTCTTCCTAGAGGACATAAAAACCTCCTTCAACCTTCCCGACACCGAAGCATCCGCCGCAGTCCTGGAAGACAGACGACGAAAAGCACAGCAAATCCCGGAAGAATTCTATGAAACTGAGGCAGTGAGAAACGATGAATGGAAAGGGCCAGGCTTCAACCTACGCCACACCTTCACCCGTTCGCCGTCCACGGGTTCCACGGAAAGGTATGCCAAACCGCTGGATACCACGAACCAGACGAAGAATGTACCTGCCGGCTCTGTGGTGGAAAATGCCCCAGGTACCACCTCATCAACTGCACCGCAAGAACACTATCCATACCGCACTCGCTAAAGACTGGTAAAGAGGAACCGCGTGCATCTACAAGCGGACGAGGCATGTTCAACAAAGTGTTGCAAATTAGGCAGACAGAAGACTTTTCATCACTGTGCCCTGCAAAATGCGATCGCAATACAGTGTCGCAAATTAGACAAGCAAACGGCCTCCCTTCACTGTGCTTTACAATATGTGTGAGGCAGAGTTCAGCTTTAAATGTCCTCTCACAGATGGAACACATGGTCACACGAGCACTACTGTAATGACCTGCTTACAAGCGGAACGGAAGTCGATCCCCACTATGACTGCTAGTAAAGACCTGACAATGACTATCTGACATTGTACCCTTTTACTCTATGGAATTTAATTACTTATGTAATCTAATCATTATGAATAATTGTGTGTATGGCCATTGGCTGCAATAAATTTTAGTAGGGAATTCAGAGATTCAGTAGAAGATTGTCAGGAGTTGGAAACAGTAACAGAAGATAGATAGGGAGAGACACATAAGGAAACAAGAAGCTTCTCATTCACAAATGAAGATATTTTCAGAGAAATTCAACTGCTTCAGCAAGGAAAAGCAGCAGGAAGTGATCAAATTACTGGGGAGGTATTAAAGACAATGGGGTGGTACATAGTGCCTTATTTAAAATTTCTCTTTGACTATGTCATAAATAATAGTGTAATACCAAAAGTATGGAAGGAATCTATAATAATACCAATTTATAAAGGAAAGGGTGATAAAAAGAAACCAGAGAACTACAGACCAATCAGCCTGACCAGTATAGTTTGTAAAATACTGGAGAGTTTAATATTAAAGTACATCAGAGGGATATGTGATGATAAAAATTGGTTCATGAGGAGCCAGTATGGATTTAGAAAGAAATTTTCTTGTGAGGCACAACTGGTGGGATTCCAGCAGGACATATCAGATCAGTTGGATTCAGGAGGCCAGTTAGATTGCATAGCCATAGATCTTTCCAAAGCCTTTGATAGAGTGGAACATGGAATATTATTAAAGAAATTGGAGGGAATAGGATTGGACGTAAGGGTATATACGTTGGATAAGAACATTTCTAAATTCAAGGGTTCAGAAAGTCAAAGTAGGAAATAATGTATCGCAGGAAGAGAAAGTTTGGAAGGGAATTTCACAGGGTAGTATAATCGGTCCGTTACTTTTCTTAATATACGCAAATGATTTAGGGAACAATATAACATCAAAGATAAGATTGTATGCAGATGACATAATCGTTTATAGCGAAATAAATAACATTAAGGATTGTTCAGAATTACAAAGGGACCTTGAAAGTATCCAACAATGGGTTGAAGAAAATATGAAGGTTAATGGAGGCAAATCAACTGTTATAACTTTTACAAACAGGGGCTTTAAAACTGAATTTGAATATACTTTGGATGAGGTAGTTATCCCAGAAGATGGCAAGTGCAAATACTTAGGTGTGAGATTTGAAAGTAATTTGCACTCGAATGGTCATGTGGATGATATTGTTGGGAAAGCATACAGATCGTTACATGTCATAATGAGGCTACTTAAAGGATCCAACAAAGAATTAAAAGAGAAAAGTTACTTAAGTATGGTTCGTCCATTATTGGAATATGCAAACAGTGTTTGGGATCCTCACCAAGAATACCTAATAAAAGAAATAGATAGTGTCCAGAGGAAAGCAGCAAGATTTGTAACAGGGGATTTCAGGAGAAAGAGTAGTGTATCAGAAATGTTAAAGAAACTTGGGTGGTAAACTTTAAGTAAGAGACGGGAGAAAACTAGACTTATAGAATTATATAGAGCCTATACAGGACAAGAAGCATGGGGAGAAATCCATGAGAGGCTTCAGTCGGAAAATAATTATATCGATAGAACTGACCACAAGTATAAAATTAGAAGGAATTTTAGCAAAAGCGATTGGGGTAAATTTTCATTCATTGGGAAGGGCGTGGGTAAATTTTCATTCATTGGGAAGGGCGTGAAGGAGTGGAACAGTTTACTTGGGGTAGTGTTTGATCCTTTTCCAAAATCTGTACAGATATTCAAGAAGAGAATAAACGGCAACAGGGAAAATAAATGAAATGTTAGCGGGCATTCGACCAGTGCAGGCTATTGTAAATAAAAAATGTGTGTGAAAAAATTAATTACATCCCCTGGTCCATGGGGTTTGGACAGCCAAAGTAGGGGACTGCCTGTGTGGCTGAAGTACAGTGGGGACATCGAGGGCCCTGGGACCGCTACGGTAGCTGTGAAGGCCCTTCAGGAACTCTGAAAAGTGGTGGCAAGAGGGGCTCTGGTTAAGACGCAGCAGGTCGTTATGCTACTTAGGTTCCAAAATGGGTATTTTAAAAAAAAAAGTAAATAAATGCAATGAAAATTTTAATCTTATACCAGTTGTATAGTATTATTTGAAGTAATTCCACATACTGTATATGAGTTGACTATGTTTTTAAGTATAGGAGATATTATAAGTAGAATTTCGTAAACAATATAAATTTATTAAGGATGATCTGTTAGCGTAAATTGTATATTATTGTATTCTAGAAAAATTTTCTTCTCTTGTTAATTTAAAATTTAGTGCTTGACAATGTATTTTAGTGTACCATTTGCCACCGAGGTAGACACCTCATTTGCAAATAAAGAGATTTTGATTTGATTTGATTTGATTTGATTTGATTTGATTTGATTTGATTTGATTTGATATTTCTGTTAAAGTTTATATTGTTTTCTTTTCATTTAATATGTAATTGTTTTGTTGGTTATACCGCTACAGTAATGAGTAGGCAAGAAAGCAATCCCCTAAGGTGAGCAACAGTTTTGCATATATGGCTTTTGTTTAGGTGTGGTGATTGTCCCCTCAGTGTAGCAAATGCCACCGGAACGCGTGGAGTAGTGTCGGATCCCAGGTTAGTAGCTGCTGCAAAAAGCATCTGTGCTCCATAGAAGGAGAGGTCTGATTACCTGCTGGCAGTTGCTCTAAAATGCCTTTAGCAGTTTAGGCCACCTGTGTAATAACAACCTAAAATGAAAATCTGTGATAATGAAGCAGTCTCTCTCTAGTTCCAGCTTAATTCATTTATAATTATCAGGTTCTCCAGAGTGCCAGAACTAATTTTGAATAAATATATTTATAAACTACCTGAAAAAAAAAAAAAATAGCAAGAGTATTTTACCTGAAAAAGAAAAAACTTAATTAAAATAGAATGACATGTTTCGTTGTTGAAAGAACCTCATCAGATTCTATTAAATCTCACAAAAAAATATTTTTAGAAATATATAAATGTTTATGTTTACATTCTGTTTCAATCCTTAAAACCTGAAATTTAGAACTTATCTCAATAAAGTCCTCACTTCTCTCCACTCTAGCATAGAATGCAAGTTGTTGTAATACCGGTACTCTGTTGTTTGCGTGAGTCCAGCTGGTTAGTTCGTTATCACTCCACCATAACAACCCGCCTCCCCCTCCTCGCTAGGTCAACGTCATGCTGAACCGCACTTATTTATGAAGTTAATCACCTCTGGTGTAGTTTCCAAGAAATTTCTGAAGATTCCAGCTTAGGAGCTCAGAGGGTACTCTTTAACAAAATATCAGACCATCTATCTTGGGAATCTGCACTACATTCGTCAGAAGGCACCTTTTTCCACTTCTGAAGTAGATCAGTATGTTTGCCATAGTTTGTATGGATTCAATTGAGTGTGGAACACAACCTACAAGGTAGATTGGTTGCCATATTTTCTTACTGACACAGAGAGGTGTGGTGATGTTTGAGGGGCATTAAAAATATATTACATATGCCACCCCCACCGCAGAGCAACACACAAGTGTGGTGCATTGCAACACTTGTGTTGTAGTACTGCATTGTAGTGCTCAAATGAAATAGTGTGTCAAATGAAATACTTGAAATGCTACATTTTTTATGGGCATAATGTTGTATTTTCTTTGATATTCACTGTGGAGTTGCAGCATTGTATGGATCAAATGCAACGCCATTTTGGCCACTGTGAAATGGCTTCAGCAATTCAATGAAAGCTAACGCTGATCGATCAGGAAACCCGTACATGTCGACCTTGGAAGGCAAGTGTCCTGCACGTTGACACAGTGCTTCACAACAAAAGCAGAGTGCATATCACAGAAATCACATAGGAGATGGGCACCTCAAACAAGCAGTCCAGCATTGTCTGACGCCTGTAGAATTATTGGAAATTGTGTTCAAGTTGGGTTCCGCAACCAATGACACTCGAATACAAAGCAGCAAGATTTATGGCTTCTCTTGACTTTCTTCATCATTACTCTGTGGAAGGCAATAAGTTTCCAAGTTGCATTCTTTTGGGCGATGAGACATGGGTACATCATTTCACACCAGAAACAAATAGGATGTCTATGGAATGGAGAGACATATCCTTGCCGGTGCAGAAGAAGTGGAAAGTTGCACCCTTGGCAGAAAAGGCCACACAGACGTATGTGATGCTGATCGGACGGGAATTGTTTTCTTCAACTCTGAAGGAGCTGTGTACACAGACTTTAGGTAATGGGGCGCAAAGTCTTACTGCCAAATATTGAAGTTGTAAAGAACAAAAGGCAGTAAAGAGGTACCCAAAGGTTTAGTTTACATTCATGACATTGTGAGTGGCCCTGCACATTCCACTGCAGGGTGTTCCGGTTAATTCCAGTGGCTGCCTCCATTTCCGTAAATGATGCATTTGTTTCCTTGGATGGCCTGTGGAGAACATACCGGGCTGAGTGGCTCAGCCAGTTGAAGCGCTGGTCTACTGACTGCAACTTGGCTGGTTCGATCCTGACTCAGTCTGGTGGTATTTGAAGGGGCTGAAATACGTCGGCTCCATGTTGGTAGATTTACTGGCATGTAAAAGAACTCCTGTGGGACTAAATTCTGGCACCTCGGCTTCGAAGAAACTGTAAATATATTTAGTGGAACGTGAAGTCTGTAACATTATTATTGAAAATACGAAGGCATACTATAATTTTTTATGTTTTTTTTACCCAAATGAAGTACATTACACATTAGTTGTTACGTCCATGTTCTCAACATAATCTTGCCTCCTGTGGGTGGGAGACGCAGACGAAGAATACACCCACGGTATCCCCTTCCTGTCGTAAGAGGCGACTAAAAGGGGCGACCCTGGGATGATCAAATTAGAACCATGAGACTACTTGTAATTAGTACAATCACGCAGGGAACAACATGGGTCCCATTTACTTACGCATAGTATGTTAGGTACGCAATAGGTTTTTGATTAGTAGCGACAGTGTGTGAATCGGGATTCCTACAGTTCCTACAGTTCCTACAGTACCTGTGATTCGTACCCCTATATGAGCGACACCATGGTTCTGCTTTATCTATGCTCAGTCCCCACTATGTGAGGAATACCATGTTGTAGTACGAGTCCCTGTGGTTAGTCCACTTACGTGAGGAATGCCTGTAAATAGCGCCGCAATGTGCAAAACACCATAGGTCTGTGTTTCATGTGGGCATTACACTACCTGTGAATAATACTATAATGTGTGGAATACCGCGAGTCTACGCTACTTTTGATTAGTACTGCAACATGACACATAGCACGGTTCTACTTTCCTAGCGATAAATACCATTATGAGGGGCCGATGACCTGGATTTTGGACCCGTTTCGACTATAATCATAATTGATTCAGCATCGTGGTATAGAAGCAGTCCCTTGGTCAGTATATTGTTTTGTGCCAGCTTCTGTGCATGTGAAGCACTGGGGGTCGGATCCACTGATCGTTTTAAATTCATCTCCATCCATTCATTCTTCGTCCTCTACGCTTTGAATTCTGGTCAGTGGAGGATTTTGGACTTTTAATTTGTCATTTCATTTCATCTCATTTCGTACCATTAGGGACCGATGACCTCGATGTTAGGCCCCTTTAAACAACAAACATCAATCAGTCAGTCAACATAATCTCCTTGTAACTGTATGCACTTATGCCATCAATGTGTCAGTCTCTCCAGACCTTCCTGAAATCATTCTTTCAGAGTGCTGCGTATCCATGCCTTAACAGCTGTGTCCAGTTCTGCAAAGTCCGCAAAACGGCGACCACGCAGAGGTTTCTTCATGTTCCCATTTCCCATGTTCGACATTTCTTTGGTGTTGTACTGCCCCTATGCTTCCGTTGCATCGATTGTTGTTTCGTTTGTGGCTCATGGTAATGGAGCCATGTCTAATCACCAGTCAAAAGCCTAGCCATGAAGTCGGCTGGATCTTGATCATGGCGTTGCAAAAGTTCTCTGCACACGTCCACAGGCCTCTGCTTTTTGTCTGCAGACAAGAGTCTAGGCACCCACGTGGATGACACCTTCCCCAACTGTAAGTGGCCGCGTACGATCCGCTGCAGGGTGTTTCGGCTAATTCCCTTGGCTGCCTCCATTTTCGTAAATGTGATGTATTTGTTTCCTTGGATGGCCTGTTTGACCCGGGCAATGTTGGCTGGTGTTGACACTGTCACATTCCTTCCAGAATTGGTTCCCTTGTCCATTGATGTGCGCCTTGTTTTCCAACCTTCCACTCATTTGCAAACTGTTTTCCATGACTGCGAATGTTCTCCACAGACTGCCACCAAGCACCGATGAATTTCTGCAGTGGTCACGCCTTCTTTCCATAGGAACTAAATTGTATAGCGCTGTCCCTGACAGTCGCTTACCATGTTGTCTGCTCCTATTGATGCAAGTGCGATAACAGGTATAACTTGAAAATAATGTTCTCTCACCCATGGGTAACTAATGAAAATATTGAGCTCAAATTATTATGGTTATTATTTTATGATTATTATTATTATTATTATTATTATTATTATTATTATTATTACTACTACTACTTGTATGTATAGCTATGAAATGTTACATCATGTTAGTATTTGTATTATTATTACGATACGATTGTATTGTGTGAGGTTATGAAACATGTGTTGTACATAGACATTGATATCAGTTCCGTTAATGTAAATGCCTGTAAATTAATTTATTCATACCTTATAATATGTAATCCATAATTCTGAAACACACTGTAACTTCCAGAATGGTAATAAGGCACTAGAACGTTTGAGAATATTCTGTACATTGTAATGTATGTATTGGGCACTGTGGAATATTCAAGAAGGTAGTTTCTTTTGTAACGTATCTTTCTGGAAATCTGGCCATAGATATATATATATATAAAGAGACGATCTTGACGGTGAGGTCAGTTGCTGTTAGTTACTGCTGAATTGTGGTTTGGAAGCTATTGGAAGAGGGATATTGTTTAGTAGCACTTGGCTGACATGCCAAATTAGGCAGTCTCCATGTTGAATTGATCGGTAGTCATCTGTTTTCAACTGTGCTTCAAAGTGTAACATCGGTGGTATTCGGTGTCGGTTGTCAACTGTTTAAAGATGGCGGCTTTGTTGATATTCCACAAGTGAAGTGTTTTTGTTTTGTGATACGGTGATTAAGGTTATGTGTATATTAATTTGTGTATATATGTGAATAAAATTATTTGTACCAACTGACAGCATCTCATGTGCAACTGTGTGGATATGTTAACTGGCGACTGTGACGAGGACGTAAAATTTATGAGTGAATACGAGTGTGGTAGGTCAAAATGCAAGTCACTTTAGAGAATATGTCAATGAAACAGCTCAAAGGCGAACTTACCAAGAGGAAACTCCCAATGAACGGCAAGAAGAAATCGCTACAGGCGCGACTACTGGAAGATATCGTGGAGAAGGGAGTAGATCCCGGAAAGTTTTGCATATAAGTCAACGAAGATGCCGACGACACATCGGAAGATGAGGTAAATATAACCGAAATGTGCTCTAACTTAATGGCCATGGTGCAGGCACTCATTACGGAACAGAATGACAAACTTTCAAACCACATTTCAGACATCAATTCCGGCCTAAATGAAAAAATTTCAGACGTAAATGACAAACTTTCAGGCAAAATTTCAGACTAAATTTCTCGAGCTAACTCAGTCTTAACCGGACAAATATCACAAGTGTACACAAAGGCTTACAATGTAGAGCAGGGCCTAGAATCAAAAATTTCAACCATAAATGACAAAATTTCATCACAAATTAGCGACGTCATCAATCAATTAACGCAGCAGATATCGGTCATCAGGTCAAAACTGGGACTGGTTGACCAGATTTATAGTAGAGTAAGCCAGCTGGAAGGGAATATCTTGGACCTCAAGGAAGGGGTGAAAATCCAGGTTTCCAGCATAAAACAACAGGTTGAGGGGAGGATTTCTAACATGAGGGAAATTTTGAAAGTCGTATATCTGCCGCTGAGGGAAATCTTGGGAGCCGTATTTCTGCCGTCAAAGGAAGGATAGAAAACTGGATTTCAACCATCAAGGTAGATGTGCAGAATATAGGGGAAAGCATCCTTCATGCAGTAGAAAATAGATTGACTCAAACAGGACATATCGCCACACCTCTAACCTCCTCAAACCTAACCAGCAATACAGGACAGCTAGATCCGAAGTTGGTTATAGAGACCCTTCCGGAATTCCGCGGGCAACTGGAGGAGAACCCGACTAGCTTCGTCGGGGGATCGGTCAACCTATTAGGAAGGACTAGTTTACCCGAGGACATCTTCGCGTAACTCATCACACCGCGATTAAAGGGGCAAGCCGCTACTTCGTGGAACAACTTGAAGGGATGAAATCTAAATTGGACGGACATCAAGAGGGAATTAATTCCTACCAGGCGAGTTGGCCGTGCGGTTAGGGGCGCGCGACTGTGAGCCTGCATCCGGGAGATAGTGGGTTCAAATCCCACTGTCGGCAGCCCTCAAAATCGTTTTCCGTGGTTTCCCATTTTCACACCAGGCAAATGCTGGGGTTGTACCTTAATTAAGGCCATGGCCGCTTCTTTCAAACTCCTAGGCCTTTCCTGTCCCATCGTCGCCATAAGACCTATCTGTGTCGGTATGACGTAAAACCACTACCATGAAAAGAAAAGGAATAATTCCGAAGGGGTGAAGAGTGTTGTGTGTGTCCTCCGCATCGCAAGCTCTGCGCTTACAAGCTCCGCAACCCGCCGCAGCACCGAAGTTTCTAGCAGCTACGAGGTGTCTTCATTGCGCCTGGCACGCTCACCGATGACGTCAGCCAGCGATATATAAGGAGCTTCGTTCCGAGCCTCTCCAGGACTACCCCAATGTTCGACGACCAGACCACACCGCAAGTCAGACACGGAGGCACTCCTCTTAAAAACGTGTTTTGAACAGGTGGACAAATTGCTGGCCGTGGGGTTTCACCTCTGAACATTGCCTCATTATCCTGATCCCCGTAGCCACGTCGAGCCCCGAGTATAGCATTCTGCTACTCCCTTTAGTCCTCACCAGTGCTCCGACGTCCACCTTAGCATTCTGCTATTTGAATAAATTAATGCAAGTTCCTTGCAAGTATAAACCTAGTACCAGCATTCTGCCTCTCTCTACAAGTTATGCTTGTAATTTCACAGAAGATAGTTTTCGACTATCAGGACAATTTATTAATGAAACAGACTATCTCCTCAAGATAGAACTAAGTATATATAGAACTCTCGTATTGTATAATTGTACATATGCAACAGACATTCAATTTAAGATTTAATTTCAACATTAACTGCGTGCATTCAAACAAGTTTCAAGAATTCAGTTTTATTTCTTATATATATTGTATCAAATCATTGAAACAATAAACTTTATGTTGTTTCACTGTATACCAAGTTCCTTGTATACAACACAACAAAATTGGCGACAAGGTAAAGTTACGTGTCAGTCCTGCCAATTTAACAAAATTGGCGACGAGGAAAACTTCCTGGTAGGCCCTGACAATTTAACAAAATTAGCAACGAGGAAAAGTTACGTTCAGGTCCCGCCAATTCAACAAACTTGACAGCAAGGAACACTTTATTCGTGGTTTCGCCATATCACCAGTCTCGCTACGGGAAACAAGTTCACTACGCCAGCATTTCGCATTTGTGCAGTGCAATTCTTCCCAGTGTTCGCCCCATTCGAACTACGGACAGCAGGCTATCATTTCACGCCTCACACACGAGCACCTGTCTCTACAGTGCATTCTCGCTGCGCCAAGCTCTCTTTCTCTCTCACTCACAGGTGAGCGATTGAAGGTCAAGCTCCCAGCTGGTCTACTTACACGCTGTCTCACAAGTTGTGCTCCCTATCTCCTCTGTCATCATGGCTACTACAGAACAGTTAGCGGCTATACTGCAGGCTTTGCAACAACAACAGCAACAATTCATGCAGCAACAGCAGACAACACTGCTTACAGCAATCCAAGCCCTTTCTGCATCTATACAGCCCACCGCCGTTCCTCAATTTTCTACGTTCGACCTGGAAAAAGAAGAATGGTCAGTGTACTTAGCCAGACTTCAACAACACTTCATCTGCCACTCCATCACGAATGACAAGCGCCAACGAGCTCTTTTTCTCAGTTCCGTAGGAAATCCTACCTGCGAACTCCTCCAGAAATTAAGCCCAGAAGAGCAGATATCAGAAGTTCCCTTTACACAGCTCCTCGCTCATATCACTGAGAATTATGCTAAAGATCCTCATATCGTAGCAGCTCGCTACAAGTTTTTTCAGTGCAGGATGAAACCGCAACAGACTCACACTGAATGGATTGCGGAATTACGAGGTCTCGCCAAGAGTTGTAAATTTACCTGTTCCAAGGATGGTTGTAACACGCCTTACACAGACTCACTCATTAGGGACATGGTTATTCTACATACTCCCCACGACAAGGTCCGTTTCGACGCTGTAAAGAGTATTAAGCCTTCTTTGGAAGAAGTACAGTGTATTGCCACAGTCTATGAGATGACTACCAAGACTGCAGCTGAAATAGCTACGAAACATGAAGTCTCTCACGTATCTCATACGGCCAAGACGCCTTCTGCTCCTTCGAACCGCAAAGTCAGCTCGCTCCCTTCCAAGCATGCCCGACAGGTTCATTCTCGCTCTTCTACGAAGAAGCACAATTCTCACAACACTCCTCAGCTCCTGCCTTCCTGCAGAGGATGTTTTAAGCATCACAAACGTCGTGACTGCAGTTTCTTCAAAGCCACATGTGATCGATGTCACAAAGTAGGACACCTCAAGACTGTCTGTAAAAGTACGTCCCGCCCTGCCAGTACTCTACCGGCAAAGAAACCTAGTACGAAGACACGACAAGACATGGAAGTGGATCAGATTAATCTTATTCTTCGTACTAGAAATTCTAGCAAGATCATTATTCCGATCTCTTTCCCCGATCACACTACTAATTTTCAGTTAGATACTGGATCACCTGTCTCAATCATCAACCTTGCTACGTACCACAACTTGGGATCGCCGTCTTTCTCTCCTGCTGACGTCCAACTTGTTACGTTTAACAAGAAGAAAATTGACATTAAGGGCCAACTCACTATTCCTGCCAGCTATAAGGATATTCATAAGGTCGTTACCTTGCTCGTAGTCAATAACTACACTGCCTCTGATATTCTAGGCATGGATCTATTCAATTTATTCGGTTTCCAAATTCATGACGTCAATGTAGTCTCAGCCTTACAGCCTACCTCTGGTGTCACCGATCTCCTCGAACAATTTCCAGAAGTCTTCGACTCTACATTAGGCACAGCCAAAGACTACACAGCTCATATCCAGCTGAAATCAGGAGCCAAGCCTCGCTTTTTCAAAGCACGTCCAGTCCCACTTGCACTTCAGGACCAAGTTACTCAAGAGTTACAGAGATGGATAGCAGACGGTATAGTAGTTCCCGTCAATTCCAGTAAATGGATACTCCACTCGTCGTAGTTAAGAAACCTAATGGCAAACTTCGCTTTTGTGGTGATTTTCACTCCACTATCAACACTCAAGTTGAAACCGACGTTTGAACTGGAAGTTATCACCAATAAAATAGGACACACCATTGAATGCAGCGCTTCCTCACCCATCAAGCAACGTCCATATCCAATCAACTCCGATAAACGCAACTTTGTCATCCAGAAGATTCAAAATATGGAAGGGCAAGGTCTCATTGAACCATCTACAACCTGTTGGGCTTCACCTATCATCCTACTGATGAAGAAGAATGGGGATTATCGATGGTGTGTGGACTTCCGCAGGTTGAACGAGAAGACTGTTAGTGGTGCGTACCCCATGCCTGACCTGAAAGACTTGCTGAAACAAGTAAGTGGGTCTAGAACATACAGCACGCTGGATCTCAACTCTGGATACTGGCAAGTGGAGGTTGAGGAAAGTTCTAGACCACTGACTGCTTTCATGACACCGAAAGTATTGTACTAGTTTGCAGTAATGCCCTTTGAAGAATGCTCCTGCCACCTTCATGCGACTGATGGATAAGTTATTATCAGGATATGTTGGAGATTTTTGCCAAGTGTATCTTGACATTTTAATTCACAGCAAGAATTTTTATGAACACCTTGTACATCTGAGGAAAGTGCTAGAATGACTGAAGATTCATGGACTGACTTGCCAAGTGGAGAAGTGCCACTTCGTTCAGTCCCGCGTAGAATATCTTGGGCATGTCCTAACCTCAGAAGGCTTAGAAAGGCAACCGGAGAAGAATCGAGCTATCAAAGAAGCTGAACGCCCGCGGACCAAACGACAAGTACATCAGTTCCTTGGCTTGTGTCGGTGGTACAGCAGCTTCGTGCCACACTTTGAAGAGAAGGCAATACCACTCGCCGATCTACTCCTTAACAACCGCCCATTCCGATGGACCAGCAAGCAAGAGGCAGCATTCCAAGGCATTAAGGCTGCAATATGCAACGCTCCCAGTCTAGCCCATCCCGACCCTCAACGGAAGATGTGCCTGCAGACGGACGCCAGCGGCTCCAGCTTAAGAGCAGTGTTATTCCAGGAGGGGAGTGAGGGGGGGAAGAGACATCGAGTATGCTAGCGGGAAGCTATTTCCCACAGAACAACGCTACTGTACTGCCGAGAGGGAATGGTGTGGGCCATGGGCAAATTCAGAGGCTACTTGGAGGGAAGGAAGTTCCAGCTCTACACCGATAACGCCGCTCTCAAATGGTTGAACTCTGTCTCTGGCTCAAAATCTAAATTGATGCGATGGGCTCTGTTAATCGCAGAATTTGATTTCGATGTGTGTCATGTCCCAGGACCACGGTGCATCCTTTCAGACAATGGGAGTCAGTTCACGTCGAGGAAATGGCAGCAAACGATGACGGAATGGGATGTAGAGCACTGTACTACCCCTATCTAAAACCCAAGGGCAAATTTAACGGAACGACAGAACCAGGAGCTGAAAAGGATGCTACGGGTCCACCTGATAGACAAAGAACATCGACTGTGGGACCGTCAGATACCGCAGTCACTCATTGCCCTGCGACGACGCATCAACCATGTCACCGGCTATTCCCCAGCAGAGCTGTTTCTTGGTCGACAGCTGTACGGCACTGGGGATTGGGAGATTCGTCCACCATCCACTTCAGGTCAAGATGATTGAGCTGTTTCCCTGGCAGAGTGGGAGCAGCAGCAGAACATCAAAGAGAAGCAAGCTTTGGCCGAGAAGAGATCCCTTACCCAGGCCAAGGCTCAAGATGTGAAGTGTTTTTTGTTTTGGTACCGTGATTAAGGTTATGTGTGTATTAATTTGTAAATATATGTGAAAATATAATTGTATCAACTGATAGCATCTCGTGTGCGTCTTTGTAGATACGTTAATATATACAAGTGTCTGCAGTGTGGAATGTGTGCGAAATATTGTGTGGTGCGAAGTAGTGAGTGGGTGGCAGCTTAGAAGAGGGGTGTTTCGGGACCGCCGGCCTCCCAACCCTGTGGCTGAACAGAATGTGTTTCGGAGTGGGGTATTTTGTGTGCAGATCGATGTTGTAGCGTCCTATTCCACTGACCAGTGAATTGATCTTATTACCCCATGACTTCGTGTACATTTGATGTTTTTGTTTTCGTATATGATGTCTTATCGAGCTGGCATTCGCAATTTTACGTAGGTGGCGTATTGGTGTGTCAGCTGGGAGTCTAGCCGCTGCTCGAATGCATTTATTTTCTATTAGTTCCAGCTTATCCAGGTTTGTCATAGCAGTGTGGCCCCATGCGGGTGCTGCGTATGTGATTGTTGGCTTAATTAAGGCCCTGTACATGTTGGTTGCTACTTTTGTGTTGATACTTGATTTCTTGTTCAGTTCACTTCCCGGTCTTCATCGCGGTGGTATCTGGCCCAGTTGCGCCTGCCTTGATTGTGCTTGTGTATTAGGTCTTTAATGTGGGCCGGTATCTCGATGTCTGTGTTATGCTTAAGTTTGTGTACCGGGATGCTCGCTGTTCTGGCTTCTTGGATTGCATCTACTAGTGTTCTTACTGTGGTGTCGATTTGGGCTGGGCTTTCTATTTGTGTGTCCTCAGTTCCCTGTAGATGTGAGTCCAGTTTTCTTTCGAATTTACCCCAGATGGCTGCTTTATAGTTGAGCTGGTGCTTGAAGTTATTCTCATATTCCTCTGGGTTTTCATTAAGGGTAAAAAGCACAGGTTGGTGCCTTGACCCTAGATCGTTTATTATTGTTATGCTATGCCCTTGAGGAATGTGTCGCAATAGGGCTATTTCTAATATGTCAGAGACCTGTCCCTTTGGTGCTAGGAATGTGGGCTCGCTGGGGGCTGTTACCATGTTTCAAATTTAGGTCTCCTCCTAGTATTGTGTTTCGGTTTAGCCTTAGGACTGTTTGTACGTCTTGTGTGTTTAGGCTTTTCGGTCTGGCATATGCTGATGTGATATTAATGAGTGTTCCTCACACTGGCATGGCAATTCTACATGCCTCCAGTTTGACCAGGTCTGGTAAGTCTAGCTCCATATGTTTGATGTCTTTCCTTACCAGAACTGCCACCCCTCCAACTCGATTAGCCTTGTCGCTTCTATGTACTTTGTAGCCTCTCATGGTGAATTTCTTCCCCGTTGGGAGGAAGGTTTCCGTTAGGAGTGCTACATGTATGGAGTTCGCGGCTAGGAAGGTTTGGAGCTCATATTAATACTCAAAGCCCCTGCGTATTGGTGGTGTTGTTGTTATTATTATTATTATTATTATTATTATTATTATTATTATCATCATCGCTGGTTGTTCAAGCATCCTGGGTTAGGAGGTTAGAGATCGCATTCACCAGGTCCCTTAGCCAGGGCAATGACAGGGCCGCAGCCAACATGTTGACTATCGTAACTCCAGTGGTTCTGATTGCGGTGAGGTTCAAGTTCGGGAAAACGTTTTTCAGGATTTTGTCTAACCTTTCCTTGAACGCCCCTCCTGCCATGTTCCCTGTGGGCTGCAGAACCTGGTTTTGTGTTTCTGGTGTAGGTGGTGTGATGGGCGAGGATGGTGGGGGGAGAGCAGTGTAGCAGATGCCGGTTTGCTGGCGGCAGGTTTCTTGCGGGTGCGTGGGCTTGACCTTCCTGTTGCGTGTTGTAGGGGGCTGGGCCTTCTTGTTTCTGTTGTTCTTGGAGGTCTTATTTAGGACAGTAGTGGGGGGTGGTTGGGCTGAGGGCCCGGGGTTGGGTTCACCCTCTGTCCGTGGGGGGTTGCAAATTTAGTTTACCTCCGCCTAATGGTCCTTGTTTTTGGCCATTTTTGCCCAGGGACCTGCGAGACCTGAAGGGTCCTTTTTGCCTGAAGGGCCTTGGTTCCTGTTGCCTGAGGGGCCAGCTTGGGCTTTAGGGTCGCCATGCTCGTCACCCTTTTGCTCTTTGCCTTGAAAAGTGGCTTCTTATTACCTGCGGCTGGGACATTCCATGAAATTAGCCACGTGTTTCCCCCCCGCAGTTAGCGCACTTAGAGTGCGCGGGGTCCCTGCCGTGGGGCCAGTCGCGAGACAAACGGGAGGCGGCGCATCTGGGATCCAGTCGGCAGGCCGCCCCTGAATACCCGTGCCTCTGACACACTCCACATTGGGGGCCAGTGGCTGGTGGGGGATACGGTTCGACTGACTCCAGCATATTTAATAGGTGTCGCATTTTCCTCAGGTTGTCCGCTCCTGGGGTGTCCGCCATGGCAACTAGGAATAGGTGGCCTTTGGCTGGCCTATTCCCTGTTCGCATCCGCACCACGTAGAATGCGGGGATACCCTGTGATTTCATCGCAAACTGGATTTCCTCCGCATTATGTGAGTTTATGGCCGTCCTCGCCATGAATGGCTTCATAGTGCTGTTGGGCAATATTCTTACAAATTTAATATTTAACTATCTCAGCACGCAGATAACAATTTCGTAGCTCTGGAAGCTTGTTATATGCAGCTGGATCGCTCGTGTGCGTCTGCTCTCGGCTTGGAGAAGTAATAGTTCCTCTGTTCGTGAGGCAGCTTTTTGAGGTGCTCCATTTCTTTTGTCTTTGTGTCATTGGTGTAGAGTGTAAGGGGTGGGGGGTTGACCCATTAAGGGTGGTTGTTTTTGTTGGTTCTGGTGGTTGAGGCAGTTTCTGCTGTGTCTGCCTCGTGTGTTGTGTTCTGTGGCTTGGTGTGTGGTGGCTGTATAGTGTTTGTGGTGGTGTCTGTGGAGCTATCGGCTCGGGTACTTAGTTTGGGAACCCTTCCTTTCTGGGCCTTGCGGCTCTGGGGCTGCGGGTGCTTTCCCTTTCCCCTTCCTCATCTTCTCCCCCTTGGCCTCCCTGAAACCGTCACCCTGGTTTCCTGGCTGGGTGGCTGGGTCCACGGGTTCGGTCACCCTGGGCGTGCATAGCACCTCTCCCTCCCAGCTTTCAGAGTCGGCCTTCCGGAATGTACCTGACAGGTCCATCACCAGTTGAGCTTTATCCGAGTCAGAGTCCAATTTGCCCGCTTGCCCAGAAGGGGGTTGGACTTCAGGTGGTGCCATCCACCGAGTCCATTTCTTTCTCCCCTTCTTCCTTCCTCTTCGCTCGGGGTGGTGGAACTAGGTCCCGTTTTCCGACGTCCGGCAGGCTGACCACTAGGTATTCTTAATCTTCCAAAATACAGGAACATGTAATTTTTTTTTCTTCAGAAAAGGACGGAAAATGGGGTTGAATTATTTTTATTAGGATACTGATATCTCAATAACTGAGCCAATGATGAATCAGTCGGTCAGTCAGGACATGTTATTTTATATGTATATACAGTGAAACCTCGGAATGCGAGTAACTTGGTCTACGAGTGTTTTGCAAGACGAGCAAACATTTTAAATAAATTGTAACTTGATAAGCGAGTGAGGTTCCGCAATACGAGCATCACGTGTGCCTATGTTTTCCCCTCCCCTGTTCGTTTGTTGAATGGATGAATGAGATCCTTAGTCCTGTAGTGAAGAAATACCTTTCAGAAAATAATCTGCCGCTCAAAATCTTGCTAGTTATGGACAATGCTCCCGCTAATCCTGCAGGCCTTGAAGTCTTGAGGACAACTTACTGGAGGAATTCAAGTTCGTTAAGGTTAAGTTCCTTCCTCCCAACACTACTCCGCTACTCCAGCCTATGGATCAGCAAGTCATTTCGAACTGCAAGAAGCTATACACCAAAGCACTATTTCAGCGATGCTTCAAAGTGACGGAAAAAACAAACGTTACCCTCTGAGAATTTGGGATAAATCATTTCCCCATCGTGAACTGCCCGAAGATCATCGATAAAACCTGGGATGGAGTCGTCAAGAGAACTCTCACTTCCGCTTGGGGAAAGCTGTGGCCTGACTGTGTTCTTGGACGTGACTTTGAGGGGATTGTTCGTGACAGTGAGCTGCTGATTGTCGATGAAATGGTGTCCTTACGGAGGACTGTGGGGCTGGAGGTGAATGACGTGGACATTCAAGAGCCAGGAACTGACCACTAACAAAAAGATGGACCTGCATCACAAACAATAGGAGGAGGTTATGGAGATCTCCTCCAGGGAAGAAAAGGAGGAAAAGTCAATGGGATTTCTCACTTCAACTGAGATTCGGGAGAAGTGCAAAATGTGGGAAACGGTGCAAAATTTTGTAGAAAAACACCACCCAAATAAGGCCTTAGCAGTGCGAGCGATGAATCACTTCAGTGACAATGCAATGTCACATTTTCGTGAAATCGTCAAAAAGAGACGAAAGCAATGGTCGCTGAACAGGTTCATCATTAAAGTTGCACAAAAAGAAAACAATTCCAGTGAGCCAACAGATAGCAGTGATTCCGTTAGTGAAATTCGTGCTACACAGTAACTCTTCTCATGTCATGTCCCATCTCCCTCACACCAACAATGATTCTGTTGTAAGGAAAAGTGCATTTTAATTTGTTTTATGCTATATTTTGTTTTAGAAATGGTATGTGAATAAATATTTTTGTGTTGTGGACGAATCATCTGCGTTTCATTTGTTCCTTATGGGAAAACTTGCTTTGATTATACGAGTGCTTTGGATTACAAGCATGTTGCCAGAACGAATTATGCTCGCAATCCAAGGTTCCACTGTATGTATGTATGTATGTATGTATGTATGTATGTATGTATGTATGTATGTACACTGACTGACAGAGCAAATGCAACACCAAGAAGGAGTGGTTCGAAAGGGATGAAAGTTGGGGGAAAAACAGAGACGGCACGGACAAATAATTGATGTTTATTTCAAACCGATATGCAGGTTACACAATGCGCACGGCATCGACTCGGTGGGATGTAGGACCACCGCGAGCGGCGATGCACGCAGAAACACGTCGAGGTACAGAGTCAATAAGAGTGCCGATGGTGTCCTGAGGGATGGTTCTCCATTCTCTGTCAACCATTTGCCACAGTTGGTCGTCCGTACGAGGCTGGGGCAGAGTTTGCAAACGGCGTCCAATGAGATCCCACACGTGTTTGATTGGTGAGAGATCCGGAGAGTACGCTGGCCACGGAAGCATCTGTACACCTCGTAGAGCCTGTTGGGAGATGCGAGCAGTGTGTGGGCGGGCATTATCCTGCTGAAACAGAGCATTGGGCAGCCCCTGAAGATACGGGAGTGCACATGCTGCACGTAGCAGTGGGCATTTAACGTGCCTTGAATACGCACTAGAGGTGACGTGGAATCATACGCAATAGCGCCCCAAACCATGATGCCGCGTTGTCTAGCGGTAGGGTGCTCCACAGTTACTGCCGGATTTGACCTTTCTCCACGCCGACGCCACACTCGTCGGCGGTGACTATCACCGACAGAACAGAAGCGTGACTCATCGGAGAACACGACGTTCCGCCATTCCCTCATCCAAGTCGCTCTAGCCCGGCACCATGCCAGGCGTGCACGTCTATGCTGTGGAGTCAATGGTAGTCTTCTGAGCGGACGCCGGGAGTGCAGGCCTCCTTCAACCAATCGACGGGAAATTGTTCTGGTCGATATTGGAACAGCCAGGGTGTCTTGCACATGCTGAAGAATGGCGGTTGACGTGGCGTGCGGGGCTGCCACCGCTTGGCGGCGGATGCGCCAATCCTCGCGTGCTGACGTCACTCGGGCTGCGCCTAGACCCCTCGCACGTGCCACATGTCCCTGCGCCAACCATCTTCGCCACAGGCGCTGCACCGTGGACACATCCCTATGGGTATCGGCTGCGATTTGACGAAGCGACCAACCTGCCCTTCTCAGCCCGATCACCATACCCCTCGTAAAGTCGTCTGTCTGCTGGAAATGCCTCCGTTGACGGCGGCCTGGCATTCTTAGCTATACACGTGTCCTGTGGCACACGACAACACGTTCTACAATGACTGTCGGCTGAGAAATCACGGTACGAAGTGGGCCATTCGCCAACGCCGTGTCCCATTTATCGTTTGCTACGTGCGCAGCACAGCGGCGCATTTCACATCATGAGCATACCTCAGTGACGTCAGTCTACCCTGCAATTGGCATAAAGTTCTGACCACTCCTTCTTGGTGTTGCATTTGCTCTGTCATTCAGTGTGTATATATATATATATATATATATAAATATCTACCCATTTTCATCTTTCGATTCAAAACAAAGTCAACCACTTACGGTTAAGAAAAGAGATTAAATTTCTTTACAGAAAGAAATCCTTTTTAAATGAAAGGTTGTATTTAGCTCGTCTCGAGGCCCCCCCTATGGTTGGTCCCATTAGAATGGAATTCATTCCAATGTCATATTAAAAATAAAATTTAGAAGTATCTTAAGTAAGAAACAAGCCACATTGGACAAGAAATTAAATAATCTCAAAAGGGCTAAATATGATACGGAGGTTCTTAATAATAATAATAATAATAATAATAATAATAATAATAATAATAGAAAATCTGAAATTAATCAGTTAACTGTTCAAGACAAGTTAATTTCAGTCAATTTGGTCAGAAACCTCTCTGGAGTGCATTTCACAGGCCAAGAATTACACACTCTTAATAGAGGACCTAAATTGAATTGGCCAAGTTTTAACAGAGATGATATTGTCGCCATAAGATCTATCTGTGTCGGTGCAACGTAAAGCAAATGGGGGGGGGAGATGATATTATTACAACTATCGCCGAAGCTGAATCTAAACTTCCTGTGAACTCTCAGGATGATCTTATGTATGAAATAAAGAAAAGACTCCCTCAGTTAGTCGGCTCAAAACCAATATTCCATTAGACAAAGTTAAATGTAACAAGGATCTTAGGAATAAAATAAAAGAAACCGGCATTATCACAACTAAGGCTGATAAGGGCAATTGTATGGTCATATTGGATAGAAAAGATTTTATTGAAAAGACAAAGGTTTTTTTTTTCTAACAAGTTGTTTTCCAGAGTTAATAAGAACCCCACATAGAAAGAAATGGCGTATGGCTTTTAGTGCCGGGAGTGTCCGAGGACAAGTTCGGCCCGCCAGATGCAGGTCTTTCGATTTGACACCCGTAGGTGACCTGCGCGTCGTGATGAGGATGAAATGATGATGAAGACGACACATACACCCAGCCCCCGTGCCAGCGAAATTAACCAATTAAGGTTAAAATTCCCCCCACAGCTAGGACACAATGAGGTTCAAAATCGTTATTGAGAAATTCTACGTTTATCCTCAATGAAGATAAAATTCAGAGGATGATAAATATGAACTCCAGGTTACCTATGGCTAGAGCATTGCCTAAAATCCATAAAGTAGGAATACCTGTCAGACTATTATTAATTGCAAGAACAGTCCTACATATAAAATCTCCAAATTTATACACAAATTTCTTTCTAACAACTATAAGTTTTGTAATAAATCAATAATAAGGAATTCAGTAGTTTTTTGTAATTGTTTGGAAAGTTTCAAACTTTTCCACATCATTACTTATGTTCATATGACATAACTAATATGTATGCAAATATCCCAGACAGTAAAACAATAGATATTAGAATGAATTTAAGTACTCAAGGTCAACTGGGGAAATTAGAAATTAAACAATTCATGAAAATTCAGGAGTTTGTCACAAAAAACAATTATTTTACGTTCAACAACACTATTTATAGTCAAGAGGGATTGATTACTAATGGGAGCACCAGCCTCGGGTATCCTGGCTAGTATTTATTTAGACCATTTATAACACCAGAAAATAATTGGACGCATTCAAGGTTTGGATTTTAGGACACAATTCGTAGATGATACTTTTGTAATAATAGATAAACATTATAATAATAGTAACAATGTTTTACAATTTTTAAATTCATTAGATGAGAGAATGAGAGAATTAAATTTACAGTTGAAAAAGAGAAGGATAATACTTTAAATTTCTTTGGTGTGACTGTGAAGAGGGAACTCAGTAAGTTGCCTTAAAAAGTATATAGAAAGGATATGTTTACTCCGGTGACCATTAAGAATTATTCTTATATCCTGGGAGTCATAAGAGGGCTGCTTATTTTAGTATGGCTTATCGAGCCTTCAATTTGCCTTTATCACGTACGGAAAGAAATAAAGAATTACTTTTTATGCAGAAGATTGTTAATACTATTAATAAAATTATAAGTAAAGTAAAAAGAAAGAACAACATAAGACTAGCACCAGAGAATCGCAAGAATTTAAAGTACGCTACTTTTACATTTACAAACCCAGGGATTTTCCAAATCACAAAATTATTTAAACACGACTATCAGGTTTCATTTTTAACAAAGAACAATAATGGTCATTTATTTTACAACCATAATAGTGTAAATTACAGTAAAGAAAATTATTTTGGTTCAGGAATTTACAAACTTTAGTGCTATCAACGCTTTGTCACGTATGTCAGACAAACAGGAGCTTTCAGACTAGGTATCAGGAACACGTCAGTGCTAATAGACACAGGAAGTATTCAGCCATGATTGTCCATATGGGAGATGCGGGTCACCAATATACCGATATAAATAGAGAATTGACCATATTAAAAGTGAGCAAAGGGAACCTGATGAGTATATATGAAAATATTTATATAGGTTTGGACCAGAGTTATAACACGAACACTGAGCTCGATAGCTGCAGTCACTTAAGTGCACCCAGTATTCAGAAGATAGTGGGTTCGAGCCCCACTGTCAGCAGCCCTGAAGATGGTTTCCCATTTTCACACCAGGCAAATGCTGGGGCTGTAGCTTAAATAAGGCCACGGCCACTTCCTTCCCACTTCTAACCCTTTCCTGTCCCATCGTCGCCATAAAACCTATCTGTGTCGGTGCGACATGAAGCAACTTGCACAAGAAAAAAAATATAACATGAACAACCATTTGAACGACTTACAAGACAATAAAAATCCATTGTATGAACAGATAACGTTACTTTTATCATCATGCAAAAAAAAAATTTAATTTTTTTTAATAGTTGCTTTAAGTCGCACCGACGCAGATAGGTCTTATGGCGACTATGGTACAGAAAAGGGCTAGGAGTGGGAAGGAAGTGGCCGTGGCGTTAATTGAGGTACAGCCCCAGCATTTCCCTGGTATGAAAATGGTAAACCACGGAAAACCATCTTCAGGGCTGCCGATAGTGGGGTTCGAACCTACTATAGTGCAAGTTACCTTCGCTAAAACAAACAACTCACTCGTTCTGCATATAGGCAGAACATTCTCCCCTTTCCCTTACTAATAGCGCTGTTCTTCATCCTACCGCCCCCAGCCAAGTTGCACCGTGCGAGAGGAAATAATTATAACACGCGCAATAGCATGGCGAAAAGCAGGTCAGAGCTAGGCTCGTATGAGAACCGGCTGTAGAGAGGTACACCAATTTTGAGGGTAAGTTGATGTGTTACGTAATCGTAATAAAAACTCATTTTCCAATTTCTAAGAGTTCAAACCCGCTAAGATGTATATATATATCTATCTTTTTCTTTCCAGACCTTGTCTTTTGAAAGAAATTTTCATTAGATTTTAAGCTTCAGTATTCTTCAGTTGATGATAAGGTGCCATTCTCCCATTTCTGAGGCCAAAGTTCAAATTCTACCTTAGTCAGTACACTGAAGCTGCCGGTACCATACGTCAAATCTCAAGAAATATTGTTTAGAATCAAATTTCAACATGTGAAGGAAGTGATGGAGAGTTTTATAGAAAAATAGTTTGTATTGTTTCCAGTGTATTTTCAAACATTTCAGAAAGGACATGGGTTCATCCATTTTAAATTATTAGACAGTAATAATTATGTATTTTAATTAGATACGGGACGCTATGGCTGAAGAAGTCCTAAATTAGATGAAACATGCACCAAAGAATGTATAACAGTTTTTAACATTGAATGTGTTCTCACTTGTAAAGTGAAGTCTATTGATTGGGTGGACCATTAAACCTAATACTAGTTCTTAATTAACTGCATGACTTGTCGGGTGTTTGGGGAGTGCTGTGGTGAGTATCTTCAACAATTGGCGAAACCGAGGTGAAACCACATCCAAACATCGAGGGGTTGGACGGCCACCCCTCATTACAGATGTCGGACGACATAAGCTGGGCAGACTGGTAAAACAGGACAGGCGGCAAACTGTGGCAGAACTAACATCAGACTAATGCTGGGCAGAGTACAAGTATGTCTGTACACACAGTACACAACACTCTTAAGGATGAAACTCCGCAGCTGACAACCCATGCATGTGCCAATGTTAACAGCATGACATCGGCAACTACGACTGAAATAGGCACTTGACCATCGTTACTGGATATTGGGGCAGTGGCAGAGCGTTGCATGGTCTGGTGGATCCGATACCTTTTTCATCATGCCGATGGGAGGGTGCGAATCAGTCGTCTTTCAGGGGAACAGCTCCTTGACACCTATAGGCAGGACGGAGACAAGCTGGTGGCGGCTCAATTATGCTCTGGGGAACATTCACTTGGGCATCCATAGGTCCAGTGGAGCTCATGCAAGGCACTATGATGGCTGAGAAGTATTGTACACTGGTTGCAGACCACGTACACCCCTTCATGACGATCATGTTTCCCAATGGCAGTGGCATTTTTCAACAAGATAATGTGCCATGTCACAAGGCCAAGTGTGATGGAGTGGTTTGAGGAACACTGTGGTGAGTTGCAATTGATGCACTGGACACCCAACACGCCAGATCTTAACCCAATCGAACCCATCTGGGATGAGATTGAACATAGCGTCAGAGCTCATCGCCCCCTCCCCAGAATTTACGGGAATTAGGTGACGTGTGTGCAGATGTGGTGCCAACTCCCTCCAACGACCAACCAAGGCCTCATTGCTTCCATGCCAAGACTTGTTGCTGCTGTTATCCGTTATTAAGTAGGTGGTCATAATGTTCTGGCTGATCAGTGTATACCACTGAAGTAGAAATTTACCCTAGTGGACTAACACAAGGTTAATAAGAATTGTAATATGATAGAAGTAGCTTCTCAATATTTACTAGCAAGGGTTGTGTCTTCTGTTTGTAAATATTTTGTACAATATGAAAGATCGTTCCACATCACATGATGTAATGGGTGCATACTTGTGTCATGCTATATTTGGTAGCTTAATATTTGCTGGTATTTCACTGCTCTTACCTTAAAGCACCTTTACTAATTCGAAGGTTAGTACTGTATAATGGATTATTTTCCAGCAGTAAAGATAATTTTTTGGAACCCCTGGAACGTGAACCAATTCTTCTGACAGGCCTTCTAAATACTGGACTAATGTCAGCAGTAGAAAATTCTTTGTTTCATACTTCTCCATCATAGTAAGTTCTCTGGCAAAATGTGCCTAACCGAGCAAGTTGGCTGTGTGTTTAGTGGCGCGCAGCTGTGAACTTGATTTCGGGAGATGCTGGGGCTGTTCCTTAATTAAGGCCATGACCGCTTCCTTCCCACTCCTAGCCCTTTCATATCCCATCGTTGCCATAAGACCTATCTGTGTCTGTGCGACATAAAGCCAATTAGGCATAGATATCAAGGATAATTTAATAAAAAACCACCTATTCAATACTTTCCACGTTTAATGTGGTTATTATCTACATGATTTTATGTAGACTTATTTGGTCAGGTACATGTTTCACCCATTATTTTGGGCATCTTCAGCCTGTAGATAATAACCACATTAAACGTGGAAAGTATTGAATAGGTGGCTTTTTATTAAATTATCCTTGATATCTATGCCTAACGTCATCTTCAATATGGAACAATAATGAGAGTTGTTACTTGTAATAAAGCCAATTGTTTAAAAAAAATGCCGGTATGTATGCTAGGTTTCCTTACATGTTTCTTGCTGAAAAATTCCTCCTCTGCAAGTGGCACACAATTACTTGATTGAGAGTTGAAACTGGCAATCACCTGCCCAAAAAATAATAAAAACATCACAACAAATATAACAAAATATTCGTTAAAATATTCCATGTTTTCATCATTTATATAAGGGAAGTGCCAGTAAAGAAAATGTCAGTTGTTAATGGAAATATTAATGGATGGAAATTTTGTAAACTTTACTTCAAAATATGAAGCAGAATGGAGATTTTCATTAAATATTAACTTTTTTTGGCGTGCATTGCCATTTTAACTTTACCATTCGTAATTATCCTACTTTCCAGAGTGCTAGCAGCCATGGTTTAAATTATGAAATTTCATATTTCACTTGTCCTTACTCATTACGTATTGTTTAACTTTTAAATGTTTTGGATTAAAAGAATGTATTGTTGTTAGGATGTAACTGGATATTTATTTTTATTTTTTTTCAAATTAATCTGCTGTGGTTTTAGACACTCCTATAAAGATAAGATGGCCATCCTTAGATTTTTAAAGTTGCATTATCATAGGTAAATGTTTGGCAGTGTTGGGATAGTAAGGAGCTAAAACTGGGAAGGTACAGCACAAGAATTTGCTTCATGTGAAAATGGGAAACTATGTACAGGGATGTTGACAGTGTGGCTTGAACTCATCGTCCCTAGATTATATTTAGATAAGTGTTGGGCCAGAAGTTGGTCTTCACAAGTGTATGAATATTTACTGATCTTTCTCCCCAACTTCTGCACGTACACTAATTCTAATTATTTAAAACTTTCAGATGAAACCGGGACAACATCAACGACTGCAAATCCTCTGGCACCGTCAGCTTTCCGACCTGGGAGCTCCCTGGCTCAACCCAATGGTCCTGTTCGACACAATTCTCCTTGTGATCCTAACTACTGGGAACGCTACAACCAGAGCTGACATAAACGAGAGCATCTTCCCCTTGCTCCTCCAAAGCAACATGATCTTGACTGATATTTGCCAAATATTTTTAATGTTTTAATATTTTACTGGCCTGCTCTAATGGACTTCTTAAGAGCACATCTGTCAGTATGGTATATTGCTCCAGTGATTTTGATGTGTTGCCAATGCTGCATTTAAAAGGCTAGTGTTCTATGATTTATTTGATAGTTTTAATTTAATATTGCATCATTTTTGACATAATATCTTGCATATAACACTGAAATCCATGTTACTTCATTATTATTATTATTATTAGTAGTAGTAGCAGCAGCATCATCATCATCATCATCATTATCGCTGTCGTAGTCATCTGTTTTGGAGAAAGGTGATTTTAGTGACTTACAGTCACTTAAGCAGAGGACTAAGGACTTGTAGAAAGAACAAATGGTGCCACTCTAAATGTGACTGGTCATGTGTTTGATCTTATTACAAGAGCAAAACGTTGTTTGGTTTTTATGGGAAATTCCAGTAGCTGCATTGTGGAAAATGAAGCAAGAATTCTTTTGTTTATACATAAATCAGGCTTTGTAAATAGTAATGTTATGGGCATTATACTTTGGCTGAATTGGCAATCGATTCTGCATAGATTCAGCCCATATTTATATGATTTTAAAATTTATTTTTGATGTATTGGCCAATTTTTATTTTTTTTAACAATTCCACCTTTGGAACATGCTAAATGTTTATCCTAGTCCCTAATATCTTTCAGTCAGGAAGTGTTTCAAACCATTTACAGTCAAGGAAAATTGTTTTCTTATACTGATATTAAAATTTAGCTTTGATAAAAATCTAATTATTTATGCAAACTAGTGATCTTTAATTACAGAAGAAGTACTATTTATTTTGAACAAATGTTACTTGAATACTGCCCTGGATTTCTTCTGGTATCTGCACTGATTACCATCTAACGTGGCCAAATGCAAGAAATCTTAGTGGAAAGGGCAAGGTTAATAATTACATTTTTAGTATGTGAAGATCAATCATTTGAAATAATCATTGAGAACAAAAATTTGGAAGAAGTGTGTTAGTAGTAAGCTGTCATTGAAATCGAAGTCATGCTATACCTTACTGGCATGGAAATCAGAGTCAGATTTTTTTTCCTGCTCGGAAGGCCTAAGAAAGAAGTATGTATATTGTTCTTAAGAATTAATTCGGTTTTTTTCAGTTAGGTTACCCTTATTGTGTTCATTAATGCAATAACTTCTGTTCATTTCACAAGTGGACATAAAATGTTAATAAAATTGTACAGTTCATGTGTATATATGTAAATAGAATGAGACAAAAATTGTTTCCTTTCATTGTAAGATTTTATATAACTTTAAGTTGTAATATATTATTTGTAAATTAAACATAATTTGAATACATGAGTGAGGTCCTTTTGTATATTTAAACACATTGTGCCAGGATCTGAAAATGTGGTTGTCAGAGCACAGTGTACTTGTAAGTATGGATCAACTAATACTATGTATAATTATAACATAGAAACAAAATGTAAAGTTAAAACATAACCAAGTCCAAGAAGATACTCAGTTGATTGATGGTGGTAATTTGAATTGGTGCTAACATTATTAACTGAAAATTCCCAGACTTTAAATTTTCTGTCTTATATGATTATCGAGAAAGCTATTTTTTGTCAATACTGTGAATGAAACAATGATATAATTCTCAGGTTAGTATGTGTGTTATAAAATTTGGTTATTAGACTCGTACATTGTAAAAAATTTGTATACAAATTGAGGGATACTATAATATAGGTCATCAGTACCATTAAAAGTTGGTATACATTCTTGGTTTTCCTGTCATTCTAGTGGTTTGTCCATAACACTAGCAGTATAAAATCCTTAAGAAAAACATTTTGCAACATAGTTAACACCATTTTCTTAACAATTCAGTTTCTCTGGCCTTTAACCTCAGGAACACACATTTTATCAATACATAACCATTGATTCTAGTTCCATGTGCCTGTTGGAGAACAATAAGTGATATGGGCAGCCTAAACAGCAATCATTAAGTGTTGAATTAGAACAAGATTTGGCAGAACAAATGCTGCCTTATGGTATAATTGTTACACTTTCAAAGTATTAATTCTTGTAGCATTCTATTCATTGTTCAAGTGCTGCCTAGTAGGGTGATCAACTCATGGTGTGGATATCGGAATGTGAGATGATGTTTGTGTGTGGTGGAATAAAATCAAATGTTGCAAGTAAGGTGAATAAGGATAATTACTCAGTCATTCGATAAAGTTCTTAGCTGCGTGGACATGCTGATAAGTGCGTTGCACAAAGTAAAAATAACATCACTACGTGGAGAGTTATGTCAGGTTTACATGAAGAAATAACTATTTCTTTTCTGCCAGTAGGTCATACGATTTTTTTTTTTTTTTTTTTACTGGACTTTTGGTCTTATGAGAAGGAAGTATCGCGCGACAGATATTGTCTTGTTCATTTAAGGTAGCACCACCGAGTCAAATTTTAACAAAGGTGTCATCGGAAAAACTGGCAAAGCTGGCAACATGGTTGGAAAAAGAGTTCCTTAGATCACGTCTTTCGGTCATTTTACTGTGAAAAAGAATATACCCGGGGACATTACCTGGTGGCAAAAATTGGACTGTCCACTTGTAATTTTGAAGTTTTGCGAGACAGATTATCTTCCTCAGAACATACCTAAGAAAAGGTGTGACTGCAGAAAGGACGAAATATCTGTTCGGCAACATTCGAGAGCACTGCAGAGCAGAAACAGGGAATCGTTCTTCTAACAGCCAGACATTAAGGCCGCTAACCTGGGTCAAGTAGCGAAATCATGTATTTGGTTTATTTTATATTGTGATAGTAGATAAACATACATACATACATACATACATTATCATTATAGACTGTTATGCCTTTCAGCGTTCAGTCTGCAAGCCTCTGAGAATTTACTAAACGTCGCCACAATCCTCGATTTGTGATAATTTTTGTGAAAGCCAGAACTGATCACTTTATGTAACTTTGAAGTTGTAAGACAGAATTTATTGAATTTCGAGAAAATCGATTGGAAAATGGAGTGTAGTACTCTGAAAATATATTAAGGATTTAAGAAAATCTGACTGTTTCAGAGGATAAAGGAATTTCAGCTTTGTGTATTAAAATAATTTTTGTAAATATTTAGGAGCTTTATTTGCCAGAAATGAAATATGTAAACAAGTTCAAAATTGGAAAAAAAGTGAAAGAGGAAGGTCTGGTCTTGCAGCACTCATATATGCAGAAGTTCTGTCTTAAGATGTACAAATAAGATAAGGATACAATAATTATAACAACAGTAGTAATGCTAATGTTAATAATAATAATAATAATAATAATAATGTGGGTATTTAAAAAAATCATTCTGAAACCATACACAGTTGATATCCAATTAATGATTAATGATTTACATTACTAATCTGTCTTGTACCCTGTAACAACAAAACTGAATTGTTGCTCATTTTTCTGGAATGTTCATTTGCGAACACAAAGCTGAAATTCCTTTATCCTATGAAACAGTCAGATTTTCTTAAATCCTTAATATATTTTCGGAGTACTACACTCCATTTTCCAATCGATTTTCTCGAAATTCAATAAATTCTGTCTTACAACTTCAAAGTTACATACAGTGATCAGTTCTGGTTTTCACAAAAATTATCACAAATTTATCTACTATATCACAATATAAAATAAACCAAATACATGATTTTCCGCTTAAGGTATAGTTTCCTGGAGAGCGTCACGTATATATTTATGGAGAAGAGACCTTCTTTATTTTGTACGAAAGAAAGTGGCGTTCTTGTATTTGCATGGGTGGTTTCATAATGCAGTGTAAACTAGGGCAATCGTTGCCTCAGAAACTTTGAGAGGAAGAACTGGAAACAGTGGTTCAAGGATTCCTTTAGCACAAATGCCAGGTTCAGGGGACGATTAGTTCATGAGAAAGCTTGGGTGTACTTGATGTGTTTCGTCATCCATTACATCGTCATGCACACCAGGCATTCTCATTCCTTATATATTATACATCTGCTCCCACGTTTCACAGTTAAGTCTGGTGTAATGCTGTTATCATCTGATTCATTGAAACTTAATTCTTCATTTTCATTCATACTGCGCCATGCCATGCATCTACACCACGCAATATCGTATCTCAAATTGACAGAAGCCAAGTAATTACGAGTCATATGAATCCTCTGCAGATCATGTCAACATGCGAATCAGAGGAAAGATGGTGATTTATACTATCGATCTGCTTAAGGAAACATCCTGGAGTGAAAAATACATCTGCTAGAAAACATCAGAAATTGAAGACTGTTTGCTCTCAAGTGGAAATAGATCAGACTATTTCAAACACTATAGAAAGAAGAAAAGAAACTGATTCATATATGGAAGACAGGCAGAGATCTTCACCTTCAAAGATATACCATTTCCATCTCAACATCTTTAAAATTTTACAATTTAGAACAAAATGTTGTTAGGACTGCAGGGGTCTCTACCATGAATGGAGGTCAGTAGCTTGTGAAGAAAAGGTGGTTTATATGACATATAGAGGTTGGCGTCAAGGGTTTAAATGTAGTGGAACATCAATCCAAACTACAGGATGTTCAGGGAAAATCAGATTGGGATATCATTGCTGAAATAAAATTGATTCATCCTCATTATACTGTTATTTCATACAGTATTTAGTTGGCAAACTTCTGTGATTAACTCCATAATCCCCTGGTTCAGTTAGCTCTGTTACTTCATTTATTTCTACACCTATCTTTAATTCATTGTAAACTGTGTGTGACATACATCACTTTGGTCTCCCTGTCCTTCTCTTACCCTCCTCAGCAGAGTTCATTACTTTCCTTGGTAAACTGTCCTCAGTTTGCCTCACATAACCTTACCCCTGAAGACCATTTTTATACACAGCTTCAGCCATAGAGTTATTTCCTAACTTAGTCTTTATTTCATCAGTATGAGTACACTCCTTCCTCTGTTCCCATTTGTTTGCACCAGCTATCGTTCTCACCACCACTGACTGAGTTAACAATGCGGTTAGTTTTGTGTAGCTGTGGGCTTCAATTTGGGAGATGGTGGGTTCGTATCCCACTGTCGGCAGCCCTAAAGATGGTTTTCTGTTTCCAATTTTCATACCAGGAAAATTCTGGGGCTGTACTGTAATTAAGGCCATGGCTGCTTCCTTCCCAATCGTAGCCCTTTCCCATCTTTCCGTTGCCAAAAAACTTAAATTAGTTAACGCGATGTTAAACCGCTTGCAAAAAAAAAGTCACCCCCTCATTTCCTCTTGCTTTGAACTTGTGAATAAGATGACCGGAGTCCACCATCTTTCACTCCAGTACAGTGAAGACTGTCTGAAGATAGACTGATGTAAAGATAATTTAGTTTGAGTGCTTATTTCTTTCGTACAGATTATTATAGTTCACAACTGTGAGCTCACTGCATTTGCTTTGATATACCTTGATTTGATTTCACTTACTGTACTCTCAGTACACATCCTAAGTATTTGAAATGATCCACCTGTTCCAGTTTTGTATTTCCTATCAGTCCTTTTTCTGTTGTTAGGCATCCCAACGAACATCAGTGGTGTGATGGTCGAATCTTTGCCATATACCAAGCTATAGTCTCCCTTAAAGCAAGACTTTTGCAAAAATCATGTATGCAACAGATATTTACACATTGCATCAAACTGTCATACGGTTATGTAAAAAGTATGTTCCTATTATAAGCTTTCAATTGCATATGAAATTTAACACTAAAAGCTATGGCATATTGATAGAAAATGTGAGAGTTTGTAAAGCGGGAAGTAGTTTTACACCAAGTATGCTTTCTGATAAGCTTGAGGCAACAGTCACCGTAGTGCCATGGACTAAGCACAGACGTGCTGACATGTGTACTGTTGGTAAGTGGGTTCAGATTCCATGAGCGCTAACTATTTTTATTCACATTTTAAGCTTTGAGGATCAAATACATGGTTATTCATGCCACATTTGGCTAAAAGCATGCAGCATGCTTGTTCAGTGTGTACTGGCCTGACACTTGGTGTAGTCTAGCAGTGCTGTTCATATCTTCGCTATGTATTCAACAGATGAGTATGTTGACATGGTCCTCATCAACTGTGAAGCAAGACAGAATGCACAGGAAGCAGAGTGGCTGTACCAAGAAAGATTTCCATACAGACAACAACCATTAAATAAATAACCCACGATGTGAGGGTATTCGGATACATTGACTTTGTGGATAATTCTCGAAGTTCCAAATGGGAAGAAAATTATGAGTTGTAGTTGTATTAGCAGCACCCGACTAAACATGACACCACGGCGACTCCAGCCAGCAGTTTACTGGAACTTGTACTAGATGGACAACTATTTGCACTTCACAAATGCACACGTGTTCTCCATCAGTATGCCATCGCTTTTAGCGTTCATTTCATACCCTACTGAAATCTTATAATTGGCACGTACTTTTTACATAATCGTACGACAGTTTGATGCATTGTGTAAATACCTGTCGCATACATGTTTTTGGAAAGGTGATGGTGCAGTAAGTGCTTAGGGGTGACTGTTGCATGTTGTACAGCAAAGGAGAATCGACCGTCACACCACCAGTGATGTTTGTTGGGATGCCTAACAACAGAAAAGGTCAGGCACAACGGGCTCACCCGGTATACTGTATAAGCAGAGAGGAGAACAAGAAAAGGAACACACAATAGGACAAACATAAGAACAAGTTAGTGTGCGAAGAGGGAGCACAGAAAGAGGAGACAAGGAAAAACACAAAGATGTGGAGATTGTTCTTGTCTTTGTGTCTTTAGTCTTAGAAATGCTAATTTTTATACGATTCTCACTGCACCTCTTTTCAAGCTCCAAGATATTAGATTGCAGGCTTTTAGCACAGTCTGCCATTGAAAACAACTCATTGGGATAGGCCAAGCCGTTTAAGACTTATTTACTGGATTGAATCCCACCCAGCCAGTTTATACCTTTCAATGAATGATTCATGTAAACTGCGAACAATAAGGGTGAAAAATTGAAGGGTCTAAAACTGAATTACCCGCTGTGGGTGGGGGACGCAGACGAAGAATACACCCATGGTATCGCCTGCCTGTCGAAAGGGGTGATCAAAGGATGATCAAATTAGAACCGTGACACTACTTGTAATTAGTACCATCATGCAGGGAACACCATGG
Source organism: Anabrus simplex (assembly GCF_040414725.1). NCBI lineage: Eukaryota > Metazoa > Arthropoda > Insecta > Orthoptera > Tettigoniidae > Anabrus > Anabrus simplex. Next base: position 312,834,287 of record NC_090266.1, read on the forward strand.
GCCGCTTTTTCTTACGCCGTGGTACCATTATGTTAGGTACAAAATAGGTTCGTGATTAGTAGCAACAGTGTGTGGCTCAGGATGCATTTTACAATACCTATGATTCGTACCCCTATATGAGACACCATGGGATGAGCAACACCATGGTTCTGCCCTGCCTATGCTTAGTGCCCACTATATGAGGAACACCATAGGTTTGCGTTGCCTGTAAATAATGCCACAGTGTGCGAAACACCATAGGTCTGTGTTACATGTGCGAATTTCATTACCTGTGAGTAGTACCATAATGTGTGCAATATCGCGAGTCTACACTACTTTTGATTATTATCGCAACATGACAAATAGCATGGTTCTATTTTCCTAGCAATAAGTACCATTATGAGGGGCCGATGACCTGGATTTTGGACCCGTTTCGACTACAAGCATCATTGCTTCAGTATTGTGCTTTAGAAACCTGTTATTGTTTAACGCTAGTGTCTGGGAATGTGGGTATTGCGGGTCTGATTCACTGATTGTTTTAGCTTCATATCCATCCATCCATTCATTCTTCGTCCTCACGTTTTCGAATTCTGGTCAGTGGAGGATTATGGATTTTTAAATTGTCATAACATTTTGTCTCATTTCGTACCATAAGGGGCCGATGACCTAGATGTTAGGTCCCTTTAAACAACAAGCATCATCATCATCCTCTAAAAATTTGTTTTTGTCCAATTTACTGTTCACCATTGATCACACCCTCTTTCTGAAAAGCCTGTGGGAACCTTGCTTGGAACACTTACCAAAGAAATACCTCGATAGTTGTTTCAATCCTTCCTTTTCTGTTGCTTATAGATAGGTTTATTACTGCTCTCATCCAATCAGAACGTACCTTACTGAAATTACTTGCTAATTCTATTACTCTGTGAAGCTATTTCATCCCTGCCTTCCCACTATACAATGTTTCACCACTTCAGGTCTACCGTAATTTCATCTATTCCACCTGCCTTATGACATAAGTCTACATACCCTTTTCTCCACTTCCTGAAGCATAATTTATCATCATATTTCTCCTCCCCCTGAACTTGGTTGTTTAGTATTTTAACAGAACAATTTCCTTGTACGTTAATATCATTTTCAAAATATTCCTTCCATCTGTCCAGTGATTCATTGAAATATCCAATGAGTTCACCTGATTTGCCCAAAATGTTTTTCATTTCCCTTATCCCTCCCATTCTAAGATTCCTTGGTATAGTCCAAGAAGGTTTCTTCTTCTACCACTTTCTCCACACTTGTAGGGTCGCTGGTGCGAACTGTGTCGCACATGTGGATTTGGCCCTGTTTTACGGCCGGATGCCCTCCCTGACGCCAGCCCTATATGGAGGGATGTAATCACTATTGCGTGTTTCTGTAGTGGTTGGTAGTGTAGTACGTTGTATGAATATGAAGAGGAAAGTGTTGGGACAAACACAAACATGCAGTCCCCAAGCCAGAAGAATTAATCAGGCTGGATTAAAATCCCCGACCCGGCCGGGAATCGAACCTGGGACCATCTCAACTGAAGGCCTCAACGCTGACCATTCAGCCAAGGAGTTGGACATGGTCCACGAAGGTTTCCTTGCAGCTTGTTGCCAAAAAACCTGAGCTGAATCCTCATATAATGCTAACCCCAAGTATTTGGGAAAAAGCTAGGAAAAGACCAACATTTTCAATGATTTCTTTTAAGACTGTACAATTATTTGCCATACTCCATTTAATTCTTGTATATACTGTTCCCTGTCTACATCAGTTCTTGTTTGGAGCCTCTCTTTTTTCTTATTTGCAAGCCTTCATTGTTCCACCAAGATGTTCTCCTTTTCCCATCTTTACCCACGGTTGTTTCTCAGCATTCCATTGCTGTTTCTACTATAGTATTCCCGTACACCATCCTTTCTCTTTCTATATCTTGAACCTGCTTACTGTGTACTTTTTGAAACTGTAATTATATTGATGTCCTCATCCTGGGATTATCTATCCTTATCCATTTGCAAACAGACTTCACTTCCTCTATCCTAGACTTAGCGATGCTTAGTTCACTACTTCTCCTTGTTCTTGACCTTGTCCCAGTTATCTGAGGTTGGTACTTTGTACTGATTTAGTCCTGTTTTATGGCCGGATGTCTTTCTTGGCGCCAATCAATACCTCCTTTTACTTCCTTTAACACCCTCCTTCGAGGTGTCTGTGAAACTTTTCCACCATTTCCTTTCTCTTCTTGTCCAACCTCTCGGCACACTACAGCCTTAAAAGAAATCCTTGAAAATGTTTGCAATGACGGAAGTAGGACAAGTTTTGATTAAAAAGGGGGATATACTCCTGAGATTGTTCAAAGTTATTGAATATTAGATTCAAAGGACTAGCTGCTGAAAAAAAGATATATCCATACCATAAATAGAAGAAGTTATACAAAAAATGAAATGTGGCAAAGCACCTGGAGTTGGTCAAGTATAGTAGCTATGGAGATGATAAAGGCAGTAGGCCCAGTAGGATTAAAGTGGTTGTCTAGATTATTTAGAGGTTTAATAAAGAAGAAAAGTCCCAGAAGATTGGGGTAAGGGAGGAAAATGTAAGAACAATATGGCTTTAGGAAAGAGAAATCAACAATTGACCCGATCTTCACACCAATGGAGAAGAAATGGAAGTTCAGGAAAGATTTCTTGGCAACATTTATAGACATTGAGAAGGCCTATGAAAGTGTACCAGGGTTTGGATGCGCTAAGGACAAAATAAGTAGACAGAGCAGAAATGCAAATGATAAAATCTTTCTATAAAATTTTTTTGTTGACAGTGTAAAAACCAAGATGGGAGAAACGAAATGGTTTGATGTGGAATCTGGGCTTTGGCAGGGAAGTGTACTGTACCCCATACTCTTCTTCATATCCGTGTATGAAATCCACAAGTGTGTAAAACCAAAGATGGGAAGAAACACGGTGAAGGCCTTGCTGTTTGCAGATGACATAGTGATATGGAGAGAAAATCAAGTGGAAATACAAGAACTAAAATGTCTGAAATCAGGTGATGGAAGAAATTGTAATGAGAGTAAGCATATTGTAATAATAACAATGGCTTTACGTCCCACTAGCTACTTTTATGGTTTTCAGAGACACCAAGCCGCCAGAATTTAGTCCTGCAGGTGTTTTTTTACATGCCAGTAAATCTACCGATGCAAGGTTGTCTTACTTGAGAACCTTCAAATACCACCGGACTAAATTAGGATCGAGCCTGCCAAGTTGGGGTCAGAAGGCCAGTGTCTCAACTGTCTGAGCCACTCAGCCCAGTAATAAGCATAGAGAAGAGTAAAACAGTAGTGCTAAGAGGTAGGAGTGAAGGGGGGGGCAAAAGAATTAAATAGAGAAACAAATAGAAGTTGTGAAAATTTGTTAATACTTAAAGGAAAGTTTGTTATGTTTGAAGCCATTTCTTTTCATTTTTAACTCAGTCAATTTATAACTGAATAAATAAAGTTTAGAAACTATCTGAAAAAAAAAGTAAACGTACGATGACAGAATTATACCTGAAAAAGAAACAACTTGGGGAGTGTGATGATGATTCTGGTTGTTTAAAGTGGCCGAACATGTAGGTCATAGGACCTTGGAAAGTGTAATTGCAAAAAATGGGAAGATAACTGAGGAGATTAGAAAGAGCATATAAGAAGCAAATGGCTTTTACAAGAGTGTGAGAGATATATTGTGGAATCAAGAAGTTCCAAAAGTATGCAGAGTAGTTCTGTGTTCAAACTATTATTACCATTATTGACACATGCAGCAGGTACATGGGCAGCAAGAAAACAAGATGAGAGTAGAGTTCAGGTGGCTGAGATTTGAGATGAAATTCTCTAGAAGTATCATAGGGAAGGCAAGAAAAGGGAGAATCAGAAGTGAAGAGATTAGAAAGAGGATTGGAGTTGCAAAACTTACAGGACAGGGTTGAAACAAGCAATCTGAAAGGGTACACATGATGCGAATGGGAGAAGACAGAGTTCCAAAGAAAGTATTCATATCGAAAGCCACAGTATAGAGACAATGAGGAGGACCTTGAAAGAGATGGATGGATACAGTGGAGGAGAGTATAGGAAAGAGAGGAAGAAATATAAAGTAATATTAGAAGCAGGAAGTGATTGGTGGAGAGATGGGCAGCTATGGAAGTCCCTGATTCAGAACCCGACCCAGGAGAGAACTGGAATTGGGAATAGAAGAAGAGAATCAGAAGGCAATTATGTACAAGTGCAAGGTAGACTGTATGGCAAATGTCCTTGGCCATTGCCTGTTTGGCTCATTAATTACAAATGTGCACCATAGGAGACTATATTGCCACTGCTTTACGTTATGAAAGCTGAGAGGTTTATGAGGAAGTTCATTGCCTGGCTTCAAGGAAATCTCTAACGGTTAGGTTCTTCAGTCTTTCAAAACTGATCTATGATAGAATAATATTTTTAGAAAATACCTGAAAAAGGAAACATTCCACAACAGGTGATACCTGAAAAAGAAACAAGTTAATTCATTCTAATTTTTTTTAAAGGTATTATCTAAAAAATATATTTTATAATAAATTAGTTTTGACAGACTGAAGAACCTGACAGTTAAAGATTAACTGAGTCAAATCTGAAAAGAAGTACTGCCACTTTAACAAATGGCTTCAAGGAAGTAGTACAGTGAAAGTTGATATTCTACCTTTGATAAGTAAAGACACCATGCATTCATTATTGACTCAACAATACGGATGGAATTAAGCAAACAACAGCCACAAGGCATGAACTTTGAAGAACAGTATGCTTTCTTGCCAGTGTCCTCATACATGAATGATAAATATCAACTGAAATCCATTGCTGTTTACAGTTTACTAGTGGGTGTGAGAGGAACTCTACCAGCGTTGATGGTTGATATCTGGAGGAAAATGTCAATTAAAAGAGAGCTTCCTATTTATGATAGCTAAGGCAACAATAAGTGGAGTCAGTCCTTCTCCTGCTAAAATATCTTCATTGACGATCAGTTTCTGTAATAGAGAATTATATACAAATAACCACCTTAATGTTTTGTTGACATGGTATTAATAATATAACTGATGCAACTTAGCAGCACATTCACTCATTGATAAGTGCAAAAGGAAAGGGAACCATGAGGGTAATAAAAGCCCAAAAACTTCAACATTTATCATCATCATCATTTCCCTTATTCCAGCTGTAGCCAGGTAGGGGCAAATATGGTTCCTCTCCACTTTCTTCGGTCTTTCCACCACTCCTCCTCCAACACTGTGTCCCAGTCCAGCTTTCTTTCTGTAATACTGCGTTGGATTATGTCCTTCCATCTCAATCGTGGTCATGCATGGCCTCTCCTTCCTTGCATTTGCATTTCCATCACCTTTTTTGGCATTCTTTCATCACTCATTCGCTTTATGTGCCCAAACCATCTTAGTCGGCTCTTCTCTATTCTGTCATTCATTTTTTCCACTCCAATTTCTTCCCGGATTTTCTCATTCCTCATTTTCTCTCATCTACTCTTCTGTATCCTACTCCTCAAGAATTTCATTTCGGCAACCTGTATTCGACTCTCATCCTTCTTTGTCATTGTCCAAGTTTCTGCTCCGTAAGTTGTTATGGGTACGTAATACATCTTGTACATAGTTTCCTTTGCTTCCATTGGCACATCTTTGTCCCATAACATGTTACGTACACTATGATAGAAACAGCTTCCAGCTTTAATCCTCTTACATTTATGAAGCTGCAAAAGTTAGGACAAAATGTAAAATAATTCAGAGAAGTAATTCAAAATAAGATTGAAGCAGCTGTAGGTGTATTAAATATAATTTTATTCAAGAGCATTAAACTTGAATCTTAAAATTACAGAATGTATGAACGTAGAATACTAGAAATAATATTTCATGAATCCTTAACTGTATTTTCTTAGGGTATACTTGTGGAAGCTAGGTGTTTCATGAGAAAGGTATCAAAGCCTTTGATATTATTTGTTTGATATTTTATCATCATTAAACCAACTGGCACAGGCAAAGAAAAATTACTTTCATACATTGCATTGTTACATTATTGTTAATGTCTCCAAAGCAAAGAATGAATGTTATTTATTTACCACCGGGCGGGTTGGTAGTGGGAGGTAGTGGGTTCGAATCCCACTGTCGGCAGCCCTGAAGATGGTTTTCCGTGGTTTCCCATTTTCACACCAGGCAAATGCTGGGACTGTACCTTAATTAAGGCCACGGCCACTTCGTTCCAACTCCTAGGCCTTTCCTATCCCATCGTCGCCATGAGACCTATCTGTGTTGGTGCAACGTAAGGCCATTAGCAAATTATTTATTTACCATCCATTCTAACTGCTAACAGATGCCACAAAAGCAAAAATTTCACATTCATCTTGTAGGCATGTTTTATTTTACAAAGGTTTAGAAATGTATCTCAGCACAAACTCGCTTTTATTTTAATAACCATTTTTCATCAATATAAGTTGTTGCCAAAATCTTACCTCTTAGGGCCTGTACTACGACAGCCAGACAAAAGTGCAGTTTAAATTTATGTAGCAGTTTGCACATTTATCTGGAAGTTTGGTTGAAAACGCATACTATGACTTTCGTTTATGTGCAGTCGGGGAGAATATTCTCTAGATTAGCTATGCCAAAGTTGGATTAGCAATTAACGCTCTTAACTGGGACTTTGCTCCTATCGGGGACGCTGCTGTAAGAATCAAGACAGCTGCACATCATGATGAAACTACATCTGCATGATGCTATACGAAGAATAAATCGTTAAAATATAATCTATGTATATATTTGTAAAATATATCATGCTTCCTGTTCAGCTATCGCAGACCTTTTAAAGACTTCCCAAGCTAGCAAGTTGTTGCCGCTACAGTAACTATATGAGCTATACCATTGTAACAACAAGCGTCCTAGGTTGCCATAGTTGTTATGGTGTTGTTGCTTTAAGCTCCCATACTGTTAGTTATTGATTCAAATCCCAATAGTTAAAAAACATTTACCTTCTAAATATTAGTCGGCAGGGTACTAAAGATGATATTACACATATCATAATTGGTGGAGTGCGTGCCAAAAGCTTGAGTTCTATTCCAAATCTCTCCACGGTGCTTATATGAAATAAGGGTATATGACGACGTTCGTGGTGATTCATCTGTCATATGAGGACATTAAGGAGGTTATATTTCTTTGAGTTCATAACAACTTACTACTACGTATTTACACTAAAGTGAGATAAATGCTTGCCAGTTATTATTCTAACATTATCTTTGAAGAGATAAACTACCTACCTATTAAATTAACAACAATAAATTGAATAATTTATAATAAAATTAATGATCAGAGACATTTGAAATTAAAACTGGACTACGGCAGGGAGATGGGCTCTCACCACTATTATTTAACTGTGCTCTAGAAATGGTAATGAGGGAATGGTTTAGAAAATGCCCCCCCCAAAATAAAGATTGGCCGAAAAATCAAAACAAATTGCCTGGGTTTTGCTGACGATTTAGCATTACTAGCAGTGGACATAAAAGAAGCAAAAACCCAGATATCAGAACTTCAATACATTGCAAATAAAATTGGCCTCAAAATATCATTTGAAAAAACAGAAATTATGCCCCCAAAAACCAACACAGCTAAAAGAAGTCACCATAAATGGTAATAAAATCAAAATAGTAACTCAGTTTAAATATCTTGGAGAAGTAATAACACATAACTTAAATGAAAAAATCTCAATCCAAGTAAGAACAAATAGATTAGCAAAAGCACAAAAATTAACATGGGATATCTACAAAAAGAAATGTCTTTCAATAAATACAAAAATAAAACACTACAACACAGTTATAAAACCGGAAGCTACATATGCAGCAGAAACACTCTTTTACCTGAATAAACAATCAATGACAGACTTCAGAAAATTGAAAGGAGGATTGGAAGAACCTGCATCAACAAAAAATACCAGAAAGATGGACAGTGGCGGTTAATACCTAACAAAGTCTTGTACAAAGAGCTAGAACCCATTACAGATACTATGCGTAAGAGGAGACTGGGATTCTTTGGACATATCATGAGGATGCAGGACTCGAGACTTCTGAAACAACTAGTACAACACAATCTCGTCTCAAAAAATACCACAACATGATGTAAATGGATCAGAGAAGTAAGAGAGGATCTGAAGGAAATAGGCCTTACAACAGAAGACACCACAAATAAGATAAAATTGAATACAAAACTCAAGAATACAAACCTCCGCTTTACCCTTACACAAAACAAACCAACAACACGCACATTTTCAACTGAGGAGAGGGCACGAAGATCGGAGCGTCTAAAGTGATCCTATGTGGTCATAGAAGAAGAAGAAGAAGAAGAAGAAGAAAAGTAATGATCCTCTGTCACATACAGTGGCATTGATTACAAATGTTACCCTGTAATGCACAACCTCGTAATAGGTATTAGACAAAAGAAATTATATTTTGTGGTAGGAATTATTTGATAGTATACATAACCAAAATGTTACCTTTTAGGTCCAGGTAATATTTTCAGCCTTTTTTATTTTCTACAACAGTTTCTGAGTTACGTTATATATTAATTTTAAAATTTCTTTTTATATGTAGATTTCAGTCCTAATTCTTTTCTTGGCCTGAACTTCCACATTATAGCCTAATAAGAGTGTAATATGAACTCTAAAACACCAGGAAACATGTATAAAACCATGCTAAATTTCACTACATTTTCAGTAACTTTATTACCAGTTCAATAAAAATGTTACTGCATATTCCGCATAACAATACCGTAGTTAAAATCCGTTGGTAGTACGCAAGGAAATATTTAACTTCTAGTCTGCAAAACTGCAGCCTATGTATCTGGCTGTTTATCTGACAGTCGTAGTACTGGCCCTTAGACCAACGTTAAATAGCCAATACCAAGTTAATTGGCTGCACGGTTAGGGTCACTTATGTGTGAGCTTGCATTTTAAAGATGATGGATTCGAATCCCACCGTCGAGCAGCACTGAAGATGATTTTGCCTGGTCTCTCATTTTCACACCAGGAAAATGGCTTTACCTTAAGTTAAGGCCACAGCTGCTTCCATTCCAATCCTAGCCCTTTCCCATCCTTACTTCATCGAAAACCTTCAATGTGTTAGTGCAACATTAAACTCCTAGTAAGAAGGAAATAGAGAATGATAAAGAAAATCATATCAAACATAGAAGTAAAGAGAGTGGCACAATGACCTTATGCGAGGCCGCATTTATGACAGTTTTCATGACTACTTGGTATCAGATAACTTAGTTTTCCTCACAAGACCAAGGCACTCTGATAACTTGCCTTAAGAAAGAATTGTTCATAGTGCCAGAAAAACAAACTCTGCTCTACCCATACGGCAGTACTAGCCACTAGACCAAGAGTTACTATGAATTTGAGTGGGTGTGCTGTCATCCTGCAACTGTAAAGATTGGTCAGTTACTGTCTCGAAAGTGGTTTAAAATACTTCAGGTGAATATATCTTTGTACTCCTAGTTTTTCCTTCGCTTTCTGTACAATTTCTCTGTAATTTTATTCCCACTCACTTCTTTCCTACCGAGCTCGATAGCTGCAGTCGCTTAAGTGCGGCCAGTATCCAGTATTCGGGAGATAGTAGGTTCGAACCCCACTGTCGGCAGCCCTGAAAATGGTTTTCCGTGGTTTCCCATTCTCACACCAGGCAAATGCTGGGGCTGTACCTTAAGGCCACGGGCGCTTCCTTCTCACTCCTAGCCCTTCCCTGTCCCATCGTCGCCATAAGACCTATCTGTGTCGGTGCGACGTGAAGCAACTAGCAAAAAAAAAACTTCTTTCCTACATACAACACAATTTCATACCAGTCTTGTCATTTTCCCCTTAAGCTGTATTCTCTGTTTTAGAGATAACCTGTAATATTCCCCTGGATATCCAGGATTCTCCCATATATTACAGCAACTAGCTCTGCAATCAGCACAGTGGATTCAATTTGCTCTTGACAACAAGGTATGCATTTATGAGTGCATCAAACTTCCTCCTCTTGGGGTGCAAGAGAACACTTGTTAAAATATCTGGTTTTGTAACCTTAAAACTGCATTAAATATCAAGCTCAATTTTGTCTATTCATGGTCATAATATTTAAAATGCCTTCAGAATATCTTTCTAAAATAATCTCACTCTTACTGCTCATATGTGAAGATTGTCTATTTTACCGTGCAATTCCAAGAGCATAGGGTACCCAGGGTACCCATTTTTGGAAAAACAGGGAAATAAAAATGTGGAAAATATACAGGGAAAACACAGGGAAATGACTTGTCACATCAAAATTCTTTCGATCTCAGATTGGACCCAAACAGAATGATCGAACGAGACTGTTATGTATACGCTACATGAGTCATACATAGCCAAGTAGTTCTTTGAAATGGGCCGACGACCTTCGATGTTAGGCCCCTTAAAACAACAAGCAATCAAGCAAGTTCTTTGAAAGAAACCTAGAGACAGATAGAGTGAGCGTGTTTGTTAGTGAAGGAGTGAATGATAAAAGATAGGCATACTTGCACTAACCGCTCAATGGTGGCAGTACATGAGGCAAGCGATGTATCTAGTATTGCATTAGTTCGAGTATGGTGTAGCTTATAATTCACTGTTAAAGATAGCATAATTTCAGGTCTTTACTTTCATAGTAAAATTTGATGTTCATATATAGTAACTTGAGCCCTTGCTGGCAAGATGTAGTGTTTACAGGGCACTATGTCTTCTGGCATGGGCTAGAGCAATTTGTTATTTTCATTGACGTGTCTGTCTGTCTCATCCTTGGCTTTGACAATATGAAAGTGACCGAGGTATGAGCAATGCTAGTAATACCCTTCCTTATGCAGGGTCGGTCAGTGCATGCATTTCAGTGGGCTTGGCAGACTGATATGCAATAGCAACTTCTGGCTCGGTGAGGAAAGCAACGGGAAACTAACTCACTGCTCATTTCCCTAGTATGCCACTTCAGTGATGCCTAGGCCATCTATGATAGCTTTTGGTGGAACTGGGGAGGATCCAACCAGCTTTTGGGCTGAATATCCAATATACATACGCATAGTAACTTTCCCCCACTAATTTGTAATTGCTTTGTTGTCATTAAACAAAAACTTAAATTAGAATAATACACACTTCAAAGAACATTTTGCACCAGCTGAAGTTCTGGGTTGCTGATGACCCCAGCTAATGCATGGGATGCAAATACACACTTTATGCCAAGCATGACTCGATTGGTATAAAGAAAAAGCACTGGCAAGCACAACACAAACACTGTTCTTCGGCAATGTGCATCTGCCTATCGAACCTGGGAATCTCGTTCTGCCTCTCAGTATGGTGTTACTCCCCCGTGCAGTGAAGCATTATCGGACCCATCGTGGCATGCTGTCCACAACGCAGTTGAGGCTGTCCTGGTCGATCCTGTCTCACTCTTTGACAGCAGCCCTGGAATCACGGAGCCTGAAATCTGTTTCTCCTTACTAAAACACATCAAGACCTTCTTTCAAAATATGATGAAACAGAAACGTTTGTATATGCTTGCCTTCTTTTCAGTAGAAAAGTAGTTGTTGGCCAGCACAAAGACCTTCAATGTGAGGGTTATTGAAAAATGTTTCCATAAGGGAAACGGGGATAGATTTGAACTTCCATCATTAGCAGGCAAGAGTAGTAGCACACAAGTTAATTTTTGCATGAATTGCCACTAAAATCTTCATAACAAGCTTGAAAGGTTTTGATTGATCAAGCAGCATTAAATTGGACAATGTAGATCATATTCTTAATATTGTGAATCAGAACTTAAGAAACTTGGTTCAAATCATGGACATTATGTCTCCTGAAGGCTTGTCTTGCACTGTCTGTAAAATTGATTATGTCTGTCTGTTAAGTCTTCAAACTGGAAGCTGATTGGATCCTCAAGTAACATCACCAAAGATTGTGCAGTTAAAAGGAAACTGCAAATAACGATGGTAGTGTTATGAGGCATACAGAGAATGATGTGGAGAGCGGTAGTTCGCCAGCGTTTTCCTCACTGGGCCAGAAAGTACTTTCACAGTCTGACTGGCCTTGCGAGTAGCACCTTTCGTAACATCTAGACGCACTAGTCGTGATCTGAATGTCGTTTCATGAGCACCACCTATACTTCAGAATTGTTTATACTGTTATAGCCATAAATGAGACAAGAGACTTCAGTGGAAGCTACATCTGGCTCTGGACTGTACCAGGATGTAGGTTCAATGATACTGCATCCATCAAGAAATAGCAGTAGGCAGAGATAGTAATGTAATTAGATAGAATAATAAAATGCAAGATTTAGTAGATGTGGAAAAAGAAATTGACTCTTAAATTCTTCCATGCCGTGTTGTGTAAAGTGGTATTGGAGTTATTGCATATGGGTTTTTACTGTACATGATTACAGTGATATAAAACATATGTCAAAAGTGCAACATCTCTGTCGGCAAAATGAGAAATGCTGTTAGCAAAAGGTGGATTTGGTATTGATTGAAATCTTATGGTAGGAATTGGACAGAAAAGCTGAACAGGAGAGCTGTGGCAGTGTTTTTGCAAGTCTGGGGTTCCATTCTGAGAGAGGTGCTATAAGAAATCTGACTTAAAAATATCTCCTATTTCTAAAGCAGTATTTAATGTAAAATGAGGACATACAATTTATGAACAGAGAGATTGAATTATCTTCGTACATCATCATCTGTGGATCTTTCCAGCAGGCCAGGTAGGATTTGCGTGATTGATATGCCTTCACCAATTTCTGAACTGACTTCATGATAAAAGATTACTTTTTTCAGTCTTTAAATAAGGAAGATGGCCTTTTTCAGAATTTTTCATATTTTGTTGGTAAAATATTTATAAGTTAGTAGATACTTGTCTTATGAGGTAGTGATTTGGATATTCAATTCATTTTACTGAATCAATTCATTTGATTCCATTCATGTTATTGAAGTGATTGGATACATGGCACATTAAAGTCGCCAATCCTGCTACATCTGTGCAAGACCAACTTAATCTGTGTATACTGGTAGGTAGCAGAAACAACATTCAATGTTCCCTGCTCCCATCTTGTCTTCATTCTATGAACTGCTATCCTATGCATGTCATCCAGCGTTCATTGTTTGCATCAAGTTTTGATGTAACAAAGCTTTTTCCGTAACAGTGATAACTACATTAGATAAGTATACAGAATTAGATATAAAAATACCTGTCCACGTCCAAGCAGTGATCTTGTGATTCGATGCCAAAGTCTTGTGGAGTTAAGCAATATACGAACTGAGAGAATGCTGAGCATTTCTTCCTAATATAAAAAACATATTTCTGAGTGGTCATGAGCATGACTCATAGTCGTAGTGTAGGCTAGACAGTTGAGTCAATTGTCGACTGTCAGCTAAGTTGTTATACCAAGATAAATTAAACTAATAAATAGAAGAACATATAATTAGTATATCTACATACTTTCAACTTTGGAATTATAATGTAACCACTTTCATAACACTGCAAATGAATCCAACTACTATTTAAACCTCCCTATTAGTGGAAATGAAAATAAGTATTATTTTCAAATGAGTTGAGAGCGAGAGTTTGTTATAAAGCCACCAGCGTACGACCTCCTTTCAGTGAACCATGGTTCCTTATGTCTCACTCGCAGCAGAAGTTCTGCTCCCACCAGTCTCTGTGTGTTTTCTTTTAATAAGTTATAGATATATCCGCGGGTGCGCCACTCAGAACTGTCTGCTGTGAGTCAGGTGACTTGTGTGCCATGAGCTTGCCGCTGCTGTGATTCAATTCACATGGACAGTTGAATGAATCGATACATTGCTTTGAAACATACACTCACAATCAGTAGCCAACACTACTATGAGGGTGGTGACAACAAAGTCCATCTAATGGTTTAATCATGTGACCCTTTGGACGGAGAAAACTTATCCAAGTTATATATTACCTCTAACCATCAATGAATTTATTGTCCCTGATAATGAGCCCCTTTTGCGTATGCAGTGTTTTATTATTTAATTTTTGCTCTTATTCAAATAATGAGGGAAACAGGACCTGCAGATAAAAGTTGTTCTTAATTCCACCCACTTGAGAAATCTAGTGATATTGCACACACCAATTTTGGATAATATTAGAAGTAAAGGAAATACTGCCTTAATTTTCTAGTCAATACGTGTTTCATATTAATTTATTATTTCTCGTGCAGGATTTGTTTTCAATATATGTAGTTATATGCCATGATCTTCATGACAGTTGATGGTAAAATACATGAAAAGGAGTAGATGATTCTTTTCAATTTCCTGAATCATAAAATTTTATTTATTGAATCAAAATTATTGCGACTAGATATACACTCTTGGATTTATAAACACCAATTTTCAATTGTGAAGTTGTATAGCAAAGCTCCGACTAAAGTTGAATTCTTGGAATTGTGAAAAATATCTATTTTATCATAGGACACTGAAAGATACTGTTTTGAAATTAAAATAATCTCAGTGATTGCTTGTGAATTAAACCAGACAAACTTGAAAGACAAACAAGGGAAAATGTGATATTAAAAATTTCAACCAAATGCTGTCAGCAAAAGGTGAATACAGCCTTCTCTAATCTCTACAAGTACCTTGAACCAAGAACTCATTCTACCATCAATTCTTACTGCAGCCCTATTGTCTACATAAATGTCTTGATGGATTTTAATAACCTACCCTTAATCCATAGTCCCTGAGTATGGCAAAACATATTTTCCCTCAATACTCTGCCATATGCCTTCTCCAGATCTAACGAAACAAAACTGTTTATTCTTCTTGTAGCATTTTTCAATCAGCTGGTGCATACTGAAAATCTGATCCTAACAGCCCCTCTGTGGTCTGAAACCACACTGGCTTTCATCCAACTTATTTATTTTATTTATTTTATTATGGCATATAGAGGGTACAGAGAAATACTATACAGTAGAGTCTCGTTAATCCGAAACTAACTTGGACTGGAGTCTGTTCGGATTACGAAATTTTCGGATTAACCGGAAAATATTTTTCTAATAATAATGTTATTGTTTTTACGTCTCACTAACTACTCTTACGGTTTCCGGAGACACCTAGGCACTGGGATTTTCTCCTGCAGGGTGTTCTTTTACGTGCCAGTAAATCTACTTACACGAGGCTGACGTATTTGAGCACCTTCAAATACCACCGGACTTGCAGGTTCGATCCTGGCTCGAGCAACACTCCGCTACTACGCCCCATTGTTGTGATATTTATGAGATCCTGATTTAACACTGCATCTTTGAGTAGGTTCCAGTCACCACGGCAAAAGAAACTAACAGACTTTTTAAAGATGAACGCCCAGTGATTGGTGGTTTATGATGTGTAATTATGTTTACATTAAATTATTCTAGTAAAATATGACTAAAAATGCAAGTAAATCTTCATTCTATAATATGGTCTTTCATTTCAATAAGGACAACTTTTTTTTTTTAAAAATGAATATTTCAGTTCGGATTACCGGACTTTCAGATTAACGGAGTTTGGATTAACGGGACACGAGAGAGAGAGAGAGAGAGAGAGAGAGAGAGAGAGAGGAGAGAGAGAGAGAGAGAGAGAGAGAGAGAGAGAGAGAGAGAGAGAGAGAGAGAGAGAGAGAGAGAGGAGAGAGAGAGAGAGAGAGAGAGAGAGAGAGAGAGAGAGAGAGAGAGAGAGAGAGAGAGAGAGAGAGAGAGAGAGAGAGAGAGAGAGAGAGAGAGAGAGAGAGAGAGAGAGAGAGGAGAGAGAGAGAGAAGAGAGAGAGAGAGAGAGAGAGAGAGAGAGAGAGAGAGAGAGAGAGAGAGAGAGAGAGAGAGAGAGAGAGAGAGAGAGAGAAGAGAGAGAGAGTGAGAGAGAGAGAGAGAGAGACACACACACACTTATTCTTGACCACTGATCGCACCCTCCCTTCCAAGATGTCAGTGAACACCTCGCTTGTTATACTAATAAATAGACATCAGATTTGTATGGTGTATAAATCTTCAATATATGCATGCAACGATGCCTGTCAAAAGTGGTGAAATATGCACCTATTTTCATAATTCCAATATAAATGCTCCATTATTGGACATTATAAATTTTCCACCCCTCATTCTTGCTTGCCAGCATTTCATCCCAGTGTGCCAATTTGGGCTCGTCAGTTGGTAACTAGCACACCTACCAAGACGCATGGCTAGTGCATATAGTGGAAGCCACTGCATAGGCTACTTGGAACCACAGGCAGTGCAATGCACTATGAGAGACTTGGTCTCTTTTACAAAAATTGATGCCTGCTAGCCATCAGATGATACTGATTCCCATAGGGGAGGGGATTTGTAATGTCCAATAATGGACCATTTATATTGGAATTATGAATTTACTCATTCAGGATAAATATTTCAGGTTCTCTACAGGAATCGGTATTTATTTTCATGTTATTAAAAACTTCTGTGAAATGCAAACGTAAGATTACTAGACTACGCGATTCACCCACATCAATACACAAAATCGTGATCTTGCATAAACAACTGAATGAAAACCTAAAAATCACACTCTACTTACAGTTGCGGCTGTTTCACTATTACAAACAGGTCGTGCACAGTTTGTGAGACATATCAATCTATCCATATTCACTATTAAAAGATATCCACACATCTCTTAGATAAGACACAGTGATTAATCAATACAAAATAAATCATAATTAGCAAGGTTGTAAGAAAACTGTAAAAAAAAAATCATCACAAACATGAAGAAACACACTTAAATACGCATTACTCTTTAATTTTTCACTGCCCACCTTACTTCTCCAATCCATAATTTGTTTTCCAGTACACTACAACAATCTTCTCGTATAAATTTGGGAGCGAGTGTACGTGTTAAACATTGTGGTAGATCCACATTAACAGTAACAACCAATTATTTGTTTATAGCTGCCTGTGATGTCATAGCCCGGATTTCGATGAGGACATCACAATATTTTGTTTGCAGACAGAGTCTGAGGTTTCCTGGGATACGTTCCAGTTCATGCTTCACTTTTTTTATAATCTCCAGCTAATAACTAAGATGCAACCCATGTGTCTTTTAGCTTCTTGATTGATTCTGGTATGATTTGGAAGTGTGTCTTGACAAGTGCCAGTTCCCATTGAACCGTTTCGTTGCTGAAACCCACTTCAGCCTCCTGACATCAAATTACTGAGCGAGTTGGCCGTGCAGCTGTGAGCTGCATTTGGGAGATAGTGGCTTTGAACCCCACTGTCGGCAGCTCTGAAGATGGTTTTCCATAGTTTGCCATTTTCACACCAGGCAAAATGCTGGGGCTGTACCTTAATTAAGGCTACGGCCATTTTCATTTCCTTCCCACTCTTAGCCCATTCCTATCCCGTCACCATAAGACCCATCTATATTGGTCTGACATAAAGTAAATTGTTTAAAAAAAAAAAAAGTGACATGAAATCCTTCAATCACATGCGGCACTCCATAGAAAAGCACAGCTTCAATCCAAGTTCCTCAGTGTACAAGGGTTGGCTCTGGAGGAAGAGGAACGTCCAGCAGGCAATTCCTGCAAGGCTCTGTCCGGAGAGGCACTATCACAAACACTTTCTTTGTAGTGGATATTAGTTCGCATTTGGAAATTGTGCCCTTATTTCTCCTGCAAAACCACGCGAGTTGGCCGTGCGGTTAGAGGCGCGCGGCTGTGAGCTTGCATCCAGGAGACAGTGGGTTCGAATCCCATTTTCACACCAGGCAAATGCTGGGGTTGTTCCTTAATTAAGGCCATGACTGCTTCCTTCCAACTCCTAGGCCTTTCCTATCCCATCGTCGCCATAAGACCTATCTGTGTCAGTGCGACGTAAAGCCACTAGCAAAAAAATAAATAAAATTCTCATGCAACTCTATTAAGACCGTGAAGCCATTTAGCCTGTAGTGCCTTTTCCTTCCCTTTTGAAGCAATATTTGCCCCATTCTCCGTACGGATGATTGACAAGCCAGGTATTTCGGTGTGTAAATACCTCGGGAGGAAGCAATGATTTGATGCTTATCTGGACCCTGGACTGTCACACTGTGCAGTCGCCAATTAATGGATTCTCTACAATGTGCACAGGATTTGACGCACTCTCTGTTCTTGTCTTGATTTTTCCTTGAAGTTTTTTTTCTATTTGCTTTACGTCGCACCGACACAGATAGATCTTATGACGACAATGGGATAGGAAAGACTTAGAAATGGGAAGGAAGCAGCCATGGCCTTAATTAAGGTACAGCCCCAGCATTTGTCTGGTGTGAAAATGGGAAACCAGAGAAAACGATCTTCAGGGCTTCCGACAGTGGGGTTCGAACCCACTATTTCCCGGAAGCTAGCTCACAGCTGCGCACCCCTAAATGTACGGCCAACTCGCCTGGTCCTTGAAATCTGACCACAGCTGTTGTTCATTCAGAACAAGGCCACTCATTCCAAAATAGTCGTCATTAATTAATTTACATTTTCTTGAAGACTGCTTGTAAAACACGTTCAAGCATGCATAATACAAGTCAAAAACATGCACAATAAATCCAAAATCTAAAATGCATGCACTAATCATTAATATATGCATGTGTGTGTATATATATATATACTATTAAACTTAATAATTTGTACAATTTCACCTTCAAGCGCACTTCCTATTCGATGTTGGAGGTCTACATGTAGGGAAACAAAATATGCATTTGCATATAAATCTGATGTCCACTGATCAGTGAAATAACTCAATAGTTGTTGTAATCCTTCGTGTTTTGTTGCTTATAGATAGGTGCAATTACTGCTTTTATCTAATCAGAAGGTACCTTGCTAACATTCCATGCTAATCTCATTACTCTATGAAGCAATTTCATCTCTGCCTTCCCACTATTTTTCACCATTTCAGGTCTAATTTCATTTGTTCCTGCTTCTTTATGACAGTGAAGTTTATTTACCATCATTTCCACGTGCTCGATCATAATTTCCCCAACATCATTGTCCTCCTCCCTATGAGCTTGGTTATTCATGATGTCACCAGAAACAATTCCTTTTATACTGAGAAGATTTTCAAAATATTCCTTTCACCTGTCCAGTGATTCCTTGGAATCTATGATGAGTTCACCTGATTTACCCAAAATTTCCTTTTTGCCCTCCCTTTCTACGGATATTACTGTCCAGAAACTTTTTCCTGCTGCTTGACCTAGTCTTTGCAGGTTATTACTAAAGTCTTTCGAAGATTTCTTCTTTGATTTGATTATTTGTTTTTCTCTTTTTCTTCCATCTACATGCAATACCGAGATCAAGCCTTGTTTGGAGGAATTTCTTATATGCCTTTATTTTTTTCACATTTACAAGCTGCCCTCACTTCATCATGCTACCAAGATGTTCACTTTTTGCCATCTTTACACACCATTTTTCCTAGGCATTCCCTTGCTGTTTCTAGCAGAGCATCCCTCTATGCAACCTATTCTCTTTCTATATCCTGAACTTGCTTACTGTCTATTGTTTGGGACTTTTCACTAATCATATCTATATACTTGTGTCTAATTTCCTCATCCTGGCGATTTTCTACCCTAATATGTCTGCCGACAGATTTCACTTTATCCTAGGTCTTGAGATACTTAGTTCACTACAATTCAGATAGTGGTTTGTATCATTTAAAAAAATCTGTGGAATACCTGCAAATTCGTAACAAACTTCCTGAATTCAGAATTAGTTATGATATAGTCTATTCTGGATCTGGTACCCCTACCCTCCCGTGAGTAGCGGTGAATAGCCTTATGCATGAAGAATTTGTTCATAATTGCTAATCCCATACTAGCACAGAAGTAAACGCGTTCAATTCCTATTAGCTTCCATTTCTTCCCGACATTTACCAATCACCTTCTCATACACTTCAGTTCTATTTCCAACTCTCGCATTGAAATCACCCATAAGCACTTTTCTATCCTTGCTGTTTTTCCTGACTATTATGTTGCTGAGAGCTTCATAAAACTTATCAATTTCTTCCTCATCTGGTGAATAGACTGAGATAATTCTTGTCCTAATTGCTCCAACTGCCAACTCTACCTACATCATTCGTTCATTTACGTGCCTAACAGACTGTTGCGTGCAATAGTATTCTTGATGAACAGTCGTACCCTACATTCTGCCTTTCCCTTTTTAACACCCGCCAAGAGCACTTTATAATCTTGTATATCTTCCTCGTTACCTGCCCTTACCCGAATATCATAAACTCCTAACATATCCAGATGCATCCTCTTTTCTGACTCAGCCAGTTCTACTTTCTTTCTTCTGTAAGTCCGATTAATATTCATAGCTCCCCATCAAGTTCCTTTTCATTTGCCAAGACTCCATTGCTCCCATAGGTCCAAAGCTTGTTTAAATTGTTGTGAGCTCGGTAGATTCTGTGAAGCAGGTTGCTACTCTACTTACACATAATCCCAATGAGAATATCTCCTTTAATGGGTTAGGGACCTCCTGTGGATTGTATAGTCCTAGCCACCTGAGCATAAGGAGGGCCATAGCTCATAATATGTCCAAAATGCCCACTCCCATTCTATAGCAACTGGTATCCCAACTCGCAGGACCACGTACTAGACCACTCAGCCGTTGCCCATGGTACTTTTATGCTGTACATTACTCGTTTGAGTACCAGTCATATTTATCAAATTATGAAATCTTTTTTGTTAGTATGGTAAAACATCTTTATTAGTGAGGTAATCATGAAATGCTACATGTGTCATGTCTTTAAAATTACTGTATATTGTAATATAAAAAGATTGATGCTACAAAAGTCACCTTAAGTCTATTCCTTTCATCTGCCCATTAAGGAGAAAAATATTTTCAGCACTGGCATTCTGCTGCAGTGTTCAGTAGTTCTGAATATTTTTCACAACTCTTACAGCATTTCAAAAATTTCACCCACTTATCAGAGGCTAAAAAGAAAAGCTGAATCTGTCATTTTACTCCAGCTTGGAAGAAGGATTTACTTGGTCTTTACTGGAGAGAGTCAATAAAAAGAAAAATTAATTGAATTTGGAAGTTATTTAACTCTTTCCATGGAAGATAGGGAGTGGAAGGATGTTGTCAGTGGGATACTGACTGGAGGGTGATAGGGGATTTAGATAAGATTTTGGGATGGGTATATGGGAAATTGGGAATAAGATTTGTAGATCCTAATGGATGGGGATCTACGTTCAGATGGCCTCCACTTGAACGCGCGCGCGTGCACAGGAGAGAAATATATATACATTAGGGGGTTTGTTTAGAAGAGTTGTAGGGAGGTACATTCAGCAAAACAGAGTGTACTAGGAAGTAGTGAGAAAGTTAAGGATGACAAATATGAGATTCTAAATGTAAGACTTGTCTCCAAAGATAATAAGCAACTTGATGTTTTTGGGATGAACAGTCCTGACAAGGCACGTGTTGACGCTCATGCAGAAATATTTGATAAGATAATCAGGTCCATGGAGAACGTTACAGAAAGGAATGTTATTGTAGCAGGTGATCTCAGTGTACCAGATGTTAACCATGAAGGGAATGCGAATGACAGAAAGCATGACCAACAAATGGTCAATAAGTTAATACGGGAAGGACAGCTGATTCAGAAAGTGACGGAACCAACTAGAGTCAAAATATACTAGACGTGGTGGTGTTAAAACCAGATGAGCTCTATAGAGAAACTGAAGTGATAGATGGTATATGTGATCATGAAGCTGGGTTTTTTCATAGTTAAAAATAAATGATAGAAAGGAAAGTTGTAAATTAGGACCATTAGGCAATACCATACGGTTGATAAGAGAGGCATAGGGGATATTTTAATAAACAGTTATGATCAATGGAAAATGGTAAATAAAAATGTATACAGACCAGGGTGTCTTGTGTTAAGGATCTCACGAGCACGTTGAACACCCTGGTAATCTTAAACAGTTGCACTTTACATGATATCATATGATAAGAACAAGATTTTTGTACATTGAGAACGTATTTACGAAGTTTTCAGTGCAATTAATTTACCATTTGAATCACGTGACACGCTAGCTGATCACAACCCCATTTTGAACTACAAAGTTGAATGTACTGCATTGCTAGAGCTTGAAGGGGCAATGCTGTGGATATAGCGAATATGAGCACAATTTACTATGTGATCATTGTGATCCGCTGGTCCACCTTCAACGCCTTCTTCTAAAGTTCTTATCAAATCCCAAAGATGGCAGCATGAGTCACGTAGTCCGTGGCAATGGGTAAAGCACAGGTTGAGGGCTGCTACCATTGAGTGGTTATTTGTCAGTCGCAGGTGTAGCATAACAATTGCCTGATGAATGAAAGAGGCTTTTAGCTAATTGTTTGCCAACAAAATAGGTTTGTACTTTCAGCTTGTGTAGTTAGAAATATCAATTAAGTACAATTCTTACAAATATGTTGGAACCCCCAGAGTAGGATAGGAGAGGTGGAGGAGAGGGTTTGTTTCACAGCAATATTACTGGCATGTAAGTTATTTTTAAATGTTGGGTGTTAACTTCATATTTGTATTCATGTCCGTTTATAATATTATTGACAACACAATATAGACTAAGTGGGAACGTATTAACCGACAAAGGCACACCTTACACATATTTTTTAAAATCTACTGTCTAGTCTGTGTGCACAAACAAAGATTTTAACCATGCGATGCCATTGATACAGACACTGAATCAGGTTCATTATTCAATGTGTGCATAGCCCGCAAGACGAACTGTAGACACGCAGCCGAACAAAAATTTAATTTCTATTTAAGAAGATTGACTTGAAGGCTGGCATTCAGAAAATCCATACTTTAGTGGGAAGAAGAAGAAGAAGAAGACGGAGGAGGAGGAGGGCTCCATATTGTCATATACAAAATACTGGCACTTTTTAGTTTTACAGACTAGAGAAAAAATTAAATAATGGTTTTAATTCAAGGGTAAGAGAAGTAGAGGGTGACCAAGACGACTATGGTTAGACTCGGTTTCTAACGATTTGAAGATAAGAGGTATAGAACTAAATGAGGCCACGGCACTAGTTGCAAATAGAGGATTGTGGCAACGTTTAGTAAAGTCACAGAGGCTTGCAGACTGAACGCTGAAAGGCATAACGGTCTATAATGATAATGTATCTATGTATGTATGTTTAATTCAACAGTTCAGAAACCAGCTCTAATTATATTTAAACACTTTTTACAATGCCATGGATGGTACGCTAATTGTGCAGAGCATTGACAAGCAAGATTTTAATGGAAGAGAACAAGGTAGTTTTTCTTTTAAGAATAAGATGAGTTTCAGACTATAACATTGTTCAACTGTTGGCAATTTCAGTATAAAAATGTTAATGTGAACCTTGTTTTTATGTCAGTTTTTTGTTTTATAATGAATTCCTTTCTTAGGAATTTCAAAAATCTTTAATGATCGCTGAGGTAGAGAACAGAACTTATTCCCAAAATATGTACAAAACCAATGGGTATTGATAAAATTTTATATATGTATATTTGTATTGTTATTGTATTGACAAGGCAGACCTATTACAGCCCTGTTTCATAGGTTTTTCAATAAGTGGTACTAATCAGTATGGGTCAAATAGAATGAAGTGTGGTCAAGTTTATTTAAAAAATTTTAAGCATCACAGGTAAATGTCAAATTCCTAGTAAGTAATTCTAAGAAAGCACTAAGGGCACCTTAGAGGTTTTAACTAGCATCATTTGCATTTGCAGGTCCTTAATCATTATTATTATTATCATATTATTATTACTATTATTGTCCGACTCATTGGCCGAACGGTCAACGTACCGGCCTTCTGTTCAGAAGGTCCCGGGTTCGATTCCCGGCCGGGTTGGGGATTTTAACCTTAATTGGTTAATTCCTACAGTACGGGGACTGGGTGTATGTGTTGTCTTCATCATCATTTCATCCTCATCACGACGTGCAGGTCGCCTACGGGTGTCAAATAGAAAGACCTGCACCTGGCGAGCCGAACCCGTCCTGGGATATCCCGGCACTAAAAGCCATACGACATTTCATTATTATTACTATCATTATAAAAAAAATTCTGCTCCAGAAGGGGGGCGTGAAATAAATTTTTGCGAAGGACTGATTTAGAGGAAGTCTACAAAATCAGCAATCCTCGGATGCTTAAAATATCTAGATCAGAGCATGAAAATATGGGACAAACCATCAAATTACAGAACCACCAATAACTCCCACCTGTCTGTCGAGTGAGACATACATTCCAGGTGTTTCAAGATGCCCCTCGGGGCTTACGGCAGCCGGAGGGAGAGAAGGCTATTTAAGCCAAAGCACAGCGTGCACTTTAGTAGTTCATTTTAGCAGTCTGGAGAGACTAATTACTTTGAATGGAGTAGTGGTTCACCAGTCGCCTTGAGAAAGAACTCTGCAATGTACGATGTTTTTGAACCATCACCAATCTGTACGTAAGTTACATAGAGCAACAATACGGTTCAGCCCAGAAGAGAACTAAATAAATATCATTGGTATTATTTTATTTCCTTTAATATATTATGGATGACAATTGGTCCTTACCCTCTGTTTCATTGAATCCCAGATGCGCTGATGTATCCCTGTGATGGCAGGTTGATGCATGTATCGATGCTAACAGAGGGCATTTTGAATTTCATGTAAGAGAGAGTTTCATATGGTATGCTGGTAAATTCTGTTACTGTGTGTTTCCCCATAACTAAAGTATGATGTAGAGTTGTAGAAAATGAGTTCCAACATGGAAATAAAGCATTTCCAGACCCATGTCCATATAACATATTTTTTATTTTTTTATTTGATTTATTGTTCAGCAGGCATTTCTGCCCACTTACAGAACATTTCCATTTCTTATTTCTAATTTTATAAATAATTTACAATAAAAATTAAAATATGAAACCTAATACTAAAATTATGAACTATGGACAGTGGTAAGTGTGTGTTTCAACTTATTACTTTAATTTCTCCTAAAATATACATTGTTAATCTAAATTAATCTAAGGACTAAAACTATTCATGATACTCAAGTATGCTACTATATTTAATTTATGTCTTCTCTCTGTGTGAGTTCCCTTCTGACTGACCTTAAGAAGACACTCTCCTCGTGAAATATGTCCACGTTTGGCATTTTATTAATTGACTGACATATTCTGTTTAATGGTGAATTCATATGGTGATTTGTGTTTGACCTATTAATAAAGCAAGTAAAATTATTTTTGTTACTTCCCAATGGTGCATACATGTTTACTTGGTGGAGTAACTCTCGGTTATCTGCTTTTGCTTTGAGAATTCTTTGTAGGTATTTTACACTCGTTAATGTTTTCCTATTGTGCAACTTATCTATCCCAAAATTTGTTATTAAGTCACTATATGCCACATATTAGGCACTAGTTTTAGAGATATAGAAATACAGATATATTAGAAATTTAGCTTGAACATTTTCTATTTCTTTTATATGTTTATTACATGATGGATTCCAGACTATAGATGCATATTCTATTACTGTTCTAACTAGTGAATTGAATACCTGTATAATGGCTTTGATATTTTTTAATTTGTTTGTGTTTCTCATTAGAAATCCTAGGTTCCTATAGACCTTATTTATGGTGTTATTTATGTGTATATTGAACTGAAGTTTACTATCAAATATTACTCCTAAATCCTTCTTTTCTTTAACTCATTGCAGGCTGATACTGTTCATTTCATAAGAATGGATTTTTGGTTGTCTTTTTCTAGTAAAGGTCATTGATTCACATTTCTTAACACTGAATTGAAAGGAATTGTGTTTTCTCCATTCAACCAGTGCTGTGAGGTCTTGTAATTTTTCATTATCCTTGTTTGAAGTAATCTGCCTGTAAATTTTCATGTCATCACCATATAACTGAAATTTAGAATTCTTCAATACAGAACCAATATCATTAACAAACAGAATGAACAACAGTGGACCTAATTTTGAACCTTGGTTTATGCCTGAAATTACTCTGTACGTGGATGAAGCTACCCCTTTGAAACTAACAAATTGAAATCTATCTCTGAAATAGGAGTTAAAGAATTCGACCAGTTCAGGGCTAAAACCAAAGCTGTGAAGCTTGTTTAGAAGTTTATGATGATCAATCCAATCGAATGCTTTTGTCATGTCCATGTATATGACATCCACTTGTCCTCCTTGATCTAAAATAGATGACACATAATTTGTAAAGTTTACTAAATTTGAACTTGTTGATCTCCCTTGCATAAAGCCATGTTGTTGCTCTATGGTGACTTTATCAACATGTCGATAGATATTGCAGTAAAGTATATCCTCAGACACTTTGCATAAGATTGATAGTATTGATATTGGTCTATAATTATGTATGTTTTCAATGTTACCATCTTTGTGAATTGGACATACTCTTGCTATCCTCCACAAATCAGGAAATATTTTTTGTTGCAGAGATTTGTTAATAGTTATAAAAAGTGGATATGCAAGAGCGTCTCTGAATCCTTTCACTACATATTGGTATATATAATCTGGACCAGCACTCTTTTTAGATTGTAATCTTTTTATAGCACATTTAACGTCATCAACAGATACCACTGAAATGTTTGGCATGTCAAGTTCCTTATATTGCAGTTCCTCTAGAATATACTGCTCATTATTTTTGGTGTTATTTTTTGTGTATGTACTTTTGAAGTAAGAGGCAAATCATCAGCTATTTCTGTCTTAGAAGTTAAAGTGCTATCATTCAGTACTGTGACATTCTTGATTATTAGTCCTCTTTTGCTTTAAAAGGTGCCAAAAGTTTTTGCTATTACTAGCTATACTACTTTCTATACCTTGAATGTATTCTTTATACACTATTCTTATTTTCATTTTAAGGATGGCTCTCCTTGTTTTGAACTCTGTCATACTATATTCACTACGATGTCTTCTTTTCCTATGATACTCCTTATTTCGAATTAGTTGTATTATTTCTTGTAATGATAACCTACAACTTGTTCTCCAGTCAATGACCGGGTCAGGGATGGGATGAATGAAGCCCGCAACTTGTGGCGAGGATATGAATTGTGCCAGCTGTCTAGGCCTGTCGCACTCCTCTGGGGCAATGATTAATGACTGACAGATGAAATGAAATGATAGTGGAGAGTGTTGCTGGAATGGAAGATGACAGGGAAAACCGGAGTGTGTGTTGGAGTCATCAGTCCATAGACTGGTTTGATGCAGCTCTCCATTCCACCCTATAATGTGCTAACATTTTCATTTCTACGTAAATATTGCATCCTACATCTGCTTATCATATTCATACCTTGGTCTACCCCTACCGTTCTTACCACCTACACTTCCTTCAAAAACCAACTGAACAAGTCCTGGGTGTCTTAAGATGTGTCCTATAATTCTATCTCTTCTTCTCGTCAAATTTAGACAAATCGATCTCCTCTCACCAATTCGATTCGGTATCTGTTCATTCGTGATTCAATCTATCCATCTCACCTTAAGTATTCTTCTCTAACACTACATTTCAAAAGCTTCTATTCTTTTTCTTTCTGAGCAAGTTATCATCCATGTTTCACTTCCATACAATACCACGCTCCACACGAAAGTCTTCAAAAACATCTTTCTAATTTCTATATCATTGTTTGAAGTGAGCAAATTTCTATTCTTAAGAAAGCTCTTCCTTGCTTGTGCCAGTCTGCATTTTATGTCCTCCTTACTTCTGCCATCATTAGTTATTTTACTACCCAAGTAACAATATTCATCTACTTCCTTTAAGACTTCATTTCATAATCTAATATTTCCTGCATCATCTGCCTTCGCTCGACTGCACTCCATTACTTTTGTTTTGGTCTTATTTATTTTTATGTTGTACTCCTTACCCAAGACTTCGTCCATACCATTCAGCATCTTCTCGAGATCTTCTGCAAGATATTTTTGAAGACTTTCGTGTGGAGCGTGGCATTGTATGGAAGTGAAACATGGACGATAACTAGCTCAGAAAGAAAGAGAATAGAAGCTTTTGAAATGTGGTGTTACAGAAGAATGCTGAAGGTGAGATGGATACATCGAATCACGAATGAAGAGATACTGAATCGAATTGGTGAGAGGAGATTGATTTGGCTAAATTTGATGAGAAGACAAGATAGAATGATAGGACACATCTTAAGACACCCAGGACTTGTTCAGTTGGTTTTTGAAGGAAGTGTAGGTGGTAAGAACGGTAGGGGTAGACCAAGGTATGAATATGACAAGCAGATTAGAGCAGATGTAGGATACAATAGTTACGTAGAAATGAAGAGGTTAGCACAGGATAGGGTGGCATGGAGAGCTGTATCAAACCAGTCTATGGACTGATGACTCAAACAACATCTGCTCTAAACACACAGCAATTAATAGGGATGATTTCATTATCATATATAGACTTAGTGAGCCAACTTTCGGTTATGCAGATTGTCTTATGGTTATTTTCAGAGGCAGCTAAAAGTAGTTCTTGAGTCTTTGTCCTAACTCCTCTCACATTCTGATAACTAGTAGTTACCTCTTCTTTACTACTATACCTATATATACTATTATTCGTGTTTTGTTTTGGCATTTTACTTTATCTTTTCAATGTGTTCTGAACGTTTAATCTCTAAGACCGGATCGCCTGGCTTCCTCCTAACGAATATCTTACCATTCCGCACCCAGCAGAACTGGTAATTGGCCGCTTTTCCCTTTGCTTTTACCTGTGCGAAGAGCTTCTTCCTGGAAGGGGAAAGGCATTCATTGATGAATACCGGCTGGCTTGTTGTCCACCCAAGGTCGAGGGTTGTTATTGTCTTCCCTCGTTTAGCTCTGGCATCCATCAGTTTCTCCTTATCTGCTCTCCGCACGAACTTCACTATGATGCCACGAGGTGGTGTTGGACCGGCAGATGTTCTCGAGGGCAGTCTGGGACATATGTCGATCATTGATGAATCAATATTTACCAAAGTGGCAGCAATAACTGTACCAACCACCTCCTCCGTGCTTCCACCTTGTGTTTCTGGAATTCCGTGTGGATTTCTACAGAATTCAGTCTGGAGTACTGCTCGATGCCCTCCACTTGTCCCTTTAAGTCATCCACTTCCTGTTTCAGTTTGTTGTTTTCCGACTTGAGAATGTCAATTACCTGTAGCAGGTCCACCAGTGATCCCTTCTGGTCATTCACTGCACTCTGTGTGTCGTCTAGTTTGCAGTGACAAACCTCCAGGGAGTACCCTAGGTCTCTTTGTTCACTTCTTAGTTCTTTCAGTTGCTTATAGATGTCCTCCATTGCAACTTTAGAAGCTTTATCACCCTCTCCTCTTTTCGTGTCTTCTTTGTTACAGTCCTCACAACTCCATGTTATACTTTTATTTTTCACAATTGCATCACTCTCACTTTTATTAAGTTTTACACACTTGCCATGGTACACATTTCCACACTTACCACAAGTCACCTTCTGACCTCCTGTGATCGAGCCTTCACAGATCTTGCATGGGGCCATGTTGGAGGTTAGGTCTCCGTGTAGTTCTTTATAAATGTCCGTAGAGCCGTTACCCACGTTACATTCCAGAAATGTCACTTTACACTGGCCACACTTTCCTTATTTTATACAAATTTACTATATTTATGGTAATATCCTCGTTGGTGTCGCCTTACTTTGTCCAATTTACGGAGCTTCACTTGTGCACACTTCTACATGACCGCCATTCACTGTGTGAGGAATGTGTCCTGAAAGTTTGGCCGTACCTTATTGTTACACTCTGTATATCTCCAATGTATATGAAATGTTTTTAATAACAAATTTTATCCCTGTTGTTCAGAGTCCATGTAAAACTGGAGATCCCATGGCCATGATCACAATATTGACAGTTGTATAAAATGAATTGCTTGCTTGCTTCTCCTCACTCTTCATCTATTTATGTTATGTGGGTCTAACATTTAACCAAGGCATGCTTATTGAGTTCCCAACCTAAAGGCTTGTTATATCACAACAGTTCCATCATAAAACTGTCCTAGCAAGCCCCAGTGTCACTGAAGAGGCATACTAGGGAAGTGAGCTGTGAGGTAATTTACCACTGCTTTTCGTACTGAGATAGAAGGTACTAGCTACTACATATCAGCTGCCAAACACACACAAATGTCAACGTTTACTGACCTTACAAACTGTACTTTCCCATCGTTCATCACAGGCACTTGCTGTATAAGGAATTTTGTTACTGTCATCAATCTTCCTCTGCCACTTTCATATTGCTAAAGGCAACTATGAGAGAGACAAATCAGTATAAGTAATGAGCAGAAGATATAGATTTTGATCTGGGAACTAACTTCTGTTTTGCAATATGCAAGTTGTTGCTGTGAATTCATTGTAGCTTTACCACACCTTCATTGTAAACTAACTTCACTACTCCTCGTTATCAGTAAAAAAGTCACTTCATTGGAGGGCTTTTTACCATGTACACATGGTCATCCTTAGCAAGTTCCTGTATATGGAATTTTATAAAACATTTTGATTAATCGTAAATCTTCAAAAATGTGTTTAGTGATCCTTGTGGGGTATGTCATTCTTGTGCATAGAAATCACAATAGATCTCGCCAGCATGCAGGAAAATCACAAGAAGTTAAAATGCCAACTTCAGTTAATATTGTACTCAAAGTGTTAATTCAAATCATGTTGGTACTGATGATCACAGAAGTATGAGTAGGTTAATTTGTATGGAAAGATTATATTCCAGTATTAAGATGACTGTATAATACATCTGTACGTTCAAGCAGTATCAAGTGTGCAATAAAGAGGGAAAGAAATTTGTAGTGGTGATGTTGGGATGGGCTTAATATGTATCTCAGTGAAGTCAAATTTGCAGGTATTTTTAGCTGAAAACATATTTTCCAACTAGTTGTTTGATATAAATTTCAATGGCAAGAGTTTAGAACCAAAACATGTAAGCATCCTTATCATAATGTAATTGAGCGAACAAATGAATAGAGAAGTGTGACAGGCAAGGATATGTGGATGATATGAATGGTGGGATCTAAATGTGAGAAGCAAATTAATTGAGCATACAAGTTAACATTTATTGTTTGTGTGAAGAGTTGTTAAGAATGAGTAAATTAATTAATGTCATATCACTTTAATGAATACGTTTCCCTTGAAATAAGAGCAAGTTAGCACATTTTTATTACGTTGGAGGTATATACCACATTCCTGACAATTATCTCAAAGGGACTGGTATTTGTCATTTAATCCACATCACCACTACAACATAATTTTAAACTGTTGTTGCCTAACTTGGAGTAAATGGGACAGTAAATTTTAGTACATTTGCACCTGTGGAGCATAGTGCTTATTGCATTTGATTAATGATGGATCACAAAATTTGTACATTTTTGGGAGGGTGGGAGAGGGGGACATTTGCAAATGTGACATTGCAGAATACCAGCAATATTTTATGATAGGAAATAAATAAAAGAGCAGTGGTTATTTATGGTTATGGTGATTACTTAAAATAGGAAAGAATGCATGTCCCACTATTTAAAATGAACTTTTTCTGGCTGTGATGTTCCATGTTTAGTGTAATGCTAGATGCTATCTAATCTGGTGATTTTATGTAATATTATGTCCGCCAGTGGGCGCTCATTTCTTTCAGTATTTTGATAATTCTCAATTCATCAGACATGTGGGGATGCATAGTTCTATATCTTATCAATCAACATTCATGATGGATCAAAAAAGAGGCTAGATGGTGAAAGTCTTCTTTCTGACTTTTTCCATTATGCAAGAAAGCCCTTCTTTATCAACACTGATAATGTGTGTAAATGTATTTTCCCTGCTATATCATAGAATAGCCATATTAGATCTAACAAATCCTGTGTATTTCCATTGCATTAAAATCTGATTGTTCCATTTATTCCTGGTAGCAGATTCCCTTTTCTTTTTGGTGAGGAATCTTATTGAATTTCTAAAACAAAAAATAATTTATTTAACATGAGTATCTTACAAAGGTCATAGAGTTTAGGAGTTCTGAAGAGTCAGTGATCCAATTAGAGTGCTAATATATATATATTGGAATGTATGTGTTTTGACTAGTTGGTCGGTTTCTGATGTCCATTAAGATGAAATAGCTTTGCATATCAGTCTACATATTGCAGGAGAGATGAAATTTCATCTGCAGTTTAGCTTTACAGGTAAGAAGTTTGCAAGCTCTATGGCTGTGTGTGTCAGACAGAAGTTTTGTTGTTAGGCTACATATGACCATACTATTTTATGCAATAGTACTTTATTATAATTATCAATTAATTATCAAAAATTTTTTTGATAATAATGTGATGTAACAAACATTCTTGTGTTCATTTCATGGTGGATTGGAAGGTGGTTAATATGAAATTATTTAAATTGAGATTTTTTTTTATCCAGCTGTTGTCATCTATAGTAGTTGGGGGTTCTTATATAAATAATATTAATAAACTTGCCAGGTGTCATGCATTTAAAAGCCTGAAATCCGTGACAATGTTGGCATCATGCTAGGTACATTTTTCTCCATAATTTTAAATGTGTTAATACTGACTTTTTAGTGGTACTTCTGAATGGTCAGCTGTACGTGTGCAATTGTGATTATTTCTTCAGGCTGATGTCATAACCATCAAACTGGATTACTTACATCCATTCATTTCTGTGTTCTTCATTCTCTGATGCTTAAGTAATGAATTTTGAGGGTCACAGTGCCGTATATAAGTTATAAACCGTATTGTGTGTTAAATATAATAACAGAGTGAGTTGGCCGTATGTTTAGGGATGCACAGCCGTGAGCTTGCATTCGGGAGATAATGGGTTCGAACCCCACTCTCGGCAGCCATCAAGGTGGTTTTCCAATATTTCCCATTTTCACACCAGGCAATTAATTAAGGCCATGGCCACTTCCTTCCCACTACTAGCCCTTTCCTATTCCATTGTTGACACAAGATCTATCTGTGTTGGCGCGACATAAAGCCAATTGTAAAACATAATGCAACCGTTAAGCCTTTCAGTGTTCAGTCTGCAAGCCTCTGTGAATTTACTAAACACTGCCACACTCCTCTATTTGTAACTAGTTCTGTGGCCTTGTTTAGTTCCATACCTCTTATCATTAAATCGTTAGAAACTGAGTCTAACCATCATCGTCTTGATCTCCCTCTATTTCTCTTACCTTCCATAACAGAGACCATTATTCTCCTAGGTAAACTATCTTCCTCTGTTCGCCTCACACGACCCCACCTCTGTAGCCAGTTTATGCGTACAGGTTCATCTATCGAGTTCATTCCTAACATAGCATTTATCTCCTCATTCTGAGTACCCTCCTGCCATTGTCCCCACCTGTTTGTACCAGCAATCAAGCTACTTACATGTCTGTTACTTCTAACTTATGTATAAGATATCCTGAGTCCACCTAGCTTTCACTCCCGTAAAGCAAAGTTAGTCTGAAAACAGACTGATGTAAAGATGGTTTTGTACGGGAACTGACTTCCTTCTTACAGAATACTGTTGATTGCAACTGTGAGCGCCCTGCATTAGCTTCACTGCACCTTGATTCATTCTCACTTACTATATTACCATCCTGGGAGAACATACATCATAAATACTTGAAATTATTTAATTGTTCCAGCTCTTTTTATCCCCAATCTGACATTCAGCTCTCTTGGATTTCTGTCCTATTGACTGGCTAATTTTCATACCATACTCATTGCACCTACTTTCAAATTCCAACATATTAGACTGCAGGCTTTTGGCACAGTTTGCCATTATTACCAAATTGTCGGCATGGGCCAGACTGCTTACTACATTTCCTCCTAACTGTATCCCTCCCTGCCACTTTATACCTTTCAGCAGATGATCCATGTAAACTATGAACAACAAAGGTGAAAAACTACAGCCTTGTCTAACCCCTGTAAGTCCTTGAACCAAGAACTCATTCTCTCATCAATTCTCACTACAGCCCAATTGTCAACATAAATGCCTTTGATTGATTTTAATAATCTACACTTACTGAGCTCAATAGCTGCAGTCGCTTAAGTGTATCCGGTATTCAGGAGATAGTGGGTTCGAACCCCACTGTCGGCAGCCCTGAAGATAGTTTTCCATGGTTTCCGATTTTCACACCAGGCAAATGCTGGGGCTGTACATTAATTAAGGCCACGGCTGCTTCCTAACTACTCCTAGCCCTTTCCTGTCCCATCATTGCCATAAGATCTATCTGTGTCGGTGCGACGTAAAGCAACTTGCAAAAAAAAAAGAATAATGATAATAATCTACACTTAATCCCATAGTCCCCCAGTACGGTGAACATCTGTTTCCTTGGTACTCTTGTTATATGCTTTCTCTAGTTCTACAAAACACAAACATGACTGTCTATTCCTCTCGTAGTATTTTTCAGTAACCTAGTGCATACTGAAAATCTCATAATGACTGTCCGTCTGTGGTTTGAAACTATACTTGTTTTCATCCAACTTACTCCCAACTGCTGACTGCACCCTCCCTTCCAAGATGGCAGTGAACATTTTGCTTGTATACTGATCAGTGAGATACCTCAATGGTTTTTGCAATCTTTCCTGTTCCCTTACTTATAGATAGGTGCAATTACTGTTTTTGTGCAGTCAGAAGGTATCTTACTCCAACTCCATGCTAATTTTTATCACTTTATGAAGCCGTTTCATCCCTGCCTTCCCACTATATTTCACCATTTCAGGTCGAATTTAATCTATTCCTGCTGCTTGATGACAATGGAGTTTTTTTAACCATCCTTTCCAGTTCATCAAGCGTAATTTCACCAACATCATTGCCTTTCTCCCCATGAGCTCAGGTATTTGCAACCTTACCAGGAAGATTTCCTTTTATGTTGAGAAGATTTTCAATATATTCCTTCCACCTGTCCACTGACTCCCTGGGATCTATTATGAGTTCACCTGAATTACCCAAAACACTTCATTTCCTTTTTTCCTCAATTCCTAAGATTCTTTATCACTGTCCAGAAAGGTTTCCCTGCTGCTGGAACTAGCCTTTCCAGGTTATTGCCAAAATATTCCCATAACTTCTTTATAGATTCAACAACTATTTGTTTTGCTCTGTTTCTCTCACGTATGTAGAAATTCCCTGTCTGCATCAGTCCTTGTTTGGAGCCATTTCTGATACTTGTTACCCAAGTGGCTGCAAGTTGGTGTGGATATAGTGTGCACTATTCCCTGTATAAACACCAGAGGTGAATGGGCATTGTGCTCAGACAATGATTCTAGACGTTGATCCTAGTGTCTTGCTGCCGTGTGCACTGTGGAGGGGGCGCTCATCTGGTCTATGCCTCTTGCACAAAGTGCCATTATTAGTACTTGAGTAGAATTTGCTTTTGTCTCTAAGCAACACCTTTTGCATTTTCTTCCCTATAGGCCTTCCTTTCTTGACACCCTGTAAGTAGGTTGTATAGTGGAAATGTCCAAAGCAGTACCCATAATAATGGCTCAGCTGTAAGCAAATGAAAGTGGGTGGTCCGTGTGGATGCCCCTGGTGTGGCACTACCTCTACTGTATTCTTCCATCTGCTATCCTGCTTTCACAAACTCTATTCACTATCTATTCATTTGTGCTTCTGACTGTAGCTTCCATCTTGAATGTCTTAATTATCTAACCAGTTACACCAAAACTTACGCACTGCTAACACGTCTCGTACAAAGTGTTGCGATATTTTCCTGTATGATGTGGATGTTGATTCCCATAGGGAACCTAAAATATTTGTCCTGAATGAGTAAATTTATAATACCAATATAATGGTCCGTTATTGGACATTATAAATTTTCCAGCTAACTCATTCTTGGTTGCCTGCGTTTTGCCCTCGTGTGCTAAGTATGCAGTGGCCTCCACGGTATGCACTAGCCTTGCGTCTTGGGTGTTGTGCTAAGTCCCAACTGACGAGCCTAACTTAGCACACGAGGGCGAAACGCAGGCAACCAAGAATGAGTTAGCTGGAAAATTTATAATGTCCAATAACGGACCATTATATTGGTATTATTCTCCTGTATGTCGTATTTCACAAATGGTGCACTCCTATACTATTTTAACGTGCCAATAATGATCAGCACATCTGCAGTCCACACTACTGCACTGTAAACTGCAGACTACTCCCTCTGCAGGTGCGTAACCGCTGATAACACTTAGCGTACTTGGCAGAAAATACTAGATTCCTGAATTCTTTTAGGGCACTTAAGTCTCAGTAATCTCATTTACTGACCTTAAGTAATGCCATGTACAAATATGTTGTTTCTCAATCGACAGATCCCAAAAGTGTTCTGATGTTAAGCTACATTTAGTATGGATGGCAATTGGATGCTATTAGATAAAGAGCTGATATCCCTAAACTTACCACTAACAAAGTCCTGGTCAAGAACCTTCGTTAGTGCCTTCTTGTCATCGTCGTCAACATGCCTTTGTCTACCTGTACTGTTCATACCTCCTACACTTTCCTTAAAAGCCAAAGAACTAGTTTCAGGTGTCTTTAAGATATGTCCTGTCAGTCTGCCTCCTCTTATGGTCAAAGTGTGCCAAAGATCTTTCTCTTTTCACAAATTCTATTCACTATCCCTTCATTTGTGATTCAATCCACCCATCAGATCTTCAGCATTATTCTGTAATCCTACATTTCAAAAGTTTATATTCTCCTTCTTTTTGCACTGGTTATTGTCCATGTTTCACTTCTCTACAACCATGCTTCATGTCAAAGTCTTCAAAAACATCTTTCTTATTTGCATGTAAATGTTTGATGTGAACAGATTTCTTTTCTAAAAAAGATGTTTCTTATTGTGCTTGCCTGCATTTTTTGTCTCTTTAAATTTTGCCATTGTTACTTATTCTACTATCCAATTTACAATATTAATTTACTTCGTTTAAGACTTCATTTCCTGATCTAATATTTCTGCATCAGCTGACTTTGACTGCAATCCATTAATTTTGCTTTCAAATTGTTTATTTTCATTTTGCATCCTTTCTCCAAGACTGTGTCCATACCATTTAGCAATCTGTCCAGATCATTTGCAGACTCTGATGAAATAACAATACCATCAGCAAATCTCAGGGTTTTGATTACCTCTCCTTAAGCTGGGAGTACTTTTCCAAATATTTCTCTTTTTTCATTTCTTTTACAGCATGTTTTATATAAACATTGAAAAAGGAGCCGGGGCAAACTGCAGCCCTGTCCAGTTAATTAGTGGACAGTTTTTATATAGCTCTCAATTCTTATTACTACTGACTGATCTTGTACATATTGTACCTAACCCTCCCTTTTTTTTTTTTTTTTTTCTTTCAGCATTTGATCCTGGTTACCTTCAGAATCTTAAATAGCTTGGTCCAATCATTGTTATCAAATGCCTTTTCTAGATCTACAAATGCTGTGTACATGCCTTTGACATTCATAATTTGATCCTCTAAGATCAAATGTAGAGTCAGTATTGCTTTGTGTTTTACTAAATATCTTCAGAAGCCAAAGTGATCTTTTTCCACTTGGCTTCAACTTGTCTCTCCATTCATCTGTATATAATATGTTTTAAAATTTTGCAAGCATGAGATACTTCGCTAATGATATGGTAATTTTCACACTTATCTGCATCTGCTCTGTTAGGAATAGAGATTACCACATTATTTTTTAAGTAGATGCTTTTTACACACTAATTGGAATTGCTTCACCATGTCAGTTTCTCTCTAGCCATTCAGTAATTCTGTAGGTATATCATTAATTCCAGGTGCCTTATTCTTACACAGGTCTTTTTCAGTGGTCTGTCATTTTCCGACCTCAAAATTGGATCACCCATTTGAACAGCATTTACAGTCTCTTATTTTTCTAGAACCTTGCCATCTACTTCTTTCCCTTGATACAATTATCAATGGTGCACCATCTTGACATACCTACAATGATCAACATGACCTCAGACTGCCCTACTGCACTGTAAAATTTGTAGGTGTACAACTGCTGACTTGCCTCGAATACTGGCAGACAGTACTAGATTTCTGAATTCTTCAATAGTGCTATAAAGTCAGTAATCTCATGCATCGAGCTTTAGTAATGCCATGTACAAAAATGTCCTTTCTCATTCAAAAGGTCCCTCAAGAATTTTCTGTTCAGCAACACTGGGCATACATAGATAGCATTCAGATGATATTTAAAAAAAGAGCTGAATTCTGTTAACTTACCACTGGCAAATTCCTGATCACAAAGAACTAGTAGACATGTAGACCTCTACTATGAAGGCGGATCAAATATAAACAGAAATTTGAATGTACCGCTGCTGTTAGTAATAATTCTGAGGAGGAGCTTTGCCAGGATGTTGGTGGGAGTGTCTGGAGAAGGGGTTTGCACATGTGAACGACGTCTGAGAGCTGGGCTGCTTCAGTACACCATGAGTAAGCAAGAGGTGCACACGTCTGTTGTGCAGCACATCGTTATCAACTTTCTCACAAAAGAGGGCACCAAACTTTCTGAAATATTGAGACTGCTCTGCGCACAGTTTGGGGAAGAAACACTTTCCCAGACTCAAGTGTATGAGTGGGCTAAAAAATTTGTGGCAGGAAGAAAAGCTGTGGAAAATGAGCCTCATGAAAGGAGACCGTGGACAAGCATCACTGCAGACAACATTGTTGCCATTCATAACATTATTGGTGAAGATCGACAAATAAAAAGTTTGCAAATTGTTTTAGCCATAGGAATAAATTACGGAAGTGTTCAAACCATCATCCAAGATGAACTCCATTTCAGAAAATTGTCTGCCAGGTGGGTTCCTCGTCTCCTCAACCAGGAACAAAATACTTTACGCCAGGAAGTTTGTCAGCGACTCTTGCGTTGCTACGAGGAGGAAGGAGAGGATTTCTTGCGTCGTATTGTGACTTTTGATAAAACTTGGGTGCATCATTACACCCCAGAGTCAAAGCAAGCAAGCAAGCACGGAGTGGCGGTCAAAAGACAAAGCAGGTCCCGTCAAGGCCAAAACGCCCTTCTGCTGGAAAGGTGCTTGCAACCGTTTTCTGGGACTCCGTGGGCATTTTGCTGGTGGTAGCCTATTACTGTCACCTTTTGGGTGAAGCTAAAGCTGCATGTAGCAACAACCGACGCCGGCAACCAATCCAAAACGTCATTCTTTTCCATGACAATGCAAGGCCACATACTGCTGCTTTAACACGAGAAAAACTGGAGGAAATTCACTGGACACATCTGAAACACCCTCCTTACAGTCCAGATTTATTGCCCTGCGACTACCATTTGTTCGGACCACTCGTACAAGACCTAGGAGGACAGCGGTTTGATAATGATGCAAGTGTAGAAGAGTTCGTGCACAACTGGCTCCACACACGTTCCTCTTCTTTCTATCAGGATGACATCAAAAAGTTACCAATCCGATGGAGAAAATATGTATCGAAGGCAGGGCACTATGTAGAAAAGTGATCTCTATATGTGTTATTTTTTTTGGTTGATGCAATAAATTTTTAAAAATAATTCCCATTTATATTTGTTCTGCCCTCGTATTGCGGTGGTCATTAGTTTGGTGTCTATCTACACAGTAACAATCTGTTCGCTATATAGTTCTTGGCCGTGCGGTTAGGGGCGCGCAGCTTGGAGCTTGCATCTGGGAGTTAGTGGGTTCGAACCCCACTGCCGGCAGCCCTGAAGATGGTTTCCTGTGGTTTCCCATTTTCACACCAGGCAAATGCTGGGGCTATACTTTAGTTAAGACCACGGTTGCTTCCTTCCCACTCCTAGCCCTTTCCTATCCCATCATCGCCATAAAAACCTATCTATGTCTGTGCAACTCAAAACAAATTGTAAAAAAATAAAATTTTAAAAAGTATTTAGGTCATTGTAACTTGCTCATTGCCCTGTTTTCGTACCCATTATCAAACAAACTTCAGCATATCTCTTGATCTTATATTGAAAATTCAGTTGTCGCCTGACTGGAATTCCTGATCTTCCCACTTAATTCACTTATACCAACTACTTCTAGCTTTAGTCTATCCATTATCTTTTTCAGATTCTCTAACATACCACAATGATTCAAACTTCTGGCATTCCAGCTCCGACTCACATACTGTTGGTGTTCATCTTTGTGACGATCGTCCCCACCCAGAGATCTGAATAGAGATCAGTTTTACTTCCGGAATATTTTACCCATAGGAACCCGTCATCAGTATATTGTTCAATCACACAGAAAGAGCTACATATACTCAGAAGTTACAGCTGTAGTTTCCCATTGCTTTCTGCCGTATAACTGTATCGACATAGCTAAACCTTACTAAGTATTAATACAAGGCCATTTCAGTCGGTCATCCAGACTGCTGCCCTTTCATCGTCTGAAAGCCTACTGCCTCCTTTAAATAAACCACACGTAAGTCTGGATACTTTACAGATATCTCTCTGACATGGTTGCATCGACAGTTCTGTTGCCTGCTTTATTGAGACACTCAAGCCTGCCCACTGCAACAAGGTCACGAGATAGATACAGTTTTGTTATACTGCTAAACTGATGAATCCAATGATGATTGTGTTGGGAAAGGTGCTTATTGCAAGTCTTGCAAATGTTACCACCTGGGAACGGAATTATGTGTACTAATAATTAATGAAGTAATACACATATACATAGTCATTTTTATTGAAAAGTGGAATTATAAATGGAGTTAAAATTTTAAAAAATATCACTTCTATTTAATATTAAAGCTCAATGAAGCTAAACAAAGTAGATCTACTTGAAACATAATTGTTGCATTTCTCATTTTAATATGAACTTCGAAGATCACTCAATTTTTTATTCTCTGATGTAAAAAAAATGTATTACAAAATGTTCTTTTAAGTGTTGGAAAGTCTCTGTAATCTCTGAGGACAGATTTATATTGACTGAAACTGTGTTCAGCATCAGAAGAGGTAATGGGAGCATGTTTGAACTTCACAATATCTGCTGGGGGTTTAAGTCCAACATTAACTTCACACGTAAATCTCCACACAGCATTGCAGCAAACTTTCCCATTTCTTCATATCTAGGGTTCTTTGAAAGTACACTGTCCATCTTCATTTTTTCTACATCTGCAACTTTACCTCTACAGTAATTCAGTTGTACCAGAGTATTATTCACAATTTTGAAACTTCCAGATTGTGAGTTTTGGAACCTTTTGAGTGCTTTTATGATGCCTGAAAAATTATGCCGAATGTAACTTGAGTCATTCTTCACACTTCTATTACACACAACTGTTTTCGTAGCTTCAGTTGAGGCTGCATTCTTAGGGTCCATGGCATGCAAAACATTCTTAATAGAGCAGTGGCGGCTCGTTTGGGAGGCGCTATGGCGAGCGCCCCCCACAGGCTTCCATTAAATTGGGGAATTTTAATCTTAAATGTTAACAAGCGAAATATTTTACTATTATTATCAAGGGCACGAGTTGTACTGTACTGCGGCCCGATGCGCTGCTGGCCCGGCGCAGGAGGGCGCTCTCTCATAGCGGACCAAATACTCCGAGTCTTGCTCGACTGGCCTTGAGGGAGCCAATCAGAGGCACAGTAGAGATGTGCTGTTCTAACGGAGATTCCGGCGCGTTTCTGCCGCGGCCTATGGTTGCAGCCAACCTACCCGAAACATTGCTGATTTGATTTCTATTTAACAGGGGTCAGTTTGTGCCATTTTTCTCCTAAAACTAGGAACTATTTTACTGAGGCACTTACCTGAGTTAAATGTGCCGGTATATATTTAAAATAGTCTTGTAATTTTTAGGATTATTAACTAACGAAATGAGTAACGACGGTAACTACTGTCTCCTCGCACTTGACTCATGTTGGCCATACTCACTGGAGAGCGTGATGTTTAGTTGTGTGTTGATGAATGATCTCGTGAGGTGACTGTGACAAGGTGAAATTAGGAGAAAGGTTGTGATTTACATGTAGGCGTAGTGTTATGTTTGCACTTCGTACAGTATGATTACCGTCCAACATATTAAAGAACTAACATTTTCTTCTCTTTCTATCTAGAAGAAAATCGAACTGAAGGAGTGTGGTAGGCCGACACCAGACTTCTCATTGAAAAGACCGGAGAGCAAGGAAAATGAAAATAGGGCTTTCCAAAGACAAATTAATTCTCCTGACGTACATAACAAGAACGCGCGGATATGTGGAAGTGATATCTCAGAAACCTTTTACTGCATTCCTTGCCTGCTATTCTCCCGTTCTAGGAAAGGAGATAAATGGATCACCACAGGGGTGATATCAATAGTACCATGCACTCTGAAATGCTTGGTAAAGTCAATGTCGTGTCTTGTTTGAGTGATCACTACAGCGAAACTATTCATAAACATAATTCGATCGTGGACAAGAACAGGCAAATAATAATAATAATGATAATAATAATAATAATACAACAAAGAAAAGCGGACATGAAGAACGCACAAATTCAACCCGAAGACATTTTGAATCGAAATATATATAGAAAGAAAATTGACACGTGGGAAGTTACTCCAGAGAATGAAGTACCAAAAAGAGCAGGTACCAAGTGGACGTAAGAAAGGAAGAGGATCTTTAGTCAACAGATGAAAGCATATCATAAATAAAGCTTCGTGTGTTCCAAAAGGGACCATTCAAGCATAATAATAATAATAATAAT
Organism: Anabrus simplex; assembly: GCF_040414725.1. Lineage (NCBI taxonomy): Eukaryota > Metazoa > Arthropoda > Insecta > Orthoptera > Tettigoniidae > Anabrus > Anabrus simplex. The sequence goes on from NC_090266.1 coordinate 312,876,917, forward strand.
AATAATAATAATAATAATAATTGCATATGCATTGCACCGAATAGTGTTCAAAGTGTGTATCTTGATGACATGGTTTGAAGAACTTGAGATATATTATGGAATTATGAAACTAAGGCGCGCCCCCCACTGCTGATATCCACGAGCCGCCACTGTAATAGAGTCTATATATTCAGCATAATATTCAACGGCTTGCAGCCACGTATACCACCTAGTTAGAATTGGCTTAGTGGCAATGGAATTTCTGGGTACATTTCTTTCAAAAGAAATGAAATGAAAAATGAAAATAAAGGAAAAGTGTAAGCAATGATTGTTAAATGGAAGAGAAAAGAGAATAAGTAAGTTTGTATGAGACACACCTGTTTGTTGTCCTCCTACATGCCATTTGTACTGGCAACCTGTTTGATAACTGTGCTCAGGTTAAAGCAGAGTTACCTACCCGTCTTCCAGTAGAGGGGAGGGGAGGCGTGTTGACTAGTGCTGGCAGGGAGAATGGGGGTAGCACTAAGCTTGCCTGTGGCTTGACCATTTTGTTGAATTGGATAAATATTCTGCATAGATAGGGATGGTAATGTCAAATAAGTAGTTGGATTTCTCAGAGCGTTCATTAATATTATAATTTGGGTTAGAGAACTGCTCAAGATGTATGAAATAGTTTTCTAGGATATTCAACATAGGGCCTTCGGCTGCTAATTTTATGGCGGTCAAGTCCTGTTTGGTATCCGAAAATTTGTGGCTTCAGTCTACCATAAGCTGTGCCATGGCTGAGAACCTATTGTGGTTAATAGCATTATGGTGCTCAGTGTATCATATTAAAAAGCTCCTACCTGTTTGACCAATGTAGCTACTTTAAGCAATTAGCACATTCAACCTGTATACCTTCTGATTTGGAAAATTTGTTTTGTGCATTGACTGAATGTGAATTAAAAAAGTAAGGTAGCATTATCATTAATAGTTTTGTAGGCTATTTTCAATTTATATTTCCTTAAAATGTTAGTAACCTGATAGATATGGTTATTATTAAAAGTAAAAGTTGAAAACTGTTTAGTAGATTCAGCTTCTCTGGTAAGAGTTGTTGACACACAAGACTTAATCTTGTTAATTATACTATTAATAAAATGGTTATTATAGCCATTGCGATTGGCTATTTCCTGAATAGTTTTTAACCTATTTGTCTCGATCTGTTTCGTATAGCGGTATAGCAAAGGCATGATGCACCATGTTATAGCATGCTGTTTTCGTATGTGAGGTAGGATGTACAGATTCATTATGAAGAGTAATGCTGGTCTGTGTGGACTTACGATGTTATATTATAAGATATATGTCCGGAATATCTGATAATAATAAGGTCCAGATAATTTAAAGTGGAGTTTACTTCCGAATCAATAGTGAATTTGATTTGCGGAATAATTCATTCAGTTTAGTGAGTGTAGAAGTTGGGTCAGTTACGCTATGGTCTAAAATAACAAAAACATCAGCATACCTATTCCAGGAAACTATGTTACTGAATGATTGGTTGTTCAAGATTTTATTGTGCTCTAAGTTATCTGGGTAGAACTCAGCCAAGATACCCGAGGCTAGGGACCCCATGGCCAGTTATTGTTGAAATGAAAATAGTTTTTATTCAATACCATTTTTAAAATGACCATAAACTCCTGAATTTCAGGTTTACTTATTTTAACATGTTTTCCACGTCAAGGAAATTAATTGAGTAATTTGGTTGAATTTTAAAATCTTTCAGTTTGCTACATAAATCCACTGGATTTTTTATGGATGTTGTAGCTTGAAAAGAATAATTTGTCTTTCAAAAGTTTTGTATAAACTGTGAGATCCTGTATAAGGGATTGGTCTGAAATTAATGATAGGCCTTACTGGTATTCCAGCTTTACGAATCTTGTGTAAGGCCCTAGCTCTGGGTAGACCGGGATTGATAGTTATGAGTTTTGCACTTTTTTGATCACTCAGAAGAAAAGAGATGCTTTTAAGAATTTGTTTAAGATTGCATTGAATCCTGGAGTAGGGTCTTTATTAACTGTTGAAAAAGAGTCTTTTGCAAATAAATCCTCCATCTTACTAATGTAATTATCCCTATCCATGATGACAGTTGAATTATCCTTATCTGCCTCTGTAATAATGAGTTTATTACCCTAGATTTTATTTTGGAGATTCTGAATATGGTTTCTTAGAGAAACTGCCTCTATCTGTATTTTGTAGTTTGACAATATTACTTTCTTTTTCACTGCAAATCTGACTTCTTCACCAGATTTGGTCTGTTCTCAATTGCGTTTTAGCAGTTTGTGCCATATGTCTATGTAACTTCCTATTATATCTTTAAAATATTTGGGTTCAAGTTCAAAATTAAACAAGGTTTAAGAAAATTGATATCCTTGCTGATATTGGCTAATATAATCTTTAGGTTTAAAAACTTATACGCCTTCTTTTTTGCCTGGTTGGCATTAATATCGTAAGTAAGAAACTTCATATTTGATCCGTATTGACACAGTATTCAGGAGAATAGGAGCGGAATTATTCACCTTTCAAAACAAAATTAAATGGAATAACTAAAAAGTACACAATTTCGTATGAATGATACTGGTTTCGACACCTGCGAAGGGTCATCTTTAGCCATATGATTTAAAATTGGTAAGTTAATAAAAGTATACAATATATTTAAAACTTTGGGTTGACCAGGGAAGCGCTCCATGAGGTTTTTTCTTCCACCTCTGAGATTAGCTTCAGTTCTCTACTATGTGAAATTGTTTTTCTTTTTTTTTTTCTTTTTTTTTTCAGGGGGTCTTTTCATTTCTTTTTTCGTTGCATATATTTGCAAGGCATTGCGGTTGTTTCATGGTGTGGTCTAGTTTAGAAGTTGTAGAGTCTCTTGTCTGAATCTGTAGCATTCCTCATCGAACCAAGGCTTGGCAGTTCTTTGACATCCTGGGATTGTTTCGGTGATGACAGTATGGAATGCTTTGTAGTTATTTCCGGAGTGTATTTGTCTGCTTCTTTGGTCTTAATGTAATAGTCTGTTAAGAATGCGAGATGCTTTCTGATGACAAATTGCGTGCTCACTCTTTGTTGTGCCCCGTGAGGTGGGTGTTGCTCGGGAAGATTAGGTCGATCATGCTTTTCCTGTTATGCGCGATATACAGGATGCATCAGAACTATACCAAAAAAACAGTTACGGGTGCTCTTCGTGTTAAACAGAAATTTGAATGTACCGCTGCTGTTAGTAATAATTCTGAGGAGGAGCTTTGCCAGGATGTTGGTGGGAGTGTCTGGAGAAGGGGTTTGCACATGTGAACGACGTCTGAGAGCTGGGCTGCTTCAGTACACCATGAGTAAGCAAGAGGTGCACACGTCTGTTGTGCAACACATCGTTATCAACTTTCTCACAAAAGAGGGCACCAAACTTTCTGAAATATTGAGACTGCTCTGCGCACAGTTTGGGGAAGAAACACTTTCCCAGACTCAAGTGTATGAGTGGGCTAAAAAATTTGTGGCAGGAAGAAAAGCTGTGGAAAATGAGCCTCATGAAAGGAGACCGTGGACAAGCATCACTGCAGACAACATTGTTGCCATTCATAACATTATTGGTGAAGATCGACAAATAAAAAGTTTGCAAATTGTTTTAGCCATAGGAATAAATTACGGAAGTGTTCAAACCATCATCCAAGATGAACTCCATTTCAGAAAATTGTCTGCCAGGTGGGTTCCTCGTCTCCTCAACCAGGAACAAAATACTTTACGCCAGGAAGTTTGTCAGCGACTCTTGCGTTGCTACGAGGAGGAAGGAGAGGATTTCTTGCGTCGTATTGTGACTTTTGATAAAACTTGGGTGCATCATTACACCCCAGAGTCAAAGCAAGCAAGCAAGCACGGAGTGGCGGTCAAAAGACAAAGCAGGTCCCGTCAAGGCCAAAACGCCCTTCTGCTGGAAAGGTGCTTGCAACCGTTTTCTGGGACTCCGTGGGCATTTTGCTGGTGGTAGCCTATTACTGTCACCTTTTGGGTGAAGCTAAAGCTGCATGTAGCAACAACCGACGCCGGCAACCAATCCAAAACGTCATTCTTTTCCATGACAATGCAAGGCCACATACTGCTGCTTTAACACGAGAAAAACTGGAGGAAATTCACTGGACACATCTGAAACACCCTCCTTACAGTCCAGATTTATTGCCCTGCGACTACCATTTGTTCGGACCACTCGTACAAGACCTAGGAGGACAGCGGTTTGATAATGATGCAAGTGTAGAAGAGTTCGTGCACAACTGGCTCCACACACGTTCCTCTTCTTTCTATCAGGATGACATCAAAAAGTTACCAATCCGATGGAGAAAATATGTATCGAAGGCAGGGCACTATGTAGAAAAGTGATCTCTATATGTGTTATTTTTTTTGGTTGATGCAATAAATTTTTAAAAATAATTCCCATTTATATTTGTTCTGCCCTCGTATTGCGGTGGTCATTAGTTTGGTGTCTATCTACACAGTAACAATCTGTTCGCTATATAGTTCTTGGCCGTGCGGTTAGGGGCGCGCAGCTTGGAGCTTGCATCTGGGAGTTAGTGGGTTCGAACCCCACTGCCGGCAGCCCTGAAGATGGTTTCCTGTGGTTTCCCATTTTCACACCAGGCAAATGCTGGGGCTATACTTTAGTTAAGACCACGGTTGCTTCCTTCCCACTCCTAGCCCTTTCCTATCCCATCATCGCCATAAAAACCTATCTATGTCTGTGCAACTCAAAACAAATTGTAAAAAAATAAAATTTTAAAAAGTATTTAGGTCATTGTAACTTGCTCATTGCCCTGTTTTCGTACCCATTATCAAACAAACTTCAGCATATCTCTTGATCTTATATTGAAAATTCAGTTGTCGCCTGACTGGAATTCCTGATCTTCCCACTTAATTCACTTATACCAACTACTTCTAGCTTTAGTCTATCCATTATCTTTTTCAGATTCTCTAACATACCACAATGATTCAAACTTCTGGCATTCCAGCTCCGACTCACATACTGTTGGTGTTCATCTTTGTGACGATCGTCCCCACCCAGAGATCTGAATAGAGATCAGTTTTACTTCCGGAATATTTTACCCATAGGAACCCGTCATCAGTATATTGTTCAATCACACAGAAAGAGCTACATATACTCAGAAGTTACAGCTGTAGTTTCCCATTGCTTTCTGCCGTATAACTGTATCGACATAGCTAAACCTTACTAAGTATTAATACAAGGCCATTTCAGTCGGTCATCCAGACTGCTGCCCTTTCATCGTCTGAAAGCCTACTGCCTCCTTTAAATAAACCACACGTAAGTCTGGATACTTTACAGATATCTCTCTGACATGGTTGCATCGACAGTTCTGTTGCCTGCTTTATTGAGACACTCAAGCCTGCCCACTGCAACAAGGTCACGAGATAGATACAGTTTTGTTATACTGCTAAACTGATGAATCCAATGATGATTGTGTTGGGAAAGGTGCTTATTGCAAGTCTTGCAAATGTTACCACCTGGGAACGGAATTATGTGTACTAATAATTAATGAAGTAATACACATATACATAGTCATTTTTATTGAAAAGTGGAATTATAAATGGAGTTAAAATTTTAAAAAATATCACTTCTATTTAATATTAAAGCTCAATGAAGCTAAACAAAGTAGATCTACTTGAAACATAATTGTTGCATTTCTCATTTTAATATGAACTTCGAAGATCACTCAATTTTTTATTCTCTGATGTAAAAAAAATGTATTACAAAATGTTCTTTTAAGTGTTGGAAAGTCTCTGTAATCTCTGAGGACAGATTTATATTGACTGAAACTGTGTTCAGCATCAGAAGAGGTAATGGGAGCATGTTTGAACTTCACAATATCTGCTGGGGGTTTAAGTCCAACATTAACTTCACACGTAAATCTCCACACAGCATTGCAGCAAACTTTCCCATTTCTTCATATCTAGGGTTCTTTGAAAGTACACTGTCCATCTTCATTTTTTCTACATCTGCAACTTTACCTCTACAGTAATTCAGTTGTACCAGAGTATTATTCACAATTTTGAAACTTCCAGATTGTGAGTTTTGGAACCTTTTGAGTGCTTTTATGATGCCTGAAAAATTATGCCGAATGTAACTTGAGTCATTCTTCACACTTCTATTACACACAACTGTTTTCGTAGCTTCAGTTGAGGCTGCATTCTTAGGGTCCATGGCATGCAAAACATTCTTAATAGAGCAGTGGCGGCTCGTTTGGGAGGCGCTATGGCGAGCGCCCCCCACAGGCTTCCATTAAATTGGGGAATTTTAATCTTAAATGTTAACAAGCGAAATATTTTACTATTATTATCAAGGGCACGAGTTGTACTGTACTGCGGCCCGATGCGCTGCTGGCCCGGCGCAGGAGGGCGCTCTCTCATAGCGGACCAAATACTCCGAGTCTTGCTCGACTGGCCTTGAGGGAGCCAATCAGAGGCACAGTAGAGATGTGCTGTTCTAACGGAGATTCCGGCGCGTTTCTGCCGCGGCCTATGGTTGCAGCCAACCTACCCGAAACATTGCTGATTTGATTTCTATTTAACAGGGGTCAGTTTGTGCCATTTTTCTCCTAAAACTAGGAACTATTTTACTGAGGCACTTACCTGAGTTAAATGTGCCGGTATATATTTAAAATAGTCTTGTAATTTTTAGGATTATTAACTAACGAAATGAGTAACGACGGTAACTACTGTCTCCTCGCACTTGACTCATGTTGGCCATACTCACTGGAGAGCGTGATGTTTAGTTGTGTGTTGATGAATGATCTCGTGAGGTGACTGTGACAAGGTGAAATTAGGAGAAAGGTTGTGATTTACATGTAGGCGTAGTGTTATGTTTGCACTTCGTACAGTATGATTACCGTCCAACATATTAAAGAACTAACATTTTCTTCTCTTTCTATCTAGAAGAAAATCGAACTGAAGGAGTGTGGTAGGCCGACACCAGACTTCTCATTGAAAAGACCGGAGAGCAAGGAAAATGAAAATAGGGCTTTCCAAAGACAAATTAATTCTCCTGACGTACATAACAAGAACGCGCGGATATGTGGAAGTGATATCTCAGAAACCTTTTACTGCATTCCTTGCCTGCTATTCTCCCGTTCTAGGAAAGGAGATAAATGGATCACCACAGGGGTGATATCAATAGTACCATGCACTCTGAAATGCTTGGTAAAGTCAATGTCGTGTCTTGTTTGAGTGATCACTACAGCGAAACTATTCATAAACATAATTTGATCGTGGACAAGAACAGGCAAATAATAATAATAATGATAATAATAATAATAATACAACAAAGAAAAGCGGACATGAAGAACGCACAAATTCAACCCGAAGACATTTTGAATCGAAATATATATAGAAAGAAAATTGACACGTGGGAAGTTACTCCAGAGAATGAAGTACCAAAAAGAGCAGGTACCAAGTGGACGTAAGAAAGGAAGAGGATCTTTAGTCAACAGATGAAAGCATATCATAAATAAAGCTTCGTGTGTTCCAAAAGGGACCATTCAAGCATAATAATAATAATAATAATAATAATAATAATAATAATAATTGCATATGCATTGCACCGAATAGTGTTCAAAGTGTGTATCTTGATGACATGGTTTGAAGAACTTGAGATATATTATGGAATTATGAAACTAAGGCGCGCCCCCCACTGCTGATATCCACGAGCCGCCACTGTAATAGAGTCTATATATTCAGCATAATATTCAACGGCTTGCAGCCACGTATACCACCTAGTTAGAATTGGCTTAGTGGCAATGGAATTTCTGGGTACATTTCTTTCAAAAGAAATGAAATGAAAAATGAAAATAAAGGAAAAGTGTAAGCAATGATTGTTAAATGGAAGAGAAAAGAGAATAAGTAAGTTTGTATGAGACACACCTGTTTGTTGTCCTCCTACATGCCATTTGTACTGGCAACCTGTTTGATAACTGTGCTCAGGTTAAAGCAGAGTTACCTACCCGTCTTCCAGTAGAGGGGAGGGGAGGCGTGTTGACTAGTGCTGGCAGGGAGAATGGGGGTAGCACTAAGCTTGCCTGTGGCTTGACCATTTTGTTGAATTGGATAAATATTCTGCATAGATAGGGATGGTAATGTCAAATAAGTAGTTGGATTTCTCAGAGCGTTCATTAATATTATAATTTGGGTTAGAGAACTGCTCAAGATGTATGAAATAGTTTTCTAGGATATTCAACATAGGGCCTTCGGCTGCTAATTTTATGGCGGTCAAGTCCTGTTTGGTATCCGAAAATTTGTGGCTTCAGTCTACCATAAGCTGTGCCATGGCTGAGAACCTATTGTGGTTAATAGCATTATGGTGCTCAGTGTATCATATTAAAAAGCTCCTACCTGTTTGACCAATGTAGCTACTTTAAGCAATTAGCACATTCAACCTGTATACCTTCTGATTTGGAAAATTTGTTTTGTGCATTGACTGAATGTGAATTAAAAAAGTAAGGTAGCATTATCATTAATAGTTTTGTAGGCTATTTTCAATTTATATTTCCTTAAAATGTTAGTAACCTGATAGATATGGTTATTATTAAAAGTAAAAGTTGAAAACTGTTTAGTAGATTCAGCTTCTCTGGTAAGAGTTGTTGACACACAAGACTTAATCTTGTTAATTATACTATTAATAAAATGGTTATTATAGCCATTGCGATTGGCTATTTCCTGAATAGTTTTTAACCTATTTGTCTCGATCTGTTTCGTATAGCGGTATAGCAAAGGCATGATGCACCATGTTATAGCATGCTGTTTTCGTATGTGAGGTAGGATGTACAGATTCATTATGAAGAGTAATGCTGGTCTGTGTGGACTTACGATGTTATATTATAAGATATATGTCCGGAATATCTGATAATAATAAGGTCCAGATAATTTAAAGTGGAGTTTACTTCCGAATCAATAGTGAATTTGATTTGCGGAATAATTCATTCAGTTTAGTGAGTGTAGAAGTTGGGTCAGTTACGCTATGGTCTAAAATAACAAAAACATCAGCATACCTATTCCAGGAAACTATGTTACTGAATGATTGGTTGTTCAAGATTTTATTGTGCTCTAAGTTATCTGGGTAGAACTCAGCCAAGATACCCGAGGCTAGGGACCCCATGGCCAGTTATTGTTGAAATGAAAATAGTTTTTATTCAATACCATTTTTAAAATGACCATAAACTCCTGAATTTCAGGTTTACTTATTTTAACATGTTTTCCACGTCAAGGAAATTAATTGAGTAATTTGGTTGAATTTTAAAATCTTTCAGTTTGCTACATAAATCCACTGGATTTTTTATGGATGTTGTAGCTTGAAAAGAATAATTTGTCTTTCAAAAGTTTTGTATAAACTGTGAGATCCTGTATAAGGGATTGGTCTGAAATTAATGATAGGCCTTACTGGTATTCCAGCTTTACGAATCTTGTGTAAGGCCCTAGCTCTGGGTAGACCGGGATTGATAGTTATGAGTTTTGCACTTTTTTGATCACTCAGAAGAAAAGAGATGCTTTTAAGAATTTGTTTAAGATTGCATTGAATCCTGGAGTAGGGTCTTTATTAACTGTTGAAAAAGAGTCTTTTGCAAATAAATCCTCCATCTTACTAATGTAATTATCCCTATCCATGATGACAGTTGAATTATCCTTATCTGCCTCTGTAATAATGAGTTTATTACCCTAGATTTTATTTTGGAGATTCTGAATATGGTTTCTTAGAGAAACTGCCTCTATCTGTATTTTGTAGTTTGACAATATTACTTTCTTTTTCACTGCAAATCTGACTTCTTCACCAGATTTGGTCTGTTCTCAATTGCGTTTTAGCAGTTTGTGCCATATGTCTATGTAACTTCCTATTATATCTTTAAAATATTTGGGTTCAAGTTCAAAATTAAACAAGGTTTAAGAAAATTGATATCCTTGCTGATATTGGCTAATATAATCTTTAGGTTTAAAAACTTATACGCCTTCTTTTTTGCCTGGTTGGCATTAATATCGTAAGTAAGAAACTTCATATTTGATCCGTATTGACACAGTATTCAGGAGAATAGGAGCGGAATTATTCACCTTTCAAAACAAAATTAAATGGAATAACTAAAAAGTACACAATTTCGTATGAATGATACTGGTTTCGACACCTGCGAAGGGTCATCTTTAGCCATATGATTTAAAATTGGTAAGTTAATAAAAGTATACAATACATTTAAAACTTTGGGTTGACCAGGGAAGCGCTCCATGAGGTTTTTTCTTCCACCTCTGAGATTAGCTTCAGTTCTCTACTATGTGAAATTGTTTTTCTTTTTTTTTTTCTTTTTTTTTTCAGGGGGTCTTTTCATTTCTTTTTTCGTTGCATATATTTGCAAGGCATTGCGGTTGTTTCATGGTGTGGTCTAGTTTAGAAGTTGTAGAGTCTCTTGTCTGAATCTGTAGCATTCCTCATCGAACCAAGGCTTGGCAGTTCTTTGACATCCTGGGATTGTTTCGGTGATGACAGTATGGAATGCTTTGTAGTTATTTCCGGAGTGTATTTGTCTGCTTCTTTGGTCTTAATGTAATAGTCTGTTAAGAATGCGAGATGCTTTCTGATGACAAATTGCGTGCTCACTCTTTGTTGTGCCCCGTGAGGTGGGTGTTGCTCGGGAAGATTAGGTCGATCATGCTTTTCCTGTTATGCGCGATATACAGGATGCATCAGAACTATACCAAAAAAACAGTTACGGGTGCTCTTCGTGTTATATTAAGGATGCTGGTGCAATCAGATTGGTGGAGAAAATGAGGTAACTTTGTTACTTCCGGGTGCATGATTCGAATTGATGAACTTGCCGTATTTGTTATGCCAGAGAGCCAGCTGCTCCCTGTTGCTGTGCGTCAGAAGAGTGAAGGGGAAGAGGGAGGTAATGCTCATTACGAATGCACTAACCTGTTAAAATCAATAGTTCAGTTTAGTGCTTTCGAATAGGAGTGAAAAAATATGGCACACTTTTAAATTATGGCAAGTGTTTTAATGACAAGCATAATTCCTTAATTAGTATCCGTATAATATTTTAAAAATACAGCCAGGGTTTTGGATATTTTAAGTGGAATGTAATAATACAGAGTGCGTGGTTCTTTGATATGTTATGTTGATATTGTATAATTGGTTGATGGAGGGATTGGAAAAGTCCTGAAACGTGTGCCTAAAAATAAATATGTGAATAATAATTAATTGTTACGTACTAGGCGAGTTGGCCATGTGGTTAAGGGCGTGCGGCTGTGAGCTTGCATCCGGGAGATAGTAGGTTCGAATCCCACTGTCGGCAGCCCTGAAGATGGTTTTCAGTGGTTTCTCATTTTCACACCTGGCAAATGCTTAACCTTAATTAAGGCCACAGTCACTTCCTTCCAACGCCTAGGCCTTTCCTGTCCCATTGTCGCCATAAGACCTGTCTGTGTCGGTGTGACGTAAAGCCACTAGCAAAAAAAGTAAAATTGTTACGTACATAAGTATTGATAAGGCGGACCGTTATAATGTATAATATTGTGCATAGGCGCGGAGCATTATCTCTGTCTCCATCGTACATCCCACGTCCCCTCCCTCCCTGCTCTTCCCTAAAGCATGGCAGCAGCTTGTGCTCTGGTATAGTTCTGATACACCCTGTATGTGTGTTCGTGCTCGTTCTTGACAAGTTTTAGTCCTGTGACCGAAGTCAATAACGCATTTGGCAGCTGAGGTCCCCTGGTAGGATTAGGGGTTTGTCTTTATCTAGTTTTTCAATGGCATCTCCTAGCTGTTTGATTTTGTTTTTGGCCTCCGTGTTTGGGCTGAAATATGTGGTTATTATGTTGACTGCTCCTTCGAAGATTACCAATATGTTGTGGGCCATGGATATTGTTTCCAACGGTAGGAAGTGGGGTTCAGTTAGGTAACTTATTCCTCCTTCAGGATAGCCCCTTATCACCTTGTCTTGCCAGTACATGTACACCGTAGAGGCCATTTACCATTACGTCTTTGGTGAGGAAGGTTTCTGTCAGTATCACATCACAATTTTCCATTGTTGTAGTCAATTCCATGGTCAGAACAGAGTACAGAGCTTCTGTATTCCATATCATAGTTCGTATTTGTTCTTCTCCTCCTGTGTCCTACTGTTGGTTTTTGTATTAATCTTTGGGTGTTTGCGATGGTATCTTGTGGTCGAATGGTCATAGCCTGTTGGACTGATGAACTGAATGCTGTAGCACACTTGTTGTAATACTGAACAGCGATGATTACTCTGGTAGTGGACTGTATATAGTTTGGTTATGCACATGATTAGACCATAGGTCCGAGTCATGCACCAATATTACACGTAATAAAACTTTTATTTAAAATATTCATGATTAACAAAATGCAAAAACACTATTTACACCTTAAAGAATAAAATGAAATGCCTGGATGGCTATCGATTGATTAAGTTTGAGGCCATGTGACCGTGAATGCATGTCTAGACGACATGTTGTCGCTATCAAGTCTGTCTTGTAGTTGCCGGAAACCGGATGCATTCTGGTCACTCAAAATGAGATGCTGACGTCTGCAACATTTTACATTTTTAAGATATACCCATTTTTAAAATTCACCCCCTTTGTCAGTCCTGTTCACCCCCACCCCCTTAAGTAGGTTTGCCAAAAACAAAAAAATATGTGTTCCTTTAATTTTTAAGGATATTCCAAATAAAACTTCATGACTGTAACATCTTCAGTTTTTGAGATATAAGTATCCTCAAGAAGGTATTCAACCCTTTTCTCACCTTTTTTCATCCCCTTAGAGGATTTTTCTGTAAACAAAAAAGTACATGTTTCCTTATTTTTAAAGGAGATTCCAAATACCAATTTTCTCCTCTGTAAAATCTTTAAGTGGATTTTCTGAAAACAAAAAAATACGTGTTTATTTTTAAAAGAGATTCCAAATACCAATTTTCATGCCTGTAAGATGAATTTGATAGTTTTGAGATATATGTGTCCAGATAAAAAGAATTCAACCCCTTTTTCAGTCCTTTTTATACCCCCCCAACTGAAGTGGGTTTTTTTTCGAAAACAAACAAATGCGTGTTACTTTTATTTTTAAAAGAGATTAAGAATACCAATTTTCACGTCTGTAACAGGTTACTTTTTTGAGATATACTAATTTTAAGAATTCATCCGCTTTGTCACTCCTGTTCACCTCTCCTTAAGTAGATTTTCCAAAAACAAAAATATACGTATTTCATTATTTTTGAAGGAGATTCCAAATACCAATTTTCATGACTATAACATCTTCAGTTTTTGAGATGTAAGTATCCACAGAAAAGGTATCCGACCCGTTTTTCACCTTTTTTTCACCCCCTTAACAGGATTTTCCAAATAAAAAAGTGTTTCTTAATTTTTAAAGCAGATTCCAAATACCAATTTTCATGTTTTTAAACTGTTCAGTTTTCAAGATATAAATACACACATTTTAAAAATTCACCGCCTTAGCGATGGAATATCCAAAAATCCTCCCTTAGTGAGCACCTACATTGTAATATGAATGTAAACCCAAAATTTCATTTCTTAATGTCCAGTAGTTTTGTCTCGATGATGATGAATCAGTTAGTCAGTCAGTCAGGACAAGTTATTTTATATAGAGAGAGAGATAAGAAAACATAAAGGTCCAGAAATACTGCCTTGAGGAAATCCTCTCTCAATGATTACAGGATCAGATAAAGCTTCACTTACTCTAATGCTCTGAGTTCTATTTTCTAGAAATATAGCCACCCATTCAGTCACTTTTTGTCTAGTCCAGTTGCACTCATTTTTGCCAGTAGTCTCCCATGATCTATTGTATCAAATGCCTTAGATAGGTCAATCGTGATAAGAGTCCATTTGACCTCCTGAATCCAAGATATCTGCTATATCTTGCTGGAATCCTACAAGTTGGGCTTCAGTGGAATAACCTTTCCTAAACCCAAACTGCCTTCTATCAAACCAGTTATTAGTTTGGCAAACATATCTTATATAATCAGAAATAATGCTTTCCCAAAGCTTACATAGAATGCATGTCAAACTGACTGGCCTGTAATTTTCAGCTTTATGTCTATCATCATTTCCTTCATATACAGGGGCTACAATAGCAACTCTCCATTCATTTGGTAAGTTCCTTCATGCAAACAATAATCGAACAAGTACTTCAGATATGGTACTATATCCCAACCCATTGTCTTTAGTATATCCCCCGAAACCTTATCAATTCCAGCTGCTTTTCTAGTTTTCAATGTTTGTATGTTACTGTAAATTTCAATTTTACCATAGGTAAATTTCAGTACTTCATTAGTACGAGTCACCTTCTCCATCTGGATATTATCTTTGTACATTTTTCTCATGTAGCTAAAGAATGAAAGTACATATTCTGATGCCTTTGCAACATCATTGACGACTAGGATTTAAGGAATGGGTATGGCAGGAAACATAAAATGCCCTAAGGTTTATATCTAAAATATACTTTTGTATTCCTATGTTCTTGCTTTTCATATTAGAACCATAATTATAACCCTGGGCCTTCATGTCCTTTAAAGGTATTTTCTTTTCCACTAGATGTTTTAACATAACCTCTGTTAAGCCCTCTTACAGGTACAGAGCCAAAAAATGTTCACTAATTTTCATATCATGAGTACCAATCTGTAGAACTTGTGTTTACAGAATAAACAATAATTGTAATTTGCTGAACATCAGATCACTGGAAGTATGTGGTGTTCAGTCCAAAATTATACTGTAATATAATTATAATGCTTTCAGTAAAGATAATATTTTGTTTTAAATTTGTTGATGGGGAATGTGAATTACTTCACTTCGTATGTTTTTCCCCCAGATAATGGGTAATTTCTTCCAAAGTGTCTTGTTTAAATGTAGCGTCAAGTTCTTGCAAATTTTGAATTGCAACTTCTTTGGGTTTTTCTCACATTCATAATACAGCACTGTTGCAGACACTTCTAGATTTTCTTTCACTTATTGCAAATGTATTAGAGTTGAATTAAATTAAATTTTCCTGGAGACTGGAATATTCCAGATGATGGCCCATTCCACTCTTCTTCATATATACAGCAGTCAAATTCTGTGCAGCTACAGGACTTGTGGAGTGTGTAACATCAGAATAGGCTTTTGCATTAGAGGTCCGAATGTAACATGCAGTTCTTCCTACTTGCCAGGATATAACTGCCGGATGAACACGTCAGGTATGAATAATGCCGACTCCTTCTTCATCTCTAGGATGTGGGGACTGTATACTTCCCGTTGCTATGTTCATGCAAAGGATTAATGGAATTGGTAAGTAAAGGATCCTCACCCCAAGGTAATGCAGCACTTTACAGGCACACACCCAATGGAGGTGTGCTGCATGTTCTATTTTAACTACACACCAGCCCTGCTGCCATTCCTAGATCTCTGACAGTACTGGGAATCAAACTCAGATGACCGAGGACAGCAGCTAATAGTGCTAATTTTTACATTACGGAGGCGGACGTGGAAGTGGTAATAGGGCCGAGCCCTGATGGACACCAACAGTGATTTTAAAACAATATCAAGGGCATTTATTGGTAGAAAAATGCCATGTTCCTAGTATTATAATTTTCTGTATGTTTCACCGCAGCCCTTGACAAATTTGTACAATATAGGAGATACAGCAAGTGTCATCCTGAGCCTACTATACTACACCCACTCAATTTTTTTCATATTATAGCAGAGGAGATGGGTCAGTCTAAAGCTGTTACAATCAGTGACATCTTTCAGATGGGCAGTGTGTGCTGGTGTTGTATATATGTGTGGAGGCTTATTTTTAGGTATTGTATTTGTTGAAGAGAGTAGCAAGAAACTGCATCCCTCGTTCTCCTAATATTTTACAGACATCTGCAGAAACTTCATCAGAACCCTTTGCCTTTCTGTTCGTCTTCTTGATGGACATGCTCATTTTTTTCCTGCCATCATCTCTGGCACTGGCCTGGTCAATTGCTTGAGAACATATCAACAGATGTGGGAATTCTTCATTGCAGGTGCTGACAGGATAGTCATACTGTCTTAAGGATACCTGAAAGTGATGATAGGTCAGGTCTCTTAACATTCGTGACGTGGCCAGTTTATTGAAATACACAATGGAGCAGTTGGTGAGGTGGTAGGCATTTGTAGTTCCTCTTGGCTTGTTGAGCTGTTCATACAAGACCTAGTATTGACTGCTTTTAGTCGCTACCACCGGCCAAGTTCTGCGTTAAGTTACATGAACCACAAAGTTTGCAAGGCCAACTTTTTCTCCTTACCCTTATGCTACACTTCTTTGTCCAACCACCATATTTCCTTATCATAATGCATACAACTATTTAATAATAATGTCACAGTAACATACGTATATGTACCGAATGTAATTGAAACTTCTCATTGAAAGAATTGATATACTGTCCTTTGCCTCTTGTATTTCTGTTATCTGGAAATAATATGTACAAAATGAGTAACACGGATTACAGAAAATATGTGGTTGAATTATGTTGAATCATGAATACCTGTCATTGGCCTCTCAATTACTCGGTTATGTGATAAATATGATCCATGCTCACAATTTAAAATATTTTATTAATTGATTCATACTTATCTAGTTTAGGACTGAGCAGAGTGACCACGGGTGTTAACATGCTAAAGCTAAGGAGCCAAGCTGTGCATTTGGGAGATGAGTGGGTTCAAACCCCACCGTTGGCTGCCCTGAGAAAGATTTTTTGTGGTTTCCAGTTTTCACTTGCAGGCAAATGCTGGGACGTTTCATTTCATAGGCCATAGTTGATTTCTTCTACCTCCTTACCCAGTTTCATTCACTGTCATTCATTTTATCTTCATTAGCTTCTCAACTGAAGTTAGCATCAGGAAGAGACTCAGCCTGTGAAAACATTCCATATAAATTCACCTTACTTCATCCCTGACTTTGTATCAAGAAATGGGACTGAGGGGTTGACAAACAACAACCATACCAACAACAACAAACCTATCTATGTTTTGAATGATGAAAGGCAAAAGTATACAGGTTATCATCAGTAAATTCATTAACAATGAAAGGCTATATTATTAAAATCGGTAACATCTTGTACAGTACTGATTTTCGTCCCTCAGTTATTACCTTCTTCTCCATAATTTGCTTTTCTCACACAGGTAACACGTCAGCTGGCACATAAAAATAATGTTCCTCATCAACTGTGGTCTACCATATTCCCTCTCTTAGCTCATTTCTTTTATTGCACATGTCTGGAAATATCATCCTGGTGAGATCTATGAACTGTTTTAACCTGTTGCCTCTAAATGGCATTCATTTGTGTCTGAAAAAATAACCAAATATGACATAAAATCTTAGAAATATGGTGCAAAAGAAATTAAGTATTGTCCAAAATTTGTTTAGAAGATCAACAGCAAACTGGCCATATTCCTAACATTCTGTTGTATTATGACAACTTACTGCTGATGAAACTTAATTACTTTCAAACTTCACTTAACCACAAACTATTTGTAAGTAAAGAAATTCAAAATAACCAAACACAAACAAAATTACATGGTGTTATTGGCACAAAACATGTGAATAATATTTGCAGAACAGCTAAAACTAATATATGACCAAAAATATGCTTTTATACTTTTCTTTAAAGCTGGCCCCATGGTCTAGGGGTAGCATGCCTTACTGGCAATTGGAGGCGCTGGGTTCGATTCCTGGCCAGGTCAGGGATTTTTACCTGGACATGAGGGTTGGTTTGAGGTCCACTCAACCTACGTGATTACAATTGAGGAGCTATTTGACGGTGAGATGGTGACCCCGGTCTAGGAAACCGAGACTAACAGCCAAGAGGAGTTGTCGCATTGACCATGTGTCAGCTTGTAATCTGCAGGCCTTCAGGCTGAGCATCAGTCGCTTGGTAGGCCAAGGCCCGCCAGGACAGTAGGGCGATGGAGTTTGGTTTGTATACTTTCTTTTGGAGGTCAAATATGACATTATGATAATATATGCATTTATATGACCAATAAGAACTGTGTTATTATGTTTAAAAAAGCCAGAAATTTAATTTAACTTAAGTTTGTAAAAAGAGACCAGGAAAAAGTACGACATATCATATAAATCCAAGCCCTAGTAAACACACTCTATGCAGACTCATGAGACTTCCTAAACTGATCCAGTAGCATATTGGAATAATGAAATCACAGTCCCAGAAGTTGTTTTCTTTTTTGGCTTAATTATTTTCCATACAATTGTTTCTAGCACTAGAGCACAGTCTCTTCTAGTTAAAGGCTCGAAAGAAAGTTTACAGCACCAATCTAATGCTCTCTTTTTCCACTCATTCTTAACTGGTTAAAATACAGCCTCATGACTGATTGAAGAAATCTTGTGATGTCCAGGTATAAAGCCATAAGAATTTAAATATTTTTTCAGGGCAAAGTAAAGTGACCATCCACTGAGAGTATAACTGGAAATGTTATTTCTTTCTTCACAAAACTGGAAAAATTAGAACATTTGCCATATATTCAAAGAATAGTTCAGATTTTGTCCAGACTGCTTTGCTGCAACTTGTTCCTCAGGAATTTGGTACTGACTATACAATATCACTAGGCAGGCTGTCGTTGGTGAATAAATTGAACGCAAACACTGCTATGAGGATTTTCATTTCTCATTCAAGTTTCACTGACAGTTTTGGACCTCATGGAGCAATGACTTGGTGATTCTTTGGAAGGAGCTGCAAACACTAAATGGCTGTGTGTCAAGAGAAAGAATAGTTTCTGGCAAGGTGAGTAGTAAAGTGCGGATATATGGCAAGATGAAGTGAGCTCCTTTGTAGTGTCCAACTCCGTAGTTTTACACAATCGTTATTGGGCCTTCCAGTTTCACGTGGAATCCAAACCAGTGGGATGCAGCTTTTCAGTTTTAAAATAATACACAAATTTATTGAGGCTATAATCATGGCTGATATAGTGTGAAGCCTTTGACTATCATGCTTCCTCATTCCTTGATGGATCTTCAAGCGTATGAAACAGATTCTTGCTTTCAGATACCTTTCAGTTTTTTCAAACCATCTCCTAATATCTGTTCTACTTACATTGGTATTTGCCTTTATCACATTCTCTGATATTATTTTCAGAGAAGAGTTTAACTACTTTTTCACCAAGCTCAATAGCTGCATTCGCTTAAGTGCGGCCAATATTCAGGAGATAGTGGGTTCGAACCCCACTGTCGACAGCCCTGAAGATGGTTTCCCATGGTTTCTCATTTTCTCACCGGGCTGTACCTTAATTAAGGCCAAGGCCGCATCCTTCCCACTCTCAGCCCTTTCCTAACCCATTGTCGCCATAAGACCTATCTGTGTCGGTGCGACGTAAAACAACTTGTAAAAAAATAATAATAACTACCGTACTTGTTCCCTGGCAAATTGTCCTTGAAGAGAGAAATTCTGTCCTTAGCCTCCAGGAATTCCTGCATACTGAGCTGAACGTCATCTCTTCATCATGGGGAAACTCCAGCAGCCAATGAACCGAACAGTCTTCTTCACTATCAGAATGAATTGCCTTAGGATCAAAGGTAGATTTAGATTATCCTTTAAGATTATGCTGGAGAGTAAATATAGGAACTCCAAAATTTCTTGTTTTTATCTTTTTTTCTACCACGTACAGTAGTAGCGTACAGTAGTTTCTTTATAGTAGTCCTCCCCTTATATACCATTTTTGAAGTAGAATAAAACAAATAGACTACATAAATACTCAAAGTGAAGGACCATGTACACAGCAGGTATTGCCTATGGATGCACATAAAGTTGGAATTCAAGAGGACAAATTGGGGCAAATATTCATTTATAGGAAGGGGAATTAGGGATTGGAATAACTTGCCAAGGGAGATGTTCAATAAATTTCCAATTTCTTTGAAATCATTTAAGAAAAGGCTAGGAAAACAACTGATAGGGAATCTGCCACCTAGGCGACTGCCCTAAATGCAGATCAGTATTGATTGATTGATTGATTGATTGATTGATTGATTGATTGATTGATTGATTGATTGATTGATTGATTGATATTGACTGTTAGTTTTGGTTATGATGATAGTTAAACTTTGATTACAAAGACTGTTTACTTAAAGTAGTGTTACAAGCATTTCCTCTTCTATACCTGTTATGAAAACAAATGATAGGAGGAAATCACAGTCAGTGTTACACTGAAGGGCACTATGTTCATCTGTGTTAAATGTTTTCTACTTACATTATTCTTTAAACATAGAGAAAAAATAATAATAATAATAAATTTGGAACATTATTAGCATAAACATGCATGTCTCAAAAGTATTTGCCCTTTGCTGATATAACAAGAACAGAATAATTTATTGTTGTTAAACAACATACAGTTGTAATTTACAAAGTCAATCACACTGATTTTACGTTTCTTATGTATCTGTTTGTATGTACAGTTGCTCGAAAATGAATGAGTGCATGGTATTGTACAAGTTCCTTGCACCTTCACTTTTCTCAGAAACAAATGAACCTGTATAAATAATGTTTGTTGTGGGTATCCACAGTGTTTGTATCTACATGGGAGCTGAATTATATTTTGATAATAATTAAAATTAAGTCTGATAAAATATGAAATGCAAGGAACATACAATACCATTGTCTATAAATTGTCATTAGAGGAAAGAATGTGAGAGTAGTCCATGAAGGGCCTGATGCTGTGAACAGTAAGCACCACCCTTTCAATGTTATATTTTGTTTCTAGGAGTTAAACTTGAATTTCTCACTGCAGAGCAAGAAACGGTTGGAAACTTTTACAAATGTTTATGTACAGTTTATGGAGCATCAGCAGTCGACAGAAGTATGGTTAGCCACTGGGCACAGAAGGTGAGGCCATCTGAAAGCGGTTTGGCAGAGCTCCAAGGTTTGCAATGGTCAGGGAGGCCACCCATGGCTGTTATACCTGACAAGATGCAGCGTGCTGATGTGCTCATTCGCGAGGACTGACGCAAAACAACTTGGCATTTGGCGCGGAAGTTTTCAATCAGCAAAGAAAGTGTGGGTGTAATCATCAGTGCTCTTGATTATGCAAAAAAGTGTTCATGATGGATTCCGTGCCGTCTTACGGAGGATCACCAAACTCTCAGAAAAAACATTTCCTCCGAGTTGCTGCAACATTCTGAAGCTGAGGGGGAAGCCTTCTTGTCCCAGACTGTGACAGGTGATGAAACCTGGGTTTACTATTTTGAGCCCGAAACAAAACGGCAATCGATGGAATGGCGCCTCTCCACAGAAGAAAAAATTCAAAGCAACTGTTTCCGCTAGTAAGGTCGTGATCACTGTGTTTTGGGACTGTGATGGTGTCATACTCGTTGACATGATGCTGAGAGGCACCACCAATAATTCTGAGACATATGTGAACAGATTAACTAAACTCAAGAAGCGCTTCAAGCGACTTGGACGCCATAACAACCTAGGTGATTGTTTGCTTATCATGATAATGCACGCCCTCACACAAGTTTGAGGACGTTGGAACACATGAAACCGGGTAGAACATAGCTCCCACAGACTTTCACTTGTTTGGTCCATTGATGAATGCCGTTCTTGGGAGACATTTTGAGGATGACGAAGAGGTGATTTGCACAGTGAAGAAATGGCTTTGTGAACAGAACAAGGAGTGGTACCAACAGGACATACACGCAAAGTCATAGAACAGGAAGGAGATAATGTGGAAAAATAGGAAGTGTAGAAAAAACATCATTGTTTCTTTTGTATAAGTTTCATTGTGTTCAGTAAGTAATTGTTGAAGAAAAAAATCTGGTGCATTAGTTTCTGGGCTACCCTTGTACATATAGTGAATGTGGCAATGCTGTTGCTCTATTTACATGGAGGTCAATGTAACAGTGGTACAGACCACACCAGTGACACACTGCGTGTATCGTGCTCAGGCTCCTTTCTCTTTTTCCATATCACAATATTTGATGGCATTATGACCTATTCACCTAGCTTGAGTACATACTGGAAGACATTTCAGTACGCAGAGTACTTTACGTATATCTACCACTCACAATTCAGCTGTACTTACAGTAAGCTCCATAAGACTGCAATACAAAGAGTGGCTGCAAACTTTCAATGGCACCAATGCAGCCTCTACGACAGCAGTTCCTAACCTTTTCAGTTTTGTTACCCCTATGACCTGTCAGGGAAACCATTAAAATGTGATCGAAGGACACAACACATGCATGCAAATAGCCTTTGTTAATCAAAAATTGCACAAAAATACATGTAAAATCAATTTCAATATACTTTCTTAATTAATTAATGACAGTTAAAATGTGCTGTCTTCACGTAGTCCGAGAAATTCTACTTTGGCTGATATCTTTGTTTTAAAAATTTTATCTTCAGTAGAAAATAGTCGTAATATCCAAGAATACTGGTCTAACGATTGTCCATGTCCAGGAAATATTGCTTGAGTGAGTCTATTACTGCAGATAAATGGTGAATCAGGGTATTTTCAAAAGTGTTTTTTTTTTTTTTTTTCAGATTCATCATTTACCAATTGCTCACATAGTTGTGTAAACATAGACATATTGCCAACTTGAACTCTGCATTGGTAAGGTTCCAATTTACGCAGAAAACTTGCAAGTTTATCCTGTGCTGTCAAGATATTCGTCATATTTCCTTGTAATGAGATATTCAGACCATAGATTTCACTAAAAAAAATCAGCAAGATACGCCAGCATTTCAACAAATATTTTATGTTTGAGTACAATTCTCTTTCTTTTTTGTGTTGTCTGGTTTTCAAGAAATAATCCTATTTCTTCAGGGAGCTCATAAACCCTATTTACTACTTTCCCTCTCGACAACCAACGTACCTCTGTGTGGTACAAAGGAACGTTAAATCTGGCACCAACTTCATCGCTCAAAACTTTGAAAAGTCTGGAATTTGTAGTACTGCCACGAATATGATTGACAGTTTTTACTATGTCACTCAACGCACTTAGTAAATGCAAAGAAAGCATCTTAACAGCCAAAGCGTAACATTATATCGTGCAGTAATAATATAAAACTTGAGGGCCAACTTGTTTCACGAGTGCTTGAAATCCAGAACGAATACTCATCTGTACAAACACCAACTAGCTTTGAACAGTCCAGTCCTTTTTCCTCAATAAACTGTTTTAGCTCCGAAAAACGTAGAAGTAGTTAGTGGGACCATAACATTATTATAAACTGTTTAAGCGTTTTGAATACATCTTCACCATGAGTAGTGGTGGACAAAGACTTGCAAAAAAATTCTTCTTCTTTTGTATGCTCATCTTTAGTGTACCGATCAGTAATTGCGAGCACAAAGCTACATCGGGTGACTCGTCCGAATGCAGCGCAAACATAGAACTTCCTTTAATTTTAGAAATAACGGTTACCAAAATGTGTTACTCAACTCTAAAATATGACTTTGAACTGTTGTATTGGAGAGAAATATTTGATTAATCTTAGCCAAGTGTTACTCACCAATAACGAGCGACACCGCATCGCACAAACAAGGTTTGATGAGTTCCTCTCCTTTAGTGTGCAGTTTTCTTGTTCTTACCAATGCAATAAGCAATTTGATACGAAGCTTGAAGACACGATTCAGTTGCCTTTTGTACATTTCTTGTTAAATCCAATCACGAAGGCTTCAGAACACACTCTTTTCTCTTAAAAAGCCAATGTCTTTACCTGCTAACTCCGTGTGAACTTTCTCAAAATGTTCTTTTAGATGTTCGGTTTCATGCTCTCTGCACTAAGAACTTTATTACATATAACACACTGAGGCTTGTACATATTCCAGTCAACAATATTCATGAAGCCCCATTGTAGAAATGTTTCTTTATAAGAGCGCCTTTTTTTTCTTCCGGATGTAGAATCCACGTCATCTAAAACAATCGTTGAACACTGTTATGAAATAAACAGACAATAGAAAAATACATGAACCTCTTACTACTGGCTAACGACTTTTATTTTGTCGTTCACTATATTGCATGGAAATAACCTCATGATGCAAAATAATTGGTTTACTAATAACAATATTGGTAAACTACATCAAAAGAAGTGAAAATTATTATTGCTGGTACTTGCCTACAAAGTAAGACAAATATATTTTTAGAACAGGCATAGGATCTTGTAGAACATTATATACACTTATACAGCTTGATATTAAGTACAATGCAAAACAAACGAAACGTGCGAGTTAGTGTTAGAGTAAATTCAAACTGAGTCGTCTTCGTCCATTTCCTTGCGCCGTCGTCCCTCTCCTTCGCATGCGAGAAAGCGGGCTCGGCGATAGAACATAATGAGAGGCAACCTACCTAAACGCACATCGCCACGCTTTTTATTAGTGTACATGCAGCGCCAGAGAGCGCAAGCCACGTGGCACTGATCTGTCATTCTAACATCTACATACCAAAAATTACCAGCATTATTACCCCCAGGTTGGGAACCCATGCTCTATGATGTAACTGAATGTAGTTCCTATGTCCACTGATATGCATCTTGGCAGTGTTGGGTTATACATTCTTAATAAATGGGTACACGTCTACTAACAAATTTTGAACATTATAATACCAATCTGACATAGTGTGTACAGCATCAATTATCAAATCAAGTCTGTACTCAGTTTAATGATTTTACATCCCACTAACTAACTTTTTAGTTTCTTGGAGACTCCGAGGTTCTGGAAATTTTGTCTCTCCAGAATTCTTTTACATTTCGATGAAGGCTGACGTATTTTAGCACCTTTAAATACCAACAGACTGAGCCAGTATGAACTAGCCAAGTTGAGATCAGAAAAATAGTGCTCATCCATCCAAGGCAAAGTAAAACAAAGAGATTACATACATAACAGTTTACTCATGACACAGCAGTACAACAATGGATGCGTACCCCTGTTTAAAGTCTTATTATTGCCCTGTACATGGGCCATGTACAGTCACTTGACAAAATAGCATATCTGTTTCAAATAATTACATACTACAAAGAGATAGCTGCTACGCAACATGATAACATGGAATTCGAAATGTTAGGTGTTCAAAGTGTCCTTCATTTACAACGCATAACTAACATAATTTCAGTACGGAAGCATGTATGGAGTCGGTAATGTCCTGGGATGATACTACGATGAATTCAGACTTCGTACATTTGTGAAGTGCTCTAGATCATGATATTTTTTTGAATAAACTCAATCTTTCATTATTCTCTACACTGAAAAGTCAATTGGGTTTAGAACAGGGCAGTGTGCAAGTCAGTTTACGTCTACCAATCCACGTACAAAATGAATTGTTTAAAAAGTCCTGCATAATATGCCCATCGTGACGGGGTACATTATCTTGTTTTCATATTAAATTTCCTCAAATTGGTTGCAGATGTTCCATTATTGGGCTGTTTTCCAGATCCATCACCACTTCATACAGCATATCCTAGCAATGTTCAGAGTTAATGGTCTGGTAAAAGAATAAGGTCCCATAAGCCCTTCAACAAAAACACAGATAACATTAATGTTTTACTGGAAGTGTCAAGCAAATTATCTCCCATCCTGTAGTTATGGTTTACACTATTTCTTGTAAAAATATTGATAGGTGTTTTATTTCCAGTTCAATAGATAATTATTAGAATAGAATGGTCACAGATGGAAACTACTGTGATGAATAGGTTATAAATTCATTCCCAATTTTTGCACATTGGTCATGTGCGACATTTTTCATAACACTGTTTAGTATAATAATTCTACATAAAGTTTGTGCCTTTTTTTGTTTCAAAACAGCTGGATTGGGCAGAAAAGTTGTGTCAAATTCCTTATGTGTTTTCCTGACTTCACACCAATGGATTTTTTTATTATTGTTGGGATACCTCAGAACTAAGGCTTACTGCACTGAACCAGCAACAGGTGAAGAGTTAAAAGACAATATCTCGCTTATTCATGCAAAATGGTTCTTAACGTTATTAAATCCTTTCGTCTACGTTGGCAGCCATGTCCTGAAAATGATGATTGCTGATTTGAACATATGTAAATATGCAGGGGGCACTAGGCTTGTTATCTTTTGTGGACTTGCTTACTTTAAATTGCATCATTTAATTGTATTATTCTTTAATATCATTTTCACCATTAAACTTGTATCTTTGTTTATAAACACATTATTTATTATCGTTCAGGTGAAAATACATTTTTGTGCAACATCCGTATAAAGGGCCATGTTTGAACTTGAGTGTCTGTGGAAATAATGTAATATAACATGTGTTTAAGTAACTTAACAAATCAGTACCCAACATTTTCTAGCACTTAAAGCAAATAATTTCTTACCCCTATTTGGGGCTGCTGTAAATTGAGACCTTTAGCACTGTAACATGGGTATATATTTTGAAAAAACTTTATAAACATGCTGTTATCCAGGATTCTGAGAATTTATTTACTTGACTCTTCTTCTTTCAAGAGGTGCGATATCTGGTGTTTGAATATTGGTTTTACTGATATGTAAGGAAAGAAAGTGATCCATAAATGCACTGTGATTCTGATGGAAATCTTATGGAGCATTGAAATATCACTAAAAAGTCATTGTTTATGTGGGAATTATAGAAGAAAGTAAAGAATGGAGATGGCAATGATAATGCAGTTGAAATATTCAGTTGTAAGTCTATAGCCTTGTTGTTCATATATTTATGGACATTTTGGATAACCTCTTGCCGTTAGCTATTTTTTTTAATTTGCTGAGGTAGAAAAGCTAGCAGGAGCAAAATATATACATACGTCTAGGAAACAGATGGATTGCAGCATCTTACAATGTGGAACATGTGTACTCGATCCACACATTCTTGCATGGTAAATTGCTACTCTGCACCCATTTTGTAGGCATATTTATTTTTCTCTTCATTTGTTCTGATTCACAATTTAAAATTTCTCTAGTTATTAAAACTCCATGTAATTTCATGGAATTATAAACCATAATCCCTCCTGATTTAGAAATGTCCACCTACAGTATCTTCATGTATTGGGAGAAAAGACACTTTACAGTGTAACTACTAATCAAAATTTTGGCACCCATGTTTCATTCTTTAACCTTTTCACTCTGGAAGATTGCTGTAGCAGTCGTATGTTTGGCTTTTTTGTGCTTTGCTACGGTAGACTGCCAGAGAAGTTCAACCTTCACGATATCTAGTGGGTTGTCTTACGAGTCTATAGTTACTCGTAGTCACCAGATGTCAGAAGCAATCAGTTAGAAGATAAGGGTTGCAGTAATCTTCACACTCTTCATTTGCCAATAATAAATGCTGAATTTATTAATTTGACCATTTTTATGGTCTCTTTTGGTCTGTATTGACTTTTACCATTAGTCTCATTACACTGAAAAATCAGGAGTTTAATAAGAGTCCACCTTGTCGATACTATACCCTCTTAAACAAAACACTTTGTTTAATACGTTTTTCTACTCGTACAGGTTTAAAAAAGGAGTCCAGTCTCTTGTAGGGAATTATTTTCACCAGGAAATTTTGAAGAAGATTTACACGGGAAAGATTTAACCATGCCAATGTTCTGTCCAAAGCGATGGATCTAAAAGAAGTATGGGAAGCTTTGCATGAATGAAAATGACTAATACATATGCAAATATATTTGACTGAACTATATATTCTATCCCATTTGATGATCAGCTGAGAATCACCTTAATTCACATGAAGTACATGGTATAGAATGCTATTATCATGTTCTTGCCCTGCATCTATTCACTATCAGTGACCCTTCCTTCCTTAGTTTAGTTTTCATAACAAAACATGAGAAAGTGAGGGCATTACTAATTTGGAGTAGTGTTCTGGTCTGCAAGTCCTGATTACACACCCATCAAAGAAAGTTAAGTTGAGGTGGAAACGATATACAGCCAAAACTGGTTAGAACGCCTTTGTGGGGACTGAAAAAAAATTTCGCTGTTAAATGTAGAGTTAGGTTAGAACATAAATATTTTTTGATAAAAACAAAGAAACAAGTGTTTACAATTATAATTATTGAAATAAAGAAAGAAATAATACATTTTAAGAACACCAACATAGTAATACTTCAAGGAAAAATGTTCTTAGAAACACGAACTATACACGTCACTTACAATTATGTTTTAAAGTTGTCACTGGAAAGTCCAACATCTGAGCGATTTGCACACATTTCATGTGTGGTTTAGTATCCACTTTCTTTTTCTCCATAACTCAATGTCATGCAAACCACTATGCGTAAGTACAGTAGGCCTAATAAATTTATGTATGTTGTTACACAATTCATGTTGTTATTGTTGTTGTTTGAGTCATCAGTCCATAGACTGGTTTGTTGCAGCTTCCATGTCACCCTATCATGTGCTAACCTTTTCATTTCTACGTAACTACTGCATCCTACATCTGCTCTAATTAGCTTGTCATATTCATACCTTGGTCTACCCTACCGTTCTTACCACCTACACTTCCTTCAAAAACCAACTGCTCAAGTCCTGGGTGTCTTAAGATGTGTCCTATCATTCTATCACTTCTTCTCGTCAAATTTAGCCAAATCGATCTCCTCTCACCAATTCGATTCGGTATCTCTTCATTCGTGATTCGATCTATCTATCTCACCTTCAGCATTCTTCTGTAACACCACATTTCAAAAGCTTCTATTCTCTTTCTTTCCGAGCTAGTTATCATCCATGTTTCACTTCCATACAATGCCACGCTCCACACGAAAGTCTTCAAAAACATCTTTCTAATTTCTATATCAATGTTTGAAGTGAGCAAATTTCTTTTCTTAAGAAAGCTCTTCCTTGCTTGTGCTAGTCTGCATTTTATGTCCTCCTTACTTCTGCCATCATTAGTTATTTTACTACCCAAGTAACAATATTCTCTACTTCCTTTAAGACTTCATTTCCTGATCTAATATTTCCTGCATCACCTGCCTTTGTTCGACTGCACTCCATTACTTTTGTTTTGGACTTATTTATTTTCATCTTGTACTCCTTACCCAAGACTTCCTCCATACCATTCAGCAGCTTCTCGAGATCTTCTGCAGTCTCAGATAAAATAACAATATCATTGGCAAACCTCAAGGTTTTGATTTCCTTTCCTTGGATTGTGATTCCCTTTCCAAATTCCTCTTTGATTTCCTTTACTGCCTGTTCTATGTAAACATTGAAAAGGAGGGGGGACAAGCTGCAGCCTTGCCTCATTCCTTTCTGGATTGCTGCTTCCTTTTTCAAATCCCTCGATTCTTACCACTGCAGACTGATTTTTATACAGATTGTAGATAATTCTTTGTTCTCGATATCTGATCCCAATTACCTTCAGAATCTTGAATAGCTTGGTCCAATCAACGTTATCGAATGCCTTTTCTAGATCTACGAATGCCTTTTCTAGATCTACGAATGCCATGTATGTGGGCTTGTCCTTCTTGATTCGATCCTCTAAGATCAGACGTAAAGTCAGAATTGCTTCACGTGTTCCAACATTTCTTCTGAAGCCAAATTGATCTTCTCCCAACTCAGCTTCAACTTGTTTTTCCATTCTTCTGTAAATAATACATGTTAAAATTTTGCAGGCATGAGATACTAAACTAATGGTGCGGTAGTTTTCACACCTGTCAGCACCAGCTTTCTTGGGGATAGGTATAAGAACATTCTGCCGAAAATCGGATGGGACTTCTCCTGTCTCGTACATCTTACACACTAAATGGAATAACCTTGCCATGCTGGTTTCTCCCAAGGCAGTCAGTAATTCAGAGGGAATATCATCAATTCCAGGTGCCTTGTTCCTATTTAGGTCTCTCACAGCTCTGTCAAACTCTGACCTCAAAATTGGGTCTCCCATTTCATCAGCATCAACAGCCTCTTCTTGTTCCAAAACTAAATTATCTACATCTTTACCTTGATACAACTGTTGGATATGTTCTTGCCATCTTTCTACTTTGTCTTCTTTCCCTAGAAGTGGCTTTCCATTTGTGCTTTTAATATTCATACACCTAGATTTCCTTTTTCCAAAGTTTTCCTTGATTGTCCTGTATGTAGCATCTACCTTTCCCAGGACCATACAACCTTCGACATCTTTGCACTTCTCCTTCAGCCATTCTTCCTTAACTACCTTGCACTTTCTATCCACTTCATTCTTTAATCGCCTGTATTCTTTTCTGCCCTCTTCATTTCTAGCATTCTTGTATTTTCGTTGATTATCAATCAGATCTAGTATCTCCTGAGTTTTCCACTGATTCTTAGTTGATCTTTTCTTCCTTCCTAACATCTCTTCAGCAGCCCTACTGACTTCATTTTTCATGACTATCAACTCTTCCTCTATTGTGTTTCCTTCAGCCTTTTCATTTAGCCCTTGTCCAACATGTTCCTTGAAACAATCCCTCACACTCTTTTCTTTTAACTTGTCTAGATCCCATCTTTTTGCATTTTTTCCTTTCTTCAACTTCAGATGGCATTCATGACCAACACGTTGTGGTCAGAGTCCACGTCTGCTCTTGGGAAAGTTTTGCAATCCAACACCTGGTTTCTGAATCTCTGCCTAACATATTGAAGTCTATTTGATACCTTTCAGTGTCCCCCGGTCTTGTCCACGTATACAGCCGTCATTTGTGGTGTTTGAACCAAGTATTGGCAAGAACTAAATTATGATCAGTGCAGAATTCAACCAGCCGAGTTCCTTTTACGTTCCTTTCTCCCAATCCGAATTCTCCTACTGTGTTACCTTCTCCTCCTTGGCCTACCACTGCATTCCAGTCTCCCATCACAATTAGGTTCTCGTCACCTTTTACATATTGTATTAAATCTTCTATCTCTTCATATATTCTTTCAATTTCCTCATCATCCGCTGAACTAGTAGGCATATAGACATGCACTATTGTGGTGGGCATTGGTTTGGTGTCTATCTTGACGATAACAATTCTTTCACTATGCTGGTCGTAGTAGCTTACCCGCTGCCCTGTTTTCTTATTCATTATTAAGCCAACTCCTGCATTTCCCCTGTTTGATTTCGTGTTGATAATTATTCGGTAGTCGCCTGACCAAAAATCCTTTTCTTTCTTCCATCTCCCTCTTCAGATTCTCTAACTTACCACAACAATTCAAACTTCTAACATTCCACGCTCCGACTTGCAGAATGTCAGTATCCATCTTCCTGATCATCGCCCCCTCTCGTGTAGTCCCCACCCGGAGATCCAAATGGGGGACTAGTTTACCTCCAGAATATTTTACCTGGGAAGAAGCCATCATCAGTGCATCATTCATACAGAGAGAGCTGCATGTCCTTGGGAGTTAGTTACGGCTGTAGTTTCCTGTTGCTTTCAGCCGTGTAGCAGTATCAACACATCTAAGCCATGTTGAGTATTATTACATGGCCATATCGGTCAATCATCTAGACTGCCGCCCTTGCAGCTACCGAAAGGCTGCTACCCCACTTTCGATGAATCATTCCTTAGTTTGGTCTTTCAACAGATACCCATCCGATATGGTTGCACCTGTGCCTCGGCTATCTGCTTCATTGAGACACGCAAGCCTCCCCACCGTGGCAAGGTCACATGGTTCGCAGGGGAGAACAATTCATGTACGAACGTAAAAGTAAGCACCAACATGTCAGCCATATAGTAGGCCTAATTTACGTACATAAGTCATTCAGGCCTCTTTCAGACGGCGCAGGAGTAAAACCCGCCCATGTGTATGCGCGGGTGCTCCTGCTTCTGCTGACTCTTACATGCACAACTGGTCAAGTGGTGCAAAACTCCCCGCACTTTCCAACGGATCATTTCGAACACTCTTTTCAGTGTGGTGATAAATGTGGACCATCATAGTCTTTGTTTACACTTAAGAAAATACAAAAATAGTTCACACATGGTGTGTCCTTCACATTTCGTTAGAGAAGAAGATGGGTTCAATTTTGAAGATACTCTCTCAATAACAGGTCTAAATGATATCACGCTTTCCCAAACACGAGACCACTGGTATTTCCGATATTAAAGTTATTAAATTCTCATTGTCTATTTCGGGTTCCATAACAACCGCTGTACATAACACAGGAAAAGAAAAAAGCACATGAATATCTTCTAAATTTTTAATGAGAAATAAATACTGTATATCAAATGGGTGGTACTGATGTCGCAAGCACAGTTGATCCGTTGTGTATGACGACATGCATAAAAGCTAATGTCCAATAACAAGTAACAGTAGGCATGGGACCGCGACTCACCACGGACTGCCCGCTCAAACATTTCTCCCGCGCGCTGTTAGTCTTCGCCTCTGCATCATCTGAAAGATTCTATTTGAACAATCCGTTCTTAGTTTAGGCCTAGGTGGACCGGCGGCTAAGCGCGGAAGCGGGTTGAACCCGCGCAGTCTGAAAGAGGCCTCACAAACATAAAATTTAGTACCAACATGTCGGACGCAAAGAGAATAAGACTGGCTTGGGACTGATGCCCCCTGCAACTGTAGGCCGACACGCAGCCGCGCTCTGCGGCCGTGAAATTAAGATCTCTACCAAATCTTTACCCAGGCCAGTTGTCGTGCCCACTACGTGGGCAGGAATGATAATTTAAATTGCTTATTGTGGGAGTTACGATCGTACTAAAGAGTGACGTAAATGTGCTATCCAGGTTTCTTTAGCATGTATTTAATAGGACACGTCCTAGTACTTCAGAATAATGGCATAATAACCAGGGAAACGCGCTAGAGAGGGACATCTTAACCAATTTTGACTGTATTTATTTAATGTGAAACTAAGAATAGTAAATGCAATGAAAATGTATATTTCTCAGTAATTTTAGACCCAGTATGTGACTAAGCAAACAAATTAAGAAACTTCCTCAGTTAGAACATCACAAATTCAAGACGATTTTCAGCTCGTTCACGAACCCTGAGGCACTCTTGAATGTGACAGGGCACGCTCGGTGCCAAATCATTGAGTATTTCTTGAGTCAAACAATCCCACTTCTCAATGGCAGCATCTTTTACTGCCTGAATCATTAGCAGTGGATGTTGACAGTTGGAAACTGCTCTTTTAAAAAGGTCCAAGCATGTTGTATGGAGTATGTCTGGGGAAAACACTGGTCAGACCATTCTGCAGAGCCCACATCCCTCCAGGTATCCATTCACGTTTGCTGCATGATGTTTGTCTTGCAGAGTAAACCCATCTCCCAGAATAGTGCTGTTGGCAATGTATTGTTTCCTCTTGCCCTCCATGTATGCAGAGTTGCCAACAACATTCCGGGCCATTGATCTTGTCCCCAAGCCTGATGTACTGTTGAAGTGGGAAAGTCCTGAGGGGTCTTTTTGAATCATAGAGTCTATTGCATACAGTTTTGGTACTTACAGTAACTCCTGTGGCATCTCAGAGCTTGTGGCACAGAGAAGTGTCAGATGTCTACATGCAGATAAGTGCACATACCAGTCTTGAGCTGTAGTTTTGTATGGATAGCCCACACAATGTCGATTTGGTACTGAATGTGTGCCTTGGGACCTTTTCCACAACCTGGAGACAGCACATTGATTCATGTGAACAATGTTGGCAGCATCAATTTGTCTCATGTTCAGTTGCATCAGGGTGATGATTTTGATGTGAACAATGAAGCATTTTAGTGCCCAGTGCATAGGAGCGAGGCTCACTGACAAGCTTGCTTGGACGTCACTTCAGCTCTAGTGTGCTGGATTTATTTACCAGTTGTAAGTCAAATGCCCCTAGCTGTGAAGAAGGCAGGGTTGCCATGATTTAAATATACTTGCTATCTAACCATAAATGAAACATATATATTAGACATTGGTGGGTAAATTGCAAATATGCTTAACTTTTTTGATGAGTGTAATTATACTGTAAACCAGTCTTTGGAACATGTTATTTATGAAAGACATTTTGCTCTTATGCCTGAAGTATGAATTCTTCAGAAGGGTATTATTAAAACTTTACATGCAGGTTTCTGTAAAAAGTGCCTTAATTTTCTAAGTTGGAGTTGAAATTTATTCATAAACTCTGCTGTATATTAATGTATTTTTATTGTATGCAGTAAATTTATTTAAGACTGTTGTTAAAAATATAAGTATGTAAGACATTTTTGTGTAAGTTGATGTTGCCTCAGCAGATACCTGACATTGTGTTTAAAAACATTTTGAATATCAAAGGTACAAAATACATCTCCTTGTTAATGTTATTTACTGTAATATAAGGTCAACCATTTGCAGGGGTCTTTTAATGAAATTAGTAGGAATAAAATCTTTGTTCTATTGTTAATCTATCGTCTACTTGTATTAAACAGAATATTTAGAAAATTTATATTTAGTAATATCTTGAATGCTTGTGTCTTATATTGTGTTCTTATATTTTATATCTGTGAACTTATTTTATTTTTGTGAATTGTTTGAGTGGTTGTGTGCAATCATTGAACTGTATTTAATTCAAGTCATAGTTATTTGAGCCCAAATTTCCACATTTTTATCGGTGTAAAGTGAGTGCTATGCAGGCAATCGTAAGTTATTTTCTGACTGAAAGGCTGAAGGGGAAACCCTACAAGGAATAAAAAGTGTTTTACATACATTTTTAATGGACTCTGGTAATAGAATATATTTAATAAAATAATGGTCTCAGCATTATTGTACAATATATCAAACTGAAATAAATCTGTTGTTGACTTTGGAGTTATTTAAAATATGTGTGATTATTGAGAAAAACTATGGCTAAGCAGTATGTTCCAAGCTATCAGTAGAGAGATGGCATGGAATGACATTAGTAGACGAATGAGCTTGAGTGGAGCTTTTACAAGCAGAAAAGATCATAATATGAGGACAAACTGAAGAAAATATTAATTTATACAGTGAGGAATAAGGCATTGGAATAATATATCAAGGGAAATGTTCAATAAATTTCCAAGTTCTTTGAAAACATTTAAGAAAATGCCTGGTAAACAATTGATAGGGACTCTGCCACTGGGGAAAACAAACATTTTTCCTCAGTTTTTCCTTCCATGGAAAATACCTTATAAGAAACCTTTTGATATAATTTTGGAATTCTGCACACCTGAAAAATTTTAATGAGGCAAATATGGTCCATAGTTGCATTATTGAGTGTGCCTGTGTGGAACTATAGTCCAGGTTTTGTTTACCATTGTTTTATAGATTTCAGTTTCAGTTTTGTCTTCATTGTCTGCATATACTCTCATGAAAAGTGTGTTAAGCTGTGCATATAGCTGATGTACCCGTGCTTCACTACGGGATTCTAAGAAAGACTGTCTTTGTGGTTTTCCTAACTACAGTTAACTTAGGCCATTACAAAAACGTCAGTAGGAATGTAGCTAGCGATTAAAAGCAATGTTATCATATAAAATACTCGCTCAAATGGAAAACCGCACATTTTCTCGCTTTTAACGAACAGAACTACTCAGGAAAAGATGAAAAAATATTGAAGATGGCAGTGCACACGAGAGAATGATCAAAGTAAATTTTCAGTTCTCACTGAAATAAAAGAGTATGGTTCAAGTAACTATGAAGTGTTTGTAACACGTCCTGCAAAAAGTGCATGTGACATTCTTTTCCAGGCCAGGAAAGTAATTAATGGCAAACTGAACTTAAAATCGATATGGCTTGGAATAATTTTTTTGATTTATCGATTCAATAAAAAGTTCAGTTGACCCTTCAGGAGCTGGCTATTGTCTTCAACATATTATGGATAATATACCCAGACATTTATCATTACCTGAAGTGCTGATTTTTCTTCAAAACAAAGGAAATCGGGCGAGATTTACAATCTCGACCATCCGCCAAATCTTCAGCAAGCTTTTGAAAGTCCAGTAACCGACAAATTGAGTTGGTAAGTAGAGTATTACATTTAAATAGTTCATGGATGTTTGTTTTAATATGTTTGGAGTTGTAAGGCAGAAGCATTCAGTCAGCAGTATGTAAAGATTGTTGGCTACAAAGATAATGTCCAAATAGAGGAGGTGACTAATGCTAAAAAAGTATTAAAATTTACCTATGACAGCAATGACATTTACAGTAAGATACAAAAGTTGAAAACTAGAAAAGCAGCTGGAATTGATAAGGTTTTGGGGGATATACTAAAGACAATGGGTTGGGATATATTACCATATCTGAAGTACTTGTTTGATTTTTGTTTGCATGAAGGAACTTTACCAAATGAATGGAGAGTTGCAATAGTAGCCCCTGTATATAAAGGAAAGGGTGATAAGACATAAAGCTGAAAATTACAGGCCAGTCAGTTTGACATGCGTTGTATGTAAGCTTTGGGAAAGCATTCTTTCTGATTATATAAGACATGTTTGCAAAATTAATAACTGGTTTGATAGAAGGCAGTTTGGGTTTAGGAAAGGTTATTGTAAGAGAGTTAGCATTTATTGCAGTATGGAAAATTGAACACACATTACAAGAATGCACTGATATTAAACTATGACTCTGCACACGTTTATTGTACTTAATTACAGATTACAGTTTCTTAACATGAGACACAATTACACACACATGCCGCCATTTTACTAGTTCTTTTTCACAGAGTTTGTATACATCCTCCCACCTTGCAATTTTAAAAGTAACACAAAATTGCAACCTTTTCTAGTTTCCTCACAAGTTCAGTCTGTCAGGTATTTTCACACAACGCCCCGATCTTGTAGTTGTACATATCTTCCTTCCAACCTCAGACACCTTGGAATCTTTTGGCTGGACGTTCAATGAGGAATCAGGTTCCACAAGCAGCGGCTTCATTGTTGCACACACCTTCAAAGGATAAAGGTGTTGAAGTGGCCTAATCCTTTCACCATGAGCAGTCCTTACTCTTGCCACTCTTACGTTGCCATCTGCTCCTGGGTAGGTTTCTAACACCAGACCAAGGGGCCAGTTGAATTTCTTCACCCCATCTGACTCAATCAGCACAATCTCTCCCACCTGTAGAGTTCCCGGCTTCTGCACCCTCTGATGGACCAGCATGGCCAGATATTCATTGCGGAAACGCTGACGGAAGTCATCTCGGAGGTTCTGAAGATATCTCAGCCTTCTGTTCAGGCTGCGGGCATCCATTTCATCCAAGTCTACAACATCATTTCTTGGTAGACCTTGCACAAACATAGCTGGTGTCAATGGGTTCAGCGTGTCTGCCGTGTCTTCTATGAAGGTCAATGGTCTAGAGTTTAATGTGGCTTCACAGTCACACAGTATGGATTCCAACTCTTCAAAACTTACAACCTTTCTGCCTAGGATTCTTCGCAGGAGTTCTTTTACCATGCGGATTAATCTCTCCCACCATCCCCCCCACCATGGTGCGGCCGGAGGGTTGAAGATCCACTTGATTTTCGGTATGGAGGACATAGTTATTATTTCCTGCCAATTCAGTTGTTTCAGGCTGTTGCTCGCACCTACAAAGTTGGTGCCGTTGTCAGTGTATATGACCTGTACCCTTCCCCGTCTGGCAATAAATCTTCTCAAGGCCATCATGAAGCATTCTGTGGATAGGGACCTGGCAAGCTCAAGGTGCACTCCTCGGTAGACAGCGCACATGAAGAGTACAATCCATACCTTATCTCCCGAGCTCAGGTATAAGGGACCTGCCATATCGATGCCAGTCACTTCAAATGTCGCTGCACATTTAACGCGGTCTTTCGGTAATGGTGCAGAAGGGGGTTCCACTGGTTTGCTTTGATATCGTCTACAAATTACACATTTCCTCACTATGTTTCGTACCAATCTCTTGATGCCAATAATCCAGAACCTTTCCCTGATGTTGGCGATCATTATCTGGCATCCAGCATGCTGCATTTGACAGTGCTTCTCAAATAACATTCGATGGATTATGATGTCTTCATGGGGTAGAAGTATTGGGTGCTTGAATTCGTCTGGTTCATCGCTAAGCAATAACCTTGACTGACTCTAATCAGACCATGTTGGTCTTTGAACGTCTGGAGTGCCTTCGGGATTTTGGATTCATCATTTCTGAAGTGCTCTAATTGGATGCATTGTAACAGCATTATTTCTGCTTTCTCTACTTCTTCATAGTGAAGTTTTCCTGTCCTCTTGCTCGAACTGGCACAGTTATGTCAAAATCTCAGTATCCAAGCAATCATTCTTAGAATCTTCACATAACTGGAAAATTAATGAAGATCACCACTGAATCTTGAGTTGCCGCTGAAAACAGTGCACAAAGTCGTCTTCTTTCTTTCTTTGTTCACATCTTGTTCTGGAGCAAGTATCTCTAATTGTGGCCAGTGTCCTTTTTCTTCCTGAAGCAATGCTGGGCCTTCCCACCATCGGCTGAGGAACAAAACCTTTGCATCGCACCCTCTGGAAGGCAAGTTGGCCGGGTTGAGAGCACCAGGAATGTAGTACCATTCATCTGGAGAAGTGTTTTGTCTGATCTCTCTGCATCTATTACTGACAAAGACATTCCAATCATCTTCTCTCCTTATCCATACAAGAACGACCGACGAATCACTCCAGCAATATGTCCTGCATCCGTCTATTCCTAAGCTCTTCTTCACTTCACAACCTCGATGCAATAAGGGCTGCTATCAGTTCAAGTCGAGGGATAGACCAGTCCTTTAAAGGTGCCACTCTTGCTTTGGCCTGTGCTCTGTATGCAAGAAAGCACAAGCAGCATATGCTTTCTTACTTGCATCACTGAAAACATGTAGGCTAACTGTTTCTGGCTTGATCATGTCCTCTGCTAATCTTCGTTGTACCCGACATTTCCCAAGCCAATGCACATTTCTCAGCCATGCCAGAAATTTGCCCAATATCTCTGTCGGCAGTTCTCCATCCCAAGTGGTATTTAATCTCCAAGTTTCCTGTAGGAGTAATTTCGGCACTAACATCGTTGGACTAGCAAAACCAAGAGGATTGAAGACTTTCTGATTGATGGACAGCAGCATACGTTTTGTAATTTGGTTGCTGGTGAGCCCTATAGTATCAACATCACAGAAGATCTCATCCGTGTTAGTTTCCCATAGTAGTCCCAGCAATGGTACTGTACTGCTTCCAGTCTTTTCCACGTCCTTATGAAGTTGTGTGCTAGTCCATCCTTGGAGCTCAAATTTTGCAGTGGGCATCAGTTCCTTTGCTTCTTTGATGAATTTTCTCAACTCCTGCTCAGAATCAACACTTGTAATGCAATTATCAACGTAAAATGATTTCTTCAGTTTTTCAGCTGTTTCCTTCACTTCCTCTGGTGCCTGTTCCAAGTGATGGCGCAGAGTAGCACTTAGCAAGAAAGGACTTGGCGCAACCCCGAATACCACCCTACAATGTCTTAATGTTATCACTTCTCGCGAGTCACAGCTTTTCCACCAGAGAAATTTCCAAAACTATCGATCCTCATGTGCTACGCTGATCTGTAGAAATGCATTGGCTATGTCTGCAGTAACTCCAATTGCATTCTTTCTAAATCGAAGTAGTAGACTCGGAATCAATTCTATTAAATTTGGTCCTATTTCCAAGCAAGAATTCAGCGAGTTGCCTCGAGTATCTCGAGGTATCAAATACTGGGCGTATCTTCGTTGTCTCACTAGATTCCTTGATCACTGCATGATGTGGGAGAAAATATCCTGACCTGCTCTCTTCTGACATCTGGAACCATCTCAATGATGTCATCCTTCAACCAATTTTCAAAAACTTCATGATATTCATCAAGCTTATCAATTCTGGAAAGATGTCTTGTCACCGACAGTAGTCTTTTCTCAGCCATTGTCCGATTATCTGTTAACTCAGGATGTCCTTTCTTCCATGGCAAGCAGACTTCATATCTGTTGTCTTCATCTGTAGATAGCTGCAACAATTCTGAAATCTCTTCTTCTTTTCGCGTCTTAGATTTGAGCTCTGCTTGGTCTTGAATTCCTATGACATCTAGTTCCCACAGATCCCGTAAACTGAAATTCACATTGGTGAGCCCAACCACTTGTCCACCTTTTATATCCTTCCTGCATCCCATGATGGTCCATCCTAACCGTGTCTCAATTGCCATAATATCATCATCAATTTTCATGGTATTGCCAGTCCAAAGTTTACCGAGGACATCTGCTCCTAATAGGATTTCAATGTCTGGTGCATTGTGACCTTGATCTGTGAGTGTGATATTTGCCTCTTTCAACTGTGGAAATATTTTCTGATTTTTCAGTCAAGGAACAAAATAACATATTTTACTTTGATCTAATACTGTCACTGAACATTCAAATTTCTGGTCTAAGCTTCGTAATTTGATATCGTAGACCTTATGTTCCCGCCCCCTCAATTTGCCTCCACCAAAGAGGTTATGACTTAATGTCTCTTCCCCTAAACATTTCAGATTGAGTTCTCTGGGTATGTGATCCACAATCTCTGAGAGCCGGAATCTAGAAGAACCCTTGCCAAGCGTGTCGTCCTACCAGTGACTATAGTTACGATAAGTGTCTGTAGCAATGTCTGTCCTCCCTGCTGAGATAGCAAACTGTCTATTCCATTGGTTTGTGAATCCCTGGGTGTATTGTTGGACACTTGTCTTACTTCCGTACACAACTGTGGACACATTATTGTAACATGGCGCTTATCACAGATCAAACATTTCACAAAACATTTACATTTCTTAGCACTGTGCCCTGCTCTAAGACACACAACATCTTGCCTTTTGCTTTAGCAAATTCATCCTGGCCTCTAACGTTAACTTCTTGGCATTAAAACACTCTACAGAAGTATGAGATGATTTATCACACCATAAACATGCATCCTTAGTAGAACACTTACTCTCACTCACTAAAATACATGCAGCAATGGGTACTTTTTCTATCTTTGATGCAGAACTCTTAGCATCCAAACTTAAGCTGAAACCAAATCTAGAGAGCGTAAAGCGTTCTTCACTTTCAACTTCTAACCTCAAAAATGCCAGTAGGCAAGCTAGAATATCCTGATCACCTGCTTCACTCCTGTTGTTTCGTGCTCTTCCCAGGCTAACATTACATCTTCTGGCAATGAGGATTCCACTAAAGGACATAACATGGCAGCATATTTCTTCCAGGTAACTCCTAAGGTTTCCAAAGCTCGCAGCTGAGTTTCCAGTTTATCGTGTAAAGTGCTCAGTGCCATACTTTCACCCCTAGTAGCTTGACTTAAAACAAGGGACAAAAGCTCACCTACATAAATTTCAATAAGGAGTTCATCCTTTGCAAAGCGAGATTTTAACTGTTCAATAGGCAAAGCGAGATTTTAACTGTTCAATAGCATGACGATAATTGGCACTTGATGGAGGGAAACTTTCCACCAGCTCCCTAGCTTTCGAACCTGGTACCATCAATTGCAAAAGGTTCTGAAATTTATCATCGTCGTCTAAAGATTTGTCGGCATCAATTTTATTAAACTGACCCCAAAATCCAAGCCAGTTCTTTACATTTCCGTCGATTTTCGTAAGCTCCAGTTTCGGCAGACGGAAATTTCTGTTAGGTGACTGTACTATGGCACTATTTATCTCGTAGACCTGGTCTGCAGCTACAGAATGAACTTGAATAACATTTTCATACCTTGTTTTGATGATAATATACTCATCTCAGTAGGCTTCTGCGTCATCGTAGTCTTTCTGGTAGGCTTCCTCTTCTGCTTTGTTCTCACATAACCAAGATTCACGGATTTCTTCATCCAGGTTTGAAGAGACGATTTGCCTTATCTTCCAATACGTTAAACGACGACTCCAATTCCACTTTATCTACGATATTTTCCTGTAGATTTTGTTTCACTTGGACAATAGCCCGCGTAAACATGCGTCTCACATGCGATCTTTCTTTCTTCAATATTTCCCGTCCTGTCACGGTCGCCATTATGTAAGAGAGTTGTAGTAATTATTGCAGTATGCTAAATGGAATACACATTACAAGAACGCACTGATATTAAACTATGATTCTGCACACGTTTATTGTACTTAATTACAGATTATTGTTGTTCTTGTTCTTGAAGTTGATTTGGGCTCGTTATTTCACCCAGACACTATATTATATTCGTACTAGTTCTACACTCGCACACAATTCCGATAAAGTAAGACACCAATGCAGTTTGCAATTTTCTCTGATTGAGAAGTACTATCTGCGCACTTTTTAGCGATAGATTTACACCCTAGTGCTGAATCGGTCGACTTCGGTTATCTTTCGAGATTCGTATTGGCAACCTATGAAACACAAACCAAGAATCGCTTATCATCGCTGTGCGACATCTTGCGTACACTTTCCGTACTCGTACTGTTGTTGTTTACACAGCAAAGCCAAACTATAGAATTCATGCTAGGAACACGTTTCGCATCGGGAAATATTATATAGTATTATGTATTGTGTGTGTG
The DNA here is from genome assembly GCF_040414725.1 of Anabrus simplex. Taxonomy (NCBI): domain Eukaryota; kingdom Metazoa; phylum Arthropoda; class Insecta; order Orthoptera; family Tettigoniidae; genus Anabrus; species Anabrus simplex. Next base: position 312,919,222 of record NC_090266.1, read on the forward strand.
ACACAGTTGTTGGCGTTAAGATAATAAAGGTTTAGAAAATTCATATCGATCGATCATATTATCGATTCAATTCAGATTTCATTTCCATTCAGTTGGCAGTATTGACCAGAACCGGCAGTGCTCCCTTCTTACTCCTCACGGAGTACAAAAATCTATCACTAAAAAGTACGAGTACGTAAAGTGTACGCCAGATGACGCACAGCGATGATAAGCGATTCTTGGTTTGTGTTTCATAGGTTGCCAATACGAATCTCGAAAGATAACCAAAGTCGACCGATTTAGCACTAGGGTGTAAATCTATCGCTAAAAAGTGCGCAGATAGTATAGAGATGCCACTTCACAAACATGTCGAAAAAAACAACTGAAAATCTAGATCGTAATTACAATTTGATGTGAGTGTTATCAAGGTATTCGTTTAGGATGGCAATGATCATAGGCGAAGGTTGATACAGCAAAGCTGAAAGTTGTATAGGGAAAGGTACGTGCACATTAATTAATTTCTGCATTAAAATGGCCTGTGGGCGTGCATATTGGGGGCAATGGAAAAATAAATGGTCACTATCGCTCTGAGGTTCTCCACAGGAACAAGTTGGGTCGTTCGTAATGTGAAATCGAGCTAAATATACCGGGGTTAAGGCATGATTAAAACGTAGTCGGATGATGTTAGTAATGTGACGTCGTGTATACGTACCATTTGCAAACCACGGAAGTGTGGGAATACTCGGTTGAATTTGATAGTAATAGTGGCCTTTCGTACTAGCTGATAAACGCCATTGCACCATGTGTGTTTAGCTTCATTTTTGCTATATGGAAAGAAGTCAGAAAACGGGATTTTCATTTGTTGTAAGTTCGCGGTATCTGCACTGGCTTCTTTTGCTGCTATATCGGCCATATCGTTGCCTACGTGTCGGTTATGCCCTTTAATCCATATTAACGTTATATCAAAACCGGATGTTTCGAGTTGAAAAATAAGGTGTTTAACTTCGTAGACATATGTATTTTGACTATGGGCGAAGGATTGGAGAGCTTGTAAGACACTTTGAGAATCGCTGAATATATTTATATTTTTAGATTGCAACTGTTGGACATATAAGAGAGCTTGATATATGGCATATAATTCTGCTGTAAAGATAGTTAAATTATTAGGCAACGGATATTTAAAGCTAGTTTGTGCTTGTGGATCATAAAATGCTGCTCCGACACCAGTAGTCGATTTTGACCCATCGGTAAAAAGGTGATAATCTGGTGAGGTTATTGAACTTTTAAATTCTTTAAGAGCGTATAATTTGGGATGAGGCGAAGACAGTGATGGTTTTAATGAATCAGAAGGGGCAATGATAATAGAAGGACGGAATGTTTGTATATCATAATCATATGAATACAAATTTACACGTGGTGTACGAAGTATAGTTTCAGTAAGATGGTGGAGCTCAGCATACGCCATATATATGGCGGGGTACTGATGATGAGGTGGAGGACGCTGTTGATAATATTCATATAATAATTTTAATTTAGGGACGATAAGGGAGTTCGATCTGCTAATATGTTTAAGTAGGAATTTTTTTGAAATTTTTATCCTGCGAATATACAGTGGTTCTTCTGTAGTTTCTACTAGTAAAGCGTTAGTTGGTGTTGTTCGGAGGGCAACCACACTGATACGTAGTGCTGAAAATTGTAGACGATCCAAAGCTAGTAAACTGTGTTTAGCGGTTAAATCAATAATATGGGCGCTATAATCAAGTATGGACCGAATGGTTGCACGATATAGTTGTAATGCTGACAAGGGGTCAGCACCCCATGCACGTTTCGTTACCGTTCGTAAGATAGTAATATAACGATCAGATTTCCGGATTAAATACTGTATTTGGGGTTGCCATGTAAGTCTTTGGTCGATATATAAACCTAAATATAAGTGTTGTGGAACAAAGGGGATGCTATAGGTATCAAAGTTAATAGAGCTTTTATCAAAGATTCGTTTATTTGTAAAGATCATCGCGGCACATTTGGCGATTGAAAGTGAAACACCATGGGTTGTTAGCCACCGAAGGACTAAACTTAAAACGCGAGATATTGTGGCTCTACAATGGTCAATGTTGGAGTGAGACAATAAATAACATAATCATCCACGTAAGCGAGAGTTCGAGCGTGTGGAGTTACAATAGATTCGAGATCTTTCATATAAAGGGCAAACAAAATTCCACTTAGTATCGAACCCTGTGGTAATCCTTGTGATGTGTAGCGGCTTTCAATTGTGTGTTGAGTTGATTTATTGGTAAATAATTGATTTAAAATAGAAAGGAATTTGATGGGAAATCCAGAAATAAATAATTTCTCCCAGAGAATATGCAATAACACAGCATCATAGGCACCTTTAATATCCAAAAGGACTGCCACGTTAGATTGTTTCCGCCATTTTGCCAATAAGATGTCGAGTAGGAAAATAATGATAGGTTCCTGTGTACTATTACCACGTCTAAAAGCGAACTATACTTAGGTAATAGCGAGTGATATTCCAATAACCACGCCATTCGTTTCATGAGGATTTTACAGAAGACTTTCCGTGTACATGATCCTAAAACTATGCCACGAAAATTTTCAGGTTCTGTAGGTCGTTTTGTTGGTTTCAAAATAGGAGTTATGAAAAAATCGTTCCATGTTGTTGGTACGTGTAATGTCTCAAGAATGCTATTATAATATTCTAGTAAATAGATTTGGGCATGAGGGGGTAGGGCCCTGAGCATGTGATAAGTAATTGCATCAGGTCCTGGGGACGAGCTACTAACGGTACATAATACCGATTGTAGTTCGTTATATGTAATTGGCTTTAATAACGAAGTAAAAGAACGAGAATTGTCCTGTGAGGTGGGTAGAAATAGCGGATTTACGGATACTGGGGCGAGGGTATATAAAAAGTCTTCTAAAACTTGTCGCGGATAGGAAGAATAAGTTTGGTGTTGGAATGTACGCGTTATCATGCGGATCACGTTCCAGAATTTTGCTGCTGGTAATTGAGGAGTTAATGTAGAAATAAAAGACTGCCAAGCTTTTCGTTTTTTAGCATTAAAGACAAGCTTTGTTTTTGCAATATGATTTCGCAATTGGAAATAATGCTGCTGAGTCATTGATTGGCGGTATTGTTTAAGTAATTGTTTTCGCTGATGAATGAGATTGTGACATTTTTTATCCCACCATTTTATTTCGTATTCCTGTGGGTGGGTCGTCACTTTAAGCGGTCGACATGGATGAAACATATTTAAATATTGAATTAAATAAGGGAATAAGGTTAGAAAGGTAATAGGTGGCTCGTGTTCCTGCTGGAAGATATGAGTGAGATATGATTGATAGTTTGAAATATTGAAATGTTTATAATATCGGACATTACTTATACATGAAGGTGTCTTAAACCGGGAAATTATTGGGCGATTACCATATGTTATGATGATGGGGAAGTGGTCGCTGGTGTTGGTATCGGATAATGTGTGCCAGGTGGTGACAGGGACCATGGTTGGACGACATAATGTACGGTCTACGGCACTGGGTGGATATCCAGGCGGAGTTCAACGGGTCGGGGAACCATCGTTTAAAATAAACAGATTCTGATGATTTGAGGTAGCAAGTAAATTGGAGCCTTTTATTGTATCTATGATACACCCCCATTCAGTGTGATGGCAATTGAAATCACCGAGAATGAAAAGGTGTTGGAATGTTGCAAATTGTTGGAAAAATTGCGTCCATTGATTCTGAGTAATGTAAATGTGCGGGGGGGGGGGAATAGATATTTATAAAACAAGTATTGTGGTGTACTATCCCTTCTGCATATGTGTGTGGGATAAAATATTGCAAAGGTAATTGTGTAAAGGGTAATGAAGTTTGTACACATGTGGCGACTCCATCAAAACCGTTACCATCGTATCGGAATACTTGATAACCTCTTAATCTGAAAATGAAATGTGGTTGAAACCACGTTTCTTGTAAGCAAATAATATTAGCTTGTGTTTCGTTTATTAATATTTGTAACTCGTGTCGTTTAGAGGTGGCACTTCGACAATTCCATTGGAGTAATGTAATTATGCAAGAATGTTCATGATAGAATCTCGTAGTTTATATAATACATGATGAATCTGAGGCTCGTGGCTCATACTTTGGATTAACATTACTAGCAATTGCTGGATTTCTTGTTGAAGTCGTTCCTTGGTAGGAGGATAGCTTATGTCTTGGGGGGCTGCGGAAGGTTGCTGCCCATTAGATGGTGACGAACTTGATGGGTATGATAAGTGCAGAGGTTGTTGCATGACACTCGTTGACGGGAAGGAATTTACTGGAACCGAAGGCTCATTTCGCAGGATGGCCATGTATCCTTGCCGGTCAAAGCCGGGCTCGGGTGTAGGAGGGGGAGATTGCATGATGACTTGAGTAAACTTACGTTTACGAGGATTTGGTGTCGGAGGAGATGAGGGATTCGATGGGAGAGGAGGGAAATGTTGTTCTTGTTGTTCGGAATGGTAAACTGGAAGAGCAATTCGAGCTTTAGCTTCGGGAAAAGACAGGTATTCAGTACTCATTGACCTTTTAATGTTAACTTGATACTTGTGTTCAGGACAAGTTGAGGAACCCGTAACATGATTTTTCTTACAGTAGGCGCATTGCGTGAATTGCTCAGTACAAGCCTGGGTTTCATGCTGTTGCGAACATTTCCCACAACGTGCGTTTTTGGCTTGACATTGCCGAATTGTATGTCCATAGCGCTGGCATTTGCGACAGCGAATAGGTGAAAAGATGTAAGGTTCAACTGCCATATACACCTTATATAATGTGGCTACACCGACCACTACTCTTATACCTTCATATCTTCCACATAATATAAATAACATTTGTTTGAGCGCCAGTTGTTTTTTTAAGAAAAACAACAAAATTCGGTAGAGCATACCTCTTATATCAATTATCTCAAGGCGTGAGGTGATAAACTCACATATTTGGCAATATACAGGGATATGGATCAGGACAATATTAAATTACTGTTGCATTTCCACAATTGAGGATTGTACATGGAACTGGAATCACTTATTATAATTAAAAATAAAACTGAGTTTATGACTAAATTTACGTCACAATGAACAATCATTTACGTCTTTTAATTTAACAAAAGAAATATATCGTGAGATTTGCGGTACAAAGAAAAGGAAAATTTAATCTAAACAAAAAAAACTATTGGCATGAACTTGAAGTGAGATGTGATATCGCCGCTGATTACACTCTTCTTCATGTTATGAATGCATAACATGTCTGATGCTTTAATTACCTGTTGTCTGCATACACCGCTGTTGAACTTGAAATTCTTGGGAAAACCTGTGAGCTGAAGTCGGGAGCCGTCTGTTGTAGTCTTCTTATATAACAAGGAGTTGGCCTACATTCCATGTACGCGTGTAGGGAGCTCCAATGTAATTACGTCCACTCAATATATTTTAAATAATTGGAAAATATTATTGAAACATCTTGTGAAGTCCATCCTCACAAGAAGATGATGTTTCTTTATCAGCATAGTACCCGTCTCTGCTCGGATACAAGCACCACTTGTAGACCTCCTCGATTATTACCGGACCTCTTGAAAACACAACTCTTAGCTCTTACCATCACACTAAGACCACTTCTTCCATTTGATACATCTGGCTGTTACATATGATCTGCACGATATTAACTGCTTATGAACTGAGTAAGAACAGAATACCTCTCCCCACCGTCGCCTTGACTTTATATAACCTCGCGATGACGACTCCTCTCCCTACTCCTGTTCATCCCTTCCACTTCCACATACAGTAGCTGGCGAATACTGACACTTGGTCGCAATCACGTGTCCACGCACTGATGTCATCAGTCATGTGTCGTCTAAGCGTACCCAAGCGGTCCGAGAATGGCTATACCGAATGCGTCACCGGGAAATCTCCTTGTACACAACATTCCCAGTTAAACATAGCCTCGATTGCAAAATACTATGCCAGCTCATCTAGCCAAAGTTACAAGCCACAGCATGACAATATGAAACCAACAAATCTCACTTACTACAATACAGAATAATTACAAACATATTCACTTAACCTATGATGAAATACAATAATATACGTGATACCTAATTATTACAGTCTAAATGATGAGAAACAGAATATAAAAAATCAAATGAATCGGGTTAATAATAATAATAATAATAATAATAATAATAATAATAATAATAATAATAATAATAATAATAATGATAATAATAATAATAAATAATGAATGGAATCTGTAACCCTGTTGTACGGTTACAGAACGCCTCCCTCATGAAATAATCGATTAAATGAATCGATTGATTCATGAAATATCTACACAATCACCTGAAATCGAGTACACCATAGATACATGTATAAAAATGCCCTTTACAAATTTGGGTACATAGTATCATCCATCTGGATGTTCGTTGTTACACATATAAAACATTTATCAATTATCATTTTCACTTTGATTATACAGTATTATTTACATACAGATTACATTTCTTTCTCACTTCTGTCGTTTCAAACGTTCATTGAGTGTTCAAAAGTAGTTCTCGAAGACATTCCATTATATACACTTTCTCCAAGCACTGGAGTTTATTGCACTGCCGTGCTTCACTTATTATCACAACACACGATAATTTCACTGAAGTCCTGTTCGCAATGCCAGCTTCATAAAACATGGTGAATTAACATAATAATGAAAATTAATCAACAAACTCACATGATATATTTCTTAAGATTTCTTATATTGTATGTGCCTACGATATTTCCTTCCTTGTCTTCTAATGAATAAGCACATTTCCCAATCCGTTTCACTACGGTGAAGTATCCCTGATATAACAAGAAAAACTTAGAAAATTGACCAGCTTCTGCTGATGACGGGAGTGGCACTCTGAGTAAAACCTTGTCACCAAGCTCAAATTCATCCAATATAGTCTTACAAAAATTATCATGCACAATCTTACCGTGTTATCCTTCTTAGGTATAATAACAAGTGGATTTAAATTAGGACTACATGATGGTTCAATTATATTATAATCTAGCATAATGTCAATCTGCTCTTCAACAGCGCTAGCGTATTTTAACGGAATGGGATATTTCGGTCCTACAAAAGTTGAGTTATCAATAACATTAAATTTGTGTTCGTAAAGATGTGTTCTACCAGGACGATCGCTAAAAAGATCACTATGTGATATCAATAATTCACACAATTCGTCCTTCTGACTTTCCGCTAAATTACATTTCTCCACTGTCTCATACAATTCATCTCTAGAATCTCTCTGTATAGACACATGGCAGACATCAATATTTTTCCTAATATTAGGAATTTCACAAGATCCTTCCGTACTAGAACACACTTTATTCGCACTAATTTCTGACAAAACATCATATGGTAAACTGACTTCCCTGCTACTCTTTCCCCAAATAAGATTGACATTACACAGATCAAAATTTAATTTAGCCTTGTGACACGTTAACCAGTCGGTACCTAAAATAACGGCATAAACTAAATTAGGCACAACTAAGCATGGTTGGAAAATACATTCTCCACTTATGTTAATGGGGACAGCTATTTGTTTATTCACTCTTTGAGACTTGTTTCCAACAGCTGTTACGATGAACGTATTCCTCACTGGAATTTCCGCTACCTCATACTTCTCTCTCAAAACTTCCTCATACAGCTTGGAATTTACACATGACTTCTCACTACCAGAGTCCAACAAAATCTTAACTTTTCTGCCCCATATCAGCAGTTCAATCGTCGGTGTAACAGTAACACTACTTAAATTATCCTCATTACATAATATAAGATCACTTAACAAATCTTGCCTTATATCTAAATTTAAATTACACTTATAAAATTTATTGTCTACGATTAAGTCGTCACTTAAAACATTTGAATTATTGCTACTTAGGTCACAATCATGTTCACTTACAACTATAGGCTGGTCGACATTAACATACTTATCTACCTTATACGTGAACTCACCATTTACGGACTGTCTCAGTGACCTGTTTATACAGTCCGTTGCTCGTTTAAAGTACTTGGTTCGGTTACGACTTGTTGGTTACACACCTCAGTCGGCCTCCCCTGTTGCCTATTTCCTCTAGCGTCATTATTATTATTATTATGGCCTGTATTCTCCCGCCTCCCAGCTTCTGGTTGATTACCATAATCACGCCTCCCAGTCCTGAAATTTTCCGAACTATTTTGATAGTTTCTTTCCCTGTGGAAATTATTATTAGGTCTCTCCTGATATTCTCTTCTGTAGTTACGATTATTCATAGTCCTGTCCTGATTATTAGATTGGTTACCCCTTCCTTCTACATTCCTATTTAGTGTCCTACTATTATTCAAGCTACTACCTAAAGCATCAAAACTTTCCAACAAAATCTCCATTTCCTTAATAGTCTCCACTCTTTGCATACAAACAGCTTCTCTTATTCTATCGGGATAGTGCTTAGCCATAAGTCTAACTATATCAGCCTCAGGTCCAATACATTCTAAATTTCTCCACACCAAAACATGAGCCAAAAAGTATTCAGTCATTCTAACACCCTCGTTAGAATTATACCTGCCAAACATTACTCTCTCTCTCTCTCTACTCTGAACACCTTCACTCCAAAATTTAGCCATGAATTTCTCCTTAAATTCAGTTAGACTAGACATCGAGCTTTTATATACTTGAAACCAAGACTTAGTCTCTCCTACGAAAGCATTAGATAAGATCTCCAATACAGTTTCCCAGCTAATAATATTGTCTCTTAATTGAACAGCAAATTTCTTCTCTACTACTCTCATAAATTCCATCGGGTTAAATTCTTTCCCAGAAAACTTAGGTAAATCATGATCTCTAGTGATTAAACCATTATTTACAATTATCTCACGTACATTCTTACTATCACGCACTTCTTGCTGGAGTACTCTCTGGCAACTCAGAAATTTTTCTTCCACTGTTTCCTCAGTCTTTTCTTGAATTTTTCTTAATTCCTCCAACTTTTTTTCCGATTCTCTCACCTTCTGTGATAATGATTTCTGCTCACTCCCTAGATCACCTACTTCTCCAAGTTTTCTTTCCACAAGTTCTACCCTACTAATACATTTCCTAGTTTCTTGCCCCACTGTATTGGTTATCTTTTCAAACCTTTCTTCTACTAACTCATTGATTTCTCCTTTATTAGACTCGATCTTGGCGCCTAATTCATCAATCTGTTTGATGCATGTTTCACTAATTTGCTCTATTTCCGCATGGAGATTGCTCCGACCCAATTCCATCTCAGCTCTGATGTCACTACACTCCCTATTTACCTTACTTTCTAAATTATTAATTTGCTTACTTATTTCTAACACCTTATGATCTATCTTATTACTAACATCATCGATCTTCTTATTAATACTAATACCCTGAGCTTCAATTTTCTCACTAATGATATTATTCTGAGATTCAATTTTTTCACTAATAACCGTTTCGATTTTCTCACTCATAATAATATTCTGAGATTCAATTTTCTCACTAATGATATTATTCTGCTCAGTCATTTTGGACATCAGCAAATTAAATAAACCCAGGTCAATCACCCCTTTACTTTGATCTTGCGTGACAGCGTTTTCCTCAGTTTCTACTATTTTCTGACTTTCAGTAGGTCCCACCTTAGTCACCAACTTCCTATTTATGTTACCACCTTGGATTTCCTTGGACACAATAACCTCAGCCTCATCACCTGACTGCATATTGCTATCCTTGTCCATCTTCGGTTTCCTACTAATTTTTCGCGATCTCAAAGCTATTTCCCCTTGCACTTCCTTTGACATTACCCCTTAAATACAAACTTCAACAAAATGACCTTCCTAACATTACTCGGTGAATTTAACATGTGCGTACTCATTAAAAGAACTGATCCATGTATATTGCCATTCAGAAACACTTTTTCTGAACCTTTCGAGTCCCACGTTGCTGGCGACACGTTGTGGCTACACCGACCACTACTCTTATACCTTCATATCTTCCACATAATATAAATAACATTTGTTTGAGCGCCAGTTGTTTTTTTAAGAAAAACAACAAAATTCGGTAGAGCATACCTCTTATATCAATTATCTCAAGGCGTGAGGTGATAAACTCACATATTTGGCAATATACAGGGATATGGATCAGGACAATATTAAATTACTGTTGCATTTCCACAATTGAGGATTGTACATGGAACTGGAATCACTTATTATAATTAAAAATAAAACTGAGTTTATGACTAAATTTACGTCACAATGAACAATCATTTACGTCTTTTAATTTAACAAAAGAAATATATCGTGAGATTTGCGGTACAAAGAAAAGGAAAATTTAATCTAAACAAAAAAAACTATTGGCATGAACTTGAAGTGAGATGTGATATCGCCGCTGATTACACTCTTCTTCATGTTATGAATGCATAACATGTCTGATGCTTTAATTACCTGTTGTCTGCATACACCGCTGTTGAACTTGAAATTCTTGGGAAAACCTGTGAGCTGAAGTCGGGAGCCGTCTGTTGTAGTCTTCTTATATAACAAGGAGTTGGCCTACATTCCATGTACGCGTGTAGGGAGCTCCAATGTAATTACGTCCACTCAATATATTTTAAATAATTGGAAAATATTATTGAAACATCTTGTGAAGTCCATCCTCACAAGAAGATGATGTTTCTTTATCAGCATAGTACCCGTCTCTGCTCGGATACAAGCACCACTTGTAGACCTCCTCGATTATTACCGGACCTCTTGAAAACACAACTCTTAGCTCTTACCATCACACTAAGACCACTTCTTCCATTTGATACATCTGGCTGTTACATATGATCTGCACGATATTAACTGCTTATGAACTGAGTAAGAACAGAATACCTCTCCCCACCGTCGCCTTGACTTTATATAACCTCGCGATGACGACTCCTCTCCCTACTCCTGTTCATCCCTTCCACTTCCACATACAGTAGCTGGCGAATACTGACACTTGGTCGCAATCACGTGTCCACGCACTGATGTCATCAGTCATGTGTCGTCTAAGCGTACCCAAGCGGTCCGAGAATGGCTATACCGAATGCGTCACCGGGAAATCTCCTTGTACACAACATTCCCAGTTAAACATAGCCTCGATTGCAAAATACTATGCCAGCTCATCTAGCCAAAGTTACAAGCCACAGCATGACAATATGAAACCAACAAATCTCACTTACTACAATACAGAATAATTACAAACATATTCACTTAACCTATGATGAAATACAATAATATACGTGATACCTAATTATTACAGTCTAAATGATGAGAAACAGAATATAAAAAATCAAATGAATCGGGTTAATAATAATAATAATAATAATAATAATAATAATAATAATGATAATAATAATAATAATAAATAATGAATGGAATCTGTAACCCTGTTGTACGGTTACAATAAGGCTACATGGGATGGGAGCGTTTGAGCCCTGAAAACTATTTTTATAGAACCGGTAGAAGGTATTGGGTTCCTCCATCTTGAATTGCACGACGATTAAGACGTTGCACGCTGTTAACTGGTGCCTCAGATTCCAGATACTGTAAGATTTCATCATTCGATAGGCCTTTTTCAACTCCACCAATAATTTCGACTCGTAACACTTGTGAAGATGGAATATAAGCTTTAATCTTTAGGGTTTCACGAATAGGGTTACTCAAAAAGGCATTGGCTTGAGAAGCCGTATGGAAAGTGACTTGTAGTCTATTGCGTCCCTTACGTTGAATAGATTTGACGTTGAGCTTAGTTTCATAGAATCGGCGACCAAGTGCCATAGGGTGTAAGCTGCCTATGTTTTGATCGTTTATAGATTCAACGAATACAAAGAAAGGTCCATGATGAAAGCGATTATAATATTCCGAGGGAGAAGCTACTGGGGACACCTCGGATTGATTGTTAGGTTGTTCTGGATTAGAACGGTCTGCCACTTCCGTACTACGCCTCTGTACATTAGTCTCAGATGACTGAGAACCTTGCTGTTGTGTCGTATTACTAGGTAAATCAGTTATGGATTCCTCATCCATGGGTACGATAATCTCACGTTCCACTCTGAGATTATGCCCAGCCACTTTCAACGTTCCGCCACTGTCGGTTTCCATAACTTCTCACTCCTTCACCACACTTAAGCAAAACACAACTGATTACCACTACCGCGCACCACTGACTCGCACAACTAAAGTAGTGTACCGTACAACGATCACTGCGTGACTGTGAGGGACACAAGGTATACTAATCTTCACGCTAGAGTGGCCGATCTCAGCGACTTCTACAAAACATACAACACAGGGCCAACATATAAGCTAATACAGTAGAGACAATACACGACACTGAGCGAGATATCGAGGGACAGCTATTGGAGCTCACTCTAGCGGATAGACCTGAACGGTACTGATTCTGTCATAAGAGCACGTGTATTTTTGTGTGAAGTTTTTGGTGTTATTTATGCGTTTTCAGTGAGTTGACATAATTAAATAGTAGCGTGTGTCATTCCTTGTTATCTCCTCTCAACATGAGGGGAAAGGTATGTGCTGTGTTTGGCTGCAGTAATTACGAAGTAGAGAAAAATGCGCGGTCGTTCATCAGGTTCCCTCGTGACAAGAACATGTAAGTAATATTGTGTTTGCATATATATTCTTACAGTGACAGAGATTTTTATAGTACTTCATAATCTTCTGACCTGCTCGACCCATGTTTTAACGGGCTTAAAATATGATACGCATATTTTATTGTATAGTGCAGCAGTTAACCTTCAATACCGATGTGTTGTTGTAGGTGTGATCTGTGGGTTTCGAAATGTCACAGAAGCGATTTGGATAAAGTGTACAAGAAAGAAGGGACGTTACGCTTGTATAAGAATTACAAGATCTGTTCAGATCATTTCCAGGCCAGCGACTTTAAAAATCCTCGACTATACAGCCAAGGGTATGTTACATTTTTACTCTAATTGTACGTAAATATTCCTCAAAGCATCACTATCGACAACATTTTCAAACTTTTTCTTTCTTTTATCCCTCTTCTCAGATTAAAGCCGGGATTTTATAGATTTTCTTTCTGTTAGTAGGCTTCATGTTAAGAGGAAAATTGTCCAGCTATTAAATGTTAATTCATTGCATTATATGTGTAAGGAATGTGCCGATATTTTTATTGACAAATGTCTTAATGTGATGATACAATGTTTTTAAATGAGGAAAGAAGACAAATCCAACCGTAAGATTTCAGGCAGGTATGCTAAAGCTAAAAGAGTAATGCATAAATGAAAGATCAAGCCATTTCACACCTTGTTTATATGTCTAATTTCAGTCTTTGAATAATAACCTTTTAAATAGTTCTTCATTCATTTATCCAGAATTGCTTTAGCAACTTCGAAGTTAATATCTCAATACCACTTTCTTTCTAGACGTAATTTATTTATCCATTTCCGTATATACATTTCCATTGATATTTGAAATTAGCGCGATTTGTTCAAATCAAGTCACTAGGAGCGCCTCCGTCGAATTGTCTCCCATTTTAGCAAGGCGAAATCCGTAAGTGTGGTGTATTGTCTCTACTGTATTTGATATAAGGGAAAAGTAGGAGAGGGCAGTGGAACTACGGAGGGGTGAATATATGTAAGAGTGTGGGACTTTGGACAGGGGGAAATTAATATCAGATCAACGTATATGGGGGATTTAGAGAGCGGAAAATGTTATTGAGATCGTAAACAAAAAATTAAGAGGGGTGACAGTGTGATGATATGACGTCAATGAAAATGTACACACAATCGGTGGAGAGGGACAGATGACAATATACGGTAGCCATGTGGCCTGGTTTAAAAGCAGGCGGTAGGAAGGACGTGAGTCAAATGAGAATATTATGAAATAAGTGATGTTAATGTATTGTGGGAATGAGGGATTAGAGTTGTAAATTAGAGTGATCTAAGAACTGATTTAATATATTGATTATTGTGTGAGAGGGCTTGTATACCAGACATGCAATTGAAGTGGGCAGAGGAAAATTGAAATGTATTAAGCTTGAGTACAGGCAGCGTGTAGAGGAGTTATACAACGGACATTGAAAAAAGAGATGATTGATATTGGCATCTATGGATCCACAATGACATAGGGAATGCTGTTGTAAACGAAAGCGAAATTTATATAGTGGTGTAAGAGCATGATTAAAGCGAAGGCGTAAGATATTGATAATATGCCGACGAGTGTAAGTTGCGTGTTGATACCAGAAAGTAGTAGGTAATAGTGGTTGTAGACTATGATAGAATTTGGCCTTCTAACGTGCAGATATTGTCCATATGTGTTGCCATGATTGTTTTTGTTGTGATTTTAAGAGAGATATGAAATCTGTGGCGAGAATAGAAAATGTAGCATAATTACAGATTACAGTTTCTTAATACGAGACATAATTACACACAAATGCCGCCATTTTACTAGTTCTTTTTCACAGAGTTTATATACAGTTATTCCACTCTTAGCCTATAAGGAATACAAAGCCTGCTCACTCGCAGTGCTCTCTTCAGAAACAGTATCCGCCTGGCAGTGCGCGTCTTGACCGATGCAGCGCTTGTATACTATCTCACATCAGCACTCAGTAGCATTGGTAACGGGAGTTCAAACCAGCACAAATTTACCTCTACGCTATACTTCCTGTATATTATACACGTTACTGAGCAGAATGGAGTAGAAAATAATAAATGTTCACCTTTTACCCCTAGGAGTTCAATTCAGCTGTGGATTTTCATTTCAGATAACACATAAAACATTCGAAGTTTATGTCTGGCATTTAAAAGGATATAAGGTCTGCACTAGATATTTTTACTACCGCACCGTAGATTTTCAGTGAAAAGGAACGACTTTAACTATTTTCCGTGATATTTTCTTCTCATAAATTGTTTTTCTTCTCGAGAAGTGTTCTCGGCGATACTCATCTGTCCTGCCATTAGCGTAGTTAGTGACAGAGGAGTGCAGAAACTTCTGCAGTATTATTCTGCTTTGTTCCTCAGGATGATCACTTTTCCCACACTGTAGAATAGGATTTTTAGCAACACGTGGCAACAGTATTTCGGTTAATGTTTGTACTATTTTGGACTGCCCAGCGTTACCGATAACATTTCGTCCCTTACTCTCCCTAGTTTCATCAGCAGTGAAATAAACTTGGTTTTGGATACCTGAGACGTGAGACCACCTCTGTCTTTGATTTTTATTAATGATGTTAGTGGAGATGGACTCTGGATACTACTAATTTTATCAACATACTCTTGACATGGCATGTGGTCTTCGACAACTCTTACCAAATACCCTCCAATATATGCCATTGCAGCACTCGACGGAGAGGTCACTACGGTTCCATAACTTATCCTTGGTACCACTTACACAACAGAATAAGGAAATTATTATCATCAGAACAGGAGCAATAATAATAAGTAACCTAATTTTTGCCGTCACATGATCAGCGCATTTACTGTACCATACCTTGTCTGCTTATTGCTTTAATCCATAATTCCCCAGTTGGCTCTTGGCAAGGGAATTCATGGAAACTAGTTCCAGGAACTTTATTTCTAGAGCCTTGTTTACAACACGGTACGCAGCAGTACACCATTGTAATATGATTGACGTATTTTAACAATACCCTTTTTCCATTTGTTCAGTGTGTGATTTAAGCCTAAAGTGTCAGGTTCCAATTCATCCTCGATTTACAAGAATTTACCCGTTTCACATCGGATGGTAAAATTATATTCTGTGACGTTTGCAGCAAGAGGTGAGTGAAACTTGTTTTATATTTCCCCATAACGAATTATTATCAATTTAGAAAAATCAACACGGTGTTTTAAATAATGCGTATTAAGATACGTAAAAGTGCAGCTGCCTCAAAATATTGTAGAGCCTATTTGAGAGTCTGTTTTAGGCAGCTAAAATAACCATTTTAGCACCTAAAAATCTGAGGTCTAGTAATCATTGTATCAACAAACACAAACACCAGTCCCAGAGCCAGAAGAATTAATTAGACGTGATGATAATCACCCATCCGGCCGGCAATCGAATTCGGGACCTTCTGAACCGAAGGCCTCAGCGCTGACTATTCAGCCAACGATTTGGAAAAAACAAAATCATTATTGAGTTTCATTATTCCTATCAATATTAACATTCAACTTTCGTAGTAAACGTCACCAGTAAGCATACAACGTGTAGAAATACCGCCAACCGAGGTGTTCATGTGAGGTTGAATTGCAGCGCCTCTAGCGGCAAATATAGCATCCACATGGCGGACAGCTATGAGTGGCTATTGGGCAGGCTTTGTATTCCTTGTAGGCTAAGTTCCACTGAAGCCCAACTTGTAGGATTCCAGCAAGATATAGCAGATATCCTGGATTCAGGAGGTCAATTGGACTGTATTGCGATTGACTTATCTAAGGCATTTGATAGGGTAGATCATGGGAGACTACTGGCAAAAATGAGTGCAATTGGACTTGACATAAGAGTGACTGAATGGGTGGCTCTGTTTCTAGAAAACAGAACTCAGAGAATTAGAGTAGGTGAGGCTTTATCTGTCCCTGTAAAAATTAAGAGGGTAATTCCTCAAGGCAGTATTATTTGACCTTTATGTTTTCTTATATATATATATCAATGATATGTGTAAAGAAGTGGAATCAGAGATAAGGCTTTTCTCAGATTATGTTATTCTGTACAGAGAAATAAATACGTTACAAGACTGTGAGCAACTGCAAAATGACCTCGATAATGTTGTGAGATGGACAGTAGGCAATGGTATGATGATAAACAGGGATAAAAGTCAGGTTATGAGTTTCGAAAATAGGGAAAGTCCTCTCAGTTTTAATTACTGCGTTCATGGGGTGAAAGTTCACTTTGGGGATCATTGTAAATACCTAGGTATTAGTATAAGGAAAGATCTTCATTGGGGTAATCACATAAATATGATTGTAAATGGTTATGAGTGTATTTAGGGGTTGTAGTAAGGATGTAAAGGAGTGAGCATATTTGTCTCTGGTGAGAACCCAACTAGGGTATGGTTCCAGTGTATGGCACCCTTACCAGGATTACTTGATTCAGGAACTGGAAAAAATCCAAAGAAAAGCAGCTCGATTGGTTCTGGGCGATTTCCGACAAAAGAGTAGCGTTACAAAAATGTTGCAAGTTTGGGCTGGGAAGACTTGGGAGAAAGGCAACGCGCTGCTCGACTAAGTAGTATGTAAAATGTAGATAGGAAAATATTTAATATTTATTTCCACCTATTCAATACAATACAAATGTTCAATCAATCAATACTGATCTGCATTTAGGGCAGTCGCCCAGGTGGCAGATTCCCTATCTGTTGCTTTCCTAGCCTTTTCCGAAATGATTTCAAAGAAATTGGAAATTTATTGAACATCTTCCTTGGTAAGTTATTCCAATCCCTAACTCCCCTTCCTATAAATGAATATTTGCCCCAGTTTGTCCTCTTGAATTCCAACTTTATCTTCATATCGTGATCTTTCCTACTTTTATAAACGCCATTCAAACCTATTCGTCTACTAATGTCATTCCACGCCATCTCTTCGCTGACAGCTCGGAACATACCACTTAGTCGAGCAGCTCTTCTTCTTTCTCTCAATTCTTCCCAACCCAAACATTGCAGCATTTTTGTAACGCTACTCTTTTGTCGGAAATCACTCAGAACAAATCGAGCTGCTTTTCTTTGGATTTTTTCCAGTTCTTGAATCAGGTAATCCTGGTGAGGGTCCCATACACTGGAACCATACTCTAGTTGGGGTCTTACCAGAGATTTATATGCACTCTCCTTTACATCCTTACTACAACCCCTAAACACCCTCATAACCATGTGTAGAGATATGTTGGCATTTAAGTTAAAACAATTTTTTAAATGTGAGACGTATTTCGCCTCTTACTGTGAGGTATCTTCAGTCACTATCAAAACCTTTTATTTTTGTCAGACAACAGGTTGAAATTATCCTAAAATGTGTTTGATAATGATTGTAGGTGAGATATAATTTTTTTACAGTTATTATATAAATGTTCATGAATAACTAAAAATCTAATATAATGATGAAATCATGTGTAATTGACTTGATGAATAGGACGTCATTTTAAGGTACAGTAGCAAGAAAATGGCTTGAAGCCTAAGTCAATACCAGAATATCCAAAACATAGTGGAAAGCGTATAAAAAGTTTACAGTGAAAATATACAATACATTCAAATGATATTTAAAAAACTAGTAGATTCTTAGGTAGTACACATAAAGATAGAGGTATCATATAATTATTAGTGGCAGTTGATGGCTTAAAGCCGTAGTCAATGTTTGAAGTATAAGTAAAATAACATGCTAATATATAATGAATAAATATGAAATAAATTACATTGTTGATTATCTAAAATATCTAAAAAAACATGGCGCCTGCCGGTCGTGTTGCTCCTCAAGCTGTTGAGAATTTTCAGAAATGTAATAGTTTAATGGAAAGTAGTGAGTGCATAGAATTTAACGACGGGAAGAAGAAGGTGTCAAATACCAGTGGAAGTGTGGATCAGGTCATAGGCCAAAGGGAAAATAATTCGCGAAATGTTTGTGTATGTGACGCACGCATCGTGCATGCGGAAGCGGAAAAGTGTGTTGACTGTGTTAATTTATTATCCGAATTGGCCTCAAGGGATGAAATTTTTCGAATGTTAAGGGAAGACATTGAAAGTATTAAACGCAATAGACTTAGTTTAAATGGTGTGACTGAAGTGCAATCTGAGACATGGTCGGAAGTAAGTACGAGGAGTTGCAACAGTAGGCCTAAAACTAATCGTGATCGGGGTGTAGGCCTAGGTATTGAATTAAGGAATAAGTTCCAGGTCCTTGAATCAATTACCTCTAGTGAAGAAGAATGTGTAAAGGTTAATAACGTTCCAGCCATTACAAGGAAGCCTGCACTGGGGTTGAAGAAGAAAGAATGTAAGGTAGTTGTGTACGGGGATAGCTATGGTCAGGGTATTGCTGTCGAACTTGGTTATATGCTACCGGAAACTGAAGTTGTAGGTTTTGTCAAGCCAGGTGCTCTGTTCAAAGAGGTTCTTCAGTCAGATATGGAAGAGATGGGAACAATTAATGGGAATGACTACGTGGTTATTATGGCAGGGACGAATGATATTGCTAGAAATAAAGCATCAAATGTGAGTTCTGGGGTGAAGAAAGCAATTTGAAAATTAAAGACCATCTATGTACCGTAATATTCCACATCGACATGATTTAATTGAATGGTCTTGTGTAAATTGGTTAATGATAGAAACAGGCGGCTACAGAAAATTATCAAATG
The DNA here is from genome assembly GCF_040414725.1 of Anabrus simplex. Classification (NCBI taxonomy): domain Eukaryota; kingdom Metazoa; phylum Arthropoda; class Insecta; order Orthoptera; family Tettigoniidae; genus Anabrus; species Anabrus simplex. The sequence continues at coordinate 312,938,590 of NC_090266.1, forward strand.
CTTTCAAAATACAGAAATAATTGACATGAGCAATATGGATCGAGGATATTTCACAAATCATGGCATGCATCTTAGCAGAAGAGGGAAAAAGCAGCTATGTAATATGATAAGAAAGAAAATACAACAGACTCCAGGGGTGCTATTCCGTACATGCCAACCGACATTGTTCGATATCGGTTACTCGACTTTCCGACTATGTTCGGCGAGCGCTATTCTGTACTATATCTTTACCGATAATAGTAGGTGAAAGCTGTTGCTTGGACCGAATATCTTCGATTGGTGACCGTCGGCTTGTTGACCCATCGTTTGTGTGTTAACGACGGCTGTGTATACATAATTACGCCTAAAGTCACATCACACAAAATCGCTGTGCTCTGCATTTCAGTAAGATCTTGTAAAAGATGCATTGGAAGAATGTTATCACTGTATTTTATTATTTTACACATAATGAATTTTAAACAAATGACCTTGTCTTGTCATTCAATTTGCCGTATTAGCGTTTGTGAGTGGTAGATGAAAAAATTATTGTTTACAAAGATATTTCTTCGTTTAATAACGAGTTGTATTTTATGCTAAGATTAAGGATTGTGTAGTGGTATTTTACATTTTGTAGGTGGGTTAAACGAATTAGGTTAGGTAATTGTACGAACGTTAGAACTTGTAGGTTAGGAAATTATACTTTGGGTTAGAACTTGTAAATTTAGGTAAATTCTGAGGTTAGGTTAATTACTGAGGGCCTTGTAAATAAATATTGTCCTCTAAGTCAAGCATATGGCCATTGCTAACCTTGCTTTGGATCTCATGCATCTCGAGCATCGAGTACAAAGACTTCAACGGCAAGTAGAAAGAAGAGAGTGGCGAAATAGCCGTGACCCATTTTCATTGCACGACGATGAATTCATTGATCTGTTTAGATTAAGTCCAGATGCTGCCAGAGATCATGTAGATTCACTTACATTATCTCTGGAACGCCAACGACCATATGGACTGTCTGCTGAAACCCAGGTGGGTCTAGTATATCTTTTCCTGTCTTCTTATTTATTTAATTTTTTGTTACCTTTATGAATGAATGAAAATAATTTTCTTTAGCTTACCAGTACTGCCCTTTCATTCAGAGACTTTTGGAGCTCAGTGATGAATGATTGATTATCTTTATAGGTCCTTACTGCCTTGAGGTTTTATGCCACAGGCTCATATCAGGGTGCTGTTGGTGAAGAATGGGAGCTTGGAGTTAGTCAGCCATCTGTGAGCCGATGTGTCCGTGCTGTTACAAGAAGCATAAATGAATTGCTTCTGAGACAATGGGTATATTTTCCAATGACTGCAGAAGAACGCTATTCTGCGGTTCAGAAGTTCTGAGATGCTCGGCAGCCCTTTCCAGGCACTCTTGGTGCTATAGACTGCACATATTTGAAAATCATAGCACTTAAAGAGCATGAGGAAGCTTATGTAAATCATTGGGGTGACCATACACTGAATGCGCAATCCGTAAGTACGATTGTAATTCCATTTCATACTATTATCATTATCAATCTGTTATTCATATATAGTAGGTAATGTAATTGTTGGTTTGCTTCTAGATATGTGATCCAGATTTGAAAATTTTGAATATTAATGCCAGATATCCTGGGGCTCGGCATGATGCTTACGTTTGGTCTAATTCGGCTGCAAGAAGAGCGATGGAAAGGAACTTCACCTATGGTGAACGCAACACGTGCCTTATAGGTAACTGTGCACTTCTGTGTTCAATAGGTACAGGAGAGCTTAAAGGACAACATGTAATGCAAATAATAATGTATGGGGCTGATAATCTTTCCATTTTGACTCTTACAAATCACAAGTAATAAAATGTATTATTATATTGCAGGTGATGATGGTTATGCCCTGGAGCCATGGCTTATGACCCCTTTAAAATGAAATACGTGGAACACCACGATTCCAGTACAACGAAGAATTGTGTGCTGCAAGATCTGTTGTTGAACGGCTCTTTGGGGTATTGAAGGGAGAGTTCCGGTGCCTTTCTCAGCAACGACAGCTAATGTATGACCCTGTATGATAGCTAATGCCTGTGCTGTACTCCATAACATGAGAATTGCTCATCGTTTGGACAATGCTGTTGATGCTGTGGAAGAACAGGGTCGTATTCATAGAGTAAACGAAGAGCCTCTGCTTGGTGAAGAAGAATACGCAAATCAAAGGCGTGCTGTAGCTCAGAGGATCCAGCAAAGCCTTATTACTAGACACTATGGAAGACATTAAGTAAAGTACACAATTGCTTGCCTAACTATCAGTGAGAAGTTAAACTGTATTTTATTGTTGTTTTTAGTGTATTGAGACATCATCAGCAGCCCATATTTTTTGTAAGTTTGTACCCATGTTCATGTGTTTTTGTGTAACTGGGGCTAGGATTGGGAAGAGGCCAGAAGTAGTATGACAGATACCACCCTGGCATACTCTTGTAGTTGAGAGGTATAAATTATTGCAAGTTGTGATGAAATGAATGAAGTATTTTAAATCTATCTTTCTCCTAATCGTGACTTTTCATTTCAAAAATTCCATTTGAATTGACCGCAAGTCGAACTGCGGCTGCTACTTTGGAATGAAACGAATGACTTTGCCACTCAGCTGTCATATCTGACACATTTTAGTTTCTGAAGTACTACTATATGTAAAGAGCCCTGCTGATTATGCAATATTTAATTGCAATGTATCCTTGAAATAATGTATGTAAATGATAAAATGACGAGGCAAATTATACTGTTGACAAACGGCATGTAGGCCTATGTTTTAACGTTCTGTCCATTTCCTAGTCCTAGTTGAACGAGTTGGGTTTGATCACAAGCTTTCTTCAGTGAAGTAAAATGTTACTTCAGTTGTCTTTTCATGCCCTGAACGCTTGACACAATAGCCTGCCTGTATTGGCTGTCAGAAATCAAAGTAATGACCTAGCCCATACTTTCTTCTTAGATTCATATTATGTGTTTCATATCCTGATAAACAAAAAGAGCGATATTCAAATTGTGGAAGAAAGTGTAAGAGAAAGCTCTGTATTATCATTTTGGCTAATCATGTTGCTAATCCCAAATCTTAGATTTTATATACTTTGCTTATAATTTTCTGACAATGTTTGTGACAACAATCTATACTTTGTAACTAGGCAAAAATCACTATTAACAAGTTCTGCCCTAGTAATAAATTCAATTTATGGCACATGAATGAATTTCTTCACCAAAATAGTTTTATATGCCAAATTAAATACCCTATCAAGTGTATAGCAGTGTCTCAAATCAGTCATTTTTGGTGTTGTAGACTTCAACCAGAATGATGATGATTTTGAATTAGCATTGTCCTGTCATCGAAGCCTTAATCAATGCAAAGTGAACAATTTATAACAATCTATAATTCTTGCTCATACAACTAGTTATGAAAATTACAATTTGTTGTAATGATAAACTTATGATATAAATATAGACATTTCTGTTTTAAAAGAATGTTGGAATATCAGTGACAATGTAATTGACCAATATTCCAATAGTGTACAGTAGTAGCTGCTATTTAATTTGTTTGTGAAATGCTTTTCTTATTGAAATGTATTTGATCGAGACATCTTTTTTTAATGATTAACATTTCATCTATTAAATAGGAAACAGGTATCTTTAGGAATAAAGTAGACTGTGAACAAAAATATAAACAGTATCTGATATGTTGTAAAGTGTAGAGTGTTTTCTGAAGATGTCAACTGTGTTCATTATACAATGTTGGCTCATAAGTCATGACAACTATTTTTTTCTGCATTAATGCGGGACCTTCCACACAAATGGAATGTGTGATTAATGCCGAGTATGCAATGTTGAGAAGATCCAGGCATTTGTTCCTAATGGCACGACTTGACCATCTCTGAAGGAGGGTTCAGTAGTACGTTGCTGTCACCAATGTGGCAGGTGGAACAAAGTGACACACAATCACGCTTCTGACATTGTGAGCCACAATTAACCACCTGCTTCACAGGGGAAAGATTTTGCCAGAACATCTGTTTTCGTGGTGATCCTACATGTCGCCATTCTGCAGACTGGCATTTAAGCTCAGATGCATCCACGATCACCATTCCCTCCAACATTTGCTCACCTTCCTGTTGGTAGCTTACAAAGTGTTCACATTATATGGCATACCATGTTCACTTTTGCATGTCGGTGAGTGCACGTGGCACCCACTGTGTTGCAGTTTTATGTTGATGAATATCTCCCATTAAATTCTTATAGATGGTTCATCTTTCAATGCCTGGTTTGGCTTGTAATTGAAGTAGTATCCATTTTCTTTCCACATCCATGCACTGGGTAATTACTGCATGTAAAACATCAATCCAGACACTAACAGGTCTTCTGGACAATTGTACGTTGCTACTTGTTTCATGTCCATGCTGAAATGTCGCTGCCCATCTTGCAATGGTTTGTTATGGAAGGGCAAAATTCCCCACAGCTTACACAAGCGCTCTTGCATTCTTTGGTATTGTGGACCTGATGAATGGCTAGCTTGGTGTTTGCACATTATTCCTGCCTCGTTACATTCATTCTGCATAGAGCCTGACTCTATTGTAGCCCTATCACCCTGTGCGTGGTAATATCCAATGCACTGCAACCTCATGCTTTGTCCATGTACAGGGTCTCTCATATAAATCCACGCCAAATTCACGGCGTTGTACTCTGCGCCACGGCAGCTGCAGTATGGGAGGAGCGTGCATATTCCTTGATCTAGCAAGCAGCCTGCACGTGTTCGACCTCTCAAGCATAAGTTGCCAGTCTGAATCTCGGCTGTTAACACGGTGAGGCAGTTATCATTGCAACACCGCATATTCGTATGTAAAAGTTCCGGTTTCATCTTAATGGTCGTGTGAACAGTCATAACTCTCTCGCTATTGGTGTGCAGAAAATCCTAATGGTGTTTATGAAGTCCCTTATTGTGATAAGAAGATTGGTGTTTGGTGTGCTGTTAGTGCAAGATGAATAATTTACCTTAGGTTTTTTTTGAGACAATGGTAAATGCAGAGAGGTACCAAGATGACTTTTAGAAGCCATTCTTCCATCACTTAATGGAAGAAGAAAATTTGCATGGGTGGTTTACACAAGATTCAGCCCCTGCTCGTACAATCTTGGAAGTGTTTGCAGACATAGAGATCAGTGCTGGTCTATTTCCTCCTCGTTCTCCAGATCTGTGTGTGATGTTTATTTGTGGGGTAAACTGAAAGAAAAATCGTATTGAACAAATCCTCATACATTGGAGGAAATGAAATCACAAACATTACAGTGCCAGAACTCACTTGTGTAAGGCAGAATGTGGTTATCAGATACAGTGCCTGTATAACCCAGGAAGGATAACACTTCCAGCATCTTTTGTAAGGTAAGATTTCATATAAGATTGTATACACACTTAAAGCAGGGCGGCCACGCGTGACACAAGTTCAGCTGAAGCAGCTGCTGTAGCGCAGAGCACGAATACCATGTGTTTGGTCTGAGTTTATATGAGAGACCCTGTATTATGAATGTCTTACTTTCCCAGACATGATCATTGTATGGTAGCCCTGTGGAAATGTGAGGAAACACAGTTGCCATGATTTATGACCCAACCCTCATATTACCTGGTTTTCAAATTAAATAAAAAATACTATAACACAAATGATAATAAGGTATTTTATTTTCACTTACTTGGCATTATCCCTCTCTTGACAACTATGCTATAACCTAATATATTTTCAATGAATGTGTTGTAATCTCATTTTCCAAGAATTACTGATAGGCTTAGGGCATTGAATTTTAAGATGGAGTCTTGGACATCTTGCTCCCATTTTTCTGTAATTTCTATATTGTGTGGTAATATTGCAAGCCTAGTGTATCTTTAGTACAGAACTTATATTCTCTATGTATTAATGAAGTAATCGGCTTCAATTTATTTTTCAAATAGTAAAAACCACAGTTTAAAAAATTAAATTACTTAGGAAATATATCCTACTTCTTATATGGTAACTGCAAAACTCCAAACATTTTAGACTAGTTTGACGTTTCATCAGTAGCGACATAGGGGGGGCCAAACTGATATTGAGATATTTTAAGTAATAACGAACAAGGCTGTGCATAATCTAGAAGATATATCTTTGGGAAGTTCATGAATGATGCACCTCTGACAGCTTCTAGCTAAAGATTGGATCAAAAGAATAAACTAAGAGTTGGGATTGTCCTATTCAACAGATATGGGGATGGGTTTGATTAAATCAAAGCTGGAAGGATGAGTCATCTACGAAAACATAAGATATATGTATATTTTTTATAATTTGATTTAAGTCGCACTGAGACAGGTAGGTCTTGCGGCAACAGTGGGATAGGAAAGCGCCTAGGAGTGGGAAGGAAATGGCCGTGGCCTTAATTAAGGTGCAGCCCCAGCATTTGCCTGGTGTGAAAATAGGAAACCATGGAAAACCATCCTCAAGGCTGCCGACAGTGGGATTCGAACCCACTATCTCCCGCATGCAAGCTCACAGTTGCACGGCCAACTCGCCCGGTACATTGGATCGTGCAAAGAAACCAAAGGGTTTTGATTTCCAAAGAAAGAATTGGTACCGAGCGCGTGGCTGCACAATTTGGGCCACATAGCTGTCAGCTTGGATTTTGGAGATAGTGAGTTTAAACCCTGTTGTTGACAGCCCTGAAGATTGTTTTCCGTGTTTTCCCATTTTCACACCAGGCAAATGCTGGGGCTTAAGGCCATGGTTGCTTCATTCCCACTCCTATCCCATCGTTGCCATAAGATGTGTGCGTGCGTGCGCGACGTAAAGCAAATTGTAATTTTAAAAACAAATCTTTGGTGCTCCCTCAACATAATTTGGGCTAGACACGGCTGCTGCAAATACTTCCAGCACAAGATCAGCTCAGCAGTGTGAGATTGGTGTAGAGAAGCAGAGTACCGGACATCTCGTTCAGTGCTGTCATCGGTGTTCTTACTTTGGAAGCCCTAACAATTCAATCTCACTTCTGATGCTATCAGATGTTGACCTAGTGTAGTTTTGTATTTTTATCCATTCTTTGTGATTACCATACAATCAAATAAAGCATAATTCAATAAACGAATCTTCATAACTTTTACTCAGTTTCTTACACAGTAGGGTATTCATGAAAGGACACAGGCTAGGTTAGGATAAATACACAGGATGAAACTGTCCTTGGAACTACTTTCAGTTGAGATATTGCAAAGGGATAGGTAATTACTCACTGCCTTTAGTTTATATATTTCTTCTGCAATTAGGGTTAGAGATAAACTATAATAAACTTCTTTTGTCCAACCATAATAAGGTATATTATACACAATTTTATAATAATACCTTTTGTTGTCCCACCAACTACTTTCGAGGCTTTCGGAGTTGCTGGAAATTTGTCCGATAGATGTTCTTTTATGTGCCAATACGCAACAATGTGACACTGGTATATTCGAAAACCTTCAAATACCACTGGACTGATTCAGGATCAATCCTGCCAACTTGAGTTCAAAAGGCCAGTGCTCTACCACCTGACCTACTCAGACAGATGTAAATCATTAAAAAAAATTAATACCTATCACCACATTTTTACATGCTTCGTCATTTGGTAACCTCTGATGACAAGAAGTTTTGCATGCTTTTACCAACTCAGTACTCAAAGGCACAAGAGTCTGAAATGCTACGCTTTTTACATTGCATCGACACAGATGGCAGTGATGGTGGGATAGGACAGGACTAGGACTGGGAAGGAAGCAACCGTGGCCTTAATTAAGATACAGCTACGGCTGCCTTGTGTGGATTATGAGAGAAAAATCTTTGGGGTTGCCGATAGGTTTTGAACTTGTTATCTCCCGAATGCAAGTTCACAGAGAGTCTGAAATTAAGCAGTGCGAAAACTTAGGTAGTCTGACAGACATACCACATATCGCAATCCTTAGAAAGTTCTGATTAGAGACTACGAGTTGCCACGTCCTACTGAATGAGGGTACAAAAATAATGGAGAAAGAGTAATAATCGCTTTAGTCAAGATATTTATTAATTTTTTCAATTACAGTCAGGAATCGCTCCATAACTATAGACTGATTTCCAATCACTCCAATAAGCCTCTCTGTTGTTTCGTTTTGCAGACGTCCATTTTCAGCCTGCTGTAGCGCAGCCTTGGCCATAAGCATTGCTGCCTCAGCCTGCTACTTCACCAATCATCTGCATAGAAAGAGAACAGTGTAAGATTAATATTTTAATGTTAAAAATCTTTCTCGCTACTGGTTTTATGTCGCACAGACTCGGTCAATCAATACTGATCTGCATTTAGGGCAGTCGCCCAGGTGGCAGATTCCCTATCTGTTGTTTTCCTATCCTTTTCTTAAGTGATTGCAAAGAAATTGGAAATTTATTGAACATCCCCCTTGGTAAGTTATTCCAATCCCTATCTCCCCTTCCTATAAATGAATATTTGCCCCGTTTTGTCCTCTTGAAATCCAACTTAATCTTCATATTGTGATCTTTACTACTTTCAAAGACGCCACTCAAACTTATTCGTCTACTAATGTAATTCCACGCCATATCTCCGCTGACAGCTCGGAACATACTACTTACATGTAACTAATCTCATGATTAGACTCGTACTGAATTTTCTATAATATGCTTACAGTACTGTGATTTTTTTATTCCACCTTTTCAATACAATTGGTGGAATAAAAAATCACAATATTGTAAGCATAACATACCACTTAGTCGAACAGCTCATCTTCTTTCTGCCAGTTCTTCCCAGCCCAAACTTTGCAACATTTGTGTAACGCTACTCTTTTGTCGGAAATCACCCAGAACAAATCGAGCTGCTTTTCTTTGGATTTTTTCCAGTTCTTGAATCAAGTAATGCTGGTGAGGGTCCCATACACTGGAACAATACTCTAGTTGGGGTCTAACCAGAGACTTATATGCCCTCTCCTTTACATCCTTACTACAACCCCTAAACACCCTCTTACCGTGTGCAGATGTCTGTACCCTATCCCATTGTTACCGTAAGACCTGCCTGTGTCAGTATAAAGTGAAAACAATAACAAAAAATACCCACATACCATTGCTTACTTGTCAGTAAACTTAAAAGATGAAATATATTAAGCATTTGCCAAGGAAATCCAATTGGTGAAGAAAAGGATGAAGTGTGTCATACAATTCATGCATACTGCAGGTTTGTGGACAGCTGTAGTAATATACATTGGTCACAATATTTAAATAGGAGAAATCTGCTGTAGACATTAATGGTTATTAATAAATTCAACTTGTTTTGCAGATATAGCCAGTTATTTCCTTTTGAAGGGTAGCATATATTAGACTTTCTTATAGCCAATCGCATCAGATGTGCAGACAATAAGTATTTCAGTATGTATGCTTTGCAGGTATATTTGTAACCAAAGCAAAAATAAACATTACTTGAATTCTTTAGTCAAACTTCTCTTTATAAAAAATTTATATTTATAATGAACTGTCGTGCTATCCTTGTGTTCACTTGCCAAAAGTGAATGGCATATGTAATAGAGCACGAGCCAACTCTATCATATTCCATCATTAATATGTACGTAGCATAAGCAATTACTTGAAATCAAAGTGTAAACGAGCAGCAAATTTGGTAAGGACATAGTGAAAGCATATTTTCCCCCTCTTACTGATGGTCATTTTAGATGGACCACAACCCAACATGTCACCGATTCCCAAACAGGAAAGTTCTCTTTATTTTGGCACTCTTGTAAATATAACTTAAAGGCTTTTCCAGGCTGTTGAACACCTACAACACTATAACATACCTGAAAAAAAAACACCCAATGGTTTTACATGTATATTAGGTGTTGTAATTTGTGTATAACAAAGTGAAAACTTTTAAGTTACATTAACTGAGTCATGGTTTCATTCTTTAAAAAACTCTTGTAAATGGAACTTACCATCTGAGTTCTATTACTGTCTTCCTGTAAGACTGTAAATTTCTCACGTGCCTCCAACAACTGAACTCCAATTCTCTCCCTACTAGGAGTCTTGCATTTCTTCACACCTGAAACATCAGACTAATTAAATCCAAGTAAACAAAAGTTAATGTTTCTAACAAGTATTCTGAACAGAAGCAACCGATGACTGTGTTTGTAGGCCTACCTGTGTAATAACTTGTGCAATCGCTATCACCTCCGAAAGTGTAAAAGCAGACAGAAGTCACTGACTGAATATAGCAGAGTGAATTTTCAATAAAACTTCATTGTCATTTGAGTGCTCATTATTATCAAACTAAAGCATAGTGGTACTTACAATATTGCCGTGACCCTGAGCTTTGAGTAGGAGTTCGTGGTGAAGGTATTTCTAAACATACCCTTCCTTCAATTGAATTTTCCAATTCAGGAGGCACCTCTAACTTCTTTTCATGATTACCTATAAATAAATCACTTATTATTATTATTGTAAGTTTCAAATAATGCCCAGAATAAGAACAATATTGCAGTTTGTGAAATACTTGCCAATCTCAGTATCTACTACTTCCAGTGATAGCACTGTAGGAGTCATCACGTCTTTCAAGATATATGTTTGAGGAAGAGCCTGTAGGACTGACACATCCCCTGCCTCGAGTTGAATCTGTAGGCTCTGAAATACAATCTATATTTAAAATCTTTTAAGAAGACTATACAAAAATGGTTATTACATCTACTGTAAATAGTTACCTCTTCTTCTGGCAAGCTATCAGGGCATGCAGGTCCCTCTACATACACAAAGCCAATCACTTCCAACACCCTTAGCTCAATAGCTGTAAGAGGTGTTGCAGTGATGGGCTTATTTCCTGTTGCATTTATCTGGCGCCTGATATTGGCTGGTTTCTTAGAAGCAGAGAACTTAAGATTCCTCCAAACCTGTACATGAAAACAGTATTAGATAATGATTACACACAAATACACTAATATTACTTATAAATATAATTCAACGTACAACTTGCCACTGTTTACTGTCCTTGACAGTTCCTCTGGGAACACTGTTCAGTATGTCCGTTAAAGCCTTCCACCTTTCACTTAGGCCTCGTTTCCCATCTTTCCCTAGAAATTTTCCACGAGCAAAAAGATTGTGGTTCTCCATGTAAGTCACTAGTTCATCTATCTGGCTTTCCGTAGCTCTTCCAGCTCTTGGAGTTTTAAAGCTGAAAGTAATATCCTACATTGTTTATTCATCATAGTTTATACTGCAATATTTATTAATATCTCATTCTTGTCAACAAAGGGATATTGTAGAGAAATTCTACACTTCTTTCCAGTAAGCATACCATTGTGGCCTGAAAATTACAGATATTTTCATTATACTGTCGACTGTCATGACTACGTGTTTAATTTCCAAACCTCTATGAATTAACTAAGCACCTCCATACTTGTTGGTTTGCAACTAGCTCTGTAGCGTCGTTTCGTTCCTATAAAAGACTGAACCTAACCATCATCGCTTCAGTCTCCCTCTACTCTTAACCGAGTCTATTATTTTTCTAGGCAAGCTATCCTTGTTCGTTTACCTGAAGAATAAAATAATTACATGATCTCAGAAGGAGCACAAATATATTACTGGAACCAGAAATTTTAATAATTTTAACAGCAATAAAAGACAAATCTACAAAAAAACGGACTTTCAAAATCCTATCTTATCAGCTATAGATACCGGTACCCAAAACCTATTACAATTACAATTTATAATATCTACATACCGGTACTGTTACCATACCACAGTGGAGTAAGAAATAGTGTATTGGTATAATCACATAAAAATGAATGGAAGAATATTTAAGGTACCACTCACAAATAACACCAATTCATTCGCCAGGATGTATAGTAGTTATATATAAAGGAAATGAAACTGGTAGGGTTGCATGGAGAGCAGCATCGAACCAGTCTATGGACTTATGACAACAATAAATTCGGTACCAGTCGAGAGCATCGTACATGCATTAATTTAATACATGATTTTGAGTGCTTAACCTTATTCGTCTGTATAAACTAAGAGCGACGTTTTGTTGTGTGATAGTAAAGATAGAATTATTCACGGCTGTGTTTGAGCGACTGTTTCATTTGAATATGCATATCTGTTTCGCTGTTTTAAACTAAACGGATATTCTTCTATTCTGCCTCATAACACAAATAAATACTAAAATCAAGCACTAGAATACCACATCCAAAACTACAATTTAAAAAAAGAATATTGTACGCCACGTGGTCCTATAGGCCTAAAATGGGAATTCGATACTCTTGTTAATCCTAACATTCTAGTAATTCCTATAATATTATGCTGTTCATAAAACTGTATTTACCGAGCTCGATAGCTGCAGTCGCTTAAGTGCGGCCAATATCCAGTATTCGGGAGATAGTAGGTTCGAACCCCACTGTCGGCAGCCCTGAAAATGGTTTTCCGTGGTTTCCCATTTTCACACCAGGCAAATGCTGGGGCTGTACCTTAATTAAGGCCACGGCCGCTTCCTTCCCACTCCTAGCCCTTTCCTGTCCCATCGTCGCCATAAGGCCTATCTGTGTCGGTGCGACGTAAAGCGACTAGCAAAAAAAAACTGTATTAACACTTACCTCGAATAGTTTCTTGAAGACGTATCCATTTCAATAGCAAAAACCTTTAAAGAACAATGTATAAGCCTACGGCTCTAGACGTTCAAGTGGGGGCTGAATGGTTTTGAACAAAGAGGTTTTGAAGACCACCGCGCTTAATGCGTTTCATTAACAGCTCTACTCACTCTTCTGTAAGAGATTATCACTTCTTATTGGTCAAAAATTCTAGCCTTCGACCGGGGTGTTCCAAAGAAACTATTTTTACCGACCGAGTTGAGTAACGTCACACAGCTCTCGCTTGCACCGATTCGACAGAGTACAGAATAGCTCGGCGTCAGAACTATCGGCCCTGCAACCTATAATACTCGGTGACTTGCCGATCCGAACGTCGTCGGTTGGCATGTACGGAATAGCACCCCAGGAACAACTATCATGAATAATGCCATACCACTGCTGTTCGATAAAGATGAGGAAGTTGCAGAACATTTGCAGGTAATGAAAGTAAGAAGAGTTGAGGTGAGTGCTACTAGAACGATGCTCAGGAGAAGAAAATCAGCTGAAAAGGATTAATGTGATTCTACCACAATCATCAGAGACAGCGATACCAGAAAGCACCGAGTACTCAGGGAAAACTTGTGAGGAAACCATTGAGATCGTCAGTAGCAGTCAGTTGGATGAACGAGGAGAGGAGTTACTGGAGAAGTTGGATGTTGGAACACCATCAGGACGAACTGAAGGAGGGCAAGCTAAACAACCAGAAATAAGAACGTCAAGTAGGACAAGGAAACGACCAGTATTGCTAGAGCAGGATTTTTTTAAGGTAAATGGTAACAATAGTTATAATCTAAAGGGAGAGCTAAATTTGTTCCACCAGAATGTTCAATCTTTAAGAAATAAAATTCTAATTATGGAGGTTCTGTTGGCAGATAACCAACAAGGGTATGATGTTTTATGCTTAACTGAACATTGGTTGATAGAGGATGAGATTTCAAACTTTGTATTAGAAGGTTATGCTCTTGCAAGTAAGTTTTGTAGGAAGAAAATGAAGTGTGGAGGTTCATGTATATATGTGAATAATAATATCAAATGTAAGCAGTTGGATAAATTTGAATATCTGAATGTAGAGGAGCATTTCGAGGCTAGCTTTGTTGAACTAGTGGATTATAAGTTAATACTTATATGCATTTCTAGAAATCCTTTTAGTAATGTTGAAACTTTTTATAATAATATTGAAATTATTTTAGATGACCTACAGAATAAGAACAAAAATGTAATAATCATGGGCGACTTCAATGTAGATTATTTAGGGAATAATGGTGGGCGAGATAAGCAAAGGCTAGAAATGTTGTTTTCCTTGTACGGTCTAAAGGCAGTTGTAAATCATCCAACTAGAATATCTGGGGATACAAAGTCAGCAGTAGATCAAGTTGTAATGAATGAGGAAATGTGGAACTATGAAATAGAAGTTTATGATACAGGTTTTTCAGATCATTTTGCTCAAATTGTGCATCTAAATTTTAGGGTAATCGGAAACCATAATTTAAAAAATAACGATGTAATTTACAGGGAAACTAGATTGTGTAACAAGGAAAATATTTCATATTTTAACCAGTTATTGGCCAAGGAAACTTGGGAGAGTGTATATAGAATAACTCAACTAATGAGGCCTTCAGTGAGTTTTTGGGTTTGTTTGATTATTATTATCAAGTGGCAATACCAGTCAAAAGGGTAATTGTAAAGAATTATAGGAATGGGTGGATTACAACAGGAATTAGAAATTCAAGTAGACGATTAAGGTTTTTAAGCAAATGTGTGAAAGGGAGTAACACCTAATCTGAATTGAGGATTATTATAAGAACATATATCAAGAAGTTTTGAAGGCTGCCAAAATATTGCATAATGAGAATGAGCTAAAAAATTCGAAAAACAGGTCTAAATGTATGTGGAACATTATAAAAATGGAGAAAGGTACTCCAGTTCCACTAAAAATAATATTACTCTTACAAATGCAGGGAAAGAAGTCATTGATCCAGAAGAAGTTGCAGAAATATTTAGTAACTATTTTCTAGAAGCAGTTTTGAGGTTAACGGAAAATTTTCAAACATCAGTGAGAAGAACAAACTCGAATACAGTTCACAGGAATGTATCATCCATGTTTCTTACTCCTGTGACTGAGCAAGAGATAGATAAGATAATAAAACAGAGGGGTAAAAAGAAGTCTTCTGGTTTAGGTGGTTATACAAACTACCTTATTAAATGCTGTTACCAATACATAATCAAGCCTCTCTGTTATTTGATAAATTTGTCACTAACCACTGGTAAATTTCCAAACAAATTCAAAGTAACCAAAGTTGTTCCGATATATAAAAAGGGTAGTGAAGAAGATGCTGGTAACTATAGGCCTGTCTGCCTCCCCTCTGTATTCTCCAAAATACTGGAAAGAATTATGTACGCTAGACTGTTATCATTCTTAGAGAAGCATAATAAATTAGTTGGTTGCCAGAATGGCTTTCGTAAAAATAGATCAACTACCACAGCATTCATTAACTTTATTGAACAGATATATGACACACTAGATGGGAAGGGTGCATGTTTAGGTATTTTCTTGGACTTAACAAAAGCTTTTGATATAATTGACCACAGCTTGCTTTTAGAAAAGTTATACATGTATGGAGTTCGGGGAATGGCCTATGACTGGTTCAAATCATTTTTAGGGGATAGAAGACAGATTGTTGAAATATCATATACCGGTACTGATTGGAGCAAAAATGTAATTAAGAATGTGTATTCCTGTGCCAGAAACATAGATCATGGTGTTCCACAGGGGTCTGTTTTAGGACCATTATTATTTTTAGTATTTATTAATGATATCGTCCAAATTGTAGATGATATTCAAGGAGTGCAATTTACTTTGTTTGCAGATGATATTACTGTTTTTGTAGCTGATAAAAGTTCTGAAGGGTTAGAATTGAAGACAGGCAATATAGTGAGTAATATCCTGAGCTGGCTTGAAGATAATAAATTAATTTTAAGTAAACAGAACACTTCTGTGATTAGATTTCACCATAAGATTAATTTAAATATGGAAATTAGTCCAATATCATTTGGAGAGACCATAATTGAGTACTCATCATCAACAAAGTTTCTTGGCTTGTGGATGGATGAATCATTAACCTGGGAAAAGCATACAGAGTTTATAGGGAAAAGCTTAGTAGAATTTATTTCATGATAATATCTTTGAAAAATAGTTTTAATTTAAAGGCTTACCAAATTATGTATTTTGCATATGTCCATCCCATACTAACCTATGGAATCATTTACTGGGGGAATTCACGATATAGCGAAGTCATCTTTAAGTTACAAAAGAAAATAATTAGAGGAATGGCCGGTGTCGGCAGGAGGACAAGCTGCAAGAAATACTTTAAACTTTATTTCATTTTACCATTGCCTAGCCTTTATATCTTCCATACACTTGTATATATGAAGGAGAATGTAAATAGCTACACCATAAACTCTGATGTACATAGGTATAATACTAGAAATAGACACAGTATGCACATAGAACCACACAAAACTAAGCTATATGAATCAAGTTTGAGTTATGCAGGAGTACATTTATTTAATAAATTACCAGACTACATTAAGCAGATAAAACCATGTTCAAAATTTAAGAAAGAATTATTCAAATTTGTTTCTAACCATTGTTTTTATTCTATTGAAGAATACTTAGCTCTTGAAAATTAACTTATGTATCACTTTTTTTTAAAAAAATCTGTGCCTCTTTACCACATTGTATATTTCTCTTTATTTATCTTGGCATGTATATTACGGTTTTATACTTTGTTACTGTAAATATGATTATTGACGTGTCCCATATCACTCTATGATCAGTTGGACGAAATAAATTACAATATAATACAATACAATACAATATAAAATGTAAAGGAAAAATATTCCAATTTTGCTGGGCAAATATTATTTAACGTTAGCGCATGTTTGCCCGTAAGGTTTAATGGTCAACAGTTCATAGGTTGTATATAGATTTGATCGGCGAGATTGTGTTGACACGAAGTTTGTAGTTAGCTTAAATTTATTTTAAGACATCAAAGTAAGTTTGTAGAGATAATGATGAGCTGTTATTCTTTACGGTGGTATGATTTTTGAAGCGAAGGTTGAATGGCTGTTGTTTTCTTCATCTGATGACAATTACAGTGCTATTCTTTACGTTGGTATGATTTTGACGCGAAGGTTGAATAGCTGTTGTTTTCTTCATCTGATGACAATATATGTTTTCAAAGCATTGACAGTGGAAAATTTATATTATTGAAGATATTGTGGAAGTTTGATGGAGCTGTTGAATTATTGTTGTGATTGGTTGGTTCTGAAATGAAGAAAAACTGTAGTTAATTTTGATGAGAATGAAAAGAAAAAACTTGAGAATATTTTGTCAAAGTGTTGTTGGAGGGAAAATGTTGGTGCTTACCTATGGCGTTGTTGGCCCGTTTGACATGTTATGTGAAGCGTTATCATCATTATCTCGTTATTTCGTATGGATATCCGTTCAAACTATCACGAAAGTGATAATTTATTAAATTAAATAACACGTTTGCGCTTGAAAACTTCGATTTAAAAAGAAGTTAAAGAGAAAACACGGTCATTTCACTGGATAATTACGGTACTTAAAAGTTTTTGGATTGTTGCTAGTTGCTTTACGTCGCACCAACACAGATAGGTCTTTTGGTGACGATGGGACAGGAAAGGGCTAGGAGTGGGAAGGAAGCGGCCGTGGCCTTAATTAAGGTACAGCCCCAGCATTTGCCTGGTGTGAAAATGGGAAACCACGGAAAACCATTTTCAGGGCTGCCGACAGTGGGGTTCGAACCTACTATCTCCCGAATACTGGACACAGGCCGCGCTTAAGCGACTGCAGCTATCGAGCTCGGTTTTGGATTGTTGAAAATTCTATTAGAATTTTTGACGATTGTTGCTACATGCACATGGTAGTTGTGTAAATAAATCAAAATCAGCTTATGTTCCGATAATTTGTAGTCTTAATTCCCTGCATACTTTGTACTTTCCACCTTCGTTTTGTTCATCGAGTAAAAGTTAATATTCAAATTTCTATATCCCAATAATATTGCAGTTCAACCCCCGGCGTATTTTTGACAGAAATTATTGTAGACAACCTCTTATTTTTTCAGCACCTAAGAACACTTTTATTCTCCCTCCCGCGTAGTAGGGGAAATAATAGTAATCCACCAGCGGTAAAAATTCATATAACCATATTTCAGCTAAGAATTGTACTGTAGATGCAGTATATTTAGATAGTAGCGTATGTTGCCTGCTATATTCGGGTGTATCTTTCGTGTGAACCTGTTAGAGCAAAGTACTAATAATAACCTGTCTAAGCATTTATCTTTGTTCGTAATCTTTGGGTACAGTAGTTCTTGCAAGTTTCAAAATTGCAATTTTCATTTGTTTGTGTTTAGTAGTGACATACGGTACCGGTATTGTAATTAGGATACGACTGAACATAGTTTAAACTTATTGTAGTGGACTGTACAGTAGTATACGAGTAATACTTTATTAGAATTTAGCATGCTTATTTTATTATTGTAAAATATTTGTGTAGTACCGGTATAGTAGAGGTATCAGTAGAAACTCTCTTATTAAACCCTGTTGTTGTAATTAGGATAGGCTTAATTGCAGTTTAGATTTGTGTAATATTTCTGCATTCCTGCCGGTATTCAGTAACTAACAGGTGTTGTAGGACAAAAATAGAGTTCGACTAAGTAGCACTGTAGTGTAGTCGTATATTAATAACCTTATTGTCGTGTGATCTTTGAGTACTATCCCAGACAATATATCCCTCCGTTCACTTTTTTTGCACATTTATTTTTTTCTTTTATTTTGATTTTTTATGTAAAGAATGGCTAAGGAGTGCAAGTGTAGGGACTGTGGGTATGGCGAGGCATTGAGTGGTATGAGGTAGGAGTTGGAGAGTTTGAGGGAGATAATTAGGATTCTCACGGAAGACAAGAAGGAAGGTAGGCCTCCCTCTAACAATGTACCGGTTACAGTAGCTGTACAAGAGGGAGAGGAAGGAAAGGGGGAATTGTAGAAGACAGGTAGTATAATGTTCTAAGGGGAAGGAGGTTGCAGGCTAAGGGCTCTATTCAGGATCAGAATTCAGGACAGGTGTCTGTGCGAAATCAGTACGAGCCACTCCAGATACAGCAACAGAGGGAAGATGAGGAATAGGGAACTGTTATTGAGATGTGTGGAAGTAGGAGGAAGGGAAAGGGTAGGGAAGGGAAATGTAGAGTAAAGGATAGGAAAAGACAGGTGGAACAGGGTCATGGGAAGGAGAAAAGGGAGGAGGAAGTAGCTTCTGCAGCTATCAGGAAATATAGGGCTGGCCAGGAGGGCAGGGGATCAAATGAGGTGGGTAGTGTTGAGGCTCTGGTCATGGGGGATTCCATTGTCAGACATGTGGAGAAAGTGTGTGGAGGAAAGGGAACCATGGTAGAGTGTTATCCAGGAATTCGGTTGAGGCAGATGTTGAGGAAAGTAGAAGAGAGGGAGGAGGGGAAGGAGAAGGTCGTAGTGTTTCACGTTGGTTCCAAGAAGGTAAGTAAAGCTGATATAAGTACCAACATAGTTGGAGATGTGTGGGATCTGGTAAATGCAGCACGGGTAAAGTTTAAGGAAGCGGAGATTGTTATAAGTGGAATTCTGTGTAGGAGGGATACTGACTGGAGGGTGATTGGGGATTTAAATGAGACTATGGAGTGCATATGTGGGAAACTGGGAGTGAAATTTCTAGATCCTAATGGGTGGGTAGGAGATAGGGGTCTGCGCTCAGATGGCCTTAACTTAAACCGCAGTGGTACGTATAAGATAAGAAACTTGTTTGGAAGGGTAATAGGGAGGTACATTCAGGGAAACGGGGTTGTCTAGAGTGCGGTGATAAGGGTACAGAGATCTGGAAATCAAGTAGGGATGACATAAATATGTTAATAATAATAATAATAATAATAATAATAATAATAATAATAATAATAATAATAATAATAATAATAATAATAATAATAATAATAATAATAATATTTGCTTTACGTCCCACTAACTACTTTTGCGGTCTACGGAGACCCCAAGGGGCCGGAATTTAGTCCCGCGGGAGTTCTTTTACGTGCCAGTAAATCTACCGGCACGAGGCTGACGTATTTGAGCACCTTCAAATACAACCGGACTGAGCCAGGATCGAACCTGCCACGTTGGGGTCAGAAGGCCAGTGCATCAACCGTCTGAGCCACTCAGCCCGGCAATATGTTAGTGTTGAACTGTAGAAGTATTGTAAAGAAAGGAATAGAATTAAGTAACTTAATAGATATATATTTACCAGATATTGTAATAGGAGTTGAATCATGGCAGAGAAATGATATAATGGATGCAAAAATTTTCTCACGGAACTGGAGAGTGTATCGTAGAGATAGGATAGGAATGGTGGGAGGGGGAGTGTTCATTCTTATGAAAGAAGAATTTGTAAGCTAAGAGAAAGTTAATGATGAGAAACACGAAATTCTAGGTGTAAGGCTCATTTCTAAAGATAATAGGCAACTTGATGTGTTTGGAGTGTGCAGACCGGGAAAGGGTAGCGCTGAAATAGATTCAGAATTATTTGATAAGATAATCAGCAAAGTGGGAAACGACATGGAAAGGAATGTGATTGTAGCAGGGGATCCGAATTTACTAAACGTCAATTGGGAAGCAACTGCGAACGACAGGAAGCATGGCCAACACCAACAAATGGCAAATAAGCTAATAAGGGAAGGAAAGCTGATTCAGAAAATGATGGAACCAACTAGAGGGAAATATATCCTGGACGTGGTGCTGGTAAATCCAGATGAGCTCTATAGAGAAACCGAAGTAATAGATGGCATTAGTTATCATGAAGCTGTTTTTGTCGTAGTTAAAAATAAATGTGATCAATCAATAAATCAATCAATACAGATCTGCATTTAGGGCAGTCGCCCAGGTGGCAGATTCCCTATCTGTTGCTTTCCTAGCCTTTTCCTAAATGATTTCAAAGAATTTGGAAATTTATTGAACATCTCCCTTGGAAAGTTATTCCAATCCCTAACTCCCCTTCCTATAAATGAATATTTGCCCCAGTTTGTCCTCTTGAATTCCAACTTTATCTTCACATTGTGATCTTTCATACTTTTATAAAGGCCATTCAAACAAATTCGTCTACTAATGTCATTCCACGCCATCTCTCTGCTGACAGCTCGGAACATACCACTTAGTCGAGCAGCTCTTCTTCTTTCTCTCAGTGCCTCCCAATCCAAACATTGCAACATTTTTGTAACGCTACTCTTTTGTCGGAAATCACTCAGAACAAATCGAGCTGCTTTTCTTTGGATTTTTTCCAGTTCTTGAATCAGGTAATCCTGAGGAGGGTCCCATACACTGGAACCATATTCTAGTTGGGGTCTTACCAGAGATTTATATGCACTCTCCTTTACATCCTTACTACAACCACTAAACATCCTCATAACCATGTGCATAGATCTGTACCCTTTATTTACAATCCCATTTATGTGATTACCCCAATGAAGATCTTTCCTTATATTAACACCTAGATACTTACAATGATCCCCAAAAGGAACTTTCACCCCATCAACGCAGTAATTAAAACTGAGAGGACTTTTCCTATATGTGAAACTCACAACCTGACTTTGAACCCCGTTTATCAACATACCATTGCCTGCTGTCCATCACACAACATTTTCGAGGTCACGTTGCAGTTGCTCACAATCTTGTAACTTATTTATCACTCTATAGAGAATAACATCATCCGCAAAAAGCCTTACCTCCGATTCCACTCCTTTACTCATATCATTTATATATATAAGAAAACATAAAGGTCCGATAATACTGCCTTGAGGAATTCCCCTCTTAATTATTACAGGGTCAGATAAAGCTTCACCTACTCTAATTCTTTGAGATCTATTTTCTAGAAATATAGCAACTCATTCAGTCACTCTTTGCCCAGTCCAGTTGGACTCATTTTTGCCAGTAGTCTCCCATGATCCACCCTATCAAATGCTTTAGACAGGTCAATCGCGATACAGTCCATTTGACCTCCAGAATCCAAGATATCTGCTATATCTTGCTGGAATCCTACAAGTTGAGCTTCAGTGGAATAACCTTTCCTAAAACCGAATTGCCTTCTATCGAACCAGTTATTAATTTCACAAACATGTCTAATATAATCAGAAAGAATGCCTTCCCAAAGCTTACATACAATGCATGCCAAACTTACTGGCCTGTAATTTTCAGCTTTATGTCTATCACTCCTTCCTTTATACACAGGGGCTACTATAGCAACTCTCCATTCATCTGGTATAGCTCCTCCGACCAAACAATAATCAAATAAGTACTTCAGATATGGTACTATATCCCAACCCATTGTCTTTAGTATATCCCCAGAAATCTGATCAATTCCAGCCGCTTTTCTAGTTTTCAACTTTAGTATCTTATTGTAAATGTCATTGTTATCATATGTAAATTTTATTACTTCTTTGGCCTTAGTCTCCTCCTCTATCTCGACATCATCCTTGTAACCAACAACCTTTACATATTGCTGACTGAATACTTCTGCCTTTTGAAGATCCTCACATACACACTCTCCTTGTTCATTAATTATTCCTGAAATGTCCTTCTTGGAACCTGTTTCTGCCTTAAAATACCTATACATACCCTTCCATTTTTCACTAAAATTTGTATGACCGCCAATTATGCTTGCCATCATGTTATCCGTAGCTGCCTTCTTTGCTAGATTCCATTTTCTAGTAAGTTCCTTCAATTTCTCCTTACTTCCACAGCCATTTCTAACTCTATTTCTTTCCAGTCTGCACCTCCTTCTTAGTCTCTTTATTTCTCTATTATAATAAGGTGGGTCTTTACCATTCCATACCACCCTTAAAGGTGCAAACCTGTTTTCGCATTCCTCATCAATTTCTTTAAACCCATCCCAGAGTCTGTTTACATTTTTATTTACCGTTTTCCACCGATCATAGTTACTTTTTAGAAACTGCCTCATGCCTGCTTTATCAGCCATATGGTACTGCCTAACAGTCCTACTTTTAAGACCTTCCTTTCTATCACATTTATTTTGAACTACGACAAAAAAAGGCTTCATGATCACTAATACCATCTATTACTTCAGTTTCCCTATAGAGCTCATCTGGTTTTATCAGCACGACATCCAGGATATTTTTCCCTCTGGTTGGTTCCATCACTTTCTGAATCAGCTGTCCTTTCCATATTAACTTATTTGCCATTTGTTGGTCATGCTTCCTGTCGTTCGCATTTCCTTCCCAATTGACATCTGGCAAATTCAGATCTCCCTCTACAATCACATTTCTTTCCATGTCGTTTCCCACATAGCTGACTATCCTATCAAATAATTCCGAATCCACGTCAGTGCTACCATTTCACGATCTGTACACTCCAAATATATCAAGTTGCCTATTATCTTTAGAAATGAGCCTTACACCTAGAATTTCATGTGTCTCATCTTTAACTTTCTCGTAGCTTACAAATTCTTCTTTCATCAGAATGAACACTCCCCCTCCCACCATTCCTATCCTATCTCTACGATACACACTCCAGTGCCTTGAGAAAATTTCTGCATCCATTATATCATTTCTCAGCAATGATTCAACTCCTATTACAATATCTGGTAAATATATATCTATTAAGTTACTTAGTTCTATTCCTTTCTTTACAATACTTCTACAGTTCAACACTAACAATTTTATGTCATCCCTACTTGATTTCCAGTTCCCTGTTCCCTTATCACCGCTCCCTAGGCCATCCCGTTTCCCTGAATGTACCTCCCTATTACCCTTCCAAACAAATTTCCTAACTTATACGTACCACTGCGGTTTAAATGAAGGCCATCCGAGCGCAGATCCCTATCTCCTACCAACCCATTAGGATCTAGAAATTTCACTCCCAGTGACAGAAAGGAAGGTCTTACATGTAGGACTCTTAGGCAGTACCGTATGGCTGATAACTCAGGCATGAGGCAGTTTTAAAAAAGTAACTATGATCGGTGGAAAACGGTAAATAAAAATGTAAACAGACTCTGGATCGGTTTAAAGCAATTGTTGAGGAATGTGAAAACAGGTTTGTACCTTTAAAGGTTCTAAGAAATGGTAAAGACCCACCTTATTATAATAGAGAAATAAAGAGACTAAGGAGGTGCAGATTGGAAAGAAATAATTAGAAATGGTCATGGAAGTGATGAGAAATTGAAGGAACTCACTGGGAAAATGAATCTAGCAAAGATTTCAGCTAAGGATAACATGATGGCAAGCATAATTGGTGGTCATATAAATTTTAGTGAAAAAATGGAAGGGTATGTATAGGTACTTTAAGGCAGAAACAGGTTCAAAGAAAGATTCCAGGAATCTTTAATGAACAAGGGGAGTGTGTTTGCGAGGATCTTCAAAAGGCAGAAGTATTCCGTCGGCAGTATGTAAAGATTGTTGGTTACAAGGGTAATGTCCAGATAGGGGAGGTGAGTAATACTAAAGGATAATTAAAATTTTCCTATGATAACAATGACATTTACAATAAGATGCAAAAGTTGAAAACTAGAAAAGCGGCTGAAATTGATAAGATTTCTGGGGATATACTAAAGGCAATGGGTTGGGATATAGTACCATATCTGAAATACTTATTTGATTATTGTATGGTTGAAGGAGCTATGCCAAATGAATGGAGAGTAGCTCTAGTAGCCCCTGTGTATAAAGGAAAGGGTGATAGACATAAAGCTGAAAATTACAGGCCAGTCAGTTTGACATGCGTTGTGTGTAACCTTTGGGAAAGCATTCTTTCTGATTATATTAGACATGTTTGCGAAATTAATAACTGGTTTGACAGAAGGCAATTTGGGTTTAGGAAAGGTTATTCCACTGAAGCTCAGGTTGTAGGATTTCAGCAAGATATAGCAGATATCCTGAATTCTGGAGGCCAAATGGACTGTATTGCGATTGACCTCTCTAAGGCATTTGATAGGGTGGATCATAGAAGACCATTGGCAAAAATGAGTGATATTGGACTAGAAAAAAGAGTGACTGAATGGGTTGCTATATCTCTAGCAAATAGAACTCAGAGAATTGGAGTAGGCGAAGCTCTATCTGACCCTGTAATAATTAAGAGGGGAATTCCTCAAGGCAGTATTATTGGACCTTTATGTTTTCTTATATATAAACTAGCAAGATACCCGTGCTTCGCTACGGTATTATACTGAAATTTAGAATTGAATGCTTATTGTTTTATACATAATCCACCGAAATTCGCGATCTGACTCGTTTTCTGAGAGAATCCCCCAAAATTCATGATCTGACTCGTTTTCTAATAGATTACGGCAAGTTTCCTCCCATTTTTCAATTTTTCTTTCCAGCAATCGATTTCGTACTTCCCGGGCTAGGTCCAGGTATTCCACCCGGTCAGTTGGGTCCCTAAATCTTTGCCATCTTTCTCTATAAGCATTTTTAATGTGGATCAAATCCTTCAGGAGATCCAGCGTGGTGTCGTCTTGGGTGCCTTGGCGATACTGAACCCGCGGCCGGACAGCATTCTTAGTTATTACCGCTTCAGGACCAGTTTCCAGCGC
The DNA here is from genome assembly GCF_040414725.1 of Anabrus simplex. Classification (NCBI taxonomy): domain Eukaryota; kingdom Metazoa; phylum Arthropoda; class Insecta; order Orthoptera; family Tettigoniidae; genus Anabrus; species Anabrus simplex. Next base: position 312,963,869 of record NC_090266.1, read on the forward strand.
GGTCCGCACATTTGACGACGGTCCAGAACATTATTATTATTATTATTATTATTATTATTATTATTATTATTATTATTATTATTATTATTATAGATGTCCTGGACCCCACAGCAAGATGCAAGACGGTTACTTGGCGGTAAATTACATCTACTGCCATTGTCATTGTTGACAATGTGACAAGCACCATTGTCACGCGTAGGCAAGTGTGTGGGATTTCTGGCCATACGAATGACATACTTCCGTGCATTATTGACCTTATTATGGAGGTGAAAAATTGATCGTTCAATCTAATTCCTATCGTTTATTTCAAATAAGTTTAAATTGTTATCTATATACCAGGGGAATCTACTGTAATCTAAGAACGTTCTCCGAAGGTAAAGATGGCTCTTGAAAACGAACCCAGGAAAGATTAAAAATGATCAGTTTATGATCAGAATAAGTACATCGGAAATCTACAGCCTGTTTCCAGTCATTCGACAGGGTCAGGAATGGAATGAATAAAGCCGCATCTAGCGGCGACAATAAGAATCGTGCCGGCAGCGGAAACCGGTCGCACTCCTCTGGGGCAGTGATTAATGAATGACAAATGAAATGGAATGATAATGGACAGTGTTGCAGGAATGAATGATGACAGGAACCGGAGTATCCGGAGAAAAACCTGTCCCGCCTCCGTTTTGTCCAGCACGAATATCACATAGAGAGACCGGGATTTGAACCACGGAACCCAGCTGTGAGAGGTCGGCGCGCTGCTGCCTGAGCAACGGGGGCTCCTTATAAATACATAATGAACAGTAAAATCAATTGGTCTCACCTCCTTTTACACCCCACCGCCGTAAATGTATTTACCCCCCCAAATAAAAACTAAAAGAAGGCGTGTTTCTTTATGTTTAAAGAAAATTCCAAACACCGATGTTCACATCTATTACCTTCAGTTTTGAGATTAAAATAATTCACCTTTTTTTCACTTTCATACTCCATTACGGCAAGTTTCCTCCCATTTTTCAATTTTCCGGCAAAAACACTTGTTTCTTAAATAGTCAAGGATCTTTTAAATACCAATTATCACGACTGTAACTTATTCAGTTTTTTATTTATGTGTCCTCATGAAAGGAATTCAACTCCTTTTCACTCCCGCCCCCCAAGATGATTCCCCCCCACAAACGGGCGTTTCTTTGTTTCTAAAGGAGATCCAAATACCAATTTTCACGTCTGTAGGTCCTAACAACTTTAGTATTTATTAGATATAAGTATTCTCATACAATTAAGTCAATTAATTTTTCAAACGCCGGGCTGAGTGGCTCGGACGGTTGAGGCGCTGGCCTTCTGACCCCAACTTGGCAGGTTCGATTCTGGCTCAGTCCGGTGGTATTTGAAGGTGCTCAAATACGTCAGCCTCGTGTCGGTAGATTTACTGGCACGTAAAAGAACTCCTGTGGGACAAAATTCCGGCACCTCGGCGTCTCCGAAAACCGTAAAAGAGTAGTTAGTGGGACGTAAAACAAATAACATTATTATTATTATTGTTATTATTATTATTATTATTATTATTATTATTGATTTTTCAAACCTTTCACCTCCACCCCCTCCCCCTCATTCATTGGATTTTCCGAGAATACGTGTTTCTTTACTTTTAAAGCAGATTCCAAATATCATATTTAATGTCTGTAACATCTTCATTTTTGAGATAACAGTAGCCTAATTAAAATAATTCAGCACCATTTTCAGTCACTTTTACGCCCCTCCACCCAAGTTGTATTTCCGAAAACTAAAAATACACGTTTTAAAAAATACCATTTTTCACTTCTGTAACATGTTAAGTTTTTTGAGATATACTGTATAAATTCTCATTTGCAAATTTAACCCCCTTTTTTGGTGCCCCTTAAGAGGAATTTCCAAAAACAAATCACCTATGTTTCCTTACATTTACAGGAGATTCCAAATACAAATTTTTACGTCTGTAACATTCTACGTTTCTCAGATATTCTGTAGATATAGTCTTTCAAAAAATTCACCCCAATATGTCACTCCTGTTTAACCGCCATTAATTGGATTTTCTAAAAACAAAAAATACGTGTTACTTTCTTTTTAAATGAGATCCCATATAGAAATTTTCAGTTCTATAATATCTTCAGTTTCTGAGATATATGTATCACCATTAAAGGGATTCAAGCCTTTATTCACCCTTTTACACCCCTTCTATTCGGATTTAGAGAAAACAAAAAATGCGTGTTCCTTTATTTTTAAAGGGGGTTGTAAATATCATTTTTAATTGTGCAAACTTTTAAAGTTTTGAGATATAGATACACTAATTTTAAAAATCATCCCTTTTCACCCCCCCCCCCACTATTTGGACTTTCCAAAAGCAAGAAAAAAGAAATGTTTCTTTATTTTTAAAGGAGATCTCAAAAACCAATTTTCAGTTATGTAATATCTTCAGTTTCTGAGATTTAAGTATCCTCATTTAAGGTATTCAACCCCTTTTACACCCCTCCTATTGGGATTTTCCGAAAACAAAAAATACATGCTTTTAGTTTTTAAAGAAGATTCTAAATACCAATTTTCACATCTGTATGTATGTTTAGTCATCAGCCCGAAGGCTGGTTGGATCCTCAACAGCTCCGCCATCAGCTGTCATAGATGGCCTAGGCATCACTGGAGAGGCGTACTAGGGATCTATAAACTTTAAAAGTTTTGAGATATAGATACACTCATTTTAAAAATTCAACCCCCCTTTTCACCCCCCCATTAATTGGAGTTTCCAAAAACAAAAAGATACGCGTTTCTTTATTTTTATTGGAGATCCCAAACACCAATTTTCAGGTCTGTAATATCTTCGCTTTCTGAGATATAAGTATCCTCATTAAATGTATTCAACCAATTTTTCACCCCTTTCCACCCCTCCTATTGGGATTTTCCGAAAACAAAAAATACTTGTTTCTTTATTTTTAATGAAGATTCTAAATATCAATTTTTACATCTGTAAGCTTTCAAAGTTTTGAGATATAGATGCACTCATTTTAAAAATTCACCCCCATTTTCACCCTCTTATTAATTGGATTTTCCAAAAACAAAAAAAAAATACATGTTCCTTTATTTTTAAAAGAAATCAAAAGTTCCAATTTTCAGGTCTGTAATATCTTCAGTTTCTGAGATATAAGTACCGGTATCCTGATTGAAGGCATTCAACCCATTTTTCACCCTTTTTCACCCCTCCTATTGTGATTTTCTGAAAACACAGAAATACGTGTTTCCTTATTTTTAAAGAAGATTCTAAATACCAATTTTTACACCTGTAAACTTTTAAAGTTTTAAGATATAGCTACATTCATTTTAAAATGTCACCCCCCTTTTCAAGGCCTTAGCGACGGAATATCCAAGAATCCTAATAATAATATTAATGAACGATCTGAGATTTCTAACTGCTTATTTGATGTTACCATCCGTATCGACGCCGATTACCTATACAACATCAAGAAAAGTTTCATGCCACAGGCAAGCTCAGCTCTTCCCCCACTTTCCTGCCAGCACCAGTCAACATGCTTCCCCTCTCCTCTACTGGAACCTGAGCGCAGTTATCAAACGGGTCGCCAACACAGTTGACATGTAGGAGGACAACAAATAGGTGTTCTCAAAAAACTTACTCTATTTGCTCTTCCACTTATCA